>NC_046303.1:31351361-33891361 GCF_004115265.2 Rhinolophus ferrumequinum | reverse complement strand
AGGAACTGAAGGTGTATGTGTATGTTAAATAAGTGTTGTGACAAGAAATTGAGGCTCAGGGAGCAAAGGTTGTTGTTTTGGAGGGAGCTTTTTGAATATGAGATGGTAGTGGAACATGCAAGAGAATTTAGAGTACCTACTGAGGTTAGATGAGCAGTCACATAGTGTGACAGAGCATTAAGAATGATCACAGACGTAGTAGAAGCCCTTTGAGAGAAACCAGAATTTTGCCACCACTGCCTATCATTTAAGTTCTGACAATACTTTACAACATATAAAATGTATTCATAGAAACCATTTAAAGATAAATGGCTTTGACAGTGGTTGTGCTCTCTAGAAGAAGGGAATGTGTTTAGAGAATAAAATGGATTCAAGAACTGAATTTGCTTCCAATAGGAGGATAGGAAGTAGCGCCATCATCATAGGTAAGAGATAAGTTGTACTAAAAAGATTGAAGAAGGATATTGAAAAGGTGTGTAGTTATGGAAACCAAGATAATAGAAGGATCAGGATGTGGATGAATAGTCAGCAATTTCACATTAAAAGCAAAAATTAAGAACAACTATGAAGAATTTCGTTCTTAGGAAATGCTGCTGATACGAGTGCAATTCCAGGACAGTGATAAGAATAGTGTCATATTGAAGTGGAGACGGAATGTAGAAGAAGTAGAGGTAGCAGGTATAAACTGGCCATTTCAGAATTAACAGTGAAAGAATCTAGATAAACAAATGACTCCCAGATGGATTTTTAGGATCAAGTGAAAGGTTTATTTCCCAGGTTAATGTTCTCCTTACGTCACCTTTCTGCCAGTTATCTCCTGTACCTGTTTTAGAATTAACCTCATAAGCAAGTAGTAAAATACACTTCATGATTACTGACATATGTAGTTACAGAAAGGGGCCAGTCTAAAACTTGCACATCAATTATATAGTTACTATTATATTTATACATTCATTAAATTAAAGAAGACTCTACTTTTGAATTTAAAAAGATGACAGAAAAGTAGTAATGTGAGTTAACGAAATTAGAATATCCAACTTTATAGTTTTAGCATAAAATGTTTATGCAGGTATGATACTATGTCTAATAAATTTGAGAATCTTCCCTGAGTAAATATGTAAAAACAAAGCTATCTTAATACTTTAATTTCAGAAAAATAAACTTTGTTTGATGTGATTAATCAGAGTCTAGCAGATCCGATAGGAGAACATTTGCAAAGTTATGTCACTATTTCTTCCTTATATTGGGGAGGATCGGGAAATGTTTAATATGAGAGGGGGGAAGGGAGAGATAGAGATATTCATATACCCTGACATCCTTCCAACTTACTTATACATTAAATTCCATGGTGATAAGAACCTGAGGTCTCCTGAACAAACTAAAAGAATAAATAGTATATTGGAAATGTGGATAGGAAAGGCTGAATAAATGTGATTGCACAGAATCTCATAGAATCTGAATTATTTTTAATTTCTTTTTCATTAATATTTATTAAATTTATTGGGCTGTCATTGGTTAGTAAAATTATATAGGTTCCAAGAGTACCTTTCTATAATACATCATTGTGTGCTCACCACCCAAAGTCAGATCCCCTTCCATCACCATATATTTGACCCCTTTTTTCCTCTGCCACCCCCGCTTCAACTTACCTCTCATAACTTCTAAACTGTTGTCTGTGTCTATGAGTTTTTGTTTCTTTGTCTTGTTCGTGTGTTGCTTTCAGTTTTATAACCCACATATGAACGAAGTCATATAATTCTCAATCTTTTTCTGTCTGACTTATTTTGCTTAGCATGATAATCTCAACATCTATCTATATTGTCGCAAATGGCAGTATTTCATCTTATGGTTGAGTAATATTCCACTGTATATATGTACCACATCTTCTTTGTCCAATCATCTGTCGAAGGACACTTTGTTTCCATGTCTGGGCCCCATCAATATGCTGCAGTGAACATAAGGGTACATACATCTTTCCAGATAGATGTTTTCAGAGGGTCCCTTTTTCTCCACAGCCTCTCCAATACTTGTTATCAAGTATCTTGTTGATAATAGCCATTCTAACAGGTGTGAGATGGTATCTCATTGTGGTTTTGGTTTGCATTTCCCTAGTAGCTAGTGAAATTGAGCATATCTTTTGGCTGTATTCTTCTTAGGAGAAGGTTCTCTTCAGGTCCTCTGTTTATTTTTTAATTAGATTATTTATATTTTGTTGTTGAGTTGTACGCGTTCCTTATATATTTTGGGTATTAGCCCCTTATTAGAGGTGGTGTTTGCAAATATCTTCTCCCATTCGGTTGGTTGCCTCTTTGTTTTCTTGATGATTTCTTTTGCTGTGCAGAAGCTTTTCGATTTGATATGCTCCCATTTATTTTAGCTTTTATTTCCCTTGCCTTAGAGGTCAAATTCTTAAAACCCTCTGTGAACCCAAGGTCCATAAGTTTAATACCTATGCTTTCTTCTATGCAATTTATTGTTTCAGGTGTTATGTTTAGGTCTTTGATCCATTTGGGATTAATTTTGGTATATGGTAATAGATAGCAGTCTGGTTTCATTCTTTTGCATGTGTCTTTCCTTTTTTCCCAACATCATTTATTGAAGAGGCTGTTTTTTCTCCATTGCATGTTTTGGGCTCCTTTGTCGAAAATTATCTGTCCATGTATTCATATATGTGGGTTTATTTCTGGGTTTCCAATTCTGTTCAATTGGTCTGTGTGTCTGTTTTTCTGCCAATACCGTACTGTTTTGATTATTGTCACTTTGTATTTTGTTTAGGATATTTGCATTTTATTCATCAGAGATATTGGTCTGTAGTTTCCTTTATCTGTGTTATCCTTACCAGGTTTTGGTATCAGGTAATGTTGGTCTCATAAAATGAGTTAGGGAGTATAGTCTCTTTTTCAATTTTTTCAAATAGTTTGAGGAAGACAGATATTATGTCATCTTTGAATGTTTGGTAGAATTCACTAGTGAAGTTATCTGGTCCTGGATTTTTCTTTTGGGAAGGTTTTAGATGATTAATTTCTTCCTAAATTAAATTTTTAAGAAAATGAAATTTTGTTTTTGTTGTTAGTAATAATGCGTCTTGGAAAAGGTTTTCATCTTGAACACATATTTTTAGGAGTATGCTTTTAATTTAGTTATTAATTATAATCTATAATTCAAGCGTTATAAGGAAATATGATTGGGAATGTTATCATCAATTGTTGACATAGGGCCCTTTTTTTTTTACTATTAAGCAACATTATGATTATATAAACAAATAAGACTACCCATATTCCTTTCTCCCGTAAACATATTAGAAGTATTCTGTGTTGCTTTCTAGTTTTAGCTATAAGCATTCATAGACTTTTTGATGACTTTATAGTTTTCTGTTGTGTAGATATACCATGATTTATGTTTCATAATTCTCTTATATCCAGACATTTAAGTGATTCCTAATTTTTCTATTCAAAACAATACTGTATTAAATATAATTGTCCTATAGATTTTTATTTTTTAAGTCGTTTCCTTTATGATTAATTTCCAAGAGTAGGTTTACTGAGTCAAAGGATATGAACTATATATTAGTTGTTAATGAGCTGTTATGTAATTTGCTCAGGATCACACAGCTAAAAAGCAATATATAGAGAGAAATAAATGGCTTTGAGAGTGGATAAGAGTCGGGCAGTCTGTATTAGATGCCATGTTCTTGACCAGCCTACTACACTGCTGGCTTTGAGAGATCTCGGGCGCTGCCTTCAGAGCTCCCCAATGCTCTGTCGCTGATCTAGATCATAAAAGTAATGTGCCCTCAGTTCACCTGTCAGAATGACAGCAAGAGTCTGCTGTGTGTCTGACACTGCATTGGTGATTCGAAAAAGAAGAAGATACAGACTCTGCCTTAGAAGCTTATAAATTAAGTGGGAAGAGCGAACAGATGTGTAAGAAAGGAACTTTGATACAGTGTGATCAGTTTATAATTAGGATGCTCTCTGAAGACAAGGAAGGTAGTGACCAAACTCAACTGGAGGAGGGAGCCTAGTGGGAAGAGTCTAATAAATGGGGTTGGGTTTGTGGAGATGATCTGGGTCAGTTCCCAGGAAACCAAACAGCAAAGCAAGCAGTGAAGAACCTACACATGTATTGCAGGGATCAGAAAGTCATGAAGGCTGTGTGGGGCTGAGAGAAGACAGGGCTTTCTGAGCCCATTTTACTGTAGCTTGGGACCTTGGCTAAAAGGCAAGTCTTGGAAGTTCATCTGTGACTGAATAGAGACTGAGAACTCGGGAGAGATTTACCTCCAGGAGATGTATGTTTATGTGTGAAGTGGGGTGAGCAGTGGATGAAACCTGAGACAATGGAGACATTACCTAAGTCTTGGACTCGGACATGCTAGTCTTCCTTCTAGAAACATATTTTACATTCCAAAGGGTGAGAACCCACAATCTTTCCCTAGGACAAGTTGTTTACACTCAAGGATAAGTTTTTTTCCCCTCTTGTTTCCAAAGAGGAGGAGGTCTGCAGTACCAAGCCTCCTTGAGTCTTATTTTGGGGGGGTTCCTTCCTGTTTTTACTCCCTATTGTTGCTCTAACAAATTACCACAAACTTAGTGACTTAAAGCAACACAAATTTATTACCTTAAAGTTCTAGAGGTCACAGTCTGAAATAGTTCCATTGGACTACACTCCAGGTGCTGGCAGGGCTGCATTCCTTTTGGAGGCTCCAGGGTAGAATCCCTGCCTTATTTTTCCAGCTTCCCAAAGCTGCTTGCATATTTGGCTCACAGTCCCTCCCTCCATCTTTAAATGCAGCAGCATAGCATTTCCCAGCCTCTCTCAGGGCTGTGACCCTCCTGTCTTCCTCTTATAAGGACTTGTGATGACATTGGGCCCAGCCTAATAACCCATTCTAATTTCCCCGTCAATAGCCTTGACTTCATCGCATCTGCAAAGTCCCTTTTACCACGTAAGGTAACATATACTCATAGCTTCCGGGGATTAGGATACAGAACTTTCTGGGGTGGGGCATTATTCTGCCTGTCACACTCACCTGCAGTGCAGACCCAGTCCATGTGGGATGACATCCAATCTAGCTCTGATTGCCTTGCCCCAGTGGAAAGAGTTGAGGTATGAGCAACTGGCATGGTTATTATAGGGAGTAATAATTCATTTGTTCCTGCTCCACAGACCTCATGTCTACTTTCAGGACAATTTGAATAAATGTGGATGCTGAAAACCCAATAGGCTAGTTTTGAAGGGCTGTACGCTGAGCTCTCTACCGTCTTGAATGACAAGAATAGGAAAGATCCAGTTGTTGTAGAAGTTGTCTGGGACCTTCTAGGTACTGCGCTAAGACCTCCCACTTCACCTTTTTCTCGTAAGAGCTTTCCAGCCTGGCTAACTCATTCCGATTGAACAGTCCGTCCTAGTGCCTTGATGGGCAGGCGTTTCTGTTTTTTTCTGTCAGACCCTTGTGCTTTGAGCTGAAACCAATCTAAAAGCAATCCAAATGAAACTAGAATTTAGGGATTGGCTCTGCTCCCTTCCCAGATGCTGTTCTGGACTTGGCCACAGTCCAGTTCTAGTGACATCAGCCTCCACGGTCAGTGTAGGCACTGTCTTCAGGTATGGGCTTATATACCCATTTCATGATGTGTGTGTATGTCGTTTAGTATAAGCTGACTGTTTTGTAGCAAGCTTTTCCCAACTCATTTTCCAGTATCCTATTATAGCTACTTATATATGATATCTGAAGGAGCCCTCCATCCTCGCTTAGCACACCCCGTGGAAGATGAATTGGCTCAACTATTAATCCTATAACTCTAGCTGGAGGATACATTAAGAGCTACCGCATTTCCCCGAAAATAAGACCTAGCCGGACCATCAGGTCTAATGCATCTTTTGGAGCAAAAATTAATATAAGACTCAGTCTTATTTTGCTATAATATAAGACCAGGTCTTTAGTATAATATGATATGATATAATAATTAATATAATTATTAATTATATTATAATAATATAATGTAGTACCGGGTATGATATAATACCGGGTCTTATATTAATTTTTGCTCCAAAAGACGCATTAGAGCTGATTGTCCGGCTAGGTCTTATTTTTGGGGAAACATGGTAGGTACAACTCTCATGTCTAGGTTTGGCAGTAATTGAGGTAGCTAATCTAGACCTGTCATTGGTAAGGCTACCACCTTGTAATCAGATCTTAATCTTCTAGAAATAACCACAATTGACTTCTCTCAAAAAGGACTATACTGTGTAAATATATGCCGCATTATTTCAGAGGCGAGCTGATGACTTTCAGGTAGAGAAATTTTTCCTAGATTTAAAATTTAATCCTAGACTCATGCATTACTTGTGTGCTTATATTAATTGTCACCACCATCCTTATTAAATAAATGTGTACTCAAGAGAGTGCAGAGCAATAAAGAAAAAAGTTAGCATGGAATGTTCAATAATGTACCCATGGTGTTTGTGTTATTGCTATATTTCTGTTCCTTTCCTTTCTCCCCCCTTCCTTTTATCTTCCTTTTTTCTTCACTTCTTCATCTTCTTTTCCCTTCCTATCTATTTTCTTTTATTAGCAAGTACTGTAAAGATATTCAACTTTGTTTTTCTTAGTATTATTATTCTAGAATAGTTTTTCATAACTGTAAGAATTAGTCATTCTATTGTGAGACAATACTTCTGTAGAAATTGGATTAACAGTTTAGAAGTAGATTATCTTTTAAACTTGTTATCTTCTATGTATTCTTACTTCAAAGTAGGAAAAAACTGGTTTTTATCCTTCTCTTCCTTTACCATTTTAGGACTTTTCTTTTTGGTAGAGATGGGAACCCAAATAAACGGAATGTGCACAATGAAACATCTATGCATTTGTTGTGTATGGGACCTCAAATTATGATATCTGAAGGAGCCCTCCATCCTCGCTTAGCACGCCCCGTGGAAGATGATTTCAGAAGAGCGGATTGTCTGCAAATGATCTTAAGATGGAAAGGAGCAAAACTTGATCAAGGCGAATATGAGAGAGCAGCTATTGATGCCGTTGATAACAAAAAAAACACACCCCTCCACTATGCTGCTGCCTCAGGGATGAAAACCTGTGTAGAGGTAAAACTTGTTTTTTAAATATTCTTTATGGTAAAATTTGTGTCTTGGTCATATGTTATAATTATCAGTGTTCGTTTTGCTTATTTTAACAGTTAATTTAATCGTTTTTGTACCTTTGTGGTCCTATAAGAATCAGGACCCCTTTTAAATAACGTATTCTCTGTTTTAGGGAAAGATTAAAAACAAACCTAAAGGTAAACAGTCAACCTTGGGAATAAAACTAGATCAAGAGCAATTAAAAGTTTGCTAACATCCCTTAAGATAACAATTATCAATTAAACACTGTCATATTGAGAGTAATAGTTTTAGTAGAGATATGGTCTACTTTTTTGCTGATGTTTAGTAACCAATGTATAAAATTTATCCATATTAGATATGGCAAATCTTGGCAAGTGGGACCTATAGCTGTGTATCTAGAATTGATCAGTTCCCTAAGCAAGGGATAAATATTAATGAATACATTTATTGGGATCTTTTTAAAAACGTGTAATTTTAAAATGTGCTTTTTTTCTGTTTAATCTGTATTAAAGTGTTCCTGAATACTGTGTTGTATTTGAGTTTTTCCCTATATGTATTTCATATACACATAATATCTAACAACACGCTTAGATAAAAACCAACCATATAATACAGGATCTTAAGCTAAGAAATCATTACTGTATCATTACTGGTACATACAACTGAACAGGTTTTTCTCAGCTACATTCATGTCAATTCATACATAACTCATAGAAGGTCTTTTGTTATAAATATATTTAAGTATGACTAGGGAGCACTGTGGCTTGGATTATGGAGTATTAACATTACCAAAAATGTAGACCTTTATTGGAAAAGTAATGATCCTAATCAGATTAAAACCTGTATCTGGAAATTTAGTACCTCCTTTATGGTATTCATGTATATATACTTTATACTTCTAAATTAATAAATATACTAAAAATAGGAATGCCTTCATTTTCCTATTCATGTAAAGAGATTAGAGCCACTTACATGATTTCTTTAGTATATCTTAAGTGTCAATTCTTTTCACTTCTATAATCCTTCTGATCTTATCTTTTGCTTACTGCTGTTTCTGATACTTGTTAATTTTTTAGAGTCTGTTATTTCATCGCTTGAATTTGTGTTACCTTTGCTTAGTAGTCAGTGGCAGTCATTAACTTGAAACTTACTTTTAAGCAATGCTGTCTAACATTGATTCAGGGTGGTGGAAGGATGTCCTAGGATTTCAGGGAGAGGGGGGCTGTTAGCAGAATCCTGAGGTTTTTACACAAGCCTTTTGTATATTCTATGCTCACCTCCCTTGAAAGAATCCCTGCTGTGGTGACTCACCATTAGCGATGGGACTGCGTCATATTTCTCAAGTGAGTTAGAGTAGAAAATAGGTTTTTCTTGATAGTGGTAATAATGCGCTTAAATTGTTTCTTTAATGTCTTACTTCCAAAAATTCTCTATAAACATTGCTTTAGTTACTCTTGATTTGGGAGTTTCTTTACAATGACACCCTTATTAAATTGTTTTTACCAGCATTGTTTTCTGCTCAGGGAAGGAAATTAGTGCCAGGTTTATTCTGAACTATCTGACAGGCCTGCTGATGGGCTTGGTGTGAATGTGTGTTTATGTTTTAACTGCTCCATCAGCATTACACATCACATAAACCACACCAGTTGACGACTGTTTTCATTTTTCTGTATTCAGAGGACCATTTTGACTTAATGTAAAACATTCCAAATAGAGCCCTGTAATACCTTGGTTGCATTTATTCTAATTTTCATCAACAAATTTCAGCTTATCATTTTACTGCTGTAAAGCTGTCTCTAACCTCTTATATATACTTGACTCTACACTTGCTCAGCCTTAGGCCCTGAATGCCTTTGATAATGCTTACTGTTAATTAAACTAGAAGAGTTTCCCGCAGAAATATATGTTAACTAATTTCCAGAGGCGTTACTGTGTTTTCTAGTATTAGCATAAAATAAATACATTTTAAAAAATAAGCTGTTATGTAACTGTACTTCTTAAGAGTATTAGTCTTTAGGTATCATCGTGTTGTGTTGTACTCTGATGAGCACGAAAAGGCTTAGACTTCTTATAAAGTTTACTGTCATAGGTAATTTAAATGTTTTTTTTCTGAACTACGTACTTATTTTTTGTTTGTTTTTGATATTTTTTATTTAAAATTTATTGGGGTGACAATTGTTAGTAAAGTTACATGGATTTCAGGTGTACAATTCTGTATTACATCATCTATATATCACATTTTGTGTTCACCACCCAGAGTCAGTTCTCCTTCCATCACCATATATTTGATCCCCTTTACCCTCATCTACAACTCCCCTTCCCCCTCTGATAACCACTACACTATTGTCTGTGTCTATGAGTTTTTGTTTCTCATTTGTTTCTCTTGTTCTTTTGTTGTTTTGGTTCATATACCACATATCAGTGAAATCATGTGGTTCTCTGCTTTTTCTGTCTGACTTATTTCACTTAGCATTATAATCTCAAGATCCATCCACGTTGTTCCAAATGGTCCTATTTCACCTTTTCTTACTGCCGAATAGTATTCCATTATGTATATATACCACAACTTCTTTATCCATTCATCTATCGAAGGACATTTCGGTTGTTTCCATGTGTTGGCCACTGTAAACAAAGCTGCATTGAACATCGGAACACATATATCTTTATGGATAAATGTTTTCAGATTTTTTGGGTAGATACCCAGGAAAGGGATTGCTGGGTCATACGGTAATTCTATTCATAATTTTTTGAGGAACCTCCACACTGCCTTCCATAGAGGCTGCACCAGTCTGCATTGCCACCAACAGTGTATGAGGGGTCCTTTTTCACAGCCTCTCCAACACTTGTTACTATTTGTCTTGTTGATGATAGCCATTCTGACTGGGGTGAGGTGATATCTCATTGTGGTTTTTATTTGCGTTTCTCTGATGATTAGTGATGTTGAGCATTTTTTCATATATCAGTTTGCCATTTGTATGTCCTCTTTGGAGAAATGTCTCTTCAGGTCCTTTGCCCATTTTTCAATTGGGTTGTTTGTTTTTTTGTTGTTGAGTTTCATGAGTTCCTTGTATATTTTGGATATTAGCCCTTTATCGGAGGGAGGCACTGTTTGCAAAAATCTTCTCCCATTCAATTGGTTGCCTCTTTATTTTGTCGATGGTTTCTTTTGCTGTGCGGAAGCTTTTAAGTTTGATAATAGTCCCATTCATTTACTTTAGCTTTTACTTCTCTTGCTTTTGGAGTCAAATTCATAAAATGCTCTTTGAACCCAAGGTCCATAAGTTTAGTACCTATGTTTTCCTCTATGCAGTTTATTGTTTCAGGTCTTATACTTAAGTCTTTGATCCATTTTGAATTAATTTTGGTACATGGTGATAGATAGCAGTCCAGTTTCATTCTTTTGCACGTGGCTTTCCAATTCTGCCAGCACCATTTATTGAAGAGGCTGTCTTTTCTTCATTGTATGTTTTTTGCTTCATGTCAAAAATTATTTGTCCATGTTTATGTGGTACATACTTATTTGTACACATCATTTTTGGCCATAAGAATAATAATTACAATAACTTATATTTGTACGCTGTTTCCCCAAAAATAAGACCTAGCCGGATAATCAGCTCTATAATGCATCTTTTGGAGCAAAAATTAATATGACCCGGTCTTATTTTACTATAATATAAAACTGGGTCTTACATAATTTAATATAATATACGACCAGGTCTTACATTAATTTTTGCTCCAAAAGACGCATTGGAGCTGATTGTCCGGCTAGGTCTTATTTTCGGGGAAACATGGTGTATATATAACGTTTTGTAATTTTCATAGTGTTCATTGGTACCAAGCATGATATAAAGGGTTTGGGTTGAGTAAAAGAGTGTTATCAGATGCGTATTAGTTTTTCATAAAGCGGAGAGATCATAATACGGTGGAAAGAGCACTGGTTTCTAGTCTTGGTCCTCACAGTGACTGTCTGTAGAACCTCGAATGAGTCACCCAGCTTTTTTGAGATTATCATTCCCAGTTATCAAGAGGAAACTATCACAGTTATCTCAAAAGACCCCTTTTCGCATTAATTTCTTTTAATCTATGAATGCAGTAAAATATAACCCATTTCAGTGTCTAGCCTTTAAGGTTAAATTGATTATTTTATTCCATGGCTAAGGCTAAGAATTTCTCTTAACTCTTAAGGACTTACATCTCTGGAAATATGCCTTCTCTAGTTGCTGAAAATGTTTTTCTCTTTGTATGTTTATTTAAGGACAGAGTCGATCAAGTCATCAGTTGACAATTTCATGTGTGCATTTAATAATTTAAACAGATAGTTTCCTATGTCTCGTCATTTTGAACCATAGAAATGAAATTTACTTTAAAACTTCCCCTTCTCCCTGCAATTGTGTTCCATAGTAAGGTCACGGCACACACACACACACACACACACACACACACACCGCACAACATAAAAACCTCTTAATCATAGAGTTCTGGTAATGTCCAGGTGTGGATGTATCGGTGGCTGTATACAGGATACTGCAATGGGCTGTCTAGCTCTGAGGATTCTCGCGCAATATTGCTGTCTAGTTGACTGCCTCATATGGGTACTTCAATAGTCTCTCAAATTCAGCATTTCCAAAACTGTACTCAGTCTTCTTTACCCACTAGCTCTTCCTCTTCCCTGTCTTGTTTTTATTCATGGTGCTGCCATTATCCCTTGATACCTGGATTTACCTTAGACTTTTTTGTTTTGTTTTTTGGGGGTGGTTTGCATCACATTCATGCTACTCATTTGCAGAATAGATCTCTTCCTGGTCTCCTTTGGCCAGCCCCGCCTTTTTATCTCTATTGGCCACTCTCTACCACTTTGGTGTATTTTTCAGAATTTCCTAAAGTCGGAAAAATCTTGGAGTTTCACAAATATTAATCATTCAAAGTTATTTATGAGAAAAGTAATGCAAAGAGGAGCAGGCTACAATTGTTTGAAAATTGGAAATGCTTATATATTACACCTGCATTAAGGACAAACTATATGTAAAGCCTTTCTCATTTTTTCATATTTCAAAGAACTATTCCAAGGATCTGCAGACTTCGCTGTGAAAGCCCAAATAGTAATTGTTTCAGGCATTGGCTCCACTGTGCTGTGGTCACCTGAAAGCAGCCGTAGACAATACATAAACAAGGGAGCATGGCAGTGTTCCAATAAAACTGTTTATGGATACGCCTATGTGAATTTCTTACAATTTTCACATATCGTGAAATATTCTTTTGATTTTTTTCAACCATTAAAAAATGTAAAAGCAGTTTTGAGTCATTGGGCTATACAGAAACAGGCAGCAGGCTGGATTTGGCCCACGGGTCGATCCCTGCATTATGCACAGAATTGGGGAAGGAAAGCAAAAATGACTCCACACTTCAGCAGCTTATTTTAAATACATAAAATAACGTTATCAATATATAGCAGGTCCTACGTGCTTTAATTATATAAATAACTTAAAACATACTGTAGTGGATGTCCAGTACATAAAAATGGAAGTCCTTTAAAGCTTAAATCTTAACAAGAACTTAATACAATAATTGAAACGCTTTTGTCTTAGTTGTTTAGAGTTTTTGGAAGAGAGACGGCCTTTGGACCGGAATGATGGGTTAGGTCTGTTAGCATGGCCCAGTTAAAATCCAGCGACTTTCTCTTTTTGGCAGACTCCCTAGAGCAATCCTAGTCATTAGACCTCATTTTTATTTCTATTAGTGCTTCACCTGTTACAGTGATTCAGTAAATGGTTGATACGACAGAAGTTGTTTTTAATAGCGCTTCACACTTTGTGAAAAACGGGTTTTCAATGAGTATTATCTGAGATGTTTCCTATCTGCCCTTGTCATACTTGCTTATTCACAGCTTTAAGTGAGGCTGCTTATTGTCAGATCAAGTGGAGGTCACTAGATCACCAAAGGTGCTAAGTCATAGGGCCTGTTTGATACTTTGGCAGCTATCAGAGCATTTCACACTTCATTGAAAAGCCGTGAAAACTATTCACAGGTCACACTGAAGAATTTTACCTAATTATACTGTGTTTTTAGCACCTGGAGTTTTAACACTGAAAAGAAGACAGAGTTTGTAGTCCCAGCTTAACAATTGAGTGATTGTCTATCTGGGCCTCCGTTTTCTAATTTTTAATCAAGAAAGATATGATCTCATTATTGCTTCCAAAACATTATTAACTATTTAGGCAGTAATGATGATAGGCATTGAAAGGAAGGAAATATCATTTTAGTTTTACTTATCCTGGAAAATTTCCTGGGGAGTAGTGACATTTGAGTGGCTACGCTTCAGTCCAAGTAGTTGGAGGAGACTACTGAATGTGGCCTTCAGACCCGTCACATCAGTACCTACTGGGAGCTTGTGATAAATACAAATTCTAGGGGCCCCAGACCTCCAGATTCCAAGTCAGAATCTCTGAGGGTATACTCCAGGAATGTTTGCAGCAAGTTCTCCGGTTATTCACTTGCATGTTACAGTTTGAGAAGCACTGTTCTAGGTCTCTAACATAGGAAGATTAAAGTATTTTGTGGAGGAATGATAAAACAGATAAGTTAAAATGAAGATAGAGGCCTTAACAAGTAGAAAAAACTAAATGCCAAGGTCAAGGGATTTATTTATTAAAAAAATTGAGTCATTGAAAATTTTTGATTGGAGAAGTGCTGTTACAAAAGCAAATACAGTAAGATTAGCCTAATTGTTGTAATGTAAGACTGGTTTGAATGGGATACTTCTAAAGCAGTGTTCCTTAAGGTCTTGCTACACAAAGAATGATCCTCAGACTGGTGTTGGCATCAGTCATTTGGGAACTTGGTGGAAATGCTGAATGTGGGGTCTCATCCCAGACCCACTGAGTCTGAATCTGTAATATGAAAGATGCCCGGGGTGATTCATAGTCACATTCAAGTTTGAGAAGGCCTGTCTTAGAGCATAGTTTGTGGGGCACCTACAGTGGAATTGCCAGTAAAAAGTGCGTGTGTGTATATATATATATATTCATATATACATATATATATATATATATATATATATATATATATATATATATATATATATATTCCCCAACTCAGACCTCCCTAGTGTGTATCAGACTACCCAGATGGTTCCTGCCTACACAGTTTGAAAACCTTTGTGCTGGAACAGTGGTGCTAACCCTGGCTGTGCAAAAAAAATCCCATCGTGTACACCACCTCTCAGACCAATAAAATTGTAATTTCTCACGGTGGACCCCAGAAACTAGTATTTAAAACTTCTCCAGATGATTTCAGTGTGCAGCCAAGGTCGAAAACCAATATACTAGAAGGAGTAATAAGAGTTAGAAAATTATTGCACTAATTCTGGTGTGAATGGGTAAAGAGCCTGGATTTGTGTGGTGGTATTGGGAATGGAAACAACGAGGCAGATGCAAGGGACATTGAGAAGACCTGGTCGCATTTGGTGACGTGGTCATTTGATACAAGAAAGCAAGGGAGGGAAAAGTTTAAAATGATGGAGGCTTTGAAATGTTAGTATTAACATCGGGGAGTATCTTTGGATGATACAATTTTCTCTTTGATTTTTCCACATTTTCTATAACAACCTGCTATCATAATCTGTAATTAGAATAAAATAAATTAACTTTATTTTAAGGAAAATGAGCATGGTTTTGAACCTGGGACTTTGAAGCCTGCTAACAATTAACAGACATTTAAAAAGTGAGATGAGGTGAAGGAATTGGTTAGTTTTCACTCAGAAGGATGGAGATTGAGGTCTTAGATTATCCACTTGAAATGGTGTTTAGGCTACTGAAAATTAGGACTGTTTGGGAGTGAAGAATATAGATTTAGAATTGAGTGTTTATCTGCATGGAGTTAATAACTAAAAAGCAAGATAAGGTATAGATGAGACATCCAAGGAAAAGTCTTTAGATTGTAGATAAAATTACATCGTGCAAGTCACAACATCAATTTGGAGAATGCCTGTGTTTAAAGGGAGTGATAACAAGAAGTGGCCTATGAAGGAAACAGAAAAGGCAGAGAAGAGAACCAAGATAATACAGCGTCAAAAATGCCCAGAGAAGAATTGCAAGGAGAGGAGCAGTCACTCATGTGACGTGCTGCAGAAAGGAAAGGGGGTAGAAGACTGAGAAAGGCTCTTGGATTGAGAGGTATTAATGACGGTCAGGAAGATTTTTGAGTGAAACGGTCAGATTGAGGTAGACGTCAGATTGCTGGGAGTAATTGAGTCATTTGCTGAGGAAATGGAGACGGAGCCGGTATCTGTCACTAATTTGAGAAATGTGGCTGAGCAAGAAAGGGAAGTTATAGGACAGTAACTAGAAGGATAACCCAAGGATCAGGAGGCAGTAGAAAAAGTGTAGACGGAATAATGGAGTGCTCAAGGTCTTAACAGGAAACAGATGATGAAATGGTAATTTTACAACCAGAACAGACTTGAAGAATCATCTTGTTTTTGACATCTCTCAAGATTATGTAAGTCTCAGTTTATAGATGGATCTATGTAAACTGAGACTTACAGAGGTCAAATCACCTGTCCAGAGTCAACAGCCATTTAGATTATGGCTCAAAGGGGTGGGGGGGATTTGTCTTGAACGCTAGGGGCTGCCTTACCCCTTGTTCTCTGGGATTCTGAATGGAAAGGAAGGCACAATAGATGAGCAGATGTGTTGAGATAGCGATAATTGGATGTTTCTTTTAAGGTAGAACATTTTATGTACCAAAGTGTGCAAGATAGGCTAAAAAACATTCAAATAAAATAAGCACTCCTCCTTACTTGAGAGTGAGGAAAATGATACTGAGAATGCTTGGGTTGAAGCGTTTAAAAGCTGCCTCTTTAGAACCAGATGTAACTCTCTATTATGTAAGAGCAAAACACCTGACTTTACGCAGCAATTTAACAGGTATCTCCACCTAATACATCTTTCACTTACTGGTGTTCCTGACCTTATGCCCCAAAGGCCAGCAAGCTGAAATACTTTTTAAAAAGTACTCCAAATGTCAGGCAGTACTGCTGTTAGCTAGCTTCTGGTGCCAAAGCTAGCATACATGCTCCTTGTCCTTCCTGAGATGAGTGCTACAAACGTGGACCCTCCATTCAGTCACGGATTGAGTTTCTCTATAGGTGCTAGTGGCAGCCGTCAGATAGAGGTCTTTGTGGTGCCCCTACTCCCAATCCAGTCAAACTCATTTGGGGACTCTTGTGAAGACAGGTTATCAATCAAAGCAAACAAGCTCACCCGGGTTTTTAAAAGGATCAGCAGTGACTTCTCACACATGCCCTCCCCATACACACATTTTCTTTATAAGCCCAAAGAATGCAGTCCTCATGCACTCTGGTATGTCCTTTTAAGAAGGTTCCCCTTATGAATGTGCTGGAATGGCACAGCCTCTTAAATTTTGTCGTCTTTGTTTTTGTTAAAGAGGGGGGTGTTATGTTTAAGATAATTTATCCTGTTTGCTAATATTTAGAATCTCTCCTATGGTAATATCTGTTGTGCAAGTAAATCAAATTATGGCTTTGAAAGCTATCCCAGTGTGCATTTTAGAAACCATTTTCTGTGACTGAATAAAGAACCACAGAATACAGTCAGCATTCTTAGTTCTGTAGCAGTCAGAGGCAAATACTAGTTTATTTTATGTTTAGGTGTTTAATAACCTGCGGAGCAGAAAGGCTAAAAGCAGTAACAGATTGGAAGGTTCGATAAGTCATGGACTTACTACAAGTCCTCAGTATTGAGTAGATTAGGTAGGATAAATATATCCAATTCTACAGCCAAACTTTTATGTGCATAAGAATCTCCTGGAGATCACAATCAGATTCCCATGCAGAGGCCTGAGAGGGAGGGGATTGGGTGGTGATGCTGAGACTCAGCATTTCTAACAAACGCCACGTGATACTACTGGTCCTCAGACCCACTTTGACTAAAGAAGGTTGTAGATGGTAAACAGTTGATACGACCTCATTCTCAGGCTCTAGAAGGTAGCTGCCACAGTGACTGCTTAGAGTGATGCTTAGCAAAATTTTTTTCTGTAAAGGGTAAATATTTTAAACCTGGTGGCCACAAGTCTATGTTTCATATTCTTCTCGATTTATTTGCTTGTTTTTACAACTTAAAAAAAAAACAACACAAAAACTTTAAACCATCTCAGCTCTGAGACTTACCCTTGGCCTAAAGCAAGAAGGCGAAGTTATATCTATTGATGAGCGCACGGCTTCCAGGTCTGTCATTGATATATGTCCCTTATTTCATCGGGCCTCTTGGGATGACAGTAGAGGAACCATAACGATTTCAGTTCCAAAAGCAATGAAGAACCTTTTCAGGAAGATCTGTGTGTTTGTTGGAGGGAGGGGAGATAAAATTACTTGGAAGAAAATTAAAAGAAGCTACCTTTTTTATTACCCTCCATACAAAATGAAAACCTCTAAAACAAGTATTCATATTTAGATCAAATGTAAGAGTCTGGGCAGAACTTTATGGTGGATCCAGTACGCATTTGACTCCTTTAATTTATGTGGTCGTCCTAGTCTATATGTTGGTACAATATCCAGTCATGGTTAAGAATTTGATCAAACTTTTGACTGGATCCCAGTTCTACAGCTTACTAGTTGGGTAACTTTGGTCAAGTTATTTAACTTTTCTGAGACATCATAATATCCCTACCACAAGGGGTTGTTAATACTAAATGAAAACGTGTATTTGAAGTGCTTAGCATAGTGTTGGCACTTAGGAAACATTCAGTAAATGCTGGCTGTTACTGTGTTATGGTCATGACTGAATCCTAAAGAGAAACAGCTCCATGACTAATTGTGAGATTGACCTTTAGGGTTGCCCTAGATTATAGCCCTCGTAGCAGTCACGTCTCCGCAGACATAATGGGAACACTTGAACCTGCAGCCTTTAGGAAACAACCTATTTAACTTCTGCAAAACCAGCGGAAACTTCAGTAGTGAACAAGTCAAGTTACCGTTCCTTGTATTTTTAAAGTGGGATTTCTTTGTGTGAAATCGCACCTTTAAAGATTGAGAGATTGTTTGGTAGAGTATCTTCCCAATTTAGCTGTCAGTAACTATTCCCATCACTTATTTTGAGGAATATTGAACACAGTTTTGCTTCAGTGATTTGCTCATCCTAATTTCATTTCAGTGTTTGAGTGGAAAATTGATGATACAAATGAAAAAATGAAATTTTTGTCTTCCATGTCAGGTAATCCAGGTATTAGAGGTTAAACTAACAGTATCAGCAGTGTCCTTCTTGTTCAAGAAAGATTTCTACAAATTTATAAAAGTTAAAGCATTGAATAACTATAATTTTTTTTTTATTTTAAAAAACTATTTTTGGATTGGACAGAAGTTCTTTTTTAAAAGTTTAAGAAATGTGCATTGTTGTCATTGTTGCCGTTGTTATTTTTAACCAAAGGAAATCATCATAATACTGATAAACAAGAATTTTTAATCTGAAAATAAGAAGCAGCTGGTATCTAAATATTGTCATTTAAAGTACATACTATTGTATTTTTGTTGTGCTTTATATTTTTTAATTTTTTTAAATATGTAGCATAAAAATAACATTTAAATGTAAGGTTGCAAGTTTTTGAAAAAATCTTTTTTAGCTTTTAGTGAAACATGGAGGAGACTTGTTTGCTGAGAATGAGAATAAAGATACTCCTTGTGATTGTGCTGAAAAGCAACACCACAAAGATTTGGCCCTCAATCTGGAATCCCAAATGGTATTCTCACGAGATCCTGAAGCTGAAGAAATAGAAGCTGAATATGCTGCATTAGACAAACGAGAGGTAAGTTTTTTTAAATAAAATTATATAGCTTTTGTATTAAATTGCTTTTCTTTAAAGCCTAGTTTGTGTGGTCTTCTTTGCAATATGCTAAATATCCTGTCATCTACATAGCTGTAAGTATAAAAACGCATCTAGCAACCCTGGAGATGGAGTCTTTCCTCTACCATATGTGAGTATGCTTACATACATAAAGTAGAGATGCTGATGTGTGGTATGAATCCTAACCACTCCTATTCATCCAAGACTCCAATCATCCGGTTCTTCGGTCTCTCCGTCTCTGGATTGCTGTTATGAACATGCTTTGATAACATATCTTAAAGAACAAAAACAGCAAAACACTCTTCCCCAGCCCTGTCCCTGTCCCCCTTCCATTGTAACCCCATTATCTCTGATCTTCATGTGGGAAAAACAAAACTTAAGAGCTGCCTATATATATACTGACTTCCCTACCTCCCGTTCACTCTTCAGCCCATTGCAGTGTGACTTTGTTCCTTTCTACTATGATGGAATTGAACTTGTCATGGACATCAGGAATCAATATGTTGCTAAATCCAGTAGAGTACTTTTGTCTCCTCATCTTACTTGAATTCCTCACCAGCACTTAACACAACTAACCACTCCCTTCTTAGCAAAACACTCTTCTCATGGATTCTGGGACATCGTTCTCTGGTTTTCCTTTGTCTTCCTGTCTCAGTAAACATCGCTTCTATCCATTGTTCAAGCATAAATGTGGCGTGTATTCTGGACTCCCCATTCCTCCTAACATCTAGACAATCTGTGAATTTTGTCATTTTTGCTTCCAGAAATGTAAGCTAACTAAATGTACTCCTCCCAGGCTCTCCGCTGACCTCCTGAGGCCCTCACCACCTTCACTTCTCATCTGAGCTACTGTAATAGTTTCCTAACTGGTCTCCTTCTACTCTGGTTTCCTTAGAATCCATGTTATACACGGAAGCAAGAGTGACATTTTGAAACTTAACTTAGATCATATCACTTAAATCATTTATTGACTTTTCATTGTACTTAGAATAAAATCCAAACTATTTGTTCAGATAGAAGACCTTACATAGTCTGGCTACTATTTGCCTCTTCAACATCATCTCAAACTTTTTTCCCAGTACACTTTTCTCTAATTATAATACCTAGACTACAGCAAGACTTTTGCATTTGCTGTTGCCTATGTTGGAAATCTCCCAGTTTTTCTCTTGGCCAGCTCATTATCACTTCTTCAGACAGGCAGTCTTGAATCATTCTTTCCCAGATAGGTCTGTCTCCTTCCATTGTTCTTTACCATAATATCCTGTTCATCTTTCAAAGCACTTATCACATGCTGTAATTATTTTGTTTATGTACTTATTTACTTGTTTCTTTTCTTTCTCTACTATTAGACTGTCAACTCCATGAGGGCCAGAACCATAACTGCCTTCTTCAGCAGAGTATTTTCAGTGTCTTAACACACAGATGTACAGTGGGCAGCCATAGATATTTCTTAAATAAAGGAATTATAATACACAATAAATTTTTTCCTCCCAAAATGATTCTGATTTGATGTTCAGTTCAAACTTGGTTCGAAAAGAAATTATGTAACTATTGTTTGTGTTTAATTGTATTGTTTGTTTTATTTTTTCCCATGAATTCTCAGTAGTTTTTGAGCTGCTATCCTCTCCAGATGGAGCAAAGAGCTGAGTTTCTTGGAATGAAAAGGTTTATATTTCTTTACCTTTTGTGTTTCTTCAGTTAGGTTATTTTATAGGAATGTTTATTCATATTAAGTACACACAGAGAGAGGACTGATGTTCTAAGCACATTCACATGGTTGTTGAATCCACAGAGTAGCCTTGAATGACAGTTATGCCCCCTTCTTTTTTTATTTTTTTATTTTGTAAGAATGCTTTTTTAAATTAAATTTATTGGGGTGACATGGGTTGTAAAATTACAAGTTTCAAGTGTACAATTCTATAATATATCATCTGTATATTGCGTTGTGTACTCACCATCCAAAATCAAATCTCCTCTGTCACCATATATTGGACTCCATTTACCCTCCTCTACCTCCCGCACCCCACCCCTTACCCTTTGGTAACCACTAAACTGTTGTCTGTGTCTATGATTTTTCGCTAGTTTGTCTTGTTCGTTTGTTGCTTTCAGTTTTATATCCCATATAGGAGTAAAATCATATAGTCCTTTACTTTTTCTGTCTGACTCATCTCACTTAGCATTATATTCTCAAGATCCATCTATATTGTCACAAATGGCAGTATTTCAACTTTTCTTCTGGCTGAGTAGTATTCCATTGTATATATGTGTCACATCTTTTTTATCCAGTCATCTATCAAAGGACACTTTGGTTGTTTCCGTGTCTTGGCCACTGTGACTAATGCTGCAGTGAACATAGGGGTACATATGTCTTTACAAATAAATGTTTTTAAATGTTTCAGGTAGATACACAGAAGAGGGATTACTGGGTTATATGATAACTCTATTCTTAATTTTTTGAAGAACATCCATATTGTTTTCCATAGTGGTGTACCAATTACATTCCCACTAGCAATGTGTGAGGTTACTTTTTCCACACAACCTCTCCAACATTTGTTATTACTTGTCTTGTTGATAATAGCCATTCTAACAGGTGTGAGGTGGTATCTCGTTGTGGTTTTGATTTGCATTTCTCTAAAAGCTAGTGAAGTGGAGCATCTTTTCATATATCTGTTGGCTGTTTGTATGTCGTCTTGGGAGAAGTGTCTGTTCAGGTCCTCTGCCCATTTTTTAATTTGGTTGTTTGTTTTTTTGATTGTTGAGTTGTATAAGTTCTTTATATTATTTGGATATTAGCCCCTTATGGAGATGTTGTTTGCAAATATCTTCTTCCATTCGGTTGGTTGCCTATTTATTTTGTTGATGGTTGCTTTCGCTGTGCAGAAGCTTTTCAGTTTGATATGCTTCCATTGCTCTGATTAGGACTTTTAATACTATGTTGAATAACAGTGGGAGAGGGGTCATCCCTGTCCTGTTTCTGATCTTAGAGGAAAAACTTTCAATTTTTCACCATTGAGTACACTATTAGCTGAGGGTTTGTTACATATGGCCTTTATTATGCTGAGGTACTTGCCTTTTATACCCATTTTATTAAGTGTTTTAATCATAAATGGATGTTGTATATTGTGAAATGCTTTTTCTGCATCTACTGATGTGATCATATGATTTTTATCCTTTGTTTATGTGGTATGTCACATTGATTGATTTGCATATGTTGAACCATCCTTGTGCCCCTGGAATGAACCCCTCTTGATCATGATGTATAATCTTTTTAATGTATTGTTGTATTTAGTTTGCTAGTATTTTGTTTAGGATATTTGCATTTTATTCATTAGAGATTTGGTCTATAGTTTTCTTTTTTTGTTTTATCCTTGCCGTTTTTTGGTATCAGGGAAATGTTGGCCTCATAAAATGAGTTGGGAAGTATATATTGCCTCCTCTTTAATTTTTTGGAAGAGTTTGAGGAGGACAGGTATTAAATCATCTTCGAATGTTTAGTAGAATTCACTAGTGAAGCCATCTAGTCCTGGACTTTCTCTTTTTGGGAGGTGTTTGGTGATTGTTTCAATTTCCTTGCTGTTGATTGGTCTATGTAGATTTTTAATTCTTCATAACTCAGTCTAAGAAAATTATATATTTCTAAGAACTTTGGCATTTATTGAGTTTATTGATTTTGGTGGCATATAGTCTTTCTTAGTATTCTTATATGATCCTTTGTATTTCTGTGGTATCCGTCGTAACTTTTCTTTCATTTCTGATTTTATTTGTGTCTTTTCTCTTTTCTCCTTAGTGAGTGTAGCCAGGGGTTTGCCGATTTTATTAATCTTTTCAAAGAACCAACTCTTTGTTGCATTAATTTTTTTCTATCATCCTTTTGTTCTCTTTTGTTTAATTCTGCTCAAAAGTCCAGAGTCTGTTTTCTTTAATTCTGCTCAAAAGTCCTTCTGCTGACTTTTTCTGTGTCTTTAAGATGTCATGGTAGGTTATTTATTTGGGATTTTTCTTGTTCTTTGAGATAGGCCTCTAATGATATAAATTTCCCTCTTAATACCACTTTGGCTTTATCCCAAAAATTTTGATAAGTTATATTTTCATTCTCATTTGTGTCGATGTATCTTTTGATCTCTCCTTTTATTTCTTCGTTGACCTAATCATTCTTTAGTAGCACGTTGTTTAATCTCTACATGTTTGTGGTTTTTCCTGCTTTCTTTTTGCAGTTGATCTCCAATTTCAAAGCCTTGTGGTCAGAGAATATGCTTGGTATGATTTTAGTCTTCTTAAATTTGCTGAGGCTAGTTTTGTGTCTCAACATATGGTCTATCCTTGAAAATGTTCCATGTGTACTAGAAAAGAATGTTCAAAAAATGTAAACTATTTCCCCCTTCCTGACTTTACTCTGCAGTGGTAAGTTTCTTGTGTGTGCTACCAGACTTAAGCAAACATATCTGCATATAGAATTTTTAGAGCAAAAAGCAGATCGTCCAGTACATTGAGTTTTGCTGAAATAGTTTTTCAGCTTTACTAACATATGAACATTTTTCCCAAGTCAGAACAGAGGATCTACATATTTTAACCACTTACCTATTCACGAACATTTAATAATTTAGATATTTTTGCAATTAAAAACAAAGCTGAAGTGAATATTTGTTTCCCTACCTGTTACATATATATCTTTATCCAGTTGTATCATTATTGTGATTAAAAACATAGATTCTGAAGCAAGACTGAATGGGTTCATATCTTGGCCCCACAACTTATTACGTGACCTGAACAGGTTACTTAATCTCTCTGTTGCTTCAGATTCATCTTCCTTAAAATGGAGATGATAATGGTCCCTACTTCATAAGGTAATGATCCTTAAATGAGTTAATATATATAAATGCTTAGAACAATACCTGGCTTATTATAAGTGTTATCTAAATATCTGCTGTTATGATCGTCATCATTTATATGTACATTTTAAAAGTATATTCCCTATAAATTTGTAGAAATTGTTTTGATGGATCATGAGATATACATTCGAAACTTTAATAGCAGCTGTTAAATTGTCCTAAAAGATAGTATCAATTTACTTTTCTTCACTAGCATTTTAGAGAATTCTTTTCCTCACATTCTTGCTAGCATTGGATATTATCAGTGTGGTGTTTTTTGTTTGCCTTTTTGGGACAAATAAATGGCACCTGTTTGAATTTATTTTTTTGATTATTCTTTGAATTGGTTGTTCATTTGTTTTTTTTCTATGGATCATTTGTGTTTTCTTAATGCTTTCTAAGAGAACTTTGTGTATTTTTCCATATCTAAGTTTTTCACTTTTAGGGTATTTAGAGGTGTAAATTTTATTTTATGGCTTCTGAATTTGTGACATGCTAATATTATAATCATATGGTCCTATATTTTTTCTTGTTTTGTTGTTTTGTTTTTCATCCATATTGGAGTTATCTTTGTCTACTATTTCATCATGTAAAAAGAAATGCTTTCATAAATAAATACTAATACACAAATATTTATAGCAGTGCTATTCATAATAACCAAAAGTTAAAAACTACCCAAATGTCTGTCAACAGATGATGGATAAACAAAATGTGAGGTATACACACAATGGAATATTACTCAGCCATAAAAAGTACTGAAGTACTAACACGTGCTACAAATATGGATCAATCTCAGGAACATTATGCTAAGTGAAAGAAGCTAGGCACAAAAGGTCACATATTGAATAATTGTGTAACTCCATTTATATGAAATGTCCAGATAGGTAAATACATAGAAACAGAAATTCCATTAGTGGTTGCCAGGGGCTGGAAGGAAGAAGGAATAAGTAGTGACTAATTTATGGGTATGGGGTTTTCTTTTGGGATGATGAGAATGTTTTGGAACTAGATACAGGTAGTAGTTGTGCAACCTTGTGAATATACTAGAGGCCACTGAATTGTACACTTTAAAATGGTTAATTTTAAGTTATGTGAGTTTTAGAACAATATTAAAATCAATGCTTTTTTAAAACTCATTTTCTTACCTTCAAATTAAATTCTGACCAACTTTTGGATTATTCTGCCTGTGGTAGAAGTTTTGCATGGCCTGCTATGTGATTGTATTAAGCTACAATTAGGTACTTTTTAAAATTTATATTCCCGAGGTCAGGTGTTTATTTTAGTTAAGTTTTTTATTTCAGTTAATATTCTTGACAGTGTATATAATATTATATCTGATAATTTTTTCTCGACACATTTTAACGTAGTCCTTTTCTCCAGGTGATTAAAGTCCACTTCTTCATTCCATCATTCAACAAAACACTGATTGACTGCTCTGCCAGACACTGATTTAGGAGCTTAGAGACACAGTGAAGAACAAAGATAAGCCCCTACCTTCTAGGTGTTTATATTCCTCTCCGGAGAGAGAGACACACAAATAAGTTTAAAAAATAAAGAATACAGTTTTCTAAGAATGGTAACTGCTATAAAGAAATAAAAACAAGTAATGTGTTAGAATGATGGCTGTGAGCAGTGTGTTCAATTTATTGAAACCTTCAAATAAAGAACAGAAAAAATAGTAGAGGACAGGCTCTGTGAAGTGGACTGGCTACGTGGAGGGAAACTGAGCAATGTGCTGCTATGAAAGCCATCTAAAGAACCCCTTCCCCTTTTGCACCCTCTCTCCAGCCTGTAACGTAGGAAGTCTCCAGCTCTTTTTCTGGTGGAGGCCCATATACTGGGCTTTGCTTTGGCTGGCCACCCCATTTAGCATAAGGTTTAACCTACTCTGGAGGAGCAGCTGCCTTCCTCTTAGATCAAAGTACCATCAGGGTAGCCTAGGTCTTGATCTCCAGGCTAGAACCACTGAATAAGGAGAGGGGAAGCTGAAAGGAAGGATGATCTGAGAATCCCAAAGACCTTCTCTAGCTGTTCTTGTCCCTCCTCTTTCCCAGGCGAAGCTCAAGCATGGATCTGCTAATGAGAGATCCATATTAAGAGGGATTGAAAATATCCTCTCTTTTCCCTGAGAGTCTTTCTTCTAAAATTTTAGCAGTTACCAATATATTTGGGTAAATAACTACTTGTTTTTTCATTTTGTAATAGTGAACATGTTTTACCTATATAATTGGGGGAAAGCTATTTTCATTGTGGAGGGGGGAATAAGAACAGATACTTCTTTCATAACTCCTTTGTCATAGTCTTTTCTCCAACAGTTTTCTTTGAAAATACTATCACTTTATACATGGTATCAAAGTGGTGCAGTTTGTATGTTGGGCTGTTTCTTTAGTGGTATTTTGGTAACAGTAGCATGTGCTGATGCAAAAGAGGCACTTTCATTCTGGCTGTCTCTTTTTAAACAAGTTTCCTTTTCTTTGTATCAGTGCTGACTGCTTTGAAGGTTATTGCTGCTTTGTATTTAGTCTGAAAATAGAAGCAGTTTATCTGCAACAGGAAAGAGAAAGGCACCTTCATTTTAGTCCTTCCTGCAGAAGAGAAGGCTAGTGCCCACTTGGGAATGAGCAATGCATTGAAATGCTTTCCATGACCTAATTATAGTTCTGTTGCAGAGACTCGGAGTGAATATGGTAACTGGTCCATGAAGGCAGTATGTCTTTCTCCTTCAAGAACTGTATTTCTTCCAGTGTAACCTATTTAGGTTTAAAACTGCATTAAAAAATTAATCTATGCAGATTATTTTGTATTATTCCTTTCTTAATGTATGTGAAGTCAAATCTTATTTTGCTCAACATAAATGAGGTAGAATGATCGCTAATCTGAAAAAAGAATGTTTGGGAAATACTACTAGGAAATACACAGTTGCACCACTGGGAATATCAGGAAATATTCACTCTCATTCCTGATTCAGGAGAGATACCTGGAGTCCCAAGTTTGAACTTGGAGCACATTTTCTAGAAGCAATGTTATACATAGTATATAACTTCTACACTAGAGTGAGTACAACAAATTTAATCATGAAAGGACTCGCTAGTTTTTTGAAAGGGAAAGTGTGGTTCCTAAATGAGCTTAAAAGCAAACCGTACATGATGATTTCGGGGGCTTTTTAAACTATAGTTTGGATTAAATTGCAGGGGTTTTTTTTCTTTTGTAGTTAATGGCATCCCTATATAGAATAGGTTAAATTTTCATTTCTTTTCCTAGTTAAGTACCTATATATGTAGAGATTCATGGCAGTATAGCTGAATGCATACATAGGTGTGGTAGGCTGTTGATGCAATGTGATGTGAAATGTATTTAGTGTAAGTCTTCACCACCATTTTTCAAAGGAATAGCACTGCAGACTGATTGAATGTGTGTTCCACCAATGTTGAAAGCTCTTTAACATCCCCAGTGATTTTTCTTTTATTTTTAATTAATTTTTTTCTGCAAAACATGTTTTTTATAAAAAGAAGCAGAATGAAAATTTAAAATGTCCATTACTACCACTTATAAATAATCCTTGTAACATTGTACAAGATCACCTTCCATTTTTTATCACTGGGATGATGATGTATATATTTTTTTAATTGTTTTTAATTGTGTTTTTTAAATTGTTTAATTGGGGTGACAATTGTTAGTAAAATTACATAGATTTCAGGTGTACAATTCTGTATAACATCATCTATAAATCCCACTGTGTGTTCACCACCCAAAGTTAGTTCTCCTTCCATCACCATATATTTGATTCCCCTTACCCTCATCTCCCACCCGATGTTACACGTTTTACATCTTGTTGTTGTTTTTTTTTTTTCTTAATACTTTTTGGTATTTACAAACTCATCATGGAAATCATTTTGAATGACTGCTGACTGTTTTAATCTGTAGATGTCCTATAACTTCCTTAATGTACATTTGGGTGACTTGTATTTTATCACTTTTATAACGAACATTGCAAGTTACCAATTTTGTCCACATTTATGATTATACCTTAGGATAGATTCCTACAAGTGAAATGACTGGGTCAAAAGATGAATGTTTTAAAGGCTTGTGATTCATGCTTAATTGTTAAACGATATACCGATTTTTATTTTTACCCACAATATATCAGAGGGCCATCTCACTGCAACCGTACCAATATTGAGTATTGTCCTCTTTTTTAAACTTGGCCACTTTGCTAGATATTAAAAGTAATACAGTTTCTATGTTTAAATCTTGGCAGATATTTATGCAGTCAAATCTGTCAATCTTTTCTATCATTAATACTTTCCTTATTTATGTATATGGATTCCTGCCGGAAGACATCTAAAGATCAAGAAACTTATCAAGTCAACTGAGTAATTATCCCTGGTGAATACGTCCCAGTCATATGGGATTAACTAAGAAATAATGAAATGGTTTCAATCGTACCAAAAAAAGAAAGCAATAAATAAAGATAATATCTAATTCTAAAACATCTGTAAGTCAACTGCAGTGGATGAGGTTTGCTAACTGCCCACAGAGCACAGAGCTCTGGAGACTGTGACAAATACTACCAGTGGACATCTTCAGTGGTTGTCATTCTAATAAGTACTTGGTAATTTCTACTGATTTTTTTTTCTTTTTTATATTTATCTTTTTTATTAGTTTCAGGTGTACAAAGCAACATAATAGTTAGACATTTAAACCCACATAAAGTGATAACCCACCCCCCAAGCTACTACCCCTCTGATATCTTATATAGCTGTCACAAGACTGACTAACTTCCGTATGTTGTACTCCACATCCCGTGACTATGTATACGTATATATTTAGTTATAGTTGACATTCAGTATTATTCTACTTCAGCTCTTAAGGTGTATAGTGCATTGCTCAGGCATCTCAGTCTATGATGTGATCCCCCTGATAAGTCCAGTGCCCATATGGCACTTTACATGATCTTTACAACATTGTTGATTATATTCCCCATGCTCTATAGACTATCCATTTCTTATTGCCTTCACCTTTTTCATCCCGTCCCCAACCCCATTCCCATCTATCACCCTGATAGATCTAGTACCTATCTGGCATCATACCTAGTTATTACAATATTATTGACTATATTCCTTATTCTATACCCTGCATCCCATGACTACTGTATGACACCCAATTTGTACTTCTCAATCCCTTCCCCTTCCACCCATCTTTAGCCCCCCTCCATCTTAAAGAAGTCCCTCTAAGATTCCTTGTAATACTGGTTCTTGGTGATGAACTCCTTCAGCGTTTTCTTGTTTGGGAAGCTCCTTATCTGTCCTTCAATACTAAATGACAGCCTTGCTGGGTAAAACAATCTTGATTGTATGTCATTGCTTTTCATCACTTGGAATATTTCCTGCCACTTCCTTCTTACCTGAAAAGTTTCTGTTGAGAAATCAGCTGACAGTCTTATGGGGGCTCCCTTGTAGGTAACTAACTGCTTTTCTCTTGCTGCTTTTAAGATTCTGTCTTTGTTTTTAACCTTTGGCATTTTAATTATGATGTGTCTTGGTGTTGGCCTCTTTGGGTTTATTTTGTTTGGGACTCTGTGCTTCCTGGGCTTGTATGTCCATTTCCTTCACCAGGTTAGGGAAGTTTTCTGTCATTATTTCTTCAAATAGGTTTTTAGTTCCTTGCTCTCTCTCTTCTCCTTCTGGTACATATAATGCAATGTTGGTATGCTTGATATTGTCCAGGAGATGCCCTAAAACACTCCTCAATTTTTTGGATTCTTTTTTCTTTTAGCTGTTCTGGTTGGGTGTTTTCTGCTACCTTATCTTCTACATTGCGATTGGGTCCTCTGCTTCATCTAATCTACTGTTGATTCCCTGTAATATGTTCTTCGTTTCCATTATTGTAGCCTTTATTTCTGACTGGATTTTTTTCATGGTTTCCATCTCCATTTTTATTCTTCCTGTCTCTCTGTTGAAGTTCTCCCTGAGATCATTGAGCATTCTCATAACCAGTGTTTGGAACTCTACATCTGATAGATTGCTTATCTCCATTTCGCTTCATTCTTTTTCTGGACATTTGTTCTGTTCTTTCATTTGCGACATGTTCTTTGTTTCCCCATTTTGGGTGCCTCCCTGTGTTTGTTTCTATGTATTAGATAGAGCTGCTATGTCTTCCGGTCTTAGTAGAATGGCCTTATGTAGTAGGTGTACTGTGGGATTCAGTGGTGCAGTCTTTCTGGTCACCTGAGCCACACGCTCCAGGTATGTCCCTTGTGTGGGTTGTGTGTGCCTCAACTACTATCTCTTGTAGTTGAGCCTTGGTTGATAATTGCACATCAGTAGGAGGGACCGACCCTCAGGCTCCCTGGTTGTGAGGAATGGCCCTGACTACAGTGGAAGAGTTGTTGTGCAGGGGCTGATCCTATGGAGCAGGATCTGCGTCAGCAGGACTCTGGTGCCTGCCAATCCGTATCATACTTGGAAGTGGCTGAATGATGCTCCAGCTTATTTTGAAGCTGGCCATTGGGGGCATCAGCCCCAGGACCACCTTGGAGGGGATTCCTTGTAGGTCTACTTCAGCCACAGCCCATGCCCCACCTGGGGCCACCCAGCGGGAGCCAGAAAGAAATCTGCAGATGGCTGCTGCCCTTGCCATTCTTGGATGTGCCTTGAGAGGCCAAGCCTAGAACCAAGGCCAGCTGCCGCTAGTGCCATGCTTAGGGCTGCTCAGCCAGAAGTACCCGATATACTCAAGCCAGATGCTGCTTGTCTGGGTTCCGCAAACCTTTGAGAGATCCTAGGAAAGTCTGCAGCTTGAGCCAAGGCAGGCGATCTGCACAAAAAAGCCACTGAAAGCAGCATGGGTGTGCCCGAAAGTTGGGTGGAGCCAGGTCTCAAGTCGCCAGGTCATGGCGAACTAACAATGGAGATTCAGGTATGTCGGCCGCCTGTGTTCGTGTTCACGTGCCAGGAAGGGGGAGGGCTCAACAAAGAAACAATGGCTTCCACCAGCTCCTCCATCCAGGCAAAAGCCGCCTTTCCAGCTCCCCATCCCAAGCCAGACAACTCAGTTCCCCACAATATGTCCCTGCCACTTTTACAGCTGCTGGCCCAGCGCTGGAGCGCAGAGCGAGTGTTTCCATTGGTGGGTAAGTCTGTGCGCAGTCCCTTTAGGAAGAGCGCCTGGGAGTGCAGCTGCACTCAGTCTCAGTCACAATCTCCGCTGGTTTTAACAAGCAAAGCTTATGGGGCCTTCTCTCCCCAGCACTGGAACCCTGGGCTGGGACCTCTCACTCCTCTGGGGGATGGTGGGGACTCCCACAGCCAAAATATCAAAATATCCCCCCCAATCTGTAATGGTCACACGCAGGTGTGGGGCCAGCCCGTGGTGCATCTCTGACCTTCCTACCAATCTAAAGGTGGCTTCTTCTGCAAGTCCTTGGTTGAAAACTTCATTTCAGCCTGATTTTAGGCAATTCTCAATAATGATTGTTTTGTAGATTAGTTGTAATTTTGATGTGGTTGTGAGAGAAGGTAAACACAGCATTTACCTACTGTGTCGTCTTGGTTGTCTCAGTTTCCACTGATCTTTAAGCTATGGCCTTTAGTTCTATGTGTACAGTAAGCTAGTTATATCTACTTAAAGGATTGAAATAGATAGGTGTATCTATTAATAATAAAAATGCAGTACTGAATAAAAATAAAGAAAAACAGATTGCCTAGTGATATATATATATATACATGATTTTGTGCCATAATAGTATGACAGCTGTAAATCAAATTCATGGTACCGATTGCCACAGGCAAGGATGAGGAAAATTAGGGAAATATAATGGGAAAACATGTCACAAATCATAAGGTTTTGCTTCTCTTGTTTCATTTTGTTTTAAAAAGGACTTGAAACAAGTAAGACAAAAATGTTATCGATAATTGTTTCTGAATAATGAGACACATGATTTTATTCTTTATATGTTTTCTGTTAAAAGCCAAAAAAAAAGATAAAGGATAACAAAAGAAAAAAAAAACCTGGCTAATACATCACCTATATGAAGAAAACTAAGGAGCATTAATGCACACTTGAATAAATATATTGAAATAATATCTTTATGAGTGCGAAGTCTGAATAGAATGGCGTCGTCACTTCTCTGTAAAGTAATTAATAGGTATTATATAATCCCACTAGCAATCCAAATTGGATCTTAATAAAGTGCAAATGTTTGGTAGTTCAATGATTAAAACTGCCTAAATGAACACATATATCATACACAATTGATTTGCACAAAGGCTGTATAAAAATACTTGAGAACTTTAATCATGATTATTGCTCAGTGGGATTATAGGGGTTTTTTTCCTAATACTTTTTCTGTATTAAAAAATTTCAAAACTGTAAAGTAAGATGGTCTTGTCATAATAGTATGATACTTTTATTTTAATATGATATGGTGCATGAGCCCTGGTATCCATTTTCCATCTTAAAAAAAAAAGACTTGTGAAAGAGTAGTTTGAAATCCATGCTAGTGCAGCATACAGAGCCTTTTGAACTTGAATAACCAAACTGAAACTGAAAGATTAAAATGATAATCATATAATATATTTGTTCATAGGCATTTAAACTTCCTAAGAGTATAATACCTAATTTAACTTTGTTTTTGTCTTTTCAAAGCCATATGAAGGATTAAGGCCTCAGGATCTTCGTAGATTGAAGGATATGCTTATTGTGGAAACTGCAGACATGCTTCAGGCTCCACTCTTTACTGCTGAAGCTTTACTTCGAGCTCATGGTAATAAAAGAAATGTCATGCTTGTGATAACATGGGTGCCTTTTGAAACTTCAGAGTTAGAAAATGGCTATTTTATTATTTTAATATAAAACAAAGTAGTTTTTTAAACAAGCCTAAGTTGTTTTTTGTGCAGTGGTTACTCAGTGGTACTCAGTATCTTCATAACTTTGTGTATTTTGAAATATAAACTGGCTATTAAATCATAGAGGAGAAATACAAAGTTTCTGTTTAAAAATCAAGAAAGATACTAAATCAACTTACGGATTGTCTGATTTTGGAAATGTGTCTTATTCAAGCAAGATTGAGAATTATAAAGTTATAACCCATAATCCTAGACCTGGTTTTAACATTATTTTTACTGAAGTCAACTAAATACTTAACAATTGTGTTATTAGAATTGTCAGTTTATTTTATGTAAAAGCTGTTTCTCACCATTAAATGCACAAAGCGAAATTGTAGAGTCAACAAAAGAATATACTGTCCCTCTTAAGGTTCGGTTTTCAGTTTTTGTTTTGTTTGTTTTTTATTTTGTTTTGTTTTGCTTTGCTTTGTTTTGAGAACATTACTAACTTTACTTAGGAAAAGTACTCAGCTTGTTTTAAGTTCTCTGATACTTAAGACAGCCATACTGCAAGTTGTCACATGCTGAGTTGGACACTGTCATTGCACCCTTGATATCTGATGTTTTGGCTGGTTTCAAAGACAAGTTTTCTCTGATTTAAAAATTATTTTTTAAAAAGAGAAAGGTAAATAGCTATTCTAATCCAGTCAATTTGAGGCTAACCTGTCTATTTTAATTATAAATCTTTAGCTCATCTATACTAAAATAGAATGTCAGCTTCCACAATTTTTGATACAATCGTTTGATCACAAGAAAATTCAAAACTCCATATTTCATCGTCTCTTGATCACCACTCTGAATAATTTGGTATATAACCCTCCAGAATTGGTACATTCAATATTGATATTTCCCAGGGTTCTATACTTTGACACTCTTCCACTTTATATACTAGCGACTCTTAAATTTTAATGTTAAGAAGAGTTTCCTGGGAAACTAACCAGAAATTCCTTGGACTACTTCCAGAGAGTCTGTCTAGGTGAGGGTGAGGCAAAAAAACTTTGTTGCAAACCAGCCTATTGAGTAGACCGCTTTCTAAGAAAAACTGCTGTGTGCGTGTTTATCTAATGAAACCAATGGTTTCAAACACCACCTGAACGATAAAGAGTGTGTCTACAACCTGACTTTAAAGTATTTGAGCCTATATTTCTAAATGCCTATTTAACATTTTCTCCTCAATCTAAGGATGTCGATCCTGAACTCATCATTTCTCCCACTGTCTTGATACATGGGGCACCAACATTCATCTAATTACCCTGGCCAGAAACTTGGAAGTCATACTTGACTCCTCCATTTCTATCAGATTTGGCCACAGTCTTCTCATTTCTCTTCCTAATTATCTCTCATCTTTCCTCACCCTCCCTAGCTGTTTACCATTCCCACTGCCACTGACTTAAATTCAGGCTGTCATTATTTTTCATCTAAACTGTAATCTCCTGAGTTCTGGTTTTTAGTGTTCCATTTCTCTTTCATCCTATTAATTTTTCATATTATTCTGTTAGATTTTTTTTTTTTAATGCAAATTTGATCACGTCACTCCCCTGCTTAAAAGCCCTTCACTGGCTCTCCACAGACTTAAAACCATCTAAACTCTCTATTAGACCTTCGTGACCCAGGCTTCTGTACCTGGGCTGTCCACCTCCCCATTTCTTACCCTTTCTTGCTTATCTTTAGAATCATCTCTTCCAGGAAATCTTTTATGCTTATTTGGTCCTACGTCTGCATTGAGACCCTTCCTGTCTATTCCCATTATATCCCGTGCATGTTGTATATGAGTCATACACTTAGAATACAATATTGTAATAATCTATTTGCTTTTCCTCTGCATTAACCTGGGAACACTTACAGGGCAGCTTTTGTTGTTTTTTTGTTGTTTTTTTGTTTGTTTGTTTTCACAATATCTGGCATACATTAAGTCCTCAGAAAAAAGGTATAGAATGAATAGATAATGCACCTGAAATATTATTTATGTATTTTTTTAAAAATCTACCTTTGTAATATAAAATTACATTTATCCGTTGGCATATTTATAAACTTGAAATGAATCCTATGGAAAAAATTTTAGACCTGAGTCAAAAATGAAATTTAGAAATTCAGACGAACTTTTAAAATCATAGAATTTAAAGGTAAAATATATTCTTTGCAGCCAATTATAATGCTTAATAGTCATTATATAAGAACTTGTAAAGAAACCCAGAATGCTGTAAATTGTGTTTCTTTAGAGTAAGCTTCACAGCACCAGAAGGTATATCCTGTCTATTGCTTGAGATTTTAAATACAGAGAGTTCATTTAAATATAACATAGAGCTGGCAGAAAAGTGGAAGCTGTCCGTTCGTGGGGCACCATGACATGACAGCTATATTAGTTAGTTTAGACTAACTGCTGAAAGAAAAGTGTAGATTCAAACAGAGTAAACATGTATTAATCATGTAGTAGTCCAAAGTGTTCCTTTTTATGGTTAGGAGTGGGACAGGGGCTCTGCTCCACACGGTTATTCAAGGGCCCTAACTGACTGAGACTCTGCCATCTTAAAGTGGTTTCTGAGGTTGCCCTGGGGATTATCTCCATTCCAGCCAATCAGTCAGAAAGTGGAAAGAGCATGGAGAAAAAAATGTGGGAAGTTTTTGAGCCAGGCCTGGACATGGCATATATCACCACTCCTGCAAATACTCCATTGGCCAGAATTCAGACACATAGCCACAGTTAACTGCAAGTAACAGTTGTACACTGCAGCATTTTTGTGTATTACAGCCATTTCTAACACAGGGGTCTACATTCAGCTAGAATATATAATGTATCACAACTCTGAAGTTAAAATATTATGTGGGATCTAAGGTTAACTTTACCAGTAATTTTATTGTAATTAAAAGGCACATTTTCATCTCTATTTGTTTACACATTATATCAAGTATTAAATGATCAACTCCATTTTTTACTCCGTTGATATTTTTTTGAGTTACTTCTTTCACTTAATAGGGGTCAATTCTAATATCTAATTGAATTTTCGTACTTGGCATCTGTCCTAACTTTTTTGATAGCTTACTTAAGAGGTCTATAATTCATTCCCCTATTAAGGCATAAAAGAGAGGCTAATGCAGGTTTTTCAAACGGACATCTCTTCTATATTGTTTGCATGATATCAGTGACATTTTATAACTAAATAAGCTGTACTGAGATAAATGATGTTAGTGAATCACACAGACAGTGCACAGAGCTACAATTTACACTAATTGCTCTCAAAACCAGGACAGACTCTGTTTCAGAGCTATTAAACTGAATCATTTGGAAGGTTTATAGATTGTATCCTTGGTAACATTCATTCAACTTTACACAAGAAAATAGATTTGAGTATTATATTATGTATTGTCAAATTTAGTCCCAAAGTAATGAAGTTGATGTTGATTAAGCAGAAGACAGAAATGTTTGGCAGTATTTACTAAATAGTAATTGAATTTTAAGGGACGACTCTGTAAGAATACAAAGGTCATTCTCTGGGTATTTCCTCAGTAATAAAAGTAACTTATATAATTGAATAGCTAATGAGAACATAAATAAAATTTACAAAATATGAGACCAAGGCTAATTTGTCTTGTGCTTAGAGTAAATTTGTAGTGAATTATTTTTTTAAGCTCCTTTGGAGGCTATCGTCTTCTATAGGTAATTAAACATTTGTGGTCCACATCTTCTCTTCCTAGGAAATGATATCTTCTCCCAAGGCTTCCTCTGGACTAGACCTCTTTTTCTGTGCTCCATACCCTTATGTATAACTGCTTATTTGAAAGCACCTCTAAGGACATCTCAAAATCACCTTAAGCTCATCATGTCTAAAACTAAAATCAGTTCTCCCACGTATACCTGATTCTCTAGTATTCCCCATTTACATAAGTAGCAGCAGGGTAACCTGGGACACCAACTTTGACATTTAGTCTCCTTCAGACCCTATATCCTATTGTCACCAAGTGGTCGAGTTCACCTCCCAAATTGTAAACTTCTCCCTTTCTCTTCATCTCCACTACAACCAAGCACCTAGCCCTAGCTGCCGTCATCTCTCACTTATACTACCCAGTAGCCTCTTATCTGGTCAGTCTTGCCCTCCAACTCTTGCCCTAACCAGTTTCTTCATTTGTTTGTTTGTTTTTCCATACTGTAGTGAGATCGATCTTGTAATGTAATTGTGAAAACCCGTCCTTCCTAACTAACTCCACGCCCAACTTTTCACTGACTTCCTGTTACTCCTCAGCTGATGATAGAAGTGTTACTAAATAAAGTCCTGCATGGCCGAGCCCCTATTTCTTCAGCCTCATCTCACACAGTGCTTCCCTTCTGGTCACCATGCTCCAGCTACACTGACCTTTTCACTTTCACGAGGATGCCACCTTCCCTCCTGCCACAGGCCTTTGAATACGCTGTGTACCATCTGTCGAGAATGTTTTCTCCTCTCCCTTTTACCTGGTTAAGTCCCACTCACCCTTCAGATGGACGCTCCGGGCCATTTAACCAGAGTCTCCTTCTCTGATCTCCCTGACTGGGATTCTCTGCCTCTTTTTCACGTTGCTTCTGACATTGAAGATTTTTAAAAATGTATTGGTTTTACTTACTGTCTTTCTCCTTATTAGACCATAAGTTCCATGAAGGCAGGAGCTGTGCCTGGTTTTTCCTCCCGTTGTTTCCCTACTGCCTGACATAGTGCCTGGCACGTAAAAGGCATTCAGAATTATTTGCTAAATGAATGGTGATAGAATCCAAGCACAAATTGTGCTGAAAAATATTTGTAGTTGATAAGACTAAATGTAGCATGTTTAATCTGAGTATATGAATTATAGCAGTTCTTTTTTTCCTTTATGAGAAAGTGACATAATGGAGACTTTTGAAAAACAATCCTACTTTTCTGAGAAAAGTAATTTTAACTTTTAAAGTAAGTAGTGACCTATCAAAGCAGTGAGGTCCATTTAGCAACATTTCCTGCACTGAACTCCTCATAGGGGTTTTTTTTTCAGTTGTTGGATATTTCTTCCTCTTTGTAATTTGATCCCTATTTCTAATCTTATTTTCCATCTGCCCAAACCACCACATGCTATACTGTAACTTTAGAGAACTGCTCCTGTCTCTCCATTATACTTCTGTGCCTTTCACATATGGTTTACACAGCTGGAAATAACACTTCTTCTGTCTTCATTGGATGTCTGAGAAGTAATTATCCTGTTACATCACCAAATACATTGACTTAATGTGACTGGAAAAGTCTTGTAGTACATTTCCACAGCTATTTGTATTTGAGCTGTAAAATTGTATAGAGTGAGTCTACACTGAATCATTTACTGTGCTGCTCTGGACCCGATCCTCTAGCGGGAAGAACACAGGCTTTGGAGTTTCCGAAATTGGTTTCAAATCCCTCGCTATCTGTCTGAGGCTGGGCAGGTTATATAACTTCCCTATGTCTTAGTTTCTTCACCTAAATAATGATTGAAAAGTTTTTTGGGAAGAATAAATGAAATACTATGTGTAAAACACCTAGCAAAATAATTGGTTGTACATATTAGTTTATTGTTTTGAAGGGTTAGGTTTTTATGGCTCTGGACTTTATAATAACATGCTTCACTTAGCTATTTTTAAAGTATTAGTTAGAAGTAATAGTTAGAAGATCATCTTTTTTAGTTAAGCCATATTGGAGCTCACTTAATACAGAATTTATACGTAATTCACTAAAGCTTTATAACCATAATCCCTTCAGAAGTTCCTTTTGCTTTAAAGCTGTTTATCAAATGAGTTTTAGAACTTGCTGGGCATTTTGATTTGTTTATAGTGAGCCATGTAATCGGTTTACAACTTGACAGCAGTGAGGCCAATTGCAAACTTACATATTTTTGAAAGAATAAAGAATAAAACAGCTAAATGAAACTATGCCAACAAATATTTAGTAAATTCTGAAAGTGATGAGCCACCTCCTTTGTTTATTAGTGGAAATGACTGGAAATTTGGACCATATTGTTAGATTTGGACCATATGGTTAGATATAAACATGGGTGTAAGCCATGGTATATTATAAAAGTTTGAATTCTGTTTAAAAACATTAATGGCTATAACATACCAGAATATTCATTTGCAATTATTGCTTTGATATAAAATAATTTTTCTTTCTTTGATGACGTAGATCTCTTTATCTTCACTTTCTTTTGTGAAGAAATATGGTGTTTTAAAACACCATATTTTCTGTTTTTTGAGAGATATCTATTCCATTTTTCTTAAAGACTGGGACAGGGAGAAATTACTTGAAGCTTGGATGTCCAACCCAGAGAACTGCTGCCAACGATCAGGTGTTCAAATGCCAACTCCTCCACCAAGTGGGTATAATGCCTGGGACACGCTCCCTTCTCCGAGAACTCCAAGGACTACACGCTCTTCCGTCACCTCTCCAGATGAAATAAGTTTGTCTCCTGGGGATTTGGACACCAGTTTGGTATGGTTTGATATTCACTATACTTCCATAGTTTTGTACTTAACTTTTTAATTATTTAATATTGTTTCATGAAACCTCTAGTCATATTCTTAGATTCAATTACAAGAATATAATTGAAATGGGCAATTTGATCTTGACCTGAATAGATTATAACGATTTGTTTCTTGTACTTCTTTTTCCAAATGCATAGTTGCTGATTAATTTAATACATAAATTTGGAATTTAAGAGTTTGACTTTTTATAATTACTATGCTAGTATTTTTACCTTAAACTGAAGAAATGCATATATTGTCCTATCTCCAAAGTATGAGTTTGATTAAATCATTGCTCTCCTTCATCTCCAGTGTGACATTTGTATGTGTACTATTTCTGTATTTGAAGACCCGGTGGATATGCCCTGTGGACATGATTTCTGTAGAGGATGTTGGGAGTCGTGAGTATATATGCAGCTTAGTATTTCTTACTGCATGATAGCACTCTGATTTAGTAATAAAATTGTTTGCTTTCAATATTTAAAGATATGGATTACTATATTGCTTTCAGAATTATACTGAAATGCATTACACTTTAATCCTAAGGAAGAGTTTTATTTTTCATATTTTAACATTTTCCCATCTATTAACTTAGTAAAATTATTTAATTTAACACTTAGTGTTATTTAGCTTAATGTAAGGTACTTTACGGAACAAAGTAGGTATATGTAAATACATTTTCTTAATTTACATCTCATGTAAATTTCAAGCCTACACCTAAATATCAACTCTTATATCCCAAGAATTTTTAAGCATCTGTTTTTATGCTTTGTCTGAATTTTTTGTGACAAGCAAATAGCCTTGAAAATCTGTAAGAAGAATATGGGTGTTTAAAATTCCTTTTTAATGAATTCATTTAGATGTCTCTGCTAGGCATGGTTGAGTATATATTACAAGTGGAAAATTTATTTTGCTTCTCATATTTATCTCTATTCTCCTTACCATTATCTTTCCAAGACTTACATTTTCTTACCATCCATTAGCTTTTCCCTAATGTTATACTTCTCAAGGGAGGTTTATAAACAAAATGAAGGTGATCAATAAATGAACAATAAATGCAATATCGTGTTTTCTCTGGAGACACATAAATCTGCTGATTGATGACGTAAGCGAAGCATGTCATTGCTATTTAAGGAAATCTTAAAAATCAGTAGGTTTCAAGCTATTCTTTTTCATGGAGTGCTGGGTACAAGTGTAGGGTGCTGGAGAACAAACACTGCACTGGGTGAGAGAGCAAGAATACCAGCACATTTTCTATTGTATATTTAAACAACTTTGTTGGGGTCTAATTGACATACAGTAAACCACATTTTTAAAATAAATGATTTCATAAGCTTGGACATTTGTATACCATACCACAAGCAAGATAATGAATATGTCCACCACCCCCAAAAGTGTCCTCATTTCTCCTTGAAATCCCACCTGCCCTTCTCTTTCTGCCTCACTCTTATCCCTCCCCACTACCCGTTCCCTCCAATCTATAGACAACCACTGATCTTTGTTCTGTCACTCTTGTTTCATTCTGAGTACATTTTCTTTATCTATTTTCCAAATCAGGGTAGGAGGCAAAATTTCATTTAGAAGGGAAAAAATACCACTCTAAAAAAAGTAAGAATAAATAAGAATATCTAGCTGAGATATTCTTATTTGGCTAAGAAATTCTTATCTGGCTAAGAAAACATAGACTAAGGCTCAGAGTCTAATTAGTAGGATCAAATCAGTACAGTTGATGTTGGAAAACTGATTGGCAAGGGCCAGAGCTGACAACCCAAAGCAAACTTTGACTTAGTTCTGGATGCAGAAAATCTTCCACATGTAGTTTCTTTAGCTTAAAATTGTTAACTGTATTGTATTTGGGAGTATTATCGGGGTTCTACCAAGTTTGCAACTGTTGACCTTTCTTTCTATGTGAAAACTGAACCACCACCACTTCCCACCCACCCACCCACTCCCAACCCCACCCCCAGGACTTACTGAAATTTTTTTGAACTTCTTTGACCTTCCTCACCTAACTCCTGTCACAGGAACCATCTCCCAAACTCATCACAGAGTAGCCTTCAGAAGTTTATGGTAAGATTTAAATTTGAAAGATCTAATTATTGTTTTCCATGGTACCTTATCAGCCTGCCTAAGATTCTCCTCCCCACTCCTGCCTGGTAGTTCTTGCCAAATCAAGTACCAGTAAAACAGGTGTTACTTTGGGTGATTCATATGTTGATAAAGCCATTTTTAGATTAATTACAGTCTTTTCATATTTTATAGGCACATATTAAAGAAACTCATCTTTCTAAGAAGGAAGGGAGAATTTTTTAAAGGACCTTAGATAATTTGAAAACATCTCAATTTATTTTATGCTTCCCTACCCCCTTATCTCATCACTCCAGCCAGATGCTTTGAAGCATCTATGCCAAGAGGGAAATCAAATGAAAGGGAAGTTACTATATTTTACCCAGCCTAGAATATCCTTCCTGCTACTTATTAGTTGTTGAATTAGTTAACTAATTGCAGGAAAATTGATAACCTCCCTGCTTCGATTTTCTAATTTATATAATTTTGATAATAGTAAATACTTCATAGGATTATTGTCAGTTTATTGTTAAATGGCTTAATATATGTAAAATGCTTAGAACAAGGCCTGGCACATACTCATAGTAACCACTCAATGAATGTTAATTATTACCATCTTCCTAAGCATGGAAATAAGCAGAGAGAACCTATCTGTCATATAATCTATGAAGCTGACCTACAAAATAAAAGTATGAGTAAAGTTTGCCCCAGATTTCTTTTACTAACACTCATCAACTCCATGTTCTGTGTATAAATTTAGTGGGAAATTGTTTCTTGATAAGGATTTAATAGCATGGCTCACAATGAGGTCTTCTGAGTTCTGTCATTTAATTCCCCAGAGATAAATAATCCTTCTCTGATGTATTTAGAATACATAAAATTTAAACCATCTTCATATACCAGGTGTGCCAAAAAAAATGTATAGATGTGTAGATGGAAAAGAGAGAAGTATATTAATAGTCTATTGAGATAAGTGTGGTTATTCTTTGATATACATAAAAACTCAACAAGTGGTAGTTTTTTTTTTTTTTTTACCAAGTCAAGTTGTTGTCCTTTCAGTCTTAGTTGTGGAGGGCGCAGCTCAGCTCCAGGTCCAGTTGCCATTGCTAGTTGGAGGGGGCACAGCCCACCATCCCTTGTGGGAGTCGAACCAGCAACCTTGTGGTTGAGAGGATGCGTTCCAACCAACTGAGCCATCCAGCAGCTCAGCGGCAGCTCAGCTCAAGGTGCCGTGTTCAATCTTAGTTGCAGGGGGCACTGCCCACCATCCCTTGCGGGACTCGAGGAATTGAACTGGCAACCTTGTGGTTGAGAGCCCACTGGCCCATGTGGGAATTGAACCGGCAGCCTTCGGAGTTAGGAGCATAGCTCTAACTGCCTGAGCCACAGGGCTGGCCCAGTAGTTTCTTAATGGTTACTTGCAGTGTAAATTCTGAAACCATATTAATAGAATTTTTTGTACTCTTACATTAAAATTCATTGGTCTGTCATGTACTTTTAATAGCTGTTTTACTAATGCGTGATTTTGTAACAACATTTGGAAAATATTGGTTCACTGGGTTATTCAGATCTTCCAATGTTAACATGTTTCCCTATACATAAATATAGTAAAAAAAAAATCACATTAGTTAATATCACCACCAATCTCATCAGAAAAGTGTCAGTATTGGGAAGTTGTCAAGCTCACAGTAGCAGATAAAAAATTTTCAAAATTCTAATTTGTATCTGAAGGCTTGAACTTTATCATTGGCAACAAATTCCATCAACTTTTTTTCCTTGACATGACAAGTATATGTAATTCATTTTCAAAAAAAAGTCTACCATATACCTAAATCTGAATAATTATTGTTTGTAGTCTCTCTTTCAAATAAAAATAGCGTTCCATGATAAAAGTGGGTAGATCTGCTTGTAACTTGAACAATTTCCTAAGTGCTTTCCTTGCTTGAGATGACCATCATGCTTTGCTATTCAGCAGAAGTTCATTATGCTTACTTCCATTTCTTTGCACCGAATGCCTAAAATAGTGTGTTCATGGGCTAAGATTTAATAAAATTATATGGTAAAATTTATTAGTCGTTAATAATCATCTTTATTACTCCATCAAGGATATTCTTAAATGAAACTGGCTTTTTTTTTTTGGAAATTAGAAAATAATTTGAACTTTAATAGTGATGAAAATCCAGCACATTAAAGCATTTGAAATACAAATAAAATAGTCTTGAAAACAAAATTTACAATAATAAATGCATATACTCAAGCTGAAATAAATAATCTAAGCATTTCAAGAAACAAGAAAATGAAGAGTAAATTAAAATAAGATAAAGTAAAAGGCAGAAAATAGCAATAGCAAATCTGGCCTTTTTTCCCTTAACTGTAAGTATAGAGCAGTGAAGAGTACAAAGTTTACTAGTATAGTCCTAGTGCCACTTCCATGATTCATGCTAAGACAGCAGCAGTTTTAACCAAAAATCAAACAAAGTTTTAATACCATTTTGAAAGTAATTTTGAGCTCATAAAGCCCCTGGAAAGTCTCAGAATACTCACGAATCCACACATCACACTCAGTACTGCTGCTGTATACCATTTTCCCTGAATGCTTTGTCCATCCTTACCTCTGCCAAATTGTTTTTCCTGACACAAATAGTTTTTCCTGTATTATTTGAGTAATACAAATAACTTTTAACTAGTAACTAAGGTGCAGAATACCCTTCTTTTGGAATACATCAGAGTTTTGTGGAGTCTGTGGTTTTAAATCGTATTGAAAATAGAGGGGAAGATTTTAAACATGTTGAATTTATAATGCCTATGGGACATTTAAACCATCATGCTTTGCTATTTAAACAAAAATATTGTGTGTGTAATCAAGATCGATAGCTAAGGGGGGTGTTCTGGGCTTTAAATTTCAGAGTCATTAGCATATAGGTGGTAGTTTATGTTAGAGGTATTTAGATTACCCAGGAAGATTATATGGAATGGGAAGGGTTGTGGCATGAAAACCCTAGGGAACAGTAATATACAAGTGATCAGGAGAGTAAAAGGCAGTACTAAAAAAGATGGACAAGGAACAACTGGAGGTAAGAGAATACCAGAAAAAAAAATAAAAACGTCGTGGGAGCCAGAGAAGAGAGAATCTGAAAGAAGGAGCTGTGTTCAGCAGTGTCCAATGCTCTAGAAAAGTCAAAGCAAATAAAAACTGTGGACGTTTTGACTAGTTTGGGCTCATGGGCAGTCTTAATGTTCTTGCTGAGAGCAGCCATTCAATGAGGAGGTGATAAAAGCCAGAATGTTGCAGGTTCAGAAGTGAATGGAATAGATGTGAAGAAGCAATGACAAATCATCATTAACTATTTAGCCAGGAAACTTTGGGAAGGAAAGGAAACTGAAACTAAAAAGGGTAATTTGGTTGAAAAAGATTTTCAGGATAGGAAAAACTTGAGCATGTTTATTGTGCCAAGGATAAGATCCATGACAGACAGACAGACAGATAGATAGATAGGTGGGAAGACAAAGGTAGCTAAGAAATGGCTAGGTCGGAGGTGTGGTAGGGAGGGTACTAAGAGTGAACTGTTTTCTCTGAATTGCCAAGATGAGACTGTGGAGGAAGAAGGAGAAGGAGCTGAGGGAGCAGAGGTGATAAGGTCTCAATAAGATGGAAGTTTTTTAAGTGCAGTGGAATTAAGAGACTGAAGAAAGAAGATACTGTAGGCGGTGGAATAATCAAGCTGCTGTTGATGGTGATGAGTAGAGAATGGTGATTTAATTGCCTTGTTTTCCATTTTCTCTAGGGTTTTTTTTTCTATAGGGATTATTAATAATAATAGCAAAAAACCTTTGCTAACATTTATAAATTCTTATTCTATGCGAGGCACCATGCAGATATTTCACATATATTATATCATATAATCTGTGTATCGACCCCAAAAAGTACTTATTACTATCTCCATTTTACCGATAGTGAAACTGAGGCACAGAAGAGTTAAAATACAATTTTTTAAAGATCATATAACTTACTAGTGGGAGTCCTGGAATTCTCTAAGTCAAAATTCTGTTCTTAACCACTTAATTCACCTTGGGCTAGATTCCTGCCACTTTCTAGGATGGCTTTTCCCCACTGCCTCAACTAGTATGCCTAGAATAGGACATGAAACTCATTTTAATATTCACCTAAATGAAATATAAGCAGAAATCCTGTTCTTCAAAGAGTTGTGCTACCGTATTTTGACTTGTATAATGCCCCAATTTTTTTGCCTAAATTTGTGAGGGAAAAATTAGGATGTGCATTATATATGGGTAGTACTAATTTCTTATCTATATAAATGTTTTCAATTCTTTTATTTATGATTATGAGTTAAAAGTATAACTCTAGAAACCAATAATGATATCCTATGCAAAATAATACCCTGGAATACAATGATCGGTTTTGTTGAATTTATGACGAACTTGTAACAACAAAGAGTTCTTGGCCTTCTATGATGTGTAAATATCGTAAATTTGTTACCAGTACATAAAATTTCTTGTACCTTGTGTCTGTTCTTGTATTTTGTAGTTATTTGTTACATAAAATTTCTTGTACCATAATATGTTAAAGAATAAATGCTGAAATTCCTTTATAATACAAAAAACAAGTACCTAAATGTAAACAAATAAAAATTTGAATTAAAAAAATTAAAACAAAAGATTTTTTCCCCTGAAAGTTTGGGGCAAAAACGTGGGTACATTATACAGGGGAGCGCATTATACACAGCAAAATATGGTATATTCCCGTGCCACCCCAAAATCTCTTGAATTATCCATGATTTAATTCTGTACAGTCGCGCTCTTTTGTTTAAAGGTAGAGAATACTGAGAATTGAACCTTTCTAAATTTTTAATGTTATTTAAGTTTTTCTGAATTTTTAATGTTAAAAATACATTGTTTCAAACTTTTAGAGAGGGTGAAGCAAAACAGAAACATGTAAAGATATAATAAAACATAAATACCAGGAGTGCCAAAAAAATGTATATACATGACTTGTATTCATCTTTTGTTATCAGTATATATTATTACAATTGTAATACAGTTTTTTCCTTTCTTAAAATATATATACATTTTTTTGGCACTCTCTGTATATGTGTATATATAATGAATGGTTCCGCAGGTATACAATAATGTTTGTGAATTATATGACTCAATGTATTATAATTGATATTCTACACTGTTCATTGGTGTTTGTTTATATTCTAACAGAAAATTTAGCATAAAGAAAAAAATTCTTAGAATGTGTAAATAAATTACATCTTTGCCTTTTTTCTGTCAATTGGTAATTTTAATAGGTTTTTGAATCTGAAAATTCAAGAAGGTGAAGCTCACAACATTTTCTGTCCTGCGTATGATTGTTTCCAACTTGTACCTGTGGATATCATAGAAAGTGTAGTTTCTAAGGAGATGGACAAACGATACCTACAGTTTGATATTAAGGTACACTGCCAGTTATGTCTGACTTCTGTAACTTTAATTTTATGAAACCTATACAATAGATTTTATTTAATGTTTTTGTTTTATTTTTGAAAATGTAAAATAATGGACTCTGACTTTTGTCTGTCACAAAAATTGCATAAAGGAATGGTAGCATTAATTAAAATTTTAAGGTAAGTTATTTTATAATGAAAGAAGTAAAAGTGAAAATTTAAAGTAATTACAAAAAAACTAGAACTATTGCTCAGAACTGTTTACTGATTTTTGCCTGTTGTATTTTTATACCTGATCAAAATAATGTTCAAAATAGTACCTATTTTAAGTTTAACAAAAGACATTATAGTTTACATTCCTAAATATAAATATTTAGAAATAAAGATTATTAACAGAAATTTATGGAATTTTTTTTAGTTTCAAGTAATAGTTTCATATAATGACTTATTCTGTTTATTGCATCTTTTTTTTCTGTCTTTATTTTCATACAGGAGTTATTGAGAGGTGTATGCAAGTTTCTTTTTTGTGTGATTTAAAAGTTACATTTTAACTGTCTTGTACAGATTTTTTTTGTAGTCTAAACCCGTAATGTATGGACTTGTAAAAAAGAGTCCTACTCTTTCTTTAATATAGAAAGCATCATAATATTGATTTTTATGTATTATTAGGATGCCATTTAGAAATTTACTGTTGTAATGCAACTAATAATCACATATAAGATTCTATTTATAGTTATGTTGCATCAGAAAAGTGGCACAGTATATGAGAAAACATTTTCAAATTGCACATTTTCATTGTCAATAATTGCATTTTTACTTTATCATCATCTACCTGGTTTTTAGATTAAAGAAAAAAATTTTTTAAATGATGTCATTACTAGGTAATAACCACTTTTTTCCTTCTTACTACATAAGTTATTTCATGATTTCACTTATATGTGAAATCTAAAGGTCAAAGCAAATGAGCAAGCAAAACAAAACACAAACAGACTGATAGAAACAGAGAACAAGCTGATAGATGCCAGAGTGGAGAAGGGTGGAGGGATGGGTGAAAAAGCTGAAGAGCACTAAGAGTAGAAATTTCTAGTTATATAATAATTAAGTCACAAAGATATAGTATACAGCATAGGAAATATAGCGAATCATATTGTAATAACTTTTTACAGTGACAGAAGGTTATTAGAATTGTCATGTGATCACTTCGTAAGTTATATAGATGTCAAATCACTATGTTGTACACCTGAAACTAATATAATAGTGTATGTCAACAATACTTTTTTTAAAAAAAGTTGTTTCTTACTATCCAATACTATTTTAAGTATTTCTTGATACTGACTACTCCTTGTTATTATATTTACTTTTTTTTTTTTTGGCTTTAAAGTAAATTCACATAGGAACACATTCTATATTATTAGAATTTAGAGTTAAAATATTTTTTGTTGTCTTTTTTTATTGCTGTTTAAACAGGCCTTTGTTGAAAATAATCCTGCCATTAAATGGTGCCCTACTCCAGGCTGTGAAAGAGCAGTCAGACTAACAAAGCAAGGGTCAAATACATCTGGGTCCGATACACTCAGCTTCCCCTTGCTCAGAGCTCCCGCTGTGGACTGTGGAAAAGGACACCTCTTCTGCTGGTCAGTACAAGACAAACTGGAATCACCCTAATCGCCTTTCTAATAGATTTTAACGATAATTGGTTCCTTGAATCAGGCCTTTAAATTGTAATATGTTTGGTACCATTCTTATTAGTTTAAAAATGTGTAGTGAGTAGTAATAGTTTATATTTACTGTGTGCTTGATGTATGCCAGGCACCGTGCCAAATATCATATATTAAATTCTCCCAACAATGCTATGAGTTAAGCACTATTATATATCCATTTTACAGATAAAGAAACTCGGGAACAGAGAAGTTGCACAGGGTTATGCCGCTAGGAAATGGCAGAAATGGGATTACAGCCCAGCTTTGTTTGATTCCAGAGCCCATGCACTTGAACTCTAATACCAAATTGCTGACCATAGATTAGAAAATGTTTAGTTTCACTTTTTTTTCTTAAAACAGAAATCTCTAGAAGTGACTCTTAATCAGAGATGCCCAGAATTACTAAAACAGCTTTTCCTAACTTTCATCCCAGGCCCCAGCAAGTAAGATTTCGATTTAATAGGTTTTGGAGTGGGCTTCCAAAAAAGAAAGGTCTTAGGTGATTATAATGCACAATCCTAGTTAGGAATGACTTTGTGTGTCTTGTGTTTTGTTTGATATCCAGTGCCTGGTAAGTACTCAGTCAGTCAGAGCTGATGATAAACCAGTAATGGATATGCTATGTAACTGTGTATATGTGTGTCTGATCCCAGCATTCTACTTTATTCAGAGTAGATTCAATGATAATTAACTTTCATTTCAGTTAATGATCAAAAAAAAGAAATAGTATTCTACTTTTTGCTTATTTACAGATTTATCACATATGCAAGGATCCACTTTAGATTAATGTAAAACTCGACTCTTTACTTCCCTACTTATCAGAAACCAAAATCACATTGTAGCAGTGCTAGATAGTAAAAAGGCACATTTATGGAAATATCCCTACCCTAAAAGGTCTGTTTCTTGCCCTCATCATCATTATCATTAGCTAAAAATATTTCTTGAGCTACCCATCTACATATAGCACAGAACTCTAGGTCAGGTGTCATCAAACTACTGTGTGTACCAATTTTTGAAAATAAAGTTTTACTGGAATATAGCTACAGTCTTAATTTTACATTCTGAGCTTCCTTTTCTTCTTCCTATAGTATAAGAGCTTTGCCTATAATCAGATATTCTAAAAATTAAAGAAAGAAAGAAATTCTAATTAGAATTTTGCTGCCTTTAGCTAGTGTCTTTATTAAAGAGAAGCAAAATCTCCATTGAAAACTGAGAAACTTACTTGGAATTTATCTCTTCTAAATCCATAGATAAACAAATTTTAGAGTTACTAAAATTGACTGGCAAGAATATTCTAAATAATAATGTGGTGGGGAGGGAGTTTAATATCTCATACAGCTGTGGAGCATTTATTGAAATTATGCAAAGCCTTTAAAATCATGTCAGCACCACCACGAAACCAATTTGAACCCCTGGTAGGAAGGTTTGAATGATGGCGATGCACCTGGTGAGAAATCAGTGTTAGGTTTCTAGTCCTCTTGAGTTTCTAGTGAATTAGATTAAAATGTGCAGACTTGTCAACTATTTGGGAAAACTTTGAAAGTGAATGTCTTTGTATTAAAATTGTCATCAGCTCATTCTGTTTTCTGTCAATATCCGGGATAAGGATTCTGAAAACTCCCTTGTTAGGATCATGAATCTTGATCAAATTAAAGCAGTAGTTTCATGCTCCATCTTCTCCGTAGACCTCACAGGCAAAGGGTCTCTTTAAAAGCCCTTTGGACAAAATAAATGAAGTTGTCCTTGTTTGTGAATCTAATAATGGAGTCTCATCTGCTCTTGTTAAAGTCAGAATCTCAAACCCTTAGCTTACTAGCTCTGGTTCTGGAAAAACAGATTTTTTTCCAGATTGGCAGTATTCAGCTATTTAAGTATCAGAGTCCTGCCAACTTACAGAACATTCCCCAACTCTTTCTAGGCCAGGAATGAAAACATGATGCTGTGTATTTGGTAGAGATCAATCCTAAAACCCTGTTTAAATATCTACTCTATACAAAGTAGCATAATCATCTAAATAAATAGAGGTTTCCCCTGCTATCTTATGAGACCTTTCATAAGCCGAAATGGCACAAAGTGAAGAAACAAGTTACCATTAATTTACATGGAAAAGTTTGATCGTTCCAGACCCAAAAATAACCTATGCGATCATACGAAATAATACATAAAACCTAAAATAACGCTGACATATACCCTCTCTTAGCAGTGGCACTCTTGCTGCTCCAGCTGCACGCTGCCTCTGCAAATGGCTCACCACCAAACAAATGCTGAACACTATTTTCACTCTTTGCCTTTTTTCGTTTTTCTGCCAACAGTTGTGCATATTGACAGATTTTCAAGGAAAGAGCCGTCCCTTGATCTCTTGATATTAGTTAATCATCGTATTTGGACAGGGTTAAGGATTTTAGCTTAGACTACATTTTTTTGTCCTTTATAATTTCTTACCAGGTACCTTTTATCTTGAACGAACCCACTCTATTGGTATCTCTAAATTTCAGTTGACTATACCAAATTCCCTACCCATCCATGAGTTTTTAGTGACATTTTGAGGTGCAGTCTCAACAACAGGTACCTGGTTGTTTAGAATACTTGTCACCAGCTATTGGTGTCTTGGTTAAAACTGTCTTCGGGAATTTAACTTTCCAGTTTTCTGCAGAACATTCCAGTATGTTAATAGCTCTCAGAATAATCTCTCTACCTAGACATAGAATAATCAGATTATCAATCACCTATTAGGTCGGTCACATTGTTATTACTATACTTTGAGGAATGGCAGCCTCTAGCTCTTTCTAATTTACAGTCCTTGCTCTAGCTTCTTCTTTTTTACCCACTCTTAGCATTTGCACTGGAAACTAGTAGAAACTGTGCCAACCAGTTATAACACCCAGACATGATCCTGCTGCTGGGGCTAGCTCCTGAGGAAGCAGCACGTCCGTTTCCTCCTGTGAGGTTCCAGAAAAGGAAACCTTCTGTTGCTGTCTAATGCGAGACAACCCAGGGAATCAAGCACACTGATTAGCACTTACGTACGGCCTTTTGAAGAAGTGGTATTTATTTTTTCAGACTTTATTTGAAAACAATGGGCTTTTTTTCTCCCCATGATTATTTTCTTTGTTCTGTCCGAAAAAATGTTCTAACATTAGAACCTGTCATACTGGTAGTGATTCTACTAGGGGGAAAAATATTGAATGTGCTGATTAATTTCCAGGAGGAAAAAAATCTTAAAAACTTAATGGAAATAATTTGTTTCATTGACTTCATTTGCTTTGTTTTGGGTACTGCAGATATATAAAGCTATTTTACACCCTAATTTTTTTTAAATGAGTCACGAGAAAGATTCTGTATTCCTGCATGTATGCTCAAGCACCATATGGAAACACTGTTCCTAGATCTGCGGCATGTTTCTAACTCTAGTGTGTGGTAGTATATGTGCCAAATTAAAATTAACAGTTATCACAGATATCCCTTACATTTCTGGAAAGCAGAGTTGATTTTAACATGTACTAAAGTGAATCTAATATATCTACTTCTGTTTTTAATCAACCCAGTATTTTTTTGAATGACTGTTAAGTTTACCACTAAGTTACTAAGGAACGCTATAAAATGGCATTTATAGAAAAAAGATTTCCCAAATGCCAGATTTGGTGATTTTTCAGGAATTTAAATTTTTCAGGAATTTAAAGAAGATAAATTACTCTTTGAAAGTAGTTAGTGCTTTTGTTTTTTTCTTTAAACCATTTTTTAAGTATACAATTCAGTGGTATTAAGTAAATACATAATGTTGTGTAATCATCACCCCTGTCTATTTTCAGAACTTTTCATCATCCCAAACAAAAATTCGGTAGCCATTAAACAATAACTTCCCATCCTCCCTCCCCTTCAGCCACTGGTAACCACCAATCTCCTTTTCTCTCTCTCTATGAATCCCCCTATTCTAAATATTTAATGTAAGTGGAATCATACACTATTTGTCCTTTAGTGTCTGGCTTATTTTACTTGGATTAATGTCTCAAGATTCATCCACATTGTAGCATTTATCAGATTTCATTCCTTTATATGGCTGACTAATATTCCATTGTGTGTGTACATACCACATTTTGTTTATTCATCTGTCAATGGACACTTGGGTTGTTGCCATTTTTTGGCTGTTGTGAATAATGCTGTTATGAACATTGGTATTAAAATTTGAGTCCTTGCTTTTAATTCTTTTAGGTATACACCTAGGAGTGAAATTGCTAGATCATGTGATAATTCTCTGTTTAACACTTTGAGGACCCACCAAACTGTTACCCAAAGCAGCTACATAGTTTTACTTCCTACCAGCAAAGCACAAGGGTTCCTCTTTTTTTACACCCTCCCCAACACATGTTATCTTTCATTTTGTTAATAGTAGCCTTCCTAATGGGTGTGAAATAGAATTGATATGTTTATAATATAGTCAAATGTTACTTCTTAGTTCTTGAGATTCTCCGAGTCAGTAGGTGTGTCTTAACAAACTTAAATATGATCTTTGTTTAAAATGATGACGACGATGATGATGACGACACCTATAGATTGAGTTTTTCTCCCCTCAAAATGATATTTTGATGTTAACTGTAGTAATCACCTTTGTACTACAGAATACAGCATCATGCTGAATTAGATACTGAATTAAAGTAAGTAATTTGTAAAGGTTTTAGGCCCTTTTTAATGTTTGATTTTTACATAGCTATAGAAAGAATATATAATTAAGTCAAATGATAAATTGATATATTTTTAATTATGTAAATAAAAATCTGCCAAATTCCAATGAAACAGTAAATTGGGATTTATCAAACTCAAAAGTAAATTAGATTGCCTTAGATGTTACTTGGGGATTCAGAGGTGAAAGTAATGACAAAAATGTGATATAAAATAGTACTTCTCAAACTTCAAAAGGCGGATTCGATCCGTAGGTCTAGTGGGGCCCGCTCTTCTACATGTTGAACACGCTCCTGGGCAAAGCAGTGCTGTTCGCCAGGGGAACACTGTTTGGGTTGCAAGAATTGAAAGTGTTTGTGAGGTCAGAACCGAATAGATAAAACTATTTTATAGCTCTTTAAGACCTGCAGAACTAAATTATGAATAGCAGAGAATCTATTTGGAACTTTGAAAAATGTGTAAATGAATACACTGATGAAAAACAAAAAATAACTGACCTGGTGGTATCAAGCTTTGGAACCACATTTTCAATTCCTCTATTGAAATGCTTCATCTCTCAGTAGTCACTGTGCCTCAGTTTTCTCAACTTTGCAATTGGAAGAGTACTTCCCACCTCTCCTTTTACCTTGATGCTGATGAAGAATGTTTTTAAATTGCTTTTTCCATGTTTCCTCTCTAGGGAGTGCCTTGGTGAAGCACATGAGCCTTGCGACTGCCAAACGTGGAAAAATTGGCTACAAAAAATAACTGAAATGAAACCAGAAGAACGTAAGAGGAATTTTAGACAGTAGCTATGCTACATATTTTCTAATAGCATTCAAGAGCTAATGTGCTCATATTTCTCAGAAGCTTTATTTAGGAAGTTTTCAATTTTGTTCATGCTAGATTCCCCTTTTGTAACATCACTCCTTCAACCAACATCCTTTGAGATCACAGGTTTTTGCAAGAGGGACTCGTACACAGGTTCCATGTTTTCAACTGATGTATTTTCCAGCCTAAGGGATCCCATGTACGGCCTCCTCCTACAGCCCTTCCCTTTTATCCTGGTGTGGGCCAGCCAACTTCTCTACTTTGGTATGATCTGTAGTGAGAGGAAGCTGCTTATTTCCCTGGAAGCTTCCAGTGGAAGATAAGAAAAGTTGATTGATTGCTAATCTGTAGATTTATTTATATTAAATGTCATGTCTGTAACTATTTTCACTAAGACTTCTATAAATGCGTTATCTCTGTCCATCCTCACAGAAATTTTAGGAGATTTATATTAGTAATCCCATTTTACAGATGAGAAAATTAACACTTAGATTGGATTGAGTGACACAGGGCAGGTGCCTGGTAAATAGAATGGGTTTAAATTAGCCTTCCTAATAGGGATTCCTGTATTTAACAAGTAAATATCTCTGCTTTCTAAAAATTTCTCATCTCCTGAAATGTTTGTTTTATGACAACTGCTTTCTTTCAAATTAATATAAATGAAAATTGATTTAGTTTTTTTCCTTCACTTTTTAGATAATAGAGTTAGATTGAGGTATTGCAAATCAGGATTAAGAATTCACTCAGTGAATCCACACTTATTAGGAGCAAAGTACATGATAAAGATGCCAGTCTTCAAAGAGTGCAGAGGCTAGAAGGGAAGCAGTCAGATAACTACAGTATCATATGACAACTAGTACAGTTGAGTAAAGATGAGAGTACGAAAACAAGAACTGAACCAGATTGGGAAGGGGGCGGGTGTCAAAGACTCTTCTTGAAGGCAGTGAGACATTCATTGGGTTAACATATCTGCAGAGGGCAAACATGTGGTAGGTATGTATTCCTGTCAGCAGCTGAAGTGACACTGGGAGACACGGCTGGCAGCCAGGAGACCCTACAGGCTTACGTTGGGTCAGGCAGTACACCATTGCCTGAGAGCTGGTCCTCAGCATTGCAGATTTACAAGATTCATTTTGTGCACTGACTCAAGATTCTTCAGTCCCATGGAGAAGACACTACTATGTAAACCAGAATGCCAGTTTATTAATTGACAATGAGAGAGATCGCTTTCACATAATGAGAAGGCTCATGTCCCATATCCAGGAGTAAAGGGAAGTAGATAATCTTAGGATGTTTTATAGTGAGGTCTGATTAAATATTTTGTCTGATACATTCATCATTCAATCAACAGACATTTTTTTGAGTACCTGCTGTGTGCTAGGCACCTCCCAAATCAAAAACACCTGTATAGATTGTCCTTGTTCCCTAGGCCCATCATGTCTGTCTCTTGAAAGTCAGATAATGTTTGCCATTGCTCTCTGGACACCCACCCATTTTCCCTTTTCTGACACGTGTGGGTCTGTACATGTGTGAGTTCCATGAATAGATGACTACCATTACCTACAGCACCTTTAAACATGACCGGACGATTGGATTTTGCTTTCTTTTCCTGCTTCTGACACCTAGAGACATCTGTTTCTATTAGAGATGGTTTGCTATTGTCCACATACCTACATGTCTATGGAGCTTAAAGTTAAGGTCCATGGGAGAAAATTGCAAGAGATGAGGCTGGAAAGGTAGTGTTGCCAGATTGGGAGGGTTCTTGCCAAATTGTCTGAATTTATCCTAGTAACAGAATAAGTCATAGAATGCATTTTTTTAAAGTAGGGAAGTGGCATTACCAGAGGTGTTTTTATCGAGATAGATGACTAAGAATGGTAGACTGAAAGAGAGGTAGACCAAAAGTAGGAAGGTGAATTTTTACTTTGGGTCAGAGGGTGGATCTTGATATCACTAGCCAACTTAGGAAATTCAGTAAAAGAGTAACTTTCAGGGAAAAATTAGTTTTGTTGTGGACATTTTGAACTTGAGGTACTTGCAGGACAGATGCGTGATGTTAGAAGTTGTCTGCAGCTCAGAAGGGATGCTGAGAAAACTTAGGAATAACGTACTGCTTTTAAATGATGTCTTCATTATTTAGTTAACATTTTTGAGTGCTACTTTATGTTAGAATACAGAAATAAGATGCCCTCTATGTTCTTGAAATATACATTTTAGAGATGGAGACAGCTATATACGAACATAAGAAAAAAGAGCATTATAAATGCTGTGAGAGAACAGTGTTCCCGTGGTACATTGTGAGGGAGGGGAGGGGCAAAGGAGGAGGAGGTCAGTTATCTCTAGGAGAGGGTTAGAAAAAGCGTTATAAAAGCATTGATGCGTAAGCCACGTCTTGATAGCTGATAGATGTTCTTCACAGAGCCCAGAATAGGAAGGGCATTCCAGGCATAGGGTAAAGTAGGGCTGTGAAACAGCATGTTACATTCCAGATCTGCAGACAGTTCAGTACAACCAGTGCGAAGGAAGATACGGTGAGAGATGAGACTGCACAAGCAGAAGTCCAAATCAGGTTGAAAGGACGGGTAAGCTGCTCAAAGGTCTGACTGTCCTGAGACACTGAAAAGGAGGTTTGACTAGGAGTGATAAAACTGAAGGCACTTACTTAGAAAGATCACTCAGGTGGAAGTTTGAGTGATGAATTAGGGACTATTGAAATACTAGGTAAGACTGCTGTTTCTGAGCAACTTCAGCATGTCCAGGTGAGTGGGTATGAGGCCTTGAACAAGACAGAGGCAGCAGTGAGGGTGGGAGAGGACAGGTGTGTGCCAGAGGTTTAAGATGTCATATTAAGTTGAAAATCTAGTGTACTTACTGGTTGCCTAAAAAAGTTAATGTACCACAAGAAGTAGTTAGTACAGTGTGTTATTTAATTATTTAGTAGAAAATAGCCAGAAGAGTCTGATTTGAGATGTAAAACAAGTATTTTGAAATGGGTGATTATTTTTAGTTATCCCTTCCCATTGGAAAATTGGATTAGTCATTCCCTAACCGCTGATAAGTTTTTACCAAGAAGAGAGAGGGAGAATGGCCTGTCTAGTAGGTACAGATGATTGGTGGCACTGTGCCAGAATATCCTTGCACATGACAGTGATCCTGATAATGAAGAGGGAAAAGAAACAGAACTAGAAAGTGGTATACATAGTGTATATACATGGTTACTGCTGGTGGCCAGAGATAGGAAGGCTTCAAATTAAAAGTTCCAAGTAGGGTTTTAATTCAGAAACATGGAGGAACTTGAGAAAATTGGATAAGAGGCAAGAGACTGAGGACACCTGAGAAGTTGTCTTCCAGAGAGGGAGTCAAAGCCAAAACTGCAGAGAAAGTTCCCAGTGAGTTTACGTATCACTTTGGCTTGTGGTTACATATCTTTGGCATAAACATTTTCAACCAGACTCAGAGATTCACGAGAAAGATTTCTCCTTTATGCCCACTTTTCCAAAGTCTTTGAATTACGAGACTCAAAAGGAGCAACAAAGTCTAATTAATGAAAAAAGCATTAGAAAATATACTGAAATCAGTTCAAAGAATTAATTCCATGTAAATATTCAAATACTGTTTTTAAGCACTGAAACTGCCTTTATTGTATCTAATCAAAGCAAAAAGCGGAATGATTATATTTTCTGTAAATGGTGGTTAATTTATAAATTGATTTTATTCATAGTACACAATAAGTGGTTATTGAATAAAATTTAAGTAGTCTTTTAAAGAATTCACTCTTTAAAAGCAAATTCAGTCTTTATTTTCATTTGAGTGCATGTTGACTTTAATAGGTCTTACATTCTGTTATACGCTAATAATTAAAAAAAGTTAATGTATCTTACAAAGAGAACTAAGCACTCTAGATTATAAAGGAAAGAAGATCAAGATATGATACACATGTAACTGAAGTGAATGGAGAAGTACGGACATCAGTAGGTGTAAAGAAGACTCACCAGGTAGATTAAAGAGAGCTAAGGGATTGCAGGCATGAAGAACAGTGTGTGTATAGGGCAGCTATATGAAATAATCATGTTCAGAGAAGTGGGAGTGAAGGCATTTTTGCCAGCACAAGTTTTTGTTGCAATAATAGTCATTTCCTGAATATGATTTACTTCATGCAGTCCACTAGAATGCGGTTAGAAACCAGCATTCTCTCCAAGGGTGGGAGGAAAAAAACTGTTGTGTTGCAGGCCACACAGCTGCTTTGTTTTAATGGCTTTGTGCTTTATTTATTACAACAATGGACAATAAAGGTCATGAGAATATGTGAGAGCCTCTGAGCTAAAAATATTGTTGCTGCTGAAGGAAGGAGAAAGCCTGCTACTTCTCCCCCACTTTCCACCCCCCCAACCCCCCTCCGGTGGAAATAACTTGGGTTTAATGGAATGAAGGGTAAGAGGTCCCGGAAGCTGAACAGACCTCACCCAGCTTCCCCAGCCTGTCTCAAAGGTTATGCGCTTGATACTGGCATTTCACATCTGTTTAGCCACCCCTGGGGCAGGGAAGTTGGGGTGGGAGGAACCCAGCTCAGAAGGAGGATTCCGAAATATCCCCTTTTATCTCCCCCAGGTGGGGGGCTTAGAGGCAGGGAGGGACTGGCTGCCCTCCCTTTCTGCAGCTGTCCCCAAGGCCAGGCCCATGGCACTGACCAAGGGCCTGCCCCCTAGCAGTGAGACTCTAGGTCTGTGAGTCTGAGGAGTGATGTCCTAGGTGGGCAGGGACAGAGGGTCCTGCTCTGTTCCGTTGGGCCAGGTCCTCAGCTGGGCCCACAGGCTGGTGAGTTCTCTCTAAAGGAGTCCTTGAGGGTGCTGAGTTTGTAGAAGCTCCAGGCAGGAATGCAGACCATGGAGGACCGCCGGGAGGCAGCCCAGGGCATCTCCCCACCCTTGTAGGTCAGCAGGGTGTACTTGATCAGGGAGAAGAGGCAGGTGGCCATAGCCACACAGAGGGACTCACGATGGCCACGAACAGGAGGCATGTGCCACTGGCTGCGTAGTAGTCAAAGAGCTGAAATGTGTACATACCGCCCTCACTTGGCCACCTCAGAGATGGTCACCCCATGCTCTTGGGACATGAAGCCCAGGATGGAGACGATGGCAGACCCAGCCACAAATCTGGTGCTGCTGTTGAGGAAGAAGAGTGATCAAAAGACCACTACTTTAAAACAAAAATTAGACATTTGCACTTGGTAGCATAGGTTTTGTAGCAACACCCTTGTAAGCGGTATTACCTCCCAGCTTGACCTTATTGGCCGTGAGTACAGAAAGTTCTTTCTGAAACTCCTGTTTTCCACCAATTATCTCAGAATTTTCTCCACTAACACCCTAATCAAACACCTTACACCAAGTGGGTTTAGAACTAGAGTGGAGTCTGATCAGTTCTTTGCTGCTCTTGTTTCCCTTTGCTATGTAGGATTTAAAAGGCTTTCCAGTCCAGCAGTAGCTGCTGTACTGTTGACACAAATTTAAGTAGGTAGGCACTCGGGGTTCCTTATGGCGAGGCAGCCCCACTCCTCCACTGCTCGGCTCCATCAGAGGGCCTCGCCTAGTCTCTGTTCTTCCAGTTCATACATAGAGCCACTTCCTGGGCACCAGTCAGCCCAAACCTTTGCCCCCTTTCCCTTTCCAGGGACTTAGATCTGGGGGTTGGGTAACTTTTCCTTTTAAATTTCAAAACTCAAAGAGTTTCATTTCTCCCCTGTTTTCAACATTAGGACTAATCCCTTACCCCACCCTTCTGAGAGTGTCTACATAGGGCCTTGATTGGATGGACCACTTTCAATGATTCCAAAGTGATTTTTGGACAGCTCTTCCAGTAAAGAAAACACAGGCCTTCCCGGCACGTAGACGTAGAAATTAAGACAAACTTGATTACTGACACTTGCAGAAAAAAATAAAATTTTAATTGTGCATCTAAAACTCTCACCACCAGCCCCTAACTCCACTGGGGGGGGGTAGAGTTTATAGAACGTAAGATTTAAGAATCTTTTAAAACCGTGGCATTCCTTAAGATTGCAGATCTCACATAGTAGAATAAATTGAGTCTAAGATGATGAAGAGTAAGTTTGGTGTGGGAATACGCGGTGGAAGAGGCTTGCCAGGTAGACACTGGCCACATCATGAAGGGCTTTGTACTCTTTGTTAAAGCAATTTGACTTTATTTTGTAGTCAGTAATAGTCAGTAGGGAGCAACTAAAAGATGAACAGCAGCTTTATATTTTAAAGAGATGACTGTTCAGGCTATGTTGTGGGAGTTGGGAACAGGGAGAGGGAGCTGGGGAAATAGGTTGGTTTTCTGTGTTTTAATTGTTTAGGCAAGAGGTGTGGAAAACCCTAGCTAAAGCAATAAGAATTGAAAATGGAGAGGAAACAGGTATGAAAAAGAGGTAGAATCAACAGGACATGGTGGGTGAGGGAAAGAGAAGGGTGTCTTAAGATCATGCACTGCCTGGATTGACTCTGGGCAGGTGATCGTATCATTTACCAGGGCACGGGGGAGAGAGGAGCAGGTTTGGGGGCAGTGATCAATTTAGTTTAGACATGTCGTTGGATTCATTTTTAGCTTATCTGAAATAATCGTGGGTTAAAAAGATGTTGATATTTCAATATAATTTTCATGTTTTTTACTATGAGGAAAACTTTCTGCCAATTATGTTTTCAACTGACCTATTTCAGAAGTTATTGTCTAAAACATCCATTCTTTCTATAATTTTCTTTGATGCAATAGTTATTTTAAGCAGATAATAACATAATGCGCTTTTTTTAACTTTGGTTTTTGTTTCTTCTCCAGTTGATTCAGACACAGCTTTAGGAAGAAATTTCCTTTAAATCAGGTTTCATAAATAGAGCTTTCAATATACAGCTCCTTATTCTTTAACCATGCCATTCAGAATGAAGCAGTTTAAAAAAACTTTGCCATAGAGCCTAGTGGGAAAATAAATATATGATTAAAATTGAGAGACAACCTGCAAAGAAAACTTTGGGATTTTTTTTTCCCCCGCAGTTGTACACTAAATTATTTATTTTTTGTGTTTGTGCTTAATATCCCACAGTTGTGGGAGTTAGTGAAGCTTATGAGGATGCCGCCAATTGTCTCTGGTTGTTAACTAACTCCAAGCCTTGTGCTAACTGTAAGTCTCCGATACAGAAGAATGAGGGATGCAATCACATGCAATGTGCTAAGGTAAGAAGTTAAAGAGGATTTTGAATGCTTTGCATTTAGAATCTTAATTTGCTTGTTAATCCAAGAAGTGTTCTAAGCATAAAAGCCTTTTTCAGTTTCAGGTGGATTCTAGGAGACTGCATTCTACATTCTTTGTTGAATAACATAAATGTTAATTTATATTATGAAATTTTATACTCAGAGTGAATGTTAAAAATAGTTGCAAGGATTCAGTGGTATTTGACCAGAAGATCAGAAATGCCTGAATCCTTTCTTGCCAGTCACTTCCCCCAGTGAGGATCTTGAGACAGTTTTGCACATACATAAGTAATAATATTAAATGATAGAGCGCTACTACCTTATATAGATCTCTTGCAAGCTGGTTTTGGAGCACATAGCTTGGACTCAAGGCCCAAGCCAGGCCCCAGGCAATCCCCCAAGTTCATATCTAAATCTTGGCATATGTATGTATATATCTGTATAATAAAGGTACCCGAAGCAGTAGTCAGACTTTAGGTCTGCTAATGAAATGATCAATTAAATAAATAATTCATTACTATATTAAAAATGAAAAGGCTAATGAAGATCTACTTGGCTGAAAAATAATATAAATAATTACTATTAGAAGGATACCCTCCTGACTTAATTGCATAGAAAGAAACTGCCATATTCAAAACAAATATTCTAGAATTAGGTTAATAATATTGTATTAATCCATGCCTACATTTATGAACATATTTATTTTAAAATTGTAATGGTGTTCCAATTTTTTTCTTTTTATTGGAAGTGCCATATTCATAAAAATTAATTATTAAAAATTATTGAGAGTTCAATGTAAATTTTGTAATTTAGGATGAGAAAGAAACCCAACTAGTTAAGAAGATTCCAATAACATATATCAATATCTCCTCTCTAATTATTACTTGATTTTTAACCTTGAAGCCAATGATCATTATTATTATGACTTTAAAAATAATGGCAGTTACCAGATGATATTTGCAAGCATATATTACTATAAAATTAACATAAATGAATTGGCTTAGTGAGGCAGCAATAATGACCTCCTAAGAAACAAGAATTAAAACCTGGTATATCTTTACGAGCAAAATGCTCAGAACTGCTTATTAGTTTGACTGATTAGGCCAAAATTACTTATTTGTGGTTTTATTTCCAACATCCATATTAGTTTATTCTTGAAAAATCTCAGATAGACTACATAGATGTGAAAAGAAATACAGGTTGGCCATGAAAATCAGCAGTTGGGCTACTAACAAAGAGGCAGGGTCCAACATTACCTTTATTTTCTTCATAGCACTTACCAGTAGAAAGTACTCGATCAGTATGTATTCAGTGAGTGAACATTTTCATGAATTAATCAGACTAATGATATAAGGTAATTTAAACAGATTTTGCTTAAGCTTCTGTTGCATTTAAAAGAAACATTTACTTATGTACTACATAAGTATAGTAGTCTTGTTTAATATACCATCTAAAAGTATTTGCGTTGAACAAAGAAAACTGACAAGTAATTTTTTTGTACTTTTTCATTTTGCTTTTTATAAATTTAAGTATAGTTAGCATACAATATTAATTAGTTTCAGGTGTACAATGTAGTGATTCAGCATTCTATACCTTACAATGTAATCACCACACTAAGTCTAGTATTCATCTGTCACCATGCAAACTTACCACAGTATTATTGACTATATGCTCTTTGACAGGTAATTCTTATGACATAGAAGAAGAGATCTAGAAAGTAATGGGCTTCCTACAGAAAAATTTTATACGTTTAGATTTTTTTAAAACTGAAGGTGGAACAACAGGTCATGTGTAATTGAATTCATGCTCTAACACAATGACTAAATCATAATATACTTTTATTAATACCTCAGGGTTGATTATGATTAAGTAGACAGTTTTTACTTTCTGAAATAAAATTGTTAAACATTTTGTAAATGATAAATTTGGCCCTATAAATAACACTCTTTATTGTATTCATTACCCTCTAGATAATTTTCATGACACTATTTAAATTTTTCATTCTTACACATTTTAAGTCACTTAGAAATTTTCTTCATCTGACTGTATAAAACTATGTGCTACAACTAAAAAATAAAAATTATTCAAATACTATATTTTTATTACCATAGCTTGTAAAATTTGGCTGTTTTGTAAAAAGTCTTCTCACTAATTTTAAGAGATCAATAAAACTGTACTGAAGGGGACTTATATCAAATCAGGCACAAAGTTTGCTTATACCAGGCAACAAAAGAACTTGCAAAAAGCCTTGAAACATGTCCACAATTTATTGTATAAGTACGTTTGTGAAGGGACATATGAGTACAGAAACTTGAATTCAGCTTTCTGTTCATGACAAATCACATACAGAAAAAAATGAGTAAAAATATGGAAGACTTAACATAATTAATCTGTAAGGTATATCTGATTGCTGTGTATTCAAACTTCATACCTTGAAAATATGGACTACGTCATCTTTTCAAATACTCATGGAACAATCACAAAATGTAACCATTGATCATCAAAGGAAATCTCAGTAGTATTCCAGAAAATAGAAATACTGTAAGCAACATTGTCTAGTCATAATGGAATAAAGTAGAAATGAATAATAAGGTTACAAAAGCCCTTTTCATTTGGGAATTTTAAATCTCTCAAACTGTAGAGAAAAAAAGGAAATTAAAGAATTTCTAGGAAACTCAGATAATGAAAATACTATTTTACCAGAACCTGAGGGCTATAGCTAAAGCAATGCTCAGAAATGTACGTAGCCTTATTTTCTTTAAACAATACAAAATAAGGAATGAATTAAGGATGTGATTTAAATAGAAAAACAAAATGAACAAAACCAGGAGGAAATATTTTTTAAAAAAACCCAGAAATTAGTGAATTAAAAATTGAAAAACAATACAACTAATAAATAAATCCAAAGAATGATTTTCTGAAGAAAAAAATAAGATAAACCACTAAGCTTACATAAGAAAAAGGGAGTAGGAGAGTTCAAATACATGGTATAAGAAATAAGGGAAATAATCAATAAACAAAGCAAACTGAAATAATAAGAGATAACTTTACTCAACTCTTGCACCTAAATTTGAACTTGGCTTTGAATTAGATTGATTTTCCAAAAAAAAAAATGTGTAATTTATTAAAACTGACCCTAGAAGAGATATCCAAACAAACCTCTTTCCATAGAAGAAAGATTATTTCAGGGATCTCCCCCCTTTAAAGCAATAGGCCCTGACAGTTTCACAACAATTTTATCAGACCTTGAAAAGAATAGATAATTCCAATGTGATTTAAACTGTTTCTGGTAGTTAATTTAAAAAAATAAAAGGAAACTTTCAAATTTTTATACGGTGAGTGGAACCTTTATACGAGCACATGACAAGATTATTAAAATTAAAAGAAAACTATAGATCGATCTTACTTATGAATAACAATGTATACGTCCTATTAAGATATTAGAAGCAGGAGATACCACAGATATTGATAAATATCAGCCAAGAGAGTAATTAAAAAGTAATTGACTGTCAATTATATATCACTAAAAAAAATTTTAAATAAGAAATAGAGTGACCATGTGGGGTTTATTCCAGGAGTACGAGAGTGGTTTGATATTTTAAAAGCTATTGCTGTACCTCATCTTATTAGTAGATCGATAGAGAAAAATCATATAATTTCTGTAGATGCTAAAAAGTCATTTGACAAAAAAAATCAACAACCATTCTTTATAAGACATTCAAAGAAATAGGAATAGATGAAATCTTCCTTAGTATGATGAAAAGAAATCTACCTCAATCCAAAAGTTAGCATATTTAGTGAGGAAGCTAGAGGCTGTCTCACTAAAATCAAGAATAAGGTAAGGATGCTGTCCATCACAAATACTATTAACATTGGACTGGAGATACCAGTCAGTGTAATTAGACAATAGAAAGAAATTGGAGATGTGAAAATTAGAAACAAGATGATAAAATTACCATTTTTTTTTGCAGACAGAATGATTGCATACCACAGAAAACCCACAGAAAATCAACTGAAAAACTACTAACAACAAAAATTCAACTATATAGCAGATTATAAAATTGATATGTAGAAAGTACTAGCCTTCATGTATACCAACAACATCCAGATAGAATATATACTAAAAGAGATTTTATCTTGAAAGAAACTTAGGTAACATACATGACTTACATGAAGAAAATTTTAATACCCCTATCTGTAGGACCCAAAAGATGACAAACAAATGGAAAGATAACAAAAGTTCTTGGATAGAAAGATGCCAACAAAAATACCATCAGATTTTGTTTCTGTATCTAGATAAACCAATTAATTTGTGGAAAAACAAATTAAGACTAGCTAGGGAAACTCTGAAAAAGAACAGTGAGGAGGAACTAGCCTTGTCAAATAATAAGCCATATTATATAGGCTCAATAATTAAAATAGCATGATGCTGGCACACGAAACTATAGATCAATGAATCAGACTGGAGAGAAAGCCCAGAAAATAGACACAGATACATGGGAGTTTAGTATGTGGTAGAAAAGGCATTTCAAACCAGTGGATAAATCTGGACTGTTCAATAAATGTATTGAGACAACTGGACAGCTGTGTGGGGAAAAATAAAGTTGAATTCATACTGTATATTGCATACCGAGATAAATCCTAAACAGCTCAAAAATTTTAATTAAAAAAAAAAATAAACCATAAAAGTACCAGAAGAAAACATACACTTGGAGTGGGAAGATTTTTCTGACTCAAAATCCATAAGCATACAAAAAAGTGGGGCTGCATTTTCATACCGGAATGCTCATTTTTTGGCATTGTTTGCTAATTTTGGTGATTAAGACAGTGACTATTTCTAAAAAAAAAATGAGAAACAGGTTTTATGTCAGCTGTTCTAAGAGACCTTTTAAACTTGTTCCCAGTTTCAAAACCAATTTGTCAAAGTCACCAGACGTTTTCCTTTCTCATAGACTAGTGGAGCTTTATAAACCAAAGTAAAATTACCATGCACTTGAAAAATGAAACATTTATCAGTATCCATTTTTATAATTTGGAAAGAATATCCTACTGATATTTTTAAAGATTCCTTGAGATTACTTCATAATACTATGACTTACATTTTAATTTATCTTTATAAGCAATAATTTTAAACTGCTTTCACATCTTTACATAGTGCAGATGAAGTCCAGAGGAAACATGAAAAAGAGGATGTGTCTTTAAGATTTGTTCCTGGTCACACACACAGGCAGGGATTAGTCAGTCTCTACAAATTGATAAATTAGAAATCAGAAAATAATTTGCGTATTAACATGGGGAGATGTTTGCATATATGTTTTCTTTTGAAGTGCAAGTATGACTTTTGCTGGATTTGCCTAGAAGAATGGAAAAAGCATAGTTCTTCCACGGGCGGTTATTACAGATGCACTCGCTATGAAGTCATTCAGCATGTGGAGGAGCAATCCAAGGAAATGACTGTGGAGGTAACGCGAGCTGTTTAAGCCCAGACCTCTGGCCAACCCACTTAGCACTATTGGAAGTATTTTGCATTTCTTCTTTTCCTATCTTCATTTAAATGAGGCATTAAATTGAATGCATTTTAGAGTAGTAGCTTTAATTTAAACAAAGTAGCTTGATAAACTTGAGAGCTTTCTCTTATTTTCTTTTCTTTATATTGGTGAAGATTAGAAAAGTCTTATATATTCCAGCCTGCCTCTACAATGACAAATACGATTTTAACATATCAGCAATACAGTATGAATGTTCTAGCATATAATAAGTATCTTAGTCTGCTTGGCTGCCGTTAACAGAAGACCTTAGACTGGGTGGCTTAAACAACAAAATTGATCTCTCACAGTTCTGGAGACTAGCAAGTCCATGTTCAAGATTCCTGCCATTACAATTTCTGGTGACGAGTCTCCTCATGGCTTACAGACCGCTAGCTGTTTGCTGGTTCTCACATGGTAGATAGAGCTCTGGAGTCTCTTCCTCTTCTAAAGGCACCAGCTCTATGGGATTAGGGTCCCACCCTAATAACCTTTATCAGCTCACAGGCCTTCTCCCCAAATACAGTCACATTGGGGGTTAGGGCTTCAACATGAGTTTTGAGGGGACACAATTTGATCCGTAGCAATAGGCAATGTAATAAAACATTGAAAATCTGATAAACAGTGCTTGAGAGGTATCTTAGCCTTACAGTCTGGGATTGTGGATTCAGTGGTTTATCACTGCATACACATGCAGGACTTTGTTCTGGGAGTCTGTAACATGTATTGATTATTATTTTCTCAAAATGGTCAAAAAATCTGTATGCATTACTACCTATTAGTAATAAAATTATTAAGTGATAAAAAAATTTTAATAGGTAGTACTTTTATTTATAAAAGTCATTTATGGATTTTTGTTTCCTAGGCTGAGAAGAAACACAAACGATTTCAGGAACTTGACAGATTTATGCACTATTACACAAGATTTAAAAACCATGAGCATAGCTACCAGGTATGTCCCACATCATTTCAAATGCACTGAAGGTTTGTGAATAAATGAAGAGAATGATACAAACTATTTCTGTTTCTTCAGTTAGAACAACGCCTTCTTAAAACAGCCAAAGAAAAGATGGAGCAATTGAGTAGAGCTCTCAAAGAAAGTAAGTTATAAGCAGTATGTGTGTTAATGTAAAATCACCTTGCATGCTTATTGGTAGGAGGTTAAGGCCTTTAAAGGAATACATTATCTGTTCTTATTCTGGTACTGTTTGGAATTCTCTGAAGCCCAGAGTGCAGCTTAGCATTTGAGACCTCGGTGATGAGATTTTCCACCCAACTTCATCTCCTCTTAATGTAGCCCATGCTATTAGCAGACAATCACGCATCAGGGTTTTGCTTACTCTGTGCCACTGCTGATGCTCAACAATGTTGGAAAAAGTGGATGGGCCCTCGAAGTCATCCCTGACCTAGTCAAAAGAGCAAGATTTGCATGCCACCCAACTGTCATGTAACTGAAATCTCAGAGATTCTTGAGAAAATGTAGCAGAATGCCTAATGAAATGAAAGTCAAGGACAGTTTTGGGTGAAAAGCAAAGACGTGAATAGGGCTAACATATGGATCCTAAAATGGAAGTTTGGGGGAAAAAAACTCCTAAAAATGGATTGAGTTGCATCATGAGAATATAATACCTCACAATGACCACACAGAATACAGGTTCTGACATGTTTGTTGTAAAGTCACATTTTTTAAATAATCAGAGTTTATATATAAAAGGTGTTGAGCCTAAAAATACAATCAGTTTTACTTGTGTTTGCTCCAGTTTACAAAAGTGATGAATAATAATACCTTTTTCATGAGGATAATTCCCTAAGTAGGACAGTCATCATAAATTAAATAAAATAGAGTGGAAGAAAAGGTGTCAATAGCAGCTTAGTCTCCTTAATTATTAGTTCTTAGACTTTAATAATGATGTAACTATATCACACCAATATCAAACTCGAAGTATTTATTGTCCATGGTAAAAATTGAAAAGAAAAACCCTCACAGGTTCTACAGTTCTTCAGCAGGGGTTTTTGCCTGTTCCATCCCATGTATCCCTGATGCTGAGAACAGTGCCTGACACATAGTAAACATTCAATAAATATCTGTATATGTGAATTACTGCTTCTGCTCAAGCTTCTAGAGGTTCGAGACAGCATAGTAAGATAGGAAAAAGAAGTAAAAGATACAAGGAATGGAAAGGAAGAAACAAAAGTTCACACACTTCTCACACAGTGAGGAAGGCAAGGGGTGTTTGTTTTGTTTTTTTACATCTTAGTTCAGATACCTATGCTAGGATAGGTATTTTGGGTGGTCTACCAGCGTGTGTACATACACATGTAATTTCTTTGTATAGGCATGCAAAATAATCTTATTTTCAAAAGTACTTATGAATTTAGATTCTACTGCTTAATTTCTGTTTATTTGCAGTTCAGGAAAAAGTTAGAATGTTATGATATTTTGGGAAGAAACAGTCTCAGAGAGTAAGGCAGTTTCTTCTTCCTTCCTCCTCCCTCTTCCTTTCTCTACCTGAAGATTTTTATTTACTAGCAGTAGTTATTATTCATTTGTCCCCCAGAATGTTGTGTCTTTTTCTTTACAATGTTGTTTTTGCAGAGGCATAATTATAATTAGGTGATTTTTTGTTGTTGTTTTGTTTTTTTAGGCATTTGCTCTAATCCTTATTCAGCAAAGTTCTGCTAGGGATAACCTAAAACACAGTAAAACGTGGGGCCTTTGAGTTGACCTAACCTAGATTTGTTTACCAGCAGGGTGAGAACAGAACCCAGGACAGTGTACACATTCCTCAGGACTGTTGTCAGTGCTCCTGGGCTACCGCTGTGTGTGAGCTTCATTTATGAACGCGTGCAAGTCACACATGAGTGTTTCATGTAGCTCTTTAGTGGAATTCAAATAAATACTATCATCCAGCCACTTCAGACAGTTTTTAGGGAACCTTGTTCTTTTTTTTTTTTAAAGGAAATTTAGTTGTGTAATTAATTTATAATAGCATATTTCCAGGAAAAAATTTTCACTGTGCCTGCTTTGCTTTATAGCTGAAGGAGGCTGTCCAGATACCACTTTCATTGAAGATGCAGTTCATGTGCTCTTAAAAACTCGACGCATTCTCAAGTGTTCTTATCCCTATGGATTTTTCTTAGAACCTAAAAGCACAAAGAAAGAAATTTTTGAACTCATGCAAGTAAGATATCTTTTTTAAATTAAATTTAAAGTTATTATGAAAAACAGATTTTTCTTTTTGTTCAACCACTTGACTAAGTTTTATCTTATTTGGGTGTGATTAGTAAATAATTTTGTTTTCATTTTCAGAATGGTTTTTAAGTAAAGGAAAAGTAACCAGTAATAAACCGAAATTTTCTTTATGTTTAAACCGTGTTTCCCCCAAAATAAGACCTACCTGGACCATCAGCTCTAATGCACCTTTTGGAGCAAAAATTAATATAAGACCTGGTCTTACATTACTATAATGTAAGACCTGGTATAATATAATATAATATAATGTAAATAGTATAATATATAATGTAAATAGTATAATATATAAGAAATATAGAGAATAGAATAGAATAGAATACCGGGTCTTATATTAATTTTTGCTCCAAAAGATGCATTAGAGCAGAATGGTCCAGATAGGTCTTATTTTCTGGGAAACACGGAATTTGTCACTGTGCAGGTCTGAATGAGTTGTGAGCTATACAAACATCTTCTACCACATTTATTTCTTTATTTTACGCTTGTAGAGGTTGAAATCTGGCCTAATTCTGATTATATCATTAGGGATTTTATCTTCAAAGATAAAACAAACCATATCACATACTAGGTTGAAAAGTTACTATTTACCAGTTTTTTTTTAAAGTGCAACTGAGAAAGTTACAGTATTTAAAAAACAAAAACACCTAATCCAACTGACATCTCTTTAGTAGGCCAACTTCACTGTATATTTCTTTTTCTTTTCTCCTCTTGCTACAGTTTTCCTGTCATCCCTTTGAACTGCCTCTACTGAATTATCTCTTACATTTCTTTGAATGCTCAGTATTCATATTCTCCATGAAGCCTTCTAGACCTAATCCCAAATAATAGGGGCCTTGCTACAAATTCCTTCAACATTTCCATAGTCTGCACCATGTGTCATACATTTGCATGTACAATGCCTTGAAATTCATTAGTTTTTTACACATAGACAAATTATAAACCCTTGTGGACAGCTGGTATACTCACTCCTTGTTTGTAATCCATATCAACTACATCGCCATAAATGCCTATCAAATGAATGCTGTTTTCTTGTAATGTGCAAAATATGTTAAATACGAAGTTATTTGGATTAATTTCTGACTATAAAAGAGTTAGATTTAACTGAGAAAGCCTAGAGACACTGGATTTGCTCTTGACTGATCCACTGAGCCTGTCATTGTTCTTTTCTCTTCTTACCGTAGACAGACCTAGAAATGGTCACTGAGGACCTTGCCCAGAAAGTCAATAGGCCTTACCTCCGCACACCCCGACACAAGATCATCAAGGCAGCATGCCTTGTGCAGCAGAAGAGGCAAGAATTCCTGGCCTCCGTAGCTCGGGGAGTTGCTCCTGCAGACTCACCAGAAGCTCCTAGGCGCAGGTAAAAAGGATGCACCCTGGGAGCCATCCCAGCTCCAGCCACAGGTGCCAACGGGTTTATTTTTATCCAACTAGGATTCATATTCCTGAAAGTTACTTATACCTAAAATACGAGTAGCTCCTAAAAGTACGTTAACTTTTTTGGGGTGCTTTTTTCCCCAGTACTATTTCTGTTTTTTCTTGTTATTTTTTGTGTGTCATTGTGTAGTTTCTTGGACTAAATTATGTTAGGTTAATTTCACAATTCGGTGAACTCAATTCAAAGAGTATTCTAATACATCATTTTAAATACGTAATAAATGTAGTGATATGATAGCCATAAACATCTTATGTTATAGAATTTGGAAGCCTTACCAACTTGTTATAGTCATATTTATATTTCATGGTAAGAGGTTGTGAAGAAATTAGAAATATTATGTTAGTAAACTTATTTAAGTGATCAGTATTGATCCATTAAAGAACATTTGAGTTTGGGTTGTTTTATTTCAGAGACTTATATTCCTGATGCCATTAAAAATTAAAGAATTATTTTATTCATAATAATTACAAGCATTAGAAATTCCTATGACCCTATTTTTACATAAACATTTATAACATAAAACTAGAAGTAATCATAAAATACTCTGCTAATAGAATTATGATTTTTATTTTTCCACCATTTTTACACAAATAGAGTAACTTAGAATTTGAAAGAAATAATTTTAATTAATTAAGAAATCATTTTAATTATATTCTGTAGTTGAGCTACTTCAATTAAGCAAGTTCCAAGTAGAAGAATTAAAAGTAATGTTCAAAGGGCAAGTGTCTGATTGTCTGTACTTTGTAGTACTGATAATAAATCAAATGGTATGTCTAATTTCTTTGTAGCTTTGCTGGTGGAACATGGGATTGGGAATATTTAGGATTTGCATCACCTGAGGTAATTGTTTTGTGGGGGTTTTGTTTTGCTTTTTTGTTTTGTTAACTGTATTTTTCCTTAGTGCAATCCTGCTTGCCTTTGCACCCTCATCTATCTAAATCCTGAGATTGTCAGCAATGTTTTCTCTTTCTTTTATAATAAAAATGCATCAGCAAAGCCTACATTTAGTTATTTATGGTATTGGATTATGGTCACATTATTAAATCAGTCTCCCCTTTTATCAGTTTTAATTACTGAACAGTCAGAATTAAGGCCAATTTGTAGCATTTTTTGAAATATATCTTCAAATTGGTTAAGAGAGATACAAATTTTATTTATTAGAAATGCACTTCGGTTGTAATGTTGTTTCAGTCTGAATCTATTTTTTTTAGAGTTATTGCCACAACCTGAGAGAATTGATTTATAATCAATTGCTAAGGTGGAAACTTGATATTAATAATATTTATGTGGAAAGAGATGCTTTGCTTAGTTATTTCTGCTTCTCTTTAAGATTTTCACTCTTCTTGTTTTTTTCTTTGTTGTTATACACCATTTTAAAATACGGAATAAAATACTAACACTGCAAATAATTGCCACATATGAAAATAAGATAGAGTGAAAATTTTAATCACATTGCTGTTACCTGAGATTTAAATTGCCACTGTCACTGTTGAGTCTCATTTTAAATGGTTTCAGCAGTTCTCTCTACTTCTTTGCTCTTTATAAAACAGTATACCATCTGATGCTTATTTTGTAATAACCTTTTAACTTGATTCTTGGAAAGGGGCAGGACAAACAGTGAAAACTTTATCATTTATAGCCCATGTGTTGTCTGTGACTGAAAGACAGTGAAATTGATTATTATCCAGAAATGACTGTGGCTTATTTAAATCAGATACTTTCTCTTTTCAGTTGCTGAGGATACTTGCAATCACCTTTTGGCCTTTTGTATAGGTAGATATATCCAGGAAAATACTGACTTGGAAAAACAATTCATGCCTAGAGCTCTGATACAGGAATTTTAAATTCACTTAAATTCTAAATAATTTTTTAATATATTAATGAATTGCCTATTGTAAAACAAATATGAACCCCCTTCTTTACCTGATCCTGTGCTTATTATTTCTATGTTATAATATAATTACAGCTTTGAAGATATTGGGAGAAATTTCCACATAAAAGGAAGAATAAAAAAAGCTTCAATTATCAAAAAAAAAAAGTGTAAATATTTCAGAATTTCAAGGTAGAACTACGGTTTAGCAAAAATAAAACTTTTCCCTGTGTATTCACAATCGTGTATGCATCATCTTGCAGTTTCTGGCTCTGACAGTAACTTTAGGAATCCTGCAACAATCTGTCCTTGACTATTGAGGACCTGCCCGTATGACCGACACTGATCCATTTTGTAAAAAATAGGAAGGCTTGCCACCTCACATGTGAATATTTATAAGTAAAATCAGTGAGCTCTTATTCTCCAGAAATGGAGAATTGTGAAAGTCTAAATAACATTTCCTTCTTAAATTTATTTTTTATGAGTTAATAAATTTAAAAAAAAAATTTAACTTACTTTTACTTTTCTCTTCTTTAAAGTCTTTGGCACATTGAAACACCAAGCTTTTATGTAAACCATATTGCAAGTCTAAAGAATTAACACATTGTGAAACTTTAAAATTCTTCATGTATGTGACTATCAAGTAACTGCCAAAATTTTATCTTCAAAAGTTAGCTTTTTGCCTTGATAAAGACTCTGAAAAAAAAACATCTTTTTTGCCAAACTTCAATAGGCTTTTAGGTTGAATTTATATTTTTTCAGTAGTTATTTCCATCTTATTCTTTTTTAAATAAACTGAATGAGTCAATGACAAGCATAAGTATTTGTTTTGCACCACTTTAAAGCAGTGGAGACCAGAGGAAAGGACATATCTTGAAGTCTGAGGGACACCTGAATTCAAAGTCTAGTTCTGTGAGTTAAAATGTGGATGGTCATATCCACCCCATGGAAGTTTTGGAAGAATTAAAGCATCTTTTTAAGTCACTGACAAAATTGGTGCTGAGTAAATGTTAGTTATTATTATTTAAAACAAAAAAATCTGGCAGCTTTTACTCTATGTATTTTAGAACTTCTCAATCTTCTGTGTAGCCTTAACACTCTCAAACCATTTGGAGTATCCTGACTAAGCCTTTTCGTGTGCTTGCTAGAAGATCTTAGAAATACTTGGAAATGTTTTCTTAAAGTTAACTTTATGAGAACCATTTTTTTTTAAGCCTGTTGCATTATGAGAGAATACTATTTGAGTTTTCTAGCAGAATAATCATAAACATAACAAGTTTCTCTTATAGTTGTTTTTAAATTATTTAGTTTTCTTAAATTGGAAATACATATATTCTGTGGTCAGTAATAGTTTATTTAATTCAGAATAACTTTGTACCATAATCAAGCATACATACTAAACAAATTCTGTCTAAATAACAAGTCTTGAACTGAGGTAAAGTTTTATCTCATCTTTGTCTAAGAAATATGGTGGTCCCCAGTGATCCAGTCAACCATAATGACACATAGTGGTCATTTAGTTTTGGATCCTAAGCCTCCAGGAAAAAAGGAAATGTTACCCCAGCTCAGCAGGAAATTTTAAAGCATCTAAACAATCCCTCCAGGCACCTGTAGTATCTTTTATTCATTTGTTCCCAACCTGGTAAGATGTCTCCAACCTCTTACCTGAATGAAGGAGTTTAAATAAATTCAACCAAAGTGGTATGACACGAAAGTTTTATTTGTGATGTAAAACTTGTCTTCATTTATTCTAGTACTTTCACAATGTAAGCATATTGAATAGTCTAGGGTAACAGGAATAACCATAAATCTGAGTATCTTAGAGTTTATCACTGCCAGATTCTATGATGATTCTCCAAATTAGCCTTCTAAGGCTGGCGTCATGCACACTGGCCTCTCTTTTGTGTCACTAAAATCTGGAAAAATACATTTGTACCCAGGTAATAATAGCAGGTAGTCCCCTGCCTCTGATAATAGCAATCCCACTTTAAACTGTTACCACAAATATAAAATAAACTCAGGGACATCTTCCCGAATTTGTGTTCTTCCCATATGTTAAATAGAAAACACTTCCCTCACCTGTGCTGTTGATAACCCCACGTTAGCTGTTAATAATATAAGAAGGAAGCCAAGTAATATCTTTAAAGCTAACCTTACAACATTTGTCTTTTAATCTAGTCACTTGACTTGTGAGTATGGTATGCGGTAGTCCCAAAGAGTGCAAAATCTAACACTGACAAGTACTTAACAGTGTGTGCTTTTCTTTCTTTTGTTTTTCTTCTGTCTGTTGCAAATATCACAATCACTTTTTTAAAACCAGACCTCCAGGAAGAGCCTCACTTACTTAGTAAAATCACTACACTATTAGGTTAATATTACATAATAAGACCCAGGCATGTAAAGTAAGGCTCAGTTCTGATCTAACATTGGAGCTTGCAAGTATTCCCAATTTATCCAGGCAATTGTAATGATTCCTTAAAATTTTTCTTTTTCCATTTGACCTGTTCTGTTTCCTTGGCATGGCAAAGCCCGAAGTTTCTTTTTCTAAAGCCAAATGATTTTATAATATCTCTATATAAAATCACACTTTTTTTTTCCTGGAAAAAAAGTGTGTTGCTTATTTTATTTGCATTTAAAAAATTGCATGCTCTCCTGTATTTTATAACCTTTGGTTTATGCAGGAATATGCTGAATTTCAGTATCGGAGGAGGCACCGACTCCAGCGCCGTCGAGGAGATATGCACAGTCTGCTCGGTAACCCTCCGGACCCGGACGAGCCACGGGAAAGCACTTTCGGTAAGCTCTTGGGTTGGGTGTGTTTGAATCTCTTCGTTCTCTTGCATTTCTTCTTAAAAATGACCAGTCTAAATGCTTGTGAGTTTGTGATTTAGATGGATGTACAGTCAATGTGTAGCTGCTGCTCATGTCACAGGATATAGAAAACCAGGGGGATTAAGAACATGGGCTGTGGAGTCAGACAGACTGGGGTTCGTGACCCCATCTCTGCTGCGTGTCAGGATGACATTGTAGCTCCGTCACTTAACCTCTCCACACTTGAATCTCCTCATTCTAAAGACGCAATGATAATATTGCCAGTTGTGGGTTCATAGTGAGCATTAAATGAGATGATGCATGCAAAACCCGTAGGCGCGAGTAGCATCTCATGCCACTCAGTGCACTGTAGCTGTTCATTCCTGCTGCCATGTTCATGGAATGTTTTTCTCCTGGCCTCAGTTCTCCTATGAGCATTCTTTAAAAATAGAGAAAATTTCTGGTATTAGAGATAAATTATCTTAATTATTCACCTTTAAATGTTAAATCGTAGTGGAAAATCTTCATGCTGTAATGTCAGCAGATCATTTTTAATAAACCAGGATCAACGGGCCTAAACCTTTGCTCTTCGGGCTGTTATAATTCCCAAATTCTTTAGTTTCAAGAACTCTGAAAACTAAAACACCTTTATGTATTATTGCTTAAGAAAAGAAAGAAGATTGGATGGTAGCCATTTGTATTTCTGAATACAAGCATAATTGTCGTACAAACAGAAATGCAAACAACAATCGTGGAATTGAAGTGAAGGGTATGGGATATAGTGTTGCTTATGGGGAGACAAATATGAATGAGAAATCTCTAGAAGATTCAGTAAACATGTGAACACGGGTTTCACCAGCCCGCAAAGAGAAATGGCCAATTTAAATAAAAAGATGTATGAAATCTTGTGTGACTAACGTCTCTGGTACCACTTGCTTTGAAACAGACATCCCAGAAGGTGGCAGTGGCCGCAGGCCGGGCGCGTCCGTGGTAAGTTCTGCGTCTATGAGTGTGCTGCCCAGCTCTTCCCTGCGCGACTACACCCCTGCCAGTCGCTCTGAGAACCAAGACTCTCTTCAGGTAGCCTTCGTGGGCAGCCTCCTGACCCCTGCTTTTGCTTTCTCTGTTTGGCCTGCTTTCCTGTTTTCACTTAGTGCTTCTCTTTTTCTTTCTTCCATTCTAACACCTTTGTTTCCGAGGTGTGCTACAGGAAAAGAGTCCTATATTTCAGGTTTATCTCAAAGGAATTTGTTTCCCCTATAACATGGACAAGGAGAAAATTAAAATAAGATTTTTGTAGATAAAATAATTCTGTATAAATAGGGGTAATATTAAGTATCTGTTAGGTAAAAGAGCAGTGGTAGACCTCATGGAGTTAAGTCATTCTTTCCTTTCATATTTTAAAGTGATTTTACTTTCTGTTGCCCTCAGGCTCTGAGTTCCTTAGATGAAGATGATCCCAATATACTTCTGGCAATACAGTTATCACTGCAAGAATCTGGGCTGGCCATCGATGAAGAAAATAGGGACTTCCTCAGTAACGAAGCATCCTTAGGAGCAATAGGCACTTCTCTACCTTCCAGGCTGGACTCTGTCCCCAGGAACACAGAGGGCCCGCGGGCTGCTTTGAGCAGCTCTGAGCTGTTGGAACTTGGCGACAGCCTCTTGAGACTAGGAACAGAAAGTGACCCATTTTCAACTGACACCCTGAGTTCACACCCTCTCAGTGAGGCAAGAAGTGAATTCTTTCCCTCCTCCAGTGACCCTGACTCGGCCGGCCAGGACGCCAACATCAATGACAATCTTCTTGGCAATATCATGGCTTGGTTTCACGACATGAACCCTCAGAGCATTGCCCTGATTCCTCCAGCATCCGCAGAAAGCACTGCAGATCCCCAGCTGCCCAGTGTCGGAGACGAGCCAGGAGCTGTGAGGGGTGTGGAACTGGGGCCGCCAGAAGAAGATGTGGTGTTTGAAGACGCTGTGGTCAGTGAAGGTGGAGGAACCCAAAGAGAAGAAGAACGTTCTTTGGAAGACAATATTCTGGCCGGGGAAGCCGCGCCTCCAGCGGGCGAAGGTGATAATGAGGCCGCCAGCAAGGGGGATGGTTCCGATGGTTCAAATCAGACACCTCAAACCTCAAGTGACTGGCTTGAACAGGTCCATCTAGTGTGAGGTGCACACCTCTGGGCTCCAGCCAAATCGCAGGGACTGACGGTGGAGTGTGCTTCATAGAGACTTAATCCACTTAGCTCCAACTCAGTTCTACACCACTGACATTAGGATCGAGTACGAAGGAGTTCCCTTGAGTGGTAGCTTCATTTCTGAGTTTAAGCTTACAGGGGTTTTCTTTTGTATGTAATTGGATAGCTTTCCCCCTTCTTGCTGACAAAAAGAAGAGCTGGAGAGAAAGAGAAACACAAATGGAGTAAGTAGCTTAGATTCGACATTCTAAGGAAACGGCACTCCTGTTTAGCCTAAGGTGCGCAATACTTAAATTGAACTTTTCAATTAAAGGCTTACTCCCCAATCCTTCTTTAAGAGCAATGGTTTTCCTCTTAAAAAAAAAGAAAGTTTCCTTCAATTGATCATTTATTTTGGACAGATCAGGTAACGTTCAGTTCCTCAGCCTCTGTGCTCTTCCATAACTTTCTTCCTGCCTTTTTGTCTGAGCATTGTGAATTGAGGTGTCCAGGGCTTCTCTTTAGTGCTGCATCTGCCACAGTGTGATTAGTTTTAATTTCCACATGAATCAGAAGTTTATTTTCATGTCTATTTACAGTCCACTTGTGCCAAACTGACTCGCGCGCTGACCAAGAAGGTATTTAGGTGTATTTAGGTGTGCGGTGTCCTGGAGGGCTGGCTCCAAAGCAGTTGCAGCATTCTTGGGAGTAAAAGGTGCCACTTGGTAGCAATGGAATGCCAGAACTTAATGGGCTTTTGTTGCCATGGAGACTGCATTTAAATGTAGCCTATAGCTTAAGTTAACTAAACCTAATGCTGCTGTTAAAAACAGTTTATTTTAATATTAAAATACAGTTGATTAGCGACGGAGGTGCTGTATTTTAAGAGACACTTTATTGGAAGTGCAATCATAGTTCTTTGTTTTCACAATTTTACAGTGCATTCTAATTACTAATGGGTGCAATTACTTTTAATGGTAAGTGTTTTATAAACTAGAAAAGAAGTGGAGTTTTCATGAGTTACAGTAAATCCCACAATTATTAAAAAATTCAATGAAACATCCTGCGCAACATGTTCCCGTGCCTTTGCCTAATCTAAATGGATAGTTGCCAGTTAAATAAGTGAGTAATTCCAATTTCAATGTCTCTTCTGAAGTGACTATGCTATGAATTGCAAAGACCTCCATAAAACCACCCATGGCCTTGCCTTTACAGTAAGTATAACAACTAAATGTTTAATCAGTTCGTTTGCCTAAATAGCAAATGCTGACGTGTTTGTTCTATTGCACAACACTCATTTGCTGTGTGATTACTGTTTAGTGTTGAAAAAAATCAACTTCCTAGTTATCAGTGTCTTACTGTGAAGAAAATACTGGTCTTAGTTGTAATTAAGATACAATGGTATAGTGTGTAATTAAAACTAGAGTAAACTGTTGGAATGGCTGTTTTACTTACATATTATCAAAACTAGCATAACATAAGCAAAATAGATATGCAATACTCCATTTAATGTTTTGCCAGATTCTTACCAGAAATCTACAGATACCAAAATTTCAGTACCGAGTTTGTACAGGCAAGTCCTGGGCTGGGTAAAAGGTTATATTAGTGTTGATGTCCAGTGAGTTGTAATTATGGTTTTTTAATTACTCCACCCCCAACCCTGCTTTTCAGATATCCTTGTATTTTGAATTTGTATGGCTAGGACATTATATTAGGGTATTTAATATTCCCCAGGTTCCCCTAGGATAAAAACACTGTGTTGGAATTGTTCCTATATTATTAAAGTCCACATTAGTGTGTATTTCCCCAATTATCAGAAACATTGATCACAATCCCTATTAAAATTGGTTGGGGAAAATATTGACTTTATCTGCAGTGTATTACTGTATGTTAAACTAAAATAGTCCATTAGAGGATTTTTTTACAAATTTATTTTGGATGAAAAATACCAACCACCACCAATCAGTTTTTAGACCAAGTTGTAATTTTTCAATAGAAGAGTCTTTGTAGCATATGGAGGCGTCTTGCAAAGCTGCAGTGCGGTGAGGAGGAGTGGTGGGTGCAGGCAGTGGTGACGCTCGTGCTGCGATGAGTCCTGGCTCCTCGCACCCCATGCAGTACCCTTTGTTCTGTGGCGTTCTCTCCTGAGCATGACAAGTGAGCATTACCCAATTTGTATTTCCTTGGTACATATTTTAAAAACAACACAGTCATGGACTTTACAATTCAGAAATAAAGTTTGGCAAAGCCTATTTTGTAAACAAGTTAATTTTATAATGTTAAAAAAAAAAATTTACTCTAACCTTGACTTGTTATTTGCACTTTCATAGTCTATACTTGATACATTCCCACTTTATATACAGTAGGATTCTACAAACGTGTAGATGTTTGGCCAAATGAATGCTGTTAATAATATGTAAAATTCTTTGATTAAACATTTATTACTTAAACTACTTCACTTTTGTCTCATTACATTATAGAGTTTGTTTTAACCAAGTCAGGAAGGTGATTTTCTTCAAATTAAATGCCCTCAAATATCATGGGATTAATTTGGTTCTTACATGTAATTGATTAGCACCTAATATTTTTTACACTAGCCCACTTTCTGAGCATTTTATACCCCAAACATAAATTCAAAACACTGTATGACAATGTGTTAAAACATTGTGACTTCAGTCTCATTTTGTTTTCATCTCTATAGCTTTTGGGAGAAAAATGTTATGATTTTTCCTGGGTACATATTTGATTATTTTTTTTTCCCCAAACCCTGCTTTTCAAATATTCTTGTATTTTGAGTTTGTATGGCTAGGACATTGTATTAGAGTATTTAATATTCCCTGGGTTCCCCGAGGATAAAGAACTGTGTGGAAATTGTTCCTATGCTATGGATCTCAAAAGTTCACATCTCTGATAGAAACACAGGAAAAGATAAAAGTATAAGCTATTTTGTGAAATTGCTTAGGATAGGAAAATATTTTTATGCCGGATGAATAGAAACACCTGCTTTTCCATCATTTTATTATTCTGTCCCATCTGAGTTATCAAAACAGCCCTTGGCATCTGAACTTCAGTGCAGATAACACGAGTGCCAGGACACCAGCTGATGCTTCATGGGTCTCCCAGACACTTTTAGAGTCATGTCATTTTATTTATGCCTTTCATTGTGTGGATCTGAACTTAACTACCAACGTCCATATGTTGAGTTATTCTTTAATTTTGTTGATTATTGCAGCCACTGATCTCATTTTTTTTCTCTTTTTATTCCTCAAATATTGTTGCTTACCTATTATGAATTAAAATCTGAGGCTTACTGAAGAAGTTTGGTCATAATTTAAAAACAAAGTAAAATCTTGGAATCTAAATATTAGTAATAACACAGATTTGGGGGTTTTTCTTCTAAGGCTGAAATAAAAACTCCATAGGAAAAAAAGGTTCTCAGGCTGAACTGTAGTTTTATCTCAGCCCTTACCAACAATGTCTTACTGTTATAATGTTCTCCCTAGAACAGTGGACTTCTTCCTAGACTATTACATGACTGTTCTTATTTTAGGAACTGTCCATCATACTTCTTAAGGAAAGATGGAGCAGAAAAGTTTCGTTTTGTTCTCTGTTCCACTTTGGACTGACAGGTGGCCGACAAACTGAGTGGTGGCCAAACTTTTGAAGGAATTGTTCTTCAGTCTTGAAAATTAATTTGAAAGTATTCTTTATCAGGCTCCATATCATCTCTTAGCCAGCTATTGCACAAGGGCCTAGCCTGCATGAGGCATCGGCTTACAGACAGACACGCTGAGAGAGATTCATGAAAGAGCGAAAAAAAACCACAATTATAGAAAAGAATAATCATTGGACGAGATAGTCCAGTTCTCTTGCACCTACCTGTACATCTTGCTGGGTGTGCCAAGACGGCAAGGCCTGACAGTTTGCCTGGGCCATTTCTCAGGATTTATGTAGCTAGTAACCTCAGACAAGGAGCAGACTTGCTGTAAAAGCATTGGATTGTGGACACTCAGAGTTCTGCCGCTGGAGCACAAGGCCACTGTGTGCTTGGCCCGGGCACAGTGTTGCCCTGTGGAACTAGGGGCGAGGGGAACTGACACACATGCAGATACTCATGCTGCCTGCTGTGCCATAAGTGATCAAGTCCTTTGCCTCTGACCCAGGATCTCCTTACTTCCGTCAGGTTCCATGAAACGGACAGGCTAACTTACTGGTTTTATAAGCAGGGTAAAATCAAGTCCCAGACCCCACGGATTTGACAAGGATGGAATGCTGACGGGAGACACGACTGTCTGGATGAGGAACTGTGGGCCAGGTTTGGGAATAGAAGACCCCCCCAGAATCTTTGTGGTTGTGAATGCTCCCACCCGTGATAGATAGGGGGAGAGTGAGGGTTCCCACTGTCCTACCTGGTACTGAAGGGGAGTTAAGCTAATGTGCTGAGGCTTGGCGGTAAGAGGGAGGAGTGAAACAAGCTGTCTAAATGGTGCCTTGATTGTTGCTAACTCCCGGAGGCAGGCAGAGGAAGGAATGTTTACAGGAGAGGAGTCAGCACTCCTGGGGCCCTCCCTGAAAGGCAGTAGGGCTGCAGCCCTGAGTCAAGGAGTCCCCCCATGTAAACTAAACGGTATCAGCATTAAGAAGTTTGCTGTTTAATTGAGAGCTTTGAGCAGACTGAGAACATCAGAAGTTCACTGGGTTGGGCTGCAAGCAGTCGCAACACTGCCCAAATGTAAAAGGAAGTGCAAAACCTCGCCGAAAACTGCACATCAGGCCGCACTCACAGCCCCGGCCCCTGACTCGGCCAGCGGTGAGGACGGGATGCCGGGTGCCGGAGTGACAGAGGCTGCCAGAGCCTGCAGGGGAAACGTGGCGGAGTCCACGGAGAAGAGAGAAGGCCCGGGTTCTCTCCATGCCGACAGGCTTCACCACTACCACGGGAGAGGCCGTCGCACCGGTGTCCCGCGCTAACCCGGGAGCGTTGGCGAGGGGCTACAGGGGACAAGGGGCCCAATTAGTTTCCTCCCCACAGGGCCTCCCCGCCTCCTGTGCTCCCCACCCTCTTGGTTGGGGGATATCATTTGCCACCCTCTGCATCTCCTGACTTGCACACATCTTAGATTCCTCAGCTGGGAAAAAGGCCTTCGGACACTGGTGGGGAAGGGAGGCTTTCCTTATGGGTGGGGCCCTGGGGGCGATTAGGTGTAATGTGGCTTCCAAATCTGAATGTCTAATGGATGTTACATGGCCAAAGTACCTGGCTCATAATTGTCAGGGGTAGAAAGGTGATGGTGGCGCGTGATTTGCTCCCCTGCCTACCTGCTTGTCCCCTTTCTGGTAGCCCAGGAGAAAGCGAAATCACTCCTTTTGTTAAAACACTTAATGTCAGCCCGAGTACCGAGGCGGTTTCCCTGTACAACATCGCCACCTGCCGGACACAGCCACCAACTACATCCTTTTAGAGAAAGGCAGCTATAAAACGAACCGGTTCTAAGGTTCTTGTTGAAACTGAATGCCTGACCAATGGAGGCTTGCGTGTGTCATCCGGAGTAACATCTCCAAAATTGTCAGGGGTAAGCTTGCATTGCATGTTATGGACATGTCGAGTTGATTTATAAATGTGCTACGTATCATTGGATTTGGGACCACTCGTGACAGATTTTCAAATTATGGACTCTACTCAAAAGATGAATTTCTAATATTGAAAACAAATTACTTATTTGATTGACTGACCCTAACAGGTGTGTCTTGCTCAGAGTTCTTACTAAATGCAGAAATCAAGAGATTGTCATAGGGGTGGCCGGTTAGCTCAGTTGGTTAGAGTGTGGTGCTGATAACACCAAGGATGCCAATTTGATCCCCACATGGGCCACTGTGAGCTGCGCCCTCCTTTAAAAAAAAAAAGAGAGAGATTGTCATAGAAGCATGAGAATTTCTTTTAATCAAGTCGTCACCACTGTGTAATGGCACCTACAGTAGACTCACACAGTAGGCTGTGTGGGTGGGAACATTGCCGAGACAACAGCAATGCCTCATGTGCTGGGACAGCTAAAACTTAAGAGAGAAATTGGCCAGCATGTTCCTATTCTATGCAGGAAGGTTTTCTTGATGCCAGGAGAACATGAAAAACCTCAGCCCTTCCCGCTGAATTTGCTTTCTTGTATGGAATTAATTCACCATGACTTTGGTACAAAACCTATGGCAGGTGTACACAGAGGGATGTTTGTTAAGATATCCAGACCCAGGAACTTTAGAGGGTCCTCCCAGGTTTTTTTGCTGGGTGGCTTTAAATTTTCTTTCTCTTCTACTTGCTCACACTTCAGAACCTACACCCATCTTTAGGACTTTGCTGGTAGTAATAAGAGATTAGAAGCACAATAAGTAACTCTACTGAAGTAATGGAGATAGGGCTGATCTGAAACAGCGGGTAATCGAATGGAGGTATGTGACTGCAGCACGTACATTCTGTCTTTCTCGAGATCTGTAAGTTTAGTTAAATCCAGAAAGGAAACTCGACGGTAAGTAATTCTAGAAAGACCAGAAGAGTCCATCTAACTTCCTGTCCTTCCTCCTGCAGAATTCATCCATGCTGCAAGTGGCCTCTTATCTTCATGCCAGATACTGAAGTGGTTCAGACTTAAAAGCCTTCCCTGGAAGCATATAGGTTACTTGAGACAGAATTACTCTACAGAAGTAATTATGTACATTCCGTAGAACTTAAAAGCAAAATTTGCTTGAGTTGCCAAGAGTTGGATTTGTAAAAAGGATAGATAGACAAACAGATAAATGTACTCCCTACATCTATGTATTATACATAGCAGAATTCTCAGAAATTCAACTAGCAGTTACCAAAAACTGACTTCCTGAAGCAACTTATGATAGCTTTTATGCTTCGATAAAAATTAGTTCAAACACACTGCTTGTCAATTCCCCCATTAGGATCTTAACATTTTAATCATGTAAATCAGGGATTGGCAAAACTTTTCTGTAAAAGGCCAAACAGTAAATATCTTAGACTTTGTGGACCATACAGTCTGTCACTACTGTTTCATTCTGCTGCTGTAGCACAGAAGCATCCATAGGAATAAATGAATGGCTGTGGCTGTGTTCCAATAAAACTTTAATTATAAAAACAGACTGGCTTTGGCCCAGGGGCCTTAGTTTTCTGAACTCTGGTGTAAATGAACTGTTCGTATGCATAATGTTTGTATTAGGAGGACTGGTACCAGAGCAGTTCATACCTTGATATTTTCCCTGTTTTCTCCAAAGCAGGCTTCCTGCTTTTTCTTCCCTATCTCCATAAGAGTTCTTCGTAGGGTATAGCCCCTAACATTCCACAACTTTCGTTTCGCTCAAGATCCAGTTCAAAGTTGTTCTGTGTGTGTTGTGTGTGTATTGTATGGTGTGATTTCGGTTCTAGGCTCATTCTGTTTCCTTTCTCCACTGAAGTTCTTCCACACTTGGCCATCTCTTAACTTCTGTGGGGATAACACGTTCATCTCACGTCAGGAATCCCCCTTTGTAGAAGTGGTAGCTTTTTGAGTCCTGAGCAACTTGAAAGAAGGCAGAGGCACTTGGCTCAGCAAAGCCCGAGAGATTTTACATACCTAATGTCTGCTGTGATCTCCAGGCTTCTCTCAGTCCTGCCTAAATCTCTCCAATGGTTTGCAATTTGGATAACAAACAGGAGGGCAAGAAGTGTCTGGTTGTCCAGGGGCTCAGCTTGCAACAATTTTAGAGTCTTAGCTACCACTAAGAATTTCAGAATTGCACTTTGAAGGTTCAGTTCACTCAAAATTTGGCCTCTGTTGGCACCTGGTTTCCTGTAGGGGGACCAAGGAAATGGCAGAAACATTCTAAAGCAATTGTTGGGATAAAAAGGAGTCACAGGAAACCTGTAACACAAATGTCTGGCACCAGCAAAAAACAGAAATGGGAATTGCAAATTGTTTTGCCCAGTCAACGTTCGCTTTGGTTCCACGTTGGAACCAAAGTTACCTTACAATTGACTTTCGACCTCTGGAGAACCAGGACTAACCTCCTTACTGGAAGGACTGGGACTTCCTTCCCCAATAAGCTCTTTATTCCCACAGTCTTTATTTTTCAATCTGATTCTAAGTTTTCATTATATTCTATTTAGCCTAATTTGCATTACCAGAGCATCAAAAAGTGACTGTACACATAACACTAGCCCAAGTCTGAATCTCTGGCCAGTCGATCCCTTTCAGATTGATGATAAAGGAATTATGCTGCCATGATCGGTAGTCATCACAGAATTCTTATAATCCACTGTTGTTCAAAAGTTTTCTTCAGTGGAACTCTGTTCTTGATTGTGGCGATTTTGAGCAGCTCACTTGCCTTATTCACAGCTTACTTCCTCTAATACTTCTGAGAGAGGAGGAAGGAGTTATCCCAATCCTCTCTGGCTTGCTCCCGCGTGCACAGTCCCGGGAAGGCAGATCTAACAGCCTCCAGAGGCCACCAAACCCTAATCCCCCAGCACAGGTTCGCAGGCCCCCTTCCTCCCTGTTTGTTCAAAGTCTCCTCTGTCTTGAAAGAAGCTGACACAGGTGAATGTTCCAGCCCTTCTCTCTCGTTTTGGAAGAAAAGGACCCTCGGCCTGTCCAAGGCTATCTCCTCCTCCTAGCCCTACTCACTTTGATTTTTTCCCTATTTCTAATACCTTCATTTCTTTTTGCTTTCAAACATGTCCAAACTTTCCCCTAGCCTGGAAAGTGAAAAAAAAACAACAACAACAAAAAAGGCAAACACACACAACCTTTGCCTGTCCCTGTTCTTTTCCCTTCCCTCGGGGTCTGGCCTCTCATTCCACAAGTGTTCCTACCTGTCATTGTCAAATCCATGGGTTTGCTCTTAGTTTTCTTGTGCTTTGACCTTTTGATATAGATTCAATGAAACAACGTCGTGCATTCTCAAGGGCCCGGAGCACCACAGTCCTAAGGGAATCATAGCTACACCGCAGCAGTACCTTCCTGAAGTCTTTGCAGCCTCCGTGATGCTGTGCTCTCAACTTTCCCATATTTTGGTGACTCACCCCCTTTCTCTGCCATCTCCTAATTATGGACATTGCCAAAGTTCGATCTTTGGGCTCTCCTTTTTCTCCCATTCCCGACTATTTTCATCTGTTCTCACAGCCTCTGTTCTCACAGAGCTATGATGGCCTCCAATTCTGTATCCCTAACTCTGAGCTCCCAAATCTCGTCCAAGTTAACATTTCCCCTGCTTCCACATATTCAAAATATCTAAACTGAGGTATCATATGATCTCACAACTCCCGAAGCCATCTCCTCCTTTCTTAAGATGACCTTATTTTAGTGATAATTACCCACAGTAAATTCTGGGATATCCCTGCCCTGCAGGTTCATCCAGACATCAGCTCTCATCAACCCTTTTTGTCCATTATCTTGATCACATGATTGATTCATTCTACCTCCTTTATCATCCTAGTTCTGTCCTCTAGTACTTTAAAGGTATGCTATTCCCTTAGCCCTTCTATGACCTTTCTCTCTCATATCTCTCTTCTCCACCCTACCCCATTCACCATCACCAGACTGACTCTCCTAGAGTAGTGCCTTCCCCATGGTACTGCAATCAAAACCGTGTGCCTACAAGTCAGTCTGAAATCCTGAACCTGAAAGTTAAGCTCCTCCATCACCTGGCACAACCATCCCTCCACATAAATCTTTCTCTAGCTCCCTCTCTGGACCACCCGAAGCACACCAGGAGTGGGCCCACTCTGTGCCTTTGTTCATCCTGCAGACTTGATTTAGATGCTTCCTACTGGGGCAAGCACCAGAGACTAGCTGGGCCAACACCTGGAATTAGAAACAGGTGAGGCAGGGATGTAGACGCAGGTCTACATCATTCGGGTGGAAGTGACAGGGTAAGCTTTTCCATCTCTGGGAAGTTTTTCTCATCAAGGATCTCTCACCACTAGGTGTGAGGCTTCCGGAGGGATGTAAAGTTCCTTCCACAGTTTCTGTCCTTCGGGAGAGCAATCAAATCCGTTACGTAAGATGTGTAAAGACATCAGTGCAAAATGTGTGGGACTTCTTGTCGATTGACAGGTATGGAGTTTCAGTTTTGCAAGAGGAAAAAGTTCTGGAGATTGGTTAAACAATAATGTGACTAAACGATACCGAACTGTACACTTAAAAATGGTTAAGATGGTAAATTTTGTTATGTGTATTTTATCACAATTAAAATTATAATAATGTCTAAAAAATATCATGGGACTTCAAAGGAGGCCAATTATCGCAGACAATCAGCGGAGGTGGTCTCTGAGTTAAGGCCAGAAGGATAAGTGGGAAGGTGACTCGAGCAGGTAAGGCTCTGTCCTGCAGGTAACGTGAACTTCACTGATCCTCTCGAACCCCTGCCAGGGAGATACTATTATTCTCACCAGTCTGACTCTGGAATCCAGGAGAAAGGTAGGATTCTTTGATTTACCTTACTCTTTTAAAAAAAGGCTGCCAAAATGTCCAAATAAAGAGAAGAGAATGGAGCAAATACAGGTTTCTATAATCAACTTTATTCATATAGAGGGATGTTGTTTACAGCTTTAAATAGTGCCTGGAAAACTTCAACAAAGTAATGGGCATTTTACAAAGGTTTGTAAGTATGTAATTTTGATACTCATCTTTTGAATTTAAAAACCAGAAATGTCCCCCAGAAAGTTTTGCAGTGTGACAATGGAACTAAAAATATAACAGCTATAGCTACCATCTACTGAATGCTTGCTTTCATTGGCAAATAAAAATAAGTATTTAAAAATTTTTTTTTAATAAAAGGACTTACAAAGTGGTAACCTCTGCACGTGTGAGCCTGGTGACACTTCACAGATATCCCTCCTTCCACTTTCGAACACAAGCCAGCGTTGGCCATGTGACTACCGTACCAGTCCAATCAGTTGCAATATAAAAAGGAAAAGGTTGATTATATCCAAGTAGATGTTCAGAGCAGCAAAAACATACTCTTCAGGGTCCAGCTTATAATAATGATGGCGCCCTCCCATCATCAGCTGCACGTCCATCACCAAGTACTTAACGAAAAGAAAGAAGAATTAGCTACTTAGGTAAATTGTGCATTTCTATCAACTAAGTGTCCTAAATGAACTGAAAAAAAATATTTTAGCATCAATAAATATATTGCAGAAAGTCAATTTACGGCTAGATGTTCTTCTTACAGCCTCAGCCATTCACAGTGTCCCCATGTTTGTACTCTGTTAAAGCAAGTGCTTTGTCCTCCTGAATCTGGTGGGACCAGATCTGTGAGCCTTGCTTTGCTGTCCAAGTCCAGAAACCTTTGTGCCTTTAACCAATGATGTGGACCCAGTGAGCAGGCTGGACAGAGATAAGCTGCAAAATGCCCTGTGTTTGCAATCTCCCCACAAGTTCTCGCTGAACGAAGAATGAAAATAAAGGTGATCCCCCAACATTTAGATTCACACACAGCAATAATTCTGAATTCTTGGAGCTTTGGGTGACAGCATTTTTCAAACTCGGATATTGGGGATGACTTTATGATGATGTCAATATTTCCAAAAATAGAATGAGGAGGCAATTTATATATGGTTAAATAATGCCCCAAACAATCGTGCTAGCTCAGCTGCAGTAGGTAAAATTTTGAGCTCCTAAATCATCAAGAAAAAAGTCAGCAAGCCCTCTCATGCTTGTGTTTGTTGCAAAGTGAGCAGACCCCGGCAGCGGGAGTGCATTAGAGGGAGGAAAAGAAAGCAAGCGGCTCCTCACTTCTTTCTATCCAGACTCTAGACTGAGCCTAGTGCTGTGAGGCAGACATTTCATGGGGGGGGGGGGGGGGAAAAGGGGGAGGAGAGATTCTTTTAAATAATCTATCTTAGAAAAACATCTACTTCAGTGAAACCTATCCCAAGTGATTCAGGTATTGGCTCTCCCTGTATTCTGGTCCCCAGCCGGGCTTGTAAGAATGAGGGAAGGAACAGAGGGAAGGAACTGAGTAGCCTCACACCCGTTCACGACTAGCATCCTGTCCTGTGATATGGAAACAAGCCAGTGGAGGCAGATGCGAGTGAGTAACAGCCTCCGAGACGGGAAGATCAGGTGAGTGATCCGAGGGGGCAGAGAAGGAAGCCAAACCCGAGGGGGCGGGGATGCCACACGGTGCCTCACCTGGACCACCGAGTCTCTTCTCCCCATTTTTCCTCCCCTCTCCCTATGTCTGATTCCAGCGATTTTGGAGCAAGTTTTTAACTTTTACCATATGATCTAGCAATCACGTTCCTTGGTATTTACCCAAAGGAGTTGAAAACTTATATGTTCACATAAAATCCTGCACACAGATGTTTCTAGCAGCTTCAAAATTGCCAAAACTTGGGAGCTCCCAAGGTGTCCTTCGGTAGGTCGATGGATAAATTAACTGTGGTCCAGCCAGACCATGGAATTTTGTTCAGCACTAAAAGGAAATGAGCTATCAAACCATGAAAAGACATGGAGGAATCTTAAATGCATATTCCTAAGTGAAAGAAGCCAAACTAAAAAAGGCTACATGCTGTCTGATTCCAACTATATGATATTCTAGAAAAGGCAAAACTTGGAAACAGTCAGTGGCTGCCAGAGGGTGGGGGTAGGGGAGGGATCAATAGGCAGCGAGCATAGAGGATTTTAGGGCAGTGAAAATACTCTGTGATACCATGAACCTGGAATGTCATTCATTAACCCACAGAATGTACAACACCAGGAGTGAACCCTAATGTAAACTATGGACTTTGGGTGATACTGACAGGTCAATGTAGGTTCATCAGTGTAACAAATGTACCATTCTGATGAGTGATATTAATAATAGGGGAAGCCATGCATGTGTGAGCAGGGGTATATGGGAAATCTCTGTACCTTCCGCCACATTTTGCTGTGAACTTAAAAGTGCTCTTAAAAAATTATCTTTATAAAAGAAGCAGAGAAAGGAAGTTGCCTGGAGGGCTTTCCAGTGAAGTATTTACTCGACTCCAAGCTTAGCACAAGGGCTCAGGGTGCGCTGTATACGCATATACCATATTCTTTATCAAAGAGAGAGAAATGGACTTACAAGTGAGAAGATCACAGTTCCAAGTCCAGCATACAATAGATGTAACCACTGCAAAAAGACAGGAAACAATTGCATGTTAAGAACAAGATTTGGAATAACGAACAGGCTCACTTAGGCCTCTGCTGTTAGATAAGGACCCCATATTATGCAAGTCAAATCTGTGGGGGAATTCATCTTTTTTGAACATAGTCTGTCAACAGCACCCACTCAATTGCATTCAGCAAGCAAATGAAACCTAGCCTTGCATATGCCAAAGAAGGTTCAGCAGGTGAGCGCTCATGCGTGCATCTCCTGCACTGCAGGGCATCTGGAATGTACTGGGTATGTTTCACTTTGGGCCCATCCATGTAGCCCTTCTAGAGAATCTGCCTCTTGGAACAGGTGCTCTGGGAACATAGTGACCCTCACACACCACTGCTAGAGTTGATTAAGGAGAGGTGGAAGACATCCACGCCAACAGCAGGGAATCTCTTCCCTGACCAGGAGCCTCTTATATGTGACAAGGATCAAACAGATGTGCCAGGCCAGACAGAAATCAATTGTCAGGTTAGAGGGATCCAAGCAGCAGAGGCTAATGCTTGAGCTATTACTGTACAAGCGGAGGTGGCCAATCAGCTCAGCCCAAGAGAAGAAGGCGGGGTTTCCATCCCTGTGAATCCGGACTCCTTCCCACCTTGGATTTCCGTGAGATTCGCTGGGTCTTTGCCTCGAGCTAGTCTGAGTAGCATCTGTTCCTTGCAACCAAGACAGCCCTGATCAGAATATGGGACTGGTCTAAATGCTAACGGGTTTGGCTCTGTATGGGGAGAGGATAAGGAAGTGATATACAACGACTGAGAAAAACAATGGCGTTCACCCTTTGAAAGTTGTCTTAGAGGGACGGGCAGCGCATTCTGCTAACAAGTGAAGGGTCGTGGAGAAATCAGGAGTCAGTGACAGTGTGAGAGGCACAGAGTTTCCAGACTGAGCTGATGTAAGAAAACACCTGATTGAGTCGGAAGAATTCAAAGTTGCCAACGTCAAACAAGCATATATTTGACAGGACCAGGTTTTGTCAAAGTCTTCCATTTAAACATCTGTGTAAGATTATATATGGTAGGTATTTGTGAAAGGAAATTTAGAATGGGAACAAGGGTTCATCTATCTAGTAGGAAATACAGTTTCTTCACTGCACCTATTGTAAAGACCTATGCAACCCAGCTAGTAAGTATTTTTGTTATTACTACCAATATCTCTGCCTCCATCAATAACAATAAATGGAGCACTGTGGCCTTTTCACGCATACCTTTGGGATGTCTTTGAGTTTATCTCTAAAATGCAGATGCTGCCTCCCAAGCTATAAGCCTATATGGTCATTCATAAAGATAAACCAATTCGGGCAGAACTGTTGGTTATATGTCTGAAGATGACTTAGTCCACTTGTTGCCAAAGAAGGTCTCTGATTCAGCAATTGGACCAAGTTGGGCTTGGGGTGTTAATAAAATGATCACAGACCCCAGGCCAGTCCTCAGGGGACCTGGCCTCCAGTAGGGTTTCCACACAGGGGCCCCTGGCAGCCAGACCACAGGGCCAGATCCTGTGCCTCTACCTCTCCACCCCTCCAGCCTTAGTCCACAGATGGCGCAATGTGGCACTGGAAAGAGCATGTGCGCCGGAGTCACACAGATCTGGCTCTGATCCCATTTACTCCCCCTGTGAACTCAGATGGATTATTTCATTTCTCTGAGCCTGTTCTCTTATCTCTTATGAGGTCCGTACTGTTCGGGAATGTTGTGAGAATTAAATTTGATGCCTCTGTGAAAAACACATAGTCTTATGTCTGACATCTAGTAAGAAGTCAATGAATCTATTAAAGCAAAAGGAAGAAAGAAAGAAAAGGAAAGAAGGAAGGAAGGAAGGAAGGAAGGAAGGAAGGAAGGAAGGAAGGAAGGAAGGAAGGAAGAAAGGAAGGAATGAAGGAAGAAAGAGAAAGAGAGAGAGAAAGAGAAAGCTGGAATTGCAAATAAGGAGTCTCCTCTAGGCTGGTGTGGGAAAAGTCCAAACAAGCCCATCTCTTTACTCCCATCATGTCAAACAGGCAGCACCTACTTACGGGAGAAGGAGGCTCATCTGCCCTGTGGGTAGCTTCACTCCAAGAGCCTCTTAGAGGACAGCTGTAGTGTAGCGTAAGAGCTCCACCTTCATGCCCCAGACCTCCTGTCCATGGTACCCCAACCACACCGTGCCGGCCAGCCCCTAGGACGGATCTCACAGGCCTCCAGCACCTGGAAGGCACGTAACTGACCAGGCCCCTGCAGTTTCTGCTGGACCACGCTTCCACTTCTCAGTCACTGGTGGGAGCCGCAGGACTGCCATGCTCTGATGGCCGCTTTCAGCTCCAGGATCCGCTCATGGCCTTGCTGAACCTTCCTTAGCACCATGTCTAGAATGCTCCCATGGATTTCCTTCACTTGGGGTCACATCTGCTATCATGGTCTGATGGCTCTCCCAGCTTTCGTTGGCTCCCCCCACTCCTTTTCTCTCATAGACATTTCTCCCTTGAAAGTCCTCCCATTTTTTCCCCCATCTCGGGGTCTGCTTCTCAGAGGATCCAGACTGACACAACTTCACTCTGGATTTCTAACAATTCTCTGAGGTTTCCAAATGAGATCCCACTTACATATGATCGTATGAAGATTAAGAGAATTCCATAGATAATAAGTATGAAGACTAAAACGAACAGCGTTCCATTTAACAAGGTGAAATCCCACTGAGGAGGAAACACAAACAACACAAAAACAACTCAGCTTTCGCCTATAAGGAATTTCAGGATGTTTCGAGGTGCATTTTATACCCCATAGACAGAAACTGGCCCATTTGCTAATAATTTACCCTGGTCCATTCCGAGAATGAGCCCCAACCTCTGAAAATGCTACATAAAAACTGTCCTACTGACTGGAACTTGCTTCAGCAGGGAGAAGAGGGTAGGAAGTATGAATGAGACCAAAGGAGCAAGAGTCGATCCTTTTTGAAACTGGGTAATGGGCACATGGGGGTTCATTAGATTTTTTTGTTCATTAGATTTATTCTGTTTTTGTATGTATATAAAATTTCCCCTAATAAAAAAATGTACGTTGGATAAGTAGGATGTAAATTTGTATAGTTTGATCACAATTATTCATATTTTTAAAATCGTGCGTAGAGTACATTAATAGAATGAAAAAGACCAAGATGTTAACTGGGTACCTTTTTCACATTAGTATACATATATTTTAATAAAAAATATATACTAAGCTTTCCAAAATTACTGTTAATTATTCTTTTGTAATTTTGAAATTTATTAATATGCTTTTTGATTTTGCTTTTATAAATCATTGACCAAATTTCCTGGGGGAAATTAAGATTTTTTTTTTTTTTAAAGCGTTTTTTTTTTTTTTTTTTTTTAAGATTTTATTGGGGAAGGAGAACAGGACTTTATTGGGGAACAGTGTGTACTTCCAAGCCTTTTTTCCAAGTCAAGTTGTTGTCCTTTTAATCTTAGTTGTGGAGGGCGCAGCTCAGCTCCACGTCCAGTTGCCGTTTTCTAGTTGCAGGGGGCACAGCCACCATCCCTTGCGGGAGTCAAACCGGCAACCTTGTGGTTGAGAGCCCCCTGGCCCATGTGGGAATTGAACCAGCAGCCTTCGGAGTTAGGAGCATGGAGCTCCAACCGCCTGAGCCACCGGGCCAGCCCCAGATTTTTTTTTTTTTAAAGAAAGAGGAACAGTCAACTTCTGACTGAAAAATTTTGGATTGTGCATCAAAAGAAGGCCTTTGAATCCAAGATATTTTCTTGCAAGAGCATTTTCCTAATTCCTCTATTTCCCCTCTCACTTCATACCCTCAACACACAAAGAGAATAATCTGAAGTCCTACATCACCTAGTGTGGTTCCTAGACCAGCAGCAGCAGCAAATTGTTGGACAACCCCAGGAGTGGAGCCCAGCAGTCTAGTTTAACAAGTTTTCCGAGTGATTCTGATGCTGCTAAAAATTTGTCTATAGCTGTGCTCTTAACACATGTGTCTAATGAGCACTTGAAACGCGGCTAGTCCAGATTGAGATGTGCTCTCACTATAAAATACACACTGAATTTGGATTTGAATTCGAAAAAGAGAATGTAAACTATCTCAATATTTTTTTATATTGATTATTTGTTCCAGTGATCATCCTTTGCATAGAGAGGGTTAAGTAAAATATGTTATGAATTTCACCTGTTTCTTTTTACTGTTTCAATGCGGTTACTAGGAAAGCCAGAAGACGAGGAGGCCATGGAGGCGAGTCCCACAGGACAGCAGAGAGCAGGAAGGAGGAGGGAGGAGATGGGTCTGGAGGGGCAAAGGAACGTGTCCACACACTCCCTCCCGTAGGACAGAAATCTGTTTCAATAATACTCACTTTTGTTTGAAGAGCAAATAAAGTGAGCGATGACGTCACCAGAGCGGTTGCTGCTACTGCCCATAACACCTCCTCGGCTTTATAGAAACTAAAACCAGAGATTATGATTATTGTTCACGTACATTCTAAGAACAGCCCACACAAAAGAAAATGTGTAACAAAGACTTACACTGATACGGTTCCTAGCAGTAGACCTTGAAGAATTGTCTGAAAAACAAAATTCACAATAAATCAGAAGCCTGATTCCCGAGGCCCAGAATCTGAAGGAGATGATTTGAGGTGTGTGTGTTTCGACAGGGCCTACGGACAGGAGGGAATAGGCACAACCCTAGTGCACAAGCCACAGGGCAACTAATTATAAGCCCAAATAGTAGAACTAAACATGTCCTTAACATTCTCCCTAAGACTGACAAGAGAAAATTCCTTTATTAGTAGAAATTTCTTAGGACCCAACAGTAACTTTCAACATACTTAGTGACTTAAATATGTATTGATGAGGAATATGGAAACCAACCTAGAAAGTTGATCTGTAGACCATATTGTCATTAATCAAATGAGGCCATCCACACAAAATCATAAATATTTTATCAGAGCAAGATATGCTATTTCTACTAATGCTTCACCAACAGTTTCAGTATTGACCTTTCCCATGGTGCTTGGGTGAGAATAAAATACTTCTTAAACCTCAGAGGTAGGATGAGGATTGAGCCCTTCTCAGACCCAGGGGTGGGCTGGAGGGCACTTACGCACAGAACATGCGCTACACCTGTCGATGCCAATCCGAGGCTCGGAGGAGGGCTGCATTGGGGTGCAGGATTTCTGTGGGTGCATGGAGGCAGGGATGGGGCAGTGTGGAGGGAGACAGGAGCTGAGAGCCAGCAGGCAGTCAGCCCGGAGGATGAGACCAAAAAAGGTAATGAGCATGTGCCCTGGCCTGCAGCCAGGCTCCAGGACAGCGGGCAGCCGGGCAGCAGCGGCTGCAGGGCCCGGGGACATTCCCCAGCTGATAGCATGAGGCTCTGTCAAAGGTGAATCCAGAGACTCTGCTGACCAGCAAGAGCCAGAAAAGAATCTTCCAGTCTCAGGGGATAAAAATGAGGACACATCCTAACTGCAGTGCGAGGACCGCTAGACGGCCTTGGAACTTCTCCAGCTGGCCGACAGGATCAGAGACTGGAAAAGAACTCAGGTCCCCAGAACACTGGACTGCCTCTCGATTTCCCAAACCCGGGGAGTAAGTGCCTGATTCTCTAGCTTGTTAAACATACCAAGTAAGCTGTTTTTATTTCCATAGTAGGTTTAAAAACAAAAAGTGTATCTATTCCACATACACAAGATGTTTTAATAATGTGCTGTCTTCCGATGTTCCTCTCAAGATTTTCTTCTTCTACTTGCTCAATTGCTTCATATTTCTCCGTGTTCAGCAGCACATGAAAGAAGTGTGCGTTTGAGAGAGAGAGACAGACAGACAGACAGAATGGGGGGAAACGGAGGATGGGAGGGAGAAGGAATGACTTCAAGCCAGAAGCCACCCTTCAGTTTTCCCAAGAGTGAGTAACAAGAGGCCTTAGAAGTCAAACCTGCCTGATGGTTTTAAGAGCTCAGAACATGGGCTCAAGGGGCCACAATTATATGGGACAAAAGCAGAGTGTTTTTCTTTTTCCTCAACTCCTTTTCTGAAATGGTTTTCTCCATATATTGTCCAATGTAAAGTCTAGAAAATATAACTAATTCTTCGCCCCTCTATGAGGTTTCTTCTCTTAAGCTGTTACCTGCCTTGGGACAACAAAACCTAAGATGACAGCTTCCTTGGAGACCAGTAACTTTGTAATAAACATTAAAAGCACTGAAAAATTTAAAATTCAAAAATTTCTGGAAAAACACCTCCCACCCCCAGCTCCGTCATCTCTGCTGCAGGATTCCTACTGTCTTTTTGTTTGGCTTTTAGCCCACATCCCTTCCTGAGTGTAGTCTGTGCAGGAACTAGGAGCCCACTTGCTCATCTGGGTAATGAGCAAGGTATCCCCACCTAAGAAAGGCCTGTCAATGCTCTGGAAGCTGAGGAAATGCCCAAATGTGGTCTCCAGAAAGCCTCGGGAGGAAACTATTCTCCCCGACATAGAAATCACATTGGACGCTCTCTGCACCGTGTGGACGCTGACCCTCCCCATAGGCCATGTGTCCTTGCTCCCTTTGACCACCAGGAGGCGCAGACCCAAATCCAAGCTCCTAATAAGGTACGCATTTTGTGCACTAATCTAACAACTGGCTTTATTTTCCTACCCTTATTTTTTCTTCCTTCATATTTCCCCACCAATTTATCGTGTCTTATACTGTAGATATTTTAATAAGCTACTTCAAATCTGATATGGAACTAGATGAGGGATAAATCAATTGGTAAGTGAATCATCATATGGGACCGCAGTCAACAGTGCTTGGGAGGGAACGCAAATTCTCCCAGAAAGAATCATTTGCCAACACACGGAATCACATTAAGACTGTTTGGATTTTTCCAAGAGGAGCAAACACTTAACTATCAATGAATTTCAGAGAGAACACTAGATCTAGGAGGTAAGAGGTTTAGCTGACTGGGAAGCAGAAAGAAGAGTCAGGGAAAAGGGAAATGTTGCTTGGACGCTATGGAGTCCCTGAAGAGGAGCCCTTCCAGGGATCTAACCTTCCAGGGATCTAACCCCTGGGTTGGGATGGGATAAAATGACAGAAATTCAGATTTTACTCAGGTTTTAAAAATCGAGGAGCTCCAGGTATCTGTTAAGAGTTGGCAGGATCCTAGAGTCCCCACGAGCAGCACAGAAAGGAACTGGCTGCAAGGAAGGTAGCCACACAGGCGTCTGTGGCCCAGAGCAGCACTGAGCCACAAAGGGCGGATGTGGTGAGGCCTTGTGAGTGGAAGCTCCACAAGGAGGCGCTGGTGAACCAGGAACCAGACATGGATAACTGAGAAAAGCCAAGGACCAGAATCCCCCTAGCCCTCAACTGTAAGACCCTGCAATAGCCCTCCTGAACGGAAATGCAAGGTGGGGAAATAGAAGAAGCAGAACTGAGATGGTTTCTGCTCCCCGTGAGACTTGAAATTGAAATAAAATAAATTTTACAAAAATAAAGTTTTGAGTTTGTGCACTAAACGTGGAACCCACTCTCCACAACACAGTGTGTTTGTTGTGCCTGAGAGAGGTCCAGCGATAATCAGGCTAACTGTTCCTGAATCGTAGCCCAGATGTGGAAGTGGGTTTCCCATGTGGTCTCTCAGAGGCGAGTTTGCCTGCACAAAGCAAGTAGCCAAGGGTCCTAAATTCTCCAACTTACTAAAAGAGTGTAGATGCTGTCTCACAAGTAAGTTTATTATTTCGTTACAACCAGAATTCAGCCAAGAGGATGTCTCACAAATAATTTCCATTTATATTATTCCACAGGAAGATTTTCCACAGTAAAAGGAATGAACTTAATAATGTGACAAAATTATGTTTCATTAGAGGTGAGCTACAGCAGGTGCTAACAAGGTTTACTTACAAATAATCCCAGGAGAATGTAATTTGCAGGCACCTGACGGCGGAGTTTCCCACAGCAAGCAAGTACAATAAATACAACGAAAAATGCTGGCCTGAGGATAAATTAAAACCATGTGTTATTTGCTTCCAATGACTATATCATGTGATGTGTTATAGATAGATAGATAGATAGAGACATAGATATCATGATATTACCTGATAGTATAATATTATAAACAAAATGTGGATTATTACCTTTACCTCTTTTTTTAGCTTTTAAAACTAACTTTTTTTAAAACTAACTTTTCTCATTGCTATCCACAGACAGCTTGTGCATTCTTTTTTTTTTTTTTTTTTTTTAAGTAATTGTAGATTCACAGGAAGTTGCCGGGGGACAGAAAGGTCCCGTGTACTCTTTACTCAGTTTCCCCAAATGATTGCATCTTACATATTTAGAGTAGAATACCAAAACCAATAACTTGACATTGGTACAGTGTGTATATATAATGCAATATCATAGAACTATGACAGAAATCTATGTGTAGGTACCTGTAACCAACACCACAATCAAGATTTGAAACTATCCCATCATTAAAACATCAACAAAGATCTCCCTCATCCCATCCCTTTATGGTAACACACACACACACACTCACACACACACACACACACACACACTCCCTAACTCCTAATTTGCTTGTTTGCCATCTTTATAATTTTGTCATTTCAAGAATATTATATCTTTACCTAATTTTTAATGAAGAACCTTGATCAATAGCTAATAGAAAAACCACTTTTTATTAAATCCAATAATACTCACAAGATTGCATAAGTGAACCAGGCATTCTCAAGCACCCAAGTTTTTAAAGTCATCCTGGTTAAAAGAAATTAATAGTTTTACAAAATTAAGTAGTTAATTTGGTAACTAATGTAATATTTAAGTAAAAGTAAAACAATCTCCTGAGGAGAAAGGGCGAAACTCTAAATGATTGACAGTGACAGATAGATAAGGAAACAGTGAAACATACAACTGAATTTTGCTTCTTAAAATAGATTCATTAAAAGATACAGTCATAAGTTGTAAGTCAAATTTGGATAAATGCAAATGCCCTAGTGAAGACTTTTATTTAAAAAAAAATACTGGGGTTGATATGTATTCAAAGCAAAAGAAATAAACTTCTCGTATATTTGTTTGTAAATAGGGATTTTCATAGGATGGGTTTAAGCAGTGATGGGTCATAGTCCCAGAAATAATTGCTACATTTAACAGGATTCCAGGGTGCAAGGCCTCAATAATCTCACCTTTTTTCCTTCATCCAGTTTTATCTGTGGAAATATCTCAGGGGAAATAAGAAAATAGTGCTCAACATAAGAGTAAGAAAAAAATTAATTGGGTTATGAAGTTGAAATAAAACTCTAGAAATCTACAAATATCTTGGTTTAGGAGTTGCCTTGGAAAAGCAAAAAGCTATAGAAATATCCTCTGACTAACAAAAAATATTTTTTTAATGATCAAAATTAAAACAAGGTGATTCAATAAGAATTAATGTGCACAACATAATATTTAATTTACATCAGTAACAAAGACTTACCAGAAAAGAAACATGCTGATAATTGCCCCAGTGACCACCAACTGAACTGACAGAAGCAGGAAAACTTTTATCATGAAAGCTGAGGAGACAGAAACATTATTTTTATGACACAATATTCAAAAGTAAAAAATGTAAATGTAGTTACCTACTTTAGATAAGTAACAAAAGAAATCTCTCCTCTGATTTTTTGAGGACGTGACAGGGAGTACTAGTGTAGAGTTAGCCAATTTAATAACAACAAAATACAGCTCTGCAGAAATTGTGGAAAGTAGTCTGGATGTTCAAAGTGTTTTATTGGAGATCTGAGGGTTTATCCACAGAAGCCCCAAAATTTTGAAGATAAAACGTAATCTCTTACGTTTATGGTTAATTGGTTTTTAACAAATGTGCTAGAACAGTTCAATGGAGAGAGAATAGTCTTTTCAACAAATGCTGCTGGGACAATTGGACATACACATATAAAAACATGAATATGGACCCCTTTTGTGTCATGCGTACACAAAAATTAATTAGTTAAAAATGGACCATAGATATAAACATAAGAAATAAAACTATTGGAAGGATACATGGGTATAAATCTTTGTGAGCATGGATTAAGTAATAATTTTTTTAAAGGTAGGTATGGGGTATAAAACACAAGCAAAGAAAGAAATAAACAGATAAATTGGATGTCACCAACAGTAAAAGCTTCGTGCTTCAAATGACACCATCAAAAAAATAAAAGAAAACCCAAAAACTGAGGAAAAATATTTGCAGATCCCATATCAGATAAGGACTTGTATCTAGAATACACAAAGAGCTCTTACAATTCAATAACAAGGAGACAAATAACAATTAAAAATGGGCAAAGTTTGTGTAGTCGGTGCCCTCCCACATTGACGCTGGGCTTGGCCACATGACGTAAGTTGCCCAGTGAGAAATTAGAATGTGTGATGCAAGCAGAGGCTTGATAAACAGCTTGTACATTGGAGCTTGTCCACCTGGTATATTTCTTGGGACCCAGCTGCCATGTGATGATAAGCATCTCAAGTCACAAGAAGAGATCCAAAACTCAACACCAACTGCCAGCCATGTTAGGGAGTCATAACAGTCATTGCAGCTTCAGCCGTCATCTGATGAAAACTGCATATGAGCCTTCAATCAAAACCTGTGCAAGAACTGCCCAACTGAGCCCAGTCAACTCACAGAATCATGACAGCTGATAAAATGATTGTTTAAAAAAAAAAAGGTGGGCAGAGGATTTGAATAGCCATTTCTTCAAAAAGATATGCAAATGGCCAATAGGCATGTGAAAAAATGCTCAACATTATTAGTCATTAGGGAAATGCAAATCAAAACTACAATGAGATACCATGTCACACACTAGAATGGCTATAATAAAAAAGACAGGCAATAACAAGCGTTGATGAGGATCTGGAGAAACAAAAACCCTCATGCATTGCTGATTGGGATGTAAAATGGTACAGCCACTTTGGAAAAAATTGGCAGTTCCTTAAAATGTTAAAAATAAAGTTACCATACAGCTCGGCAATTCCTAGGTACCTACCTACCCAAGAGAAATAAAGACATATGTCTACACAAAAACTCCTATATGAATGTTGATCACAGCATTATTTGTAATAACCAACAAGTGAAAACAACCCAAATGTCTGTCAAATAAGGAATGGATAAACAAAATGTGTTCTTTCCAGGCAATGGAATACTATACAGCCATAAAGAAGGAGTGAAGTACTGACACGTGCTACAACGTGGGTGGACCCTGAAAACATTATGCTAAGTGAAAGAAGGCAATCACAAAAGACCACATATTATATGATTGCGTTTATGTGAAATGAATAGGCAAATCCATAGACATCGTAGATTAGTGGTTGGCAGAGACTGGGAAGAAGAAGACATGGGGAGTGACTGCTAATGGTATGAGTTTCTCTGTAAATATACTAAAAAACATCGAATTGTACACGTAAAAGGAGTGAATCTTATGATATGTCAATTATATCTCCATAAAGCTGTTGTAAAAAACCGCCCCCAAGCCCCGTAACTCTTAACCCATTACCCTGCTATACTTTTCCTTCTTTTCCATAGCACGTTTATCTTTTTATATACTACATAATCTTAAGGGGGAACGGCAACCACTGCCCTCCAGTAGAGGCAGATACAAATAGTGAACTCTAATGGTGGTGAGGAGGCGTCACATGTTTTCAGTTATAACGCCTTAAGCCTCAGTTCCTCATCTGTGACATGGCACTACAACGACTTCATTCGGGGGTTGTTGTAAGGACCAATGCGGTGCTGTTCCCCTTGCACAACACCAAGTGAGAAAGGATTGGCACCTGTGGCTGAGGTGGCTAGTTGCTGAGTGACATTCATTCTGCCTGATTTCCTCACGGTCCAACACAGATCTTGTTAAAGGTGGCAATGGGCTCAGCCGAAAAACTATAGCTGGCGGTGGCCATGTGGTCCAGACAGGGTCAGTGACATGTAATTGGAAACTCTTGGGTGTGGTTCCTGGGAGAGCCTCCTGGTACTGTCTGGACAGCAGACGAGCCTTGACTCAGTTTTGCCTTTGGAAGGCTAGAGCTCCAAAAGGTATCTTTCCAGCCACAAGATGGAGGGTAAGGGCCACAGGGAGACAGCAATGGGAATCAAAGCTCAAAGTCCCCCTTCAAGTTGTCCCGGCCCCAAGAAGGCCTAACGGTGGCAGAGTGGTCATGGGGACCTGTGGCATTTGCTTTGAACTTCATATTTTATGAAACAAAAAACTTCTCATTTACGTAAGCCACAGTTTTTTTAGGTTTCTGTTACTCACAATTGAATGTATTTTCTATACAAAATTAATATCTAGGGCATTGAATTAATGTTCCTTAAAACTTAAGCCAGTATTGTTGTATTGCATTGCATGTAGGTAAGAACATTCTACAATCAATGGCTAATTCATATTTCCTCAGAAAAACCACAATTTTTCCCCTATACTATGTGTATTATGAATTTCTGAATGCCCTGGACAGCTTGGGGGTTGTCTGTTATAGCAGCCCTATACCATGTGTCATGGTAAAGCATGACTGGGAAAAACTAAACGCAAAATCCAATCTTTCTAACAATCCACTCTGTGGAAACATTTTAAGAGAACATTCGCTTTTCTCTCCCAAAAAACGTAATTTCTTTATTCTCACCTCTGCGGATAGATCTTTCTGAGAATGGGTTGGCTACAGTACTGCTGTCATTGGGGGCGGTCTCCTCTGAAATTTGTACCACATAGGTATCCACTCGCTGACTAGCCTTTGAATGTGGATTCCCATGAGTTTGCTGTGGCCCAAGTGAAGGTGACGTTTTGTAGGACCGATTAGATTTGGCCTGGATGTTGTCATCTGCTGCTTTCCGGATCAGGTGTTGATGGTCTCCAGCACTAAAGTCTATTGGTTCACTGACCTCCAAGTCCATTTTCCTGGAGGGGGAGAATTGTTATTCAGGTCCTTATGATCATACCACTATATCCTCATAACATTCAAATGATTTTTCTTTAATTTTAATTCCCTTGACTCAGTAGGTCCCAAGTCAGTGCTTAATAAGTATTTGTTGAACAATCAATGATGAACAAATACTTTTAAGATGAGACCTATAAAGTAAAACTACTTGCATTCTAATATGAAGTTTGTATGTTTATAAATTCATTCAGCAAGAAATTAAATACGTTCCCTCTTATGTGCCAAATGTGGAGCTGCTCTCATCACCTCTGCCCTTGGCGAGCTTACATTTTGGAAGAAAAGATAACCAAACAAACAATAATATAAGCAGGGCCAGGAACAATGGAGGATGATATGAAAAGCCCTAACAAAGTCTGGAGGAAGATGCAAGGAGTAGAAGAAGTTATCAAAAGCTTCCAGAAAAAGTGAGGTTTAAGCCAAAGCTGTAAGATGAGTAAGAGTTAGCCGAAGAGGTGGGGAAAGGTTGTCCCAGGCAGAGGAATCAGACTGCGTCAGGACTGGAGGACGCAGAGAGGGTAGGTTCCAGAAACTAAGAGAAGTTCCTGTGTCTGGAGCAGGGAGTTCAAAGGGGAGAGTAGAATGAGCTTAAGCAGAGGAGTAGAGGGGGAAGGTCAGTGAGGGGCTGGCAAGCCAAGTTCATCCTGAAGGCCACGGTTGTGGTAGGTAGAATAATTGTCCCCCAAAGATGTCCACATCCCAATCCCTGGAACCGGCGAATATGTTATCTTGCATAGCAAAAGGAAAGTTGCAGATGTGATTAAGGACTTTGATGTGGGATAGGATCCTGGGTTACCTGGGTGAGCCCAGTAGAATCACAGGGGTCCTTACGATCAGACTTCTAAAGGAGAGGCAGGAGGATCAGAGTCAGAGGAGGAGATGTGACAACAGAAGCAGAAGTCAGAGCGATCCAGTTGCTGCCTTTGAAGACGGAGGACGGGGCCATGAGCCAAGGAAAGCAGGCCTTGAGAGATTGGAAAAAGGAAGGAAATGTATTCTTCCCTAAAGGCTCCAGAAGGGAATGCAGCCGTGCCGACACCTGGATACTAGCACAGTGAATCTGAATTTGGGACTTCTGACTTCCAGATAACAAATTTGTGTTGTTTTAAGGCATTACGTTTGTAATAATTTGTTAGAGCAGCAATAAGGAACTAATAGACCGGGGAACCACCGAAGGTTTTCCAGCAGCAGACCACAGGGATCTGCCTAGAAAGATGATACCACGCATAGTGTGGAGAATGAGCCAGTGCAGGCAAAAGCAGAAGCAAAGGGACCAGACATCCAGAGAAGGAATTGTGGTGGCTTTGCCAGCGTGCTTTGCAGCAGAACACAATTCTTAGAAAACCAGTACTCAGTGGACCAAAAATGGCAAAAGAGCAGGCCCCCATTAACCTCTTGGGGACAAAAAGACTCAGCAAGCCTCTGCTGCTGGCCTCTTGTCCCATAAAGAGGACCATGGAGGCGTTTGAGAAGGAGATCGCTGAGATGGCAAGCACTTAGACAAACTGAAGGCCAACTGGGAACGTTTGTAAATAGGTCTGAACAGAACAACATACTCTTGGAGAGGCAGACATAGTTTTGTAAAGATGCCCCTTTCCCTCAAAGGAATTGCTAAAGTTTTATAAAATTCATTGGGATTTTTTTCAGTACTTGAAAATGTAACTCTAAAGTTCATCAGAAAGAGTAAATGTGTGAGAATAATCAAGAAAAATAATTGAAAGAGAAGGATTACGGGGTGCAGGGGGACAGGGGAGAAGTGATTTACCTATCAAAAATTAAAATATTATAAAGCTATGTAATGAAAAGTGTGGTGCTAGCATGGCAATAGATAAATGGATCAATAGGATGGAAAAGTTTCAAGAAATAGACTTATGTATATATAAGAATTCAATATTTGATAAAAATGGTATTTTAAATTATTGTCCCATGGTGTTAGAACAATTAGGTATGCTCGGAAAACAAAGTTTAATAGCTATTTCACATCTTCTACAAAAATGCATTCCAGATGAATCAAAGATATCATAAATAGCCATAGATATTCTACAAGAAAATATCAATGAATATTTGTATAAGCCTTTGTAAGAATGATACCATAAAAGAAATGCTTGACAGATTTGGAGTACAGGAACAATTTAAATATTATTATAAAAACATACCAGTTAACCTGAAATGCAAAATTGTGAAATATTATACTGTAAAAAGAATTTTTTAACTAAGAAAAGATTGGCATTTCAATAGATGAGAAAAGAACATAAATAGACAATTCATAAAGGAAAGTTAAATGGTCAATAAACTTAGGAGACAATACCTACCTCAGAAATAACCGAAGAAGTACAAGTACGATACAATTGTGAAATGTTTTTTTGTATATATTTTTTTTGTTTTTTTGCATAACAGACTAGCAAAAACTAAAAAGATAATATTCAGGGTTGTAAGGATGTAGGGAAATGGATAACCCAGGTCCACATTATGACTTGTGGGGGCCCTAAACTATCGTGGGCCCCAGGCAATGTGTCCACTGTGTCCAGTGTCTGGGTCAGTCCTGAGATAACCACACAGGAGTTGGCAGGTGTGTACACTTTCTTTGTGAGTAATTTGGAAGCATCTATCAAAACTCAAAATGTGCCTTATTTTAGGCCCGATAGTTACATTTTTAGGAATTTATCCCATAAAAATACCCACACAAATAGGCAACAATACATGTATAAGGAAGTTCATTATATCATTCATTGTTTGTAATATCTAATATCAGGAAATGGTTAAATTAATTTTGGCAAGAAAAAGGCAGATATACATGGATTATTGTGTATTACTTTATACACTTTTGAATTTAAAAAAAGCCCTATTAGAGATTAATATTTAGTAAGATCACATGAATGTTTTATACACACACATTTCCAGGCTGAAAAGACATACTACAAACTGTTAACATAGTTCTCTCTAACACAGCAGAGTTGGGAAATACACTCTGAATTGTATACGTTTTTATAATGAGCATTTATTATTTATATGAAAAGAAATATTTACATTTTGAAGAGAAAAAGAAATATTTCTCTTTTTGATAAAATCTGGAGCTCCTCCGAAGAAAGCAATCTTCATACACAGCTCAGAAGCATTAAAAGATGCTCAAATAACCAAGTTGGTTTCTTCCCCAGCGGTCCTGCAAATCAGAAGGGGGAGATGCAGCAAAATTTTCAAAGCACTGAAAACTGAAACCAAACAAACAAAAATCAAAGGCAGCTGAGATTTCCTCAGGAAACTACAGTTGGCTGGTCCCTGAACCACAAAATGAAGCGTTCACCTGCTCTTCCAAAAGCTTTCCTCGCTCCTAAGCCCCGGGTCATCCAAAGGACAGGCAGGCACTGGGACTGCAAGCGAAGTTCTGAGCGACAGTTAGGGGAGTGGCAGTTGGAGCGTGGGGTGGTTCACCAACCTCACCACCTAGGAGAGGGGCTCTAAGTCCAGTCCATCTGCCCGGCCTCATGATGGTCAAATAGTCATGGCTGATGTATTTTGTGCTGAGTCTCAAGGAGGCTTACATCTGAATCTCCAAAACCAATTCCATGTCAGGGAGTGTCCTGAAGTCTTAGCAAAAGGCTTCTGGAGGATGTGGCGTCTTCCCCATCATGTCATCACCTCTCCCAAGCAGGAGAAAGATGCCTATGAAACTCCCCAGCAGGGATCCTGCACATTTCTTTCACATAAGTGACTGGTTTATGATTAGTCAGGTGTTAGTTTTCCTGGTGGATAATGACGACGGTGATGCCCCCCCATGATACAGGGAGATGTCCACCCCAGGCTGCCGGCCAGGGGGGACCTGGGGAGGCCTAATTCAGGCTGTTTGTGAGAGACGTCAGATGATGAAGTGGCGGGTAGCGAGGAGGGGAATGGGAGTAGACACTTGCCCTGAATGGAGACTGTTGCTGAGAGAGGCTCATTGATTTATTAACCCACTTATTAAACTGCTACTTTAGTGCATGCCTGCTGTATGCAATGCATGGGAAAGTAAGAGACACAAAGAAGAAAAAAGCAAACTTCCATTCCTCAACCTGCTCATAGTCCGGTGGAGGAGACACAGGTACAAAGGTGTACCCTAAGGTAGAAGAAAGGAAGAATCACAACAGGAAATATTAATAGCTATTTCAGTCAGGGAGTTGGAGAAAGGGGGTAAGACTTCTGGCATGGAAGCTTCCTGAAGGGAGTGATGCATGAGCTGATTCTGGAAAGATAAGTAGAGTCGGGTTTAAAGTGTTGCGAGGAAGCATATTCCAGGCAAAGGGAACACCTTGAACCGACTCCCGGGTCTGGGAACCACGGAGCACACATGCAGAACAGAAAGGAGTTCTGTTAGGTTATAACCTAGAAGGTATGAGTGCAGTGGGAGACAGAAATATCATGATGCCCCTCCTGAGGATAAAAAAGGAAAAAGAACATCTGCCTTGGCTCTCTTCCCTTGTACCTTCTTACGGTTTCATAGGTCTCACTTGTTGTCTCTCGGTCCAGTCCACGATGTCTCTCTTTAGTTTGTTAATGTTAATAGGCAACTTCAGTTAATTACATTTTTTTCAAGATTCTCTGTGGGAGGGGGAGGGGTATAACTAATGACCAGTCTGGTGGGAAGAAATGGTGCCTCCCCCTTCCCCCCCCACCTCCTCCTATCTTATCAGCCTCAGAGTTGATGTTAATCAGGCACTTACCAGATGTAGAAGTTGCTTACAACCTCACAGGTACTAACTCATGGAACCCCCACAGCAACCTTACGAGCTGTGTTATAACAGGTGAGTAAATGGAGACTCAGTGGCAGGATGCCCCTGAGATACCCAGGACAGGGTCGGAGTGGTAAGGGAATCCTGCACGGCCTGTCCCCACCAAGCACAAAACGTGGTGAACAGTATCTCTTTGAAACCAGCTTGTGATATATTTTACGCATCTGCTCTTTTTTTCACTTTAAGAGTTTTAATTAATGAATCATGCAACACTTAAATCGTGCAAATTAGCCTACATGTTGACATTGATAATTCCCGGGGGAACTGTGCTTTATTCCTTTCCCTTAGTGTTAATTTTAAGACCTTGGGAGGTATTTATTTCTGTTTTCACAGCTCACTCGCTCTCTGTCTCTCTCTCTCTCTCTCTCAGATCTCCCTCCTGACACCTTAGGCAGCCCTGGGGCTTGACCACTGTGGCTCATGCTCTTCCTGAAAGGCCAAGGAGGGAGCAGGGAATTGGGCCGGGGCCTTCATTTACAGTGCCTCCCCGAGTTCTTTTTCCTTACCCATTTTCCTCACCTCCTGACCTGACCCCCCATCACCTCCACATAGTCGTCCTATTTGTCCTCACAGCACACTACTTTCGTTCACTCTAGTACTTCTGCATAAGCATTTTGTGATGCTACAGCTTTGCTGCTTAAAGGAGAAGCCCCACTTATTCACTGAGAACTACTATGTGCCAAGCACAATAACGGATCATATCTTCACACAGCCCTGGTGTGGACAACACCTTCCTCGCTTTACAAAAGAACAGAGCTGCAGTGAAAAGGTTCAGTTGTCAGGCTTTGAAACAGGTACTGTTCATTCTATACCACTACCTCCAGCTGGGAGAGGAGTTTTAGGGCCAAAAATCTGCCTTTATTTTCTTTTCCGTTTGATAGTTTTTCCTCCTCTCCTCCTTCTTTTGTTCTATTTCCTCCTCCTCCTTCTAATTAAATTTTAAAAATGCATGCATGTGGTGGAAAATGTTCAAACAATACAAAATACAAAAGGGTACAAAATGAAAAGTGGAAGTCTCCCTTTCTCACCATTTCTGTTGGCTACAATTGTCAACAGTTTCTTGTCTAAATGACTAAAAAAAGTACACATCACAGACACGTAGCTTTTAATTTACACAAAGTGATCATATTCTATACACTGTTCTATAAATTGTTTTTTTCCCTCTTAAATTTATATTGAAGTATAATTGACATGTGTGGAGACAGAGCCAGGAGTGCAGATTCCAGGCTCTCGGCCTCACGTGGAAAGGTGCTGGCTCAGATAGTAGATGGTCATCAGCTGTGACTGGATGGCCATCAGCTGTGGCTAGTTGGCCATCAGCTGTAACCAGTGAGTCATTGGGCACTAATATAACTGCCGTGGCTACGCTAGCAAAAAATGGGGGCTAGCAAGAAGATGGTGGCTGAGCTAGCAAGTCCAGATTGCTGTTAGCACAGCAGATTGCAGTTAGCAAGGGGTTGGTTGGTTGGCAGAGAAGTGGAAGGCAGGTTGCGGATCGTGTGGCTCCTGCTTCCTGTGTCTCTACCCCAGCCGCTAACAAGAATATAGTTGTATGACTCCCCTATCTATGGCTCCGTGGCTGTTCCTTTCTGGCCTGTCCTGTGTTCTTATGTGGGGAGCGGGACCAGAGATCCCGCATGACACCCTGCATGACAACATGTAACACTATATTAATTTCAGTTGTACAACATAATGATTTGATGTTTGTATAGATTGTGAAATGATCACACAAGTCCAGTTAACATCCATCACCATACATAGTTACAAAATTTTTCTTGTGATAAGAACGTATAAATTGGGTGGTTATACATGTGGATGTTGACCCCACCCAGGATGGTGTCCTTTGGTGGAAAGGAGCTGGTGAGCTAAGATCCAAAGTTTTCAGTGAAGAGAGGGAGTAACTTGGAGATGAGGTGCAGAGGGGAATACATTACCAGAAGGCTTCAGAAACTAGGAAGCATGGGATTTAACAGCTAGATAACCCCTCACAGAGTGCATTGTTCTAACTCATATGAACAAAACTACATTGGGGTCTAGATTATAACTTTTAAGAGTGTAAGGAGGTCCTGAGCAAGAGTGCCAGAATTAGAAAGTAAAAGTATGGGACGCCAGCTAAATTTGAATTTCAGGTAAACACACATATTGCATGGGATACATTCATATTAAAAAATTATTCGTTGCTTATCTGAAACTCAAATTTAACTGGGCGTCCAGTACTTCACCTGCCAACCCCAGGCCTAAGGCCAAGAAGTTCACGAACCACTACCCTCACAGGAGCCGGCAGCGCGCTCCTAGTAATTCCGGGTGGGACACTTCCGGTCAGGTGGGCGGGCCAGCGCGGCGCGGCCCCGCCCATCGCCGGATGCCTCCTATGGGCCCAGGCCATGCTTTCCTCCCAGGCCGGGCACCGCCCTGGCCCCGCCGCCAGGCGCCTCGGGCGATCCGGGACTGGTGTTTGGCTCCCAAGTGGTGGAATCGGCTTCCTGCCTCCAGGGGGCAGCGGCCGGGGACGGGTCCTAACGTGGATAGCTTGGCGCCCGCGCCGCTCTTACAGTCGGTGGACGTGACGGGCCGACCAGTGGGCGGCCAGGGCCGGCGGTCGCCATTCCCGTGTCGCTGCGCCCGCGGGGGCCGCCCGAGTCGGCCACGATGCCTCTGGGCCTGAAGCCCACCTGCAGCGTCTGCAAGACCACGTCGTCCTCCATGTGGAAGAAGGGCCCGCAGGGGGAGATCCTCTGCCACCACTGCACGGGCCGGGGCGGCGCGGGCGGCGGGGGCGGCGGCTCGGGGGCCGCCAGCGGGACGGGGGGCAGCAGCAGCGGTGGGGGCTTCGGCGCGGCGACCTTCGCCAGCACCTCGGCCGCTCCTCCGCAGAGCAACGGGGGCGGGAGCGGCAAGCAGGTGAGCTCCTCCGGCCCCTCCCGCCTGCGGAGGCCAATCGGGCGGGGAGGGGGCGGGCGCGGGCCTCCGGGACCCCGGGACCCCGGGACCCCGGGACCCTGCTGGGCCGGGCTGCCGCCCTCCGCCTCTTGAAGAGATCTTAACTGGTTTGGCTCTAGCACCTTGTGAAAAGTTAAAAATCTAAAGAAGCAAGAAAATTGAAAACCCTTCAGAAATCCCCCTATTGTAATAATATTTTGGGTAGCAACCAGGCATCTCATTATCCAGTGGTACATAGAGACCTAAACGGTGTCATGCTTCTGGACTTCTACCCGTTAATAAAGGCTATTTTGTCATTATATCGTGTTATTATATTATGTCATTATAAATGGCAGCATAAATATTCCATTGTAGGAGGTGGCATATCTAACTCTTCTGGCGTTGGAGAGTTGAGTTGTTAAGGATTTTTCTCTGTTACAAGCACAAATATATAGTTCTTGCCTTGACCTAGACTTGCTCTTCTGCCCTTTGCTCAATTGTTAGCAGCTCACAACTTGTTAAAAGCTCTGGAGGTGCTTGCCTAGGGCCCTCCCTGTTTTAGCTCAGTTCACGTTATTACCCAGCATAAAAATAAAAGGAATTATGTATGAGTATACTTAATTTTTAAATGACTGTATAAAGTGCATATACTCTGGGATCCTTGTAAGATGGTTCTATGGGGACAACAACCTTTCTACACTTTTTATTTCTCTTTTTTGTTCTTTGTTTATGTAACAGAGTAAGCAGGAAATTCACAGGAGGTCTGCTCGGCTCAGAAACACTAAATACAAATCGGCTCCAGCTGCTGAAAAGAAAGTTTCCACTAAAGGAAAAGGGAGAAGACATATTTTTAAATTAAAAAATGTAAGATGATTGTGGACAGTGTCTTTTACTGTAATGGCATTGTGTGTGTAGTAGTGTGTCTTGATACTGCCTTCATCTCTTCTCTGTGAACTTTTCCTCTTGGGAGCTCTTATTCTGGGGAGTGGTCCAGATTTCCTAAAGAGGCTGAGCTCTGTCGCAGGAGGCTTACTTTTGCAAAGTTAATACCCTTTCTTTTTTTTAGCTTTTATTTTTCCTCTGGAAAAATATAAAATATGAGTCTGAAAGAAACAAATCTTGGGTGCATTTTATTGGGTTCTTTATGCAAAGGATTATGGTTCTTGGTAAGGCCAGGTACACTAGGAAAACTTTTTTTCCATTATTTAAAGATCTAAGTAAATGGTATTACTGGAACTCATTCATTTCCATATTTGTTATCATAGCCGCAGAAAATGCATGTTACTGACTTACAGTCAATTTGATGAATCTGAATTAAAAATTTTGCTAAACCTTTACCTGTTCTTCTGTTGTAAGAAACTAGATTTTTGAAAGACATGCTGGGGGTAATTGGAAGCACATTTTTGGTGCAGTAAATTTTCATTGTCTTTGTAAATATAAGGGGGCAATGGTCAAACACAATGCACTCTATTTTTTTAAACCTCAGTATGGTATTCTTTCCTTTCAGAACAGGAAGGGTTGACTTACCAGTAAAGCCATTTCTGAAGTTAGGCATATTTCTAAAACATAAATGGGCCCTGCAGTATATTGTGGATTCTTACTGAGAACAGTCCCTAATTTGTCTTAAGATTTTTATACTTTAGTTTTCTAAAAATGAGGCATTTGTTGACTAGACAAAACATGTTAAGTAAATATTCGTTTGATTATAGTTGTATCCTTAAATTCATGTTTTCTTCTTAAGTATCAGGTAATATGTTCTTTAATTATTTCAATATCAACTTCTCTAGCAATCTCTTTAAGTATGATACTAAGACATATCTGGGGAGGCCTACTTTCTGTGTTGTGGCATAAAAGTGTGTATTGCAGCTTAAGAATGGGTTTCAGCGATAGGTGGTGGCAGATTACTAAGAACTCTGAAGGAATTTTCTTTCAGCCGTAGTTCAGGCTTTGCTAGAAAATGACTTCTGATGATACTGAGTATCGTGTAGTTCCATAGTTAAGTTGAGATGGAAATTGCTAGGGAGACACTTTTTCACTTTTATGTTCAGCTACCCATTTTTATTCCGCTCTGTCTTAGGCCATTAGAGCTAGTATATTTTTATAATTAAAACGTTAATGTGTAAGAACACATTATTATGTGAGGGTTTGTGTTAGCTCTCAGCAGCATAATCAGAACTTCTCCTCTAGTTCCCAGCAATTTTAAGCTAATGGTAGCACAAGTAGCAGTGGAAATATTCAAACTGGGCTTTGCCACAACATTCAGAAAATCAGTTATCTTTTTATTGCAGTTTTGTCACCAAACAACAAATTTGGTATTTCTCAAATTACAGAACTCTCATATATGGCTGGAAAAAAAATGCCTGTGTACATAAACACATACACAGTATGACTGTGCTAATATTTTTACTTTTGTTTTTTTCATAGCCCATTAAAGCTCCTGAGTCAGTTTCCACCATAATCACTGCCGAATCGATCTTCTACAAGGTAAACGTGTAGAGTTACCGAAGAAAGATTTGAGCCTGCTGTGTAATGTGCTACTAAAATGTTGGGTTAGTCTGAAAGTCTGCTTTTCTGTAAAAAGTGATTGTGAGTTTTGTTCTTTCCTAAGCTATTTCCCCCAGAGAGACCTGTTATAAAACGTCTCATCCAGAGCTGAGGGGGGAGGGGAAGTTGCCTATTGATATGTGAGGATCTTAAGGATTTTTTAATGGAGATGATGGGAATTGCTTTTAAAATGCTAATGTATGGAGTGGAGCTGGGAAAGACTGAGCCACCCTAGTCACTGTGATGCATTGAAAGGTGAGAAGGACAGAGGCGGGTTTAGACCAGCAGAGGATGTGGACCGTGATGTCTAGTGGGCGGAAGAGCCACAGAGATTCTAAAATGCTTTTAATCAGAAATGAGAGGACACGGGGATTAGCACCTACTGGAAGTCCATGCTGGGAGAGACTCCCAAAATGATTCGATAAAACAGAAGTTCAGGTTTCCTAGGGCCAAAGCCCATGGACATTTGATACCTCAGTGAGAGAGGTGACATTTCCTTATATTTCAACCAGAAAACGAGGAGAGGAGTTGGAACATAGAAAAGACCTCTAAGGCCAGGCAGGCCTGGCATAGGCCGTAACCATTAAATACGGTCACTTAAGGGCAGTGGTATGGATTTGTGCTTTATACCTGACCTAAGTGCACTACACATTGGGAAAAACAAGCTGTTAGACTCCTTGAGTATACCTTTTCTTTTTTTAGCCCAGAATCTGTATGGTCTAAAACAGTCTATACACAGGCAAACATCTGTTCTATATTTCCAGCATTTCATGCATTGTTAATACATGGCTGAGGTTTAGTATGTGCTTGCTATTTATCCGGCACTGAAGTGAGCGTTTCACACGCTTTATTTCATTCAGTCCACTCCGTGAAGTAGGTACTGTTATCCCCATTTTATGGATGAGGCGCAGAGAGGTTAATTCACTTGTCCAAGTTCACACAGCCGACAAGTCATGGAGCGAGGCAGTCTGATGCCAGAGCTCAAGCCCAGAGCTCAGTTCCTGGCTCTACTGCCCGGGCAAGTGGTGGTGTAACTGGGCTAGGACCAGTCTCTCTAATGTTTCTTCATCTACAAAACAGGGATCGTAAATAGAAACTACTTCACTGGGTCAAGTGAGATCAAGTATGTTATGCACGTAGCACAGTAAATACTGAATGAATAATAAAATTATCACGTTTAAAAATGTGTGCATTACCTTCACAGCTGAACATACAGTTTACAGGTGAAGTTCAGAAGCAACTGGCTGAGCTAAGGACTTAGTGAACTAATGATTTCCAGGCGTGTCTCAATGGAAAGGCGTGTGAGACTGTTATTGCAAGTATCAGTGATTTATCACTGTCTACCACCCATTTTTAGTAAATAGTAAAGACAAAACAGTCAAGTAATGCTGTAGAGACTCAGTATTGCGGAGGCTATCACAGCAGTGCCGCCACGAGCAGCACCAGGGTGGGCAGATTGAAGAGTCATTTCCAGCTGCTGAACTGGAGCCCAGATCAGGCCTGTGAGAGGGAGCTGAGTGGGAGCCACTGGGTGTGAGGGCCAAGAGTGTGGGCATCAAAGACCCAAAACGGTTACGAGACCTCCCCGGGCACTTCAGAGGCAGGACAGCCCACGAACTCAGGTCTGGTTACCCCTACTCCATGTTCTTCAGTATATTGTGTTGACCCCCTTTTTCTCTGCCAAAAACCCTGAAACCTCTCTGCAAATGAGGGGACTCCTTAGATAGGTGCCTTAGTCCTGTTTTGTGTTTTACACACACACACACACATGCGCACACACGCACATGCACACGAAACAGTGTTAACCAACACCTGCCGTGCTCCAGGTACTGCTTGCCTTTGGAATCTTGCTAAGACGTTATCTTTGCAGTTCTGCTTTCACACTGCTATGCGTTTTGGGTTAATGTTCATTCAGCATATATTAGAGTGCCTGTGATAAGCAAGGCTCATTTTTTATGCATGTGAGGAAAAAATATATAAACGTTTATAATTTGGGAAAAATGATTATACCTGTAGACCAGAAAAGCCATAAATGCAAACTATTTATATGATACAGAATTTAGAACTTTGGAGAGGCCGGAAGGACGAGCGGATGATGAATATGAACTAGCAAGTAGTGGATTGTCGCCCACACTGACTGTGCCCATTCACACAGTCAGTGCTCCTTATACTGTGCTCCTTATACACGGGTGAAGGGGCCACCAGGGGAAACCCCTGGCCTGTCGGGTGCTTGATTACTGGAAATACCATCTCGGTACCGTTTTTATGGTGGAGGTACATATCCCAGCACTTTACCTGGTGCTCAGGCCCTGTTTTGAGGGAGGCAGCGACCGATCACACCTGCAGACTGGTTCCCACAGTCAGGAGAGCGTGCCCCTGAGACCTACACCCACCTAAAGAAGTTCTGAGTCTTATAAGTATTTGGATCAGCCATTATGAATGTTCAAAGGAGAGGTTATTTCCAGTTCGAGACCCAAGAAAGACGGCATGGACGGATGGCAGAGGCATGGGGGTCCAAATACGACATATGCCAATTAGATAGTTGGGTATGAAGTAGAGCAGGGGTACGACAAAGCCTTGAATGCCAGAAATCAGCAGTTGTCCTGTGGAGGTTATCAAAGTGAACAGGAGGAGAGGCGGGAAAGGCACGGTGAACTGAGGGTGAACCTGTCCTGAAAACTATGATCAGAGGAGTCTCCGCCATTTCTTTCGTTTGAATTTATGCTCTTTTCCTTAATGGGTGGTTGAGGAGGAAGGTACATAGGGTATACGTGTATTCTCACCAGGTTAGCCCTGATTTTCAAGACAGTACAGAGACAGACTCTGAGCTAGTGTAGGAACTTCACTGCAGCTCTGCCTTCTGTGACTTTCAGCAAGTCACAGCCTCTCCACAGCTCAGCGGCTCTCACCAAAACAATAGGGATAACACTGTAGTGAAGGGAAATCAAAATATTTTTATAAACAATGTTTTGTTTATGCCAGTTGTCATGTATATGTTTTTCATTCAAAAGGGAAACAACTTTAGAATTGTCATCAACCATATAAACACTGATACATTAGTCCATCTCAGGGACCTTTTATTGACGACTTTGAAGTCTTGCTTTTACGTTGAAGACGTTTCAGTTCATAGCTATGGTGCTGTTCTATTTGTTTTAAATAGGGGATTATCCTCTATTTCCTCCAGGGAGTATATTACCAAATTGGAGACGTTGTTTCTGTGATTGATGAACAAGATGGAAAACCTTACTATGCTCAGATTAGGGGTTTCATCCAGGACCAGTACTGTGAGAAGAGCGCGGCTCTGACATGGCTTATTCCCACTCTGTCCAGCCCCAGGGACCAGTTTGATCCTGCATCCTATATCATAGGTGAGTTTGACACATGGTACAGGTTCTTGAACCCAGTTAAATCTCTGTTATTATGTATAAGAGTGGGGCTGCCATAACAAAACACCACAGACTGAAGCTTAAACAACAGAAACTTATTTTCTTGTAGTTCTGGAGACTGGGAAATCCAAGGTCAAGGTGTTGTCAGAGTTGGTTTCTGCTGAAAGCTCTCTTCCTGGCTTGTGGACCACCTGGTGTGCACACTCCTGGACTCTCTTCTTATAAGAACACCAATCCTATCGGATTAGGGTCCCACACTTACAACCTCATTTAACCTTAATTACCTCCCTAAAAGCCTTGTGTCCAATTGCTATCACATTGATGATTAGGACTTCAAGATAAGAAGTTTAGGAGAAATACAATTCAGTCCGTAACAAAGAAGCATAAGTATCATTAAGTACAATAAAGATAGAAAGCTTTATAGAATATATGAAAGACATTTTATGTAGCTGGGGTTTGAGTGCTATCAGTTATTTTGAGTTAGGGTGGTATGCACCTACTAAAAAGTGATGTGGATAAGATTTTTCTGAGTGACCCAGGATTAAACTCTATTAAAAGAATTTATTGCTCAGGAATTAGGTTATTTAGGTTACATATAAAAATCTACTCCAAAATAATTTCCAAAGGAACTATCGTGGTTATTTCTAGAATCTTACAAATTCTCAATATGCGTCCTTCTACATGTCACACATAATCATTCTAGACCGTTTATAACGTACATTGCTGATAATCGAAATGGCAGCCACTGTACTCTTATTAATTTCATGCTGCCAAAAGAAACGGTACAAAATGTTCTTTATGTAGATTCACAAGAAATTACTGATTAGTATGATTTTGAAAGTGTTCAGAGTTTTTAAATTACCCTGAACTTTTCAACCTTTCTGCAATAGGCGAGTATTAGTTTTGCATTCTGAGAAAAAAACATAAAAATTTTTTTTCGGAGAGAGCTCAGGGACAAATAACGTGCCACTGTTATTCTTACCTACATGTCAAGTTTGATACATGACCAAATAGCTTTAATCTTCTGCTTGTAAGTACATAGAAGGGTGGACTTTGATTTACCGACCCATTGGACAGGATTCTCAGCAGAGGCAGCGATGTGACAATCACCTCCGGGGCTCCTCTTCCACCTCCTCTTCCTAACCCTCAGATTCCAGAGCACAAACTCTGCGCCCGACTACTGGGTTCATAGCGCCTACACTTACTAGCTGTGTGATCTTGGGCAAGTTCGTTAATCTTTCTTGCCTCATTTTCCTCATAAGTAAAATGGGAATAATAATAGTCCCTACCGCAGAGGGCTCTTGTGAGGATTCAAAGTACTGACATACTGTGTTTCCCTGAAAATAAGACCTAGCCAGATATTCAGCTCAAATGCGTCTTTTGGAGCAAAAATTAATGTAAGACCCGGTCTTATTTTACTTATTTATTATATAAAACCAGGTATAATATAATATAATAATATAATACCAGGTCTTATATTAAGTTTTGCTCCAAAAGACGCATTAGAGCTGATTGTCTGGCTAGGTCTTATTTTCGGGGTAACGGTATGTACAGCTCTAAGAACAGTGCAGGCATATAATAGATACTAGGTGAGGTTAAATTTACTTTTAGAATCATTTCTAGATTGAGTCACTGTTTTGAGGAGAACACTATATTCCTTAAGCAGTTAAAGTAGGAAACAATGCTAGAGTAACTTCAGAGTAAAACATGTTCCAAGGGCTAATGTCAGGTCACCACCAGAGCGGTTTCTCCTAGCATCTAGAAATGTTAACATTTTATGACAATGATATATATGTTCAAAAATGCATTTAACCTTTCCATTGGCTGCTTTTAGGACCAGAGGAGGACCTTCCAAGGAAGATGGAATACTTGGAATTTGTTTGTCATGCACCCTCTGAGTATTTCAAGTCACGTTCATCACCATTTCCCACAGTTCCTACCAGACCAGAGAAGGGCTACATATGGACTCATGTTGGACCTACTCCTGCAATAACTATTAAGGAAACAGTTGCCAACCATTTGTAGTTTAAAAAGAAAAACTGGATTTCCACTTACCTTTTATTCTTTAATGAAATAAAGATATGCCACATGTTTCTTTAATGAAATTCTTAGATGGAAAAATTACAAAAAAGTGTTTTCCTACTACCCAGTAATCATTAGCTCATTTATTACTAGTCATTTGGAAAACTAAAAAGGATAGAAAAGATTAAATATACTTTGAAGTTAAATATTACATTATGTGTATCTTCCCAGGTAAAGGCTGTAATTTCCAGGGAGACCATTAGGAACATAGTGTCTATTTTTCTCCATAATTTATTTCTAGAAACTCATAAGGTGGATTGTATTTTCTTACCAGAACAAAAAATTAAGGTTTGGATTTCTGACCAAGAACTGGACCAAATAAAATGTAGCTGTGACCAACAGTATCTATCACAAAGTTATACAAGCTTTATTTCTCATCTAGAAAATACTATGGCAGACTGTTGGCTGCTTTAACCTTAAGGAAAGTGGGTTTTTTATTAGCCCAGGCTTTTTAAAACTTTCATCTAATTCTTCTGTAGCAAGCGGATTCAGAATCATTTTGTTGATCTTAATATCACTTCTCACATACCTTCTCAGTCAAAATGAAGCTTCCAATCCATAAAATTGTATACTGCAGTCAGCTTCACTGAAAGCACACAGGAAACGTACTATTCAGGCATCCCACTTGGTAGTGTCTTGACTACCATTAGAACAACCATTGGGCAGTCATAAAAATGATTAATAGGTTAACTATAATTGAAAAATATACCCTTTCTACTTATAAAAATAAAAGTTGGCTGTAAGACAAAATTTTTTTAAAATTGTTTAAAAATTAAAACAAAATTACCAATAAGTTATTAGCTTTGATATCTTTAAAAAGTCTACTTGCTGTGGACTCGTAATAACGGGCCTAAAACAATGCCTTGGACTTAGAAAGCCTGCTATATATGAAATTATCTGGAATTCTACAGGTTTCTTTCAAGTGCAAGGTAGGGAGCAACAGTGTGAAAATGGGAAGAAGTGTAGATGGCACAACTTGCCTCCTCTTCTATCCTGACTTAAGCAGTATTTTTCAATCCCAGGAAAACTTGTCAGAATCTAATTTAATCATAATGATTTTGCATTTTAGCACATTTAGCTGTTACCCTTTTCTATACACTTACGGTTTGTGTGTTGGAAAGAAGCAACTGTGGGTAGTTCTGTACACATAGCTCTCTGTATATAGTTATCTCTCTGTTCACAAATATAGTAAAATTGAGTGTAAATACCATTGTAAATAACGAAATGTTAATGTTCAAACTTTTGGATTAAAATGTATTTTTCACAATGTATTTACTTTGGACTTATTTCATTTAAACTGTTAAATAAGGCCTTCTATCCAAAAATGGTCTAAATAGAAAACAACAGTGTTATGCGAGGTCTGACATTTATGTTCACGAACTCATCCTAGAAAAAGTGCTACATAGCTCATTACTGAATATCATTATTCGAAATACTCCCCTTTGGAAGCTTTGTACCAACGCCAGCGCCTTGCCCATCCTTCGAAGCAGTTTTGGAACTCTTTCTGGAATGGCCATCAGAGCAGTGGTAATACCGTTGATGTCCCGAATATCATCAAAATGTCTTCCTTTCAATATTTCCTTTATGTTCGGATAAAGAACGAAGTCATTGGGGACTAGATCAGGCGAGTATGGAGGGTGTTCCAATACAGTTATTTATTTACTGGCTAAAAACTCCCTCACAAACAGGGCTGTGTGAGTTGGTGCATTGTCGTGATGCAAGAGCCATGAATCGTTGGCGAAAAGTTCAAGTCTAACTTTTAATGCATCCTTTTCACATTTCCAAATAGTAAAGTTGGTTAACTGTTTGTCTAGTTAGTATAAATTCACAATGAATAATCCCTCTGATATTAAAAAAGGTTAGCAACATCGTTTTGACTCTTAATTTGGACTGACAGAACTTTTTTGGTCATGGAGAATTGGCTGACTTCCATTGTGCACTTTGATGCTTTGTTTCAGGGTCGCATTGGTGCATCCATGTTTCATCACCAGTGATAACATGGCCCAAAACATCATCTTGCCTCTCCAAAAGGTCTTGACAAACTTCGACCTCCTTTGCTTTTGTTAATTGATGAGCTCTTTCGGGACCACTTCTTTTTTTTTTATTTATTTATTTATTTTTATTGGGGAATATTGGGAAACTGCCTCTCCAGAGCACATCAGGTCCAAGCAGTTGTCCTTTAATCTAGTTGTGGAGGGCACAGCTAAACTCCAAGTCCAGTCGCCGTTTTCAATCTTTAGTTGCAGGGGGTGCAGCCCATCATCCCATGCGGGAATTGAATTGGCAACCTTGTTGAGAGCTCAAGCTCTAAAAACAGCCATCCGGCTGCCATTTCGGCCGCCACTTCGGAAGCTCAGCAGCAGCTCATAGTCTTAAATCTAGTTGTGGAGGGCGCAACTCACTGGCCCTTGTGAGAATTGAACTGGGAACCCTGCTGTTCAGACCTCGCGTTCCAACCAACTGAGCCATCTGGCTGCCCCTCTGGACCATTTTTGCACACATCTTTCTCATGCCAAAATTCTCAGTTAAGATTTTCCTGTTTCTTTATTGATATTTACTTGGTCTGCTATGCTTCTCACAGCTGATGATTTTGACACACAATTCAATGAATTTTTGCAATGTTTTCATCAGTTCTGTTCATTACTGGCTGCCCTGACCTCTCTTCATCAGTGATGCGTTCTCTCGCCTCAGAAAAATGTTTAATCCATTTGTACACTGTCGTTTTCTTCATGGCATTATCCCCGTAAACTTGGACTAACATGTTCCTGATTTCACTTCCACTCTTGCCAAGTTTAACAGGAAATTTAATGTTTGCTCATTGCTCTAATTCAACAGCAGACACTCTCACGACAGCACACAAAAATGTGGCAACAATAATGAACACCACTCACTAAGATGCCGCCACATGTCGACACGAACACAGCTGTGAGACACTGATATGCCGAGGTTATGAAACCTTACCGAGCTGTTTGTACAGTGCTGCCAGTGTAAGCGCATGGTGGCAAGTTTGCGAATGTAATTGTCAGGCCTTGTACAGCACAGGGAATATAGTCAATATTGTGATAGCATAGTACGGTATCAGATGGTTACTGGATTTATGGTGATCACTTCTTTAGGTATATAAATATTGAATAACTATGGTGTAGCCCTGAAACTACTATAATATTGTATGTGAGCTATATTTTTAATAAAAATCTTAAAAACAAAACAAAAAATAACTGCTGCTCCAAGTTGCCACAGCAAGCAATTAAAGCAGAATCTCTGAGAGGGAGACTGGGGCCTCACTAGGTTCCACAGAATCTAGTAAACCTTAAAAAAAAAAAAATTTAAATTTCAGAGGCGCTACTAATGTACAGCCAGAAATGGTGAGAACCACTGCTTAGGCTAGTTCTCTTTAGTTTATAAAATTCAGCTGATAAAGGCTTCAGTTTCTACAAAGGGAAAAGGAGATCTGCTAGAATCCTGCTTTCGGGAAATTTAGGAAGATAATCAAAGGCCTATTTAACCAATTAGCCCCGATAAAGGTAATTGGTATATGGGGCTCACAAAGTGAAGATGTACGTTGCAAATCTAAAAATGCACTGAGTCAGCCTGCGCTTACAGGAAACTCCTGGCTAGGAAACTTACTATGTATCGATCACAGTCCTCAGCTCAGCTATAACTAGTTTACCTAGGAAATAGGTAGGACCTGCTCTTATAAGGACATCTGGACCTCCCAGCCAATTCTCCCCTGTGTCTGCCTTGCCTCTTCTAAGGCTAAGGGAACTCGCTCTTTCTCACATGCCTCGGGAAGGGTGCTCCCCGAGTCAGTCCATGGCTTGTTTGATGTCCCCGAATAAAGGACATCAAATTTGTTGCTAAATTGTGTTAGTTCTATCACTTGAAAGTTTTAGAGACAAGATTGTACCCAAGTCAGCTGTTGAAGATTCTGGGGCCTGCCCCTAGATGCAAGTGAAGGAACTCACAGAGCCCTTTCGTTCGCTGCCTCTTGGGATGCTCTCTGGGATCCCCTGTAAGCCTCTCTCAGATTGAGCTCCTCTTACTGTGAGTTCTCAGGGCTCTTTGAGCTTGTTTGTCCTAATCCTTGCAGGTGGAAAATTGGAGTGTGAGAGACCCTACATTTTTTATGGTGAGATTTAGTGGGCCACAACTTCTGGGACTGTGCTGACCTCACCTACAAAGGTAAGCACCTTCAGGGGTTCCCGACAGGTCTCAGAAACTCTGCACAGGCAGGCAGAAACAGCAAATCTAGTTGAATTAGGGAGTATTATTCAACAAGGGAAATAATGGGTACCCCTCAACCTACAGAAAGCAAGATGGCAGATATTAGGGCACTCACTAAAACCTCAAGGTAAGTCCACAGCATAAACTGCTTGTTTTGTTTTTCTTTCCCCGTTGTCTATCTATCTAAAGGAGGATTATTCCAATTTCAGTTGAGAAATAAGAACAATTCATTCACAGATATGTGTTTTATTTATTGAGTGATCACCTGTACCAGGCCGTCCTAGATTACAGCAGTGACCAATGGGTACACCCTGGCCCTTTGTGGAATTTTCAGTATAGCACGGAGACAAGTGGATATAGTATCAAAAAAACAAAACAAAAAAATGGAAATTAAAAGTTGGTGTTCACACGAAGTGTTTGCCCAGTCAGATTCTTAATAGATGACTAGATTTCAGGTTAGGAATTATTAATACAGGTTAGGGAAATATCCAGGGATGATGAGACCACCTCTCAATATCTGAAATAAAAATATAAAGCTGATGTTTTGCTTCCTATAGTCACTGTGAGCTGCGCCGGTCAGGCCCAGGCTTCCTGAGCAGAGCAGACTGCGGATCTTACACTGGGTTTTTCAGTAAGCTTGTAGTTCAGGAATGGACAGACTTTGAGAGGTGTGGATCGGATGGTGTCATCCACAGCGGGGTCTTCTGGGTGAGGTTGCTGCTGATTGATTGGCTCTCAGAGGCCTGTTTTTTGGAGTAGGAGTTCCCACGTCACCCAAAGACTGGTGACATGACCTCATTAGTTTTTGAGCATCTTTTTGCTTTGAGCCCCAATAAGCTTTTGACAAATTCCTTTTCTGCTTGAAAAGGCCGGGGTTGGTGTTTGCTGCTTACAACTCAAAACCCTGATAGATACAGAAATCAGTACCAAAGGGGTTGCAGGCAACAGACTTTGAAGAAAATAAGGGGGAATTGGGACTAGTAAAGGCTGAGGGCAAGGAAAATCCAATTCAGATTAATTTGAATTAGTGAATTCGGCAGTCCGCAGCATGCAGTGGCAATACAGCTAACCAGAATATCATGGATTATCCCCAGGAATGGCCTGGGGCTGCTGCTATAGAAGAGTAGGAAACACATGAGGATTTCAAAAGGTGAGTTGACTACAGCATTAGAAAGCTTAAAGAAAAAGCAAGCTTTGTTTATATTTTCTGCTTAAGGCATAGACTGAAAATTAGGGATTTGTACGACTATTTTAAGTATCCCTTGTGTTTTGGAGGCACGAGGCTGACAGCTGAAAATCAAATGCAGACTTTGATGCACTGGATTACACTACTCATTGAATTTATAGCCGTGTCTGATCTCTTAAGGGCAAGTTAAGGCACTAGTGGGAAAAGAATGAGCTCCTGATAACTGGGAAGGGAAAACCTGGAAGGAAGTGGATTCCCTTGAATCCCCACTTCTTTTGAATCTTTCTTGACAGTGAAGCAGCCCCTACATCCCTTGCTTGAAAGACCCTGAAATGCCCACATCTGTGGGGGATCATTCCTGCAAAAGGAAGTTTATTCATGCATTCCAACCCTTCTGTCCATTGTCAGATCCTAGCAAGTCCCAGGGAGCGAATAAAAAGTCAAACCAGAAGGAGAAAGCTTAGGCAATAAAAGAACTACAATATTTTGCTTTTTTTCATGCAAAATCTGAAGAATATGTGTGGAGATAGGGTATGTGTATAGGTGTTAGGCTAAGTAGGTATTAACTTAAAAATAAAAAGCCAAAGTGAGAGGCAACAAGAGTTTGAGATCCAAAAGAACAGCTGTTCAGGAAGCACCGACACAGGCAGAAACTCAAAAGTGTTCTGATTAGGAGGAAAAGGCAAGGGGTATTTTTGAGAAAGGGAAGGGGAACAATTACATAAAAGAGAAGGAAGGCATTTCTATAGGCGCAGATCAACAACATAGTGATGCTAATTCTAAAGAATGTATTTACTTTTCAGTCCTAGTCGTAATATCTGCTTTCTCATTATCTTTGCAAACAGTTGTTTGGGATACAATGCTGCTTTAGACTTAGTTCAAAGGTTATTTTGCCCAGTTTCAACATCCCAAAGGTTTGAGAAATAAGACATGCAAAGCAGTTCCTCTGGGGTGAAGGCTCCGACTGCATTTTAAAGTGGCTCTTTTTATATTATTTTTTACATTGGGAAGAACAGAATTATTGGTCAAGTTGAATGTATTAATGCACTTTTAATTCAGTGTGCTGCATCAGCACCTGGTAGTGTTCTGATTCCACAGGTGAGTAATTGGGACCCAGACTCAGTGACTCACACTGAATGAAGTGGAGATGCCCGAGATATCTTTTTTTTAAATTTTTTTATTGGGGGATATTCGGGAACCGTGTGTTTTTCCAGGGCCTATCAGCTCCAAGTCTTTGTCCTTCAATCTAGTTGTGGAGGATGCAGCTCAGTCGCCGTTTTCAATCTTAGTTGCGGGGGGCGCAGCCCACCATCCCATGTGGGAATTGAACTTGCAACCCTGTTGTTGAGATCTGGAGCTCTAACCAACTGGGCCATCTGGCCGCCTGTGCCTGAGATATCTTGATGTAATATAAAGAAAAAATTCCTAAGACTTTGTGAGATCGGCACGTAGAGTAAATGAATCGTGTACAACTGATCAAGTTACCACCACACAACTCTGTCCCCCAAGATAGTGGGGATGTCAGAAAGCACTCCTTGAGCAAGGCCTTAAGAAATAATTCGATGTATTTGTTGTGGTTAGTTTTGGTGATAATAGGCATAAGAGAGTCTAGGAGCAGGACACTCAGAGCTGGTAGGTCAGCTCAGTGATGCCATCAGGGAACCAGGCTCCTTTTGTTTTCATGCCCTGCCATCACTTGCCTGTGTTTTTCACCCTTATGTTTGCAAGAGGGTTGCTCCATCTCCAGACATTGTGCCCTCATCCCAGGAAGGAAGCCCACAACCAACCATCACATAGCCATGCATGGCTGCAATGGAGATCATGTGACTCAGTAATTCACTTTCCAGGGAGCATAGGAAGGCAAGGGAGAGAGCATGTTGGAATGGATGTTGAATGAGCCAGTCTATAGACTCTGCAACAATTGATTGGGATGCAAGCGGGAGACGTTGTGGTAGCAATAGGCGCTCTGATTTGTGGGGATGATGGGTTCTGGGGTAGCAGAGGTCAAGTAGCTGCAGCGTGAGAGGCCAGGTGAATGTGGCTAACCACATTTAGCAGCAAAGCCAGCACATTAATTACGATGGTCTGACTTGCAGGGATCTTTGGTGCTGCCTAATTGTGAGGCAAGACCAAAATAGATGGTCAAAAATCCTACTCAATTCTTATAATTAAAAAAATCTCCCTGTGAGTAAACAAAGGGCTGATTTATCACAATAGTCACGGGCCCTGACCCAGTTCTCAGGTCTAGGTCAGACCAAGAATCAAGGAGAGGCCAGGTGTCCAGGAAAAGGGCCCTCTGATAACATCATGAGTACTTGCTATGGATCTTCCTTCCTGAGTCTTCTCCAAAGGACCAAGAGCCACTCACCAGGCCATTTCCCATGTGTCCTGAGAAATAACCATACGTTCTGGGGATTATTGGAAACACTGGGTCTGCTCTAATGTTAATTCCTAGACAGGCCAAACCCCACTGTGACCTCCCCGTTACAGTGAAGGCATTACTGCTATACTAAGGACAGCCCTGAAAACCAGTGGAGACAGGACATCCTCCAAGGGAGCAGATTTTCTGAACAACGTGTTTCCTTCATTTTGCCAGGAGGTAGAGACATCTGATATAAAATCTATGCTGATTCCTAGACAGTGGCTGATGACTTAACCAGTGGACCTGGGGGAAAGGAATAGCCAGCGCTCTTAGACTCGGCTCAGAGTGAGAATGTCCTACGTGAATGCTAAGTCCTCAGTGTTTTTACTAATCAGGTGTTCTACATGACCTCTCTACAGATGTCAATCAGCCTTCGGTCCAGCCACCCGAGTCATGAACAAAGTGGCCCCCGTGGCAGGGATGGGGGAGGTGTCTGTGTGTGGCCTCTGTGATGGGGATCTCCATTCACTAAGGCTGACCTCTGTCCATCTGTCATGACAGCTTACTTGTCAGCCATGTAGATGCACGTACGGGGAGACCAGCCCGTGCCCCGTGGAAGGTTGAGTGCATTTGTTCCTCTTGTATCAGACGAGGGAGCAATGTGTCCCCTCCAGGGAGGACAAATTCTGGAATTGGATTTGCTTTGTCCATCCTTCAGACTTCTGCCAACACCGTCTTTCATGGACTTACTACATGATTCATGTTATGCTATCCCACGTGACACTTGGTTCCAATCATAAAAACTTCCTTACATCGGAGAGTAAGATGGTGGGCTACTCTCAGAATTCACTGGACTTAGCAAAAGCACCCATCACTCTGAAACAGCTGGTCTTTTGGGGAGACAGCTCTTTGTGAGGTTGGAGTACTGTTCTGGCTGTGAACGGATGACCATGGCCTTACTATACAAGTCTAGGAATCGAAGTGTAAGGGGGAATGGTACTTCGCAGCTCGTGGTGACCCAGTCTCGGCTTTCCTCTGTGATCCTGGGCTTTGCTGACTTGGAGGGAAGCAAAGGAGGAATGCTTCTACAAGGGGAACGCTGACGATTCCAGCGGTTTAGAAGCGGAGGATTATGATGTTGGCTGAGTGAATCGAGTTGTTGCTACACAGGGGAGGATGGGGAAGTATGGGTGGAAACTTGTGATAGTGAATATTTATGGTAGAATTTAATGGAAGATTTCTGACATCTTAGGCAAGCCATCAATGACTAATGGAAGATTTCTGACATCTTAGGCAAGCCATCAATGACTCAGAGGGGAATGTTTAGATCATCCCACCTAGTAAGACTCTAATCACTGCTGTGCTGGCTGAAGTCAGGGAAGACAGAGTAAGTAATGGAAGAGAGAAGTCAAATGACCAGCCATGGTCTCATGATTAGCTGCAGAAAGGGCAGCGGCTGCCACCTGTACATTGTTCTCTGCTGTCGCATGTTATTTCTATGTATATTTTACTTAACTTTCTCCTGTTTTCCTTTCCCCTTACTGCATTACTATACATAGTTTGTGTTGGGGGCTGACTTTACAATTTAGTTCACAGATTAGAGAATACTGAAATAAAGTCGTGGAGTTGGATGCGGTATATTAGGGAGATGTGATGTCATTTCTGGATGAGGGAATAATTAAATTTATTTGAATTTTGCTGATATAAGAGCAGATAATTAGATCTGTAACTAACAGGATATTTTATTTCCAAAACAGTCAGAAGTTGCTAAACATAAAACTTGTCAAATGCAAGGAAGATGTTGTATGCAACTGTCAGAGAGTTCAAAGAAATGTATTTAATTACATCCTCTATTATCTTTTCTTCAAAGGAGAAAAAAATTAGTTATACCATTTGGCTGATATTATTTCATTCAGGATTTATTATAGATTTATAGGAAAGAAGATATAGAATCTGTTAGAAATATCCCAATTTATTATACAGTATTAATCTCAAGTAATCCTGATCATTACATAACCATAGGTTTATAAATATGTGATTTTTATAGATTAATTTATTAAATTAAAAATAAGTTTAAATAGACACCATTTTTACTGTTACAACATAGGGACAAGCCACCAAAAAGAAAAAAAATCAGAAGTATAGTTTATGCTAGAGTTACTTTCTGCCCAGGTCGAAACATTGTTCCACTTTGATTTTTCCTCTTCTTTGGATTTTGAAAGCTTTCATACCTTAAAAAAAAAAAAAAAAAAAAGGGGAGAGATATTAAATACATATAAATGCTAAAATGACAAAAGACAAACTGCACACAGAATTATCGTTTTTTTGTTTTGTTTTGTTTTGTTTTTAGCTCCCTCTCCCCTCTTGTTTTACTATTAGTTTCAGGTATACAAAACAACATAGCGATTAGACATTTATATACCTCACGAAGTGATCACCCTAGTAAGTTTATTACCCATCTGACACTACAGTTATTAGAATACAGAATTATGTTTTAAGAAACATAATGGAAATAACAAATTGGAAAAAAATATTTGTAATAGAAATTAAAGCAAATTCTTCCAAATATAGTTTCAAAAGCTGAATACCCCAACAGAAAAAGAGACAAGTTAGAAAAGATAAAATACAAATGGCAATGAGTAATATACAAAATATAACCTTTATATTTTTAATCAAAGAAATGTACATTTTAAACAAGATATACTTTTTCTCCGATCGGCCAAGTTTAGAGAAATACTGATAGTGTGACGAGGGTGTGGTGAAGTGGGTACTCAGTATATTGCTGACACTGCACAGTATTTCTGGAAGGCAACATAGCAATAGATTTCAAAAGCCTTAAAAATTGCAAATACCATGTGATGTGACAATTCTACCTCTATCCCAGTGAAATAATTAAGGATATGGGCAAACATTCAGCTCCAAAAATGTTCATTATCACATTGCTTACAGTAGTGAAAAGCTGGAAACTTAAAATGTCCCCAATTGGATATGTGGCATAGCTATCTTGTAAAATGATGTTAAAAACAATATTGTAACGTATTTAAACTATAAAAGAATGTTCAAGATGTATGGATGGGTCAAAGTGGGGCTGCTGTACACAACAGGTGCAGAGTGTCCTATCTTAGTATGAAAAACTGAGCATACAAATATGCTTGGGAGGTGGTGGGGTTAAGGGACATTTCTGTTTCCTTATTTTTCTTTCTCTTTGTTTTCTGAATTTTCTACAATAATTACATGTTACTTATGTATGTTGCAGGGGAGCAGAATATGCCACCCCACACTGTATCACTTTGGCAGGTGGATTATTTTGAGCTGAAAGGAATCAAGAACCAGCTGTCTCAGGAAAAGCTTTTTACCTCCCTCTCCCTTAACGGCCTAAAAGGATTTAGATGGGAGCCTGGACCAGAAAGAGCTACAACCAGAGGTAATTTTTTATCTGACTTATCTGTATGGCGGGGCAAACACCTGCTCCTGTCATTGCTGTCAATTTCCTTCCTCCCCTTTGAAGCCCTTTCTTAGGTCAGAATGGCACTTACGCTTCAACTGCGTGGCTGCCTTTGAGTTTCGTATTTTCATGGGGTTGACATAGGTACAAATGAAAACGTTTTCTCTTATAAACCTGTCTTCTGTCACTGTAATTAGATCAGCTAAAGAACCTAGAAGGGAATAAGGTGAAACTTTTCCACCGCTAGCTTGGTGCCCAACGTGGAGCTCACTCACCACTGGCTTGATGCCGCTGACAGATCCCGGGGCCTCTGACAGCGCCAGGAGGTAAGAATTCTTATCTGTCAGTCTCCTGGATCTGCCAGCCGGGTCCAGTGGAAGTGAGTGGCGGGAGTCCTTTTCCCTTTTCTAAATTTAGATTAGCAGGAGCAAATACTTGTGTGAAGTACCTCCTTGGGTACAGAGACTATAGAAAAGACTTGTTATGCGTACTCATTTTCTACTGATCCCTTTCTTACCAGAGATGGTTGTTTACTTTTGTCTGTCTTTCATGTCACTCGTCATAAGGAGGAAAACCACAGGGTGGAATGCAGGCAGAGGGCCTATCAGCCTGTGGTTTGAGCCGATCTTAGAGTTCACAATCTGGCCAGCCAGTTCACAGTTCTAGACCTGTGTCTGTTCAGATTAACTTTGCTGTGGGTCCCCTATATAAAAAAAATAAATGAGGGTCTCCTCTCGTCTTGTTCTATGTCTTGAGAGCTTGGTTTTGTGTCCAGTAAGAACATTCTCTCTGGTGTCCACCAACCCGAAGATTTAAGAATCAGTTTGTATCTGGAGGTCTGCTCAACAGACTCAGGGTGTGAGACATGGAGTGACAAGCCGCGCTGTCTGTCTGACTATTGTGAGTCTGGCTATTGGGGAGTTTGTCTTAAGGGCTCCACCCCATAAGGGGCCTTAGTCGTCTCAACCTTCATTGGTTAGTGCTGAAAAAGTCGCATTCAAGTAGTACCTGCCCAGTACCACAGATTTGGGGTTTGTGGCTGGAGACGTCTCGTGTTCTCATGGGAAACCGGAAACAGTTTTCACTACACCTGTTTACCACCTGTAACAATGAAAGTTTTGCTTTCTTTGGCTAATTCTGGGAGTAAACTTTATGCATCTTGTGAGGGCTCTATCTTTTGTACCCTCTTCTGGGATACTTCTTACATCCGTGGTTAAGCCATAAAAAGGCTAACTGGTTTGAATCACTATTAAGATTAATGTAAGATCCTACTTGTCAATGGCCAGATGATGGACCCTTTGAATTGGTAAAACTTCCATCCTTGAAAACATTTTAGAGAGCTCTTATGATAAATAATTGTCTTATTGGGACTGTGGAAAGACGAAATTAGAGAGGACATAAGAGAGTGCAGCAGGGACTCCATTAACAAGATGAAAGAACAGAAATGACCACGACCAGTATAAATTCCCCTTCTCCGGCCCTGTCTGCCTGTCTGAACTTCTCTTTCCCTACAAGATTTACAGACAGTGCTCCAGCCTGATCTCCAGGTCCGTGGTATACAGGTAACTCGTGTAAATGCTGAAAGCCAGGAAGTTAATTTAGAAGAATCATGGCCTTTGTGGATATATCCTGGACCCCACCAAAAAGAATTCATGTCCCACAGACAGCAGCAGATCTACTAAATTATAAAGTCCTTTAACCTCCAGGTTCAGAACATCCTACCTGATTTAGGGAGAAGTCAGAAAGATTACTGGCTATTAAAACCCCACTCACAGGGAGCTTGATCGGCTGCTAAGGGGTATTTCTCCCCGTTGACAAAGGCATATTACATGAAACCCCGAAGCTTAGAAACCTAGGAATCTTAAAAGTGACTGTCCTTATTTTACAAATTGAAGTCTTTGCTAAACCACGTATCATGTTTCCCCCAAAATAAGAGCAGGTCTTATATTAATTTTTGCTCCAAAAAACGCACTAGAGCTTATGTTCAGGGGATGTCATCCTGAAAAATCATGCTAGGGCTTATTTTCTGGTTAGGTCTTATTTTCGGGGAAACACGGTATGTGGCTCTAGAAACATTTCAAAGTCCACCTATCTGTACCAACTCTAAAACTTCCCCTATTCATTTCAAAATGCTTGCAGATTTTAGAACAGAATTTTCCTAAAAAGAAGGAAAAATTTAAATAGTAATTACCCTAGACTTCTGATAATAGAGGAAAATACCTTACAACTCCTAAGAAAACTTGTATTCTTTCTCTGTCTCTTGAAGATGTAAATCTTACCATGTCTTTGAAATATAAACACCTCAGGCGATGACTAAAACACCTGCCACAATCACCTGAGACTGAAAAGGAAAGAGGGGAAAAGGACTTTCTAAAATACACACTGCTATAAAAGCTCCCTTGTCCAAAATCTAGTCCCCAGCCTCCACACGATTCCTTGTCAAGGGCAAATATGAATCTTAGAAGTCTTCTCCACAAACACCAGTAAAAAGCTTTAGTCATTTGAGCAGGTAAACTTAATCTGTTCTATCAGACACAATTTGGATTCAACTGTTACTTATGAGTTTGGTAGGTCTGATTCACGCTAAAATTCTAGAACAGAAACTTAGGGTCTCTCTTTGTGTCTATGTGTTTATTATGTGTGTCTATGGATATGTTATGTATATGTAATATTTTTCTACCTCTGGATGGTATTGCCAAAATTAATTTGTAAAAAAAGCTCTATTTAATTGGCTTAAAGAAAAATAAGCACTTATCAAATCAAATATTCCTAAACTCTCAGAAATATAATAGAAACTAACCCAAATGCTTTTCAAGTTTACGTCATCTGGAATAATCTTTGGTATTAAGTTTGTTGGTTTAATTAAAATAGGCATGTTTTCAGAGTTATCAGCATTTAATATAATGCAGACATACAACTTTTATTCTATTTAGGTTTTTTTAAGTCAAATAAGCTCATGTTATGTCTGTTACAAATTTGTAATGATAGCTAGCTGTTTTACTGTCTCAGGAAATTTTTGTAAGTACTCTAAATATGACTGAGAAACAGTGAATTAAGTAACTTTTTTTTTTTTTAAGGAGGGCGCAGCTCACAGTGGCCTATGTGGGGATCGAACCGGCAACCTTGGTGCTACCAGCACCACGCTCTAACCAACTGAGGTAACCGGCAACCCCCAAACTAAGTAAGTTTTTAAGTAAACTTTTCAACAATAATTATGTTTTATGAAGCTCTGAATAGTTTCCCAAATAGTTTTCCAAATAGTTTTGCTAAGCTGAAATGATGGAAATTAATTGAATATATAGATAAAAAGATAAAATACTGAAACATTAATTACCGAACATAGGTTTATTTACTTTTGGTTTATTACAGAGAAACTAAAGATATTTGGGTGTATTAGTAAGCATGTCCTATACTACAGTGAAAAATTCTACCATTAAAAAAAAGGCATATGTTTCTAGAAATGATGAAAAGTACTCATAGATTTGCCAATCTACAGAATGCTGGTGTAACAGTTCACAATTAGTAGAAATTAAGGTTTTCAAGGGTTAAGAGTTCTACTTAATACATGTAATTAAAATATGTAAGTTACCAAAGAAATAATAAGAAAAACAACACTGTATACAAGGAAAGTGGATGTATTTTTGGTAAAAAGGTATGAGGTATGGAGATATATTTTTGTTAAGGAAAAAGAATAATTTTATCATAAAGCAAAACAATTATTTCAGAATGGGAAAGAGGAGAATAAAGGACAAACTAAATGGACATAGAAAGTTGGAGTGAGAGAGAATTTTACTTTGTGTAGTCACACTGGCTAAAATGGAATAAATTTATTTTAAGGGTTTAAAAAAAAGCTTAATATCAGTAGTGTACTTATGTAAAACTAAAACTTAACTTTCTTTTATCTGTTAAAAGGACAAATTTTTCTTGGACTTACTGGTCTGCTATTGATTACGACTGTGAAAGGTTTTGCTTTACCTTTCAAGTAATTGGTCTAGAAAAATAAAGATTCTGTGTTTTACCAAAATTTCCTATGCTTCATGTTTGATTACTTAGGAAAACTGAATCTTCTCTATTAAAAGAATTAAAGTTTTTTATTTTTATTTTTTATTTTTTTACAACTGTGTAACTTTCTGTATTTGCTTGCAGTCTTTAACAGTCACTGGTTAAATGAATGTAATTATATATTGTATTAGTGACCTATAATACTATTTGACTAGGTGTTTTAAAATCTTTTAATATTTTTTACAAACTTCCCCCAAATCAAATTCTAAATAATGTCCTTTTGAACGTCAAACTCACTTTGGAATTGAAAGCCTTTGGCACATCTCAAAAGATCTGTTCTTTTCTAATAAAGAGATATTAATAATTAGGCTTATTTAATATACAGTCATGCACTGCTTAATGATGGGGATATGTTGAGAAATGTGTCATCAGGCAATTTTGTAGTTTTGGGGAACATCATAGAGTATACTTAAACCTAGATGAAACCTTTAGGTTATATCTGCATGGATATATGTTATTAATGTTTTCCAGAAATTGTATAAAATTTCTAAAAATCTGATATATAATGATCAGTCGTAATTCCATTTATCTTAAAAAATGTGTGTCACAGAAATAACTAAATTCCCTTGTCAATTGCATTATAATGAATTCTCGTCAGATCTTGAATCATGGCTACATTTAGGTCTTTTGTCATTTAAAGATAGTTATTGTTTTACTCTGATGCTTTTGCAAAAGTGTTCCTGCAAATGTGCTTCATCTTCAAGAAGACTCAAACAAAGGATTTTAACAAGTACAGGTTTTTGATAACTTTCAGATCATACCACGAAATGGGGTAAGAATCTGCAGACCTTTAATGGAGAAACTACTAGATTCATAAAACTGCTTACAAAAGATCACGAATTAATTACATGGGATTAAATGAACTGAGAAGAATGATTATAATTTTTATGACTTCTGTTTGAAACATTGCTGGTTCTTTTACATTTTGTTTTTCCAGATTTTAAGGAAACTGTCTTTTAAAATTATGTGAATCAAGACTAAATATTTTTTTTCTCCCTACCTGATTCCCCCAGAATTCGGAAACTCTTAAGTGAGAATTATTTTCATGACAATATAGTTATTTGAATCTTTTCTCCTTGTACAGGACACAGTTGGAAACACTGGTTATATTTCCAAGGCTTTGAGTTGGATGTCATCTTGGAGAATGCACAGACTCATGTATGATCAGTTTTAAGGAGCTAAGGTTGACTTTATGGAGCCTATAAGACCCCTGAGAAAACCAGCCTGGTACTTTGCTTACAGGCTTCCAGCAGCCCTACCAGGTGAGTAAGGAGCATCCCTTCCTAGCAGGTACAGGAAGCTCAGGATATCCTGGTGACCTCAAGAAGACAGGAATGAATGCTAATACGTACGTGTAGGTGCTGCAGGCAAAGTCTGATGGTGAGTCCTGGCTTCCTAGCCTCACAGAAACTTTTAAAAATTCAATCTGAGATTCCTTATGAAAAGTTCCAGCAAAGCAGATTTAAAAGAGCCTAATAGTCACTCACTATTTTTGCTATACTCATACAAGTAATCAGGCCAAGTTTATTGAAACTATACTTACTGGCAAACAGATTAATCTTACTTGGGTTATCTTTGATAGAAATCAGGGTGAGAGAGAAATTATGTCAGTAATACACCTTTGTGGATATCAGCTTCTAGTGCTATTAATTGTCCTTGATGTTTTGTTTTCTCCCTGTAACTTGGACTAGATCCTGAATTCTTTTACTTTCCTCCAATATTTGGCTATAACTCTCCAAATTAATATTTCTGAATTCTCCCACTCTTGACTTGGAATCACTATAAACAAAAGCTGCCCTTTTCCTGAAGCCCCGCAAATTGAATGTGAACAACTTGATATAAACTTCCCAGAAATCACTACAACAGCTCACATACGGACAGTCTTCGTGTCTGTTGCTGTGAGGGCCACTCAGAAAGTTTACTGGGACACTCAATGACATCATCATAGATATTCAAACTGTAAAATATACTTTTACCCCAACATCTAGAAATCTTCTTAACTGGCTGCCATCAGAACACAGATTGGGTTCTGATTACTACTGTAATCATTAACCTTTGTTTTTCTTTTGCTTCCAGAGAAATACCTCTTATGAAATACCTGATTGCTTGTACAATAGAGGCCTAACGTTTGAAGCTCACCTGTATCACCATCTCCTGCCGTGAGACAACTGTTTAACTGAACTGACCTATTCTCGGGACTAAGAGACTGGTTCAATAAGATGGAGCAATCTACCAATTCAACTTCTGGACTATGAAACTTCTTGGGGAAGTTTCAAAGGTGGGACTGAAAGGCACAGAATATGCCACCCCAAAATGGGTCAATTTGGCAGGTGGATTATTTTGAACTAAAGGGAATCAAGACCCAGCAGACTCAGGAAAAGCTTTTTACCTCTCCTTTAACTGCCTAAAAGAATTTATGTACCAGAAGCACAGCTATTACCACAGACAACTTTATCTAAAAGACTTATCTGCATGGCAGAGCAAACACTTAATCACCACACATCTGCTCTTGTCACCTTCCTTCCCTTTTAAATCCCCAGCCCCTATCCCTTTCCTGAGCTCATGATAGTATACAAGCCTCCACTGCCTAACTGCCTTTGAGTCTCACATTTTTATGGGGCTCCCCTATGTATGCAGTTAAATTGACCTGAGACAGATTAGCAGGAGAAAAACAAATTTAATTATTATACCTTCCCGAGGAGGGAAGAAGGGAAAATTTTTCCGCCCTTACAATGTACACACACATGCACACCCAAAGTACTGCAAAATTAAACAAGAGTTGTAACTTCTAAAGACCAGGAAAAAACATTTCTTGAATTGAATTAAGTTGAATCACTTACCTAGAATGGTCCCAGTCTATGGGTCAAAGACTGCTAAACTACTAGAGATAACTGCAAGAAGTCTATAAATCCAAATGTGTACTAAACATTGTCTACAATGAAAAACCTTGAATGTTCTTGAGATTAATAGAATATAAATTCTTTTGAAAGCAATTGAAAATAAGACAGGAATATTTTTCATAACAATTTTTGCAAACTACATATTGGAATCATTTTGAGTTTTTAATTTTCCTTTCATTTCTTCAAAGCTTTTAAAATTACATCAATTCATTGTAAATAATTCAAATATAATTAAATGAACTGGTTAATGAAAGTTCATTTTTGACTTCTTTACTCCTGAAGTTTTTGAGTGTTTTAATGCACAGCTACTGAACACATTTTTTGAATTGGTTTTTAAATATTCAAAATAATCTTTTGTGACTTTAAACATTCACTTAAACTTTTAAAATTCTTAACTGTCACCTCTAAATCTATACTTCTAAATCAGAATGTTACTTACAGCTCAGCAAAATTCTTCCAGTCATCTTCACTAATGGAAGGTTTTGTGTGGCTGAGAGCAGACAGTAAATGCAACTGACTAATAGCCAGACTGGTTTTGATTGGGCCTGGTTGGTTAAGGGAGTCATCCTCCTTAAATAAAAAAGAAAGTGACAAAAAGTTAACTTAGAGACATGATTTTAAAAAAGCAACAGTCCAAGTGTTATCTCTGTTCGCCAGTTTTTTCAGGAGACTATCCATTTCCTTTCTCATCGATTACTAAAAATAACTTGAAAGCAGGAAGCATATAACCATTTGACTGATCAAAGTGTTTCAGTCCCTGATTTATAAATACAGCTCGTTTATAAATCAAAGAAACACATATCAAAAAAGGAAAAACAATTTTTAAAAAGTTTTCACAATTAAAATGGGTGGGGGGAGAGAAAAGCCATACTCCACTTTGGCTCCGGTATCTGCTTTTGATAATACTGATATCTGCTCTCAGTTGATCTCTTTGTTCCTGTGTAAGTTCTTGGTAACTTTCTGGTGAAGCAGTTCTGAACATTGGCGGCTGTGAACACAGCTGATCTTTCCCAGGAACTCCAGGGAGATCCCGAGTCACGGAGCTTGGTGCAGACAGGCACTGTGAACTCTGCATGGGTAAGTATAACAAGCAGAGAAGGAAGGGAGAGTAAAGAGAGAAAGAGGGAGAAAAAAGTATGTATTTATCAAAGGTAAAAATTTTTAAGCACTAAACCCTTAACACGGATAAGCTTATATTTTAACTAACTGAAATTAAGCAAGTTTGAAATATGTTTATATTCTATAAGAGCTCATTTATATCTATGTTGTTGAACCACCGTAGAATGAAAACTGCCATGACACAGGGTTCTTTTAGTGCTTTGTTATTAAATCCACCACATTAATGCCCGAGAGATAGGTTCCAAATGAGCCTTATTCTTGGTTTTCAACAAATATAAGGTTCTGGGACATTTCTACATAGAAGTTAAGAAACAGAAAACAGAATTAAAGACTAGAATTAAAACAATAGCTTACTATTCTTGGGAATAAAAATGAGTCACTTTTATATTTTTTAAAAACCTGAATACAGCAAATTTACAAAAAACAAGAAAAATCTAACTAAACATAGGTAAAAATGTTATGTGTACCAATACAGTAACAGTGAACTATTGTTAATTTTTGAAGGATATGTGTTGAATGCTATTTTAATTTAGAAAAACAATGATACTGCCCACATTTAATCTAAACATTTTCCTTGTTGAAACATTATTACTACTTGTATCTTTTTCACTGTGCTTATCCATTCCACCAAAAATATTACAGTAGATAACATTTTGTTGTCAGGAATTTTTGACATTATTGTACCATGTTTCTCATTATCCTCAACTATTCTATGATAATAGAATTTAAGTCTAATATAAAACAGATCTGTAACTAAAGATGTTTGAAAACCACTGATGAAGGGAGGTAAACCTGAAAGAAACCAATTGGCTTCCCTTTGCTACCAGCTCTTACAGTTCTTACCACGGAATAAAAAGAACTAATTAGTATAAGTAAGGAAAACAAGACTATTTTACTGAAGAACCAACCACCCAGAAAGGACATGTGGGGCCAGTTAGGAGACAAATCACTGTCAATTAATCAACTTTACATCAACCTACGGCTTTATGTTTCAGAAATGTACAATGGTGAGTGCACAACATACCAAATCTGAAGAGGTTCCATTTCCAAGTTCTGATTCATAAGAGCTTCCAAAGTAGAGCCGGTACATATTGAATTTTGATTCATCTGGAATCATCTCGGACATCTCTAGAGAAACAAGGGACTGATCTAAGCCACATTCTCCATCTCCCGCTGAATCATCAGAGCCACTGCTGTGGTTAAGGAAAACCATTGAAGACAGACTTAGGTCACTGTCAGAACTGGAACTTCCATCCTAAAACACATAAAAGGACAACCAGTTACAAAGATCTAAGTAATCCACAACTCAGAAATAAACAATACAATGCATTCTAGTAGACCAGTACAAGGAAGTTTGAGGCACCTTTCAAAAAAAGCTCTATTCTCTAATGGTTCTGAAGATATAATACAATTTTAACTATTAAAATAAAAAAAGACATGATGGAATGTGTAGATAATTTGACAAATATCACCCCAAAAACTCTAACAAACATAGGACGCAGACTTCCGGGTTTTACTTTTGTGTCTCTGTCTGTCAATTCATATTTTTCTACTCTGAAATGACAAATCAACCATGTTATAGAGTGTTTTTATCATTATAGAGTACTTTACAGAAGGGGTAAAATAAAGAACTTCAGTGGTTTGCCAAAATTGCAAAAGCTTGGTAGTTGATTTAGGAACATCAGGCCCTAATAGAATCTCCAATAAAATGTAGGGGAGAAGAAAACCCTCCCTAGAAAATATATGATAAAGTCCATAATGTACCAGAGTTCAAAATATCTGCTGTGAAAATTAAAATCAAAATACTACCTTAGAGAAAAGTTTGATTCTAGGGCTGGGATACAGAGAGTACAAGATAAATCTAAACCACCTTATTGTACCGGGAAGTAGGTAAGGGACCAAAGAATGAGAGGACGTATCAAAAGGACACAGAAGCCATCCAAAAGCAGCTCCTATTGGCCAGATCTGGGACAATTTGAACTTCAAGATCAATAACTTTGATTATTTTTTAAATTAAAGTGTCAAAGTAAAAACCTCAATATTTTTCTGTTTATATTATCTAAGTCATGATATCCCAATTTAAGTAATATTCTTCCACACACCAACACATTTTGCCAATAGTAATGTTAAAGAAAGAGACACCAAACTTGTCATAATTACAAATTCTCTGCAAAGCCAGTATTCTAACTATGGAACATCTGTACAGCTTACCACAGTTGTTAAAAAACAGGATTTTTTTCAGGTTGAAGTTTTGATAATGAACTTCTCTCATAACTCATAAAACGCCTTAGTAACGATCTCCTAAAACTTACTTGGAGTCCACATGACAGCAGCCTTCCATGTAAGGCCTCTAGCTGCGCATTGTAAAGTAAAGCTTTCAGGTCGGCTCCCGTGAAGGACTCAGTTACTGAGGCCACATGCTGAAGGTCCACATCGTCCGCCAGAGGTAGAGAGTCACTGAGAGCATTTAAAATTTCAAGACGTGACACCTGAGGGAGAAAAACTACTTGATTTAACAAATAAGACATAAAATTAAATATTATTTTAAACTGTGTACCTTACAATTTCTTTTATAAATTAACTTTACACATCCACTAAGCTTCACAGGTAAGTAGAGAAAAGCACCACCAGTCTACTGTCTATGCTGCTTGGAACTTTTTCCCTAACAGAAGGCTCATAGGGAGGAAAATGAATGAAAATCAACATTATCTGCTATTTGGTGTAAATCATTTCTTATTCAGACAGTGCTTACTTTCTCTATTTGGGCAACTGTGCTGAGAAAGTATTTCAAAAGGAAAATTAAAATAATTTCAATAATAGTTACTACATGGGACATATATTTATATATTTTATACCTCTGACTATTAATTTGTTTGTTCTTCCACTTATTTATTCATCAGTTTCTACATCTGGGAACAAGAGTTGGAACAGCATAGCACTAGGAACAGTTAAAAATCATATTTCTATGTAACCTGCTTAGGTGCATTACTAGTCATATGTTGGATTCTATCAGTCTTTTGTCAGGCTAACAAGGTATGTGATCTTTAAACACAGGGAATGTAAACGTAGAATCCTTTAGGTTCCTTCCTTTTTTCCCAATTGTCCAACAGTGAAAAATTATAGTTTTCAGACTAGCATGGAAGTGTCTGTGCCAAAGATAGTCTCTGCATCTAATTCACTGTCTTTTCATGCTGTGAACAAACAGTGACTAAGGACTTTGTCTATAGCTGGTATTTGAAGGATAATTGCTATTACCTGGCAGAAGTAAAGTTCACAAGGTAAGAGTGTATCATTTCTGGAGGTATCACACTCCCTGACTTCAGGTTGTACTACAGGGCAACAATAATCAAAACAGCACGGTATTGATAGAAAAACAGACACACAGACCAATGGAATAGCATTGAGAACCCAGAAATAAACCCACATAAATATGGACAGATAATTTTCGACAAAGGAGCCAAAAACATATAATGGAGAAAAGAGCCTCTTCAATAAATGGTGCTGGGAGAATTGGAAAGCCACTTACAAAAGAATGAAACAGACTGTTATCTGCCACAAAATTAACTCAAAATGGATCAAAGACCTAAACATAAGAAACAACACACTGCACAGAAGAAAACATAGGTACTAAACTTATGGACCTTGGGTTCAAAGAGTGTTTTATGAATTTGACTCCAAAGACAAGGTAAGTAAAAGCTAAAATAAATGAATGGGACTATATCAAACTAAAAAGCTTCTGCACAGCAAAAGAAACCATCGACAAAATAAAGAGGCAACCAACCAAATGGGAGAATATTTTTGCAAACAACACCTCCGATAAGGGGCTAATATCCAAAATATACAAGGAACTCATACAACTTAACAACAAAAAAAACAAACAACCCAATCAATAAATGGGCAGAGGACTTGAACAGACATTTCTCCAAAGAGGACATACAGATGGCCAACAGACATGAAAAGATGCTCAACATCACTAATCATCAGAGAAATGCAAATCTAAACCACAATGAGATATCACCTCACCCCAGTCAGACTGGCTATCATCAACAAGACAAATAGTAACAAGTATTGGAGAGGCTGTGGAGAAAAAGGAACCCTCATACACTGTTGGTGGGAACACAGATTGGTGCAGCTACTATGGAAGGCAGTGTGGAGGTTCCTCAAAAACTTAAGACTAGAATTATCAATGACCCAGCAATCCCTCTCCTAGGTGTCTACCCAAAAAACCTGAAAACATTTATCCGTAAAGATATATGTGCTTTGAAGTTCACTGCAGCTTTATTTATGGTGGCCAAGACATGGAAACAACCAAAGTGTCCTTCGATAGATAATTGGATAAAGAAGATGTGGTACATATATACACAATGGAATACTATTCTGCCATAAAAAAAGATGAAATAGTGCCATTTGCAACAACATGGATGGATCTTGAGATTATAATGCTAAGCGAAATAAGTCAGACAGATAAAGTTGAGAACCATATGACTTCACTGATATGTGAGATATAAAACTGAAAGCAACAGAGGAATAAGACAAAGAAACAAAAACTCACAGACATAGACAATAGTTCAGTGGTTACCAGAGGATAAAGGGGGAGGGGAAAGAGAAGAGGGTAAAAGGGATCAAATAAATGGTGATGGAAGGAGAACTGACTCTGGGTGGTGAGCACACAATGTAATAAATAGATGATGTATTACAGAATTATACACTTGAATCCTATGTAATCTTACTATTGTCACCCCGATAAATTTTAATAAAAAAAAAAAAAAGAGTGTAGCATCTGTTGGGTTTTGGACTTTAAATATGAAATTGTCACCTGATCAGGAGGAGAGCAGTATACACATTTATCTAGTCGGCCAGGCCTAAGCAGGGCAGGGTCAATCAAGTCAGGGCGACTAGTAGCAGCCAATACATAAACACCTGGGGGGGAAAAATTCTTTATAAATCCTGGTGAAACGGTGTTAGAATAAAGTATTTCTGTATTTACTGTTATTACCCTGTAAGCCTTCTACTCCATCCAGCTGAGTCAGCAACTGGTTAACTACACGATCCGTGACTCCTGTATTATCGTGGCCACGACGAGGAGCGATGGATTCAAATTCATCGAAGAACAGAATGCAGGGCTTTGCAGCCTGTGCTCTGGGAGGAAAGATTTCATAGTTGAATAGGGCTTCGGAGTTTGCAAGGGAATTTCATATATATGTGTGTATATACATATATATCTGTACACACACGTATTTGTGTATTTATTTAAGTCTTCACAACAAATCCTTAAAGAAGGCAAGGCAAATTATCCTAGTTTTCAGTAAACTGGGTCTTAGATAGGTCAAGGTGTATGCCTAAAACTCATGCCTTCTATACAAGAACTAAAACAAAAACCAGTCTTACTCAATACGTGAAATACTTCTTTGATTCTTATTACAAAGTAAACATTTTTATATACTTATTGGCCACCTTTATTTCTTATGAATAAAAAGAATAAGAATATTTCTTCTTATTCATGTCTAGTCCATTTAAAATGTGGCAAGCTCATTATTTTCATATTGTTTTGTAAGGGCTCTCTATAAAATATATTTTAGTTACGTGTATTACCTTTTTCTAATTTGAACTGTGACTTTTAATTAATTTATTAATGTATTAATTAACTTTGTTTTAATTAAAAAGAGAATATAAATTGCATCTCTGGCTGGACTAGAGGTATGACGAACTGCCCCTAATACAAAACACCTGGCCTGTCATGCTGATTGAAAAAACTCAACAAATATCTTATTAAATTCATGGCAAAACTCTCCTAGAAAACCAACTGGGTCTGATTATATGAGTTGTATAAATATTTTTAACAAGTGACTCAATTTCTTCCTACAGCTACAGGACCATTCAGATTTTATTTCTTCTTTGCTTGATTTTGGTCAATTATCTTTTTTGTCTATGTCACTCAAGTTTCAAATGTATTGGCATAAAGTTCATAATATTTCATAATATTCCTTTATTGTCTTTTACATTTCTGGTAATCTTTAGTCATGTCTCCCTTTTTATTCCTAATAGTGTTTATTTATGCTTTCTTTCTTCTTGATTCAATTTTGCTGGAGCTCAAGTGCACTAGGCTTTCAAAAAGTATTTGGGTTTGTGAACTTCATTATTGAATTGTTTTCTATTTCATTAATTTTTTGCTCTTATTTGTTAATAGCTTATATCTATATTTTCCTAATTTCATGAGATGAACACCTAGTGATTAACTGTCAATGTTTTTTCTTTTGTAACAATTTAAGTCTATAAATATTCCTTGAAATAAATTTTGCAGCATCTGACATTTTTAATAAAAAGCATTTTCATTATTATTTAGTGCCACATATTTTCCATTTTGATCTTTAATCCATGAATTATTTAGAAGAGTGTTTTTTAAATATCTAAATGTATGGGAGGGGATTATCCTCTTGTTTATTTTTAACCTAATTGTGTTTTCCAAAAATAGAGTCTGTATGATACTGTTTCTTTGAAACACTGTAATTGCTATGTATGGCCTGACATACGGCCAATTTTCAAGTATGTTCCAGGTGTGCTCGAAAAGAATGCATATTCTCCAGTTGTTGGTTAAATGTTCTAAATATGCTTAGATCAATCTTACTGAATATGTTGTTTAAATCTTCTAAACTTTAACCGTTTTATTTTACCTCAATCTAACTAGTTGCTAAGAACTGTGTTTAAAATCTATTATGAAAGTGGATTTGTCAATTTCTCCTTGCAGTTCTGTCAATTTTTCCCTTAAATATTTTGAAGCTATAGTATTAGATACAAACAATGTTAGAACTGTATAATCTTCCTGGTAAACTGAAACTTTTGTCACTAAGTGGTGACTGTCTTTATCTGTAATAATGCTTTCCTGTTAATATTCTATTTCTTAAATTGGGTGGTGAATATACAAGAGTTCATTTTATTATTATTCAAAATGTGTGTGTACATTACATATATTCTCCTAATTGCTTATTTTATAATAAAATTTTAGAAGAATGGAATAAAGTAGCTTTTTAATTGAAAAACTCCCTATAATATGATCACATTTAAATAATTATTTTCATTCTCAAAAATTAGCTTCTGTATTCATATGTATTTTTATATAAGTGAAGTAACAGTTACACTCTATTTTAATCAAGTTGGACACATGGACTCTTAATTTTAAAAAAGAGAACCTAGAGTGATTATGTGGTTCATATAATGATCTACTTTGAGATTCCTTTGAATAACCACTTAGGATTTCACTTTTAGCATTTCAGGAATATTTCTATTGTAAACATAAAACCAGATAATTTCCAAAACTTAATATTGAAAATATTTTACATTTAAGTGGTATTTGGTGAAACAGAGAATCTTTGTTCTCTAGTTTATTAATAATCCACATAAATCACAGGTTTCAAACATCAGTTTAAAAAGAAAAAAACTAAGACCAAAAAGCATTGATTGATAAATAATAATAGAGCCAATTACTGAAAAAACACTCATAGGGAACCAACCTAATAAAAATATCACGAACAGCTTGTTCACTTGCTCCAATATATTTGCTGAGTAACTCTGGCCCCTATTAGATAAGATAAAATTAAATTAGAATTAAGATAAAATTATTTAAAAGCAAAACATAATTTTTGTTTATGACTAAGTCTAAACACAGTCATGGAAAAATGTTAATATGATTAAATGAATGTCTCTTAAATATAATTTTAAAATTATGTGGCTAGAACAAATATCATACCACAAGTTCTATATTTGGTGTTACCTCTGCCTAGAACATTTGTTCCCGTATAGTCTCATGGCTCGCTGCCTCCTTTCATTTAGATGTCTGACAAAGTGCCACATCCTCAGAAAGGCCTCAGCTGACAACCCCATCTGTAACCCACTCCAGTTACCCTGCACCCCCTTATCCTACTTGTCTTCCTACATAGCATCTACTATCACCTGACAGGAGATTATACATCAAATGCGACTGCTATTGTCTCTCTCCATTAGTAGAATGTAAGCTCCAAAAAGAAAGTTTTGTTCATTGTTGAATCCCCAGTGTCCAAAACACTGCCTGCCACGTAATAAGTACTGAATAATTACTTGTTTAGTAAAGTAATGAATGGTTTATAAAGGGAAAATGTGCTATCTATCTCAAATCTTTGGAGACTCCCAAATATATGTAACGAGATATGAATTACTTTAATCAGCATCTTTAACTCCTGAAACCAATTTATACAGCAGTTGAAAAATGTATCATTTTTCCAATGAGTTAACTGAAAAACTTTCAAAACAAACTTTACTATATGTAACTAAATCAATAATGAGGACAGTCTTTCCTTAAATTGGGCTCTTTTTGAAAACTGAATAGGCCCTAATGTGATCTCCAGTAAGAAATCATTACCTGGAAAAGATAAAATACTGATCAGGATACGTGACCGAAAAAAGAATTTCTAACTCTCAGCCATCTAGATAACTATTAATATATTAGCATTGAATTAGATTTCCTCAGTACAGTCAGAGAACTATAGAAGACGGAACAAGAAATAGCTAAGGCAAAATATTAGGAACACGGACAGTTGTCTGTGAAAGGCCCCCGTTTGACGCATGCCTCCTAGGATTGACCCTGAGCCGCCTACAGACAATCAGCTCTCTACTGAAACCTCTCCATTGAGAACTCATGCCAAATTGTGATCTGAAGATTTGCTAAAGGGGTAAGATATCCTCCCTAATGAAACAATCTAAAATATAACAATAGTCACATGCTTTAATCTTGAAAATGTTTTTTTGAAAAATAGTGAAACTACATTCTAGTGACAAGTAAAAAAGAAGAGTATAGTCATAGTTATCCCAGAATCCAGAAAAAAGAGGAAAATTTGTAAGTTATAGTGCTTCCTCACTATTGCCAGGGTACCCATGTAACCAGCTCACAAAAAAATCATGTGATAGTGGAGGGTAGGTATAACTGAATTGCAAATTACTAAACTGACTTTCAGATTATAAGTCAATTTTGAATAAGGCTACAATATATGATTCCTTTGCCTTGCAATCTAATCACTCTTTGGAAACTAATATTGCTGGATGCCGAACTGTACAACTAGGATATCAGACGCCAGGCAATAATGACACACAAGGTGGTCTATGAGACATTACCTGAAATGATCTGTTAGCATGTCCCTTAACTACCACACTCATATACTAAAAACCTTAGACCTGGTGTGACACAAGCAAGGGTGAAACATAGCCAACAAATATCATAAAAACCCCAGCTTCCTGCCTTAGTGTGGTCTCCAGCTCCTAGTCTTCTAGGTTTCCTTCTCCTTTCAAGTACAGTTTGCTCTTTTATCTGAATATTTATGCAAAATTCTATTTATAATGCATGAAGATTTGCCTTAAGCAAGAACATAATAAGCCCTACAAAAAAGAGGTGGATGATTATTCAGTCTCGCACACAGCTTTAACTAATAAATGGATTATTGCTCCTACTAGCTTTCTAAATATGAGACTAACCTACAATCAAGAAACATAAATGGTGTTGGCAAGCATGTGCAGAAAGAAGTACCCTTGTACATTGCTGGTGAGAATGTAAAATGGTGTAATCACTGTGAAGAACAGCTTGGCAGCTCCTCAAAAAGTTATACACAGAATTAACTATACAACCCAGCAATTACACTCCTTGGTATATATTCAAGAGAAATGAAAACATTTGTCCACATAGAAATTTGTACACAAATGTTTAGAGCAGCATTATTCATAATAGCCAAAAGGTGCAAACAACTCAAATGTCTACCAATGATGAACAGATAAACAAACTGTGGCATAGCCATTCAGGTGAAAACGTTACGCTACATCAAAGAAGACACAAAAGGTGACATAATTCATGATTTCTTTTATATGACATATCCAGAATTGGCAAATTCATAGAGACAGAAAGCAGATTAGTGGCTGCCAAGAGATGGAAGGAAGGGAGAATGGGATGAAAAAGTTCTGAACTAGAGAGAGGTTGTTACACAGCTTTGTGATTGTATTAAATGCCATTGAATTGTACACTTTAAAATAGTTAATTATATGTTATGTAAATTTTACCTCAATAAAAAAATAAAGAGAAAAAAGAAAGTTAAATGAAAAACATACCTTGACACTAATAAAATTCATTCCACTCTCTCGAGCAATTACTCCAGCTAGTAAAGTTTTTCCTGTTCCAGGAGGACCATACAATAGTACTCCTGTTCTTTGTCGTATGGGCAAGTTTGCAAATAATTCTGGGTACTGAAAGATACAAAAATATAACAAAGAGCTCAAGTCTACAACAAATGACTAAGCAGCAGCTAAAGAGTAATGTATAGAAAAAAAGTTTTCAGATGGTGCTAACCGCCACCTTTATTACCAGTGCAATGATAGAAAACAAAATTCCTACTCAAAATAATAAATAAACTCAAAGGAACTACCTTAGATTTTTCCCAGTTGGACCAGGGGATACATTCTACATCAAATACAAAAGCTGCATCAGAACTTTCCATTTCTTCCTATTTTTAGAAAAACATTATAAAAATGTTTTACAACCCATTTTTAAATTTAATGGTTGTTTTACAACCCATTTTTTATTTAAATTATATAAATTTAAATTTATATAATGCTTTTATAATGTAGCATTATAAAAGTACTACATTAAGAAAATAAAAACCAATCTTATAACCAGTATACTGCCTTCCTCTTACATGGCTCACGGAGCGAGTTATGACAGCTATATATATTCAACTATATTCCACAAAAGAAAGGAAATAATAGAGAAGCTTGTGTAATGATAATAGACCACAAAATCTCCCAAGAGTTTCTATGCCTAACAAGTGATTGCTTCTAAATTACCATCTAAAACACTAACTTCTCAGAGAGCAAAGAAACTTGAACCGGTGAGCCAGACATCAGGCTACTGTCAGCAATGTCCTGGTCTCTATTAGGTGTGCCTATTTAGTTCCACCTGTTGACGAAATTCTAACTCCATCTCTACCTCCATTCTAATGAAAGAGGCCCCAAGGCCAGCAGTTATGCAGACGGCCTCTATGTATCTGGATACTAATGCCTGGTGCCCAGACCCAGCATTTGGGGTAATGATCCTGCTGGCAAGTATTTCCACACCCATGTTCTCTTAAACAGGCTTTAATCCACAGTCTTGAGCTGCACTCATTTCCCAGGAACCGGCCACAGTTTCCAGGACTTGCCATCTAGTTACATTAATTGAGGTCCTTACCCATTTCTTTACCTCTTTGCCTGAGTCCCTTATCTCCTGCCAGGATCCTTATCTCTCAGGTTTCTGATCCAAACGCACTACCCCCTAGACTCTACCTTTTGATCTTCTTAAGAACAAGCTGTATCTGCCCCCTTATCCTGCCATCTGCCTGGTCCATGCTGCCTGATAATTCTTCCTTTCCAGGACTGACATCAGAGTCTGGAAATCTTGCTTAATCCAGCAGTTCTGGTGACCTAGGTGACTCTTCCAACTCTCAACTTATTCCTGTTTCTGTTCAAATCACAGTTGACAATTCATTTTGTTTACTACAATCTGAATGAGTCAAGCCAAACACAAGAATTATGAAATTCACATCAATATGTGTTTACTGTAAATATAACCCCAGCTTTCTTTATAAGCTTCTTATGGGAAAGGAGCACATCAAATACTTTAAAAATCTGTTAGAGTACCAAATATAGTGCTGGACATTTATTTGGTAACTCAGTAAATACCTCTTGAATCAGATTGGGCAAGCCAACACATAAAGTCAAAACCAGTAATTCAGTGGCACTTCTGGGAGTTACTACTTGATTTTTGTTTTCCTTTTTTTTTTTTTTAAATACCTTGGCTGGTAACTGGATAGTATCCATGAGTATCTGCCGAACTTCATGTAATCCACCAATCTTATCCCAGCCTAGGTCTCTAGGTTTATGCAGGTTGACATTTCGTAGAGATGCAGGAATAAATCCTTGGAGAGCCCTTTGGAAGTCCAGTGTTGTTAAAACTAATTCTGTTTAAAGATAAATAAAACTTCTTTTGGTAGTCATATCTGTATATGAATTTTCAAAATATACCATCAACTTAGCGGGCAATGCCAATTTTCTATGCAAATAACTGCTTATTTTAGTAAATGGAATATATTTAATTTTTGCCTTACTACACTTTCATTTCTTCACCCTGGGACGGAGATCCCAAATTTTGGTTTTAATAGTAAAACATACCTTCCTTGGTGGATATACTCTGATGAGAGAGATGTGAATGTATGGCTCGATCCATAAGCACTGTAAAATCTCTAGCCACAAACCCTTCAGTTTCTTTAGCTATATGTTTCAGGTCAAGATCAGTGAACTTGTTTATATCACATTCCAGTTTATTTTTTATTACATTATGCAGAATTTCACATCTTTGTTCCTAGAGAAAAGGCACAAAATTCAAATTTCTGATTTTGCTCAGCTGTAAATTTTAATACATAGATTTTGAGAAATATCAGGTTGACATAATCAACGGTGACAAAAAGCAGCTTGGTGGTTTTCTGCAGATGGAGTGAGGGAGGGATGCATTGCCAAGGAGTACAAGGAAACTTCTGGAAGTGAATGGAAATGTTTGCTACCTTAATTGAGGTGATGGTTTCATGGTATATACATGTTAAAAGTGATCAAATTGTACACTTTAAATAACGAGTTTTTCTTCAAATATACTTCAATAAAGTTGTAAAAAAATTACATTGACAAATGATTGTTATTTCTCCAATAAGAAGCCTTTCTAGTAGTATCTGGTTTCTTTAAGAGTGGTTTTTTTTTGTTGTTGTTCCTATAAAACCTGTTTCTAAAAAACATATTGAATGACCAATACCACTATCATTCTGTTATGCTTAATAGATATAACAGCTTTATTCTTCAATAACAGTTAATTAGCACAGGGTCTGATATTTAGGGTACATGCTAGATAATAATTTTAAACAAGAAGTTAAAATGTGTTTGCCAGTCCCAGAACATGCTTCTTTGAGCCACTGCCACTAAAACCATCATGAACCAAGTCCTCAAGGAGACGATTGGCCATATGTACTTGTGATAGTGTGATTTATAATATGAAATGTATATTTGCTCTTAGTCACTGTTTCTGGCACAGATCTCCTAAAACACTTAGAATTTCTTAAGTGATAAAAGTAATAAAGGTGTCTTGATATTCATATCAAATCCGTCAATGACATCTGAGTTTATGTTCATGAGGTGACTTTTGGAAAGCACCTAAAGATGGGGGCTGGTTGCCAGGGGAACCAACCCATGAATAGAGGAAACATTCAGTCCCACCCCGACTTCCCGGGAGGAAAGAGGGGCTGGAGGTTGAATCAATTGCCAATGGCCAATGATTTAATCAACTGTGTCTATGTAATGAAGCCGTAGTAAAAACCCAAAAGGAGGGGGTTAGAGAGTTTCCAAGTTGTTGAACCACAGGATTCCATGTGCCATGGTGCTGGGCCCCAAAGGACAGGAGCTCCTTTGTGAGGACAGGACCTCACCCTACATATCTCTTTATCTGGCTGCTGACTCACATCCTTTAATATCCTTTGTAATAAACCAGTAGTCTAGTGAGTAAACTAGCTTCTGGAGTTGTATGAACGGCTCTAGCAAATTGATCGAACCCAATGAGGTGGGTGTAGGACCTCTGATTGATTTACCCAGTCAGAAGTGCAGATGACAGCCTGGACTTGAAATTGGCATCTCAAGTGGAGGACATCTAGTAGGACTGAGCCTGTAACCTGTGGAATCTGATGCTATCTCCAGGTAGGCAGTGTTAGGATTGAGTTGAATTGTAGGACACCCAGCTGGCATCCAAGAATTGCTTTGTGGTATGAGAAAAATACCCACATGCTGGTTTGGGTGCTGGGTACAGAATATTAGTGCTGGTGAAAAAAAAAAGGTTAATCAAATTTTTAAAAGACATCTATTTGTATTTCTCACTGCTCTTACTCATTAAGAAGAAATGCTTTATAAAGGTTACCTATGAGAATTGGTGGATGTGTTAAGTTGATTGTGGTATATAGTTCACAATGTATATCAAATTATCATGTTGTACACTTTAAACATACACAACTTTATTTGTCAATTATATCTCAATAAAGCTGAAAAAAAATTCTAATTTCCACAATGTATTTACAAATTTTACCAATGGGAAATGACAGCAATTAAGAATTTTTAGGGTTTTTGTAGTTTTTAAATGGAATAAAAAAGAAAACTTCAATTAAAAAAAAAAAGAAATTCTGTTTTCAAAAAAGCCATTTCCTTGGAAAGTACATAGTAACACTTTAGATGGTTATAACTGAAAACTGTTTCTAAGCACAACATGCACCAAATGTCACCTTTTAAATATCCTTAAGATCATTAATACAAGCATAAGTATAAAGCCATAAATAAGTAATAAAATTGAAAAACAATTTATATAAAGAAGAATACGTTTCAACAATCTTCACAAGTAGTAGGTTACCTGATTAGGAGGTTGAATATGTTGGACACACTGAAATATGTGAGTTCCTTGGGCAGAAACAAGTAAAGGATGTAGAGAATGTTGAGACTGGCTTGTGGCAATCAGTGCAACCAAACTTCCCATGGAAATAAACTCTTTCATCATTTCATTCAAAGCTAGAATCAAGCAATATAGTGTAAGAGCTTAGTAAATATAAACATAACATTTTAAAATTATACATTCATTAAAAATAATGATAACCCAAAGTTGAGCTTTAAGGCGGAGTATGAATGGTATGGCTCCATCATTCCTTTTAAAAATGAAATCTTCCATTCATTCATTAATTTGCCTATTGAGGACCTGATATAGGCCAGGCTGTAACCCATCTAATGGCACAGGAGGCACTGTAAACTCAGTCTGTATACTCAGAACAATGCCTCGTGTTCCTTCCCTCTGGATCTTATCAAATAAATGAAAAGGATGATAAATTTTCATGTTGTGTTCTGTTAATTAAGCAAAATACACCTCATATTCCTACGACTTCCTGAACAATCTCTTTACATGCCAATCTTGCAAGGTTTGGTTGGCATGAGGTCAAAACTGAAACAGGCATTAGTAACATATGAAGTGGGACAATTAAGTTTGCAAACTCATTCTAGAAAAAGTGCTACATACCTCATTGCTGAATATCACTACGGTCACCTTCGAAGTACTCCCCTTGGGAAGCTATGCACCAATGCCAGCGCCTAGTCCACCCTTCAAAGCAATTTTGGAACTCTTTTTCTGGAATGGCCATCAGAGCTGTTATCGTATTACCCTTGATGTCCTGAATGTCATCAAAATGCCTTCCTTTCAATATTTCCTTTATCTTCAAGTCAAGAAAGAAGTCACTGGGGGCCAGGTCAGGTGAGTAGGGAGGGTGTTCCAATACAGTTATTTGCTTACTGGCTAAAAACTCCCTCACAGACAGTGCTGTGTGAGCTGGTGCATTGTCGTGATACAAGAGCCATGAATTGTTGGCAAAAAGTTCAGGCTGTCTAACTTTTTCATGCAGCCTTTTCAGCACTTCCAAATAGTAAACTTGGTTACTATTTGGTTAACTGTTTGTCCATTGGTACAAATTCATAAAAATTCATAATGAATAATCCCACTGATACCAAAAAAGGTAGCAAAATCATTGCAATAAGTTCGAGAACTTAATTGTCAGACCACATATATCTGAGTCCTGAGCTAAAAATTTGCAGTAGTCCCTTAAACACCAACCTAACAAATCTTGCACATGCTACAGGATTCAAAATGAGAGATTAACACTAGTTTATAATAACCCAAAACCACTATGGTTGCATTGTGTATCTATTTCGGCTCCCAAGAACCTTGAGGCAGTTGAATGCTGCCAAATCCTCGAGTGCTGTCCCCTGTTCCCCAGTCCTCTCACTGAATTCTAAACTCCAGAAGTGGGGTATTCCTAACACCATGATTTCTTGTACCTCTGTGCCTTTGTCTGTGGACCACACTTCTTTGCTTCTTTATTAGCATGAAGCTACTGCATGCTAATTTCTACTCCTCCATCAACTCATCTCAGTTTCAACTCTTCCAAACCTTCCCTGATATTATTAATAACTCCTTACCCCACACCACCCCCAATTTGGGATATGTGCTCCTATGGTACCTTGTATACACTTCTAGCAGAGCATATCCGACCACCTCCTAGATGTGTCACTTGGTCAAATTACCTATTTAAATTTCTCTTTACTCACCTGTAAAACCAGGAGAATATCTGCAGGAGTACAAAGCAATCCCTAGTCAAGAGAGCACTCAACACTATCATTATTACTACCAGTATTCTGAACTAAAATTGTCCATTTACTTTTCTTTTCCCTCCTAGATATTGAGACTACAGACTGTGCAAAATATTTATCGGACAAGTATTTGTCAAATGAACAAAGTAAGAGTAAACCTGTACAATTAAGCAATTTTTTTATCTTCATTAAATTTGAGTGACACTGCTTAGTAAAATTATATAGGTTTCAAGTATACATTTCTATAATACATCATCTATATATTGCATTGCATTTCTTTTACATTATTGAATTTGGTGGCATATAGTCCTTCATAATATTCTTGTATGATTCTTTATATTTCTGTGGTATCCATCATAACTTCTTTTACATCTCTGATTTTGTTTATTTGTGTCTTTTCTCTTTTTTCCTTAGTGAGTCTAGCCAGGGATTTGTCAATTTTATTAATCTTTTCAAAGAACCAGCTCTTTATTTCATTAATTTTTCCTATTTTTTGTTCTCCATTTCATTTAGTTCTGCTCTAATTTTATTATTTCCTTCCTTCAGCTGACTTTGGGCTTCATTTGTTCTTTCTCTAGTTCTTTAAGTTGTAATGTTAGGTTGTTTATTTGGAATTTTTCTTGTTTCTTGAAATAGGCCTGTAATGACATAAATTTCCTTCTTATTACTGCTTTCACTGCATCCCAGTAATTTTGATAGGATGTATTTTCATTCTCATTTGTTTCTATGTGTCTTTTGATCTCTCCTTTCATTTCATCTTTGACTCAGTCATTCTTTAGCAGTATGTTGTTTAATATCCAAGTATTTATGGTTTTTTCCCACTTTTGTTTTGCAGTTGATATCCAATTTCATAGCACTGTGGTCAGAGAATATGCTTGGTGTGATTTCAATCTTTTTCAATGTGCTGAGGCGAGTTTTGTGTCCCAACACATGGTCTATCCTTGAGAATGTACCATGTGCACTAGAAAAGAATGGATAGTTTGGTGTTCTAGGATGAAAGGTTCTGTAAATGTCAATTATGTCCATTTGGTCTAATGTGCCATTTAAGGCTGATATTTCCTTATGGATTTTCTGTTAGGATGATCTATTTCTGTCAATGCCATATTTAGGTCCCCTACTATGATTGTGCTTTTGTCAGTTTCTCTCTTTAGTTATGTTAGTAGTTGCTTTATATATTTTGGTGCTCCCTGACTGGGGACATATATATTGATAAGTGTTATGTCTTCTTGTTGTACGGTCCCCTTTATCACTGAAATATCCATCTTTGTCTCATTACCTTTTTTGTCCTGAAGTCTCTTTCATCAGATGTAAGTAAGGCTATACCACTTTTTTCTGGATGTCTTTTGGTAAGAGTTTTGTTTTCCAACCTTTCACTTTGAGTCTATATTTGTCCTTGTAGCTGAGATGTGTCTCTTGGAGGCAGCACATGGTTGGGTTTTGTTTTTTTGATCCAATCTGCTATTCTGTGCCTTTTTATTGGTGAGTTCAGTCCATTTGCATTTAGGGTGATTACTGATATATGAAGATTTCCTATAGCCATGTTATCTTTTGTTTTCTGATAGCTCAGTGTCTCCATTGTTTTTCTGCCTTTGTGTTTCTGTCTGTTATTTTAGTTTGGTGGCAGTCTATGATTTTTTTTCCCTCTGTTTCCTCTTTTTTATCGTTATGTGTCTCAGTTCTGAATTTTTTTTTTTGAATGGTTCCCATTAAGTTTCTGTGAAAGAAAGTTTCATATATACAGTAGCCCGTTTTCTTTAGCATGCTTATCTCCATTCCCCTTTGCAAATTCAGACTTTTATCATCCTCCCCTTTTATGTTTTTGTTGTCACAAATTGTCCCTGTTTATGGTCTGAGTTCATGTCTCAGTTGCAGTAGCAAATTGTCTTTTTTTTTTTAATGTTTTTATCTCTTTTACCCTGCATGTTATGTTTAGGTGCATAGTGCCCTATTTTGTGAAGGGGTTGTCATTTCCTGTTTCTATCTGTCTGTTAATAATCTTACTCATAGTTTTGTATTCTTTCGTCTTTTTGTTTCTGGTAGAATAACATCCTTCAGTATTTCCTATAATGCAGGCGTTGTGATGGAAAATTCTCTCAGCTTCTGTGTATCTAGAAAAGTCTTTATTCCTCTTTTATATCTAAAGGATAACTTTTCTGGATGTATTATTCTTAGCTGGTAATTTCTCTCTTTCAATAGTTTGAATATTTGATTCTACTCCCTCCTGGCCTGTAGAGTTTCTGCTGAAAAGTCTGATGATAATCTAAGTCTTTCCTTTGTTCTTCTTTTCCCTGGCTGCCTTGAAAATTCTTTCATTGTCATTAATTTTTAACAGCTTCAATATAACGTGCCTTGGAGAAGGCCTGTTAGGATTGAGGTAATTAGGTGGTCTGTTTGCTTCTTGGACTCGAGGATTCAGTTCTTTCCATAGATTTGGGAATTTCTCATCGACAATTTAAATAGGCTCTTTGTTCCCCTCACCCTCTCTTCTCCTTCTGGTATACTCATTATTCTTATATTGCTCTTTCTGATGAAGTCAGATAATTTTGTAGAGTTCTTTCACTTCCTCTAACAGTCAAGTCTTTCTCTTCTTCCATGTGCATCATTTCCAAATTTTTATCTTTGATATGACTAATCCTTTCCTCCATCTGGTCAGCCATGTTTCCTAAGCTCACTATTTCACTCTTCATCTCTTTCATTGAGTTCTTCAGCTCTGGAATTTGTTTGGTTCTTTTTTAAAATTTCAATCCTCTTTGGTAAAGTATTCATTTTGTCTGCTGATTTTATTTCTGAGTTCATGAAACTGCCTGAGTTTTCTCGCATGTCACTGAGTTTTTTCAGAACTGCAATTTTGAATTCTCTGTCATTTAAGTCACATATTTCCATGTCTTTAAGTTTATTTTCTGGAGATTTTTCATTTTCTTTTTGAGCTGCCTTGTTACCTTGGTTATTCATGGTAATCGACGAGTTATTTCTCTTCCTGGGCATCTACAGGAATGAATTCTGCAGCAGGTTGATACAAAGAGGTCTTTCTTTTGATTTCCAGTAGGTGGTGCTGGAGTTTTTATTTTTCTCTTGCCCTGTTGTGGCTTCTTGCAGTGGAAGATTTTCTGGGGAGGTGAGTGTTTTCTTTGAGACCAGGTCGCCTTGGTCTCAGCACCACGCCTGTGGGAATATGTGGTGGGTGATGACATGCTGAGCCCCTGAAATCCCAGTGCTACCCCTGCAGCCAGATGCAGAGCTGTGTGAGATGCAGAGCTTGTGCCTCAGCAGCCCTGGATGCCTCTAGTGGGATCAGCCACAACAGGTGGATGTGGGATGCGCTGTAGGAGGCAGCTGGTGTGTTTGTGGCTTTATTTTCCTCCGAGTAATAGCGAATGCCAGACCACAGCTGCCTCGCCCCTATATCTCCTCCCTTGTCACTGGGATTAGCTGTAGTGTGTGTGTGCCGCTCAGGAAATGTCTCTCCAGTTCTAAGGGCTGTAGATATTCTGCTCTTTAATCTGACACTGCTACAGTTTCTTCTGCTGCTCACAATGGGAGGGTGTGGGGGAGGTGAGCTCTGGGAGGGTGAGGGAAGGTGGCCAGGCTCCGTGGCTTTGTTTTCCGTCTGAAAGTGAGAGCTGTTGACCACAATTATAGGACTTCTGTATTTGGTCTTCACCCCGAGGACTCTGCCTCAATCACTGTGTTCAGCCATGCTATCTGCATCATTCAGGCAGGAATGCTCGGGGCCACAGAGAGTGCACCTGCAGTCTCAAACCTCCTTTCTCCTGGGACCACAGTGGCTCCAGGCTGCATCAGCAGTCCCCATCTCGGAACTTCTTCCTTCCCTCCTCCCCTGTTTGCCCTAATTCGCCCACCTTCAGATGTTTTGATGCACGGATCTCTCAGACATGTTTGTGTGTTGCGTAGGGTACCCTCTGTTGAATTATAGCCGTTCAACTTGTAACTTTCAAGGGGGACCCCTCATGCCATGTTGCTGACATTACCTCACCCAATTAAGCAATTTCTAAACAGTATTGGAGAATGCAAAGGCCCCAAAGACTAATCATGAAGTTATAGAATATTCACACTGCTCTTATTCTACCAACTTTGCTAATACAGGACAACTGTAGAATGCTACCAGAAGCTCAAAAGCAACACGTAACATAGCATATATTCTATTCTCTGATTAGAGATTTACCATTAAGACCAAAAATGCCTGACAAAAGGAAAAGCCCTGAAGCCAGTGAGTGGATGTGTTAACATTACCGTGTGCAAGCCGCTGGCTCTGCATGGCTTCAGGACCGTGCTCATGTTCCAGGGATGCAGGCAGGCCAACAATGAGATCGAGATCATCCAGCAGAAGGACAGAAGGCTGCCTCCATGCCGCCTCTGAGAAAGCCGCCGTTAGGGCTTTTTGTATATTTTCCAGCCTTTTCCCTTAACACAGAAGATATCAAATGGTTTTAATGTTATTTCACGGCTAGAAAAGTTCAGGGTGCCCTTTTAAAAGCATTAGAGGAGCCGGCCCGGTGGCTGAGGCGGTTAGAGCTCCATGCTCCTAACTCCTGGTTCGATTCCCACGTGGGCCAGTGGGCTCTCAACCACAAGGTTGCCAGTTCAATTCCTCGAGTCCCACAAGGGATGGTGGGCTCCACCCCCTGCAACTAAAATTGAACATGGCACCTTGAGCTGAGCTGCCTCCCGGATGGCTCAGTTGGTTAGAGCGTGGGCTCTCAACCACAAGTTTGCCAGTTCAATTCCTCGAGTCCCACAAGGGATGGTGGGCAGCGCCCCCTGCAACTATGATTGAACATGGCACCTTGAGCTGAGCTGCCGCTGAGCTCCTGGATGGCTCAGTTAGTTGGAGTGCATCCTCTCAACCACAAGGTTGCCGGTTCGACTCCCACAAGAGATGGTGGGCTGCGCCCCCTGCAACTAGCAACGGCCACTGGACCTGGAGCTGAGCTGCGCCCTCCACAACTAAGACTGAAAGGACAACAACTTGACTTGGAAAAAAGTCCTGGAAGTACACACTGTTCCCCAGTAAAGTCCTGTACCCCTTCCCCAATAAAAAAAAATAATAAATAAATAAACATAAAAAAGCATTAGAAAAGCTTAATATTGAAAATTCGATCCATATTTTAAGATAGCAATCATTAAAATTTGTTAATCATTAACATGGTTTAATTAATACAGCGAAGAACTCAGTAAAATACTGAATTTTATAAAACTGAAAAAAGGAATATGCTACCATAATTTCTGTAAGTATTTATTTATGTCTAGCCTCTTTCCATAAAGAATTTCAAGTGGCTTACAATCAAATGCCTAGAGATACTAGAATTGCTATCTTTGAATCATATATTTGGCTTTAAACTTCCTGGTGAATCACAAAGTTCTAATTTTCAAAGTATAGAAAACATACCAATTCATAAGCCAATGTAAAGAGTTGCTGTTACTTTGTTTTAAAACAAAATTTTCACATGAGGCTTCAAGCAGGACTATGAGAGATGGGCAATGTCTCTAAAACCGCATTTATAGTATAATAATGAAGTAATGGATTTTTGGAGGCTATCTCTTCATTTCTTATTATGTACTAGGTTAAAAATACTGAGAGCATAATGACTAATTCGGAATATATGGTAGTGACAGCCAAGGGAAAAAAAATTAACTACTGAAAGTAAAATCTTTCCAATCTTTTAACTGAATAGATAAAAATGTAAATGTTAAACACTTTTAAAAGTACAAAAGTGTATATGGTAAATTGTAATTCTCCTTTCTGCTGTCCACAGACACCCACTTTCCCTGCTTTAAGGCAACCATTCTACCAGTTTCCCATAGCAATTCAGAGATCATTTATACCCATGAGAGTATATTCAAATACTAAATTCTCACAGTGGCATTTCCAGGAATATAGTCTAAAAAGAGTTTTGGCTAGGAAAAAAGAAAACGCCTCCAATAAATATGGAGAGTTTAAAATTTTTTGTTAAAAACATTAGAAAGCCAAAGATTTAAAATTTCTAAGGATTTTCAAATTAGCTATTTGTAGGTGTTAGATTAGCAGCATTAAATAATGTTTGTCTTTCTACCAAAAATAGGATTTATGTAGAGTGTTACCATGTTCATACCTCGTAAAGCTTTACAGTCAACTATCTCCACATGGGCATCCAACATGTCAAATGCTTCCTTACATATTGCCTTGGCTAACGTTGATTTTCCACTCCCCTAGAAAACAATTAATTCATAAGAACTTTCAATATATTCAATCACAGAAATAGCTTCATTAATTCATAAGAACTCTCAATATATTCAATCACAGAAATAGCTTGTCACTGTGGCAACTACAAAGATTCAGCCTCATCAATCACATATATATAAATGATATTATGTACTATATAATGCTATATGTCAATTATAGCTCAATAAAGCCAGGGGGGAACCCCCACATCCCTGGAACTCTAGGATCACATTATGGTGAGGGCATTTAACATAAAATAAACTAATAGGAAGGAGTGAAAATCTGGATTCAGGAAGCTGTAAGAGACCACTGCAGAATAAGTGGGATATAACCACAGGGAAGGTTAACAGATGACAACACAATCTCAGGAATATAAACACCATAAAAAGGGGCATTTCCCACTCCAACGCCAGCATAAATTTGTGGTAATGATATGGGCCAAATGAAAGGGCTGCTCACTACAGAAATTCTAAGTTTTCTTTCTTCAGTGTTTTAACTACATTAGTTTCTTAATCATAAATAATAGATTGTTTTCAACCTGAATCATACGAATCTCCTACCCCTCCTTTAGATAATAACCCTAAAACTTGTGATTCATACTTGTTGATTGTAATCACTGAAGTCTAGTGTCCTCTCCTACCCATTCTGGGCCCAATTCTTGTGCAATTAACAACACTTGAATGACTGGTTGAGGATCAATTAAAATCTATTTTTCCTCATTCAGGGGTCTAGGGGATGCGGAGGGTGCCCCAGCAAGGTTGCCAGTCCCAATCAAAGAAGCCAGCGCAGTCTTCCCGGCGGATCTCGAGACCCCTTCCTCTCATCTGAGATCAGATAGGGCGAGAGTTCCATGAATCCCCCAATAGGTAGGGACAGCTCTATGCCCCCGTCCAGCAGGAAGCAGATACAGAAGAGAGACCTTCTGTCCCTCAACTTCCCATAGAGATTTTATGGGGTTCATGTCTCTCAAAGGGAAAATAAGGCAGGCAATTAGAGATAGACATTGGGTCTCTGCATTCCTGCATAATCCACAGAATGAGGCTGCCAAAAGACCTCCCCTCTCTGCCCAAAGCTTCCCCTTTTCATTGTAATTATCTACCCCTATGAGGAACAAATGGGTACAAATACCCAACTAGACTAAACTGGCCACTCATACCTGTGCAGAAAAGCCACAATGACCTTCATTTCACCTGGGACTCATTATACCATCATTATAATATCATACATATGCCCGGAAGTTCATTAATATCATTATAACAGACTGAACTCTGGGAAGTAACATGCGCAGTCTAACAAGATGAGATAATAGCCTCTTGCCGATCACAGGCGTCAACCAAGCGGTCCCATGCCCAAAAAGGAACAGCCCATTGTAGAGAAAAAAAGGATAAAAACTCCAAATCCTCCCCAGTCTGGGCCCTTTGAGCCTTGCTTTTGCTCAGGGGCCGGCTCCAAACTCTTTGGAGTGTACTTTCTCTTCTAATAATGGCCCTTGAGCCATTCTCTGTTGCTCGCGTCCGCTCCTATTTCTTTGGAGTGTACTATCTCTTCTAATAAACTACTCTTTCACCACTTTATTTCTGTGTCTCGTTCAATTCTTTGCTTGAGACGCCAAGAACCTGAACACTGTGCTGGGAAGAGCCCTCTCTCTGGTAACAGCAATACTAAAAATAATAAACTGCTTTGAGAAAGTTAAAAAAAAGAGAGAAAAAAAGTATCCACCAATCTAGCTGTGTGAGATATGCAGGGGTTACTAAAGTAGGGCTTTTCTTTTAAGCTGCTAGGAGCTGAGGGTGTCCTATGTTCATATTAGTGCCAATCACAATAGAAAATAAACATCTAGTTTGTTAGTTAAAACAATCACTGATACTTAAATCTTTTACCTTTAAAAACAGGTAATGCTTCATTATTTGTTACTAGAAAGAAATAATATGAACATTAAATAATTATTCTAGATACATGAAACTTACCCCTATTTAATTTCAATTATATTTACTGAAAAAATATTTCTCACTTCCCCATTACCTTAAATTAACTGTAATTTTAATTCAGTTTCTTGGTGATTTACAGTAAAACTGTGACCATCAATTAGTGTACAGTGCAGCCCTCAGAGACTTTTAAGATGGACAGAACTGTTTACTTTTGTATTAAGTGACTCCAGACTATATAGGGTTTTGATCCAGTGTGCACTTTCTCTTTTCAAATAAAAGTTTAATTTTTTCCTGATTATAAAATAATATGAAAAAATACAAAATGGTTATAAATACTTATAAGTAGAAAAAGGTGAAAAATCTTCTGTAATGATCCCCCTGTACAGAAGTAACGACTGTCAATTATTGCGATGTGTCATCCTTCCAGGCACTCCACACATATTTTATGTAAATTTATAAAGATAGCATTACAGTATCATGCAGGTTTATAATAAATCACTGTCCTCTTTATCAACAATTATACAGCTGCATCTGCTCCCTAGTACAAAGCCACTGTGGGGATGTATTGGACCGTAATGTTTGAAAAGCCACTTCCTAAGTATATATTTATGCTGCTTCTAATTTTTACCTATTATAAGTAAAGCTAAAATAAATCTCTCTCTCTCTCTTTCTATACATATATATATATATTTACTTGTCAGATTATACCTTTAGAATAAATCTATGGAATTCACTGCAGCAAATGGTGTTTTTTTTTTTACATATCTAAAATTTTGCTAAACATTGTTATAGTGTCCCTAGAAAGGCTGAACATTGGTAGGTTTTTATACATCTTTTAATGTTTCCTCCTTCAATCTACTATTATTTCTTATCATTGTTGTTTTGTCTAGCTTTAACAGCTCTGCATCAGTTCTAATATTTTGTGGACTAGAAAAACATCCAAGCTTGTTGTGCAAAGACAGAAATTTAGCAGGCATCAACAAATACTACCATCATTATAGTTTACAGAATTTCATTTATATTTAAAGTCAATGGGTTTCAAAGAATAAAGATATTAGAGGTGCTGGGGTATACGTTCCACCTGTTAGAATCATTTTGGCTAGTCAGAGGACCTTTTCTCCTTACTTAAAGAAATTCATTATTTGTACAGCACTTTTCAGTTTACAGAGTTCTTTCATGTATATTTTTTCCCTTAAGTGAGGTAATCCTAAAAAGGCAAATAAACTAAAAAACGGCCTGAGGTCACAGTCAGTAAGTACATGACAAATGTGGGACTCAAAACCAGGTCTGCTTGCTCTTCCTATAACTAGGCTACCCCTAGGTGAGACTGAGGAAATCTGGCTTCTGCGTCAGTAGGATATTCCTTTTTCAAAATAAATATTCTACCATGATGATGCATTTTGAAATGTGACATAGGTAATCTAGAAACCACACAGAGCAGTTGCTGTATTTTACCAACCTCTGGGATAAATCCCATTTGATTGTGGTGTGTAATTCTTTTCATATATTGGTTGATTTGATGTGCTAATATTTTATAGAGCATTTTTGCATCTATGTTCATGACAGATATTGGTCTATAGTTTTCTTTTCCTGTAATGTCTGTCTGGTTTTGGTATTAGGGTAATGCTGGCCTTATAGAATGAGTTAGGAAGTATTATCTTTGCTCCTATCCTCTGAAAGAGATTGTACAGAATTGGTATAATTTTTTAAGTGCCTGGTAGAATTAACCAGTGAACCCATCTGGGCCTGGTGCTTTCTGTTTTGGAAGATTATTAACTATTGATTCAATTTTTTTAGATACAGGCCTTTTTATATTGTGTATTTCATCTTGTGTGAATTTTGGCATCTTGTGTCCTTTAAGGAATTGGTCTATTCATCTGTGTTATCAAATTTGTGGACATAGAGTTGTTCATTAATTACTACTTTACTATCCTTTTAATGTCCATGGGATCTGTAGTGATGTCCCTTCCATTTTTTATTTCAGATATCAGTAATTTGTGTTCTCTTTGTTCCAGTTTGTTCCAATTTTTATTGGGCTGTTACACAGGGAGTTTACTCTGTGATAATCCACTGGGTTTACAATTTGTGCACTTTGTTATTTGTGTCCTCCATTTCAACTTAAAAATTAAAAATATTTGAAAATAAAATTCAAATTTTATCATGGCTTTTCCTTGTTCTAACGATGAATTCAAAATTCTTTTTTCTCTTTTCTCTTTCCAGCTCTATTGAGATATAATTTGTCTTACAACTTTGGATAAGTTTAAAGTATAAAACATGATGATCTAATACCCTTATATATTGCAAAATGATTACCACGATAGGGTTAATTAACACCTCCATCACCTAATTACCATTTCTTTTCTGTGGTAATAGATCTAAGATCTATTCTCTTAGCAACTTTCAGGTATATAATACAGCATTGTTAACCATAATCACCGTGCTGTGTATCATCTCTTTTTTTCCTTAGCTTGGTTAGAGGCTTATCAACTTTATCGATCTTTTCAGATAATCAGCTTTTGGCTTCACTGATTTTCTCTACTGATTTCCTGTTTTTGATTCATTGATTTCTGCTCTAATTCTTATTATTTCTTTTCTGCTTACATTGGATTCAATTTGCTCTTCCTAAGGTGGAAACATATTGGAGTAGTTGCTATGTCTTAAATAAGAATCAAAAGAAAGCAGCTAGGCTAGTAACAGAAAAAAAAAGTTATTGTATTGGAGTTAAAAGTGAACAGCAATGAAAAAGCCTTAAAATTTTGAATTGCAAAAAAGCACAAAGAATCACAAAGACCACATTATATCCCTGGCATCAATACTGTGTTGTAGAGAATAGAACTTTAAAAGGGCAGGGAACCTCAGGCAAAATTGACAAAGCTTAAAGAAAGAGAGGACACAATCACCATTATCAGGAAACAGGACGTCACAACAGATTCCACAATCATTAAAAGGATAATAAGAGAATACTACAAATAATTTTATGCTCATAAATTTGACAAATTAGAAGAAATGGAACAATTCCTCGATAATTACCAAATGTCTGCCAAGATAAAATAGACAATTAAGGAAACTGAATTTATAATTTAAAAACTAACAATAAAGAAATCTCCAGGCCCAGATGGTTCCACTGGAGTTTTAACCAAACATTTAAAGAAAAATGAACACCAATTTTATATAATCTCTTCCAGAAAACAGAACAGTAGGGAACACCTCTCAACTCTTTATTATCCTGATAGCAAAACTAAACAAAGACAGTATGGAAAAAGAAAACTATAGGTTAGTATCTTTCATGAAATTAGATGTAAAAATCCTCGACAAAATATTGGCGAACAGAATTTAGCAATGTGTAAAAAAAAAAAAAAATACATCATAATCAAGTGGGATTTACTACAGATATGCAAGGTTGGATCAACATTTGAAAATCAATCAATCCTATTAACACCCTAAAAAAGAAAAATCATACAATCTTATCGATTGATACAGAAAAAGGGCAGGAAGAGTATCACTGTATTCATCACCACTTTGCAATATCTAATAACAGACACTCAAAAATAGTGCTGAAGGAATGAATGCTTTCCATATCTCATATTAATAATCTTAATTATTAATAATTAATAAACAGATGATCAAACCCCAAAAAAGAGAAATTAAAAGTTATTAGTGAAATTAGCACATTTTAATCACATACCTTTCCTCCTGTGAGCAAAAGGGCTCCATTCCTAAGTCCTGCCACAAGGGACATCAGCTGCCGAGACAAAGGGCGTCCCAGGAGGCTATGAATGATGTGCTCCATGGAGGATTCGCCTAAGGAATTCACTCCTCTGCAAAATATGTAAATAGTTGCATAATAAAACACTGAAGCAGAATAAAATCTAACCATAAAAAATTGTGAAACTTTTCTTCCTAAGCTAGTTAATTATTTTTAAAAGAGTAAAATCTTAAAAATTCTCCTTTACTTGAAAGTATATTGAATTACTGCCAAATCTGAGTCACAGTTTTTAACTTTCAAACATGTGCAATAACTGAAAGTTTTGTCCTAATAGGAGTCCTTAAGGAATTTGTCTTAACATATACAAACACCTCATAATGATTCCTGCTTTGGTAATCAACACAATCATAAATGGGTGCTTCTGAAGTGTTAAGATAATTGAAGATTTATTTCCTCTTAAACATCGCCTTTGAAATCCGGTTTCAATCTGTAGATTATACAAATATGAACTTCAGCCTAACTCCTGATTGACTGCCATTTTATTTCTGATAAATATCATAAATTCCTAAAATTAGAGTCTGAACTGAAGAGATTTTACTTTATACATGAATATTATGCTGTATTTAAACATTGTTACTTTATAGTTTAAACTTTTTACTGAAACATTTATAGACTATACTATTATAGGAAATCAAGTCACTACTACTACATCTATTAAAAGCCTCTGTGAAGAATTCTGAGAGGTAATGGTTATATGGGATTTCATGTTGTATAAGAAATAAGAGGTTCTTTTCAGATTTGTCTAAAAAGTTGAGGAAAACACAAATAATTCCAATTATTATTATTAATAACTAATAATCCCAGTTAATATTGAAGGAATAACTTAATTTGAAATATTTTTAAACGTTCAACTAACATTTATAGATTGAACTTTTAAAATAAATTTATTAGCTCTAAGAATTATTGTTATGATTCTAGGTATGATCTAGGTCATACCTAGTTGCTTTCTTCTCACAAATCTCAAAGGAGACTTCCGATTAAGATAGCACAGTAGGTAAACACTGTACTCGCCTCCTCCCACAACCACGTCAAAATTATAATTATAAAACAACCATCCTTGAGAATCACCTGAAGACTAGCTGAACAGAAGTCCTATAACTAAGGCTATAAAGAAGAAGCCACATTGAGACTGCTAGGAGGGGCGGAGATGCGAAATGGGCTGGTCCCACACCCACGTGGGGCAGTTAAGAATTGGGAGGGATATCTCAGCTGCAGAGAACCCCCCTGAGGAGAGAGGGCTCCCAGCTCCACATTGGGCTCCTCAGCCCAGAGTTCCAGTGCTGAGAAGAGAATTCACCACAAATTCTGATTGTGAAAATCAGTGGGGAATCTGTCTGGGTGATACAGAGAGCTGCTGTAGACCCAGGCAGCTTTTTAAAGGGCCTGAACACAGACTCACTCACCCTAAGCCCCAACAAAAGGACAGCAGCTCAAAAAGTGCCAGGGACAAATAGGGAGAAATTGAATTGTTTGGCTTTAAGGCAAGGGCTGGAGGGGCAGCTCTCTTGGAGACTAAAGTGCCAGAAGGCACCATTGTTCCTCTGCAGAGCCCTCCCCACACAGAGCCTGCAGGCACAGGAGGGCACCAAATCTGAGTCTACATTAACCTGGCTAACGCCACTCTCACCCCACCCTGGTGATTCTCTGAAACCCCATTCCACCCAATTCTCAAGCCTGGCCTGAACCTCTCTCAGAGTTAATACATACAAGCAGCTGGCCTGGATCCACAATATGGACTTTCCTAAAATCTCCCAAAGGTTCATAAACCCCAAACGAGTAGCAGGCTGGCCTCAGTGTGCCCTGTACCTCTTGCTAAGTAGCCCAAGCCTGCTATTAGCAGCAGCCAGCCTCGGTTCACAGCACAACCACTCCCAGGTGCCTCCAAGCGCAGCACAGGCAGCAACCAACAATAGATCATTTTGTAACTCCTACCAGGTTGCCCTGTGCTAGAAAAAAGCAACAGCTAACCTTGGCCAGCCCTGGATCCCCTTTCAAGAGGCCCTAGAACTAACACACTTGGTGACTGGCTTCAGACCACACCAGAGCACCATCCAATTAGCACCACAAACGACACACCCAAAGGGTGGATTCAGCAGGCACCAGAGCCCCACTAATGTGAGTCCCATTCTGTAGGGTCAGCCCCTACACAACAGCTTGTCCAGTGTAGTCACTGTCAACCTGAGGGCCAATCCTACCCACTGATGTGCCAATAGCAATCAAGGCTCAACTACAACAGAGAGTACACACATCCCACAAGGGACACCCAGCTCAGGTGAATAGGGAGGCTGAGCAACTGGGACCCACAGCACACCTATTACATAAGCCACTCTACTAAAACCAGAAGCATACCAGGCTTGCCTAATACACAGAAACAAACACATTTGTCTCCAGCCAAAATATGGAGACAAAGAAACATGTCCCAAATGAGAGAACAGAACAAAGCTCCAGAAAAAGAACTAAACAAAATGGAGCCAAGCAATCTACCAGACACAGAATTCAAAACACTGGTTATAAGGATGCTCAGTGATCTCAGGGAGAATTTCAACAAAGAGATAGGAAACAAAAAAGGAGATAGAAAACATAAAAAAGAACCAGTCAGAAATGAAGAATACAGTCACTGAAATGAGGAATACATCAGATAAAATCAACAGCAGATTAGATGAAGCAGAGGATCAAATCAGTGGTTTAGAAGATTAAAAGATAAGGTAGCAGAAAACACCCAATTGGAACAGCCAAAAAAATTAATAAATCCAAAAAATATTAGGATAGTTTAAGGGGCCTCTGGGACAACATTAAGTGTACCAATATTCACATCATAGAGGTACCAGAAGGAGAGAAAGCTCAAGATTGAAAACTTCTCTAACCTGGTGAAGGAAATATAGACATACAAGTCTAGGAAGTACAGAGAGTCCTGAACAAGCTAATCCCAAAGAGGCCCACAACAAGACACATCATAATTAAAATGCCACAGGTTAAAGACAAAGAAAGAATCTTAAATGCAGCAAGAGAAAAGCTGTTAGTTACCTATAAGAAAGCGCTGATAAGACTGTCAGCTGATTTCTCAACAGAAACTTTGCAGCCAGAAGGGACTGGGAGGAAACATACAAAGTGATGAAAAGCAAGGACCTAAAACCAACACTACTCTACACAGCAAGGCTAGTATATAGAATGGAAGGAGAGAGAAAGAACTTCCCAGACAAGAAAAAGCTAAAGTACTTCATTAATACCAAACCAGTACTACAAGAAATGTTAAAGAGACTTCTTTAAGAAGAAGAAAAAATCAAAAATAAAAGAATGTATTGCAAAGAGAAAAATTCTCACTGACAAAGGCAAACACATGATGAAAACAGAGCCTCAACCAACACTAAAGCTGATACAAAGTTTAGAAGGCAAAAGTAGGAAGATCATGTGTAATTACAACACTAAATTAAGGGATATATACAAACACACACAAAAGAAGTAAAAAATAATGACAAAAACATAAACATGGATGGGGTGAGTAAAAATGGTAGTGATTTTGAATGTGTTCAAACTTAAGCAACCATCAACTTAAAATAGATGTTATAAACATAGCTTGGTATATATACTTTAAGCATATGGTAACCAGAAACCAAAAATCTCCAAGAGCTTTACCAGAAATAAAGAGAAACAAATCCAAACACTACAGAAAGACATCAACGTATGAGAGAAGAGAGAAAGAGAATAAGGAACAGAGAATTACAAAAACAATCAATAAAATGGCAATAACTGCATACCTATCAACAATTAGTTTAAACGTAAATTGATTAAATGCTCCAATCAACAGATGAATGGATAAAGAAGATTGGTACACATATATAATGGAATATTACTTGGCTATAAGAAAGAATGAAATCTTACCATTTGTGGCAACACATGTTGGCCTAGAGGGTATTATGCTAAATGAAATAAGTCAGACAGAGAAAGACAAATACCATATGATTTCACTTACATGTGAAATCTAAAAAACAAACAAAAAAAAAACAGAAACAGATTTATAGATACAGAAAACAAACTGATGGTTGCCAGATGGGAGGAGGAGTTGGGGAACTGGGTGAAAAAAGTAAAGGGGTTTAAGAAGTATAAATTGATAGTTACAAAATAGTCACAGGAACATAAAGTACAGCTTACGGAATATAGTCAAATAATATTGTAATAACTACTTAATGTGTCGGGGTACTAGACTTTTCAGGGGGATCACTTTACAAGTTATTTAAATGTCTAACCATTACGCGGTACACCTGAAACTAATATAATATTGAATGTCAACTGTAATTGAAAAAACTGAAATCTCAGAGTAAAATTTCTAATAAGCTTCAGACTTTTAGTTATCTGAGACAAGGCAAGTTACTAAGCTAGGTGTGAAAACAGAAACAATCCTTGAAAAAATATCTAATGCATCAGTTAGATTATTCAATGACATTAACATCTACTTTAATATTTACACATAAAAACCCTGCCAGAGATAATGTCAAATATATCTGTAAACATGCTAATTTGGCCATAACTTCTTACCCCAAGCAGTTCAGCTTTAAAAAAGGAAGAATAAAGTCAATTTCCTCACTGTTTTCTTCTTTTACCATAGGATCTAGAAGGACCTATAGTGGCAAGGAAAAATCAGTTTTACATTTCAAAGTTATATTTTTCACTGTGTTTCTTGGGTCCCAGGAAACTGAATTGCTGATTCTGTTACACCAGAGAGAAAAGATATACTATGCTTGCAAGATCATTACTTAAAATAGCTTTGACAATAATAATTTATTCATCCACAGAACACAAATATTTATGGTCAATAAGCAATAAAGAATGTCATCTCCTTAATGCATTTTACAGATCTATTTTTATTTGCAATTTTCATTTGTGTCATATTTATTCTTTTCACAATTCTTACACTTGTATCTTCTCTGAAAGGTACTGCTTCAATTATCTTTCAAAAGTAGAGAAACAATGTCTACCTCCAAACCACTGAAATTCTAAAGGGCTAGAGTATCTTCTATTTTATAATGATAAGAGTAAATATCCTAACTAAAACATAATAATCTAAAAAGTCTACTTTTAAAATACTTGTGGAAGAAAAGTCATATAATATTTGTGAATAGTTGAGAATTTAAGAATTGCCAAAATAATATGGGTTGTACCACAAAGTTGAAGATAATATGAATTTTAAAAATCAAACTACTAAAGCTAAGTTTTCCTTTCTTTCTTTCTTTCTCTCTCTCTCTCTCTCTCTCTCTCTCTCTCTCTCTCTCTCTCTCTCTCTCTCTCTCTTTCTTTCTTTTTTTTTAAGGAGGGCGCAGCTCACAGTGGCCCATGCAGGGATCCAACCGGCAACCTTGGTGTTATCAGCACCACACTCTAACCAACTGAGCTAACCCGCCACCCCAGTTTTCCTTTGTTTTAATATAGGAGAATTTTAAATTATGATCCATTTGCCAGTTAATATTATCAGTTCTATTCCTGAAACTTAATTGTGCTGAGGCATTGATTTTAAATTTCTGATAAATCAATAATTAGTTTAGATAAGTTAAAGATTATAGAATATTTTAAATCAAGTTATTCCTTACTCTTATCATTTGAGTTTCTACTATACTTTAGGATGCAAGGTCTTACAAGTAAATTCATACTTTATCAATCACATGTGACAAATATTGTTTCATTAAATATTCAATAGTATGCAATTACTTGTATTGTGATCTTCTGTAGCAGATTGGTACTCAACAGAAAAATATTTTCTTCTTTTTCTTTTTGCCAAGAATGAACTACATTCAGAAAAAACTCCTTCAACCCTACTGAAAAGAAAGTAATAAATGTAGAGTTAGTACTGAAGTGGAGATGAAATAATTTAAGATTTTAAATATCAAATTTATTTAAATTTAAATAAAGGCATTCTTCGGTATGTAAAATCTGTTTACATGTTTCTTGTTCACACGTGTCACAAGTTGGAAAAACAATGAAAAATGTGATGACTTCTCCAATAGGAAAAATATCAAAATAACAAATAAAATTTACCCACCATCTTTAATTCCCAGCCTAATATATTCTTTCTCTGATATTATCAAAGGAAATGTGGTCGTAGTAGATTGCTGTAGCCATGAAGAGAACACAGTTTTTATGTCTTCTTCACAGACGTCTTTAGGCTGCCAGAGAAAATGAAAGAACAGTAATAAATTATCCTGATCCTGACCTTACCCTTAACATTAATACCCTTATTTTAACACCTCATAATCTTGCTAATAAAATGTAAACTTTACCCAAAAAAAACCAGGAAGGATGTTCATATTCTATAGGCACAGATTTTGGATTTGATACTCTAGTCAGTACAAAGAACACAGTTTTACCTGAAGGAACATTTATACAAGTGGCAAAGTTTTAAATGCTCTTTTTGACTATGCCCAGTGATAACACGTGCCATAATTTGAATTTGGTTCACTGAATAAGCATTCCCACCTCATTCTCCTTTGTCTCCCTCTACTATAGAGGTGGGAAAGCAAACTCCTAGCTTGGATTCCCACCTTGGAGGGGTGTGTGTGTGTGTGTCTGGATTCTGGACAGTGGTGTGCAATCAGCAATCCTTGGGAAAGGCTTCTCTTTCTGATTAAAAGGTAGAGAAACCTTATAAGGAGAAGGCTTTTGCTTTGTGCCTTTCCTTCTGCTGCATGAATGCAAATGTGATGGCTAATTAGCACAACAAATATCTTGCTTCTGATAGGAGGAAAGTCATAGGGTAAGGATGGCAGAAAGGAAGACCAAGGGAGCCTAGATCCTTGATGACATGGTTTAACCACCTACAGATCCTCTCAATTTCTTTATACATCAGAAAAACTCTTTACATATTCAAGTTACTTTCTTTTCTTTTTTTCTGTTAAGCTGGCCACAGTGCTCATATACTCAACAAGTAAAGTGTTAATACATTGTTAAAAAGGTATGAAGAAATTCTGAGAAAAACATTGCTAATTTTTAAAGTTTTCAAAATTAAAATTATTAAGTTTTTAAAACCTATTTGAAATTAAAAACAGGAAAAACAAAAATTCTTATAGGAAAGTTGGTTAATATCTGCCCAGGAAGATTAAACCTCTATGCTGTAATTTCTCGACTGGTATCTATTCTCTCTCTTCATCCAGAGTTAAGCTTTTATTTGCTGATTAAGCTCAGTTCAAAACTTGATCACTACCAAAAGTAGTCTAAACTAAGTACAGTCATCACTTTCCCATTCTTAAAAATCACAGAAATAGTTACTTCTTTGGACATTTTTGGGCAATGAGATTAAAGACCTAAACAAAATAATAAACTGAAAATGAGAACTATTTAAAATCAAGACTTTTAGAATCAGAAAGCAATTGACAGTTCCTCTAGAATCAAACATCTTTATGTCCCAGGCGATATAATCATAGCCCAGAGAGACCTGCCAAGGTCATAAACCTTCCACTAAAATATGCAACGTAGGATAGAAAAGGAATTCTGTAGTAATATCCCATTAGTGAGGGAAAAAAAAAATATCTCATGACCAGTGGCTAGTTATTTTCATACATAAGAGATGTAACTTTTGAAAAATACCAAGGTCAGTAACCAGAAAGTTAAAACAAAACTACAAATCACTGTGTACTGTTCAGCCAATGTATTAAATACTCAGTTACATAATATTACGGAAATGGCATCATTCTATTTGTTTTCCTCTTCTCTAGTCACATAATATAATCTATCTTATCTGGGGTTTCATCAACTAGAAAGTTCTGCTAAATTGGTTCTTCCATGACTTAATGACCATCATGATCCTGAGGTTCCAAAAGTACTATTTGAATTATCACAGAAGGAATATTTTGAACATATAATACAATCATTCTCCTGCATTATAATCCTCTGAGAACTGGTAACCCAAACTTGTACAGATGATAATACTCTATTAAAAAGATTTTACAATTAAGTTCAACATCTCATTTCCTGGCCATACCAATTCTAAAGGATTAACAGAGTAGGAAAGTAAAACAGTCTAGCACTCTTTTAGGCTGCAGTATTAATACTGAAATAACATGGGAGAAATTTTTAAAAATTACGTAGATGTATAATTTAAAAATATTAATTTTAAAAGCCAAAAATATCCATATTTATATTGGCACAGTATACATCATATGTGTATTGTTTATTAAAGACTTCTTGGTTTCTTTTCTCAAAAAGTTAAACAGAATTACCATATGATCCAGCAATTCTACTCCTAGGTATGAGGTGGGACAATTAAGTTCGCAAACTCATCCTAGAAAAAGTGCTACATACCTCATTGCTGGATATCACTACAGTCACCTATGAAGTCTCCCCTTGGGAAGCTATGCACCAACGCCAGCGCCTAGTCCACCCTTCAAAGCAATTTTGGAACTCTTTTTCTGGAATGGCCCATCAGAGCTGTCGCTGTATTACCCTTGATGTCCTGAATGTCATCAAAATGTCTACCTTTCAATATTTCCTTTATCTTCGGGTAAAGAAAGAAGTCACTGGGGGCCAGATCAGGTGAGTAGGGAAGGTGTTCCAATACAGTTATTTGTTTACTGGCCAAAAACTCCCTCACAGACAGTGCCAAGTGAGCCGGTGCATTGTCGTGATGCAAAAGCCATGAATTGTTGGCAAAAAGTTCAGGATGTTTAACTTTTTCACACAGCCTTTTCAGCACTTCCAAATAGTAAACTTGGTTAATTGTTTGTCCAGTTGGTACAAATTCATAATAAATAATCCCTCTGATATCAAAAAAGGTTAGCAACATCGTTGCAACAAATTCGCGAACTTAATTGTTCGACCTCATATATACCAAAAGAATTGAAAGCAAGAACTCATACAGATAGTTGGACACCAACATTTATAGCCACATTATTCACAATAGCTAAGAGGTATAAACAACCCAAGTCCACTAAGAGATGAATGGATAAACAAAATGTAATATATCCATAGAAAGGAATATTATTCAGCCATAAAAAGGGATAAAGTTCTGATACATGCTACAACATGGATGAACCTTGGAAACATGTTAAGTAAAATAAGCCAGACACAAAGAACAAATATTGTATGATTCCACTTATATGAAATATTTAGAATAAGCAAATTTACAGAGATAGATTATAGATTAGAGGTTACCAGGAGCTAGGGGAGGTAGGGATGAAGAGTTATTATTTAAAGGACACAGAGTTTCTGTTGGGTTGATGGGAAAGTTTTGGAAACAGATAGTGGTGATGGTTGCACAATATTATGAATGTGATAATGCCAATGAATTGTACATCTAAAAATGGCTAAAATCACATTTTTATGTTACATATATTTTACCACAATAAAGAAAAAGGAAAAAAGACTTTCTAGCAAAAAGAAGTACAACATTCTTATCACTTAGCTAAAGCAACTAGAAGTTTTCAACACATGTAAAACAATTGTAACATAACATACAAATTTGAACTCACTAAGTTTTCTCTTGGTTGTAATTTTAGAGACCTTGGAATTTTAGGGGTAACTTCCACTGGAGTTATTCTGACTACTGCATGCATTTCTATATTTAGTTTCTTTCTCAGGTCATCTGGAATCTGAAATTTAAAAATGAACAGAAATATAAATACGCTCAAAGCTTGATTAAAAAATATTCCAGAGCACACATATTCAAATTAACTTCTATGAATTCAGGTGAAATTATAGGAGCTATCATGATTCGCAGTATAAACAGATGGATAGTTAGGTACTGTTATATTACAAACATTTCAATTTTCCCCCTGCATTTCTTTCTTTTAACCTCTTCTTCAGAATGTGATCAATTTTGATCTATCAAGTCAAACCTGTCTGAGTACCTGATGGTAACCACTGCCACTCCTCACTGGCCATGGCTCCCCACCTTTAGAGTGGGAAGTGAGACTCCTCACTGCTATCTTATGTGGTCCCCAAGACTTCACCACCATCACTTCTTCACCCCGTCCTCACCATTCCAAAGAGTATTCCTACCTAACGGCAGAACCATTAATAAAAGGAGGTTAAGTCATAGCAAGTTCAGCATTAAACAATTTGGTTTTGAAGATGCAGTGGGATCTACTAAACCGAGTTTAGAGCTAACAGAAAATAGTAAGGCAGTGGTCTGGAGCTTTAGAAAATGCTGTAGGCTGAAGAGATGAAAACTTTCTAAGTCAACTGCATAAAGGTGATAGGGAAAACTGTGGAAGTAAAAGAAATCTACAAAGGAAACCCCCTTCCCTTCCTATTTTTCTTCACTGTCTTAACAATTTCCTCCCTTTCTCACTGTGAAGTTTTGCTTCACAATGGTTCAAAATTAGGGTCAAATAAGTGGGACTGGTGACTCATTTCACATAGCTAGCATTTATATTTGAGGCCAGGATGAGCCAGTGAACACTAGTTCCTTTTAATTCCTCTCCCCATTACACAGGTTAAAGAGCTGATACCAGCAGAGTAAGCTTCTGGGCTCATTCCAGTCAGGTACCGTTACAGGTAGCAGGAAGGTCGCCTCACACCGTAGGTCTCTCTCTACACTGGGCATTTTCCCCAACACATAACAAGTCTTTCTTGTGTTTTCAAGAACTTGGAAACAAATCTTCTGCAGGTATTAAAGATACAAGGATTCGTAGGGCACTCCAAGCTAAGCGTGAACTCTGGAGTCAGCGTGCCTAGTTTTACTCCTAGTTCTACTTACTAGCTATGTAACCATGGGCAAGTAATTTTGATCTCTCTAGGCCTGTACCTGTCTAATATTATACTGTCCAAATTTACATAGGCAGAAAATGCACAATCTGTACCCAAACAAGGACTCTACCCTGCAATCAGAAATCTGTTCCTGCAGAGACTTTGGATACTATTTCTTATTAATCTGGTTTTCAATTTGTATATATTATTCTAATTCATAATTTGGGGAAGTTCAAACAACATAAAATTATTTCCTTCCTAATTATAAAATTTATACTAACCCAGACTTTTCCAAGATGGAGAGCTTCTACATTTTTGGCGTATTTTATGGCATTCTTCAATTCCTCAAGTCCGTTCCAGACGACCTTCAGTACACAGGACTTACCATATTCTTGACTGTGGTCTAGGCTAATTTGTTTTTGATTTACTGGTTCTGACACCTGCTTCTCTTTTTCAGCTGACAGGACTTTCTGCTTTGTTTTACTCTGCTGTTGCTTTGGAGAAAAGAGCTTAACGAGCTTTCCATAGGTCACAGTAAAGCTGGGCTCCACATCAAAATATTCCTGGTCCCATGGAAATACATGAATGGCATAGTATTTGTGAAACACAGAAGTTGCTGATGAGTTACATACACTGGGAGGCTGAGATTTGCATACTCTGAAAATATTGTCTACAGGAACAACTTTTGACTGGATCTTTTTGAATGCATTGATTTCAGTTATACCCCAGGATGTCTCTTGTTTCTTCTCAGACCCAAAGGAAAAAATGCTTTCTATCATACTCCATAAGCTTGATGGTGGGTCAATTGTATCCTCTGAATCTGTTTCATTAGACCCAGTGACTCTTGTAGTATGTGACTGAAGTTGCTTGGTTTGCAGTTCTTTTATCAATTCTTGTTGGTCTCTTTCATAATAATGAAATGTTCCACGTGTATCATCTGCTTTTGAAAAAGTATTCTCTTTGGCTTGGCGGGTCTTTGGCTGAATAAGGAGTTTTGTGTCTGTTTCCAGCCTTCCATAAGTAGCAGCTGGTATTAGTGTAACTGTGTAGAAAATAAGACGCATTAGTGCACGTTCGCCTCTGTTTTAGATTCAGTGATATGGCATAGAGTATGATGGCAAATATTACGATAGCACCTACCAATTTGGATAAATATGTAAGTTTGTTGATCAACCCAAACAGGAAAAATGGCTTTTGGAAAAACAATTCGAATTTGATCTAGAAGATGCTGTTCAAGGGAAGCAGCATGCAGCTCCTAGAACCAATGACAAAAAGACCAATTCACTTCATATTTTGTCCACTCCATGTCTAGTAAGAAAATCTCAAGTCATTCTTATAACTCAAACCAACTCAGAACGTATAACGAAGCCAGAGAAATCTAAAGACACTGATATTTTGAAGTAGTTTAATGTCAAACTGGGATAGTTCTCATTTTGTTTTCTTTACCAGTATCTCCCAATCATCTGCTGAGAGCGGTTCCACCTCAACTTGTTCACAAGACACCACATGGGAACACGGCTTGAGAAAAACCTAGAAAAAATTTAAAATGTAAAACTGCTTTTAAAAAACTTTTCTGTATCTCTAGAAAATAAGAAGTTCTCTCTTTAGGTATGTAATTAAGTGTGTGTGTGTCTGTGTATAGTCTCTCATTTGACAAATATTTATTAAGTACTGATTCTTAGCTAGACTTTGATATACTCAGCATTTTAGGAAAACTTGTTTCACAATTAATTACAGAATAAAGGAAAATACATCCTAGCACAACACATGTTTTTAAAAAATAAAATAAAGGTTTTATGTCCATTTCTTATTCATGTAACTTCTTTTTCATTAGACATGGACCAGAATTGTCAAAAAACAAACAAACAAACAAACAAACAACAACAACAAAAACTCAAAGAGAGCAGAACTGTAATTTGTTATGCAATCCTTGGCAAAATATTCCATCTCCCTTGGTTTGTAGAGCAAGCACCAAAGTTAGTGATTTCTCAGGTTACTCTGGTGCTAAAGTTTTAAGATTCTGGCAAAAACTTAGGGTAAGCAAAGGACTAGTGCGAGGCCTATGGATTTCTTATCAAACACATGCATGAACAAAATTAGTCTGTGTTGAAAACAAGTTAAAAAGATGTGACTATCTTTTGTACAGTTGTGGGAAACTGGTAATAGGAAGCAAATTAGCCCCATCTATCAAATTTTTAAATGTGCAGCCCAATTCAATTTTTACTATTTCATTCCATATATATATAGAGAGAGATGTTCAATGCATATTATTTGTAATACATGGAAAAGTATCTCTGATCTAGTTTGTGGGAAAAAATTGCAGAAAATATGTATGATCTCATTTTTTAAATCCTAAAGGTCTAGTGAGATCCCAATATACAATATATACTCATTCTGAGACTGGAGTTAGAGAAATAGAAAAATTTTTTTTACTTTTAATGTATTACTTCTATAGTTTAAATATTTTTAAAGGAATAAATTAGTGAATATAATAAAATGACAAAATAGACATGAGTCCTTAAGCTTTGGAGTTTATAATCTAAACACATTAAATTCATAGGCAAGATTAAAATGGAAAAATAACATCCCTCTTTTGTAGGACAGTTTTCTAAAAATCAAGTATAACCCTGGAAGGTTAGAAAATTTGTCAGAAACAAATGAAATGAAGTTTGATAACAGAAAGTAAAATGTAATAATTTATAAAGCAAAAATAATTGCACAAAAGCAAAATTAGGGAACATGGAAAGTGAGTAAAATAGAGAGCAGAATATAAAGTCAACTAGAGAGCTTGGTAGACTGTAAGATAATGAGTTAATATCAGAGTATATGGTAGACAATGACTTAACAGAGTATATAGTCAACTTGAATACCTCGGACTAATTATAGGAACATACAAGTTAGGTGTCATCTCTCTCCTTAAAAAAAATCTGACTTCTAAATTTTATTTTCATTGCTATATTATGCGATATTAGAAAAATGTCATTTTCATCACATTTTGTGCTTACCTGTTCCCCATTTGAGAGTCCAAGTTTCTGACCAATTTGTCTGTTAATTTCAGCCACATTTTCACCTTGATCGCTGAAATGCCTGCCTTCCACCCAGCTCAAGAATGCAGGCTGGTGACCCCAGGTTACTTCTATAGCTTGATTCTATTTATTCAGAAATAAAAAATAGGGGGAAATACTTTGAAAGTTTTTACATGCTTTTCTGGATTCATATAAAAAACTATTATTGCAATCCACAAACACAAAAAAAAGTTCTATAGATAGTTGATAGCTCTCTGTTATCCACATCTGTCATAGCATTTAAAAAGCTATAATCATCTCAAACATGCAACAATGGTGATACTATACATGAAACCAATATACTTACTCTTATGATAGCATTATAAATTGATTCAATCATTCCAAAATTCAAAGTGGCAAAAGGCAGAGAATGAACTTATATGACTTTGGGGTGTGTGTGTGTGTGTGTGTGTGCATGTGTATGTATAATTAATTAATGACTCAAAGAAGAAAAAACCTACATCAGAATATATCTCTGTAGTATTTTCTATAAGAATGAAAACAGGATTGGCTTAAGTGTCTACCAATAGGAAAATTATTAAATAAGCTATAAATTTACTATTTTAAAATGAGTCAATAATAGAAACATATACCATGATCACTAAAAATGTAACAGTATTGCTCTTAGAAATGTTTTTTTTTTTTGGATCTCTCTTCTTGGTCAAGGGAAACGAGAAAAAATAAACAAAGGAGACTACATCAAACTAAAAAAAGTTTTTACACAGCAAAGGAAACCATCAACAAAACAAAAGGCAACCTACTGAATGGGAGAAGATATTCACCAGTAATATACCTGATAAGGGGTTAATATCCAATATTTATAAAGAACTCATACAACAACAAAAAACCAAACAATCCAATTTAAAAATGGGCAGAGGACCTGAATAGACATTTCTCTAAAGAGGACATACAGCTGGATGGCCAACAGACAGACATATGAAAAGATGCTCAATGTCACTAATCATCAGAGAAATGCAAATTAAAACCTCAGTGCAATATTACTTTACACCTGTCAGAATGGCTATCATCAATAAGTCAACAAAAACAAGTGTTGGCATGCAGTGTTGGTGGGATTGCAAATTGGTCCAGCCACTATGGAAAACAGTATGGACATTCCTCAGAAAATTAAAAATTGACTACATATGACTCAGTAATTCCACTTCTGGGTATTTATCTGAAGAAACCCAAACACTAATTCAAAAAGATATATGCATGCCTTTGTTCACTGCAGCATTATTTACAATAGCCAAGATATTAAAGCAACCTAAATGTCCGTCAATAGAGGACTGGATAAAGAAGATATAATACATACATACAATCGAATATTACTCAGCCATAAAAAAGAGTGAAATCTTACCATTTGTGACAACATAGGTGGACCTAGAGGTATTATGCTAAGTAAAATAAGTCAGACAGAGGAAGACAAATACCATATGATTTCACTTATATGCGGAATCTTAAAGACCAAATTAAATGAACAAACAAAATACAAAAAGACTAATACCATAGATACAGAGAACACACTCATGGTTGTCAGATGGGAGAAGGATTTGGGGGCAGGGCGAAAAAGGAGAAAGGATTAAGAAGTACAAATTGACAGTTACAAAATAGTCATGGGGACATAAAGTATGGCTTAGGGAATGTAGTCAATAATAATGTAATACCTATGTATGGTGCCAGGTGGGTACTAGATGGGGGATCACTTTGCAGGTTATATAAATGTCTAATGATTGTGCTGTACACCTGAAACTAATGTAATACTGGATGTTAATTGTAACTGAAAAAATTTTAAAAAGTAGCAGTATTTATTGATTAGAATAATAAATTCAGATGGTAAAAGCACAAAAAATTATAAAACGTGAGAGCAGGTCCCTATTCCCAGAGGTAATTAACTGTTAATAGTGTCTTATGTATACTTCCAGAAATTTTATATTACGCAGCTTCATAAATAAAAATCTAAAGTTCTAGAACTATGGAAACATATTTTATAAGAAAATAGTAAAACATGACATTTATTTTCATTTAGAACATTTGTATAAAATATTTAAGTTTGTCACTAAGTATTAAAAAACAATGTTTTCTATGATTAAAGAATTACAAACTCATTATAAAAACCTCGGAAAATATATAAACTTGGAAGGAAAAAAAGGAATTATTGGTATTCCCTCCACAAAAAGACAACCATGAGAACAATTTTGTCTATTTATGGCTAATCTTTTTTTATGCAAAGTTTTTCACTTTATACAAGTTAATTTTAAATTAATAATTTTTTTAACTTATTGGGGTAACATTGGTTAATAACATTATATACATTTATAACAAACATCTTTATACTCCATTGTGTGCTCAGCACCCGAATTCTAGTCTCCTTCTGTCACTATTCATTTGACCCCTTACCTTCTTCGTCCTCCCCATCCCCCTCCCCTCATAACAAGTTAATTTTTTACATGGCTGTGTATTTTAGTCATTATTTAGTATCCTTTTTCTCCCACTTAATATTGTATCATAAGCATTTTGACACATAGATCACTTTTTAATAAAAAGTAAGGCTTTCATTAATAGCCATCAAAACTTACCATATCAGGAAGTTTTAGTATTAAATTCATTTACTTATACCAAAATAAATTCATTAAATATTAAATTCATTCATTTACATCATATTTTACTACCTCAAAACTGGTTATAGGCTGCTTATTGTGTTTCTTTAAATAGGACAAATTTCAAAGGATGTTGGAGCCACTTCTGAGGCAATATAATGTACTTTAAGTTAAACATATTATTAAAACTTTGTATACAAGAAAGTCATCGTGTATCACTTAGCCTTGTAATTTTCCTCATAATTCTTCACAGGAATAGCCCAAGCGCTCTGGCTGACAAAAATCTTTCTATGGAATACAGTGTGATAAAGTAGAAAGAGTCCTAGATTTGGAGTCAAAAGTCCTAAGTTACTATGTCAGGTGTAACTGTGGGAGCCGAGGTCACCAGAGCGAAAGTGCCCACCCCACCCCAGATGCTTTCTACGGCGTTTCATCAGAGGCAGTGACAGTGTCTCTGTTTCACATGAAGAAAATCTTAAAAGTAGAGATGTTAAATAAGGAAATAGGAAATGCGCCTGAAATATCAAAAAGGAGAATTCTTCCAACTCACTGGAAAAGGAGAAAACCAACTTTATTAAACAGAAAAAATACTTCAATGATTCGTTTGGTCAAAATGTAGTAACCAGCTCCATAAATGTCATAAAATATGTTCAGTTAAATTTAGTAAACTTTGCAGAGTGATGTTCTGAGTTCATTTTTATGTCAAAAGTTTTTCACTTGAACCACAGCGCCCTGGGCACTCAGGTAGAGAAGGGACAGACTAGAGAAAGGAGCCCCTATTCCAGGAATTTAATCTAATCAGCAAATGACTGACTACTTGCTGTTGCCCAAACCTTCAGGTGAAATCATAGGTTGCAATGCCTTAGGACTGGCCAGGTCCCAGCCTGGGTTATTTCTAGCTAACACAAAAGAAATGACAATCTGTACCTCTCTGGTCATTTCTGGAAGACAATTCAGTATGCATATGAATCCTTTCCCCCATTTCATCAATCATAGCAAGTCCTGAGCCTGGAGTACAGAAAAAGTAACTAAGTTAAAGGAGTTGTTCTCAACTGGGGGTGATTTTGTCCCCCAGGAGACATATGGCAATGTCTGGAGACATTTTTGGTAGCCACAACTGGGAGGAGGGGTGCTACTGGCATCTAGTAGGTAGAGACCAAGGACACTGCTAAACATCTTCCAGTACCCAGGACAGGCCCCCACAACAAAACATTACCCAGCCTAAAATGTTAAGAAATCCTGAGTTAAAGCACCAACTGGGTATCCAGTCCTGAAACGAGGACTTGGATAAACAAAAGACAATACTTGAAACACAGAAAAGAGCTTAACAAATGAGATGCGTCACATAAACACAGCAGTGAAGTTTTGAAAGTTTTGAAAAGGAGACAAATGTAGGCAACAGAGAATTTGAAAGCTATCTGGAGGAGGTAGGATTATGTTCAGTTTTTAAAGGCGTGGAATGAGGAAAATGTAGGGAAGAACAATAGCATTGAGTAAAAATACAGAAGTGGGAAGTAGCTGGGTTATGAATGAAATAATGAGAAGCCTAGTCTGGATGCCGCAGAGTGACTTATAGACAAGAAGGCAAATTCACTGCATGGAAATGGTACCGCCTAGGAGTCCCAGTCTCCTTCGGTGTAAAAGTACAGAAATGACCTACAGGCATACCTCGTTTTATTGTGCTTAGCTTTATTGTGCTTCACAGATGTTGCATTTTTACAAATAGAAGGCAAGACCCTCCATCCACAAAAAAGATTATAACTCGCTCTTTGGTGAGACTCATTTTATGGCTACACTCGCTTTAGGGCAGTGGGCTGGAACCAAACCCGTAACACCTCCGAGGTATGCCTGGAGATAGACACCTAAGGTCCATTTCACCATCAACATTCTATGATTCTAGAACAGTGGGTCTCAGCACATTTGTGCATCTAAGTAGCCTGGAGTTATTTTAAAAGTTACAGATGTCTACTCCCCAATTTCTGTTTCAGTAGATCTTGGGAAGGACAAGAACACCTGTATTTTTTAAAGCTTCAGGGTAAGTCTGACACAGGCCACAAAACCACCCTCATCCCCTCCCTTACAGTATTATCTGTATTATGCATTCAATGCTTCAGCCCAAATAAAATAATTCAACCTATTAACTCCCAACTCATGACTTTCTGCTTTAATAATAACATATGCCCTCAAACCCAATAATTCTGGGAACCCACCCCAAATAACCAGAAATGAAAATAATGTTTTATAAACAAAGATGTGCTCTTTTTTATTAAAATATAATTATTGTTATCACTTTTAATGTCTAAAAATTAATACAATATAAATGTCCAATCATAGTGAAAAATTATGGCAAATTTATGATAGAATACTAATTAAACACGAAAAATGATGACCTTTAAACAAAATAAAACACTCATAATAATACTATACGAAAATAGCAGGACACAAAACTATATGTGTGTGTAGGACTTCATTTGTGTTAAAAACAATTAAAGATTCGAAACAAAACTGGAAGATTTGATCCAAACTGTTAACATTAGTTATCTCCAGATTTGGGGATTAATGGTAACTTTAATTTTCTGGGTTATAATTTTCCATGCCTCCTAAATTTTCTATAAAACACATATATTACTTTTATAATCGGGGAGAAAAGTTGTCCTGTTCTGCTGATATAAGTTAAACAGAAACAACAATTCGTTCCAAGGCCGAAGAGATTTAAATTTCAAAAAGATATCCATGAATTAATTCTTATGAATATTTATTGAAAGCTCAAAGTTTAAAATAAAGACAAGACTGCTAAATTCTTAAACACTGATGAATTGAACATAGCATCTACATCTTAGGGCCACATTATTAGTTACTATAAGCAGTATTCCTACACACTCATTAGGTGGGGATTTGAAAGCAGCTGAAAAACTCCACCAAATCTCACTGAGAGCACAGGGCAGGGCCTGCCTAGACTTAGTGATGAACTCTTCTCCAGCCATGAAAGAAGCTCGTAGGGACCAAAAGATTGTCTGCTAAAAGAAATAATGGAAGGATCTGCTGAATTTGGTAAGCTTTGAAAGATAGTGGAGGGAAATAATCTAGAAAAATAGTTACTGAGAAGCAGCTAAAGTGTAAAGGTGCGATACTTGAAATTATTGCAAACTCTCTAAGTATTTCCTGCTTGGATTAGCCAGTGGTGAGTACCACACGTCCAGGATTTTCCAGGATTTCAAATACAGGCACACCTCGTTTTATTGTGCTTCCCTTTATTGCTCTTCACAGATGGTGCGTTCTTTACAAATTGAAAGCAAGACCCTCTATCAGCAAAAAGATTACCAGTGGCTTTATTGCCATACTCATTTTCTTGCAGTGGTATTGAACCGAACCCACAGTATCTCCAAGGTGTGCCTGTATTCTAGCCTTTTGCCTCCCTAAGCACACTCAAACTCCTAGACCAGGTGCCTCTATTTTTAATTATGAAAGGAGGGATGTCATATCTCAGGCAACTGTTAAAGCCATGAACCACAATACTAAATCTAGAAGGGCTAATGACAACAGAGGTTCAAGAATCCTAACTACAGATATCCAAGTATGCACAATCCACTGCACGTTCCTGGCACACCTTGGAGGTGCTCCCAGCGTCCGCCCGTGACTGCAGAGAAGAACCTTTAACCTATCCCGCTGGTGGGACACGGGCTCAGTCCCTGTTAACGCACAGGGACTCCGCAAACCAAGTCTGCTCCTTCTGCTGGAGGCCGGGACCACAGCCGCTCAGGGACCTGGAAATCGCCGTCGGGAAGAACATTCTTAAAAAACAAAAATAACAACAAAAGCCCTTCTGAAGGGTTTTCTAACCTGGAATGAGGAATATCTGAATGTAGAGGTAGAATACTAAGATGTTTGAAAGCTCAGTTTCACCGAATGAAAAGCCCAGGGATAAGGCCAGTTAACTAAAAGGCCCGGGCTGCACTAGACGTGGTGTGGAGTGCACAGACTGCCCTGACCGGCCCTGACCTCGAAGGGCCCTCAGTTTGGCCACTACACCGCTCGGCGGCACCGGGAAAGCAACCCGTACCCGGTCGTCGGATGAGGCCTTGAGCGGCTGCCGCGTCCCTGGAAGGCCTCGGTCGGGTCCGACCCCAGACTACACACCAGGTGTCCCGAGTCCGGGCTGGGAGACCCTGTCGGAGCCAGCGCTTTACCTGCAGCAGGTGCAGCTGGGACACGAGGCGCCGTGGCAAGTGCAGGAAGCAGTCACGAGCGTTGGTGAAGGCCACAGTCACTGCCGCCCCACCTCCCCCGGCACCCGCCAGGCGTTCGCTGCCCCACATTGTCGGGCAACACCGATCCCCCGACCGCCAACCCTAGCGGACCCGGCCAACCCGGCAGGCCCAGAGCGTCCGACCCGGATAAAATCGATCGGTCCCTCCCCCCTCGTCCCCTGGCCCCTTGCCCAGCGGCGCGTCTCACCGCTCACGAGTAGGGGGAGGAGCAAGCAGCCTTCTCCCGCTCTCTGGGCCTATCCGCCGCGCCGCTGGGGGGCGGCACCTCGTTCACCGAATCATCGCTTGCAGGAAACAATGGTCAATTCCTCAGCCAATCCCGGCACGTCTTGACTCATCCCTCTCTCTTATTGGACAAACAGAAGGGCAGCCAGGCGGATGTTGTCGTCTCTGTGAGGGCCAAAGTCGGCAAGATGGCGTCGAGTGGTGGGGAGCTGGGGACCTTATTCGACCACCACGTCCAAAAGGCTATATGCGACACGCGGGCCAAATATCGGGAGGGGCGACGGCCTCGTGCTGTCAAGGTAAAATGATTTTGGTTTCATTCGGCAAGTTCAGTCGTTTTATGTGAGCTCTAGTTTCACATGCCCAGCCTACGTAAATAAAGGCTTGAAAGACTGAGGTTGTATCCCTTACTCATCGGAGATGGGTGTTAGGAAGCCTGGTACTCAGGTACCACAAGATTCCACGACCTCTTCGGTCGGCTGCTAGAACGTCAGCTCTGCGAAACAGGGCTTTGTTTTAGTCATTGGGTCTTCCGTGTTTATGATAGTGCTTGGCTCACGGTAAGCTCTCAATGAATATTTGTTAACTCCAGTAACTTTTACCGAGCCAGCTTCTGGAAAACATGTCAGTTAAGGTAGTCTGTTTTAGGTTTTAATTAGAGGCCCTCACACGTGGGGTGAATTTTTCGTTATGCAGAGAGAGGTGCACATTTTTTGATGTTCTGTGTTCTGCAGACCAGTGGAACAGAATATTTCTTGCTTTTAAAGCTTTTATTTTTTAAGTAGATTTGTCCTAGGTTTATTTATGAAATACGTTTAATGTGTCTGCATTTCTTTTAGGTATATACAATTAATTTGGAATCTCGGTACTTATTAATACAAGGAGTTCCTGCAGTGGGAGCAATGAAGGAATTAGTTGAGCGATTTGCTCTGTATGGAGCAATTGAACAGTATAATGCTCTAGATGAATACCCAGCAGAAGACTTTACAGAAGTTTACCTTATTAAATTTGTGAATTTACAAAGTGCAAGGTAATATGCAAGTTAAGCAGTGTCTTATCTTTTTCATTCCCGTTGCTATTATTTTGTACCCAGTTGTCTGCCATTCATACCTGAATTACCCAATAACAACATAGTCCTGTATTATTCTTGTCTTCTTCCAGTGTTTTTAAATGTTAGCCTTACCAAAACACATTCCATCATATCATTCCCGTGCTTAACAGTTTTCTGTCATACAGTGTTGTAAATTAAAAATTGACTTTGGAGTAAGTTTTCAAGTTCTACAGCTTACTAGCATCACGACCTAGGACAAGTTATTTAACCCTGTTAAGCCTGTTTTTCCTATTCTGTAAAATCCATATGGTAGAAGGACCTACTTAAGTGAGGTTGTGTGAGGATGAAGTGAGATAATCCATATAAAGGACTTAGTGTGGTGCCTCCTGTTCAGAATGCAGTAAACATTGATTATTGAAGTTCTTATTATGCACCTGCGTAAATTGACGCCATCTTTTCCACTTTCTATACAACAATTCTGTTCCAATAAGGCTGAAATACGAAAGGCTTTATCTACTTTTATGCTGACCCTTACTAATTTGCTCCATGACCCATCCTTCCCTGGCTATTACAATTCATATTTTGTGTGCCACGAATAGCACATGTAGTCTACCATTAAAGCACTTGATTTTATGGGGTCATGTATTGTTCTCAGGTTGCTCTTCTATGTAATATCACTTCCCTATCCAACTTGCCAGCTCCTCATGGTGAGGGGAGCATATTTTCTAGAGCTTTTGCATTTTTTACAGCACCTAGTACAGTAGGGCTTGGCGTTTGACATCTGGATTTGCATCCTAGCTCCACAAACCAACGTGAGCATGGCTCAGTTATAAATGTCCCCAGGCCTCATTTTCATCATAGAGTTGTTGTGAAGTGTTAATTCAAGTGAAGTGCTTAGGACACTGCCTAGTACTTAGTAAAACCTCATATAATGATAAGTAGTTCTTATCATTATACCTGGTCTCAGAAGTACTTAACTATTTATTGTAGTAATGCCTGACCGGTCATAGATATTTAAGTATTTATTGAATGAATACTGTCTTCTCATTTTCTCATTGAATAGTTGTTATATATTCAGTATTGCCTCAATTATTGTAGGTTTTACAATTATTAATTTTTTCATATATGAATCCCATTATAGGAACACATTGTGCTGAAAAGGCTACATTGGGTATGAACTAACTCTCAAGGGCCATTTAACTTACCATAGAGAAAATCTCTATTTCGTGACCCCAGATTGTACACCTTAGGCTACCCAGCTGGATCCTAAGTTGGTTAAAGGGAGTCTGTATATGTGTGGATCACTTAGCTCAAAACCTATTAATACAGTTTGGAGAGGGGAGTCAATGTTCTAACAGAATGCACTGGATCAGTAAGGTCGATAGCATTCACAAGCACAGCATCTTAATTCCCAAACCACAGGATGTACATGCACATAGCAAAAGCTGGACTTTGCTCTATAGATCAATGCATTGTATACTAGTCAAGCTTTCGTCCTAAGTAAATCTAGATTGATAAACCATGCTATCATGTATTTCTGTTCAGGACAGCCAAGAGAAAAATGGATGAACAGAGTTTCTTTGGTGGATTGCTTCATGTGTGCTATGCTCCAGAATTTGAGACAGTTGAAGAAACTAGAAAAAAATTACAAGAGAGGAAGGCTTATATAGCAAGAATTACTAAAAATAAAGGTATGGAAAGCCTGTTACTAAACACAACTATGTGTCATTCATTCTGCTAGGTATATCATCATGGAGCTCCCAGTCTCGTGGAAAGGGAGACAAGTAAATGATCACAATATTCAATAACTATAAACTATAGGGTTCTGTGTAGCACTCTTTCTGGACTGAGAAGGGAGAGATGCTGGTTTGCGGAAAACTTCCTACAGGATGAGAGAGGTTTACCCAGATAGCATCTTTAAGGATAAGTAGACGTTACCCAGATAGCATCTTTAAGGATAAGTAGACGTTACCCAGATAGCATCTTTAAAGGCTCAGAGGAATAAATGAGCATCATGTATTTTAAGGAACTGTGACTAGAACAGGGTAACCACAAAACAGAGACTTCAGAGATAAGATTAAGAAAAGACAGGAAGTGAATCATGAAGGGCCTGTGTCACATGCTAAGGAATTAAGGTCTGACCTAAAGGCAGTGAGAGAAAATTAGGATTTTTAGACCAGTTACCAACTGCTAATCTAAAACTGCTAAAAGTGGAAATGTTCTACTTTTGACCAGCAGCTGGCTAAGTGCCCCATATGCCCAACTGTGTTTCCCTAGACATAAATTCCAAATGCCAGGAATGGAGCCATGGGATCTGGTTCCTGGATTGTAGGACTAAAGCAGTCAGAATTGGATTAAAATTATGTGTGTGGTCTGAAATCTGAATAGTACTAGAGGCTCAAATTACCAAACTTCTACCCTTTAGTTGAAAGACAAAGTCAGTATCCATACAGCTAATGAATATGGTGAATTTATGGCTGATTGGGGAAGGGGCATGTGCCAGTGGTGAAGAGAGAAAATTTGGCAGGAGAACTGGTGAGAGTCCCTGGTCATTTGTAGACACTGAACTTGAACTTGTGGGATATGTAACTAACTAGTTCCAGGCAAACTTGATGTGTTGGGACAAAGGAAATTATAAAATATGGGCCCAGCATATTGCCTCCTTTAAAAACTAACAAACACAAACTAAGAAGCATCGACGTTCATGTAATAGAATTCTCTGATGCTTTAAAAAAAAAAAAAAAACAGCTTTCTATGGAAAAACTCTCCAAGATCTACAGTTAAGTGAAAAACACAAAGGTGCAGAGAAATGGGTATTATAGGAGAGAAAGAGGGGTGGGTGGAAGGAGAAAAAGTAAGACATGCTGGACAGATAAAGAAGAAAGTAAGAATAGTGATGACTTATGGGAGGTAGAAACCAGGCATATGGGGAACAAGGAAAGAGTGAAACTTGACACTTAATATACCTTTTATCCTTTTTAGCTTTTAAACCACAGAAATGTATTATCTCCTCAAGAAATCAATTTTTCAGAGTAGCATTTGTTAACATTTCAAAGTAATGTTTGTTTTTAAAATTACACATTTCTAGAATGATGAAAATAAATGAACCATTTCTGTTTCCCTTTCTCTCACCTTTTAAATTGTAATATAAAGATCATTTCGTGACAAAGAAGAAACTGGTTTCAGAACATAAAGACACAAAAGATTTTCGACAGGACTTCCATTCCGAGAAATCGGGATTCTGTGCAGCTGGAAACGCAGGTCCTTGTCTTCCTTATTCTTGTGACTTGCCTTTATGTTATTTCTCCTCAAAATGTACATGTTTGTCAAGAGAGCACGTGGATGAAGCATCGAACTCTTTTCAGGAGGGTAGAAACCTTGGTGAAACAGTGGGGCATTGCAACCACAATGACACTCTGCAGAAAATGCAGATGAAAACTTTTAAAAATTCAGTGGCCTGCCCTGGTGCACAGAATGCTATTACTCCTTCAGAGGCAGTTGACAGATTTATGCCTAGGACAACACAACTGCAGGAGCGGAAAAGAAGAAGAGAAAATGATCGTAAACTTGGAACTTTTCTTGAAACAAGCCTGAGCAGTAATGAAGTTATGATTGGGCCTCTTTTACCAGACATACCTAAAGTGGATATGCATGATGACTCATTGAATACAACTGCGAATTTAATTCGGAATAAACTTAAAGAGGTAAGATCATTTTTGAACTATTTTAAGAGACGATTTGGTTATAGTAGGACTAACAATTAAATGGAGAATTGTTTGTGAAAACTATAGCATTGCCATTAATTTTTTTCATTTTTAGTTTTTTGATGTGTTTTCCTACAATTCTCTGTTGAACTAACTGAATTTGACTAATAGAAATTTATTTGCTTTGATACCATTAATCTTGCTTTGAACAATGAACAAAATATATTTTGTATCACTCTAAATATAAAAGCAGTGGTTTCAGTAAGATCAATCTGAGAGCAGAGCTCAGGCCCTCCCTTTTTTTAAGCCCCTCAGGTAGTTCTAATATGAGCCCAAGTAGAGAACTATATTTTTAAAATATTTTTAAATTTTGCAGTTACAATTGTCATACAATATTATATTAGTTTCAGGTGTACAACATAGTGATTAGACATTTACATAATTTATGAAGTGCTCACTCCAATAAATTTAATACCCATCTGACACCATACATAGTTATTACAATATTATTGACTGTATTACTTATGCTATACCCTATATTCCCATGTCTATTTTGTAACTACCAATTTGTAGTGCTTTCTCCTATCCCCTTTTTCACCCAACCCTCCCCTCTTTCCCATCTGGCAACCATCAAAATATTTTCTGTATCTGTGAGTTTCTTCCCTTTTTTTTTTTAAATAGGAGCACATGGGATTTTTCTTTGTGAAAATTTCTTTAGGTTTTTTTTTTTTTTTTTTTTTTTTTTTTTTCCCAAATTGGGGAATATTGGGGAACAGTGTGTTTCTCCAGGGCCCATCAGCTCCAAGTCACCGTCCTTCAATCTAGTTGTGGAGGGCACAGCTCAGCTCCAAATCAAGTTGCCGTTTTCAATCCTTAGTTGTGGGGAGCGCAGCCCACCATCCCATGCGGGAATTGACCTGGTAACCTTGTTTTTGAGAGCTCAACGCTCTAACCAACTGAGCCATCCGGCCGCTCCTTTATGAGTTTCTTTCTGTTTTATTTTGTTCTTTAGATTCCACATATAAGGAAATCTTATGGCATTTGTCTTTCTCTGTCTTAACTTACTCCACTCATCACAGTAACCTCTAGGTCCATCCATGTTGTTGCAGATGGCAAGATTTCATTCTTTTTTATGGCTGACCAATATTCCACCTTTTATCCATTCATCCATTGGTGGACACCCAGGCTGCCTCCATACCTTGGCTATTGTAAATAATGCTGCAATGAACATATGGATGCACACATCCTCTTGAAGTAGTATTTTGAATTTCTTTGTATAAATACCCATAAGTGAAATTATTGGGTCCTTCTTTGTCTCTTATTATAGCTCTTGTTTTAAAGTCTATTTTGTCTGGTATAAGTATTGTTACCCCAGCTTTTGGTTTGTTTCCATTCTCATGAAATATCTTTTTCCATTCCTTTCCTTTCAGTGTGTGTCTTTTGATCTGAAATGAGTTTCTTGTGGGCAGCATATGTAAGGTGTTGCTTTCTTATTCTTTCAGCCACCCTATGTTTTGATTGGAGAATTTAATACATTTACATTGAAAGTAATTATTGATAGATATGTAGTTATTGCTGTTTTATTATTCATGTGTTTGATCTTTTTTTTTTCCATCTTAGAGTAGTCCCTCTCAAATTTCTTGTAATACTGGTTTTGTGTTGATGAACTCCTTTAGCTTTTTCTTGTCTGGGACACTCTTTATCTGTCCTTCAATTCTAAATGATAGCTTTGCTGGTTAGAGTTATCTTGGTTGTAGGTCCTTGCTTTTCATCACTTTGAATATTTTGTGCCAATCCCTTCTGGCATGCAAAGTTTCTGTTGAGAAATTAGCTGACAGTCTTAGGAGAGCTCCCTTGTAGGTAGGTAACTGCTTTTCTCTTGCTGCTTTTAAGATTCTCTGTCTTTAACGTTTGGCATTTTAATTATGATGTGTCTTTCATTGGGCCTCTTTGAGTTCATCTTGTTTGGGACTCTCTGCACTTCCTGGACTTACCTATTTATTTCCTTCGCCAAGTTAGGGAAGTTTTCTGTCATTATTTCTTCAAATAGGTTTTCAATTCCTTGCTCTCTGTCTTCTCCTTCTTGTATCCCTATGATATGAATGTTATTACACTTGATGTTGTCCCAGAGGCTGCTTAAACTATCCTATTTTTTTTTTTTTTTTTTTTTTTGCTGTTCAGATTGGGTGTTTTCTGCTACCTTATCTTCTAAATTGCTGATTTGATCTTCTGCTTTTTTTAATCTGTTGATTCCCTCTAATGTATTCTTTATTTCAGTTATTATATTCATTTTGACTGGTTCTTTTTTTATGTTTTCTGTCTCCCATTTTTATGTTTCCTATATCTTTGTTGAAGTTCTCTCTGAGATCATTGAGCATCCTTACAACCAGTGTTTTGAACTCTACATCTGGTAGATTGCTTATCTCCATTTTGTTTAGTTCTTTTTCTGGAGCTTTGTTCTGTTCTTTCATTTTGAACATGTTTCTTTGTCTCCCCATTTTGGCTGCCCCCTGTGTTTGTGTCTATGTATTAGGTAGGGCTACTGTGTGCCCTGGTCTTAGTAGAGTGGCCTTATGTAGTTAAGGTGTCCTGTGGAGCCCAGTGATGCAGTCTCCCTGGTCATTTGAGCCAGGTATTCCAGATGTGTCCCTTGTGTGGGTTGTGTCTGCCCTCCTGTTGTAGTTGAGCCTTCCTTGCTATTTGCACATTAGTGAGAAGGATTGGCCCTCAGGCTGAGTGGTTGTGAGGAATGACTGTGACTACAGTAGAGTTATTGTGCAGTGCCTGACCCTACAGAGCAGGATTTGCTTTAGCAGGGCTCTGGTGCTTGCTCTGCCTTTTGTGTTTGTCATCCTTGGAGGCGGCCAGGTGATGCTCGGTCTTAGTCCAAAGCTGCCCACCAGGCGTGCAAGCCCTTGGGCCTTTTGGGAGGGGCCCCTCACTGGCCAAGTTAAGCTGTAGCGTGTGCCCTGCCCAGTGTCACCTGGCAGGAGCCACAAAGCAATTCACAAATGGCCGCCACTCAAACTGGGCTTGGAGGTGCCGTGAGAGGCCAAGTTGCAAACCAAGGCCAGCTGCTGCTAGTGCTGGGCTTGGGCTGCTTAGCAAGAGGTACACAGCATGCCATGGCCAGATGCTGCTTGTTTGGGTTTTGTGAAGTTAAGATTTTAGCAAAGTCCACAGCATGAGGCAAGACATACTATTGATATGGAAAAGACACTGGAAGCGGCTTGGGTGAGTCTGCAGTTTGGGTGGGGCAGGGTCTCAAAGAATGACCAAGGTGGTCGACTCGTGTTAGCCAGGTTGATGGAGCTTCATATATGGCAGCCGCCTGCATCTGCATGCTGTGGGGGTGGAGGGGGCCTCAAACATAGAAACAATGGATTCTGCCAGCACTTCTGTCCAAGAGAAATCTGCCCCTCCAGCCCTCTCCCTGCAGCCAGACAATTCAGTTCCTCCCTGTATGTCCCTGGTGACTTTCAAGCTGCTGCCCCAGCGCTGGAGCTCAGAGTGAATGAGTCCATGCACTGGCCCTTTAAGAGCAATGCCTGGGACTCCAGCTGCCCTCCTGTCTCACTCAGCCACAGTCTCCACTGGTTTTCACAGCCAAAAATTGTGGGGATTTCTCTTCCCAGCACGGGAACCCTTGCTTCTCTGGGGGTACCTCCACAGCCGAGATATCCCTCCCAGTTTTTAACTTCCACAAGTGGATGTGGGACCAGCCCATTCCGTGTCTCTGCCCCTCCTACCTTTCTGGACGTGGCTTCTGTTTGTCCTTAGCTGAGGGACTTCTGTTCTGCTAGACTTCAGACGAATCTCAATGAGTTTTGTTCTGTAGTTTAATTGTAATTTTGATGTGGTCATCACAGGAGGCGAGCCAACTTGACCTAGTAGGCATTGACCTACTCCACCATCTTGACCAGAAATAAGAAGCACTACTGTATTAAAGGAAAATTATTACAATATATTTCTCTGAAGTTCAAAGTTTTTAGAAATTACATCAAATTCAAAACATTTATTTTCCTACTTTCATAGAGATAGCCATAGAAGAAGGTGAGACTTCTAAAGATTAGTCCTTACGATCTGCATTTCAAATGTAAATCTCTTAAATAGATTAGAACTAGATTGTGCAATTTAGTAATATTTGTTACATTATTTACATAATCATTTTCTACTTTCTAAGCACAAATAAAAGAAAGTTAACATTTGAGTTTGCTTTTGAAAGAAATTATTGGGGAGCACGACTTTTTAGAAATCAAACTGAGGGAGAAAGACCGTTCTCTTATACTTAACTCTGATGTTCAGAAAGTGCTTTTCACACAGTTGTACATATGTTCTCCAGTGTGATTTAGGGAGGCTCAAGTAGCTTAATTTATTTTATGTACTTTTTCTACCTTAAAATTATTATCCGATTAAGGATAAATGATTGTTTTATAATAATAAAAATCCATGGACACAATTTCTATGTTTACACCTCTTAAATTTTTTAGTTTGTGCTGGCACCCTTTTTTTCTTCACATGCAGTTCAATATACATAGATACAGATACATAGATGTCTCAGTCAGAGCTGGCTGTATTTTCAAGAAAAAATTGTTAGGTCCAAACCCTAGATATAGAAATAATAGGACCAAAAAAAGGAGAAATAGTAAATACAGTTTACTACAGTTTCTAGTAATTTTCCATTTTAAGTGGAGATTCTTACTCTCCTTATTTACCTTATTGTCCACTCTTCTTTTGATGATGTGTTCAATTTCAGTTTCCCTAAGAAATTTAGGATTATACCATTTTCTGATTATTTCTCCAAATTTTTCCTTTCTCCCCCTCAAGCCTCCATGTCTGTAAATGTACCAGACGTTTTCAGCATTTCAAGTTGTGCATAATCAGGGAGTCTATCTGTATTCATAAAATAACAACTTCAGATCTATAAAGGAATGTTAAACTAGCACGTGTGTTTACTTCTCTCTCCTCACCTTTTTTTTGGTTTGTTTTGTTAAATGTAGTTAGAAATTTTACTCCCATCAATGTTTTGACAGAAAATTGCTCTGTGCCTAGATCATAGGCTGTACCTTGAACTTAGGCTAATTCTGCTTCAAACGTGATAGCTAGGATAGGCTATTGAATATATAGTCTGCCTCTTCTAATAGTTTATTTACAGTTGTACCATAAAAATTAAGTTTCAGTGGTTCTGTTTTTTGGTTTTTTTTTGTTAACTAGGTGGTTTCATCTGCTGTGCCAAACCCTCCAGAGGACAAGCTAGAAGGTGTACATACAAGTCATCCATTAAAACAAAGAAGAAGAATATAAGATTACTGGTTGCAGATTAATATTTTCTAAGAGACTATTTTTTATTTTTAGCCTGTCATTTTAATTCTTGAAGAGATTTTACTGCTGGTATTATTTTAATGCACTCCTATTATTTCATTCAAGCTACCTGTCTAATTTAGTTTCATCTTTTAAAATTAGTTTATCATGTACATGCCAACCAACTGTTTCCCTTAATAAAACTTTCCCAGAAACTGCACCCCATGACTTCGGTTATATCTTATTGGGTAGAACTGGGCCAGTGGCTGTTCCTAACTAAGGAGTCTGGACTGGTGAATATTTTAGGTTTGCAACATCTATGGTTGAGGAAGCAAGAGAAAAGAGAATTGGGAATGGCTGAATCAGTATTTGCCACAGATCCAAGATTGTTAGCTAACTTATAAATAAAATAATATTAGTTTGTCATTACTTATTATAGATGTTATTTTGATCCACGCTTACTATTACAGAAACTGTTCTTATAACATTACTTCTCACACTGCAATAACGATGTGAATTAATTGAAGCAAATACAGAAACTTTACAATAAAGATAGACAACAAGTATCTGTTTTTATTTTAATACAACTACTAAGTGATTTACATTCAAAAACTAAAAGTCAGGATGTGTGAATGCCAGGGCTTCAAAATCAAGACAAATCTGCAAAGTAAAAAAGTTAAACTATTAGAACAAAGCTGAAATTAGTCGTTTACTTGCTATAGTTAAGTTCTAAGAAGAATTCACTTGATCCATAGCAGAAACAAATCAGTATTTGTAAATACTATACTTCTACCGCTTTCAGCACATCCACATTTTTTTTTTTGTCAGTGGACCACATAGTTGGAAATCCAAGTATGTCCAAGATGTTTACATATTTTTACTGATAAAAATATGAAGGCTCATACCAAATGGTGTATGTATTTGTTTTCTCCCTATCCTCAAGGGCCTCTAGCCTAATGGACTGAATTTGAACAGTTCAAAAAGTTCACCTTTGGGGCGGCCGGGAGGCTCAGTTGGTTAGAATGTGAGCTCTGAACAACAGTGTTGAGGGTTCGATTCCCACATGGGCCAGTTTGCTGCGCCCTCCACAACTAGATTGAAGATGACAAGCTGCCACTGAGCTGCCGGAGGGGCAGCCGGATGGCTCAGCTAGAGCACGAGCTCTGAACAATAGGGTTGTCAGGTCAATACCCACATGGGATGGTGGGCTGCGCCCCCTGCAACTAAAGATTTGAAAACGGCGACTGGACTTGGAGCTGAGCTGCGCCCTCCTCCACTACTAGATTGAAGGACAACGACTTGGAGTTGATGGGCCCTGGAGAAACACACTGTTCCCCAATAAAAATTAAAAAACACACAAAACGTTCACCTTCAGTTATGCCTTACTGATCCAAACTTGTTAGGACAGCACTAACTGGTGGATGGTATTAAAAGAAGCTGCAGGCAAGGGGTTTGACTGTAGTTCCTTGTGAGGTAATGATACATATTTTTTTTGCCAAACTCTCAGGTAAAAAATACATTAGAGCACAAAATTGGAAAGAATAAATTGCTAAGTACATAAGGCTCCTTAGACTTTACGGTGCTATGTACCTCAACCTCAGAGTCTTACTGTATTTCCGATGGTGGTGGCCAGGGGCTGGCCAGTGGCGGGAATGGGGAGTTGTTTAACAACTATAGAGTTTCAGTTTTGAAAGATGAGAAGAGTTCTGGAAATTGGTTGCACAACCAACAGTGTGATATACTTAACAGTACTGGACTGAATACTCAAAATTGGTTAGAAGGGTTAATTTTATGTTAGGTGTATTTTACCGCAATTAAAAAAAAAAAAATGCCCTAAAGGGAGGAGCTGCACTTGAATGGATTCCAGATCTGCTCTGTGACTGGAGGCCAGCACGCCGCCCCATCCCCGCCAACATATTTGACCATGAGCGAGAAATAAACCTTTGTTGTGTCAGGCACCAAAAACAAAAAACAAAAAAAAAAAGGTTCTGATTCAGTTGGTTTGGGGTGGGGCCTGAGACTCTGCCTTTCTCAGAAGTTCCTAGGTGACACCATTGCTGGTGCGCAGACTACATTTTGAGTAGCAAGGCTCTAGGCAACTGGGCTATAGATGAACTGGGAGCAGCTGAAGAACTGTTGGTGTTCCATCGAGTCCATTATTCTATAGTTTCACCTATCAGTCTCTTAAAGCCAGAAGTCTGTCTTTCACACATTGCTTTTTACCACACATTTCCAGCAGAATGAAAGTGTGGGAATAAACTACAGTGGTACAAGTTAAGAGAGACAAGCTGAGATGGCTAAGGAAAGCTTAACATGCAAGTCCGTTCACAAAATCATCTAAATTACTACAGAGAATGAAAAGTTTCTTCATATATCATGTTTCCAAAGCAGTTAATCAAAGGATTAAGAACGGAAATATTAATGAGTCAAATCAATTATTCGGCTGGCTCTACTAGCTCAGAAAACTTGTCAAATTCATACATGAAAATCTTTATAACCACAAATAAAATACTATAAAGTACTACACATGTGTCCAAAATTGTTAAAACTTTATTCTCACTGTTTGACAACATTTGGGCTGAAATAGATCAAGTTTTCTCCTGGCAGCTTATAGTTGGTACTTGTTGGATCCACCCTTTTATTCACTGTTCTATCCCTTCAGCAAACCAATTACCGGTACACCCTGGGTTTTTTTGTTTGTTTGTTTTTTAAATATTAGCATACAGGAATTGTGTATAGTTGAAGTTACAAGCTCAAAAGAGTCTGTTGGATATTAATTACTTGGTCTACTGTCTTGCATCCTGAAACACTAGGACGGGCTCAGCCCTAAATTTAGCAGTCGGCTGAAGCCCTACAGAGGTGAGTGTCTATTAGGTGTTACTTTCTGATCCTTTAAAATGTTTTCTCAACCAATTTGGGCTGTTGGCACTGTACCTTTGCTTCTGGTAAACATTGTCCAAACACCTCCAACAAAAGAGTTTCTTCTTTCACTGCTTTTTCAAAGACTGCAAAAGATATCTTGCCATCGTTGTCATAATCCTAGAGAGGAAGATGATTTCTTCATAAATTGTTGAGTAGTTTTAAATTTTGCATGGAAAATTATCTAGAATAAAAGGTTTGATCAAGTAAAAAGAAGTTGACACTTCTGTAGGCACTACTTAATCAAAGGGTATTTATTTAAGGAGGCCACTTACTTTATTCCTATTAGTTGAGTAGGCATACCTGGTATTATAGACTGAATATGCCTCCCAACCCCAAATTCTGTTAAAGGTCTAACCCCCAATGGTGATATTTGGAAGTGGAGCCTCGGGGAGACAAGTTTAGATGAAGTTATGAAGGTAGGGCCTTCATAACGTAATTAGTGTCCTTGTAAGTAGAGATACATCAGACCTCCCTCTCTCTGCCACGTGAGGACATATTGAGGAGGTTGCTGCCTGCAAGCCAGGAAGGGAGCCCTCATCATGGAAGTGAATCAGCTGGCACCTTGATCTTGGACTTCCCAGTCTCCAGACTGTGAGAAATAAATCCATGTCGTTTAAGTCACCCAGTCTATAGTAATTTGTTATTGCAGCCCAAGTAGACTCAGACGGGAGTTACCTTACATAAAATGTAGCCCTGTTCCTTAAAGGACTCATACTATAAATAGGTAAATAAGACAAAAAAATTAGAGGAAACCCAATATTTTATTACTAATTTTGTGATAATTGCATTGGGCAAAGATTCTCAAGCTTACTTTTGAGTAGTAGAACTTGTTCCTCAAAGGATGTCTTAGTCAGGGGCCCATCGTGTAAAAAGGACAAAATTAAAGTTGCTCAGTTAAGGAGCAAGGCACTGGGAGTTAGCGCATTAACAGTTCAAGATGGACCCGACCACCGCTCGTCCTTTAAAGCCAGTTGGGATCCAGGTAGGTGGAGAGGTGTGGGGAGGAAATGCAGAAGAATTGACAGCCTGAGTTATGACAGCAGGAGTGTAAGTCAGGAAGAGACAGACCTGCCCGGAGTGGAGCATTCATGACTGGATCATTAAGTAAATCATAGGGGAAGCACCATGTAGGTTATGAATGCCTGTAACTGCTTCATTGAATTTGGTTTTGATGTGATGGATTCTTGTGTTTTTTTTCCACTTCTGGGCATAACTAAATCAGGGTTGCTGAAAGTCTCATCTAGAGAAAGATTTGAATAATTGTCAGAAAAAGGTTCACTACATAACATTTCCTTTCAAAAAGGAAGGGGGTGGGTTTGGTACTGGGGAACATACTGTCTCTCGAGAAGTCTACCCTCAGCCCTAGTGGAGCCGTGAGAATATTCCTAGTGGAAGAGGACACTCTGGAGTTTGTGTTAGCTAAATTTGAGACGTGGCAGCCCCCATGTTTTTCTTTCTTGAACTCCAGAGTAATGGAGGTGAGCCAGAACCGGGCTACCTTATGATCACAAATCTTCACTGGTATCCAGCTTAGGGTCATAGTAAGTAAAGGAGAGAAATCACTATTTCCATAATAAAGAGGTATTATTGGTTTCATTGAAAGGTGAATTCTGCACCCCATTTTCTAGTGTGACTGTGAGTAAACCTATTTGTACTTTAGTTTTCTCATTTGCAAAATAGAGACAATAATTTCTACTTCATAGGGCTGTTTTGAAGATAAAATGAGTTCATATATTAAGGTTCTGTGAAGGGCCTCGTATATAGTAAGCACTCTATAAGGAACTATTTTTATTATGTTATTTTATTATAATGAGTGTTTAGATGAATTGGGGAGCTAAAGTCATAAAGACAGAGTGGAATAGCATCCAATTTTACATGAAATGCATCTGTGTAATTAATGAGGTTTTATTTCTATTAAAATATTTAAAAATATACATTCATTTTGTATAGTGATTCAGTTAATCACCCAATTCAATTCCATAAATATTTATTGAGCACCCACTATCAGCCAGGCACTGTTCTAGGCAATGAATAGAGCAGAGAACAAAAATTCTTGCCCTCATAAAGGTTACATTTATTATGGAGGGAAATAAATCATATCTTTATCTTTATCCATCATCCACTTGATTGGATTTAATGAATTACAGTTTTTCATTCTTACCATTTTCTTCAGCATTTTCTCTACCAACTCTTCTATTCCTCCATCAGTTTCTTTTTCAGATGACTGTTGGTGTAGACTGTTCTTCAACATGTCAAATATTTCCTCTCGAGAAATGTAACCATCACTGTTCAAATAATAAACTTTAAAACAGACTTTTCAAAGCATAAGAAGTTTAAAGATTTGGATAAGAACAGTTAAAATGTCCTTAGTCTTCTCCTTAGTTATTTCAATATATAATAAAAAGGATAAAAACAATTTGTATAACCTACAATTGTTGATCTATATGATAGATAAATAAATCACCCTTTATTATATTTTTGTCCACAAGATTAAATACCCCTTGTAATGTGAAAAGAAAGACTCATAATTTCTGGAGTTTGAAATTGAGGGTTTAAAAATGTTATGAAGCTACAATACAGGAGATAAATATAAACCTTTGATTATATAATACATATGTACACACAAGTGAGTGTACATATCTCAGTATTGACTCTTCTTCTATAGAGTACAAAAACTAAGTACACACATTACTATGTCACTAACAAATAATATTTTCCCGTATATTTGGATAGTGAGTCTGTCACCTCCTTGAGGCCTGCTGGTCTGCACTATCCAAAATGATCACTTTCTCCCTGGAGTGACTTCCTCTCACAGTGTAAGCATTACCTCAGTTTACTCATTCATCCCCCAAACGACTTAGTCAGGTCCTAGGAATACAGCAATGAAAGAGCTAATGTGAAGTTTGTAATCCAGTTAAATGTTTTAGCAAAAGTAATAGAACCATGTATAAAACTCCAGAGTATCAGATTAGCTGTGTCTTCTTGTTGAGTTCCTCCAATCTGTAGCATACATATGAGTTTGCAACACAACCGTAGTAGAAGGAGTATTTTCCCCAAATTAATACTTCTTGAAATGTATATGAAACATTTTAGGAAGTGGGCTTTGGAGGAGGAAAAGTTGATAGTGTGCTATTCCAGCACATACAGCTACTTTCAACGTCTCAACCATTTTCACCATGTATCAGTATTACTACAAGAATTTGCATCTAAGAAACAGCTTTTCACTTTTCAGTGAGACTTTTGTATAAGAATGTTGCAAAAAGCTTAAGTAGCAACTATATTTAAATGTTATCCTGTGAAACATTAGACTGGAGAAAAGAAGAAACAAACCACAAAACAAAGAAAAGAGCATAAATGTCAGAGAAAGTTGGTGATTTTTTACAATGTTGCTATCATTTTTTTAAATGTGTGTTTAATTTAGTGATCTTCTTTCCCCAAATCCAAATTCAAGTGGAAGGACAAAACGGGATAAAAATTTGCTTACTCAGAACATACTTGAAATCTTCTCTTAAGTAATTTGACTTTAAGCAATTTGTTTCTTTGAAAACTACTTAAAATTGTTCCTATTCTTTTTCCAGGGTTTCGCATCCCAAATCCTGGCATCAGAAGTATAAAACACAGGAAATGTACATCAGTACAGGTGAGGTAAGGCCAGAGTTATTTCTAGGAAAAATTGTGAACTGGGAGACTTTTGTCTTTGGAATTCCTAAAGTTCCTTTCTTGTAGGAAGCGTGTTTGTCACCCTCCTCCCTTTGGGCTTTCATTATCCTTAGCCTTTTCCCCTCTTTTCACTCATCTACACTAACTTTACCACTAGAGCATTGCTATCTGGTAGTTAATGTGTGTGTCAATTCCTAACATTTTCTTTGATGAAAAGACAAGTGGACTGAATGTGACCCATGGCATGGTTCCGTATCAAGGCCCATTTCCTGCTGAGCCCAGAGGCAGCCTCAGAAACCTCAGCCTTGCCAGCGGATCAAAGTTGGCATAAGCCCTAACCCTTAGTTTCTGTTCCTAGCCTGGCCCGTAAGCCAAAGACCTATCCTAGTAACATTTGGATGCCACAGAACGAGTGAATGAAGTGTTTGGGGATCTGGGACTAGGAACTCTTCTATACAATAGACCATCCATTTCATCTGTTTTTTTGTTGTTGTTGTTTTTTGTTTTTATAAAAGCTATTGAACTATTTTTGCAAAGTTGCTATAGAGAACACTAATTTTACATCTTTAACAAATATTTAAGCATTCACTAAATACAAAATTGATAATATATATTACTAAGCCAGTAATCCCATATAGAAATCTTACACTTCAGCTTTTCTTCAAAAGTCCCTCGAAGAAACACTGATAATCCTTTAATCCACTCTTTTACATTCATGCAGTTATCGTTTTTGTCAAATGCAAAAAATACTGAAAAAAAGAACATGTACGTGTGTTATACCTTACAGATATTTTATAATTCAAGAGTATGTACAAGTATGTATAAATAGATTAAAAATTTTTTTTCTCCCAAATTGAGGGGGAAAATGAGTTTTGGCACAATCTTTCTTGAAAGAGTGAAAATTACTGGAAATATGTTCCCCCCAGATTTTAATAGAAAGAAGAGTCATTCTCCTCCATGATCAATGATGAGCTTCATTTGTGATGTTTTTGTACAATTACTATGAGCCAAGAAGTCCAACAGTGGAGCCAATCAATGCGATAACTTTTATTCTAAAAAGAGTGGCAAAATCCTGTTCTAAAGAGTTTTTTTAGTACCTAAAGATAAATTACTAGAATAACACATTATTTTTACATTACCAGTGAAATCTTAGTATTATCCTATAGAAAATAAAATATTATTGACTCTTTTGGGGGTGGTGGATATACTAGTTATTTTGATTATGGTTATGATTTAAAGGGTATACATATATACCAAAACTTACCAAATTGAACACTAAAAATATGTTAATGAAAATGACTGGATCACATTAAATAACTTCCTATTTTAAATGACCTTTTCTTTGATTTTTTTTTGGTATAAAGAGTAATTATCATTTTTTGTACTGATACAGTCTTCATTTTTCATGAGGAAAAAGAAGTCATTTAATAATTTACATGTCCATAGCATATGAATCCAAAGATGTCATGATTAAAAGCTTCATGCTTATCTTAAAAAACAAACACTACTTTTAGTTCATTACTGGTTATCTCTCAAAGTGATACCAGTTATAAGACATCCTGAGTGAGTTTATATTAAAAACCATCCTCACAATCAAATCAACTACTCTTTTATATTGGCAGTGCTACCAGAATTATGTCTTTCTGGTTTGGCATTAAAAACATCAGTTTTTGGTGGAAACTGAATATATAACATTTGCAATATAGTAATATATATGTAAATATATATATATATATATATATATATATATATATATATATATATATATCCCATATATATATATTTGCCATCTCAGCTTAACCTACTTCAGTTTCTCATGACTTCTTACCCCTCTTCATTAGCATATCATCAGTCATTCCAAATAAGTTGTGCAGGGTTGCTCGAAATGTGTTGCGATCTAGTACATTATTATGAAGTCTTACGTCATCTCTTTCCACCAAGCTGTGAAAAAGTCTTATGAGACACTCTACTTCACTTTTTTTGACCATAAAACAAGAATACAAATACCACTAAGATTTAATCATTGAATTCTCCAACCTAATTTAAAGTATTTTACTAAAAAGCTGTATTTTTCCTATGATGCTGGATGCCCTAGTGAATTTTTTTTAAAAGTATGACATGGCCTTGTTCCTTAAGAGCTTACACCATTAAAATGGGTCTCACTCAGAAGTCTCTTAAGACAGGGTATAAATGATAAATTGCATAAGATGCTCACCACTGTAGACATGTGAAGAGAAATCAATATGGGAAAGAGGAATTGAGCCATTTTCATGGGAGTAGACTTTGAACAGGGTCTTGAAGGATGCATAGGAAGGAATGAGTTGGGCGTGGTAAAAAAGTGGAGAATTCCAGGGAGAGGGAACAACATGAATAAAGAGGTAGAACGGGGGTTGAAGTTGAACATGCCTTATTGGGAGCCAGCAAGTGGGAAGAAGTGAAAAAGAAGAGAGAAGCGGATGGGCTGATGGTAGAGGGCCTTATATGCCCAGAGGATTAACATTTATTTCCCTGGAGCAGTAGTTCTCAGGGTGTCATCTTTGGACCACGGGTATGAGAATCAACACCCTCTCCATTTCTTGTTAAACGTGCAAATTGCCAGGCCTTGCCCCTGACCTAATAAGTCAGAATTGCTAACGGTGGGCCCAGGAATGAGCTTTAAACTAGAGTTGGGTTGATTATTCTATGCCTTGAGGGTCGAGAAGTGATTTAGGAAAATTCATCTGGTCAAGTTGTACTGAAGGGGAAAATGAAGTATAAAACCCAGGCTTAGAGCGATTGGGTAAGGGGGTGGAAATGAGGTTACAGAGTGGGGAGGGAGCCGGAGATACTGCAAAAAAATCAGTAGGACTTGGTGACTGATTTTCAAACCAAAACTTTTTTAATACTCACATATTTGGATCTCACTCCAGACTTAGCAAACTGACTGTCTTTTTTTAAAGAAGTACACAGGTGATTCTAATGCACCATCGGGACTGAGAACTAAGGGATTAGACATTGTGGGTTATGGGTACTAGACTTAAGTATTTGGGTTCTATTTCCATTTCTGAGAGACTAAATAGCTGAGAGATTAAGTCATATAGCATCTTTATGCCTCAGAATCCTCACCTGTAAAAATTGGTATTGTCCTAGATGATCTCTGAGATTCCTTAAATTTCTAAACGTCTAATTCTATTAATGCAAAGATTGAGAGAACTAAAAGAGGGAAAGCTGGTTACTATTTTTTTCTCTTCCTTCTCTCTTTTTTTGTGTGTGTGGTGGGGGGTGGGTGAGGGGAAGGTAGGATGAAATAGTTATTTTAGATGTTGTCTTTGAGATGATTTCAAGTTACCCAACTGAAATCAATGACAACACAAAATACGCAGTTTACAGTCGGGTTTCCACTGTGGTCAGAATGACTTGATTCTTAGGGCAATGGCTGACAAATCTAAAGAATAAGCAATTACAAAGGTAGCTAATATTATTTTGTGAACTGAATTAGATTCTCAGGCTTCACACTGTAGCTATAAGCCCTGAAATGTGATGCAAAGGTCTTTTTTATCCATTCAGTTAAGCATTTATCAAGGGCCTCCCAGGAATCAGGCAATGAATACACCACAGTTCCTGTCAAGGTTATGACACTTTGGTCAAGAGGTAAGGAAGTAAGTGCAATAAAGAATTACCAGGTACTATGATGGTGGTTGGCAGTGACCCAAAGAAAGGAATAATCAACTGGGGATAAAGAAAGGTCCGGCAGAGGTGTCACTTGAGCTAAGACCTGCCAAAGGAATAGGCGTCAGCCAGAGGTGGCAGCTGGAAGGCATGGAGCATGTTCTGAGAGCTGCAGATGGTTTGGTGTGGCTAGGTGGCAGAATTCTTTGACTTTACAATGGGGAGCTTAATGAAATATTTTGGCAAGTTAATAGGATTACATTTAAGGATTGCATTTAAGGAAGATCACTTTGGGAGCACTCTTGAAACACGCTTATGAATGGTGAATTCATGTGACAGGTCATATTTTCTCAGACTGTTGAAACAATCTACCCCACCAAATGCTCTTCTTCCAATGTGACTGATATTCTTGCCCTCCGGAGATCTATGTCTCCTTCACTTGGAACTAGGGAAATTTTTGTGATGGCTGTTTCAACCAATAGAGTACAGTGAAAATGAGGCGATGTGACTTTGGTTTTATAGAATACAAGTTTATTGTACAAAATGAAGGCCTTCAGATTTCATAGTTTACTAAGGCAAAAGGAAAACTAGGTAATTTTTTAAAAACCTGCAAAAAAATTTCACTTTCACTTACCCCCACCAACTATTAAAATTGCCTGACTAAAAGTTACCAAACAGTAAATAACACCAAGTCCTTTAACGACAACTGTTCCTGGCAGCTCCAGCCTGTCGGCCATTTTCAGATTCAGCAAATGTGATGTTAAAGATCCCAGGTACCGTAAGTACTTCCTTGAAACCAGGGAACTCATTAAACAGCATGGATGATATCATCTCAGTAGTCTCTTCTGGTAAATTATTAAGGAATAAAATATAGTTTGGAGGGTAGTCACGGATCTGAGGATTCGGTGTTGCATTTCCTTGGATATTAGCTAAATTTGGTGCTCCCTGATCAGGTCTTTTGTTGGTCATTGCTGTCTATTCCAGTTTTGGCTCTTCTTGTCAGCGTTACACATTTTCAGTGTATCAGAATGTTTTTGCATACTTGATTCACACTGGTTTACCATGCAATGGAAATCTGTAACTGTCTCAAGACACTTGTGGATGAGCCCAGTTCTTTAAATGTAACAAAGGCCCCTCATCTTCATGGTCTTTAAAGCCATCGTATCTACCCCATGGCCAAACAGAAAATAGGGCATGTAGGAATCTCTTTTTTAATTTTGTCATTTGTACTGTTGATATAAATTGTATGATTTGGTCTGATATTCATATTTTGGGTTAAACTATTCTAACAGCCTGAGGCTGGTGTGCTGAATTTTCAAGATTAGGTCACAGACAGTAGCACTGAGGACAAAAACTTGGAGACTTCTTTGGAATATGAAGAAAACGGAAGCTCAGACGTGGACACACTGTATGGAGGGCACAGTATATTAATGCTTGTCTGAGTAGCGCTGCTCAATGCCGATGGAGTATTACTGGAGTGGAACGGTTAGTACCAACCGTACTGTGAGAAGGCATCCCTGAAGAAAGCGAGGTTTGGAGACAGGAGCTGCTCTGGGTGGAATCCTGACAAATCTTCCAACAAAGCAATCAGATTCTAGACACAAACTTTATTCAGCAGGTGACTTTTTCTGAGTTTATCCATGCGGCTCACCTTTCATTGTATCGAAAGACCTTACACAGGTCGTCAAAGGAACCACTGTGGTATTTGAGAAATCGTGGGTAGTGAGAATGGTGTTGAAATGCCATGTCATTAAACTTTTTAGTTTGGAATAATTTTAGATTTACAAAAGAGATGCAATAGTTGAGTTCCCATACTCCAGTTTCTTCCTAATGTTAACATCTTACATAACCATTTCACATTTGTCAAAATGAACACACTAACATTGGCACATTATTCACTAGATTTTTACCCATTTTCTTACTGGTAAACAAAATGTCCTTTTGTTGTTCTAGGATCTATTTGGTTGCCGTATTTCCTCCAATCTGTGATAGTTCTCAGTCTTTCCTTGCTTTTCATGAACTTGACAGCTATTCTGCAGTGTTCCTTAATTTAACTTGGTCTAATTTTTCTCATGATGAGACTATGGTTCTGGGGAAAACGCCAGGGAGTGCTATTCTTATCATCACACACCAGGGCACAGCTGATGTTAACATGAATATTATTGCTTATAACCTCGACTCCTTTCTTGGTTAAGCTACAGTGTATTGGTTTCTCCATTGCAGTTACTACTCCCCTTTTCACACTATTTTAAGCTCCACTTCTTGGGAAGGATTATCTATCCTAGTTTTTGGAATTCTTCTTTAAGATTTTCCATTTACTTATTCATGTCCATATGGAGCCAGTCACAAGTCCAGGTGTCACAGGTTCTGATCAACTGGCTATAAATTTGAGGTCCCCATGATACCTTGAGTTCAATTAATTTGTTAGAGTAGCTCACAGAACTCAGGGAAACAGCGTAAACTAAATTAGCAATTAATTATAATAAATGGATATAATTAGGAACAGCCAGATGGAAGAGATGCATTGGGCAAGCTATGTGGGGAAGGATGTGGCGCTTCCATGCTCTCTCCCAGCACCTTTGCCTTCACCAACCCAGATACTGAGGGCTTTTGTGGAGACCATCACATAGGCATGATAGATTGTTAACACAATTTCCAGTGCGGCTGGAAGTCCCAACTTTTTAATCATAACTTAGTCTTTCTGTTGACCAGTCCCCATCCAGGAGCCAACAACAGTCACCTCATTAGAACAAAAAAAAGTCCTATCACCCAGGAAATTCTAGGATTTGGAGCTCAATGTCTGGGCGGCAGCTTCATCTATGGGATCACATTCTATCTCCAGGTAGTGTCAGAATTGAGTTAAATTGTGGACACTCAGCTGGTGTCAGAGAACTGCTTGTTGGGAAAACCCTCCCTAGTTGGTGAACAAAAATGTCTTAAGTGTGAGTGTGGCAGAAATGTCAGAATAAAAGAGAAACACACAGACGTGTAGGTTTTTCCTTGACTTTGTTCACCTACTTCGTCAAAGTATCTTTTCTTATTGGAGACTGCTATTTTGAAACCAAGGTCTAGGTACTGGGCATGCCTTTCACTCCTGGGGGTTAGTATTTCTAGGCCCTCTCAGCAGACAGAGGTAGGAAATATGTACACTAACCTATGCATGCACACATATTGGCCCATGTTACGTCTCATAAATAGAGTGGAAGCCAAATATTGGACTAGAGAGCCTGTGGGTGGTCCAGGGCTAAGTGCTAGAAGAGATGTTCGATTGTATTAAAAATTCATGAACACTTAGGAAGGAGGGGCTCATGAATTCACAAGGGCAAATCGTACCAGATTGAACTTATTTCCTCCTCTGGTAGGAATGGATCAGAGAAATGCAGTCCACAAGTATTTCAACTTCAACAAGGCATTTGACAAAATCTCTTATTATTCTTACGTTAGTATCTACTCAGTATCAAGTAGTGACTACAGAGCGCAATGGTAGGCTCCCAAATGTTTGCTAAATTATCACCAACCACTTGAAAATTGGAGGTTAAGGAATATGCTAGAGGAGTGAGGATCCAAACGAAGTAGTATCTACCGTGTTTCCCCGAAAATAAGACCTAGCTGGACAATCAGCTCCAATGCATCTTTTGGAGCAAAAATTAATGTAAGACCTGGTATTATATTAATTATATTATACCGGGTGAAATAAGACCAGGTCTTATATTAATTTTTGCTCCAAAAGACGCATTACAGCTGATTGGCCGGCTAGGTCTTATTTTCGGGGAAACACAGTAGATGCCAAAACGATCAGTTGAATCAAACAACATGAAGTTATTAAAAATCGTGTGTAAATTCTTCACTTAGCTTTAAAAAAGTTTGTTAAAACTGGGTCAATTCCCAATTCACTGTCAATCAAGCTGAGATTAATATTGGCTGACACATTGAATTTTCACCTGGAAAAAGACCATTTTGATCAGGAATCCTCAAACTTGAGTGTCTAACAATGCATGGAGTGAACAATCTGGGTGCTTGGCCCCACTTCCAGAGAATCTACATTTATAATACAATCCTGTAGGTGATTCTGAGGGTGGAGATATTCCTACCACACAATAAGACGGACATAGCCAGGACAGACCACAGAATTTATTCTTAATACAGAATAAAAATGCAGGTCCCTTGTTCAAAAAAACGAATTTCAAGTCAGTGTTAGCAGAACATTAAACTAAGCATGGAACCCTATGAGAACACATAGGTTGCACATCTCTAAAGCCATTTCTTTCACCCAGAAGCAATTTATCTGCCTCCCCCACTACATTAAAGGGCTATTGTTTGGGAAAGGGAATAAGACTTGTGTGATTCTAGAGCAGCATTGTTCAACATAGCGTTGAGATGATGGAAATGTTCTATATCCGTGCTGTCCAATTTGGTAGCCACAACCCACATGTAGTTACTGAGCCCTGAAAAGCAGCTAGTGTGATCCACACTGGATTTAAAATTTTTTATTTACATTCAAACAGCCGTATATAGCTAGTGGTTAGCATATTGGTTACTACACAGCTCTAGAGAGCAGTATGAAAATCAATAGGTAGAAGTTCTATTAGCTCTAGAGTATAAAATATTCTAGATCTGTCTGGAAAAGAAATGGGAACAACTGCTTGGTAAGGTAATGAACCTTCCTTTGTGAGGTAACGAAGTACATAGCTGAGGATCTGAGAAAGTCCTGCAGTGACTGCGGTTTGGACTGAAGAGGCCATGTGACACGAGGGCTGAGCAGATTAGGAAGGCTCTTTCCGAACCTCTAAAGCAAAGCCCAGGAAGAACCCTTCAAGCTTCAGCTCCGTGGGACAATTAGAACTTTGTACACCAACAGTTGGTCCTGAGTAGGCCAAGGCAGCATTAGCTGTTAAGTCTCCCCACTCCTGCCCATGAAGGACCAGTGTCTATCCTGTCTCAAATGGAAGGGCCCAAGAACTGAGGTGAATTCAACAACTTTTCATGGTGCACTATGGGTCAGCACTATGCAGATGACCATGAGGGTCTACAATGCTAATGAGTAGAGTTAATTCAAGAAATAAAGATGAACGTCATAGAAATGGCAGCGTGAATAAAGATGCCAGATGACTCAGTCTGGCATCAGACTGAGTTCTAGCTCTGCCTCCACCAGAAACGTTCACTAACTGTAACGAGCAACTTAATCTAAGACTTGGTTTCCTCATCTGAAAATGTGGAAATATCACCTACCTCATTGGGCTTGTTCTGAGTTAAACATGATGAACATAAACCATTTAGTAGTGTCTTGCTAATGAAGAGCTCAATAAACACCAGCTGTTAAGCAACCTGAGTGTAAAACAGTAATGTCGTTACACTGGTGAATAGCTATGTTTAAGCACTAAGGTTCTGAACTTTGGATCACAATTTAAGAATTGTAAGTGTCAAAGCTTTGGAAAAAGGAGTCTTCATTCATTCCTTTTTTCAAACAATTATAGCAGACACTGCTAAAAACAATTTAGGATGGGGACAAGAGTTCGATTTTTTTTAAAGTATGCAAAATTTCCTTCTGAATGTTGTAAAACTCAGGCTCTGTTAAGAAAGCAGCAAATGGCAGAAGGTACTTCCTATTCAACACTGGCTAAATCTGTCAGGTGGGATTTAAGGGTTGTACTACAGTGGGATTGGAAAACTAGCCTTAGAAGTGTTTGAGGAGCTTAGATAATTTAAAATTGAACTGGAATAAAACAGAATTAATCTACAGTGAGATTCCCAGACAAGGTGGGGCCTATTCTAATGAGGGAGGTCACAGAAGGAAAAATGGAAGTGCTTAATAATGAGGCTATAAAAATGGCTGAAATAAAAGTAACTTCCTTAAATTCTAAGAACAGATTCTCAGAATTATTATTAGTCAGGATTGCTTGTGGTCATGCCTGAGAAACAAAATTCACAAGACTACTTCTTACTTAAGGTCTGTTGGGCCTACGAATCACAAAATTGTTAAATTGGTTTTAATAAACACTTGCCATGTTCAAAGCACCATGGTATTTCAACATCTAAGAGCAATCATCTGCCTCAGTAGATTTGGTACCAGAGAACTCAGGGAACTGGTCAAAGTAAACCTTTATGTTTTGAAATCTCATTAAATTTCAGTCTATAGTAAGTCCTCGGTTGGCAGGTAATTCTTTAGCACTCATGATGTCATGTAAATTCTCAAACTCTTCTTCCCACATACGCAAATATATTTGAGGACACTTGATTAAAATACTTTGTTACATGCTGGTATAATCGTTTGTTATCTTTTTAAATGACTAAAATATTATATAGGAAATAGAGAAACTGTATTTTGGGGGCTACAAAGCACTTGTTAATGTTCAACTAGTATGTCTACCAACTAGTATATTTCTATTTGAATAAAGATACTCAGGCAGTGTTGTACGTCTAGTCAATACTTACAGCTCTTGACAGTTTTACTGATGGATTCCACCAGTTTCCTTAGAGCCTTCTGGTCCATTTCGATTGTGGCTTCCACACACTATGGACTTCTCAGATAGCCTGGCTCCAAGCCTGGGCGTCCTGGGCTGCCACTGATCCACAGCTCACTACGCCTTATCAAACACGGCAACAATGACCACGGCAACATTCCGGAAACCACACACAGAAGGTTCTCAAGTAATTGGAAAAATATGCAACAATGGTTTTTACCACTCAATACTAATACAGTGATTTCATTAATATTATTATGATCTGAAATATTACAGCGATTCCAACATTTATCTTTTCTTTGGGGCTAAACACCACTTAAAGTGCTGAAAATGTTTCCCTCCTATTTGAACAGAATAACTAAATAAAAGTATAAAGACCTTAATCTTTAAGCATTGAAATCATTTCCTAAGCTATAAACAGTTCCTTCAAAGACTAAAATGTCCTTTGAAAACTTTAAGCAAGTATCTTCTCATGATATGCAAACAGGCTTCAATCTGGGAGCTTCTAGAGAATGTTAAACCCTACTTTTACCCCTCCAACTTGTAACTGACTGAATGGTAGGAAAATACGATCAACTGTGCCCAGCTGGCTAAGAAACAACTGTTCTAACTCTTGTCTATTGTCAAATCCAAGTACAGAGAACAAATAGCTTCTGGTCTATGTCTGCTGGTTTTCACATCAGTAAGAAAATAAACAAATGTACTAACATGATATTCAGAATTTAAGACAGTGTATTCTTACTAAATTTTTAATAAAACATAAAAACAAATCTTAAAATAAGGCAAATACAACTGGGGGGAAAAAAGCTTTCCCAAAACTTTCTTAAATTGAGTGTTCATAGATCTAAAGCTGAAAACTACTAATTTTTAAAAAGTGTGAAACCTTTCACTTAAGTCTGAAGAATGACTGTTCTGTTTCTCTGAGGTTAGTCTACTGTTCTCCATGAAATGAAAGAAAATTAGGCAATAGGCTTTTAGCCTATCTTGAGTCAAAAAATATGAATCCATATTCTGGATAAAATATATTCAGGACACTCACGGTATTTAAAACACCTAAATATACTAAGGGCAATCAAATGAATCCAAAACAACCAGAAAGAGGTAGCACTGGTATGAATTCAACCTTTTTTTATCCAGACACTCTTCCATTTTATTGCAATTACTTTGGTATAATTATCCAAATAACATGCCCTGTGTTTATAAAATTATGTAAAATTATTCAAGAAAATGGGTGGTTTGGTGGAGAGAGCAAGTAAAAGATTGCACATAATATCACCCAAATTTTCTTCTCATGTCTTATTAGAAGACTATTAAGGCTAACCATCAGAGGGACAATGAAAAAGTCAACACAGTCTGGAAAGAATACATTTTTTTGCCAAATCACATTTCCCCCCGTCTGATAAAGCGAACAGTTAGCTGCCCCCAGTGGGACATCATCATCACAGACTGGACCAGTCTGCAAAGGTACACCTTTTAAGTTCATAGCAAAACTGATCAATAAATATCTGATAAACTTACCTTTTAGCCTTTTCATGAACACCAATTCTGAGAAACTTCCTTTTGAATACAAAATGTCCCTCAAACTTGCTGTGTACTCAAAAGTATATACGCGTAGACATCTTTTATTAGGAAAGAATATGAAGCTTTAAGCACAAACTTTAAGGAAACTTACCAAGAAAAGTGTTATTTTTACAGCTAAAAGCTTGAGGACAGGTCTTATCCACCTACCACTTAATACCTAGTAGTATTTCTTAATCTTTGTAACTTTTCTTGTGACTCAAAGGGAACATTTTTAGTAAAATAGGTATTTATTCAGCCTCTTGTCATGCCAAAATGTTTTGTGCATATATCACTATAATTAGCACACCCTCTGTAACAGGCAAAATTGTACATCAAATTATATGTCATGTTACCTGATTATATAAAAATGTAAAGTGAAAATGATTTATCAATTCCTTATAACATTACTAGTAAACAATTCAGCAGGAGATATGAGGCACAAAATCTTAGTAAAATGACAGAAAGCGCAATAATGTAATTCTTATTTAAGTTTAACTTGTCATAATTTGTTATGATATACAAAGACAAACTTTTAAAACGTTATATTTACTAAGATTCTGGCAACAGCTTTATGTAACAAGACACAACATACCAGGCCTGCCTCTGAACTTGTTTATGGTAAATAAGTTGCAGCTTCAATATGAAGCTGTTCCAAAACAAAACAAAACAAAACAAAAAAACAAAAAGGCAAAAACCTGCTTTTCACATGCTAAGGTTATCTTGGCAAGAATGCCATTAAATGCAGTAAGGAATTTAAGATAGCAAGAATAAAACATTAACAAAAGCTAAACATTACAGCCTAAACAAAATTCATACAAAAAAATAACTATTACTGGTTACATAAAATTTTCTTGACTGGTTACAACTTAACAGTATAAAACATGCATTTTAAGAATCTTCAGCTATCAAGTTCAAAAAAGTACCAGTGTCTATTTGAAATGACTCCTCTCCAAAGCCAAAGTGTAGTCAAAATTAATTCAAATGTTTTAACACATTCTAATGCTAAAAATCATTCAGTATTATTGTAGTGGAGGTAAATCCCAGAGCTTCTGGGGCTTTCTCCTGCTGCAGAGGCTATACCTCTGGTTTACTCAAGGCAGCATCCGACAGGGTCCAAAAGGATGTCACTAAGCTCAATAAAAGGCAAGACTGCTGTACCCAGCTCTTACCTCCCTGTGAAGCATGGCTACTGTGTCTGCAAAAACAGGATGTGTGAGGATAAAAGGCACGCTATTCTGCTAGCTAAAGAAATAGCAAACCAGCCCCCCAACCCTAAAAGCTCCTTCCCCAGGTAAGTATACAAGGGAAAAAAAATTAAAATACACTTATCTACAGAGTAAGGATTTTCAAATATCAATGTAATCCCTACTTCAAAAATGTTAACTAGTCATCTAGTCATTTCTGATGATATCTTAATGATGTATCCATATTCAATATCTGACGATTTATCATTACATTACTTCTAGTCAAAAATATTAACTTTATTCCCAAATATGAACCACTAGTACGACTGCAGTGTATTATCTCCCAGAGTTATTAAGCAATGGAAGAGAAAAAGACAGATATTCAAGCAGCAGGCAACTATTATGGCCCTTTCACACAGCGGCATCTGAATGGCTACTGAATAGTCCAGGAATAATTCTAAAAACAAGAAAATTCATGCATTTTAGTAAATATGCCATAATTTTCACAGTTGAAATCTCCTCAGACATTGCACTTTCTTTATAAGAGAATCCTGATTTTTCTTAATGTTACGATGAGCTAGGACTTGAACTAGCAGTCTTCTTTTTCTTTTTCTTACTGTGTTTCTTATGCTTCTTTTTCTTTCTTGTTTTTTCCTGGAAAGACAGTTCTATGTTAGGCATTTCTACATGAAAATATGCAAATTAAAAACAACTTTATCATGGTACTTCTGAGCTCCTGCAGTTATTTCAAACAATCCCCACAACTCAGTAAGCTACTCAAAACATTTCCTGAAAAGTCTTAATAATCAGTATTACACGAGAACTAAGAGAGTGCTTGTCAATTTTCAAAAAGATAAGGAAAAACTCAGTCATTAGCACATTAATGTAGCTTCTAATAATATTTCCTGTAGAAAATAAATTCAATTAAATCATGGTATCAACTGCTGTATTTCGTCTACTTAATTTCTAAAGGTAACTGTAGTTATTGCAAAGGAATCCTCACAGCACAGCAAAACAACTGTTTCTGGAAAATGACAGTTTTCAGAGAACAGATATATGAAACCTGCTATATTTAAGTAAACAGGAACACAGATATTATGTACTGCTTAGACTGGGAGCTCTACTTCATTAAATTAACAACTAGTAAAAAATACTAATGTATAGTTGAAAAGTCTTATGTAGCTTAGTAAAACAGATGTTTGACTTTTAGAGGAAAATGCCACTGAAGCCTAGTAAAAGTAGTCAAATTGTCACTGGATAAAGGGAGCTAAAATTATGCTGAATTCTTACTCTCATGACTGTTTCACATGTAGAAGAGAAGGCAGAACTTTAGATACTTGGAAAGGTGGTATCAAATGATAGACTAGTTGTTGATATTCAGAAAAAAATAAAAAGCAAGAAAAGACACAGAACTGTTGTAAAAGCAGCTTCCTATCCATTGCCGTTATCTATTAGAACTTTCCACAATGCCCCCTTCTCTCCCGAAGGCCTCTACTCCACTGTGGCTCTAAGCTAACTTTCATCCTTCTTTTCATTATAAGCCCAAGTATACAGGGACAGAGAGTCCAAAATCTTGTTTTTGGGCTTTTAAAAATAAGCTTTGGATATGTTATTTTTTCATAAAAGGACAGTTGACCACTCTCTTCTTAAAATACTTTTCTTTTTGGCTTCCATGATACCTCACTCAGCTGCTTTTCTTCTATCACAAAGACCTCTTCATTTCCGTTGCTGGTTCTTCTTCCTTTTGCTCAACGTGTCAGCGCTTCTTTCCCACACACTGTCCCAGTCACATGCATTTAAATGCCATTTACATACTAAGTCTTTACACCCAGTCCTATACTCTGAATCAAGACTGTTAAGCGCCTCATTGCCGGCTCTACCTGGATATCTAGCAGGCATATCTAAAATTACCATAAAAATGCTTAATTTTCTCTCCAAATCTTCTTAGCCATCTTAGTAAATATGTTATTTTATTTTAGTCAAAGAATCTAAGCCAACTTTGATTCTACACTTTGCTTTAACTCCACTCTTCACATCCAAAGCACCAACCAAGTCCTAGCACCTACCATGTTTCCCCAAAAATAAGACCTGCTGGACCATCAGCTCTAATGCGTCTTTTGGAGCAAAAATTAATATAATACCGGGTATAATACAATATAATGTAATATAATACCGGGTCTTATATTAATTTTTGCTCCAAAAGACGCATTAGAGCTGATGGTCCAACTAGGTCTTATTTTCGGGGAAACACAGTAAGTCCAGAACGTATCTCCAATTCTTTGTGCTGGTCCCTCTCCGTTACTACTACTGGCAGACAAACATCCTTCCTCACCACTGTCCATTCAGTTCCTCTGCCAAACATTTTAAAAATCTAAAATTGATTGAGGTCACCTCTTTGCTCAAATCCCTCAAAACAGCTTCCCGTAACATTCTGATTAAAACCCAAACACTTTGCTACCTGTTATGGCCTCTGCGTACTTCCCAACTTCACTCTATGCTATAGTCCTCTTTATCTGCTAGGTATAAGCCAAGCTTACCCCTTTTCATTCCTCAAACATATCAAGCTCATTCCTACCACAGGTCCTTAGCTCTTCTCTGCCTAGGATATTCTTCCTTTGATCTTCTCCTGGTTGGCTCTTTCTTGTAAATCAGAGTTCAGATTAATTTTACTTCCTCAGAGAGGCTTTCCCTCCTTGAAGTCCCTCTCTCACATATCATCCTCTTCCCTACTGGTACCCCATTTTAACAGCTCTGCCAAGACCGAGAACAGTACCTACACAGAGAGCTTAATAAATACATGCTAGCTGAATGCATGAAACAGTGAAGTAAGTGAATACAAATTACAACTATCCAAAATTAGTTAATTTTATATCTTAATTAATTAATCTGAACCAAAGACCAAAACAGTCTTCACCCAGATTATTTTTCCATTCAGAAAAAAAAAAATCTTTTAAATGTCACCTGGATCTTGAAGGCATATAGAATGTTAATTCTGAATCATACATTACTAAGTGAACATTCTTATTAGAGAAGGACCCTCATTTTAAGAACTCGGGAAATTATGGGAAGGGACAGTTACCCTCAACTCTACAAATGATGCTGTTCTCATTTTTATTTTACTTCTCCCTAAGAAAATGCCTTCACAGGCCATGGCCCATACTTATACTGAGTGCTAGGTTACTTTGCTGATATGGTCCACATAACTCTTTGATAATTGGCTAATTACTTTCTCTAGGTTGGTCTGCTTCTCATTTGGATACCACTCCCATTTTCCTTATTCTCTTCCTTCTTTCTCCTTTTCTACTTCTCAATCCGCATAGAATTATAGCAAAGCTGACTTTAGAAATGACCAAAAGAATCATTTTTATTAGTGAATCATTTATGTTGCCACATTCCTGCTTATTATTCATTGCAGCCTGTGCTCAGAGAGGCTTTTTCTGCTGTCACGAGGTTGGGTTGATGTGGAAGGAACTACTATCGAAGAGAGAGGGAGGGAATCACCATATTTTAATATCGTATTTCATAGTACATCTTTAGAAAATCAAAAGTTCGAGCTTACATTTCTAAAAGTAAAATACTTAAATGGAAACAGGGCACGTTTGCTACCAGGGCATTCTTCCATTTTCTGAGGTCAATTTAACTTTCTCCAACACAGTAAGAGAGGCTGCTGAACACCACACCCTTCCCAATAAATATTTATTTGGTCCCAGTAAATGCAATCATGCTTTAACCATGACTCATTTTATATTAAATAAAAACAGCTATACTGTTGTCATATAAAAACAGAAGTGATACTTGCTGTTGCTTTTTCTCGATCTTCACTGCTTTTCTTCTTTTTTGCTCGTACCTGAAAAATTTAAATTTTTGTGGAGAACAGAAGACAAATATGTAACTTGTATTCAAGTTACATTCCCTTATATAGGAGGCCTGACAATTAAGTTCGCGAACCAATCCTAGAAAAAGTGCTACATACCTCACTGCCGAATATCACTACGGTCACCTTCGAAGTGCCCCCTTGGGAAGCCATGCACTGACGCCAGCACCTAAGCCACCCTTCAAAGCAATTTTGGAACTCTTTTTCTGGAATGGCCATCAGAGCTGTCGTCGTATTACCCTTGATGTCCTGAATGTCATCAAAATGTCTTCCTTTCAATATTTCCTTTATTTTCAAGTAAAGAAAAAAGTTACCGGGTGCCAGATTAGGTGAGTAGGGAGAGTGTTCCAATACAGTTTTTTGTTCACTGGCTAAAAATTCCCTCACAGACAGTGTGAGCTGGTGCATTGTCATGATGCAAGAGCCATGAATTGTTGGCAAAAAGTTCAGGTCGTCTAACTTTTTCACGCAGCCTTTTCAGCACTTCCAAATAGTAAACTTGGTTAACTGTTTGTCCAGCTGGTACAAATTCATAATGAACAATCCCTCAGATATCAAAAAAGGTTAGCCAACATCGTTGCAACAAGTTCGCGAACTTAATTGTCAGACCTGTGTTGCATCTTTAAAATTTATATGTAAAAAACATTTTGACAATCAAATGACATTTTAAATGCCTTGTTTTACCTCAACCCCTGTGATAGCACAATGAGGATTCAATAAAAAACATTTAAAGGGAAGGAAATTACGATTTTAAATCTCTAGAGGGCTTATCTTATATTCCCTTTCAGCACCTAAAAAAAGTACTGAAGCATAGTGGGTAAGACACATGAGCTCTGAAATAAAACGTACTACCAAGCTTTGAGTCCTACCTCTGCTATTTGTTACTCTCAGTTTCATTATCTGTAAAATGAAACAATATTTTACCTCAAGGGGAAATGCCTGGAATAAAGTAGGTATTTCTCTAACTCTGTTGTGTTCAATAAAGAGCTATACATATAGTGTACTCAGTATAAACCAACTGATTAACGTCCTTTTAAGTAAGAATAATTAAATCCATATTTAACCAGGCCAAGACAAGGGATGCTGTCATGCAATGTCCAGGACAGCATTCACATGACTTTTGAACAGCTGGTTAGACACTCAGGTAATGAATCTGTTCATAATATAGAAACTAAATTTATTGTAATATGAATACAAAGTATTTTGTACAGGGTTTGAAGATACACAGAATATCCCAGAAGTGCAAATATCATATAAATAGAGGAAAGACTGTTTCACTCAGAGCTTTACTGAGAATTGTCCACCATTTTGGAAAATGTCATTGATGACAATGCTATTGTATGGTTTTTCAAGAGCATATGTAATGCTCCTGCTACAGCCTGAATTTATTACGTCTTAAGATTTTTATGTCTTCTGGAGTTATCACACTCCAGCATTTATGTTTTGAAATATAATACAATTATATATTATTATTTCCTTGTATTTCTTCTATTTCTGTTAGGGAATATTAAGATAAAGTTGTGTTGATTCTATGTATATATTAGTTACAAATTTCACTTCAGGGAGCATTACAAAATATTGCTAGAAAATGGGGGCAATAGGCCCTATTTTACAAACAAGGATACCAAATCAAAGAGAAATATTTTAAAGATGATAACTTACAGACCTAAAATTAACTAAAAATGGACTCTAATTCCAATAGAATACAAAAGCTAAGATAGGGTTATCAGAGCTGAGAAGGACTGTACAGACTACCTAATTCTACTCCTTCATTTTATAGAGAAGAAAACTGAGATCATTCCAGTATTTCTGCTCCACAGAATCACTTTTCTACTCCCTCAATAGTAATTCCCAACAAAAACAAGGAAATGTGGTGTTTCAGTACGTTATACATTATACAGCATCTTTCCTGTAATCAAAATCATAGTATAATAAAAAAATATTATAAGAGTAAATATATCTCAGATTGGAAAGCTATTTGAAAATAATGTTATCAGAATAGCGATATAATTATCTTCTAGAAAAATGCAAAACTCATTCTGAAATGAAATAACTTCCTTTTCCCCCATAGTACATCATAAAAAAATAAATAAATCAAATACTTACGAAGTATTTCCATTAATTCATATTTATTAAATCAAATAACTAAACATTTTAAAGTGAAGAAAATGTATTTGATCATATACTTACCTCCTCAATATAATCTGATTCTGATGACTCAGATGATATAGGTTTATCTTCAGGATACATCTTTCTCTTTTTGCCGAGTCCTTTAATGTCCTATGAAAAATAAATACATGTATTCTGATTCAAAAAGATATTATTACTATGCCATGCAAACTGTTTCTAAGTTCTATTAACAATTCTCCCAAATATCATAATAATTATCCATTTTTATTTAGAAATGTCTAAAATTGGTGACATTTACCAAGATTCAGTCACCAATTTCTTTAATTCCAATTAAGTAATGCTTGTATTCAAAAACCTGAAAAGAAGTAACTACACATCCATTTAGATGCAATATCCTTCTTTTCTTTATACATAACGGAATTTTTGTTTCTGCCCAATGTTGGATCAAGGCCTAGTGCTACAGAGAGGAAAATCAATGGGTTATTACTTGTGATGATCTAAAAGGATCTCTATGCAGTAATTCCTTTAATGTATTAAGTGTTAAATTCATGTTAAAAAAACTTCATCTCTAAGTATTTTTAATGATGAGGAAACGCATAACTGAAGAAAGACTGAGACAGGAGGGACTAAATATGTATTTTAAGAAATAAAGTTTCAAACACATCTAAAGCAAGTTTGGCAAAGTGTTAGGATTTCTTAAAGCTTCACAGGGGATATGCTAAGTTGTCATTTTATTATTTTCCATATATTTTTTCTGTATGTTGGCAGTAGTTCATAATAACAAAAACAACAAAACCACACAATGAAAAAATGCTCACCACCTAATCTTACACAGAAAAAGTGACAAAACTTTATAAAGCATGAACCCAATTTTAAAGATATAAACCAAAAAAATCATGTACTAGAAAATAAACTAACAGTGATGATCTATATGTTAAGTGATAGGTAATTTAATTTTCTTTCTACCAGCAGCTTATTTTGGTAGATATAAATGCGTATTGTAAAACAAACAAACAAATAAAAAACCCCACAAATCCCATTAGCAGGGAATAAACAGCATTAAGACTTTTTGAAACATCTCTCTGTGTATATTTACAATTTTACATAAATACTCGCTGTTTGGAACCCACTCTTCTTACCCAATAGTATATTGCCATGCCAACTACATCATCATTTATGGAAACCTTTGACAATAACTGAAAGTGTATGCTACAATTTACTTAACCCATCACCTTCTGGAGGGCAGGCATATGGGTTCTTTGCTAATAAAAACAAAGTTGAAATAGAATGAAGGGTATGTGAGTACAAAATCTTTTTTATCTAGTAATAATAATGACTAAGTCAAGACTAAAGTAGCCTTTACCCAAATGATATTCTTACTCTTCACCAACCCACAGTCATTTTTTATTTCACTTTTTATGAATCACACTTTACCAAAAAGCCTCTTTATCAGGTTCTTTTATAAATCATATTAATCTCAGATTATTTGGAATACAGTTTGTATTTTTAGAATTACTAAACATTTACCAATTTTTCTGTGTATGAGAGGTATTTTTTTTTAATACTGAAGATCACTAAATTTTTGAGGTATATATTCCTAGTATTTCTTCTGTTCCTTGTAATTAAATTTTGTTACGACTTATTTTTTGTGATCACTTTTTGCCATTCAGAATTAGAATTATGTGGTCACAAGTTTCTGAGTTTTGAGGCATAGTCCTTCCCCACCCAATATTATATTCACCCTTGTCTTTCTCTAGTAATTTTCGTACTTTAAAAATTTTTACTTATTTACAATCTATTTGGCTTTAATGAATGTCCAGCTTTATGTTTTCCAAATAGTTAGTCATTTTGTCTCAAGCCACCTCTATCATTCACATATTAAATTTCACAAATACTTGAAAAATTTTTACCTGGACTCCATACTGTTTCATTGTTTTTTTCTAGTCTTGTATTATACCACATTGTTTTAATCAAAGCATTTAAAAAATGTTTTAACATTTAGTAGAGCAAGCCACAGCCAGTAACATTTATTAAATCTTTATATGTATCTCTGAAGAGATTTATAGTTTTCTTCAAATAAGTCCTACCTACTTTTTAAAAATTTCCCTATATATTCTTTGTTATTATTATAAATGGGACATTTTCTTCCATTATATTTTCTAATTGGGTATTGTACCGCACTTGCACAACAATTTAAAATAAAAATGGGGCTAAAAACAAAATGAGTGTATTTTGACTTAAAATAACCACCTTTCCCTTATATATGATTATAACACCCTAAACAAAAGTAAGAGAAGCCATAGAGCAAACATGTTAATCATGTGTATGAAAGATTAGTATCCAAAATATATAAGCCTTATGAATCAGAAAGATCAAAAAACAATCCAACAGAAAAATGGGTAGACTATGAACAGGCAATTCACAGAAAATGAAATCTGAATGGCTAATAAGCAAATGAAGAGGCTCAACCATCTACACACATTAAATTGGCAAAAAGGAAGCCTCTCAGTGTTGACAAGTACGTATGTGAAATAGGGTATACACTACTAGCAGGAATGAAAATTAATAAGAACTTCGGTGAGCAAAATGTATATAAGTTAAATGTATGTATGTCCTAGGACCCAGAAATTATAGTCCCAGGTGTATCTCAGAAAATTAACAATAACTTGTGGAAAAGGAAAAATGGGTAAGAAATAGCCACTGCAGCACTGTTTGTATTACTAAAAAAACGAAAACTATCTAGATGTCCACAAACAGGAGATGGAGAAATAAATTGTGGTGAATTAATATAATGGAATACTATAAGCAAAAGAAACAAACTTGAGAGTCAACGAGGATAAATGTCAACAGCAATGTTGAGTGAAAAAAGCAAGTTTCAGAAGGAAACACAGCAATACCATTTTGAAAATATAAAATACCCTAAACTGTGAGTGAAAAAAGCAAGTTTCAGAAGGAAACACAGCAATACCATTTTGAAAATATAAAATACCCTAAACTATTTATGAACATCTGTAACCAGAGTATATAAACATGAATGGAAGGATGCACACTAATTTCAGAAATAGCTGTTTCTAAGGAAGGAGAACGTGTCTGGTACTTTTCTTTTAAATAAAACAAGACCTGAAGCAAACATGACAAAATGTAAATCATTTGTTAATTCTAGCCAGTATGTGTATGGGTATTTACTATATTATTTATTATGTATGGGTATATTACTATGTACCTTGTATTATTTTGAAGTACTTCAAAATCACAATGCAGTTATTTTAGTATTTCCCGTTTCATATTATCAGGTTTTAGTTTCATACATACATTTTTTAAATTAAATTTATTGGGACAACACAGCTCAATAACACTATATAAATTTCAGGTGTACAACTTTATAATACAACATCTGTATACTTCATCATCCAAAGTCTCCTTCCATCCCCATATATTTGACCCCCTTTACTTACTTTGTCCTCCCTCAAACCCTTTCCTTTCTGGTAACCATCATTCTATGGTCTGTATCTATGACTTTGTTTGTTGCTTTTTGTTTTATATCCCACATATGACACACACATTTTTTTTAAAAAACATGAAAGTAACCATTTATTCTGATTTATAATGGTTTTGAGAATGAGGAATTAATGTTGAATTTCATCACACCCTTTTGGCAACTATTAAAAGAATCCTATAGTTTCACTTAACTGGTTAAGATGACAAATTATATTAATAAATTTCTTATCTTTGAATTCTTGGAATTAATCCAATTTGGTGATGATGGTTTCAGTATCTTAATGAACCTACATTTGAAAATTGATATGAAAATCACTCCTAGGTATATACCCAAGAGAAATGAAAACGTATGTCCACTCAGAAACTTGTTTACAGCAGCATTATTCATCTTAGCCAAAAGGTAGAAACAACTCAAATGTCCATCAACAGATGAATGGGTAACGAAGTTGTGGTATATACATTTAATGAAATGTTACTCATCTATAAAAAGGAACAAAGTACTAACACATATGCTACCACTTGGATAAACCTCAAAAGCATTACACTATGTGAAAAGAAACCAGAAACAAAAGGTGACATATTACATGACTGCTTTTATATGATATATCCAGAATATGCAAATCCAGAGATAGAAAGCAAATTAGAGCTTACCTGGGGATGGGAGGAAGGGAGAATGGGAACTGACTGCTTAACAGATATGGGTTGTTTTTTAAGTGAGTGATGAAAAAATTTTAAAACTAGAGCAAGGTGGTGGTTATACAACATTATACATGCACTAAATACCACCAAATTGTAATTTTAAGATGGTTAAATGTATATTATGTGAATTTCACCTCAATTTTTAAAAAATGATATAAAAAGACTGAGTAAAATATAGTGACACAGGTCTGCAGTTTTCTTTCATTAGTAACTGCTTTCTTTAGATTTTATTTTTAATAATCAGAATAAGACTTTAACATGTAAATCAGAAACGTGGGTAGTGACAAACTTAGCATTAATTATAGTTAAGTCACAAGTGAAGATAAAATATCTACTTAGGGTAGAAAAAAATTCTTTTTCAAAACTTATCTCTCATACACTCAATTTGAAACAGTGTCTAAGTTCTTTAATTTATAGGACCTCCTATAAGTGACTTGAGGAAACAAAGGAAGTGTTTAATCTCCATTATTCTGAATTTTTAATGTGAGATAATCCATTATTCTATACAAATTCAAACTCTCTGCAGGAATACTTATGATCTTTTACCTTCAATAACGAATCCAACAAATAATTTTCTTAAATCAACACAAAATACTCTAAATGCAAAATAAATAAATCTTTTACTTTAAAAAGGGGAACACATTATTGTTTACTTCTTGAAGTAACTGAAACATTGTGTGACAGACTACCTTAAGGCAATGTAAAATTATAATTACCTTTTCTCTCTCAGTTGCATCCTTTGACTTCTTTTTCTTTTTTAAGCTATCCTAAAGAAACAAATATATATATATATACACATATAAATTTTAAATGTAAAAGATACAGCATTACAGTATAAAGACAAAAATACCAAAAAGGCGATTTGCTCTATGACTGGAAAAAGTTTGTCACTACCAGAATTTTATGTTAAAAATATAGGAGAAATGTATGTTGTGTATATACATGCTTGTATGGAAACAAGGCTTCTTCATCTCTCTGTCTGTATATAAATCTATGTCACCTAAAATGACAGGTATTGTCGGTAATGACCACATGGTCTATTTTAAAAAAAAAGACTTAATGCCCTTGCCCACATTGTCTGCGGTGGTCATATGCACTAGAGTTCTAATTCACTGTGCTCAGACATCTATCAATCTGATTTCCATACCCTCCCTACAAGGAGAGGAGGCAAAAATTTCTGCTTTTGAATCCCTCAGTTCTAATGATTAACCTCCCACCCCCGAGCCTTATCCATGAAGTGGGATAACATAACAAATAACTACTTCATAGGGTTGTTGAGAACTGAGTTAACATGTTAAGTGCTTAGAAATGTGACTACGTGGTATGCATTCAATAAATGTTAGCTATCATTAGACTGGCTCTTCTGTTTTAAAAGACAAAGAAAAAAGACCAAAATTTACTGACTACTTTCTAGATGCCAGGCATTTTGTCAGAAGAAATCTCACTAAGGGAGCAGCTACCTGCCACAAAACCAGAGAGTTACTTTGTTCTCCTGGGACCCCAGGACGGTGTTTGTCAAATTGTGGTCCATGGACATCCCTGAATAAGAATCACAGAGGACATCTGTTAAAAATGTAGACTTTTCGGCGTCCGGATGGCTCAGCTGCTTAGAGTGTGAGCTCTCAACAACAAGGTTGCCGTTTCAATTCCCGCATGGGATGGTGGGCTGCGCTCCCTGCAACTAAAGATTGAAAATGACGACTGGACTTGGAGCTGAGCTGCACCCTCCACAACTAGACAGAAGGACAACGACTTGGAGCTGATGGGCTATGGAGAAACACACTGTTCCCCAATTAAAAAAAAAAAAAAAAAAAAAAAAAGCTTAAGAAACTTCCCTGTGCTTTGTTCTGGGGGGAGAAAAAAAAAAAGTAGACTTCTGAGCCTAATCAGACTTACTAAATCAGACTCTGAAAATGAGGCCCAGGAACCTACATATTTATTGTAACCTGCATGTATTTTTTATGACCACTGTTTGAGAGCAAACTGTGTCTGACAATTCTGGATAGTACAGAACAGATTCAGGTACAGAACAAAGAACACTGGGCCAGAGAGTAGAAGATCAAGATTTAACTTCCAATTCTAATACTGTCTGTATAAATTTAAGCAAGATGTTTTTTCTTTGAACTATGACTTCTTTATGAAAATGGGAAAAATAATGCCTGCCATGTTTATCATAAAGCTGTCATGGAAATACTGAGACGTGGAGACATACATGTGAAAGTATTTAGAGAACAATTAAATGTCATATGTAAGATATTAACTGACACAGAATACCAAAGTATAAAAAACAGCATCTCATTTCTAAATTGAGAGCAATTTAAGATAGGAAAAGCTAAAGAAAAACGTCATTACATGTGTTTGTTACCCAAAATGTTGCTAATTTAAATAATTTTACCTTACTGTCTGATTCAGTGTCTGACATGGAGCTTTCAGAAGATTTATGGGAACGGTTCTTCTTTTTCTTTTTTCTTTTTCCTTGTTTCTTATCCTATATAAAACATTTTTGGAAACATTTGCTTTCTGTTTTAAAAATATAATTGATGCACTTTATTAATATCAAACACTTATTAATGAACAGAAGTTAATGAAAGGACCAGCTTGCAAATATGTCACTTAACAATTAATATTTAAAAGGTAACACATCATTTTTCTATTTTATAAAAAAAGTCATTTGTTTCTGGGTTTTGGCACCAAAAAAAACCAAACAAAAACAAAAACATAAAAACGTCAAGGGATTTGAGTCACACATAATCCTTAGCATCTAGTCAAACAGCAATTTTAGATTTTTCAAATCCATTTTCTTTTGGTTTTTTTTATTTTTAAAAAACTTGGGAGACATTTATTTACTTTCCCATATCACCATTCATTGATCTTATATATCTCCTCAGGAAAACATAGCACTAGTGAGTGACTACTGTATCTTATGGAGAACTTCAATCTTTGGTCACAGCTCTTCTGATAATTTTAAACAAGACAAATTCAGAAATCTAAAAACTATATACTAATATTTAAATATCTAGTTATTTATTTGTATCAGCGCTCTCAGTTATGGATAAGTAATCAAAACCTGAAGTAAACATTTTTAACTGGTAATTCATAATGTGTTTCCTTTGTCATTAAGGAAATTACAGATACTTCATGAATCAGTCACAGGCAAACCTTACCTCATCTTCAGAATCTGAAGAACTGCTGGAAGAATCAGAGCTTGATGAAGAAGAAGATGAATACTTGACCAAGCACAAAACAATTAAAGCTTGTGAGATGCAGGAATTTTTTTCTTTTATAAAGTCTCTCAAATATTTAACGAAATTGATCTAGTGTCTGAGAAACACATGCCATATTCATAAGACTTAAATATTAAAACGTCAAATGTCACATTTCCTCACCAAAAAAGAAAACAAAAGGCTCAACAAAGTAACAACAGATATAGCAATGGTATATTTTCCCTCTTTAATAGCAAAAAAGGAATTACTGGGTTATAATGAGGTTGGCACCTGTCTTTTATACCAGAAATAAAACAAAACCACCCATAACTACCAAAGGACTTCTAGGCTCTTTGACTCATCTCGAGTTAGCATACAAGTTATATAGATTATTCTTACTTTTTTGGTAGACTCTTAATTGTAACATTTAGAAAAATGGAAAACTTTTGCTCACCCTACCAGATTTCTTCTTTTCTTTTTTCTTTCTCTAAAAGCAAACAAATAAAAGTACAAATCTAAATAAGTTGCTGTTCGTTTTCAACTGTATCTATTAACAGTAGTACACAGCATTATTATGAAAACCCAACTATGAGATTAAGGCCAGCAATAAAGTAAAAATGGTATTACCTGTCTTTTTTTGGATGAGCTCTCACTTCCACTTAATAATTTCTCTCGGTGTCTTTCTAGTTCTTTCTTCCAGTTCTGCAAAAAGGTTATAAACGCCTTCTAATATACCTAATACATAAGATAGCCACTGTTTCCTTTCCTCCATCCTCTATTACCTCTTACCCACCCCAGCCTCTAATTACAAAACATACTCCAGGTGCCAGAATTTTCTACCCTATATCCCAATGAGTTCTTTTCAAAGAGGATATTAAGGGGTGGGAGTTTTCCACTGTACATTGAGACTAGGTATTATTACTGAAGCTGAGGACTTTTTTCTTTCTAACAGAGATGGTTAGATTCTTTTTCCAACAGTGAAAGCTGAACTAATCCAGACTGTGGCTGAATTTCTACATACATGTCTGTAATTCAAATAAGCAAATATAACCATGGACATCCCAGGGTAAGATGGGGGATAGGAATAGGGGAGGGAAGTGGAAGAACCTAATATTCAGAAAACTTTAAGATGATTTAAACTACTATAAGATGGTTTTTTTCTATTTTTTTAAATCATATATTTACATACATACCTGCATTCGATATAACAAGAACACTCAGAAAATACAGAGCCCTCTTCACCTAAAGAGCTATACCCAAACCCTTAGTTTATTAAAAAATTATTTCATTCTTCCTATTATAACAAAAGAGATTAGTCTATTTTTTTTAAAAGGTACTATTTACAAACCTCATTCATTTTTTCTTCAAATTCAGCCAATGCCTTGGAGCCTTTCTTTTTCTTTTCTAGTTGTTCTTTCACTTCTTCCCTTAAAAAATAGAATGTAAAAATGTTTTCAAGCAATTCAAATTAGAGATGGATACTTACAAACAACACAACAAAATTTCATAAACAAATTTTTCTTGCTAGACTAGTAAACCTCCTTTCCAGTGTTGATACATTTCAAATTTCTGTGTTCACATCCTTTTAAACCAATTAGTACAATAAAGCCTATAAGATAACACTACTCCTTTTCTAAACATGGGTTATAAAGACTAATACACGAAACATTTGAGCTCTCACATACTACAGGCACTTCTAAATACATTTTCCTTTCATCCTCACAACAATCCTGTGAGAAAAGGAAGTATTCTTTTACAGATAAAAGCTGAAGTTTGGGTAAGGTAAGAAATCTGCCTCAGGTCACAAAGCTCTAGCAGTTCCTGTGTTAGGTTGAGCTCAAGTCTATCTGCCTGATTGAGTGTATTCTATTATTAAATCACTTGTCTTCTCATGTATCTTACACATGTGCAGAAAAGAGGTAACACAGCATACCTGACTGCTTACAAGCCTGGCCCTGGCTAGTGTCTGTGAACTTGGATTTTGGGAGAATCCTTCCTGTTCTCTGACATGAGTGGCTCACCATGCTCAGCTGGTTGTACAAACACTATAATTTAGGCTGAACACCTGCATTCCTTCTGGGAGTCTGGAATTTTAGCACCTAGTAGGCAGAGGCTGACCAGTCCCCGCAAAAATCCCCGGAAACACAGACTCTATGAACTCCCCTGGTTGGCAACATCTCACAGGTGGCATCATAACTCACACTAAGGGAGTTAAACTCGTCCTGTGTGACTGCACAGGAACCAGTGCCCAGACTCCTCCCTCGGACTTCACCCCACGCGCCTTGTCCCTTTGATGACTGTGGCTGGGTCCTTCCACTGTAATAACTCTTACCCACGACTACAACTACCTGTGAGTCCTTCTAGCCAATTACTCAACCTGAGGGTCATCTTGGGGACCTGTGACACACATGTAATATACTTGCCTGAGCACGTCCCCTTTAAAGTTCATTCCTTCTCCCCTATTTTAAAGACAAACTGTACTTTGTTTTGGGATAATTACTTTCTGGCAATAGTTAACAACAGCACTCATGAAGACTGTAAGGAGGTGGACACGCCTTACTTCTTTTTAAGTCAAAGGAAAGATTCCCAGTTATACGCAAGCCAGCTTTCTCATTGCACAGCTTTCGGAGGCACTTAGAAGGACTCTGAAACTAACAACTCTGAAGCTTGTCATATGCTATCTCAGGAATATATTTAATAATAAGACATACTAAAAAATAAGAAGGCTCTGAGCTTTATTTAAAAAGATCAGAGCCACTCCATGAGGGCAAAAACCAACAAATTTTAAAGTAAAAATTTTACAATGGGAAATTCTAACTCATTGAAAAGCCAGCAAATAAAACTAGAGCCGACACCTAACATTATCCTTCCTAACACCTAATTCATCTCAATGAAGGATGAGATTAATCAAACCCACGATTTTAAATAGATTAGAACACTGTAAAGTTAAGGTCTTTTTTCAGGGGATAGAGAAGAGATTGGTATGAAAAGGTTATCTGGTAGTGCTTTAACTATTTTGGGTGGTGGGTTTTCAAATGTCTGCTTTATACTCATGCATGTGTTTCACATGTTCAAAAGAAAGCACGTATCTCAAAAATCATGTATCTGGCAATTGCTTGGCAATCATAAAAGTTGTAAGAGTAACCTTTAAAAAGTTTATGAAAACTTTTTAAACAGGTAAATTATCTCACAAATACCAGGTAGGCCTTGGTCGATTCAGATAATCTTGGATCGTTGGCCCTGAAGACTGGATTGGACCCCTTGATCTGGCCATTGCTATTGGGTTCATATAGGCCTGGAGGAAAGAACAAAAATTTACTCCATTAAAATAACCATTAAAAATGCAAAAACTCACTCATCAAGTCATTTTTTAATAAATGCATACTATGTCCACCTAAGCATGAACTATCTGGCTAACCAACTTTTCATTACAAAAAATAAATTTAACGCTCTATCAAGCCTCAAAAGTTTGGGAGATGAATAATATTGGTATTTCATAAAAATGTGTTTTTACCAGAGATTTGATGAAAATAATATCTCTTTTTTGCTGTAAAATGGCTTTCTAATGCTTTGTCCTTAAGCCCAATAACCCTGCGTGGTTAACACTGCTCATCAGCAAATGAAACTCAGTTCTAAAGAAAGTAAAGATGATCTAACTCTAAACTCATTGCTTTACTCTATTATATCTTCTTTCTTAGGAAGTACTGTGCCATACTGATGGCAATTTTATTCACAAACTGTTAAAATCAAAAATTACATTATGCACAGGCAACAAAAGAAAAATACAGATAAACAGGACTTCATCAAAATTAAAAATGTGCGTCAATGGGCACTGTCAAGAGTGAAAAACAATCCACAGAATGGGAGGAAATATTTGCAAATCACGTATCTATTTGATAAAGGATTAATATCCAGAAAAAATGTGTAAAGAAATCTTACACATCAATAACAAAAAACTCAAATAACTAAACTAAAAAATGCACAAAGACATTTCTCCAAAGAAGATATACAAATGTCCAACAAACACATGAAAAGATGTTCGCTGGACATAACTAGTCTTTAGGGAAATGCAAATCCAAACTACAGTGAGATGCCATCTCACACTCATTAGGATGGCTATCATCAAAAACACAGAAAATAACAAGCGTTATCAAGGATGTGGAGAAAACGGAACCCTTACAAACTGCTGGTGGGAACATAAAATGGTGCAGCTGTTGTGGAAACGTTTGGTGGGTCCTCAGATGGTTAAACATAGAATTACTATATGATCCAGCAATTCCACCTCTAAATGGGATTGATGGCAGGGACTCAAACAGGTACTTGTATACCAGCAGCATTACTCACAGTAGCCTAAAGGCAGAAACAACCCAAATGTCCATCTACTGAAGAATGGATAAACAAAATGTGGTGTATACACACAATAATATATTTTTCAGCTTTAAAAAGGAATGACATTGCTACACACTACAACATGGATAAACCTTTGAAACATGCTAAGTGAAATAAGCCAGACAAAAAAGGACAAATAGTATATGATTCCACTTATGTGAGGTAGTTAGAAGAAGCAAATTCATAGAGACAGGAAGTAAACAGGTTACCAGGGGCTGCGGGGGAAGGGGCAATTAAGAGTTATTGTTTAATTGGTAGAGCTTTTTGTTTGGGATGATGAAAAAGTTCTGGAAACGGACAGTGGTGACAGTTGCACAACACTATGAATGTACTTAATGCCCCTGAGCTATACACCTAAAAATGGTTAAAACGGTGAACCTCATGTTATGTATTTTAGCACAATATAAAAATCTACCAAAAATTTAAATTATGTTCTGCATTTACTATTGCAGGGCATATTTTTCGACACTTTTTCAAAAACATAGAGACAAAATAAAACAGGGTTGTTAATTACAGTGTTTATCAAATAGATGTTTTATTAAAATTCAATTTGCTACAGACATAAAATCTGTCTTTAATTCAGTCTCAACCTCTTGATCCTTATATTCAGTTTTCCAAATTTAATTCAAGTCAACAAACATTTATAAAAACTCTATTTTTTTTTTTTTTTAAAGATTTTATTGGGGAAGGGGAACAGGACTTTATTGGGGAACAGTGTGTACTTCCAGGCCTGTTTTCCAAGTCAAGTTGTTGTCCTTTCAATCTTAGTTGTGGAGGGTGCCATTCAGCTTCAAGTTGTTGTCCTTTCAGTCTTATGTGCTCAGCTCCAGGTCCAGTTGCTGTTTCTAGTTGCAGGGGGCGCAGCCCACCATCCCTTGCGGGGCTTGAGGAATTGAACTGGCAACCTTGTGGTTGAGAGCCCACTGGTCCATGTGGGAATCGAACCGGCAGCTGTCGGAGTTAGGAGCATGGAGCTCTAACCGCCTGAGCCACCGGGCCGGTCCCAAAACTCTATTTTTTAAAAAACTTTTAATTTATTTTAAGTGTGTTTTTCCAGGACCCGTCAGCTCCAAGTCAAGTAGTTGTTTCAATCTAGTTGTGGAGGGCGCAGCTCACACTGGCCCATGTGGGGATCAAACCGGCAACCTTGGTGTTATGGCGACCTTGGTGTTATGAGCACTGCGCTCTAATCCACTGAGCTAACCGGCTGCCCCTGAGGCAAACCTTTTTCAACAAGGGAGTTACATGGGCATTGATGAAAGAGCATTTTTGAATTGAGTTGTTTGAGTTTTTGTTATTGAGGTGTAAGATTTCTTGTTAAGAGCACTGCACTCTAACCAACTGAGCTAACCTAACTGGCCGCCCCAAAACTCTTCTATTTTTAAATAAAAAGAATTTTGGTTGAAAATGACTATTTTCAAGGTTGATTTTAAGGCCTCACACCTAATATTTAACATTCCAAAAGAAGTGAAGGGAGACAATGCATTTGTTGCATTCTACTTAACAAAATCTGTAAAATGACCAACATTTTCCACCTTCATAACAAATATTAGTTATATATTTTCAGATTTCTCTGGCAGAGTAAATATGAAACCACTATGAACAACACATACTGAGAACTATTTCCATTCAATTGAACACTGACTAATTACTTGGGATGAAAAAGTTAAACTTTAACATAATTTTCTTACAGGCAGGAATGAATGCCTGAGCTCCCAAAGTCACAGATGTTACAAGAAAAGGCTAGATGTGGACAGCAAACGCAACATTAAAGACAGTGGTATATAATATTTTTGATATCAACTGTTACGCCCCCATGTATTTCACTCAACTGCCTTTGCTGACAATTTCAACAAGTTCGTGTAGAAATATGACAACCAAAGAAGACTAAAAAACAGAGGGGGTGGTGACCTAGATAATGACACTGACAATCCTAAACAGAAACAAGTACAATGTATAATCTAAGTTCATCATTTTTAAAACAGAATTTAATACCTATCACCTTATTTCTTTGGTATCATGTCATAATTTTAGCAGTACCTAATGGTAAAATATTTTAAGCTTAAAGTTGTAGAAACTGTTTATTTCCAAAGAAATAAAAAACTGCTAATTTCCAAAGAATGCAAATACATAGGAGGATGTTCAGAATTAAATTACTTACACAGGGGAGAATGAAAATATCCAAATAGCCAGCAAAATGAGATTCATTAAGTACATTAAAGTATACTTCCCAAATAAAATACTACGTAACCATTAAAAAGATTGAGGTAGGTCTGTAATTACTGATCTCGAAAGATGTCCAAGATTTCTTGAGTGAAAAGCAAAAGCAAGCTGCCAAAAAATAAGATACCATATTAACAGCTATAAAAATTTTAAAAACCTAGATGCATATGCACCAAAACGTAAAGGGAAATGTCTACTTTCAATATTTCATAGACTTGATGACAATTAAAAAACACCACAAAAAACCTCATTATCTTTTTAAAAGTAAAATAAAAACAAACCACATACAAACATTATCATAATATTAGTGGTAAGCAAAATGACAAATATTCAACCATAATAATGCCACTCCAATTAGGAGAGCTGAATTGTCTTCAAGCAAAAATTCACAAATAGTGCAACGGTAATTTTTCATTCTAATTAAAAAAAAATCATAGCACATTTACCACGTTTTTGTAGTCTTGAATTTTTTTTTTAGCATTTATCTTAAAAAGTACATTAACACTTTTATGTCTTACTGTCTATTGTGAAACTGGTTTCCCAAAGTATGTACCAACCTATCTTTTTTTTTTTGAAACTCAGGACGGCAAATTTAGCTCAAAGGATATGTAAGTGGGCAGGTTGGAAAGAACAATGTAAAACTGTTAAGGACAAAATGTGCAGAACTTCATTTCTTACTTTGATTACCTATTTGTAGCTAGAGGATACATCTGTTTAGAGGGCAGAAAGCAACAAAATAACATGAAAGAAACTTCTGGAAAACAATGGGTCAAAGAGTGCCGATCATGAATTTAAGGGCCCTTTACAAATCTTGAGAATTAACATGTTCAATTAAAAAAACACACAACACCTGGTCAAGAATGTTCAATACCGAAGTGAACCCTAACATAAACTATGGATTTCCAGTAAAAATGTCAATGCTGGTTCACCAATTTTAACAATGCACCACTCTGGTGCATGATGTTGACAGCGGGCAAGGCTGTGTACAGGTGGGGGAAGGGAGTATATGGGAACTCTGTAGTTTCCACACAATTTTGTTGTGAACCTAAAACTGCTCCAAAACAGTGTTTTTTAAAAACCTGAAATTTAATGGTTTTAAAAAAAGCAATTCTGTCATCTTTAAAACTATAATTTTATCATCAACGTAATAAGAAAACAATGCCATTGTGCTCAGAGGCAAACAGTCGTTTTGTTATCTAAAATCAAAAGTTATGATGTACTGAGTAAGTATCAGATGACCCAAGTTTTGGTCCCAGTTTAAACAGTTCCATCTCCTCCAGGCCATGAGGAGACTGAATTTGACAATCTGTGTCTTCTACCTCTTAATTTCATGTTTTCACTCCCACAACTTTTGAAGTGCAAACAAAATGTCAGCAGAACACTGCCAAGACAGCGTACCAGGTAATAAGCACAGCCGAGTTATTATCAAAATGCTCTGGAGTAAATGAAGCTCATTTGGAAAGTTTTTCAAATGCTTTAAAATGGTATAAACCAACACTTTTTCCCAGTAAAAAAACCAAAACATCTTAGGCTTCTGTATGAGACAGCACCCAAGGTCTGGTGACTTACAAACATTCAAGGCCCAATCACATTAAAGAACCAAAACACTGGACACTTCCAGCCTCAGGATGCACTAGCAGAATGCCATTTCAACTCGGTGAGAATCTGGACATCACAACAAACTGTGACCTACAGCCAAGGAAGCAGCAGCAAAGAACATTCCGCAACCTTGTAATTAAGGTTCACCAGCATGGTTCCTAGACTTGATTTATGAAGGCTACATAAAATTACAACCAAGATTCTGAGGATGGGAAATGTCATCATTTCACAAAAGTAAAGCAACCCCCCCAAAAAAAGCAGCGAAGTAAACAATCATTGAAAAAGCTAGTTCAATTTAGTACATTAGCTTTAATTGCATTTTTTTCATTTTGCTGCTCTTTGGTTAAAACTCCCTCACAGACAAGCCCAGGAACTGTAAGGCTGCCACCTAACTTGATTGCTAATCCCTTTTGTTTTCCACCCATCCAATCTGATGCATAACCTGGGTTTTCCAAACCAACCTACCGGTGGTAGTCATCTAGAATGCCTTCCTCCCATCTTCTTCCATCTCCACCTTCTTTTTTTAATGCTCCCGGAACCTCTAATCTCTACCAGATACCATTTCTTACTCTATTGTTTATGTATCTTTTATCTCCTGTACTAGTCTAATAACTTTCATACCAAGCATTCGCCTGGCCATCTTGCCTTTTGCGGTCTCAACTAGGTTGAGGATAACACTGATCTATCACAGATGAAGAACTGAGGCTAGAGAAGAAAAACATTGTCCTAGGTCACCCAATTCCCGAGGGACTAACACTGCCGTTCCAGTCTGCGCCTGACTCCAAAGTAAAACTATTTCCACGCCATTCATTGGTTCATAGGACCTACTAGGTGCCAGGCAGTGCTGGTCGCTGGGGACACGAAGCCAAATGCTTCGATCCCGGTTTCCAAACGGAAGCACGCCTACGTTAGAACTGGGAGCGCCGCAGGCCCCCGGGGGCAGGGCCGCGTCCCAGGCCTCCGTGCGTCCATCCCACTTGGGTGCGCACGAGAGGGGCGCAGAGCTGGAGTGCGAGACCCCAAGGAGGGAGCGAATCCCGGCGCCCCCATGGGCCTCAGACTTTGGGCTAACATATGGGAGGGGACAGGTCTCCCTAAGCCCTTGTTGCTCTGAAGAAAAAGGGCACAGCTGGCCCGACGACCCGAGGGAAGGGAGCCAGGCGGCACCGCCAAAGGGTGCGGCGGGGGTGGGGGAGGCAGACGAAAGAAGAGCACAAGCCAGAGAGGAAAGAGGGAGGGGAGAGCGGGGGGACCCCGAAGGCGCCAACGGCGTACGGGGCGCATGCGCGTCTGCAGCCGGCGGGGGTGGGGTGGGGGGAGCTGGGTCTCCCGGCTCGAGGTCCAAGCGCCGCCGCTGACCCTCAAGCCCGCCGGCGATTACCCGCTCGCCTGCCGCCCGGCCCCGCATCGCCCCACTGTCTTCCCCCCCGGGTACTCACCACCCGATTGTCCCGCTTCCCCATGGTGCTGGACTGAGCGCACAATCTGGTACCGAGGGAGACCAGGCCAGTGGAGCGGCCGAAACGGGCCCACACAGGTCCTTCTGTCGACTCCCCCACGCCTCTCTGAGAGCGGCGCCACGCGGAGCAGGCGGCCGCTTCTGGCCACAGCGCCACCTACCGCCGCGGAGGAGAGGCCGGCGCCGGCGATTACTCGCGGTTGCTAGAAGTCCGCTGAGCGATTCCAGGTCTTTACCACCCACTCAGGGCCAGGCGGGCACTGCTGTTCTGTACAGCAGCCTCACCAAGGCAGCTCACCTCTGTTTGGCCGTGGATTGTTTTGCTCCTTTCCATTTCTGATGAGCTGAAATACTCATTCTAGGGAATACAAAGATTATTCCAACGCTTACTGTGTATAAGTACTGGGGATAAAGTGATGACCAGGACAGATGTGGTCCCTCAGAGACGTTTAGGTGGTGAGGGAGAAGACAGTACGGTCAGATGTTGCCAATGAAATCACTCTTTAAGTTGAATTCCATTCATCCATCACCGGAGAAGTGAAGGAGAATTGAGAAGTGGCGTTACCGGTGGACATTCATTTCACGCTAATTTCTGAACATCTATGTGTAATCACTAGGTGACTGGAAGCTGGCTCTGGGGAAGGACACAAAGATAATGAAGACACAGTACCTTCATGGGTCTGATTATAACCTAGTAGGGAAGATAAACATGCACAGGGCCATCCTGACTGCGTGTCATGTCATAATATTGTCAGTACACTACTAAAACTTCAAGGGAGGTGATGGGGCTTCAGAGAAGGAGTTATATTTATTATTTATAGACCTGGGTAAAGCGAGGTCCTTCTGGGCCCATCTCAGCACAGTGTCATTAGAAAGTAATTGAAAATTAATTTGAATCTTTTCTGGAATCTCAGAAAATGGCAAAATTGGCTCCCACTCACTATATACAAGAAAACTCCTTAAAATCGTCTTTCCCAGTTTGTCTCCCTTCCTCCCTTTCTCATACTGCATTGCACAACAGATGCTCCCAACCCCCATTTTCTCTCTCAAAACTTTCCCAAACTCTCTCAAATGCAGCTGTTAGTGGTTCTACCCCCCACTAAACGTTCATCCTCCTGAGTAACCTACTTTGCTTTTTACTGTAAATTAGACCTCCCCAGTTCATTTCTCCTAATCTTCCATGACTTAAGCTGGGGAACTCTCTGATCAAAGACAGGCTTCTCTGTATGCCCAACAAAAAGAAGAGACTTTTTGAATATTAAGATTTTTTTTTCATGGCTCAGATAGTATTTTTAATATTCAGGCACTTTACAGATATTATTTCCAACACTTAAGATAAGCTTGATAATACCCGTGGAGAATATAGTGTTTTTCCTCTTTAGCTCTTTCTTATCTTTCATTTTCCTTGGCTGATTAAACAGAATACAGAAATTTCAAAAACTATAATATGCTCTAAGTCAACAGAAGGGTTTATATTTTCTGTAGATGTCTCCCCCTCTGGCAATGTACACAACCCCTCCCCAATGGAACATGGATTCCAGGGGAGGACAGAGAAACAGGAAAATGACCGAGGAGCATGTAGAGATAATGAAGAATGCCAAAACTATTGGGAGCTCATCTGAGTGGACTCCATAAAGACTGGGTCAGTTCTAGCCTTCTCAGGATATAACTCACAGTGACTCAATAAGAAGAATAAAGAAATGCTTTACACATGTTCTGTATATGTGTGAACACATTTGCCTTCTAGCTATTGACCTACATGCCCTCCCAAATGTCCTAGGCATGAACAAATGATTACGTTCCATTTTTTAGATGAGGAAAACTGAGGCTAAGAGAAGCCAAGTAATTTGACCCAGGTCCCATAGCTAGAAAGTGGAGAAGCTGGGGATTCAAACACAGGTATGACAAACTTAAAACACTACTTTCCTTACAACATCACACTGCCTTTGGAGAAGTGAAGGAGAATTGAGAAGTGGCGTTACCGGTGGACTATGAAGGTGGGCAGACTTCCCACAGAGGAGCTGGGATGGAAGGACATTCCGAAGAGGGAACAGCTTAAGTAAAAGAAAAGGTGATGCAGTCAGAAGTAGCAGCATAGACCACATGTGGTATAGGGAAGCAAGGCTGGAAAGATATATTGGAGCTGGAGGCCAAGGGCCTTGAATGCCAAGGAAAGAAGTTTTATTTTATTCTGCAGGCAAACCATTTTTTTTTTTAAAGAAAGTGAGCTGTCTTTACACCCACTTTTTTTTTTTAAACTTTTATTTATTTTATGTGTTTTTCCAGGACCTATCAGCTCCAAGTCAAGTAGTTGTTTCAATCTAGTTGTGGAGGGTGCAGCTCACAGTGGCCCATGTGGGGTTCAAACCGGCGACCTTGGTGTTATGAGCACTGCACTCTAACCTACGGAGCTAACCGCTGCCTCCCAGGCAAACCTTTTTGAACAACGGAGTTACATGGGCATTGATGAAAGGCAAAGCTTTAAATAGTGACAAATAATAACAATAATAATAATTTACTGGGGAAGGGATTTTCAAATTAAAAAGCATTCAAAGATGAACTCAAATGGCATCTTTAACATTAAGTATGCTTTGATGCACTTGGATCTGTATCTAAACTTAATAATACAGTTTAATTTCATATACCTTTCATTATTGTGTGAATATTAAAAATTTTCAACAATAGCGAACGACACAGAAACCCAATCCACAAACCCTAGTGTCTGTTCTTTGGGTGAGACTGGAGATGGAAGCATAGCACAGCAGCCATTGTGATCATCCAACTATAGTAACTAAGAGAGCAAAAGACAGGAAACAAGTTAATTATCCATCCCGAGGAAACTGGCTAAAAAAAAGTATGGTATAACCATGAAATGGCAAACTATGCAGGTATCAGAAAGTGATGTACAGCTGTTTGTGCTAATATGGAAAAATGACCACTATACATTATTAAGAAAAAGAGAGAATTATAGAACAGTACACAGACTATGAGAGCATTTGCAGTAACGAGAGGATAATTGGTTTAATCATATATAATTGTTGATGTTCAACAATTTCTAACCTATAAGAATGACAATTTCATATGGTTCAACATATACATACATATGCTTGAATATGTCCAGAAAAATTTCTGAAAAGTTAACACAATAAACCCTTAGTGATGGTTACTTCATAATAGTATTAGTGGGTTGAGGGGAGGCATCGGAATTTTTATTTTTCACTTCTTTTCTGGTTTATTGTACTTTATGAAAGACTTCTCAACTAATCAACTCCACTTTCTCTGATTCCACACTCACCCTGTAACTTCTGGATGTAATTTGCCTACATAGGAAGGAAACAATGATCAGTAAACATGATTATCTTGTGCTCTTGACAGGTATATTTCTCACTATAAAAGACATGAGGATTTTTAAAAACAGAATTGGAATCATGAAAACCAAGTAGCCTTCACTTTAATAAACCTCTGGTTCAGTACTATTCATGGATGAGGGCAATGGAAGTTACCAAGTGAAATGACTCAGAAAGGAAAATTCCTGATATTCATGAGCACTTCAACTGAATCAATGCGTTCTAGTTTCACTATAATTCTCCTCTTGTTCCATCCTTATTGAGGTGACTCAGAAGCTATAAAAACTTTTGGCCAATTATTTCAGGATGGCTTTTGTTAGCATTGAAAGAGAACACTTTTAATTAAAAAACAAACAGCTCTATTGAGGTATAGTTTACATATAAAATTTACCAGTTTAAAATGTACAGTTTGATGAGTTTTGACAAATGCATACAGTCATGTAACCGCCACTACAATTAAGATACAAAGCAATTTCATTTCTCTAAAAAGTTCCCTTGTGCCTTTTTGCAGTTAATACCTTTCCTTGTCTCCCAGCCCTGGAAACCACTGATCTATTTTCTGTCGCTATGGTTTTGCTTTTTCTAGAATCTTATAAATGTAATCAAATAGGAGGTAATCTTTTCTGTCTGACTTCTTTCACTTATCATAATCTTTTGGATTCATTCACCCATGTTGTGCATATCAACAGCTGTTCCTCTTTATTGCTGAGTAATATTCCATTGTATTTATAAATCACAGTTGCTTATTCATTCACCTTTGATGGACATTTGGATTATTTTCAATTTTTGCCTATTATGAATAAAGCTGCTATGAACATGTGTGTGCACATGTTTTTATTTCTTTCAAGTAAATACCTAGAATATACTGAGGGTGCCAAAAAATGTATACACATGACTTGTATTCATCTTTTATTATCGGTATATATTATTACAATTTTAATAGTTTTTTTTTTCCTTTCTTAAAATGTGTATACATTTTTTGGCACCCTCTGTATTTACATTGCATTGTAAATACACTGAATTAAATTGTAAGTGTATGTTTAACTTTAACTCCTCAACTCTTTGCAAAGTGGTTGTACCATTTTACATTAGTGAGATCAATGGTGAGAGTTTCAGTTGTTCCGCATACTTGGTGTTGTTAAATTTAAAAATTTCAGCCATTCTAGTAGGTGTGTAGCGATATCTCATTGGTTTTTATTTACATTTCCCTAATGACTAATGCAGTTGTTCACCTTTTCAGGTTCTTTTTTCTTTATATTCTTTGGTGAAGTGTCATTTCAAATCTTTTGCCCATTTAAAATGATTTGTCTGAACACCAGTCCTTTGCCAAAATGTGTTTTGCAATCTTTTTCTCCCAATCTGTGGTTTACTTTTCATTTTCTTAAGAACGTCTTTCAAAGGGCCAGTTTTTAATTTTGATGAAGTACCATTTATCAATATTTTCTATTTGTCTTATCTAAGAAATTTTTGCCTAACTCAAAGTCACAAAGATTTCATCTTGTTTTCTCTTATGATGTGAGATAAGGGTCAAAGTTCATTCCCCCCCCCCCGCCCCAATATGGATATCCAATGTCTCCAGAACCGTTTGTTGAAAAGATTGCCCTTTCCCCAATGAATTAATGTATTAGTTTGCTAGGGCTGCCACAATGAAGTACCACAGACAGGATGACTTAAGCAACAGAAATTTATTTTCTCACAGTTCTGGAGGCTAGAAGTCCCAAATCAAGGTGTCGGCAGGGCCATGATTCTCGTGAAGGCTCTAGGGAAGAACCTCTCCTTGCTTCTTTTGGCTTCTGGTGGCCTCACGCATTCTTTGACTTGTGGTTGAATGAATAAATGAGTTTCCAATGACTAGATGACTTAAATTGCCAACACACGCAAACAGATGCATGCATAGTACTACTCATGGGAGCATTGTTTCATATAGTGAAAACTGGGGGTAAGGTGGGGAGAAATATCTATCACTAGAGGATTGACTTAAGTAAATTATAGTGCATTTATACAACGGCATGCTATACAGCCACAACAGACAGTGATGTAGATTTGTATTTATTAAAATGACAAGTTATCCAAGAGATTATGTAAAGTAACAAACAATCCTTAAAGCAGAACTTTTTGAATGGGGTGTACAGCCATCTCCATGCTGTAAAATTATATTCATGTATCTTGCATGTATCTATGTAAAGCTAGGTATCTAGAAATTATCAAAATGTTAGCAGTGATTTTACCTACAGGGTGGGATTTAAAGTAATAGTTTTCTTTGTAGTGTTTGCATTCTTGAAGCATTTTATGGTGAACATGTAATCATTTTATTTTGACAGTTACATACAAATTGTCTGGTCACAGGAAACTCACTCACTTATTCATTCAACACGAATTGAACTTCTACTCTGTTTCAGGCCCCTCTACACCCCAGAGCATGCAGTAGTATTTCTTTTTTATGGGTTATATGCAATCTTATTCCAGAACTGTTTGGAGCTGACCACATCATTTACTTCTTTTCACCTGGAGATAAGAATGACCTGAGGAAACAAGATACAGTTTGAATGGCATGTTCCAGAATGCCTGGCACTGGGAGGATTCACTGAATGCTAATTGCCTCCCTTCTCTTGAACGTGCCATTTTTGCTGCACTGTATCACAGTGAAATCCAACAGGAGTCTATTATCAATCATCACTGTTGAACCAATGCCGCTTGACACTTCTGCCTCTCTATCAGATGCTCTTTGAAAGTTGAGGCCAGTCGTAGATGTTCAGTGAATATGAGTAAATGTCACTTTCCTTAGCAGCATTCTGAATACACTGTCGGAACAGATGTCATTTTCCAATGAGGAATCCTGGAGACCACAGGAGGTACAGCATTCAGAAGAATGGGCTCCATTCCAAGTACTAATATCTCCTCTTGGCTGACACAGTGCTTCTGAAAATTTTCCACAGGAGAGTGAATTGTATCAAGGTGCGTCTGATGGTGTAGTCCAACGTAGTTATTGAAGTCATCAGATGTATTTGAAGTCATCTACATTATTTAAAAATTTTGAATTTTGCATTCTATTCCACATCTTTTTTATGTATTTAAAAAATAGCATCTTTCTTTAATAAAAAAACATTTTTATCTCTCAAGTCAAATTGATGTTCAAGGGAGGGTAGACCTTTATCGAGCCTCATATTCTCCCTTACACATCCCAGGTTTCTGGGAGCCCCAATTTGAAAAGTGTAGGCTCTATTTTTGTTCTTTTCTTAATTAAAACATTTTCAATTAGTTTCAGGTGTTACTATTTTTGTTCTTATCCACACTTAAATAAGGACAGAATTCTTCCACTTGGATTTGCAATACCTTGAAATTACAATGCAGAGCAGGGGCCCCACACTGCACAGCTGATAGGAGGAGGCAGGTGTATTAGGACTTTAGCTGTACTTAATAGAAATTTACTTGAGCTACCTAAGTTGAAAGAAATAAAAAAACGCTGGAGGCAGATTTCATTATAAGGGTACAGGGTATTTCAGAGCCCAGGGGAACAGAACCAGAAGGTTGTCTGGATTCCGTCTCTGCGCATTTCCTTCTGTCTCCACAGATCGGCTCCATGATCCTCTGTGCCCGAGTCATGTGGCCACCATTAGCCCTGAATTTACAGGTAGCAGTTCCAGATGTGTAAGCGATTGACAGTCAGTCTCTTGGTCCCACATCCCCGTGGAGTAGTCTGGTTGCTCCATCCGCTATGTCTAGGAAAATGACGTTTGCAGAACAAATATGGCCTCCTAGGGCCCATCGGGCCATGAGGAGTTCTTGGTGTTCTTTCCCAGAGAACAGGAAAATGTAAATTGGGCTGACACCGCAAAGGGCAAAATCAGTGGCAAAGGCCTACTGGGCTTTTAATGGAATGAGTTTCTAAGTGAGTAGAGCAGAGATAATTAACTGAAGCACCTTTTTGTAGAAAATGGATCTACTTCGAAGAAAATGGTCCAGTTATACATGTTTACAAACCATAAGAAGCCCATGGCTTGTAAACATGTATAACTCTGACTGACCTCTTAATAAATTAGACTTTCAATGTCTCAATAAAGATCAAATTCTTGACTCTCTGTATTATACCTCCGGAATAATTTCATACAAGTTTTTTTAAATTAACATGAAATTTAGGATCTGTTAAAAAAAAAAATTTAAGGCAAGTCCTAATGAGAGCTCCCGGGAAATTCTGGGGGACTAATTAAAAAACACCTGATATTGTACACACAGAGAGGGGAATATACGTATCAGAAAGCCACTATGGTCCCATTTTTGGTTTGTTGTGCTCGGTCGATCACTCTGCATATGCAATATAAGTGACTGAACAAAAACGTCCAAACATTAACAGAAATCGTCTCCCTCTTTAAAACCTTCAGTGGTTCCAACCACTGAATGACATATTAAGCTCTTCGTGACATCACCTCCTTACTCCTTCACACCCTTACCCACCCACCCCTAATTGTTTTCAAACATTAAGTCATAGCCTATTAGTGGGGTTGTGAAATCAATTTAGTGGGTTGCCACCAGTATTTTCAAAGAGTAGAGGATAATAAAATAGGAAAGAGAACACATGTGGGGCACATCGCATCATTTTGTGAAATGTAAGTTTCTGATATATGTACATGTGCGTCTGTGTATGTGTACCAGATCATGCTGTTAGATTATATTTCTTTCTATAGGTTATGATCCAGATGTTTGAAAGCCACTGCTCCAGGTGCAACCTCACTGATCTTCTGGCTCTCTCAGAATTGCATGCCTCTGCACACACAAAGTATTTTTCCTTGTATGACTGGCAAACATTGACTTTGGTTTCTGAGTCCACTCAGGCATCATTTCCAGTGTGAAATCTTTGCTCATCTCCAGGTTATCAGCAATTGGTTACACAAACCTTTTTCACAGACTCACTCTGTAAGCTTTGGAAAGGACGATCCATGCCTTACTCATTTTTGGGTCTTTGGTGTTTCACACAGTCAACTCATAATAGCTTATTAAATATGTTACTGAACCTCTAAGCTCAATGAGCTGCCATTTACTTTTTTTTTTTTTGTACATTTGAAGCCTGAAAAGGAGTCTCTTAAAACAAAAGTTTAAAACATATTCTGCCAAAACTTATTTTATTATACGTTACTTTACTCACTGTAATTATAGTCATTTTACATTAAGGTAAACAGAAAAATAGCTAGGATAGTAATTCATCTCCAAGAAAGCAGTTTAAAATTGCTGTTTTTATTACTTTTATTTGCTACCAATATTTTTATTGTAAGAAATACAAAAGGCATGGCAAATATACAAACCATTTTCTCTTTGTGCTTCAATTTAGCTTCTGTGTAAGTGAAAACAATGAACTGGACAGTGATATTTCAACACCAATTCTTAAAAAACAATAAATTCAATTATCTGACAATAAATACCTAAATTTGCATTCTAGCACCCAGTAAGACATCCAGTTTCCAAAGGATTATTGATCTGTAACCCTCTGAATTTCCTGACATGTTACCTTTGCCATTGCAGCAGTCACTATTGGCAGTTCTGCCTCTCCAAGGAAATCTTAGAGTAAGACGGATGCTAGCATGGCTATCTCAGACCTCAGAAAACCCGGGTCATAAAGCATCCCTTACTTGAGCTACTTTTAAAAACAGAATGCTAGGGATGGGGTATTTAATGTAAGTTTTGGTGCTCGTTGGATTACATATTTTACATTTCACAAACATCTACTTTTCTATTTTCTTCTTCAGGTGGGAAGAGTCTCGATCATCTGACTTGTATTTTCATCTACCTAAAGGGAGGGAAGCAAGATCCTTCAGCTCAGGGCGCTATGAAGTTCCTTTTTTTTTGGGGGGTGGGGAGCCTCAGGAGGGCTTTCTGGATGGAATGGAGGGTCACTAGAGTGAGATGGCCCTCCCCATTCTGTTCCCGAGGCCATTTTTCTTTGAGGGCTAAATGATCCGATTATGTAGGGGAGGTCCCTGCTTTCATAGAGCTGCACGGCGCTAACCCTTGGGGAGAGCACAGGGTGTATGTACCCTGTGAGGAAGGCTACCCAGGTGAACTTGCCAGGCCAGTGTGGTCACTCTCAATCTTGTGTACAGAGAAAGCAGCACAAGCAATATTTAACACCAAACCATCTGCCAACATTCTTGTAAGACTGTGTTCCAGGCAGTGAATTTCCACACTGCTTCTTTGACCTGAGGAACCCAAAGCACCAAAACAGAGCATTCTGTAGCAGTATGAGCAAACGGAATGAGAGTAATTTTGCACCTTTAAGGAACATGCACCCTTACAAGTCTGTACCCTGATATTAAAACAGTGGAATGAGTTTCAAGTATGAAGAAATACAGTAAAAGTACAGCCTGTAAATGGATAGGAAACAGCAGCCTGGAATGTGGTGTATATTCTTGGTTAGTTTTTCTCTTTGTACCACAGCCAAAACTGAATGCTGTGTAGAATGACTGGGTTTATAAATCAAGATATAGATAAAGATGCCAGAGGGCATTTGTGATTGGTGTTGTGAGTACACTCTGTGCCCAGCACCAGGAACCTTCTCATGACTGTTGCCAGCCGCAGGTCAAGTAAGGATGGTGGCCAAGCCTGAGGAGGCACACCTGTGATGCCTAAAGCATGTCTCATTTATGTTCCTGATGCCCACCGAGCAGTAGAGGGAATAGAGAGCACCACGCGGACTGGCCAGGGTGGGGGCAGGGAGCACTTCAGAGGAAGGGGGCAGGGATGCAGAGGATGGGCATCACCCCGGGCTGCTTCACACAGTCTAGATTAGTATCTGACACGCACAATCTCTACATCTCCAGAACCGTGATTTCAAACACAGAAACCAACAAATCAAATGTCCAAGATTTGTTTTCTACTTTTAGAAAGATACAAGTTTTCTTTATAATACAAGTTTTCTACTTGTATTATAAGACAAAACAAAAACAAAAACAAAAACTCACTGGGTGTGACATCCTTGCCGAAACCTAGAAGGAAGTTTTAACTAGGCCCTATGGGAATGCAGAAACACTAATGCATTTTACACATCTCAGAAATGATAATCCTATAACCCTCTCAGTTCTAGCCTGTACCCTATGGGAACCGATATTGTGCTTTTCTTAATACACACAGCTCTTCTATTCTGAACACTTGCGGTTTAACCTTCAGCTCAAAACCTAAAATACCAGAAATGCAACAAGGTTTTGAGGTGCGTGGGAACTGTTGGTTGTTAAAATCCCACTGTTGATTATTGTACATGCAATCCTTGTTTTTATTACCAGACTGGACTGCTTCTGTACAAAACCAAGTTGCTTGAAGCATGGAAACTGGGACTTATCCATCTGACACATTCAGGAAGCCTCAAGGCACAAGCTGACAGTTCTGCTTCTACAGAAAACTTTCACACTACTCTCCTTTCGACAGTATTACCTGTTCCCATTAATGCACACAACACCTACAAGGGCAATAGATCACACGAGGGAAGCTTCTTCTCAAGGCCAGACATGAGGCACTGCCCAGGCACCTGTCTCTGCTTGGCACCTACTCCGATGGCCATCTGGCAGAGTTCCTAAATTAAGGCAGTATCTGATGCTTTTCTATCTGTAGTTTTTATTTTTGTTATTTTCACACTATACTATATGCATATTTGACAAAAGAACAACCAAAGTCCTTTGCTTTAATTCCTTTATACATGATAAAACACCTAGACACAAAACACTATATATCTATAGACTCAAATTCTATTATCATGTTAAAATGCATGCAGCTTATTTGGGGGTTTAGTATAATTTTTAATTTTCTTAGCTCTGTCAAGACAATGATTATGAACATTAAATGCATATCCTATTGTGGTTTGCCTTCAGTTGCACTTTCACAGGACTAGTGTGATACAGAAATAAATAATATAAATGAATAATAATAGAAATAACTTATGCAAATGTAGAACAACTTGAAATAGAAACTTCCCATCTTGTTAAGTGCTAGGGGTAGTTGATGCTCTTCATTCCATGTATTAACTAATACATTACTTGTCATAGCGAAATAAATGAATGCAAAATAAGTGAGGAACTATCGTCATGTGGACATTGTTGCAAACACAGGACCAAAATGAGAAGATGTATGATGCACTTGGGAGGGGAGGGGGTTCAAGAAATGTATTGTTGCTGGGATCTATGATTCAGAGACTTCAAGGTCAGAGTTGCTGGTGATCACAGACCTATTGCTAGCTAATACGTATTATTGCATTTCATAACACTTAAAATCAGAAACTTTCAAGTAAGGGTACAAAGGGTATCTTCAGGATTGTAGCCTAAGCACCTCAATGGAATCTGGCCAGAAACCACAGAGAGTTTGAAATTGAGCGAGCGGCTCTATGCTTGTTGATTAGTGCTACAGTTGTAGTTCTTGGTAGCAGTATGTAGTTATGTGCCTCCCTGTAAGAAAACCTACATTTGACAATCCAAACTCCTGAAACAGAGAAGGGTTGATTATTTGCTCGACAAAACAAACATCCTCTAAACAGGAAAATCCCCTACTACATGAGATAATTTGCTTACATACCTTTAATTACTTAACAAAGAAAAAAGAGAAAGAAAAAAATTAGGAACAAAAGAGTTAGGAGCTCTTGCCTACTGAGGCTGAAGCAGAAAAATAAACAAATTTTCAAAACAAAACTTTCCAGGCATATTGTGTGCCATCATATACGTAGAATGATAGAAAATAAAAAAATAAAAAATCTTTCCTGTAATCATACATTTTCTCTTAAAAAAAAAAAACCCAAAAAACAAAAACAAAAACAAAAGAACAGAGCTTAGAGCTTGAGAGATGCCTGATAGTTTCAAACAGAGTAGCATCTCTTTATACCCGAACTTTCAGAGAATTGTGTTGTACTTACTTATGCACAGAAGGCACACGTCTGCTTCTAGGGACATTTTACTTCCTAAGATTGCAGAACAGATGCCTCTAAGACAGCAGCAGGGAACGTGGACCTCGGGCAGTTTCCCGCCGGGTCCCTACATCATTTCAGCACTAACAGGTGAGCAGCGGACCGGGCCCAGCCAGCTCCGTCTACTGCCACTCTACTGCCGAAGGGGCGGGGTAACGGGCAGCGCACCCGTAAGGTTTTCAGGTGGGAGTGAAGTTTTAAACACAAACAAATAGAATTCAGACTGGCCCAACTGATAACAAACTCAAGGTTTGAATTCGGCCTTAAATTCTAACCTACTTCAGGGGGATTTTAAGCAGAGGGATGAGGCTGACGATGTCTCAAAGCTTTTGACAGCCCCTGGTGTGTGCGGTAGCTTGACTCAGTACGCATTACCGACACTTACCTGCTGGTTACTGTGTAGGAAAGTTAAGCAGGCACAGTTGAATTTCTGCCATTCAGAAGAAATAGACTGCCTTCTGTTAGGTTGCGCTAAGGAAATTCTCAAAAATATAATTTGCTTCCTCCTGAATTTCAGTGACACAACTGAGGAAAGTGACTTCTAAAATGAACTCAAATCACCTGGGAGTTAATGGCTCTCTGGGCAGACCCGAGAATTAAAACATAAGAGCATATGGATATCTGTATCTTTATCTAAAATAAAGTTGCCAAAGAACTTCACAAGTAGAGAATTAAACACCTGGGTAGATATACTACTCCTAAATTATTATAGTCACATGTTTAGACAAAATCTTTAAAAGTTAGAATTTCTTGCGAACTTACACTTGTGAGTACACAAATGTAAAAATTACCAGGTTTTTTTTAGTATTTCAGGGCTGTTTCAGCATAGCCAATTCTTTAGAAAAAATAGTTTTGCCATTTAATAACTGATGTGCTATTTATTTTGTTCATCTGATTTTTTAATTAGGATTCAAAAAATTAATCGATGTCTAAAGGCAACCGTGGTAGGGAATGTGACAGCAGCAGACAGGGGGTTTGGTATTTTGGCTGGGGACACTGGAAGAGTTTTACACTCCTAACAAAACTGTCCTGCTCATAGGTGAGTGTCGCCTTTTTAGTAGTAATAAACCTGTCTGTTCATCATCTTTGAAACTTCTGCACCTAGAAAAGTGAGGTAATTAGGTACCTCAAAAAATGTTTCTTAAATAAATGAATGACTAGGCTTTCTTTATGCACTTAACTGATCAAAATGAGTGTATTATCCAATCTCAAGAACAATCCTAAAATATCTAAGTTACTGAACACTATGAAGACTGTCAACCATCCTGAAAAACGAGTGCTGGGCACGAGTTAAATATGTGCAGAAAAATAAAGTTAGAATTCAGTCTTCAGAAATACCTTTTTAGCTTTACTCATATTTCCCCTCCCCGTGAAAGTGCCACCTTGTGGAATACCCTGGAATAAAACGAGAAAGCCTATCTCTTAGGACAGTGTGAATTTTGAAACAGACCTTTGCACCTCTTTTTCCTACCACATTAACTTCCCATTGCTGGAATATAATTTAAATAGATGCTTGACAAAAGCCTGCATTTGTTTTCAGGTGGCTCTTGTTTTTCCCTCTTGAAGGCCAGAGTACCAGTATCAAGGAAACAGAAATATGTTGATGGAAGTCCATTCATTTATCTAAATTCACTCCCTGGGACTGCTGAGAAATAGGAAACATTTTGAAAAGCCCATTTGCACTTCATTTAAAAATAAAACCAAACAACTAATTGAGAAAAACAAATTTAAAAATCAGAATTGTCCTCTTTTTGTTGTTGACAAAGGTCAGAAGATAGAAAAGGCCAAAAGAATATTTTTGGTTTATTTTCTGAAAAAGTACAAGTTAGAAATGCTTGAGATATAGGTATGTAACAAAATTAGGTTGAAAATTACATCGCTAAGAAATGAAAATGCTATTTTCTTCTGCTTTTGAGGGAAGCACTGTTACTAATTATCTGAGGACTTACATTGCTCGACAGGTTTTTGGCAGCCTCAAGAAGTTTTTCCACCGTGGAGAAGGAAGATGTAACAATCTTCCTAATCATATATCTGAATGTACTGAATGCACATGCACATGATAAATGGTTTGGGTTTCACAATTTTTCAAAAATTCTGGTGGCAAAGAAAACACATGCCTTTAAATTTAAAATTTTTTTTTTTTTTTTTTACAGTGAACATCTTTGGGCTTGCATAACAAGTGTAGCTTCATGTGGCTGCTTCTTCCCATGAAATGAAGAAGGAATACACATGATTTAGCTCGCTTAGCTCAACTTTTGAAATGGTAACTGTTTGGAATGGCTTTTTCATAAAATTTGTTTTTGAACATATCAAGTTCATAATTGTCAGATGACTTCAATATAAATTCTTACAACATATTTAATAAACTATATATCCCTCAAAATACATGTAATTTTGCAACTATCCTTCTTTGCATACCTTCGTTTTCTCTAGAATTTCCTCTATCCATTGCCTGCTGTTTTACGATATTTAAAGATTTAGAAATCATATAACATCTTTATTTTTATACATTATTTTTGTGTCACAATGTAAAAACATGCATTCTTTTGAATTCTATTAATAGCTAAGAATTTATATTTCAATATTTTCTTTCCAAAGTAAATATCCTATAGTTTCTATACTAACACAATGAAGTAATAATAGGGGCTTATTAACTTTTAAATTATTCTTTCCTAGACCCAACTATGCAACAAAAGCCTGCTTTTGGAAAAATGTGCGATAGTCTCATTTGCTTATCATAAAAATAGTCATGTTGTCACTTAAAAAGAAAAAAGCAATTCTTTGGAGAGAAGAATTTTAGTATGTTTATGATACTAAGAAGCTTACATGATTTAATTTCCATAATGGAATGAGAATTACCATTATTGACTTTTATAGGCACTACTTTTAAGAGAAGCTGCTATAGTTAGTTAAAAGCTCAATTTAAATACATAATTTAAGATTCAAAATGTTTGGTACAATTTAAGTTTTTCCTCATCATTATGGATAGTACCACATTCTGGAGTCAAACTATAAATTTCTCTATTAAAAGGTACACTTTTTTTAAGATATTAACATCCTGTGTATTCCAAAATTTTCATTTTTACTTAAAACTAAAAGGCTGAGATTCTATTCTTAGGTGAATATTTTGAACTGTTTTTAGTAAGCCACCTGGGGCTAAATGAAAAGTCTGCCATTCATAGTGTGTGTTTCCTGAGAGAAAATTATGAGAATACATGGGGCTAGGCCTAGAAATGGCCTAGAGCGTTCCTCCAAAACTGGTTCTTTGCTTCGTGAATTCCCATCCACTTCAAAGGAGAGACAAAGTGGGAGGCTCCATCTCACTGGATTCTTACAAGCTCTTAGGAATTGTGTTTTTAAGATTATAAGGTTAGATCCTTATTACCCTTTGCCACACTATAGCTATGATGCCTAAAAGGAGGTTTCTCCCTTACTCTTTTTAAATGTAGTTTGTTACAAACACCACCCTATACAAGTTCCCACAATGCCTGGGCTGCCAGAACGGAGTATCATATAGAAACTATCCGGCACATTCTTGGACCAGTTCTAGAAAGAAATTCAAATGTGATTTTAAATTTGTCACCATATGTGTACTGCTCTAAGCTGCTTCAGTATAACCCTGAGGCAGTATGACCTTTTCCGCTAACCCCTGCCTAGCTTTTGGTTAAGATATCTGAAACCATATGTCACAAAAGAATAAGCTGTATTCAGTAAATTCAATTCTGCTATTGCCTCAAAGTACCCTAACTGCAAGAGTGCTTGTGTGGGAGCTGGATTTCAGAAGCAGTGATCCCCAACGTAACAGACATAAAACAAGAAAGTGACGACTCAGGTGCACCAACCACACTGATGGAAGAGCTGGGGACAGACTCTTAAGTTCAGAGAGGCTGAAATGCCCTCTCATTCCGCCTCTCAGGGGATAAGCTGGCTATTAGCTAATGCCAAAATGCCTGTGCCTTAAATTTTCTTTATAAACACTACTGAGAAATGAATCAAAAGCATGTGCTAGAAATAAAAGTTGAGCTCCTATTTGTTTAAAATTCTAAAGAATGCTGAAAAAAATTCCAGTTTAGAACAGCTCCGTTTTTCTTGAGGAAACTTACAAAAAACTTTTGCAAAAGCAGAAACTCAAGTTAATGTTCATTCTAACCATGGATACTAACTGAACAGCTCATGGTGAATCAGTGCAGTGAGTTTTAAAAGTCAACTTCTAGGCCTGAGCAAAAATGTCTTTGTATTTAGACCCCAATCAAAGGAAACGCAGAACTCACTTTTCCAGGGGCGACCACAAATACACCTTGCCCTGAATGCTCTGGATTCATTATATCTCAAGCATTTACAGTGATGACAAAACATAATTATTATTGTCACAAGGAACAAAAGGGTAAAACATCCTTATGGCCCATCTTCATATCTTGCTTTAGAAAAATTTTCCTGCTCTTCAAGTTACTGAATTAGAATAATGTTAAATAACATATGTATTAATAATAAATGGTTCCTGACTCAAAATGCTCTCAAGGAGAAAACTATCCTAATTTTTCTCTTGGTCAAGGCAGTCATATACAATATTAAGCGGTGAAGAATTCAGTAAGGCTTGACAATGCATAAACATCACTTGGAACATATTCTACTGAGTGAAGCAATGTCTATTATTTGAAAACTCTAACCCTAAACATGGTCTAACTGTTGCATGCGCTCAAAACGTGCGTCAGAAAGCAAAGGTAGCTAAAATTCCCAAAACATACTTAATCTCTGTGTCTTCCGGTTATCAGAGCCAACTGAGCACTAACCACATGTAAGGTAGAGATGGTATGAAATGGAAAATACTAAATAGAAAAGAGCAAGAGAAAAAATAAACCTGTTCACAGTGCCTGGGTCAGGCTGACTCTGCAGAGAGCAGGAGTGTGCACAAGGCACTAGAAATGAGCACAGCCTTGGGGATGGAGAAAAGATGTTTTATAGAGTAAATATTTATTTCTAAAAAAGAGTTCAAGATACTCTCTCAGAATATCTACAATGACAATATATTCAATAAGAATGTAAAACACTAACAACACTTTAAAGCAATCTACATGGTAGTGATAGAGAAGAACTAGTCCTCTACTCATTGCCTCGGTAACAACTGTGAATGCCAGGTAGGAAGATTGCACTAGAGCTAGAAAACAGGAGACCTGTTAATATTGGGGAATTGAAGCGGTAAGCCATAATCTGAATCTAACTATTTATGCCAGGTTCACTGAAAGCAAGAAAGTGCATGGGAACAGCTTAAGCAATCTGTTATTAGTTATGTAATGGGTAGTCAGATACACCGGGGGTACCAAAAAAATGTATACAAGTGGACACTTTGGTTAACATTGCTCAAGGAGCAGTTCGCCGGAATCAGAAGTGTCTGGACGCTGATGGTAACCACTTTGAGCACCTCTTTTAATTGAAGAAGTCAAACGTGACTTGTATTCATCTTTTGTTATTGGTATATGTTGTGCATTACAATTTTAATACAATTTTCCTTTCTTAAAATGTGTATACATTTTTTTGGCACCCTCTGTATATTAGAGGCACTGGGGGAGAGAGAAGATGCATACACGGCAGTGCATGGTAGAGGAAGTACAGTGTAATAAGTGGGGAAAACTTAAATGGTATTCCCGTCTCTAGTCAGAGAGCTATTCTCCAAGTCAAAACAGGAAACAGTTTCTGACAAATTCCTAAAACCAAAAACAGAACAACAACAAAAAACAAAAAGGAAATACATTTCAAACTAGGAAATAAAGGCTTTCTCTATTTTTTTTTTGACAATTTTACCTATTTGAGGTACACTCCCTAAATCTATAGCAAGTAAGAAAGAGTTTATAGAGTTTTATTCCCCCCCAAAAAACACAATAAAGCATAGTATACAGGTTAAAATTGACTTAGAATGAGTAAATTCAGCTTTTTAAAGAGTAAATAGGATGTATGCTTTAAAAAATAGGTCTCTTAAAAGATACTAGAATTTTTTTTTCTCTTTTGTGTGTATAAAACTTCATCTAAAACTTCATCTAGATAGTGAAACTTTCACTGCTAGCAAATTTACTGCTTTTGGCCAGACAAGAAATTCTGAGAACATACGCTCAACTTTCTAATTTGAGAAGCCCATTCTGGTGAATCACCTTCAGTTAACAGATGCCTGTTATTTATGGGTCACTCCGAGTCTTTAAAATTCAATTATTGTTGTCATTTACAGAAAGTAACACTTTTTAAGAGATCAAGACTCACGCGCACACACACATGCTCACTCAGAAGTACCAAATTAGGCTCCGGCAGCTGCAGAGAGATTACATCATAACTCAGCTGTGCCTGGATTGCTCACTTTACACTGGCAGCATTCAAGGTTAGAAAAATGAAACGGCAGCACAATTGGTCAGCAGCTTCTCTTCTTCTGGAATTTTTCCAGGTTCTTGAAACAGACAGACAAACAAATGAATGAACATAAAGCTGCAATTGCTCTTGCACTGATTTCAAACAGTAAACTAGGCAGTTTCCTTGGAGAAGCAGACAGCATCCAGAAGACGGCAGGCAGCGAGAAGGTCTCCTGCCCGTGGTCCTCAGCAGAGATGCAGGGCTTACTCAGGGGGACCCATCAGCCACCATGGGTGTTCTGTAGGTGATCAGCTCAGGGCCGCGGCTGGGACCTCAGGCTGTATTCATCTCGGAGCTGTTCTGGCTGGGTGGCAGATGGGAATCCGGGTTCTCCTTGAACCTCTCCACGTCTTGGAAGTATGGGTGAGACAGAGCACCGTAGGCAGATATTCTTTTGGCTGGATTAAACGTCAAGCACTTCTGTGATGAAGAAAAAATAATTCACTGACATAAAACATGTCCCTTTAAATTATGTGTTCCCAGTTATACATTTATTCACTGCCATGAATTCTGCGTGTCTGTAATGAATGAATATCTATTTCAAAGGACATGAAATAAAATGTAGATAGTACTTATATATAAATGCCCTTAAGGTATAAACTGCCTCTCAGAAAAAGGCAACACCTTTTGGGTTGCCTGTTGATACTTACGTACCCAGGATTTCTCTCCAACTCACCCCAGGTCCTTTAAAAGATATTATTATTATTATTACTATTATTACTGCAGCATGCATATAACTTTATTTAGGTAGTGATTTTTCTAATGATAGAAATTTGGTGCTATCGTTGGAGACTTCACCCTAACTTTGTACCCTTCCCCAAGGTTTGACAATGAGTGGGGAATGGCACGGCATTGTTTAGGCAGAGAGGGGAATTACTGAACTACTCTCCAAACCAAAACAGGAAATGGCTTCTGACAAACTCCTAAAACCCAAACCCAAACGAACTAACAACAAAAACTATAAAGGAAATGCATTTCAAGCCCGGAAATAAAGGCTTTCTCTATTAAGGAGGGGCAAGGAAGGACTAAAACCTAGGTCCTAATGGTCCCAATCCCAGCAAGCCATGCACCCCGCCAGAGGAGGGAGGATACCTTCCTTCTAATTCACACCAAAGTGCCATACGGGCTAGCAGTAGCCCTCCCTATCAGGAGTCCATTAGATTCAATTCACTCACTAAATTCTGTTCCAGGCTGTCAACTCAAGTGCAAGTAGAAGGTGAAAGGAAAGAAAGGTGAACCTCTAGAGCCATAATCACTGTTCCCAAACTGTTGATTCCACAATCAGTCAGTCAGAAATGTATCCCTAATCTCAGTTCCATTTCCACTCCAACCCCAGGTAATCTTATTTTTCAAACCTCCCTCCATTCCTTCCACCAACACCTCCAGACTGCCTAGCAGGTGGCAAGCATTAATTATCGATGAGTAAGACCCACCCATTGCCCCAGGAATTCACAAGTGGCAGAGAAGCCATACCAGCTTTTCCATCCTTGTGACACAGCGTCCACTGAAGTGAGCCAGGTATCTGAGATGTCTATGAATTTGAGTCTTCTATGTAATCTAAAGACTTAATATTATCTCAGTTATGCAGACCATTTCTATTTAATCTGGGTTTCTGCTCTTAAGGAGCTCACAGGCCTAATCAGATCCTGAGTGGATTAGGGACCCCTCTAATATGCTGCTGAACACTAATGACCTAGCAAATATGAATAGAAAATTCTACATATAATTTCAGGAAAACTTTTGGGTCCCCTGAAATCTTATTTATTTTTAAATACATATATGTATATATAAAATTTTTTATTGGGGAATATTGGGGAACAGTGTGTTTTTCTAGGGCCCATCAGCTCCAAGTCAAGTCGTTGTCCTTCAATCTAGTTGTGGAGGGCGCAGCTCAGCTCCAAGTCCAGTCACTGTTTTCAATCTTAGTTGAATGGGGCGCAGCCCACCATCCCATGTGGGAATTGAACCCGCAACCTTGTTGTTAAGAGCTCAGCGGCAGCTTGTTGTCTTCCAATCTAGTTGTGGAGGGTGCAGCTCACTGGCACAGGTGGGAATCGAACAGGCAACCCTGTTGTTAACAGTTCGCGCTCTAACCAACTGAGCCATCTGGTCGCCCCAAAATCTTATTTATCTTGAGCTGCTTACCAGTCCATAGATGCTAGCTAGCCTCAGTGTCTTCTGAAAATCAAAGGGTGAAAGGGCAAGCAGAGGAAAGAGCTCGTTCATAGAACGGTTCTACTATCTCTAACAGCAATAAACATCTTGAGGAAAGCTTTACAAAGAAGGGCTGACTTCTCCAAGGATAGGAAAACAGGAGCAAAATTCTTAAGCCTGAGGTCTCCTCCCAGTGTCTAAGAAGGAGGACGTTAGTAGTGGCATTAGAAAAGGAATCTGCCAGCTTAATCCCCAGAACATGGGAAAGAATGAAAAAAAAGGGCGGGGATATGTTCAAGATAGACATGTCCCTAGAAGATTATCTGGGAGGAAGACCTGTCCCCACAGCTATACTGATGGCTTAGAGCTGGAAAGGGGATAGAAAGAAGGAGAAATTCTTAGCTTAACGTGGGTGTGTGTGAGAATCTCAAGTCGGAAGCCTTAAAGTACATTATGTCCTCTAGAAATATTGTTAGAAAACGCAGCTAAATTCTATTATTGCTCTACTCCAATAAAGCAACTGGCTGGCTTGAGAATTAAAAATAAAAAAATCTTGTGTAATAATGTTGTTTCTGCCAGAAAATTTAATTTACTCCCTAAATTACTGACTTGTAAAATGAGCTTTTTGAATTACAACTTAGTCAGGAGTTGAATACTGCAGTGGAGTGGAACATTTTTCAGCACATATTCCCGTTTTTCCCTTCCCTCCCTCCATGGGAGGGGTATTCTTTACTGAAGTTGGCCTTGGCCATGAAACTTGCTTGGGCCAGTGGAAAGTGGACAGAAGTAACAGGGTGGCTCTTCCTAGGGGCCTTCCGGGACATCACGTTTCTGCTTGCCTCCTGGGAGCATCCTCCTTCTACCATGAGAAAAACATGCTCCATGGAGCCAAAGCCAGAGAGCTGGCCTGGGCCCCAGAGGTAGACACATGGAGAAGACCTGCACTTGACTGAAAGGCTGGAGCAGAGCTGTCGCTGCCAATCTGCAGACCCGTGGGCAAGAAAAAAATGTTTATTAATGTATGCTAGTGAGATGTTTTCTTGGTTATTTGTTGTGCATCAAAAGCAGACTAATACAAACACCAAAAAAGCAAAATAAATAAAAAAGTACCTCAGCCTCGGAAAGCAGTAAGGTAGCAGGAATTCTAAAACTGTTTCCAGCAAGAGCATCATATTTGGAATAAACACTCAGCTTTCCAAGTTAACCATGATCAAGGGGGCAAAACTCAGAAAGATGTGTAGGTAATGGTTGTTAAAAATAATTCTTCCCCTGAATTGTCTTATTACTGTACATTACTTATATACCTATGTAAGAGCATTTATAAATGTTGATGTATATAGTCATACATACATGACTGAGGCGTTATACAAAGCCAACCATTTTACAGATGAAAATGAAGAGTAACTCCTAACGTGCCAAACTTTTAAATGTTAATTGTTTCTGAAATAAAACAAACTTTCTAAAACACGCTTCACTTTTCTTGCTTAGTAAATAATTTTCAATAGAAGCCACAGGTACTGTTGAGGTCTTAGCTGTCTATCTTGTACCAAATAGCCCATCTCCTTCTGCTTTACAGTTCTAGCCTGTGTCCCTCCAGCATGAGACAGGGAGACCATAAAAGGGTTCTGAGTTTGAGATCCTTTCCCTGAATGCTCATGGATATTATGCTTTGTCCTTAAATTTCCCCTAGTCCTGAAAACACTGGCTATTCCTCTCTTTTGCTTCTTTCTTTTCTCTTTGGTACGTTTCTTTGTTCCTTTTTCTTCTTTGTTTGTCTCCTGCTACTTCTCCAGTCTAACAGTAGTGTGTTGTCTGACTTTGAAAGCTGCCACGGCTAACGGGGCACTCTGAATGAGCACGTGACATTATCTGCTGTCTTTACATTTTAAGTTCTTCTTGGTGATTCCTACTGATGTTGGAGCTAGGAGATATTTTGGCTTCTCTTTAGATGTTATAGTAGGTGAAGGAGTAGGATACTGCATTACTGAAGTTCATCTGTGACTGTCTGTCCAGAATCCTCTTCTCAGAGGAACATTTCATTCAAAATTCCTGCTGAAAGGAAAGCCCATGGTGGCCATGTTTTATACCACGTGACCCTTACCCTTTCTCAGCACAGCTGACATGGACCAGGAATGCCACCTGGCCCTAGGTAGCAATCCACATCATGGCTTGGTGGAAAGGTGAGATGTGTCAGCCAGATTCCTCTTTTAGGAATCTGATGTAGGAAATACTGACAGGGCAAACGTTAGCAGAGTGGGTTAGAGCTGAATGGATCCATGAGTTAGTTGAATTTCTGATAGTCAAGGGACTAGCTAAAGGTAAGCAGAACAGACAGTATAACTGAAAAGAAGCAATGAGGTAAAGAAAAGGCATTCGGGGCAGAGAAAAGCAGGGTTGCTAAGAGCAGGAGATGCACAGGACAGAGACAGAGCATTTATACCCTGAATGGCTTTCCATTTCCAGGCCACATGAAACATTCCATCAAACCCCCCTTTCTTAAGCTAATGCAAGTACATGTCTGTTATTTGGAACCGAAATTTTTCCTAAATAACAAGAGAGCCAGCAAGTAAGCCTAGACATATAGTGCACCTCTGTCTACATAAATATTCTCCCTTCTGGTTAATTTATTTCAAAGGATGTAGACCTTAGTGAGTGTCTTAGAAATAAAGAGTGGGGAGAACTATAGCTGTCTTTATCCATAACTGGGCAGTGGAGGGAACCTTTGCCTAAACATCAGAAAATGAGCCACCATCAGGTGAAGTTGGAGTTAGGTCTTTCACTGGGAAAAGCTATGGCTCTGCAAACACGCCAATCAATGGCTGTATTCCACACAGAGCTGAAGCATAACATTTCTACTAAACGCTACAGGCCATATTTGAAATCAGAATATACTGAGCACTGGCTCCTTCTGGTCTAGGAGCACTTTCTTGGCTAGATGTCAAAGGTTGTTAATTTAGTAGGTACAGGATACACTCATGACTCATTGGCTTCCAAACACCAAGAGTAGCCCAATAGGTAGACTCCTCTACCTCCTCTATCTGGCCTCCAAGTATAGGAAGGTATATAAAAGGCCACATATTACAAGTCTGAGTCTCAAATAGGGCTGAAGTCCTTCTTTTCAGTGCGGCAGTTCACATGTGCATAGCACACTTCAATACTTATTAGAAGCATATATCTAGACGAATGGAGAGGCATCAAAGGCCGCATTCAAATGAACGTTCAAAGCTGGAGAATCGAAAGTGTGTGGATCAGGCTCTTTTTCTTTCTACAGGAACTGAAGACATTCCAGAATCAAAAGCCACCAGCGACTACAGGTGTGGAAATGAGAGCTGCCGAGGGTGTGTGGCCTATGCCTTGTGAGGTCACAGCACATGACACTGACCTGATGCTGTACCCATCCCCCAGTGTGGACAAGGCAAGTCTCTTATCAGCACAGCACAGACCGACTCTGCATCGCCTGCACTTACCAGAAGTAGGTCTTTGCCTTGTTCATCAATATCGTTTACAAACTTCTCAATAGGCTGAGGAGGTTTTGAGTGGAAAGCCTGCCTGGGAAGGGCAACGTCTCTGGGCCAGTCCTCTTCTCCTGGGAGTCCAATTACACTACAAAAGAACGACATGTGAACATAAACATTAGCTGCTATGCAGAAGCTATTTTCCCATCAAGTTCTAGATGAAGGTAAAGTCTAAGGGACAGGCACGGGGGACAAGGGGCCCCAGGAGGCCCTCACTTATATGACTGGCAGGACTCTCATTTCTCAGTCCTACTGCAATACAGTGACCAGGTTTAAAGGGTAATCCCTCAGGAGAATTGTAAAGATACTGGGAAGAGGTAAGAGATTACTCTGGAAGTAGATACTAAATACAAGAGATAATGAAGACATGGAAAATATTATACCACCAATAGGCCCTTACATACTGACAGAGCAAGACCTATATATTCAAAGGAGACCCACATGGGCATATAATATTTTCCTTTACGCCCAAGAATGCTTTTTGTGTTCTGATCAAACACTTCCATATTGATGCTTTTCTGATGTTCATCTAACATGATCTGTTACCACATAAATCTGGTTGCACTTTTGGTTAAAGACTAACTCCCCAAATCGTAATTAATACGTTAGAATCAGACCAACACAAACAAACAAAGAAACAAACAAAAAGAGGCTAAAAACAGTACGTTAGTCCTGTGCTATTAGCAAACACTATTTTATAATTTAATATCAAATTTAATTTACATAATTCATATTATATAACTACTTTATGGTATTTCAAAGAGAGCAAACAATAAGTAAAAACATCATTTATGTTTTCTCTGAAAGCCATTCTGCGATCGGAAATGTGGAGAGAGTATCACATAATATAAAAACAGCACAGGCTTTGGAAATAGGCAGACATGGGTTCAAATTTGGCACCTGCCATTTATGGGTAGGTAAGGACAAATTACTTCACTTCTATGAGCCTCAGGGTCTTTTTTATGAAACAAGGGTAATTTATGGTTGTTAGGAGGATCAGCGATAATTTATAAAGTGTGTCACACAGTGCCTGGCACACAATACTTGCCAATATCAATACATTTCCCATTATTATCAAGAGGAAAATAATGTGATTAATCTAAAATGTGTACGTAATACATCAGTACCACACTAAAAATATGTACCGCTTGAGTTCTACTGATGAGGAACTTAAGGTTCTTCAGAAATATTAATAGGTCAGTGGCCTTACACAACATAATCTACACTATGCAGATGTTATTTATAGCTTATGTATAGATGGTAAGTAGGTTTGAACAAGAGAAATCAGGAGATGCAAGAACTTATATCTCACATAGACTCTGATGAAGTCTGAACTAAAATTATAGTATCGTGAATGGAAGGTAAGACTATTCAAATACTGACCAAACTATTTAAACTACAGTTAGAAATGCTGCTGGCCTGTATCAGGGTCTTCTGGGCCTGCACTCGCCAGGAATAAGGCCCAGGAGGGATATTCTCCTGAAGGGATTTCCAGGTTTGAGGAAGATGTGGTGGCAAATGTCACAGGATCTCTGTAGGGCTTTGTTCTCCTTCCCTTACCTCAAGAGAGCCCAGGTCACAGACCTCACCTGGGCAGAGCAGACACCTGTGTCATATCATAACTGCACCAGTCACTGAGTATCTGTGGAAAGACAATTCTACCTCTGCAGGACGGGCTGGGAGAGCCGTATTATTGGGGCAGATAAAAACAGACTCCTCCTGGACATATTTACTGGAACAAATGAATGGAAATGGCAACTTGAGCAATACACAGTTTTGTTTAACAGGAAGATCTAGAGTAAGAGGAAAAAGAAGAAAAAAACTTCACTATGAATTATTAAAGGAAATAAACGTGTATGTGTTTGGATAGACTGGGACAAGTGGAGGAAGAAAAGAATCCTTATGAAAGAACTTTAAAATTTTTCTTTCATTCCTTTTTAGCTTTTTAGCCATTTTTATATTAATATTTTTTAATATCATCACCAGCTACCTAGAAATTGGTTATAACAACTCTTAGTAATAATTTAAAAATCTTTTTATTTGCATATTTCAATATATTTATATTGAATTAAATCTGAATGCCAAAGCCCTCTGAGAAACAGTGTTTCCGTATATATATGTATGTGTGGTGTATAATTATATATGTATATATTAGATTACATATATAATATATGTTATATACAGTATGATATATATTATGTTAATATATAAAAAACTTACATAAATAACTTAAAAGTGTCTTTAAATCTGTCACCTCCTCTGATCCCCATAACGACCCCGAGATATGCAGGTCAGGTATTATTATTTCCGTTATACAGATGGGGACACTGAGGATGAAGAATGAAATGAACTGCCAAAGTCACCGTAGCGAGGTCAGCCACAGAGCCAGGAGTGAACCCAGTTCTCCTTATTCCAAATCCAATATTTTGTTTCTATTTAACTGGGACTCCACTCCTAAAAATGTTCTGAAATGCCACAGGCTAAAGGCATTCAGTTTCATTCTCAAAGTACCTGCTGTTCTTTGAAAGTATAAATCTTCCTAAACACAAACATTTTCCCCCCTTAGGAGAATGTGAATATAACTTTCCTTTAAAACAAATTCAGTTCAATATCCAATATGAACTTTCATGGCCCACGTATGAGTCTTGTGAAATTCTGATAGATCCATTAAAAAGCGCTTGCATCGAATTTCAGTATTTGGACAGCTGAACATAAGCCTTAAAAGTTGACATTTGTACTGGAAAGAACGACAGCACAAAACCTATAAATGGCAGTGATGGTGGGGACAGAAATCATTTTTCAAGTACTTTGGAAGTGACACTAGGGAGCAGCATTGTCCCTTTTCTTGACGCAAAAGTAATGCATGCATTCAGAAGAACTAGAACAGAAGTTCAATAAAACAATGTCAGAACCAAAAAGTAAAATCTAATGGCACAGAGCATATAGAACTTTATGGCTTCTTTCTGTTGGCAACCTAGGATGTCAGGCCTTTGCCAGAAGTGCAACTGGCTTTCCCTGGGAAGCAAGTCAAACACGCCAGTCAGAGGTTCCTTCTGGTCCACCTCACTGACTTTGTATCTCAGGGGCACTAACAATGTTCACAAGATTGCAGATGCCAGTGCTAGAGGGGGACCAAACGCTCAGGTGGTGTCACTAGGGGAAGCAGGTGAAGGACTTTAATGCCTGGCAAGCTACTTCCAGTCAAGATTGCTTTTCCTTTTAAGAGGGTCACTGGCGTGTATGCCTGACTTGCACAGTTCCCTCTTCAAGATCACATACACACAAAATACATTCAACAGTGATGGGAAAGAACAGATGGGAGTTCATCACTGAATGACAAAGAACTTGACATCCAGAAGCAGAGAATGAAAATTTTGTTCTGAATCCGTCCATCTTACAGAGCAGTCAGTAGTAGCAGTAGAAGCACCAGTTGCCCTGAACCCAGGCAGCCCCCAGACAATAAAACTGGGAAATGTTTTCCAGACCTTAAAGCCACTGGGTTCTGATCCAGCAGTGACACTGGTGACAGACGTCTATTGGAGCTGCTTCCGATCATCAAAAGAACAAAGTTAGGTTCCAGTCGCAATCCAATTATTTTAAGCAGTCATGCTTGAGTAGCTAAGATTAAAATATAAGTCTTTTCTTTAGGGGTACTTCTCCCCAGTTTTAAAGACTGCAAATATCACAAAAATCACTGGGATTCCTATCACATGTCACAGACCAATGATCAGGGCTATTTTTGGTTCTACAACTCCCACTTTCATCTTATTCCACCCCAATTATGATGGGAGTTGGCAAATGCACAAATCCCAAAAGGATGACATACTGCATGCTTTGTGAGAAGAAAAGCCCCCTTTTTACATTCTAGAAACATGGAAGCATACATACCCTCACATGCACAAATGTAGACATGAATGAAACTCTGCAAATCATCGAGGAGCTATGTAACAGACAATTGGAACTAAAAAATTTGAGCACAAGAAAGGATCTTTAAGAGAATTTAGGCCCAAGTTTCATTTCTCAGGTGAAGAAGTTAAGGAACAAAATGGTTAAACAATTAATGATGAATTATAATAACTGCTAACATTTTTAAAGCACGTACTGTGTACCAGACACTATGTACACCCTTTACAGGATGTGTTAAATGACTTTCTCAAGATTGCATGGTAGTTTAGCCATAGATATAAGATCAGAACCTAGGATTCTCATCTCCCGTTTCAGGTGCTCCAAAGAAAAACGGATTGTGTAGCATACCATCCTTTGTCCAGGAAAACAAAAGAAAAAAATGCAAAACAAACCTGGATGACTAACGGATACTCAACGGGGACAGGAAGCCCAGTGGCAAGGATGCACTACCAGGCCACCAAGTGCCCCACCTCCAATGGTGGATACATCTGCAATGATCCCAAGCAGACAATGCTCTGAACTAAAGAAGGGGAGCTCAGCCAAGCAAAGAAAGAGGAGCAGCGCAAAGATCCACATGAGCAACACACAAGTTTCCAGAGCAGAGCAGTTAGGCCACACATCATGATGGGCTCTGCATGAAACAGCACAGCCACCATGCCCCACTCACCACACAAATAGTAACATTGTCTGCAGCAGCAGCTTGGGGTAGGAAAGATAAGAGATAAACATATTATATAAACGTCAGAGAAAAGTCACTGTAATACATGTTTTAACGCTACAGACACTGATGTAAAAGTACTGCTATTACTTACTCCAAGATTTTTCCTAGTTGATCGACATCTGAACTTCCACGAAAAAGAGGCCTAAAAGAATAAAGACACACATGAAACAACGAATTTTCCCAGGTTACATTTCAATCATATTTGTTATTATCTGTGTTTAACAGGAAGCAAAATATTATTTGGGGGGGGAAAGGGAATTGAGACATCTTTCTTTGGTAAAGGAACTTTTTTTTCTTGCATGTCACTTCCGGTAAGGGTCTCTCATGAGTACTTGGTGGTACCTGGTGTCCACGTTTTAGAATTACGGGTATCCTGGTCACAGTCATGGTAACAATAGTGCCACCATCACATACAGGCCTCGGCGTCATGGCTCTCCTTAACTTCATGACAGGGTCGAACACATCACTGTCCTAGCTGCAAACCAGGGGTACGGGATACCTTTAAAACTGTTCTTGGTCAGATGCGTCTCAGAGCACTCCTTCCTCACCATCTGCCTCGCGCAGTACTTCCTCATGAGCCTCTCTCCTTCCACTTGTCCTGAATACTGCAGTGAGCTACCTCTGGGTTTATTTTTCTGATTATACCACTTCCCTTTCTCCTATTATGGTAGGTAAGCATTGCAAGTTCAAAATCCTAACTTCAGAGGCAATTGTGGACACATAGCCCTCGTTGCCTACACTGACCATTTAACAGGCAATTAAATGAGCTCACTTGGTGACATTTCTGGCATCGACTCAAGTGGATCAATACCCCTTGAAAGCAGGGACTTCTCTGGGCTTGCACCTACCCTTTGACCTGGTGTTTTACCTGAACAGGTGGCTCAGTTAATAAATATTTTATAAACACCTATGGTATACATGTAAATGTTCCCTAACTCCCTGCTCAATGAATGACATGAACAGGTATTTTTCAATAATTATGTGTTTTAAAAAAATATTTGTAGCTTATTAACAGAAACCGTATTTTAAAAATATTATATATCAATTCACAAATCTTTAAACTTGACCTCAAATATTTTCTATGCACAATAAATGAACTATCGAGGTCATATATAAAGAATCCTGCAAAGTCATAGCATTTCAGTGGTTAGAAGACAGCTTAAAATTCTACAGCCATACTTTCCATTCAAGTCATTATTCCTGAAAGTGGTTCCTTTTAAATGCAGTGGAAAATAAATTTATCGGTGGCAATGTTATGGGCTGAATTGCATCCCCTCCCAAATTCACATGTTGCAGCCCAACCCCTGGTATCTTAGAATGGGACTGTCTTTAGAGATAGCGCCATTAAAGAGTTAAAATGAGCCTGTTAGGGTGGACCCCGATCCAATCTGACCGGTGTCCTTACAAGAAAAGGACATGGGGACACACAAGAAGACACCAGGAGCATGTGTGCACACAGGGAAATGACCCTGTGAGGACAAAGCAGGAAGACAAGCCAAGGAGAGAGGCCTCTGAAGAAATAAAACCTGCTGACACTTCCATCTTGAACTTGCAAGCTTCCAAAATTGTGAGAGAATCAATTTCTGTTGTGGAAGCCACCCCAGTCTGTGTTAGTTTGTTATGGCATCCCCAACAAACGAATATAGGCAACTTGCACATCACCAACACAGCCAAATGCATAAAGAATTACGGACCTGGGTTCCCAAAGACATCTAGACAGGCCTTAAAAGGCAGTAAGTTGAGAAGTCCACATGTTAGAAAAGCCACACCATGGAATCGTAATAGCTGTTATTTATGGAGCACGAAAGGTATCTGGCACAGGCCACATGCTCTCCAAACATGATCTCACGTAATTCTCACAAAAACTCCAGGAGCACAGTACTGCCGTCATCGCTATTTTCCGATGAGGACACTGAGGAGATGTGTCATGACTTCTCCAAGGAGAAGTGAGAAAGTGCGGTCTCGGAATTCAAACCAGGTCTGCCATGCCTCAAAGCCTGAATGCTTCATGACGGTGTCGTCCACTTTTATTTCAGTTACTCATGTTCTCTGCATCACCGTCACAACAGCCAAACCTCTGGGCGAAACAGCACAGGGGCTGCACGAAGAGCAGTTGATAGAAAACCTGGTGTTTCCCAAGCGGTGCCCATGGGATTCTGTATCCAGTTGTTTTGCATGTGTCTTTAAATTCTCACTCTCCTTTAACAAGGAACAAAGCAGTTCACCAGGCTGACCGAGGCTCTACTCTCTCCATAAACCTTCTGACGGATAGCCCTTCTAGGTTTCTACATGCTTCTCCCAGTCCAATCTTTTACAGCTATTCTGCTTATATCTTAATCGACGCACTATTTTTCATTCTTTCCAAAGCACAGAACTTGGGTTGCATAGAAACAACAATCTTTTTTCTGTTCACACTCATCTGTTTCCTTCATATTAAAGTATGAAATCATGAAATGAAGTATAACCGGCAGTATGAGGGAGCAAACACAAAAGACTCCCGTTCTTGTTAAGCATGTATCTCAGCCGGCTACAGTGATGCGTGTGCTGGGTCAGCAAGCATAGAGAGCTCCAGTTTAATGCGTAAATATGCCAAGCCCCCCACCCTTCATGAAGACCGGTATCCACGGAAGCATGGGTGAAATTGCCTTTGAGCATCGTGGAGCAGTTTAAAATAAATATGTTGGTCATGGCTACTGGGAAGCAAACCAAGTGGACTAACTTGAATGGGTGTTGCTCCTGGGTGGGCACTGAAACCCACGCCTGACGCTCAGCGGCAGCAGTGGTTTGTGCCCTAACTACTTTGGTTTTCGGTTCCCTTTTTGTTTTGTCCCTTGGCAATATCCGAACTTTTTTTGCTGGCTCCATTCTGCATTTAAACAAATGCTTGTTCTATGTGATCTTCCATTTGCCAGGTGTTTTAGCAGAGGATGTTCGAGTCATGTCATCCACCATACTGCCAGAGCCAGAACTCTTATCTTTACGTACTGGCTGGACCTGGCCCACAAAACGAGATCGAGATGTGCTTGCCGTCCTCGAGTTAGAACTGGCCCGTCCGTTTGGCCTCCTAGAATAAAGAGTGTGGCAAGCAAAGGTCTGAATCATGACCACTCTTCTGTGAACACTCTACAAAATGTGCTACAGGGAATACTGGAAACTGTAAGGCAGCAATTCGGTGTACGGCTCAGAATGACTTTTGCCACCTTAGGAAGACTTGGTGTGTGACTGAGGTCTATCAGCTTGGCTTTGCAGCAGAGACGTGTTGGCCTGAATTATACAGAATCACTGAACTCTGACGGCATGCAATGAACTTCTAAAAAATGGATTTGGGGATGCAAATACGCAGTCACAAGACAATGGAAATAGGGAGCATGAAGGAGGGAACAGGTCAAATTGGAACCAGTCCTCTCAGCTGACCAAGGGGTTGGACATGGACGTGATCAAACTCTTAGAACCACCTATTGACTTTCTGCCTGAAAATTCTTGAGTATTTTGTACGACTTGGTTTTATGATAGAGGAGCAGGAGCATGAGGGGGTATAACAGATGCAGAGGAAGGGTGAAACCTTTCATCATGATGAACTCTTGGGTGTGCAGTGGAGTACAAAGATGTAAGAATAAGACTGCTCCAGGGACCTTGTATGATACAATCTGTTTTGAAATAAGGCTCTACGGGAAAAACTTTTGGCTGTATCAGGTCTCTGACCTGTGTGCACCATGTACTGTAGAAACACACAGGACTGAATTTTCATTGAAGTTATTTTGAATATTTCTTCCTTAGACTAGCTGAGTTAAGTGTCCTTTAAATCATGTCATCTATGGCATATTTTAGGTGGACAAATATGGACATAATTTTTGATTATATTCTTTGGTTTAGTGGTGAGGGACAGTTTAATTCTGCTGCCTTGAGTAATTTTATAATTGTAGGAATGATTCAGCTAAAACACACACATGCATGAGTCGGACTTGGCTGGTTCTTTATTGCCATGACATAGAGCTGAGCTGGAAGGAAGTAGAGGGTTGAAGGAGCAAAATGGGGGAGAATAAAAGACACAGAAAGACTGAAAGACTTCGTCTGAGACGGAGATGGCCAGATAGAGACAACCTGAGGACGTTCAGGTTGAACTCTGAACTGTTTCTTCCCACTGCCTAAAAATGTACCCCCTGGAAACCTTTATAGAGTAACTGCACGAAGACTGAAAATGACAGAGGAATGTTCAATTACATACCAGAGACAGAGGCTCATAAAAGATAAAAAACAAACAAACAAAAAAAATTTTTTTTGAGTCATGGCAGAGAGGGGCTCCTCTAAACGATTCTATCTTGTCTGTTTTTAGACATATACCCCCTTCAGGTGACATACTTACTAAAAATTCTTTTAAACTACGTATTTAAAGAGAAAATTAGCAATAGACGTAGTTTATTGAGGGTAGTAAGTCTGAAGCCTATTTTTATAGTTCTAAAAATATTTCTTCCTTATACACACATTTTTTTTGGGGGGGGGCAGTTAAATAATAAAATGGAAAGATTACACCTACCAAGAATATTCCCAAATAAAGACTTGGCAATTGTTTTGACTGGAGTAACACATTAACAAATCTTGTTATACAGGAAATTACTTAAAGTCAGTACACTTTTACGCATTCTACTGTATCAAAAATTACAATTCCTTACTTGAGATGACTTTACAATAGTTTACCCAAGCGCTTGGATAATGGTGCACAAACATTATCTGCTAAAGACCTCTGTTGAATCTAAATTTCATGAATCCCATTTCTAACTTTATAACCTACATTTCTTTTCTCTTTACCTTGCTTATGATCCTCCTTTTTCTTCAGAAGATTTTTCTCCACACTCACTGCTGGGGACTATTACATTCTGTTGCATAAACCTTCCTTCCGTCTTTCATGGCCCTGAGCCTCTTTCTATTTCAAATTTCCACAAAAACTACAGAGGAGCATACTGGAAGGTCTTTGCCATGCTACCCTTTGAAAGCAGTTTATTTGACAAGATAAGCAATGTTTGGGGGAAAATATCTGAAATCGAACATGAGTTTTTAATGAAAGAGAATTTTAGGTTATTTCCAAGTATTTTCTTCAAAATCCTCCTTCATCATCATTCTTGATAATATTTAATGCTGACAAGATAAATTCTTTTATGAAAGAAGTGTATTTTTCATTTATGCATGTAAGCATTTTTTTCTAACTAAAAGGAGATGACTGCAAAGTATGAGGGTAAAATTGCATTCATCTCAAACCATAGCAAAGTTGGTTCTGTTCTCATCTCACCTTAGGCATAGTCATGCCAAAACAAGTATGGTTCTTGGGGAATTTTTAGCAAGGATTTTCCCCAAGGCTTTTCTGAATAAGCCATAATGTTTTCCCTGCCTTTAACATGTTGATTTTTCAGGATATTTCTTGACTGGGGAAAGGGCCTAGATTTTGGTGATGGACTGTCCTGGGTGTGAACCCCTACCAGCCATTTCTCCCTGAACGACATTAAAGAAAGTCATGGAGTCTCTTTAAACCTTATTTGCTTCATTTGTAAAACGTTCAGTTTATAGTAGACTTACGATAAGTGGCAACTAAATACACACACTTTTTCACACTCACACATGGTTATCTCTTGCGTTCCTGGCCTCTGTTATACTCAGATGATAACATAAAGTATTTCACTTGGTGACCAAGAAAGGAAGACATTTGTCACCATGTGTTGGGTGCCTAAGTCATATTTAAGCCTAACAGTCCTTCCTCTGGAGTCATTATATATTCTCTACACCTGTTACAACTCTTCCATCTTTTTCATAAAAACAAAAAGAATAAATGTCAAGTTTTCCAATAAGGATTAATTAATTTTGAATTGGCAATATCATTTCTTCTTCTGTATGCAGTTCAGCTAAAAACTCACTCATCATGTCTTTTATTAGTGAAGTGTATTTTCTTGGGTCAAATTACAAATGGAACCAAGTTTAAGGTTATATGCCTTTTTAAAAAACAACTAAAAGAACATATAAATATCATTTAGCATCTCAATGAACAGCAGAAAACAACATTTAGAAGTGTTGTTTAGAAGTTTCTAGCAGATGAGAAGTGTATGCTGATATGTCTGTTATAGAAAGGAAATGATTCATGCATAATGGAAGATGAAAGATTTCATTTAGTTACAATACTTTCATTGTACTAAAAAGAACAGGAAGTCATGGATCACCCTATAGAACACCTCTGTAACCTGCATTTGACCTGCAGCTATGCATTAGCTGTTATCTTTCTTGATTAGAAGAGGAATTTTCCATGTTCATAAAATGACCTTTTGAAAAATATTACCCAGGAAATGTCGACTGTTTTATACTTGTCCCCATGCTCCGTCCTAGAGCTGTTACCTGTTAAATTAAAAATGTTAACTTATCACCTTACAATTACCACCTATTCAAATAAGATTAAGCAGAAAACCAATTAATTGATTACTTCATAAACATTAATTGAGTGATCACTCACTAAGCACATACAGCTAGCTGCCTTAGGTGCTGAGAGATAACCAAAAATATGTATTAAATAATATAGGGTCTAAGTATGTAACATACATATATTTAAATTATACATTCTAATATAAATATATTAAAATGTAAGTGTATAAATCTCTATAAATATATATACATGGATATATACTACATACTAACATAATAATCCTTGCCCACATAGGAGACAAGATATACAAACACAGAATCATGAAATAGAGAAGTTTATCTCATTTTGCAGGAGGGACGCAGAAGCCCAGGACCATCATTTAACTTTTACTGGAATACTGGGAGGCAGTCAGATGAACTGTTTCTTACTTTTTTTTTTTTTAATAGATGAGAAGTAAAGTCACTTATCCATGGAAACAGCTCAGTAAATGGTTAAGCTGGTCTTACTCCAATGAGCTGCAAACAGGAGCAGCGTTTTAGAAAGATTAATACAGCAGACGATTACTGAGTCAATCGGAGGAGATGGAGACGGAGACAGGGAGGCCAACAAGATCAGTGGAATACTGAGAGGACAAGAATCCAAAGTAGGGGGACAAGAAAATGGGGAAGGACGCAGAGACTTTTAAGGGAAGACGATCAGAACTGGGTGAATGACTGAACATAACTTGGAAGAAGCAGCATGATTTTAAGTTTGTGTTATTAGTAAAGCCAGGCTGAATGAGGAAGGTGGGGAGAGGGTGAAGGAGACTGGAAGATAATTAACTTAGTTTTAAATGTGTTTCTTTATAATGAAAAATAATGTATAAAACAATACTTTGAAATTTGAGACTGAAAAACATGCAAAAAAGGGTAGCTAAGCAAACCCAAGAGTATTGAAAACATATGTCCACACAAAAACTGGTGCATGAATGTACCTAGCAGCATTATTCATACAGCCCCAAAGTGGAAACTACCCAAATGCCCACCAGCTGAGGAAGGGACAAACAGAGTGTAGGAGGGCTATACAATGTGGCGTCTGTCATTCAGTCGTAAAAAGGAAGGAAGCACTGCTACCGAATGGGACCGCATGGATGATCCCTGAAAACATTATGCTAAGTAAAGAAGCCAGTCACAAAAGAGCCCGTATTTATTGTATGATTTCATTTAGATAGAGGAGGCAAATCTATGGAGTCAGAAAGTAGATTAGTGGTTGCCTAGATGGCGGCGGGGGCAACCTGAGGTAAAATGACGAGTGACTGATAATGGGATGGGGTTTCTTTCTGGGTTCATGAAAATGTTCTCAAGTTGACTGTGGTGATGGTTGCACAATTAAAAACCATTGAGTTGTACAATTTCCATTGGTGAACTGTACGGTATGTGAATTATATGTTAATAAAGCTGTTTATAAAAAGTAGTTAAGAAACTCTATCTCCAAGCAAACATTACCGATTCAGAAGGACAGTAAAACATTGCTAAGAAAACTGCTGTAGGCCTAAGTATATAAAAGGCTTCAGTACATAGTATTAAAATTCAGCAACAAACATTTATTTTACCATACCCATTGGAAGACATGTGCTCTGAAAGTTCTGAATAAATTACTAAGATGATCTGAATTTCCCCCAAGCACCTGATTTATCAGATTAGGCTGAAATAATAAACCAAAAAAAAAAGTCTACGTATAAAAAAAGGCATTCTTACAACACTATGTTATGCTTTCCTCTGGGTGGCGAGATCATGGGTGATCTGTTTTCTGCCTTTTACTATTATTCTGTAGTCAGCATTTAAGAGCACTAGTTACTTTTAAAATCAGAAGAAAACAATCCCAACACTGCTACTTGCCAAATGTTGCATGTATGCAATTTAATCACCTCACCCACTCCTATGCTGTCCCACTTCTATTACTCATGAACTTGTTGGTCTCTACAGACAGACCGGACACTCTGTGAGGACAGAGCCAACCGGCCAAGCCCTACTTGCTTCTGTATCCAGGGCACATAATTTACTACACTCTGTCCATAACCGGCACTCATTTAATACATAAGAATGGTTACTGTTCCTCCTACCAAGAGAGTTTCTCTCCATTCTTTCCATCAATTTCAGTCCCTCCCATCTCAAAATTCCCTTCTTTGGTTCATCTCTGGGTAATTCAAGTGCGAGCATGTGTATTTTCATAGATATGTATATATGAATAGATGTATACACACTTACAGCCAAAGCCGGATTTGATTTATATTGTTAGATCCATTTATGCTTTAACTGGTCTGTGGCACTAGAGAGTATCTGCCTGCAAATAATGGGTATTTAAAAACTGGGGCTGGCTGAGAGCTGGCTGACAGTCCTCTAAGTCTAAAATCTTGCCAAAACCATCAGAGAAGCGGCAAGAGGCATGCAGGATAGGAACTTTACCCTGAGGTGCTGACTTCACCCAGGTATGCAGGACAGGGATGGGCTCTTTGGAAGACAAAGAAAGGCAAGTGTTGAGAAAAAGTGTAGCAAAGGCAAAACAGAGAGTAAGGGATTAAAGAGGGTGTGGAGGGGAAAGAGGCACTTGAAGGAAACCCGTCCAGAAAGGAAGAAGGGCTGGTAGGAAAGGACATGGGAGAAAGAATTAAAAGCGCAAGTAATCCAAGGGAAGGACTGGAGCAAAAGAAGAATCTGAGATGAAGCTCTGTCACTGAGACAAAGACCAACAGAAAACACCTGTATGGGGGGAAGGGAAGTGCCATTCACAGGCAAGACCAGATGAACATAAGTTAGAGTGTGCTGCCACATCTGTCCATAGCAGGGGACTCTGAGTCTGGTAATTTCCTTAAAAAAAAAAAAATAGCTGAATTAATTCTTCCTTGTTACCAGATGTGAATAATTTATTTCTCTACAGAGGGCTCATATTTATTGGACTCGGAGTAATTCCTCAAGAGATTGAGAGATCAAGAGAGAAAAGGAAAATCCCAGTTTTTCAATTCAAAATTGAGAATTAAAATTAAACCAGAACACACCAAACCACTTGAGATTTCTGAAATATTACAAAACTTACTAATTAATATATTAATGGACTTAGTCAACTTTATATATGACTAAAGAAGGTTAAGTGGTCATTAAGACAAAAAACAAAAACAAAACAAACCATTTCTTATCACTTCAACACTTACTGAGCATCTACTATTTGCCAGAAATAATTATTTCTCTTAAATACTTAAAGAATTGCCTTTCTGTTCTTCCAGTGCCATCTCTTCCTGTCTTAGTCATCCTGAGCTGCCATAAAATACCTTAGACCAGGTGGCTTAAACAATAGACATTTATTTCCCACAGTTCTGGACACTGGGAAGTCCTACATGAAGGTGTCTGGTGAGGACTCTCTTTCTGGCTTGCACACGGCCACCTGCTTGCTGTGTACACACGTGGTGGAGAGCAAACCCTCTGGTGTCTCTTCTTATAACAGCCTTAATCCCATCTTGTGGGACCCACCCTCATGACCTTATCGAACCCCAATTACCTCGAAAAGGTCTGTCTCCAAATACTATCCAATTGGGGGTTAGGGCTTCAACATCTGAATTTTGGGGAGGCATGCAAATATTCAGTACATAACACTTCCTTCCTCATGCCACTAAATACCTTTCATACCTTTAAAATCAGAAAGCTGGGCTGGCACATTGTTGTCCCATAGAAGCAACAAACATGATTTGTCTCATTCTGTGCCTGGGATCCAAGTATTCATTTGATATACTTTGATACGTTTTCTTGCCAAATTACATGATCATGACTCCCCCAGAACCTGCCTTATTTCTTTTCTCTCCAATCGCACTGCTCAGGTGAGTTCTTAAGGCAAGAAAGAAACATTATGTATTGAGCACTTTCTAAAGTTGGGGTTCCTAAGTACATTATGGCATTGTCATTCTCATTCTAACCCTCAAGTCAGAGGACTAGCAAGTACTAAGTTAACTTTGCATTTGAAAGAAAGTTTTAGAACCAGGAAAGGAAATCTGAGTCAAATCTAAGAAGCAATAACTTGCAAGGGTAAAGCATTTCTATTAGTTTTACTAATTATTAGGACACTGGAGGCAGGTCCAGGGTCTGTGATCCCCATGGAATTACGAGTCTCCCCATGGGCAATAAGCTTTTTTAATAGTCAGACATCTTAGGCTCCATGCCCAGGGGAATGTCGTCTTTAGCCTCGTCCTGTAACCAAAGAGCGTGGCTGACTGTCCTTTTCCCTTATGGAAATTCTAGTTGTAACACTCATTGTATTTTAAGTCGAGATTGGTATGGAAAAACTTTAATGACAACACACTGGAAGATCATTTGGGGCAAGGGTGATGGTGGTGTATGAAGACATAGTAGAGATTATCAGAGATTACCAGGGATACCTGGCGAAATCAATGCTGTAGATTAATCAATCAGGATTTAATTATTAAGTGGACTCAGGGCTTATCAATTACCTCCACTCTACAGAAGAACTGTGAACTAGAGACATCACTCAACCAAACTGGAGCCTCACCATACCCCAAAATAGAATCATTCTCTCTCATAGCTCCTAGCCTTTTTTCTTCATATAGTGCCTTCCTGGGAGAGAAAGAAAAGCTATAACAGGGAGCTGGTCCATGAATGACACTCTTAGAACTCATGTTCTTCAATACCACCAGCCCAGTCTGCCCGGGATGGTTCCAGTTTTAGCACTGAAAATCCTGTATCCTGGGAAGCCTCTCTGTCCCAGGCAGGCAACCTAGAATGGCTGGCCCTATCCAGGAGACCCAGAACAAGAGGTTGTAGAAAAAGAAATTAAAAAAAAAAAAATCTTAAAAAAAAATTATCTTTGATATTTCAGAGGGCTGTTTTGAAAAATCAGAGGAGCGTCTCTCAAAACAGAACAGAGGTATTCCATAGAGAAACGTTTCATTCTCTTTTTCCCTAACAACTCACTGCAACTATGTAATAAGGGATCAGACCATTGGTTGCTCCCTCCTCATATTGTAATTTTAGCAAACGACCGTCTAAAACTTTATGCATCTTGCCCAGGCAAAGAGCATTGCTTATGAGTAGTCCAAAGGTTAAAATAACAGTCTGAGGGAAGTGCATGATCTAAAGAGGTGGCCACCAGTAGAGAGTCTAGACTCCATATCTAGAATGACAAGGAGAATTCATCTTGTCCAATCTGATTGATTGGTAATAAGTAAAAGGCTGCGAGCTGGGTTGAGAATGATTCCGAAGTGCTATCAGGTGTAGAAGAGAATGCTGAGATTAACCAGCAACATATACCACAGAAAAGAAATTAGCCATGTGAATCAAGGTGACCTGAGTGAGTCAAGTTTACCTGACATAAATTGACATTAAAGCAATATACAAGGAATGAAAGTTAGAAATATAAAAGTAAGCCTATCTAATGGTGACATACTCCAAGAGCAAATATTACACATATTATGATAACAAAATGTAGCTTTCAAAGCCACTTATTTTTAATCTAGGAATCCTGGAGATGTGTCTTTGACATATTTTTTTTGCCAAAGGGAGTCTTACGGACTCTACTGTGGGTGTGTCTTGGAGTATATAATTATGATCACCTCTATGCTCATATACATAAGCTTTCTCTTACAAGCACTCCAATATTGACTTCTGCTGTCGGTCAGCAAAACAATTACTAGAAACTTTCTGAAACAGAAGTGTCTGTTAGTCGAAGTGGCTTATTTTTATTTATTTATTTTTTAAACAGCTCTGCTCAACAGGGAACTGAAATATTACTCACAGAGCATTACAAATGATCCAAAAATATCCTCAAATTGGATTCAATCATTCGCTAAAAATACTCCAAACAGTGGAAGACTGATTGTCTCAGTTTTTCCTTAAAAAAAAAAACAACAAAAAAAACCTGCTTAGCATACAAATATGGCCGGCCCTTGAATGTCAGTGATGTTATCTACATATGACTCTAGTATTGAGAAATTAGTGTAGTAATCAATCAACCAAAGGTAACATTTCTCAGGATAAAACCTTACTGACCTGAGAGCCTGCTTAATTTTTTATAAGGCTTATTTATTGTGTTTATATTTTTAATGATGGGTGGGTACTTTAAGAATATTTTGCTGATTATAAAATATATATATATGTATATATATATGCACAACATTTAGAAAATAGAGAAAAGTAAATAGAAGAAAAGGAATCATACAACAGCGCTTCAATTCTTTTCTTTCTTTTATATACAAATGGATAAGATGGTATCTCTAAATAACTCTTCTCTTTCAAACCAATGATGGCACCATAACCCAGAGCAAGGTCTGAATCCTGGCTGGATAGTCCTTAGTTGAACAAGAACAAAGAAACAGAAAGTGGTTAGCAGTCATAACAAAGCTGTGACTGAATATGACTCAAGCCTCTATAAAGAATCAAGGACATATTTTTAAAAAATGATTTGCACACACATTTCCACCTACCATCTTAGAGTTTATATCTTATGACAAGGAGCAGTAGTAACCTTTTCCTTTTCTCCCCCTTTCTGAATGGTAAAGACAACTGGTATCCTGTATGAATATAATATTCCTATCCAGCACATTTTGGGTGGAATCCAATAGTGTGTGATAACTCAACAATTTAGCACAGGAAGCAAAGCCCACAACATTCCTTAGAAATTTCACAGACTATCTAGACAGAACAGACCCATCTGAATGGGATTTTTTTTCCAGTGATATTTGAAGAATGCAATTTTTCAGGGTGAACACACTGGGTTTGTAACGGATGCAAATTCAGATATGTAGAAAACAAAATTAAATGATTCAGACTCTTGTGTTTTTGCTTCCACAGACCTTATTTCTGTATGGGTCAAACAAAGGAAAGTTGGTGTTTGACAACTGTGGATGACTCATCAGAGGAAGTTCTTACCATATGGATGTGCTTGTTGAAATAAAGCTGGTTAACAAAGCCAGCCTTTTTTCTCCCTGTGGGCCAATGAGGGTTTCATTTTAGGAAATGGAAGTGACAATGTGGACAAACTGTCCTGAAGTATTTATAGCATAATGTGTACTTTCCTTAAACTGCCTTTGAACAAAGACTATGTGAATGGAAAATAATTTTTTCACTCTCTTGTGTCATCTAACTGTGTTCTCTTTATAAAACCCATTTAGCACTGTGACAAATACATAATGTGATAGGAAAGTAGACTACTACACTGCGGTGTGCTAGTGGTTTCCCAGTTAATTTTAAGAGCTCTTTATTCATTAAGGAAATTACGCCTTTGTCATATTCATTGCAAACATTTTCTCTAAGATTACCATATGCTTTTTAATTTTGCATTATTTTAATTTTTTGATGAAAAAGTTTTCAATTTTTATATAGTCAAATATATTAAGATATTTCTTTGTGACTTTTTAATGCTTTGAAAGTCCATCTCCATTCTTGGGTCATCAATATTTTCCATAGTTTCTTTATCCCTTTATGGTTTCATTTTTAATATTCAACTCTTTAAACCATCTGTTATGTGCTTCGTGGTAAGGAATAGAGAATCTAATCAGAGTACTATTTTTACCCCCCAGCAAGTTGACCAGTTACCCTATGTCACGTGTGGAACAAGTCATTCTGTCCTCCAGGATTTGTGATTTATGATAAATTACATCACTTCCTAAATGGGGGCCTTATTCTGGGCTCTCTATTCTGTTTCATTAATGCCTGTCATTTCTTCTGCTGGAACCAATTTGTTTTTATTACTGTAGCTGCATTAATGCATTTTAGTGCTTGGTGGTAGAGTTTCCCTTTATAACTTTTTCGTTTTTAAACAAAAAATTCTTGGCTATTTTCACCAATTTAACTCTTCCCAAATGCATTTTAGAAAATCCCACTGGGTTTCTGATTGTAGTTGCATAAACCTATAAATTAATTTGCAAAGATTTTATATCATTTCAATATTTAGTTTTCTCATTCAGAAAAATGAAATATCTTCCTAATATTCAAAGATTCTATACATCTATGTAAGTCTTTTACATCTCTCACTCAGGTTTTATAGTTTTCTTCATAGTATAGGTCCCACACATATGTTTACATTAGTCTACATTTTTTATTTTTATTGGAAATGAGATGGAACTGCTACCGACTAGAGAAACTGTCACTCTTCTGTCTGAGGTCAGAATCCTGACTGTTTTTTAAAATCATGGGTTATCTTACATTTGAAAAGTAGAAACAGAAGGAAAAAAGGGGGACTTGTGGGGGATGGTTTATATTCATAGTGTGAAGGCTGTGAACCTCCCAGAAAGGCTCTAAAGGTTAAAAAACATCTACCCAAAAGCACCGGGGGGTTAGTAAAAAAGAGAAATAATGTGCTAACAAGCACTCAGAGTGATGACTCATTGCATTGGATCATCCTTGGGAAACTACCTACTAAGCAGAATTTAGCTGTTAAGGCGTTATTTTTGGTTCACCATTTACTGCTACTTCCTCTGGGGAAAAAAATGATTAAACGCTAGCTCCCTACCACACATGAAAACCGTCATCCTGGCAGATCAGCCTGTCAGGTAACAATGCTGTTTCTAGAACAGGGGAGGGTTGTGTCCCCTGTAAAGACTGCCTTAGAACAAGACAGAAGCCCTTAGCCACGTGTAATGGAAAGGAGGCTAAACCAGGAGACAGAAGATCAGGCTCCTCATGCTGGCTCTGTAACTGATTAACACATAATTGAGTGCAAGCAGGTAACCTCTGCTCACCTGTTAAAGAACAGATATCACAGCTTCTGTACCACTCTATACCACAGACCTGCTGTAACAAGAATAAACTATGTGGACGAAGCAGAACTGCTGAGAAGTAAAATGAGCTGCTCAGTAAAGGTAATGTCATAAGTTGGGTAGCAAATACAATGAACACTCAGTCATTTCGAAGTTTTTCATGTTTGCTTCATACTGTATTACCTTCTACATGTCCCTACCCACGTTGGTTTCTTTCCCGTGGTTCCATTACGACTAACCAGGCAAAAAAAAGTTCAATGATGTTGAACTTTTGGCCCTTTCTCCATACCAAATCTCTGAATTTAATTTACCCATGATATTTTGCTGTGCTATTGACAAAGACCACTGGCTCAGAAAACTTTAAAAATGATGTCGTCAGGAAGACAACAAAAATGAGGGAAAATGTGTTTCCTTGTTCAATACCTATGGCCGTACAGCTAATTAGTTAGAGCATCCATCTCTCCCTTCAACTGAGCTTGAATATACGGTCTTTTCCTTATATTGATGAAGACACTGAGATCCTGAGAGATTAAATGACTTGCTTGACGCTTGATACATATTTTGTTCATTCAGTCATTCCTTCAGAGAATATTTACTGAGTGTGAGATGCTGTTCTGGATGCTAGGAATATAGTAGTAAATGAAATACACTCCCTCGCTGCGAATGCAATCATAAATTGTTGTTAAAATGTGTATTTCCCTCATTAGTGGTGAGTTTGAATACTTTTATTTTTATGCTTATTTACCATTGGTAATAATTCTGTGAATTCCTACTTCTCAATTTCCAACACAGCCAGACAATTTTACTTAATGAAACAGGCTAAGAACTATAGGTAAGATATATGTTTTTCTAATCCTTACAAACAACCCTGAAACATAGGCATTGCTCTCTTCATTTCACAGATGAGGAAGCTGGGGCACAGGAGAGTTTTATAACTTTAAACAGACACAGTCATGTATGTGGTAAGTGGAGGAGCTGGAATCAATATTGCTAATCATGATTTCTTATTGATATTGTTTTATCACATGTATAAATGCAATCTACCAGAAACTTAAGTGCAATCTAGCATATATTTAAGTGCAATCTACCATAGTACATTTAAAAAATATATATTAAAAATGAAATATTAATATATGTTAAAAATGAAATATAATAATAAATATTGAGTCAACCTCTGGACTCAAGTACAAAGTACTAAATTTATTTACGACACAAATGAATTTATAAGAATCGGGATGTTGAAGGCATATGATTCAATTTATGATCTGTTGGCACTACGCATTCCCTAGAGAGGTACACCTCTATCTGCCATGTATTTGGCTTTACAATTATAACAGGAGGACATCATGGGCAAAAGGTTTTCTGTCAGTCACACGAATGAAATATTTGGTAAAAATATACGTACAGTAATAATTGAATTTGGTACTATATATTAAAAAGACTAGAAATATATATTTAATATGTGTTTCTATAATATAAAATATATTGATGTTATATAAAAATAAAAATTATATCAAAAAGACTGAAAAAAAGGACATAAAGAAAATGTTAAGATATATGTTGTGTATCCACAAGTTACAGGCAATTTTCATCCTCTTTCTTTTTGCTTCTTGTATTTTCCTAAAATAAACTTTCTAAAATTTTGCTAATATATTACTTTTAATATGAAAAATGCAATAGAAGTTGTTAAAAATGAAAAATAAAAATCTTGTCACGTGCTGCAACCTCTATAAACTTATGGGCTTAGAGAAAGATGAATGAATATATAGACATTAAAAAAAACCTTGGCAGGTATTTCTTATATACTAAAGACTATATGGCCACAGGGGCCTGTCAGGTTACAGGAAGTTTCACACACTTCTTAACTAAATTGAAGATTTCAATGGCAACTGAATATTTTACTCAAAAACTGCTTCAGGATTCAGAAAACACTCTGGTTAGATTTTAGATATGAAGCACATAAATATTTACTGTTAATGATAACATGCAATTTACCAAGCATCTCCTACAGGTAGGGACTGCTTTATTCCACATATATCACATTCTTTAATTCGAACAACATCCTGTTTGGTAAATACCATTTTCCTTATTTTAAAAGGAGGAACTCAGGTTTAGAGGCTTGGAGAGGTTAAGTCAAGATCGAATATCAAAATGTAAAATTCTGACATCTACTAAATAACAAACAGCAGATAAACAGTAAACTCAATGGTACACACGCAGGATGATTGTCCTGTTTTGGGAAAGTAGACAAAAAGTGGGGCTCAAAAGAAATTAGAAAATTTGAAAGTCTGTACTATGTTCATCTCAGCGAACTAATTACAGCCCTTTAAAGCTTACAAAGCATTATGGGTGCAAGTATTTAATATATTTCAAATAATATGTTGGTATAAATTTGATAGTAAGTAATATACATTGTATGCTTTGCTCATAAAATACACTTGCAGATTTTATAGCTTTAGCACATAACTTATACATACTTTAGATTACTTTGGTTTGGCAGGCTAAGAAGTCTAAAAGACGTTTAAATTTTATATGGTGACTGAACCGCTCTTCTTTATGAATTTAGCAAAATATATTTAGTATATCTTCGTTGTTATTATTTTATTAGCATCAGTACTATTTTTTTAAAAAAAATAAATGATTTACTTCAAAAGATAAACCTGGCACCTGAAAGTAGAAAGGCCTTGATACCAGGGAAGAGTCTGAGGGCTGAGCCTGGAGCAGCCGAGTAACACGGCCACACCACTCCCGTGGCCAATCACGGAACAATGTTTTACTGTCTCATGTTTAACCGATCCACACATTTGAGGCTGAACTTTCCTGGTACCTTTCCCCACTTGTTTGGGAGTTCTGCCAATGCCCAGATACAAGGACGCTTCAGAGCAAATGTGGGGCTTGTGTCACTGAGTCCTGTTTTGTAAGGTGTGGGCTCTGACAGGCGGCAGGACAACATACCCTGTGTAGACCCTCCAGGCTGGGCACAGACCCCAGTCCTGCTCTGCCATCCAATGGCTGTGACCTGTGAGACCTATGCTAACTCTGAGCCTCAGTTTCTTTAGTCTATTCCTTGCACGCCCCAAGGAACATCACTTCCATACTAAATTATAATAAAAACGTCTGTAAATCAAATACACTTTCTCTGCCAGTGCTTGAAAACGTCTCTGTGACCCCTGGACGTAACCAGCTATTGGACACGAATGATATGCAGAAAATGATTAACTATTGCTTTTTAAGCAGAACCACTGTATTTCATCCAATCGAAGATGCTACCAATTGATTGCAATTTACATCCTGATTCTAGAAATAACCCAATATTAAAAAGGTACATCTTAGAAACACTGAAATATGGCCGAATAGCGGGTAAAAATAGCTCCTTTCTTGTTGGAAGGCAGTGAAATGCTTCAGGTGTACTGTGCTCAGACTCTCCTTGATGTTACTCTGGAACTTATGTCCTTTGTTCTTTTATAGATCCATTTAATTTTTCAGTTCACCGAATACAGATTTACTTAGCTTTTTTTTCTTTTGGAAGTATAACGCAAACATCTTGGAGTTTTGGTGAACACACAAGGAAAGCTGCCCATCTGAAGTTCTTGAAATAAAAACAGCAAACTGGAGACCTTGATTGCTAAGCACTTCTCAGTTACAACATGCATTTCATGATAACTGATGCATGGAAGCAACATTATGGAACGTTTGTTCTGGAAAATTCAGTAAAGAGGATTATGGGGTAAACTCTTTTGACATAATTTGGTGATCAGACCCTCCACTTCCTATGTGTATTAGCGATCTGAGAAGCATGTCAGTACTGACAAAAACAGCTTCATTTAAACTTCAGTCATTCTCTTCCCTCAGGAAGAGTTTTCTTGCTCAGCAGTATTACTGGAGAGCTCAGGTTTGGTACTTAAAGCCTTCCTGTTCTCACTGGAAACTTGGAGTCAATGCCTGAAGCACCACGACACTAGCTTCTGCCCTAACGATCACATCAGACTGTGCAGGCTTAAACCGCTTTGTACAACTTCCTTTGTCCACCCCCACCCTCCCGTTCCTTTTCTGTAATTTTTTTTTTGTTGTTGTTGTTTCGTTGTTATGGGTAGTGACAGTTTCTGGTTTCTTTCGTTTATCAACGGTTTCCTTTACCACAGCCTCTATTCATCCCGCTGGAAGCCTGGCACGATTGGAAGCTGGAAGAAAAACCACAACTGAATAGCCTGGCACTCACTTTAACAGTCATTTCCAACCACAGATTAATACTATTACTGGATTTGACTAACGGCTCTCAATCAGCCCAACTGTCATCACTTGAGAACATATGAGCCAGTGAAAGCCAAAGGGGAAAATATAAGCAAATCCAAATCATGGTGTAATTGACTGACTTCTCATCTTTTGAATCCAAAGGTACATCTCTGAATATCCTCTTCTTGATTCTCTTAATGATCGGAACACTGTACGGATCAGGAAACAATATCCCCCTGCTCTGACTAGCTGGAGGCTTAAGTCAGCTGGTAAGGGTTGCCATGGGCACCAGCTAGAATAAGAGGGCAAAGTGCTCGGCTACCCGTGGAGTGTGACTGTATCCTGCACCTTGCCCTGTCCACCTCTGAGAACTGCACTGGATGTACCAGCATCAAAGTCCAAACGAAGGAGGCCCTCTTCGAGGTTCTGTCGATAACGGTGGTGTTCAATGCTAGCCTATCACCATCCGGAACCAGGTTTTCCTTTTCATCATTGACCCTGACATAGCAGACTCCAGGCCTAGGGCAGGTGATAGGGCTTTCCGCCAGATACTAAAAGACTATGGTACATGACCGGCTCAACTAAAATCAGGTTCTATCCCAACCTGGAGCTTTCTGCATTAACCAAAACTCCATTATTAGACTGAAAGCTTGGGAAAACTGTCAGTATTCTCCACCTTTAGGTCTCGACAGAAGCTAACCTACCTACAGAGAGAAGAGGACTTCAATGACTATTATTTTCTGACCGATGATCGTTTAGGTCCTACTCTGGGTGTTCCACACACATCAATATCCATCTTTCTCCTTAAAACTGGAGTGCAAGACGTGTTTAATACACCACTGGTGGGAAACAAAGTAGGAAAATCTTTCTATAGGGCAATTTAGTTCCATGTAGCAAAGTCCTCGGGGTTTGGAATATTCTTTACCTCACTATTCCACTTCCAGGAATGAGTCCTAAGGATATGGTCCGTGGGAATGCAGAAAACGTTAGGTTCAAGAATGTGCATCTCAATCTTGCTTTAAAAATCCTTGCAAATTCCACTCATTCAATAAATATTTACTACATGCCTAGTATCTGCCAGGGAATATTGAAAATACAAATAAATAAGACCATGATATATTTTTGTATGAGAAAAGCAGGTTACAAAAAAGCATGAGCTTTTCTCACAAGTATCTTATGAGAGCTATTTTGAGATTATATAAATCTCCTGATCTTTATCAAATGTTCATTCAAAAAGTTTTAGCATTCATTGATGATTTTCTAACTCTATTATTCCTTCTATATTCATTGGCATTTTACTGGAAGAAAGTGCTTTCTCTTTTCTCCTATTTATCTATTTACATCAGTATGGACACATATGGATTTTTATTTTATTCAATAGGTTGTAATCCATTACTATAATTATATATTTTGGTGCTCAAAGTGTCTCAGATTTGTCCAGGGGCCCTTTCAAGGTAAATTCTGTGCCCTTTTGATATGTTCCCATTATTATATTTTTAGCATTTTCTTACTTTCTGGTACAACAGATGCTCGCTTATCTTATACTCTTTATTCATATTTAAAAAAAGAATCTACAATAACCATCTATCACTTGTTAAATGAAAGAACACAATACATACTATTTTTAAAGCAAAGCCAACTGAGATGGGAGAGGGGAGCATCTGCCTTACAAATCTGTATGAAAGGCAGTTATGTCCAGTAAGATCATTAAATGCATAAGTCATTGCTCTTTCCTTGATTGAAACCAGTGAGCCAGCCATACAACCCCAGATATGAAAGGGAACAGTTAAAGTACATTCTGTTCAATTAATGTCTCATAGCCAAATGTCTCCTGTTTCCCCCGAGAAAACTGCCTAGAAGAATGGTGAGACAAAATCATTTTCATCTGTGATTGAGTTTCTTCCTGCTGACTGTTTGGAGTTTCCCTATGATCTGGTGTGAGGCACTTCTTCCTGTGGCTCAGAAGACTCTGTGAGATCCACACACATTGGGGCCTGCACTGCTCCTTCTGTAAGGTACTAAGGAAAACGAAACAGGCTCCCCCAAATCCCTCCCTGTCAAGGATTCAGTGACCCCTCCCCCCAGAGTGCCCTGCCTGGTTTCTCTAACCTTATTTATTAGATGGCTTTCTTGAAGCTCACTGTATGCTTAGCCTCTCCCCAGACTTCAGGATCAGTTCTAGCCGTTGTGGTGACTGTGGTGGGGTAGAGGGGAAGGGACAGAAGGAGGCCTGCGACGATTAGTCATTACTTAAGTATTGAGTCATTTGGCCATACTTCCCAGATGACTGTGACCTAAGTTCAGAATTTGCCCCTAGGCATAGGGTTCTGCCTAGAATGCCAGCATTCCAGGTCCTAGGCTTTTTGACTCTGAATTCTTCTACTCTCCGATGTTATCGCTGACAAGAAGCCACCCCGTATCTTGTTCTAGAAAAATGATACACCAAGGTGTATCATTTGAACGATATGAGCAATAACAATGACTAAGTTTTACTGAGCCTATGCAATGCAAATAAATACAAAGCTCTTTACATGTGCTGATTTATTTAACCTCAGACGAGCACAAGGTGGGAGATCTATATTAATATCCTCATTTTACAGTTGAGCAAATTGAAGTTGACAGATGGTTAATAATGAGTCACCCTACCCTAAGAAGTGATAGAGACAGAGCGAGATGCCCCAAAGCCAGTTCTTAAAACCACTTCACTGCATTATGTCCTTCAGATATGACTAAGGAACTGTTGTTAGTGGACTTGAGACGCTGAACAAAAATTCCAGTGTTTTTTTTTGTTTTTAAAGAAAAAGTCATGAATGGAAACTACCCCAGTAAGCTTGGTGTTGAGACCAAGTAATGTTCCTTAGCTGAATCTAAGAAATGAGGTGATCTCAAGGAACTGGGAGTCTACTAAGAACACAGAACAAAGGTGCCACATAGCACTTCAGTAGTTCATTCATGCATTCCCCCAGCCATTTTGGGTCTGTGCCCCACTCTTCACTGTGCAGAGTGTAGGGAATACAGAAACGATAGGACTGACGTGGTCCCTGGCCTTGTACGGCTTCCACTGTAGGTAGGGAGAAAGGAAAACAATCATTCAATAAGGGCTGAGTGCTACGAAAAAAATAAGATGCTCTGGTGAAGAAGAATAATGGAGTGGTCAGGAAAGGCTTCTGTAAGGAGGTGACATTTGACCTAAAGGATGACACAGAAGAGGCGGAGCCGATGAGGTCTATTCACTTCCTTTTCATCATTGGTTAATAGCTGGAATTTTCGAGTACTTTTCAAGGGCACTTTACCACTTGGGTTCTGTAAAGCAGGTCAACCACTACTTTACAAGCCGTGTGCTTTATCACTCATGCTGTCTCCATCCAGTTCAAAACATCACAAATAGGGTAAGAATGAGATTTTACTAGTCAGTCTAGGCTGTCCTCATCTTTTTTGTTTTTGTTTTTCAAATACAGAAAATCACTTCAGAATCAGGGATAAGAGGAAAGATCTTTGTGTGTTGCAGAGGTCATCCAAGTGTACCATTTGTTTCTTCCCTGCAGAACTGTCATATCAGCATTAGTAAAGATGATGAAAGAAAAGAAATGGGCCCATAGGGTCCTCAGGAAACAAGGCCAAGCTTGCTATTCACATGGGCCCTCGGGGGGTGGAGAGCGAAAGGCAAAAGCAGTAAATTGGGTCCAATTTTTTTTTTTTTTTCCTATCAGTGCTGTCCATGTAGTAGTCAGACGTGGTGCTCAAAACCCAAAGGCTTTTGGGGCCAGCCTCGGTGAATCCTGACCCACCTTCTTTCTATTTCTGAAAATGGTACTTTCATTACCTCACAAGTAGAGATGTTGGAGAGCCTCTTGAAGGCAACAGCACAGAAGACCTAGGGGCCTTCCTTGGTGGATTCCAGCTGCATTTTCTCTGGGAGGAGGGATGCTCCCTAAGAATAGGTGGGGTAGGGAGACCGGAGGCCATTGCTAAGAGGAGAACATTTTTGATGTGCACAGAATTCCACTCATGATTATTTCCTCGTGTCCAAAGACTGTAATAAAATGGCTGTGTACTCTCTTCATGAGCAATGTGACGTTCTGAGACCCTCCACACCCTGGCTTCCAGAAGTCTATTTTTCCTCCATCATAATATTTCCTCTAACTACCGAATAATTAACCCTAGTGACTAATCTAGTCTCACAGGAAAAAGGCTTGTGAAATCTGTTCCTGATGCATATAATAAGTGCAGAAGGACATATGAAGTAATGTGTACAGTTTGAGAAGGCCAAAATTCCTTTCCCGAGGCCTGGTCCACCCTGAAAAACAGGGAGGAAAGCCAGTACTCTAATGACGGGAGCAGCCATTTTCTGGTTTCACAACCATTCAGCACCAGAGGTTTCTTCTTTTCACACAGAAGTGACACAGAGCAGCTTGCTCCCCTCTGTCTGCCAGTGGAACTCCACACCAACTGACCAAAGCTGTCACCGCCCGGGGCTGCCAATGTGGGCCTCCAGATTGTGAGGCCACAGGGTCAGATATGTGGCTGGCGCTGCGCCGTCACTGTGCGGCGTAGCCAAAGAGGCCAGCAGCCAGGCAGAGCCCTCTCTGTAATAGCCTGACCACCTGTCTGCTAGGGAAGACAAATCCCATTTCATGAGGCTCGGCATGGCAAGCAACTTGTCCGACCCCATATCCAAAAGCACTTGAGTGGCTGAAGGGAAAGAGGAGAAAAGCGCAGTCCCCAAGGGTGGATGTGAAAAGGGGATCTCTTCGGGGAGAAGCCTTCTGGTTAATTTGGTTTGGATTCTCTGGTGTTTTCACCCAGCTCTCATCAGTCTTAAGCTTTATTTCCTAGGCTTTTAAGATTATTCTCTTCATGAAGTAATGCAGTGCCAACGCCATGGCATCACAGGGCTTTGCCCTTTCCTGCTTTTAAAAGGCCATAAAAAACCATCATTCTCTAACATACCCATACAGGAAAAAAGATGAGGCTTATCTTGTTTTTAAGCTACTGTGTTACCAGCATCTCAACGGCATGAGAAAGGTAAGTACATACTTGCAAAATAAGGTCTGACCCAAGGCTCACCTGATATGCAGTTTCTATCTTGCTGAGTGCACACGATAATAAGATTTCAAACTCATTAGGAACCGTAGTTCAATCCAGAAGTGTGCTTTTACAACATAGGGAGGGCTCCTGATTGCTTTGCAGTGAAGCCACCGTCACAAACAGGATTTCCTAAAGAGAGAGGTCTTAGGGCAAGGAAGCTTCATTTTAACTTTGGCTCTGCCATCTGGGCAGCCCGGCTGCTCCTCCCCTACTGTAAACAGGCAGTTGGAGGGGACTAGGGAACACTCCTTTCTATTGTTCCGCATGCCTCTCACTTCCCTTTCATCTCTGGTAATAGCTGGAATTTATGGGTACATTGGATGAACTTCCAAGTCTTTTCTTCCGAGTTTATTAACTTCATGGATAATCCTTAGAAGGACTCCATCTTTCTGGCCTCCCTTATCCCAGCTGTATTTGCCCAAAGGTGTGGCTTTATCACTATATACTGTAAAACTGAATGGAAAAAAAGTCATAAAGACTGTGTGCAGTTCTCATAGTCCAACAGTGATTGTGCATAAAACATACTCGTTCCCAATTTACACCTTCCCCTCCAGCCAGGTCTTGTTTTTCCAAGAATACACTGCTATTTATTTCTATGGCTTGCCTAATGAAGTTCTTGTGAAAGATGCAATCAAATAGCTCCAAGATCCAGCTCAGACTAACTTCATGATTCTCTATCATTCTAGTCTAGGTCAGAGTAATACCGAATTTTTCTAAGCACTTATAGTATTTAAAGCTGTACCACATAGCTTAGCACTTCCATGTGCAGAGTTTAATACCACTTGCTAATGAATTAATACAAGCTAACATCACATCCATTTTTCTTATTTGCTCATGTACGTTATAACTTCCTTGAGGTCCTGGCCACAGACCTTGGTGAGAAGAAATGGTCTTTCACTTCTTTGCTACCTCCCCCAGTATGCAGAATAATATTAACCACCTGGTAGGTTTTTCAAAGAATATTCAAATATTCTTTGAAAAACCAGAGGCGAGCCTGGTTTCAGTAATTTTCATTTCCTTATGATGCAAGTGTGTTAAATATATAAGTGTAAACATTAGAATTACCCATAGGAATAATGCTAGGATCAGTATCTATTTAATATGTTTACATCATTTCTATTAGTAAAATGATGTAACATCTCTAAATTTTAAATTAAGTGCTTTGTGGGGATATAAGATAAAAAAACAATTAAACTTCACTGAAGAAAAACTTTTGAGATTGTGCGAATAGGGAGAAATATGTCAAAACTGTTTTGAGGAGGGCAAGGGCCAAATAATGCATTTGGCCCGTTTTATGCCAAAGCTACTCAGAACGATAGGTTCTGAGCTACAGGCTGCAACATATTCATTCATTCATTACTTATTCACTCAGTGACCACTTAGGCCATGCTCTGTTAGCTATTAGGTATACAGTGGTGAGCAAAACAGAGATGGTCCACAGCTTCATGAGTAATGGCACACACAGGGTTTAAAACAGAAAACACTACAGTAATAAACATGTAATCGCAAACTGTGATTAAGTGCTCTGGAGGAAAAGCACAAGGTGTTATTGCAGTGAATACAAGAGAGTTCTGATTTTATTCTGGGTTAGAGAAGGCCTCTGTAAGGACATACATTTAAGATGAGATTTGAAGGAGGAGCTGGAACAGCCAGGAGGTGAATTGGGGGGGGTCAGTGGGGAATGTTGCAGGCAGGGGACTCCAGCAATCACCGTGGGCAGCCTCTGGAAGGCACTGATATAACTGCTGCATCTGTATGGCAAAGCCAATACACTTATGGATCCCAATAAAAAGGACATAGGACATTCGTTTACTCATTCAAAAAATATTTATTGAACGCAGACTATGTGCCAGATACAGTTCTCTGCCCGTGGGATATCCAAGTAAACAAAGTAAATGTCCCTGCTGCTGTGGAGTTTATGTTCTGTGACAAGACATAAAAGCAATGAACTTATAATCATCTAAATACTGCAGGTCTGGCCACCGACTTTGGTATGTGTATGATGAAACTAGAGGAAGGAATAGTGAAGTAAGGGGTGCAGGGGACAGCTGTTACAATTTTGCACGGGTACTTTGTGTTTTTGCACATGTTGTGAGTTGAAGCACTGAGTGCTTTTGTCCTGGACTAGATTTTCAAGTGAATGGCCTTGGATAGTGTCTCTCTCTAGAAAAGGTTTGTTTCTCTTCAACATAATGTCTCTTGCTGGGGCAAAGTTCAGGCAGACATACTGCTTATTACAAAAGAGTCAGGTTCCCTAAGCTTGGGGTTTCTTTTCTGTAACACAGTTGTTGTGTATAGAGGTGTCACCTGCCTTCTTCTCATTTCCCTATGGGAACTGGGGATCTGGGTACTGGAGCAAACGCAGATACTGTAGCTACTACTATTGTTGTGAGTAATAAACGATCATTTGTTTCTAACCTAGCAGTCTTGTGTCTTCTGCCAGCACCCAGGAAACTGTGGCAGGCTAATTTGGTGCTTGCAAGTAGGGTAAAATCTCAGATCCTTCACAGTTCTTCACGTCAGTCAACTGACATACTGACGAGTGCAACCTTTTTAGTTTAGAAAGACAAAACCCAAGAGGGGGAAAAGGCTGAAGTCTATAAAATCAGTAAGAGGAAACCTGGCTGTGTTCACCAATCCTGAATATCAAACCAAGGGGTCAATCCCTAATATTTGGGAGAGGTACGTTTAGGACAAAGGAAAGGAACTTCTCCACATGGAGGACACTGCTCTTACAGAATTTACCGTCTCAATAAATGGTATTGGCTGTAAATACAAATTGCTTTTAATAAGGCCTCACTGAATTTGTGGATGACAGACACAGAATGTCCAATTCAATGTGTATTTGATGACTCAGTCTTTGCAAAGTGGAGGATGATGTCCTTTAAAACACGATCCTCGTTATCTCTGTCGGAAGATTATTTGGAAAGGCTGTGAATCTGACCTAGCCAGGGCCATTTTTAATCTTTAAAATAAGAATTGGACTCGTCATTGCTTTATCTAATTTGAATTTGGATACTCGTACAAAGACACATATATTTGGGATCTGTAACTATAAAATCTCCTTTAGAATAAGCTATAATTCATAAAAATCTTAATTCATAAATGTGAAATAATCTTGGTAGAATACACTCATATTTTAGAGCAGTTGTTTTCCAAACTGTATGTGCAGAACACTTACAGGAAATATTAATAGGCGTATCTTGAAAAAATAAGTTCTGTGGTTAAATCTGTTGGGGATCAAGGTACCATGTATCCTTGGAATTTCAAAATTTCCGTTAATAATAAGCACTCTGATAAGTCCTGAGTAGAGAAACCTTTGTTTAACCTAGCATTTCCCAAATTATTTTCATGTTATCCTACCATTATCTTATGAAACACTATGTCATAAAACAGCAGATAGAGAAATGTTCTTTTAAGGTGTTAAAAAAAATGAAGATTTATATGGTAAGGAACATACTGCTACTATACTGCCGACGTTGTCTATAAAGACTCACTAATTTGAAGTGGAAAATAATAGTGGACAGGGACAGAAAGGATTTCCTGGTTTGCCTAACTGATACAAGATGGGTATGTCATCTCTACTCGGGGGAATCCTTGGGAGCAATTGTTTCTTTGGTCCAGGAAGTCAGAAAGCCCCAATTTCATAAATATTTCCTTTTTTTTTTTTCCAGGAAAGCATAACAATCACAATTATAGCTAATATTTATTGCAGTCAATTGATGTGCTAGGTGCTATTATGAGCACTTTACATGACATTCTCACAATAAACTATGAAAGAGGTAGTCATTATCTATTTTCACAGAAAAGGAAACCGAGGCACACAGCAGAGGTTAAGTAAAGGTTAAGTAAATGGCCCAAGGCTACACAGCTAGTAAGTTTGAAAAAGCTGGGATTTAAACCCAGGCAGTCTGGCTCTAGAGTGTCAACCCTTACACTCTATTACCTTTGGAATTACAGCATATGTTAGCAAACTTCCATATCACTGGTGTAATTCGTATCACAAAGCAGTTTATTGTACCTTAAAGTTGAGTTGAAACCTTATGTAAGTAGCCCTCAGAACTTAGGGACATAAAATATCACCCAGAACTTGTGCTAACACATCTTGAAAAGCTTGTCAAAATTTTACAGTTATACCAGAAGAAATGGGACAGTATGTACCCACTGTCAAAACAATCTCCCCTTTGCATAATTTCTTGTACTCACCAATTTGTTACTGTACACAACATTAACCTTTAAGTAAACAAATAAGAAACTATGACCATACCCACCCTCTTTTAATCACAGCACTGCACGAGGCCACTTATTTAAAATGGTTCATCTCTAATTTTTTTTTTAATGAAAAATGATACACATATACATACATATCTGTGTTCTCATCCCTACACACCCAATCCTTTGTATACTCTTAGTCGAGGGCTGACTACAGGCTCCCCACTGGGTCCTTTTGGCCTTTGGAACTGGTGCTTCTCACTGTGCAGACATTCTTAGCCAGAGAGCACTTCTACAACCATTATGAATTGTGTGTTGTGCAATGTTTAGTGTTTATTCCACTGTGTCCTGTCAGGGTTTTCGATTGTTGTGTTGCCATTATTTGATTTGTTAGTGTGTTAATTTTCTATTGCTGCTGTAACAAATTACCTTAAATTCAGTCAGTGGGGCTCATGTGATTAGGCCCACCCGGATAATTCAGAATAATCTCCCTATTGTACGGTTCATAACCTTAATTATACCTGTGAAATTCCTTTTGTGTTATAACAAAACAAGTACATTGGGATCAGGGTGTAGATAGATTTAGGAGCCATTCTCGGTGCAACTTTTGGTGAACATTTCTGTGCCAAGATGGCTAACAGTGGTGAGTGAGAATGCTAACCTGACCTCAAAAATCCAAACAAATAACAACAAACAAATAAAACAAAGGATGTATTTCAGAGTGTGATGTTAAATTCCAAGTTTTACCCTATTTCCAAAAGCGTTTCAGTCCAGGAATAAGGTAGAAAGATCAGCAGCCAGTTAGGGACCGGTGAAGGGTCTTTGATATAAAAAGTATAATGAATTGCCCTAGATCAGCAATTGTTCAAATGATAGCTAGAAGACATGACTGTCAGAAGCATAGGATGACTTCAGGGGACTTATAGAGAATATAGGAATTACTGCAAATATATATATATATATTCCTTGGAATGTATCTCCACAGCCTGAGATCATATTAAAAAAAAAAATTTCCCCAACATAGAAGGGCAGGAGCAAGTTTCTGGACAGCCTTGGTATGCCAGCTGGTAAACCTTTCGCTGGATCCTAAGGAGGCGGTGGGGGTCTTGGGAAAGGGAGGGGCAGCTAGGGAGCTGAGGTACTCTGGACAGTGGCTTTTTTTTAACCAATGAGCATGGACATATGTCAATATTCTACCAATGGTAAGGGATGCAGTAATATGAGGAACACTAAGACATCCAATAGCATCAATAACATAAGTGTTAGCAATCTCACTTACAGGGAGGAATATTACAGCATACACACGTTCATATTGCAATACTACTCATAAATTGTATTAATACATATTAAGCACTTCTAAGATTGAACATTTTAATTTCACTTTTGGTATGAATATAATCTTTAGAGAAATTCAGTGTTAAAGAAAAATTTGGAAAATGCCAGAAATTATATCAGAAGGAATAAATCACCCACTTGAAAGTTCAACCCAATTTGCTTTTTTGCATCACTTCCTCAGTTCTCATACATGTTAATCTTTGTGCCTCCAAAGAGGACTGTAATTTGGCTACTCCATTTTCTGTCTTTATAATTGTTTCTTATCCCATTCATCTCCCTTCCCATTTCATCTTTAGTTTTTCACTCTGACCTACTCTTCTGTTTTTTTTTTTTAAGGTCTTTAGAGACCATTTCTTTCTAGTCAGAAGTGGGCTAAAATGAAACATAAGTTTAGTCATATTTAATTAAACTTTTAAATCTGATGGTACATTCTGCCTGAAGCTTTTTCAGGGAAATTTCTGAAGTCCAATTACAGGGCTATTCTCATAATAAGGACTATTAATTCACAACGAAATTATTTTCTTTAAGCTTCATCCAGATGCTGTGGTGAAAAATACACTAAGCCAACCACATTCCTATAGGATCATTAGCACGGCCAGTACAAACAGGTGAGGTCTCCTCACACTTCTCAGAACTTTGTGAAGAGCTGGGTGTTGGATCTGCAGACAATCCCTCAGAGAATCCTACCAGTCCTTCCACACCTTCCTACCAGTGGCTTTCCGTTCTTGATGTGTTCATTTTGACATCCCTCTCAGTCAGCTCAAGTATGTCCAATCCAGTTGGTACTTAACCAACCAACCAACCAACCAACCAACCAACCAACCAACCAGTAGTGGAATCCTTGCATATCTGAATCTTTCTGTTGCCTTTACACATTTAGGACAACTGACCCGAGAAGAAAGTTCTTGCGTCACAGACTTTCCTCCACAAAGATATATATATATACCAGAGGTGCCAAAAAACTGTATACAAGTGGACACTTTGGTCAACGTTGCTCAAGCAGTAGTTCGCTGTAATCAGACATGTCTAGATGCTGATGGTAACCACTTTGAGCACCTCTTGTAATTGCAGAAGTCAAATGTGACTGTATTCATCTTGTTATTGGTATACATTGAGTATTACAATTTTAATAGTTGTTTCCTTTCTTAAAATGTGTATACATTTTTTTTTTTTTGGCATGCTCTATATTTCTCTATTCTCCTCTGGCCTTAGTTAAACAAAAGAGAAGTCCGAGGCCAGCCTGATTTCCCTTCCTTTTTGTATAGCTTCCAAATAAATTTGGTCCTTATAGTCTTTTTTCTTATTCCATGCAGTTCAAACATTTCCTAGCATGTGCTTTGTGTCCGTCTTTGTAGTGGATTCCATGGGTTGCCTCCCCAGGATCCATTTTTCCCTTTCACCTGGTAACAGAACCTGATTTCTTCAGACTACCATCTCTCTGATCGGCAAATTCCGCGTCTCTAGTCTTGGTCCCCGGTTCAACTGCAGGCATATGCCATAAACAGTCCTAAGGATGAATCTGGCACTCCTGTTTGGAACCCGCGTACGCAGGAATGTGTTCTTTGTCTGAGTGTCCTGAAATTACTATAGTCACTTTGCCATGAGGAAAGACAGTCTTCGAAGATGCCAAGACACAGAAAATGGAATCTTAAGAGAAATGGAGCTGCTGCTTCTGGATTACGCCAACCCTGAAGCACACCTGTCTCTGGAATCACTATTTATGTGAGCCAACAAATTCTTTATTCTGTGGCTGATCTATAGACAATCCCTCTCCTACCAGTCTTTCCATACTGTGGACTCCCATTCTTGATGTGTTACTCCCAGACTGCGTTTACTATACTCACAACCCTGAACACCCCAACTACCCGCATCTCTTTTTCAATGATTTCCCCCCAAATATTCTGAGACTTTTTAATTCGCATACTCGAGTCTTGTGTCAATTTAGGAACATGTTTAATTATGTTTTGGACGACTGCATTTTAAGACCATCAATTTCTTAGGCCACATTACCATTCTCTATCCTTCATATTTATCCTTTTCTCACCGTTTTGTTCTGTTCCTCACATTCTGTGAGAACTACTTTTTGCAGTTTTAATTCTACTTTTTACTCCCTCCTGACAGATTTTAATTGTGTCAACTGTACTTGGTTTCTTTAAAATTCCACATCTCATTCACCTTCAAACCATCTCAGTTACTGATTTTACATTCCAGAATGTTCAATTCTCATGGCCTTTTGTTTCTGTTTTAGAGAGGGACGTTTTCTAGCACTCTTTTGAGTTAGTCCACTGATGGTTAAAATTTTTCTTCTGATTTTTCTAGTGAATCATTCAGAGTTTTGTATCTTTTTTTAATTAGGCTTCTGGATAATGTTACTTGCTTTGTTCAGTTATATTTGTTCAAAAATCACAAGAATTTCATTCTTTTAGTTTGTTTTCTCATTCTTCTAAGAGGGGCAGTTTACCTAGACAATTTGTAGTCAACACAATGTAGACATTGCTTTGCACTGATTTTGTAATCATTTAATGCTCTCTGAGTAGCTTTTACATCAATTTTAATATCTAGCACGTTTCAGCTAATATTGCTCTCAGGTCTCTGTCTGTGCCTACTAAATATCCCATTCTTCTTGCCTCCTGAACTCCTGATCCTTTATTGCACATGTTTTTCTGGTATTTGTACTCCTATCTGAGAAAGAGAGAGAATTCTGATGGCAGAGGGGAGTCAACAGCACTGTGGAGATCTCGGTAAGTGTAGGGAACAGCTGCCCATTTTTTGAATTGATATCAACTTTGTGTTTCTGAAACAGGGAATGAGGGAGGGGGAAAAAGGTCTATCTAACTATTTCCAGGTGCACATAACAAACATGAGTCACCCAATGGGTTTTTAAATCTAGTTCTGGCAAAATGGGAATTCTTCCAAATAACTTTGATAACTATTTCATTGCTAGACTTAATTTTTGGTGTTGGATATTTTTGAAATTTTAGTAGAAAATTGAGAGAGGGGCAGTATCGTTTTAAACTAAAAGCTCCTAATATTTGTAATGATTTTTGATTGAAGGCTCACTGAGGTAATACACCAGGAAGCTGGTGCAATGGGTAAAATAGGTACCAGTTTAGAGAAAAAGGATCAGGCAAACTGGTAGTATTCAATTCAGCTCATAGCAAAATCTAATTTCCACTGGAAACCTGCCATTTTCAATGGTCCCTTGCAATATTTCAATTTGCAAATAAACACAGCTCACATGTCTGTAGCTGTCTCTGTCATACCTTTCTTTTTCAGATTAAGATTTTGTAAAATGCTTGTAAGAAAACAAGAAAAAGATTCAGAAATGCATTTACCATATTCCTGGTTTTATAAAAGTACATGTGCACGTGTGTGTGCGTGCAGGAGCACGCGCGCACACACACACACACACACACACACACACCCATAAACAGCCAACAGCTCTTAAACCTGTCTCTGAGTAAATTCTAATACCTGTAAATTTAACTTAGCCAGCAAAACTGGAACAATAAATCAGAAACCCAATACTACCATGTAATATCAGAGAAAGTATATATACGCCATGTTGAATGTTGTATTTCCCATGGTTAAACTGGCAGGAAGAGAGTGGAGAGAATGACAGAGGTTGAGTGGAGGAGAGAAAGGGCAAGAGGGACAAAAGAGGAGAACAGAAATTTGGAGGCAGGGAAAAGGAGAAGAGATAAAGGGAGGCAAAGAAAGAAAACTAGGTAATATCTTTTAATTTTCTTAAGAAAAATGCCCAATTCTTCTCATTTAAGCCAAGCCCTAGGTCTTATCAGACACGAGCTCCTCCAATCACCAGAGGAAGGCTAGATAGGAGGCAGAAACTCAAGAGCAAAACAATGGAGAATGGATCTCAGACAGACACAGACCATCCACAGCAGTGATCCACCTAGAGCTACAAACAGACTGTCACTACAGCCTGTCATTTTAGGACAAGACCAAACAGAGTCTTTTGTCATATTTTACCATGTGTCATAATTTAGCACCTTGGTTTGTACTGTTCTGCGGAAAATTATTTAGGCATATGATAAAATCTTATAAACTTGCATTCATCTGAAATACCTTGTCCTTATTCGCTATATTTATTGTCTTGTCTAGCAAATTTGCACGAATGTTATAAAGCAACAAGTGTAATGTTACATCACACTTTGAAGGAGTTACCAAGGCCACACTCAACTCGGATCACAGGGGCCAGCTCCAGCTAAAATAACTGTCTATGGGCCTGCTACTTTTTAGTTTAGAGAGCTGCGAAGCCCCTCTTGCTCCTGAGTGCCAGGAGACAATGACTAGAAACTTGCCACCAACTAAAGACTAGACTGGTAAGAAATGGCTTTCAGTGTATAAAATAGCTACTTGCTCTGCCAGTGTTTTATAATAAAAAATGGCTTCTTGTCTCAAACCAAGTATTTTTTATTTTATTTTATCCATATCAATGGTTGACAAATGGGACCAGAAAGACCTGAGACTTTATGGCCAGGGTAGAACGGAGGCTTTTAGTCTGGTTCTTTTCCTGTTTAGAGGAAGGGGTTAAGGCAGGGGCTTCCAGCATTAGTCCAATGAGTAGACCCAGAGGGAAAAGGCTGAAGGAAAGATTCATGAGGTCTGCTGACCAAGGAGACTTAGAAGGAAGACAGGGCCCATGTCCACATCCTGCATGGAAGGAAGATCGGAACTCAACATACATTATTCTCCAAGCCCAGGTACTCTGGCACACTGCACAACCATCTTCATGCTGTCCGTGCACTGGAAAAAACTAGCCTGAAAAACTGCTTGGAACTTTATCTGAAGATAATTTTTTTTTAGTTGATAAAATGGGGTTGATTTTGTCCCTATTGCTACACAACTGATAAAAAGGAAACCCACAGTGAATTTTACAGTTGAAAGAGGTCTCTTAGGCTTCAAACTAAGCTTGACAACAGCTTTTGTAAAATTATCATGTTCACTTACATTTTCTTCTTGATGTTATTTTTAAATAGTGGTAGAAGAGAGAGCCGAGGCTTACAAAGAGTCGTTGTCTTGTTTTACTCTTGACAACCTTTCTTAATCTTTGAGAATCTCAATCCTATCTCCTGTCTTAAGTTAAAAACAGAGTTTACTTGAAGCTTTTTGGAGGGCAATTTGGTTTAGCTAAGCAGAATTTTAAATATGAGTGTTATTTGACCCTGTAATTTCGCTTCTGGAATTCACCATACAGAAATACTTGGACAAATGTTCCACAAAATAAGCACAAGAATTTTACTGCAACATTGGTTGTAATAAGACCACAAACAAACAAACAACCCCTAAATGTCCATCAACGGGAAATTATGAAATAAATGAACTGACAATTATTCAGCAGTTTAAAACTTAAGTTAGAGCTCTGTGAATTGACATAAAAATCAATATAATAAAACAAAGGGAATAAGGCAATGTACAGAAGAGTATGGTGTAAAGTATAAGCCCATCCCTGAGAGAAATTTACAGAGGTGAGTCTATGGTTATGTATGTATGTACTTATAAAAACACAAACTTTTGAATTTGCAATAAAGAAGATTTGGAAGTATATCTAGGGGGCGATCTTTGGGAAGCAGAGTATAGGAAAGACAGTATTTACTTTTTATACTTCTATACCATTTGGCATCTTTGCAACCAGACTATTTTACTTTGTGGTAAAAAATCATTTTTTTAAAAAAATAAAGCTAACTGGCCTCTAGATCTCCTAACTGGTTCTTTCCCTCAGCAATTCTTGAAAGTGGCAGGTAGAGTGAGAAATCACAGAAATGGTGAGGCTCCCAGGTGCAAGCAGTGTTTAAAGAGGGCAGATCAGGGAAGATCTACCATGTTTCCCTGAAAATAAGACTGAACCGGAAAATAAGCCCTAGCATGATTTTTCAGGATGACATCCCCTGAACATACACCCTAATACGTCTTTTGGAGCAAAAATAAGACCCGGTCTTATTTTCGGGGCAACACGGTATCTGCCAGTGATGATACATACAGTTGCGGGTTAGCTCCCAAGTGCCACCAATTCAGGGGACAAAGGCCAAGCAGCTGCTTCAACCTCAGCTCTCTTGGTTTTACAGACAAGGTCCCCAACTTCTGTAAGGGCCTCTACCCAAACTAGAAAAGACGACAGTGAAGGAGACAGGAGACTGAGACATCAACGAGTCTAGGGCACTGACTATTATGCTCCCACTTTCCCACTACATGGCAAGTGGCCCGTTTCTTCTTTAATTTATCCTTCTATATAATGGTTTCGACTTGTGCTGTCCAGCACAGTTACAGGTGGCTACTGAGCCCTTGAAATGTAGGTAGAAATTGAGATGGGCTGTAAGGTAAAATACACATTGGAGTTTGAAGACTTAGTACGACAAAAAAAGAAAAAATTAAATATTCCACCATTCATAGTTTTTATATTTAATACGTGTTGAAATAGTAATACTTTGGATGTATTGTGTTAAATAAAATACACTATTAAAACTGATTTTATCTGTTTCCTTTTGCCTCTTTTAACGTGGCTACCAGAAAATTTAAAATTACATGGTGGTTCACATTATATTTTCTATTGGACAGAGCTGGTTTAGACCTTCACAGATACTCCACATGGAATAGCTACACATTTAAATATTCACAAAAAGGAACAGCAGGATGGAGGGGGAGGCGTGCACATAAGCATCCTTTTGCATGTGAGTGTATACACACACACACACACGCACACACTCACGCTAATTGTTACATCACTGCTCTCTGTCTTTATGCCTTTCGAATTTCCCAGTGTTGTTTGTCACAGCTCAGTGTACCTGTTCTATAGATCATACAGCTCTGAGTTCAAGCTCTGCCAATGACCCTATGTGGGATCCTGGGGCAAGTCACCTCTTACGGGGATTAAACTGAATAATGTACATCAAGTGCTCGGAAGCACACACAAGGCTATGGAATAAGCTCTGCCAACAAATGTGAGTTGTGCAAGATGTGGTAAGAGCGCCAGAAATGACCAAGTCATTGTTCTACTCAGAAGCAAAGACTATCAGCGTTGGCGTGAATCTTGGACAATATCCACCCCCACATTTTAAAGCCCTTCTACATCTCAGAAGCCCAATATATAAAGAAGATGAAATCAAGCTGCTCTGGATAAAGCTGAGTGAGGGAGCACGCAGGGCTGGGAACTCCTGGACTACACAGAGGAGGGGGCGCCATAGTCTCGGTGAAGCAGTTTCACCACCATGGATGTGGTATCTTATCCTGGCCTCTCCATTTGACAGATGAAGACACTGAGCTCCAGAGGTTGATGGCTTGCCTTCAGTCACAGAACTGGCGGACGCAGGGTTGGAACCCAGTCTTAGGTTCCTAAGAAAGGACACTGCTCTGCATGACATCGTCACCGCAGCTGTGGGGACAATGGTGCGTGCACAGAAAGAATGTGGCTGAGAACAGTGCTGCGCGACAGGTACGGACAGAGCACTGAGGAGCCGCTGAGGTGGGACGAGGGGACAGCAGCAGGTCTCCTCCCCGAAGACGCATTTTCTAGGCTTCGCTTTGGAAGACAAAAGAGGGCAGGTGGGCATCCAGGACAAGAGAAGCGCATGGGTTCTAAGAAAGAAAACCTCGAGGCATAATTTGGGGCCACAAGGTGGGTCGCTGTCACTAACATATAGCTACTCGTTGGAAAGTAGTATGTGCTAAGGCCAGAATAAAGTTGGGGCTCTTTTAGAAGGTCCTGAGGGCCAAGGGTCCTATACTGTTTTTCGCAAGTTTTTGAAAAGGGCTGACAATAGGAAGATTAATTTATCCTAAGTCCATGAATGGGCAGGAAACAGGAAAACAGGTGGTGGGTTGCTGCTCTGGGCTGGGTGGCTATTAAAGAAGGCCCAAAGTGGGGTGATGGAAGTCGTGCAAAAAAGGGACAAGGTCTGAAAGACCCCGTGGAGGCAGGGACTGGCACGTATGGGAAAGAGGAGGAAGACTCTAGGGTGACCTCAAGGACCCAGTTGGCTAACTGTGGGGATGACGGCTCCATTGACAGGAAAAGAAAAGGTGCGAGGAGAAGCTGGTTTGAAGGGTTTGGTGAAGGTAAGGTATCTGTGAGGTAGGGAGTCAGTCCCTCAGGAAACTGAAACGTGGCTCTGGAACCCATCTGAGGGTCACCTGTACCTTGTCTAGACAGAACACGTTGGGAACATCTAGGTTTGGGACGAGGGAGGTGAAGAAGAGCTGATAGAGGAATAGAGGCAGAGGCACCAACAACAAGGGCAGGGAGGGTCTCATGGAAGGAGTGGTCACAAGACTCCAGGGCTGGAGACACCGCGCCAGGTGAGAATGGAGAGATGGGCGCTGCCAACCTGTAAGGCGGCAGCCTGGGTGGCAGGAGGACTGTGCCATCATATAGCCTGGGTTCAGAGTCTCTCTCATCATTTATTTGCTGTGGTGCAGTGCACTACTTAACCTCTTCAGAACTCTTTTTTTTTCTTACCTGCGAAACAGTACCCTATAAAGTTATTCTGAGATTTAAATGAAATTTATATATTTCAAGGCACTGACTCATAGCATGTGCCCACTAAGTATTATCTATCATTTGTATCACTGGGAAGGATTTAAGGAACAAACAAGTGGTAAAGAAATGGAGGCTGCAGGTAGAGACACTCTTCTTTAAGAAGTTTGGCCTTGAAGGGAAGGAGAAAGACTGAGGGCACAGGCGGAGGTGTGAGGTCTTTCCAGGATGGAGAGATGAAAGAGCTAGCAGAAGGGGAGAGTTTGAAGGGGCAAATCAGAAGGGGATGAAGGATGGGTGAGAGAAGGAGCAGGGTAGGATCATAAGCTCAGGGTGAACCATGCAAGGAGAGAGAAGACATCCTTCTCAGAAAACAGAGAGAGGGTGAAGAAAGATTTTTGAATTGAAAGAAGGAGCACAGAGGAGCTCGCTTTGGATGGCCTCACGCATCTCAGTTAAATGGAGATGAGGCTAAACGTTAGGTTGGGAGCGTGGGAATAGATTGGGGCTTAAGGACTGAAGGGGATGGAAAGGGAGGGAATCGTAGCATGGGACTGGGTGTGGGACTAAGGGAGGGGAGCCGGATGAGAGGAGACGTGCCCACCCAAACCCCGGATGGCAAAGCCGCACAAAGCATGCTTTCGTTGCCCTTACTTCTGCCTGTAAGCAGAGCTTTCTTTTTAATGGTGGAGCATTTAGATGACAATGACCTTTAAGATGCAGTGCCCCTGAGAAGTGAGCAGAGGACACAAGTTCATCAGAAGGTGGCTGCATGCTTAAGTATAGGCTGGGGGACCAGGAGAGTATAAGCTGAACGAGGCAGCTAAGACAATGAGCAACCTCAACCTACTGTCTCCTCCTATATGCGAAGTACTTCCATCCGGAACCATTCTTCTATCCCTGTAGTAGCTCTTAAAAAAAAAAATCACTGGTTCTGAATGTGACAGGTGATGCAATTGATTTAGACTGGGGAGAGGGAGTGTGAGACGACGGCAGAAAGAAGTCGAGAGGCTTTGGCAGAATAATGGCCCGAAGCAGCAGATGGATAGGATGGATTAGAATGCCCTAATTCTCTTCTCAGGAGGATCGAGCATTGATGGAAAAAGGTCTGGTTTTTAGTTACCCTGCAGAAGGAGACTGTGAGGAAAAGTTCAGGAAAGGAGGCCGATCTGTTGCCACAGAACAGGGATTCCCGAGGCAGAGTGGAAAGGATAAACAGAAGTTGAGAGCCAGAGAAGGGAAAAGAGGGGATAGGACCCTCTTTTCTAGAAGAAATCATGGATCCATAATTGTCAGTACAAGGGAAGCAATGACTTGGGAAGTTGGAGGGAAGGACATGAAGGCAGATGGCAGGAAAAGTACCACCAAGATAAAATCTAGTTTGTAGAGAAGACTGCAAAACAGGCAGACCCAGGGTGCCAAACTGGAAATTCTTGGGTTTGGGAGTTTGGGGAGCTGCAGGGCTGCAGAACTGCCCCAACAGGGAAATGCCAGGTCTCACGGTGGCTTCTCAGTGCCAGTAATGAGAACGAATGAGTTTCTCAAATTCATGTTCAAGTATGATACACACGCATTAAGAACGAGAGAAATCAACACTGGTTACATTAAAAAGTACTCTTGTTCTTACTTAGAACTACCCTGTATGCATTATTCAACAATGATCAGATCTTTTTCTGGGTACCATCTTGGGTATTTCCTCACTCAAGAAAATGCTTCGTTCGAGTTTTTCCCATTTGTGTTGGTTCTTTAGAGAGCAAAAAAGGTATATAGGAAAATATCCAAGAAGAGAGAAGAAATCTCAAAGTCCAGCTGAGTGCCCTGGTTTCCACACACATGTTCTGACCTAACCTGAGATGATGCGTTTCCACTCACAGGCTAAGGCTTACTTTCCGGTGTCTTGGTGTTCAGACCAGCTGGTTAAGGACCTCATTTCCTGATGTCATGAAGGACAGCACTCAAATATGGGGCAACACAAGCACAGTAACCAATGGGACAATTGGTAAGGCACTCAGTGACATTTTAAAGATATTTGCTCACAGTCTACTCAGCCACAAAGGACAGTTTCACTGTCAGTTTCTCAGCTACTGGGTGTTTAATTCATAGAAATCAATGACGACCAGCCTAGACAGGCCACCATACATGGGGTAACATAACCATGAAGCCTTGTTTGTTTCTTTCTAACAGTAACTGTATTTATTACATTCTTTCTGGTGGCATTTGGCATTTCTTAGCTAGGGATCAGCAGAACTGGCAACTCAAAACTTCTAAGAATTACTATCTGTTTACCACAATCTCCACATTCAAAGAATTCGTAGCATGTTTTATTTTTTAAACGTGCATTTCTTTTTATGACTTTGCTGTAACCTGGAAAACCCCACAGCTATCAAACCACAAACAACAGTGCTGACCGGGATCGCTAGGTACGCGACAGATACCTGGTGAGTTAACAATTGTGAATTTAATTTGCCATGAAGTTCAAGTTCAGTCTATCTCACCATCTGTCCATCTGTCTATCCACCCATCCCATCCTCCCATCCCATCCCATCCTTCAGGCTAGCTAGCTGTCTACTCACCAAATTCATAGCAATGTTTTTTTTACTTTTAGTATTAAAATACAACTCAGTGTGGAGTAAAGATGGATGAAGAACTGAAGGAGGAAGATGGAAATGCAGCTCATCGCCATTTTGTAGAATGCCACGGCGGGGCAATGTGGGCAATGATTAAACCCAGATAATAGTGACAGATGGTATTTAAAGTTTCTGGCTCTTTGTCAACCATCTGCCCCAACACTATTTTTATGGAGTTCATATTTCCTAGGTATTCCCTTTTAGAATAGAAGGCATGCAGCCCTTAAGATTATTACAGGGAACTGGTCACCCTTTCCAATATGGGAGACTGAAAAATCAAAGCTATTGATGTGTGGCTTGCTTCTTGACCTCCCTAAAATATCATTGCTGCTACACTGTAATAACATACAAAACATTCCAGAAAAAAATATGGCCTAGGAGGTAAGGCCAACAGCAAGGGCGGAAACATGGCAGAGTGGGAAAAATCAAAGTGCTCTGTGTCCAGGGACACGTTATTTACCATCCTTGGGGAAGGCTCTAGTTTGTCATCTGTAGACTGGGTAATAGTCCTCAGAATGTGGGTTTAATGACATAATGCAAGGGGAAGACCCTGCCATGAGTCTGTCACACGACAGGTCAGTGGTAACTCCCTTAGCTTGCTTTTTCTCCCTAGGTTATGGAGGGAGAACCTTGCTGATGTATAAATGATTATTTCTCAATGATTTTATATAAACAACTAGGATGTGACCTCAAAACAAGGTTAATCCTGACTTCTAGCCTTCCACTGAGAAATCTCTTTCCCTCTCTGGTAAGAGTCTTCTCATTACACTCATTCACAGAACCCTACACTTCTTCACAGCACTTACCCCAGCTCTGGTTAATTGTCCTGCATGCAACGCCGCTCTTCCCCACTACCATTTAAGTTATCCCACTAGAAAAGGGCCTTGCATATAGCAGCCACTCAATAAGTTATTTGTAGACTGAATGAATAACACCTGTTACAGGGTACCCAACATGTGAAATGTACCACTGGAAATATGTGAGATGATTTCAGGGGCTGAACATAGACTAAATTTCTTAATAACATTAATGGTTATACTGTATTTATTTCAGTGTGTATTAGACAAATAACTGGCTCATTAAATGTGATTTTTATATATTTTTACTTAGGATGAGGCTAAATAAAAAACTGACTTAGGGAAATAAAAAATTAAGTAAGAATAGTTGTTGTAAGAATATGGCAAGGGAGGATGGGTGGCTCAGTTGCTTAGAGCGCAAGCTCTGGGCAACAGGGTTGCAGGTTCGACTCCCACATGGGCCAGCGGGCTAGAATGAAGACAACAAGCTGCCGCTGAGCTGCCACTGAGCTCCCTGGCGGCCGGATGGTTCAGTTGGTTGGAGCACGTGCTCTCTACCACAAGGTTGCCAGTTCAACTCCCGCAAGGGATGGTGGGCTGCACCCCCTGCAACTAAGATTGAACAATGGCAACTGGACTTGGAGCTGAGCTGCGTCCTCCACAAATAAAACTGAAAGGACAGCAACTTGACCTGGAGCTGATGGCCCTGGGAAAAACACACTGTTTCCCTTCCCCAATAAAATCTTATTTAAAAAAAAAACGAATATGGCAAGAACTTCAAGAAAGGTAGTAAAAGAGATGACAAAATTTGGGAAGTCTGCTTCAGAATCCATGGCTTGTGAATTTTCAGCTGGACACTGTAACAGGTGGGTCAGCACTGAATCAAGAGTCAAGCTGGAACCAGATCCAACTGGGGGGCTGAACCCCAGAACACATCTGGCATAAGAAGCATCCACATTCAGATATCTGGGTGTTATCATAGGAAATGTCAAACGTTAACTGAGCAGAAACAAGGGTCAGACCCCATGGCCGTATCAGGGTCACAGTCAAACTGGCAGGAGCTGTATAAGAGACAAGGCACTGGCCGCAGGAATGGCCTGGATTCATTCTCTTTCAGCTTTAAAGGCACACGAGCCTGGATTCTGATATTGTTATGTTCAAAATGTAGTTACATGATAGCTCACAAGGAGAAGTAGTCAGCCATTGCTTGCTTATTTGTTTGAATCAAATGAAGTTTGGCGCATGTAATACATTTTGGGGCCTATTTCTAGAACTCAGCAGATCTATCTGTATCTCACAAGAAGGGATCAAGGATGGCATGGATACACAGATGTTTAATGCAGGCTTCGCGTGTGCCACGTGTAGGACCAAACCTTTTCTCTTACGTTACCTTTGGATTCCTCACAAAAACGGGTAACTGAGGTGTTGTGGTGAACTGATCTGTCTCACATCAAGCTTACAAAGTAGCAGGGCTACGATTCCAAAACAACTCTTGTGAGTTCTAATCTAGTGTTCTTTTTCTCCCAAGCAGGGAATAAAAAAGTAATACTGAATTTATCTACAATGTTTGCCAAACAGGCTAAATACAGGCATACCTCCTTTTATGGTGCCTCCCTTTAAATTGTGCTTCACAGATGTTGTGTTTTTACAAATTGAAGGTAAGACTCTCCACCAGCCAAAAGACTGTGACTCACTTTACTGTGATTCTTGCTTTATTGCGGTGACCTGGAACCAAACCCACAATACCTCCACGGTATGCCCGTAAGTGGTTCTGGGAGTGTGGTTGTTGGACCAGTGGCATCAGTATCACTCGGGACCTTGTTGGAAACAATTCTCAGGCCCCACCCGAGACCTACGGGATCAGAAGCTCTGGGGCTGGGGCCAAGCAACCTGTGTTTTAACAAACCCTCCAAATGATCCGTATTCACCCTCCAGGGTAAGGACCACGGTGTTGGATGACAGAACCATCGGGGATGGGCAGTCTTTCAGTGTTCCACTCCCAGACCTCCCCCTTGAAATTCACATTCATTACTAGGTTGTGGTCAGGCCTTCTTGTTTTTAAAAGTGTTCATGTAATTCCTTTCATCAGACAAGTGTGGAAAACATCGGGTTAAAGGCTTACGGTCAGAACCAAGAATAATTTACTGTCAATATTATAGGATGGGAGTTAGGAGTGTTATTCCAATTCATCCCAGGAATAATGTGGTGCAGCTGAGAGTTAATTAGAGAAAGGTTTTTTGGAATTACATTTATGTATGTATCTAGAATTGTCCTCCAATGGAAAGACTGAGTCCTTTTGTTTTGGCAGAAGGGTGGTTAGTTATTTTTCAACAGTACAAGACTTAAATACCCTCCATAATTGATGATAAACCACTATTTTTCTGAAAGATGTGAAAAGAAAGATAAAATGCAAGACATAAAAGTATTAAGCATTCGCCAGTGAGGAATTTGCTATACTTTTAAGTATAGGGAGTCACCACCTATGGAATGGTTCAACCCAAATTTTCATTTTATAGCATCAAAATGTTTTCCCACTGATATAATATAATTGGTAATCTAGTTCCCAGTCTGGCTTGCAGAATCCTATATAACCTGGAACGTGTATAACCGTTACTTGTACTAATTCATCAAAACCTATGTTCTATTTATAACATTTTTTCCTGTGGGAAGATTCATTCTATGTGCCAGTCCAAGGTGACAGGATTGTTTCTTGACCCCTGCATTGCAGTGGGGGAGGGGGACTCAATGTTGGAGATTCAGAGAAAGGCTGCTTTGATGATAGCAATGTTGGAGGTTCAGAGAAAGACTCCTGATGATAGCAACAGGTTGCTGGGAAAGTGAGATACTGGACTCTTCAAAGGTGCACTAAAGAAAGTACTTCCTCTCGTGCACAGTGGTAGTAAACTGATAATTGCCTGGAAGCAATATCAGAATATCTTGTGAGCTACAGCTAAATCTGCTGAGTTCTAGAAATAGGTCCCCAAATTTATTACATGCACAAAAACGTCATCTGATTCAAACAAACAAATAAATAAGCAAGCAATGGCTGACCACCTCTTGTCAGCGATTCTTGTCAGTTTTGAAAATAACATGTCCAATGGGAACATACTCTGCTTCCCAACTCACATTTTCCCATGGAAATAAAAATAGAAAACAAAGAGAGATTAGATTATAATTAGGTTCTCTGTTTAATTTTGACCAGGCTGAATTTAGTACCCAGGTATGGGAGATTTTCCTGGCAGACCTTTCTTATATTGTTTGGCTATTTCTTGTGACCTGAAAATCAAACAAATGGATCACAGATTCTTAGAATCAGAGGGGCCCTGGAGGTCATCTACCCACCCACCCACGTTATGAATTCTGCTGAAAACACCTCCGTGTGTGGTGGTCCAGTCTCTTCTTGGATACCCAATGAAAATGCACTATTTTCACAAACCCCAATCTCCTCTTCAGATACCTATCTAGTCGTTAGATTTTTTCCCCCCTTCTGAGCAAAAATCTTTACCTCTGTAATTTTAATGTTTCTGGTCCTAGTTCTGCTTACTATAGTGCCCAAATATGTCTAATCTCTCCTCCACATGACAGCATCTAAAGTATTCTGAAGCAGTGCTGACACCTTCCTTTTTGGTCTAAACATTCTGTTTTTTCAACTATTCTCACCATCGAAATTTACACATTCCCTGGTCCTCCTCCTGCAGACAAAGTCCAACTTGAGGATATTTCCTACTAAAAATATACCATAATACGCTTTATGTTTACCACGTCCCATTATCACCAACAAAAACAAAATAAAAACAGTGGAATGTTCCTTTCCAAACAGAGTTTCTAAGAGGTGGAAGCCACAGTCATACAGAACAACACTATAAGGACGGGGAAGGCGGTGTCAGGACAGGGCTGGAAGTGGTAGCCTGAAGCAGGATCTGGACAGCATGATCCTACTTGAACCAGAAATGCTATGCTGCCCCTTAAATTATTGAAAACCCAAAAAGTTTCTTTCCAAGGAAGACAGAGTGAAACAAAGTATTTCTTACTTTCTACGAAACATTTCTGCAAATATGCAGCCAACGCTCCAGAGATCCACGGGGGTGGCGTAGCTGGACTGAAGCAAGACTTCTGGAGCTCTGTACCACAGCGTGACGACCTGCAACGGCAAACGGTTCTGAGCGTTACTGAGGAAGGCGGCTATTTGCTTCAACTCCTCATCCTGGTGGTTTAATGCCAATATTCAGTTTGGAAAGACCATAGGGAGACACTGAGATAGAAACAATAGGTAAGTAGGTCTCATCACTGACAGGCCAGGAAATGACATCATCCCCACAACGTGGTTCCCACCTTAGACTGTGTGTCTTACGAGGAGGGTGAAATACCTGAGTTTCAGAAAGCAAAGCAAAGACTTAAAAAAACAAAACTTATTTTAAAACGATTACTTTTTTCTTAAAGGGCTTAAAAAAGCAACATGGAAAACAGGTGATGGTCATGACTCCAGCTCAATTCCTAGGTCAGCATTATTGGGAAATTGAAGATGAGTCTGTGGCTCCTGGATGGTGATCCTGAAATCTACAGAGAACCCAGGATAAGCCAAAACTACTCTTATCATGATACTGTGGGGAATTAAAATAGAGCCCCTTTCAATGCTGCTCTTTTCAGAAAAACAAATAAAAGATAAAGAAGAATTGAAGTGAAAAGTCATGGCACCTCCCTGTACATTTTTTGCAGTTGTTTACAAATCTCTAATTATTTCAAAATGAAATGTTTTAAAAAAGAATAATATGGATCCGGTCAATCAGCAGAGTAGGTAAATGCTGTGCTTACCTCCTCTCAGGATCATATCAAAATTACAACTAAACTACAGACCAACCATCACTGAGAATCACCTAAAGTCTAGCTAAACAGAAGCCCTACAACTAAGGACATACAAAAAAAGCCACCTCAAGACTGGCAGGCAAGGCAGAGATGCAGAGAGGCTGGTCTGACACCTGTGTGTGACCATTAAAAATTGGGAGGGATATCTCAGCTGTGGAGGTCTCCCCCTGGAGGTCCCAGAACGACACCCGGCTCCCCAGCCCAGGGTTCCGGTGCCCATAAATTCTGGCTGTGAAAACCACTGGAGATTGTGGCTGAGTGAGACGGAGGGCAGCTGGAGTCCCAGGCGTTCCTCTTAAAGGGCCTGCACACGGATTTACTTGCTGATGAACTCACTGGCTCTGAGCTCTACAACTGGGGTGGCAGCTCACAAGGTGCCAGGGACATATGGGGAGGAAGTGAATTGTCTGGCTCCAGGGCGAGGGCTAGGGGCAGCTTTCTCCCAACGGAGGTGCTGATGGAAGTAACTGTTTCTTTGTTGAGACTCCCTCCAGCATGCAGACGCAGGTGGTCACCATATCTAAGTTTCCATCAACCTGGTTAACACTGGTCGACCTGATTCTGGTGATGCCCTGAGACCACACCCCACCCAACTTTTGGGCCCACCCAAGCCACTTACAGTGGCTTTTCCATATAAACTGCCTGCCTTGGCTCATGCTGCAGACTTTCCTAAAATCTCTCAAAGGTTCACAAAATGCAAACAAGCAGCATCTGTCCTCCACATGTCCTGTATGACTGGATGAGCAGCTCTAAGACTGGCACTAGCAGCAGCCAATGTCGGTTCACAGCTTGGTCTCTCGAGGCACCTCCAAGCTCAATGCAGGTGGTGGCCATCTGTTGACTGCTTTGTGACTCATGCCACGTGGACCTGGGAAGGGCACAGGCAGCAGCTGACCTTAGGCTGAATTTGGCCTGCAGCGGGGCTACTCCCCAGAAGCCCTGGGCTGGCATGACCGGTGGCCAGCTTTGGACCTAGCTGGAGCATCATCTGGTCATCTCTGGGGATGACAAACCCAAAGGACACAATGGGCAGACACCATGGTGATGTGAATCCTGCTCAGTAGGGTCAGCCCCTGAACAACGGCCCCACAATATAGTCATGGTCAGTCCTCACAGCCAATCAGCCCAAGAATCAGTCCCTCCCATTGACATGCAAACAGCAATCAAGGCTCAATTACAACAGGAGGACGCACACAACCCACACAAGAGACACACCTAGAGTACCTGGCTCAGGTAACCAGGAAGACTACACCGCTGAGCCCCACAGCACATCTACTACATAAGGCCACTTTACTTAGGCTGGGAGACATAGCAGTGCTACCTAATACGTAGAAACAAACACAGGGAGGCAGCCTTAAATGGGGAGACAAAGAAACATGTCCCAAATAAAAGAACAGACCAAAGCTCCAGAAAAAGAATGAAATAAAATGGAGACAAGCAATCTACTAGACACAGAGTTCCAAAAACTGGTTATAAAGGATGCTCAATGATGTCAGTGAGAACTTCAACAAAGAGATAGGAAACATGAAAACGAAGATAGAAAACATAAAAAAGAACCAGTCAGAAATAAAGAATACAATATCAGAAATAAAGAATACAGTAGAGGGAATCAACAGATTAGATAAAGCAGAGAACTGAATCAGCAATTCAGAAGATAATGTAGCAGAAAACACGCAAACAGAACAGCAAAAAGTAAAAAGAATCCAAAAGAATCAGGGGAGTTTAAGTGACCACTGGGACATCAAGCATATCAACATTTGCATCATAGGGGTACCAGAAGGAAGAGAGCGCAAGCAATTGAAAACCTATTTGAAGAAATAATGATGGAAAACTTCCCCAACCTGGTGAAGGAAATAAATATACAAGTCCAGGAAGCACAGAATCCCAAACAAGATGAACCCAAAGAGGTCCACACCAGGACACATCATAATTAAAATGCCAAAGGTTAAAGACAAAGAAAGAATCTTAAAAGCAGCAAAACAGATACCTACAAGGGAGTTCCCATAATGTTATCAGCTGATTTCTCAAAAGAAACTTTGCAGGCCAGAAGGGATTGGCATGAAACATTCAGTGATAAAAAGCAAGAACCTACAACCAAGATTACTCTACCCAGCAAGACTATCATTTAGAACCAAAGAACAGATAAAAGAGCTTCCCAGACAAGAAAAAGCTAATGGAGTTCATCACCACCAAACCAGAATTACAAGGAATCTTACAGAGACTTCTTTAAGACAACATGAAGGAATGAATGAATGAATAAATAAAATGGCAACAATTGCATATCTATCAAAAACTATTTTAAATGTAAATGGATTATTAATAAATGCTCTAATCAAAAGATAGGGTTGCTGAATGGATAAGAAAACAAGACCTTTATTTATGCGTCCTACAAGAAACTCACTTCAGATCAAAATACACACACAGGCTGAAAGCAAAGGGATGTACCTTTCATGAAAAAGGTATTTCATGAAAATGCAAACAAACAAACAAAAAGCTGGGTTTGCAATACTTACACCAGACAAAACAGACTTTAAAACAAAGGCTATAACAAGAGAGAAAGAAGGACCCAGTAATTCCACTTCAGGTCTTTATCCAAAGAAACCCAAAACATTGCCTGGAGAGGTCGTGTGAATCCATATGTTCATTGCAGCACTGTTTACTATGGCCAAGATGTGGAGGCAGCCTGGGTGTCTGTTAGTGGATGAGTAGATAAAGAAGAGGTGGTACACATACACAATGGAATATTGCTCAGCCCGGGAAGGGAGTGGGTTTTTGCCATTTATGGTAGCATGGATGGACCTGGGGGGTAATGTGCTGAGTGGAGTATGTCAGGCAGGCAAAGACAGATGCAATGTGATTTCACTAATATATAGAATCTAAAGAACAAAATAAAGCAGAAACAAACTCATGGATACAGACAACATTTTGATGGTTGCCATATGGGAAGGGGGTTGGGGGTGGATAAAAAAGAAGTTCAAATTTGTTGATACAAAGTAGTCAAGGGGATGTAAAGTAAAACACAGGGAATATAGTCAATAACATGGCAATAACTATGTATAGTGCCCGGTGGGTACGTGACTAGTCAGGAGGACCACTTCTTAAATTATATAAATGTCTAACCATTATGCTGTACACCTGAAATTAATATAAAATACTGAATGTCAACAGTAATTGAAAAATTAGAAAGGGGGGGTGAGGTGAAGGGCAATAAGAGCTTCAAATTTCTAGGTATAAAACAAACAAGTCATGGGGATGGAATGTACAGCATAGGGAATAGAGTCAATAATATTGTGATAGCGTGGTAGTGTCAGATGGTTGCTGGACTTATGGCGATCACTTCTTTAGGTACATAAATGTTGAATAACTATGGTATACACTTGAAACTAATATAATACTGTATGTTAGCTACATTTTAATCAAAATCTTTAAAAAATGAAGAACTCAAGAGAGAAGTGTAACCCAATTGTTTATACCATGTATAAGATAGTCACCCAGAGGAAGGGATTCCAAAATGGAAAAACGCCATTTAATACGAACACTGCATAATAACAGATGAAACAAACACAACTGTTATTATTTCTGCCAGAGGTGAGGAAAGCATATCATTAAGGTTTTAGATTTATAAGACTATAGAGAAAGTTAAAGTGCTTCTTTCCGGGGGGACAGTGGAGCAGACAGTCTATGGATGCCTGAAATGAAGGTGTATTTTTTATTGTCACATAAGGAATTCAATACATAAATCTGTTACATAAGCATTTTATATTACTCACATTCCTTTTATTCTTACTTATTGTTTTGTCTAATTGTATTTTTGTTGGTGTCTATCTAAATTTCCTGATATATTGCTGTATGTATTTTGATGCTAGAATACAGTAAGACTGTAGCAGCAAGTCTCAAAAACTGGCTGCCATCAATTTCCCTGTTTCCTTGTGTTCACACAATGTTTCTCCCATCAAGGGATGGAGTCTAATTCACCTTCCATTGAATCTGAGTTGGCTTTAGTGACTTGCATGACCAACAGAGATGATGGAAGTGATGTCTGAGACTGCCAAAGCTAGGTCATAAGAAACCTGGTAGCCTGGTCCTTTAGGAATGCTTCATCCTGAGATGCTTCCTCTTGGAACCCAGCTAGCTGCCATGAAGTGAGAAGTCCACAGAGATATTCCCGTTGACAGCTCTAGCTGAGCTCTCAAGTAAAAGACATGTATGTGAGTGAACCATCTTGGACATTCAAGCCCAAATGACCCCCCAGATGACCGTAGCCTCTGCCAAAGTCACATGGAGCAGAAGAACCACCCAACTGAGTCTAGTCAACCCACAGAATTGTGAGTAATAATAAAATGGTTGTTGTTTTAAGTTTTGGGGTGATTATATAGCAATATCTAACTGGAACAAGATTCTTAACTGGTTCCTCTTCTTCATCTCATGTTTTGCTTTGAATTCATGCAAGGGATCAAATTTTGTTTAAGGGATATCTGGTTGCTATCTCATAGAGAGATGCTGGTGATGCAATAGAAATTAAAAAAGAAAACAAACCCACAATACCAACACAATGTTACTCAGTTATCATTTGGCTCCAATATATCTTTCCAGCATCATCTTTCACAGTACTTCCATATCCCTTACAGCTTGGTCACACAGGAGAGCACACCACAGGCTGTCAACCCTGACTGAGAATCACTGTCATCCAAGGGGCCTTTAGGAAAACACAGGTGTCTAGTCCTGTCCCTGGAGTTTTTCTTTTTTTTTCTTTTTAAGTTCTTAGGTAACCCTAACTCTTGGGAGATTTGAACATCGTTCAGTTACATACACATATGCTTCAGTTCCTGCCTCCATGCTTTTGTTGACACTTCTCCTAGGCTGGAAAGCTCTTTCTTCTTTCCACATGTGGAAATTCTACTTAGCCTACAAAGCCCAGCTTTGCCGCCACTACCTCCCTGAACCCACTGCCAGCTGAAAATACCTTAAAACATTGGTAGTTCGTAAACAATATGGTTTGTTCCAGAGGGTATGGACCCAGTTTTATTCATGGTCTTGTCTGTAAATGCCCACCGTCATACTGTGCACATAACAAGTGGGGTTTGACAAATTCCAAAGGAATTTTTTTGGTTTTTTTTTGGGAACAAAGCCAAGCAAGCCAAGCATTTATTAAAAGAAAATAGAGGGGCCGGCCCGGTGGCTCAGGCGGTTGGAGCTCTGTGCTCCTAACTCCGAAGGTTGCTGGTTCGATTCCCACATGGGCCAGTGGGCTCTCAGCCACAAGGCTGCCTGTTCAACTCCTCGACTCCCGCAAGGGATGGGCAGGCTCTGCCCCCTGCAACTAAGATTGAACACGGCACCTTGAGCTGAGCTGCCGCTGAGCTCCCGGCTGGCTCAGTTGGTTGCAGCGAGTGGGCTCTCAACCACAAAGTTGCCGGTTCAACTCCTGCAAGGGATGGTGGGCTGTGCCCCCTGCAACTAGCAATGGCAAATGGACCTGGAGCTGAGCTGTTCCCTCCACAACTAAGACTGAAAGGACAACAACTTGACTTGGAAAAAACCCTGGAAGCACACACTGTTCCCCAATAAAGTCCTGTTCCCCTTCCCCAATAAAATTTTTTTTTTTTTTAAAGAAAGAAAATATAGTTCCAAAATGCAGTACGTAAGTGCAGGAAGAAAGTGACTGCACCTCCCAAAGGAACAATTTAAAGGCAATCATTCCTAGAAGATAACTGAGCAAAATTCAATTACCGGTCATTCCCAAAAGAGAAGGTACTTACTACTTTTTCTAAGCAGAGTGTCCAATTCTGAGTTCTAGTTTTAGTTATAATTTATTTCTTCTTTACTAATATTTCTAGCTGGAGGAACACTTCCCTACTTCTCCGATACACTGTAAACAAAAGTGCAGGTGCAAACTGTCCATAAAGCTCTACTTCAGTGGTTTATAGACAGATACAGACATTGTGAGGTTACACACTTATTTTCTCACCTCAATTCAAAATAAAGTCTAGTATCACATGAAATGAAAAGCTTAATCTGAATATAGTATTATTTTAAACTGTTCTAAAGAGGCTGTGATTTCTGATTCATTATCCATTCCAAATCTCTTTAGAATTATCTTCATTTTCAGTACTTTAATCAGCGATACTACAATCATGAAATAAATGTTATGCAGCTAAAATAATAAGAACAATATAGGTAAGTTTAGGAAGTTCCTTCTATTCCTCTTAAAATTTAGTTATCACTCAAAATGGATAATTAATATTTATCAAATGTTTTAAAAATGTTTATGAATGACCATATAACCATTCTTTTATTCTACTAATAATATATTAATTACATTAATAAATTGCCTAATGTTTTACCATTCCTGCACTCTTGGAATAAATTATTCCTAATCATGGTTTATTATTCTTTTAATAGACTCTTAGATTCTATTTGCTAGGATTATTTAGGATATTACCTTATATTCAGAAGTGAGATTGATCTATAGTATTCTTTTTTGTATTAATTTTTCATGTTTTGATCTTAGGGATATCCAAGCTTTCTATCTTTTCCTATATTCTGAAATATTATGAAGAACATAAGAATAATCAGTCCCTTGATGGGACTTACTTGTAAAACCATCTGGATCTGGATCTTTCTTAGGACTATGTCTAACAATCTTGTGAATTTCTTCTTGGTAGTTAGTCTGTTCAGATTTCAACCTCTTTTTGAGTCAATTTTGCTAATGATAACGAATTTACCTACGAAAATCTTTAATCTCGATTTAAAAATGTATTGGCTTAATTTTGTCCATGGTATTCCTTCTAATTATTTTAATATCATCTGTTTCCTTGATATTCTAAGAAAGAAAATTTTCTCTTTCTTAATGCATATTTTTGTTTTCTCATATCAGTTAGGTTTGTTAGGAGTTTAGCTATATTATTTGTTTAAAAATCTGAGATGGAGTTTTATTTTCATTTTGGGAGGATTATTGTTTATCTTATCATTTGTTGACTTCTACCTTTCTCATTTTTGTTAATCTTTAAATAATACGGAATTTTAACTTTAATTTTCCCTTAAAACAAAAGTCAACTAATTTGAATAATAAATTATTTAGAAAAATGTTTTAAAATGTCTATATGGTCAGGTTATTTATAGTTATCTTTTAATTTCTGGATTTCTACTATTACTGCATGTAGAATCTATTATTGTTTTCTTTATGGCTGTGCTTTCTATTGTGTTTTCTTTATGGCTCTTTATTGGTGTTTGTTTTATAGGGTATAAGGGGAGTGAAATGTAAAGTTATTAACAAGAGTTTGTCTCACACAGATCCTTACTTATATTTTTCTATACTTTATTTGTCAAACACTTAAATAGCATTTCAGTTTTTGTTTTCCTTCCCCCAGAATTTCCTTATATTTCTAAGGGTTTCTGCTTTATATACTTTGGCCTTATGTTTTTGGTAAATAAAATTTATGACAACAAAAATTATGATAATAAGAATTTAGATGATGGTAGACATAAAATATAAAATAAATACACAAATCCTAGTCAGTTACAAAATATAATGGAAAAAGGATCCCATTCACAATAGTAACAAAAAAAATGGAAAAACACTGAGGAATAAAATAGAAGTGTTTATATAAATAAAACAATATACTATTGGCATTTAAAAAATGATACATTACTGTTAAAGAACATTAAAAAAATCTAAATAGTAAGAGAGACCATGACTAAGGTGGGATAAAGCCATATTATAAAAATAATAGTAATTCCTACATTGACACAAAATTTAAGACAATCCAATAATTTTGACGAGGAATTTAACTTTGACAGAAAGCTACTTCTGGCAGAATAACACTCAAGAACAGCCAAAAATAGTTTCAGAAATAAGGAGGGGAATTTACTCTCTGTTACCGAAATATATTCTAAGATTCAGGAAATAAAATGGTGGTACTAACAGATTACAAAAAGAGTAAAGTCCAGAAAGAGATTGCTATTGTCGTGCGGGGCGGCCTGCGGGGTCTCTGGTCCCGCTCCCCACATAAGAACGCAGGACATGGTGAGGCCAAAAAGGAACACCCACGGAGCCATAGGTAGGGGAGTCAGACCACTATAGTCTCACTGGAGGCTGGATTCACACGACATGTGACCTGCTGTCTGCTTTTCTGCCAACCGACCGACCCTCTGCTAACTGCACTCTGCTGTGCTAACTGCAATCCGTGCTTGCCAGCCACCATCTTCTTGCTAGCCCCCATTTGTTGTTAGTGTAGCCACGGCAGTTATATTATTGGCCAATGGCTCACTGGTTATAGCTGATGGCCAACTAGCCACAGCTGATGGCCATCCAATCACAGCTGATGGCCATTTACTACCAGAGTGAGCACCTTTCCACGTGAGGCCGAGAGCCTTGGAAACTGCACTCCTGGCTCTGTCCCCACAGTTATGTTCATGGGATTTAATATTCTTACAGGTGGCTGAATTTCATCTCAGTAAGAGAGAAAATGTGCTTCAATATGTGAAAGCAAGATAACTGACCGGCCATTCATTTGGAAGAAAATAAGTTTGATCCCTAATTTACATCATCTATAGGAAGAAACTATAGATACATGAAAGATCTAAGCAGTAGAATTAGGAAAACGTATCAGAAAAAAACAGAAAAGGGCCTTGGAATGTGGATGTCTGTTTTAGCACATGGGCAAGTCTAGAAGCCTGAGAGGAAAAGATTCCTAGGTCCAGCTGTTTAAAACTGAAATCCTCTTCAACAAACACTATAAATAAAGGTAAAGGACAAATGACAAACTAGGAGAAAACATTTAAAACAAATCACATCAATAAAACCATACAACAGAAAAATGGATAAAGAATATGAAAAGACAATTCGCAAGAAGAAAAATATAAGTTTTGCAAAGTGTGACATACATACCAATTTTTATTAAAAAGTTATGTATGGGTGTAAATATAATAATCACATGCACACAAAAATGTCTGCCAGGGCACATAACCATCAAAGTTAAATGCACAACGGACAAAAAACATGGCAGCGCAGGAGGTTAGAAAGTTGGAAGGAAAAGGAGCTGGATGACAATTGCAGAGGTGCAGTATCAGTCAGTTGCTGTCAGTAAGCACATTTTATAGCTGAGAAAATGGAATTTCAGAAGGGTTAGGTAATATGGCCAGAGTCACGGAGCTGAGATGTGGGAGGGCTGGGATTCTCAGCAAGACTGTCTGACTTCAACCCTCAACATCGAACAGAACACTTTGAATTCTGCATTCGAAACATCCACAAATTAACAGGCAAACATACAGGTTGTAATTAAATAACCAACAGGAAAAGACTTCAAATTTACTTTGAAATATTTAATGTGAACTTTTAATACAGTTTGACAATCTCAAAAACTCAGCTATCCTTTGAGGTTAAATGATTTCCTTAAAAAAAAAAAACTTTAAGTAAAAGGTTTCTATTACTTCAAAATTCAGTCTGGACCACTCTGTATGGTATAACCACTCTGTTTGGTTTCTATTCCCCAAATTCCCATTTAACAACTTCAACGAAAGCTAAGATTTAAAAATCTCTTTGGTATCCCTAAGATTTGCTTGGTCTGTATGTAAATCATTTTAATAGAGTGAGAAGACTTAGATTCATTAATTATGTTTATACTCCATTTGAATTATCAGCATTTATCTAAAGAGACATCCTTTTGGGTTAATCTTTGTGGGATTCAACATATTTGAATTCCAAGACAAAGTATGAACTGTACAAGACTTATATTTCTAGTTAATTCTCTAAGAAGATATCCCAACAATGCCTAGGGCCGACATTTAAAAGTAACAAATTACTACTTTTTGCAATAGATATAAATCTACGAAACGAGTTATTCTCTCATTTAAGTAATATTACCTCATCTATCAAGAGGGCTTCCCCAGTTTCAATTTGCTAATTTATGCAGCTGCTCCCCATTCTCTGACTCAGAGTCCTTTAATTTTCACGTTAAGTCACTGTAATTTTAAATATCTCAAATGATGAGAATTTCTGTAATTTCATGGGATTTAAAATATATACGTTCCAAATTTTTGACAAGGAATTAATTGTACCAAATTTTCCTGACAATAAAATATAAATTCTGTTTGCTGTGGAATTATTATACTTCTGTTCCTCTAAAATCTTCTGAGGGAAGACTGCCTAACTTAAAACTATTTGAAGTCACACATAAGCAGATTTATTAATTTTTGTTTGAAAGCTTTATAAAGAATAGACAACACTGATAAAAATGTTTCAAATTTTCATGCATGAAGGAAGTTCTCACCAGGTAATTAACATCTACCTAAAAGTTCTCTACGTTTCATGATTTCTAAATATTCTTAAAAACAAAAATATAAGGGTAAAATTAAGTATAAAAATGTGTTGGAGATAATGAATGCAATGTATAAAGATCAACATTTAGAAATCTATGACAAAGGTGGCTTCTAATGATAACAATGCAGTTATCTCTTAAGCAAAGATAACAATAGGAACTACTGACAGAGTTTGGTGGTTGGAGCCAGCTGGAAGCAAAGCAAATACGATGTTTATTACATGTATTAACAGCCTCTAGAGGTGCTGAATGGATTTGGCAACAGGAGGGGGAGCGGAAGACTGGGGGTGGGGGTGGGGTGTAGTTCAAGGATATTTACACAAGTGGATGTATCTGTTTAAACTGCTTTGATCTCTAGTCACAATTTTTTGAACCAGTTCAGTAACAATAAGATAAAGTAGAGCCAAGGCCACAACTGTGACTCAAAATACATGTCAGAGGGAAACCGATGTTACTTCATCTTCAACAGTCTTTTATTCAAGTACCCTTTCAACCAAGAACCCGAAAAAACTGTAGCTGTTACGTGGACCTTCCTCATGATATGGTGACATGCTTCAGGAGCAGAAAAGCACGTCTGGAGCACTGCGCTGGGTATCTTCCTTTTGCCTCTCTGAAGGGTCTCTGCCCTGGAACGTGGATTTGTCTCTATCCTGTGTTTCCAGCTTCTTACTGGGTTTGCAATGGGAAGCCCGGGCTGGAGTTCAGAGAGAGGGATAAGAGTGAGGCAGAGTCTTGAATGCCTTGATTTCCTCCCAGCAAGGCTGTTGAGAGCTTGCTGTGCTGCCATCACGAAAGTCCGTGTCCAACCCAGCAGCCTACTCTGCCTGACTCCAGGAACCGCTTGTCCTCTTCCCTTCAAGCCTGGGAATGGTACCAGCCCGGCTTCAACTATGATTCAGGCTATAGCACCATCCACTGCGCTTCCCTTAAACTCACTGCTTCATAAGTCTTGTTCCTGTGAACGCACCTTCCATGCATTATCCCATTTTGAGTGTATTTCCTGTGGGAACCCTGTCTGTCTGTAGATGCAACTAGTGTGGGTGGTAAGCCTCACTCAGTCCGTTTATCTGTCAAAAGAGGACGTTTAGCCTGGATGATCTGTAAGGTGACCTCTGTGAGCGTCCTAATCCCTAAACAATGTGACAACGGTAATAAAGATTTTAAAAATGTATACACTGTACAGACCCAAGAACTCTACCTTTGGACATCCTTGCCTGTCCTTTAGTAATTATTTATGGAGTGTATCAGTGTGGGAATATTCTTCTTCTGGGGCTAGCTTCAACAAGTCTCAAATGCACACTTAGATAATGATTTCTGAGGAATATGGAAGCAATAACTCAAAATCTTTATACCGTCCAAGTGAAGGCTTTCTAAGCTGTCCTCTCAGCTGTATATTTGCTTCATACCAATATAAAACTCTCTAGTATGTACACTTTTCTTTTCCCTTCCAGAAGACTATTATGGTTTTGCAAAGTGAAAATCAAAATTAGTGGTAATTTCACTGACTTTTTCCTAAAGGGTCCCCAAATTCAATTCTTTGAAATTATACATTTAAATTAAGACTATTATAAATAATCATAATTCTAATTCTACCAAGCTGTCTTGTGACACTTAAATGGAAACTATTAAGTTAAATGGAAACTACTGAGTTAAACAGAAACTATTAAGTGTTAAATACCAATAAAACTTAACATACAAAGTACTTTGCAGGAAATAATAATAGAGTCACCCCAATGGACTCATTTATAATCTAAGGGCCAGAACAAGTTGGCTTTGATACCTGACAAAAAATGGACAAGGTCTGCAGCATTGAGCAGTGTGCTAATACCAATCCTGGTGTCGGCTCTGATGCATCCATCACCAGCAGGAAGGCTGTCCGTCCTTCCCAGGACCTACAGCTGTTCTGGCTCACATGGGGCCACTGGCTCCCATTTAGATGTGCTGATTTCCAACCACCTGGCCACTGCTTCTGTGGTTTTCTCTGTGGGATAGGCTTTCCCTGAGTCTCTGCAGGTCCAAATCCTCACAGGTCACTTCTTCCATGAAGCCTTCTCTAATCTCGCAGCTAGAAGCTCTCCCCTGAGCTTCCACTTTCTATAGCACTGGGCCTTTTCTATTTTCCATTCTAGCCATTCGATTCATTGGCCACAGTGCGTATACAGTGCCACACATGAAAGGTGCTCAGTACTTATCTGATGATTGGGTACATGAATGAACCACAGGGAACTCCCAGGGGCAGTGCAGATGGTGGACAGAGGACCCCGGTTTGACTGCAGAATACAGGGACAACTGAGTACCTTCGAGTACAGTTGGCCCTCTGTATCCTTACGTTCTGCATCTGTGGATTCAACCAACCATGGATAAAAAATATTCAGGAAAAAAACAAAACAAAACCCAGAAAGTGTCAAAAAGCAAAACTTGAATTTTTCATGTGCCATGTACAATGCTGAATCCACATGAATCAAATGACGTGTAGGCATACCCTGCTGTAGCCTACATGCAAATAGTATATACAGGTCATGTGCAAATATTAGACCACTTTATGTAAGAGACTTGAGCATCTGAGGATTTTGGTATCCATAGGGGTTGGGGAGGGTGTCCTGGAACCAATCCCCCGTGGATACCAAGGGACAACTCCAATCATGTATCTTTTAAACAGGAACTTGGTCTGCGGAGGGAGGGGGCGCTGGACCCGGTTTGACTCAAGAGGCTGTGTAAAAAGACTTGCAGGGCAACAGCATAGGGAAAATGAGCTGAGATGGGATTCCCTCCAAGCAGAGACAGGAGGAGTCTTTGCAGAAGAATCACTCAGTAGACAGCGGCCTGTGCACTGTGTCCGAGCGGGGATGATAGTAACCCAGTGAAGGACGTGTGGAGGTGGCGTTCAGGGATCCAGTCTTTGGGCCTTCCACGACACCAGTGGCACCTACCACCTTCCGGCACTCTTATACCTCTCTCTTTGGTTATGTCTTAGCAGGTCTACCTAAAAATGGCTTTAATTCCGACATCAAATCAAGCCTTTAAAGGTCCAAGTGAGCTTCAGTTCATCACGTGACTGCCCTGTAGGAAAGGTACCCTGTTCATCCTGGGTAGGGTGGTCACAAATTAGGAAAGCGGCAAGCCAATGAGCTGGCTGAAGGACAACTGGGGTGGGGTGGGGATGGGTGTCCATCTGCGTAGTGATTTAAGTGCAGAACGCTAGGGTCCTATCCGAGTGTTCCTCCTGGTTTCCAGTAACCCATTGGAGGTCTCCGTCCCAACCAGTCCCTCAAATAATTGTTTTCTCTAAGGCTAGATCCTCAGGCATTTAATGTTCTTAAGTGACACATGATCTCTGGGAAGCATCATATGTGGATGCCCCAGGTCCGACGGTGCCCAGAACTCTGCAGAGTATCTGACCCACATACCCAACTGTCTCCTGAACATTACCACTTAGTACTCCCACGCGTACTTCAATTTCAAAATGTGTGAACTGTATTTCCTCCGAAACTTGCTTCTCTTAGGCTCTCTCTGCAAGCGAAACCACCCTCCACCCAGGCACCCCCCTTCACCCCACTATCAATGAAGTCACCCCACTGACAATTCATTGTGAACCTGTCGTCTCCTGATGGTCACAACAGCTTTCTCTGGGGTCTTTTCCTGCCAGTCGGTCGCCTTCCTTCTCCACTGCAGCGGAAGCTGTGCTAACCACACTCTTGCTTAAAACCCTTCATCCATTCTGCAGAGCTTTTAAGGCCAAGTTCAAATCCAGTTGACTCACAATGTCCTAATGACCTGGCTCCCACCCTACTCTGGTTTTATCTCCTGTTCCTCCTTCACACGAAAGCTTCCCTCAGCCTGCTCAGAGGCTTTCTGGTTGTTCAAATATGCGTGTTGTGTCATGCCTCCCCACACACTGAAACCTTTCTGTGGAATGTCCTCTCACAACACCATTCTTAATGCTCGTGAACCTTGCCCTGCCTAGTCCTCCCCAATTACACGGCACCACAGTACTCATCACACTGTCTCCCATTCCGTGTTCTTATTGCCTGTTAGGCCCAAAGCCAGCTTTTGGAGGACAGAGACCATTTCTAAGTGGACTTTGCATCCCCAGCACCTCACAGAACACTGTATAATAAGCATGAAATAAATGTCACGTTCCGATACGTGTATGGGGAGCGAGAACACAGCAGAATGGAGAGGTATGGGGTTAGGATGGATAACCTGAGGTAGGATGCAGGGTTTGTATTCTAGTATAAATGCACCGACCATGGTTGTGTACCCATACCCACACCAGGCACCCTGGGTCCACCAACACTATCTTTAGTCAACAGATGACTTTTTAATAAAGTGTGAGGACCATTTTAATTTTGGTCAAATGAAGTTTTAAAATGCCTGAAGGGCCCATGTTTTCCTTCAGGCTGTATTGTTTAAATTTCATCTTGAACTTGTGAAACTTAAAATAGTTACCACTTGCTAAATGTCTATTATGTTTCAAGTAATAAACTCATTCTCTTTTTAGAAGTACAGTATAGTTTTGATTTTGACACTGAACAATCACACACTTGATCTCTCTCTGCCTTCACCATAGAAACCAAGCAAATATTTGTAGACATTCCTTCAACCTTCACAGATAAGTAGAAATGAAAATTATTCTGAACACAGGATATAGCAGGCTGCACAGCTCATCATTTCCTCTTAAAAGTTATTTTAACTCTTAAGAGAGTCGATATACTTTGGGAGGCTACATAATCATGCAGATTTGTAAGAGAATTTAAAAACTGAGTTTTATTAAGAAAATAGTCAAATGTCTCTAAAGTCCATGACTTCTTTCTGCTTGGTTACTATGTTCATTTTTATGTAGGCTGTATGTAAACTTACTAAATGAGCATTTGCAAGGTACGTGGTTAGTTCAAGTGATAAGGAAAATGAAAGCCCAGTTTAAAAATCTAAGGTTAGGGTCAAACATTCTTCAACATCTTAAAATTCTGTGGGCACAGCCTTCCTTAAATGGGAAGGATTTGGAGATCTTTAGCAGAAGGAGCTACCAAGGTATAGTTCATTCTGTAACCCCTACTCCCCCCGTAGTTTCTGCTACATGCCTCCATCTAGAAAGCTTCACAGAGACACATGCAAGAAAAGAAAACCAGCCATGCAATTTCAAAGTAATCTGGGCTACCAGAAATGAAATGAAAATCTACAGAGGATTCTGGAGCTGTATTTTGTGCTTTCAGTTTTAAAGGCAAGAACTAAACAAAATATGCTTCTAAAGATTAGGCGGTTTCATTTAGCAAGATTAAAACAAAAAAGAAGGACATGACTGAGAGAAGAACTTAGATTGCAGTATTAGGAATTTGGGTTAGATAGAAGGAAGTATTTTTCTGACAAGAACTGTTAAATGTCAGATGGACTATTGGTGGGATTTTGTGATCTTTTCTCTAAAAAAAGTTTTCATTTTTATCCTACCTGGGGCAAAGACATGGGCTAGGAGGGCAGGAGGGACAGAGAACATTTGCAGGGCACAGAACATGTAAAGCACGCTGATGGATTGACTTCTTCTGCTACCTTATATAATCTTCAGTTTAACGGTATGAGGTATCAATGACTATTTTTAAAGATCAGGAAGCTGACACTCATACGAGTTAAGTAACTTGTCCAGGACCAATCACCTAGTAAATGGCAGAACCAGGATTTGAAGAAAGGTTATCTGAATCAGGTTCATTCTCCTCACTGTGGAGACTAAATGACAGCAGGTCCATTTTTTGGTTTTTGTTTTGGTCTTAAGCCTAATTACAATAAAAAGAGTCTGTATTTCCCAAACAATCATTTCCATAGCGATGAAGGTTTAACAGAAAAGCTGACAGGAACAAAAGAAATGGTTTTTCTAGGATAATGGTATCCCAAAGAATTTCACCAGGATGGCCACCACTTGAGGGATCAGGGCCACGGATGTGCCTGTGGCTGAGTCCTGGGTGGAGGGTGGGGAGCTTCTCCCTACCCACAATGCTCTGCACAGGAGCCCGAAGTCTGGCACTGTGTGCACAAGTGTGTTTCTGCTGACAAACGGTTCATGCTGTCCTCCCAGAACATTCCTTCCCTGGAGATCACAGCATCAGCCTTCCTCCCAAACTTGTTCTCCTTTTGTATCCCTTGTCTCTGCAGACCAAGTCACCATTTAACCAATTCTCCAAGTCAGACTCTTCCTCAAACGCACCCCTCATTCAGTTATGCAGACCCAATGTGAAGAGGGTGCTTTCTTATCTTTCCAAAAGAGCAAAAGGCACAGAAGACTAGAGTTGTGGAAATAGGAGAATAGAAAATACACAGCTTGGAGAACTTGAATACCATCACCCATCATTTTACAACACTGGTCCAGAATAGAAGAAAAATTCACATCACTTGGGCATAAGAAATGCTCAAGTTTGAAGACTCGGTGCAATTTTATGGACATGATGACTCAGTTTGAATTTTACTACCTGATTTCAAAGTTACTAAAAAAAAAAAAAAGTCTAACACGTAACATGTGTCTTAGCCCTTTATTTTCCCCCCTTCTTTTATAAATTTCTTTAATTTTAATTCTTCCCTTTCTTCTTTCATTCTTGTTTTCATGTCCCCCTTCTTTATTTTCTAGAACACTTTGCTATACTTACAGGATTTTTAATATCTTTATATCTTCTATGGGGAACGAAAGGATCACTGAAAGGGAATACAGTTCTGTTAATTAAAGAGATAATTATAAAATATATAAATTCATTTGCTCTTGATGAGCTGCAATGCTTCTCTTAAAATTGTCTCAGTTTCCAAGAAGAACCACATTTTTTCTTCCAAGAAGAACTACTACCAAGGACTTTGCAGAGTATTTCTAGGTACATCCGCTATCAGGAGAGATACATGTGTGAACATAAAAACCAGCGGAAGTCTCAGGGGCTCATGGTGCATATATGTTCGGGCCAGTGTGGTTGCTGCATGCAAACACTACTTGAAAGGAAAGTAACCCTTCAATTTAGGTAAAACTTGGCTAATTCAGAGAAAGACTACTTTTCCATTTACAAACATTTCAAAGAATGTTGCTGCTTTCTAGAAATCTGTGGCAGGTAGCTTCTTTCATCCTTGAAACTGCTAGGGCTTTGATAATGGTCTAAGAGGTGATTACAATGATATCTAAGAAAACACGTAGATCACACAATATATTTAATTATTCTTTAGGAACTGAGAAGTAGTCTTAAATTATCATTCTAGATGCTTAATATACAGAGGACCCCGATATATGGCAAAAATAGAAGCAGGGTCCAGGGATGCTAGCTGTGAGAGCCTTCCAGAATATTCTGAGAGGGAAAGAGGCTCCCTGCTCTACATAGCACAGGTCTCTTATAGCCTCTGCTAATGTGTGGTGTGACAAGAATCTGCTTCCATCTGTATCACCCCTACAAGAGTGAATAGCAGGGACTGGGTCTTAATTACTTTGGATCTCCAAAGTCTAGCAATGTCTGGCACACGTCAGGCATTCAATAACTATCTGTTAAATGCATGACCAAGAAGTTCTTGCAAATTTGCTCCCAAACTACAAAAACAACAAAAACCAGGGAGGGAAAAAAAAATCCATGTGTCTTGGATTATTCTGAATGTACAAAAGGTGTTCCACATTCATAAATATGGCAACAGAATCAAATTTCTTATAAAGAGCAAATAAGTTTTTGCTATCTACTGGCATCTATTGATAGATAGGTAGATAGTTTAAGGCATTTTTTTATTTATTGACATGAAAGTATACATAAATCTTGAAGTGTACAATGCATTTTTACATACTTGCACACCTACATAACCACTACTTAGACCAAGATACAGAATATTTACATCACCACCGAAAGCCCTCTTGTGCTTTTCTTAGTCAATATCTTTCTTGCACCACCAATCTGACTTATATCACCATGGATTAATGTTGCTGGTTCTTGAACTTCATGTAAAAAGAAATACAGTTTTTGTGTCTGGTTTCTTTTGCTCAACCTAATATGTAAATTGTCCATATTATGGATATCAGTAATTTATTCACTTTCATTGCTGTTTAGTATTCCATTGTGTCAACATGCCAGAATTTATTTAGCCTTTTTTTTTCTCTGTTGATGGGTGTTTCTAATTCTTGGCTATGGTGAATGAACATTCTGCTATGAACATTTTTGTGTATGAGTCTTGTTGAACACAGGCACTAATTTCTCTCAAGAGAGAGAAAGAGGGAGTAGGCATATGTTTAGTAGATACTAGAAAATAGTTTATCCAAGTAGTTGAACCATGGTATACTCCCACTAGAAATGTATGAGAGGTTCCAGTTTCTCCATATCTTTGACACCACTTGATATTCCCAACTATTTCAGTTAGTGTATAGTGGTACCTCCTATACTTTTGACTAACCAATGTATAAGAATATAAGGTTCAAAAAATGACAATATAGTCTGAATTTATTAAAGCACTAATTACAATCTCTGTGTAATGACTGAATAAATAATGATACCTATCATTTGTGCATAGATGTGTGATTCAATAGCTTAAGACAATTTTTTAAATGTTAGGTTTCTCTTCTCACTTTTGCCCCTGCTACATCTGACTTTTAGCAAATTCCTAACTTTTAAGTATTTGTTTGTCTTTCTTTAGAGGTGTATAAGCTATGTATTTATACAGAGTTCTTAGACAATTGGGGCAGTGAATAGGGAAATAAAACTAAAACATATTTTGGAACATCTGTGCCAAGATTCTAAGTTAAAATATTAATAGTGTAGAAACTTTCGAAGTTGTTGAATAGTAGTTGTTACTCGAGTTCCTCTATGGACAGACTTCTGAAACATCATTATAAACTAAAGTACAGAATAATAACTGTCAGTATATAGTCCTGTATGTAGTCCAGTATAAAAACAAATATTACACAATGCCTGTTCTGGAGGAGTTCGTAGCTTAGTTAAGAGGCAAATCCCAAGCTACCCCAAAAATAAGACTCGATCTTATTTTACAAAAACGTAAGACCGGGTCTTATATTTATAAGTACTGGGTCTTATATTAATTTTTTGTTCCAAAAGACACATTAGAGCTGATTGTCCGACTAGGTCTTATTTTCGGGGAAACATGGTGTTAGCCTCTGTTGCCACATTTGCTTCTGCAGAGGTCAGGTAGTCACGTATCCATCCACGGTGAGCCTACGTTCACATTCACCCAGACATAAAAATTAAACACGGGAACCACAGCAACGATTTCGGGAGTGGGGTGGTGGTCTTCAGGACAATAATCACTGTGCATGTAGGACAATCATCAGTGTGCATGTGGGACCATTTACCCTTGTTTAGAAACTCTGAACGACTGTAGGAATTCTTTTCTTCATTCAGTGAATAAATATTTGCAGAATGCTACTTGGTAGCTGGCATTCAGTCCTGCCCTGATGGGGCTTACAGCCTGACTGATTGCAAAGGCGTCGTGGGCAAGATGGGAAAAACACTTTCAGGCTTAGCCGTGAAAGTTGTGCTTATTGAGGTAAACATAGAGCATTCGTGAGATTCTATATTCAACTTCAAAAAGAAGCAGATTCAAATAATTCCATCAATATTTTCCAATAATAATGACATTTCCAGTAAGAGATGAATATTGGTAGCATCTTAGAGAAGATGTGGGAGGAATCCATTTGATTACATTCGTAAATCCTGACATATTAAAGTCCCTGAGAAGTTCTACAGTTTAAAAAGAAACTTATTTAATTTGACATTTACCAAGTATTGTCCATGGAATGATTCCTCTCCCCGTGCCCCCAACCATGTAACACCTCTTACCATCCTATGGATTAGGGTTCCTTGGAAAATGTTTTGAAGAGCAATAGTCTATAACTATGTACAGGTTTAGGAGCATATAATCCAAAATAAATTTTGGAATGTATGCATGCGTGCAGCTTAACATTCTTAAATTGCATCATCTGAAAAAGAAGAGCTGAAATATCTTGCTTTAAGCAAGCAACATATACAAAAATTTGGTTTTGCACTGAAAAGTACAAAATGAAAATAAGAGTTGTGAAAGTATCCTTCTGGGCTTTGGTATAACCACTGTACTATTACTACCATGTAATATTACAGATATAGATGGTGAGGAAGTCTTGCTATGCTTTTATTAACTACCCTATTCTGTTAGTATAGATAATAGTCACATTTAGGAAGTGACTGTTCTTTATTTACTTTCCACGACCTCTTTAAGGTAAAAGTAGAATGCAGAAAAACTTCTGGTTACTTAAACTTTCTGGCTGCTTGGGAAGAAGTTTACTGTAGTGTAATGTTGAAGTTCACCAACATTTACTAGGCAACCTACCATGATAGGGATTGAGACTATAAAGACAAATATTAGACAATGCCTGTTCTGAAGGAGTTCGTAGTCTAGTGAGGCAAATATAAAAAGAAGTAACTATAATACAGTGTGGTTGGAACTATACTAAAGCATTGGAGAAAGTGCTATGGAAACACAGATGACTTCATGAAAGAGAATGGGCGATTTATTGCTTCTACAATAAAGTACACACAACCTGTATACAATAAAAATATGACTGCAATCAAAGAATTAATAAATATTTATTGAGCACCTATTTTATACTATAAATCTGCATGCCAGACTTTCTTAAATGTCAAATTACTACTAGTCTCATAGAATTTCATATTGTTCTCAAAAGGAATGTAAAATATCTCTCAGATTCTTGCATGATTTTATATCCCGAATTAGAGAGAGCCAAACTAAAGTTTAATTTTACACTTTGGAAAAAGTCTAAGGCACAGAACATCACATGTAATCCATCCCCTGGATTTGTATTTAGAAATACAGCAGGTCCTTGGATAACATCGTTTCCATGTAACACTGATGAGGAAAAGAAAAAAGATTCCCGGCCAGGGACACTGTCTGTGGGGAGTTTCACGGTCTCCCCATGTCACTAGGTTTCTCTAGTACTCCCGTTTCCTCCCACATCTCAAAAAGATGTGCACGTTAGATAAAGTAATGTGTCTACATTGTCCCAGGATGAGTGAGTGAGTCAGTGAGTGTGTGTGTGTGTGTGTGTGCGCGCGCGCGCGTGTCCTCTGCGAAGCAAGGGTGTCCTCTCCAAGGTGGGTTCCCGCCTGGCGCCCTGAGTTGCTGAGCTAGGCTCTGGCCACTCATGACGCTGAAAACTGGAACAAGCAGGTTGGAAAAGAATGATCTCCCTTGTTTTTATTCATCTTTCTTAAATGTATGTATAGCTCACATTTATTTCAATGTTTACTATTAGAAGTGTTTGGGGTCTTTATTTAGAAGTTTGGTGATATTTTTGTGACCAGAAATATGGTGTAGGAACTTAACTCTTCGTTATATCAATTGGCGTGTGGTAAAATTGGTTTTGCTATACATTGTTTTGCTTCAAGTCGCAGTTTCCAAGAACCTAGCAATGACGGTAAGGGAGGACTTAATGTATACTTATTACATGCTTTCATTTCATAGAGCCAGCAGAGGGAGTAAACTTCTTTAAAAAAAAAAAAAAGGCCTCAGTATATATGGAGAAATTAAGACTTCAGATGTAAAGTCTTTGACATAAAAGAAAAACCTGGGTGCAGAGACCCATATTTCAAATACAGGGAAGTAATTTAGCTCTACTGTTAAAATCCCTGAAATACAAAGAGAGTACAAAGCAATTGAATACACTGAAAGATGTCATCTTAATCTCTCCAATGAGACGGGGCCTGAAAGTATGAACGCTCCCATCTGAAAGCCATGGCAATCAGAAATTTCTGTAAAATACATCCCGCAGCAAAATCTAATTAATTGGCATTAATCGGAAGGAACTTCAATAGTGCATCTGCTAATTAGCAAGAGCTACCGTCTGCCTGGTGCCAGTTCCACTCCAAAGAAAAGTCCACACACACCAATCACAGGACGTGTCTGCCTCAATTCCCAGGACTAAGAAGCTGCTCCTATGAGGACAATGGGAGCTTCCTGGGATTCCCAAATCCTTTGTGACTGTTCTAACAAATTCATTTTGTAACAGAGCTACACTGGACTAAGCCTTTCTATGATTTTCCTCATGAAGATCACTGGGAGAAAAAAACATTTTATTAACGAACACCAGGCATTTTTACCCACTTTCACTGCTGGTACCGCCGTACATTTACTCCTGTCTCCTGATTTATAGCGGTATTTTTTTTTCCTAATTAATTTATCACTATGTACTTCCACAATGTTTCTATTTTTCATGAGTATACATAACATTCGTTTTTAAAAAACAATAAATTCAATAGATGGCTTGTTGAAAAGAATTCATCTTCTTTTCCGGTCCTTGGATTGAAGACTTTTACCTTTACATTCAATCCTTCCTTATCTAGTCGTAGAAGCATTTAGTGCTCTCAATTAGCCTCCTAATTGAGCATAGCTTTAGTTACACTGTCAGCTTTTCTGTCGAGTTCACTGTTGTGATGTGCATTCTCACTTGAAGAGGCAAGATAAAAGAAGTTTCTACAGAAATTGTGAGAAACAAATCATAGTGAAATTGAGGTGTGACACACGGATGGTGTGAATGTTGCTATGCCAGTCACCAGGTGCCTTGGGAACCAGTAAAGAAGACCAAGACTTCATGTTACCTCGTGCTCAGTGTAGAAACCATTTCCGTATAATCACTTGTTCAGACTTCTACATGCTGAGGTACACCCACGATGCAAATACCAGCCACTTATAATCTCACCTTTGGTCATTGGTAAACTCATGCTACAGGACACAGGGTACAGTCTGGACGGAGGAAGGGAAAGAATCCTGGACTGACATTTGGAGACCTGGGTTTTAGCCTCAGATATACCCCTAAATAAGTTCTGTGTATTATCTTGTAAAAAAAGTAACTTTATATCATCGGGTCCTAGTTTCCCCAACCAGGGGAAACTTCCAAAGTCGTTTCAACCCTAGAATCCTATAATCAAGAGTAGATAATTCTACATGCTCAGTGACGTTACCTGGATATTGACCTGGATATACTCATACTTGTACATCCAGGTCAGTGACTCTATTCAAAGAAACTTCACATTTAAAGAAATGGAGCTTTGATCAAGAGGAAAATTTAAAGGACATTAATTAGTACCCAATAGAATTTGTGAATCCAGAAAGCGAAAGTAGAATTCCAGAAGAGACTGTGAAGAACCTTAAAAAGTCATTTAGACGGACAGGCAAAAGGCTAAGGCATATCTCTGATCAACTGTAGTTATAGGCTAGAGAGAGTCACGTCTGCACGTCTGTGCAGTGGGGTAGGGGCTGGCGTTGGTCTTGAATTCTTTTCAGAATCAAGCATCATTCTTCAAACAGGAATGTACAGTGACGGATTGTACTTTCTGTAGGCAAGCACCCACATTTATTACAGAATATGCTCATAACTGCCATTTCAGAAGAGAGGGGTAAGATTTTATATGTCTGCCCATGAAATACAGTCCCTTCTAAAAAAAGACCAGCAAAAAGGAATGGTATGGGTTATAATTTTTCTGCCCCTACCTCCTGTACAATATGGATCTATCAAAATGAATTCTCTGTTCATGCCTTGAGCAATCACTGAAGAGAAAAACTATTATCTCAGATGATTGAAATTACATGAAATTACTGATAGATGGAATGATATTAACCCCTGTACAATGCATTAAAAAGTTCAGGAGGGAAATATTTCAGCTATACATATTATCTCTGGAAATTCCATTCTGTTTTCATGCAACTCAATTGATGGAGGTTATTACGCTAAATTACATGGATAATAATAATAATAGACTTTTGAAGAATCAGATATAAATGGCAACATAAATACATGAGCCATCTTGGATTCTTTTAAACATTATCAAACAACTATGGTCCTAAGACCATGACAACTTTAAGTTAAAGAAAATCCCGCAACTCCTTTGCGGGTGACTAAAGAACTCTGAGTTTTAAAAAACAAGAAGCAACGCTCAAGGTAATAAGCCCTTTTATGTTACCAGTTCTCATATCCGAGGGCACTGGATGGAGCTAAAGGACAAAGATAAGGGTTAATATTGCTAGTTACTAACAAATGGCAGATAAAAGAGCTCTTCTGGGTTCTGATTAAGTGACAGCATTCTACACATTCTTTTGACTTGAGCAAGTCAGACTCAGAGCAGCAGCTAAGTTACATGTGAAACACCGCTAAATAAGCGTATCTGCATGCTTTCACATTCCAGCGGGATAGGATTCCTCCCCTTTCATTGAACAGAAACATGTTCTCTGTGCTCCCAGCAATAATGCGCCTTTGCTTCAGCTTCCATGAAAAAGCATAAACGTATATGCTGAAAGCACAGAGAAGTTTTGTGCTGTGGGACGTGGTGGCCGGGCGCCAATGTTTACAATCCCCTGGGTGGGAAAGGCAGGGTGAAAGGCTCAGGACGGCCGGCTTTAAAAGTCTTTGCTGTCGCCGCCAGTGACCTTCGCCTCTGTTTTCAAAGCAGCTCTCAGGTTAACCCCTTGGATTCTGTGCGCATTGGGGCTGCACAAAGGAAATACCTTTCTTTGAAGGACACCTCTCTCACGCACATCGGTTTCTGATTTCAGTCGGAGCAGCTCAGAAACACTGGATTAAGAAGCATGTATTCAATCTCCTATTAGACCCACGGGCACGTCAGGGGTATTAAATCTGGATTTTGATGTGTGCTGTGTTCTACAAAGTGAAAGTTTCCAGCTTCAGGCAATGGACGCAAGCTTACAAACCAGGGGATTGTGAAACATGAGCATATTTGGTCTCCAGGGGAGAAGGAAGCATCCAATTTATGCAGAAATGCTCTTTTCCCAGCTAGCCAATGAGAGGCGAGGCTATGAGAGTGGGGCTTCCTATAGGGATCTCCGGACTGGAAGAATGGTGCTTAAAATTAAAGACAGGCTAAATTGCTAACAGCCCAACTTAAAAAGCAGCTGAAGAGAAAAAGCCAATTGTAGAAATGAAAAGGGAGTTTTCCAGTTTTAAGTTAAAGCTGACTACATTCAGCTTATTATTATAGTTTTTATTGTTTAAGTGGGGGAGAATTAATAATCTTTTATCCCTAATGCTAAGAAGATCCTATAAAAAAAAAACACAACTTACCCCATACGTGTATGTTTTATTACAGTCTTTACTCAATGATTCGAAAGATGTTATTCAATAGTAATATTATTTAAGGCCTCAAAATATTTTCAGGACACGAAGATTTACTTTGAGAAAAACTGGTCTGATGGCAAGGACTCATGTCTGTATCATGCTCATGCCTATGAGATATTTTGTGGATTTTAAAATGTTTGGGACGTATACATTGACCATCATTAACACAGTTGCCCTTTATGGCACGAAGAGAACACTGAATTCCCGGGGTGCTGAAAAGAATCGTGCAATTCTAATATTCAGAGTCTATGCACCCCTAACATGTGTTTAAGGTTAAGGGTTAAGACTTCTGGGGATGAAAATGAAAAACAACAAACACCAGAAAATGTAACCAGCATGCACAAAAGTCATTAAAATAAGTCTTATGAAAATCATTCAATAAAATATGACACAGAAATGGCCTTTGTGTTATCAGGCAGCTGTCTATAACATCAGAAAGTATGTGTATCCTGTAGCTAGAAGTCCGTTCCGAGAAGAATGATGCTATTTGAGGATAATGTTTTTCAGTTTTCCTTGACTAGTAATTGGGTATTAATAAGTGATTAATCTGAAGAGTGATTAAAATTTCAGCTTTGCAAAGAACGTTTGAGAGGAACCAAAACCACTGCTTCCACTGCAGACCAAACAACCTGATCCTTGCTATCTGCTGTAGAAGTCAGTGGCGATTAAGTAAATATCTTCAACTCGAATGCAGACACTGACTAGAAATAATGTTTTGAGAAGCTAAAAGAAACCCCAGAGCTTCACAGCACAGAAGATGTAATAACAACCCCTACAGCTCATGGTGGGTTTTCCTGATGCCTTACCTTGTACTTCACTAAGGATTTTATGAATTTTCTGTCATTTAAATCCTGTAATAACTTGTGAGGTAAGCACTGCCTTTTTTTTTTCTTAACCCATATTCTAGGTAAGAAACTGATGTTCAGAAAACGTTAATAACTCTAGTAAAGTCCCACAGCTAACCATGTGTCAGAGCTCGAGTTCAAACCCCAAAGACTGCAGGTATAACCACTGGACCTGAGAGCCATACATGCGGACAGATCACCACCACTGCAAAAGAAGCTCCTGGCAAACATATTTCACAGCTCTAACGGTTTGGTATACATTATAATTATTATTACTGGGGACTCCCAGGCTTATCAATCTTTCAAGAAGGGAGCTGTGTTCAGTGGGAGATTTTTCATTTTATTACTGAATTAAAACAGTAACATATGACTTCTAACTGAGGTCATGAAACTTCAATACTTTGTTTCTGCAATAGATTTATGAGTATTTATATATTACTTTTGCATTTTAAATGGAATCTAGAAGTAGCAAAGGGGATTATCCCTATCACAAATTTTCATGTTTTACGAACCAGTTGGGGACTATTTTATTTGCAGGCTATAAGATCTAGTCACTCCCAGTCTGGAAACCCCACTTGTATCCCAAGTTTTTAAGACATTGTTTTTTGTTTGTTTCCATAAATGAACATTGTCTTTAAAAAGAAAAAAAGAAAAGAAAAGAAAAAACTGTTGTGAAATCAAAGAAAATAATTGTTGCCATCTTTTATACAGTAATGGCATGTCACTTAAAAGACTTTTTCGGCTTAGACTTAGTTTTTGAAACAGCTTCTAAATAACTAAGGACATAACAGCTATCCATGAACTTTAATTATTGCAATGTAATTATTAGGAATAACCAGTTACAACTGAGCTTCTCCACACACAGTATAAAGTTAAAACTGTACAAATGAAGCCAAAATATGCACAGCTAAAAGGAATGTTACAGGGGGGCCGCTCTTAGTGAACAAAGCAAGCTCAGTTTGGCTCTTTTCCCCTTGCGCTACCACATCCGCACATCGTTAGTTGGAAAATTCCTGATATATGCTGTAATTTTTTTGTGTTTTTTTCCCCCCAGTACACTTGGGCCTTTAATGTCCAGATGCCATTTCCCCCCTTATCTGTCCCTGTTTGGTGCTCTGCCAGCTATGGTCAACAATTAATACAGCCAAAGAAAAAATACAGTACACTCCCTGGCAACTGGTACAGCTTTGCAGGAAATACCAAATAAAAACTTGATTATGTATTGTTTAACCATTTTGTTTGCCTGTAGGCCACCCCTTCGTCGGTGTAATTCAGACGAGCATGCTTCATCTGGACGGTCTGTGCGCTGTACCATTGTTCCCAGAGTCTGTCACGCACAATCAATGGCTTCAGCCTGTGGCCCTCTAAATGAAAGGAGCAGATTTGTGGCAGCTTTCCAGCCAGCATTCCTTTTAATTAGTCAACTTGTGGCCCAATGTTATAATAAATAAGTAACCTCTTAATATTCATGTAATTAATTATTTTTTTTTCCTCATTCAGTCATAAGCCTTTGCATGGGGGGAAATAAAAGCTTTTTTCCTATATGGGCTCTGGTTTATGAAATTAGCATGTTGCTGTTACAAAGAACATCGGAAACCATGTTTCAATGATTCTCCATGAGGACAGTTCCAGAAACCACATACTTAATATAAGTATACCCATACTTATATTTTAAGCATAGTAGTTTTTGCATTTAAAATAGTAACTGAAATCTTCCTTCTGCAAAATGAACAATCTCGCCATTTCAACGGGGTTGGGAAGTCTCTCTTGCATTTTAACTGATAAAACTAATAATTTACCATCGGAAGACAGCAGCTTACACTTGTTTAAGACCCCTCCTAAAGCACGGCTGGTATGAAAAGTGGCCAGCAGTTCTGAAAGTTCTCTGCTGTACATCTTGATGAAGCCAGTGATTAAAAGGCTGTTACTGTGAGCTATTAGACATGATGAACGCTTAACAACCTAAGTTGCTTCCTATGAATATTAATAACGCCCACTGACAACAGGAATAACTTGTAAAACTCAATATTTAAGTTCTTTCAACTATTTAAGTTTTTCATTTAAACCAAATTCTCCTCAAAGGCAGCAACAACAATGTTACTTCTGTGAGGTCCTCAGGGACAAAATACATGGTGGGGGAAACGCTGATATGTCTGCACTACCCCTTAGTTATCACTTCTCATGCAGTTTATGAGACATTACAACATCACTTCAATGACTCATTCATTCATACATACCCTAACGTGCCTACTACGTGACGAGCGTTGGATCCCAGCTATAAAGATGATAGGAAGATGACTGAAGACACGGTACCTACACTTAAAAGCTCACCGTTGAGAAGGGGAGGCAGACGTGTAACTACCAATTGCAAAAGCTCATGTGCCAGGGAGAGACATAATCTAAGGGCCTGGGTTCAAATCCTGACTCCTTGGTTATGAGCTGTACCACCTGGCTGAAATACGCGTACATTAGCTTCTCCATGCCTTTGTTTCATCTGCAAAACGGGGTATCATAGCAGTGCCTCCTTCACAGGACGATCGAGAATTGTATGATATAAGGTCCATAAAGTACTTTGCAGGTGCCTGGCTCCATCAGCAGATGTTGTATATAGACCAGCTCCTCAGGGGTAGGGCAGGGTGCAGAAGAGGGGCATACAGTCTTCGCGGCTTCAGCGAGCAGGCATGACTCGCACAGGGAAGAGCTTGAGCAGGAAGGCTGAGGAGCAGGAAGTTGCACGGACCCGATGACAATGACCTCGAGTGCCAGACGGCGGAGCCTGGACTTTATCCTGGGGGAAGGGGAGGCACTGCAGAGTTTAATGCAGGTGTTGTATGTCAGATTTGCATTTTAGAATGACTATCCTGGTAACAAGGGAGGCAGGGAACGCAATCCAGGTGCCCTGGCAGGAGGACCCAACGTCCTACAGCAGAGAGGAGATGAGATCTAGGGGGCATAATTTTAAATGCGACACAAGGGGGAGAGGAAAGGAATCTAGGACAAGTCCCAGGTTTCTGGCCTGGGTGACAGGGTGGATGGTCGACCTGAATGGAGACCCAGAAAGGGAACGACAGGCAGGCTTGCTGCTCGTGATGCTGCCCAGTTGGATCTGTAAATTCAAAGGATATGTGGCTCAAGGGAGAGGACGGAGCTGGACAGAATATGAGCTCTCCTCCTCCGGGATCACCTCCAGAAAGTAGGGGAGATTGCTGAGGGAGAGAGCACACGTAGGACAGACTGTAGGGGGAAGACAGAAGAAGGCAGTCACCAAAGAGGAATTAGGTCGTGAGGATGAAAAGCAGGAAACTATGGTGTCGCAGAAGCCAAGGTGGATGTCCACAAGAGATGAAGAAGAGAGAAGCAGACGTGTGTCAGTGGATGCTAAGCAAGATGAGGGCCTTAGAATATCTACTATAGTAACACGGTGGGACCAGAGGGCTGCCTGCACAAAACTGAGGGTTAACAGCACTCACGGTGAAGGTGACATCTGACACGAAGGAACGTGTGATGGAGTGGAGATAACGCAGTGTTAATCAACTGCATTTAAAACAGCTTAGTTCTGCAATTGGAAAAAAAAGACCACATGGACACCTTGCTGCGGTCTTTCCCATGGACTTGGAGGGTGTACGGGGCTGCAAGCAAGGGGCTCTGAAGCTTAAAACCCATTAGGCACAGTAAATCCACTGCTGCTCATAAATAGTCCCAGCTGAACTTAATTGAGTAATGAGTAATAACAGATTTTTAAAGAAAATCCTCTTTTTATACTGCATAATAACTCATGATACTACTACTCATTGCACACACATATTGCAAATCTCAGGATGGGCAAAAACAATTCAAACGATCTCATGAATTGTTATCGTATCACTTACAGCTAAGTAATTAAAGCACAAAATAAGTATTCTCAATTCTCTGGATAAAAATGTCATATTTTTATGACTGGAATGTGTCATGAAAAGAATGTGTGTTGTGTGTGTGTGTGTGTTTGTGTGTGTGTGTACGTATGCAGGTAACTACTATTTTCTTATCTCATTGATCTGGGAAGACGGATAAAGACTTAGCTAAAACAGAATTTCCGAGATTACGTAAGTTTCCCTCTTCAAGCTCTGAAACAGTATTACTTAAGTCATTGAAAAATTTTCTTGCTTGTGTCCTATTATGAATTGTCTTTTCCCCAGCTATTACACAACCCCCGTTCATCAATCTAACTCCTTTCCTGGCTTCTTCTCTACTATGGACTAGGCCCCTTATTCAAAGCCCTTAGACGCCTTCCTATTATACTTAAAAATGAATTCAACCCTTTCACTACGCACCCCTCAGGGCTGGACCCCGGACGACTTCCGGGATCTCAGTTGTGACGACCCTCCCTCTCATTCTCTCACACCTTATCCTCTCATCCTTTCATGGTGCTTCATAAGTACCACTTCATAAGTTATACCTGAAATTATACAACCCATTAATGTGTTTACTTATTTATTATACATCTTCCCCACAAGAATGAGGGGAGATTTTATCTGTTTCATCAACTTCTACACTTTCAAGCCAGTGCCTGGCCAGCAGGAATCGTACAGCAAAACTTGAAGAAATCACGTTACATGACAGCATGAGTCTAAATAAAAGGCCAAGGAGGTAAGTGCAAGGCTTTAATGATGCTATGCCTATTTGGGTGTTCAGAGTCCTCCTCCTTCCTCTGTTCTTTTTAATACTCTTTTCAATTCCATTCCCTTGCTTCCTTACTTCTCTTTGCCCCCACAGGTAACCATTATTCTAAGTCTGGTGTTTTTCATTGCCTGTTTCTAGTTTTATCACATAAATATACCAAAATAATTTAATATTTAGTATTGCTTGTTTCTGAAGTTTATAACTATTTCCTATACTTTATAACTTTCTTCGGTTTTTTTTTTTCATTCAATACCGTTTCTAAGATTCATCCTTGTTGTTGCCTAGAGCTGTAGTTCATTCATTTTCATTGCTGGATAGTTAGTTTTATTGTGACTATACCAGGGTTGATTTAATCATTCAGTTGTCTGGGAATATTTGGGTTGTTTCAGATTCTGCTTTTATAAACAATGGTGCTATGAATTTTCCTGAATATAACTCTTGCTGTGTAAGTGCAGATTTCTCCAAGGTATGTCTCTAGGCAAGAAATTGCAGGGTTTCATGGAATGAGCATGTTAAACTACATAGGTAATGTTAAATTATTTTCCTAAGTAGTGTACCATTTTATGTTCCGACAAGCAGAGGATCAAATATTTCTGTTTCTTGAAAAAGCACAGAGTTGGTATTAGAAAAAATTTAAAAAATGCAATCTAACATTCTCTATCTGTTAACTGGTGAGTTTTGTACATTTACATTTACTGTGATTGATGACTTATTCAGACGTATTTACCGTATTTATGTGCACACCATTCTTTCTTGCATCTCAGACATTCCTTTGAGGATTATTTTCCTTCTCTTTGAAGTATGTCCTTTAGAAGTTTCTTTAGTGAAAAGCTAGAGGTAAACTGTCTTGGTTTTTGTTTATCTGAAAATGTCTTTATCTTGTGAGTAAACTCTGTACTTAGAATTCTACACATACACATTAATAGTAATAAAACATCTGGAATAGTAGTGGTATTTCCATTACGATGTCCTATAGGCACCAAGAGAAGGAGAATATTACAAGTAGTTATTCCACCAAGCATCACTGGATTGCCTAGGTTTCTGGTCTACACTAAACATGCTTAACAAACACAAGTCATTGTCCGTGATTCAAGGAGCTTTGAGCAGCATTTAAAAAAAAGAAAGAAAAAAGGAAGTCACCTTAAGCTTAAGTAGAGAGTAAAAGGCTTCTTGTAAAGGCTGAGTTGGGTGGCTTAAGAAGTGCTGTGGGGGGCAGCCCATTAGCTCAGTTGGTTAGAGCACAGTGCTCTTGACAGCAAGGTTGCTGGTTCGATCCCCACATGATTACTGTGAGCTGCGCCCTCCACAACTAGATTGAAGCAACTGCTTGACTTGGAGCTGATGGGTTCTGGAGAAACACACTGAAATAAATAAAAAAAAGTTTAAAAAAAGTCAGGGGGAAAAAAAAAGTGCTGTGGGAGTTCAGAGCAAGAACTGTGTGAAGAGAGCTGGATCGTAGTCAGCTCATATTGCAGAAGCTCCTGATTTCCACACAATGCCGCTTATGTGGCCAAACCACACCTTTACCTTGAATCTAAGAAAAGCCAGAGTACATTTTCTTCAAAGACAGTATCTTGGTTTAATCTGAATACTGACTTGGGTGCTAGGTTGATAAGAGCAACACTAAGACAATTGTTCTTAAAAACTAAATTAGAGAGTAAGCAATTGTAGCAAATGCCACACGCAAATTCCCTGAATGGCAGACTGAATACGCCACTGAGTTATTGGCTTAGGTACCAACTCCTTTTGTGAATGGGGGGCATTCCTGCATGGCTTTGTAAAACAAAACAAGACAGCGCAGGTTATACAAGGGCTGGGCTGAAAGCCTCAGGAATTTCTTTCAACTAATTTTTTTGAAAGGTTAATAGCTGGAAGAGTTCTTATGTGACACATCTTAAGCAGACTATGGGAAAAAAGTGTATGTTATTTGTGATATTAATTCCTAATCCATGGTACAATGAGTCACTTATTGACCGGGGAAGAATCTAACTTATTGGAAAATCAAACTTTCTGAATATTAACTACTAAGCACCTACCCCCAAGCGAAAGTGGTAACTGGAGTACAAAATGGTTTAGTCCAGAAATAAGATTAAAAGGTCCATTTTGAGTAGAGCAAGGAAAGGAATTTACTTTTATAATTTAGGAATTATCACATTTCGGTCACCTACCCTCCTCTCTATGGAGATTAAATACAGAACATGTCTTTTCTGAAAAAATTTTTTTCTTATCTTTCCCGACTTGGTCCTATAGGTGGTAAAGAAAAGAAAAAAGGACAGTTATGAAGGTTTGTGTTATGGGGTCAAAACTCAAGTTTCTCTTCTCCCACTCTAACTCCTTGCCTGGCAGTTGAAAGTCAGCAGGAAGCAAAGACTGAAAAAACAGCACTGGGTTTCTGGGACCCAGAGATCTCACACTGAGTGATGGTGCTTGAAAGCCGGAAGTTTGTACGACCTGTGCAGTTCATTCACAATAACATGCTCACCCATTCTCAGTCTCATAGCGATAATTCTGCAGCTTTCTGGATTTGCATATTCAACTTCCTGTATGCAAAGACCAGGTACAGGTATTTGGGGAAAGAATTTTCCAAACGTTGGCAGTGTTTAAACAATAGTGACCGTGGAAAGAAGATTTCCTTAACATACTCATTTCAGGAATACTAGAAACATTCTCCCTTTTGACAAACACTTTAATAATGAAAAAGGAGAGAATGGTCTCCCTGAGATATTAGTAACCGAAACTAGACTAGTGGTCCTTAGGTGTCTGGTTATCAGTAGGAAAATGGTTTAATTGGTTATACTCATTTCTGCACCCGTCTTCGTCTTTAGGTGCAAAGATGAATATTACTACTACGTAACTGAATTATAGGACTTTACTGATATTTATTTTTTTCATGTGTTAACTTAGTTAATTCCTACAACAATTCTCTAAGGTAGGCATGGTTATTTTATCCATGTTAAACAAATAAAAAACCCAAAACACAGAGAAGCTAACGAATTTATTTAAGGTCACACAGCTTGTTAAATAGCAAGATAAACTTCAAATAAAAGGTGTGGGTCCAGAATCTACCCTCTTAACTAATGTGCTGTGCTGTAGTGCCTCTAATGAAGTAAGATTTTTTGAGGAAAATAAATTTCTTTGCTTATAGTTGAAAATGGTAGAAGAGAAAAAGGAATATTCTGGGAACTCCTGAGTCAATGTAAGGCTTCAAAAACAATGTTACCAAGAAGGAAGAGAGAAACAAGGGAAGAAATTCTAAAACAGGATCAATGGAGTCACTGTTTAAAGAAAAGAAAGGACGTATTCTCTTGGGAGGGTGTGAACTATTTATTCACCAATACCTGATGAGATATAGAACACACACACACACACACACACACACGCACACACACTAAACAAATGCAGTATCAGAAAGAATACCAGTCATATAATGTTTTAAATTCTGACGTCTTCCCAAACCTTTCCATCTTAACATCTGGACTCAAGAAAGTGACAGCGTTCTTTTAAGAGAAACGTCCATTATCAATTGTATGATATTTGGGGGCTGGAAAAGCACGCGGTGGTGATGGTGAAATTTTTATTTAGTTTTGTAAAAAACATCCTCAAACTCAACAGACTCTTACTGGAATTATATCCAATACCTAATTCCTAAACTTGTTATGGAATTATATCCAATACCTAATTCCTAAACTTGCTATTCCTTAGGAGCAGTGAGGGAAAAAAGGTGAATGTGAGCAGTTCCCGTAAAAGAACAACCTCACAAAGGGCTGAAAAAATATTCTACACCTTTATTGACATCTTTCTCTTAAACCCCATTTTGACATTCCAACTGTGAAAATTGAAAAACAAATCCACGTTACCATTAAAAAAAAAAAAATGAATGCAAGAGAACCAAGAGAACGCAAGAGAGAATCTGAGACCACACAAATTTGCCTATAATGAGTGTAGGTTACTTTTATAACGGATATAAACATCTTAAAAGTACATCATCATTACCAATTACTATTTAGTGCACATAATATACGGGATGCCGGGTTTCTTCTCTCAAGGTGCTTGTTGTCTAATGAAGAGAGTAAATTATGGTATTTTGTGGCTGTTGACATTACATATCCCTCATTAGGGTTTAGTCATATAATGACCACATGTGAGGTATATAATTTGCCAACTTTAGCAAAAGCTGGATTCTGGGGGTGAAAAAGGAGAAACAGAAGGACAGGTGGCTAGTTACATAGAACACAACCGTGTTACTGGGTTTTTAGGCCCAAGAAGCTAAAGCATCTGTCATGTGAGTCCTGAGGAAAAGACGTATTTTTAGAAAAAGGCTCTGTCTGTATATGAAAAAAAAAAGAAAGTCATTTTATGATAGATTCATCTTAATTACAATCGAGTAAACGTTAAACCATTTAGAACACTTCAGATTCACACAATTACTAGTGAGATATCTTATGCAGACTCTCGACAATCTATTTCATTTTGAATGGAAATGTTTATCATAAGATATTATTATATATATATTTATACAACTGGCAATAAAAATAGCAATGATTACATCAGTAATGACTGCTATGCCCTGAGAATGGATCCACATTATGACCAACAGCGCTGTAATACAAAGAGATTTATGACTATAGACACTTATTTGACTAAAAGGAATATTACTTTTTTATTTTCTTCTTTTTACCCCCATAAAGTTAATCTCATGTCAGACTGTGGCATGGATGTGTTTTCCCCACTTTTCTCTAGACCTACATTGAACTAGTTCCAGTTTCCACCCTCTCCCTTTTCTGCCTTCATTCAGCCTCTCATTATACACCAGATACTATTAGAGACAGATCAAAAGTACACAGAAGAACTGCCTGACTTTATTCTAGAGAGTCAGGCCAACTTCAGGGAGGAGGTGGCATTTGCACTTAGTCTTGAAGAATGAGTAGGAGTTGGTTCGGCTGAAAAGGGGAAAGACAATCTAAGCGGAGAGAAGAATGTCTAATGGCATGGAGGCACAAAATCTACTGGCATGTTGTTTCAAACAGGAGGAAAGAGGTCTGGAGAGGCAAGATGACAGGGCTGTGTGAATGGGTTTGAAGTGGATGGGAAAGCAGGAATGGAGAGAAAGGTTAAGAACAGACTGTTGCATTTCGGAGCTCACAGTATACAGACCTGTGGGCAATGGGAAATTTTCACTCCTCCTCCTACGTCTCCCTAAGCCCGTTGGTTTCTTTCCCACGGTTGGTCCATGCTACACAGCCCCTCCCACAGCTCCTCTCTATAAGCCAGTCTTGTCTTTCCAGGAAAAAGAAAATCTGCTTTTCTAACTAACCATACTCCTGATCTTTCATCTACTCTGGAAGAGTGGGATCTTATAGTCAAGTAAAGAAGTGTTCATGAATATATGTAAAGACCATCATTTTTGGAATTTATTTCATATACTTGATACTAGTAACTTTTCCCGCTCTGTAGAAAGTTTTAGTTGTAATTTTTCTAACCTGCTTTTTCTAAACTAGTAAAAGCTAGTTTTCTGGAACTAGGTTACAGACAGACTTTGGCCCATTTAACAAGGTCAGACTGTTTATTCTTGACAGAATTCTTTCCCACTGTAAAAAGGTACTTTTAAATGCCACATTCCAAGAGCAGTGCCAGTAAGCCACTGAAGCATATTTTCCCACAAGAACTGATACCATGTGCAGTCCCCACCTCACTGAAATCACCCAGTTACATAAGGTGCAGATAGTAGTCAACATCACTGTGAAATCTATTAACTGAAGTATGCCAGCAAGTATTCAGGAAACTTCCATACATTTCAAAGCATCGTAACCTTTAAAAATGAATTAACCGAAATAAAAGGGAAAGAAAGGGAAGGATAGCTTTAGAAAGAAAGAAAAAAAAGAATTTAAGACAGCGGAAGAATAGAAATCCTGTAACTTTATATTAGTATCCAAACCTAGAAGTAGTAGAGATTTTTCTCCCTTATTTTGGGGTTTTTATGGTTGAGTTGTTAAGTTTACAGCCCCACTTTTAGATTCTGCCAGGCTTCAAAATAAATACATGAGCAGCGCTAAAGTAAATTCTCCTACGCTTTCCCCTTCTTTCTTTTGGATGTTTCCCTGAGACTTGAAGGTAGATTATTCCTCTACAGCCAACTGTAAAGTTTAACATTCAAATTTATGAGGGATTTAAAAATCATCAGTATCCTTACAGATGTTGGGCGCAATGATGTCTCTGAGCCTGTGTTTTAATTCCTAGAGAAAAGGAAAGCAGAGCGCAGAAGCAACAAGGGGAGGCATTCCAAAGAGCATCATTTAGAAACAAACTTGGAATATTAGCAATAAAACAGGACAGAAAACCCAGCATTACAAAGCAATCATATAAAAGTTTGAGCTTAACTTTTAGAGAGACCTGGACAAATTAACAAAGACAGGTACCCAATCTTCTCAAGGATCCAAGTGAACTATAAGTAAGTAAAATGACTAAAAGAAATTACAACAGAGTCTCAACCTTTTCCTGTGACACACCAAGGATCACCAAAGATCTTAATTTTTCAAAAAACATACCATGCAGAAAATGTAAGTGCACAGGTTGGGGTGTGTGGAAGGTTTGTGACCTTGGGTAAAGAGGGATGAGGCACAATAATTATCAGCACGTTACGAATGGCTGTCCAGGCAGACATTCAAAGTGCAAATGTTACTCCCTCAGACCTCAAGTTACTATCAGGGAGCGACGCAGGCGATTGGGAAGATTAGCTACAAGTTGCGTCTAAAACAAATAAAAACCAACCAACCAACCAACCAACCAACTGTAGATGCTTATAATTATGACGCAATGGTCCCAGCAGCAACATGGAAAAGTCAGAGTTGGAAATTCATTCATTGATTCACTTGAAAGCATGGAGTTGGGAGAGGAAGTAAGTTCAAAGAGTAGTGAGAAATTAGATGGTGTTAGATAATGAGCAATACGAGGCTATGTGCATGGGAGTGATCTCTGGGTGGCAGTGCTAATGGGAATTCTACACTGCAAAAAAAGACTTTGCACGCCTAGCTACAGAGTTGGGAATGCATTCATTAGGCACCAGAGAATCACGAGGATTCATTTCATTAACACACCATGTACTGACAAGTGCCTACCATGTGCCAGGAAGGCACTGCGGGAAACACTAACATACCGCGTTTCCCCGAAAATAAGACCTAACCGGAAAATAAGCCGTAGCGTGATTTTTCAGGGCGCTCGTAATATAAAATAAGCCCTAATGCATCTTTTGGAGCAAAAATTAATATAAGCCTGGTCTTATTTTCGGGGAAATACGGTAGGGCTTATTATATATTACGAGCATCCTGAAAAGTCATGCTAGGGCTTATTTTCCGGGTAGGTCTTATTTTCGGGGAAACGTGGTAGTATAAGATTTGGATTGAGTGAATAAAAATGGGTATGTCCAATGTAACATGCCCAATGTCACAGAATTTCAATAACATATCTTGACTTAAGGACTTACACAATGAGACTATCAAATCCAAGCAAAATGAAGGTATTTCCACTTTTTCCTTCCTTCAAGGAAGTAGTGATATCTATAAAACCAAGAGGCTCACATATCCAAAGGATTCAAGAAGACATAAAAATCCAATTTATAGAAACATCGTTTTATATTCAATTCCAAGGACTGTGTCAGGTACTCCTGTGAATGAACATAACACAACACTCAAGTGAATTTAGAGGATATGGAGTTATCTCATTAAATACAGTTCATCAGGCTAGCCCTTGATCAAGCATGGAAAGCATATTCCCATAAGAATGTTCAATGTAAGAGGAAACAAAATTTTTTCCCCATTTTCTGTATCCCCGAGAAACCTTCTGCCTGCAAATCCTCCGCAAAGCATTTAGTGTTCTCAACATTAAGACAACGCTTGGTCTTTACACTGACACTTTGCCTCCAGCTTTTGAGATATCATCGATGGTATCATACAAGGAGTCTATATAATGGGATATAAAAACACCAGGCCCTGTCTATACCATATCTTGATAGGACATGTTGGCTGAACAGATCTATGGAGGAAGCAAAGAACATCCTGTCCTTTCTGAGTGAAACATCGTCCAGGCAGCAGCATTACAGTGAAACCGTTTTCGTCCAGAACTAATTAGCCACAGTAACCACTTATGGAGGAGCTAGAACTAGGTGAGTCAAATGAATGACTATCTTTTATACATAAGGAAAGCAGTCATTTGATTCACTTCACAAGTCTACTTGGTGCAATTAAGTACCCGCGCGTATGCACACACACCTCCAGTAGCTTTCTGTATCGTACAGCATACGGTATGTTTCTACACGGGAGACATTCTCACCGTGGTCCCCAGTGTTTGCTTCACTGAAGAGGCAGAGTTAACCTATCAGATGGTATCTCGAAATGTGTTTTATTACCGCCGAGAATGCGTAACGGAGGATCTGGATGGGTGTTCATGTTTGTTTTGGCTCTGGCATTTTCCATGTACCCAGCCCTGGGAATCCTGAAGCAAACGTGTCCTGTTCCCAGCTCTGTGCACTGCTCCATTGTGTTCCACTTCCCTCACTGGTGAAAGTGAAAACGAAACCGGCACAAACACCCCATTGTTAACTATGAAATATGTACTGGCAACTGGGAAGTTTTCACAAAACAGACCTGGTTGTGTCATGGCAAGGAGACGCTGAGCAGGGAGGGAGTTACAGGAGCCTTTCCGGCTTCAGAGGTGTGTCCTGCACTTTCCCTGAGGTGCTGAGACTACAGGGCTTTGGGTTTTTTCCATTATACTCGTGTAATGCTCTTGGTTTGATTTACTCAGTATGTACTGGCAGCATTTGCAGGCTTCTGTGGGAGCAAGTCGGCTGCCCAAGCCGAGGCACAAACCCTGCCAGCTCTCCATAGTAAATACAACATGCACGGAGAGGAAACAAGCATAAACAATTTATTTTCTCCTGTAAAAGATGACATTGTCCTCCGATCTCTGGTCCTGTTTCACTTTGTCAACTTGGTGGTGCCAACTGGGTGCTGTACAATGAGCTATTCCAAACACAGACACAGAAAATAAGCCCGGATTGTATGATGCACATATCCATGGGCCCTGTGTCCAGGTGAGTTCCGAGAGGAGGATGCTGGCCACTCTGTGAGCATCCCACATCCTGGCATGGGTGGGCAGGCCCGTGCCTTCCTTGATGCCCAGCCATTGAGGGTTCCTAAGTCACATGGCCTCATACAACGGTGTTCCTTTATAGAACTTATCTCTGTTTGTAACTGTACACTTCTTGGTATGACTATTTGATTAAGATCTGTCTCCCCATTTTGATTATATGTTCTATGAGAGCAAAGACCTTGTTAATTTCTGTCCACAGTCACCTCTCAGATTCATTGACAGTGCCTGGCATGTGGGAAGCGATCAGTAATTATTTGTTAACTGAATGCCCCAACTCCATTTTATTAATTGTCTCCCTTAGGCTTATCAAAAAGGTTCTGAATCTGCATGGTTGTTTTAGTGTTTTTTAAATGCTACCAACCCTGGGGTTGGAGGAGGAAACTATGTATTGCTAGAGGCATAAGAAAGGAATGCAAGCAATTCAATTTTTGTAATATTTGTGGTATTAAATAAATGAATACTCTTAAATAAGGCAACTTTGGGAATCTTATCAATTCCATACGAGCATAAGGAAAATCTCCAAGTGAATTTTTGTGCTTTGTAGAGCTGCCTGCTCATGTTTACTATTTACTTGTTGTCTTTTGTTGATTTCTACAGAGTGGAAAATGTTTTCACAACGCTTATGTCTTTTAATAGGGAAGATGATACGGAACAAGAAGACCTTTGGAATGTAATTCACTGAGAATTTTATTAAGTAACTAAAAAGAAGGGAATATTCTCACTGTTGCATTATGGTACAAAGAGGAATTTTTCTCTAAACTGTGTGTGTTAGGCAAAATGCTAATTTTATCTTTTGTTTAGTGATTATAGAAAGGCCCTCCAAATACACTGAAAAGTTGCTGTACTACTATTCACTATAGAGCAGAAATTGTTTTAAGGCAGACACATCCTGGCCTGCATCCCAGCATGTTAAGTTACTGAGACACCAAAAGGAACGACCTCATTTTAAGGTGTAGACTTCTTTTTATCCACGGGCGGCTTTATGTTGACCGTCCTAGGGAGTGAGTGGCTCTAATTGCCTGGGGGTTGGCAATCACATCAGGATACAGAAATGTCAACACTGGCACTGCTCTGACTGGCCTCCAGGTGGTCTCACGTACAGTGAGGACAGCACGATGTGTGTACTGCCACCATCTTGCACTAGTGATTTTAAAGAGGACGTAGGAGTGAATAGTCCAGAGAACACTTGATTTTTCCTAAGCAATGATATATTTACAAAACAATCAGGTGTGCTCAAGTGTGGCAGAAGAAGTTTCATTTGGAGGTCTGCATAAAAAATTAGTTAACCACGAGGCACTAAACTCATGCCTCAGGGTTATCCAGCTGTGTCAAAATGTGGCATGCGCTAGTTTGTTGTTTTTTAAATTACAATGTCAGCAAGACTAAACATATATATTAAAAAATGGGCTGTTGAACATTTGTGGAACCTCTGGATATATTTCGTAGACCCAGAGAATCCCAAAGAACATAGTTTGATATGTTCTGAAGTACTGGAGCCTACGGTGGGGACAAGAGCAGAAGAGTGTGTGTGGGGGTGTGTGTGTGGATTCTCCAAGCCATTTACAATCTAGTTGGTGAATTCAGAGTGAACCTGGTCACAAATTGCCTGCCAAGTCTCAGTTTCCCCACTTTCAAAATGAGGTGGTTAATAAGGAGGGCCCCAAACTCCAAACCCAATGGCAACATTATCACCCTACATGCTGCATGGTTCAGTTTAGAAAAAAAAAATAATAAAAAGATTTTACATCGTACGCAGAGAAGACTATTTTCTCCCTGAGCTGCTATTCACAGCGCTTCACGATGGTCAGCGTCATCATCGCGTGGCTGGTGATGGTCCAGGCTCTGCTCTGAGACTCGCCCGGTCAGATCCGGGGGTGCCATCAGGAGTGACCGAAACTGCTGGCTGAGTGCTTGGTCTCTGTTTCCCTTTTGTCTTCACAGATAAAAATGAGTTGCACCATACACCATATTCGACATGGGAAGTACTTAGAAATGGTGACTTTAGAATGACTCTAAATAGAATTTTAGCTAGTCTTATGCTTGCTCTATTGAATAAGCCTATATTCTTGAAACATTTCTGCCACAGAGGTTATATAATCACGAGACATGATGTTGTCGTTATCACTTACATGTAATGCAAGGGACCTCCCTGTAACCTGTTCTCTTTGGTGTTCCACAAAACTGTAATTTTTCAACTGCAGGTCACAAAAGTTAATTTTCATGGTTTCAGAGAAACTCTTCTGATACAAATTACCTAAGTCAGGTGCTAAGTATAATGGCCCCTGCTTCTCTTCCCATCCCCAGCTCTTTGCGTCCTATGGGGCCTCAGAGGCTCACAAGCAGACACTCTAGTCCGAAGATCCACACTCTGCCTGCAAGCTGCTGCCCCTTATGCTTGAGGCGAACGCACAGCTAGCACAATCTGCTGTTAGGAGGAAGACCCTAAGAATTGCTCATGCAGTTCCCATTAAGTCGGGGAATTCCAACGCCCCGAGCGTGGTAGTGTGGTGGTGGGGAAACGGGGGTTCTAGGAGGCATGTCTCCTTGGCATCCTGGATTTCAGACTCCAGGAAGGGAAGAATGGCTGTAGCATGGCGAGTGCAGGCTCCTCTAAAGCATGAGATCCAGGCCAGGGCCCCCCTCTTGTCAAGTCTAAGGTATACAATGTAGCCATCCACATCTTAATTCTACAACCTTTAAAGAAATAGGTAGAAACAACCCTTACTCCATAAGGGTACCTGTGCATGCCTCGCTGTATACTGAGCAGTAAAAACCCAATACCCACTAACGCACCTGAGCGTCATGCTGAAAGCAGCCCAGCAAAGTTAGGTGTCTAAAGGGCACTGAACCCTGCCTTATCAGATGGAGCAAGCTAAGTCACACCTACACACCTGCACCTACACCTACAGTCCAGACTTATATAATGACTATCCTAAATTAATTCCTCAACAGGTCAGCTCCTTCAAAGTGCTTATAGTCTGATAAATAAAACTCCCAAATAATTACAAACAAGATAGAAAGCAGTATTATGAAAGACATGAATAAGATACTACTCTGAAATCACTGAGGGAGGAAGGAGGAATTCATTTCTGCAGGGGGTACCAGAAGGGGACACTGAAGCCAGGCTTTGGAAGATAAGTAACATGTTAGCATTTCTCATGGCTGGAAAATGTCAGTTTTGAATCAGTTAACTTGCAGTTCCTTTAACATTCCACAGATTAAGTTGACTCCCAGTTCCTGTATGACATAACCCACTAAAAAATGTGTATTTCCAGGAAGTGGAAAAATAAATACCAGTTTAGTCTGAAAAATTGTGATTCCAAGTCTTTATATGTCACCCTGTATTTGTGAACTGACATACTGCTATACCAAATGGATTTTTCCTTTAAATAAAAAACTAAAACAATGGGAAAAAATTTACACGTAGTACCCTATAGGAATCATACCCTTTATTACTGCCATTAAATTCCAATGATCACTCTTTCAAGTAAGGTCTGCATTTGTTCTGGTGTCTTTCCCAGTTGCTAATGTTTTTCTACTTTATATCACCCTAAGTAACATAGAGTGCGCAGCACAAACTCGATATTGAAAAATGAGGTATTATGATTGCCCTTCCCCTCTTCCCTATGAAATAATTTGTCTACATTTTCCTGTCTGAACATATCGACTTGCAGCCTGAATGGAATGTTAATTGACGTTATGCACAAGCTGGGCTATCATTCCTCAAATTTAGTAAGGTTTCCTGTTTTTATTTATTGTTTTTAGTCCCCATTTGGGGGGATCAAAATAAAGGGTCTCAGTTATGGCTCATCCTTCCCTCGGTTAATGTACCCAAAGGAGGCCAGTTCCTTCCATCTGTTCCTCTGATGACCGTCCAGTTCCTATTCAAGCTTCTCCCCAGGGCCTTGAAACAACATGTGCAACTACTTCCTAGGGAAGCCGGCGATCTACCTCACCCTTCCCACTGGGGAAACACACAGACTCAGCCCTTTCTGATGTGATTATCTAAGAAAACAAGGGCTCGCTTGACCTCGCCCAACGCTGGGCTATATCCTTTAATCACCATCTTGTGTCTGTCTTCTCAAAATCGACGGTGTGCAGACAAAGAGGAAACAAGTACAACTTCTCTTTCAACGGTAAGGGCACACTCCAAGGAATCCCCTTTTAAAATTCGGGTGCCCTAGGTAAAGTGTATAATGTTGGGAAAGTAAGGGGTCTCACTTGTCCAGGTTGCAGTGTCCACATTTCGGGGGTGGGGAAGCACAATGCTTTTGTAAACTGAATGGTTTTCTAAAGGCAAATTCTCTCTCTCAGAGAATTTCCAACTCCCCTCCCAAATTTCTACTTCTCAGCGGAGGCATGACTGGAATGCGGGGAAACCATTTTTGTTGTGCAGAACATTAACCTCCTGGCAGCCACCTCCTTTCCCCAAGTCACTGTGATGACCGAAGACGTGGCTAAACATTTCTCAACAGCGCCCCACACCCAGGGCGGTGCTGCCCCTGACCGAGAACCACCTCAGGCTAAAGATGGACTGGATGTGAAAAATGAGTTACCCGAGAGGACACTTTAAAAAAAAAAAAAAAGACTTCATCTAATGTTTTGAGGGTCATTTCTACAGACATCACTGAATCAAACAGATTCTCCCCATCGACCTTCTGCCTCAGGAAAGCAGCATAGCAAAGGGCCATTCCTTGGCGTTCTGTATCTACGGTTGAATCACTATAGGTAAAACAGGTCTTTCAAAGAGAAGGGTTATCACTGCCTACTTCCGGGCTTCTCTTTTTATCTTTTGGGGCAGAATGTCACAAAAAGTCATCTTACAGGAACTATAAGGAGAAATAGAAGCTAACCAAAGTCAACAGCTATTATAGTTTTGTGTCCGAATGAGACAAAGAACAGGATATCGTAACTATCATCCTTTGCCAAAACAGAGCCTTTCAATTTACCCTTTCTCTTCCGGCCTGACAGAATGCTTTCCTTCTAACCACCACCCAGCAAGGTGATGCTACTTGTTCCTGGGTGATCCAAGTTCACTGTACACTTATTTTTTTCTTTACAGTTGGCACTATAGCTTCAGAGGAGTGTTTTCTCAACAGAGCGGTGCAGGCACCCTGGCTGTTCCTCAGACCAGGATGCTGCAGACAGGTCAGCGTTCCTGGTGCTCTCTCTTCCTTGACCTTGAACTGTTTCCCCAAACACTATATATGCAGCTCTGAAAGTAGTGGTTATGGCAAAAAGCATTTGGAAACTTCATAACTGATTCTTTTCTAGTGTCTAAGATGCAACCGGCTGCTTCTGCAATGGGTCCTGTTCACAACAAGCCCCGTTCGGATGTGCCTATAGTCGTAAGCAGAATGCTTTCCTTCTACCCATGGCCAGATGAAAAAGTGCAGACATTTTGTCTACCTGCTGACCACTGGCAGTAATGACAACAGAGGTGTGAATGGGGGGCAGTTTGCCATTTAAAAGAGGAAGAATAAATTTAATGAAATGAACAGCACTCTCTCACTCACCACTGAGGTAAGAGCCATCTGAAAACTGTAGATGCGGGCAAGGCCGAAGTCAGCCAGTTTTATTTGTCCACTGCTGGTCACCAGAATGTTCTGTGGTTTTAGATCACGATGTACTACTCGGTGAGAATGAAGAAAGTCCAGACCTCGGAGAAGCTGATGCATCATGTCCTAAATAAAAGCAAAAAAAGAAAATCAATGAACAATCAATATGGAAATTCAACATGCCAACTCCTCAGCATTTAAGAGTGCTTGGCACCCAGAAAGCATTTGATGAATATTTGCTGAATAAATGAACTTGTCTTCCTTCCTACCTTTCCACTCTCCCATTGTCAAGATCACTACAAAAAATTATTTTACTCCTCTCACCTCGTATTTTATTAACGAAAGGAAAATTTATAATAGTTTCAGATGGTACAGGAAATATTCTGGAAGGATGTATACCAAACTGGTATCAGGGGTTAACGTTAAGGAGAGGAAGTAGGAGGTTGGTGAGAGGGGGATATTTTTTACTTCATACACTCTATATGGTTTAATATTTGATTTCAGTAATTAAAACCCAGTGAATGATAATAACATTAATGGTAATTCTTATTATTTTTATAGCGCCAGATACTAAGCAGACACTACGAGTCCAGCACTGTTCCAAGCACCTTGTTTAATAACTCAAATAATCCACACCCGTGCACTGAGGTCAGTCATATCACACCCCATTTTACAGGTCAAGAAACTGACACACAGCCGGTGTATGTTAATTAGTCCAAAGTAACACCACTAGCCTGAGTCTTGATTCAGAGTCCAGAAGAACTGGATTCAAATCCTCAATGCACTTCTTTAGTAGACCAATGACCACATTAGCATGTAAAACCGGGTAAGCCATTTAACCTCCCCAAGCCTATTTTTCTGTCTGTAAAATGGCAAAGCAACAACACCTATTTTGTGGGATCATGGTTTACAAAGCACTAAGCAGAGTAGCAAGCATTTAATAAACGGTAGCGATTATTGCCATCATCATTAACCAGCACAGAGCAGGCAGGCATTCAGAAAATAAACCAGTATCACATCTTTTCCTAATTTTAGCACTGATAAAATTAGATGCAAGATTTAAAACTCGGGAACAGTATCTGAAAGGAGGAATTTAAAACTCTGACCATGATGTGATCCTCTGAAATCTGGGGTTAATAAGATTGCTCTACCCCTCAAAATCCTGTGAGGACAATGTGTACAAGGGAGGACAGAATTATCTTGTCCATGTAAGGGTTAGACAAATGACGAGGCAGCGTCCTGGGCTGTAGAGCTGGTGGGGGCAGCGAGGACACACTTGTTCAGCAGCTGGACCACTCATCCTCTCATGGAGAACCGTGTGTCTGGTTATTGGCTTCAGGTACTGGTTCTTCCTTCAGAGTTGGGAGTTCTGTCTTTACATCCCAGTTTGGTTAAAACCAAAGCCTTAGCTTTGCCCTTTAGATAAGGGAGAAGATAGTGCTTCCTTTTCCTAGTATTATGAGATTTAAATGAAGTAATAAGGTATGCCAAGGGGTAGTGCGGTTTTTGGCACGTGGTAATCCTTGAATAAATGATAATCACTGGTGTCTCATTTGCTGGGGGAGACAGAGTCACAAACAACTGTAAGAAAATGTGGCCAGTGCCACAAGGTCAGTGAAACCAAGTGCTAAGGGAGAGCGTGCAATGTCCGAGGTGTACTGAAATCCTTTTTGTGATCCACCTAAATGGATACAGTAGTCCCTCCTCCCCACCCCTCTCACCCCCGTTATCTGTGGTTTCACTCTCCGTGGTTTCAGTTAGCCAGGGCCAACGGTGGTCCAAAAACATGAAATGTAAAATTCCAGAAATAAACAATTCATAAGTTGTAAACTGCATGCTGTTTTGAGTAGTAGTGTGACAAAATCTTGTGCTGTCCCACCTGGGACATGAGTCATCCCTTTTGTCCAGTGTATGCACACTGTATACACACTCTGGCTTTTAGCAGCGGCTTACAGTCACACTCTGGCTTTTAGTCACTTAGCAGCGGTTAGATCGGTTATCAGATATTTTGAGAGAGAAAGTGAGTGAGCACATTCACATAACTTTTATTACAGTACATTGTTATAATCGTTTTACTTTATTATTGGTTATTGTTAATCTTTTACTGTGCTAATTCATAGGTATGTATGTACAGGAAAAAGCATAGTATACATACGATTTGGTACTATGGTGGTTTCAGGCACCCACTGGGGGGGGGTGTCTTGGGACATTCATATCCCCTGTGGGTAAGGGGGGGACTACTGTATTCTGGACTGGCAGGGGTTACCTTCTAAATTTCCAAAGGTGAGAAGTCTGGAAAAGACTGCACCATCGAAGGACAGTCCTTCACAACTTAAGAAACCACTACAGGTCAAACAACTTGCAACGAATAAACAGGAGTGTGAAAATGAAGCACAAAATGTCAAGGAAAGCACTCTTCTGCTGTGGCAAATAAGTCTTTATTGGAAACATATGCACACACTTGTAAGCACTAAATTTTAAATAGCATGACTAACTTGAATAATGTCATGCTGGCTCATCATCTTTAGCTTCTTACGCATTAAGTACCAACCATTTAAAACAGCACAAAGAATAAATCTGCTTGGTTCATGTTTCAGTGTTCAAACAATTTAAGCAGCCAATTAGCAGAACACAATTTTTAAAATTTGAACTAATTAATAATAAGGCTCATCTATATTTATAAAAAGCCTGAACTAGAGTTAAAAAAAAATGTGCATGGCTTTTATTGTGCATTTATTTATACAGCATATATTATAGTTTTCTTAATTATAAAATTGGTGTATGCTTAATGTGGAAAATTATAAAAATTTTAAAAATTCCAGAGGAAGAAAAAAAAATCACTCAAAGTCCCACCAGTGAGAGAACAGAGAAACCTTCAGTGTTAAATAATTTTTGTGTGTCTTTCTTATCTGTGTCTCAAAACTTACATGTATTGCTGTGTTTGTAGGTATAAATATAATGGACATTTATATTATGATTATAATTTATGTAATTATAATCATTATATAAACATTATATACTTGTGCTATATTATGTTAAATATATTTATAAATAAGATGCCTGTTATTCTGTACATATTATTTTGTGGTTGTTGTAAAACATTTAACAATTCATTATGACTATTCTGCCACTTCAAAAAAACTCTTCAACAAAAACTTTTTTTATACAATGTGATTTTTAATGGCTGCATGGTTTTCCTCCCTGTGACACGCCTTAATCATTATTTGGTTTTAGTTGTGTTATTTGGAACTTATACCAAGAGTCTAGTTCTCCTTTGTTTAAAGGCTGGACTAGATGAAAATGACTTAGTATTAACATCGCATCTTAAGCACGGGTTCAGCAGTGCAAATCCACATAACTGCACTAACACTGATTCCACATAAATGATGCCAATTGATGTAGGAAAAGTTAGTTCTACATAAGAATTACCATTCTTCAGATTTTGTTAGGTTACTATAATCTGTTTTTGGTTAGCAAACGGGGTTTTCTTTTACACTTATAATATCTAGCTACCTTTAGAGTTTTGAACTACTGAGATTTGAACTAATGATTTAAAAAAAAATCTTGCCAAAAATCTCATTACCTTCAGCAAACCAATTGTGAGATAGGCTGAGGAACATAACGGACGCGTAATAAGTATGGTTTGGGGACCCTCCCTCAACCTTTAACCATCACTCATTGGAACACCTAATCTCAAAAGGGAAATACGCTCAAACTAGTCTCAGGAACTCTGGTTACAATGAAGACATGGTCCCAATTCTTGAGAATGGTATGGACACTACACAAGGTAAGAAAAAACACCTTTCCTTCAGAATCACAAGTGCTCTGATCGAAGACGTTTCAGAGGATTTACTACTTAAATTTATTATCTGTTCTACCTCAATATATAGTTTCATGAGACGTACTTTTTTTTTTTAATTTTATTTTTTTTAATTTATTGGGGTGACAATTGTTAGTAAAATTACATAGATTTCAGGTGTGCAATTCTGTATCACATCATCCATAAATCACACTGTGTGTTCACCACCCAGAGTCAGCTCCCCTTCCATCACCATACATTTGATCCCCCTCACCCTCATCCCCCAGCCCCCAACCCCCTTACCCTCTGGTAACCACCAAATTACGTTCCCCAGATTAATTTTCAAACCCGTGGCCATCCTGTGGTCACCGACTGCCCTCCAATCCCCTCACCCTCCCCCCCACCCCTCCCGCCCATACTTTTAAATTAGCTCAAGATTTTAATCAAAATTAATCTGTTTTATACAAGGCAAATGTTTCACAGTAATCCTAGTGACACAATGCAATGAAACTACGGATACTGCCAATTAAAGCTCTTTAAGTTAAACACAGGTTTCAAACCTTTTTATGTTACAATGTACAATCCTGGTATAAAAGGTTTGAACATCCTGCCATCCTTATGATAAACAGTCACTTGGGGTTTCACTCCGTATCTTTCTGAAACAAGTGATGCTGAAGCAAGTTTCCAAAGGACACCATCACAGAACAAAGTCTGGCTCCTAGTGACTTTAGGTGGAGTTCTGCCCTGGAACTCCCCTAAAAAGACTCTGGACTTCAGTCTGAATACCAGAAATATTTACAGCCTTGTAATTGTTTCTTTTAGGTGTTCAAGAACTCTAATCCTCTTATTTCTTTAAAAACAAAACAAACAAGCAAACTGAAAACCTACCTCAAGCTTTTCTAACGGGAAAAAGTTTTACCCTTGGGTCTCTTTTTCCAACTATAAAAAAGTATATGTACTTCCCCAAGATACTAAAACCCGCCAATTTATTCCATACAGCAAGTCACAGAAAAGATGCCTTTTAATGGACAATTCTGTACTTGTGGATACATCAACCTAATCGAAGTGATATATTCACTCCTCAAAATTTTAGCAACAAAAAAGCACATCAACAGTTTATCTATTAAAAAATTTTAAATAAGACTTATACAACTTATAGTCAAGGATAGTCATTTTTTCCCTTCTTATGTGTAAACCAGTCTTTTCACATTTGTTATTCAAGTTTTGACAGAAATATCTTCAGAATGATTTGTTGTTTCCTATAAAGGGTATCAGAGACACTACAGTCTAAAATAGATCACATATAACAAAGGTTTTTTATACTGAACTGATAACACTGACTTCTGGTAGGGGTTACGATTACCGGAATAGAAATAAAAGATCACATGAGCCTATACATAAAAGGTGTTGATAAACTTATAGAAAGTAGAGGACTATTGACAATAATGAGGGCTAGTCCCAGGATCTCAAGATCTTTTCATTTTTAATATTTTTGCTGATATATATATATATATAATTTAGATATATAATTTTATACATTTTTATATATTTATATTTTTATAGAAAAATTTATGTCTTTATATTTTATATAAATGTATATATACATAAAATATATATATATAAAATTTTTAGTTGCAGTAAAATATACGTAACATAAAAGTTACCCTCTTAACCACTTTTAAGTGTACAGTTCAGTGTTAAGTATATTCACACTATTGTACAACCAATCTCCAGAACTTTTTCAACTTGCAGAACTGAAATTCTATGCCCATTAATTAAGAACATCTTCCCTATTTCTCCCTCTTGGCCCAGATCCTGGCAACCATCCTTCTGCTTTCAACCTCTGTGAATTTGACTATTCTGGATACCTCATATAAGTGGAATCATACTATATTTGCGTTTTTGTGACTGGCTTGTTTCACTTAGTATGTCCTCAAGGTTCATCCATGTTATAGCATATGTCAGAATTTCCTTCCTTTTTAAGGCTGAATAATATTCCATGGTGAGCGCACGCGTGCATGTGTGTGTGTATTATGTGTATACCACATTTTGCTAATCCATTAATCTGTTGATAGATATTTGGATTGTGTCTACCTTTTGGCTATTGTGAATAATGCTGTGATAAACATGGGTGTACAGATATCTTGTTGTGACCCCATTCTCCATTCTTTCGGATATATATACCCAGAAGTGGAACTCCTAGGATCTTTGAAAATTACAGTTCTCCTGCAAAATGTGTACAATACCATGTTTCCCCAAAATAAGACCTACCCCCAAAATAAGCTGAGTTAAGGTCGTCAGCCAGACGGATGCATTTAGTACGTTATGACGATGTTCCAGAAGAAGATGACATGACTGTATTTGAATAAATGTAGATTGTTGTACATGAAAAAATAAGACATCCCCTGAAAATACTCCCTAATGCATCTTTTGGAGCAAAAATTAATATAAGACCCAGTCTTATTTTCGGGGAAATATGGTATAAGACCCGGTCTTATTTTTGGGGAAACACGGTATTACTACATAAACAATGAAGGAGTGAATAACAAAGCCATGTTAGATCCTGGACATTCAATCAGGAAGGTTCTTATGCTCACTCCTTCCACTTGTGTGCTCAGGGAGCATCTGCTGTAAGACCCCACATCAAGCTGACTGTACAGTACACACCTTTTCCTCTAGCTCAAACCTTGACAGGAGCTCCTTCATGCTTTCACTGATCAATCCACCAACGATAAAAATGGGCTGCAAAAAACTGCTTTATAAACAGGTTTCCCTACTTTTTTCTCATTTTGGTCCTCAGGAGTACCCAAAGAATGCTTCATCCAAAAATCACAGAGGGTAAAAAACAAATTCTGACAAAGCAAAACAAGGGTTAAAGCAGGTTCCTTAAAAAGTCCTATCACTTGGAAAGTTGTAATTGTTGGTGAATTCAAAGCAGGCAATAAATGGGAGGACCTGGAGATAAGCTACAAGATACAGTGAGAGCTGTCAAGCGGGGCCATATTGCCAGTTACTTCAGCACGGTGGGTGTGGGGGGGTGTGCTGGCAGGAGGGGAGGAGGCAGGGCAAGGAGATAAGTGAGTAAGGTGACCCTGCCTTGGGGCTCTTCAGCAGAAGCAAATGCAAGGCCCTAATTGCCAGGGCTGACTTTCTATTTTTACTGCTTCTAGGCAACTAGATAAAAGCACAATAAAAGTGGCTGTGTATATAACTTTGATTAATAAAATATGTATTCTGAAGAGAGAACGAAAGAATTCATTCCTGGAAGCAATGATAATGCTGAGTAAGTAAAGAATCAGTCTGAACTAACCAGAAACAAGAACAACTGATTTTCACCAAGCCTGGAAATGTTATTTGCTATTTGAGGCACAATGGACAGTCTGAAAGAAGAAATCATTACTTCAACACGACGGCTATTATCGACCCACAGTGGAAAGTCAAAAAAAAGAAACTGCAACTACAAATATGCAATGTTAATTATAACTTCTTCAGAGCAGGATATAAAAATCAACATCGTATAAATAAGAAAATATAAAGTACATAAAAAAGAAAATACAATTTTGGCTAATGACCCAAACAGTTTCTGTCCTATGAACATTGTTTTGTAATTCTTTTGAAAGCATCGAATAATATTCTGTGGATATTTCCCCATTTCAACATATTCTTTATAAATTTTTGTTTTTAAAAACAGTATGCTTTATAATGGCTGCATTTGGACAGAATATCTTCTCAGAATCTTTCCCCAGTCTCCCTTTCAATTCCCTCTTTTGAGAATGGACCTCTCACTCTGTACTTCCCTCCTCTCCAAATGAGGTAATGTACTAGACAAGTTGGTTTTCCACAGAGTGGAGCGTATGATCATTTGCCTTACGGTGGCAGACACTGCTGGTTGCCAGCCATGAGGGATTGGTCCAAGGGAATCACATTCCCATTTGCTAGGAATGGATCTAGGGAGGGACATGAGACCCAGTCCTGGCCAATGAGATGTCTGGGCAAGCCTGCTATAGAGCTCTGGGAAGTCATTTTTTCCTTTACAAGAGGACCTCAGTATGAAACTCTTCTGGTGTACTTCCTCCTCCCCTCCACGAATCACCCTAAATGCTACTGCTGGAGGACATGAACTGGCAGCTGTAGCAACCATCTTGAAACATAAAGGGAGACGATCTGCACACATAACATGCCAGCGTGTAATGAGAAAAAGTGTCTGGGTCTTGGATGACATCGCTGCATAGCTGAATCAATTTTGGGGCTGCCCACCTCTGGCCTTGCAGTAGATGTCACCAATGAAGGCCCTAATTTAAAGCTACTTTGTTCATTGAGTGCCCTGTAACTTGCAGTTGAAATTTATTCTAACAAATCTAACTTAACTAAAATTGTATTAACTAAAACCTGTTAAGGCCATTACCTTTCATTTACAGCCCTCGTCCCCGTTCTCCCCAAGGAGACTGTACCGACCTTCCTTTCTTGTTGCCGAAGATCCCTTCCAGGTCGTTATCCTTTTCTCTTTGAGACTGATACCTCCTTCCATGAATGTTCACGATATCCCCTTCTTCATTGCTATCACTTGCTGTCAAAACTCCATACTCCATAGCTCACCCTCTCTTGCTCACCCTCACTATCTTCCTGCATGGCTTCAACATCCCTAGGATGCCCGAGCTAACACCTTAGCTTCAGAGAACTTTGACTTCCTTATCCCCACTCCATTTTTGCCATCTACTCCCATGGCTAAAACCAGGAATGTGCTAATACTCACCTCCGATCTTTTTTTTTTTTTTAACTAAAAATAATTTTTTGAAGTTACTTTAACTACATTTATTTGGATATCAAAACGCCGCTTCAATTAACATAAGCTTATTAGAGAGCGTAATTAATGAAATTTGGAGAGCAACTTAGTCACGCATCACTTGCCAGCTCTGCCAATTCCTTCACTTCTCTCGCTCCATGGTCATTCTACCTTATCCTTTATGCAAAGCTTAATCCTCAATTAGCCCCACTGCGCTCTTTCTCGCCTGTGATACCTGTGTTGCAGGGAGCTGTTACGGGGGAAAGATGATCACATGTGTGTTCATTATCAATATGAAGTCAGTCATCAACCCTGACTCCTTAGTGACACCAGGTGACCTTACAGTTCCCTAGTCAACCCTCGTGCTGTCCTTGTAGGACAGTCTAATTTTTTCCTGCTGTCCCCTACCTTAGCATCTCCCTTCTCCTTTTAGCACACCAGTGTGCACTCTAATTCAAAGAGAAACACAGACCATCAAGGGAATGCTATCAACTCCTGTGCTCCGCCTATACATTTATAAACACGGGTATCTACCCTTCTCCCTCATCTCTTGGTAGGAAAGGTTTCTACTTCTTTCTATGCAGTATTCATCTTCCTCCTATGCTCTGGATAGCATTCACTCCAGCTTCTTCAAGTACCTTGCCTTGCTCTCCTAACCATTCCCCTTCCCTACTATACCTGAGACTTCCTCCTTCTCTATTGTCTCTTGACCAGAAAAAACCCAAGCAATCCCCTTCTTTTCTCAGCCAATGGTCTGTATACAGCAGTGCACATTTTCTCATTCCTCACCCATGTCTCATCACTGTAGTGAATGGAGATACAGCAGCTCCTGACAGACCACCAATAACCACCTTCTTGCCTCAACCAATGGGACATTCCATTCTTAACCTCGCCACAGCATTTCACAATGGATACCTCTTCCCTCTTCACTGTTCTCCAAAATGAAAAGATCTTCTTTTGATTAGAATCAAAGTGCTTTTGATTAGAAATATAACACATATTAACTTTTAAATTAAAAAAATCAAAACACAAGGAAAAGGAAGGAAATAAATCCCACCCACAATTCTTCCATTCAGAGATAACCACAATTAACATATTGGTGTATCCTTCCATTAATTTCTCTCTCTGTATACACTAATACGGGTAGTTATTCTGCTTTATAAAAGGAATCATAGTGTATACGGTTTTGTAATTGCCTATTTTATATCATAATGTATACTGAACTCATTTGTATGTCAATAAATACAGATCTATTGCTCAATTTTTAATGGGTGTGTGCTATTGCTATTTTCTATACTACCTTTAGCTAAAGGTTTTAAGCATTTATTAAATTACCCACTTTTTAAATGCCACTTTTCTCATGTTCTAAGTTACTTGAATTTGTTTCTGGACTTTGACTTGTTTGGTTGTTTAAAGAAAGTACCTCTCTCCTTTAGTAATCAAATATTTAGAATATGTTTTACTACCTACCGTGTTTCCCTGAAAATAAGACCTAGCCAGACCATCAGCTCTAATGCATCTTTTGGAGCAAAAATTAACATAAGACCCGGTCTTATTTTAATATAATGTATATATATTTAATATAATGTATATAATATAATGTATATAATATGTAATGTATTTAATATAATGTATATAACATAACATAACGTAACGTAACATAACACCGGGTCTCATATAATATAAGACCGGGTCTTACATTAATTTTTGCTCCAGAAGACGCATTAGAGCTGATGGTCCGGCTAGGTCTTATTTTCAGGGAAACACAGTAATAGGGCAAGTTTCCTCTTCCCATTCTTTATAAAACATTCCTGGATATTTTTACATATTATTATTCTGGACTGATTTTAAGATCATTTTACTGAGTTCCCATATCCTCCCCCAAATCCCTTTAGTATTTTTACTGACTTTTAAGAAATTAAAAATTAATTTGAGAACTAATACTTTTACAATACTGACTCTTTTCTTTTCACAACAGGGTGTGGTTATTTATTCAAGTCTTCTTTTGGGTCCCTCACTCAAGTTTTGTCATCCCCACCTCCCATATAATTCCTACTCCTCTGAGGCCCCCACTACAGTGGATCTGGTCCTCAGCCTTCCTTACATATACTGTATGTACCGTGTCCCTACTGATCTCATTCCTCAAATCTATCCTTAACTCTCTGGCTAGTCTGATCTTTTTAACATGCAAACCTGATCCTACCAGATCATTCTCAGGCTTGAGCGCCCTCTGACATAGCCCGCCTAGATCTCTGGTTTTGTTTGCCTCCATCTCTACTCACTCACTGCCCTATGGCCCCATCTTCTGCGAGTGCGGCCTGCTTTAATCGCTCTTCCTCCAGATACACTAGACTCCTAGCATACTGTATTAACAGGTGTCACTAAATGTTCAATGACTTTTCATAGCGAAGTGAGGCCCAAATTAAATTGGAAATGACCATGACATCTACAGAAGCCATTAGCTTAAAAAATAAAATAAAATAAACTTGACTGACTCCTCCCAAGGAGGAATATTTTAGCAGGTGACGGAACTCCAAGGGAATCAGAAAAAGTAGGCAGGTTTGGATTAGGGGATAAGGACCAAAGAAGCATGGCATATAAATCAGTATTCCTACCTACTAGCCATTAAAATATCTTCATATGTGTTATGACTTTTGGTTTATTACTTCAGAAATATAATACTCCTACGCCTACAATGAACACAGTATGGAATAAAAATAGTGAAGCAGGTTTCCGTTCTATTTTACCACCCCTGTTCAGACTTCTTGTAGCAACTTGCCCATCTAGAGGCATGGATTTTAGTATGTTGTTCCACAGCTAGAGTTACAACTATAAGCAAGTCACTTAGCCTCTCTCATCTCTAAGAGAAGCGCTCTATGGAACAAATCAGTCTGCCTGAGTTATCTATCACTTGGAGGCAGAATTGGACGACTGGGTGAATCTCCTAATAATATTTTAATGTCATATTGTCACATCCGTGTTTCTCAAAGTGTGGTCTTTTAATGCAGTGCTAGTGACTAAGTTCCATTTCATCGTCACCACTAGCCTACAGACTAACCAAGTCCCAACTTTTCTGACCCTCAGTTTTTCATTTATGAAAAGCAGGACAAATTCCTGCCCTGCCTGCATCATAAGACTACAGAGATAACTGAGATATTTGATTATTTTACATTATATGTTTGATTTGTTTTTTGAACTATCAAGGGCTATTAAGCTAGACTGTAAATTCCATGAGGAACAGGAATGTGTTGCAAATTTTATATCTCCACAGAATCCAACAAGGCACCTTATAGAGAGATATTGGTTGATTTTACTTGATTTGATGGATCACTCAATAGTTTATAGATAGGCGTTAAGATAATACATAATGACTTCTGCTCTTGGCTCTGTCACAGGAGTTATGTACCCTTACCAATTAAAAAGATTCCTGAGTTGGTAGTGAAAAAAGGTCCTGATTCTGTATTGTGGTTTATTGGTTATTCACTAAGAATTTGTTGAATACTTGCCAAGTGAAGGCACAAAAGAAGTACAAAAGAAATTCCTCTTAGACATGTATATAACCTAAGTGAGCCAACTGCACGTGAGATGTAAACTTCTATTTCTGAGGACAGTATGATGTAAAAGAAAGACTGAATTCAGAGCTAAAAGTACTGTATCTAAATTTCTGCTTACTAGTTATATAATCGAAGGCAGGTCATTTGCAACCTTTGTGGGCCTTGGTTTTCACATCTATAAAAATGGAAATAACCTCAAAAAGGAAAGATTTAATAATATATTATACATGTATTATATATTATAATATATAATACACATTATGTATTATATATAATATATATGATTATATATTATATATTAATACATATTATGTTATATATTAATATATTATAATACATATATCTATATATTATAATATATAATGTATTATATATTAAGTAAGAAATTACATATTTAAGTGCTTTTTTACATAGTACAAAGTACACACACATAATGAATTGCTACCACTTATACAAAAGAAATATGAAGCCCCTACTATGTGTAATGCTTTGTGCTAGGCCATGTTACATACAAACACCTGAAGACAGGGAGCTCCTATTTTAATGGAGAGAGAAGACATAAATATGCACCTACACACTTCAAATCAGTATGTGGCACGGACCACAAACGACAGAGTACTGTGTAAGCAGAGAGGAGGAAGCAGCATCTAAGCCGACCTTGGCGGTCGGTTACCATTAGGTTTGGTGGGGGGAAGCATCTGCCTAAAAAAACACACGGCGGCTTAGAGGAGGGCAACTGCTTAGGTATTTGGAGGCCAGCAACAGCCCCTGGGGAGGGCGCACTGCTAAACGGGACCACACTGCAAAGGACTTCATTGCGGGGCTGGTGTGGGGAGTTTATAGTGTCGTACGACGTAGTCAACGGGAAACTAGTGAAAATGTGTACAAGAATAGCATGTTATTGTCGATATTTTAGCACACAGAGTGGATGGGAGGTGGTGTCAGGATGCTATTATTCTACTCTGTACATGAGACAGTAAAGGGTATGAATTAGACATGTCAGAAAGGTCAACTTTAATGGGCCATCTTTTGAGGGCTCTACTACATCTTCAGGTTACACAATGGGTGACCTTGGGCCTGTCATTTAACTTTCCCTCTCCTAGCATCTAGCCTTAGTTTCCTTATTTGTAAAATGGGGACAACACTTTCTTGTAGGGGGGTAGTGAGGACTAAAAACAATGTGTGAACCTCCCAGCTTGGATAACAGTCTGGAACTAGTGCACTAAATCAGGAAGAGGACCCACCATTAGCAATGGTATCTGGAAACACTCTCTCTAGTTTTCTCCTGTTAGTACGCAGTCTCTCATCTTCCCAAACAGCCATTATTAAGATCAACAAATACAATTGTGTGTATATTTAGAGGATACAATCTATAAAATATTAATTGTTTTAGTTAAATCAACTATTATGTTTCCTCTTCTTAATTTTGACAGTCTAAAAATTGCTAGCATTTTAGGTCTAGAAGGCCCTTAGAAATCATCTGTTATTATTCATTGAATGTACTATGTCTCTTTTTGTAAATAACCCAGCTTTCCAAGGTTGCTTTAAGTTATTTTCTCTATGGGGCCTCCAACTGTCCTGTGGGTGCTCTCACAGAATAATAACCATGTACTGTAAAAATGCCATGTAAATTTTTACTTAGTCAACATATATATTCAGAAGCCACTACTGAGTCAAGAAAAACATTACCAAATGAACTTTCTTACACAATTAACTCTGGTTGCTTTCCCAACTTAACAAACAGCAACTAGAATTTGAGATATTATTTCCTCATGCTATTCTATTAGTGCTGAACTGTGTGCATTCCAATATAGAGAGGGGGAGAGGAACAAAGGAGGGCTCTGAAAAGAACACTTAGCTGCATTTGGTCAAAAAATGGTCTTTACAAGGGTTTTTATTATGGGTCATAAAACACTGCTTACCACAGTGTACCTCTTCCCTGAAGAAGAAAAGAAATCCTTGCCGTAGTGAGAAGCCGAAAACAACACAGAGGGGTATTTGTGCCTCCTTCCCATAAACACATCTGTGCGTATTATCTGCTTTGGGCACAGCTGCATGCACAGCTGTTTATGGGGGGCGTGCACAGAAGAGATGGCACTTCAAGACTTTTTACTTCGTGTGGTTGCAAGGATAGCATGTTTAAGCTGAAGCCTGTTAGGAGACAGGCAGCAAATGTATCTTGGGGGGGTTGGGGGGCGGGGAGGGCCACAGGCTCCTCACCAATAACTTCTTCAATCCACAGATGAAGAGGCTCTGTGTGGTCATATCGAGTCGGGAAAAGCATGGAGGCCAGGAGAAAAGGGGATCCTCTGGCTAAATGGAACTGAAGAGCTATTCACCAAGGCAACAAAGAGAACTAGGTTAAGAATCTCATAAGTAGCTTACAAAGAAGAATTCGGCAAGGTAACATTAAAATAGGCATTATAACAGGAATTCTCCAGGGAAAGATGGACAACACTACGGCTAGGGAACTCTGAGTCTTACGAGTATCCTGTCACTTCTTGGATGGGTTGTTGTCTCCAACATGTCCCTCTTGCCTTCAAATCTTTTCTTGGCCCACCTAAATAACGCCCCATCAGCTTTTTGGATCATTGTCTTTTCAGGCACCACAAAATCCTCCTCCACTTCACCTTACGCTGATCTTTCAAGACTTAACCTTAGTAAATACCTGCCCATCCCTACTCCTACAATTAAAACTGCTGAGAGAAAATCACCACACACACGCTGGAGGGGTTACCCGTCATAGTTGCCAGTTTCATCTGGGCTTTCAGTGTTACCTTCTCGGGGTCCCTGGGAAGCTCCCTTTGCTGTTGTCCAAAATGGTTACTACAAATATTCACCATTTGTTTCTGAGTCCCAATTATGTGTATCAGAAGTATCTTAAATTCTAAATTCTGCTTTCATTTCCTCATCTCTTTCATTCATGGCTCCGAGCATGATTTAGTCATATTCTGAAGCACCCCAAGTCATAATGGCAGCTGGGACTGCTCTCTTATTTCAGACATGCAAACTTCAATGCTTTCTGCTCAGGTTTTCTAGAATATTCCACAGCAACTGCAACCTCAATATGTCCCCAAATAACAACAGTGTCTTTACCCCCATAAAAATCTGTTCCTCAACCTGTATTTCTTACCTTGTATAATGGTAGCACCATCTACCCAAATGACCAATCCCCAAATCTGACAGACATTTTAGATTCCTTCTCTCCTAGCTAATCTGTTTCTAAATTGCCTTTCAAATCAGCCCTTCTCTCCCATTTCCACAGTCCTTGTCAAGTCACTAATCTCTCTTTACTGGATGGCTGCAACAGTGTCCCAATACAGATAGCTCCTATCTTTACATTTACGCATCTCTAATCTTTTCTCCACAGTGTTGACTAAATGATATTCCTAAAATGTACATCTGAATCATACAGAAGTCCCGTCCTGTTCACTGTAAGACAAAGGTAGAACTTAACTTGCTACCGAAAGCACTTTAATGTCTGACTACCTACCTACCTAACTCTGCTTCATTTCTGGCTGTCTCTATGTTCTGAAGGTGATACGCTCTATATTATCTCTGCAATGCTATTACTCCCTGTGCCTAGAATGTTCCCTCCATTGCTCTACCCTCCAGCACACACATTTTGTCTGTCTGGCTGTTTCCAATTTGTCTTTCAAGACTTAATTTAAGTAGCCCTTGGCAAAGTCCCAGGCAATTCTCCTCACACCCACAGACTAAGCTAAGCCTCCTCTTCTGTAGCTGCACGGCACTCTTAGTAACGGTCCGGTTACAGAGCTTACCCTACTTCACTGTAACCGTGACGTCTCCCTCACTAGGTTAGAGCCCCTGAACGCTGAAGAAGAAACTGGAAGTGGGATGGGGTGAGAAAAATAAAGGAGCATCCCAGGCATTTTATAGACATTATTTTCTCCCCAGGCACTTCGCATACATTATTGCATTTAATTCTCAGCAACCCCTAGAAGTAAATTCATATTCATTCATTCTAAATTCATGTCACGGGCCAACTCTGTGGCAGGTGCTGTGCTGGGCTGGAGAACAACGGTGCCAGGTCTCATGGAGCTGACAATGAGGGGGACGGGGGTGGGGGGAGGCTGATTCTACGAGGTCAAGCCAGGTCCCTACCACGCAGTATCAGCTCCACACGTGACCAGGTGCTTCAGCTCAGCAGCTCAGAACTCAGGCCTCAATGAATAAGTATGAAGGAAATGAACAAAAAAACGTTTTAAAAATATGCTATGTTCTAGCAATTCCACTTCTGGGAATTCATCCTACAGAACCAATAGCACAAGTTTGTAAGTCAATACAAAGAGGATCAATGCTATTTTGTTTGGAAGAGTGAAAAACATGAAAACACCTAAAATGTCTACCAATGGGAATAGTTAAATTACGATGAGCCTACAATGTAATATGAAGCAGCCATTAGAAAGAACCTGAGTAATTCTAACATGTAAACTAGATAAATCAATAGCGAAAGGATAAGCCTTAGCGGAATACATACAGCTTGACAGAAGTGTACATGTGTGGATATGTCTGCATCAGGGTGGCCAGATAAAATATAGGACACTGAGTTAAATTTGAATTTCAGATAAACAACAAACAATTTTTTCATATAAATATGTTCTATATATTGCATGGGATGTATTTAAACTAACAAAGTATTTGTTGTTTACCTATTATTCAAGTTTAACTGAATGTCTTTATTTTATCTGCCAACCCTATGTGAATATATATAAAAATGCTTGGAAGGAGATATTGCTAGTTAAAGGTGGTTACTTCTGGGGGTGGGGGTAGGAAGGAGGAACAAAAGGAAGATTTCTTTTTTTATGGCAAGTGTTTAAAGTGGTAATATTGTGGGTAATTTTTACTATTTTGTGTTCTCCTGAAGTAGTCAGTTAAAATTATATATATATATACATATATATATGTATATATGTATATATATGTATCTTTTACCAACCACATTTTTTAAGTTAGTAGCTAGCAATTTTTTGAAAATATAAAATTTAATAAATCTCTGCTAAAGTCTGTGAAATGAGAAAAATCCTACAAGGATCATTTAAAAAATACTCCATAGAAAAAGAAAGCAGAATGCTTCAGAATTTTCTAAGAAACGACACATCATTGTCTAAATTATATTTACACTGTTGTTTGATGTCCTCAACGGACTGCTGCTGCTTAAAAATTGATTTTTTTAAACCTCCATTTCCTGACACAGATCCTACAGAAGAATAGATCCTCAATAAATTTTATACTTCTAATATTTAAAGTAAAAGCTAGAGGTGGTTCTGAAAAACAATAAAATTATCCATTTTAGGGAAGACATAATGATACAAATAATTATTGGGTTTTTAGACTCTTACTTAGCTTAACTGTTGAAATATTTTAGAATGAAAGCTAAATCAACAATGCCCTCTCAGAATTATCCCAAACTTTCTTCAGGCTGAGAGTCAAAAGCGTAAAAGTTTGCAGACAAAATAACCAATGTAAACACCTGAGTTGCATCCGTCACAGCAAGACATTATCTTGCCTTGACTATTTCCAGTCCTTGCTTCTTTCCCCGTTTCATCTGGCCTCTAAGGCTGTAAGCAGGCAACTGTTTTGCACAGATTTTAGGGTCACTTCAGACTCTGGTAGATGTGACACTGGTTGGTTTGCCAAGAGATACCAGGTCTGTCAGTGCTGGTGGCTCCTTAATAGCTTATACTTGAATGTAGTTTGCTTTTTAAAAACATATACTTTTGTAGTACATCGAAGAGGAATATGGTATTTTTGGCCCCCCACACGCCCCTACACACATCAGACTCTATCTAAAAGATAAGCTAAAATTTTTTCTTCCTTAAAGTCTGTAAAACTCTTTTTTCTCTTCTGGCATTATAGTTTCAGCATCTTTTGGTAGACAAAATGCACAATAGAAATTAAAAATTTTTTAACATTTAAAAGCCTAGCTAGGAAGTTTCACTATCTGTCACATATATTTAGTTTATAGTTAACAATATTTTACTGGAGACTTAAAGCGTACCAGTATAGAATATTAGATTTCCATATCAAGAGTTGTCAAAACAGGCTAAAAAGGCATCACGGAAACGTTCTGCCTCTATGTGTTTTTAAAGTGCTCAGACATAAGGGAGGTGCAACTGTTCATAAAATCAAGTCTGGTGCTTTGAGTGAAGAGCCAGGGGAAAGATCCCATTCAAAGTCCTACACCTTGGGAGAATATTTTAGCACACTGCATGTATCTGACAAACGACATACCCACAATACATAAAGAACCACAAATCAATTAGAAAAAGACACCCAACATTTAAAAATGGTGAAAGATGTGAACAGGCACTTCACAAAAGAGGAGATCTAAATGTCCAGGAGCTTATGAAAAGGTGTTCACCCTTATTAGTCATCACAAAAGTGAAAATTAAAAGTATAGTAAGAAATCACTACCGATGGTTTAAACTGACAACATCGAGTGTTGGCAAAGACAGGGAGCAACTGGCCCTCCCATAGCTTTGATGGAGAAGCACTAAACCGTTTAAACCACTTGGGAAAATGTTTGGCAGAACTACTGGTACACAGAAGAACGTAAACTTACCTCACTGATATGATGGTGAGTAACAAAAGCTATATACAAAACAGACTTTCATATGAAATAAGCAGTGTAGTGATGACCTCTACGGAGGGGATTACAGACTGGGAAGGGGCAGGAGGAAGGTTTTGGGGTGGCGGGTGGCTACTTTAGTAAAAAGTCACCAAGTTGTACACATGCTTGAGATTAGCACACTTACGTTAGCATACGCCTTTTATACCTCAATTAGAAAAATAATCTGTCTTCCTAATACTCATCCAACTCTAGGTAGTTACTACAGTGCGGGCACTCTATTCAGGACCTCTCTGACCTCAGGGCTTCATGGACCGGGAAAGAGATCTCAGTGTTCCGTTGGGATCTGCTGCTTCTTCCTTCTAAGTAGTATAATTACTTCGCCTAATTTCCACCTGGATCAGTTTCTTCATTGGGAAACTGGTATGTGGGAAAATGACATGTTTTTCTCATATCCTATTATAAAAATTAGGTAATACGCACGTATGTGAGTGCTTTGAAAATATTGTTATATGGATGCACATATTATTATTATTATTTATTCAGCATTTGGAACAGTTTCTTCAAATAATGTTAAAGACACAATACTTTTTACCATTGCTAGTGCTCTGACAATTCTCAATTTCTTAAAACACAAAACATCAAAAGTTAATTATCCCCTTCCTTTAACTCTAACAATGCACGCAGTGACTCAGGGTAAAGGCTTATGAGGTTCTGACTGTACTTTTCCCGCTGAATGACCTTGGGTATGTTTGTGTATTTCATCAATCTAAAACATCATCTATTTTAAGATTTACTATTATTTTAATGTACCACTAAGAAAGAAAAATGATTGTCAATTAAACTATGACACAACTCTGTATCATATAGAAGTTTTTGTTACACATAGTAACAGGGCTCTTTAGACTTCTTCAGGTCTGGATTTTTATCATACTCGTATATCATTCTTGAACATACATCAAAATTAAAATTTAAGTGAAATAATTTGATTAAAGTATTTCAAGAATGTTTTCACACACATAGTTCTCTTTCGCATCAATGTTCCACTCAAAAGAGTTTTTGGTGTCTGTTTTCCCACACAATTCTGTCCTCGTACGATCAAGAGTACTGAGCTCTGAGCAATAGAGCTCCACTGTAATGTCTAGGATTTTCATCCACGCAGTTGACTAATTCTGCATTCTCAAGCACAGTTAATAACTCAATCATGACTGAGCCTGCTGACAGGACTGTAAAATGCATTCCAGAACGGGCATCTTAGAACTGACGAAATACAGTACTTACCCTTTGGAACCCCAGTTTCCTCTTTAATAATATTTATCCTCACAGGATTGTTATAAAGATTAAATTAGATAATGTTGAGGTAGCATATTCTAGCTTGAAAATAATTTTCCATGAGAAAATTTATAATGTGGTGTCATTATTTCCAGGAACTCGTGTTAGTGGATTAGCCTGTTGCTTTTTCATTTTGGGTCGAAAATATGCTTCATACTACAATTCATTTATCCATTCAGCTATCCAATAAACATTCACTGAATAGTACAGAGCAAAAAAAAAAAAAAAAAAAAAAAAAAAATTATATATATATATATATATATATATATATATATATATATATATATATGGTGGGCACTCGTTTAAATGCTGGGGATCCTAAATTAGACTCTTTCCCAATCAAAATCTTGTATAGCTATAATAGTCTTTAACCTACCAGTTTAGCAATCCTACCTGACATGAAAATAAGACTAGATCAGAAGACGTTAAATCTTGATGAAACTAGGCTAACTCCTAGTGATTATTACATTTTTATATATGTTTAAATCTTATTTTTTATCACACAAAGAATGTATGAATACATTTGGGTTATGAATAGGAAAACTTAAACATAGAGTTGAAGCTCTACTCGACCACCTACTAGGATTCGCAAATGAAACAGAGGATGTTCAGTTAAATTTGAATTTCAGGTAAATAATGAATAATTTCTTAGTGGAACCATGCTCCATGTATTACATGGAACATGCTTATACCGAAATTTTATTTATTTGAAATTGAAATTTAACTGAATATCCTATTTTTATTTGCTAAATCTGGCAAACTCACCACCCATTCTAAACTCAGGGTGTCTTCCAAAGAGGTAGCCACTAATATTAGTTTGTTGTATATTCTTCTAGACTTGGTTCTGTGAGTTACCTAAGATATACAGGTACTTCAGATAAATGGAATCAGGCTGTTCTCATGGTTCTAATGTTGCCTCTTTTTTTCCTTTTCCTCACTCAACACTATGCTTTAAAAGTAATTTCTTATATATCTACATTATTCTTTTTCACTGTCACATAGAATTCCATATAGTATCACAGTCCATTTGGCCACCCCCTACGGATGAACCCTTAGGTTATTTCCATTTTTCCCCCATTATAATTAATGTTACATCCAACTTTCTTATTCAGACCTCCTTTCACACTACTACCAGGGTATCTCTGAGAAGTGAAAATGCTTGGTTACTGAATCTATGCAGTTTTAGTTTTACCAGATACTATCAGTTGCCTCCAAAATGCTATACCAAGTTATATTCCCATCGGCACTACTCAAGACTGTCTACTTAACAGTTTCACTAATAACTGACATTATGGAACTCTTTTTGTTTTCCTTGCCCCAATTTGATGGCAGAAGTATTTCACTATTGTTTTACTTTTTACTTCTCTGATTATACTGAAATTTGGGCAGCTATTCATATTTATTAACCAGTTATTTTTCTATCTGCTCATAACCCACCCTTTTAATAACCAAAGACCAGTATCAACTTGCTGGACTGAATTCCATAGAATTCATCTTTTTTCTTATCTTTGAAAAAAAAAAAAGGAACACTTCCTATTTCCAGTATTTTGGCATGTCTAGATTCCATGAATCTTCAAAGGTTACCTGGGGCTCATCTTTGAAGCCATGAGTTCTTGCAATGCCCTTAGATAAAATCTCCCATTCCAGGCCAAATTCAACAAGACTAAAGTAAATAATCACCTTCCTCTCTACACTGACAGTTGCTCTCTACTTGCCTATCTCTCCTTCTCTTTTACACTGGACGAATAACCAAGTCCTGTCAAGTTTTTCTTCACAATCTCTCATTTCTTTCCATTTAATCACCACTGCTGGTAGACACCCTGATTATCTCCTTCCCCAAACCACTGGAGCAACCTATTTGGTCTCCCTTTGTAATCATTCTTAAAATGAGCACATCGCCACCAGATTAATCAGCTTAAAACATTATAATGACGATGTCAGCCACCACCCAAACACCTGGCATTATCTCCCAGCACTTCCCCGAGGAAGCCCCTTCCTCTCCTGTGTAACTGACTTCTTGTCCTCTCTCTCTCATGTGCCCAGATGAAGGTCGTCTTTCCCCACGTGGAAACTGGCAACTCTTGAGCAAGAGTTGCCAAATCCTGGCTTCTTCTGGGTCATGTTACTCATGTCTTAGAGTGACATCTTCAAGGTACTAGACAATTGCTACTTTCTTTTTTTCTTTAATTTTATTCATTTTTTAAATTAGTTTCAGTTGCACAAAACAATGTAATAGTTAGACATTTAGCATTTATATCCCTCACACAGTATCAACCCCCCTCCCCCATCCACTATCCTTCTGACATCAGAGACAGCCATTATATTTCCGCTGTCTCTATTCCTAATGTTGTACTCCGCTTCTTATAAGTATATATATATATATATATATATATATATACACACATACATATATATATATATAAAATTGTAGTTGACATTCATTATTCTTCAGCTTCAGGTGTACAGTGCAGTGATCAGGCATCTACATTTTCCCTGAGGTGGTCTCCCTAACGACACAAGTGTCCATTGGATACCCTACAAAATCTTTACAACATACGCAGCCATAAAGAAAGAAATCTTACCATTTGCAACAACATGGATGGACCTAGAGAACAATTGCTATTTTCTTCATAAGGCCAGTACTTATCCTTCCGCCTTTGAATTCCTATAGCACTGTCATTTTAACACTTACATGGCATTTGTCATATACTGCCTTACGTGGTGGCTATTTTTCTATATATTTTAGCTTCCCTTTCTAGATTTTTAAGTATACAGAAACTGTGTTTATATAATATATTCAAGTTATTTAGCACAGTGACTTGAACATCTGTTGCCCAAGGACTTATAGAACAAATTAGACACAAAACTAGAATACATTTCTTTGCTAGTAGGCTTTCTTGTTCCCACTTAAAGCATGCCAATAAAAGTTGATTCATTTGAAGTACATCAAATATTAGAATATTTTAAAACTTAGCAGTTCAATTTGATCAGCTGCCACCAGGAAAATATGACTAAAAATTGAGGGAAAATGCACAGATGTTAAATATACTATATTATTCTCAGGGCTTTCACTTTTGAGGTGTTCCAGTACACAACGGAAAATTCTTAAAATCAATTACTTAAACTTATGATGGCATATTGTGTGTTCTATACTTAGAAATTTCAGAGATAAAAGTTTATAAGATTTGACTTTCCCGAGAATCTGAAGGGTTTTTTTTACAGTAATTCAGGAGGTAACAGTTATATCATCAGCAAAAAAGAGATGGAAGGAAATGCAAAAAGGTATTTTCTAGTCAACAAAGGACCAAACCAGAAGGAAGAAAGGCTGTTAGGGACACCAAATAGATCAAGTGACCTTGGCGGTTCATTAAGACGCCCATGCATTTTCTACTTGGTATCACTCTAGACAATGCTAGTAAGCTACTGTCACCACCAGTCACACCTTTGAGTAGTACTGTGCCCAGTTTGGGCCTATGAGGGTAACTAGAGGGTACACAACAGAACAATGATCACCCTTTATATCCTGAGGATGCTAGACTGTTTGTAAAATACTTTATACATTTTAACTCACTTGATTTGCACATTTTTTTATCCCTGTTTTACAGATAAGGAAATTGAGGCTCAGAGAAGTTAAATGACTTCCTCAACTCACATGGTTAGTAACCAGCTATCTTGTTGCCATGGACTTTCTTTCTTCATATCAAATAAATAAAATGAAATAAGCAGATGCTGTCTCCAGGGCCTGGAGACCTCTGAGTAGTGTACAGCTTCCCCAAATCTAATTGAGGCACTGAGTGCTTCCTGAGGCTCCACAGAAGGCAAATATACGACTACTCGTATTCCCTTTCCTCACTTCCCCATCCACACCTGTGGAATTCCTGACGGTTAATGCAAAGTTTATCAGGTGATTTTGTAACTTAATGTCAACTGTGAAAATAAAACATATGCCAGTGTCCAAAACCAAACCTGAAACTCTTCAGGGTAGGCATGCTAAATTCTCATTCCTTCATGCACATGTGCATTTTTGATCCCGAGCCTCTGCTGCACCTCCTCCATTACATATCTCAAAGGGAATGTCTGACTGCTTTATAGCACTTGCTCTGTGTGTCCTGCAAGTTTTTGAAGGCATTCAAAACTAAAACATAAAATTTACTTATTTTAGCCATCTCTAGTCCTGTGATAGCACAGTGCTTTACATATAGAAGACGTGCAATAATTTTTATTGAATTGAATAAATGCCATGTACCTATTCCACATATACCCTAATTTGACAAATAGGCTAGTAACTGTGCCAGAAGCTACCATGGAAATAGAATAAGGAATAAGAACCTTAATAGAGTATGAGCATTACTGAAATGAAATAGGAAGACAGAAATCATTCTAACTCTTCATGGAGAAAAAGAAACTCACTTGGACTGAGGCTCTAATTGAAGAGAATAAAGTGTTAAGAACGAAAGCTATAGCAACGAAAGCAATAAGGATCCTGGAGTTAGGATCCTCAGTAAAAATGAGGGCAAAGTTCAAACTAACATTATTTTTAGAGGAATGTGCAAATAAGTATATAACTCATTCAAACAAATAACAAAATGCTTTAAGTTTAAGTTGTAGTATAGGAAAGAATTCCATATAAATGAGAACAAAACCACACATATATGACTTTCGGAAAGTCTATTGGACTAGACTAATAGGACATAGATTAAAGTTCTAGCACCAGTCCTAAATGCATGGCAACTCATCCAATTTCTGTGGGATTCATTTTCTTGAATATAACATGGGAAGGTCGGACTATATCGATACCAACGTTTATTCCAATTCTGAAAGTTTTATAATTGATATGTGTATAAGTGATACCTTCACGCCTAAGTAGGTTAAAAATGATCCCTCCAGTTTTGTTTACACTTTTAATTTGTAGATATAATTTGTAGATTTAATTTCTAGATACACCTTGTCAAGTTCTCAAGATTTCAAGTGGAGTTGGCACCATACCATGTTTAGAAAATTGTAAGAAAGAATAAAATGAGAATGGGATAGATATACACGATTTATGAAGAACAATACTGAGTCATGATGACAAAACCTTATTGCAACGAGCCATTTTTGAAGAAACGCGAGACAAAGGAGTGGATTTATGTCATGCTGTGGAAGGTCAGCTTTCCCCAAAATCCCAGTCACCATTTGAGACCTGATGGAACAACTAGAACACCAGCTTTGAAAATCTGACCTGCTACATTTGCAATGCGAATTTCAAGTGCATTCTAATATTTGTTTTTCAAGCCCTGCTTTGCTTTTAATTAAGCAGCTCTCACAATATAAAAATGTATCTGGCATAAATGAGGTTTGAAAAAAGGATTTAATTATATTTAATGATAGAGTTTATAATGGGCTATTAAAACTATCCCTCGGTTTTGAGGCAGAGTGTGAATTACCAGTTAAACAACTATAAGGTATATTTCTACAGGGATGTCATATTTGATCATTATAAAAGTCAACAGTAAAAATGACAGCCTGGGAGGCCTTACTATTTTTTACAAAGGAAATAGACACAGATTATAATATCTGTAAAGCACTAAATAAATAAATACCAGGAGTGGTTTCTGAACTGCTTGGAGGAACAATATAATATAATAATTCCTTAAAAATACTAAAATTCTATTTCAGTGGTCTCTCACAATCTTCATTTGTTCTCAAATACAAGCATAAAATATTAAGTCACATAAGAAAAACCACTAACAAATTTTTAAGGTCATGATAAATCTCCTATTTGAGTTGCTAGATTACTACTGCTATTTTACAAAGAATGGGGTGTTTGTCTTAACCAAGTTGGGCTCTAATTCACAATTATGTTGAAGTTCATGTGTTATTCTCCCAAAATTTGAAAACAAAAAGGGCAGGATCTTTTCATTAAAGATAAGAGAATTTAATTAGAGATTATCTGAATGTGGACTCTTTTCTCAAAGACAACAATATGGCAACAGCAGCCATAAACGGGTGACAATTTAAAGATCTGTGAAGAAATATAAAACCAGTGATCATATAGGCAATTCTGTTAACTTTTTACAGGATTATTATGTTAAAGAAATAAGCTGTATCTTTGAAAACAGACTAATATATTCCTCAAAAATATTCTGCAGAAATAAGGGTATATTCTCCTTAACCCTGAACATAATTTATGACACAATATAATATTCTGTTAAACAAAACACAATATTTGTAATAAATAGCCCATATCTAATGAAAAGCTTTCATTTCTGAATCCTATCACTGACACCAAGGTGTTTAAGCATAATGAAATTTAATGGATCTGTCTTCATTTTGTTTGGGTTTACTTGATACATTCAGAGGTTTGTAACAATTAAAATTATAAAAATAAATTGCCTTAATTTCCCAAAGGGCACGGAAATGCTAAAACATTTATGTAAATAGGACTTATTAAATAGCACTGACAAAGATATATAAATTGTATTTAATCCTATGGATTATGCAAGAGTCACAAATCTAGCTCCTGGCTGTTTACTTGTGAGAACTTGGGCAAGTCATTAATTAGCTGGTTCTGCCAGCTGCTTCCATCTGTAAAATGAAGACAGTGCTACTTCCCAACTGCATGTGAATGTCCCAGGTCAGCTTTGAAAAGCTTCCCCCAGAATTTAATCTTTTTAAAAATCCAAATCCAATCAAGATATAAATGTACAGGAAATGTTCCTTTTTCCTAAACTTGCAGACTAGACAATGTTTTCCAATGGCATTACAGACATTGAACTAGTCATCTGTTCAAGAAAATAGCCATGCCTATTGATTCACTAGGCTTGTGTCTACATGAGAGAGAACGCTGAGGGTAAACAGGGGATAAGTTCTGGGGAAAAGAATGCAGTGAGTCATTACAACTAGAAGTGAAATGAAATGCTATACCAAATCCTATTGAAATGTCGGGACTTAAAATGAGAAACTACTTTTTCCCATGAGAACTTGGCAATTCGCATTTTTAATGAGCACTAGGAAAGATTTTCAAGTTCTTAGTTGACATGTTTTAATGCAAGTATCTCCAACGAAATATGCCATTTTATGAAATATAGTCACTATTAATTAATACCAAAACCAAGAGAATTTTTACAGAGTTACATATTATGGACACATGACTACCAAAGCAGTTCTTCACGATTGATGTTATGATTCTGAATACCACAGGCGTTAGTAATGATTCAATGCTGACCCATGAAGTTGAAGCCAATGTTGTTTTGTCTCACTGGCTCATCATTGTTCACAAAATTGGTATTTTCTCTGCTATCCTGATTCGCATCATCTGGTATTTCTCTGGAGTCCACACAATCTTCAGGTATGTGCTTCAACTAAAGCCTGATCCTGTATGCCAGACCCTGAAATCAGGCCTACGAAACAACACTGAGAAAACCATGGTATTTAAACATGGATAATTTAGTTTCTGTATGTTTTCATTTTTAATGAAGAATCTACCTTTATGGTGAATAAATCCACTACTGAACATCAAACTGTGACATTTAACTTAATTAAATTTTATACTTCAATATTTACCTAAGCTCAAACAGAAGTCAAGTACTGATTATCCCCTAAAATCAGAGATTACTAACATGAGTAATAGAAAAACTCATACACGGTCTATCCATCTGTTGAATGAGGGATTGAGCACATTACCTATGTGGGTTCAAATTTATGTATACTTGACTGATTCTCCTTTGTGACTGACTATATAAAAGATTATAAATATCCAAAGAGGTAAATTTTCCAAATCTATATATTATTTTGACAGTAAGAAATACTTTTATGTATTAATTAGCTGTGCGTAAAATTGGACAAGACAATCTTTTAAAATTGGCATCTCTTGCTCTCATAGGACCAACTAAAATGAGAGCATCAAATCTACAGCCTGACGTCATGGCAGAAGTTGACTTCGTCCCTTACTGAAGAAAGTCACCTCTACCCCAGATTTGTGGTTCCTTCCGACTCACACCAGTTAACAGGAGAGGGGGGACCCTTTTGTTGCTGCTGTACTAAGTCAGCCCATGGAATGATATAAACAGTTCACCTAGGAAGGAGAAGTTTGCCTTGTGCCTCTGCTTCCCTGTGAGATCTTAGACAAATCCCTCACCTCCCTGCGTTTCTGATTCCTCATCTATAAAATGAGGGTCTCGGACTAGATAAGGCCATTAGAGGATTGGAATAGCTCTAACATTCATCCTTGACAGTATCTCCACGCTCTCCTTGGTGACCATGCCGCCTTTTTTTCCGTATAGGAATAGATGAAATCTAGATAATATGGCACATTGTCACTTCTAGTCAATTATCCTCATGGCTGCTCTAGCCCTCACTGAAAGTTATTTTAAATGGTGTCAGAACTTTCCTCAGTACCATTAGAGAAGAACTCAGCGAAATCCAAATGATTATTCCTTCCAACGTTTTGTCCTTGGTGCAATCATATAGATGCACACCAGCTCATGTGTCCTGTAGTTATCATTACTGACCATTTCCAGAACACCTGTCTGATAAAGAAATACTCATGCCCCCGAGCAAAACGGTATCTTGTCAGAAGAGAAAGTTCCATCTTTACACATGTAAACCAAATACCCGTTGGAGTTATTTTTCTCTAGGTTTAATGATTAGTTCAGACAAATAAGTTTCAACAACATAGTTTCACATGAGACTGTCTTATTTATCCGTCCCCTTGTACTGGGAATCATTTTCACTAGACAAATAGACCCCAAAATAAAGTATGTGCTTACAAAGGTTACTCGGGACTCTATTTGGGTGACAACAGCTTAATCATCTCAATCTTTTAAAAATTTCAGTTTTTGGAAGCCTCTAATTTATTCTGAGTTTCTTTTCTTATCTTGGATGGCCTTCCTCCTCTAAAACTGGTTCTCTTTTCCCAAAGCTCTTGTTTGTGCTTTAAAAACCACCGCAGCTCTTGGGGAAGACGGCCTGACAAAAGTCAGTCAGCAAGATCGATCTCTTTGGAAATGGAAGCCGTCTGGAGCCCACCAATTTTAACGACTTCAGTTTGAACTGAAGAGGAGTTTATTGCCTCTCTAGTCTCCTTCCCTGTGGCAGTAAATTACCAACGATTAAAGGGCCAGTTTTCCCTCACCCTCTTGCCCCTACCACCCTTCTCTGCTCCCAGCAAAAACATAAAAAAAAAAAAAAAAAAACGCTCCCCAAAGGACAAAACCCGCCACCAAAGCAGCAGCACTGTGGTAATTTCCCAAGGCATTATGATTGATAATGATCAGCAGAGCGTGGGATAATAGCTCCCCTTAATTTACCGGTCCCTTTGAAGGGTTAAAATATGGCAGATGTTGATAGCTGACACTCCTTGCTAACAGGAAAGACACATTGCTGTGGGGCCCACTTATAGGCTTTCCCTTCCCCACAGCTGTCTGTGTAGAGCTAATTGTATCCACTTGTTTAACCTCAGGGAACGTCTGGAGGGGACCCAGTGCCACAAGGGTACCTTTTTTTTTTTTTTAACGGTCATTTCCTCTCTGGTGTAACTTGCATGACAGTATGTGACAAGCAGAAATTAATGGGGACACTGCTGTGCCAATTCCTCCTGAATTGCTGACACTGGCTACAGGCTGCCTGTTTGCCACCCAGCCAAGACCTCACATGAAACATGGCGAGGGGCCCACAGCTCTATTCACCAACAAGCCAGCTGGTCAGTGATGAGAGGAGCCGAAACAATGTGGGGCGCACAAACCAGGAAGAAAATGCTTTACAAACTGCTTCAAACCAAGGAGGTAGCATTTGCTGGGAGTTAATACGCTGGTTTATTTTCCTGAGTGGGAAACTGCAGACTCCAATTTTCCAAAGTACCTTCGATATAAGAAGTATCCCTCTTCCATGGCCTTCTAAGGTCTATAAGTTAGGATAGGAACATCACTCAGGCAAAAATAAACCACGGAAAATTCATCTCCAAGCAGTCTATTCCAGCAGGCAGCTTCCAGGAAGGCCTAGGAGCCGAGAGGGTATCTCTTGCCTCTAGCTAACTACCATAAGTGCTGCCCAGTTAAAAAATTCTATGCATGGGGTACCTCTTTCACGCTTTCTCTCACATACAGGCACACACACAAAAGAATCTTGAGTTCAAACCCATTAATTTAATTGCATGCAATGTTTTGCAAGATTGAGGAATCTGACCCAACTTTGACAAGATCCATTTTCTCTCAATATAATCAGGAATCAAACTCTGCTGGGGTCTCTGAAAATGGTGGTTCTGTTATAGATTAGGCCTTGCTGATTTCAGCTCAGGTGAACAAAATAAAGGCACATAATTAAAAATTAAAAGAAAGGAAAAGAAAAAAAAGGCACAGCAGAAGATTGCCTAACCATGATCTTGTGTAAGACTCAAAAATCAAGTTAAAAAAAAAGTCAAGTTTAAGGAGAAAAAAAATGGAAAGTTGTAATGGGTAAATCACACTGATAAGCGTTTTTATAACAAATTTAAGAAGTCCCAAGGGCATTTCAAAAAGACATAGCAAAGAGGCTCCTCAATTTAGTGTCTGGGCATAGCACGGGGTAAAATTTCAGTGCCTCTGAAGCAGTGAGTATGCTCATAAAAACAATAATTTATTCAATTCACTTTTTCTTCCCTCTGATGTTTTAAAGTGTACTCATTGATATGAAAATGTAGTCAGTTTCTCAGAAATTTCTCAAAAATTTCTAGGGTATACTCATAGCAACCAGGGAATTCAGTAGGTGAATAATGTGCAAGTTTCGGTGTAAGACAGTCCTCTCATTTTGGGGGGTGAACAACAGAGGAAGAGAATGCAAAAGCTGCAACATTACTGACCCTGGGGGAGAAAGGACGCGTTTCCACTTCCAAGAGGGCTTTCAAAACCAGCATTAGAGTGGTGGCCTCAGGATGGCCATTCTTTGGCAGCCAAGAGTGAGTTAGGGATACGCAGTCTATCTTTCCACCAACAAATGGAATTAACAAAATTCTCCAACTCACTCTGGTAAGAAGCACAAGGCCAGAGAGGGAATAAAACAGTACACATGACCACTTCCACCAGGTAAAGGCTCTGGAAATAACTTTAGTGGATGGGCTGTTATTTCTGTAAATATCATCTGTGAGAGACCTACTGAATTTAGGAAAGGTTTAAATTTCCTATCTCAGAACTGTAACATAGGCCTGGAAAAGACACAAAAAGAAGAAGTCATGGAAGTGGAAATGCTAATCTCTTAAACATTTCCCAAATATACTAGTATATAATGTTGCCTGACCCTTTTTTGAATGTTTACTGCCAACAGGATTCCTGATTTCTGATCACAAAGCAATATTTTAATGAAAATTCAAAAACTCCAAATCCGTAAAGTGCTGAGGACACAGTGTTGAAATAACAGATCCTTTTTGCTAAGACCAATGTGGAAATGTTAATAAATAGGAATCCCATTCAACGTCAGCCATTCTCTCTCAGGTGACAACTTAGATGGTGTGAACTGGAACCTCTCAGAATTGATTCTTCAAATATTACCAAAGACATGTGCTACCCCGAGCTTCAAGTGTAATGCCCTCAACTTCCCCAGCAGCTCTGCACCCTACAACCAAGGGTTCTGGCAAGAGGTGTGCTTTGGGGGTGCTTCTTACAACATATCTCATTAAAATATTACTTGCATTTATGAATTTAGCTCCAGCTTACGTTTCTGAGCTCCCAAATTTTTCCAGACTATAAATATCCAATTTAACAATGCCAGCAGAGTAAAAGAATTCTACATATGGAATTTCATGACACAAATACATTTATAGAAATGCAAATAGGGGATACTGGTCCTTATGAAAATTGCCTCTCTCAGCTCACATGCCACCTTGTAGTGGTCAAAAGCCGCATGGCTTGTCAAAGGCTATCCAACTGCACACATGTACACTTTAATAAAAGTTAGGGAACTATGAGCCGTATTTTAAAAGGCAATCGAGCAAGCAGCTGGATAGAACACATTTACAGGCTTCACAGCCCTCCTTGATGCTTCCTTAGGCCTCTTATCAGAACAAGAAGAATAGAGATCTCTGTTATGGCTTTCCTGTGGCAAGTAAAAGACAAGGCAACGATTTTCCAGTCCATTTCCCCTGGCAACATGCTCATCAATCACCAGAGGCTAGGACTTTGTTATTCTGACTGCAAGAAAGAAAGTTCAGTGGTCTCTGTCTGAGTGAAATGGGACTCTCTCCTACTCAACACTTTCGGTTACTATCAAGGGCTTGTTGCCTCCACCTTTGATAGCTTCAGGCTCAAAGGGCTGAGCTGGAACACAGCAATTTTACCTACCATGCAGATGGTTCAGTCTGGGATAAAAGCTATTTGGAATGTGTTTGGAGATGCCAATTTTCTAAATCCAACAAGGGGACTACCAAAGCTGCGGGTATTTATCTTTCTGTAAACAGTGCATCCTCAGCAGTTTCCATTTACTATCATCCATACTGGTCTATTTTCATCTTCATATGTTCAAAGGGCCACAATGGGAAGGGACAACAGACTTTAAAGGAAGACAGAAAAAAAAAGAAGCTTAACGATTATAAACACACATTCAAATTTCCTTTGTTTGGCATCACTTTCCCCTCTTTCCTCTCCTTTAATTTTTGAAGCAAAAGTTAGTAGGTTGTCTGAGTGGATAGTGGAGTTATCTGTGTTATTGTAAGGGCACATATATGTTATGAAGATCACTGTTAGTATTTCGAGTCTCAAATTAAATATTTTATTACTTCAGGACAAATTGGAAAGACACCTGACAGTCCTTCATTAAACTATTCTACATTCACAATATCTTATCTATTTGTGGGCAACCTCCCTGTACAGGCCAATACAGGTTTGAAAAGAAACATTCCTTTTTTTAGCAAAGAATAATGCATACATCCTAAAAAGACTTTGCTTAACTATATTATGTAATTGTTATGAGCTCATTTTTAACAAGAGGACTGAAAGTTGATTTCAAGTAAAAAATATTGAAAATCTAAAGATCATTAAAGAAACCCACACCAGTGCCTGCCACTGTAGTAAAACCAGGCTTGTAACTTTATTCTATATGCAGACATTACCTTAGAAGTTTACAACTCACCAACAAGTGCTTCTATTTATAATCTAATGAAATTCTTCCATAGCCCAATTATACTATTTAATGGTCAAATGCCAGTAAGATTAGAGATACTAACAATTGTGTCCGTCAGTCTTATTAGAAAATCTATCACACTTTTTCCCTAGTCTTTCCATGTTTGCTGTTTTATCAATAGCAGCATCAGTAAATATGTACTAAATGTTTTTTAATGTCTGCATATTGATTATTTTACAAACTCTCTCCTATTGTGTTGCCTAACAGCAAAGGAAATGATACTAAGCTGCTAATTCTTCTGTTAGGCTATAAGGAAAAGGTACAGATGTAAGAACTTCAACTTCTCTGTAATAGAGGGGCATTTCCTATGATACGTAGTGAATGTTAAAATGGTATTTTGTCAGATTACAAAGATATTGGGTTAAATCATATGAAAATTCCATTTTGGTAGGGCAAAAGCAGCCGACTACTGGCAATTCATATGGTTTACTGCAGTAGTAGTACACACTCATTTTAGATCAAAATCATAAACGATGGAAAATACCACAACAGAGATAGAACACTATTAGTATTTTAGTATATTTCCTTTTAGTTTTCTATACATGTATTTGAAATGTATTTCACAATTGGGATATTATATATACAGTTTGGATCTCATCTTTCTTTGTGCAATTATTCTTCAAAAATGAGTTTTTTGGAAAAATCATTCCATTGAATGAATTTTCGTAATTTATTTAATCATCTCCTATCATGCTACATTCTGATTCTTTAATGTAAATTTCTCTGATTATCTGTGAGGTTGAAATATTTTCCCCACCTATCTATGTGTATACATGTATTTCTTTGTGAAACTGTCTGTTCATGTTCCTGATCCATATATAAATTGAGTAATTTTTTTTCTTATTGGTTTGTAAGAGCTTTTTATATGTTAAGGATATTAAATCCCGTCATAATTTTTTCAAGTACTTTATTTGCCTTTAGTTTTATTTATTTTTAAATTTAACATTTTTATAGTATAATCTATGGATTATTTCTTTTATGATAATGCCTATAGTTTTTTTTTTCTTGGAAAGTTCTTCTCTACTCTCAGATCTAATATTTGCTTATATATTATTCTATTCATTAAAAAAATTGCAGCCCCCCTCATACACACATACTTTTTGAACTATAAAGTGTTTGGACTTTATACAAAACCATATAAGACAGCACTTGCTTGGTATCCAAAGCTGACAGTGCTGTCTTCAGCCTCCTAACCAGCACTAAATGTTACTAAATCAGGCCTATTTCTAGCAAAATTTACAAGCAAACTCAGCTGTCTCTTTTCTAAGGAAAATTTCCTGCTGTACAAAGGGTTACCTCTGAACAGTATCTCCATTATTTCACCCATGACTCCATTCCTAATTTTCTGTTTTCTGGCAGCTGCTCTCTAACTTACAAATAATGTGTGTCTTTGTTTAGAGTTCCTTAAAAAAACTGTATATTCTAAATGTGGAAGAAAGTTCAATTTATTTTACTTTGAAACCTGAGAAATCAATAACATGAACCATATGTTAATTATGGAACTTGGTGATAAATAAAGTAAGAAGTCCTGTGAAACTGTGGTGGTGAAAGTGATGGAGTTGAAACAGAAAAGGCAAGAAGTCCTTTCTCTTGGTGTGTGATGCTTTCATAAATCTCGCCGCTTGGGAGGGTACCAAGATGCAGCTCTGTTTCTTAATTCATTCTAATGTAATTTATATTTTACTTTCTTACCAGTTCCTAAGTGTTTATCAAGATCTACAGCCATGGTGAGATGCATATCAAGGGCTGTTAGTATAGTAGCAACATTTATAACAGATGATGTCAAAGACAAAACTTAACCAAAATTTTTTGTCTTTGTACGTCATTTATTTGCATTCATATAGTTTTGCACTGAAGACACGAATCAACCCATGTCTTATATCTAGTTTAAATATTAAAGAACTTCAGGTTTACAAGATAAATTGCTATGGCTAGAGTAATAATCATAAAGAAGAGAACAAGAGTTGGTAATGTAATTTTTCTGATATTTATACTCAGAATAATCACATGCTTTTAATAAAGATGTTTTAGGGGAGGGGTTATTGCAGGTACATAAAACTCCCTTTTTTCCCTGGCACCCATTCAATCAATTCTTCTCCTGTTATCACCAACCAATTCCTTCCTTCTTCTTGTACCCATTCCTCCTGACCCAGAATATATTTCCATAGAAGGAGGGGGACGGGGGAGCAGCAGCATTACCTATAGCTTTTACACCATCTGAGTCTCAACAAACACTTCAGGTCTTCAGCTGTGGGTGATGGTGAATTTCTCAGTTCCAGGTTTGGACATTAAAGTGTGATATATTTGTGAAACTAAAACGTCGACAAAGAGTAATGCAAGTGTTCATTCCATACTAACCATATCCACAGAACATCTTACATTGAGGATAACTTTCCAGATCGATCAATACCTGATTGCTCAATGTAGACTTAATTAACCGTTAATGCTGCAGTTCCTAAACTTAATTCATAGTGAAACTTCCTATGCCCTGTGGTCCCCAGTTCCCTGCTATGTTCTATTTTAGCTTTCCAATCTAAAAGTGGTATGACTATACTAAAATAGAATGATAAATATTTCTTTGGTTTTGTCCAAGAAAGGAAAAAGGAACAAGTATGGTTAGGGACAACAGAGAGCAATGGTAAATACAAAAATCAACAAAGCTACTAGCTTATATTTGTTAAAGACATAGGACCACGACTGGAAGAAACTCTGAGCCCTCATGGCTTCTAATACATGAGCCTCAGGGGGCGTACCTGAATTAATATGTGTGGTCACACTGGTGTCAGTGCTAAAAATCTATAACAAACACCATTTAAGGCTCACATAGTTTTGGTTCCTCATCTATAAAACAGGGTTGGGAATTCTGATCAGTTACCTTTGGAAGTCTGATAATGGTTTACTAATTTAAGACCACAGAGAACTATGAAAACATAAGTGAAATGAAACAAAAAGCATCTTTCAAAGGTTAAATTGTGATGTGCCGTGAACACTTCTTTTTTAAAGACTAGATTTCTGAATGGCTTAATAATTTTTAGGTAGAATTCTCCTGTTCTTAAGCGTCTTCAATTTGTATTAATGAGTTAGCATTTTCCAATAGAAATAAACCTTCAGTGCTTTTAGAACAAGTGTATGTACAGGTGACTTCATCTGGTCTTAGATTAGAGCCTTCTGAATGGCCGGGGTTACCTGTGCACAGGCAAGCATCTCAGAATGCAAGGGAGGTGTTTCCATTTCCTAGTCATGTCATATGCCCACTGCAGGAGAGTATTTTTTTAAACTGTAGGATCAAAAAGCATCATCAGAGGGTACTTATTAGAAACTCCCTCCTGGGATTATGTGTGGGACTGGGGCATGGATTAGGGCAGGGCTGCCATGTGAAATGAGCACCCTAGTCGGTGGTCCATAGATGATTCACTGAGCACACTTGGAGGAGAAGCAGAAGATCACATTTACCTAATGTCATTAACCCTTTATTAGGCAGTAACTCATTTTTGCAACATTTGTTGAGTCTAGCCTATTTTTCAGGCATCCGAATTAAGCTTACCGTTGTACGATAGTGGCCAGAGTTTTCTGAGATTAGATTTACACTTGATTATTTCTGATATTCAAGGAATTCTCTTTTCCTTCCTGACACTTCAAGTGTCACAGTGAGCAGAGGCTTGGCAATAAAGCCCTGATTTAGACACAGGAATCCAAATTCAAGTCAAACTCTCCTCTGATTTTCCAGTGGATTCAACCTTTTTTGGAGAATTTTGCTCTTGAGAGTGATGATGAGGAAGAGGAAGAGCAGAGTGATAGTAATCGCAACAAATATTTCATGCTGGAGATATCTCTCATGATTGCCAAGGTTTTATTACAAACTGTTAGTAAAAGCATTTACTAATTCAACAAATATTTACTAGAACCAGTACTGATTTCCTTAAGTGCAATGAAAAGGATTGATTAATCCTTTCCACCTTTCTTAGGAATGAGGAATAAAATACTATCTTAGATAACTGATGGATACCTTCTCTACGTGCCTTTCACTAATTTAAAATGTAGTGACTGCAAATTACTAGCAATTGCCCTGGTAGAATGGTGTTTTCTTAACTTCCAAAGACCACAATACATAAAGGTATCTGAAATTTATGGACAAGAATGATAAAAATCCAAACGAATAAATATTGGAGAGTATTGTCAATTAGATTTTTTAAAAAAGAAACTTAACTCTTTGAAGCTGCTACTTCTCATGGTGCGGATAGGGAAATTGGCATACAATGGTGAATATATACAAACTTATGTTTAAATTAAAAAAAAATGTGTAATTAACCTAATTATCTTTTAGATATATACCCCTAAGAGATGAGAATGGGGTCTAAAATTCATAGCTTCAGTCAATTTCTTCACTGGACTTGGTTTCCCATCCTTTGTATAAAACGTATTTAAAACAGTCCAACACTGAAAGAGAACAGTTTCTGGAATTTTGTTAAGTCAGTACTGTAATAAAAGAGAAAATGCTGTACAGCTTTAATGGAGATCAGTTATTGCTTTTAGACTGTAACTAAACCAAACCAACCAAGGAAATTCTTAGTTACAATGTGGATAATCCCACAGTTTCCCTGCCCACCATAAAGAACTGAATGTGGTGAGACAAGTGGATGTGTTGACATACGACATACCCTCAGCTTATTTTTCTATTGTGTGTGTGTGTGTGTGTGTGTGGAGTGCCAAAAAATGTACACATTTTAAGAAAAACCTGTAGCAAAATTGTAATATGCAATATATACCGATAACACAAGATGAACACAAGTCATGTATATACAGTTTTTTGGCACCCCTGGCATCTCTGGTATATATGACATAAAATCTATCCTTGAGAAAGTATAACGGGAATATTGATGCCTATATTTCAGAGTTAATTAGAGGGTTAATAAGGCAAGACCTAGTATAGTTACCAATACTTGTTTACTGAGGGTTCCTGATATTCCAGACAGTATGCCAGTACTAGGGATACTGCAACAAACTAGAGGTCTGACTTCAAAGCTCTTACCGTCTTCTAGTTGGTCAAGATAAACAACAAACGTAAGAAATTACTTTCAGCTCAGTCTCATGAGGAAGATAATATAGGACAATTGTGATGTCATGTGGCAAACCATCATTAGATATGGAGCTTTAGCTGAGGTGGTCAAAAAAGGAATCATGAAAATATGACATGCGTTGGGGCTAGAATGACAAGAAACAGAATCCTCCTTGTGGGGCTTGGGAGGCAGAGGTGTGGAACATTCCAATGAACAGGAAGTACACACACTCTGAGCTGGAGACATGTTGGAAGAATAGAAAGAAAGCGGGTGTGGCTGAAGAACAGTGAACCAGGAGAAGGGTGGAGACAGATTAGAGTCTGGAGGGTGTAGGAAGAAAGAGCACCAGATCATGCAGGACTTTTGATTTTATTCTATAGGTCACAGGGAACCACTGGAGAAAAGTTTTCATTAGGGAAATAACACTTCTATTTATATTTTAATACGGTCCCTCTAGTTGCTATACAGAGGATGATGGAAAAAGGGGCAGAAGTGGAAGCAGCACATTGAGTTAGGAAGCTGCTTTGATGGGTTGGACTAGAGCTTTAGCAGTGAAGATACTGAGAAGTAGTTGGATTGGGGATATTTTTTGGGGGGAGGAGGTAAATCACAAGTACTTGCAAATGGATTGGATGGATATTGTGAAGAAAAATAAGAAACCAAGGATGATGCTTAGGTTTGAGGCTCAAACAACTGGGCAGACGGGGAAAGCTTGAGGTCGGAGAAGATTCTTGGTCTATGTTTGATGAAGAGATATCAAATGGCTGGGTGACCACAATGCATTTAGAGTGTGGGGGAGCGGTCTGGCTGGAGAATAAATGATATATGAAGATTCTGGACTAAATGATATTACCTGGCCAGAGAATATAGACAGGGAAGAGGACAGGGCTGAGGGTAAAGCCTGGGATATTCCAACATTTAGAGGAAAAGGGCCAGAAAGGAGACTGTAACCAAGAAGTTTACGCACATGCTAAACTTAAATGAGGAATATGCGTCTTCTATGCAGGCCGTCACTCTGCTATCCGTCACAATAGTGATACAGACTGGATACACACTGCCTGTAACCTTTTAATGGGCTCTATAAACAGATTCAGTGCCGAAGGTGAGGAACCATTTTCTAAAGAAATTCCAGCTTACCTGTTGTTAGCTTCATCAATGTGTCATTTGCTAATTTTAGTGAGTCAGCATTTGTTTTAGTGAGTCAGTCTTGCAGAACCTTTAGAAAACACTGTTTTTAAACTCATATTTCCTGTTAGAAAAACAAAAAACAAAAACCACCAAACCTCCAAATAACTCTGTTATAGTTTGTTATCACATCCTTTTAGATAATTATGTATTTGCATAAGTCTGTCCTCTTTCTCCCGATATTTTCAGCTACTACAAGGGCCTGTGAAATTGCTTAAGGATTTGCTTCTGGGACAGTCCTCTAAATCTAGATTATCTAAAAAATCCTCCCTGAAGAAGTTCCTTGAGTTATGGAAAGTTACAACAGCTCACTCATCCTACATTTGCCCTGAAACTCAGTGTGGACTCACTCCCTTCGTATCATTCTCTCCTATTTGAGTCAATGGCCAATTACTGGGACTACTTTGATTTAACGAACTAGTCTCCGACTGGCCACTTAACTTTTGCTTAGCAGTATATCTGATGCTCCACTTTTAAAAAAAATCCTCCCAAATTCTGTGTGCGTGTGTGTGTGTGTACACATACACAGGTAAGGGTGTGGATGAGGGTGTTTGGTTGGAAAAAACATTTCCTTTGAGTCAAAAGGCTATATTTGATGCTGACTTTTCACAGAGAAAACCTAATATAGGTTACATTCCTGATAAAAGTTCAGATGCCTGCTTTTTTTTAAAAACAAGCAGAATGCCTCTAATCACAATAGTTAAATACTACGAATAATGTGCTTTTTATAAGGCATAATAAGGGTCTAGAACGTGTATAAATCAATTAGGTAAAACATTATAATAAGAAATCTTATAAAATGCTCCGTTAATGTGGAATGTTAGTGGAACTAAAAGGAAAGACTCTTAGGTCTGAGGTTGGAGAGAGCCTACAGCCAGAGACTAAAGGGGAAGCTGCGGCAGAGAAACGCAGAGCCTAGAAAAGCTGTGTGTGTGTGTGTGTGTGTGTGTGTGTGTGTGTGTGTGAGAGAGACAGAGAGAGAGAGAGAGAGAGAGAGAGAGAGGGGAAAAGAGACAGTAGCAGTGATGAAGATGGTCGGGGGTAGAGGAGGAGACAGTGATGCGTAAGGGTGTGGGGAGCATAGGACCTTGAGTACCAAGAGAAAAATAAAAACTGGGAAACCACACTGGCCAGCTACAAGCTCTACGAGACCAAGTGTGCTGTAAGAGTGAACTATTGGAAGTCAAACTGCTATAAGTTGAGGCCCATCTGAGAGTAAAAATCAGACTGACCTATGAGACATCCTTTGCACCAGACCTACTGTTATTGTAACGTCTCACTTTGCTTATTAAAATTAATTTTATTAAATAGTCCTCTCAGGTATCTTTCACATACAAGTAAGCATGTTATTTTAAAATTATTTCATGTTACTATGAAAAGCAGTGTGCATTAAATATCAGAAGAGACATGTGCATGTGCACGTGCTTTAAAAACATGGTCTCTTCAATTAGTCCAGCCATGATAGGCGATTGAAAAAAAAAATTACTTCCAGGATCCTTATCATTATTGTGGAGTATTTGTTCTTTGAATTTCTTGCCATGTTTTTAAGATCACTTTATTATGCAACATCTGCTCTGAATTTCAAATGTGATAAACAGAGTATGAGTGTCAGTGGCAGATGGCTAATGACCAGAAGCGACAGGGCATTCAAGCCTGCCTTGTTTTCAGAGTAGCGATATTTTCATGTTAATTTGCTCTGTGTCCTGCAAAGATGAGACAAATCACCTGCTCATAATTCAGGCAAAGTGGAGACCACCAGAAGCTGAGAGGGGCCATGGCTTGATTCCTTTAGGAATGAGAGTAGGGAAGGTTCTGGGAGACTTTCCTCATCTGCAGTACAGGGGACCAGTCAGTCACTTTGCATTATGTCAGCTCGAGAAAGATGAATCAGCCCTGGGCATCCCATACTGACACCAGAGCCACTGTTTACTGCAAGCAGATATTATTCATGAAAACAGATATTTCCCAGAGGCAGAAAACAGGTGCTATTAAGAGTATATGTCAGTCTCTGAAGTCTGGGTTTTGTAAAATAAACCTAATAGTATGCTTTATCTCCTACTGAAACTATTACAACCAACAGAAATCTCTAGGAAACATTCAACTGAAGATAAAACGAAATGTAATTCACAGAGAAAATGACCCATACAGACACACAAACTTTGAGCTTTTTTGGCCTTCTCAAGCCCTATAGAATTCATTTGTCATAGAGATACATAAATAAAATAGAATTTTTATTCCAAGATTGAGTCATCCAAAGAGGCCATATGGTCTTGAGCTAAAAGAACCCTGTCCTGTTTTGGAGAGGCAGTTGATCTCCTTTTTGTGTGACTTTTCAGTGCCTTCGAATTTCTACTTGTGAAATTATATTGCCAATTGCATGTTACATGAAACATGTTACATTCACAGAATGTCCAAAGAATGATACCAGGTTCTCACAGAGTTTATAAATGAGAAGCCAGGTCATTTACTAGGAAATATAATATAAAGGGAGGCCTAAGTACCACATTTTAGTTCAGTAAAACAGGGCATTACATTTTGAAAGTATGGAAAGCGTAAGGTTGTACACAGGAGTCTCTTTCCATATATATCCCACCATATATGTGTAGTTCTTTTTCTGGGTTACAAATGACGAAGGAAGAAGGTGAGGGAATGTTCTTCCTGATCTTTTCTTATAGGGTGGCAGATAAAGGCATGAAAGACAAAAAATAACAATCTGAAAGGCCTGTTTTTTTCCTCATAAAGCCCCATAAACAGAAGGTACTATTTATCGGACTCAAAAATTTATCATGAACCCTAAAAGAAAAAAATATGACAATCATTAAGGTGTCAATTACTGAATCATAGGTTTTAGCTTGGAAGGCCAAGAAGACAGTATCAAATCTCAAACGATCAAATAAAAATTAAATAAAGACAGCACCGAATTCCTTCACAATTAAGTAGATCACAAAATAACTCCTGAGTTAGAAAGAAGAAAGCAAGATATAGCAATGATAAGCCTCTGAAGCAAAATTTGATATTTATTGACTTCACAGTATAGCAGGTAATAGACTTCTTTATGAAAATGTCACCATCAACATGAATGGATATACCTTAGGACATCAAGAAAAGAGATTGAAGAATGTGATGAAAACCTCATGATGAAGTATGAATAAGATGTATCTGTTCATCTGTTTTTTTTAGAATAAGGTATATTTTAAAATATTGGAAAGAACCACCTATACTTTTATCTCATTCTCATGAGCCTTTCAATAGCAATTTTCAGTTCAATATTATCCCCTTAACTCACTTTATCAAAGTCTGACATGAGCACTATGCAATAATTACAAAATTTCCCCATGAGTTCACCCAACTATCAAACTTCACAAAAACTTAGGGATTCACGGGATGGTTTTGTGCCTTAACAAACAAACAAACAAACAAACACAAACGGGGTTTAAATGCATTCAAAAAACTGTAATATGATATAAGTAAACTGGGAAAATAAGCCCATCATGGGGTTATTAGAAAACAAACAGGTTTGATGAAAATGGTATTGAACACATACATTTTACTCCTATAATATCTAGTCAAGAGACCACGGAGCACCCCAGTTTTATCCAACCTTTGCCCACCAGTGCAATTTATGTCCTGAATGAGCACTAGAATATCTGGAATTTAAGTGGGCTGACAGGGAACCAGTGCCACAGTAAACACAGTGGGAGACACACAGGTGGTTGAGGAAAATTACCTTAGCCTATGCATCCCTGTTGGAGGTCTTTCCTTGATTTTCTACTTTACATATATTTCATGTCAAAATATTTTACATATTTATAATTATTTTGCAACATGGCATGTTCTGATACATATCAGACAATGTCAATAATATCAATGATTTTTAAGAATATTTTAGAAGATACTTTGGGATGATAATGCAAAAAGTCCGCTATAGATTGTGCTTATGGACAAACAGGTTTTTGTTTTTGTTTTTTCACTTGCAAACACCCCCTAACCTATTTAACTATAGAGAACGTGTACCACATGCTTCTGTGTGCCCTTACCTCTTCCCTGATACTCCAATGTCCTGGAACCTATGTTCATGACTAATTTAATTCTGGGTGCCCAAAGTGCCTAGCACAGAACTCTCCCTGTACATGGTCAAGTAATATTTGCACAAGTGTATGCAGAAAAACTCATTACAATAAAACATTCTATATAAAGAATCCAATCTATGTTCTCAATAGGTTGTTCACCATAAGGACATTCTCTTGATACCGTTGTTGAGACTTCTCACAAATGAAGTCTATGTAATAATGAAATATTTCTGTTCTCCAGTTGTGTGCTTCAATTAACCAGAACCTCAACTAGCCGCAACCTCCTCCCTAGCAGATGTTTATCCTGCATACCAATTCTTAAAAAGAAATCAATCACAGAAACCATGTAAGTGTTTATTAAAAATATATATTGTATCAATTATATATTCAGCTTAAAACTGTCCACTGGATGATATTCTAGTGCTTTTCAATGATTATTCATGTTTTCAGTAATGACCTTAAAGGATCACAAATGCTCAAATTACCAGAAAAACAAACAAATAAAAACAAAAAAAACCAAACAAAAAACTCCTTAATATTTAATAAGGAAAAAAAGTAGATTAGCATAGTTCAGAAAATGTTTAAAAATTAAAGAAGATAAAAAGGGAGAGAAAAAGTGCTCAAGTGCTTCAAGACAAATGAGATTACATCCAGCTGTAAAAGTTGATCAAATGATATTTGGGGTGAGCCTTGGAAATTTTAAGCAGATGGTTATGGGCGAAGGGAGCAAAGAAATGGCAATGAGAAGGAGAGCCACAGAAGCAGGAAATTATGAACCACACTAAGATAATGGGGATTAGTCCAATTTGATCAGAAAATAAGAGCTCATGAAAAGGGGCTATGCCCCCTGCATGTTGAACATGGGGTTTTGGACAAACTCATAAAGGAGAGCACTGAAGCCATAGGACTGGAACAGAGTTTGAGAGGGAAAGGGATGAAGAGATAGAGCAGATAATTAGGAATACCTATACTTAAAGGGATTTAATGTCATTGAAACTGCTCAGGAAGAAATGAGACCATTACTGAGCACCATTTTTTTTTTTAAATAAATTTTTTTTTATGAAAGGCAGATGGGAGAAAATAAATTCTATATTAGTCTAAAACCAAAGGAATAAATCATTCAATATGTCAAGTTCTAAATGTGTCAGTATCTGCGAATACCACCTCGCCACTATCACTTAAAGACATTTCTTACTGTGTTCAGAAGATAAACTATTTTCAGTTATTCACTCCCTATCTAAAATGATGCTGAATTCTTTAAAATGTATTTTTTTTATTTTTCAATTACAGCTGACATTCAATATTATTTTTATATTAACTTGAGGTGTATAACATAGTGGTTAGACATTTATGTAATTAACGAAGTGATCCCCTGATAAGTCTAGTACCAACCTGGCACTATACACAGTTATTACTGTATTCTTGACTATATTTCCTAGGATATATTTTATATCCCTGGCTATTCTGTAAATACCAGTTTGTATTTTTTAACCCTTTTAACTTTTTCACCTGCTCCTCAACTTCCCCTTCCACCCATTCAGCAATGGATGCTGAATTCTATAACTCATTTCTAAACAGTGAATTGATAAGGTAAGAAGTGTGTTTAATTAAGTCACCTAATTCACAAAACAAAAGGGTCTTCATGAAGACCTGCACATAATGTGCATAGATCTAAAAGATCAAGTGGGAAGTTCAATTAAATAAAATGGAATGAAGACCAACAAAACTTTGTAAGTAGCTTTTCCCACGAGACTTAAAAGAAGAAAGAACTCCTAGGAAGTACACTGTATCTAGCTTGCTGACCTCTAAGGACTTTAAGTTGTCTTTGAATCCCAGGAGTTTGGAATGGTACCTGGTGTTTAGGCTTTCTATGTTTTATGAACGAGAAAAAATGGAGAAAGGGCCTAATAATCAGTATTTCAGAGTTACATAGCATAGATATGTCCTGCAGCCAGTATACAATTATAATATTCAATGTGCTCATGAATGATGTTTCAAATTATATCTCTCAGAGTTCATGAACTATCAGAAAAAGACTGAGCTATATTTACCACATTATACTTTACAAGATTAGAGCTAGATAATGTACAAATAGATAGTTTTCAATAAATGTATTAGAACTAAAGGATTTTCCCAGAGTCCTAAGATTAATGAACTAGAATATATCTTATTCTGTAAACATCCCACTTAGTTATATTGGGTATATCTATATCTATATATTGACTTCCAAAAGCTTTAATTCTATCAATTTGCGTAAGGAAAGAATGCCATTGCTTCATAGACTATAATAGTGTGACTGTTTGACCAGTCACACTGGTAGAAAGATGATTCTTAGTACCTTTATGGTTTCCGTGGGCACTCCAGGCTCTGGAACTTTATCCAAATAAGTGGTCAAGTCTTGATCAACATGTTCAAATACTAATGTTAGTTTGGTTTCTCTGTCTGTTCGTGACACTGTGCACACATCAAATAACCTAAAAGAAAGAAAGAAAGAGATATTAAGTAGGTGGCAATAAGCAAAGAAGTAACCTGTATGTCTTACACATAACCCTCAATCTGATTAAATAGAGGAGAAAAAGGCAAATGTTTGATCATGTGATAATACGTAAGAATACCTAAAGGGATATGACACTTTAATATCAATATGAGGATTTCCAGTCAAGATGTCAGAGTAGGTAAACCTTGTGCTTGCCCCCTCTCACAATCACATCAAAATTACAACTACACTAAAAAAGAACCATCAACGAGAATCGCCTGAAGTCTAGCCGAACAGAAGTCCTATAACTAAGGACATACAGATGAAGCCACATGGAGACCGGTAGGAGCGGCAGAGATGCAGAAAGGCTGGTCCCACACCCGCAGGTGGCAGTTAAAAATTTGGAGGGCTATCTCAGCTGTGGAGGTCCCCTCCCCTGAAGGAGTGAGGGGTTCCAGCCTCACACCAGGCTCCCTAGCCCAGGGTTTCAGTGAGGAAAGGAGAAGTCCCCACAACTTTTGGCTGTGAAAACCAGTGGAGATTATGGCTGAGAGAGATGGAGGGCAGCTAGAGTCCCAGGTGCTCCTCTTAAAAGGCCCGTGCACAAACTTACTGACTGATGGACTCTCTTGCTCTGAGCTCCAGTGTTGAGGTAGCAACTCGAAAACTGCCAGGGACATACAGGGAGGAACTGAATTGTCTAGCTTCATGGTGAGGGCTGGAGCGGCAGCTTTCTCCCAGACAGAAGTGCTGGTAGAAGGCACTGCTCCTTTGTTGAGACCTTCCATCTCCTACCATGCTGATTTAGGCGAGTGCCATATATGAGTATCTATCAACTTAGCTGACACTGTTTGCCCTGCCCTAGTGATTCCCTGAGAACCCCACCCCATCCAACTCTCAGGCCTACTGAAGCAACTCCCAGTGGCTTCCGTATACACATAGCTTGTCTTGGCTTGTGCTACGGACTTTCCTAAAATCTCTCAAAGGTTCACAAACCCCAAACAAGCAGCATCTAGCCTCACTGTGACCCATAACTCTAGTGCAGCCCAAAGCCTGTCACTAGTGGCCGAGGACTTTGTTCATAGCTTAGCCCCTCCTAGGCATCTCCGAGCCCCATGCGGACAGTGGCCATCTGTGGATTGCTTTGTGGCTCATGCCAGGTGGCCCCAGGCAGGGCACAAGCTGCAGCCAAAGAGAAGACTGGGCAGGCATCAGAGCCCTGCTAAAGAAATCTTGCTCTGTAGAGTCAGCCCCTGCACAGCAGCTCCTCACCAATCAGCCTGAGGGTCAATCCCTCCCACCGATGTGCCAACAGCAACCAAGACTCAACTACAACAGAAGGGCACACACAATCCACACAAGGGACACATCTGGAGCACCCGGCTCAGATGACAAGGGAAACTGCACCACTGGGCCCCACAGAACACCTACTATACAAGGCCACTCTATTAATACTGGGAGACATAGCACCTCTACCTAGTACACAGAAACAAACACAGGGAGGCAGCCAAAAAGGGGAAACAAAGAAATGAAAGAACAGGAGACAGCAAAGCTCCAGAAAAAAAACAAAACAAAATGGAGACAAGCAATCTACCAGATGCAGAGATCAAAACACTGGTTATAAAGATGCTCAATGATCTCAGTGAGAACTTCAACAAATAGATAGGAAACATAAAAATGGAGATAGAAAACATAAAAAAGAATCAATCAAAAATGAAGAATAGAATAACTGAAATGAAGAATACATTGGAGGGAATCAACAGTAGATTAGATGAAGCAGAGGGTCGAATTAGTGATTTAGAAGATAAGGTAGCAGAAAACACCCAATTAGAACAGCAAAAAGAAAAAAAAGAATCCAAAGAAATGAGGATAGTTTAAGGGGCTTCTGGGACAACATCAAGCATGCCAACATTAGCAACATAGGGATACCAAAAAAACAGAAAGAACAAGTAATTGAAAATCTGTTTGAAGAAATAATGATGGAAAACTTTCTTAACCTGGTAAAGGAAATAGACATACAACCCCAGGAAACATAGAGAGTCCCAAACAAAATGAACCCAAACAGGCTCACATCACATGACACATCATATTGAAAATGCCAAAGGTGAAAGACAAAGAGAGAATCTTAACAGCAGCAAGAGAAAAAGCAGTTAGTTACCTACAAGGGAGCTCCCATAAGACTGTCAGGTGATTTATCAACAGAAACTTTGCAGGCTGGAAGGGACTGGCATGGAATATTCAAAATGATGAAAAGAAGGATCTACAACCAAGATTACTCTACCCAGCAAAGCTATCATTTAGAATCGAAGGACAGATAAAAAGCTTCCCAGACAAGAAAAAGCTAAAGGAATTCACCATCATTAAACCAGTATTATAAAAAATGTTAAAGAGACTTCTTTAAGAAGAAAAAATACGAATACTAAAATGGCAACAACTATATATCTATCAACAATTACTTTAAATGCGAGTGGATTAATTGCTCCAATCAAAAGACATGGTGGCTGAAGGGATAAAAAACAAGACCCTTACATAAGCTGCCTACACTTCACACTGAAGACACTCAGACTGAAAGTAAAGGGATGGAAAAAGACATTTCATGAAAATGGAAACAAAAAGAAAGCTGGCGTAGCAATACTTACACCAGACTTTACAACAAAAGCTATAATAAGAGATAAAGAAGGATCCAGCAATCCCACTTCTGAGTATTTATCCAAAGAAACCCAAAACACTACTTCAAAGGGACATGTGCATTATGCTCATTACAACATTATTTACAACAGCCAAGATATGGAGGCAACCTGGTTGTCCATCAATGGATGAATGGATAAAGAAGAGGTGGTACATATATACAATGGAATACTACTCAGCCACAAAAAATAATGAAATCTTGCCATCTGCAACAACATGGATGGATCTAGAGAATATTGTGTTGAGTGGAGTAAGTCAGACAGAGAAAGGCAAATGCTATGATTTCACTTACATGTGGAATGTAAAGATCAAAACAAAACAGAAACAAACTCATAGATACGAGAACAAACTGATCGTTGCCAGATGGGAAGGGGGTTGGGGGACAAGTGAAAAAGGGAAAGGGATTAAGAAGTACAAATCGGTAGTTGCAAAACCGTCAAGGATATATAGGGTATAGCATAAGGAATATAGTCAATAATAACGTAATAAATATGTATGGGTCAGATGGGTACTAGATTATCGGGCTGATCACTTTGTAAGTTATACAAATGTCTAATCACTATATTGTACACCTGAAACTAGTATAATATTGCATATTAACTGTAATTGAAAAATAAAAAAATATTTAAAAAATATCAATGTGAAAGTTCAGGAGAGGAGCACTTGGTTAAGTGGTGACAAAATGCATAGGAGCAAAGAGAAAGCAACATAGCTGGAGCATGAGAACATCTGCTTGGAGAGTTTCCTTAGTTAAGATCTTAGGTAGAACTTGCTGATGGAGATAGTTCCAAAACTGCAGCCTAGGAAGATTATGGTGCTTCTCAATTCACAGTTCCAGAATTATTAAAGAGACAGATTGAGCATTCTTTGGAGATGCTGGACACTGCAATGAAGTTTTCTTTTTCCTAGAATTTAAATCATGCCTGTGAAAACAAGTATGATAAAACATGGACAAATTTCCTTCCGTCCTTCCTTTTTTCCTTCCTTCCTTCCTTCCTTCCTTCCTTCCTTCCTTCCTTCCTTCCCTCCCTCCCTCCCTCCCTCCCTCCCTCCCTCCCTCCCTCCCTCCCTCCCTCCCTTCCTCTCTCTCTCTCTCTTTCTCTCTTTTTTTTTTTGGTAAAAGAACCTTCTCATCCTGATAAATCATGTAATTTTCCTGGAAAGGGCATAAATTCTTAGTTTTAAAATTCCAAATGTCATGCTAATCAAACTGTGAAATTTAAACTTTCTTCTGGTGGTGGTGGGAAAAACTGCATTGGTAAACTCTATCACTTTTAAATGGTAAAGACAGACTAACAAATGTAATAATTAAGTATGGATGGATGAATTCAGTTATCTTCCATTAAATCCTACAACTAATACAATATTTAAGTTTTAAAAACAAAGCCTTTAGTAGTAAAAAAAATTTTAGGCCAAAGGACAAATTTTCCTTTAATTTCAACCATACACTATCTGGTACATGAGATATTCACCAAACGTTTGAAAAATTAAACAAACCACTTATAAAAAAGCTGTAAGTAAGTTTCTTGATGAGAATATAATATAAATATTAGGAAAAGCAACAAAGGAACAAGACAAACAAATAAAGAAACAAAAACTCATAGACACAGGCAATAGTTCAGTGGTTACCAGAGGGTAAGGGGGAGAGGGGGAATAGTAGAAGAGAGTCAAAGGGAGTCAAATATATGGTGATGGAAGGAGAGCTGACTTTGGGTGGGGAGCACACAATGATATATAGATGATGTATTACAGAATTGTACACCACAAACGTATGTAACTTGCCTAACCATTGTCAGTCCAATAAACTTGAATTTTAAAAACACTAAGAAAAGACTAATAAAACGCTATTCATATTATTTTCTTTCATTTTTACAAAGTTTAATAACACTCTTTTCAAAGAAACTAACTATAAATGTGCATATAACCCAATTACTAAAATGCAGGCCTGAGTCTCAATTATCCACTTTGTGTATTACAGCGGTTACACTTGTAATGCCTAGATGGTTCGACATGCCACGCCACAGCATTTCTGGGCTATATGGGTCCCGCAATATTTGGTACTTCTCTGTGAATCTAAACGAAACTTTAAAAGAAACTAAAGAACACTATAATTAAGTTAAATCTGGTGGGGTGAACACCACCACCACCACCAACCACACAGACTTCACAGCCAGATCCAAACTACTTTTTAATTATGGGCAGCTTGGGGTGAGTTCTACAACTCCATTACAATCAATTAAGATCAATTGCATTTCTTCTTCACATTTATTTACTTCCAAATATTCTGACTGCTAAAGTTTCAATCATCTATTTCCAAAGTTAATTTTTTTAAAATTCTAAAGTCTTCTAATGTCACTAATGTGACTTACTGTGAAAAACTATTCTGCTAAAGTAAAAACACCTAAGTAGTAAATTTATTAAAGATAGTACCATAAATTCTGAGTGCCATACTATGAAAAATATGATTGCTATTATGCATGGATTTGATACCTGGGATGTTTATCAAAACAACTCTTTCAATTTGGTAATTCGACTTAACTTCCATTTATTCATAGGTTCCTGTGAACCATCTTCTTGCCACTAAATTCACAAAGTTTGATAAGCTTCACTTTTTTCTTCCTTTTGAAGAAAAAGGAGTTCCACAATCACCAAGCTTCTTTCTATCTCTGTTGCTTCTATTTTTGTAATAAAACAAAACAGCAATAAATTAAAAATGGTACGTACTAAAATCAAGCACAAACACAGGAACTGCACCATTAGTTGTGCTTTTTAAATGTTACTTTAAAATGTTTTCCATTATTATTAATATAGTTCCTTAATGAAAAAAATACAGTGCTTATCACTGCCTCGGGTAAACAAGTGCAATAGTAACTCCAGTTCTTATTGCACTTAGAGTTTGCAATATACAAGACATTTTAGTAATTTCTAAAAGGAAAACAAAATTTTGATGGGGACATAATTGGAGAATGAAGTGATCATAAAATACTGCTGAATCAATGTCACCTGCTCTCAGACCGTTGTTAGTTACCTAACAGCCGTGGCAGTATGCTATGTTGCTTCATCTCATGAAACCGTTTTCAAACACTCTTTGTATGACACAATTCAAGAACAGCATCTAATCCACCCATCTAATCCACCCAACTTTGAGTTATTTTCCTTAAAGTTAGATCACTCTCTTCAAAATAGTAAGACTCACTGATGCCACCTGTAGTGACTGGACTCCACCTGAGATATGCAAAGATGAGCTCACTGAAGCCAATGCTAATTGCACTAAATATTAAACCATTTTGAGAAAAAGCCCTAATTTTCATTGGTAAGTTTTAAAAAAGGGAATTTTTAAAGAGAGGTGTCACAGTGCATAGAGTACAACATCCTTGTATGAATTTTAATGTATATAATCATATATATTCTTTAGGCTACAGAAAGAATGGTATTAGGTAAAAGTGACTCATACTGGTTCAAGGAGATCATGCTTTTTCTTTTTTTAAGGTGCCATTATTAATTTCACCTGGGAAATGGAAGGTATTACATTCTCCTCCAAAATTCACAAGTGTCATCAAGGGAAGTGAAAGTCCGAGGAGGATCCTTTATGATGCTAAACGCTGGGTATCAACATCCTATCGACCCAGTACTCCACAGATGACATTTTGGGAAATACTGCTCTACACTAAAACACGAACTGTCGTCTGACTTAATTATTTAGTAAACGCTATCACAGTAAAAATTAAGGTATATTACTCATAAAGGGTAGGAAATGCATTCTGAGTCAAAAGTGAAAAATATTAATCTTAAGAATTTTAGGACATAATACACATGATGCTTTTTTATCTACAATGACTCCCTCTGGAATTACCCCAAATCAAATAACAGTCACTCTGGTGGGCAATAAAGAGACGACAGACGCAAGTCTCACCTAAAGTAACTGAGCTCAACAAGAACTGGAATCCCTGATATTTGGCAGGAGGTTAACAATCTGTAATATATTTATATAAATCAATGAGGAATGTGGCCGGCTGCCTATAACCCCTACACGTGCAAAACAAAAGAGCCAGACAGGTCTGAACATTTGAGCATAAACACTGGAAAATAACTTCAACTGTAGGAGGCCTTGTGTTGACCAATATCTTAAGGCTTTTTAAAACTTTATTAGTTTTTTGTTGTTGCTATTCAGTAAACTGACAAAAAGTACCATTTCAATGACTGCATGACTGCAGTTCCATAAGAGAAACATAATCACACTGTGCTGAACATGAACAAAATAGCTCAAATGACTTTTTAGAGGAAATGAAAACTACCATTCAATATTTATCTATCAGAGCTTGGCTGAATGTGACCCAAGTGAATGTTCAAAAAGTAGAAGTGAAAAGTAGTTCTCAGCACTTACGGAGTCTAGGAATCCAGTTTAGCTGTGCAAACTGCAATCCAAAAAAGGCAGGTAGGTCGTTATCATTTCACAATGAAGTCAGCCAAGCTCCTCAATACCTCATAAAGTAAGTTCTCTCACTGTCTCTGCTGTTCTGACCCCCCAGCTGCAGGGCAGGGAGCACGCGTTGCCGTCCGGCACAGCACACAGCTTTCCAGTTGTCCCAGTGATGTAATTATCTCCTTTAACAAACTATGTCTATAAATTAACTGCATCGTACCCCTGTAATTCGTAGGACTGCTCCAGGTTCATGTTCTCCATTTAACTTGCTATTCTGGATCTGCTGCCCACGCAAGTTGTCTTTATCTAATGGATGAGATTATCCACCGGAGGGCTTGCGATTTCCAGATTGTAATTTACAAAGACCTCCCAAACAACATGCTTTGTAAACAAAAGCCCTGCCTTTCGATTGGGGTTATAATAAATGGGAAATCTGCATTATTTGCTCTGATTAAACTTTAACCTGTCACAAGAAGTTCTATGAGGATTTCTTTTCCTGTCACTTTTATTTTTCCATACTCTTGAATGTTTGGACATCAAATAATTCAAGAGCTGTGAGAAGTCTGGCACAACTGCCTAAGGGCACTCAACAAAATTTTATTTGAACTACAACCATTCTTTGGAATTGAGCAAAAAAAACTGTTTTAATCTCTAATCTCTTCCTCTGTAGTCCATGAAGCACATTCTATAGTTCGCATGCACCAAATTTATGTTCACACATCGCACCAGCCCTACAGTACTGTATACAGGCCAGGGTGTTCCTTCTCCTTTTGCTCATTAAATATGGACTGGGCGTGCACTTATTCTCAATCAGCACTGGATGGTACAACTCCAGAAGTATTTCCCACCAACAATAATGAACATGTTGCAAGAAGGAAACTGCCGTTTCAGCAGCATCAATAAACATTTATCAGTACTGACCATGAGCACATACTATACTTGCTTTTAAAGAGTCCAGTAGATCTAAGATGGCTATTGTTTTTGAGAGCTTCGCTATCTAGTTGGAAGAGAGAACACTGACATGTAAAACTATAAGTAATGGTATATGGATATGCATTAATTCCAAATCAATCCTATAGACAGTGTGTGAAACTTTATATATCACCTCAGGGTCAATTCACTCTATATCCTTTTACAGGATACACCTGTGGTGTCTGCCTTTCCAATCTCCATTACCTCTTCTGCATACCATATTCTCATTTTTTGTTGAGGAACCACTCCTACCCCCATACTAAGGCAATATGGTTTTGGGGGCCTGGGCACAGGATGGCATGTAACCTGCCTTGGACAGACAGCGACAATGATTGATTCAGGGATGAACAGGACCATGACAACCAGTCCCAGGAATTTTACTAGAACATCTGGGAGAGGAGAACTCTCTTTATTCTGGAATTACCTAACCTGTAGCTGCTGAGGGCATTTTTGCCACCACTTTAGTGAGCCTACCATGATGAACACAGCCAACACCAAACAGAGCCAGAGGAGAGAGGTGATAACTCAAAGATTCCGGGTGATACTGTTTAAGCACCTGGACCCACCTGGGCCTGACTTACCTACCCCTGCTTTTATTAGTTATGTGAGCCAGTAACGTCGCCGTCGTGCCTACCCAGTTTGAGTTGGGTTTTATTATTTACCAAAACACCAAAAAAAAAAAAAATCCTCAGACAGCTACCCAAATTTTGAAATGATTCAATGACTTTGAAACATCAATATCTAACCTCAAGTACATTTTATAATATTATACAAAATGAATTAAGCTCAAGCACATAAGCAGTAGTAGTTTTCTCTAGGTGACTATACCAGTTCTCTGACTTGCTGAGAGGCTATTCACCTTAAATACTTCCTCCATGAGCCTGTCCATTGGGCAAAAGTAACTGACAGCAGCAGAGCAGACTAATCTCTTCCCCAAATCCACGAGGCTTCTTTCTAGGATTCCTATTTGAAGTTCCTGGTCAGACCACGGAGACATTTCGTCCAGAAAAAGTAAAGAAAGGAAGAAGACAGACAGACAAGCTCATCGCAAACAGTAATATGGAACCGAGAATAGGAAAGGACTCAGTGGGTAAAAGTAAGTAAGGAGGCAAAAAAGAAGTATTTTAAAATAATACAAAGATACAGAATTTAATTAGTTTAAAGGCTGAGTCCGATGCTCAGAAGCACATTCTCCTGAGCCCTCAATGAAACAACCCCTCTCCTGCTAGCTGTTGCTGAAAAGTGGAAATGCACAGGAATGCCGTAGCAACAGCAACTCTCAAGCAGGGACCCACTTGTGTTCATACTGTTATACTTAAGGCTACCACAACCGGACAAGGGAAACCGGACAAAGTCAACGACTTTTCTTTATGAAATCATTTTATGCCTATCGCCTTAAAGAGAGTGTTCGTAAGAAAGTTTCATAGTTCACCTTCTTTCAGTTCATCTTTCAAGTTTCTACTCATGTAGTTTGAGCATCTATCTTCATGCATCTGGTGATGAGTATCTATGAGTTAAGATCTTTGCACCCAGTAACTAAAAAATGTTTTACGAATTGAATGGGAATCCCCTAAGCTGGGCAAGTTTACAAGATGTGACTTGCACTACAGTAAATATTTAAAATTGAGCAAACAGTAAAACTTGTGTATATGGAAACACACCGCCACCATACGATCAGCACAAAACTGGTATCATATTAGCTAGGCCCCAAAAAGCCTCTTGGGGTGTCATAATGGGCATATGGGATGCATGTGTACTGCTCTGCTCCTATTCAAGATGAATTCCTTAAGTGGGTATTAGATAATAGAACTCAAACTTCTTTCATAGTCATACAGCAAAGCACTAGAGTCACTCTTACATTATCAAACACAATTCTTCGAACTGCTAATGCATTTTATCTGAATGAAAGGCAGAGAGAAGAATGAGTTAGTACATCACTCTGTTACGCTAACTATATGCTATTATAGGAAGAAGGAAACAGCCAAATCAGATGAAGAAATCACAAAAACATGATTGCTCTCTTATAGGAAGAGAATGGTAGCAGGGGCCAAATATTCAGTAAGTGAATTCTGAGTCACTCTGTGGATCTCTGTCTCCCCAAAGTCAAGAGCAAGAAAGGAAACACAGGCAGCTATACAATGATGAGTTGATACTTTTGCTGAGTCAACCTCCAGTACAAAATAGTTGTGCAAGTTCAAAAAGAACATCAAAGTCAACTCAAGGAAAGGAAGAAACATGCCAACTGAGAAAATTAGGGACCATTATGTCTTGATTAGAATAAGCGCTATTTACCAACCCCAGCTACAGCCAGGGATGAGGCACTGCTCTTACCTGTTGAGGTCTCTACCTAAACATGATTACCTTAGTTTTAGCCTTTTCCTGTACAATAGTTAGCTTCAGTCAGCCACTGCACAAACATAAATATGTTGGTCAAAACGAGGACATGACAGAAGTGAATGGAATGAGAGCAAAAAACCTGTGGCATTTGGTGTGAGGGAGTGGTTGGGGGTCCACATGTCCTAAAACCCACTGGCAGGTTAGAGATTACAGATGTGCAAACAAGATAGCCATAAACTGGAAGTGCTGCTCCATAATTTTGCTTACTCTTTTCTTTTAATTCTCCATGGCACCCAACGCTGTCTAACATACACTAGGTATTCAATAAATGTTTATTGAATGAATGACATTTTTAAAAATTATAACTCAAGGAAAAGTCAGAAGCAAAGTGAAAGAGAGGACCTTTAGAGAGATCATTAGGAAAGCATGGTACTCTGACTAAGCCAAATCTCCTACCTGATGTTAAATGAGGACTCACACACTAATATATTGCATTAATGTGAACTAACACTTGTTAGTTTGCTCGCTATCTACTAGCTACCTCTATATATTTTGATGTTTTGAGTCCTCACAACTACTCTGAGATGTTACTCATTTTAAAGATGAAGAAACAGATGTACGTACACAAATGTTCGTTAACTGATGAATGGATAAACCGAACGTGGTATATCCATATAATGGAAGGTTATTGGCAATTAAAAGGAACGCAGTACAGATGCATGCTATGACGTGGATAAACCTTGAAAAAAATTATGCTAAGTAAAAAGAACCAGTTACAAAAGGCCACATATGGCATGATTTCTTTTATTTGAAATGTCCAGAATAGGCAGATCCACAGAGACAGGGATTGATTGTCTAGGGCTGGAGATAGTCAGAGGAGAAGAGGAGAGGGAGGAATGGAGAATGACTGCTAATGGATACTGGGTATCTTTATAGGGCGAGAAAACGTTCTAACATTAGATCATGATGATGTTACACAAGTCAGTAAAAATACTAAAAACCACTGAACTGCACACTTATACAGGTGAATTTAATGGGATGTAAAGTATACCTCAATAAAGCTGTTTAAAAATAAGAAGAGGAAAGAAATAGCCATAGAGAGGTTTCGTACTTTGCCTAAGGCACAGGGAGAGTAAGTGGTGCAGATGTGAAGTTGGGCTATCTGGTTCCACAGCTGAATTTCCTAATCCCTGTGCTATCCTGCCTCTGTATGTAGCACAGCATTTGGGGCAGAGACCTCTGTGGCAGACGAGACACACTGCTGATGGGCATTGTGGGAATGCCAGTTCCCAAATGTCTTTGGTAAGCTTGGACATGCTTTATATGCTGGGCTGAAATAATAAGTGTTGAAAATCACAGGAAAAAACAAAATAAAGCTCAAGACTGTTGATCTCCTAAACCTGCTTATATTTTCCCCTTGACTAGTTAGAAAAATAACATGCTTCAATTCACCCAACAGAGCTTAAAAAGCTATTCTGATCTCAAAAATATATGAGTGAAATGATATTTTTGAAAGCAAAATGGAGAGCTCTGGCTTGAGTCAAAATGAATACAGGAACATTCTGGACAACTTACAACATTCAATTCTGTCTCCATTCCTGACCTGTAAAGGCCCTCTTCTCCAGCTTTGGGCCTCTCTTGAGGAAAAATGATGAAATCAGCCCAAACTAGGCAACCATCTGTGATGAAGACTGTCTGCTGGGTCTTAGGAAAAAAACCAAGCAACTTTTACCTATATCATAAGCAAAAGTCTTTCATAATTATACCTCTACTTGGTGAGTAAATTTCTCCAGCACTAATTCAGTCAGATACTTACTCTTAGGTTCTTATCTAATAAAACCACCACTGAAATTAGTTCCTCTTAAGGAAACATATATGAGCATAAACATATGAGAAAATGTTAAAACTACAGTAAGAGAAAAGAAACATAAATGAAGATATCAGGGATATACTACTTGAGACCCTCAAATTGGATAACAAAACTTTTAAATGATATAACAGAACAGCATATATGACGGGTTGTGAAAATGGGCCTACATCATTGTGGGAGTACAAATTGGTGGAGGAAAAAAAAATCCTTCCTGGAGAAGAACTTGGCCAAAATACAGAAGGTGTCCAAAAAATGCATACACATTTTAGGAAAGGAAAAAACTGTATTAAAATTGTAATATTCAATATATACCGATAACAAAAGTCATGTATATACTTTTTTTTGGCACCCGTGTATGTGTGTGTGTGTGTGTGTGTGTGTGTGTGTTTCACACCACATAGTTTTTAAAATGATACAGATTCATATTTATTGAACATAGAATGATGGAAATGCATTCATAATATATTATTAAAAGAAAACACAGGATTCAAACGAGTACGTACAGTAAGATTCCACACACAAAATGGTAGAAAGATAAACTAAGATGGTAAGAGTAATTATTGCTGCTGGGTGATGAGATAATGGAATTGTGGTCTCTGCTATTTGTTTATCTGAACTTTCTACAATGACAGTTTATCAATTTTTAATAAGAAAAAGAAATCACCGTTTAAAAAACAAGAATTATAAAAGCTTATTTTCTCATTCAAGTTTACTCCCTTCCACCCCTCATATACTTTTCTTCAATCTGCTCCTCTGAGTTATCGAGAAAATCCTGATTAATGATTCTAAAAAGGTGTTTTTTAAAATTAAATATGTTAACAACTTAAGTCCTTAATGCTGTTCTAGGAGAAAATAATATGCATGCATTACTGTCTCTTTAAAGGTATGTGATTTTTATGGAGTAACTCCATAACAAAGAATGTGGGAAAAATAAAATTACTTTTCTGATATCTGGCTAATTGTCAGGTCAAAAAATAACAGAAGTAAAAGAGAAACAACAGCTCACAAAGTCTTCAAATTAATGTTCACCATACAAGCCAAGGAAAAATCCTGCATGATAGAATTATGGAATTTTTATAAGTATGGGGAGCTTTAGAAATTATCTGGTTCTGTACAGCTGTTTTACAAATTAGGAAACACAGGCCAAGACAGTGCTCAATGACAATTAAATAAAGGAGTAAGACACCTAGATCTCATGACTAAAAATTTTGTGCCCTTTCTAATATAATAAGGTATAAGCAACTAAAATAACAAAAGCATGGTTTTAAAAAAAGGTCATTATGAAAATTAACATCTAACATCTTACATTTTAAAATGAGATTTATTGTAGCAAAATTTCCAGGAGCTACTGTGGTAAATATTGAGAAAAATTCTATAAATATTTTAAGAATACCATCAGGAAACTATTAAAAGATAAGAAAATAGCACACAGTTGGAAAAGTTAGAAGAACTGGTATCTCTATCATCGTCTAAGCCTAAGGATCTGAAAGTAAGTAGTTTTGTTCGGATGTAAAAATCTGTAAATACTACTTATGATTTTTAATATGTCAATTTTATTTTAGAGTTTTTATCTTTGTTCTAGGAATATTTCAGATAATAAACTAATTCATGGTGTTAAGAGCAATTGAAAATTAAAGGAAGTAAGAATTTGTAAATGTAGCTGCATCTGTATCTCCTCCAAGGCAGAATTTTTCTTTTGCAAAGAACCAAAGGAACAACTTATACTGGGAATCTGTTAACTAGGTGATCCACATAAGTGAATATTTTACATCCTGATTCTTACCCATCTTAAGCCCTCAAACTATTTTTAAAACTTAAAAGTTTTTCAAACAAAAACAAACACACAGATATAATCGACAGAATGCTGGTAACCAGAGGGGGAGAGAGTCGGGGAGAATGAAGGTCAACAGGATCAAATATATGGTAATGGAAGGAATCTAGACATTGGGTGGGGAGCACACAAAATATACAGATGTTGAATTATATTTTTGTGCACCTGAAAATGATATAATGTTATTAACCAATGTCACTGCAATATATTTAATTTAAAAAATTAAAGTTTTTAATGGAATTCTTTGTAGCATGCATTGAACATTTTCTTGACTTTTTAAGCACAATATACTGATGATGTTCTACTGATGGATGATTCCTGATCATTATTTTTAATCATTAAATTATAATCATTTAATTCGGGACCATTATTATGACCCTTTATTTGCATGCTTTCTAGACACATGAACATGAGGCAAGGTAATCCACATTGAGACAAATTATAAATCAAACTGTAGAAAAGCAAAGAAAGAATCTTGAAAGCAGCAAGAGATAAGCAAGTCATCACTTATGAGGGAAACTCAAGACTGACAGCTGACTTCTCATCAGAAACCATGGAGGGCAGAAGGCACTGGGATGACAAATTTAAAGTGCTGAAAGAAAAAAATGTTAACCAACAATTCTATGTCCAGAAAAGTGATCCTTCAAAAATAAAGGAGAAATTAAGACATTCCCAGATAAACAAAAGCTGAAGGAGTTTGTTGCCAGTATACCTGCCCTAGAAGAAATGCTAAAGAGAGTTCTTCAGGTTGAAATGAAAGGACACTAGACAGTAACTCAAAGCCATACGAGTATGAAGAAATAAAGAACACCGGCAGAGGTAACTAACTATATAGGTAAGTATAAAAGCCAATATCAGAGTATCTTGGTTTGGAACTCTTTTTTTCCTAATGCGATTAAAAAAACAAATGCATATGACAATAATTATAAATCTATGTTAATGGTTACACAATGTATAAAGATGTAATTTGTGACAATAACAACATAAAGGGGGAGGGACAGAGCTGTACAGGAAAAGTTTTCATAAACTATGGAAGCTAAGTTAGTGGCATTTCAAACTAGATCGGTTATAAGTTTAAGTTATTAATTGTTATGTTATCTCCACTGTAATCACCAAGAAATTCTGTTTTGAAATTATCTTCATATCCTGAGAAATATTTTCTTAAATCCCCTCTCTAAGCTGTCATTTATGAGCCTAGGACCATATCAGACTCATTGAATATATAAACTCATTGAATTCTTTCAATATCTCTATTAAGTGGGTACTAGTATTCTCGTTTTACAGATGAAGAAACTGAGAGTCAGAGGGTAATTTGTCCAGAATGACAGAGCTCATAAGATGCAGAACCAGGATTTTAATTAGAAACCTTCACAGGCTTCTCTGTCTCCTCCATCTGGACCGTCTACATCTAGAGTCTGAGGGTCCTATTCTCTTCTCACCACCACCACCACAACATAAACGACAAAGGATAATGATCTCCTTCATGGCTATGGCTTTAGATAGTACCTGAACATGGTGAATTCCCAATCTGTCTCTCCAAAACAGTTCTCTCCCCAAACTCCATACCCAGTTACTTCTTGGGTGACTTCAACCAATCTTCTAAACACCTTAGTTTCAAAGTATCTAGAACAAAGCTCTCATCTCCTTGGTGAATCACACCATCATCCAATCAATTTTCTAAGTCCAGAAACCTTCAAGTAATCTAGATTCTTCCATTTCCCCATTTGTCCAACCAACCACCAATTCCATCACTTAAGTGTTTCTCCATTCACTTACCACTCCCTGAGTTCAGGTACTTATTGCTCTTGCCTAGATTTCTACAGAGGGCCTTTATCCTGTCTCCCTGCCTTGTGGAGACTTCCTGCACTCACCCCTCACTCTGGTCCGTGAACCTTCTACAGTGTACATCGGATCATAACACTGAACAAATGCATTGAGCCAACAGTTATTAAATATTTGTTATTTTCCAGCATTGTATTGAGTGCTAGGATAGAAAGATCAATGTATAAAATATATTACCTTAAGTTGTTCAGAGTCTAGTGGGAAGGCAGACATAAAAAGATGAATATTAACTAACCTGGAAATGTTGAGGTAGAGATATATACAGGGTATTTTAAGAGTAATAAAAATGGGCTCCTCACCCAAACCTATAGGAAAGGTTTGTAGAGGAAGTGACAATTCAACTGTCTTAGACTATCAGGAGTTACCCAAGCAAGTGACAAATAAAGGGCTCTCAAAACCAAGAGAAAGTATAAGCAAGGGACAGCAAGACGTGCTACTGGGGAGAAACCTTGTATGCCACAAGGAACTTCTATCCTGTGGAAAATGGGTATCTGCTTTTGATTTTTAAATAGGTCACTCTGATGGGCATGGATAAGAGAGGAAAAGTGGCCAGAAGACCGTAAGGATACTTACTGCAGGTAAATAAAGAGGGCCTGTCCTAAGGAATTGGCAGCAAGGACAGAGAGGAGAGTACAGATTCCAGAAATATTTAGGAGGTTGAAGTGGCTTGCTAAGTGTCTGAATGTAGCGAAGGTGGAGGGATAAGGATAAAGGAGAAGTCAAGGATGTCTCATAGGCTTTTGACTTTAGGGACTTGGTGCCACCCCATGTGGTAGAGAGTGTTCCCAGACCTCTGGTTGGTAAAGACCTATAACATTTCCAACAAATTGAGGGCTCTGACAGAGCCAACTAAAGACATAAATACATTCTACCATCTACTATCAATATCATTTCATAAAGAAAACACATTTTCACACCCGAAATGTAAGTAGATTAGCTTTCTGAAAAATTTACCACAGGGTCCTTATTTTTCCAATTTCATCACAGATGATGGAAAATTGGTATCAAGACCTCAGACCAACACTGGGAAGCCCTGAGCTGGAGATATAGGAGAAGACCAGTCAGCAGCAAAACGATGAGTTGAAGACAGGATATATAGTCTCTGCCCTCGCTACCTCTCTAGCCCTATACGGTTATCTACCTCATATACATTACACGTTGTATAGAGCTCAAGAGGTTATGGGAGCCCTAAAGAAGAGGCACTAAAATGTGTCTAGAGGGGAAGTGGCTGGGAAGATGCGTTTCAAAGGATGTTCTGGAATTTGCCAGATAAACAAAGGAAGTTTAGCATGGTTCAGGTGGAAGGAATGGCATGTCCAAAGGTATGTAGATATGCAGGACAATTCACATTTGGGGAATTGCAGATAGTTGGGCATGACTTGGTGATTATCTTGGAAAATGGCAAGAGAAGAGCTGGAAAAATACACACAACGAAATTGCAAAGAGTTTGGTAACCAGGCTAAGAAGTCTGGATATTACTTTATGGGCACTGGGGAGGAACTGCAGGACTTCACAGTGGGCAACACTATGGGCAGTCTTAGCGCCTGGAAATACCACTCTGACTGCAGACTAGAAGTTAGACTGTGGGGAAATAAAACTGAAGGTGAGGAAAACGGGTAGCAAGTATCGGCAAAAGTCCGGGTAAGACATACAGATAGATCAGAGAAATAAGAGCAGCAGAGAGAGACCAACACAACCAACCAACATTTACTGAGCACCTCCACTCTTCAGGGAGTATTAAGGTCAATGAGCCAAGAGCCCTGCTCTCTTAGATCTCATTTTCTATTGTTGTTAAACAAAAAGAAAATTATACTTTACATGTTCTGCAATTTAGAAAATTTAACAATGCAGCAAATGCATTCACAAGTCTTTCTCTCTAGATATATGTATACATGTATATAGAAAACCATTTTTTACGTTGCACAAATTACATTATATATGTAATTCATTAAACCATTTCCCAATTCTTGTAGCATTGGCTCATTACCATATGATAAATTCCTGTAAGTGGCATTGCAAAAATCAAAAGGTATGCACTTTTTCTAAATCAAAATATATAATCTTTAAAACACTTTTTGATGCAAATGGCCTTATAGAAGATTGTATCAATTTATACTCCCATAGTGATATCTAGAAGGTGGAATCCATGGGATTTGGTGACCAATAAAGATGTGAAAATTGAAGCAGGGGAAGAAAGTTAGAATGATTTTCAGAATTCTGGTTTAGGCAAAAAGGTAGATGTTGGTGCTATTTCCAAAGAGTAGAAGAAAAGAGGAGAAGATTTGGTGAATAATTAATGAGTTCACTTCAGAAGAAACAAACCTGAGATGTTTATGACATTCAGGTGGTAATGTCCAATGAACAACTGTAAACACATACTTGGAGCTTTGGACACACACCAAGTGACAGCTGGGAAGCTATCAGCATACAAGTAAGACAGAATCTTGGGGGTTATCACATGCAACAGGAAGAACAGCATCCCTGACTGAATCAGAGACGTGGGTAAGAAAACAGCTGAAGAAAATGATGTCACAAAAAAACACAGGAATTAAGAAAACTCTACTTATAACAGCATCAAAACCAATAAAATACTTAGGTATAAATTTAACAAAAGACGTTCACTCTGAAAAACTACCAAACAATGTTAAAAGAAAAACATTTATATTTATGTTTCAGAAGGACTTAATATAATTAAGAAGCAATACTTCCAAAACTGATCTATAGCTTCAATGCAATCCATATCAAAATCCCAGACTCTTTAGCAGAAATTGACAGGCTCATTCTAAAATTCATATAGAAATGCAAGGAATTCAAAATATCCAAAATAATCTTGAAAAAGAAAAGCTGAGGGACTCACAGGTATCAATTTCAAAACTGACTATAAGCTACAGTACTCTAGACAGTGTGGTACCTGAATAAAGATAAAATATAGATCAATGGACTAGAACTAAGAGTCTAGAAATTAACTCTCATGTTTATGCTCATTTGACTTTCAATAGAGTCAAAACCATTTAATGGGGAAAGAATAGACTTTTCAACAAATGATGCTAGGATAACTGGATATCCACACGCAAAAAATGAAGTTGGACACCCTATCACACAACATTTAACAAAAATGAACTCAAAATGGATCACAAACCTAAATCTAAGAACTAAACCTCTATAACTCTTAGAAAAAAATATAGGAGTAAATCTTCATAACGCTGGGTTAGGCAATGATATCTCAGATGACACCAAAAGCACAAGTAACAGAAGAAAGAACAGATAAACTGGATTCATCAAAATTAAAACCATTGTGCTATAAAGGACATCATTAAGAACATGAAAAGATAACCCCAAGAATGTGACAAACTATTTGCAAATCATATATCTGATAAGAGATTTGTAACCAGAATAATAAAAACTCTCACAACTCAATAATAAAAAAGACAAATAACCCAATTTAAAAATAGGCAAACATTGTCCATTATACCTTAATAAAGCTGAAAATAAAATACTATAAAAATTATAAAAATGGGAAAATGATCTGAATAGACATGTCTCCAAAGAATGATATAACAAGGGCCATTAAACACATGAGAAGATGTTGACATCATCAGTCACTAGAGAAATGCAAATCAAAACCATGACATATACACTACGATGGCTAAAATTAAAAAGACAGTAACAAATGGTGACGAAGACGTAGATAAAGTAGAATGCTCATAAATTGCTAGTGGAAATATAATATGGTGCACCCACTGTAAAAAAGTTGACAGTTCCTCAAAATGTCAAACATAGAGTAACCATATGATCCAGCAATCATACTCTTCCCTTATATACTGAAAAGAAATGAAAACATGCCTATACAAAAATTGATACAGTAATGTTCAATAGCCAACAAGTAAAAACAACACAAATATCTATCAGCTGATAAATGGGTTAATAAAATGTGGTATATACATGCAATGAAATATTATTCAGCCACAAAAAGAATGAAGTACAGACACATGCAACAACATGGATAATTCTTGAAAACATTATGCTGAGTGAGAGAAATCAGTCCCAAGAGACTACATACTGCATGATTCCATTCACATGAAATGGCCAGAATAAGCAAATCTATAGAAACAGCAAGTAGATTGTGGTTGCCTAGGCTGAGAGAGAGGGGTTGGGAGGTAACGGGGAGTGACTGCTAATGGGTACGGGACTTCTTTCAGAGGGAAAATGTTCTAAAATTAGATTGTGGTGATGGTTGCACAACCCTGTGAATACACTAAAAACAGTAAATCACCCACTTGAAAAGGGTAAATTTTATGGCATGTCAATTATGTCTCAAAAAACTGTTATGTTTAAAAAAATCAAAAGAAGAGACTGTTTCAAGAAGAAAGCAGTGGTCAATGCCAAAAAGTACACTCTGCTCTTTAAAAATAACTTCATTGTCGTTCATCTCTTATGCACAGAACAAAATAGCAGTACAAAAAGCTAACATTGAATGCTTACAGTGTGCCAGGCACAGTGCTAAAAACTTTATCTGCGTTTATGTATTTAAACCTCTTCACTCTATAAAGTAGGTATCTTGATCTCTTTTACAGAGGAAAAGAACTAAGGCATTGAAGATGAGTCGACTGCCCAACATCAGAAAGCCTATAAATGAAGGAGCTAGGATTTCAGCTCAGATACTGAGACACGAGAACCCTCGCTCTTAACCAGTATGTTCTCCATTCCATGGCTTATTAGGACCTTCACGATCTCACCCCAATTACCATTCCATGCTCATCATTTCACTAGATTCTATCAATTCTGAAATATTTGTAGTTCCTGAAATGTGCGGAGTTTTTGTGCTATGCCTTGATAGCAGCTGTCACCTCTGTGTACAAAGCTCTCCTTTTCTGTCCATCCGGTGAGCTCTTCTATTCATCCACAAAGACTGCACTCGGGGGAACATGCTCCTCCGTGACCCTCACTTGTCTCCCTTCTACCCTCCCACTTCCAGAGCCAAGTCTCCCATGCATTAATTACCACAACATAGCTGATTCATTGCAGGCCTTCAGCCATGATGGCCGAATGAATGAATGAATGAATGAATGAATATATTCAATTGTCCTACAAGAGAGTACACTATATTTCTGGAAATAGCCTGAGCCAAATCTGATAAATTAAATGGGGGATTAGGCTGAGTAAAATTCTTCCGGGTCCCAAAAAAAGTGTGATAATCAAGATGTTGATTTTGGGGTTTGGCTCATAAAACAGTTCTGAAGATAATTCCAAAAGAGTCTGAAAATGTTTTGCTCAATTAGAACAGAGCTACAAAAGCTGACTGCCTCCTGTGGAACAAGATTTATTTTGCCATGTAAGTTCTAGTATGGTGTTTTCCATTTTTTTTTTGTCTCCTTATGTTCAAGTCAGACAGTATAATGAGGCAATTACACTTTTATTAAACAAATTTCCTAAAGAGCAAGCCACTAAATAAGTTATTCCCATTTTTCCCCCTCATGCTGTCTTTTCTCAGTAACTATCTTGACATGTGAAAGAAATATTTTATTATCAGAGGGTGATTTTGCTTATTTCCAAAGAGGGAAGCAATTTGCTACTCTTTAATTTAAACCCAACCTTAAATCCAAGGAATGTCTGTCTCACGAAAGGAAAAACAAGGTCCAGAATCTATTAACTTGTGATCCACAGCCTTCAAAGCAATTTACAGTCAGTGTACATTTGCGTTCACTTAGCTGTTAAGAGTAAAGCCTACATCCCCTGTGTATCTTGCCGGTATAAAAGTATACTTAGGCCCAAACTAGGTCACAAAATGTTTTAACACCACATGTTTCACCATTCCAACATTTTCAGAAACTTCCAAGGGACTACAGAAAGCAAGCTTCCTGAAAGAAATAACTTCATCCCCTAAAGCACATCCTAGATAAGCCCTGCCCCAACTTGGATTCAGGACACTATCAAAACAACAGAAGATAACTCATCTGTGCCCGCGGCTCACATTCAATCTTGCTGTTTCTTCCAAGTTTAAATCTCGACACACCGATAAGCCCATCAATGTTTAACTGTCCTTCAAAAATTTTGTCTGATTCTCTAAAAACAATCATCTGTATATTTTAATTTAACCAGTTTTTCTTATGTCAGAGCTTTATAGATTTTTATATTATGCCGTTGGAATTGGTAGATACAAAGGTTAGACCTGTAAGCATTAGCCTAATACCGTTTCCCCAGAAATAAGACCTAGCCAGACAATCAGCTCTAATGCGTCTTTTGGAGCAAAAATTAATGTAAGACCCAGTATTATATTATATCATATTATATTACATTATATTAATTAAATGCATTATATTACATTATACCAGGTCTTATATTATAGTAAAATAAGACCGGGTCTTATATTAATTTTTGCTCCAAAAGACGCATTAGAGCTGATTGTCCAGCTAGGTACGCATATCTCTGCTGACATCAGCTAGTACTATTTCTTAGCTTTTAATAGGATTTCACTCTACTTAAAGCTACCCTCTTATTATCTGATATACAGGACTGATTTGAGTATAAGATCACGGTCTGCAGCATATCCACTGGATCCAAGATGGGAGATGGCAAACACAGAGCAATGTTACCAAATACAGAACAAAGGCAACATCACCAGCAGCTGAAATTAATTGGAAAAAATCCTACCCTAAAAAAGAATGTCACTTAGAGAATATTTCAATTTTGTTGGTAATGAATAATAGTTTTGAAAAATATAACACTAGAAATGAACGTGTTTGTACAATTTTAAAAGTTACACACCTGTGGATATTTAATCACTGCCCTCTTGGCTTGTATTATTACTTCATCAGAAGTAAAACCAAATAGCACAATTGGGTACATATCCCTCTATACCGGAGGGATGAGCAGATAGTAAGTAGCTCTATGAGATCACAGTTTTTACTGACTTATTTTGAGATGCTAAAATGATATTAAAACCAATAGTTTATAGTCTCTTTCTACAAGTTTTTCTAATCATTCTCATAGGATAATTTGAGAGAAAATTATATTTTACTAAATGTATATTGCTTATTTATTGTAAATATATTGTTTTTGACCTCCTCCTTTGAGATTTCATTTTTCTTGCCTTTGTTTTCCAGATATATAGTCTATTTCCCTTTTAGAATTAGACTAGCAGCTTCTCAAAATCAAGTTGGTAAGAGTAGGACATTTCCCACCTTAAGTATATACATATTATTTTTTTAGACATTCAAAAGAAATCCAAAAAATTTAAAACCTTGAAGTATAAAATTTATAGTTTAGTACTTGTTAGTCATAGAAATAAAATAATAGGGAACTCTAAAAGACTCCACTTATACACCAGTTAAACTTTTTTCAAATACCACTATCAAATCATGTCAAAAAGTTATCTCTCGGAGGTTAGTTTTGGGGAAATTATTTCAATGAACAGTCTACAAAGGTATTCATAAGTAGGACATAAGGCAGAAAACATGTTAGCCCCTCAAACTGAAGGGAAAAACTCTGAAGATTGAAGTAAAAATCAAAACGTAGGTGATGAGGATGAGCTACCAGTAGAAAAAGCCCAGGAGACTATGGCCACCCCAAATCTAATGAATGAGGCTGTGGTGCCAACTCTTAGGTTGGTGCAAAAGGAACTGTGGTTTAAAAGGTTAAAAATAATTGCAAAACCTGCACTTACTTTTGCACCAACCTATTAACAGACAGCAATGCTATCCATCGAATTTACTTTTATAAAAAGCTGGTATTTATCTATATTACAGCAAAGTCTGGAAAGACACAATTTGGCTGTGTGGCTTGCACCCTGACACAGGTGAGGGAGTTTGTGTGACATTAAGATCATCAGCCAACTCCCTTCACGGGTTCCCCACGCACTATGCAACTGTCCCACTGTCATCTGGCTTTCCCATAGTTAAGCATGCAAGGAAGGCAATGCCTTAGTTGGCAAATCCCAGTATACTTAAAAAGTACAGCTTTTATTGGAAAAGAGTAAATGAACATTTTGGTTCAAACCTTGGTTTCTTGTGAGGTTGGCATGAACTCTCAATCCCTTCAGGTATATTAATAAAATCAGGTTTCTAGCCTTTAATGCCAGGCAGATCCTGGAACATGGCAACCACACCACAGAATTGGCTCTCTGTGTGTAGGCAGCCAGCCATCATTCTAACTGCCTCCTGAAAATGCAGCAGTGGTTACCTTGACCTTGAGACATACCTTTTCTTCACACTGTAACAGAATGTTTCTGCATTTTGGCTTTTAATTCATGCAACTTTTAAACTGTGGACTAAAGACAGCGTCTCAGGACATATTTACCCAGGTTTGCTAGAACTTCTAAGGAAACCATCTCTTTGGGTAGCCCAGATTGAGCACTGGTGAAAAGACTAATTCTCAGTTTACACAGTCCTGAATTGTTTATATTATAAATTGCCTTCTGGGGTGGGAAATGCTGGAGGGTGAGAGGACCTGATAATATAAAATCCCCTCTAGGGCCTGTCAAATACCTCTTCCTTACCCTCCACTGAGAATCAGCCAGTTAATCAACAGTGGATTCTTGGACACCCTTGATGTGCTAACACTGAAACATGGCAGTTGGCAAAATTGTCCCCTCAGGAAGTTATGGGAATCACTGTCCTGGGGAACCACTAGCGCTGATGAGACAACTTCCTAGCTCAGGTGTGCTGCGGTAGAAATATGTTGAAAATGACTCACCCCGAGTGCGATTCGACTTTTCAAATGAATTTTGTCAGTACGGTTACAGAGAATTTTGTTCCTGGCTTTAGCTATTCAAAACACAAATTTGTTCTATTCATCTGATAAGACTAAACAAAAGCATTCATTAATAAAAAGCAGAGAAAACAGTGCCAAAAAATCTTTGTATATTTTAGTGCACAATACATTTATCTTCTTTCAAGCAAATGGCATGCAACTTGTTTTTAATTCACAGAAAGATAATGGAAAAAAACTTTATAGTAGAACAATCTTCAATAATTCATAGCTTGATGATCTAATGAAATTAAAATGTCAAATGTGGAAATGCTGTATCAAATCTCTTCTTTTGCATTTCAACTCTAAGTTAACAATTTTGATGAAAAAGGAATTCAACAAACAGTAACAAACAGTGTTTTTATGGAAGGCTCGCCCAACTTTTACTAAGCCCAGTTACACACAGTAATTTTGACAGATTGGCAATGTAAGAGTTCTTACTTTTTATAAAATGTCACCATAACAATTTTTAAGTGTCTACACATAAATTAATTAATCCACTTAGTATAAACTAAAAAATTATCTGTATATATATATATTTAGATCTTTTAAATAATAAGAATGCAAAACAAGGGAACTACTTTAAGCTAAATCTATATGGGGAACCACTTTAAATTCCTCTATATAGTAGGGTTGCTGTGAAGATAAAACCATTTCCTACAGGCAAACTAGGGCTTGGGACATGTTAAGTGTTCAACTAAAGATTAGTTGTGACATGATGATGTTATTCTTAAGAATTTTAGTTTTTATTTCATATATTACAGCTATTTCTTTAAAAAGCATCTTGAGGCATGCCTTTAGCACATTACAAAACCTTCGTTTACTAATGACTGACGGACAATCTTTTTTAAAAAAATGAATGCGGGATGGTCTCTCTGTGGCTAATGGACTCCAAGGGTATGGACCAGTTTAGATTCTTCTACCCATTCAAGTTCCTCTTAGGACGGCCAATCTCTATACTTCCTGGTTTTCAACATGTGGCTTTTCTTTCTCTCAATTCTAGACACTTACTTCAGCCCTCACAGCTCCCAGTGCCTAATCTCTCCTATAACAGAAGAAAATCACCTCATCTGTGGATCTATGGATCTTCTGTCCTTCATGTTTCATAGGAAGGGATCCTCCTCTCCAAGGAGAGATGTCCCTTGGAAACATCACATTTTGATTGGAGGGCACCAATTGTGCCCTCCACCCCCTGGCTAAATCTTCCATAGGTCAGTTTTTACTGTCTCTGATTCCTCCTCAATCGCTCCTCTACCGGCTCTTTCTTATACACCTACAAATATACTCATATCCCTTTGTATAATAACAAGAACAAAAATACTAAACCACTCACTTTTAATTTCAATCTGGTTGTCAATCTACCACTCTCCCAATTTATTTAATGATAGTCTACACTTTGGGCTACTCTCTCACTCCTTTGTTATCTGTTAACTGGCTTCCTTTCTTCTCTTCCAGCAAAATCTGTCTCTCAAATAGAGACTGATAACGTCTCACTACTAAATGCAATCTTTATTCTCTTCAACCTCTTGGCAGCCCCTGAGATGCCCCCTTTTTCTTGAAATGCCCCCTTTTTTTTTGAAACTCTCCCCTCCCGTGCTTCTCTGAGTTTTCTTCTATTTCTCCCTCTGCTTCTATGGTCTCTGCCTTCCTCTGTCCTTTTTTTCTCCTTCAATCCTAAATGTAGGTAATTTCAAGCTTCCACTTTCAGTCTTATTTTTTCCTCTCAAAATATGACTGTTCTTGCTCATTCATTGATTTAACATGAGGGTCCTCTTTGCCAGTGACCCTGAAGACCTACTACAGATGTCAATTGTGTCTGCAGCGTGATGTGAACCACCTGTGCTGTGAAAGCTGGTGTGAGTGAAAAAGTCACTTAGCAGGTGACACAAACTTAGTCATGTGCTCAGTTTTCACATCGGGGCATTTGTGGGCTGCTCTTGTGGGACCCATGATATGCAATAGTGTTATTTCAAGCGTGGAACGCAAGAAGACCTATGTCTCCTTCAAGAATGTTACTGGTTTTGTGGACTCCTCTGCAGCTCCCACTTTCCTGTACTTCAACTATAACTCTGCCTTGGCTCATGAAAGCACATGTAACGCAACACGTTCAAAATGGAACTCATTAGTGTCCCATCAAACATGCTCCTTCTCCTGTGAATCCTACTTCTAACAGCAGCACCACCATCCCCTCACTTAACCTTAAAAGTGCTATTCATTTTGTTAACTCTATAACCCCATCCATCCACATACCAATTACCCAGACTACCCTGTTCTTACACTCAACTATCTCTCATATTTAACCTCTCCTCTCATTTCAAGGGAACTACCCCAATGTAGGCTACTTTTTTTTTTCTTTCTGCCCATCTCCTAACTAGTTTGCTCGTCTCTGGATTGTATTTCAACCTGGTTTACCCCCTGTTACTATTCTGACCCCACCACCTGAGCATATCTCTGCTACTCCCTTTTTCTCCTCACGCTCTGGTCAACTCAGCGCCTCAGGTTTGTCTGTCATGAGTCATATGTCATTTCTTTCCAGTTTTGTGATTCTGCTCACATCGTTCACCTCTGCCATGGAGCCTAACTTTCCTGCTCCTGCAAGTTAAACAATTTCTTCTTCTGAAGAATTGCATCTGTACCTCTGAATGGTCCTTATTACTTTATTCTTGGTATTGCAGCAGTTTGCATAGGTTTCGCCCCCCACACACACACACTGAGTTATAAGCTCACTTATAACCTCACTTGGATAAAGCAGGGACTGAGCAATACACATTTTGATTCTCCACTGTGCGTACTGCCTAGGAGGTGTCGTGCATTGAGGAGGTGCTCAGTTAACCTCTGCTAAATAGAACGTCATCTAAGGTACTATTTTAAGAATGTCCCCTATGTCATATACTGCTATTCCCCTTAAGCAACGTGAACTCTGGGAATGAGATCCAAACTGTACCTGGATGCCCTTCGCATCAATTCAGGCAATCCCATTACTCAAGTTCTAGAATAAGCCCTGGGAAACAGAAATATGACAAAACCAACCTCCCAGTCTCTTTAGAAAAGAGAGTCTCTTTAGAAAAGAGACCACAGAAGCAAGCTTCATTTCTTGGGATACTATAATAACCCCAACGTCGTGAATATCTGAACTGCTAACTTTAGGAATAGAAAAAGGAGAAAATTATCAAAGTCCCATTTAATTTTCCATCCGGCAAATAGGAAAGCTTCATCATTTTGCTCAGATTCTAATAACTCACTAAATGGTAGACTACAAACCTTAATAAAGCTTCCAAATGTGTTTCCTTAATAAAGGAACCTTTACGAACACCTTTACGAACCGGAAATTTCTTAGATCTGGAAGCAGTTAGCTTAACATAAATTATGTGAAAAATTCAGTATTATTAGTACTATTAAAATATTTTCTTTACAACAGTTGAGTGGTTACCAGAGGGTAAGGGAGGAGGGGGGAGGTAGAAGAGAGTAAGGGTGTTAAATATATGGTGACGGAAGGAGATTTGACTCTGGGTGGTGCACATACAATGAAATATATGGATGATGTATTACAGAATTGTACACTTGAAAACTACATAATTTTATTAACCAATGTCGCCCTAATAAATTGAAAAATATTTTATTTATTCTTAAGTATGAACATTTAAAGAAAGTGGGAAAACTTTTCAAAATTAGCTAACAAAAATATTTTAAAATCAGTTATAAATCTCACTTGACTCTTTTTATTTTGGGGGGGTGGGGACAACTTTTACTTATAACAGGAATTTCTTTCATTTTTTAAAAAAATTTATTGGAGTGACAATGGTTAGTAAAATTACATAGGTTTCAAATATACAAACCTGTAATACATCATCTATGTATCACATTGTGTGTTCACCACCCAGAGTCAGTTCTCCTTCCATCACCATTTATTTGATCCCTTTTACTCTCATTATCCCATCCCCCTTTACTCTCTGGTAACCACTAAACTATTATCTATGTCTATGAGTTTTTGTTTGTTTATTTATTTGTTTTATTCCTTTGTTGTTTTCAGTTTTATATCCCACATATTACTGAAATCATATGGTTTTCTATTTTTCTGTCTGATTTATTTTGCTTAGCATAATAATCTGAAGATCCATCCATGTTGTCGCAAATGGCACTATTTCATCTTTTCTTATGGCTGAGTAGTATTCCATTGTGTATATATACCACATCTTTATCCAATTATCTACTGAAAGACACTTTGGTTGTTTCCATGTCTTGTCCACCATAAATAAAGCTGCAATGAACATTGGAGCACACATATCTTTACGGATAAATGTTTTCAGATTTTTGGGGTAGATACCGAGGAGAGGATTGCTGGGTCATATGGTAATTCTGTTCCTAATTTTTTGAGGAACCGCCACAATGCCTTCCAAGAATACTATGAAGGACTATATGCCACCAAATTCAAAAACCTAGAAGAAACAGACAAGTTCTTAGAAACATAGCCTTCCTAGGCTGAATCACAAAGAACTGGGAAATCTATAAATAGATCGGTCGATCAACAATAAGGAAATTGAATTAGTCATTCGAAACCTTACCAAAAGCATAAGTCCAGGAACAGATGGCTTCATTAGTTAATTCTACCAAACATTCAAAGATGATCTAATATTTGCCCTCCTCAAACTCTTCCAAACAATTGAGGAAAAGACAATACTCCCTAACTCATTTTATGAGGCCCACATTACCCTGATACCAAAATCTCGTAAGGATAACATAAAAAAAGAAAATTTCTTTCTTTAAACACTGGAAGTAAGCCTTTGCAGAAGGGCAGATTTCTGAAGTTTCGAAGAAACAAACTGGAATAATTAATACTTTCAAAGTTTATCTCATAAAAGACTTTACAAAAACAACCTCTTTTTTACTATTTGAAAAATTAACAGGAATGTAGAATTTTAATGTTAGAGGTCACCAAGCCTTAGTCCTTTTTGTAAATGAGAAAACTGAGGCAGGGAATGGTTAAGACAACCAGCCCACGATGGCCCTGGGAACTGTCCTCTCCCTAAACCATTCTGCCAATAAATGCAGCCAAAGTACCTCCCAAAATTAGTTTCAGGAGGAAAATTAATTTCAGGAGGTATTATTCTTATACCTTAAAAATTATCAAGTATTCTTCAAGGAAGCTTTTAAAATATTTGGAAAAAGAGAAGGAATGTATGCTTCAATATTCTAATATAACTGTCAACCCTTTCAGAGGAATTCCAGCTTATTAAAAATGTGACCTAATATTCTATCCTTCTATCCTAATAATACATCCTTCTGGGTTTGCAAACGCCTTATTTTCTAAAATTGTGGGAAATGCACATTCAGCCTTAAGAGAATTCACTCTACTTAATGTCCTCTCCTCCCAAAGACAGAGTCAAAAACATAAAGTACCCGTTTATTACACAAGCACTATCACATGTCTTTTTAACTGTCAGACTATACTTTATACTGGTTTCTGTACATAGCTGCAGTTCCCACTGCATAGGAGTTTATAATATATGATCATTTCTTCCATATAAAAAAACTACTTTTTGCATGTCCTCATTTCTTTAGGTGGTGAAGAATGTTGATGGTGGTGCCCACACAATGCTACAGATAAGGTTTCTCAACCTTGGCACATTTAAGGCCAGATAATTCTTTGTTGTGGGGACTGTCCTGTGCATTTAGGTTGTTTAGCAGCATCCTGAGCTTCTACCCACTAGGAACCAGCAGTATCCCTCCAGTTGTCAACCAAAAAGTGTCTGCAGACATTGCTAAATGTCTCCTCGGGGCAAATCACCCTCACCTGAAAACTACCCTGTTTCCCCGAAAATAAGACCTAGCTGAACAATCAGCTTTAATGCATCTTCTGGAGCAAAAATTAATATAAGACGGGGTATAATATAACATATTATAATATAACATAATATAGTATAATATAATAATGGGTCTTATTTTACTGTAAGACTGGGTATAATATAATATAATATAATATAATATAATATAATATAATATAATATAATACCAGGTCTTATTTTACTATAAAACTGGGTATAATATAATACCAGGTCTTATTTTATTATAAGACTAGGTACAATATAATATAATACAATATAATATAATACCAGGTCTTATATTAATTTTTGCTCCAAAAGACGCATTAGAGCTGCTGTCTGGCTAGGTCTTATTTTCGGGGAAACACGGTACTGCTGTTGAGAGAGGAGAGCTTACTATGCATATGTTCTGATACAATTTTTAAATCATACCCTTTTCATGCAGCCCCAATGTTAGGATGATCAGTAGTAATTAATCTTCTCAAGTTTTCTTATATACCGTCATTGTTCCTATTTTTGTGTCCATTATTTCAATATCATTTTTGAAGAACTAGAACATCTCACACAATGCACCAAAAAGCAAGCATTTATTAAGCACTTGCAGTAAGTTCAGTAGTATGCTAACCACCAAAAAAAAAGATAGAAGTTGTGGGCTCTACTCACAAGGAGCTATGAGAGTTGAGGAAAGAAGACATGCACATGTGAAATACACATGCGCACCTTAGGACAAGACAGAACTAAACCAGGTGAAACAAACTCCTCCAGGGAGAAGTGATCAATGGTAGCACTCAAGTTTCCAGAAATGCTCTTAATGGAGCTGATGAGATTCGAGCTTAGGCTTTGAAGATGACTGCATATCAAATCGGTAATGAGAAGAAGAGAAGGCCAAGCCATACATGGGAGTTGCATAAGCAAGGCTTGCTGGGGAAAGCAAACAGTTTGTCTGAGGCCAAGTAGGCAGAGCTCACTAAGAGGATGGCGGAGCACGAACATGTAAGACAGATCCAGATTATGGAGGGCTCTGAAAGACGGGCAGGAAAATCTGGACGACTGGATGTGGTAGGCATTAAAGGTCATTTTGAGCACATAGTGATACAGAAAGAGGGCATGATATGAACTAGAAGATAGTTAACTCAAAAGAGAGGGAAAAAGTAATCTAGTTCTATATTGATAGAACCCTGGGAAAACAATGACCAGGATGAGAAAAAATGGGCACCAGGAACATTTTAAAAGGAAAACTTATCGGACTTGGTGAATATCAGACCCTGTCAAATAGAAGCGGTTACTAATCCTCAAGGTTCAAGTCTGGATGACTGAAAAACAAGTAAGCCGCAACCTATTTATATTCTTAGATATTACCCACCTTCATTAATCTTAAGAGTTCTACTCCACCGACTATTTTATTTAATCACTTCATATGGACCAATGACATTTTATAAATGGAGGCATTAGAAGGTCAATCATAAAACACGATACACCAACCATTGTGATACACACAATCAAGAGCAAAGATGAGACACCGCATCCATAATTTGGACGGAGCTCTAATCCGAGCTGTCAGTTTTCTGGAATTACTTTAAACTCTTTAGTTGAGTGTAAATGTATCCTTTTGTAAGGACATTATTACTGAGCCATCTAACTTTCTTTGTCCTTTTTCTAAAAAGACAAACACATAAAAAACTCAGATTCCCTAGCAAGTGTCCAAATACAACTAATTCAAAAATTCAGTAAAAAAACAGATAAAAAATTTCAACTACCTTTTACCTCTCTACCTTCATTATGGATTCCTTCTGAGCCACATTCTAAGGAAATTCCAAATTTTCCAGTTGCCTTTAGCTGCATCCATCTCAGCCATCTCTCATCTTGCTCCCAATTAAACAACTAAGGAAATAAAAGGATCTGGGTTTTCTTCCTCACCCTTTGATGGTAAGGGAAACTACTGACATTGGAAGTGCTGAGCATATGGATGTTAAGCTTATTAATGCTAGATGGTGCTAGCCCCGTTTCCTCTGATTTATTCCACAGATTTTTATTATTTCTTGCTTCTTACACATTGATGTTAACCTAGTGCCTTTTTCTAATGCAGGTCTTCAGGACCTCAGACATTTTGAATTTTCTTTTTTTTGTGGGAGCTGTCCTGTGCATTGTACGATATTTAACAGTACGCATGACCTCTACCTATTAGATGCCAGTAGCAACACCCTTCTCCAGTGTGACAAAGAAAATGTGTCCGGATATTGCCAAATATCCCCTCAGAGATAAAAGACTCGCAAGTCCCCACTTTAAGACCACTGCTGTAATGGGATCCTGGGAGACAAATGCTGGTCGAACAGTGCTCGTGGAATCCAGGTTCAAAGACTTAAATGAGTAGAAGGAGTAGATAGGAGTAGAAGAAATAGCTCTGAAAGTTTATGATTTCTTCAACTCTAAAAATCGTATTGCCCTTTCTCTTGATTCAAGAGTGCCCTAGTGAAAGAAAACTGGACACATAACCTGTGCCCCCAAAGTAGGAACACAGAGTGGCATGGCTGGACCTGGGATGAGGAGGAAGCTGAATCATGTAGCTGCCTGCTCTACCTCCGCCTCTTCCTCCTCCACTACCATCCCCCCACCCGCCACCACCCTGTTGCCACTTCCCTGGGCTCAAGTCCTTCAGGATCAAAGAGACGCGGCTGAGGGTTTGTTGATAAAAGCATCATCTACTGAGTCAATTATACATCATAAGGTGTCTTCCAGCCGTCATGAAGCCAAGCAGCATTTCTGCTCAGTGGTTTAAAACAAAAATCTATTTTCTGTAATGATGTTCCGACTTTTCAATCTGAAGAGCACGATTTTCCCACCACAATGAATGCGCTCAAGGCATCACGGTGGCCAGGAATTGAGAATGCTCATCCATGCAACCTACTCTTGAGGAACTTCAAGGGTTTTCAAGATGTGCTACGGTTGAAATTTCTCCCAGCTTTTATGACTAAAAACTACTGTTAAGTCTTAGCATGCAATTTTAAACCTGTCTAGTAACACATACATCGCTTTGCAATGCTTAGTCAAACTTCAAAGTGATTTAAGAATTATCCTAGAGCTGCGTTTTCATGACAAACATGGTATTTTGCTTCTTCAAGACTCAGACCTTAGCTAGAACAACAAAGAATCAAATGTCAAACAATTTTCTTAACCATGTAAAACCAGGACCAAAAATTCAGTCTTCCCTAGAGTGGCGCTTTTCCCCCACGCCATGCCTCAGACTCTCTGGAATCTGAACTAAGAACCAGTGGCTACACGCTGGGGTGGAGCACACACCAAAAGCCTCATGCAGAGCCAGTGCTGTGAGGACCATGACAGCCCCAGGGTTGTGGAGGTTATGAGCGAGGTTATGTGTGGAGATGAGGGCAGACACTCAGAGGCAATTCCCTGGTGCAAGACCGACCATGGACACTCCTTCCAGACTCCTGAATCCAGAACCCCTGTCCCAGGAGGCGGAGTGTGTAAAGATTCTATGAGGACCCTGTTCCCTTACAATAAAATCCCTTCTTCCTGAGCTCGCGTCAGTGGCTCTTTATAACTTCCAATCCTAACACTAAGCCTACTGACTAGGGCATGAACTACCCCTCTGGTTCTCATTTTCTGGTCATAAAATGTCATTTAAAAATCTATCTTCTTGTGAGGGAGGGGGGAATGGGCGATTATTATTTAATGAGTACAGTTTCCATTTAGGATGATACGAGTCCTGCAGATGGAGAGTGGTGACGGCTGCACAACAACGTGGATGTATTTAACGCCACTAAATTGTACATTTGAAAATGATTAAAATGGTAAATATTACATTATGTATATTTTACCACTAAAAAAAAAAGTTAAAATAAATCTGCCTTCTTGAAAAAAGTATGATTGAAATACTATTACGTTGGAGCAAAAGTGCGGTTTTTGCAATTATTTTTAACCTCTCATACCGTAATTACTTTTGCACCAACCTAATAGCCTGTCAATAGAGGATTAGAAGCTTCTAGTCCTCAACCTTAAGTAAAACTAGATAGCTGAAGACTTTCCCTTACAGAATATGTATATAAAGTTACCTTCCAAACTCTCCTGAAACTCAGCAATGTATTTTGAGACTGTATCTAGGAATATTGAAAATGCCCCCTTTACAAAAAGTAAACAATTGTATGAAGAAGATACAAATAAATGGAAGTACACACCCTGCTAATGGATAGAAAGAATTAATATTGTTAAAATGTCCATACTAACCAAAGCAATCTATAGATTCAATGCAATCCCTATCAAAATACCAATGGCATTTTTCACAGAACTAGAACAAATAATCCTACAATTTATATGGAAACACAAAAGACTCCAAATCGCCACAGCAATCTTGACAAAGAGGAGCAAAGTTGGAGGTATCACTCTACATGATATCAAACTATACTACAAGGCTATAGTAATCAAAACAGCATGGTACTGGCATAAGAGCAGGCACATAGATCAATGAAATAGAATAAAGAGCCCAGAAATAAAACCACATCTATGTGGTCAATTAATCTATGAGAAAGGAGGCAAAAATATATGATGGGGGTAAAGGCAGTCTCTTCAATAAATGGTATTGGGAAAACTGGACACATACATGACAAAAAAAATGAAACCAGACCACCTTCTTACTATTTACAAGAACAAACTCAAAATGGATTAAAGACTTAAATGTAAGACCAAACATCATAAAACTCTTAGAAGAAAATATCGGCAGTAAACTCTTTGACATTGCTCTTAGTAATCTTTTTTTGGATCTATCTCCTTGGGCAAGGGAAACAAAAAGAAAAAATAAACAAATTTTTTTTTGGACTACATCAAACTAAAAAGTTTTTGTACAGCAAGGGAAACCACCAACAAGATGAAAAGACAACCTACCAAATGGGAGAAGACAACCTCCAATGATATATCCTATAAGGGGTTAATATCCAAAATTTATAAAGAACTCATACAACTTAATACTGAAAAAGACAACCCAATTAACAAATGGGCAGAGGATCTGAATAGACATTTCTCCAAAGAGGACATACAGATGGCCAATAGACATATGAAAAGATGTTCAACTCCACTAATCATTAAAGAAATGCAAATAAAAACCACAATAAGATATCACCTCACACCTGTCAGAATGGCTATCATCAATAAATTAACAAACAACAAGTGTTGGCGAGGATGTGGAGAAAAGGGAACCCTCGTGCACTGCTGGTGGGATTGCAGATTGGTGCAGCCACTATGGAAAATAGTATGGAGGTTCCTCAAAAAATTGAAAATAGAACTACCTTATGACCCAGCAACTCCACATCTGGATATTTATCCTAAGAAATCCAAACACTAATTCCAAAAGATACATGCATCCCTATGTTCACTGAAGCATTATTTGCAATAGCCAAGACATGGAAGCAAACTAAGTGCCCATCAATAGACGACTGGATAAAGAAGTGGTACATATATACAATGGAGTATTACTCAGCCATCAAAAAAAAATGAAATCTTACCATTTGCAACAACATGGATGGACTTAGAGGGTATTATGCTAAGTGAAATAAGTCGGACTGAGAAAGACAAACGCCATATGATTTCACTTATATGTGGAATCTAAATAACAAAATAAAGGAACAAACAAAACAGAAACAGACTCAGAGAGAACAAACTAATGGTCGCCAGATGGGAAAAGAATTGGGGGGATGGGTGAAAAAGGTGAAGAGATTAAGAAGTACAAATTGTTACAAAATAGTCGTGGGGGATGTAAAGTATAGCATAGGGAATATAGTCAATAATATTGTAGTAACTATGGTGCCAGGTGGGAATTAGACCTATGGGTAGGGGGAGGGTGGAATCACTTTGTAAATTATATAAATGTCTAACCACTATACTTTACACCTGAAACTAATATAAAATACTGAATCTAAATGGTAATTGAAAAATTTAAAAACTGGGGAAAAAGTAAACAATTGTAGACTCTGAAGTGACTTTGTTTTTCAAAAATTCCTCACCACCACCACTCCTTTATTTTTATCACTACTTACCACCTTTAGCATCTTTATAAACAGATGCAATTAAGGGCAAAATACACGTGTACCTACATGAAGAAGAACCTGGAGGGGCGGTGTGGGGAATGTGAGGAGGAAATGAAGACCACAATGTCCTAAACTGATTACCATTCATCCATATGTTTAAAGAAGTCAGCTCATATTTTAATAACAGGACCAGAGTTTCTCTTGGTGTAACCTTGTACGCTTAAAATTAATTATAACATTGTATGACAACTATAATTGAAAACTGAATTTTTAAGAAGTTTCTGTAACCAGATAATGGGAACAGGATATACCACGTGTAATAATGCCAACAATAAAAACCAATGAATTTTACAACCTGTGAAAACAGACCAAAAACTCTTGTTTGCAGGTCAGGTATAACAACTCTTTTATCCATATTTTTCTATTATAAGACCAAAAGCTGATTGCAAGGTGAGTTTACCTTATGTTTCCCACAAGAGACAACATATAAAGAAAACAAACAAATGGATGTTTGTTTAGGTTTGGGGGCAACAGGTCAACTATTTAAGATAAAGCATACTGAAGTTGTAGCTTTTACCAATTTTGGAGCCAAAATCATTTTAATTTATATTACTCCTTTGAACTTTCAGGTGTGTTTTTTTCCTTCTCTTTTTCCCTTTAACTTACTCTCTTCTTTCTGTCTAGTCTAGAGATAACTCTCTCAAAACCAGAAGTTTTTTTCCATACTAATTTTGATCTTTTAGTGATATTTTAAAACTAAAAAATAACTTATTTCTTTTATTTGACCTCTTCCAATTTTTTTGGTCATTTTCTATTCAATTTATCTATATGCTTTCAGACTTTTTTTCTTCCTATATACATTTTTTCTTTTTTCATTTTATTTTTCATCTACGTGAACTCCTGCTTGCCTTTCACTATTACTACCTCCAACCTTTCCCTCCATAAACTGTAAGTTTAAAAGAGTGAAATTTTATATCTAACCAAAACATAATAAAGTTGATTTTGTTTCTTCAACAGACATGACATAAGGCCTTCTCTTATCTATCATGAATAGCCAAACTGTATACTGAAGTAAACATTTTATTATCTATAATTCTGTAATTGCAGGCATAGTCAGTATTCATCATAACTGTTAATAAGGATTACAATAATGGATAAACATTGAAATATTTTCTCAATAACAAAGTATTAAATTACGAGTTTTAGTGTTAAGTGTATTTTGTCATATTCTAATTCTTTGAACATAGGACTTAATGCACAAAAGAGATGACACCTTTCTATTAACAAGGCTTTCTTATTAACTGCACTGCTCAATTCCTCAGTTATACAAGTTAACAAAAAGACTTCCCTATTAATGTCAAGAAAAAAACAATTAAAAAATTAGACATCTCATATGGCAGTTTTCTTTTTCAGTGATAATTAAGAATTGCCTGCTCAATATATGGAATGTTCACTAACTCAGCAGATGAAAAACGGCACATGGAATCAAAATGTCAATTACATTGTTTTGGGCAGCACCAGAAACTTGGAGCATGTTACAAATGCTCAGATTTCTAGAGCAGCATCTCAGAGAACACACAAGAAAAGAAGGGGTTTCATTTGATTTTGCCTTTATTGGTCATTATTCTCGTCTTCTCTGTAATGATTTGATGCTTCTGAATGCCCTACATCCTCATGCTGAGTTGGCCAAAATGGATGGTAGAAATACTTACAAACATGTCAGAAACAAATGATTCACATTAAGCACCTTCTAGATAGTAAATGGGGTTTAAAGTAATTCACTCTTGATTGGACAGGTTCTGCTTGGCAAAAAGTGGGCTTGTAAATTCTGTTTATCTTCTCCCACTATTGCTTTTTATTTTAGTCATCAATGGAGTGAAACTGCATCTTCAATTTTTCAATGGTCTGAACCTTTCTGAAAATCTCATGCTTTGGAATGAAGGTCTTCACTTAATTTCTCAAGTATTAATATTTTGAGGTTGGGTGGTTGTATCAACAATGAGAACATAATCCATTTTCAGCTAGGTAGGACAGTCAAATAAGCCACAATATGTTTCTAAATGAAAGATATTCAAAGGAATACATATCACTGCATATTTTCAGTATGATTATGTAACAAGATGCCACTTCAAAGGTAACTTCGTTTGGATTACATGTGCAAAAAGGTCAGGGCTATGTTTTCTGTAGGAATTTTTACTTTTACTTTTTGGAAGCCGTTAAAGGGCCAAAAATTCTTTCTGTTTAGAGGTTTCTGTAAAGATGAAAACACATAAAGAAACATTCAATAATAAATATTTGTGTTTTAAATACAGCAGTACTCTTGCTATAATATAGGTATTCCTTCACTGCAAACTATGGCTTTAAGATTGTCTCAATAACAAAAATATATTTCTAAAGAAGCTTTATGTCTGGATAATCTATAAAATGGCTTTTAAATTGTTTCCCACATTTTAAAACAAATTGGTTGTCAACAGAGATAAACGCTCAACTACGTCCTGTAATTAAAACAGCCCAAGAAAACAGGTTAAAAGATGTCAAGATTTTCTAAAATGTTCAAGGTTTCCTGAAACATTTAATCTCCAGATGTCTCAATATCAATCATTTAGGGTCTAACAATGTGGGCTAGTTCTCAGTATAAAACTGATTAATAAAAACAATCTGCTTGCACTCACATAGTGGCCTCATTCTGGACTATTCAGAAAGTGATGAGGGTCTTCACGAACAGATCCTCCATTTCCCTCCCTGACTCAGCCTCTGGTCACTGAGTCTTTCTGAAAATCGAAATAGCAAATACACTGCATCTGTAGTTTGAACTTCACTTCCTTCACTTCCTGCCCCAGTTGTTAGATTGCACGGAGACACTACAAAGACCAGTGAATTGTAACAGAACTGCCTTAAATAGAGAGGTAAGGATGTATTTATTTATAGTTCAGGGCCAAAGCTACTTCCTTGGATTGTGAACATCTTAAGACCAAAAAGCATCTAATCCAGTGCAGAGTCTAATGGTTTATCCATAATACCATTAATTAATTAAAAACAGAAAGGAAAGAATGATTTCTGAGTGTTGATGATGAGAAAACCAAAGCTCCCTGAAACCCTCAGTTTGGACCAAGGTCATTTGATATTCTTAGCCTGAGCAGGGCTGCAAAGAGAAACCAGGAAGTGCTGAGTCATCGTGAGCCTAAGTGACACCATCGTCAGCACTTCTGGTGCCAGATTCAGAGGTGAGTGTACTTCCTTTGACCTGCCATTCTTCCTTTTGTCACTGGCCCCGGGTAGGTAATGGAACACTCACTGCCACCCAGTTGAGGAGCAACATGAACAAATAACAAAGAACATTATTATTCAACAGTCCCCGTTCCGTGTGCATTTGTCTCTACATATGGCTATTAGAACAAACTGTTAAAAAAAAATAAATGAAAACACATATACATTGGCATTTCACATATACATCTGTCAGAATTTAGCGATCGATTATACTTCTAGTTTCTGGTAACAGAAGATAGTTTTCCTCCTCAAACAATCAGCATGCCTTGGTCAGCATGCAGTTATTGCGCATTTAATTCCCAAACAGGTCTTACTGAAACAGTCATATTCCAATGAGCTTTGCATGGCTAAAACTCTTGTAATGCTAGATGGAAAACTCTACAATAAGGGAAATAACACCTGGAGTAACCTTGAACAGGTCATTTAAATTTTCTGTGTCTGTTTATTTACAAAACTGGAATAACAATCTTCCCCCAGCCTCCCGTTACTGCTGTTGCTGTGACAATAACTATATTAATAGCACTTAAAAAGTGCTCTGTCATGCAAAAATGAATGACATTCATTACCTAGTTAAAAACAAAATAAAACAAAATCTCTCATCTTAGGCTAGCTGCCGTGTATTTCCAATAATTTCATTGGATTTGTATGTTTGCGTTGTCACCCAGTTTAGAGTTCACACAAGCCAATAAACCTGGGAACACTAACAGTAGTCCATGGACAGTATTCAATAGTGCTCGGCTATATAAAAGTATACTTTTATAAAAGGCAACTCTATAGAGAAATATCACAATCATGCTTTATCAAGGAAAAAGAAGGTTTGAAGTGACACAAAAAATTCGTACTCAGCATTTTCCTGCAGAATCTCCACAGGTCTCCAAATACCTCATTCAAAGAAAGCCAATTTTTTTCTCAATCACCAACAATTAATTTTTAAAATCCTATTTAATATTATAATTGTGGTAATTGAAGAAAATAGAATCAGCAAGCATTACTTTTTGCAATACTTTATTGCACTGTAGTAAATTATTCAGTTATATTATGGAATAAATAAGCAATGACAGCTAGCCAGGAATTCAACTGCATTTACTAAGTTGTATTTACTAGAGTCCCAGATCCAGATTTAGTAGTGGCTTTCGGGCAATAGTTTCAGTCCCTTTACCATCTTTGTACACCTAGATGACACAGATGTAACTGAAAACATTTATGGTCTCCCTACTGTGTACCAAAACAAAACAGAAGATGGCTCCCTGGCCCTTGACTCTCAAAAGAAAGAACAGAGTAGGGTGATTTCAAGAGCATTAAGTCTTGAGATTAAATGTGGAAATGATTCTAGCACCTGAATATGGCAGAAGATGGAAAAGAATTCAAGATGACAACGTAACTTTATCCAACAGCAGTTTCCATGAACAGTTTCCATGTCCCCAGTGCCCATGTCTTGCAACTATGTACTTACCACCTGGTATGATGTCTGCCTAGGGCTTGTTATCTATAGGAGAACTAGGCAGACCTGATAAGATTACCGCTGGACGTAATCATTTTGTCCAAGGGAATAAGAGATGTATGTAACATTAGAATTTGAAGAGCACTTCAACTGGTTGAGCTACCCATTCCATGAACACAATCACTCTCCTTCAATCAAAACATTTCATGTAGTTGAGTGGTTATAGCAAGGAGGAGAGAGGTACCTAAATATCTACCAAGTGTCAAGCGCATAACAGGAACCTAAATTCGGAAACATCATTTAATATGTCCTAATTCTACACATGAAGAAACTGAAACTTCGCAGTAACAAGCATAACATGGCCAAGCATACCATCATGCAGTAGAAGAGAAGGTGAACCCACGTTGATAACCTCCACTCTAGGTTATCAATAATACCCAAGGGTCAATAAAAAATCATGTGTTTGTATTTACAAGGTCTCATGTACCTTCAAACTTTTTGTATAAAATTTCATGCTCAAACTTTTTAATTTAAGATGCCAGCCAGCACAGTACCTTTCCCAACACCACCATTTGCTACATTACTGAACTGTGGTTTATTAATGTGTTCATGATTTACCCTACAGACATTAAGCCTCTGGCTCAATCATTTTCAATAACATGTGTAAAGTTGATGCCAACCCACACTCAGCAGACTATATTGTCATACTAACTGACTGATCAGAACTTCTATCTCAGAAGTGAAGTACACATATGAGTATGTAAGATAAATGCCCAGCAGTAGGGCTGCAGACTTCTGATGGGGAGCAATTTTTTTCTCTGCAAACTACAACTGAATTCCCAACCTTGGTCTACGTACCCATGGTCTAAAAACTTTTTTCGCCCTTCCAGCCGTGGCCAAGAATGCACTTGCAATTCACAGTAATTTATGATTTGAGGTTCTATTTCTATATAAAAATGGGATAATTTTTAAGGACCTCAAAACCCTTCAAATCATGTTAGGTAGTAATCTACCCCTGCCAAAATCTTTACTGGAATTACTAAGAAAATAACTGTGAAAAGGAGACGGAGGTGAAAATCAAGCTGGTAGAAAATTTGGGAGGAAAAGAAAAAGAGAATCAATCCTATATAACACTGCTTGCCTCAAAAAAAAAAAAAAAAAGAAAAAAGAAAAAAAGAAAAAAAAAATGCACCAAAGCTTTCTTCATTCGAGCTGTTGGTTTTGTTCCCTGACTGCTCTCCCACATATCTAAGTGCAGTGAGTACATTCCCAACTCCTACTGCCAAGTTAAAATGAAAACGTTCTCAGTCTAGAAATGATTGAGGTGGTTTTCTTTAATCAAATTAGAGCAGCCAAATGTTCCTTTCAAAGGTAACTGTCTACTCTGCAGCTGTATGCAAACTACCACATCAAATGTGAGGGAAAAATAGCAATAGAACTGTGTCCTTACAGTACAGTGCTGGCTGCAGACAGAGATGGAGAAACAAAAGGATCAGTACAGCTAAGAATGACATTCACATTGAGCTTCCAGAAATATGCTGACTTCACAGACTGTGAACAATGTACTGAAACTCCCAGTATATAATTAGCTATTTTGGGGAGGGGAGGAATATGGGGGGAAATTCCCCCTTAAAAACAGCTAAGAAGCAATAGATACCTTGATGAGCCTCAATGAGAAACATTAAATGACTGGCTGAGACTTCACACACATACAAATCTCACAGACCTTGCGTTTTCATTTTCTGTCTCCATCAAAAACATGCCACACTGAGTAATCTTGAATATCCAACAAGCTTCAATTAAACTTGTAATGATTCAATTACATGAAGAATTTATTCTTTTAAATCATCAGGCATGGGAAATTCCTGCAAAGAATTAATAGTGGGCTTATTTTTTCAGTTTGTTTCTCCTAAGAAAAAAATCAATGGTTAACATTCCCAATATGATGTCAAATTAATTACTGTATGTTATGGGTTTGTACCAGCTATGGCTTTAGGGATGGTATATTAATAGTATGGAAACCTAGAATGACAACGAATTTAAATAGTCAGGTGCAACAGGCAATGGAAGAATGAGATAATATTCTTTCTACATTTATAGCTCCTTTCCAGATGACTATAATGTCCCCTAAGTTAAGGAATGTAGCAAAAATAGGGAAGAAGTCTATCTCACATGATCCCCATACTTCTCCAGAGCAGCTGGTTCTTAACTTTTTTGCAGCTGGTAAAATTTACAGACTACTTCCTCCAATCACAGTCCCTTTGACATACCCAAATTTAAAGACTGCTGCATAAAAACAGCAACAACAAGACATCTCCTGCAGGTTATAAGCAATTCTGAGGCCACTACCTTAAGCTCCACCCTTTGACTCCCACTCAGGAAAAGAAAACTAAACTGCAAGTTATAATGACATTTTAATTATTCAAAAATTTAATTTAAGAAATGTATCAGATGGACTTCCAGGTTAAAATGGCAGACCTATCACAAACATTTGCCTCCAGTTTTTCTCAGGTACTGCACTGCTGAAGTAAAAGAAACAAACTCTTTAGTACAGAAGGGTATCACCAAAAAAATGGGAGTCTCATGATTGTTCTAAATGACTGAAAACAAACAAGAGACAGTGGTCTCCAAAGTGGAGAACACAGAATCCAAGAGGTGTAGTAAGAAAATACCTTCTATTTATAGCATTGTTAATCTCTTCATTTCAAAATCACTATTTTCGTATATTTTAATATATATGTATATAATTGTTATAAGTCAGTGAATTATCAGTCGCATGCTTAAATATTTTTAATGTAAGGCAGGCCACTGCCTCAGAACAAGCTGTGAAGAACAATCTGTGGAGAGGAAGCAAGAGCTGGACTGAGTCATAGGCACAATGGAGAAAGGGAGAGAGAAATGCAGCGCAAGCAGGGGAATCAACTGAAGGTCTGTACAAGGTAACTGCACCAGTAAGCGTCCCCACTGCCATCCCCATACAGAGGACCTTGTGGGTAAAAATGATAGTATTTGGGGGTTCTTCCACATCCTGATAGTTTCACCCTTCATTCAAAAGTAAAGCCTGATAAAGGATACTCTCACCCCAAGAATCCCTATTCCAAATAAGCTTCCCAGAAATTTTACTCACAAATTAGATCTCTCATAGCAGGGAAGAAAAAGTCCTATTTAACAGCCATAGCAACTACTCAATTTTTATAAAAACTAATGGATATATAAGGCAGTAAGAGAATAAGAGGGTTCAGACATACCCACCTGCCATAAACAACTAAGAACTGGACAAATACATGAAATAACTGTTTTCAGATACTGGACTACAGGTAGTACAGGACTGTGATCTCTGAGAGAAGGGAAACAACGAGGGGAGCCCTAAACTGCCCTGGCTTTCTGCTTGGAGGCAACTTACAGACCACAGGCACAAATTCCCTGTGAGGTCTATAGACTCACTGAGTTGAGTAGGTACCGTAGAGTTGAGAAAGCAAGGAAGCTAAAGTGACTAAAATTTGTGAGACAAAGTATTGAAGAAAAAGCTACCGAGAAATAAGAGCTTCAGAAATCACATGGGGTCTATTTAGTCCTTGTCTGAATATCAACTTGCACATGTGGACTGCACAAGGCCAGGCGGAAAAAAAAACTGCTTTGAGGAAAGAACAATTACCAGGAAGTAAACTGAATGAATCTTAGAGCTCATACAGGGCAAGACATCTTTCTAGTTCCTAGCAGCCAAAGAAGAGAGACCATAAAAGATTAATGCCTTAGTAGTGGGCCTAACTTTTCCCCAAGGAAAGCCTACATTAGATCCCTTCCCATCAAAACATACAAACAAACAAAAACACACAACAACAACAAAAACGGAAAATAAAATAAGCCTTGGAAGGATCAAACAAGTAACTTCACTGCCCATCAGAACAAAGTCCAACACTCTTTGAAGAAATAGAAAACAAATCTATCAGTCAGCAATGTAACATTCACAATGTTTGTCATCCAATAAAAAAAAATGTTAGACATGCAGACATACGGAAAAATGTAGCACATAACCAGGAGAAAAATCAGTCAATAGAAGTAGATCCAGCAATGGCAGAGATTATGGAGTAGCAGACAAAGACATTAGAGCAACTATTACATTAATATGCTCAAAGACTTAGAGGAAAACATGAACATAATGAGGGAGAAAATGAGAAATATTAAAAATGAATCAAATGGAACATGTACCAAGACAGACCCTAGGGACTAAAACAAGTCTTACTAAATTTAAAAAGGATTAAAATCAAATGGAGTTGTTCCCTAATCACAACAGAATTAGACAGAAAGGTATTTGAAAAATTCTGTACATATTTGGAAATTAAAAAACACAAATCAAAATAACTCATAACTCTAAGAAGAAATCACCAAAATGAGGCTAAAATAGTTTGAATCCAATGAAATGGAAGCACAATATATCAATATCCGTGGGAAGCAAATAAAATTTATTTGCTTATATTAAAAGAGAATTCCAAAATCAATGAACTAAGTTTCTATTTTTTTTGTACATAACAACCACAAATCTTTAATCCCATGAATTAAATTTTATAGGGATTGAAGGGAAAATGAGTGTGATATGGAACAATCTGAGAAAACATTTGTAGGTGGTGCTTGAGATGAGTATTAAAAGAGGAGGTATGGATAGCTAGAGTAAAAGAAGTTCAAATTTCTAAATAAATATGGAACACTTAACGAATTTGTGTGTCATCCTTGTACAGGGGCCATGCTGATCTTCTCTGTATCGTTCCAATTTTAGAATATGTGCTGTCAAAACAAGCACACGAAGCTTCTACTTTAAGAAGCTAGAAATAAGAGTATCTTAAACCCAAAGTAAGTAGGAAAAGGAAATAAAAATAAAAGTAAACGTCAATGGAATAGACAATAGACAAATGATAGAGGAAATTAATGAAACCAAAAACTGGCTTACCATCAAAGACATGAACAAAACTCTTTCCTGCATTATGAAGGGAAAAAAAGGCAGAACATACAAACTACGAATATCAAGAATGAAGGAGACACCACTACAGATTCTACAGACATTAAAAAGATAAGAAAATAAAGATAAAGAATTTATACCAATAAACTGAAAAGCCTACATGAAATACACAAATTCTTTAAAAAACACAAATTACAAAAAGTGATTTAACCTATATGGCCCCATGTCCATTAAGGAAACAGAGCTTGTAGTTAAAAATGTTCCTGTAAAGAATATGCTAAGCCCAGATGACTACAATGGTAAATTTTATCAATGTGTAAGAAGGAAATAACACTCATGAAGCAAGAAATCTTTCAGAGAGATGGGAACACTTATCAACTCATTTTATGAGGACAACATTACCTCAATACCCAAACCTGAGACATTATGAAAAAAAGAAAATTAAAGAACAATATCCTTCATGAATATAAATATAAAAATTCTTAGCAAAATTTGAACAGGCACAATTGCAAAAACAATTTTGAAAAAGAAGAACAAAGTTGGAAAATTTACACTGCCTGATTTCAAGCCATATCGTACATCTATAATAACAAAATATCATGGCATTGGCAAAAGGGAAGACATATAAATCAATGGAACAGAACAGAAAGTCCAGAAATTAGACCCAAATTGATATGGCTGATTGATTTTTGGCAATGGTGCCAAGGAAATTCAAAATAATGAAAGCATACTCGGTTCAACAAATGATGCTAGAACAGCTGGATATCCATATAGAAAAAAAATGAACCTTGACTCTTATCTCAAGTCACACACAAAGATTTAACTTGAATATACTGTAGACTTAACAGTAAAGCAAAAACTATAAAACTCTAGAATAAAACATTAAAAATTCTACATGCCTTTGGGGTAAGCAATGATTTCTTAGATAAGATACACAAAAAGCACAGACCATCAAAGAAAAATATGATAAATTAGACTTCGAAAAAATTAAAATCTTCTCTTTGAGAGACACTTAAGAAAATAAAAAAGCAAGCCAAAGACCTGGAGAAAATATCTGTAATACATGTATTTGACAAAGACTGTTCCAGAACATATAAATAACTCTTACAATAAGATAACCCAGTTTTAAATATGGTCAAAATATTTGAATAGATAACTTCCAAAAAGAAGGTAGAGAATGGCCAATAAGCAAAGGAAAAGATGTTCAACAATATTAGTCATTAGGTAAATGCAAATTAAAACCACAATATGTTATCAGTTCATACCTAAAATAGAATGGCTATAATTAAAAAGGCTGACAATACCAAATGTTGAGTAAGATGCAAACCAAAAGAAACTTTCATACATTGCTGGTAGAAATGTAAAATGGTATGACCAGTGGAAAAGTTCAGCAGTTTCTTTAAAAATTAAACACACATTTTCCAGCAAACCACTTGAAATGAAAGCATGTCATATCAACACAAAGACCTGTACGTGAATGTTCACAACAGTGTCATTCATAATAACCCCAAACTGGAAGCAACACAAATAATAACCATCAACAGGTAAATGATTAAATATACTGTGGCAAACCCATATAATGGGAAAAAATGAACTACTGAAACAGTCAAAAACATGAATGAATCTCAAAAATACTATCTGTGAAAGCCAGATACAAAAGAATACCATACGGTTTGATACCATGTATATATATGAAACTCTAGAAAGGACAAATACAGTCTATAATGACAGAGAGATTAGTGGTTGCCAGGAGTCCAGGTTAAGGGGAGGAGATTGATTGCAAAGGGGCCTGAAGGAACTTTTTGGATAATAGAAATGTTTTATATCTTGACTACAGTTATGTGAGTGTATAAAATGTCAGAACTCATTAAAAACACACTTTTACTGTATATAAATTTTATCTCAGTAGACTTGATTTTTAAAAAAGCAAAAGGATAAGAACAGGGCCAGAGGTATCACACTCCCTGAATTCAAATTATAGTATAAAGTGACAATAAAACAGCATGGTATTGGCAGAAAAACAGACACATAGACCAGTGGAACAGAATTAGAACCCAGAAACAAATCCATATATACATATATATATATATATATAGGCAAATAATTTTCAACCAAGGAACCAAAAACATACAACGAAAAAAAAGACCGCTTCTTCAAAAAAGCAAAAGAATATCTAAACATCACCAGGCATTTCAAGGAACCCAGCAACAAGAAAAACAAAATATTTAAAAACTAAACACAGACTAAAACAGAGATAATACAGAGAACTTCACAAAAATTTAGAGCAATTCAAGGACATATTGCTTCCATATAACCAGAATAAGATGCTTAAAAAAGAAAATAAAACAAACGAGGAGAACAAAAAAAAGCAAGACTCTTTGAGGTAAAAATAATTGTCAAAAGAGTAAATTTAATAGATGTTTGGAAAATAATATAGAATTGTTTAGAATATAGAGTAAAACAAAACCAAAGAAAATAGTTAGGAAACAGAGAAAGAGAAGGTAAGACCCACAGAGGTCCAATCTGTAAGACTGACCTTTAAGAGACTTCGAGTTCCCAACTGAAAGATCAAACATCTGACTAACAGGGGAATCTCAGAAAGAATAGAACAAACAGAATTGAAAAAACAATTTTTAAAAATAAAACAAATTTGCACTGAGAAAGATCCCATGGAATGCCTAGCAAATTGAATTTCAGAAAGCACCACACCTAGACACATATTTCTGAAGAACATATCTTAGCAGCTTCCAGACAAAAAAGTCACTAAAAATTAATTAGAAAATTATCTTAGCAGATTACTTCTCATTGGCACACTCAGTACAGCGAGAACAATGTCTTTCAAGTTCTGTGGTAAATTTTTTCATCCTGGACTTCTAAAAACAGTCAAACCATTATCAAATGTGAAGGACGAGAAAGACGTTTCCAGGTGAGGATTCAGAAAGTTTATCTCCCATACACAGTTTCTTAGGAAGTTACTCATATATGTACACGAGCAAAACAGGGTGCGGACCACTAAAGAGGAAGAGCCAGGATGCAGGAATGAATGGAGCAGTCAAAAAAGTCCCAGGAAGACAACTGATCACCAGGCCCAGTAAATGAACAGTTCAGAGTAGACCAAACTTCAAAGAAATTTTAGGAAACGGGACAATTCTATAAAAATGGATGGTACTAGAAAGCGTTTTTTGGGAAAAAATGTTTAGGCTGTGATAAAGGGAAACAGTGTCAGAAAAGTTAGAAAGGCAATTATAAACTCCTGGAAAAACAAAACTACAAGAAAGTCATGGTATGAATAAGAAGTACGTAAAATAGGGTATACTTTTTAAAAAGTGATACAGAGAAAGAAGAGAGAATCCAGATGTCTGTATTTAAGCAAGAAGGGCTCTTATGGCCTCCAGGACTTGCAGTTGTGATCGCAAAGCAGAAGGCAAATGTCTTAATTTAAGCAAAGTAGCTGATAGAAATTATGTTAAAGGGAGTACAAAAGTGGAAGAAAGGTCAGGGGGATAAAATATTCTTGTTAAATGGAGACTCAAGATATCTGCCAAAAGTGAAAGAACAAAAAAATGATGTCTAAATATAAAATTATATGATGTTAAATTTAACTTATATGAAATAAAAATATCCCTATCTAACAAAAGGTGAACAGGGAGTAGTATCAATGAGCTAAATCCTCATCTTTCAGAGTCGGAAGTCGACAGATGTTATCTGAGGTTTAAATATCAAGAAATAGAGCATAGCCTATTATCTAGATTTATGGAGGAAAAAGTCCAAATCGCCAAAAACAGAGTTAAGAGAAGTTGTAGCTGAGTACTGGGACTAGGGACAGTTGGGGCAGGAGCCTTGCTTTTTTATCATAAACCCCTCTGTACTAATCACTAAGTACTAACGTCATGACTACCAAAAAAGGGGGAAGGCATAAATTCTTTAACTCTTTCCAATAAGACATGCGATATGTCCCCTCCCCTTGAATCTTTGAACTCACTTCTAACCAACAGAATGCGGCAGAAATAACATTGCCTGTTGCTAGGGACACTGATGGCTTTTGGAGCCACTGAGCCACCATGGAAGTCCAACTGCATACTTTGAAGCCTTGATGCTGAGAGGAAACCCAGGCCGCATGGAGAGGCCCGGTGTCGGTGCTTTGGTCCACAGCCCCAGCCAGCATCAACCAGCTCGCATGAAACACCAGACTGAATAGTGAAGACATCTCAAGATGAATCCAACCCTCAGCTGCTGTGTCATTTCCAGCTGTAGCCTCGAACATGACAGAGCAGAGATAGACCATTCCCCTTGTGCTGTCTGAATTCCCCGCCTACTGATTCCTTGAGCGTAAGAAAATGATTGTTTTAAGACCCTAAATTTTGGAATAATTTACTACACAACAACATTAACCACAACAATTACTTGAACAGAAAAATGTAATTACTTTCAATAAAAAACTGCACACAACTCCCCTGGTACTCTACTTTAGTAACTCCTTGCAATATGCATGACAATTGACTGGGAACACCACAAATTTCTTTTTTTCCTATCCTAGCCTATCCCTCCCTTTTTTCCTTCCTTCTTTCCTTTTTTTCTCCCCTCCCTTCCTTCATCCCTCCCTCCCCATTACTATTCTTCATAGCTGGTCATGACTAAGTAATGTCAGACCCCTTAGCTGATCACAGTCAGCTGACCTAACAGAGAAGGAAGGTGCTTCCAATGGTAGCGTTAAATTTGAGTATTGCGGCAAGCTTCACGATGGGACTGGTGACTTCTTCTAAGGGTAACTGCAGTCATTTACACAAGGGCTTTACTGCTTACGTAAAATTCTTTAGGAGAATGTATGTCAATCCTCTTAATAAAATCTCACAACCCAGAGAATCTGAAACCATGTCTTAGAATTTCCACCAAAACATTTAAATCAATTCTGCCACAAATGATATGACTATTTAAATATCACTTAATATTGTTTATTTAAAATTATATTCATAATTTAATGACACATCAGTGGAAGAATTAGCTCAGAAGGGATGAATCTTAGTGTGGAATCTACTCACTAATCATTAAATTATTAACTCCTTATTTAATAATTTACTAGCATAATTGTCAGAATCCAATTTATTAGTATAATTATTAGAGACTATATAAAGAGTTTTAAATGCAATACTAAAGAGCGAACAGGTAAATAACACATCTGCTAAATTTTAGTTTTAATTTACATTTTTACTGCCATTACAATTACTATAAAAAGAGTAATCTTTAGGCACAGTTTATTCACTCAGTCACTCAACAGATATTTACTGAACTATATGCCAGGCACTGCTCTAGATACTGGGGATAAAGCAGTGAACGAAACAGGCAAAACCTCCTGCCCTCATGGAGCTTATCTTCCAATGGGAAGCCTACATTCTATATTAATTCATGTATTACTTCAACAAATATTTGAGTGCTAGGCACAATGGACCATGTAAAGGTGGTTAAAATAAGGTCCTCAGGTACAAGAAATCAGAGAACCATGCCATTTTATTACTATGGAATTAAAGAATGATACTCTGAGTTTACTTATTCAACAAGCAGTGACTGGGGGCTTCCTAAATATGCCTGAATTTCCATTACTTTCAGATCACTGGGTTTCAGATTTTGAAGTCTAAGAAACTTCAGATATGCGCCAGCTATCCCAGGTTCTGTCACCATATTCTGTCTTCACCATATAGTATCTCTAGCCTCTACCTCATCTTCTGCCACCTTCTTTCTTCCCTCCTTTTAATGAGCGAGAAATCCCTTCAGAACAAGATACACCTCTAGACCATCCTCTATTTGCCTAACTATAGATTCTATTTTATTAACTAAAGTGGGGGAAAAATCGATTCATTTTTCATAAACAAAGATGGTATACTCTTGACTCATCCTAAATGTCTTGTTTTTCTAGCATTAGGAACTGACACCACTGAGTCAACCAAGCTTTTACATAGTTTTCCTTGAGATACATGCCACCACTCTGAGTCAGCCACATTTAAGGGGTAGAGAGTAATGCTTCTGAAACAGCCTTTTTCTCTTTGTAAAGTTAACTGGTTTAGTTGAGAACCCAACCGGCATCCTCAACCCCAAGTTCTAGTCTAGTGAATACTAATTAGCTATATTACCACTGATTAAATCCCATGGGTTTAACATACTTTGCAATGACTAGCAGGATGTCACAACTTTTCTTGTGTGTTTTTTTTTAAAATAGAATTAATTATATTTCAGAGCAGTTTTAGGTTTACACAAAAATTGATCGGAAAATACAGAGTTTCCATATATCTACTCACCCACAGTTTCCCGTTATTTTTTCTTTTTAATTAAAGTTTACTGGGGTGACAATGGTTAGTAAAGTGGGGGGGGGCAGTTAATGAGGGTAAACGGGATCAACTATATGGTGATGGAAGGAATACTGATTCTTTTGTATCTTAATGTTTAAAAGGTGTGTATTTCAAAGAAGGGATGCTTTCCCAGTTCTTTAAGGGGACTCCCATAATTTAAACACACTTCATTGAGGATTGGCACTGGCAGTCCCTTCTAGACCAATCCCTAAATCTGTCTCTTGGTTTATCATGGCTCAACAAGAAAACACCCCATTTTTACCAAGGATATTTCACAGCTTCTTTAAGTGATTCTACACGGTGGGAATGTAGACATCGTCTAAAACTCCCAACTTGAAACCACTCAGGTACTTTCTTGGTTTCCACTCATAAATTTTAAAATGGTCAGCGCCAATAACCTCAAGTTTAAAAGTCTGCCCTTAAAATGTAAAGATGTCTGTTGTTTTCCTTCTTCTGTTGCTGAATAGGTTAGGTGTACATGTTAATGTTCCCAACTTTGTATCTTCTAAAAATAAAGCATTTTAGGAAAAGTAAATGTTTTCTACTAATCATTAGGAATGCCTAACAGAGAAATTATGAGATTACTTAGCAATAAAAGGAAGCAAAGAAAAAAAATACTGTAGTTGCCCCCCCTTATCACCAGGGGATATGTTCCAAGTAGATACTTTAAACCACTGAGAGTACCGAACCCTATACATGCTATGTTTTTTCCTATATATACATACCTAGGCTAACGGTTAATTTATAAATTAGGCAAGAGATTAACAACAGTAACTAATAATAAAATAGAACAATTATAACAATAGTCTGTGATAATTAAAGTTATGTGAATGTGGTCTCTCACTCAAAATATCTTAACGCACTGTACTCACCCTTCTCCCTCTTGTGATGTTGTGAGATGATACATGATGAGATGAATTTAGTGAACTTCATAGCAACCTCAGCGTACAGTTTTTTTCCTTATTAGTTGAAAACGTTCACCTTTTCACTTAAAGGAAGCACTTTACAGCTTCTCCTTGGCATGTCCAAATTGCCAGCATCACTACTCTTGTACTTTGGGACCATTATTAAGTGAAATAAGGGTCACTTGAACACAAGCACTGTGATATCGGTACCCCCACGATCTGGTAACCAAGATGGCTACTAAGTGACTAAGGGCTGGGGTGGGTGTATAGTGTAGAGACGCTGCACAGAAGGATGAGTCACTCACGTCCCTGGTCGGACATCGAGAGATTTCATCATGCTCCTCAGAATGGCGCAGGATTTAAAACTTATGAAGTGTTTATTTCTGGAATTTTCCATTCAGTATTTTCAGACCATGGTTGAATATGGGTAACTGAAACTGCTGAAAACAAAACTGCGTATGTAGGGGGGGAGTACTGTATTTCATTAGAGATTAGTGTCCCTTAAAGAAAACTGCTTCCTTTCTGTGGATAGAAGTTCTTAATGACTTTACCAGAATACATGGAACAAATTTTCAAATATTATATGGCAGTCATGCCATAAGAGCCTCAGAAAATTAACAAGCAGAAATTTCAATGTGTGACATAAAAAGTAATAATTCTGTTTGAGATTTCAAAATTGAAAAACAGAAGGAGAAAGAACAAGCAAAGAATTCAACTCTTCTTTGAGTTACTCTGAATAGTGAAATACAAAAGAAATCATTAGGCTCCTATCCATTTTGATGTGTTCTCAGGAGCACTGTGCCCTGGGACCCTCCCCCGATAAATCCATTCAATGACTATCATACAGACTGAGTAAATGTGACATCAATTACCAATACCCGGATTAAAGATCGTATTTCACTATAACAAATTTAAATCCAATACACATCTTTTCAGAACTATGTGCCTCCATTCATACTTTCACACTGTGGGGGGAAAAAATGAAAGTACTACCAATCAGCAATATAGATTATCTGCACATGTCAGTTTCCTGCACAAAATTATAAAGTACTTGAGGGCAAGAATTCGTGTTGTTAACAATACCTTATGTTGTATAACATTTGATCTTCATATACATAATTTCATTTGATCATAGTAACTCTAAGGTCAAAAGAGTAGTAATAACTCTCATTTTATCATAGGGAATCCTCAGTTAAGAGACACAAAGGAATTTAGTCTAGATCACTTAGCTAATCGGTAGAGGAGTCAGGATTGAATCCAAGTATTTTGACTCCTGGTCCAAGACTAGGAACATTTTTAAAAAGTATTATGATGGAAAATTTCAAACATATACAAGAAACTCTCATAGCTTCAACAATGATCAGCCTGTGTCATCTATACTCTACGGAGTATGTTTGAAACAAACTCCAGACCTAATGCCATTTCTCTGGTACTCATTTCAAGGTGTAGATACTTTCTGTGATCACTGTCAATCACATTTAACAAAATGTTGAATATAGCAGATAATAAATACTTGTTGAATATTACAGATCTCATATATGCTCTCAGACATTATTACTCAATTCTGACTTAAAAAAATCAATTCTGAATTACTAGGTGGTACATACTCATTCATTTATTCACAAATATTTATTCTGGGCTACAAGATGCTAACCACCATGGAAAGTGCTGGGGAGCAAGAAACAAGAAAACACAGCCCCCCTTCTTTCACAGACCTTGTATTCAACACTTCTGGGTGTGCACTGTGCAAACACACACACATGTACACACACACCTACTACATGTGTCCTGAGAAACTGGAATTAATTCAGGCTGGAAGAATACTTCTTAACTAAACCTACCAGTTTGCCAAGGTGGAATCCAAATTCTCTGTGCACAATTTAAGAAGAGGAGTAAAAGACAAAGTTTTAATGGAGTTCAGAATCTTCATATCCTTTTAGAAATTACATGGAAAGTATTAATTCTGCTCCTCCAAAGAGTTTTTTCCAGTATAGAAAGCCAATGATATCAAAATTAGAGAGAAAAAACAAAAGTAAAAGAATTCAAGCACTTGATTAAAATATATTCCTTACATTCTTACATTAAAAAATGTTCAAATCATTTTCAACTTTTACTGAATATGCGCACATTTTCTAATGTTAATGTCTTCTTTACAGTATATGAATTAAGTCCAAGACTATACAGTTAACTATGGGAATGACTTATATTCAAGTTACTTTAATATAAACTACATATATTGGAGTAAAATAAAAATGAAACTTTTCAGTATTTTTTACTATGCCTAGGAATCAAATAAGTATAATCCAATATACAGATCCATTTTCCATTTTTATTTGACACTCCTTAGTACTAACATTAACGTGATAGAAATAATCTCTATGGTTCCCTCCTTAATAACTGGATCCCCTTTCCATTATTTCATTCATTTATTCATTTTCTTTCCACTGGATGTAGAACGTAAATGGCCATGACCACAGGACACTCCCTGCCTCGAGGGCTTACAATTGGGGCGTGGAAGGGCAGACAATCAGAAGAGGGTGGTTGGGGGGAGATTAACATTATATCTTATGTAACAGATATAATAACATAAAAGGGGCAGACATATACTAAGTGCCATAAAGGAGGCCCAAAGTTATCAGGGTTCAAAGGAAACAGAAATTTTATACAAATGGAGGTATTGAGGAATACACACGCACGCACGCGTGCGTTAGAGCTTGGCTCTGAAGGATGAATAGCATTTCAACAAGTGTGAACAGTGGTACACGGAGGGGCGCTGCTTGCATGTTCTGAGATCAGCCCCAATTAAAGTCCCAGAGGTGGATGCAAGGAACATATTCAGGGGAAACAGAGTAGTCTGCTGGCCTGCAGGATACATGTAGCAACTGCACACAAAGAACACATGAAAATCCTATCAAAGCCAAAGCTAGAAGTGAAAACAAAAAATAGTCAGAGAAAAGTTTAAAATGTCAATAATATTTGAAGGCTCTTACTATAGTTTTGGTGTGAAGATTCATTACAGTTAAGATGTAATAATTTCCCATTGCGCAACTCTAAAAGGATGAAAAGTTCTCATTGAGGGGTTTACAATTTAATTTATTCTACTTTGTTCATTTAGGAAACATATACTGGACAACTGATAGTTATGGACACCATGTTATTTATGGATATAAAAGATACAATCCTTGTCCTCAAGTCAGGAAACATAAAATCATTAAATTGAAAACACTTTTACATCCCAAAGGAGTGTTTTCAGATATGCAGTGACCATTAGTCATCCCATCCTGCTAACACTGGATATAACCCTGTGCTTGAACCATAGTTATCTTCAATTTGTATCTACAATGCATATAAATGTAGAATAAAATAGTTGACGAAAAATAAGACAATTCTTTTACACATTTACAAAACAATTCCTACACAGACCCAATGGCATTGGACTAGGTTAAATCTAAGACCCCTTTCAATTCCAAAATTCTTATACTGTGATTCTAATTCTACTGAACTAAAATCCTTTAGAAAGGCCGGATAATAAGAGTCAATAATTAAAATGCCTACTTAAATGAAAAAAGCCAGTAGTTGCCCTAATTTAGGTAAAATACCAAACGTTTAATAATCATCCGATCTCGATGCAGATGCACTTCCAGGCTACTCCTGCAACCCCCCGGATTCCTGCCACATGCCTTAAGGTGCCTTTACTTCACCTTTCAATGGAGAATAGCTGCATGTGCAGCTGGCAAAAGAAAATCAAGTATGGCAGCCAACTGGTGACATTCAAAACAACTGCCCAGAGGGTCTTAAGAAACTCCTCCTCCTGACTGCTGACCTGCTTGCCCCAGCTGACTCAGCATCTACACCAGGGGTGCCAAAAAAATGTATACACGTGTCGGGTATTCATCTTTTGTTAACAATATATATTATCACAATTTTAATACAGTTTTTTCCTTTCTTAAGACGTGTATATATTTTTCTGGTACCCTCTATAGATCATCACTCAAATGGTGACCTTTATGTAGGCATGCTTGTCCCTAAACACCAGTGCCCATTTTTAGTGCTACCTCCTGGCCCTTTGACAAAACCCAACATTACACAAACACCTCCTCCTATTACCAATCCTCCTGCACTAGATTTCATCTCTGCCATGTTCTACCACACCAGGCAGCTCACAATTAATTTCCTTCCTAAGAAGACAGAGAAGCTCATCTGAACCTCATGAGAAATAGCAATAGTGTGATTAGTTCTTCAAGAAGCATGGGTAACATATCTGCTTATGAGTCTGCAGGTTGTCATGCTGCCCAATTTTCAAGTATTATGGTGTTTATTTCATTAAATGAGTAGTAGATGCCAGAGCCACATTATGGAATAGTCAATTCATCAAACAAGTATCAAGCGGTTAGATTTTTCCTACTGTTCTTTGTCTAAAATGAATGCAATATTATTACTAAAGTATTTAACTACATTATTTACTTTTATTATATAACTATAGCTATTTCAAAGATGGTAGGTATTACCCAAATTCCTTAAAAGCAAAATTTAATGGATAATCATCATAATTTTTACAGATAGACTTCAGTAGAGTATACTGCAGAATTCAGGAATTTCCTGAATTGGTATGTCATTTATTCCTGGCAAACCATCACCTTTGTCTACATGCAGTTCATTTTTTCCAAACTAGAAATGTACTCGCTTAATTTAACTTCTTCCATCACACAATAAAAAAGAATTTTTAAAAAAATTGCTACTCAGCTTTTAAAACAAGTCAATAACTTCAAAATGGCATGATAGACAAGTTGCTTGACCTCTGGGCTTTAGTTTCTTTGTAACCTAAACGCTGAAAGACTTCCAGCATGTCTTCCAACCCTAATATCCATGAGTTTACAGTGCCATAGTACAAGAATTGGATGTCTTGTTCTAACAAACAAACAAACAACAACATTCCTGGGGAATAATAGCGAGACATATTTTTTTTAAAAAAGGTAATGTACTTTTAACAAGGAGTCTGTTTTCATAGATATTAATTTACCCATGCCTAAAACATAGGAGAATCTATACTGCTAGATATTCAAGTTTATACAAGTTTCCCTCTTGTACGCTACTATCTCCTTAATAAATCCTAATAATTCCATGGTGATAATAGTTGTATAAAAATAATAGAAAAAGGGGCCAGCCCGGTGTCTCAGGCGGTTAGAGCTCCGTGCTCCTAACTCCAAAGGCTGCCAGTTCGATTCCCACATGGGCCAGTGGGCTCTCAACCACAAGGTTGTCAGTTCAATTCCTCGAGTCCCGCAAGGGATGGTGGGCAGCGCCCCCTGCAACTAAGATTGAACACGGCACCTTGAGCTGAGCTGCCGCTGAGCTCCCGGATGGCTCAGTTGGTTGGAGCGCCAGCTCTCAACCACAAGGTTGCCAGTTCGACTCCCACAAAGGGATGGTGGGCTGCGCCCCCTGCAACTAGTAACCGCAACTGGACCTGGAGCTGAACGGCACTCTCCACAACTAAGACTGAAAGGACAACAACTTGACTTGGAAAAAATCCTGGAAGTACACACTGTTCCCCAATAAAGTCCTGTTCCCCTTCCCCAATAAAATCTTTAAAAAAAAAAAAAAGATAGAAATGCAAAGTCAACAATTCAGAATTACCAAGTTCTGCTACAGAAACAGGAATAAGCAGAACATCATTGTGAAAATATTTATTTACTAAATAACCCTGATAAATTGGAAACTTTTCAAGCAACTCTTAGAGAATGAAGAACCAAACATACTTTTAACATACGGAAACTTAGAGAAACACCTGCTTTCCCTGCTTTTACTGAAATAAGCCCAATAAGCTTATTGTTCGCTTATAAAATAACTTTTATTCAGAAGGATTCCCATGAACCAAACCCCATGAGGACTTTCCTTTATGCTGCATCAAATAATATATGCTTCTACTCTGTTAATGATTAGGTTTTCCTGGAGAAAATCATGATTTTGATTCTTTTTTTATAATATATACTACTGTGATCTTTAGAGAGAGAAAATTGGAAAACTCTCCTTGAATAATAATCGCTGAGCTGGGGGGATTTTTCTGTTGGCTTGTTTTAAAACAGTGATTAAATATGCTAATAATAATAATTGAACATATTTAAACATCACAAGTTTATTCACTGAAATACCATGAGTTTTAGTTTCCAGAACCAGTACTTGAATTTGAATTACTTTTACTGCTACACTAACAAATTTGACCCCTGGTGACAACACTGGTAGCACTTAACGAGGATCTTTGTAATGACACAATACTATTGTACTGTGTATCAGGGTTACACAATCAGGGTTACATGTATCAGGGTTATAGCGATCATCTTATTCTGATTACTCGAGGGGCGGAGCCAAGCATAATTTACCCAAGTATCTTTTCTAGCACCTAGCCCCATGGTTTTTAAACAGTGGGTCCTTCCTAAATCCTTGCTGAATAAATGGAGCTCAGATATTCATATATACTAGTTATGTGTCAATGTCCTCTTATATAGATCGATTTGTATGTCTCTAAGGTAGTATTTAATCTTCAGAAAGCATTTGATTCTGATTGATGTTGGTTATCTTACCTATTCAATCAGCACACTCCTGGTAACCAAATTATCACAATTAGTTGCTCTACAATACTGGTTACGTTAAATATAGCAAAACAAGCCAATGGAAATAAAGAGAAGTGAATTTTTGAAAGAAAAAGGAAATGCTATTCCATTACAAGGTAAGTTCTAGAAGTGTAGACTTTTTCTGACTTGTTCCCTGTTGTATCCCCAGCTTCTAACAGTGTTTGGCACATAGTAGGCCCTGAATAATTATCTGGTGAATGAACGGATTGTTGATAAAACATATTACTATTTTATCTACCTATATGTATTAAGTTCAGAATGTAAAACAGAATGCCTTTGTAGAGTGCAGAAGCTCCAATATAAGTTCATCCTGAAGTCTGATTCTGGCAAAGCGTCCAGGATTTCGAATTACCAACTGTAAAATAAGTACATTTACATCCCGGACACTGATGGTGCCCTGGCCTGCGATTCTGGGATCCATCAAGCGCAGGTCAGCAAGAATTTCATGTCATTATTCCCATGCATACAGGCGGTGCCAGTGCCAGCAATAAGTCAGCTTTTCTGGCAAATCCATCAAAATTAAATCTTAATCTTTGGAAAAACTAATATGTTTTTTATGCTCCTTCAAGCTTAGAGGCTTAACTATCTATGGGAAGGGCCTAAATTATGATCAATTACTTACGACTTGAAGGCATTATAAAGGCATCTGCCCTTTTAAGAAATCTTTAAAGAACCATCACGGTAATGCTGATCCTGTGGGGCAATAATAAATCACAGGTTTAGGGGCCCAACTTTGACAACTCTCCCTTGGAAGGAAAAGAACTGTTGTCACCTGGCCTTTATATCCTGGCCCTGCCTGAGCAAATATCAGCAACATTTGAAGTTCAGAATTCCTAATGTAGCCAAGCAAACCATGAGGGCCTATGATTGCTCCAAGGCAGAGGTAGAAGAAAAGAAACGGGAAGGAAACAGATTGGAATGGAGATCTGTAGCTGGTGAGAAGGACATCAATAATTTTCTCAAGTGTCACTGAATTTCATGGTATTTGACTTTTCTGATAAACTATAGGCTCATTATATTCAAGTAGCTTCTTACTTTCAGAGCCTATAATATCTGGGTTTAAATAGGATTTGTTCTATAGAAAAGATCCCTCAAACTGATGCTTTACTCAGAACTTGCTCTGAAGAAAGGGCCCCACTAATCTGCCTGAACACCAATAATACTTGGACACCAGAAGCACTTTTGAATTGACAAAGTGCTCTCATATATACGCTATCTCAGTTTCTCCTCACAACTCTTGCGAGGTAGGTGTCACCATTAAGACTTAATATGTAAAAATAATTTTAGAAAATGACCCCTTTTTTCTTCAATCCTTAAGTAGAGCCTCCTGAAATTTCTCAGTACAGAATCCAAGTCATGGGTGAGTTAAAAAATCTCTAAAGACACACAATCTCAAGGGATAAATCAAGAGCATAAGATGGAGCAGCAAAAATCTACCAGCACAATGGCAAAAACTTTCCTGTTAACAAGAACAAACTGTGCTTTTTAAAGGGTAGTGTTACACAGGGGTGCCTCTAAAACACCTCCACGTTGAAAGGACAGCATTTTATTTATAAACATGATAATTATCCTTGATTGGATACTCTCCATAGGTAACAGACAAAATAAAACAAGAACATTGGTCTTAAAATTTTAGTGGTGGAATTCATCCTTTGGGAAGCACCGAGACGATTCCTCAAAGAAGAGAACTAAGTTACAGGGGACAAAATGTACCCTCCCCTTTCCCTCCAACATCACAAAGACTCCCCAATAGGGTTTCTGTTGTTTTTCAACAAAGAAAACACACACACAAAAGGTAATCTATTGCTTTTATATATGATCCCATCTTCCTAACTCATTCTCCCAATCTCATTATCTTTTGTACCTCTCTGCTTTACTGGCTAAAGTAGAGGTATAATGGAGTCCTTATCTTTATAGCCATTTACTACCTTATTTATGTATTTATGATTCTTTGCTGCCTTCCAGCCTGAGTCTAACTGTGTCAGGAACAAAGCGCCACACAAATCACCCAGCCTGGGATAAGAGGAGACAAGTTTAAACCTCCCAGGAAGATTCTGTAGACACTTGGGCTCCCTGAGTCTGTAGAGGGCTTGGTATTTCAAAGGTCAGTCTTGGGTCTCTCCACTTTGATGACTAATGTTAAATTGTTTGACTTGTTACAAAAATATTTAGCCCTGCTTATTTACATAATTTCATCCACAACGCACACAGTAGGCATGTATTTGTTGAACAGAATCCCCACATGGATGAGAAGACAAGAAGAAGACCCTAAGACCTCCTTTTTTCAGAGTTGAGAAAGGTAAAATCACACTCTAATTTGTAGAAGCTTCTGTGAATTCCTTTCCGACTTAAAACTATGCATCTGTTTAGAAAATAAAAGGACGACACACCACACAATGTCAACCACACAATGGGGAAATTCCAGGATCACTGAAAAACACCATTATCCTAAGTCACACACACTTTAATACGGGTTACCACACAGGAGAGGCTTTAACAACTGCTGTCTCCCCATCCACTTGCACAACCCTCCAGGAACAGCAAGGGCAGACAGAGCATTTAGAATCTAAACATTCCATATCTTGGACTCACATCTAAACCTTTGGTGAAGTAGTCCAAGGACTATGCTGGCCCAGAGTCATAAAGTAATACAGACAGGCAACATTTCTGGAATAAAATTTTTAAGCGACACTGTTGGAAAATGGGCATCAGTACTTAAGTTCGTAAGCCTATCAGGAATCCTGCTTATCATTATGCAACTTTAATAAAGAGAAACTTGTGGGTAGGACTGGCAAAAATATTCGTAAGTTTCTACATTATTTTAAATCTTATTTATATTAGGCTCCACCAGTAAAGTTCTCTTCCTTCTAATTATCACCAATTCCTACTATCGCTCCCTTATTCTCAGTCTCTCAAAAATTCCCCAACCTCCAGGGAAAATCTGCGAGGTCTGGCAGAGTGTCTCAGGTTGGCTCGTTCTGTCACTGAAAGGCACCCAACTTCCCAGACCCCCTTTGAGGGTCGGCAGGGAAGGAAGCCTGCGCAGGTCACGTTTTCTGACTTGTCTTTCGGCTCGCTGTCTGGCAAGGTCACCGGCTCGGGATCGTGGCTCTGTCGACAAAACTTATTCTCACTCTGTAAGATCAACGGGTCGCGCCTCCCCAGCCAGTTGTCCCGCACCTTCCTGGACCCGTGGATCCCCGGACCGCCCTCCCCTGGCGCGCGGCCCCCGACGGCTCCCCGGCTCACCTGACCACGTTGGGGTGCTCGAAGGTCTCCAGGTGCCTCAGCACCGCCACCTCGCGGATGGTGGAGAGCGGCATGCCCTCCTCGCCGGTCTGCACCCGCACGCGTTTGAGCGCCACGAAACGACCTCCGTTCTTCAGGTCCCGGGCCTTGAACACCTTCCCATAGGCTCCCTCCCCGATCTCCGCCACGCACTCGTACTGCTGGTCGGCGCGGCTCAGGCCGTCCTTCTCCATACCGCTCGGACGCCGCCCGGCGCGGCGCCGCTAGGGAGGGCGGGGGGCGCGCTCTGCTCGCTCGCGGCCGCCGCTCGCCTGCTCTGGGACTCCCCCGCCGCTCCCTTGCGCCCAGGAGCTCGGTCTCGATCTCGCTCTCCCTCACCCCCGCCAACTACCGCGCTCCGGCACTCGGGCTCTCGCGGCCGCCGGGGCTGGATGGAGCTACCTCCTCGCGAAACTCCGCCTGCCGAATCGCCGAAGAGCCAGCCGATCCCTCCTCTTCCCTCCCCGAAGCGCAGACCTCTGCACAGGCACCGAGGCGATTACATAGTCTCTGCCCGAGCGCGTCTCAGTCCACAATCATTCCACCTAAAAGAGGAGATGGGAGGACAAGAAGAAAGTGCAATCAGACATCCCAGGCGCCTTCCTCGGGGTTTCTGCAGACTCCCCTCCTCCTCCTTCACGAAGCCCCTGTTGCTACCCTCCGCGCGCTCTTGCCCTCTCCCAGGCCGCTTAATCCTTCCTGGTTCCTCCGAGAAAAGCTAAGTTACTTTTCTTTCCCTGCAGGGCTGGAGCCGTCTTCGCGCGGAGAGGTTGCAGGGGCCCCTCCGGGATGAACGCGCGGCGCGGGACGCAGTGGAACGGGAGGGGGCGTGCGGAGCAGCCCAGAGTGTGCCGGGAGCGCGGGGGAGGGGAGGCGCCGGGCACGTCAATGTCACGGCTTAATATTTATCCCTATATCATTGTGTAGTGCTGCTACCCTCCCCCGGCCTGGAAGCGCAAGGAGAGGGGCTCCCGGGGTGCCGAGGGGCGTTCAGGGGTCGCGCACAAGCTGTTGTCGAAGGACTGTGAGTCCACCCGTGTGGGGCCGCAGAATGTGGGTGGGGGCTCCCAGGACCCTGTAACCCGATGCTGGGAGTGTGCGAGAAGGGGTGGTCAGACATCTGCTCGGAAATTGCTTCCTTTCTACTTTCAGTTTTTCTACGAGGAGACATTTAAAAACGACTTGCACACACAAATGGTCTTTTAGGGGGTAAAGGAGTCTGGGTTGGAAACGGAATTCTTCCTCCGACTCGGAGGACCTCCCTGGTGGAAAACCATCAGGTTGGGGAGGGCTGGGGTTCCCGCTACTCCGAGGTGGGTGAGCAGTGGGGGGAGGGAGTCTCCCACGGGACTCTAAGGGTAGGAGAAAGGGGTGTTCGCCACATTTTAGCTTGTGGTCTCTTGAAAGAATAACTTGAGAAAGGTAACATAACCGTGACTCGCCCTGAAATTTTCAACCTGAGCAAAACTCAACCTCCCCTTGAAAAAGGGTGGCAGGAGAGTAAATGCTGAGCCTCTCCGGGTGAGAGAGAAAGGGCTGCGTCCACGGGGCCAGGACTCGCGAATCTTTCCCTACTCCCAGGATCTTCTCCGTTGTAGGTAGCAGACAGAGGTTTCCATTCCCCTTTCGGCTTAAGGCCTGGTGCCGTCTGCAGCCAGTCGCTCCTCACCCCCACCCCCTCCAGCCCACAGCACAACAAACTGCGGGGTTGGGGGTCACCTTCCCTCCCCATTCATTTGCAATCTAGGACCCAGGAATCCGCCAACCCACGGCCGCCCCGCGGCCTCGGCGGGACGTTAGCCACGCCGGCCGCGTGTCCGGAATTCCCGGGGCACTTCGGAATTACCTGCCCCATAACCGCTGGCCCGCTCGCCTTCTTCCAGGAATTAAAGAAACAAATGGCGCGACCCTCACGGTGTGAGGGCGGAAGGGACCACAGCGAGGACAGACACCCTCACACTCAATCCATTCAAAACTCTCCTTAAAAGGTGAAGGTGAATCCAGGCGGGGGCCGAAGAACGAGCCCCCAGAGCCTGCCCGGGGGGTCTGAGCCAGGCCGAGGGCCACACAGGTAGCGGAGGAGCCACCGCCAGTAGCGCAGCCCCGTCGGCGTACCCGCGCCCCTCCTCCCCTCCAGCCCCAGGCTCTGCAGCGAAGGAAACGTCGCCGACGTCCCACCCCCGCAGGGAACTGCGCCCGCTGCCCCCGCCCGGCCCCGCACAGCCCGCCCAGGCTCTCCCCCCTCGCTCCCGCGACCTTCGGCTCCGGCGGAGAGAAACGGGAGCAGCAGTGCCTTCCCCCCACCCTTCACTTTTTTTTGTTGTTGTTGTTGTTGCTTTCCCACGCTGGCTGAATGTGACTTGACCCCATTTCAAAAAAGTTTGACATAGTGCTTCAACATTTCCGCATTCCTCTGCGACTACAAAGACTACAGCCGCCTCCTTCTGCTTTCTGTCTCTGCTCTCTGTCTTCACACTCAATGAAATGCTTCATGTGCCTCTCCCGAAGCCTGCCAAGCACCGCAAGGGTCGCCACCAGCGCAGCGACAAGAGGCCGCACCGGCGACCAGGGCTCCCGCGTGTGCGCACACGCAGATGCGCCCACGTGCACACTGGCCGGCGCGCTGTGGGGCGGGAGCTGCTCACTGCGGGGTGTGTTTTAACTCCGATATTTTAAATTATAAAAGTAAACTGGGAAACTAAAGCAAACGTGAGTCCTTACCGGGCTCCAAACCTGGGCACTGGCAGCCTGCGTGCACTCTTCTAAGTGTGCATAACATGCCCGCAGGGGTTGCCAGCAAGGAGCCTGCGTTAACACTTATCTCGTATCTCGTGGTGGGAAGGTGGAGCCCACACCCACACCCACATCTCAGCGAGCTGGAGAGGGAGCTCTCGTGGGGAAATCAAGATGGGGCACGGAAACACGATCTCCCGCACTAAGTCCCCCCATTTTCAACCCTAAATGTGGATCACTGTGTGAGTGTCCGAGTGGAGTTTAAATTCTGTTTGAAGAAACTGGATAAGGAGTGCTTGCTTAAGTAGGTGGTTGTGCGCAGGTTGTGAGGGAGCAGGCTCAGGATCTCTGTGTTGGGGGTGTCCCTAGTGTGGTATGTCCTCTTGCCAGATTAGGAAAAACTCCTTTAGCTCCCCCACACTGGCCCCCGTAACTGCCCCGCCTCGGTTCGTAAGGGGTTAACCTACGCGGATTCCGAGGACATACCCCACAATAGTCTACCCACACCTACACCCTCGCTTCCGACCCTAGCCAAGCCCCCCAATCTCCCCGGGGACCCCCCACCCCGCAGCCCACCCACCCGAGTGCACAGCTCCTCACCTGAGGGGCCTGGCCTCGTCCAGCCTCCGGAGGGGGCTGCAAGTGTCAGTCTGATGTCCGCACGTGTCCAGCGCGGCGCGGAGAAGGTAACCCGGTTGGAGGAAGGAGTCACCAGCTCTCTCTCCCGCAAGGGGGTGGGCACAGCGGCGGAGGGCGGAGGGACCGCGGAGGGCGCCGCCCGCACGGTTCGCTGGGAGACAGTACGGCCGCGGGGCTCTGGCCGAGGCTCGGGGCAGAGCCGGGGAGGCAGCAAGGGGCGGGGGCGGAGGCCCGGGAGACCTACTCTGCTCGAGACCCACCCTGCGGCGGGGTTGGGGACTCGCGGTGCAGTAGCAAGCAAGTGTGCAAATTAAAGCCTTCCGGAGACAGGGGAGGCGGCCGAGACCCGGCTGTGCTCTGAGCCTCCCAGCTCCCCAGCTCTCGGCTCCAACTGGGGGGCGAGTCGGAGGTGGGGGAGTTAAATGAAAATTTCCGGCTTTCACTGCGATTGGAGTGGGGGTTCTTGCGACTAAAACAAGAGGCGTGAGAGGGAGAGTGGGATGAGACGTCGGGAGTCGGCAGAGTTTCCAAACCCAGGGTCGCCCACAGTTGGGGTTTTGACAGAGTGAGGCGGGGGTATCAGCAGTCTGTGATGTGGACGGATGGGAAAAACACAAAACAACCAACAATAATTATGAGAGGCCGGTGGGGATGGTAAATACCCACACTTTCCAAGAAACTGAGAAATCAGACCGAAAAATAACTTTTCTCTATTAAAAAAAAAAAGTTTGGCAGGACGCCTTGCAGAAAATACTAATCTGTCCAAGCACTTTTCACTTTCTACATGAGCTACATTTGTTTTGTTTTCCTTCGCTTCCTTTCGGCCTCACAAAGCCCTATCTTTTCCTTTTGGACAGAGGATATGATTTGGAAATTGTCAGGCACTCTTGTGGTTAACGATCTACTTGAAGGGGCTGGCGGGTTCACAATTATTAAGTGGTTAGCAACTGCTGAGGGTTTGGGGAGCTAAAAAGACTAAAATTCAGTGTAAATAACAGAACAGCAAGATAATAGACACACACAAAGAGAAGAGAAAGTGATTCGGTGGGTGCTCAGTTTAAATGCATTATTGGAATTCTGAAATTTGAAACCTTGTAAGAATTTATACTTTACCTGCTGAGAAAACCTGAATACAATTATTTCAGGTGAAAATGAGATTTTGGAAGGAAAAAAAAGTTTCCAAGAGTTTTTACCATAGGGTAAAACAAAACTTAAAATTAACTGTTTTTTGGAAAGAATTCAGTTTTGTCCAAAAATCTGTATCTGTAGAATACTTGAAACCATTTTAACATCTTAAACCCAAGCTAAAAAAAATTATTTCAGTGCTCTGTGGAAAAATTAAAACCCAGCAAAATTCTGTTTAAATTGGAAATATTACCTCTATAAATCTTTTGACTTTTTGAACTAAACCATGTTGCTAATTTCACACTAGATCAAAATTTTGCCTTTATAAAATTGATTTCTATACTACAGTGTGAAGTGGCAGGTTAAGTAACTAAAAATTGTTGCATTTCCATTAGCAAATATTTTGCAATGTATTCTAATAATTTTTTCTTAAATAATGAAAGTGAAGAATTGTGTTTCTGTGTGCTTAATATAATTCATAAAATACATTTTGTGTTTAGGGGCATGTCTTCTAAAATAAAATCCAATTTCAGAACAAAATTTGTACTTGTAAAGATATCTATGATCTCATATATCTTCTAGACTTAAGAAAGCAAATTGTTGGATTTTGTATTTATATAAAATATTGGATCACTACAAATCATGAATTAGACTTTAAACCCAAGACACAAATGACAATCCTCCATTTTAATAATTACACTTATCAATGCTTTTAAAATCTTAAAACAAGATTTATTTGCTGGTAATCAACACATTTATGTAATTCAGAAATAATTGTCAATCAATAGTCAGAGGACCCAGTAAATGATTGTAAAAATTTATTTGAGTACATAATTTGTTTAAAAAATATTAAGCTGTAAATATCTTTAAAATTAACAGAAAAATGTCTTTTCTATACTGCATTGCATTTTTAATTACTTAATTTGACAACAACCATAGGTGAATTAGAAATTCCATAATTTAGGTTACTAGATCACTTAGGCAATGTAAAAAACAATGAAACTTTCATTACATATGTTAATACTGAGTGTTAACTCTCTTTATATCATCTGCTTTCTTTGATATTGTTAATTTATCATTGTTCACTCTCCCTGGTTATGGTTCACATTGATACCTGGTTGCTTAAATCTTCAGACCAGGAAGTTTTACAATGGATTTTATAAAATTAGCAAATACCAGATTGTTTTTGTTTATGGACAACTTCCTCTGTGGATAACAGGTTATCATAACAAAATCTGTGCAAAGTTTATAAACTGTGAACCAAATTCCGACTCTTTTGTTTAGGAATCTTCGATGAATGAAAACATAGCATTTAAGAATAAATAATGATTTGCACCAGTATTTTCACACCACACATCAGATATTCTAAAGTTGCAAATCATCTTACAGGTTTTTAAAAATTAGAACTCATGGATTTATCTCCAAATATGATGTTGTAGCTTACACTGAAAGTTTTCTTAAGTGTCACAGAAAAGATATATTCCATGTGTGAATATTTTATATCATATATCTGTAAATTTTTGTTTTCACTAAAATAAAAAAATCTCTTTAATTATGGTCTATAATTTATAACCTCATTTAAGAAATGAGTAATTTATTTAAAATTAGTAATTATATAATTAATGTACATCTAATTCTAAGTGATCTCTGACTTATATTAGCTATTTGAATTTATAAAATACATTTCCCAGAAATTCAGAAGTGAGATTTTGCTTAATCTACTACATAATAGTTTTAATTGGAGGTCCATGTAAATGTATACTTTTTGTCTATAAATCTCTCCTGTTTGTTGTTTTGATAAAAAACCTTTTCTGGTTTAATAACTGTGAAATCAGTTACCCTTGTTTTAAACTTGATTTTTATGTCTATGTAAATATACTTTGTTAAGTAATTACCACGAAAAACTATAATTTTAACAGAAATAGCAATTTATAATTCAGTGCATTTTAATGCATTCTTTTTTTTCCCCAGGCATTTCCAAGGTGTTTTCTTGGGTTTTCCCTTAAAATGTAACATTGAAAATTTGCTAATATTCTAGGAAAAATCAATTGTATTACCAACTTTTGCAACTGTAAAATTATGAACTTGAAATGACTTTTTAAGTTCAATCTTCTAAATAAATTACTTGGCATCAATTTGGAAATGACCTGGGCTTTTTTGGTTTTGTTTTTGCATGTGATCTAGTGCATTGCATTTGAGCAGTGAAACTTGAAAAGATTTTGATTCTTGCTGTGAGGGAAAAAAATATATGGGGTAGTAGCTTATAAAATTTAAGGGAAAAAAAACAGACATTATTATCTTTTGGAACATTCCGTTTTTATGGATTCTACAGCTCTATAATTATCCCTGGGCTACATGTCAGTACTATGTTCATATTTGTATAATTGTCATCATCTTTCCTATTTTTTTGCCTTTTGACAGACACTTACATCTTCTTTTTTCCTTTGTGTGTGTGTACATGTGTGTGAATATGTTCTTGGCTATTGTGACATGTTTGAAATGTGTTCTTAAGATCCTTTCATTATCTATATTAGAATTCTGAGTAATCAGAAGAATAACTATGGAAATACACTTATAAAAGTTAGTGATAATCACATGGAAATATCTACATTTCCTCTACATTTAGAATGTCCTGTAATTTTTTTTACTGACTTCTAACATTTCTTTTCTAAGATAATAAATACTTGCATCTCAGCTGCACACATGGCCTAACAATTGTGTTGCCATAGTTGCCTTTGGTTGACCTTAAAACATATGTACATGTTTTAGATAGATCATTCAGATGAAGTAGTAGAGGTACAACACAGTGGGCATGAATGATGATAAAGTGGGATCTGGGAGGGTGGGAGGAAGTACAAAGAAAGGCACCTGGGACAAACTTCTATTAATGGCCTGGCAGCAGGTAAAAGTGAAGAAAGCACATGTTAATGTCTCGGGCCAAGAGATGTTCCCCAGTGCTCTACGTATGGCGTATCTAGGCAACTTGAATCTTTCAGAATGAACAGCATTCTATGTCTATCCTATTATGAAATGAAATCTATCTTACTGAATGCGATTGTATAATGTATGCATCCATATACATGTAACTATTTTATGTTGTCTCATAATGGATTTTCCCTGAAAATACACATAATGGAATTCTTTGCAGAATTCTTTTTTTTAAATTAAATTTTATTGGGGTGACAATTGTTAGTAAAGTTACATAGATATCAGGTGTACAACTCTGTAATACATCATCTACTGTGTTTCCCCGAAAATAAGTCCTAGCCGGACCATCAGCTGTAATGCTCTCTTTTGGAGCGAAAATTAATATAAGACCCGGTATTATGTTATGTTATGTATGTTATGTTATGTTATGTTATGTTATGTTATGTTATGTTGTCATACAAGACCTGGTCTTATATAATAGTAAAATAAGACCGGGTCTTATATTAATTTTTGCTCCAAAAGATGCATTAGAGCTGATGGTTCGTCTAAGCCTTATTTTCGGGGAAATATGGTATATATTGCAGAATTCTTTAAATGCCTAGAAGAAAGTAGATAATAGAATAGCTCCGTGGATCAAACATTTTACCATAAATTGAAGAGAGGGTCCAATTTTTAAACCCTACTATAAACTTGTTCCAAGTTACTCATAACTTCTTATATCCAGTATCTAGCACAGCAGCTGTCAAGTATTTTATGTCCAATAACTGTTTGTCAATGGGAAAATTGGCTTTGTACCTTATTGTCCGTCTTCTTTGGGACTACTTCTTTCAATTTCCTTGAAGGGGTCATGTTAAAGTAATGTTTAATATAATCCCAGCAAAGGTTTAGGATCAGTGTGCTGATTTCAGTACCGCAGAAACGTGTCTTCTCTACCTGCAGTTCCCTTTCCCTTCAGCCTTCTAAATCCTATCATTTCAAGGCCGAGCTCCTCCTAAAACCTCGATTCCCTCAGCAGAAAGGCATTCCTCTTTGCTCTAACTCCTTGAAGTCATCTGCTCTCTTTAGCCTTCCTAAAAGCTTGATGCTCTGCTACCCACCACCCTGAGCTCCCCCAAGGGCGTCCACAGTGCCTTGCTCCCTGTGACAATGCTATGTATGCCATGTGGCCATAGTAGGTGGTCAGTAAAGGCAGCAGAGGGTCCTGTTTCTCTCCATGAGTGTTACTGAGTCAAGCAGACACAGAACAGAATAATGTGACATCACTAGAATAACATCTGAAAAGTTGAGAACGGTGTTCCAATTTGCTTACATGGGAAAAAAACAAACAAAAAAAACAACAAATAGGTCATCCTGCTACTTTGTGTGGATTTGTTATATTTTCTCTTGTGTTGCAGGTATTAGTTATTGAAAAAATTTTTGTCTAAAAGAAAATATGTTTGGATGAATTTCTAAATTTGCCGGAAAGACAAATTCTCAAATCTCATCTGAAAAAAAACGTGTTTAGATAATTTTCTCCACTTCCTATCCCCGAAAATTTCAACTAAATGATTTTTCTTTAAAAAGAGCAAATACTAAACTCTGAGGTAAATTAAATACTATATAGCCCAGAACCTGGAAAGATTGCTAATTTTATTTGCCAATATCCTTAATAACTATGTGAGTATCTCCTAAAGGACAGAATCCTTGATTTTTAAGTCTGGAGCCTTATGTTTTGTTCCTAGTTCTTCCTCTCTCAGTAATGTTCATTGTACACTCAGGGATCAGTCATTTAACCTTTATGACCTTCCGTGTCTATGCCTATGAAATGGGTTTGCTAATCATTCAGAAAGATGTTATGAAAATAATTGGGAGCAAGGCAACAAAGAGTTTTACCTGAGCGAGGAAAGATAGGCAGGTATAATGGAACTTGCTGGTCTGTGTGTCAGATGTCCTGAAATTTAACCTGAAGTTAGCCACAAACTAACTGTGTGACCGTGAGCAACACACTTAAGCCCCTGGGCATTAAGGTCCTTGCCACTCAGAGGGATGATGAGCATGATTTGGACAGGTGTGCAGCTGGGAAATGCTATAGCCCAGTCCAGCATGCTATGTCTGGCACCATCCATTTTATAAATCCCCTCAACAAGAAGAGTGCCAGAAGATGAGACTCTGATGTCAGCAACCCAGACAGGGGTCTGGATTTCAAATGTGAATTATATTGGGGTTTCTCTAACTTAACCATCTGGATTTTCAAGACTGAACAGAAAAGAAGACTTCTAGAAAAATACTGGGGAAATTCACTCGTGTTTCTTTTTGGGAAGACAGGAGCCAGATTTTATTTTATTTTTTTGCTGAAACTCACTATGATGAGTTAAATCAATTAACCCTCATTAATAAAATGTGATAACTAAGTTACAGTAGCACACATAGAACCAGGACACTCAAGATTAGAAATTTGGGGTGATCACCGAAATTTTTCAAAGATATCAGGAAGTATAACTTTGGGAGATGTGACAGATATATATAAACCACTGAAAACGTCGATGGCAGCCAGCCTCCCGGGAGGCAGTGGGGAATGGGGAGAAGGATCAAAGGCAGTATGCTGTGAATCCGAGGGGCTCCAGCAATATCAGAAATCCTGAGAGCTGCTGAGCTAAAGCTGAGAGCAACGTGCGCAGAGCAATAGGCTGTTGCCTCTGTTCTGATTTTCTACCACAGCAGCTCACGTGCATGGTTTTCCGGTCCTCCCTAGGTGTTCAGGGAAAGGACATTTAGGCAGTTGGAACCAGATAGCCCTGGATTATACACCTGGCTCCATCATGGGACCTTGGAGTAGGTTCTTAAACTTTCAGATCCCCAGCTTCCCTCACCGATACCGTAGGGATACTATTATCAGCCACAGTGGGTTGGTATGAGAATTAAATAAGTGTCTACTATATGCATTTCACATTTAGCAGACTATAATAGATATTAGTACACAATATCTCTTTCATGAAATCACATTTCCTATTCTTTCTTTTTTGGGGGGACAGCTAACCCTTGGGCTGACATGTCCTTCTTTTTAACTAAATACAATATGTCCACCCATTGCAGGAGAAGCAACTACCAAACAGACTGCCCCTAAAATGATTTAGGGCCTTGACAAAACCACAGCTGTCTCTGGGCATGTGAGGAACGGAGGAGAGGGTGGGTTGTCTCACCTGAGACCTCTCTTTCCTGTCCAGATCTTATCCCAGAATTGCTCAGGCTCCTTAGTCTGTGCTTCATTGTCTTCCTCACTCTTTACCTTCCAAGTGGCTCTCTCCTTCCTTTCTCCACTGCTTTGGTGTGGCCCTAGGGGCACCCCATTCTGCCCCTTAAAGCTGTACCCATAATTGCTGACATTTGTCTTAAAAGCTCTGTGCTCTGCAGCTGCCTTCCCTGAAGAGCTCCTCTGCTGATCACACTTCCACAGTCACTGGCTACCTACCACTTCTCTTGCGTGAGGTGCTGAGTGTCAACCTGTTTGTCGTCATATCAATCTCTTCCCTAACCTTTGACCCAGTCTTCTTGACTTAACAGAAGTTTCCTTGTCCTTAGATGACATTGCATTTCCCTCCCCATACTCTCCCTAGAAACCCTGAAGGGGAAACCCTGCCTTTTCAACTTCCCAGGGATATTCCCATAGTTCTTCAGCTTCTTGTCCTTTGATACCCAAATGCTTCCTTGTCAGCCGTTTTCCTCAGCTTGTCAGTTTTCTAATCCCTACCTCTGAGCCATCAGGTACCTAAACCACACGTTTCTGGACTGCTGTTCTCCACTGTCTCCTATACTGATGTCCGCAAAAGGATGACGGACTCCTTCAACGTGGGGTCTCTAGCTTTTACTTCTTCATCACTAAGTCCTGGCCCAGAGTCAGTGAGCACGATGTGTTGGTTGAATGATCATAAGAAACATGGGTGCCAGCGGATCATTTTCCATCTGAGCATGGACCCGGCTCTCTCCCAGGCCATGCCTTGCTCACCTATTTCCTCCCTGTCCTGGATCCTCTGCTGTCTCCTTTAAGGATGAACCATTAGGCAGCATAGATAAAGGTCTCCATGTTAGTTGTTCCAGAACCCCAGTCTCCACTTTTGGGTTGTATCATCATGGCCTCCCTTAACAGGAACACACAGGATGGTTGACAGAAAGCTCCTGAAGCCGAGTTGATCTGATCCACCTGGGTTCGTGCTTGGTCAGGAAGAGCCATGAAATCCAGGGAGGGAAGTTTAAACTTGACTATTAGGCAAAACATGAAACTGATTTAAGATCTGAGCAGAGAAGGTGGCTCTTAGAGCACTGACAGCACAAAAGTCATATGCAAGGAAGATGACTTTGGTAGTAGCAGACCCAAGAGGATGCAGTACGGAAGGCCAATTTACAGGTTCTTGAAAGTGGTATCAAGACCCAGGGTGATAGTTTAAGAATTAAAAAAAAGAAAGAAAGAAAAAATGAATGGCTACATCAAAGAATTCAAAGGATTTGACAGGATTTGGTTAATAACAAGATAAACAGAGTAATGAATAATGAGAAGTGTTAACAGGAAATATGTATATGTATATATATATCCTGCCAGGATAGCTCTGAGCACTTTATATAAATAAAGCTATTTAAACCTCCTAATTATCTCCATTTTGCAGACAATGAAATTGAGGCACAGAACCAAACTTGTAATCAGCTTTTGGGTTCAAGGTATCAAAATAGTGATAATAATAAATAATAATAATAAGTTCATAATGGATAAAAGAAAGATGGTAAGAGAAGATGGCCTGGTGAGGGTTTAGGAGTTTCACTTCTGAATTTGAGATGACAGCCAAATGAAAATATCCAGTGGTCACAGGGAATGGAGAGCTTTTCACTTTCTGCCTTAAAATATGCCCAGAGCCATCCTAGAGAAAGCCACTGGTGTTTTCAAATGGCATTCTGCTTTCCTTCCTTCCTATCTTCAGGGCCAGTTTCAGGGGTTGCACAGAAGGACCCAGTGCTTGTTCTAATGCATTGCTGTTGCCATCTTAATAATTTTTGAAAAAGATGCCCACATTTTCATTTTGAACTGCGCCCTGCAAATTATGTGTTGGGTCCTGCCTTTCTGATGAAATGTCTGGGGCAGACATTCCAGATGTGGGCATTCACTTCACAGTTCAGGCCTCTGTCACCTTCAAGAGAGGTTTGCTTCTTCCACTGCCTCCATGAAATTGTTCTTTCCAACGTCATCACTAATGCCATCAACGGTAGTTTTTTCTTAGCTGTTAAGCTCTGCACTTCTAACACTGGTTTTCAATCTTTTTTTGAAATGATCTCCTCTCTTAGCTGTCATGACAGATGACTTCTGCTACTTCTTGATTTGATGTTTTTTTTGGTTTTTTGGTGTTTTTTTTTTGTCTTACATTGCCAGCTTTTCCTCTTGGTCCGGCCCCACATCTGGAGGTACCTTCCAAGACTGAACAATCAATGGTTGAATTGTTCCTCTGCAAGCTCGTTTATTCCCATACAAGCTATCACACCTTCTGTGTGGTATGCACATGAAAATGGATTTCCATCAGACTTGTAGTATTCACTGTCTCAAACCTAACCACAAACTGGACCTCATTCACCCGCATTTTCCCTACTAGTTTTTTTTTTTCTTTTTTCACCTGTTTACTTCATAACTCTTCAAATTTCTGGCCCCTTCTTCTCTACTCAACCAACAGTCACGGCATACCTTCATTCTATTTGTTTTAGGCCACCCTGGGAAATATTTTGCCTAAGCCATCCCTGTTCTCTGGGCTTTCATCTTGACCAGATACTAGAGGCTGATGTTGCTACCAAGTTTGCCGTCACTCTGTTAGTGTCCTTCCCTGACCTCTGCAAATCTTCTTTCTGACACTGAAGCTGAACAAGCCTGACGTTGAGTTTTGAATCTCAGAGGCTCCACATCCACCCTGCTCCTGTGCATGTGTTTGCAAACACGTAACGTTTTCAACAGCCCACTCCCTCTAGTTGTACGATATTTCCCTAGTCAGTTCTCTATGCTGCCTTCCAGAAGATTATTTCACATCTTTTCCTGTCTTCTCAAATCTCTAGCACTTTCTTCCCATCTTCATTGTCAGGTTGCCTTTGCTTTTCATTTCACTGAGAAAATAGAGGAAATCAAGGGAGAACTTCCATACACTTTCATTACTTATCCTTCTTGAACTGCTTTCTTCACTGTCTCCAGGACTCCGCTCTCTTGCTTCTTTTCCTCCCTCATATCCACTCCTGGTCACTCGCTTCATTGGTTACTTTTCTTCTCTCCAGCTTCTAGGTTGTGTTTGTCAGTCAGTTCTGGCTGCCATAAGAAAAATACCATAGATTGGGTGACTTAAAGGACAAACACTTATTTCTCACAGTTCTGGAGCCTGGGAAGTCCAAGATCGGGGTCTTGGTGAACACCCTCTTCCTGGTTTACAGACAGTCATTTTCTGCTTGTATCCTCACATGGCAGACAGCAGAGAGAGAGGCAAACTCATTTCTCTTTTTGTAAGGGCACTAATCCCTTCAAGAGGGCTCCCATCATGACCTAATTACCTCCCCAAGACCTCCATCTCCAAACACCATCGTGTTGGGGATTAGGGTTTCAGAATACGACTTGGGAGTGGATGCAAACGTGGAGTCAGTAAGGGTTCTGAGGAGTCGTCCTCATTGCCCTTCTCTTCACTCTCCCACTCTGAGTGACTTCATCTAGTACCATCACTGTAAATGTCACTTGCATGTTGATATTCAAAATTTTATATCTCCACTTGGATATCCCTTCTGAATTCCAGACATTTATATCTAGCTGCCTACATGATATTTCTGCATAGATGTCTAATAGGCATCTCTAATTTAACATATCCAAAACGGAACCCTTCATTTTCTTCCCAAACTTGCTTCTCCCATAGTATCGTCCATCTCAGAAAACAAACAACAAAAACAAACAAACTACATTCTTCTGGTTGCTTACTCCAAAAGGTAGCAACCAAGTTTGACTCCTGTCTCTGTTTCATACCGTATATCAACAAATCCTGCCAGCCCTACAGTCACACTTCAACCACTACTGCAGCCACCTTCGCCTGTCCCCTGGTCCTATTGCAACAACAGCCTCCTAACTTGTTGCCCTGCTTCTATCCTTGCCCCTCTGCCTTCTCCACACAGCAGATCTTTTTAAAACTGAAATCAGATCACATCACTACTCTTCAGAGTCAAGACTTTTCAGTGTCATCCCATTTCCCTTCCGTGGTTTACAAGGCCTTTCATAGACTTGTCCTACTTCACCACTACTCTGATTCTTCTCGTCACTGCCGCTTGCTTCCTCTGCTGCAGCCGCACCGGCCTCTGCTGTTCCTCAACCCGCCAAGCACATCATGCCTCTGAACCTTTGCCCTTGCTGTTCCCGTTGGCTCAACCGTTCTTCATCCACTCATCTGCGTGGCCACCTTCCTCACTTCCTTCAGGTCTCACTCAGAAGTCATTTGAGGGATGCTCCCTACACAATGTATCCATTCCAGTCTCTATCCATCTTACTTCACTTTTTCTTTCTTAGCACTCATCGCCATCTAATACATTACAGGTTTATTTGTTTATTTGTTTAGTCTCAGTCGCCATCCCACCTCCAGAATGTAATCTCCCGATGATCAGGACCTTTGTTTTATATTCTCTTCTATCACTAGAATAATCACTTGGTACCTAGTGGGCACTGAATAAATACGTGTTGAGTGAATGAATAAATGAGCTCTCCTCTTACCCAGGCTGATCACTAGCGAATCCTTGGCTGAGTGACAGTTTATTAATTAAGAATAACTATAATATATACCTTAGTATGTAATTTTAGGTATTTTATAAATTATATAAATTTAGGCATTTTGTATCCAACCAATATTCTGCTAGGGGCTTCAGCTGGGTTTGTTCACAAAGGAGTTACTTAAGGACGACTTGATTTACACACCATAGATAAAATTACATCTTGAGTGACTAAAATTATAGTCAGTATATTCAATTAATTGAAATTATCTCTTACACTGGAATGTGTGTAACCAACGTGAGTTTAAAATATCTGTGTCTCCTCATATAAAGAATGGGAAGCAGTGTGGAAGCCAGAGGTGGCCACATTCATGTTTTAATCCACTATGCTTCTTTCCTACCATCGTATTACTCCAGCTTCTCCCGTGCCTGGTGCGAGTCAGTGAGGGGGTAGCACGCATGTAAGAGTAGGAACACTGGAGCCAGGCTACGTTGGTTCAAATCCAGGCCCTGCCACTTGTTAGCTTTGTATTCCTGGGAAAGTCATTTTTCTGAGGCTCAGTTTCCCTATCTGGGCTAAGACTCTCTTCCTCTAGGGTCCTCCTGAGGATTTAATGAGTTAATCCATGTAAAGCACTTACAGGATTGGCACCTAGAAATTGCATATTAGCTATGATTATTAGTACTATTCCTCCTGATAAAACAGTTGTCACTTCTTAGAGGTTTACTGTCCTTGCTTCTGGGCACCTGGTCCAGGATTTACTGCAAAAACTCGGTGTCCAAGTGGTAGAGCCACCACCCCCTGGGAGCCCTTGCTACTAGTGTTCTATGCTCAGACTTCTTCTTTTCTCCCTTCCTCCCTTTGTCCTTCTCATAAATTCTGCCTTTCCTTATCTTCCACTCTGCTTCCTTTTTCATAAACTGCACAGTCTGTTCTGCATTAGCTCTCTGTGCTCTCTTCCATTCTTCTGCTGTTTCTTTCTGCTCTCATTCACAGAATAAGACTTCTGGAGGAAAAGGACCTGTCATGACACCAGGACCTGTCATGTCCCCTGAAGCAAATCTTTCAGAGCTCTCACTTCCTGGGTAGAATTTTGTTCCTTCAAGCAGCCTCTGCTTTAGAGATCAGAGGCCTTTTTATTATCAAAGACTGTTTGAAGCACAAGTTGATCAGAAACGCCATCTCAGCACTTTCGATCCCTGTGTGGGTTATGCCAGAAGCATCCCGTGCTTTAGAAAACACTGAGCTGTCTCCACAACAATCGTGGGCTAACCAAAAAATTGACCATTGTATTGCTAGGGGGCATCTATGAAATAATGTGGTTGCTTTGGTGCCTAATAAAACTCAATTCCAGTATGGTGAGAATGTAGGAAGGAATGAAAGATATATTTAGTGGAAACATGTTTTTTTCCTTCCCTTTCTCCTATTAGATTAGGAACTCCTTGAGTGAAGGGACCACGCCGGCTCTCTTCATTTCTAGTGTATATGACTAGTGTCTGGCTTACTGCCTCACTCACAATAGGTGGTCAGTCAATAAACATTCCCTGAATTTTTGCTTCCCAAGAATTAGATAAATGTGGTAAAAAATTCTGAGTACCCACAGACTGAAACAAATAAAACCATGAATAAAGGTAGCACTTTATGTGATTGTCATTCTGGTAGCTTTGTAAAACATAAAATTCTAAGCACTAAATTGTCACACTGGTAAAAGTATTACCACACATCTCTATAGTCCTATGAATTTTTCTAGCATCTCTTTTTGTGGAAATTCTTACTGTAAGTTATAGTGATATGGAAATATATCTTAATTCTCTCAATTACTTGTAAAACTCCTTGGGGAACTAGTTCTTACTGTTGTACTATACACATCATATACATCCAATATCTGTTTGCTGAATAAATGAATCAATGATTAAATGGATGACATTATACTTCCCTTCAGAGTGTTTGAAAAGGTTTTACATGATTGAATGATCTTAATAAGTAAAAGTTACTATCTATATCATCTATATGGATTGATATTAAAATATAAAATTAAATAGGAAAAAATTATATTAAACATAATGTTAACTTTTTTGTGATTCAAAAGGCACTTCAAGTTACAAAATTGAGAGAGGCCAACCAGTGTCCTAAAAATATATCTTCATCTTTTGTTTCTGTCTACCAGTACTTTACAATGCCTTTAAAAGAAATATGCTTTTTCAAGTTATCTAGTTGTATAGATTCTGAATAGAAAGCAATTTTATATCTTGGTTGGAAAGCTTTAAGAAGGCTAACGTACCTCAAAAAGACAACAGAACACTGAACCAAAGTGATGAAAACAATTGTATTTTAATTTTTCTTTAATACATTTGTATCTCTTGACAGATTACATTTCTAGACCAAAATAGTTTGTACATCTCTGTTGCTTGAGCAGGAGGAAATCATTATAATGAAAAGAGCTATTGAAAATGGTCCATGTTGTGTAATTCCCAGGATAAATGGGCTGAGTAGCAAATATTTCTGTTGTGAACTATTTTATACTGAAATGCGCATTATTAAACCCATTTGTTGAACACATTGAAAGATCGAATATCTTCCTAACCCAACACTGGAAAATGTTTATTTGCCATTCCTCTCTTTCCTCTGCTCAGATCTTGTTAGATATTGTTTTTGGGTTTTTTGGAATCCGTCCACATTAGAGGGAAAAAACAAAAACCATAGATGAAGAAAACAGAAAAACAGAATTTACAATTTATAAACACATTTTAAACAAGATCATAAGAAATTTAAAATAGTATACATAATAGAAACAGCATGTGGGAAAGCATGTAGAACGATGTGGAGGGCGACTACGTTTTACACTGTCATAAAGATCCTCTATCTTTGAAGAGCACGAAAAGCACAGTACTCGTTAGGCTGTATGTAAGAATTTGAGTGTAGCGAAAAGAATACAAGTGATCAGGATGGTTTGGGGGTGATGTTACTATGTCCCTTTGATTGTATAAGCATCTTACTTTATGTATAGTGGGTGTTTGAGAAATATACATTTAACAATTGCCCTTTAAAACACTGTGTGTGCAATCAAGTTGTTTTTATTTCAACATCAATGGAACAGCCAAACACTAGAGTTGAAGGTAATAGCAAGGTAAAGCTGGAGTGGAAGGAGCAGAAAGCCGTCTTCCTCTTTGATGATCCTTTCTTCTCCAGTAACATCATTTATCTAGAGTTGAATTGGAAGTAGGACATCCAAGAGGAGGTTCATTCATTTACTCATGCATTTGATAAATATCTATTGAGTGCCTACCGGCTTGGTACTAGGCATGGGGACATGTTATAAAAAGTTGGTGATGTGGTATTGGGCTTCTGGAGAGATCTCAAATTTAAAATATAGAATTGGAAGTCAGATAAATGGTGACAGACGTGTCTTCGAAGCAGATGGAAACTGAGGGAAGCTAAGTGGAGAGAAAGGTGTCATGTTGAGGAGATGTGGATGATATGAGACCAGTTATGTTCGATCGCTTCAGGAAGTCTTTGTCGTGAATGATATAGGAAAGATACAGAGGCTTTGAAGTACACAGGTGGGAACAATGTGCATCGAGTTGTTGGGGAAAATATTCCTAAGCCATGAATCGGGATGGTGGTTGGTAGTCCCAGCACAGAGGAAGCAAGCATGAGTGTGTTAGAGTGAGCCAGAGCACTCCCAGGTTTTCTCCAGCAATGCTCTTGGGCACGAACAGAAAAACCGGACAGTGTGTATGATGTGTGTTTGCCCACGGACATGGTGGGTCACAAGAACCTGACAGGAGTCTTGGGGTTAGAGAAGGAAGTAATGGCTGAGAGGAGGTCATGGATAGATTAAACCATGACGGATTTAGTGTTTATTGAACACTGGTCAATATTGGCGTTGTGTATAAAAAACATGAACGGTCATGGTGGAATTCAGGGAGTGATCTTGCTGGTGCATGGCTGGAGGAGGGTGGAGTTAGACGACTGCAGTAAACAAGATCACGGCACTCGACATTTTTGGTAACTGATGGGTCCCTAGCATGAACTTTGAAGTTGTCAGAAGGGATGACGAGGAATGAGGATGTGGAAGAAAATCATAAGCCAGTGCTGTATTCATCTAGAAAGATGGTAGTGGGTCTCACAGGAATTCTACAAACAACAGTTATGGTGTCTTTAAGATGGTGGGACAGAGAACTGGTGTCAAATTTAAATGAGCAGGAAAAAGAAGTGGACAGTTGAGTAGCCCACCAGTTAAAAGTCTGGGCTTGTGGGTTACTGGAAAAAAAATTGCAGAGGGCCAGAATTTATTTTGAAGACATTCATATACTATATGTAATCAGACAACCACATGTTTTTCAAGATTCATTCAAATAAATGTGGTTGTTGTTGATTTGATTATTCATCATTATGGATAATGTTTCCCCACCATAAAAAGATGTTCTCTTATATTCTGCCTCAATTCCTTTTTGTAGCATTTCTTCATAGTTTCCCAGATTTAAAAATGTCAAATAGTGGGAGGATACACTTTCCCAAGTATCAGATACCTTAGGCTTTTTACATACATCAAGAATGAGATCCAGTGGGCAGAACCACTAAACTGGAAAGCATGTTATTTTTCAAAGTAATCATCTGCATCTAAAAGGAAGACAATGGATTGTCTCTATTTTCCCCCTAAATTCCATAACTTATTTAATCATACTTATTAAACATAATCATAGTATTGGACTAGTTTTTGAAACCACCATTATATTACATATGTAAAATACAAGTGATGTGATTATTGAAATGTGTATCTTTTGCATTAGAATAAAGAACACAAATTTTTATGAATTTTCTGACATATGAATAATGGTCTGATAACTTTACAAGCACACTAGTATATTTGTAGATATTGTGATTATTGCAAAGCCAGTTACTTGCATGGATAGCTACCTAATTTATTTACAAAGCATAGTGAATGCTATTTAAACCACCATATAATAAATCCCTTCCAAGAAAATTCTTTAGTAGGGGTAGTATATTGTAGCAGTAAAGGCTGACGTTGACAAATACCTGTTCTTTACAGTTATTTGCTAAAAGACAGGTGTTCTTACATTTATTATGCGTCTGTTGTGCTTTTCATCACTACAATAACACTTACCTGCGAATGTTGATAATTTGAAAGATTTCATAGAGATAATACCGTTTGTGCTTTATCACTAAGAGCAACCAAACCCTCTTCATTCACTGGATGAATTTATTACTTTTCAACCCTTATTTAAGAAAGCCAAGTTCACGGAATTCCAAAGTAAGATATTACCACTTTCCTTCCTGCAGTGTTAATTCTCCTTGGAAGACAGTCATCTCGCCTGCTGTTTCATAGGAGATCAAAGGGCTTTCATTTTCTGTATCAATTAGTCTGGCTGTCTTGTCTCAATGAGATTAAGTAGACTCTGGAGACTAGTGACACCAGAGCAGTGGTGGATGAGCTGATGGTTAGCATACAATATGACTGTCTTCATGCTTTCTAAACGATAGTTTGTCTAGTCTGATGTCTTTCTTTTATGGTTATGTCCGTGACTTATTTGTTCAGGGCGACCATGCAGCACACACCAGACCTTATTATCAGTGGTTTGAGTTTCTAAAAAGGCTGGAGAGACACATCAATTCTCTTCAAGGCTTAACATGTTTCCCTCCCATACTAAGGAAAGGCACAGCTTTTTTTTTTTGGTTGTTGTTTCTTTGATTTTTTTTTTTAGAATATGAAGCACCAGAATATTTTACTCCAAATAAAGTCTAAATTCTATATCCAGAGTTCACCCCAAAGTTGCTTAAAGGAAGTGTTATCAAAAGCATTTGTTGAGCCCAGACAAAACTATGTAAGCCTGGTGTCAGTCCTGCTATAATGTAGACTCTTCTGTATCTAGAAGTTTAGAGTCTGAATTTTCCACAGTCATATTTAACCATGTTTCTTGAGATAGACTTTAATTATCTCACTAGAGAAAGTGAAGCGATGTTTTTAAAAGACTAAAGAAGACATTGGTATTTATTAACAACAGTCTCTCTCAGTATATTCAGTCTCACTTTACTTTCAGAGATTTCCTAGCCAGCTGCTTCGTCAAGAAAAAAAGAGATCATCAGGCATAAAATCACTGAGTTTGCCTTCCTGACCATCTTCAGACTTCTCTAGGGTTCCACTTATTCTTTACTATTACCCCAGAAGTAAAATGTTACCCCTTTCTAAGACTCAGCTTTTAACATGTGCCCCAAAGATCTGGCTTCCTCAGTATCACCCCTGATACTCCCCTGATGTTTTTGAGTCATCCTTTCTCTTCTGGGTACACATGTGCTCAAGACTCCACCAGACGTTAAAGAAATAAAAAAACCGACAAAAACAACCACTTTCTCTAGCTCTACTTCCCTTTTTTTTGGGCTAGTGCCTTATGTTTCACCTTTTCTTCATCATCAAAGTCTTAAGACAGAAGACTACGTAACTGTTCATTAGCTCCTATCTTCTTTTTAATCCACTGCCAACTGATTTTTGCCCCCACTGTGCTATTCTCCCCAAGGTGGCTAAGAACACTCAGTTACCAATTAATGGACACCGTTCAATTCTCCTACCTTCCCTTCTGAGTTCAGTTTCACTTCCTTCTCTTGGTCCCCCTCCTATAGCTTTCTAAGTGTTGTACCTCTTCCCGTATTTTCTGTCCCTCTGTTCATCCCTACAGTTTCTTTCTCATCCTTCTCTCCTCCTTCCGCTCTTCTTCCCCCTCACTTCTAGGCAATCTTGTGCTTTGGCGTGACTTTTCCTCCAGCCACAGATCTGCATCTCCAACTACTCATAAGAATTCTCCTGAAGGCACTTCAAACTTCAACACACAGTAGAGAATTGACACAGCACCCTCCCTATGGATTGTTCACACAAATTTCTCTTCCCATTCAGCCTCGCTCAGTCAGGACCTCATCGTCCTCCCAGATGCCCAAGAGTGAATCGTGACCCTCCACCTTACCTCCTTACTTCCTCTCAGTTCTCCCTCCTGAGAAGCCTTCTCTGCCCCTTCAGTCTTCATTCCACTGCTTCCGTCTAGATCATAGCTCATCACCCCACACCTGGAAGGTTGTATCCAGGCTTTTTCTTAGTCGTACGTCCACATGTCACTACCAGGATTAAAGACTTTCTCCAATTCCCAGCTATGTACAGGATATACTTTAGTCGAAGCTCCTAATGTGCCATATGACCCCCTTGAGAATGTGTCTAAGTCTAGTTTTCTAATTATTTTCTGGTCTTTCGCCCCCCTGTGCCTTTACACACTCCAGAATGTTCCCCATCTGGGCCTTCTGCTCCTTTTCCTGATTGTTTCTTTTTCCTCTGTCTTCTTCTCTGCCAGTCCCCTCTCGATTGCTCCTTTTACGAGGAGTTCCAGTGTTATCTCCTTTCTGCTGCACTGGTCTTCACAGACCACAGCCCCCACGCCATTCCCACAACTTCCACAAAAATAGTTGTTCTGCCTTTGGTGTCCCGAGAGCTCTTTATGTCTGCTTCCACTTCAAGTCGTCTCGTCGTATAGCTATTTGTCTCCTGGTCTGTCTCCCCCACGAGTCTACCAGCGCCTCTAAAGCCATGTTCACCTTTTCTCCCTGTGCCAAAGGTGCTCCTTAAGCTCTGACTGTGTCTTCCAAGACAAAACAGAGAGCCTTAGCTGACCGCCTCTGGCAGCATGGCAGTCCTCTGTCCTGCAGTTTCCTACTCGTGTTCTCTATTAGGGCACTTGGTATTAATATATTGCAGTTCTGTGTTTACTTTCCCATCTCCTCCCACTACACTGAGAGTACCTCAGAGAAGGGACCTCATCTTATTCATCACTGCCATCCAAGTGCTTAGCACAGGGCCCATGTTTGGTAAATAAACTGTTTGTTAGCACATGTTTGTTAAATAAACTGTCAATCCCTAAGCCTTTATTATTAGTCACTTTTAGAGGTCAAATGGTGCCTTTGTTTGGCTTTGTTTTATCGAGGTATTGGTGCTTTTGTTTTGAACCGCTATATAGGGTACATTTTATTAAGTGCTTATTCATTTACTATGAACATTTCACACACTCGAGCACATCTGCATGGTTAATTGAAAAATCTCAATTGCCAGAGAAGGATCATATTAAACTGGTAGAAAACAATCTTGATTTGTGGGAAACTGAGCCTGAAAGAGTACTGAATTAAAAGGAAAGGAGTAAACACATAAAGAGTTATATAGTGCTTACTCATGGCACTGGAATGCCAATAAATATGTAACATCCCACACCCTGTGGTTATTTTTTAAAAAAAATTATTTAGTGCACTATGTATAGCTAAACCTCAAAATATTTTTTAAGAACAGAAAATTTTAGGTAATGATAGCAAGTGGCTGTGATCATCAACCATCAGCATTATTATATTACAAGAAAGGTGATGTGCCAGTATATAAATATTATTCAATATTTAAATATATGCTAAGAAGAATTCAGAGTCACTGATGTATTTGTCACAAATGTGTAGGAATCTAGACATTCAGCATCTTTAATACTGAAGTGTTACCGTGTTTACCCGAAAATAAGACCTAGCTGGATAATCAGCTCTAATGCGTCTTTTGGAGCATTAATATAAGACCCAGTCTTACATTATATTATATTACATTATATTATATTATATTATATTATATTATATTATATTATATTATATTATATTATATTATATTATATTATATTATATTATACCTGGTCTTATATTATAGTAAAATAAGACCGGGTCTTATATTAATTTTTGCTCCAAAAGAGGCATTAGAGCTGATTGTCCGGCTAGGTCTTATTTTTGGGGAAACACTGTATCTTCTGAAAATTGCCATAGACACCCCCCACCCCATCCCCATCCCAGCTAATAAATACAGCCTGTGGAATGACAGACATAATACATTCTTGGGATCCCAAAGGAGATTTTAAAATACAAATATTAAAACAGTCACAAAAGTTTCAAGGTCAGTTATAAGAGTGATGGAACAACATTTCCTACCATGGCGCAATAAGAAGAAAATGTTGAGTTTATATGTGAATAATGCTTTTGTGAATATGGCATCTTATTGCGGTGGGTTTCCTTGCCTTTCCATTTCATTGATTCCCTTCTTGACAATGCACAGTTATTTCCTTTGTAGTACAGAAACTCTCTCTTACAGAATCTTTTCCCACAGCTGGCTTTCATCACTTCTTGATGGATACCTAAATATTTCAGTTTCTTCCACTTTATTTTCCCTTAACAATAACTGCTGCCCAATCAAGTCATTCATCTCTTCCCCTGTATAAGTATTTGTGATATTGAATGAGTGTTTATCAAGCACCATTTGGAATCCTCTTTTTTTTTGGGGGGGGGGGGTTGGCATTTTTATAGACTCTTGGTCTCAATTACACTTGGAAGTTTAAGTTCTTGTAAGCATTTAAAAAGTTTGTGTTCAAAATTCATTGTGAACATTTCTTTTTGTCTTGTCCTATAGAGATTTTTGTGTGTAAATAAAAGACTAAGAACCTTAATATCGACTCTAAGACTTATTTTGTAAATTGTATAAGAGATCGTGCACATTTATAAGTAGTATTCAAACATGTGGTACAGAAAACAAATATTTTGTTTTAAAATGTCCACAAATGATAGTAACAACTAATGTTTATTTGCTATTTACTATGAAGTAGCTGCATGACGAAGTTTTTCATATACATTAATTTATTTCATCTTTCCATCATCACTAGACGTTACGAATTTTATTAAGTGCTTTCTTGCCCTTGGTGTTCATGGGAAATCTCAGTATGATTAGAATAGTGTGAATTGAATTTCTGGTATTTGTAAGCCAAGGAGTGCTTATTTATGTAAGCATGATACATATTAGCATGTTTGCATGTGTCTTTGTGGATGTGTAAAACAAAGTGTATCCCTGGGCAAAGGGAGACCAGGTAGAAAAGGCGTGTGCTCTGTCTGTCCTATACCCATTCACACTTACTGACTTTATAAATCCTCAGAGGAAACTCCTGGAGGTGGGGAAAACGTAAGAAGGATTGGGGCCAGAAAGCTAACTTGCAAGAATTCCACTTGCATGGCCCCATGGGAAAACTTGACCTTAAGAGAACAAAATCTGAAGCTCTAAATAGGTAAAACGTAAGTATGGTTCGAAAACCAAAGAATATAAAAAGATATTCAATAAAAAAATCTCTTGTCCTCCATCTAACCAATTCTCACCTAGGCCCTTCTGCTTGGTAACCACTGTCCTTGATTTGTTTTGTAAATTTCCATAGTTTCTTCAATCATATACAAGTAAAAGCAAATATAGATTCTTATTTATCTTCATTTGTTTACAAAGGTAGCATATTTTACATACCATTCTGCACCTTGCTTTTTTTTTTTTTTTTTTTTAAATCTTGGGCTTCTTTCTCTGTTGGTATAATAAAAACTTCCTCATTCTTCTCCACCGCTGCCTAATGTTTTATGGTATAGGGATGTTATCATTTATTTAACTTGTTTCTTTCTATGGACATTTGGATTGTTTCTAATCTTTGGCTATTGCAAACAATGCTACAAAGAAAAACTTTGCACAGAAGGCATTTCTCACCTGTGCATGAATAGCTGCATGATAAATTCCTTTGTAAGTAATTCTGAGTCTTTGGTGACTTTCGTTATTTGGAAGTGAACACCTACGTAGCTATCCTCTCTGTGGAGATGCACTCTGGTAGGAGAAAGGATATGTGTGTGTAAAGCTAAAAAGGGCTTTAAGACCTTCATGCCCAGGCCACCCTGTTATGGGAACCCTTTGGAGAGCTCAACCCAAGAAGAAGAGCCATATTTCTACCATTTCCAGAGGAAGGATGAGTAGGGTCTTAAAAGTTGCTGAAGAGGTCACAATGGAGTGGAGAGAGTGGCCTGAAGGAATCATGGGATTATGGTTCAAATGTGAAGCCACGATTGTGTTGTGGGCTGCTGAGGCTTGAGCAGAACTTTGCAGAGATCAGTGACCCCGGCAGAGGTTGGCCCTGGGGCATAGGGTGGGACAAGGGCAACTCATTCCCATGTTCTTACATTTTCTCACATGGTATTAACAAGCTTACCGAAGCCATAATACTGTGAAGCCTAGTGCTATTTGGGTAATGTACGATTAGAAAGGGCCTGAAGAATAGAAAGGTTTCGTATTCATGAAGGTTTTCTCTAGGAGTGGACGGTAAGAAGTTAATGTCCCACTTTGCCCATTCCAGATGTTAATAAATGTTAATCAACTCTGTGGAGAGTTGATGTGTACCTTTCCTGATTTTTCAGTATAGCTACCTATATTTACCAACATATATAATTTTTATATAAATAGAATATTTCTACATATAAATTTTTGTAAGTATCTGTTTTTATTTTAAATATGTATTTTGGAGATTTTCCAAGTTAATATCTAAGGATCTCCTTCAATCTTTTTAAATGCTACATAGAAGTCTACGGTAATTTATTTGACCATTCCCAATTTTTGGCTATTACAAACAATGCTATGGTAAATATCTTTGTATTTGTCTCTGGGCATTTATGTGGGTGCTTCTTAAGGACTAATACTTAGACATAGAAATCCTGGATTGAAGGGTATGCACGTCGAAAATTTTGATAGATACTGCCCTACTGTCTTCTGAAAAAGGCTTTACTCTTTTACCAACAGTGTAGGAAAGAGACTGCTTATATTCTTACTAATATTCTTATCAATCTTTAAAAATTTTGCCAATTATATTTTAAAAATTGCATCATTGTTTTGTTTTGTTTTTAAAGATACATTTCGTAGTGATGTTGAACTCCTTTTCATATGCTTCATTTGTATTACTTCTAAAAACTGCCTGTTTTATTTCCTTTGCCCATTTTTCTATTAGGTAGCTATTTCAATTTGAGGAAGTTCTTTATGTTCTTTTGTCTGTTATGTATGTAGCAAGTATTTTCTCTTTGCTCTTTGTCATTTACCTCTGCGCTTGGTTATATCTAGTAAGACTCTTTTAGTTGTGTCTTTGTTCTTTCAGCTTCTATAACAAAATACCACACACTGTGTGGCTTATAAACAACAGAAATTGATTTCTCACAGTTCTGGAGGCTGGAAGTCTGAGATCAGGGGGCCTGCATGGTCGGGTGAGGGCCCTTCCTGGATCATAGCTGGTACCTTTGTGCTGTGTGCTCACATGGAAAAAGGGGCAAAGGATCTTTCTGGAGCCCCTTTTGTAAGGGCATTAACCATGTTCACGAAGGCTCTGACTTCATGACCTAGTCACTTCCCAAAGGCCCAACCTCCTAATGTCATCTTTGGGGGTTAGCATTTGCACATAGGAATTTGAGGGGCACAAACATTCAGACCATAGCATTCTACCCCTGGCCCCCCCAAATTCATATCTGTTTCATATGCAGAACACATTCATTCCACCCTAACAACCTCAAAAGGCTTAACTTGTTCCTGCATCAACTCAAAAGTCAAAGTTCAAAGTTTCATCAAAATATCATCAAAATCAGATATGGGTGAGACATTCATCTTTAGGCAAATTGCTCTCCAGCTGCGAACCTGTGAAATCAAACAGGTTATGTGCTTTCCAAATACAATGGAGGGACAGGCATGGGATAGACATTCCCTTTCCAAAGGGAGAAAAAGTAAAGAAGAAAGGAATAATAGTTTCTCAGCAAGTCCAAAACCTTAAGGGCCATTGGGACAGAGGTACCACCTGCTGGACACACCTCAAGTCTCTGGGGAACCCCATCCCACAGCTTTGCTGGGTGAAGCCCATGCAGCAGCTCTCACAGATTAGACTCCTGTGCTTGCCCCTCTCTGGGTCTGGGGTCCAGAGTGGCCCTGGCCCCACAGCTCCACTGGTCACTGCCTTACTGGGACTCTGCTGTGGCCCCTCTCCATCCTGAACCTGCAGCTCTGGGAGGCTCCATCCTTCCAAATGTAAGTGGAGATATCCATGCCCCCCAGGGCTCATGCACTCTGAGTTCCGAAGGGATTCCTAAGGTTTACAGCCGTGCACTCCTGACTCCTGAGGGGCAGCCACCTTGCTCCCCTCTGCAACACCCCCCCCCCCCCCGCCCGCACGTGGAAGCTGAGGAGTGCAGCACTGAGTATTTGAAAAGCAAAGCCTGCAATGTGAGGCAGCCAAAAACTCCTCTTTTGAAATCAATCTGCTCCCCAGGTCCTTAAACTCTGGATCTGTGATGGTAGGGCCAATCCAAAACGTCTTTGCAGGTCCTTCTTCCAAATTTAGCAGTCAGAGGTGGGGGAAGTACACATTACCCTTAAAGGAACAAAATTATAATGACAGATGAATTCTCAACAGAAACACTGGACTACAGAAGTAATATGGAATGATGTCTTCAAAGTGTTGGGGAGAAAATGTTAATCTAGAATTCTATGCCCAGTGAAAATATCCTTTAAAAATGAAATAAATCATTTTCAGGCAAACAAAAATTGAGAGAACTGCCCACCAGCTGCCCTACACTAAGAGAAAAAAAAAATGGCTGGAGAAAGACACACAGAAAAAACAGAAAAGAACAGTAAATATATGGGGAAATCTAAATTAATCTTGACTGTATGAAACAGCAATGATAAATGGGATCTTTTTTATGAAAGCACTAATCCCATTCCCGAGGGCTCCACCCCCCTGACCTAATTGCCTCCCAAAGACCATACTTAACTAATATTATTACCTTTGGGGGTTAGGATTTCAACATAGGCATTTTAGGGGAACACAAACATACAGACCATAGCACGTTGCAAATGACAGAAGAGTCAACTCAAACTGGTTTAAATAAAAACAGAAATCTATTGGCTCATATATCTAAAAAGCCCAGGAGTGGACTGGTGGCAAGTACAACTGGAATCAGGGTTTAAATTATGTCATTGAAGACTTAGCTTCTTTCTGTCTCAGTTCATTCAACAAATTTTTAAGTGCCTATATGTACGAAGCAATGCTGTAGGAACTAAAAATTTATCAGTGAGTGAATCAAACAGACAAAAATTCCTGTCTTTATGGAGTTTGCATTTTGCCTTTAACTGTGATAGCTTCCCCCTCAGTGTCCAGTTTGCAATTCCCAGCTCACATCATTCTAACACCAAGTCCGGTGGAAGAGGGAAAATCCACTTCTCCAACAAGTCAAACAGAGCCAGCAATTGAATTTGACTTTGATTATTTCTGATTTGAATTTCCTGCCTATTTCTGAAACAATCACTCAGGATAGTGTGTTGTTTTTACTATCTGGGCATGGATCACCTGACCTCCCTGGAACCAGAGGTAGAATCAACTGCACAGGAACCACTGTAGCTGAGAGTGGAGGAGGGGGGTGGATAACCAAGTAGGAAACTGCTGTTGTTTAAAGGAGGATAATTAGATTGTGGGGAGCCTAATCCAATCAGTGTCCACTGGCTGGTGTGTTTTATTGAATAGAGTTTAAATTTTTTCTGTGGTTATATCTCTCTATCCTTTCCTTCATTGCTTCTTGAGTTTGTGCCTCATTTAATGTTAAATTTACAAACATATTTTCCCATATTATCTTCCAGATTTTATATATATTGAAAATATTTAGCTCTTAATTCATCTTTATTTTATTTTTGAGAATGGCATGATGTAAGGATTCAATCTTTTGAAAAATTGTGTGCTTATTTGATATTCTGATTTTTACATTGAAAAAGGCTGGATTTGTGTGGTCAAAACTGTTCTGAAAGATTGACATTGTAATCATTTATGTGCTAGGATGTTTATCATATCACTCTTTAGAGAGGGAGTATAGAGAGGTGATTCAGAACACATTCACAGGAGTCAGATGGACCAGGGATTAAATTCTGCCACTGGTTAGCTGTATGTTTGGAGCAAGTCTCTGAGTCTCAATTCTCTCCCCTGTAAGATGGTGATAGCATTACCTCCTCAATGGATTGTTTTGATCAATAATAAGGCAACCTTTGGAAAAAGACATGAGATAGTTCTTGGCATGTAATAAACATTAATAAATAATAGCTGGTATATTTAACATTAAAAGAGAGGAACACTGTTTAATAATAGGAAGTGTTTTAAACAAATTATGATAAATCCTTATTATGGAATATTAGGTAGGCACTGAAAATCATATTTTAGAAGAATGTTTAATGATATGGAAATGTTCACCATAAATGTTTTAAAAAATAGGATACAAGAAGAGTAAATAAAATTTGATTCTATGTTGAAAACATATGTGTGCATGCGTGCGTGCGTGTAATTTTTTAAAAAAAAGACTAGAAAGAAATCTTCCAAAATATGAAAGGAGGATATCTCTGGGTTCTAAGTTTATAAATTTTTACATTTATCTTTGTACTTTTTTACTTAAAGCCTTTTCTATAACAAGAATTACTTTTATAACTAGAAAAATGTTATAAAATGCAATGTAATTTGTGCTACAATATAGTTCCTAAAGGTGTATGTTCAAGGGGAGAAGAGAGACATGAAAGCCATAAGAGGAGGGTTGAAGAAGCAGGTTTTGGAGTTTTGGGAGAGGGACCAATAAAAAACACCTATCTCCCCCATGGACTTTGGCACCAACTGAGAGAGGCAAATGGAGATCAAAACTTTTATTACTAATAAAAGTTAAGAGGATGTGCCTGTAGGTCTTGTAGCTAAGCAGGTTTGCTAACAGAACTGTAAGGTCTTACAGTGTCAGTCACTGCCACCCTCCGAACTACTTTACGGCAGGCAAAGACAGGCAAGGAACAATGTGTGTCCTCATGCAAGAAGAGACTCAGGAAGCACTATTCCACCATATGCATTTATCATAATTTATTTAAACCATTTTCTATTACTGGGAAAGCAAACTCTGCTCCTTCTCCCAAACTCATAAAACTGAAAATTCACTCCTTCCCTGTGGAGGGCAAAGAAATTGCTACCCTAGTGGCCTTTGCTTCACAGAAAAACTTAGGGTCAAAAAAAAATGGAGATATCTTCCCAACACTGGGGAGTGTTCAACCATGTAAAATACCATAGATTAACGAGGAAGAGGACCAAAACAATTTTTGCAGAATGGCGCGGAAGAAATCAGATTTGAAGAATTTATTTGAAGTACGACAGTAGAGATAGTCTACGTAGATTACCATTTAAAGAAGCAAGCCAGTTTAAAAAATGAGAGAAAGGGCTGTAAGTTGAGAGAGAGAGTGCATAGAAGAAACAAGGTTTACTTTTAATTTTTCTATGTATTTATTTTAAAAGTTTTAGAATCAGAGAAATGTAAGCCTGTTTATAGCCTGAAGGGAGAGAACAAAACAGAGTGAGAATTTGAAGAGAGAAGGAACAGTAACTGATAGTATGAAGATCTGGAGTTGATTGGAGAAAATGTAAAGTGTATTTTTTCTGAAGTAGGAGGTTCCATCATAGTTCAGTCCAAAAGAGAAGCACTGGAGAAGAACTAGGAGGTGACTAAAGACAGTAGAATCATATTTGGTTAAGTGTGAAGACCCCAACAAATTTTTAACTGAACCAATTACTACAGTATTTAATATTTCTAGGAGAGCAGAAACAAAGATTTTGGTACATTTGGTTTCATGAATGGGCAAGGCAGAAATGGCTTTTAAGGACTGAAAGAAAGAAACCCAAATAGGTAAAACTTAAGAGATCAAGCATTTTCTTTTATCTGGAAAAAAACAAAAACAAAAACACAAAAAACTTGTGCTAGAAAATAAAAATCAAAATGAATTTTCGGAAGCATAAGGTTTAGAGTATGGTAAACTTTAAACACAGAGACTCATTTTATTGAGCGATTCTCTAAACTATGCTTTATTATTATCAAATCCAGTTCCACTGAAAAGAAGTGTACCCAATAAAGTAAGCTAATATGTAAATATATATTAGAAAACTTTAAGTGATGTAAGTGTTGTAAACGATCTCCTGAACTGAGAATGCATGCGTGTAGCAGTTCCTGATTTGGATTACATATGCAGATTTGGACATGTTCAATGAGACAAAGCAGGCAAACATACGTAAGCTTCGGTTTTATCTTGTTACTATGATCGTTAAACCCTTTGCTCTCATGGAACTTCAAAACTGGCAAAAGAACAAAGTTAGAACTTAACAGTGCTGCTATTTTTAATCAGTCATGTGTTCCAAATACATTAATTGCATACCAACTCTTTAAAATAAGTGTGCTTGGCTAAGAGACAGGAAATTGTGTTTTAGAAAATAAAGCATTTCCCCAAATGCCTACTTTCCATACATGTAATTCATGTGAAGATTGTATTGCAGCTTGATCACGGATGTGATGCTGGCTACAACATGAAGTGAGGAAATACAATATTTAAGACCTGACCTTCTCCACATTTGGTCCTCTTTATACCAATAGGCTCTTTTCATTGGAGGACTGTTTTATGTGTGTGGAAGGGCTCATCCCTCTCTCCTAAATCAAGTAACAAAGGAAATAACAGAGATTCAGGATCCAGTTACCAGGTTTGAATAAAAACATGAAGGGGAGAATCTAGGAAAGATGGAGAGCAGAAGCCAGTTGTCATGTTTAAATCAGGACTTAGAAAACAAAGCCAGATTTCCAAGCCAAGATCAGGAGCCTGTAGCGATTAGTCAAGTCAGAAAAGGTAGGGGAAACATTGCAGCAAAGGATAAGCAGATTGCTGGAAGAGAGTTTTAAGTACTATAAGTCAGTCTCCCAGCTGACATCACCTATCAGATAAGCCCCAATTGGGTCAACCCATGTGTTTCTCTGAATATACATACTAGTACAGTCCATGAGGACAGGTCATCTGTCATCCATAAACAGGGCATTTCTGAACCATCATAGAAGGGTATATTTCTTGAATGATTGTCTCAGCACTGATGATGAATTTGGGAGGGCCAAAGTGCCACTTGGAATAACTTTGTGATGACCTTCATGCCTCGGTGAAAGAGCTGACCAGAGTTAGATATGGGTCTGTATTCAACGTCATTGTACAGATCAAAATGTCAGCAGCCAGTTAAGGGTCAAAGTCTTTACTTTGGCTTCAGTAGCACAGTTCTCCACCTACTGAAGTAACTTGCCACAGACACACTGGGATCACGGTTGTGCCTGCAGAACCAAGTGAAAGGGAATTTTCTGGCTCTTCATGTTTAAAATTCAATTTTGAAAGCTTATTTCAGTCTTCTCTTTTTACTCATGGCAAAAATAAAAAACAGAGGAGGTGGGTGGATGTGGACAAAGGAGAACATCCTTTACACTTGTTTCTGAATATTGTGTAATGAGTAATACCGTGTTCCCCCCAAAATAAGACCTAGCCAGACAATCAGCTCTAAGGCGTCTTTTGGAGCAAAAATTAATATAGTAAAATAAGACCGGGTCTTATATAATATAATACATAAGGTCTTATGTAATATAATATGAATTTTTGCTCCAAAAGATGCCTTAGAGCTGATTGTCCGGCTACGTCTTATTTTCGAGGAAACATGGTAAGATTTCCTTGGGAGTAATTAAATTTTATATATTATAATAGGAAACGTATTCTTGTTAATATAAATCAGTTTCATTTAATCTCTTTCTAGTTATCACTTTTACTTTCTAAATCAGGGATTGGTTCTCTTTCTCTATAAAGGGCCAGAGTAAATATTTAAGTTTTTGTGGGTCATACCATCTCTGTGGCAACTATTCAACTCAGCAGAGCAAATGTAGCCATAGATAATATGTCAATGACTGGGCATAGCTGTGTTCCAATAAAAATGTACTGGATTTGGCTATGTTTGGTGACCTCTGCTCTAAATTCATGAAGAGGTCTTGAAGTTTATTGTATTTAGAAAATTGAAAACACCGATTTGCTTTTAATGATACTAATGATAGATAGTATTCATTGGACACTTACTATGTACCAGGTACTGGTTTGAAATATTTATTAATTCATTTAATCGCCATACTAATTTTCTTTCTATAGGTTAAGTAACCTGTCTACAATCTCAGCTACTCAGCAAGTGGTGACCCAGGTATTTGCACCTAACCAGTCTAACTTCAGAGTCTGAACTTTTTACCAGGAAAAGTAACTATCACCCAGGAGACAGTGGACCCATTTTCAGTGTCACCTTATTACTTTGTACTTGGGAAAGATGGCAGGTGGGTTTACATCACACTACCTGAGTTGGCAGGTACTCTCTTACTTCAGGGCTGGTTGGCTCCAGCTCGCTAGTCTGCAGCTTCCCCATGTGGAGAGAGAGCCACAGGAAACAGTAGGAAGGCTACATTCCTTTTACTGCCGTGGCCTTGTGTTCCTTACAACACACCACAGGAGCCTGCAGAGGTGCAGCCACATTGTCAGGAAGTCCTGGTGGGATTTCTGACTCAAGGGAGCAATACGTGGGCCTGCACACTACATGTGCCTGTTCCCAGAGCTCAAAGGAAAAGCCCCCCCAAAAGACCAACCTTTTACACAGGAGCCCTCAGTAGAAACACTGCTGTTTTCTAATCTTCCTCCCTAATTTTGAGACTCCTCTCCTCTTCGAGGAGCTTCTTTCTGAGTCTGAATCCTCGTTCACAGCCACCCCACGCACTGTCGTCTGGAGCTTGGTTCTGTCTCCCTCCCTCACATGCCAGGCAATGTGTGGAATCCAGTACCCTGCGAGGATTCTATCAATAACTGGCGCTGCCTTCTGACTACTGGTTGGGCTCAGCCAACGGAGATCTCAGGAGACCGAGGTCAGCAGGTGCATTCCCTGGTTCCCATCACTCAACTTAGCTCAGATGGTCAGTTTTACGAATCACCTGGCTAAACTACAGTTCCCAGTTATTCATTCAAACACTCATCTAGGCGTTGCTGTGACAGTATTTTGTAGATGTGATTAAAGTCCATGATGAACTGACTCTAAGTTTATCCTAGGCAATCTGGGGGGGGGTTGCAGACTCAATCATTTGAAAGGACTCAGAGCAAAACTGAGGCTTCCCAGAGGAAGAACAAATTCTGTGTGTGGACAGGAGCTTCATGCTGTGCCTGAGGCTTCTGCCTGCCCTTCCTGATGGCCTATCATACAGATGCTGGCCTGGCCTTGCTAGCTCCCACAATTACATTCCTTATACCAAACCTCTTAATGTTTACCTCTTACTAGCTCTGTTTCTCTGGTTGAACCCTGACTGACACAGTAGCTTTGAGCTGGCTGTGTCTCTTCACCGAAGACCAATGCTCCACTCCTGGAACTGACTCTACATAACTCTTTCCTTCCTGTTCTGTAACTGCTTCTGGCCTAAGGGTAGTAACAGCCTAAGTTACCAGTGGGTCTTCTATACCCCATACTTGTAAACAATCTTTTTGTAAGTCACCTGCCCCTGAATTATCTTGTTTTGAGTATGCTGTTTCTTCTTGGGACTTAAGTGATACATCCACTAAGAAGAGCATTTAAAATAAAAAAAACCCGCCAAATACATGAATTCATTTATTCACAATCTTACTCAGTGTGTGTTATGAGCTGGCCAAGAGCTTGGTTCAGGGAATATGATGGTTAACAAAAACAACACGGTCCATGAACGTATAGTCTGCTGGGCAAGGTACATAAACAAAGAGTGATTGTTTCTGTAGGCGATTCTATAATAGGGAAAGGACAGTGTGCCATGAGAGCACAGGGAAGGGGTTCCTAACACAATATCGGGTTGAAGCATCTTGGAAAACTTCCTGGAGGAAGCGATAGCCAAGTGAGACCTAAAGACATGCCAGAGGTGTGAGGAAGATGATGTACGTGTGTGGTGGGGACAAGTGTTTAGAAAAGGCAGTGACGTGTGCGTGGCCTAGAACCCTAAGGGACTGTGGCTTGTTTAAGACCCTGAGAGTGGTTGAGCGCAGAGTGAAGACAGCACAGGCCCGGAAGCAAGCAGAGGCCAGATCATGAGGACCTTGCGATCATGTTAAAGACTTTGGGTAGGAGAAGCCACGGAGCCTGGGGATTTTGTAATCAGATTAAAGTTCTAAAAATATCCCTCTACGGAGTGGCGATAACACTGCAGAGGTGAGGTTGCAGTTCCAGTTATGCAGGCAAGAGATGAGAGTAACTGGCATGAGACCAGGGCCAAGCCCAGAAAAAGAGAAAATGGCAGACTTCTAGAGATGTTTGGGAAGTACATTTGACTGATTTCAAGGAAAAATGGGATTTGGGCTAGGGGGATTGAGAAAGGTGAAGGAAAAAGAAGACTTACAGTGTCCCTTAGTTTTCAGCCTTGGCTGGATGGAGGAGGGTGCAGTGTCTGATATAACAAACCCAGGTTTTGGAGAAGAAAATGAGTTTAGTTATAAGCATACTGAATTTGAGGAACCTGCGGGACATGTGGGGGAGAATGAATAGTAGGACCAACAGGTCTGAAGCCAAGGAGAGTTTTGGACAAGGGGTAAAAATCCAACATTCATTCGCAAATAGATGGTAAATAATATGATGGGATTGGATGAGAACTTTTAGGGAAAAAATACACAATGAGAAAGACCAATGAGTTTGGTCGGAGACCAAACCAAGGAATGCTATGTTTGAAGGGGTGGTGAAGAAAGGATCCTATGAAGGAATCTGAAAAGCAGGAGAGGAAGGAGGGAAATTAGGAGAGAGAGAGAATACTCCTGACATCTGAAACAGTGTTTCCAACAGTTTTTATACAAAAGTGGAGCAAGAAGGGTCTGGTAATTGGATTGGGGAATGGAGAAGACATTGGCCTCTCCTGCTAACCCAGATGGAGTTGGGGAAATGAATAACTTCCACTTGAGAGGCTTCAGAAGAAGTGGTAGCTTCTCAAGGGAGAACCATGTCTTAATTTAAGGCCAGCAGGTGTACGTCCGTTCAGAGGAGTCTGAGAAAAGAGAGGGTGTGCATTTATTACAGAAGGGATTTCCAGACGATATAGCCGTAAGTTTGGAGAAAATGCCCAGAGCAGCACGGAGATGTGTTTATAGGGCAATGATATGCCTGGGGTGGCCCTGTTCCTCCCTCCTTCCACCAGCACAGTGTTCTTAACATACCAGCAAGAGAAAAGCACCATCTCTCTGCATGATAACAATGTCCAGACATATATATGTGAATCATCCAGACATGCAGGATGCCATAACAGTGACCAATGGGGCCAATAAAAAAGAAAGAAGCAATCTTTTGCAAAATAAAACGTATCTGAAAGATGCAGGGTTAATTTGATAAGCTCCATGTGCTGCTGTATACATCAGCAGTTCTCAAATGACAGACCACGCAGTTTTCCCTGATTCTAGGCAAAATGACAAAAATGCAAAGAATACAGTAAATTTTTTTATACAGCTAAATATATTCAATTTTGATAATTACCTTTTACTCTTAAGTTATATTATTCCTTCACTTTTCTGGTTGTTAAATGTTTTTATTTTATGAAACAATGGTAATACTACATGACAATTTACTTTAATGATATTTCTTGGCAAGATAAAATAGTGGCAACCTATTGATTTTACTGGCCTTTGAAATCTCCAAATCTGGAAACTTCTCATTGGTTTCCACATTTGTGACTATTTGTTTTCAGTGTGATATAAGTTGTTCATGGCAATTAAGAATTAGGAAAGCAGGACTTAAATATCACTTGATGCAATAATCTTTCTGTCAGTTGCCAAGTAACATCCACTAGCATCCCGTTTGGAACACAGTTTGGCGAAGCTACTGAAGGTATCAGAACTCTAAGAACAAAGGGTTCTGCATTCAATTACACTTGGTAAAGCTTGCATACCAAATCTCTCTCCTGGGTTTCATAATGCACATATCACATGAAAGACTGAGAAGTCCTGGGTGGCTTTATGGCTAAGTTGGTTAGAGCACAAGCTCTGAGTGGCATGGTTGCCGGTTCAATTCCCACATAGGCCAGTGAGCTGCGCCCTCCACAACTAGACTGAAGGACAACAACTTGGAGCTGATGGCCCCTGGAGAAACACGCTGCTCCCCAATAAAAAAATTTTAGAAAAATTAAAAAAAAAAGACTGAGAAGTCCTATAGTCAAGAAATCAATTAGATTTTGTTTAATGGATAAGCAAACAAATTTGTTTGCTGCAGGAAAAAAATCTGTGGCATACCTAATTAACATCTCCTGGAATAATCTTCTGTTAAGACCAGTTTGAGAAGTGTTTGAATAGTTGTTCTTGAACAATAATCAAATATGTGCCCCAATGCTATAATATTATAGCCAAATATCTAAGGAAATCCAATCAAAGCTGAAGCTTATTTAAGTGCAATATCATTTATTTTTAATTACATCATACTGATTTTTAGATACTTCAGTCTATTGGCCGTGCTCAAAAATAACAATGGCAAATACTTATGTGGCATTTAGCATATTTCAGGTACTATTCCAAGCACTTTTCGATGTATTAACTCATTCATTCCTCAAAATCACCGGAGAGGCAAGTACTATTATTATCCCCCTTTTATGGACGAAGGTGCTGAGGCACAGAGAGGTTACATCATTTGCCCAAGTTCACACAGCTGGGAGCACTCTGCTGTGCTGCTCTCTGTGCTGGCTCCTATAGCCAGCATGGTCTGCCAAAGCTCAATTTCCCATTGTGCAGTGGGACTGTCCACCCGTAAACTTGCCTAAAGAATGAATGATGGATCGAGGTGCTCTGAAACTATTCAGGAAGGGTCCATCTGACCTGGATTGACTATTTCTCAGGTATGGTCCCACAACAAGACTTCCTGAACTTCCCACAGACTTTGGAAATAGTAGCAGCCGGGATGAACTCTCTTTGACAGGTGTCACCAAGGCATGGACTGAGCACACTTCTGAGGAACCATGGACTCAAGGGAAGAGTCTACCTCTGGTCTCTCTGGAAGGAGCTGGCCAGGATGGACTAACTTCTTGGTCTGCATTTACTCTGGGAGAGGCTGTGATTTCAAGGCTCTTGGCACAAAGGCTTCTGGGAAGTGGTTAGACTAGAGCTGGCTACTGTCTAAGGCTGGGGGGCGGCGGGGGTGCTGGGACAGAGCTGGTAGTGGGGGATAGAGGCCTGCTGATCCCTAATTGGGCCTCCACCCCAATTCTCTGCTCAATTCTTAGGTTGTCATACACAATTAACCTTTCATTTGAGAAGAAATAACATTCTGCTTTCATGCCCGATAGGAAATTGCTCACATAAAACCCAATGACTCAGTTGGCCTCCAATGAAACAATTATTATATTCTAGTGAGAAGACCTGTAAACTTTCAGTACTAATTTAAGTCCAAGACTGTTCTGCTCCCATTTTGTGGGCAAATTATATTGGGAAAAACACTTCCAAGAACCTCTGTATACCTTCAAAATTCATCCTACATATTGACGATATGTAGTTTTATTTTATTCTTTTTAGCGTGCCAAAGCCAATTCTCTTGGGGAGTGGGATGGGAGAAGATTGACACATTTAATTTAAAGGAATTAAAACAAGAACTAAATCTCAAGAAAGTAAGCAGAGAGGGATTGAAATTAAAATCATATTTATAGAACAGCAAACATAGTTTTAACAAAACCATATATAACATTGTTATTTACATAAAAAATGCAGGGAACCCTCAAATATAAGTAGCAAATCTATTGGGCTAATTTGGAGTGTAATCAGGCATCTGAGGTGAGAAAGGGTGTTTGTTTGTCCCTAGAACATTAGCTATAAAGTCCAAGGGTAGAAGGGAAGAAAGCTCTCTTCTGTGAGGGGTTAGTTTTTTAGTTTTTTTCTAAAATAAATGTTTTTCTTCCTGTTATCATGGTTTTGCCCCTTTCCTACCAAACTGACAGAAGAAATTTTAATTTTATCACAGCAGGAGATGGTCAGCCTGGAAATCAAATGGTAGGGTGTCTTTGTAATTGCTTGACAAATCACACCGAGATAAAAGCACTTTGCTCATTCAGAGATGGAGTAAAATATTTGGGGGACAAAACTGGTTTACAGGCCATTTGTTGATAAGCTCCTGTTTCAGAGGAATTCAAGCTTTTGAGAAATCCCATCCTAGTATTCTTCTGGGTTGCCAGTTTGTTTTTACGAGTAATTGCACATTAAAACTCCACTTTGTTTCACTTAACACATGACATCTCAGATCAAAGATGACAAAAGACAGATTATCAAGGGAAGTTGTGGGAAATTCTTCTAAACTGAAGAAAAGAAAAAAAAAAATTTAAACCAGGAGTAAATAAACCCAGCCAGGCCTGGAGTAGCCATGTATAGGGTCTATACTGAAGTCACTTCTATCCCTGAAAGTAAATGATTTCGTGATTGAGCCAGTCTTTTAAACAGAAATGGGCCTGCTGTTTGATAGAGCAAAATAAAACAGAAAAATCTTAACTATTAGCAGATAAGTTAGGGTTGACAATAGATTATTTTCTTAATTATCTGTGTTCTTATCAAAAATGCAGGCCACAGAATGCCTGTAAATGTCTCAAACTACATAAACGTGTCTGTTATTCTCTCAATAGATTTATAGCATATTTAGTGCCTTTTTGGTATGTACTTGATGCTGCCTGGTTTTTAGATAAGGGTAGAACATAAACACGGGCTTAGTAGCATGACAAGAAATTTCATACGCACGACAAAAATGCTTCGAGTGTACTGCAGGCGTTTTCTGCTTCTTCTCAGTACCCAGCTGGAAGACCACCTTCACAGGAAGCTTCCTCAGCTTTACTCACGCACAGGAAGTAAAGCTGTCCGCTCTGCCCAACAGCACTTAGTCCAGATCTCCACTACAGCATACCTCCATTACTTTAGTGTAATGATCTGCTTCCCTTCAAGCTGGGAACTTGTCAGACGCAGAGAACTTGCCTTCCTCATTGTTCCGTCTCCAGCCCCTAGCATGACGTGTGGTCTGCAATCATTACTATTGACCGACAATCTTTTCAGTGGGTAGTGAATATAGAAACTGTGTTCGGCTTGAAGGTACAGCTGCAATTCAGAGGCTGAAACTGTTTGAGACCTTTTTTTCTGCCCTTTAGCTTGTCTACTACCTCTGTCCAACAAGTTAGCCCATTCCTGACTTTTACACATGATCTTATTCAAGCCTAGCCTGCCCAAACTCCCAGAGAGAATGGTCCAAAGCTTTGGTTATACTGAATTGTGTTATACTGAATGCAATTTGAGGTTACAGTGCTGTAGGAGAAAAATTTGGAAATCTTTGGGTTTTATATCAAGGCTTGGATATAAAAGTCAACCAGTTTCTATATATCCAACAATAGTGTATCTTCATGGTTACCCCATTTCACTCACTGTAGGGCTTTGGCTGGATAGTCTTTCTGCCATTCAGTCTTTAACTTAATTTCATTGCATTAAAATAAAACACCTTTATTGAGCTATAATTCATATGCTTCACCTATTTAAAGTGTACAATTCAATGGTTTTCAGTACTATGTTCATAGCGGTATGCAACCAACACTACTAATTCCAGAACATTCTTATCACTTCCCCCAAAACTTTATACCTATTAGTAGTTATTCCCTGTTTCTCCCCAACCCTGAACCCCTGCCCAGCCATAGGCAATCACTAATTTACTTTTTGCTTCTATACATTTGCCCATTCTGGACGTTACATATAAATGTTATCATATAATATGTGGTCTTCTGTGACAGGCTTCTTTCATTTAGCATGTTTTCAAAGTTCATCTATGTTGTATGTGCATCAGCACTTTATTTCTTTTTATTGCTGAATAATATTCCATTGTATGGATACACCATATTTTATTTATCCATTCATTTGTTGATGGACATTTGGGTTGTTTCCACTCGTTGGCTATTATGAAGAGTGCTGCTATAAACATTCCTAATACAAGTTTTTGTGGGGACATGCTTTCATTTCTCTTAGGTATATACCTAGGACTGGAATTGTTGGATTGCATGGTAACTATGTTTAACTTTCTGAGGAACTGCCATTCTGTTTTCCAAAACGACTGAACTGTTTTACATTGACACCAGCCGTGTATGAGACTTCCAGTTTTCTCATATCCTCACCAATACTGATTATAGTCTGTCTTTTTTGATTATAGCCAACCTAGTGAGTGTAAAGTTGTAGCTCATTGGGGTTTTGATTTTTATTTACCATGGCTAATGATACTGAGCATTTTCCATGTGCTTATTGGCCATTTGTATGTCTTCTTTAGAGAAATGTCTATTCAGATCTTTCGCCCATTTTAAAATTAGGTTATTTACCTTTTAATTATTGACGTGTAAGGGTTCTTTATATATTCTAGGTACAAGTCCTTTATCAGGTATAAGATTTGTAAATATTTCCTCCCATTTTATGGATTTTCTTTTCAATTGTTTTTGATGGTAATGTTTACAGCACAAAATTTTTCATTTTGATGTAATCCAATTTATCTATTTTTCCTTTCATTGACTATGCTTTTGGTGTCTGTCATACCTAAGAAACCACTGCCTTATCTAAGGTCATGAAAATTTAGGCCCTTTTTGTTTTTTATAGAGTTTAATAGCTCTAGCTCTTATATTTAGGTCATTATTCCATTTTGAGCTAATTTTTCTATATAGTGTGAGGCAAAGGTCCAACTTTATTATTTTGCATGTAGATTTTTAGTTAACCCAGCACCATTTGTTAAGAAGATTATTCTTTCTTGACTAATGGTCTTGGCACCCTTGTTGAAAATTGACTGTCAATGCAAGGCTTTATTTCTGGACTCTGAATTCTATTCCATCTCTATGTCTATTTTTATGCCAATTCCATATTTATTTTATTATTGTAGCTTTGTAGTAAAGTTTTGAAGTTGGCAAATGTGAGTCCTCCACCTTTGTTCTTCTATTGCAAGATTTTTTTCTTTTCTTTTTCTTTCTTTTTCTTTCTTTTTCTTTCTTTTCCTTTTTTCTTTCTGTCTATTCTAGGTCCCTAGAATTTCCATATGAATTTTAGGATCAGTCTGTAAATTTCTGCAAAGAAGCCACTTGGGATTTTGACCGGGATTGAGTTGAATCTGTAAGTCAATTTGGGGAGAATTGCCCATGAACATGGGTATAACTATAATATCTAATACATGAAAATGAGATGTCTTTCCGTTTATTTAAACTGGTTTTCATTTCTTTCAACAATGTTTCATAGTTTCCCGAATACAAGTTTTGTACATCCTGTGTTAAATTTACTTCTAAGTATTTCATTCTTTTTGATGCTATAGTAGACGGAATTGTTTTCTTAATTTCATTTTGGATTGTTCACTATAAGTGTATAGAAACACAATTGATTTTTGTACATTGATTTTGTATCATTCAGCTTTGTTGAACTCATTCATTAGTTTTAATAGTTTTTTCAGTGTATTTCAGTATATATAAGATCATGTCATCTGTAAACAGAGACAGTCTTATTTCTTCATATCAAATCTGGATGCCTTTTATTTCATTCTTCCTCCCAATACACACCCCAAATTGGTTATTCTAGAACCTCTAGTAGTAGACATCTTTATCTTGTTCTTGAGCTTAGGGAAAACACTCAATCTTTCATCATTAAGTATGATAGTATTAGTTGTGGGTTTTTATTTTTTCTTTCCTTTCTTTTTTTTTTTGCTTCCCACTTCCTTTTGTTATTTTTTATTTTTTTTTAATTAAAGTTCATTGGGGTGACAATTGTTAGTAAAGTTACATAGGTTTCAGGTGTACAATTCTGTAATACATCATCTATATATCATATTGTGTGTTCACCACCCAGAGTTACTTCTCCTTCCATCACCATATATTTGATCCCCCTTACCCTCATCTACAACCCCTCTCCCCCCTTACCCTCTGGTAACCACTAAACTATTGTCTGTATCTATGAGTTTTTGTTTCTTCGTTTGTGTTGTTCCTTTGTTGTTTTCAGTTTTATATACCACATATCAGTGAAATCATATGGTTCTCAACTTGTTCTGACTTATTTCTCTTAGCATAATAATCTCAAGATCCATTCATCTTGTCACAAATGGTCCTATTTCATCTTTTCTTATCCCAGAATAGTATTCCATTGTGTATATATACCACAATTTCTTTATCCAATCATCTATCGAAGGACAGTTGGTTGTTTCCATGTCTCGGCCACTATAAATAAAGCTGCAATGAACATTGGAGAACATATATCTTTATGGATAAATGTTTTCAGATTTTTTGGGTAGATACCCAGAAGAGGGATTGCGGGGTCATATGGTAATTCTATGCTTAATTTTTTGAGGTGCCTCCACACTGCCTTCCATAGTAGCTGCACCAATCTGCATTCCCACCAACAGTTTATGAGGGTTCCTTTTTCTCCACAGCCTCTCCAACACTTGTTATTATTTGTCTTGTTGATGATAGCCATTCTAACAGGTGTGAGGTGATATCTCATTGTGGTTTTTATTTGCATTTCTCTGATGAGTAGTGATGTTGAGCATTTTTTCATATGTCTATTGGCCATTTGTACGTCCTCTATTCAGGTCCTCGGCCCATTTTATAATTGGATTGTTTGTTTTTTTGTTGTTGAGTTGTATGAGTTCCTTATATATTTTGGATATTAATATTAGTCCCTTATCCGAGGCGTTGTTTGCAAAAATATTTTCCCATTCAGTTGGTTGCCTCTTTATTTTGTTGACGGTTTCTTTTGCTGTGCAGAAGCTTTTTAATTTGATATAGTCAGTTGCGGAGTTTTCATAAATGCACTTTATCAGGTTGAGGAGGTTCCCTTCTATTTTTAATTCTTTTAGTGGTCTTTTTTTTTTTAATCAGGAAAGGATGTTGGATTATGTGAAATACTTTTTCTGCATTTATTGAGATAATCATGTGACTTTTCTCCTTTATTCTACTGATAAGATATACTACATTGATTGATCTTTGGCTGTTAAACCAACCTTCCATTTCTGGGCTGTTATCCATTCTTGTACCTTCTCACCTCAGACTTATATCTTTACAACTGTTAGGTTAATGCTGAACCTGGCCATATTGCTGTCCCTCATTTTAAAAAAAAATCTTTTTATTGTTTGATAGAAAGTATGACATTTCTAATGGCATTTTCTATTAAATATCACACTGTTAAATCCATAATTCACGACTTCACAGTTTTCTTTCCTTTCCTATCTTTGTAGGGCTCTTACTAAATTGTCTTTACTAGAAAATGTGAGAAATTGGTCTTTTCTTTTCCCACTTATCTGAAGGTAGGTGAAGAGGATTTTGTATTGTCCGTAGCACTTCAGCCTATATTGAATCAGAGTAGGATGATGAATGTGAGTCTATAATATACCTTTCCGACAGAACAGATCCTTATCAAGTTATGTTGCTTTTACTGGAGTCTTAGCTTTTGTGATTTCTAAGATATCTCTAAGGTTCAAAAAATCTATCATTTTTGGTTTAAAATCAACCTAACCTTTTCCTACATGGTTGCAAGGGTAATACACTATGGCTCACAAGCCAAATTTGGCCTGTAGGTATGTTATATTTGGTCCATAGACTTCTGAAATTTAGGTCAAGTGTGTGCTCTCTAAGCAGACACCACAAACAACTTTCCTGTTGTCTTCTCTTCGACTCTTAAGCCAGGTCCCTAAAGGCTTTGGAGTTTGTAATGCCTGTAATAAACCATCTTGCTTTTGGCATCTTTATTTATCTCAATGGAATCATTATCACTTAGTCATCCAAATTCTAAATTTTTGAGTCATTGTTGATAATTTTTTATAAAGTATTTTTTTGGCCTCTAAAGTGTATCACCCTAGGTATTTAATATCACTGAACTGTACATTTAAAAACGGTTAAGATGGTAAAAAAAAAAAAAATCACCTGAATTAAATACAAATAGATTCCCATTGTGTAAGATTTAGACAATCAAAAGTACAAAAGCCCTGAAAGTTCTCTTTTACTTCTCTCTACCACCCCTTCCCCACAATCGCTTATTAAATTGAGGTGTATTCTTCCGGCCCACTTTGTAGACTTTTACACACATGTACACACAACACACTCACATGCTATTATTTCTTTATATGAAAATTAAGCTTGACAAATATACCCCCAACTTACTGACAATGGTTACCTCTAGATGGGGAAGGAATGGTAAAGAGGAGTGAAGGGAGGACTTTTTATCATTATTTTAAAGTGCACTCTTTCTGTTTACGAAAAAGTTTTGCTGTAAATCAGTCTGCCATGTTACACCAGCGGCAGCCTCACATATCTTGTTTACTGCCTCTCGTAATTGCATCATTTTCTCTTGAGCTTGACTTAATCTCGTGTTGTTTTGTATAGTAGCATGCTGTACAGGCTTGTAGCCTAGGAGTAACAGGCTAGGTCTGTGATCGGCTAAACCATCTAGGTTTGTGTAAGTGCACTCTTTGATGTTCACGTAATGGTGAAATTGCCTAACACATTTCTCAGAACGTATCCCCGTCATTAAGTGGCACATGACTATATAGTAAATACATAAATCAGCAACATAGCCATTTATCATCCTTATCAAGTATTATGTACTGTATGTAATTGTATGTGCTATACTTTTATATGACTAGAAGTGAAGTAGGTTTGTTTACAAAAACATCACTGCAAATACGTGAGTAATGCATTGCCTTCGACCTTACAAAGGCTATTACATCACTAGGTGATAGGAAATTTTCATCACCCTTATCTTATGGGACCACATTTGTATATGTGGTCCATCACTGACCAAAGCATTGTAATATAGGAAATGACCATATAGGTAATAAAGAGATTAATAGTAAACATTTATAGATATCCCGCAAAACAACAAGGACAAGAAACAGCTAATTAAAAATTGGACAAAGTTATGAATAAGCAACTCATAACAATAGTCTGATGAAAAAAATGTAAGAAAATGCTCAAACTCATTAGTAATTAATAAAATAAGATTTAAAATGATAGTTATTTTTTTCCAGGTAATTTTGGTAAGCAATTACAAGGATGAATTATATCAAATGTTGGCAAAAATACAGAGGAATGGTTATTATCATTCATACACAAATCCTTTGGTGAGAGTATACATTGATAAAACTTTTTTTAAAAGAAATTTAGCAGTATCTATCTATCTATCAACATTTTAAATGAACATACGTTTCACCTGTGAACTACTACTAGAAATCTGTCCTCTCTTACTCCATTTGTTCATCACCAGATTTCAATGTTTAATCTTGTATGATTGAATCTCCCAATGAAATTCCCTGATGCTTCTCTTCTTATCTGAGTCCAACTTGCATACTACTGCGGCTAGATAGATCTTTCTAATTCTCTCCCTCTCTTTTTTCTCCTATACACACAAACATACAGAGACACATGTATGCCATTGTTTGTAACAGCCCTATACTGGAAACAACCCAAAGGTGTGACAACTATAGCATGAATAAATAATTTGTAATATATTCATGCAATGGAATATTTACAAGAAAGAAAGAAAATGGACTATTAATTACAAACACCAACATGGCTGACTCTCAAAAAACATTATTGGGAAAAAGAAGTAAAAACATAAAGTATGATTCCATTTAAACAAAATTCAAAATTGGCAAAACTACCTTATTTAGAGATGTACACCGACATGGCAAAACCATAAAGAAAAGCAAGGAAATAATTGAGTATCCCAAATGTTAGGGTAGGGATTACTGTAGATGGAAGAGGAAGGTTGTTGTGATTGGGAGGTAAATTCAGGAGACTCCTGGGATACTGTTGATCTTAGACTATTTGACCTGTTAAACTAAACATACATGTTTTATGTTTTAACTCTATTCTCATACTTAAAAAGAAAACTAAACTGGGGAACTTTCTGAAGTGCCAGAAGTCTTCTATTTCTCTTTTTTCCCTAGTTTTGTTGAGATACAACATATAACATTGTGTAAATTTAAGGTGTACAATGTGTTGATATGATACAGTTGTTGATTTTTAACAAATAGCCTGAAATTTCTCCAGCAAAATGGGTTATTCAGGTACAACAAAGAATTGCAATTCAGGTCTTGGGATCTAATGGCGAACTACTTGCAAGTCCAGAGTCACAAAAGAGAGAACACTCTTTTATGGACTCGGAAGGAGCTCTTATAAATGAAGAGTCCATTGGAGGAAACTGAAAGTTCAAAGTATAGTGACTTTTCATTGGCTGAATTATGGTAGTCTCCCATTTGCTGAGCTGTTACTGGGCAAGGAGGAGTCTTTCCTCTCTCTTGCTGAGATTGTAATGTAGTATCATTTCCTGTTGGAGATGAAAATGCAAGGTACATCTCTTCCTGTTGGGGGTCAATAATGTGCACTGAGTGACATGTGCATGAGAGTTTTCTCTTCTGGCCTCTTGACTCCATTTTAAATGAGGTTTCTGTTTATTAATTTTCATATACTTATAAACTGCAAAATGATTACCACCATAGTTTTAGCTACCACCTTCATCCCGTCACATACAGTGGTTACTCAGATTTTGCATTATCATTTTGTAAATTAAATTTACATATGATTTGCATACTTTTCTGTTTGTTGTATTTGACTTAAAAATCATTAAAAGTAAATTAGATTTTAAAAACCTTTATGAATTACTCCGTGCCTACAGAATAATGTTCAGACTCCTTAGTCTGAACTTTCAAATTCCTCCATATACTGACTACCTCAGGCTTTGTAATCCTAACTCCCACTACTGTCTTCAGTGGAAACCAAAAATACCCCAAACAAAACAAAACAAAACAAGCCCCAACAGATTCTAATTTTACTAAATTGCCTTTACCAAAAGAAAAAAAAACATTGACCTTTCTTCTTACTCTTCATTTGAAAGTAAATGGGGAAGGATTTTGAATTGCCTACCACGCTTTTTTCTAAGATGAATCAGAGCAGGATGAAATGACTGCTTAGTCTTTGGCTGTAATGAATATGTGTCTATGACACAATTCTCAGAACACATTTTCCCCAAGTTATTATCTAGCTGACATTGTGTTTAGATTAAGATTTGCTTTTTTTTCAGTTTAAATAAGCTAAAAAAGTTTGTTAAAGGCAAGTATACGTGATGTTGGATGTTAGTTTGTGCCCATCAAAACATAGTAAAAAATACATAAATGACCCAAATTGAGCTGAGTCTTCATGCACAGACTATCAGTTTCACATTAGTCATAGTCAACTTCACACATAGACGCCACTGAAAGAACCAGGGCCAAATATTCCTGGAAAATGGGACTTCTGAGGTTCATAGACATTTGCTGCAAATACCTGAGCCCCATGCTTTGGGTGGAGATCCCAAGAAGATTGATGGGCAGCTTCCAAGGGAAAAAAATGAGGGAGGGGCAGGATGTGGTCTTGGTGATTCAGACTTGGCTCCCCTTCGTCACCACTAATCTGAGTCAGCATGCAGCCACATGGTGCAGTGATGGCTGCCATACCATGTCCTCTCTCCTGCCTTCACTAAAGCCCTTGGTGATTTCAGAAGCCCGATTCACATAGGAGTAGTTTCATTGTTTTCTAAATCAGCCAAGCAACCAATTGTTGAAGCTTTCTGATCTCCATAGTTTGGTGGCATGAAGTGTTGTTGGCTGTTTTAATACTTGCTTGCCTCCCCTGGTCCTTAAAAGTAACATCAGGTGTTTGGATTCAGTCTCGCATAGTAGTTGAGCCCCTGGGTTACCGCCAAGCTGACTGGGTTCACATCCCTACTTGTCACCCTCGGACTTGTGATTTTAGAAATGTGCACACATCGTTGTTTTTTGCCCCACATCATGAATCGTGTGCTCTTAACGTGATTGATGCCACGGGACCTGAGGGTCATCCTTGTGAGTTCCAGGGCTGGCAGAGTGGGTCACACTGTCTGTCCAGTGCTGAGTATTAACTTGCTATGATTTGAGTTGGGTATTGTTCATGCCTGAAAAGTCCTCAACCCAGCCATGCTGGCAACTTGGGAATTATACGAGCTTTTAATACATTCTGTCTTGCTTAAACCAAACTTTTGTTTCTTTTATATGTAACTAAGGATATTGACTGATACAATGACACTTGGAAAATATTAAGTTTTCTCAACCCATTTTCTCCTCTGTAAAATAGCTGAGTAATATTTATCTTTTAGTGTTGGTGGGACTGAAATATGTTAATGCATGCAAGCACTCAGTATGGTCAGTATGGTGCTGGCACATAGTAAGGGTCCCTAAACTATTAGGTGTTATTATTAATAATTTGTCAGGCACAGGAAGAACATCAGACAGAAGTACTGTCTGTAGTAAGAGTGAATCTCGGTATAAGAATGTCCTCCTCACTTAGAATGAGGAATGATAGCTTGGAGTCTTAGAAAGCACAGATTATTATATCTTAGTTTCAAGATTCAAGTACATATAGTGACACCACTAGAATGATTATGTGGAAGAAATGATCCCTCTTTATTATTTAATCCTATTACAATGATAGGATTAAAGGTAACCTAGGAATTTTTATGGCTTATGGCTTTAATTGAAGCTTGGTTGATTTAGGCAACCGCATATTTTTTGTTTTACTTATTAAATTTAACATATGGACCAAAAAGGGCATATATCTTAAGCGCACAAGGTGATTATCATACAAAGCAAGATACTGAACATTACCAACACCGCGGAGGTCTCCTTTGTGTTTTTATTCTCCAAAGGTAACTGCTACACAGATTTCTCTTACCATAAGTAAGTATTCCCTGTTTTTGAACTTTATATAATTGAGATTATACAGCAAGTACTCTTTTTGTTGCTAAATGTTATATATTTGAGATTCATCCATATTGTTACACCCAGAAATAGTTTTCTTCATTGCAGTACAGTGGCCCATTATGCATATATACCACACGTTATTTATCCATTCTATTGTTAATGGATGTTTGTGTTACTTCTAGTTTGGTGTTATTAAGAATAATGTACTAAGAATATTTTTGTAACTATCTTTTTGTGCACATATGTATGCATTTCTTTTGTATTTACACCTCGGGGTTGAATCGCTGAATCATAAGGGTGGGCATATGCTTAACTTTATTGGCAACAAAATTTCCAATGTAGTTATACCAACTTATACTGCCCTAGCATTGTATGAGTTTCTAACAACACTTGGTATTTTCAACCTTTGTAATTTTAGCCATTCTGGGAACCAGGAAGAACCAAAGTGGAACTGGCATCAGATGTATTCCAAATCTTTCTCTCTCCACCTTTCTCTCTCATTTAGAGGATTTTCAACAATAAGAAAAAAACAAACAAACCCAAAAGCCCAAACCATACTAGCTGAAAGAAAAACTCCTTCATTTCCTTTAAGTGTTTGTTCAAATCTCACTTCCTCAGTGAGGCTGACCAACAACTCTCACTTGATTCAACACCAAAACCTCTCCCCCGTTCACAACATTCCTGATTCTTTTTACCATGCTCTACTTTTACATTCCCCCCACTTACTACTTCCTAACATACTGCAGCATTTTTGTATTTGTGTTTTCAGTTTATTATCGCTCTCAGCTAGAATGTTAGTTCCACAAGAACAGGGTTCCTGTATATTTTGTTCACTGAGATATTCCAGGCACCTTGAACGGGGCACCTAGAGCATCCCACATGGTAGGTGATCAATAAATACTATTGAGTGAATAAAGGGAATTTATTATTTCACATAGGAAGTCCCAGGTAGGGTGGTCCCACAAATGTTGGTCTGTGGCTCAGTGAGAACCATGTTCTCTTTCATCTTCCCTGTCTGTTATCCTCTGCATGCCAGCTTAGTGTCTTAGACTAGCTCTGTTCATGGTTGCAGAATGGCTGCTGCCATTCTAGGCAACACAGGTTGACAAGACACATCCAGCAGTAGCAGAATGGCTGCTATCTGCTTCTCATTTATTTCCTTTTTTCTTTAATCAATGAGAGTCATATATTATTTTTCTTTAAATCACACTTGCATATATAGCAACTGAAATTAAAATACATGCATATAAATGCATTAGTTTCTAAGCTAACACTTACAGACAGTAATAGATATTCTAAATATAAATTACTCAACTGCAACAATGTTAGATTTGGAAGAAATCTGTCAATGTAAATTTATGAAATGTTATACCCATGTCTGGGTATAGTGAGTATAATTTGACATTGCTTTTGAAAAGTTTAATAGCTGGAAAAATTATTTTAAAAAATCCATATTAGTTATTTATTTTGATAAAATTTTTTGAGAGGAAAAAAATCATGAGGAAATCTGCCATGAGAATGATTAAAGGATTGACATGACTATATTAAAATAAGACAAAGTATATTTTAAAACTGTGAAAATATATTTAAAACTACAAAATTTCCATAAAGTATGATACAACCAAAAACAGAAGAGAGACAACTCATAGATTTTTTTCGGGCTTAATCAACTGAATCACTATTTTATTTAACTTAGGTTATAGGTCAAATGGATTAAGAAAATTCATTTTTGCGAAGAAAATGAGATAGTGGTAAGGGACCTATGGAACCCATTTAGTATTAACTATTTTGAAAAAATAGAGAATATTTATGTGAAAATGATAATTAAAAAATGGACTATGTTGGTTGCAATATTGCTAAACATATGTGTAAGGCTCTTACTTACAAAATCTGGAGAGAAAATAACTACAAATCACCCCGTTAATCCGTTGGGCATTTCTAGCTGAATTAAGTTTGTCCTTGTTAAAGAAATTATCTTTGTTTCCCGCCCCCACCCCCCAGGAATGCATGTAAAACAGTTCCTGTCTCAATGTACGCCTAAGGCAAAAAGTTCAGTGCTCAATTACCTGCTGTCTGAAGTCTCAGATTTTGTAGTGAGCAAGTGAAATAGCGTTTTAATCAGAAGTCTTGACCCATGCTCTTCTTTTTCCCTTCCCAGCCCTGCAAACTATTTGGCATATGAAGGTCCTGACCTGAGAAAACCATCTTGGATAACCAGGGCCAGGAGAAGGAAAAATGCAACACCTAGGAGATTTCAGTAAACAGTAGAATCATGCCAACCTAATCTGTGTTAAAATGCTTGGAATGTGGGAGCCGCTGATGATGCCTGTTGTCTGTGTGTCTGACTGAATCCTTTCTTTTCTCAGAGCAGCAAAGCAAAGCCTGGGAACCAGGCCAAATGCCTGCCACTTACCTTAAATTGATCAGCCACTTTGAGATTAAAACCCCTGAAAGCTGCCACACCGTGAAAACAAGGCCTCCTTCACATTAAAGGCAAATTGCGACTTTGGGTTCGCTGTGATCTTTTTTCCATTTTATCCAGTTTTTCACAGTGCACACTTTTTTTTTTCCCTTTCCATTTATGCTCCAATGTAGAAGCCAATAGTTACAGCATCTTGGCCAAGCATTCATTAAGGTTTATAAGAACAAAATTTATGGTTATTTAGGAGTTGGCACAAAGACAGACTGTTGCTGGAAAAAGAAAAAGAAATACAGGTGGGAAATATAAGCGTCAACAAAGGCCCACACTATACAGTAGTGTGTTAGGCTCTCAGCAGTGGTCTGGGAGGAGAATTATATCGTATTTAAAACCAGCTCCCCCTCTCTTCTGGATCCTTCCTATTTTATGGCTCTGTAGATGGTTGAAACAAACATACTGGTCATTCCAAGAGATTTTTTTGTCTTATGTAAGTGATACCATTTACAGGACCAGACATAAAGAGATGTGTGCTAACCTGAATGATAATCTGTCAGTTTAGTTAATGGACGAAGCACATTTAAAAAATATACAGAGGGTGCCAAAAAAATGTGTACACATTTTAAGAAAGGAAAAAACTGTATTAATTGTAACACTCAATATATACTGATAACAAAAGAGGAATACAAGTCATGTGTATACATTTTTTTGGCACCCCCAGTATGTATACCAGGAATGCCAAAAAAATGTATACATAAAGAGACATTATCTATGCTCAAGCAGTAGTTCGCCATAATCAGCAGTGTCTGGATGCTGATGGTAACCACTCTGAGCACCTCTCGTAATTGCAGAAGTCAAATGTGACTGGTATTCACCTTTTGTTATTGGTACGTATTGAGTATTACAATTAATACAGTTTTTTCCTTTCTTCAAATGTGTGTACACTTTTTTGGCACCATACGTATATACGATCAGAATATGGGCTCTCCCATGAAGAGAAGAGTCATGTTATCCTTCTCACTAGACCTTACATAATGGCAGGGCTTGTGTTCCCAAAAATGCAGGGTGTGGGCTAAACACACCCTTAATCTTTGAATTCGGGTAGTAATGTGGAATTCTGGCACAGGCTAGAAGTCTATATTCTCCCTCAGGAAATATTGTTAATAATTAAAAAAAAATACTTCCTGATTTCCTGCTCTAGGGGAATAAGAAGGCTCCTTGTCCTGTCATTTGTAATATTTGTGAAGCAAGCATTTTAAGAATATATTTTATTTCTACTCATTGTTGTCCAAGGAGCACCTAGGAGTACTTGCATGTATTGAAAAAATACACAGCTTCAGCGTTTCATGATATAAAGTGTTCCCCAAATATCACTTGTTTGAGCTATGCCAGTAACTCACTGTGTGATGTAGGGAAAGTTCATTTAAATTCCCAGCAATCTCCTGTTAGCAAATGAGAATATTCATATTACTACTAATAATAATAACAGGTACTCTACCAGGTATGATATGATAAGGCATTGGCTTCCACTTCCATGACTTTGCACACATTAGAATGTTCTCACCCTTCTTCAAGAAATTAAGTCCGTCTTTTTTTTACTGACTTTGTTTTGGACATTTTCCACCTAATTCTTTTTATTCCTTGTCATCAGTATCACCTCAACACAGAAGTACATACAGTGTTATATTAACTTGTATTTGTTCTCATGTTGCTCTGCAAAGGACCTATTTCCTTGTGCGTAGATATGAGTACTTCCCCTAACTACACACACTTTCAGCTCTCCAAAGCAGAGGTCGTGACCTTCTTGATATCTCTCCACCGGCAAGATGCTCATTCAATTTGGAAAACTGAGTATGTGCACAATCTTTTGCCTCATTTCATAAAATCCTGAATAAAACTTGGGCTTCCTGAGTATACAATGTGTTCATCATTTACAGATAAAACTGATTACTTCTGAGCCTGGGCAAGACTGTTAAGTAGTCATTACGAGTCACTTCCCTTGTTTTGCGGAATGCCAGGACGCCAGAGCCATCACAGAAGGAACAGAAAAAGCTATTTTATGGTTCAGTCTGGCGCTGGTCTCTGTCTCTGTATCTTTTTAACCAGTTTGCCTTACCACTTTGTCACTTAAATGTTGTATCATGCTTCACAGACTTTCATCTTGACTACCGATTTTATCATACCATCCAAGTCTTCCTACTTTGTATTTCTTATTAATTCTGACTCTTCCGTATTTTATCAGACATTAAATATTTATGGAAGGCCTGATACATGTTCAGTGTTAGGCTAAGGGTAATTGGAAAATCTCTACCTAACAAGTGGTTGATAAGAAAATACAAAGCAAGCAAACAACCACCTGCAGTGAATTGCTCTGCCTTTTGTTGCGCGGGGTAACGATGTGAGGACAATTCAAGAGAATGTACAATAGAATCATACTACTTCATGATGAAACAGCCAGTGTGGTAGGTCAGAAAGTGCGCACTGAAAGGATCGCAGAATGTATAGGACTTGAACAGGACCTAGAGGGATGATGGAGAAAGGAGGGAAGTATCTCTAAGAGAGGGGAACAGCATAAACGAAGGCACAGAAGGGGGAATGAACTTGGTAAATTCACAAATTGGCCAAGACATGCTTTGTAGGGGTGAGGTGAGAGAGAGGCTAAGAGTGTGTTGGGAAATAGGCTTGAGAGAGAGAGACGAGAGTCAGCTAATGGCAGGCCTTGAAAGTCAAACAGGAGTTGTGATTGTCTTGGGACAAAATGGGACCCTCTTAACGTGTTGAGAATGAAAGTTTTAAGGTAACACTCAGTTCTTCTTGATGAAAAGAATGCTAGACTTGAATCAGAATACCCATGGTCTCAGTTTCACTATTTTCAAGATGTGCAATCCTAAGCAAGTTAGTGTATCTGTCTGAGCCTTAGTTCTTATATTTATAAAATAGGAATGATAGGTAATACTTGCGTTGCCAATCTGGTTCAGCACACCACTGACAGCCACTGCAGCCATACAGGTGTGACAGAATCAGGATCTGGAGGACGGATCCTACAGAAATTGAGTGGCGGAAACCAATCACAGAGATGCTGCAGACACTGACACTGCATCACATAGGTGACTCTGGTCCACTGGGCTCCAGAAAAAATAATACTTCCAATCGACCTTTTTCCCTGAAACTCCATCTCCTCATCTTGGCTACTCTACAAACCCAGACATTTTGCTACTCTCTCTCTTCTTTGTCCCTTCTCAAAAGGAGTCTTCAGTCCCTACTTATACCTCCCAAGACAGCTCAGACCCTCCCTGAGAAGTCACTAACAGATTCCAAAAGGCCTGTGTACTCGGTTTCTCCTCCATTCACCTCCATTCACTCTCTCTGTTAACATTATTTCTTGCCCCCTCATTTTCTGTAAATCTCCAGAGTTTCCACTGAATCTGACTCTAACTGATTTTTTACTTTCATTCTAAAATAACTCACTTTCTCCCACTTTCCCAAACCTCTCACTGATTCCTTTTCTTTGTGCTGGTCTCCTGATCTTTCTGATGACTCAGCACCAGCACACCTATCCTCCCCTTCTCTCATCTCCTTCTTCCATTTACTTGCCTTTGAAAAGATGAGAAGGCCCCACTGCTAATGCCCAGTCCTAGTGAGGATGTGGGGGACAAAAGCTCATAGAATGCTGGTGAGTGTAAAGAGGTACAACCAACTGGAATTCAACTTGGCAATACTAAGGAAAGTCAAAGACACTCAGTCCTCTTCCTACGTAGGTGTCTGCCCCAATAGCAACAACTGTTGTCATATACTGAGTGCTTACTTTGTATAAGACTCTTTTCTCACGCCTTCGTCTCTTGAAGGAGGTTAGCCTAATATCACTGAAGAGGAAACTGAGGCACAGAGAAATTAAATAATATGCCAAAGGACTTTGGGGTGGAACTTGGATGTGGAGTGGGCAATTGGACCTCAGAGCATAAGATGTGATCCACCAAACTGCCTGGAGAAATTCATGCCCCAGGAGCAATGTTTACGAGTGTTCATTCCACAATGTTTACGAATGTTCTAAGCCCTGCTTAGAACAGCAGAAAGGTGTGAGTGGCCAAACTTCCCCTCCAAAGAATGGGGAGATAAACCCAAGGACTGCTATTCAGGAGCTACACTCAATGAATTAGATTCACAAATATCAACATGGATAAGTCTCAAAAATAGACTCTCATATGAAAAAAGCAAGGTGCAGCAACATACATACAATAACATCAAGGATGCAAAATTTTAAAATACACTAAATGTTAATACACAGTTTATAGATAATTACATATGTAGTAGTCAAAAATCCGAGGTGTGAATTAACTGGATCAACTGAAAGATAGTTTATCTTGAGGAATGGAGGGAGAGAGAAGGAATGGGGATGATTTTCTCCGTGTTTCTAACATTTAAACACAAAAGAGAGGGTTAATGAAAATATGACAAAATATTACCATTTGTTTAAATGTTACTGAGAACATAAGTATATTATCTTTTGGTTCTTTTCTGTATGTTGGAAATATTTTACATACACAATTTGAAAGCATTTAAAAAAAGAAATGAGAAATTAGCCAAAATCTTACAGGCAGAGACCATCAATTTTGTGGCTTTTTAAGGCAAAACATGTAATTCTTGAGCACAGATAAGTGCTCAACGTTGCGAGGAAATAAAAAAGAAGGAAAGGGCACTTCCTAGAAGTCTAGAGATTAGTTAAGGAGACAGAGCCAGACCCCGACAGTAAGAAGTCAGGAAACAACATACACACAGGCAAGGGCTTGAGCAACACAACCTACACCCCCAGCAGAGGACTCACACCTGAGAGGTTTTAGCAGCTTAGCTGCGATTGAGGTTGCAGGGGAAGGAAAACTATACTGGGCTAGCTCTTCTTTAATTAAAGAGATTTTATCGAGGTAACATTGGTTTATAACATTATGTAAGTTTCAGGTGTACAGTAAGTACTATAATTCGACATCTGTATCCACTACAGCGTGCTCACCACCAAACGTCAAGTTTCCATCGGTCGGTCACCATCCAGTGGATCCCCTCTACCCATTTTGCCCACCCCAACCCCCTTCCCCACGGGGAACCACCAGTCTACATGTGCCATAGATGGGCTAGTCTCCGAGCTATGCCGAGCCCTTTCGTATGATCCTTGGTGTGAGTGGTAGATGAGGAGTCTCTGCTCTTAAAGGATGGAGGATAGGAACACCTTGGCTCCCTACCCGTCCATGTTGACAGCCTAGTACTGATGGAGAGCAGCCCAAACATAATTTTATTATTTTGTAGCCAGCCCTCTGTGTATACATCTCATGTGCATAGATTTGGTGTAACTAGAGCCTACGGATAATATCTAAGGTATTTATTGAACGCATTCATGCTGACCGTGTAATATGTGTTATGTTCATGTACATGATACTTGACAAATATGTAGAAAGACAAGTTTCCTGGACAAAGCAAGCAGAAGGGGTAAGATCTTGGCTTTGGGAGGGAGAGGCTGCCTAGGTAGTAGAGAAGGGAAGCTGAAATCTCGGGAAAAGTGGGGATGGGGATGTGGAGGACATGAAGGACTTGACACATGATGTTCAGTCAGTACAATGCCCTCGAAAACACGTCTTGAGAGCAGGAGAAAAGGCTAAGAAAAACGAATCTGATTGTGACGCTGAATGACTGGAATGTCTTCTGAGAAACGCATTGTTAGGTGTCGGTGAGGGAGTGGTGAGTGAATGTGAAGGCTTAGGACATGACGGTCCACTGCTGTAGACTTTATAACACCGTCCCACAAAGCCCCCCATGCACCCCCCGCCACTTCCTTCTGACAGGCTTAGACGTAGAACATGGAAGCTGTCAATGCTGCTCCATCAACAGGGATGTGAGCTGGACTGATTGGAAACAGCAAGGAAAAACTGGCTGGGTGAGGTGTGGATCACCATAACAGTGCCTGTCAGGAGGAAGTGAAAGGTGAGCTGAGGATCAGTAGGAAGAACTCCAGATGGAGAGATAAAGGAAGGTGGGGGATTGTCATGGCAATGTGGATTTGGCTATTCGTGTTGGAACAGTGGTCAGATTAGGGAACTTCGTGGTATTCATAAAAAAAGAGAAAGCATTTAACATGGAGAGGGTGTAGAACTACGGACTATTACTATTCTGTGTGCATAAGTTTACCATAGTACTTATTATATTGTCTTACAGTTACTTGCTTTATGTAAGTTTTCTCATTAGACTTTAAGGTGGGAACCAAATTGTGTTCATCTTTGTATCTATTGTACTTGGCAAAGTGTCTGACATGTATTAGGCATGCAAATAGTTATTGAATAAATGAATGATAAAATAAAAATCGGAATCAAGGAAAATAAGAGAAAGTATTCTAAACATATGGATTAACATATATTTTTGTTGTTTGAGCATCAGATTTGGCTTTGGAAGATAGGGCAAAAAAAGAAACACAGAAAATCACATTATCATTACCAAGAGGAAAAGGCAAACAAATTCTCAGGGAAGCAGTGTTTATACCTAATCATATTATTCACCCCTTGTTCATGGGGGATAGGTTCCAAGACCCCCAGTGGATGCCTGAAACCTCAAATAGCACTGAACCCTATTTATACTTTGCTTTTCCCTTTACATACATTCATACATATGATAGTTTGATTTTTAAATTACGCACAGTAAGAGATTAACAATAACTAATAATAAAATAGAATAACTATAACAGTATACTATAATAAAAGTTATGGGAAGGTGATCTCTCTCTCTCTCTCTCAAAATATCTCATTTCCTAGTACCCAGTCTTCTTCCTCTTGCGATGATCTGAGATGATAAAATGCCTATGTGAAAAAATGGAGTGAGATGAATGATGTGGGAGTGGTGACATAGCGTTAGGCTACTACTGACTTTCAGACAACACGTCAGAGAAGGATTAAATCTAGCATAAAGTTCTTTTTCCTTCTTCACAATTTCATGGATAGAAGATTCATTCTTACCATAGATCTTAGCAACCTCACAGCATACGATTTTTTTTCTGAAGTCAAGAACCTTCACCTTTTCACTTAAAGGAAGCATGTCATGGCTTTCTCTCTGGCATACTTGAACTGCCATCATCACTACTCTTGAGCTTTGGGGCCATTATCAAGTAAAATAAAGGTAACTTGAATACAAGCACTGCAATACAAGGACAGTTGACCCGATAACTGAGATGGCTACTAATATCAAATAGGCCGGGAGCATATACAGCGTGGAGACGCTGGACAAAGGGATGCTTCACCTCCTGGGTAGCAGGGTGTGGGATGGCGTGAGATTTCATCACATTACTCAACATGGCACACAATTGAAAACTTATGAATTGTTTATTTCTGGAATTTTCCATTTCATATTTTCAGACTTTGTTTGACTGAAGATTACTGAAAGAAAAGTGAAACCTAGAATACGGGGGACTACTGTACAGCAGGTCCTTGAATAGTATCGTTTTGTTCAACCTCATTTCATTATAACATTGATGAGGGGGAAAAAATTGATTTCAGGCAGGACCACTGGCTGTGTAGAGTTTGCATGTTCTCCCCATGTTTGTGTGGGTTTCTATGGGGACTCCGGTTTCCTCCCGCATACCAAAGATGTGCAGTGTGAACTAGTGTGCCTCAATTGTCCCAGGATGAGTGTGGGTGTGTGTAAGTGTCCCCTGTGATAGAAGGGTGTCCTGGCCGGTGTAGGTCCTGCTTGGCCCCCTGAGATGCCAGGAGATGCTCCAGTCACCCATGATCCTGAACTGGAATAAGTGGGTTAGAAAATAATAATATTTATTCATCTTTCTTAAATGTATGTATAGCTTACATTTATTTCAATGTTTAATATTAGAAGTGTTTGGGTCATTATTTAGAAGTTCGGTGATGTTTCTGTGACCAGAAATATGCTGTAGGAACTTAACTTTTGTTTTTATCAATTAGCTTATCCATGATATTAAGTGAGGGCTTACTGTATGTCAAATTAACCTTTGTTTGGGGGCATTGAAGTAATATGTGATAAATTGATTTTTTTCAAGCAGATGTCTTATATTAAAAATCAATATGTGATAAATTGATTTTTTCAAGCAGAAGTTTTTTATTAAATAAAGAATACATATCCTCAAAATGATGACCAGGTTGTCAAAGAGTTATAACCAGAATTTCCCAGTACCACTCATGAAAAAAAAAAAATCCCTAAATTTATTTTTAAAATGTGACAAAGTTACCAGGAAACTGTTTTTTGCTTTGTTGGTGGTTAGTGTGGCACCAAAGGGAATTCCATGCTAATCACCCTCAATGTAATTCACAATGGCATTATTTTAAAATTATATGCCAGGTGCCCTCTCTTCCAGCACATTTGTTTTGAGACACTGTGATTGAGTACATAGAGGATGTACATAGAATCCACTAGCCTCAGGTTCAGTTGCTAGTTCTGACACTTATTTGCTATGAGATTCTGGAAAAATTATCGAACCTCTCTGAGCTTCAGTTCCTTATCTGTAAAATGTATATGAACAGTGTATGAGACAGGATACATTAAGTACCTAATATATTGGCCCTCATATAATAGCCACTCAATCAGTGATGGTTATTACTAAGGGTAAAAATTCAATCATCCCCTGGTTGATTAATTAGGACACTTGAAAACCATTCCATATACTTTTAGGGCAGTAAGTGAGGAGCAAATACCTTTCAGGCTGTTGTCCTGGGGCATGTTGCCTTTGACTGTTGCCAAAACAATCACTCTCTTAGCACTCATCCCGAGGATGTCACCATGTGTTGCAACAAGGGAGCTTGGATTTTTGCTATCTGAAGCCCTCTTGCTTTCAGTTGTACTATTTCCCCCTGGCATCTATCATACGGTCAGACAATTAAGTTCGCAAACTCATCCTAGAAAAAGTACTAAATACCTCATTGCTAATTATCACTACAGTGACCTTTGAAGTATTCCCTTTGAGAAGCTATGCACCAATGCCAGTGCCTAGTCCACCCTTGAAAGCAATTTTGGAACTCTTTTTCTGGAATGGCCATCAGAGCTGTTGGCGTATTACCCTTGATGTCCTGAATGTCATCAAAATGTCTTCCTTTCAATATTTCCTTTATCTTCGGGTAAAGAAAGAAGTCATTGGGGTCCAGATCAGGTGAGTAAGGAGGGTATTCCAATACAGTTATGTGTTTACTGGCTAAAAACTCCCTCACAGACAGTGTCGTGTGAGCTGGTGCATTGTCGAGATGCAAGAGCCATGAATCATTGGCGAAAAGTTCAGGTCGTCTAACTTTTTCACAAAGTTTTTTCAGCAATTCCAGATAGTAAACTTGGTTAAATTTTTGTCCAGTTGGTACAAATTCATAATGAATAATCCCTCTGATATCAAAAAAGGTTAGCAACATCATTGCAACAAGTTCACGAACTGAATTGTCAGACTTCGTACAAATCCTGCTGTAGCAGACACTAGAATTTTCTTAGAATTCTGCCATCTCCTTTTTTACCTCTACAGCCTGCATCCTAGTCTTTATCAGCTGCCTTCACTCACCTTGTTCCAGTTCTTTCTACACAAACGACCAGGACAATCTTCTCCAAACTCTGAGTTCAGTGTTTATCCCTTTGAAAAACTTAAGAGGAGATGTGCTAACATGTCAGATTATGGGCTCATCCATATTAGTATTTGGTTTCTCCACCAAGGAAAATTTTACAGGGAGTTTCAAATATTACAAAAATACTTTTGTTATCTTGCTTTAGCAACTTCCTAATAACCTATTATCTGTATATCTAGAATTTCTTTGTTTTGTTGGGACAGATTTCTTGATATAATGACATACTATACAGTAGAGAGAGTCCCCAAAGAGAAAGGACATAGGTCTTGTTTTAGTTTAATCTCAAGCTTTCTGCAAAGAATGGGAACAGTCACCTAAGGCACATAAGCTAGAGGTGCTTGAACTGCGGTGATAATTGCGGACCATGTGTTTATTTCAACAAAGAAGAAGCGGAGATAAAAATGCCCTGATCTGGTGATTTCTGCCTCTCCCAGAAAATGGGACTTCAGAAGGAGAAAGCAAGGGGATATCTAGGCCCACACAGGGAAAAAAAAAAAAAAAAAGATAAAGCTCTGCCCAGGAGCCAGAACAGTAATAACTATCCTAAGTGGCACCATTAACTTAGAATTTTCTGTTCCCAAATTTCATTCCTTTTTGAATCCTGATTTGTGTTCATCAGATATTGATTCAGTATTTAGGTGCAGAATTCTATAGCTTCCCATTTATTTCCTATATAAACTACTCAGCTCTTCATCAATCACAAATATTTCCTCATTGACTACTGCAAGAGAGCATCATTGCCAGACACTGTCGCACAAATAAAATACCATATGATTGCAGTGGACCTTGGCAGTTTTTTGTTTTTTTTTTGCTCAGTGGTCAAGCTCCTTCCTCAGTGTGTGGTATTGATGGGATGGAAAAATAATGGGGCAGATGTCCCTTTTCCCTATCTCTCCTGTAGCTAGGATGTGGACACACAATTTGGACTGAGATAACTTCTCCTCTTGGTGTCTTTATCCAGAAGGTAGTGATACAAAGACACAGAGGTTGTTTAGAAATTATTTATGGTAGCAAAAAGAGTCCAGCCACAGTGGTGTGCATGGAGGTAGGGGTGGTATGGCCAGCAGGAACATCTTAGCCAGGTAGTTCCTGTGGCCTGAATTTGATCGTGAGTCTTACTACTGAGTCTCTGGTTCCTGCCTATCTTCTGAATCTGTCTTTCTGGCTTCCCTTTGTAGTTTGCCTGAGTTAGAGAAGATTTCTGTTGCTTAACAGCTAAGTCTCACTAAAGAAATACAAGTACAGCTCCTTTCTACTCAGGCTGTCTCTAGGACTTAGTTGACCTCCCTCTGTGGCTCCACTATTTCAGTATGGCTTCCATCCTGCTGCAGGAGAAAAAGAGTGTGAGAACTTACACTTGCTCTTACCTACTCTGACTCAGAAGCACAAGAGCACTTCCTCTCGTGATCATTAGTCAGAACAAGTCATATGACCCCACCCGACTGCAAGGAGACAGGAAATGTCTTCTTCCTGTGTGTCTAGGAGGGAGAAGGGATTCACATATGGTAGACACTAGAAGTCTGTGCCATAGAGAGTACAGCCTAAGTGATAAAAGTTCACTAAAGGTGGAAAGTGAGAGAGGCTTTGAGAGTCAAATAAAGTGTATCAGAAACAGCTTGAGTGCTTTGTCAGCGTTACTCTACACCAATATCTCCTGGACCCTCAGCCACTTGTTCTGACTCAGTCTCAGCCTCAGCTGCAGTCTAAGTGGTCCTAGTGCCTGGTGCTGACCAGTCACTGGGAGGGCTGTGCTGTGTAGCTTCTCCTCTCTCTTCTGGACTTGAATGAAATACTGCACAGTAGGGTGTGGAATCTGGCTTTCCAAGAGGTTGCCAAAGGTGCGGAATGTGGCAACCTGGAAAGGCTGGGGAGCTAACTGCCTGTGGGTCAAACTCTGACTAATGGAAAACAGGAGCCAGGAGATAAGCAGGCAGACACATACCTTTCTCCCTCCTTCCCCTGAGGCCCAATTTCTCCATAAGGTCAGTCAGGAGATCCTCTGCACTTGCCCACTATAAAGCAGTGGCTAGCATGGCTCTTTCACATTGTATGGCTTAGCTTTGTTTCTAGTTTCATTCTCTTTTTCTCTTACTTTTACTGGCTTGTGATTGTATTCCCAAATAAAACACTTTAAGAAACATTTCAGTTTCCTTCTCTACTGCTCTATCCTCTAGTACTACCACACTCATACTTCTGGCTACCAAGTGTGTGAGTTAAACATGTCTCCAGTTCTCAGTAGACATCTACTGGGTGTCCTGCAATTCAATTTTGTTCTGACACCGTCTACCTCGAATTATCGTCAGATACCACAAGTTAAGGGCTCTGTCCTACAAGACTGTCCCCACTTGTCACCTGTACTTCTGACTGACTAGCCATAATTCGGGGTTCCCACTACTCCCTTCTCAAGTTCAATAATTTGCTAGAACACTTCACAGAACTCAGGTAAACTTATATTTACCGATTTATTATATAATAAAGGCTATGATACAGAATATAGATGAATAGCCCGCTGAAGAGATAGATAGGGCGAGGTCTGGAAGGGTCCTGAGAGCAGGGGCTTCTGTCCCCGTGGAGTTGGGATGTGTCACCCTTCTAGCACATGGATGTGTTCACCGACCCAGCAGTTCTCTGAACCCCACACACAATTCATGGGTTTTTATGAAGGCTTTCTTACATTGGCATGATTGGTTATTAATTGAGTCTCCATCCCCTCTTTGCTCCCCAGAGGATGGGAATAGGGCTGAAAATTCCAGGCTTCTAATCATGGCTTGCTCTTCCTGGTATTAACAGCCATCCTGAAGCTATCCAGAAGTCCACCAAAAGTCACCTCATTTTAAAATAAAAATTCTTCTTTCACCCAGGAAATTCCAAGGGATTTAGGAGTTTTGCGTCAGGAAGTGAGTTCCACGACCAAATATTAGAACAAAAGAAACCTCTAGCACCTTTATCAATTAGGAAATTACAAAAGTTTTAGGAGCTCTGGTCAGAAACCAAAATATACATTTTTTATTGTATCACAATATCACAATCATCAAACATCATGTATTCCTGCCTCAGGCTCTGCTTTCTAGACATCCCAGACTAAAAGAAGGCTTCCTGCAAAATGCACTAATATTATACAGTATATTTAAGGTTTAAAAGTACTCGTTATATGCATTAAGAAAACCCAAAGAATAATAGTTTAGCTAATTATAAATTAAGATAATTGTGTAGATTCAGAAAAGATAACTTTTTGTATTTACCCATCTTTCACTGTTCAGTCAGGGGAGGTTGTAGAGTTCAAGGAACATAGAGATCATAATAAAATTTTGTAACTCTCAAGTTCTACAAAACTAGAACTACATTGTTGAGAAACTAAATCTAGTTATTAGATTTACAAGAATAGAAGGTGGCATAGATCAGCGTATCTATGAAAACAAAAAGTAGAATTTGTACTGAAGAATATTTAGTATTCAGATATAGAACAAATGACTTAAGATACAACTAGGTACAAGAAGGCAGGTGGAATAGAGCCAAATCAGTTAGCCAAGTCCAAACCATTGAATTGTTTGAGAACAAACTTAAGTTCCCATTAAAATTCATGATTTGCAATACATAAATTTGATAAATATGCAAAGTGTTCTATAAGGTTCTGAATGGGATGTATGCCTAGAAAAAAAATAACTTCTACTGGAAACAAGTGAAGCAGATTAAAAATCTGGGAAAATATTAGGAGAATATCATGCTACGAGTATTTATACGATGATTTCGATGTTATTGTGTGTGTGTGTGTGTGTGTGTGTGTGTGTGTGTGTGTGTTAAAAGCAAAATCTGCCTCCTTTTAACTTTAACTGATCCTACGTCCTTAAACCAGACAAAAATGGTCTAATTCCTCTTCTACATGACAATCCTTGAAATACTTGAAGGCAGTTTCTATATTTCCCCTGGATCTCCTGTGCTCCAGGCTCAATGTCCACTACTTCATCAGTAGCCCCTGTTATGATTCTGTGTTTTCGTTGGCATGGCCCATGTTTAGATTGTTAGTCTAAGGGCAGTGTCTCAGTGACTGTCTCTGATTGAGGTGTTCTATCCCTTAAAAATGTGATGTCCAGACCTGAACACAGTATGGTAGGTATTGTCAGACCAGTGTGGAATGGATAGGATTGTCAATTCCCCCATTAAAGATGCCACACTTCTATTAACTATAGTCTAAAATTGCATTACCCTTTTTTTTTTTTTTGAGGGCCACCATTGACAGCATTAAAACATACAGTCAGCTAAACCATGATTTTTTTGTCCCCTCGTGTTGCTTCTCAGCCAGGTCTCCTATTCTGTCCTTGGTACTGATTTTTTTGAACCCAAATTAAGTGTTTTTTATTCATCGTTATTAAACTTCATCTTATTTGACTCAGGCCATCATTAAGGCCTGTAGAGATGTTTTTTTTTTTTAATTAAAAATCTGCCACTTAATGCATTGACTATCTGCTTAGATTTTGATCGCATGCCTTTAGTGATAAGCAAATTGATGAGACAGAACCAAGGATGGTGCCCTCTGGCATACTGGTGGGTCGTCTCCTGGGTGTAAGTGCAGGTTGACTTCGACCTAATGTTCAGTCAATTGTCATTGGGTACCATCACCAATCAGTTAAAATGCTACCTGGTTGTACCAAACCCCACGAGACATTTCCAACTGGTTTACCACTTTCCTCTTTTACTGTGTTTGGAACTGACATCCTACTCCAGGTCAGGTACAATCAGCGAGGCCTGGGTGTTACCACGTGGCCTGGCACTCATGGCTAGTGCTCGGCGTTTAACTATGGAACATAAACAATTTCACCTAGCATCAACATCAGACATGGCCACTCTCTGAGCAGGATGGAACATGACAATGCCTCTGTAATCATGCCTTGAACAGACAAAACACGAAGGCTGCCCAAGTCACACATGACCAAACAGCCCCCTTCCGGGTAATGTACGTGACGACTGACTGCTTCTTTGGCAGTTACAGCTTTATCCTCACTCTAGTTCTGGCCTTCCTAAAGACAAAATTTATTGAGATACCTAATCAGAGAATGAGCCCTGTTTCCTAACAGCACCCAGTCTAGAATGAGCTCCCACTTTCCCAGAGCCTCCCCCAAATCACCCAACCACAGCCCAAATCCTATAATATGTTCTTTCTAACACCCTCTTGCCGAGATGCTCTGTGGTTTCCCCACAGTAAGTGCGATCCCTTGCTGTAACAAGTAATGAACCCAACTTAGTCACCTACAGGGGTGTTTCTTCTGGCCTTTGAAGAGTGTCAACTACTGTCAGAAGAGAAGGAAACGGTACACACACACACACACACACACACACACACCAGATTTGTTATTTGCCCTGGGGGTCAGACATGAGTCCACAGGCACAGAACACTTTACTATCTTCCCTGCTGAGGATTACGAACGGTCCAGTGGCTTTCCTCTCAGGAGGAGGCAGCCTTCTCTCCCCTCTGCTTGGGCACCGTTCTGTTCATGCTGGTTCAAACACTAGTGATGGAAACTGGGGCAGAGTCGACAGTATCCTGGCCCCATGTCCCTCAGCACAAGTCTCTGCTTATGCTGCTGCCACCGAATCCAATGACTCTTGAAGTGGTGTAAGGAAACTGCTCTGCTTGTGGTGGCTGTGGTGTCTGGCTTTGGGAGAGCAATTCTTCTCTTGAGTCACGGGCAAGCCCAGCTCATGGGCTGAGGCCAGGGGTGGGAGAGAGATAAAAGCTTTTCTCCCCTCTGGAGTACCCAGCTAGAACCAGACTCACTGAACCAGACCCAGCATTACAAATATTGTATTCATATGTAGCTTGATATATTCATTTAGTTTCCGGGAACTTTAGTGTATTCTTGGCACTAGATTCTATTGGCACTTAAAGCCTGTTTTTGTTTGTTTGTTTGTTTTTGCTACCAGCTTACATATTAACTGCTGCTTCTTACATTATAACAGCCTTTCTCTTCCCAATTAATTCAATAAATATTTATTCGGCACCCACCATAGAGCTGCGGAGAATACAAAGATGAGTCAACTATAGCTCTGCCCTTAAGAAGTTTATAATCCAGAAAAGAGTATCAGACATGTACATAAGTAACATGTACATTACTCTTTCAGTAAATAAATACTTATTAAGCACATACTCAGTGCCAGGCGTTGTAACATAAGTTGCATGTTGATAAATGCGGTGAGTCTGCATGCTAAAAAATGGCATTCAAAGGATACTAATCTATTTATTGAGTACCTTCTATGTGTAAGTACTGAACCAAGAACTTTTACCTAAATATCTCCTTTAATCTTTGGAAGGACGCTTTGAGATTCATATTGTTATCACTCCGTTTTGCATATGAGGTAGCTGTGTTCATGGTACCATTTGCTAAGATCTCTGAGCTAGTTAAGTACTGGAGCCAGGATTCAAACCCAGACAGTCTGTCTTTGGATCTGTGCCCTTAACAAATACTTACAACTCGTATTTTTTAAAATTCTTTTGGTCTACCCTTGTTTTGGGTGTTGTTGATCTCTGAGAACTTATGCTTTGGGGAAGCTTAGAAAAATTACACTGCAAGCAGACATTTTAAAAGGTGTTTGAATTTTTTTCCTGCCCTTGTTTCATATAGGAGCACATGTGAATACATAGGCACCAAAGCAGAGCCTGTAGTCTGCAGCTATGACTGTACTCCTGTTGTTCTATGTATTCTGTACAGTCTTGGGAGGTTATTTTTAATGCACATGCCAGAGTGGCATGTGGAAAGATCCATAGTAACCAGCTAACAGTAACAGCAGGGCCTGCCAAGTAAAAGTTCCGTAAATCAGTCATAAACGCAGTTACAAAATCCGGCCAGCATCGTGTGCAGGAGGGAGTGTCCTTGGAGGAGGCACAATTCACGCACAGTTTCATGGGATCTCCTCGAAATTCCATGGAAGTAAAGAACTCTTGTCGCAAAGTTTTTTTAAGGGGAAAAAAGTAAGAGGGAGGCTTCCTGTAACTTTATTCTAATAGGGAACTTGCTCCCATGTGATCAGGTAGCTCACAGAAGCTGAGGAATAGAAGCTCAGAGAAATGAATGTTTCAGATACCAAGTGCCCTCCTTTCTCATGTTTTTAATATTTAATATTTTTGGAATCATTCCTTTTCCACTACTACTACAGCCCACGTTCAGGCCTTAATAACTTAGTGTATTGAAAAGCCTCAATGCTTTTATCTATCCTCCCTCAAATCTACCAAATTCACAATGGTAAAAATCACCCAGGCAGGATTTTTCACCCTTTGAGTGAGAATTTTACAAGGAGCTCCCAAATGCTACCAAACCAAATAAAAACTCGCTCTTTGAAATACCAGGGGCCTTCTTCTATAATAGACTTACAGCAAATTCTAAGGACGCAAGATGCTTTACTTGGGGTTTGAGAATTACGAGGCTTTGGGATAAGGACTTTCATATCAGACAATGAGTACATCATCAACGAACACTAACAAGTAACATGTTTACCTTTGAGGAGTGAGAAAAATCACTTGGACTTACTTGGCTCCCTGCTATTACAGAAAACCTGGGCATGGGGAGCAGGCCATTCATTACCGACAAGGCATAATGCACACGTACAAAATACACCATGGGCAGGAAACTGGAGTATTGATAACTTCATGCTCCCAACCACCTATGACCATTCACATCACACATACTTTACAATACGAGTGGCTGATTCTCTTCTTGCTTCCTCCCAACTCCTGCCTTTTTTTTTTTTTTTTTTTTTTTTTTACAAATCACTGTCCTCTTAGAGAATGAGATGTTGGGTAAGGGTAGGACAGGATTGAAGAAAGCTGAAGGGAAAACTTTTGGAGCAATGTTACCTGAAGACCGATCTTAAATGCAATGAAATCCCTTTGTCTGCATAACCTAAGTTATGGGGAGAATAGGATTTGACTTCTAACATGACAGAAACATTGATTGGTACTGGAAAAACAAGGTGTGGCTGTGTAACTAGAAAGGCTAGAGGTACGTTTCGGTGGAAAGCTCTTTCCTAGATGCTTGCTCAGGACGCCTACCTTGGTTGGGAATTCCCCAGTTCAGGTTTTCCCCTGGGATGAGATTCTTGTTGAATGGAAGGGAGTTATGAAACTGGGTTTCCTCTGTTTACTATGAAAGTTTTAATTTAAAGGACTTTAATACTTCAGGCATTTCCTTTTTTTTACTGTGGTGAAATACACATAACATGAAGTTTATCATTTTAACCATGTTTTCAGTATACAATTCAGTGGCACTAAATACATTCACAATGTTGTACAACCATCACCTCTCTCCACTTCCAGAACTTTTTCATCATCCCAAACAGACTCTTGGAATCCATTGAACAATAATAAGTTCCCATTTCTCCTTTTCCCAGGTCCTGGTAACATTTATTCTACTGTCTCCATGAATCTGCGTATTCTAGATATCTCATATAAGTGGAATCATATAATATGTGTCCTTCTGTGTCTGGCTTATTTCACTTAGCCTAATGTCTTCCAGGTTCATCCATGTGGCGGCATGTATCAGAATTTCATTCCATTTTAAGGCTGAATAATATTCCATTATATGTATATGCCACATGTTGATTATCTGCTCATTTGCTGACGGAGATTTGGATTCTTTCTACCTTCCGACTGTCATGAATAATGTTGCCGTGAACATCTGTGTACAAGTATCTGTGTGAGTTTTGGCTTTCAATTCCTTTGGGTGTAGACCTAGAAGGGGAATTGCTGGGTTACATGGTAATTCTGTGTTTAAGTTTTGGAGGAAATTTGGGCTCTTTTAAAGAGAGTGTAAATCACAGAAGCAAACTCTTTTCAGAACCTGAGATTTTCAAACCCAAATAAGAAGTGTCAATTGGATTGAGGAAGGAAAAGTGTGATTGGTGACTCAGATGTGAGCAGTTTTGTGAAGGGGTGGAGACAGAAGCCAGATGGGAGTGGACAGGCAAGTGAAAGGGAGGAGGTAAACTAAGACAGCCATTTGTTCAACTCTTGAGAATTTGGACTGTGAAAGGTAGGAGAAAGGTAAGGTAGTCACTGGAGGGACAAGTTGAGGACAGACTTTGTTAAGATGGGAGAATCGTGAGCATGTCTAAGTGCTTACAGGTGAGGTAGGAAAGGAGTGGTGGTGGAGATTCAAGGTCTCCAAGAAGGCAGTGGTGGGAGCCGCCTTGGCCTGCACTGAGGATCTACCTGTGTGTCCTGAGAGCGAGGTGCATGTAGGTTTAATCATTTGAAGATACATTTTGAGTTTAGCAATTTGGAGGAATATGAAGTGAAATGCTATCTGGATAGAGGAAGGAAGGCTTGAGTCCCCAAACTAAAAATAGGGCAGAAAATGCTAAATGCCACAAGGGAAAGACACAGAGATGGTGTTATGATTTTCAGCAGAGGGAGAAAGTACTGCCAGCTGCGGAGGACCAGTCATAAGGGAAGACTTCACCAGAGTGTAGACTATTTGAGACTATTTGAGATCTAGGTAGACAGTCGGCAAAGTGGTGGTGAAGGTCATGTGTTCTACAGGATACTTAGGTGGACTATGAGAAATGGGCGTGGTGGTCAAATTAATTTAGAAAATGCTATATATAGGGAAACCATATTGTACAACAGGAGGCAATTTGAAAGCGACAGGATCAATTATGCCAGGACAACAGGTGTAAACTGGGATTACCCCAGCCAAACTGGGATGAATGGTTACCCTCATTCTATGTTATATTTCCCTGTTGGAGACGTAAACGAACATTACGATTTTAGAAGACTCTGAGAAGTACCACAGTGAAAAATCTTGTTTTATACTGATTAGTGCAGCATTTCCCAGATTTACTCAATCACGGAACCCCCACCTTGCTTTTTCATCTCCCTCCCCCGCAGGACACATATTGGCACCTAATAAGTGCTCCAAAGACAGAAAATTGAAAGATGTGGGAATCAGGGAGGATTTGGTCTGGCATAGAGAGAGCAACGGAAGATGAGATTACGAAGGTGGGTAGAGCCACATCCCAGCCGCCTTTGAGAGAATTTATACTTGATGCAAGCCATTTCTCACAGCAGCAAACGGAATATGTGCCTACAACCAGAAATGAATTTCAAAGAATCCTGAATCTCAGGAGGGTAATATGGTATATTTTTCCTTGCTTTCCTATTTCTATTCTTTCCTTAATCTCTCAGATTATGGGAGAAGAAAAACTCTTGTTTATAGAGACTTGCTTCCATTCATGGTGTATTAAGGGCTGAGTTATAAAACTATCTGTAGTCATGTTTTCTTTTCTTATTCTGGTTTCATTTGTGATGTCTGAAGAATAAACAGATGGAGGAATGCTAGGTTTTGAAAAGAAAAGTCATCTATATTCAGTTTGCTATTGTGGGTGTCACATTCTAAGATGTAGATTTGAATACAAAGAATTTGCCTGGTTAGAGCAGCAGTGGTAATAAAACAAACATCAGTGACTATCTTACATGACCATGTTATACTTTGGCAACCTGATTTATAGGACAATAGATAAGAATAGATAAGAAACAGTCAAAAATTAAACTCCTTGAGAGGCTAAAACTTATGGCAAAACTCTACAGACACTAAGAGCCACAGACAAAGAATGACGCCCCTTACTCATTTGCACACACTTCCAGTAAATTTAGTAACCCAGATTTCTAGCACACAATAAATTTAACAGCAAATTAAAATGGAAGGAAAAATTAACAGTGGTCGGTACATTTAAGTGAAAAGGAAAAGTGTAATACTATAAAAAGTCAACGAAAGGACTAACATAGTGTAAGTTTCTGAAGGCATCATTTTAGAGGCAAAAAGTCAACCAAATCTCAACCGTACCCTCTAGAATACCATTCGGTTTTACGATAGAATCATACTTATTCATAAGGATTATTTGATTCATTAAAGGATGTTATTTTGATCCATTACTCTAAGATAGTAAGAAAGAATATGTGACATTTTGGAAAGATCTCAACCCATTTTGTGATTTTAAAGGTTTGGTCATTTAAAAGTATCTGTTATCTGGGGGAGACATTTCATAAATCTGATATTCTGTTCAGGTGCCGTTTTGTTTAGAAAGAAGTTCATTGTCAGTTTTCTTCCCAACTGCATTTCAACATCAATTATTAATCCTGTAGGTTTAGACAGGCAGGAGGATCAACATGGCAACAAAGTGTTTTGAAAACAGCCTCTTGTGATTTGAAGATTAAACAAATCATTAAATTAAATTACTCCGCAATCAAATGTTTATAACTGTTTAAAGTTGGCCAGCCAGTGGCACTCTATAAAGGAACACCGGCTAAATTATGCCATAAAATACAGCAGCTAAACTCTATCTTATCACCTTAAAAGCCACTTGCGGTTCTTATATGGGAATGCTGGCTGTTGGGGTTGGCGGTGTATAAAGAAGCAGCTGTGGGCATTGTATCAGCTGCTCTTCGGGAAGCAGAGGGCCAACGGTGCAGTTTCCAGGGAGCTCTTTTTTCTCCTTAATATTTGATTTTGGATTGTTTTTTCCTACTTTAAAGACAACCGGCAATTTTTACCTCATCAGAAAGTAAGTAAAAAGCTATCCTGAAGGTAAACATGAATAGAGGTTGGAAGTTTTGAAAATTAATACTATTTAATGCTCAGTTTGCCATTGTTGAAAATAAGAAAACACAGTTTGTAACATATGGTCATTGTCCCTATTTCTTGGCAAACAATAGCATTTTCCCTTCCAATTCCAAATTGAGCTAGACAGCTGAAAAGTGAATCATACTAGAAAAGTACATTTCCTCTCATATAATCAGAACATGCTAAGATTTATCAGTCTCTTGTCTCATAATTTAATGAGGTTTGCTTTTATTCATTCTTTGTCAGAAATATACATGGATTTCTTTAAAAAAAAAATGTGTCTCTAATGTATTAGCGAACTCTGCGAATTAAAAAAAACACAAAAAACCTAGCTATAAAAGGCTACTTTAAAAGCATGCAGGACACTCTATTGACTGGTAACTTGAATAGGAGACAAATAAACAAATAAGACTCGTAATTTTCAGCCCAGCTCCCCATCCTCTGGGGAGCAGAGAGGGGATGGAGATTCAGTTAATAACCAATCATGCCAATGTAAGAAAGCCTTCATAAAAACCCATGAACCGTGTGTGGGGTTCAGAGAGCTGCTGGGTCGGTGAACACATCCACGTGCTAGAAGGGTGACACATCCCAACCCCCTGGGGACAGAAGCCCCTGCTCTCAGGATACTTCCAGACCTTGCCCTATCTATCTCTTCAGCCAGCTATTCATCTATATTCATCTTAGCCTTTATTATATAATAAGTGCTGGCTTAGGGGCATGATGGCTGCCATTTCATGAGAGAAGTTGTGAGGGACACAAAACTTATCTAATCCATTGAGTTTGATTTTTTTTTTAAAGTAATAGAATTTTAGGGTTTGAAAAAATTTCAACGTGTGGTCCTGGACCAGAAGCATTGGTATCACCTGGGAGCCTGACAGCATTACAAATTCATGGATCTCACCACCCTGGGACATCTGAATCAGAATTTATGGGGTGGAGCACAGGAATCTATGTTTTATAAAGCTCTCATAGGTGATTCTGATGCATATTGAAATTTGAGATCCCTCTGACATCACTGCTGAGTGTCGTTGACCCAACACATTGAATATATAGAGGGGCATTCATTATCTTCCATGCAACCCATTCCATAGTTGGACAATTTAATTTTTCTGAGGTAAATATTCTGAGTATAGGGATGGTATCTTTTGTGGTCAAAATTTTGCTCATTAGGAGCCATCCAAACAAGTCCAGTCCCCTGTCCTTTGTTGGGACATGAGATACATTCTGGTTTTGAATGCCCGCCCTATCATTACTGCATGTGTGATTCGGGGCACGTTATCTGACCTCTCTGAGCTTTAGTTTCCTCATCTGTAAAGGAAGAATAATATTAATATCTGCCTTCTAGGGTGGTGGTGAGGACTGAGACACTGCATTCTCGTAGCACATAATGAGCATTCAGTAGATAGTAGTTGCTTATGATTATTATTTTAAGTAATAACCCTTTAAAAATTTTAAGACAACTCTTATGTTCCTTCTAAGTCTGTTTCTCTCCAAGCTAGATGTCCCCAGGTCTCTCCACCATTCATATCATGAATTGACTTTGGTTTCTCCCACCATTCTGATTGCTTTTCTCTAAATACCCGTCAGTCTCTAGGTCAATGTCCCTTCCAAAATATGGCTCCCCAGATGGAGGTAGCTCTATATTCCAGGTCACATCTGATCTCTGCATTGTTGAATATTATGATGGTCTCTTTACGTCAAATACTATTCTTCTGTCAGTGTAGCCAGACTTAGGTATTTTGACAGTCATTTCATCCTTTGGACTCATATTGATCTTGCTTTCAGCTAAAACACTGAAGTATTTTAAAATAAATATTATTTTTAATAACACAAATGAGATAGCTTCAATAAGCAGAAAGAGAACAATAATGTCACCAATACCTACTGTACAGAGAGAACTATGGTTAAAATTTGGTATGCACCTTTCTAGACTATTAGAAAAATCATGCTACGTAATGAATTTTTGGGGGGACATAGCCAAGAGCAAGGATTTTGAAATAATGGCTAGCTGTGTAACATATGAAATTCATATAATTTCTCCTAATCCCATTTCTCACTGATAAAATGAAAATAATAACATGTACCTTATTAGTTGTGAGATTTAATGACATGCTGTTTATAAACAACAAAACAAGATTTCAGAAAATGGGACCCTATTATCATCCTAATAATTACATGAATTACGTGTATGTTTAATAAAAAGTAGAATTATATCTTCTGACTTACCACCTTTTTTCAGTCAATGATATCTGTAAACAAATCTCTATTTTAATACATTTATTTTTTGACTTTTTTATTTTGAAATTATTATAGACTCACAGAAGATACAAAAATATTACAGAGTGGTCCTCTGTACCCTTCAGTTAGCTTTCCCCAATGTTAATATCACCTTATCTAACTATAGTACATTATCATAATCAGGAAATTGCCATCAATAGAACACAATTAAGTAGACTATATAGATCTTACTTGCACTTCACCAGTTTCAATAAATTTATTTTTACAAAATCATTTTAAATTGCGGCATATATATAAAACATAACTCATAAACCCAATTTGGGACATTTTGTGTGCATATACATACATGTGTGGGTGTGTGTGTGCGTGTGTGTGTTGCCATTATTAACAATGCTGATGACAGTCTCTTCAATATGTGTTGAGAAGACTAGATAGTTACATGCAAAAGAATGAAATTGGACCCCTACCTTACACCACTCACAAACATTAACTTGAAATGGACTAAAGACTTAAATGTAAGACCCAAAACTGTAAAACTCCTACAAGAAAACGCAGGGAAAGCTCCTTGACATTGGTCCAGGCAACAATTGATTGGATATGACACCAAAAGCACATGCAACAAAAGCAAAAATAAACACGTGGGACTACATCAAACAAAAAGCTTCTGCACAGTAAGGGAAATAATCAAAATGAACAGGCAACCTACAGAATGGGAGAAAATATTTGCAAACCATCTATCTGATAAGGGGCTAATATCCAAAATATATATAGATAGAGACTCCTACAACTCAACATCAACAACAGCAAAACAACTTCATTGAAAGATATGAATAAATATTTCTTCAAAGAAGATATACAAATGGCCAACAGGTATACGTGAAAAGATGCTCAACATCACTAATCATCACGCTAACGTAAATTAAAGCCACGACCACCTCACATCTCTTAGATGTCTATTATCAAAAAGCAAGAGTAAGTGTGGATGCGGATGTGGAGAAAAGGGAACACTTGTGCACTACTGGTGGGAATGTAAATTGGTATAGCCATTATGGAAAACGGTACGAAGGCTCCTCAAAAAATTACAAATAGAACTAACATATGATCCAGCTATTCCACTTCTGGGTATTTATCCAAAGGAAATGAAATCAGGATCTTGAAGAGATACTGGCACTCCCATGTTCATTGTAGCATTATAACCAAAAATATACAAATAAAGAGTACAATTCGCCCACCATGTCCTCAGGCTTCACATCTGCAGATTCAACCAACCTCAGATTGAAATATTTAAAAAGAAAAATCCCAGAAAGCTTTAAAGAACAAAACTTGAATTTACCATGTGCCGAGCACTATGCTGAATTTATGTGAAGTGATCTGTAGGTGTAAAACTTTTAAAACAATACACTTTTTAAAACCCTGCTGTAGCCTATATACAAATATAGGTTATATGCAAAAGCTAAACCATTTTATATAAGGGACTTGAACATTTGTGGATTTCAGTATCCATGATTTTAGTATCTGCAGGGGTGGGGGTTAGGGGTAGGGAGTGGGGTCCTAGAACCAATCCCACGTAGATATTGGGGGGATGACTACAGAATGGTGGCTGCCCAGGGCCGGGGATCAGGGAAGTAAGGAAATATTGGTTAAAGGGTACAAACTTCCAGTTACAAGATGAGTAAGTTCTGGGGAATCTAATGTGCAACATGGTGACTATAGTTAACAATACTACATTACATACTTGAAAGTTCTTAATGAGTAGATCTTAAATATTATAACCACAAAAAAAGAAAAAAATGGTAATTGTGCAAGGTGAACAATGTGTTAACTAACCTTACTGTGCTAATCATTTGTCAATATATATGTATCAAATATAATATTATGCACCTTAAACTTTCATGTACCATTTCAATACAGCTGGAAAAAAATGCTGTGGTTAACACTCAAGTAGTTAAATACTTATGTGCATATCTGATTATTTAATTAAGAAAAAATTCCCGGAAGTGTAATGATTTGGATAAAAGGGCTGCATGGTTTATGATTTCCAATACACATCACCAAATTGTGGCAGAAGGACTTACCCATTCACACTTGGACATGAACTATAAAAGAATGCCTATTTCTTCACATCCTCGTCGGCATGAGAATTACCATTCTTCCTATCTTTATCAATTTGGTATATTGAGGGATTACTATTTTAATTTTAATTTACTTGATTAATAATGACAATAAAGTTTTGTTTATTAATAATTTATATGTTTTGTCTGTATGGTTGTTACTTCAAGCCAATTCAAGTCTGTCTCTCTCTCTCTCTCTCTCTCTCTCTCTCTCTCTTTCTCTCTCTCTCTCTCTCTCTCTCTCTCTCTCTCGCATGCCTCTCCCATCCTGTATTTGTACACAGTGTTTTTTTATGGGCCAGAGTGCAGGAACTTACTTTTTCCCCTTTGTAATCATCTTGTTAAATTCAGCCCAATGTTTCAGCTTGTTGGATCCTGATTTTCTCATCCTGTGTTTGCTGTCCTTCCTGGTTTGTTTTTTACTGCAAAGCTGATAAATCTGCAAAACATCTTTTTATTCTCATTTTCCAGAACTGTGTGAAGGGCAGGCCTTTGCCTAGAGTCTGTGGCCCTCCCTGAGGAACTGACCCTGCCGTAACATCAATCCATTGATGAGATGGGTTTACAGGGTTACTTACTAGTAAACAGAGTTGTCAGCACCCCCCTGGATGATGTTGGAATCCCCAGCGTTCAAATGTTCTCTCAGCCTCAGAGGCTGAGCACTGCAACTGCGTGTTGAGGTTCACGGAAGCAAAAGGATGACAGAGTTTCAATTTCTCCTTTGGCTATAAATTTCCAAAAAGTTGGTGATAGTATCTCACTCACCTCTATGTGTCTTTCCTCATCCCTCCCCGTTTCTTGTTCATAGCAGTCATTCAATGAACGTGTCTAAAATCGAATATAAATTTTCCTGGCTGCTTTGCACATAGGGACAAATGATTCACCTCCTTTCCTTTCCCCACCCTCCTCTGCCCCCAGGTAGGCCTATCAATCCCACATCAAAGTAGCAATATCTGCACAATAAAACTTCAATGAACTGGACTCCAACAGGAGTCCTCGTGTTATACATTCCCTAGCTGAAAAAAGAGGAGAATTGCATGAAAAATCCTTATACTCTCTATTTTTTTTAAAGAGTAATTTCTTATTTGCATAACTTGTACAATGATGGAGCTACAGGAAGAATTTAGTTTTGAAAGATGAAACTGAGGCACTGGTAGTTTCTAGGTCATAAAATAAAGATGAAATTATCTGATCCTTTAGTGAGAAAAGCATGCCAATACACTTTTCAAATATTTCCAAGAGGACTTGAAACTTAAAAATAAATTTCTGGTTATTCAAAACACATCAGTCTCAAACATTCTAGTTAACTGAGGCTACTGATGTTCTTTCTTCTCTGAAGTGTAGCACCATTGTGGTTTCGGACCACAAGCATTTTGATCATTCATTTATTTGCCCAAGTTTAAAATCTTCATTTCTTGCCTAAGCACTTTACAAGCTGTCTCACTGAATCCTCACAACAAAGAAATGCACAGAACCTTTTTAGAAGAAAATAGTTCACATGGACTTCTAATGTTGAGGTCAATTATTTTTAATATCATACTTTTACAATACGGACAGCGATGAAACTAGATTTAAATTCATAATACTTACAGCTCTCAATAAAATAACAGAACTAAGAGAAATTTAAGAATCTAATACAAATAAAATTGCAAAACAGTGTAATTCAGATGAACAATTATATGCTTGATGTGATGGATGGTCTTGTTTGAACTCTGGGTTCAATATAGGAAAGAAATATTTACATTAACTTGATTCTTTTGATTTTTGAGCACTAGGAACCTTAGTTTGTATCATTATCATTAGTTTTCCACTTAATCAATAAGTGGAATCTTGTTTTTAACACTGAACCAATCATTTGAATATTGCAACCCCAAAACACTACTAAGACATTTTAAAAAGTTGTTTTATAACAAATCCTTCACTGTGTGTTTGCTATTATTTTTACTGCTAATAAAAATACGTACAAACCGTGACCCACAGTATATACTCCTAGGTTGAATATATTCCTGACTGCTGTGGGTGGGTTCTTTGAATCTGGTTTCCCTTTAATACCATACACTGTGTGATGGCTGGGTTTCCCCACCATTTTCTCTACTTAAATGACTCTGAACCTCTAATTTGTGCTACTTGCCTAGAGGTCTTTTGGCTTTTCATGTGGTGAGCATGAGATTATAAACACGAATAGGCATGAGCACTAATATTATCTGGTGGTGGTTATAGGAAATTCATCTAGACAATCTCAGCAAATGTTTATATTATACTTTTAAATTTTTCATTGAAGTGAAAATTCCAAATGAAAAATTTCTAAGACAACTTTACAGGGGTTGACACAGGTATGTGTAATCATCACCACAATAAATTTTAGGACATTTTAGTTACCTCAAAAAGAAATCCTGTACCCTTTAGCTATCATCATCCCATTCCTTCATCTTCCTCCGCCTCTCACACCAGCCCTAATGAAACACTACTTTACTTTCTGTCTCTATAGATTTTTCCATTGTAGACTTTAATATGAACAGAATCATATAACATGTGGTCTTTTGTGATTAGGTTTTTTTCCTTTAGTATAAAGTTTTCAAGGTTCATCCATGACTCTTGTATCAGTACTTCATTTCCTTTTATGACAGTCATATTCTATTGTATGGATGTTGTGCAGTTTGTTTATCTGTTCATCAGTTGACGGACATTTGGGTTGTTTCCATCTTTTGGCTATTATGAGTAATACTGCTATAAACATTCACGTACAAGTTTCTGTATGTACATATGTTTTCATTTCTCTTAGGTATATACCTAGGAGTGGAATAACTGGGTCAAATAGTAGCCCTATGTTTAATTATTTGAGGACATGCTATACCATTTTTCAAGTGTTTCACCATATTACATTACCACCAGCTGTACAGAAGGCTCCAATTTCCCCATGTCCTTGTCAACACTTGTTATTATCTGACTTTTTTATTTTTTATCTAGTGGGTGTGAAGGAAAATCTCATTGTGGTTCTAATTCTCTTGTAAACTCTGCTCAGTACTAATTTTGTTTGCCTATTTTTGTTTTATCATTTTTGCTGTTTTTTTTTTTTTAAATGGAAATCATTCCTTGGTGTTTTATTTGAACATTCTAAACTTAAATGCTTCATCAGACTATTTCATAAATTATTTTCACCTGCAGAAAATTCATGTTCTCATTTAGTCTTTCTTAGTGTTATATTTCCTCACATATTTTGGAGGAAAGTATTTCCACACATATTTTCAGTGTTAGGCGCATTTTCAGTTAGAGGTATCTTATTAAGACCCTCCCCACACTGTGCTCACATCTCCCTCTCCAACATTTTGGAGGTGGCTTCAGCAGGCTTATCATATACCTTTATCCAGAACCGATGTTATAATGGCATTTTGAGGACTCACCTTAATATTGGGAATATTGCAGAGCCAGTTTGTGAACTAGCAGGAGACTTTATCAAGAACCTGTATTTGGTCTGTGGACTTTCACCTTGTTAAAAGCATAGCTCTAGTTGTTGGTCAGTAGTAGTTTTTTTCCAGTTTTCTTTCACAGTTCACAGGCCACATGGTCAGAGGAGCTAATAATATAAAGGATTGAGAATAGAGTTGGAAGTGGGGGAGAGAGAGTCCAACTTGCTCTTAACTTCAAATATTGAAACTGTCATATGTCCACCAGCTACAGTTCTGTTCAGAGCTTTATGTTTCTTTTGTTGTTTTTGGTCTATAAAGATGCTCATTTTATTTTTGTACCAGTTTTCTTTTTAAAACTTTCTATTTTATATCCCTTTTAATGTGGTTGGAGCAGAGAGGGTGTATTAAAGGGTGGATTTCTTGCATCATCTTGACAACAAGTCTCGCTTTACTTAAGGAAGGAAAGCTGGGGGCTGCGGTAATCTTGCAGCAGAAGCCAGAGAGTTAACAGTTCTCCACATGAGAAGGAGAGTGGATATTTTGTTTTTGCTTTTCCAGCATTCTTTCTTACATTAGGTAACCCCAGCTTTCCTTTGGGAAACTCCCCTCCTTTCTGACATCCGTCAATATGATTTGAGGTTTGGCTCATCCAAACCCCATAACATCAGTATGTAATTCAAGGCCTGGCCACAGTCATTGGTTCAGGGATGAGCAAATAATCCAAGTTGTCCAATGAGATCCCTATTTGTTATTTTCTATTAGAAAGAGATCTACTTTCCTTTTCGTATCTCTGGCTCCCAGAATCCTCACCTGTAAAATGGGGGCTAATAATATCTGTTTCAGAGAATCAGGGACTAGGAGTAAATGAGATTAAAGCATTTAGCACAGAGCCTGGCATGTATTGGCTTTGATGATCATCATTGTTAATATGATTTCATGTGAAATTTGGAGAAGGGAGAAATCACCCCGTACTGATTTGGTCTTGGAGGGATTCATACAGAAGGCAGGATTGTAAGTGGATTTTAAGGGATAATGAAGTGTTTGAGGGAGAGGAACACAGAAGAAGCATTATTCAGAGGTAGGACAACATGGCAGTGGGCTACAAGGAATTGTGAGAAGGACTGTCAGGTGAAAGCTGAGGGTGTGGCAGTGGAATACATGTGGGAACCTTGCTGGGACCTGAACTAAGGAGTTGACTTTGATTTGCAGGATATTGGGAAACCAGAAAAGATTTTGGATTGGAAAATAATATGACTGGTGTGGTATGGCTTATACTGAAATAACTCTTCCATAGGCAGAGAAGAATGAGCAGTCACCCAATGTGCTCCTTCACTGTAATCCTTTGATGATTTAAACCCCAAACACAAAGCCAAACACATATAGGAGATGGTCTAGGAGCATGAAGGAAGAAAGTGAAGCAGGAAAACATTTTCCTCCACCCCTACTAGACTCAGCTCATGTTTTAGTTTTTGTGTGGTGACTAAATCAGCTTTCCTTCATCTCTAGACATCGTCCCGAGAGAGAGAGAGAGAGAACGTGTACACTACATTTTTCATACAGATTTGTACAAAATTACACAGCAATTTTAATGATTTATGAATTTGTAATAGTCGGTTGTGTCTACATCTCTTTTACTATTCTTTCCTTAAATAAATAGATCATTGTGAAGACTCCAGCAAGATGTGGGCAAATCAAACCTAGCCTGAAATATCTGAAGACATGGCATCAAATGGCTAGACTGGAGCAGTGATTGTTCCCTTTCAAGAAGAAGTGTGTTCCACACTTTGCTACAGTTGTCATTATTCCCTGTTATTCCACAACCTTGAGCCTGTGTGTCAATGGCATTTATCATCACACTAGTGCTATTGTTTTGCTTCTACTCAGTTCCATACATTGATTTTTCATTCCCTACTTGGCCTCTATAGGCATTTTGGCTTGTGACTCATGGATAAAACCAATTTCAATTTTTCCTGTCTGAAGTTGAATTTTTAATAGGTATTTCTTCTAAGTATTCTAAGACAAGCTAAAAAGCAGCATTAATTATCCTAAATACTGAACAGCTGAGGTCAGGCCAACTCTTGGTTGTAACTCATGTATACCACCTTTCTTGGACAGGCTAATTTTGTGCATTCATTGAGAGAGGGGAATCTGCCAAGAGTTGTTTTCTATCTGATGGCAGGCCAACAGATGCTGTGAAATCATGCCAACATGTGCCAAACTGTCACTTCTGCATCCCTGTCTATCAGGGAGTTCATTGTACAAGTCTCTTGCCTACTGTTATGTCATATTTAGTTGCTCAGATAGATAAAGGTTCATGCCCAGATGAATAAATTCTTAGGAAAATGCTATTTTTGCCCAATCCTCTAAACCACATATGAGTGACAAATATTTCCATAGGATTAATGAATAGGTGTTTCAGTCTCCTCCGCCCTTATTAAATACTAGCCTTTTCTTTCATACTTGGAACTCTGTTGAATTTGTGGATGAGAAATATTTTCCATATGTAATGAATCCAAGGACTTTTTAACCTATTAGATTTTGTTGCATATGTTGGTCACTCTTAAATCTAACCAAGAATCAAATATCCTCAGAATCTCATACTCCTTCATTTAGAATATTTTCATATTTTGAGTAATATACATAGAGAATGTTTCTTGATAAGATCAAGAATTGACCAAGGGAATCATGTAGCTTTAGCCATCCTTGTTTTTATGATTTGCCAAAAATTTTTTTTAACTTCATAGAAACCACATAGAAACCAAATGACTTGGTTTTCTTTCCACTTCTCTAGGCAACAAACCAATTTTTTAGTTTCCATGGACACCCAGTTGAGCAACAGTAGTTAGATTTGTAAAAACTGGTATCTGACTTGGAGTTTGATGGTGATCTACCAATCAGCATTGGGATGGCAACTCCGCCTTGACCTCTGAGGCACTGATATGCATGAGACTGCATGTGGGTATCTGGACAGTGTCAAGTCATTCTCCTCTCTACTTCACCAGTTTCTTAATTTGTGGAGGTTCACAAATGATGACGGATCTTGTCTTGATATCTCAGTAGTTAGAAAGCTCCAAAATAAAGCAGTGGGAATGGTAATAACATAGATCTGGTTGAAATAGATTTACTTTCCACTTAGTTAAGCAAGAGGCCTCACATACTGATGGCTACGTTAACTCATTTGAGAAATAATACATACTTGGAAATCCTTGTGGAAAGCCCAAATGTACTTGAAATGAGAGAAGTCATAGATTTATGTTTTAGTACATATGAAGGATAGCTTTGAATCTAGGCAGTAACTAGAAAGTCTGTCCTTTCAGGCTCAGCAGTAATATAAGAAAAGATTGAATTGAATTGTCCTGTACCATGTACTAATTCTCCAGGGCCTGTTCCCTCTTAGCTTAGGATAAATGAGTGATTATTTGAAAAGATTAATTTGGTTTCCAGGTTTTGAATATGTTGTTTTTTGCTTTTGCTTGCATCTGTAAAATTCTCCATTTGCCAGTTGCTCCAAAATTAACAAATTAAAAAATGGAACCCATATAAATATGGACAGATAATTTTTGACAAAGAAGCCAAAAACATACAGTGGAGAAAAGACAGCCTCTTCTACAAATGGTGCTTGGAGGATTGGAAAGCCATGTGCAAAAGAATGAAACTAGACTGCTATCTGTCACCATGTGCCAAAATTAACTCAAACGGATCAAAGACCTAAACGTAAGACCTGAAACAATAAAATGCATAGAAGAAAGCAAAGGTACTAAATTTATGGACCTTGGGTTCAAAGAGCATTTTATGAATTTGACCCCAAAGGCAAGGGAAGTAAAAGCTGAAATAAATGAATGGGACTACATCAAACTAAAAAGCTTCTGCACAGCAAAAGAAACCATCGACAAAATAGAGGCAACTAACTGAATGGGAGAAGATTTTTGCAAACAACGCCTCTGATACGGGGCTCATATCCAAAATATATAAGGAACTCATACAACTCAACAACAACAAAAACCCCAAACAATCCAATTGAAAAATGGGCAGAGGACCTAAATAGACATGTCTTCAAAGAAGACATACAAATGGCCAATAGACATATGAAAAAAATGTTCAACATCACTAATCATCAGAGAAATGCAAATAAAAACCAAAATGAGATATTGCCTCACACCAGTTAGAATGGCTATCATCAACAAGACAAATAGTAACAAGTGTTGGAGAGGCTGTGGAGAAAAAGGAACCCTCATAAACTGTTGGTGGGAATGCAGATTGGTGGAGCCACTATGGAAAGCAGTGTGGAGGTTCCTCAAAAAATTAAGCATAGAATTACCATTTGACCCAGCAATCCCTCTCCTGGGTATCTACCCCAAAAATCTGAAAACATTTATCCGTAAAGATATATGTGCTCCGATGCTCACTGCAGCTTTATTTACGGTGGTCAAGACCTGGAAACAACCAAAGTGCCCTCCGATAGATGATTAGATAAAGAAGATGTGGTATATATACACAATGGAATACTATTCTGCCATAAGCAAAGATGAAATAGTTCCATTTTCGACAACATGGATGAATCTTGAAATTATTATGCTGAGCAAAATAAGTCAGACAGAAAAAGTCGAGAACCATATGATTTCACTGATATGTTGTATATAAAACTGAAAACAACAAAGGAAAAGACAAACAAATGAAGAAACAAAAACTCATAGACATAGATAATAGTTTAGTGGTTACCAGAGGGTAAAGGGGGAGGGATGGTAGAAGAGGATAAAAGGGATCAAATATATGGTGATAGAAAGAGAACTGACTCTGGGTGGTGAACACTATGTGATATATAGATGATGTATTACAGAATTGTACACCTGGAATCTATGTAACTTTACTAACAATTGTCACCCCAATAAACTTTAATTAAAAAAAAGGATCCTGCAGACCATTAATCAGTGTTGTAAATGTTGATTTAAAAGGCATTGAAAAATAGTGAAAATGATAGTATAACTGGCATTAGGGGACACAACTCATTCTAGGTATTCATTTCTTTTTTCAGTCTCTGTTTCCACATCCATAAAGGAAGGGCATGGTTGCTAATATTCCTTCTAGCACTAATTTTCTACTACTACATGAAAAATCTATTTTTGATTCTACATACAACAGAGGCCATGTCATGATCTTGAGAGATCCAGCTCTTCACAGGAATAAAACCTTCAAATTCACAGCCACAGGAAATTGGACAAAGGAATTGATTTTGTACTTTCCAAAAGAGCCTCTCATCACTTCTGTTCCTCTTTGTACTATGGAAAGTTTCTATGAGTACTACAGAAAATGGATTTCTGGGTAAAAAAGAGTGGCTATTTCTCAGGGAGTTTTATTTTGGGGTTGCTTCTAGTAATTTGAGGTAGACAAATAGGAAAGGAATTGTAAAACTTTTTTTAAAAGAAGAGATAGTAATAGACGGTAGTTAGTTACCGGAAATCACCCAAGGTTTTGTGAATATACAACAAACTGGTAATGTGAAGTGATATAGTTTGTCATTAGTAAATTAGGAATAGGAGAAAGATTTAGGAGAAATGTTATGGAAACACCATAGTTCCTTGGCAGGTCCTTTATTGTGTGCTAAGTTTTCCATCTCACTAAAGTAACCAGGGCAAATAAGAAAAGGCTTTCCAGGTAGAAGTAACACCATGAACAAAGATTAAGAAATGTAAGACACCATGGCATGTGGAGGCAGTGCAAGGAGCTTGCTTAATCCTCTTGAAGTGTAAAGTGTAGAAGGAGGCTAGATCATTCAGAGTTCAGGTGTAGTAACAGAAACCACTTTAACAATTTTAAGAGACCTGTGGAACAACATTGTGGACAAATGTGGAACAGAAACCAAATTAAGAGACAGTTACTCAAGAAGCTAAAATATATATGATGTCAGGGCTGAGGAGTGTCTATTGGCTTTGACGAGACATTTGATGTCCTCAGCAAAAGTAGAGCACAGGTTGAAGTGGGCCAACTGCAGTGGTTAAGGCATGAATGGGAGATGAGGAAGAGGAAGTGGGGTAACCTGTGTTTTCTGGGAGCTTGGCTCTGAAGGAATGAAAGGAGAGCTTTACCTGAAGAACACAAAATGGAGGGAGACTTTTGATCTTAAGCTGTAAGACTCTTAAACAGGTTTTGATGCAGAAGGAAAGGAGTAAATTGTTAGGTAAGAATTGAAGATACAGGAAACAGATGAATACTAGATACTTGATGCCTTCAGATTTGGAGGAGAAAGATCCAGAGTCTATGAAGCAATGCTGGCCTTAGATATATTTTTCTCTTATACAAGGCAGAAGGATAAAGCATGGGTGAAGAGATATGTTTGTAAATTGAAGGAAAGAAGGGAGTACAAATCACACCTAATAGATTATTTTCTTGATGATATATAAAAAAAAGCAAATTGTCTGCTGAGAGAGGGAGAATGTATTGGGGGTGAAATAGGGTGGAAGAGGAGATTTGAGGGAGAAATGGGTTTGGGGAAATGAGCCAGAAGTGATCAAAGGCCCTTATCAGAATTGCTAAGCAGGACTGACCTTGAAGAAGTGGGGAGATTTCTGAGGAAAGCCATAAAGTAATATCATAATTGTTATAACCTTGGGATCGTCGGTCTTTTATAGTGGTGGTGGGTATGAAAATGACAGTGTTCCTCTTTAAAATATATTTGTTTTGGAGCCATCCACTGATGTTTAGGTAAGACTTTTAAATCCTCCTCATCATCATATGTTAATCATCTATTAATAAGATTAATCTATTATTTTTACTACAATATTGAGTGTTTTGAATAGGAATAAGAAATGGCAGAAGTGTACCATTAAAGAAAGAATTTTCTAAGAATTTACATTTTGAAATACTCTTCTGTGACTGAAAATCATCACTTTAGGTTAAACCTGACTGAGGATTTGAGAAATCTACCCAAACAGATTGAGTAAGGACATAAAAAGATGCTCAAAATTATCAGTCATCAGGAATATGCAAAATAAAACCACAATGAGATACCACCACATACGTATTAAAATATCTAAAATTAAAAAGACTAAACATACCAGGTGTTGGCAAGGATGTGGAACAACTAGAACTCTCGTGAACTGCTGGTGGGAATGACAATGGTTCAACCACTTTGGAAAACAGTTTGTCAGTTTCTTAAAAAAACATATACACATTCTATGATCAAGACATTTGTCAGCAGGGTGTCAGGCGGGGTCTCTGGTCCCGCGCCCCACATAAGAACGTAGAACATGGTGAGGCCAGAAAGGAACACCCATGGAACCATAGATAGGGGAATCATACCACTATATTCTCGCTGGTGGCATCCACCTGTCTGCAATCCGCAATCCACAATCTGTCCTTGCTAGCTCCCATTTGCTGCTAGCGTAGCCATGACAGTCATATTAGTGGCCAGTGGCTCACTGGTTACAGCTAACGGCCAACTAGCCACAGCTGATGGCCATCCAATCATAGTTGATGGCTATTTACTACCCGAGTGAGCACCTTTCCATATGAGGGGGAGAGCCTGGAAACTGCACTCCTGGCTCTGTCCCCACAACATTCCATCCTCAGATGCTATAATATTTATGTAGAAGTCTTTATATAGATTACTGAAGACAAAAAGAAAATATGGCTATACAAAGATATACACAATCTTCATATCAGTTTTACTTGTAATAATCAGAAAATGAAAACAACAAAAACATTCATCAAAAAGTGAATGGATAAATAAATTGAAGTATATCTGTACAATGGAAGAAAAAGTAATAAAAGGAAATAACTATTGATTGCACAGCAACATAAATGAGTCTCAAAATAATTATGATTAGGGAAAGAAGTTAGGCAAAAGAGAGTACATAGTGTATTATTCCATTTATAAAATAGTCCAGAAAATCCAAACTAATCTATAGTGACAGAAAACAGATCAGAGTTGCCTGGAGATGGGGGTGGCGATGGGGGCGGGCAGGAGGGAGGGATTACAAAAGAGCACAAGAAAACTCTTTCGGGTGATTATTTTGATTGTAATAATGGTTTCACAGCTACAGTCATAGGTCACAACTTAGCAAGTTGTACACTTTAAATATATGTAGTTTACTGTACTTTAATAAAGCTGTTATGAAAAAATTACACATGTTCAAAACATTGAAGAATGATTTAATCTGTTTCTAACAGTAAATTTTTTGAACACTGTCTTAAAAATTATGTTTTTGAAGAGCATTTAATATCATTGAAAAATGCTCATAATATTCAGGGATAAGTGCTGTTCTGTTTTATATAGGTTCATTAATATGATACTGTGTTAAATAAAAAACAGGATACAAAAAAATGACATATAATTTAATATGATCCCAATTATGGTAACTCTCTCTTGTCTCTTATAACTGAAAGGAAATACCTCAAAATGTTAACATTGTTGTTTCTGTGAGGTGGAATGACATATGATTTTTATTTTCCTTCTTATGCTTTTGGGGCTTTTCTATAGTTGAGCTTTCATTGCTTTCACAAGCAAACACCCAATAAATGCTCTTTTATTTTATTTATTTATTTTTTATTAAATTTATTGGGGTGACATTTGTTAGTAAAATTATATAGGTTTCAAGTGTACATTTCTATAATACATCATTTATATACTGCACTATGTGTTCACCACCCAGTCAGTTCTCCTTCCATCATTATATATTTGACCCTCTGAATGCTCTTCTACCACCACCTCTCAACCTCCTTACCCTCTGGTAACCACTAAACCGTTGTAAGTGAAATCATATGGTTCGCAACTTTTTCTGTCTGACTTATTTCACTTAGCACGATAATCTCAAGATCCATCCGTGTTGTTGCAAATGGCAGTATTTCATCTTTTCTTATGGCTGAGTAGTATTCTATTGTATAACGTACATCTTTTTTATCCAATCATCTATCGAAGGACAGTTCAGTTATTTCCATGTCTTAGCCACTGTGAATAACGCTGCAATGAACATAGGAGTACATATATCTTTACAGATAAATGTTTCCAGATTTTTTGGGTAGATACCCAGAAGAGGGATTGCTGGGTCGTCTGGTATTTCTATTCTTAATTTTTTGAGGAACCTCCATACTGTTTTCCATAGTGGCTGCACCAATTTACATTCCACCAGCAGTGTATGAGGGTTTCTGTTTCTTCACAACCTCTCCAACACTTGTTATTACTTGTCTTGTTGATGATAGCCATTCTAACAGGTGTGAGTTGGTATCTCATTGTGGTTTTAATTTCCATTTCCCTAATAGCTAGTGAAGCTGAGCATTTTTTCAAATATCGGTTAGCCATTTATTTGTATTCTTGGGAGAAGTGTCTGTTCAGGTCTGTCCATTTTTTTTTTTTAATTTTTAGAAAAATTTTATTTCTCCTATTCCTCCACCTCTGGTAACCACCAGTAACCTATTCTTTGTTTCTATGAGTTTGTTTTTTTTCCAGATTCCACCTACAACAGCTATCATATGGTATTTGTCTTTCTCTGTCTGATTCATTTCACTTAGCATAATGCCCTCAAGGTCCATCCATGTCGTTGCAAATGGCAAGACTTCCTTCTTTTTTATGACTGAATAATATTCTATATATATACATATACACACACACTTAGGTTGTTTACACAGCCTATATAATTTCCACAGCCTGAATAATATTCTATATATATATATACATATACACACACACTTATATATATATATATACACACACACTTAGGTTGTTTCCACATCTTGGCTATTGTAAGTAATGCTGCAGTAAACATGAAGGTGCATATACTCATATATTTTCGAGTTAGTGTTTTCATTTTCTTCAGATAAATACCTAGAAGTGGAATTTCTGAAATATATGGTAATTCTATTTTTAATTTTTTGAAAACTCTCCATACGGTTGGAAAACAGTGGGTGCACCGATTTACATTCCCATCAACGTTGCACAGTGTTACATTTTCTCCACATCCTACATTGCAAAAAATGGGAAAGAAACAGAATGGAAAGAATGAAAAAAGTTGAAGAGACAGAACCCGAAGAACTTGTGGTGGAAAAAGCACAGAACTGATGCTAGTAAATGGGAATGTGGAATATTTCCTGAAGTGGAAGGTAATACAGATGCTGACAATATTGGGAACCTGAAGAAAATTTAGATTGTCCAGAATTTATTGAAACATTTCTTAATTCTGAAAGAGCTGGTAAAGAAAAAAATAGTACCAAATGAAAATCTTTATCTGACAGTCAATCTGATAGTACATCAAAGAAGAAAAGAAATGCTGTTGACAAACCAAGAGGCTTTGCCAGAAGTCTTGATCCTGAACGAATAATTGGTGCCACAAACAGCAGTGGAGAATTGATGTTTCTCATGGAATGGAAAGATTCAAACTTGAGAGATACACTTGGTGCTCGCAAAAGGTAGATATAAAGTGTTTTCAAACTGTAATTGCTTTTTTGTGAGAAAGACTAACTTGGCATTCTCGTCCAGAAAATAAAGTTCAATAATTCTTTCCATTGCTAGAGATACATAGACATAGAGCAGATTAAATACATATAAAATCTAGGTCTTGGTTTTTTGATTTATTAGTGTGAAGAAATAACTACATTCTAATGAAAATCAAGTTTGATATATTTGTTTTAAAGTAGTATTGGGGGAGCTGCGTATTTTTTTTTTTTTCATCTATAGCACTGGTTACTTTCAACCACAACAAAGCTTTCTTAGTTGCTTTCCTCATGAGAAAAACATATTTGATATTGTGGTATATAATTTCCTCTGTATTAGAGAACAGCTTTTCTACATGTAGGGGAAAATCTTATAGTCATCATTCAATAAAAATTTGTATTTAACTCGTATAAGCCTAATGACCTTTCAGGGGTTTTTTATTTGTTTTTTTATGTATGTATACATGAAATACACACATAAATGGTATTCTTTCCTCCCTCTCTTCCTTCCTCCCTCCTCCCGTCCCTTCTTTTCTTAATATTCAACAAAACAAAAATGCCATTCCACAACCATAATAATCCCATGTTTCTGGAATATTATCATTTTGAGCAACCTAAGAAATAGTTCAAGTTAAATTGAAAAATTCTTCTGAAGTCTTAATATTTCAAACTGAATAGATAATTCTGTAATGAATTGGACAATTTAAATTGGACAATTTAAAAGCAGCCATATCAGAATCCACAACTATATCTACAGTCATATAAATACAAGTTTATTTGCAAAACCTCTGACAGGAAAAATTTATCTCTACCAACAAACCTTCCCAGATGAGAAAACTAGACGAATCCTTGTATGTTTTAATTAACCAAGCAAGACTTAGTTAAATGGACATTTAAAGGTTCTTTCTTGTGAAACTTTCCTTTACAAGAAGTTGAAATCCCTGTGCTATATTGACTAAAAGGTCAATATGTATGAGTTTGTTCATGAAAACCTAATGAGATGGTTAGAGATGTTGGCAATTTAGGAACCTGCTGGAATAAATGGGTGAACAAACTATTTATTAAATATAATTTAAACTATTGATCTGGATGGTTTTTCTTTACTCCCAACTCATTCCTTACACGTAGGCTCGATCTTTTCAATATTTGGGTTATTGGTTTATCAGAAGTCTGTAAAAATAGTTACTTTGTAGTAATCATAATATTATATATCGTTTATTGTAAGTATGGGTGAACAGTGATCAATAAATATTAGGTTGATGCAAAAGTAATTGCAGTTTAAAAGGTTAAAAATAATCGCAAAAACCGCAATTACTTTTGCACCAACCTAATACTTTTACATTAAAAAATAAAATGGATATGTAAACTTCCACTTTTGAAAACCACGATAGCTTAAAATACTTTAGCTTTTAATTTCTTCCTTTGTTATTTTATTTTTTCAGTAAAAAATTGTATTTACTTAGAAGCATTCAGAATGTCAACAAACAGCTGCAAGTTTTTTTTTTTTTTTTCATTACAGAGTGGTATTCAGTTACCAGAACAATTATTTTGTATAAGCTACATCAGAGACACTGACGATGAAAAAACTGCTATCCCCACATACAACTAATTTGTGCTGTGCACCGACAAGAACCTGCTTTAAGTTTCCATGCCAATTGACAACCCTCATACCATACCAGGCAAGGGTAGTGGCTATTGAAAACACCACCAGGACAGGACTATCTAAAAACACATGCAGTACTGTGTTAACTATACAAAAAAAGACACTGTACAGTTTAAAAGCAAATCTTACACAGCCTTACATTTCAGTTTTCGTTAAAAGGAGTGAGTTGTGTACAGTGGGATTAAATGCTTTATAGACAAGAAAAAAACTGCACTAGAACAAACTTATTCTTCATCATCATCTTCTTCATCCTTCTCTCCTCCTCCTCCTCCTTCTCGTCCTCTTCATCTTCCTCCTCTTCTTTTTCTTTTTCTTGCTCTTTTCAGCCTAGGCAACTCCCTTTTTTGCCGCGTCAGGCTTTCCTTTAGCTTGATATGCAGCAATATCCTTTTTGTCTTTTTCCTTCTCTTCATAAGGCTGCTTGTCATCTGCAGCTGTGTCATTCCCCAGCTGTCCCAGCTCCTTTGCAACATGACCAACGGATAGGCTGGGATGCTTTCCTTTGATTTTGGGGAACAAAACAAGAAAAGGCCGAAGGAGGCCTCTTAGGTACGTTGGCCATCCTTGAACTTTGTTTTTTGTTTTCCTTTTAGGAGGCATATACAAGCAAGTTTTCATTTCTCTTTGATATCGGGCCTTGTCTGCCTTTGCCATGTCTCCAATTTTCCTTTTTCTTTAGCAGACACGGTCTATCACCTCTCTGAGCACTTCTTAGAAAACTCTCTGAGAAGTTAAGTAAGGAACAGGGTGCTTCTTGTGCTCGTCCCGGCAGGTGCACAAAGAACTCATATGAGGACAGTTTGCCCTCGGGTCTCCTTTGCCCATATTTGATTATTTTCCCTCAGCGAGCACAGTGTCCGTCGCCCAGTACCCATCGGGTCACCTCGCACTTGCCCCGCGCTGTGTATATGGCGCTCAATGTACTGCAACGGCTGTGGGAGCCAGAGCCAGACGCAGCCTCCTCACTCTCTCTGCTCTGTAGCATTCATTTGTTAATTATTTTAAAGAGTTCTAAGCAAACCCATGAACATGTGTTTCTTCAAATGTCCTTGGGATTCACTGCTATGTGAATAATCTCACCCTTTAATTTATCAGTTTGCAAATTTATCTTCTGATATTTAAGTGTTCCATGCCCACCCCCTCACTTCCCTCAGATTTCTTTAGAATTTGGAGGAGGATCTCTGGTCACTCCATCATAACTCGGCAGCCATTTGGATTTACCCTCGGCCTCTCCACTTCCTCCTCTGGATCATCAGGCCATAGAAGCTACCATCATTAGGTAAAAACCGTGGGAAACCAGTCCCTGCTGCCTGGCTCGAGTCAGGGGTGGTGAATGGAACAGGAAGTAAAGAGAGTCCTCTATCTAGGAACAAAGTTTTAGGCATCGCAGGCAAGAATTATATATGTTTTCTTCCTTAGAAACATTGTCATACATGAAGATTTAAGTTCTAGAATGCTATGATGGTGGTATTTTAATACATTTGTGGTTAAATAAGATTAAGTGGCTCACCTGTGTTTTGAAATTCTTTGAAAGTTGGTATACATGTACATATGTGTATATATATATACATATAGTTATATATCTATTATTTATCTAATTATGTTATATTTCTATATAAAATTTTTCTTGAACTAATCATTTATTTAACCTGAACCTTTGATTAAGAAAAACATATTCCCCAATTATGCTTGATAACAGAATTTGCAACACTTGAACTTGAAAGAACGAAATGATGTAGGAGAGTTCTACGTTCATACGTGTTTCTTTAAATCATGTCACCACAGTTTAAGATCTGATCATTGATCAGAATTCTCTCCTTTTACCAATTGTCCCTGACAGTTAGTTGAACGATAGCTAACTCATAGTTCCCTCTACCAGACTATTACAGAATCATTCAATTTTGTATGGGCAGTAGTTGTTTCATAAATAACTTAAGTTCTGTCAGTGTTTTAAAAAAATATTTTTGTACCTCAAGTGAATTTCACACATTTGTGAATAAATAATTAGTGAAATTCCGAATGTGTTGTTGATTATAACATGTTTTTAAGACACTCTTGATATAGTAATCAAAACAGCATGGTATTGGCATAAAAATAGACACATAGCTCAAAGGAACAGAATAGAGAGCCCAGAAGTAAACTTATGCCTATATGGTTATTTAATCTGTGACAGTGGAAGCAAGAATTTACATCGGGGTAAAGACAGTCTATTTAATAAAAGGTGTTGGGAAAATTGGACAGATACATGCAAAAAAATGAAACTGGACCACCTTCTTATACTATATACAAGAATAAACTCAAAATGAATTAAAGATTTAAATGTAAGACCCAAAACCGTAACACTCCTAGGAGAAAATATCGGAAGTAAACTCACAGATATTATCCTTGGTAATTTTTACCAATATATCCCCTCAGGCAAGAGAAGCAAAAGAAAAAATAATGGAACTACATCAAACTAAAAAGTTTTCCACAGCAAAGGAAACCATCAACAAAATAAAAACATGTTCTACTGAATGGGAGAAGATATTTGCCAATGATACATCTGATAAGGGGTTAATATCCAACATTTATTTAAAAAAAATCTCATATAACTCAACAGCAAAAAAACAAACAATCCAATTTAAAAAAGGGCAGAGGACACAAAGAGATATTTCTCCAAAGAGGACATACAGATGGCCAATAGACATATGAAAAGACGCTCAAAATCATTGATGATTAAAGAAATGCAAATAAAAACCACAATGAGATACCACCTCACTCCTGTCAGAATGGCTATCATCAATAAGCCAAAAAAACAACAAGTGTTGGTGAGGATGTGGAAAAAAGGTAACCCTTATGCACTGTTGGTGGGATTGCAGATTGGTGCAGCCACTATGGAAAACAGTATGGAGTTTCCTCAAAAAAAAAAAAAAATAGACTACATATGACCCAGGAATTACACTTCTGGGTATTTATCCAAAGAAATCCAAAACACTAATTCAAAAAAAAAAAAAAATGCACCCCCATGTTTATTGCAGTGCTACTCACAATAGCCAAGATGTGGAAACTGAAATGCCAATCGACAGATGATGGGATAAAGAAATTGTGGTACATTTATGCAATAGAGTATTACTCTGCCATAAGAAACAGTGAAATCTTACCATTTGCAACAACATGGATGGACCTAGAGAATATTATGCTAAGTGAAATAAGTCAGACTGAGAAAGACAAATACCATATGATCTCACTTATACGTAGAATCTAAACAACAGAATTAACAAGCAAAAAAACCAGAAATACCGTGTTTCCCTGAAAATAAGACCTAGCCAGACAATCAGCTCTACTGCATCTTTTGGAGCAAAAATTAATATAAGACCCCGTCCTATTTTACTATAATATAAGATCAGGTATAATATAATATAATATAATATAATATAATATAATATAATATAATATACTGGGTCTTATATTAATTTTAGCTCCAAAAGACACATTAGAGTTGGTTGTCCGGCTAGGTCTTATTTTCAGAGAAACACGATAGACTCAGAGATACAGGGAAAAAAACTGATGGTTGCTAGATAGGAGGGGGACTTGGGGGATGGAGGAGAAGGTGAAGAGATTAGAAAGTACAAATTGGTAGATACAAAATAGTCACAGGGAAGTGAAATATTGTGTGGGGAATATAATCAATAATGTTGTATAGATTATGTAGGGTGCACATGGGTACTGGACTTATTGGGGGGATCACTTCATAGATTGTGTAGGTGACTGTCCACTGTGCTGCACACCTGAAGATGATATAGAATAATACTGAATGTCAACTATAATTAAATACTATACGTGGGATGCCAAAAAAATGTATACAAGTGGACACTTTGGTCAACGTTGCTCAACCAATACTTTGCCGTAATCAGAAGTGTCTGGATGCTGATGGTAACCGCTCTGAACACTTCTTGGAATTGCAGAAGTCAAACGTGACTTGTATTCATCTTTTGTTATCGGTATATATTATTACAATTTTAATACAATTTTCCTTTCTTAAATTGTGTATACATTGTTTTTGCACCTTCTGTACATATGGTCATGGAATGTAAAGTACTGTATAGGGAATATAGTCAATGGTATTGTAACAGCTGTATACGATGTCAGAGGGGTAGTAGACTTGGGAGGGTTATCACTTTATGAGGGGTATAAATGTCTAATCATCATGTTGTTTTGTACACCTGTAACTAATAAAAAAAGAAAAAAAGACACTCTTGAGAATTTGAAGAATGATCTTGGTATAAATCAGCATTCAAAAATAAGATATCCATAATTAATTTGAGGAAGGGAATCTTTCTAAAGTCTGCAATAAAAGCATTTTGAAACTCTGAAATAAAAAGTGGGCAATTTAGTTCTTGGGAATCAATTTTAGAGCACATTTAAAAGTCATTTTCAACATTTAAACCCTAAGATTTATTTCCAGTATGGTACGTCTATTAAGGTATGTTTGTCAATAGATCATCGTTCTTTTTAAACATAGTTTTAACCCAGATGAGAAGTTAATTGTTGCATTAATTTTTGAGTTCTGAAGATTATAGATATGTGACATTTATATTCTTGCACACACAGAGAAAAAAAGTCATTTTGAAACAGAAAACTGCTTCATTCCATAAGCATGCCATTAATGCATGATTCAAGATGTCATAGTTTGGATGAGATAATCAAATTCCTTAGATGAATCAACTAAAAGCAGCTGCTTCGTTTAGGACTGACTTCGAGATATGGAAATTGAAGACAGTAGATTGAAAAGGAGAAAAAAAGAGGTAAATGTAAGGATATTACTGAAAATGCAAAATGATTAAAAATTGTCATTATGACTATTGAGCCAATTAAAAACTTTTATGCTCATTTGTCTTTCAAGGAACTACCTCAAAATGAAAGTACAGCTCTAGTTCTACTATTAACAAGTCCTTATTTGATATTGACAGATGGACATGCCATCATTTTGAGACTATGAATTTGAAACCTTTGGGAATCATGATAGAATAAATGAATTTACATTCTTTGAAAAATCCCAGTCCAAAAAAGTTTGTTCTCAATAATAATTATTCATGTTTATAAGGTGCTTTTTATTCAACTCTTAAGACTCTGTGTATAGATGTGTTTAAATATGCATGGTCATATATCACTGTCATCATACATCATAGCCCAAATGTTTCAATTCCTTGGACATAAAGCAACACTTTCTTTCATATGTGAAAATACAATCTCTACCCTTGTCACACAAATTCTCCACAAATAGCACCTTCTTATTTATGTTCCTATATTGCTTGTGCTCAAGGATTGTTAATGCAATCTTTTCTTAAAGCAATGTTTTAAAAATTCTTTAAAAACAAAACACCTGTGTTTTCTGGCAGGACAACAATGTATCAGCCAAAATAGCTTTATTTAATGACTGACTGTGGTTAGCTAGCGCCCCATAATTCATTTCATAATTGGAAAAAAATGCAACATTTGCTGACATCATCTGAGTGCTGATCTGGATCCATTGAATAGGGAGTTTTCCAATAAAAACGATTTAATTTTCCACTTCACAATTCAGGAGGAATTTAGGATTAGGGCATTCACGGAGTCCAGAAATGATTTTCATTTTCAGGATTTTAGCTCAAAATTTGGACAGGAAGAAGACTGAATGTAGTTTAATTTCCAAGCCAAAATTTTGTCTATAAAATCTTACTTCCTTTTATGCATATTGATACCAATCTGAGATCAAACATATTAAGCTCTGAAGAGAAAATAGTGTTAGAAATGAAAAATCTAATGGGTGAGGAAAGATTGAGTTACCATAACTTCTATTTATTCTGAAAGAGTTTCTCAAAGAAACATGTATCTGATTCTTGCTTATGGGGATGTCCAGTTTATTAGAAAGTTTGCAGTGCAAAATACACATGAATTGGATCAATAATTATTTAAAATGAACGCACCACAAGTTGTAGTGGTATTATCTCATATTGATATGGTAATGGGTTCAAAATGTATATACTGTACTGAAAATATGGGTAAAGAATATCTAGCCTAATCTTCTCAAGAAAACTCAGCTTTATACCACAGAGGAACCAGATAAACTTAGTTTTGAAGTTGCATATTCAATATTTTTGTCTCTTTTCATTTAAATACTGTCTTGGAAATACCCTTAATTCTCTGTCTACTTCTCTTGGTTATACTTGCCTACAAATTCATGACTTGGGTTACACTCTTGGGTTAAACATTTGTCTGTATACCCTGTACCAGCATCTGAACAATTGAAATGACTGGGGGGGAAAAAAAGAAATGAGTGGAAAAAACATATATATATATATATATATATATATATATATATATATATATATATATATATATATATAAACTGTGTGTCCTTGTCTCTCTTTAAGTTCCACAGCCACAAATCTCAGATGGACACTCAAATGTCCAGAACTGTTGAGTGCCCATATAGGACAAGGATCTTAAGGTCTGGGTGGGTCTTACTACTAAATGCTATTCTTGCTAAACATTAAGATGTAACAGTATTTTTCAGATGTAGCTGTAAACAGGATGAACTTTATAGGAACCCAAACAGATTAAATGTAGCTAAGAAATCAACATCTAATTAGCCATAATGTCTATAAACAACGGCTAAGCCTCCCTTTGGGGAAGGACAGCTTCGGCTGTGAAACCCCTCTCCTATACTTGATGCAAGTAAATAAAACTACCTGATGACAACCATGTATTATTCTTGAATAGAATACCCCAAGCAGCGAACCCCTTGAGTTCAGTAACATTACTAAAGTTTAATAATTTCACCATTCTATATTCCTATCTTAGTCTGTTCAGGCTGCCATAACAAAATAGCATAGACTGGGTGACTTAAACAACAGAAATTTATTTCTCACAGTTCCAAAGGCAGGGAAGTCCCAAATCAATGGCAGTCAATTCCAGTTTCTGGTGAGGGCCCTCTTCCTGGCTTGCAGATGGCTGCCTTCTTGCTGTTCTCAGATTCTCTCTCTCTCTCTCTCTCTTTCTCTCTCTCTCTCTCTCTCTCTCTCTCTCTCTCTCTCTCTCTCTCCCTCTTCTTATAAGTATGCAGTCCAATCAGGTCTGGGCCCCATTTTTAAGGACTCATTTAACCTTAATTGCCTCTTAAACTATCTCCAGATACAGTCACACAGGGAGGTTAGGGCTTCAACATGTGAATTTTGGGGAGACACAATTCAGTTGACAGCAATTTCCAAATGATTATTTCACTCCTTCTTTTTGAAGCTCTTATATTTTTCAGCCTCTCCCCTAACTTCACTGCTCACTATACACACATCTTATATTTACCAGGAAAGTAGAAGCAATTATACAGGAACTCCCTCATCATCCCCCATGAAAACTACCAAGGCTGCCCCCATCATTACCCCACCTCTTCGACTTCCTTCTCATAGATACTGTGGCTTGGCTCAGGTAAAAAAACTACCTGGTCCAAGGCCTCCACTGTGTTCCAGATCCTTTCTAGTGATTTAGCTTCTGTAATTATCCCTTCTCTCATAAATCCACATGGCTTTGAATTGCCATTGCATTTCTCTGTTCCTCTTCATACAAATGTTCTTCGAAGCATTATCTAGGATTGCTCCCTTTACTTTTTCAACTCACATTGTCTCCTAACCTACCTCAATTGGACATCTTGTCCCTAAAACTTCATTGACTCTGCACTTGTCAAGATTACTAACAGCCATTATATGTCAAACTCTAATGGCCATTGTGTCATTCCTCCCTTGCTTGACCTCTCAGCAGTATTCAACCAAGTTCCTCATCACGTCCTTCTACTTTTAAAAAGTATGTTTATTTTAAAAAAAAGTTCATTGGGCTAAGAACACTAAACATGGGATCTACCCTCTGAACAGATGTTTAGGTGTATAATGTCGTATTGTTATCTAGAGGCACAATGTGATACAGCAGATCTCTAGAACTTATTCATACTCCTTCTTGCAACAGTTACTTTTTTGGAGTCCTTGGATACCATACTCTCCTGCTTTCCTTCTATTTCATTAGCTGTTTCTTCTTAGTCTCCTTCATGGGTTCCAATTCTCCTCTGCCTGAACGTCAAGGGTATGAGTACTGCAGGGATCTATCTTGGTCTCCCTTCTTTTCTCTATACAGTTTTTCCAATCAACCTCATTCAGTCCCATGGCTCTAAATCCTGTGTGTATGCTGGAGTTTTCCAAATCTTTATGCTTGGATCTGACCTCTCCTTTGGGCTTCAAATTATATATCCAAGTCCCTATTTCACATTTTCACATTAATTTGAAACAGGTATCTCCAATTTAATGTGCCCAAAATAGAACTTTTGTCTTTTATAAGTCCAACTCCATTGGGTCTTTTTCTCAATATATAGTATCACCATCTACCCAGTTGCTTAAGCCAAAAATTCAGGAGTCAACGTTCAGTCCTCTCCTTTCCTAATTCATCCTCACATCTAAACCCTTAGTAAGTCCTGCTGATTTTACCTCTAAAAGTGTTTTGAAAACTTCCACTTCTGTTTTTACTACTACCGTTTTTAGTCCAAGCCACCACAATCTCTCCTTTGGACTATCTCCACAATCTGCTAACTATACCAGGATTCCCTCCTGTTCTCCACCCCCAATACAAAAGGAATCCCAAAACAATGAATATGTGGTAGCCAGAGTGCTTTTTAAAAATAAAAATCAAATCATAACCCTCCCTTAGCTGAAATTCTTCTAATGACTTCACATCAAAATCAGAATAAAATCCAAAGTCTTGACCTAAAAAACTCTAGGGCTTACAACTTTGTCAATGTGTTCTATGAGGGAATTAAGCTCTGCAAAATGATTTCACCATTAAGTATGATGAGTTATGAGTTTTTTATAGATGATCTCTATTAGGTCGGGGAAGTTCCCTTTTATTCCTAGTTTGTTGAGTTTTTAATCCTAAAAGAGTGTTGAATTTTTCCAAATACTTTTTGTGTATTATTTGAGAGATTTTGTCCTTTATTCTACTAATATGGTGTATTATATTGATAGGTTTTCATATGTTGAAACAACTTTGCTTTACTGGGACATTCCACTTGATTATGATGTACATGCTTTATGTGTTTCTGGATTTGGTTTGTTTGGTTTTAGTAGCAGAGTTATATTGACCTCACAGAATGAGTTTGGAAGTGTTTCCTCATTCTATATTACTAAAGCGTTTGTGATAAATTGGTGATAATTCTTCTCTATTTTTGGTAAAATTCACCAAGTCATCTGGGCATGGGTTTTTCTTTGTGGGATATTTTTTGATTACCAATTCAACCTCTTTACTTGTTAAAGACCTATTCAGATTTTCTACTTCTTCTTGAGTCAGTTTTAGTAGTTTCTCTCCTTCCAGGCATTATTCCATTTAAATTGGGCTATCTAATTTGCTGGGATATAATAATTCACAGTATTCCCTTATAATCCTTCTTATCTCTGTAAGATCAGAAACTTATTATCTATTTTAAAATACTACTTATTTTAGTGATTTGAGTCTTCTCTCTCTTTTACTGATAGTTTACCTAAAGGTTTGCCAATTTTGGTGATGTTTTCAAAGAACCAACTTTCATTGACTTTATTGTTTTCCTATTCTCTCACTTATATTTGCTTCATTCATCTAGATTCATTCATATTCTCTCTCTCTCCCTCCCTCTTTTCTTCCCTCCCTCCCTCTCTCTTTCCTTTCTCTGTTTATTCCTCCTCTGTGTTGGCTTCTTTTCAGGTAGATACATTTTCCTAAACCCAGATGAAGGAGAAGACCTCTTTTCAATGGTTTCATACCTATCTCTGAATCAATCAGTGTGACCAGAGACACTGAACACGAGTATGTGATTACAATGACTGAACAGGCCTGGGACCTAGACCATCTATGAAGCTGCTGGTGGGTGGAATCAGCCCCAACCACAGTGACTGAGAGTTGGGGAGGAGAGCTTTCTCAACAGAAAATTGAGGCACTCTTATTAGAAGGGAGAGATGCTGAGGAAGCAAAAACAACAAATGACCAATGTCCCTGATGTGTTAGATCATAAGAATCACCAGAACAAATGTTAGAAACAGAGATTCCTGCGCCCTACCTCATTCTTATTGAATCAGAATCATTTAGAGGAGTTGCTAGGAATGGGTGTTTTTAACAGAATTAACACTACTCCACTTTAAATGTAAATTGCTTCTACTATAATGTAAAGAAGTACTTGGACTATTCTCTTTTTCCATCTTCTCAGCTGGATTACACACCCAACCTAAAGAGGAGTGAACAATTACTGGCTTCATTTAAATTGTGTAGATATGCACTGGAAATTGGTATGGGGATGATCTGAAATCAATGATAATTCTCTAAACCACCAGGGAATTATTTGCCTCTTTGTTTGAATTTTACAGTATAAAACAAATAACATTTTATTTTCAAAAGAAAGCAAAAATGAAAACAAAGCAGAAAACTGTGCTAATTCAACTTTTTATTTTCTTCCAAAAGGCAAAAAATAGATAAAGGGCCGCACTCTGGATTTGTTCAAAGACACAATCTTGAATTACGCCCACACTCCCTCACTCCTTGTTACTAAGCATCTACTTAGGCCTCATCACTTGAAAAGAAGCCATACTCAGCAGATTGAAAAGTCACAGTGAGCACCAATGAGTTACTTGCTGCTCATATGTCAGCTGTGTTGGCTGATTTATGTGTGTTACGTGGAAAGTGGCTCTGAGAATGAAGGCTTACTGCCTCCCTTGCTCTTTCACAAAGGTGCATTTGAGTTCTCTGGATTCTATGCACCTTATGGATTTGAGTTCTAAAACTGTACCAATGCCAAAGTAATTGAAGCCATAACACATACTCTTGTACAATTAGCACCAGGTGAAATTATGTGCTTTGAAATGTTGTTCAATACTAATAACAGTAACAACAATACATTGAAATTAAAAATTACATTCGACAGTGAGGAAGTTGAAGCACCAAGTAATCTACCTAAGTTCACACAGCCTTGAAATGGCTGGTAAGTTTAGTGCAGGTCTGTCTCCATCCATACCCACTTACCCTTTCCTCGTAGTGACTAATGGATTTACATACCGTGGGGATGTGTTCGGTGGTAATGGGTTCAGTTGATGCATAGGACAAGATTAGCAGGCTATCTTAAGTATGACTGAATCAATGACCTTACTTCATTAACTCGGTAGGTGCTCCACTCAGCTAAATGAGCTTAGCACAGACTTCGGTGTTTCAGAACACTTGGAAGTGATTAAAGCCTTGCCTCTGGGTTGAAGGCTCCTGGGCTGGGAACCAACAGACTTCAGGAGGCCCAGCTGTCTGTTGGTGTTGGATCGACAGATTAGATTCATAGAATAAAGGCAAATGAACATACAAGTAGCAACCTGTACCCTTAAGTTCAATGAAAGCAAGAAGCAAACTCATTCATTTATGGCCACCACCAAGAAGTCCTCATTTATTCAAACTGTGTCTCCAAGGAAAACTTTTCTTTTTTTTTCATAATTCACTTCTATATTAACTTTATTTCTTTGAAAATGATGGTGGATTGTTCAAAAACTTTTCTTGGTCTTTTTTTTATTAGCCTCTTGAAAAGTTAGAAGTAGCCCTGTGATCTCTAAAACGGGTTTGTATTAGGTGCACAATTTTGAGTCCATCATGTTGGAGAAAGATTTGAACTTTCCAACACCAATTTATCATCCTTTTTATAAAACAGGTATCAACAACAACAAAAATGGAAAGCTTGCCTCAACAATCCTATGCAAAGAGCCTCCCAATTTGTTTTTTCTTTAATTATTGTCTGTCCTTGAGAAATGTACATATCTGTTGCAATAAGCAGGAGTTGTGGCACGCTCTGTGAAGATGGGCCAAACCTCCTGCAGGACTGTGTGAATGGAATTCAGTATACATTGCAGACTAAAAATATTGTAAGAGCATTCCACTCTTCTCATGTGACTTTTCTTTCTTTCTTATTCAGCTGGATTCAGATCTCTGTGGGGAGCAAGTGAGAGTCTGTGCATTCAATAAAATGTAAAAGCAGTGGAGGCTTCCACAGAGCCTTCTTTCCATCCTTTCAGATCTTCATTTGTCTACGACGCTTGATAGATCAGTTTAGTCCAGAATTCACTGATACAGGAGAGATATTGACTTGTCCTATTGTGTAAACATAGAAAGCCCCCCAAAAAACCCTTGCCAGTGACCCCAAGCCCTAAGCTCTAGGAACTATGGGATTGAGACAAGAAATTGTGTGAGTCAACAATGGCACTGACAACCATACGTTATTGACTCAGACTGATTGGAAATTAAAGCACCAACCCCAGAGGAAATTTGCAAAGAAAGCAGGGAGTGCTCGGGTGCCCTGTATTCTTGAGCTCTTAAGCCTGCCTTGGCTGGATCATTATTAGCAAAGACAAGTAGAAAAACTGCTAAATGTTTTTGTAAGCTCTTCTCTCTGTAAAAAAGTTGTCATTGGTCCCATGTGAAAAGCTGGGATGGGACTTGGATGATTTATACAAAGGTTTGTTTTTCTTTTAATTTTTATTTATTTTAAGTGTGTTTTTCCAGGACCCATCAGCTCCAAGTCAAGTAGTTGTTTCAATCTAGTTGTGGAGGGCGCAGCTCACACTGGCCCATGCAGGGATCGAACCAGCAACCCTGGTGTTATGAGCGTCATGTTCTAACCAACTGAGCTAACCAGCCACCCCTATATTAAGTTTTGCCTCTACCTCTAAATTGATGTGACTTTAGGGAATTCATATCACTTCTGGATGTCCTTATTTTTTTAATTTACAAAAGTGAGGTAATCCTATCTTCTTCTTTCTTAATCCTCCAACACAGTTATCAACCAGCCTGTGGACAATGATGTGTTGAATTCTGAGCAAAGAAGTCTCTGATGAAATTCAGGAGAATACCTTTTCCCCGTCACTGTTGTATTTTCCCTTTGTTTAGAATCAGTGTAGTTCCTTTGCACCCAACAGACAACAGAGTAGCACAGATATGTCCTGTCTTGTTTCTGGTATCTTCCTTCTCTCCAAAACATGATCAGTGATTTCACCAATAGAAAAGCAGAGTTTTGGAGGTTGGATTTGTCAGTTAACTTGTACTCCCTCTGCTGGTTGGATGGCTTGTTTTTTTTTTCCCCATGACTCCCAGACTCTAAGATGAATTAATAATTAATTAATTTATTTATTTTTCAGTAAAGTTGAAAATCACGTGTTCTTTCAGGAGAGTGATGCACTTTGAATAAATTTGTGATATTGTATTTTTTCCAGTATTTGGAAGAGTTGTCATTTTATCTAGCACAAATGCAAAGGCCAGGTTCGTAAAACTTGGTTTCATCAAAGTGGTGTTATCCAGGATTAGCAAATCTGTAAACCTCCAATTTTCCAATGACACATACAAATAAATAAACACATAATAAATAAATATTCACCTGGCATGAGGTATCAACCATACCCTTTAAAACACTGAAGGGGTAGCTCAGTACACATGGAAGTAGTCTGATAAAAGCAGCCTGAACATTAAATATATTTAAATTCATGGGTTCATAATATTTTTTTGAAAACCCTAAGCAGTCACATTTAAATGATGATAAAGAATCTATTCATTATTTGAACACTGGTAAATAAAAGGAAAAAAATCAAGCAATTATCTTGTCTTTTCCGTGTGAATTATACTACTGAGTAATCTAAAGTAGAAGAAAGAAGTGTTTCTTTACGTAAATATTCCAGCCAATAATAGAAAAGAAATGACAGAATTAGAATATCACCATTTCGCAATCCCGGCCCTCAGCTACCCTTTAGACTGCTGCTTTTGGCATCTCCCTCAGGTTGCTCTTTTTGACCCTTGTTGAAAATCTTATCTGCTTGTTGGTTTTGGTGACTACTTGTGCCTAGTCTCATGTCACGACCAAGAGGGACAACTGGGAAGACAAAAGAGAGTACAGAAATCTGCTTTTTTTTTGCTGGTTTTCAAGCTTTGCCAGATAAACTCAATTCCATCACAGCTCATGTTGTGTTAGTGTTTCCTAATGTATGTTTTTGTATATTTACTGATTTCATGTTTTTAAATCTGGTTTATCTTCTCTGTTATTTATAAATTTAATTTAGATTTAAGTAGTAGACTCAAAAAGGATGAATAAATAAGCAAAGGTGTTTAAGAAAGAACTAATTAATTTTGTTGAGTATCTTCTATAATCCATGCACCAGGTTACTTTTCTTTTCAGGCATTGTAGAAAATATTAGCTACCATTTATTGAGAATCAACTATGTACTGGACAGTTTACATAGGTTATCCCTAATCCCACAAAGGACATATTATCTCAAAAAGAGGGTATTGTTATCTCAGATAAGAGAAGTGAGGTCCTGAAGGGTAAAATGATGTACTCAAAGTCATACAGACAGTTACTTATGAAAACAAAGCTGAACCCATCTCCTCTGGCTCCAGAGTTCGCTTTTTTCATCATATGATAGTGACTGAATATTGACTGACAACATGGAAGTTTTTATTATATAAAGTACCATTTTCTAAATTAACCTCATGATGAGGTATGGCACTGGACTTGAGTTTTAGTATAGATAGAAGATTTACTGTGGATGATGATATTTTGGGGTTGGCTATCCTTCCTGTCATGAGTGTAAAGCACAACTGTCATGGCAAATAGATAAAATCGCATTTGAGTATTACAAATTAAAGCTAATTTTAGAGAAGACTTCCTGATCGTCCTGTCAACTGTCACTTTTCCTTTTCTACTTCTGGCACTGCCTCTCTTCAATTTGCCTCACTTCATTCATGCTTTGCTTTTCTCCTATTACAGTGTAACAGAGGTTTAATGTGCTGATAACACACTGTGATTTCTTGGTAAATCAATGGAAAATGACTTTTCTTCTGGACTGCTAGGTATTGATCAAGACTAGAATACTTATAAGGAGAATTGACCCCACATTATATTCAGCCTCAGAACTTTTTGCATTTGGACACACAATAGACAGTAAATAAGATCAGGCTAAAAGAGAACATACTCATTTTATTGTAAATTTTTCTTCATGTGACCTAATTCTCACCTAGGAAAAAGCTACTTGACAGGAGTTTTTCCATTCTGGGGATTTGCACAATCTAGTCTATTTACTGCATGGGAATAAATATGCATAGAGAAGGGGACAAGAATGTCACTGAGTTTCTTGTTTAGTAGCATGAGAAAAAAACTTTTATTTCATTCAAAATTTGCCTTTCTATTTCTCTCTCATAGCTTTTTAAATGGAATTTGAAAAGGATTATGTTTTTTGGAGGGAGAGAATTGTTTTCTGATTTGCTTAAGCATTAATGTATTGGCAGGGATTATTTAACTAATCTGCCACAAATGCAGCAGAAGGTGCATTGACACATATTATAGTATTTGTATGAATTTTGTTTTCACAATGCTATACATTTTTTCATGTTTATGAAATTGTGGATATCGCTGATACTATATTTTTTAAGAATCCAAATCTCTCTCTCTCTCTCTCTCTCACACACACACACACACACACACACACACACACACACCCCAAACAAAAGCTGTGCTTTTCTTATTGAGTTTCTTTAAGAGAGAAAAAGCCCTCTAATATCTGGGAATGGGTCTTTGACTATTTTTGTTTTTTATGTAACTAATGATAGATTTTTAAGGTGCTAAACATGGCCTTGAGAACTATTTGTATGTTAATACTGGACTTACTGAATATTTCCAAAGCAATCAAATTAAATAGCTCTCTTTTGAAGAACCTGGCTACTATTAGAGAAACTTAGAACACTCCAGGCATAGTAATGATAGGTACACCTAGAGATCACGGAAAAAACTAAAGTTCCAGGTTTCTCACCCTACTATACAAAGTGAAAGTTATTTGGCCAAGTAAGATGTTTAAGTTTAGCACATTATTAGTGTGCTACAATAATGAAAATCACTTAACAATTAAAATGCAGAGTTCCAAAAAACAGTCATCCCTCGAGCCAGTGGTTCTTAACCCGGCTGTCCATTAGAATTACCGGGAGAATGTGTGTGGATGCTTTCAATAAATACTGGTGCCCAGTCTCTTCCCAGGTCTCTAGGTGTTGACTGCAGACATCAGTATTTTTAAAGGCTCCCCAGATAATATGTGCAGCCAGTATTGAGAACCACTTCTCTATAGGATAATTTCCAAATACATTGCAAGTTCTGGGGAAATGAGACATAATTTATTCCTTGACTTACATACGAAAGGCAATCCGCAAGGTTTGCTCACTGGCAATTCCTTTATTTTACTCAGAAGGCGCTGCTGCATGGGGAGGGCGGAAGTATAAAGTCCCCCAAAATATTCTGCTAGACATTTGTGGCACCAAAGGGTGTGGAACCTTTTCAAATGATATGTTTCCAGACTGCAGAAGGTTTATTCACTTGTGACAGTGTGAAACAAGTTCTTTGTGGGGTCTGGAGAGCTTTTTACCTGAGAGTAGTTAGGGAAAGTGAGCTAGATAAGCTTCCGCTCCTCCCCTTCATTTTTTTTTTTTGAAATGTGTTGGTGGTACCTAGACGGATCAAGGAATAATGACAGTCACATGAATGACCCAGAGCGATGCTTCCCCTAATGAAGGGCAGTTTGGAAGAAGCTCAAAGACCAAATTTTACATCAAAATCCTGACCTTTGTGTCAAAGTCATCCTCTCCCATTGATACCAACTTTCAGTTTCTTTCAATATGGTGGTCATTTTGTGATGTTGGAGGCATTTTGTTTGCTTAGTTTATCCAATATGAAACAAGGCTGGGTGTGGAGTGGATTTCCTTTCTGGACACTGGCATTTTAGTGAAAAAAGACCAGCCTGTGTGGCTTATTCTAATTTATCAAAAACTGTCAGTCTTGGCAACACTATAGATCTAACAATCGACTTCAATCTTCAATGTAAACATTTTAATTACTATTTCTAACATTTGGCTTTCATTAAAAGTTAGAGCAAACCTTATTTTTTTCCCATAAAGTAAATACTGGAAAACCCCCTTAAAGAACTTTTCTCTTTCTTCCTCCCTCTCTCTGTCTCTCTCTGTCTCTCTCTCTGTCTCTGTCTCTGTCTCTGTCTCTCTCTCTCTCACTTTCACAATTTTTGATTTAAAAAACAAAAAGAAAAAATCAATAAACAAAAGAAGAAAAACAAGAAGGAGACTGGACAAACAGTTAACCAAGTTTACTGTTTGGAAGTGCTGAAAAGGCTGTGTGAAAAAGTTAAACAGCCTGAACTTTTTGCCAACAATTCATGGCTCTTGCATCACGACAATGCACCAGCTCACACAGCACTGTCTGTGAGGGAGTTTTTAGCCAGTAAACAAATAACTGTATTGGAACACCCTCCCTACTCACCTGACCTGGCCCCCAATGACTTCTTTGTTTATTCGAAGATAAAGGAAATATTTAAAGGAACACATTTTGGTGACATTCAGGACATCAGGGTAATACAATGACAGCTCTAATGGCCATTCCAGAAAAATAATTCCAAAATTGCTTTGAAGGGTGCACTAGGTGCTAGTGTTGGTGCATAGTTTCCCAAGGGGAGTACTTCGAAGGTGACTGGTAGTGCATATTCAGTAATGAAATAATGTAGTACTTTTTCTAGGATGAGTTCGCGAACTTAATTGTCCGACCTCTCTGTGTGTGTGTGTGGGTGTGTGTGTGTGTATGTGTGTGTATGTGCATGCGTGTGTGTTATATAATCTTACACCGCTCACAGAAATTAACTTGAAATGGATTACAGACTTAAACATAAGACCTGATACCATAAAGCTCCTAGAAGAAAACAGAGCGAAGAAGCTCCTTGACATTGGATTTTGGCAATAATGTTTTGGATTTGACACCAAAAGCACGAGCAACAAAAGAAAAAAAATCAAATGGGACTACCTCAAACTAAAAAACTTCTGCACAGCAAAAGAAACAATCAACAAAATGAAAAGGCAACCTATGGAATGTGAGAAAATATTTGCGAACTGTGTATTGGATAAGGGGTTAACATCCAAAATATATAAAGAACTCATACAACTCAATAACAAAACCCTAACAATTCAGTTAAAAACTGGCCAGAGGATCTGAATAGACATTTTCACGAAGAAGACATCTAAATGGCCAACAGGTACATGAAAAGGTGTTCACCATCACTAATCATCAAGGAAATGCAAAGGAAAAATCACAATGAAATATCACCTCACACCTGTTAGAACAGCTATTATCAAAAAGGCAAGAGGTAAGTGTTGGCAGGGATGTAGAGAAAAGGGAACTTTTGTACACTGTCGGTGTGAGTGCAAATTGGTTCAGCCCCTATGGAAAACAACATGCAGATTCCTCAAAAAATTAAAAATAGAACTACCATATGATCCAGTAATCTCACTTCTGAGTATGTATTCATAGGAAATGAAAACAGGATATTGAAATCAGGATATCAAAAAGATATCTGCATCACCATGTTTACTGCAGCTTTATCCACAATAGCCAATATATGGAAACAACCTAATGTCTGTCAATGGATGAATGGATAAAGAAGTTGCGATAAGTAGTACACAGACACACACACACACACACACACACACACACACACACACACACACACACGGCTATTATTCAGCCACAAGAAAGAAGGAAATCCTGCCATAAGCAACAATACTGATGGACCTTGAAGGCATTATGCTTAGTGAGCTAATCCAGTCAGAGAAAGACAAGTATTGTATGCTATCACTCATATGTTGAATCAAAAAAGGGTCAAACTCACAGAAACAGAGAGAAGAATGGTGGTTAGCAGGGGTTGGGAGTGGAGGAATTGGGGCATGTTATTAAACGGTACAAACTTGCAACTAGAAGATGAAGAAATTCTGGCGATCTAACGTGCGCATAGTGGTTATAGACAAGAATGCTGTACTATATACTTCAAAATTGTTAAGCGACTGTATCACAAATGTTCCCTCCGTAAAAAAGAAACGATAATTATGTGATGTTGTTAGCTAAAGCTATGTTGCTCATCATATTGCAATATATAAAGTATCAAATTAACATGTTGTATATCTAAAGTTACACAATGTTATATGTAAATTATATCTAAAAAAAATTAAATGGATTTTTAAAAAGTCAGAAACCCAATAATTCAAACCTGAATGCAAAGTTTAGTTCCTAAGAACATAAAAAGAGGAAACCTTAAATTGATTCTGAAATTCAGAAATATCTTTTTGGTAAGGACTTTAAAAAAGATGATGCATGATGAAGTTTCAAAATGTTTTGGAGAGGTGTTTCCCCAGCCTCTTTCAAAAAGATCTATGGCAGCATATAAAGTATGCTGTGGTGCAAAACCGTACAACTAGCATTGAAAACAGAACCAAGATTATCTGCGGGAATTTAAAGGGAAAGGATGTTACAAAGAATTTGGGATGAGTTGCTTACTTCATCTGGGCAATGGATTTGCCTTTAACTTTCTTGGAAGTTAAGGCATAAAAGGAAACACATTTTTTTTTTTTTACTTTCCTTCCTCCATTCCTTCCTTGCCTTCTCCTGACAACAAAGAACATATAAAGTTGCCTTATAGATGGAATTGTTACAATTTACGAGTTGACAAATGTAAATATTTTCAATAGTAGCTTCTTTTTAATTTTTTAAAAGGTATTGTATCATCACAACAACCTTCGCTTTTGTTTCTGGTTTTGAAATATATATATTCAGTAGGTAACACTGCCAAGAAAAAAAAACAAACCTGTAGTATTTGATGAGTTCTTCCCATCTAACTCCGAAAGTCGCTGTAAGGTTTTGTGTGGCAGCATGTACACGAGAGTGTACTTCTCAACACTGCAGGGTAACACAGGCTACAGCTTCACTTATCCTCCTATACCCAGCGTGTTAGTGGCAGTTGACATGTGTTTCCTTTTCTGACATGCAACTCTATGTTACACAGTTAGTCTTAGTTAAAATACCTTCTATTCTACAATAGTAAGTCATAACTTATCAAGATCTTTTTGGTTCTTCACAAAGCAGAGAATGGGAGCAAAATAGGTTACAGAGGTAGTGGAGGGGGTGCGGGGTCACAGTAGGTGGTGGCAAAGACACTGCGTATTACCTGTAGTGATATGGGAAGCCATTGGAGGGTTTGGAATACAGGAGTGATATAAATTGGCTTTTATTTTAAAGCAATCACCTTGATTACTGGGGTTAAGAATGGACTGTAGGTGGCAAGGGCGGAAACAGGAAGATTGTTTAGGAGAAGATTGTAATAGTCCAGGACAGAGATGATATAACTTGGGCCAGGATCATAATGATGGAGGAGGAGAGATATATTTTCATTGTAGAGGCAACAAGATTTGGTGATGGATTGGATGTTTGAGAGAAAGAGAGGAAGGAGTTGAGAGGATAAGGTTTTGGCTTTCAACAACCAAAACGATAGTAGCAACTCAGATGAGGGACACTGCTTGAGGAGCAGGTTTCAGGAGGCAGATTTGGGGTTTCTTTTTGGATGTGTTAAGTTCCAGAAGACTTCTGAACTTCCAAATGCAGAAGGCAGCATTTGGTGGAGGGAGGGCAGAACCGACTCTTCAGGGAGCATGAAGTTCAGTGGAGAGGCTGGGGCTGGAGATAAGAATTTGGATCAGAAGAGTGTGGCATGGCATGTGTCTGTAGAATATTATAATAGCAAAAGCATTCCTTATAAAAGCGTGACTTTTATATTATGTCCTTTTGAGTTGACTTTTTTACTTTAGACTTTTAAGTTATTATACTTTAAAAGTTTTAGCTGTTTTAACTTAATCTTTAATACCTTTTTGTTATTATATATTATAAGTATCTATGCTTTACGTATCTTCAGAGCAAGTCTATCTCTGGTTTCTATCCCAGAGAAGCATTCAATACATATTTGGGAATTGCACTAATATTACATCTTTGTGTTATCTTTAAAAGGGAATCTAAAATGTCCTCTATGTAGTTGGGTATGATTTGTGAGTATCTTCAGTCTTAGATTTCCCCTAGAGAAGTTAATATCCCACATTCTATGAAAGGAATTGGGAAAACACAATTCAGGAACTCAAGCAATCTCATCATGTGAGGAAAGCTCAGGCCAGAGGCCATACTGACCCTTCTTCACAGCCCGGTCTGGACACCCGTTATGACCTAATGCAGGACAGAGGTCCTGCTAGGACTTGGGATGGACATAGGTCTAAAAATTCTGGCCAACTCGGCCCAAGATTAACCATGATAACACTCAAGAAACCAAAAATACCACATCAGGTCTGAGGACACGTGTTAGTTGGTGATGGCTTTAGGAGTTCTGGACCAAGTGTGATCATAAGAACAAGTTAAGTGTCCATAGAATTTGACTCATCAGCCCAGGTAAGGTTCGGAATAGTTCTTTCCTGTGTTCTTCTGGAATGGAGAAGACTTAGGGTTTAGTTGGGTTTCTCAGGTCACATCAAGATGGACAGGCATATTCTGAGAGAGACTGGGAACTGGAGGTAAAATGGTTCCTTCTTAGACACTTTTTGGCATTTTGTATCTGATACCTTTGAATCCATTAAAGTCAGAAGGAAGATGGAACTGAAAGGAAAATAGAAAGGTTACAATTTCACCACTTGGATTCTGGCTTTCTGTGCACCTTTCCACTCAGCAATGGTCTGCCGAACACCTACTTTGTATTGGAGGCTGTGACTTATGAATTGGGTTTTATTATTGTTCTTAAGAGCAGTGTATGAATTTATTAAAAATTAGAAAATAATTCTTAATTACTTTTACAATCAAGAATTCAAGACAGCCAACATCAACAAGAGAACTTCAGTAGAATTTAACTACAGGCAAATTCTTCACAGTGAAGTAAAACTATTCACCAAAATAGGATATTAAAAGACATGAGTATGAAGAAAAAGCATTTGCTCCCGTATATGACAAATGAGTTTTCTTTACAGAGAAATACCCTTATGCACTGCTATTAAAAATACTATAAAAATAGAAAAATGGATAAAGGAATTAAATTATTCAAAATAGAAATATATGGGACTGATAAACATGAAAAGACTTGAATGTTATTAGTAACAAAAAAAATTTTGCAACTACAAATGACAACAAAGTATTATTTTTCCTGTTAACGTTTTATGAATTGGGTTTGAAGCTTGCATTAAAGTTTGATCTATCCATCTATCAGATGAGTTGAATATGAATTAACCAAGTAGACAAGAGAGTGGGGGTCTGAAAGGAGGGCACTCTAGAGGTTGGAAGTAGTACTCTTGTGTCCAGAGATACATGAAAAGGTCAGCACCGCTGGAGTTTACAATGCAAGAGGGAGGAGAATTGTGTAGAGTGAGGCAAGGTAAGTAGGCAGGGTCAAGATCATGGAGGACATTGGGTAGGTAATGGTGAAGACCTTTCCCTATATCCTGACGATGACCAGGATTTCTACAGGGGAAAAAATCCCAGTCAGATTAGAGATTTCGGGAGAATACTTTGACTCTGCAGGCAGGGTGAAGCTAAAGACAGGAAGACCACGCAAGGTGGTCCAGTGAGATGGGAGAGCTTGAACCCAGCCAAGGAAGAAGAGCTGCAGAGGAGAGCAAAGAGCAACAGTTTCTGCAGCACCTCTCTCTGAATTTACAGTTGTAACTTGTGATATACACTCACATTCAAAGGAAAACGCCACCAAGGACACACTTAGACTCTTCTCAATTTTAATTTAGGTTCACCCTCAAAGTTAAAATGCCTCTTCCTTTTTGTTTCCATTGGCATTTCTGTAGGATGGGGGCAGGAGGCTGTTAATCCAGAGCTGGGTGTAGTTTGTAGTCAGTAAAATTTGTGGGCTTCTTTCTGCGTGTCATTGTGGTGAGCTGGTCCTCACGCTGGATGGAGGTATCTGATAATGCAAGGATTTGGACCCAAATTGTAGGTACCTCCTATCTTAAGGCTCCTGCCTAGGCCCCAGGAGAGTTTCCTGGAACCCTAAGCTCTGTTGTTACACTCTAATTAGCTCTACTGGAAATGGCAACCAGGGAGAGACTTGGACTCTGAGGAGAAAAGAACACTCCAGGTCTCAAGAAAGACTGAGAGGGTCTTCAAATTCTCACTTGGAATTTATTTTTGGCCTTTCCATGGACATAATACACCTGGTTACTGCCCCCCTAATTCGTTCTGCATAGAATGAGGGTAACAAACTTAGTTTATAGTTAACCCTCCTCCATTATTCCATTTTTTAAAAGGAAAAATACTGTATAGAATTTCACAAGTAGACCAAAAAATGTATAGTTTCACTTTGAAATTGTAAATTACATTTTTATTGCTAAGGAAAATTTTTATGACTAATATGTCTAACATTTTTTAAATTACAGAGAATAGTTAGTGGATCTAACCACAATTAGGTTAGTAGATCTATATCAAATATTCAGAAATGATTGAAATGCTTTATGTTGGGTTTAAACTGAGCTCTTCTAGCTAGTAAGAGAGCATATGAGTAGTCATTTAGCAAAAACTAAAAGTCAAATATTGAAATAAAGTAAAAGCAATTCTTTGCTGGGTGGTCAGGAATGAATGGGAAAGTCCATAAATGTAAGGACAGGCATTTTAGAGGTGAAGGTATATAGAGCACAAACCCGAAGGGGAGTATGTGTTCTCTAGATATTTTATAAATGAGGAATCTGAAACCCAAAATAGTTAACTGTCTTGGCAAGGTCACATAGCTAGTTGGCAGCAGAGCCTAGGTAAAAACTTAGCTCTCTTGACTCAAAGTCCATTACTTTTTCCAGTATCCCATGTTACTGTGTGACTAAGATGTTGGAGATTTCAATAACTATGGATCCACACACATAAGGACACCAGAATAGGAAGAGGTGTAAGGTTACACAAGAAAATAACAGTAACAGCTGCAAACCTAAAATAATACGTCTGATTAATCCTTTAAGGTTGTAAGAAACAACAGCAGTCTCTCCAAGCATGAGGAGAGCAGAAAGGTGTGTGTGGGGGGGTGTTATTTGCAGACGGGTGCTCTGGGCCTTTATTTGCTGTTTAGCTCAGGAAATTGTGTTAAGAACGCAACTTTAAGAAAAACCTTCCAGTGATATTTCTTTCTCTCTCTCTCTCTCTCTCTCTCTCTCTCTCTCTCTCTCTCTCTCTCTCTCTCTCTCCTTTCTCTCTGTCTCAGACACACACAAAGGACAAAGGAAAAGTCCAATTAAGGAGCTTATCGGATAGAAGACTCTAGCACACTGTTCAATAATTATATTGCCCTTCTAGTTGCCAGGAAGAGGGTGGAGATCTGTTAAAACTGTACAATACACACGGCACTACAAGGCATCCAGATAACAGCCAACAGAACTGGTTATAAAAAGATTAGAAGCACTTGAAGTTGACCAAACAGGAGGAACAGATAACACACATCTGCAGGTTCTGAAGGCATAAGCGAGGGAATGGGTGAACCTAGGACTGCAGCCTACACAGCATCGAGGACAAGGCTGAGTAAGAATGTGACTCCCCTCAGATGTCACCTAAGATATTTTAGTAAAATAATTTTCTAAACAAAGTTGGTCTGAACAACTGGTCCTCGTTTTGGACAGTCTTCTGAAACCGAGTCACAAGACCTTGAGAAAGGGCACTCCAGGGACCTCTGATTCATAAAACTGAAGTGCAGTGTTCTAATGAAGTGGAAATAGAATGCAGACATTGACCACCTCCTGCAAGCAGGCGCTCCGCTAGAGTCTTGATTCTAAGACCCTCCCAGCTTAGGTGATATCCCTATTGCTCAGACCTCACAAAGGATTGATTAATTTGGATGAGGCCATTCCACTAGTAAATAAGTTATGGAGCAAAATTAGTCCTGGTTGTGTCTCGTGCCTACCCATTTCTCTCTCATACACCACAAAGTAGATCCACGGGAAGAGTTGTAACTTCTCATTTTCTTTTCTGCCAAGGTTGGAGCTGAGCGAGCTGCAGATGTCGAGAGGATGCAGATCAGTTTACCTTGTGATGGTTAATGTGCGCTTGACTCTACAGGAACGGATATGCTACAAAATTCCCCAAGTAGTTTTTAGGGGAACTTAGAAAGAGGTTGCCTGCCCGACTCTGGGCTCCCCAAACTGTACAAATAGGAATGGTTCCCCTATAACTACAGAATGAAATTTAGCATCCAAATTTTACATTCTGGCATTCACAACCCTCCAAATGAGCAATTGTGTTTAAACAATTTTTGTTGTGAGTTACATCAAGTAAATACAAAAGTACATAAACATGTATGTACAGTTTAAGAAATGATCATTTATAAGAGTAGCTATTATATTCTCGGCACAGCGATTAGTGCTTCCTTCCTATTACTATATTTCATCTTCACAAAAACTTCAGGTAACCTTATTTTATGAAGGAAAAAGCAGACTCTGAGGGTGGGTTGGTGTGGGGGGGATTTAAGTAATTTGTTCAAAATCCTAGAGCCACACAGCTAGTAAGAGAGAGAGGGTTTAGAATTGCCATCTGTCTGAAAGTAGAGTTATGTCCTTCCTATTTGGCAAAACATGTCTTTCCGACACTACTTAGGCACATCATCATCTTTTTCCTTCTCTATCTCCATCCTCATCAGACTCAGCCTTGGGGAAGAAATGGTAGGAGGCCAAGATTTATGCATGGGGGTGGAGACCATCTTGCTATTGCTTATTTGCTTTAGGGCAAAAAAAATCTTCCCAGCTGGGCTGCTCATATTGTTTGGTCCCTGATAGGGTTGACAGATAAGTTGCCAGTATAAGTATGTTCCAAATATTTCCAAATGGAACTAAAAAGTTATGCATAGTTTATATGAACTCCAAATCTAACTGTGTGCCCTGTATTTTATTTGCTAAATCTGGCAATCATAGTCTCTGAAGAGAAAGACTTCCCATGGCCTCCCATTCTTGAAATAAAATAAAAAAATAAATGAAAACAGCTAAAGTAAACACAGAGCTAGAAGCAAATGAGTCCGTGATCCCTAAAAACAGAGAGCAAAGCTCTCCTCTCTTTCAGTTCTCCCTCAAACTCTTGTACTTGGGGCGTCACAATTGAGGCAGGTGCTTTAGGAAAAAGATCTGTGTCAACTGGAAGTTGGACTTCTAACTCTAACTATGAACTTGCGCGACACATTTACTCTCGCTGAACCTAGTTTTCTCATTTGTAAAATTGAAACATGAGATAAAATAACCGCTGAGGTCTTTCCAGTTCTAAAGGTATTCTCCTTTTCATAAAGTGAAAGGAAATCAAAATGTGGTGAACATATATTGATTTCCCACTATTGTAAAAGATACTTTAATATCTTACCCTATTTAATTCTCAAAATAATTTAGAGAAGCAAATTGTATTATCTGTACAATCACTACATGGCTGCTTCTTAATGATGACCTTCATTTTGAAGAAAGACTAAGCACTTAGATGCTTTGCAGAAATGCGTTAAATTGTGTAACACATTAGTGAGAAATGGATAGCTTACTAAAGATTTGGTGGGGTGAGAGGTACCACTACCACACCAGGTCTTCCTGCTCTTAATTGTGAAGTTCCAATCTGGCACCAGCTACCATCCTTTTTTCTCAATTCTCAAGTTCCTTTCTTCCAAAAATTTGTCAAAAATTAATCAGCTATATACGCATATGGGTGGATCTACTTCTGAGTCTCTTCTATATTTATCATTATGCATAGCCTTAATTACTGTAGCATCATACTAAGTCTTGAAATCAGATGGTGGATGACCTCCAACTTTCACTACACTCTTTATAGAGTGATAAAATTTGGAAATATTGGGAGGGGATATTGCTTTTTCTCACGTAAGTACTCTGAGCACTTGTAGATATTCTGGAAGCATCCCTTTGCTTCCTGTAATAATTTACAACAGTTGCTACTAAGCTTTAAGTATTCCAAGCATTCATTATAAGTTTCTGCTTTCACGTTCTCTTTCGAATGAACCCCTTAAATGGATCACTTCGTGTCCATGACGTGTGCAATTTGTCACGCAGGTCACTAATGCCAGGTCTCCAGCACCATGGGAGGGAAGTGGGCGGCATTACTGAACAGTCTACTTTTCAGACTGTCAAGTTATCTGGCTCTCCCATGGTTTCCTGATGCTTGAGAGCCTGGCTCCTCACTTCAGAGGCTTTGAAAACAGGTTGTGCAGGTTGCATTTGAAATGGCAAAGCACTCACTTTTAAGTCTTGGAAATTCCAGAGAAAGTAGAATCACTTTCACCAATTCAACTCATGGAAATGAGGGATCAAAAACATTAGTCATACGAACTATTATGTAACAAATCAAAGGGATTTATGCTGCAGACAGACCCCAGCCTTGTCTTTGGAATGCAGGGACCCTCCCCTCTATTACCAAAGGGGTTTCAGACAGAAACATTTCATTTGCTGGAGTGTTTTCACAGTGGAAGAAGTATGGATTATATCACACTTAACCATTCTGTAATTATTTTCCTACCTGAAATTTTCTCTCCCCAAACTAGTGAGGGCCAAAACCTGATAAATATGAGTTTAATGGTGAGTGACAGTTGTCTTGGCATAACAGCAGCTCATTTGTTTAGCAATATTATTGAAGAAATGTAACAAAGTATGAGATCAAAAATTAAACATTTTTTTCCTAAAATGAATTGTATACTTGTCTTCATAATGGAACATGCTGAACAAATTTAATCTTACCTGGTAACTCAGGGTCTGTTGAGGATGTAGTGTTGTCTGCTCCTGTATGAAATGGTCCTGAATTATTGTATGTTTTACTTCTTGTGTTCGCTTAATAGCTTCTCTCCCCTCCTGCTGGCATGCCTATTTGCGATAAAATAATGAGATTACTGAACTACTATATTAGAAATAAGATGGTTGAGCTGGACAGAATTGTGAGAAAAGGAACAGCATATGAGTTCTGTGTAAGGCCCAACGGCTTCTCCTAGGAGTTCATGGTTTTTTTCATAAACTTTCTGACATGTTTTGTCTCCTCAGAGACTCACAGATTCTTGGCTTTGTAGTAGATAAAATTGCTAGAAATAACCAATTGTGTGTGTGTGTGTGTGTGTGTGTGTGTGTGTGTGTAGGTCTGGTGTGGTGTCTATGTGCTAAATGTGTGAGAGGTAAGTACATGAATATATACCTATAATATGTATTTTGAGTTCCTTAAGAGCATCTCTATAGACCTGTGCTTGGTATAAACTAAACCCTCAATAAGTGGTTATTGAATAAATGAAAAAAATACATGGACTTTGCATTTATCGATAGGTGATAGCCATAGCAACTTCGACAATTTTCTAATTTCTGCTGCAATGTGGGAAACGTGTTAGGCCCACCCTGAAATGATGCCCCAATTCCTTTTGGAAGAGATGGTTATTCTGAGAGCATTGTCATGACTACTGGCCACACCAGCTTTTGAGACTAAACTTCCAGGCAACAAGCTTTGTGTAAAAAGGTGTTAACTGCTCCTCGTGCACACATCCAGCTCAAAACCCCTCTCTAGGGACTGGGGGCACCTTTAGTTTAATTTTCCTCAAAAATTAAAGAGCGTATTGGCCACTTTCTAGATAATAAAATGCTATCTAGAATACTGGTATCAAAAGGCAGTAGCTACATCAAGATTTCCATGCTGCTATTGGATTGAAGGGGAGTATGTTCTTTAAATACTAACGCTATTAAGAGTCGATATAACAAAGCAGAATGTAATGGTTTAGAAGTTATTAACTGTATTTCCCTCCTAGAATCAACCAGTAAAACACAGTTGATCTGAGAGTGAAGAAAGGGTTATTGGACCCAACATCTCACATACTTCATCCGATAAATAAAAAAAAAAAATTAGGACTAAGAAAACTGAACTGTCTCCACCACGAAATAAGGTATTTGATTTGATAGGGTCTTGCTTAAAAAATTGTTTTCATTAACTTTTTAAAACGCTTTTTAATAATGTTTGGGGTCTTCATCCATGAAGGAGCAGTTACTGGTGATGATATCTCTAACATATCTCTCTTTAATGCTTATTAAATTAGTTTTGCATTCACATGTTCTTCTAAATAATACCAGTGCACCTTCATGCTTAAAATGACTAGTTTAGATCTCCGAATTGCTTGAAGTTGACAGTGATTTTGAATTGACTTACTTTACCTATAATGACAAGTCATATCAGCAGCAAGGAAACACTTAGATCACACTACAATCCCTGATGTAAAGATCACAGGCAGAGAGAACACAAAAGAAGACAGAATCGCAGGAGGCTCCAGTGCAAAACCTTTGATGATCTCTTTGTGAACTCAGGGGATCTGATCTAGCACCCCACAGCCCAAATCTATACATCCTTCTCATCGAAATACTCCTGAGGTTTTATCTGCTGGAACTCAAGTTCAAGATTAAGTGGAAGGACATGATGAAGAGTTAACCTTATGATATGGAAATCTTAATACAACATGACTCTTTGTAGAACTGTAACAGAACAGACTTTCTCACTGCAGAGATATAGTCCTTCTTTGAGCCTGGACATTGTACTACTGACCCAAACTGTACTCGTGCAGCATTCATTTTGTAGGAAAAGGTACTGTTACCAGTGGTGGATGTGTTGGGAAGCTAATGGAGCTTAACCCTCAGGACCCTTCATTTGCATGTGCCTTTTCTAAATAGATCTTCATTCACATCCATACATAACTTTGTATTTGTTATTTAAAACAATGCTTTTTCTTAAAAAAGCCCCAATGTGATATAAGCATTTTGCTCACTAGACCTGGCTTTGCCCAGCCATTTATTATTAATGGGGATTCTACCTGTGGATGATGTGATGGAAATGGATGAGCCTCCGTTATTTCCAACCCACTCACATCTAAACATTATCCTTTTGTTTCCACTGCTTATCCAACTTGGTTTTGTTTCTAATTCTATGTGTTGTTTCATAGCTTGCAGTATTTGTTTGTCCAAAGAGCATTTCTCTAGTCTGAATTTCCCTATGTCTGGCTGGTCTACCCATCTCTAATATTTCGGGGAAAGCCATGAATACCTCCTTCGATAGTGACGCAGCCAACAACAGCTCAGGCATTGTGCTCGCATCTAGTCTGGTGCAGGTAGCAAATCGTCAGCCTTGCTTGGGGTTTGGTGGATGGGCTGTTAAACATGCGTACCGTGTTTCCCCGAAAATAAGACCTAACTGGAAAATAAGCCTTAGCATGATTTTTCATCCCCTGAACATAAGCCCTAATGCATCTTTTGGAGCAAATATTAATATAAGATCTGGTCTTATTTTCGGGGAAACACGGTATCTTGCAAATCTCAAGTGCTTCTCATCCTTGGAGTTATGTGTACCCATTGCACAGAACTTGCAAGTATTTTTCTCTCCAGTCAACTGTCCTCCCAAATATTATCAAGTGTATTATTGTTGGAAACATTTTTGTGTTTGAGTGTCATAGAATCTCTACTATTACAGGATTTCTGGGGTTAGACTGGGGAGACAAAAGTTTGAAAAGTAAAGGCAAATTATTTTGTTATTACAGACAGTAAGCATTTTAAAAAATAAAAGTAAGCATGGCCTTTCCTGGACCTGGAGACCCAGTTTTCTTGGATGTTTTTAGAAAGCTTGAGGGGCACTGATAGCTGTGCAAATATTTGAAAACATATCACCTTGTCTGAATTAAGGGAATTTTCATACTGTCAGTTTGGATGGCACTGGTAAGATCTATTCATGATTGCCGTGTTGTGATGCTGCTGGCAGTTTACAAATACACTTTCCTACCTGCCTGATGGCCGGGGTCTAGACAGAGGCAAGGACTCGCTTCTACTTTGCTTGGCTCAGAACTCCCACTGCTGGCTTTTCAAGTGCAGCTGAATGGCACACACTGTGGGAAAACCATCATCCCATGTTAATTTTCAGAGCCAGTAGAAATGAACAGAGTTCCTCTCCCTGTTCCCCAGGCTGGACAAGAGCTTTCTTCTCACCAAGGCTGTCAGAAAAGCCAATCACTTACAAACAAAGCCGTCTGGTTACAAAGTATAGGAAGTTTCTGGAAAGTTCTGAATATGCTCTTCAATTAGAAAGTCGGACTCTGCTGTCCCTTCTTAGACATAATGCCCCTTGACTTTAGTGGATGTCCTGCATGAGGGAGGACTCTGGGATTTGTTTTTTAAAGAAGATAAATGTTGTAAATTGTTAAGGCTGAAAACTATCCACATACCCATTGACTAGCTCCTTTTCTTTTCAGGTTCCTATGAAAATGAGATGTCTGTTGTGACCCAAGGATGAGGCAATAAGTAATTAGTAAGATAAACAATTTTATACAAGGAAGAGTAATGTTTTTTCTCCATGCCCGCTAATTTAAAACTCTTTCTGAGCCGACATGGAATATCCCAATGCTCTTCTTAAAGAAAGATTAAGTATTAAGTCCCCTACCCTTCCCATCTGTTTCTTCTTCTTAAAAATGTTCTCAGGCTTTCTTCTTGCCACTTTTCCTGAGATCATGACAGAAGTACACAGATGAAGATTGATTTCAAAATAAGCATGTCAGTGCAAAGAAGTGAATAAAGAAAAAAGAATGGTGGCCTAAAAGAATGTGGAGGTTTACAAAACTGATGTACCTCCTGTAAAAATCGTAACTGCTCAGAGAGTCTCGGTTTCATGGAATGCCTCTTTGGAATGATTTTTTTTTTCAGTGGCTGCAATACATAAAGGCCACTGAAACTTGCTGTTACCCTCCCCCTGCTTTTTATAACTCCTCAAGTTCGGGTCAGTTTTCATGCATCTAAGCCCGGGTGGCAACTCTGGTTTAAATGCCATTTCATGCCTGATAAAATTTCATTAGGCATTTTAACTTTTAATTTCTTTTATTGACTTATCGTGCAGATGGAGAGAAATGTTTAGAAAGGGAAAAAAATTTAAACGGGGATTTACTGAAGTCATGTTTCAGTAAGGAAGGAAATACCATTGACTTTATTACAGCTGCCTAATGTTTTCCACAAACTGTAGAAATAATGTGTTGTATCTTGGTGACCTACAATAGCAGCTGACTGCTTGCACATGATGGAAATGCAATTTGGGTTTGCTAAAAATTAACTATTTAATGTCCTGGTGTCCATGTCTCATTGTATCTGTGTTCGGTTTGTTCTATATGCTCTTTCCAAGTTGTGGACAGTCACTTACTGCAGGTTTGAATGCGGGTGTGAAGCATCTTCAGAAGTGGCTGGGGTCAGATGGGGAGCGGCCTCACCAGATACCCATGAGTCTGTGCTCTCCTAAGGACTGATGTGACGATTTCTTCTGCCTCCTTCCTGAGCCCCCTTTACCTGCCCCCCGACCCCCCACCAGCCAACCCCGCCCAAACCCCTCCCTCTCTTCCTCCCTCTCTCCGTTCACTGGGCCTTATCTGGTATGTTCAGTGATGTGATAAAACAAAAAGGGAAGTTTTTGATTGCACGAACACACCCTTTGGAGGGATTCCAGCTAGAGAAGAGTCCGTTAAGGAAAGTGACAGCAGTGTAGGGAGGCCTAGGTGCCAGGACTGAAGAAAGTGCAAGCTTCAGAGGAAAAAATAATAACATGCTAGAATGGTGGTGGTGGTTTCGAGAGGTCTGGAGGGTGGAGGGAGTTCAAAAAGGAACTTGCCTAATGAGGCCTCTCTGAAGATTTACTGCTATGGCTGCTGCTAAGAAGAGGATCCGGAGAAAAGATGTTTTGCCCTGACGAGCTTCACAGGAAGTCAGGCAGGGCTTGTATTCTCTGGCAGGCAGAGGAGAGACTGCTCAGCCAGCAGCATCTAGGGACTTTCAGTTTAATTAGTTTTAAAGAGCCCCCTTCCAAAAGGCATTTGCGACATACATATTATATACTTTCTCAAGGCAGAAAAACAAAGAAAACATTCTGGACGAAAGCCATTCCTCGTTTGTCCTAAGAATGACCACATCAATTTCCAGAGGACCGTTTCCTCCTCTAACTGCACCTCTCCTGTAGCTCAGGGCTCGTCCTGCAGCCATCAGCTTCTTGGCTGCGGGGACATGACAGGACATCCATGGAGGGTGAACTGCTGTGTGTCCTTTACCCAGTGGAGGGCCTGGCCTCTCCCCAGTTCCCCCTGCACGACCCAAAGCCCCTCTGTCTTCCAGGGACACGAAGTGAAACTCCGGTGTAGATACCACAGCAGCGGGCAGCCTGCACTTAAATGGAGACGCTCCCTTCCTGCTGAAGGAGTTACGGTTATGAAATCACTAGTGGAGAATACTTTCTTTCAGGTGAAAGAACTTCATCTTTCCATGTTTGGAGCACACATAACCACTGCCATTTTACTTATGGGGAAATGGGCTTAGTGAGCAGAGTGATCTGCTCAAGGACACAGAAATATTTGGCCTTGGAACACTGCTATCCCGTTGACCAGGGGAGCCCACAGGCACCCCACTTTCGTGGACTGGCTGGTGCCATCCTGAGAACTCATTCTCTGGAATAAATCAGTGTCCTTCAAGAGGAAGAAAGACAAATGGGGTTCTGCGTGTTTTCTCACAAGAGACAGGAAAGCAGTCCATCTGGTCCACCATGTAAATCATAACAAGTGAGGCAGAATACGGAAAAAGATCCAGAGTTGGGAATTCTGACCCCGTCCTACAAACAGGATGAACCGGGCTTGAGTCAAGTAAACTCCACTCACCAGGAAGGCTCCAAGGTAGATGCAAGGTAGGGCTGAGGGCAGCCACGGTGGCGTGGGGAGGAAAGCAAAGGAATTCTCAGATGGCAGCCGGGTTCTTTGCTCATTTTGTAAAACAGACTGAGAGAAACAGAGCAGTGGGAGGACGGTAGTCCCCTTTTCTTCACGCAGTGGTGTGAGGCAGCAGGCAGAATGCCACGGGCCGGGAACCGTGCTTGGGACAGGTGAGTGTGGACGCCACGCGGGGGTCTGTCAGCTGTTCCTTAAAGAGCAGCAAGGGCCTTGGCAGGGTTGCGCGCGTGCGCGTGCGCGTGCGTGTGCGTGGGTGTGCGTGGGTGAGCAACTAAAAGGCAGGGAGACTGAGAGATTCACGAATTTGCAGAATAGGGCCTTTCATAGAGACATGCTTCTTTCTTGACTGAATAGGTGATAAAAGAACTCCCCACGGAACCGTAAGTAGAAAAAGAACTCCACGAACATCTTTTTTCATAAAAAGATCCAGAAGACTGCTAGTTGCCTACTCAACATATTTTCCCTTTGTTCTTTCGTAACAAAAACCTGATTTTTTGGGGGGTGGGGCTGAGGGTCGGCGTGGTGGTGAGGTGGGGTGGGAGAGGTAAGTTGCCTGCTTAGCTAAAGTTTTTATTCCTCAACCTCCTTTGCTGCAAAATTCTGGCCAATGGGATGTAAAGTAAATGTATTTGGTGGACTATCTAGGGAAGTTCCTTAAAAGAAAGACAGATGGCAGCTCTCATGTCATCACAAAGTGCAAAGCTAGATGCTGAGGATGTCAAAGCAGAAAGATAGAAATAGCCTGTGTCTCTAATGACGGCTTGTTGGCTGCATAAAGATTCTGGATTTCCTTTCCCAGATTTCTTTTACAAGAAGGGATGAATCCCTAATGTGTTTAAGCCACTTTGACAGGGTCTGTGCTTCTAATAGTCAAAGCCAGTTCCTAACTGTTGCAGAAGGCAAGTTGCTTGCTTTTTTCTCAATTTGTGGGGTAGTACACAAAGAAGAAGTGGGTGCCCAAACTATAAAGTAAGTCAATAAACAGAAGGGGGCAGATTCTAACTCAGCTCTATTACATTTAATCTTTAGATATGAATGTAATAACCTTTAACTTCCCAGACCCTTTTGAGAAACTGTAGGAAGCTGCAGACAATCTCCTTAGGGAAATGCATATATACATTTACATAGAAAATCTTCACATACAATCTGGAGAATTTTATGGAACCAGCAAAGCTTGTCCCCAGAGCCCTTGCTAAGAATTCTGCATTAGATTACAATTACTTCAAAAGTCAGAAAAGAGAGGATTAGATCTGGTTTGGTTAAGGGTCTGTGCAGTCAGTCTTTTTGTTCGTGAAGCTCAACATTAAATTAGGTTACCTGTATAGTCATATGTCTTTCCAGGGCCTTCTAGGAGAGCAACCCTCAATCTTCTGGATTTGGAGTTGGCTGGCGAGACATTTGGTGTCGGAGAAATCAGATGCCCCTTTGAGGCCTGGTAGGCCCCCAGGACCCAGGGACAGGACAGGCCATCACAGGGAGCTTCAAGAGGCTTCTGAGGCTAGCTGTAGCCCACGGTAAAACAAACAAATAAGCAAGTTGATTTATTCCTTAAACCTGAGCAAAGGATTTTGGGAAAGGTTTTGTGTCCAAATGTGAACTGTCTTTGGAAAAGTATCCATTCCTGTTCATTAGATTTTAGTAGATTTTGAATAGTTTTACAGGACTTTACATGTTTATGTGATACACTGACAAGACATTCTAAATGGTTGGTTAATGAAAATGTAACAAGATATTTTACTTATAGAGCAGCTGTTCCAATGTTTGGGCATTCCATTTCAAGCTGCTATGAGCTGATCTAGTCCAAAGAGGCTTTACTGAGAGTATGTTGTAATAAATAGTGTCTATTAGGTAAATTTGCCTAAATATAATAGTTGTTTGTGCATTTAGGTCTATGGGAAAAGACATATGATATTTTGGAAACTATTTTGCTTTGATTTCCCACCAAAGTAATCCTTCTCTCACAAAATTGTAATTATTATGCCATAGAACAGGCTTAATCCAAGGTGTAAAAATGTGTAGGTCCTACCGTATTAATCCCCTTTTGGAAGACATGTATAACTCATTTCTTTAGATCTTTATTATGCATGCTTTCCTCTTGAACTATTTGCATATCTTTCACTCCCTTTAAAAAAAACAAAACCTCACATACAAGGCAACAAATATCCTGATTCTATTTATTTCAGCCTCCATGATTACATGAGGAACATAATAGCATAGTGTTTGTGGAGAATGTTCTCATTTTTAATAGCAAACTAAAATATTCTGGGGCTGTTGTTCTCAAATTTCAGTATGCAAAAGAATACCTGTGGAGCATGCTAAAATGTAGATTCCAAGGCCTCTCAGAGCTCACATTCCGGGGGTCCATGGTATAGTTGGTAGCTAGCTGTGGTGTTTTAAGACAGCCACAGTTTGCATTATAGAACCAAAGCCTCTTTTGATGAAAGGTTGAGATTATTTGCTTCGCTTATGTGATTCTTTCCATTTGAAGATCTTGGAATGCCATGCAAAAAAATTAAAACAATCTTGTGCTAGACAATAATGGGAATAGTGACATCAAGGAGAAAATAGGAGGGAAAAAGTTTGGTTCTCATAGCCGCTTTGCCCTGGGTAGGATACAGGGTTACATTTGACAACATAAGAGATCACGTATATGCTGAGAAGATACTTGATCATTGGGGTGAATTCTGATGCACCCCATCATTCCTGTGGTGCCTCCTAAATATTGTCATTTAGCAACTGAAAACACCCTTCTCAGACTATTCAAGTAATGATTTAATTGATGACAATATCAGGAAGAGAAACGTATAAGCATTTCTCAGATGCTATTGCATCTGCTTTAGGTCATAAACCCACAGATGGTCTTTTCTCTCTTTTTAGGGACTTCTAACATTCTTGTTTTACAATGTTAGGAATTAAAATATATATGGTATGCTTCTCTGAAAGTGTCATTTATGTTTGTAATATACTGTCTTTTAACCTAGAGCACGTGTCATGTAAACTATAGATGTCTATTATTTTATATTTACGTGGAGGGTCTCAATTACTTGCTGTCTACTTTTACTAAACCTTAGTGTGCAAAGACTTTTTCTCTATATGTTTGACTCCACTTGTGAGAAGCAGGGCAAAGCTGGGTGGACGAATGGGGCTTCTCCTGAGAGAGGCCTATACTGAACAGGGGGTGTAATCCATACTAAACAGTGTTCAAGAGAGAGCAAGGCCAAATCAGGAGAAGCCCAATGTGTTCATCATCAGGGAAAACAGGGTGTGGATAGTCAGGAATGAGAAGAAGAAAGGCCAGATAATAGAAGGGGCAGGAGCTGATAAGAAAGGTGAGAGAGAAGTGAGAAGGTCCAGGCCATTTTCCATGAGTGGGTCTGGGATTCTCAAAACTCATTTTGAATAGCATAAAATCCCATTTGTAGGCAATACAAGCCTTTGTGAGTCACATTTTAAGTAATCATTCAAGGCTTTTAGCTCTTTCATCTACCTCCAAACAGGATCTGTAACAACTTTAGAATCTCATCTATTTATTCACAAAAGGTTGAAAGTATCTAAAGGGAACTCACACAGTCTCATGTGATTTTGCTACAGCTTCTCTGTTGATTTCGGCCACCTTTGAAGGCATTGAATGGTGCCACCATACTATGGCTACTGTCTACATGTGGGCACTGATGCCTTCACCTGGTATAGAGGTCCCTCGATGCCTTTCAAGCTGCCAGCCCTTAACATGTATGTGTGTCAGGCCCTGAGTACAAGGTGTCCCATGCTCTCTACACAGATTCCAGTCAACCAGTGCTCTAAATGCATTGTGGGGAGGGGACTAGCATAGCTGTGGCACGTAGTAGACGTTTAAATACTTTGAGTCAATTAAGGTTCTAGTCGTGGATGTGCAGACTATGTTATTACTGAAGGGATTTGTGTTATTGTATCATGGTACAAATCCTAAAAGCATTTCATCCATTCAACAACTGCTATTGAGCACCTACTATGTGTCAAGCACTGTGATAAGTACTTACTGTATGTACAGTAATATTAGAAGTTGATAATGTCTCTGCACGTGTGGAAGATTGAGTCTAACAAACCAAAACATGATACTAGTGGAATTTAAAATACTCTGTAGGGAGGGAAATAAACTTTGGGCATCCTCCTTCTCACAAATTACTGTATTTTATTTTTGGTGGGGTTTGGTGAGAATGATGGAGGGGAAAAATTTAGGAGGATTAGGACATTAGGTGGAATGATGGTGAGTAGTGGATTAAAAGAGAATTAAATGGACAATTTAAATTCTAAGTAAAAGATCATTCTGACAGGATGAAAATAATCACACACAAGCAGCCCCAAGTTTAAATGGTTTTTGATATTCAAGATGGCAGACTAACTCCCCAAGGTAGTTGGGACTCAAATTCAGTAAAACATGCCTCTATGGCCTGACTTAGGACTATAGTCATTCCATAAATATAGATATTCTGGAAAAATGGAAATTGGCATTTTTCTTAAGAATTTTATTGAAAAAAAATTCTCTTCTCCTTCAGCAATCAAATGCATGCACTTCCTTCTTCCTCTATAAATAAATTAGGATATACAAAAACGTAATAAAATTACACAAATACTCATAAAATTGTTTAAACCTTTATGAGTTACTTTGCATAAAACCGCCACATTTCACCTAAAATAGGATTATGTAAGAACAAAAAATTTTTATTATAAATTCAACAAAATTTTGAAACTTTGGAAGGACTAATAAATTTTGTGCAATATGTAGTTTTATTAGTCTCCAAATATAATTGGTTTTTAAAGGATTTGGAACTCAAACACTAAGGTGTCCTCCTACAGTGGACCAGACACTGTGGTAGGTGCATTTATAGCGATTTTCTCTTTTAATCTCATTTTATAAACAACATCATCCTGTGAAGAAGGTTTTATGCTCATTTTACTGGTAGAAAACAGGCTTGGAAAGAGGTTAAGGGAGTGGCCCAAGGTCATCTGGCTGGTAGGTGGAAGCACCAACATTTGAACCTCCAGTCTAGAGCTTCTTCCACTAGACCAAGTGGTGGCACCCAAGTCTCTACGGATGACAATTGTGACAACGTAGATTTTGCCTTTTATCTGAAATTGGTTTATAGTTTCTTTTCTAATTATAATGTATAAGGGATGTGGATTAAGTTATCCCATGGAAGCAGTTAGTCTGGTCTTGATTTAGAATCACCTTTGTATGACAAAATCACAACATCCTTTAATAATCTGACCTCTGGGTTGCAAGAAAAAGAGGGGACCAGTGGGCAAAGGGCAACAGGGAAAGGAAAGAATAATAAGCTTTTGGTGCAGCAGCAAGGAGCAAGAGATGCTGATTCCCATGAGAAATTTCCAGATGAATGAGGTAGAGACTCTTGCTCAGTCCCTAAGGACCTGGTTACCTACCTACTGTAGGCTCCTGAGGGCCACATAAACTTTTATATTGGGAATCTAGTAGGATAGTATCAGGACTGTTTATACTGGAAAATGGGCATTAGAGATTAGATATCTCTTACAGCAGGAAGCTCACTGAAATGTAACACTTTGCATTCATACTCATACAAAAACTAAAACTACTAAATACTGTAAGATTTTGGATGATTCCTGGAAATATACGACATTTGGTTTCAAGTATGTGCAGACGATAATCTGTTAATTTCCATTTCTATCCAGTGCAGAAATCAATGTGATAGACCAATTTTTTCTTAGATATATAAATGTTCCAGACCTGTATTGCATTTTGATAATTCCAAACACAATAAGAACCAGCAATAACTGTAAGCTAAAACCGATTAAAGAGGTATTTGAAATCCAGAATCAGTATTTACAATATAGCTATAACCCAGTTTTCTGCATGACAGGTGGTGGACATTTTAGTTGAATTTTAAAGACATTGCCCATTTGGGGCATATATACCTTCAAAGCAGAAAAATATGGAATATTAATATAATTTTGAATTTGCAGTTTATTTTTTTAAATTTCTAACAAAATTGTTTTTTTTTTACTATCCCTTTATTTCTATAAATTATTTGTAAAATGACTTAAAAACATAAAAAATGAATGCATATAAAGGATTTATTGGCCAAGATGATAAATTTTGATGACTTTTTCCTGGTTTACTAAAGGTTATTGTGCTCTGTGATATCCCAATGTGTATCAATAATTGAATGGATAAAGGAATGAATCTAGACCCAATTAATAAGAATGTGAAGGGTCTTCAAAAAGAATATACAATAAAAGGTGAAATAGCGAGATCAAACTGAAGGAAAAATCAATTTTCAATTTTCAATTTTAGGCCTTGAGAAATAGAGACAAATATGGCTACAGGTTGTAGAACCACTGAAGTCTTTTTAGCTGCAGAGAACTCTGACCATTTCTGTTCTTCTCACCAGTATTTCAAAGTTACATGGTAGATCCAATTCCACAGGCAGTTTAGTTACAACGTTGAAGACAGAGCTTTGTGTATCTACAGGTATGTTATGTGAAAGAACATATTCTTTGTGAGAACAAAGCTGTCTCATGACTGTGAAAAATAATACATTAGACACCCAAATGCAACTTTTAATGAGTCCACTTTCTGTTTCTGTAAGCCAGTTGCAGCTCACTGCTTTGCAACTTGCAGCTTTATACTTTATGCAACACCTGTTCTTCACTTCTAGCTGCCTGTTTGTTTCCACAGAGGCAACTGCATCTGATACAATATGCTTAAGATTTGTGATATAAGTGCAAGGATGTTTATGGTAGCATTATTTGTATTACTAAAAAATTTTGGATAACTTAAATGACCATAAATATAAGAAAGATTAAATAAACCACCATACATTGATAGTCTGGGGTATTATAGAACCATTAAAAAATAATGTGTGTTGTCCATGATACATATTTTTGAATAAAAATAAGTAAGTTGCAGAATAATATATTTAAAAGATCCCATTAAAATAATTCCTCTCTATATAGATATATTACATATATATTCCACTTATACGTGCATATGTAATACATATATACTTATGTGTGTATGAAAAGTCTGGAAGGATACTCATAGATTTATGTGATTATTTCTAGGGAGTTAGGAAATGTTCATTTTTAAAAAAATATTTCTGTATTGTCTTTTTTTTACAAGAAGGTAGTACATTTATAATTAAATTTTTTTAAAGTTACAGTTTTAAAATATCTACTCTCAAGATTATACTTTATAAGTGGATGTCCACTTTTTCGCGTTTTCTCCAGAAATGAATTGTGTGTAAAACTGGGTCTGCAGTACCTGATTTTTCATCCCTGGCTCAAATAAGTTTCCTAGGCTCTTAGAGCTGCCATTGTCATTTTCTGTCTGATGCAAAGAAAAGGCAGAGAGGTAAAATGATTTTTTAAATCATCATCCAAGCTCTTGGGGAGGCAGGCTTCCTACTTTTATATTCCAAGGCTACATTGGCAGTCAGGAGAACCTTTGAAACAAATAACTGGACAAATGAAAAAAACAATAACTCCCCCCAAACAACCCAGTGCCCCCAACAAACAAATCAGAATTAATATTTTGATTGGACACCAATGAAGTGATATCAAATTTTATTACATATGAATTTAAAAAACTCATAATGTCTGACACAAGCACAGGTCACAACTGCCTGCAAGACTTCACAGTCACTTCTGAGAAGTCCAGCTCTAAGAATGACTTGGGTATTTTATTTCCACTCTCACTCTCATCCCCCAGACAACAGTTATTGGGAAAACACGAAGCTGAATTTCAAATTATTTTACGGGGACAATTTTTTTTTTTTCTCCCCACTTTCAACTTATTTAAGGAGTACTTTTTTGCTGCCTGGTTGCCTGACTGTAAGATATCTTCATGTAAATTGCCCAAGAATGTAATCATGAATAGATATAATAACACATATGGACCTGCTGTAATTTTCCAGATATTTATTTGCCTTTTTCGGAAATACATCAGTTCTTCCACCCTCTTTTTAAAAAGTCATTCATTCATTCAGTTCTGCAAAGAGTTAGCGCCCTTATGTCTGAACATGAGCTTACATATCTACGCAGGCGCGCGCGTACGCGCACACAAGCTGAAGAATACCCGGGTACTAGCATGATACTGCAGGCCCACGCAGTCAGCCATTTACTAAACAAATCTAGGCTGAAGGAACCGTGGTCCGGTAGTGCTACCGGGAGCTTAGTGTGTGCATCCCGTGCGAAATAGTGCAGGCAAACAGTTCCTGAAAGGGTGAACAGCTCATCTGTAAACTGATCGCACGACAGTTCCCCTGCCGCTGCAGCCCAGCTCCAGAGCGGGTGAGGCCAGGGAAGCGCCCTCCCCCAGGCGGAGGCCGGCCGGGCAGAGCCGCAGGAACATGAAACACATTCCAGCGGTTCGCATCTGGGCGCTGAGCTGCCAGGCACAGCCAGTGTGTGGCCCTAGGGCAGCCGGTGCAGCGGGGAGGGCTGGGCAGGGCCAGCGGAAAGCGGCCGCCGGCCAGTTCGGCCCTGCAGGCTCAGGCCTGGTTACTGAGAGCAAGTTTTATCTAGAAAGCGTGCTTGGGGAGGCTGGAATCCCCCTGTGAGGCAAGGGCCTAGAGGGCAGCTTTGGCACTCCCGAGGCTTTGGGGTGACTCAGGCCAAAGGGAAGCCCCCGAATTACCACAAAGCCATCCCAGCCCTGACTTGGCATCACCAATCAGCTAAAAGCAATTTTTTGATGAGGCTTCATCTAGCACTTAGAGTGTTTGTGTCCAAGTATGTGTGTATACCTAGGCATATTTTAAAAAGTGAATTCTCCTGAGTTTTATCTTTGCAAATAGTTTGAGGTGGCCGGGGGAGAGGGTAATGCCTATTGGTACTTGAAGGGATTGGTTTTCACATGAAAGAGCTTCAGAAATGAGAAATTGCTGCAATTATGTGGTAGCAGTTTCTGAGGGACATTTACCATGGATTCACATTTTAAATCTCATTCACTCGAAAGCCAGTATGTTAAATTAACCCAAATCTAAATTTAAAAAAAATTCCTCAATTCTTCCAGGCCTACTTCACATCATCAAACTAGGCCCCGCCGGAGGCCCCATTAAAATGGCAGCTCCCACTGAGAGAGAGACAAAAGCCCCCTTTCTGAATGGGGATGCTGAAACAGTGATGGACTCTCAGAACTGCTTTTTTTTTTTTAATCCATTAAAAAAAGTTACCTCTGTATTGACTGTGAGAGAATATTTATTTAGCTCTTCACACTGTGGGAAACAGAGACGTTCTCCCTTAAAAGGATACCCAGAACTTCTTGGGAGAGAAGAGAAATATGAATCCATAACATGGCTGAACAAATTCCTCCTCGTAACTGAATTCATGGAATGTTTCGGTCTTGAACAGCTTAATTTTGGTGTGGTCTGGGACAAATTAATATGACTCAAATCCCACCTCACACAGGAAGCTTCTCCTGATGAAGTGGGTGGGGTGAGTACACTCACTTCCCTCAGAACTCTAACAATCGTCTCTATTACATTTAGATGTGGTGCCCCCACCCTCCAGCAAGAAAAAACTTTAAAAGGGAACAGAGAAATCAAGAACATACTAAAAATGTATCTAAAAAACTTAACTGTGCAAAATGTTCAGCACATGAATATGTTAAATTTTGGCTATATGAATGATACGTGAATTTTTATGCAAGAGTAAAAGCTCCTAGAGGGTAGTCCAGCACCTTTGTATCTGGGGAATAAATATATAAACAGTGATTACTCTTCCATTTTTATCGTGAAGCCTCTGGGACGGGTATTGCAATCATACAAGCTTAGGAAGTAACAAGGAACTATTCTCTCTTCCAGAAGATGGACAAGGCTTTCACCTTAACTAATCAGACACTTCTTTTCTCATAGAGAACCACTCTCTTTAGCAGTGAAGTACAGTTACCTCCCTCTTAAAATGAAATTTGATGTCATCTTCTCCAGGATTAAATTTTTTTACTTTTGCAAAATGGGGATAAAAATAATTAACTAACATATGTGGGAGTAGGTTCTCCAGTGAAAGCTACTATAAATATACCATATGTGTTGTGGATTTAGGAACTCGCAGATTGTTCACACACATCTCTTTAGTTACCTTGTATTTAAAGAAAGTTAGTGACAAAGATTACTTCTCAATGATCAGTAGTAGAAGTTAATTGTATTTGGCTTTGAATGCATCATATGATTATTCTTTTTGTAGATTTATGCACATAATTACATTTGGGTTCAGTTAGTGTTAAAATTAGATTACTTTCCCTGAACAGCTGATAATCAGGAGTGGTTCCCCCAAAAGCAAAATGGGTTGTTAGTCACTTAAGGATGGAATGGCAGGCAATAAGCCATTTTTGAGGTGCCTTTAGGCTGATATAAGCAGATGAGGGTGGTAAGACTTAGAGACCACGAACTGTGGACAGCATCAGCTGACAACATCACTCAGCTGGACTACGTCCGTGGTGGGGAGGGCTGTGTATGCAATCTAGGACAGTGCTCCATTCCAGACTAGGCTTTACAGAACATAAGTGTCTTTCCATATGCATCTGTAGTACGTTATTTTTCTATCAGAGTAGTGTTTTGGTCAAGAATCAATAGGGGAAATATGTAATATCACTGATAGGAGCCTCTGAAAAATGTTTATCAATAAATGGTGTAAATTTATGCATTCCTTTTTCATTACAAGAATTATAGACCTTTGGAGGTAGAAGGAACATCCTCGATAAAGGGTTTCCAAATGCTTTTTCCCTCTAGTAATGGACTCCTTTTAAAAATAAAATTAAATAAAAGCCAACATGGAATTCCAACATGTTAAAAAATACTAGGGCATCGTATTGAATTGAGGGAACATTTATAGTTCCAGGAGCTCATTTTGAATATCACTGTGTTAACGTGGTTTTTAAACTTCCTGAACAAGAAGCTATACAAATCATCTGAGAATGCAAAGGGACAGTACAAACACAGATGTCCTAAAATGTCAGGGAAATGGAATCATTGTACTCTGAGAGCATGTGCTTGACATATAGACAGAGAATGATGGTTTGCAGCAAGTGGACAAAGGTTGCACAGCTACTTTGTGACAAACTCAGGATCCAAATTCAATTTTTCCCCCCACTTGAAAACCACTATGTGATGCAGTCTCTGGAGTCTGGAATGCCTTTGAAATCAAGCTGTATGACTCTCTAACCAATTTTAATGATCTAAAGCTTTTAGACCTTGATGAAAATTTTTATAGCAAAGAGCAACTTTCCACATTGTTTTGTGATGTCACAAAACTCAATCATTATTTTCAGGGATATTTTTATGTTGATAGTAACCGTTTGTTATATTTATTCCGTCTGATATACGTGGGTTAAACACAGTCACTTGTATTCTGGAGTTGGACATGGGACATGACATCCCTGACCAGTAAATCCCTTGAATGAGTACATTTTCTCCTTCTGTGCATGTCTCCTTCTTGTCCATTGTCTGTCTTCTTTTCATGCCTGTCAGGCGGTGGCCATGACTGTGCACTTATAAAGGTCAGTGACCCAGCAGAGAGGGCAGGCCCTGCAGAAGGCGTGTTGATGAAGCATTCAATGCACACTGAATTTGTTAGCTCTCTGGCTTACTCCCAGAGGCAGGCTACAATTGTTTCCTGTGTGGCATGGCACCCACCCGGATCTCTTATGGTATGGGCCATTCCAACCAGGAATCTCTAAACTACATCCTAACAAAATAAACTCCTCACATTTCCCAGCTCACTAAATTCTTCTACCTGGCTCTCCTTCCTTTAATTTGTCTAGTATATTCAGTAAAACTAATTAAGACAAATGTTTCCCTTATTTACATGAACAGCCAGTAATGGGGATGTTTTCAAGGGAATATTTGTAAAACTGCAACACCACATAAACAGTAAACTCACATCTTTCAGGTTGAAGAATTTTAGAAGGCTGAGGTCCCAAGTTTCTATTACAAGTACAAAATTAAATGAAAGTAGACATGGTATTTTATTTGAGATTGTCTAAGGGAAGGCAACATTTGTCTCTCTCTTTGGAGCATCTACGTTTTAATAAAACAATGATTATCTACAAGTGGAAACCAATGATTCGAAAATGAAAGGCTTGTCCCCAAATTTTGAACTGTTGCAATATTTGCTGCCGGTGAAGAAAGCAGCTCTACTTAGGTGAAATCAACTGAAAAAGTTACTTATGTATGTTCTGGTTCTCGTCATGGTGGAATAGACTGTATTAGACTGTCCTTCCTATAGAGAGCAATTATAAAGTCTAGGCAGAATATTAAAAGACAAGTATGTAAATGTATTGGAGAGAGACCAAAGTAGGCAGAAACTGGAAGGAATTTGATCCTCAATATGAGGAACCACATTGGATAAGATCAATACGTTTATGGATTTTCCCAGGGGTACTTTGTAGTCTACCTGGTTCAGGACAACTATAATTCAAGTAGAAAGCCACAGTCTTATTGGCCTGAGGATTTGGAGAATGGAGTTTGGGGGCTATCACAGTAACTGGAAATTGAGTGGTAAAAATCCCAGAAAAAGGGATCACAGAGGAAGTAGGCTCCAAATGTGCTTGTATCATCCTCTTAAATCCTTGGCTGACCCCTGAATAGCACATGAGCAGGAGAGACTCCTAAGAGCCCAGTGGAAAACTGTGGCTGGGAGACTGAAAGAACAGAACAGAGATTTCAGCTCCTGTCCACTGAACGGAGGCAGAATTTAGAGTTTGAGTCCTGCCAAGTTTGAGAGGCTTGGTAATTTTTCAAGATTTTCACTTAAACTTTAGAAAAGTCATGCCTTAGGTATAAAGACTAGATATTATAATTAAAGGATTTGCCCTAGGGCTAATGACAGAATTGAAACAGAACCCATCAAAGCATCAACCAAGCCTCTCTAAGTTCAGAGTGATCAGCCACTAGTTTAACTGTCAGCTAGAAAAAAATTCAATACAGCTCAGAGAAAAAACAACCAGAAACCAGTGTCTATAATATATCCTCTACAATGACCAGTATATAATAAAAAATTACTAGACATAATGAAACAGAAAAATGTGACCAAATAGTAAATGATAAAAGATGACCCAGATATTACAAAGACTTTAATGCAAGTATATTTGTTTAAATATACTGTTTAACACTTATATTTGTTTGAAGGATGAAATAATTATAATGAGCAGACAGATGGGAAATTACAGCAAATAAATGGAATCTATATGAATGGACCAAATGGAAATTCTAGAACTGAAAAGTATAATATTTGAAATAAAATTCACCAGATAGACTTAAGAGCAATGTAAAGGATCAGGAAATTTGAAGGCATCAATAGAAACTATCCAATCTGATGAACAGACAGAAAAAGAAAAAAGATTTACAAGTATGTGAAAAGAATTCTAGTGCCAGTGAGAAAATATCAAACAGTATACCATACACGTAATTAGGTTCCTAGAAGAAGAGGGAGAAAATAAAAAAGAAAGAAATCAATTAAAAAAAAATAGATGAAAATTTCCCAAATTTGATGGAAAATATTAAATTACAGATCCAAGCATCTTAGAAAACCCCTAGCAAGATAAGTACAAAGAAAACCATATCTAGGTACAGTTTATCCAAGTTTCTGAAAACTAATGGTAAAGAGAAAGTCCTGAAGAATTGTTACAGGAAAAAGATATCATAAGGGGACAATGACACAGATAATTACTGACTTTTCAACAGACATTGGGGGCAGAGACAATATAATAACATCTTTAAAGTGCTGAATGATAAATTCAGTCAATCCTGAATTCTACATGTAGCAAAAATGTCCTTCAAACATGAAGGTAAAGGCTGACTTACTAAAGATAATATTAAAGGAAACTCTTCAGGCTGAAAGAAAATGATAGCAGGTATAAACTCAGACTAACAGAAGGAATAAAGAGCACCAGAAATAGAATTTTAAAAGTGGGTAAGTATAAAATATTTTTCTTCCAATTAAAACAAATAATTCACTGTTTAAAGCAAAACTTATAACATTGTATTTAGGTATTTATAATATAGTGGGTATATAATATGTGATTGGGCATTAATGGACTTTTATTGTTGCTGGGTTTTTACATTTTGCATGAAGGAGTAAAATATTCACTCAAGTAAGGTGTGGTAAGTTAAGAATACATATTATAATACCTAGAGCAATCACGTAAAATACAAAAAAGTAGAGTTAAATCCACAGGGAAATTAAAATGAATATTTAAAAAATGTGATTAAACCAAAATAACTGGGAAAGGAGAAACAAGGGGAAAAGATGGGACAAATAGAAAACAAATAGCAAAATAGTAAACCTAAATTTACTATATCAAATGGTAAACCTAAATTCAACTATAAAGTGAACACTAATTAAAAGACATATACTGCCAAACAGCATAAAAAAGCAAGATTCAACCATATGCAGCCTATAAGAGGTGCACTTTAAATATAAACAAACAGATGGAAAATAAAAGTGAAACAATCTATCATGCAAACTGTGAGCCAAAGGAATATGATAATATGGACTTTGAGCAAAGGGATATTACTAAAATTTAAAAACATTTCATATGATAAAAAGATCAATTCAACAGGAAGATATAATAATCATAAATGTGTATGCAGTTAGTAAAAGTGCTTTAAAATATATGAAGCAAAAACTGAGAGAGAAATAAATCCACAACCACAGAGACTTTAACATCACTCTCTCAGTAACTGATAGAAAAACTAGATGAAAAATTAAGGATATAAAATATTTGAACATTATCATCTACCTCAACCTAATTGGCATTTACAGAATACTATACCAAACAACTTCAGGATACATATTCTTTTCAAGTACACATAGAACATACATCAAGATAGACCATATGCTGGACCATAAAATAAGTCTCGAATTTCAAAGAATTGAAATTTTACAAAGTTATTTTCTTACATAGTGGAGTTAAATTAGAACTTAACAACAAGATATCCTGAAGACTGCTAGATGGACTGGGGTCAAATAAGAAATAAAAAAGGGAAACTAGAAACTACTTTAAAATAAATGATAATGAACATACAACATATCAAAATTTGTGGATTGTAGCTAAATCAGTACTTAGAGAGAATAAACTTTAAATGTTTATATTTTAATAAAGGAAAGACAAAAATCAATGATGTAAGCTTTCACTTTAAATTGCTATAGAAAGAACAAATTAAACCATATATACATATATAATGTAATTAAATTATTAAATTATATGGAAGGAAATAAAAAAGGTAAGAGTAGATATCAGTAAAATAGAAAATAATAGAGAAAAACTTTAAAAGCCAAAAGTTATTTCTTTGAAAAGACTAATAAAATTTACAAACTACTAGCAGGGTTAATCAAGAAAAAAAGAGAAACACAGATTAACTATATCAGGAATAAAACAGAATAATACTATAGATAAAAGAAAGTAAGCATTATACTTTTATGCCAACAAATAGTACTAGAACAATTGGATAAACATACAGAAAAGTATGAGCCTTAGCTCCTACTTCTTACCATACACAGAAATTGAGATACATTTTATATATGAACCTAAAAACTAAAATTAGAAAGTTTCTAAAAGAAAGCATAGGGGAATATCTTCGAGATCATAGGTTGGCAAAGATTTCTTAGAGGTGAGAGAAAACACTAAACATAAAAGGAAAATTTATAATTTGGACTTTATCAAAATTTAAAAAATTCTTACCTAAAGGACCCATTAATAAAATAAAATAATAAGCCAGAGACTGTGAGAAAATATAATACATGTATATGAGAAAGGACTTACATAGGGAATATGTGAAGAACTTCTACAAATCAATAATTAAAAGCCAAACAAGAATTGAAAAATGGAAAAAACACTTGAATAGATGCTTCACAAAAGAAATATTTGTATAAGAATAAATGCTCAAATATCATTAATTGTCAGAAAATTGCAAATTAAAACCATAATAATATATCATTTCATACCAAATCTTGGTATGACTGTGGAATGCCTAAAACTTTCATACAGTATTAGTGGGAATATAAAATGGTACCATCTGTATGCAAATTTTTTATGAAGTTAAAACTACTCTATCACTCAGTAATTCTACTCCTAGATACTTATTCAAAGGAACTGAAGATATGTCCATAAAAAGATGTGTGTAGAAATATTCATGGAATTTGGGTATAAGGGAACTTTCTGTGGTGATATAAATATTCTCTATTACATTTACCCAAACTCATTGAATTGTATAGTTTAGATATGTGAGCTTCACTGTATGTGAATTTACCTCAAAAAATTAAAAGGAAAAACCATTATTGTCAAGATGTCAGTTATTCCCAATTTGATCTATAGGTTCAATGCAATACCAGTCAAAAATTTGCAATCTAGCAAATTATTTTGTGGATATTGACAAACTGATTCTAAAGTTTATATGGAAAGGCAAAAGACCCAGAATAGCAAACATACTGTGTTTCCCCGAAAATAAGACCTAGCCAGACCATCAGCTCTAATGCATCTTTTGGAGAAAAAATCAATATAAGACCCGGTATTTATATATTATATTATATTATATCTAATATTATATTATATTATATTATATTATATTATATTATATTATATTATATTATATTATATCCTGTCTTATAGTAAAATAAGACCCGGTCTTATATTAATTTTTGCTCCAAAAGACCCATTAGAGCTGACTGTCCGGCTAGGTCTTATTTTGGGGGAAATACGGTAGTAGTGAAGAGGAACAAAAATGGATGCTACCTAACTTAAAGAGTTACTCTAAAGCTACAGTAATCAAGATTGTGGTACTGGCAAAAGAATAGACGTGTAGATCAATGGAATAGATTAGAGAGCCCAGAAGTAGACCTATAAAAATAGAGTGAACTGATCTTTGATAAAAGAGCAAAGGCAATACAATGGAGAAAAAACAATCTCTTCAACAAAGAGAACAACTTGACATCCACATGAAAAAAAAATAAAAAGAATCTAGGCATAGATTTTACACCCTTCACAAAAATTAATTCAAAGTGGATCATAGACCTACATGTAAAAATGCAAAACTATAAAAGTAGAAGGTAATACAGGAGAAACCTGGATGAACTTGGGTATAGAAATGACTTTTTTTGTTTCCCTTTTAAGGAGGGCACAGCTCACAGTGGCCCATGTGGGGATCGAGCCAGCAACCTTGGTGTTATTAGCTCCACGCTCTAACCAACTGAGCTAACTGGCCACCCTCAGCAATGACTTTTTAATACAATACCAAAAGCACAATCCATGAAAAAATAATGAATAAACTCAACTTCATTAACAAAACCTTTGAGAAAGACAATGTCCAATGTCGAGAATAAGACCGGCTACAGGCTGGGAGAAAGTATTATTTGCAAAGGACACAAGTGGGAAAGAACTGTTATCCAAAATATATAAAGAATACTTAAAACTCAGCAGTAAGAAAACAACCTGATTATAGAGACCATAACAAACACTTTACCAAAGAAGACATTCTCATGGATAAATAAGTGTATGAAAACAAATGAAGCAAACATTTGTTTGCTTCACAACAAATGTCAAATTAAAACAACAGTGAGGTAAATGCAAATTAAAACAATAATGGGATAACATCTATTAGAATGGCCAATAGCCAGAACACTGACAACACCAAATGTTGTCAAAGATGTGGAGCAACAGGAATTCTCATTCATTGCTGGTGGAAATGCAAAATGGTACGGTCACTTTGGAAGACAGTGCGGTGGTTCCTTTCAAAACTAAACTAAATTTATGTTATAAACATATAAACATAAATATGATCCAGCAATCACATTCCTTGGTAGTGTGATTTACCCAAAGGAGTTGAAAACTTATGTCCACACACATATTTCTAGCAGCTTTATTTGTAAGTGCCAGAACTTGGAAGCAACCATGATGTCCTTGGTGAACAGATAAATAAACTCTGGTCCATCCAGAAAATGGGATATTATTCAGTGCTAAGAAGAAATGGGCTGTTGAGTCCTGAAAGTACATGGAGGAAACTTAAATGTATGTTACTAAGTGAAAGAAACCAATCTGAGAGGCTACATACTGTATGGTTCAACCATGACATTCTAAAAAAAGCAAAACTAGGGAGATAGTAAAAAGATCAGTGGTTGCCAGGGGTTGGGCTGGTTGGGGATGAATCAGTGAAGCACAGAGGATTTTCAGGGCTGTGAAATACTCTGTGTGATACTATAATGATGGACACATGTCATCATACATTTGCCCAATCCCATAGAATGTACACCACGCTAGAGCTTTAATGTAAACTGTGGATTTTGGGTGATTGTGATATGTCAGTGAAAGTTCATCAGTTGTAACAAATGTATCTCCCTGATGGGAATGAGGATAATGTATGTAGGGGGGCAGGGAGTATATGAAAAACCTTTGCACCTTCCTCTTAATTTTGTTGTGAACCTAAAATTCCCCCCAAAAAATAGTCTTAAAAAAAAGCCAAGAAACAAATCAACCCCCTGCTTGCTACTTTTTCCCCATGAGATAAAGCAAACATTTCACAAAATTTTGGTAGAAGGATGCAGAAAGTATCCTTAAATGATGATCCTTAAGCTTTTGTATATTCTCTGTTTGTCATTCCTGTCTTCCTGTTTTGTGGCATAAGAATGGTTTCCAATTCATGTAAAGAGTTAAAAATAAAAGCCAAACTAAACTGTAACTTCGTAGAAACTCTTGAAGGAGAATTTCACGGGCCTATCAAAATTCTAATTTCTATATCTTTGACCCAGCAATCCCCATGTAGAAACCTGTCCCTAGAAATACATTAAGTGCAAAAAGATAAATGGGCAGGGAACAAATTGGAGACAGTTTGCAATGGTTAACAAATTGTAGCACATCAATGTTAACAAATACTGTGCAGCAATTAAAAGAAAGTATAAACATTAGATGTCTGTGCGATACTAATAGTTTTGTGTGAAACAGTTTACAGAACAGTATGAACAATATTATACCAGTTCTGTAAAAATGACTCCCTCCCTTCTTTCTCTTCCTTCTCTCTGCTCCTTTCCTTCCTTTTCTTTGTAAATGCATAGAATATGCCCTGAAGGATATGCAACAAACTATTATCAATGGTTACCACCTGGAGACGGGATGGAGAGACAGCAAGTGAGCACTTCACTTTTTTACTTTCTATGTGCCTATACTGTTTAATTTTTCTTCTCAATGAATGTATGGTTTTGTTATTAAATTTTTTCCAGTTTTACTGAGATGTAATTGACGTATAATATTGTATTAGTTTAAGGTATACAACATAATGATTTGATACATGTTTATATTGCAAAATGATTATCTCTATAAATTAATATAGCTGAGTTACTTTTTTTCTTGTGATAAGAACTTTAAAGATCTACTTCCTTAGCAACATTCAAACATGAAATACAGTATTATTAATTATAGTTATCATGCTGTACATTGTGTCCCCAGAACTTACAAGTTTTGTACCTTTCTCTTATGTCCCCATCACCTCTCCCCCTTCAACCCCCACCTCTGGTTGTTTCAAAAAGAAAGGAAAAGGAGAAAAAGACAAACAGAAAGGAAGAAAAAGGAAGGGAAAGTAAGGAGAGAGAGAGAGAGAGAGACAACAGGTGTTTGTATTGCAGACGCCAAGGATAACCTAATCATCAGAGTTTGCGCTCTTGGATGAATGATTCTTTCTAGTCCTGCCCTGACTTCAGGTAGGGCTAGATTTGACCACCACAGATGATTGTGAATATTTTTTATTTTTAGAGACAGAGTATTAGTGTCCACAACTTCCCGTGGTAACTATTTTCATGTGTAATGATCCCTCTTGTGAAGGACTGTCTTACATTTGAGTACCTCTGTCCCTTATAGAAACACCCATTAAGTCACACAGTGTTAACTGCATTACCTATGTTAAGGTTAAGGGAGGAGCAGTGACTTGGATGAGGAAACCCACCTGCCTTCTGTTTTTATGTTCCCTTTTTAGAGCCCACCTCTGTAAAGCTTGAAGAACCTGAAGAACAGAGGTGTAATGTACTAGCCCAGACTCGGAGTTCGGAGAGAACTGAAAGCCCAGCTTGGTCTCCTACCAGCTGTGTGCCATTGGGCAAAGTAATTAACCTTCCTGAGCCTCCATTTCCTTATTTGGAAATGGTTGTAATCATAATGGTAACAGTGATGATAATAATGCCTCCTACCTTGCAGGACAGTTGTAAGCATTATTAGAATTACAGCATCTTGCTGAAAGTAGGTGCTCAATCATGATTATATTTAATCCAACACCCTAAGGTAACTGAAATGCTAGTGGGGTAAAGTGATGATAAGAACCCATATCTCTACTTCAATTCAAGGTCAGGTGTGTACATTACAAAAAGCTTTTATTAGTCTCTTTTAGCACATTAACTTTGGGGTAGTTTTTACTGACCTGACAGTTGCTCATTGCTGCCTCTCTTCTTGAAATCCACTTTGTAGTTCATGAGAGCCTTTTACGCGTATTCCAGGATGTAAAGGGTTATTCTCTGCGTGAGGATGGTGCGCAGTTTATTCCTTCATCCTCATTGGAAGGGTTCACACTAGAGGAAATGGCATTAAACTTCACCAGGAGGGATTTAGATTAGAGGGGAAGAAGAACTTCCTGAGTGATGATTTCCTTCCCTGCAGTCTTTAAAAATAGAATAGTTCCCAATTTGTCAGTTTTTAAGATGCAGGCAGTTAGAATACATAGATGATTTCTCAAGATCTTTTTTAATACTGGTATGACTTTGTTATAGAGCTGTATTTCTAAAAGGAACTCACTTTATGTACATATATGAATTGAAGACAATTTAGAAGGATATTTTCCCCAAAAGCAATAGGAAATATGTTTTGTTTTGCTTTTTCTCTTGAAAGGCCTACACAATCATGCAAAACTGCTTTAGTAGGCTAATAAATAATTCAGAGAAAATATATGGAAACTTTTGTGTAATAAAAATTTTTATTTTCATAGCATGAAATATTATTTTCTCATTAGGTATTTGAGTCAAATCTAAAGGGGTTTATAGGGCTGGGTCTGAAATCTAATTGGTTGAACTGGATGGTCTTCCGAGCACCACACCGTGTAGGCAAATGAGAATAAATATAAAGTAACACTGACATCTAGTGGATTTCCTGTGTTGCCACCACTGTTCGAAGTGGCACTTAAACTCAGGTCTAATTCCAGTACGTATTCTACAAATAGGTCTGGACAGGACCTGGAAATCTCTTCTTATTTTAAGAATACATTTAAACAAAAGTTTTCAAACGCACGTTAGTGTTTAAAATTACTATTTTGTTGTTTTCTAATTTATTTTTATTGTGGTAACAGAATGTGATCTTTGTGATGATGACTTGGGATTTGTTAAGACCTCTTTGGAACGCTAACCTGTGTTAGTTTTTTGTCATTGTTCTATGTGCATTTGAAAAAAACATATACAGTAGTCCCCCCTTATTCGAGGTTTCGATTTCCTTGGGTTTCAGTCACCCATAGTCAGCTGTGTTCCAAAAATATTAAATGGAAAATTCTAGAAATAAACAATCACAAATTTTAAGTTGTGCATAGTTCCGAATGGCATGATACAACCTCGAGCCTACCTGCTCCTTCATGCCCAGGATGTGACTCATCCCTTTGTCCAGTGCTTCTGTTCCATGTACACTCCCCGCCTGTTAGACTGGTTATCAGGTTGACAGTGCTGTGTTCAAATAATCCTTATTTTACTTAAGAATGGCCCCAAAGCACAAGAGTAGTGATGCTGGCAATTCGAATATGCCAAAGAGAAATTGGAAAGTGCTTCTTTAAATGAAAAGGTGAATAGAGTTCAATAAGATATTTGGAGAGAGAGAGAGGCGTGGAGGGGTGGGGGGGGGAGGAGGGAGGTGCAGGGGGAGACCACATTTGCATGACTTTTGTTACATTATATTGTTATAATAGTTCTATTATTAGTTATTGTGGTAAACCTCTTAGTATGCCCAGTTTTTAAATTAAACTTTATCATAGGTGCGGCCGGTTAACTCACTTGGTTAGAGCGTGATGCTCATAACACCAAGGTTGCCAATTCAGTCCCCACATGGGCTACTGTGAGCTACACCCTCCACAACTAGACTGAAACAACTACTTGACTTGGAGTTGATGGGTCCTGGAAAAACTCTTAAAAACAAAACAAAACAACAACTTTATCATAGGTATGTATGTATAGGAAAAAACATAGTATTTATGGGGTTTGGTAATCACAGTTTCAAGCATCCACTGGGCAATCTTTGAACGTATTCCCTATGGGTAAGGGGGGACTACTGTACTTTCATTTTGTTTTGTTTCTTGCAGTGTTCTATATATACCTGTGAAGTCTAAATACTAATTTGATTGTTCAACTTTTCTATATCCTGTAGATTTGGGGGGTGGAGAAATTACTCAATTTATCATATTGTGACATAAATGAGATAAAAATCTACCTCTTGATTGTGGGTTGTCAATATCTTCTACTTTTGTCAGTTTTTTGCTTTATGTATATACATTGTTAAATGCACATAAATTCATGGCTTCTAAAGAACAGAATAAACGAACAAACAAATCAGAAATAGACTCATAGACACAGAGAACAAACTGAGGGTTACTAGGTGGGAGGGGTTGGGGGATGAGTGAGAAAGGTGAGGGATTAGGAAGCACAAATTGGTAATTACAAAATAGTCACGGGTATGTGAAGTGCAGTATGGGGAATGTAGTAAAAAATGTAAAACTGTATGGTGTCGGATGGGTACTGGACTTAGCGTGGGGTGGGGATATCACTTCATAAGTTGTATGGATGCCTGTCCACTGCACTGTACACCTGAAACTAATATAATATAGTATTGAATGTCAACTATAATTAAATACATAGCGGGGGTGCCAAAAAATGTACACACATGACTGGTATTCATCTTTTGTTATCGGTATATATTATTACAATTTTAATACAATTTTTTCCCTTCTTAAAATGTGTATACGTTTTTTTGGCACCCTCTGTTTATATAGTCACGGGATGTGAAATATAGCATAGGGAATATAATCAATCGTATTGTAATAGTTATTACCTACAGTGTCAGATGGGTAGTAGACTTGAGGTTATCAGTTTCTGAGGGGTATAAATGTCTAATCGTTATGTTGTTTTGTACACCTGAAATTAATTAAGAAAAATTCATGACTGTTCAGTCTTCTTAGTGAAATGTTCTTTTTTAATCATGAAGTTTCCCTCTTTATCCCCATTATTGCCTTTTACATTAAATTCCATTTCGTATAATATTAATATAGCTACAATAGCTTTTCTAAGGAAAGAATTGGCCTCATATTTCTTAAATCTCTTAATCTTTAACCTTTGTGTATCATTTTGTTTAAATTGTATTTTGTAAGCCTTACATGGCTGGCTTAAAAAAAGTTGGAGGATCTCTGTCTTTTCATAGTGACACTATTCTCTTTACATATATTGTGATTATTGATTATTTAAACTCCTACTTTTTTTTTTTACTTAGACATTTATCATTTATATCCCTCACACTGTGGACCCCCCGCCCCCCATCCACTATCTCTCTGACATTGCACCGAGCCATCCCATTTCCACTATCTCCACTCCCAATGCTGTACTCTGCCTATTGTAAATGTATACATACCTATATATACATACCTATATATACATATATATATATATATATATATAATATTGTAGTTGGCATTCATTATTGTTCAGCTTCAGGTGTACAGTGCAGTGATCAGGCATCTACATCTTCCCTGAGATTTTTTGTTTTTTTAATTCATGTTTTTCTTTGTCTTTTATTTTTCTTTTTTCCTGTGATCTTTTGGATTGATAATTTAAAAATAAATTTCCCTCTGCCATATTAGGATACATTGTATTACTATTTTTTCTTTTATATGTTATCTTTTACTATTAGCTATTTTTATTAAGAAATCATTCAACTCTACAGATAAGTATATGACAACTCGTGTTTCTACCTACCAGCTTTCCAAAATTTTAATAGTCCTAACATTTAGCTGTAAGTGCTTTAGATTTATTAAACAAGAAAAAAATAACGATTCAGTTGATGCCCCTGTGTATAACCTCTTCAGTCTCATTTTTCCTTCTCTTCTTCTTAAGAGTTAACCTCTGTTATGAATTTGATGTTTATTAATTCTATGTATATTTTTAATTTTTTTTCTGTTTTCTAGTTAAACAATTATAAGTCAATAGCTTTAAATATTGTGCTGGTTACAATACAATATATAAATGGTATATTATAGAGATGTATACTTGAAACCCATGTAATTTTAGTAACCAATGTCACCCCAGTAAATTTCATAAATAAATGAAAATCATAAATATGTGTCTTATCAACATGGTTTTGACATTCATTCATGTTTATTTATATACATCTGGCTTATCATTTTAGTTATTGTATAGTAATATAGCATATATATACATTTTTTCCTACTCATTCTCCTGTTGATGGATATTTTGATTGATACTGTTTTTGTTACTTCAAGCAATGTTAGAATGATGTTCTTTTACATTTCTCCAAGTACACATGCATGAGAATTTCTTTAAAGCAACTCTTTTGTTTACGTACCCCCTAAAATAATCTTGACAAACTATGTGATTCCTTGCACAATATTAAGATAACATCTAAATTTTCTAATGTCACATTTGAATAGTGGCAAAAATGATTTTTGGTTTTTTGTAAGTATTGATATTACAAAGTACAGCTGTTCAAATATCAAAACGGGTTGATAGGCACCATCATTATCGATGTAAAGAAACATAAGAAACTCTGTCATGTCAGCCTGAAATTTCACATTGTTTTTATTTCCTCCTTGAACTCACATTTCCATTCTACTCCACAGAATTTTACTCAAATACATTTTTTTGATGTTTGAAAATATTTTCTCAATCGTCCTATCATATTTCTCCACAACTAAATATAAATCAAAATTTTAAAAAGATTGTTTTCTTCATGACTAAAAGACTCTAAATGTTAAAACATTTTATTCTGAATTGAGTTATTACCACTATTATTAGTAGTACAAAATTGGCCAAGGCAACATAATTATTTTGGTGAATAGTTATTAAAAATAAATATAAAAATTTTATTAGAAACATTTGATACAATATATTTGAGTGTTAAGTTTATATATCCATGGAAAAATAATAGTTATTACTAGAAAGCTATGCATTAGCATCAATTCTATTCCTGCTTTTTATTATTATAGCTGAAGCTGTTGAGAATCTTATTCACATAAAAAAGTGGATGGGAATGGAATATTTTGCTAAAACTATATGAATTATTTGAACTTATGTTATACTTAAAAAATGTAATTATCTATCATAAATATTAATGAACTGTCATCTGACAACTCAATTAGATCTGCCTTCAATTTTATTGAAAACAAAGATTTAGAAACAGCCTGACTTGCAAAATACTTTGTTATACAGATATTATAGTCACCACATGCTCAGTTTCTGGGAAATACACTAAGAAAGTTTTAACAGTCCAATAGGAAAACTATTAATTAAAGTTGTTGCATTTTACTTGGAAGCATCTTGTTTAACCAAATATAATAAAAAAGTTTGGGAAAATATATATGTTCTTAATTTCAATATAGTTTCGCTAATACAATTTGATAAAATGCTGTACTCTCATGTTTTAAAGACATTTTCATCAAAATCTTAGAACTATAGATTTATCTTAATTCAATTTATTGAAAGTGGCAACCTGAAATTTAATTTGCAAAGCTATCAGCCAAATTAATCTTTTTGTTACGAAAAATGTGACTTCATTTTTTAAAATTCAAATATGTGTTAATACACATTTCAGTGTGAAAGCCAATGAGAAATGCTCCCTTAATTCAAAAATAGGTTTTTACATTGAGGGCAAATCACCATAATATAGTTTAGAATGACCAAGGGCTTGTCTTTGTATTAGTCAGGATAAGCAATTTATGTGGTAGTGACAAACAACCCCCACATTTCAGTGGTTTAAAAGCAATAAGTTCTAATTATCTCACCTTACATGCCATCTTGGATTAGCTGGGGCTCTGCTATACATTATCCCCATTATGGGATCCAGGCTGATACAGCAGCTGCCATCCATGGTGTTGCCAGTCGTTGTAACAAAGGGAAAAAGAATTCTGGAGTGGTTTTCTCTGGTAATTCAGTGCTCTCAGCATTGGAAAGTCAGAAGGGTATTTGTAAAAAGGGAGGAGGGAAAGACAAACTATGTGAACCATAGTGGATGCAGGAGGCACTTTTTAAGGTAGATCACTTTTAGGAAAGAATAGATATGAGAATTGAAACTCTAAAACTGATTTGTTTTTCCATACCCAGGTATTTCCTGGAATACTTTCACATAATCTCAAAAAACAAGTATTCTGGTTTGAAGATTGACAATTCAGGGGAATATAATTAGAAGTGGAATTCCTGGATTAGAAGATGCACATATTCTTCTTTATAGTATATAGCTAAATATATCATTATGTTATAAGTATATTATTTATTTCATATATATAAATAATCAATAAAGAAACATTGAACTTGAACTGTACATTAGGCTAAATAGACTTAACAGATACATACAGAACATTCCATTCAACAGTAGCAGGATGCACATTCTTTCCAAGTTCACATGGAGAATTCTTGAGGATAGATCATATGTTAAGTCATGAAACAAGTCTTAGCAAATTTAAGAAAAGTGGAATCATACCAAGCATCTTTTCCAACCACAGTGTTATGAAACCAGAAATCAATAACAGGAGGAAAGTGGGGAAATTCACAGCTATGTGGAAATTAACATACTCCTGAACAACGAAGAGATCAAAGAAGAAAGCAAAAGAGAAATAAAAAAATATCTTGAGATGAAAAGGGAAGCATAACATACTAAAACTCATGATATGCAGCAAGAGCAGTTCTAAGTGGGAAGTTTATAGTGATAAACGTCTACATTAAGAAAAAAAATAAAGATCTCAAATAAACAATATAACTTTATACCTCAGGAAACTGCAAAGAGAAGAACAAACTGAGCTCAAATTTAGTAGAAGGAAGGAAATAACAAAGATCAGGGCAGAGATAAATAAAATAGAGATCAGAAGAATAATAGAAAAGATCAATGAAACTAAGAGCTTTTCTTTTCTTTGAAAGAAAAACAAAATTGACAAACCTTAGCTAGACTAGAAAAAAGGAAAACTCAGATAAAATCAGAAAGAGGAGACATTACAACTGATACCACAGAAATACAAAGGACCATAAGTAACTACCATGAACAATTATAAGCCAACAAATTGGATAACCTAAAAAACAATGTATAAATTCCTGGAAACATATAACCTATTAAAACTGAACCATGAAGAAATAGATAATCTGAATAGACTAGTAATGAGTAAGGAGATTGATTCAGTGATCAAAAACCTTCCAACAATGAAAAGTCTAGGACCAGATAGCTTCACTGGCAAATTCTACAAACATTTACATAAAATGAGTGCCAATCCTTCTCAAACTCTTCCAAAAAAGTGAACAGGAGGGAACACTCCTAAACTCATTTTACAAGGCCCATGTTACCCTGATACCAAAGCCAGATAGGGACACTACAAGAAAAGAACACTATGGGCCAATATTTTTAATGAATATATATGCAAAAATTCTCAACAAAATACTAGCAAACCAAATTCAACGGCACATTAAAAGGATTATACATCATTATCATGGGGGAGTTATCCCTTAGATAAAAGGATGATTCAACATACACAAATCAATAACATAATACATCACAATAATATAAAAATCACATGACCATATCAATAGCTACAGAAAAGGATACATTACAGAAAATTTAGCATCATTTAATGATAAATACTATCAACAAATCAAGTATAGAAAGAATGTACCTCAATATAATAAAGGACATTAGTGACAAGCCCACACGTAAGACACACTCAAGTGTGAAAGTGTTCCCTTTAATATCAGGAACAAGACAAGGGTGCCCACTCTCACCACTACTATTCACCATAGTAGTGGAAGTCCTAGCCAGAGAAATTAGGCAAGAAAAAGAAATAAAAGGCATTCAAATAAGAAAGGAAGAAGTAAATTTGCTCTATTTGCAGGTGGTATTATATATGCAAACCCTAAAGACTCCACCAAAAAGCCATTAGAACCAATAAGCAAATTTAGTTAAGGTGCAGGATGTAAAATCAACATACCAAAATCAGTTGTGTTTTTATACACTAAAAATGAAATATCTGAAAAAAGTAATAAAAAACAATTCAATTTACAATATCATCAAAAATACTTAGGAATAAATTTAACCAAGGAGGTGAAAGATCTGTATACTGAAATCTGTAAGACATTGATGAAAGAAATTAAAGAAGGAAAGATATCTCGTGTTCATGGATTGGAAAAGTTAATGTTGAAGTGTCCATACCACCCAATACCATCTAATAGATTCAAGGCAACCCTTATCAAAATTCCAATGTCATGTTTCACAGAAAAAGAAAAAAAAATCCTAAAATTTGTATGGCAACGCAAAAGATCCTGAATAGCCAAAATAATCCTGAGAAAGAAAAACAAAAGCTGGAGGCATCATGCTTTCTGATTTCAAACTATATTACAAAGTTATAGTAATCAAAACAGTATGATACTGGCATAAAGATAGACACATAGACCAATGGAACAGAATTGACAGCCTAGAAATAAACCCACAATATAAAGTCAACTAATATTTAACAAAAGAGCCAAGAATATTCAATGGGAAGAAGATAGTCTCTTCAAGAAATGGTACTGGGAAAACTGAATAATCACATTCAAAAGAATGAAATTGGACCCCGATTTTACACCACTTATAAAAATTACCTCAAAATGGATTGCAGACTTAAATGTATGACTTGAAATTATAAAACTCCTAGAAGAAAACAGGGAAAAAGCTCTTTAGCAGTGGTCTTGCCAATTTTTTAGATATGGTATCAAAAGCACAAACAGCAAAAGCTAAAATAAACAAGTAGGATTACATCAAACTAAAAAGCCTCTGCACAGCAAAAGAAACAATCAACAGAATGAAAGGGCAACCTACATAATGGGAGAAAATATTGGCAAACTATCTATCTAATAAGGAGTTAATATCCAAAATATATAAGGAACTCTTACAACTCAATAGCAAAACAAACAATCTAAGGACATGAATCTCATTTTATGCCCCATCTGCATTCATGAGTTTCTCTGCATCCTCCCAGAATTTGGTATTGGCATTCTTTTTTTATGTTAGCCATTTTAATAGGTGTGAGTGATAACATGTTGTGGTGGTTTTAGTCTGCATTTCCCTAATGCCTAATGAGGGAAATTTTCCTGTGCTTAGTTGCCACGTGTATATCCTCCTGGATGAAATGTCTCAATGTCTTTTCATGTCCCTTGCTTCTTTCTAATTGGATTCGGTGTTTCTTTCTTTCTTTTTTTTTTAACAGTTGAGTTTTGAAGGTTCTTTATATATTCTAGATACTAATCTTTTATCAGACATCTGGTTTGCAAATATTTTTTTTCATTTCTGTATCTTGTCTTTTCATCTCCGTAATAGGTTCTTTCACAGGGCAAAAGTTTTTCATTTTGAGTAAGTCTGGTTTATCAATTTTTCTTTCTGTGGATGGCACTTCCACAGTGCTAGATGTTAAATCTAAGAATTCTTTTCCTTGCCCTAGATGCCAAAGACTTTCTCCTGTTGTTTTTCTAAAAGTTTTGTAATTTTATAATGTTAAAATATATAATTAAACCTAACCTGTGACCCATTTTTAGTTCATTTTTGCATTAAAAATGTGAGGTTTAGGATGAGGCTTATTTCTTAACCTATAGATGTACAGTTGCTTCAACATCACTTTTTTTTTTTTTTTTTAAGATTTTATTGGGGAAGGGGAACAGGACTTTATTGGGGAACAGTGTGTACTTCCAGGATTTTTTTCCAAGTCAAGTTGTTGTCCTTTCAATCTTAGTTGTGGAAGGCGAAGCTCAGCTCCAGGTCCAGTTGCCGTTGATAGTTGCAGGGGGCGGAGCCCACCATCCCTTGTGGGAGTAGAGGAATCGAACTGGCAACCTTGCCAACACCGTTTTTAGAAAAGGCTTTTCAACCATTTAATTCCTTCCTCCATTGAATTACTTTTACAACTTTGTCAAAAATTAGTTGAACATATTTATGTGAGTCTATGTATAAACTCTCTATTCTGCCCCATTGATCTCTGTGTCCCAGAGCTGCCCAATACCACACAGTCTTGGTCACTGTTTAAGTCTTGAAATCAGGTGTTAATTCCTCCATTTTATTCTTCTTTTAAAAAATTGTTTTAGCTATTCTACTTTCTTTGCTTTTCCATATAAATTTTACAATAATCTTGTTTATAGCTACAAAGAATCTTGCTGGGATCTTGATAGAAATTGCATTAAGACTATGTCAATTTGGGGAGAATAGATAACTTTACTGTGTTGAGTCTTCTAACCCATGAACATGATGAGTCTGTCCATTTTTTGAGATCTTTGATTTCTTTCATTAGTATTTTGTAATTGTCAGCATAACAGTTATGCACATATTTTGTTAGACTTACAATTAAATATTTCAGTTTTTAGTGATTATAAATGGTATTGATATTTTAGAGTCTGTATGTTCATTGCTCATTTGTAGAAAAAAATTGACTTTCGTATGTTTATTTTGTGTCCTGTGACCTTGCTGAACTCACGTATTAGTTCTAAGTAGGTTGTTTTGTAGAGTCCATTGGATTTTGTACCTAGAAAATTATGTCATTTTTAAATGGGAAGTTTTATTTCTTCCTTTCTGATCTGTTTTCATTTCCTTTTCTTGCCTTACTGTATTAGATTGAACTTGCAGTACAGTGCTGAATAAGAATGGTAAGAGCAGATATCTTTACATTTTTCTCAGTCTTATGGGAAAAGCATTCAGTCTTATACCATTAAGTATGATGCTAACTAGGTTTTTTTTGCCGATGCTCTTTCTTAAGTTCAGGAAGGCCCCCTCTATTCCTAGTTTTCTATGAGATTTTATCACAAATGGATGTTGAATATTCTCATCCTTTTTTCCCCGATCAGTTGATATAATCGTGATTTTTCTACTTTACCCTGTTAATATGGTAGTTGATTAATTTTTGATAGTTGATTAATTTTTGAGTATTCAATCAGCCCTTTATCCCTGTATAAACCCCCTACACTTGTGTAAATAGTTATTTTATTAAAATCTCATTAAATGACTCCTTTTGAATGTGCCATCTTCTTCCTGTCAGGACGTATACTTGTAGATCATCATCTTAAGTGGATCACTAAAATATGGACTTGAACTCTATTTCCTGCAACTAGGAAGAGATGATGATTGCATCCCATTTTAGGGTAGATTTCTAGATTTCAGAATGAATGATTTCCTTCTTCCACTAATGAAAGGAAATTCACTTTTTTACTTATGTGGAAGTTTTCAGTGGAAATGTAGGACTGTCAAGCTATAAAGGCTGCCTTAGAATTGGAAACTTGGCTACAATACTAGAATGATGGTGTACGTACAGATTTAAGTTTTAAAAACACAGAAAATAACAAGGAATAATAGTACACATATTTTAATTCTTGACAATAAAGAAGATGAAAAACATTTATAAATATTTCAGTGCATATGAACTCTTTTCTAGTATATTCTAAATCATGCAGCAGGGATATCTTTGGAGGAGCAAGGAATATAAAAATAGTATAGAAATAAGTGAGAAATTATTTTATTAAGAGAAATTAGTTTGTTTAATAAATGATTTCCCTTTGGTATTACTTTCTGAGAGCTTTTTTGCTAATCCACATTCGAAATAGCCAAGAATAGAATTTTGTAGTTTCCAAAGCTCATTTTTCCAGGCCACCATTTGTTTTGGGAATATTTTTAAACATTTACTTTTGAACACTAAATTAGGAAACTGCTGTATTATAATGACCTAATCAATGATTTTCAAGGGGACAATTAAAAAAAAATTCTGATGCCTTCTCACTCTAGGCTCTGTCTAAATAGGGAGATAGAATATGCAATTTGGAAAGATCTACTGAGGAGTTCTTTTCAACTGAGAACGGCTGGCCTATGGAAGAGTAGTTTAATTAATATTTAAATCTTACCTGTACAAATTTCTATTTTTCAAGACTAAATTCCATAGACTAATGGAATGTAGAAAGCTGACTGGGTAAAGAGTATTATGATAGATCAATATGCTTGTCAAATTTATCCAGCATAATTTGGCTGTGTTTTTATTTGCAAAAGGAAAACTCATATACATTTATTACTTTGCTGTTCCTTGGAAAAGTGGACTTGGATTATTATAATGTGAAAAATAAATTTTGTGTTAAAAGGTTGTTAAAATTTTAGCTTTGTCCCTAAAATGATAGAAATCAGATACCAAAATTAGGTGATACCCAAAATGCGTATTTTCTAAGTATATATGCAAGAACCAATTAGACAGCTGACTTAAAATAAAGACATACGAGTTGATAACATAAAGCAGGGGTCAGCAAACCTTTACTGTAAAGAGTCAAATAATAAATATTTTAGGTTTGTGGGCTATATGGTTTCTGTTGCAACTACTCGATTCTGTTGTTGCAGTGCAAAAGCAGCCAAACAATGACTTAGACAAATTAACTTAGACAAATGAGTGTGGTTGTGTTCCAATAAAACTTTATTTAAAAGACAGGCTGGATTTGTCTCACAGGCCATAGTTTCCCCTCTGCTGGCATTGAGGAAAAGAGGGTTTGTGAAGAGATTCTTTTGGCAAAACTTCTCCCAACCATCATGAGAATCTCATCTTGAGCCTAGAGAGCGAGAGTGGGGTGTGTGGGTGCTTCAAGAGGTCTACTTGGTGTGCTTGACCTGTGTCGTCCTGACTTTCATGGGGCATGTTGTTCCCAAGACTAGAAGTTAGCTGCACTTCCTACAAATGGTAGAACAATCATCCATGAGTGTTTCCTGTGCACCCAAGGTAGGCTATGGGGGAGAGAATACCTGCCTAGGCTGATTTAAGTTCCAAAGAATCACCTGCAAAGGCAAGAGGCCTTCAATAGAGACAGTTTGGTGTAGAGTAGACTGAAACCTGGGGCATAGTAGGAAGTGGCCCCAAAGAAAAATGTGATGGGACATTCTCATTTTCTGAATTGAGACTATGTTTGATGAGAGGATTTTTTCTTTTTCTTTTTTTAACCAAGAGTGAGCTGATAATATGGAGCTGAAATTTCATGTAGGAGCAAGGGAAATACCTCCCCTAGTGAAAAAATTTGAATGGAATTGTGAAGACAAAAACAAATTGCTTTTTTTGTTTTAGAAACTTTTTATAACAGAAAAATATATATTTTCTTTTTTTTTCAGTTACAGTTGACATTCAATATTAGTTTCAGGTGTACAGCGCAGTGGTTAGACACTTACATAATTTATAATGCAATAAAACCCCCCCCCCCGCATTAGTCTAGTATCGTCTTTGCACTATACATAGTTGTTGTAACATTATTAACTATATTCTCTATGCTGTACTTTCCATCCCTGTTTCTATTTTGTAACTACCAATTTGTATTTCTTAATCCTTTCACCTTTTTAACCCAGCTTTCCCACCCCTCGCCCCTCTGGCAACCATCAGTTTGTCGTCTGTTATCTATGAGTCTGTTTCTGTTTTTTTTTTTCTTTTTTTAATAACAGAAAATTCCAAAAGCACAGTTCAAAGAAGAGAAGAGTATAATGAACTCCCATGTATGCATCACACAGCAATTGTTAACTCAGGTCTGATCTTGTTGCAGCGGTACTGCTTATCTCGTTTCTTTCACCATCCCCATACCCCATGCATGGAATTACTTTGAAGCATATCCAACATCTGTATGTCCTTTCATTTTAGAGAAAGATCCAGAGGGTTGATCAGATGCAGGTTCAATTATTTGGCAAGACCATCGCATGGATGACGTGTGCACTCTGACACTACCTCAAGGCCCGTAACATCTGGTTCTCTCTGCAGTGTTAATATTGATCAGGATTTAGGAAAGTCTGATTCATCTGGTATAAAGTTTTAATCAGCTTTTTATCAGTTTTGGCAGCCATTGGTGATTGTCCACGTTCATAATGTTACTAGCGGAAAATAACATTTTGATTACATCTCACTCGTGCTTGTTCAACATGTAGGTTATATGTATATCTTTCCAGTAAGTTGGGATCCTCTGGATGGCGGACAAATTAGTCTTTTTTCACAAGAGTCCTTTTCCTTCATTAGCTTTGGAGTTTCAGTGTATTTTTGTTTTTTTTTGTAGGTCTGTATGCTCATTAGCTGTAGACACAAGTTTCACTTTTGCTCCACTGCCTCCTACTGCGTGAAGAGGCAGTCTATTAATTCTCTAGCCTGCTTTGGTAAGATCTGCTGACTTCTGGGGGTATGATCTTCAGAGAATTAGTTGGTCCTGCTTTGAAAGATCTTTGAGTGCCAAGTACATGGTACATTTCTGATCTGCTTGGTAAGAATAAATGTTGCTCCTCCATCTGAGAGGATTTGGCTTTTTTTGTCAAATGGTTTCCCAGATATCGTAATGTCTTGGAATCATAACTATTTTTTCTTTTCCTATTCTGAAAAATGTTTTAAATTGAGAAGAAAGGAGACAATATTCCTTAATTCATGTCTTGGTTGGGTAATGGGGGAACTGGTGGGGTTTTGTGTGGCTGACTTACTATTAATACATTCACCTCTCCTAATTCCATCCATAGCTCCTTTTTGGTGGTATCTTGTGCTTGATGGTGTTATCCAAACCAAGGAAGATATTTGAAACTTTCCACATTTCTCACTCCATTTTTTTTCACCACAGTCTGTGTAGGGCTCATAACATACTTAAGAGGAAATTTAAAGTATAGGTCTTGGATCTAAAAAATATTTAGGTGGTACTGAGACCACCTGGAGGGAAAAGATCAGGTTCCTAAATCACTTGAATGTCATAAGCCAGTGGGCCTCCAATAGAAAATCCCAGGTAAAAAGACACCTTTTCTATGCTTCTGCCACTTCTTAGTTGACCTAAGAAAGCAGGTGTGATGGGGATTGTGATTTTTTCATTGATTCCATATTCTACGTATAAACAATTATTTTCAGCTCGTCCCTTTAAACGAAGCAAAAGTTCTTTGACTTTTTCTTCTTTCCATACCTCTCCACTCTGCCACAAGGAATTAATGTCAGGTGTCTTTTCGAAGCATTGATCAATTTTCCCTTTGTGAACAAGTCCGTTCATATTGTTACTTTTCCCGAGAAAGAAATATGCAATTGGCTGCTTTGTACGATACATATGTTTATATTGCCCCCTGAAAGAATTTTGCAGCGACTGAGCATACTTTTCCATTTGTTTAGAATCTTGATTTAGTTGTTGGTTTTCTGGCCAGAATAAGAGGGAAGCTAGGAAATAAGGTTCTGAAAATCGATAAGTCAGTCCTACTTGTTGTAAGACTTCTCGAAGCTGATCTTTCAGTTTTTTAATTGGCTTCACTATTTTGGAGGTAGGTTTAATACAGTAGAGAATGATGTTAGCCAAGATGAAATTTTGCTTGTCCTTTGTCTGGATTCTGACAGTGCATTGTTCAAAGAGAAAAGTATATTTGCTCACTATATCTTCCATGGTGCTAACAGCATCTTCTTGACTTTTGATAAGATATTCCAAGAGCCCAGAAAACTTGTCTGCTTTTAAAACTGCTAAGCTTCTCCAATACAGCTCTGCTTGAAGTGGCAAGCTAAGCTTTGATCTGAGATCTCTGTTTTGTGATTCCTCTAAGGGACCAAATATATCTGCATACTTCTTAAAATATCCAGCCACCTTTCTCCGAGTTTTGGACTCTTCATTTTGCTTAATGTTGTTCCTTGGTTTTAGAAGAACAAAATAATCATCAAAAAAATCAAAGGACTTTTTCAAAGAAAATTGCAAATTAGTTAAATAAGGAATAAAGTTTTTGAGGGCCAATTTAAATTCATTATTTGAATCCCCAGGAATATCACTAGTTCCTGATATAAAATTGATCATATCTCTTTTAGATAGTTCATTTTGATTGTCAAAAAAAGGAATGAGCTGGAGAATCTGGATCGTGTAGAACCCAACTTCTATCTCCCCTTGATAACCAGCAATATTGTAAGTATCATACCGCCTTTTTGATTTCTGATAAAACCTTTCCGTCGCTTCATCCTCCCTATCTTCACTTTGCTGTTGAGATTCTTTGAATGCATTTGAGGCATGTACTGCTAACTCCAAAAGATCAGTTAAATCATCAACTGAAATGTTCCTGTTTCTTCCATTACTCTCTAGCCACCATCTTATTTTACTTTTGTAGACTTGACCCAGTGTATCTGAGATGTAAGAATTGCTAGGTTCTATCTTTTTTGCTTTATTTGCCCAAGAGAGGGCACTGGCAAAGTCTTTCTTTTTAATGTAGAAATGTCTTGCTAAGGCTTGGCAAATAAATGCATTTGAGTTGAACCGATGAATACCTTCAAGCAATACTGTTTCAACTGCCAGGTTCCCTTCGTCTTTATGTAATGCTTCAATGAATGGGGAAAACCAAGTTCCTGTTTCACCTTCATGTTCATTGCGCTGCCTTGTGAGCAGCAGTGTGTGCATATCTTGGACAAATTTGCTTCTTCCCATACCACTATCATAGAACAAATTTTCTTGGAGCATATCCAGCATAATTTGACTTTTATCCAAATTATAGCTTGTCTTCAATTCTTCCAGTGAGCGCATAGCAATCAGACGGTGAATGATGCGTACTCCCTTGTAGTTTCCACATTCCACCACCTCTGTTTTGATCAGAATTGTAGAGTAGGTGCCCATCTTGTCTTCAAATTTTTCTGTTCCCCAGAAAGCCTTCTTATTTGCGATTCCTAAGAAATTTTCGCACTGCGATAGTGAAATGGTGGTATCAGGTACATATGAATTAAGAAGAGCCAGAAAAGAAAAGAGCTTTGCTTCCTTGGTGGAAATATTTTGTCCTTTCAGGATATTTCTGACCACATTTTCTATGTATTTTTTATCAAAATTGGTTTTCATGATCATGAAAGAATAAAAATCTTTAAAGTTTTTATGTTGCTCTTCAATTTCTTTCAGTTTAAGCTCAAAAGCTCTCTGGTCTTTGGGAGATAGTTGTTGTATTAGGGCGACACTGTCTGAGGTCTTTGCACATTTTTCAGGATTCTGTGATCTTACACAATTTAGGATGATCACTAAAGGTTTCTCATATCGAATGTACTTATTAGCTACAGCTGTTTGAATAGAGGCCTGCAGAAGATAGACATTATCTTGTTCTTCAAAATCATCAACAAGAAGCAGTACAGGTAAATATTCCTGATGGTTTGTTGTCCCATAGGTGATTAAATCAGTCACTTGTTTTCCAATGTCAGAAAAATCCGTTGTCTTATTTTTCAGGACAGCACATCTGAATTTCTTCCTTAGTTCCCAGAGAATATGCATAGCCAAGGTTGTCCCACCACAGCCTGGATGATGATACAGATGAAAAATTTTGACACATATTGGCTTACAAGAATCTCCCCAGTTTTGAATCATTGCTTCAAGACTTTCATATTTTTCCCTTTTGACAAAAGGAGAAGAATAGTTTTCAGAAGAAAAGTAGAAGTTCCACCAGGATACTTTACCACCTCGATAGAAGTCTTCCTCTTTGGATGCTATGAATTCACGAAATTTATCTTTGTCCTTCTCTAAGAGTGTACCTTCACATTCATTTTCACAAAGAATTTCCAGAGCAGTCATAGTATCTTCTTCCTTTTTCAGAAGGACAGTAGATGAACCAATAGATGGCAAAAATCTCTTTAAAGATTTAGTCACAGATTTTACTTTAAGAATGGTGCCATTTATCTCTTCAAGACTTAAAGCAGAAATACATTGGCTTGATAATTCATCTTGTTGTTTTGTTAATCTTGCTTCAAGTAGATCTTTCCATCCCTGACATATGTATGAGTTAACACAAATGCATAATATATTTTCCATTCCTTTGAGATCTTGGTAGAAAGCACAGAAGGTCTCGATGAGGGGGTCTCTTGGGTCATCCACGGAGGAGAGTAATAGAAATACCACTAAAAACTTCCCTCTTGGCATTATGTCTTCATGTGTAAGAAATGAAATCAATTTCCTGACTTCAGATGCTTTTTCTCTTTGCCAGGTACTTGGATCTAAGGGTTTATATTTTTCACTGTCAAGATCTAACCTGCCATTGCAGAAAATCCAGCTGGGTTGTTGATAAAGATTCAGACTAGAAATCTTCTCATTTGGTGTGGTTGTCCCATCCAGATACTGACTTGGCAAGTGAAGGTTTGCTACTCGGCTTTCTTTGTAAACATTGACTACCCCCTTGCTCACCGATTCAGGATCAAACTCCAAGACAGCAAACCATTTAATTTCCTTTAGGAAATCTAAATGTTTTATTTGATTTGGGTGACATTTATTTGTTACAAGAATGTACCATTCATAGTATGAATTATCTAACAAATCCTGATTTCCTGTCAACAATTTAATAAGTTTTGGTCCCTCACTCTCTTTTTTCTTTGTTTTTACTCTGCATTTTTCTTCTGCTTCTTTTCTAGACTGCGCAAGTGTTTTTAAATTTAATTTAAATTCTTTGAAATCTGCACTTTTTTTCCTGATGTCTGTAGAACTGGCTCCATCCCGCACAAAGACTGAGAATTTTGATCCTTGTTCCCATTTTTGGTTGTAATTTTGCATTTTAATCTGGAAATAATCATCTTCACATTCAGAGTATTTTGGAATGACATCCACTTCAATAACAAATCTGTCAGATGGAATACTATTTGGAAGTAAAACTTCTACAAATCTTGGCTCCCGAATGCAATTTTTTGCTTTCTGGACCTGATGGTTTTCAAAATACTTGTGGATCATCTGATTGAAGTGATTAATGAGGGCTTCCTTGGTGACATGGGTGAGTTCCACACCAACAATTTTTCCATGGGGTTTGTCTTTGACTCCAAGATGAATGGTGCCATTGGTCCGTGAATTCATACAAGCTGAGGCAAATCGGAAAACTTCATTGCTAAATTTCATCTTAGCATCCTCTTCTGTTTTTGTATCTGTGAAGGCTTTGAATTCATGTACTGGATCGATGAGATTGAGTGGTCCTGTTTCAGGCTGTAGACAAAAATTCAGTTTGTAACGATATGGATCACTGAATTCATCAAAAGGGTATGATACACATGTCAGTTCTGTGGATGGCTGCTTTTCCTTTGCATCATCTATTTCATCTTCCATGGACTCATTTTTTAGCGACTTAGAATCTTTAGTAACTGTACTCATTGTAGAGGCATTAGCCATATCTGATTTCCGTTTATTCTTTTGTTTTTGCTTTGAAGCTTCTTCATTTTCCTTTTGCATCGAAGTTAGGGTTTTAGGAACATTTTTACTGTCTTTTTTCTTCTTACATGCCTGAACAGGATCTTCAGAGGATGTTTTCTGCAATTCTTTGAATAGATGTTCTATTTGGATAGCTGGTCCATGTGTTATGCCCATATCAACAAGGTGACTTTTAGTTAACAACTTCAAGATTTTTCCAGTCACATCTTGTGCAGTCAGGATTTCCCTGTGCTTTTGGTCAATTTCATGACTTTCTAACCACCGATTTACATCCTCTTTCGTCCAGTCATCTGTGTTTTTTGGCAGGTTCGGTTGCACTGCCATTCTGATACCTGTATACAGAAAAAGAAAAATGACTTAGTATTTTTATAAGTAAATTTTAAATACTCAATTTTTCAATAGGTAATATGTATGTCTTACACAGTTTTAAAAGTTTCCTCACTAATGGTTGTATGCTGTAATGTCTGTTAGCTATATTATTTTATCATAGGTGATGTTGTTATAGAAAATAAAAGAAACAAAGGATATATGAAACTTATGAAACTAAATACAGAAAGATGTATGAGATAAGGAGAATATATGAAACTAAGTACAGAAGCAAGTAGCGTGTGAAACATTTTATGATAGGTGTAGATAAAGTAAACAGAGCATATGAGTTTTACACATGAGAATGGAATAGGAGGGCTAAATAGTATATTAAATATTCATGAGACACTTGAAGCACTTGATATTGTTGAGGTCCTAATTGGGTCACTCATTAGTGACACCGTTCTGATCCTTTGTATCCTCTACTTAAGAAATGTAAATAAAATCCAGTACAGCTTCTCAGGCTAATTGATGAGCTATAGCTGAGGTCAGACATTTGTGTAACTCTGCATCTCTGATTAGAGCATGTGTAGAGTCAATGGATTGACTCAGGGCGTCTTCTATCAGTTGATTCTCCTTGGACAGACTTCAGAGTGTGTTACCCATCTCTTTCCCCATTTTTTGTTGTGCATTTCAGTTGATTTAATAAGGCGTGTGCCTTAAACATCTTAATTTAATGTGTGAACGGTTCTGTTCCATGACTTCTTGGACAGCTTGCTGTCATGACCATTTCTCAGATAGTGAACTTGGAGGCTACTATTATAGTAAAGTAATTTTTCACATAATAATTGGTAATAGTTGATTCTTGGGCAGTTAAAAAAATGGCATTACTATTTGGTCTGCAAATTGGCAGAGTACTCTCTGGTAAATTAATGGCAATCTGGGTTACAGAAATATAGCAATGGTTAGAAAAAACAAAATCCAAATAATGATAGTCAGTTTTAAATACAATTCAAAAATGTCTTTAAAATGTGAGCCATTCCAATGACTCTATCATGGGAGAAATCAAATTAACAGAGAGATATGCCTGAGGAATTATAGCACATAGATTATGTAGGCCCACTTCCATAAAATAATGTATGTAAATATTACCTCCCAGTGGTAGACACAAATTCAGGATTAGGATTTACCTTCCCTTCCACACAAAGAAGCCAGAGCAATGATTCAAGGTTAAAGCTATTATTTTGTTGTTGTTAGTAACTTCTATATGCATAGAAATTGAATAAAAATATATATCTTACAGCTATGTTAATACAAAATAGGCAAGGATATGCAAAATTCATGGAAATTTTACTCTGTTACAACACTATGGCAATGAGAAACCTAGAAGATTTAATGCCTTCTGAAAAAGTGAATTAGATTTAATTTCAGTAATTTGGCCTACAGAGATTAAGAAGCTCAAATTTAAAGGGATCTGGGAAGAAAAAAAAGAGTGAAGGGGGTAAAATTGCTTTAGGTGTACCAATCTTTAAGCCCCTTTTTGAAGTGCTGGCAGGCAACACTGTTTCTTTGTGAAGCCCTTCCCCCACCCAGCCTGCAGGCACAGGTAGGTGCCAAATCTGAATTCTCCATCAACATGGCTAACACCATAACCCTGCCTTGGTGATCTGAGACCCCCATCCCACCCAACTCATGACCAGCCAGAATCTTTTCCAGTGGCAGGTCCACGCAGCTCACCCTGCAGACTTTCCTAAAATCTCTCAAAGATTCAAAAACCCCAAACAAGCAGCGTCAGGCCTTGGTGTGCCCCATACTTCTTGCTAAGAGGCTCCAAGCCCTGCACTAGTGGCAGCTGGCCTCAGTTCACAGCTGAGCCTCTCCCAGGTGCCTCTAAGCCCAGAACAGGTGGTAACAACATGCAGATCACTTTATAGCTCCTATGAGGTGGCCCAGGGCTGGGCACAGGCAGTAGCTGACTTTGGCCTGCACCAGAATCCCCTCCCAGGAGGCTGCAGAACCAACATACCAGGTGGCAGGCTTTAGACCACACTAGAGCACCACCCAACTAGTTCCACAAACAACACATTCAAAGGGTGGATCTGGCAGGCACCAGTGCCCTACTAAAGTGAATCCTGATGCGTGGGGTCAGCCCTTGCACAACAGCTTGTCTGCTGTTGTCATGACCATTCCTCAGCCAGTGAGCCTGAGGGTCAGTCCCTCTCACTGACATCACAACAGCAGTCAAGGCTCAACTACAAGAGGATACACAGCCCACACAAGGGACACCCTTGGAGCACCCGGCTCAGGGAGACTACTACTGGACTCCACAAGGCATCTACTACATAAGGCCACTCTGTCAAGACCAAGAACTACCTAATATATATAAACAAACACAGGGAGGCAGCCAAAATGAGGAGAAAAAGGAACATTTCCCAAATTAAAAAAACAGGACAAAACCCTCAAAAAATAAGTGTGAAAAATGGAGACAAGCAATCCACGAGATACAGAGTTCAAAACACTGGTTATAAGGATGCTCAATGAACTTAGGCAAAGAGTATATGGTCTCAGTGAGAACTTCAACAATGAGAGAAGAAACATAAAAAGAGCCAGGCAGAAATGAAGAATACATTAGAGGGAATCAACAGTAGATTAGATGAAGCAGAGGATCAAATCAGCAATTTGGAAGAAAATGTAGCAGAAAACACCCAATGAGAACAAAAAGAAAAAAATAATTTAAAAAAATGAAGATAGTGTAAGGGACCTCTGGGGGAACATCAAGCCTCCCAATATTTGTACCATAGAGGTGACAGAAGGAGAGGAGAAAGAGCAAGGAATTGAAAACCTATTTGAAGAAATAAGGACAGAAAACTTCACTAACCTGGTGAGGGAAATAGACATACAAGTCCAAGAAGCACAGAGAGTCCCAAACAAGGTGAACCCTAAGAGGCCCACACCAGGACATATCATTAAAATGCCAAAGGTTAAAGATAGAGAATCTTAAAAGGAGTTAGTTACCAACAAGGGAGCTCCCATAAGAATGTCAGCTGATATCTCAACAGAAACTTTGCAGACCAGAAGGGATTGGTAGGAAATATTCAAAGTGATGAAAAGCAAGGACCTACAACTACTAAGGAAGGCTATCATTTAGAATTGAATGAGACATAAAGAGCTTCCCAGACAAGAAAAATCTAAAGGAATTCATCACCACCAAGCCAGTATTACAAAAAAATGTTATAGGGAGTTCTTTAAGAAGAAAAAGAAAGGTAAAAAATATGACAATAAAATGCCAGTAACTACATACCAGTAATTACTTAATTGTAAATGGATTAAATTCTCCAATTAAAAGACATAGGGTGACTGAATGGATAAGAAAACAAGACCTATACATATGTTGCCAATAAGACACCCACTTCAGATCAAAAGACACATGTAGACTGAAAGTAAAGAGATGAAAAAAGATATTTCGTGCAAATTGAAATGAAAAAAAAAAAATCTGGAGTAACAATACTTAAATCAGACAATAGCCTTTAAAAAGAGACACATAGATCAATGGAACAGAATAGAGAACCCAGAAATAAATCCACACCTACATGGTCAATTAATCTATGACAAAGAAGGCAAGAATATACAACGAGGTAAAGACTACTTAATAAATGGTGCTGGGAAAACTGGACAGACACATGCAAAAGAATGATACTGGATCACTTTCTTACACTATATACAAGAATAAACTCAAAATGGGTTAAAGACTTAAATGTAAGACCCCAAACCATAAAACTCCTAGAAGAAAACATAGGAAGTAAACTCTTTGACATTGCTCTTAGTAATATTTTTTTGGCTATGTCTCCTCAGGCAAGGGAAACAAGAAAAATAAACCAATGGGTGTACTTCAAACTAGAGTTTTTGCACAGTGAAGGAAGCCATCAACAAAATGAAAAGACAACCTGTTGAATGGGAGAAGATATTTGCTAATGATACGTCTGATAAGGGGTTAATATCCAAAAAATATAAGGAACCCATACAACTTAACGCTAAAAAAATAAACAATCCAATTAAAAAATGAGCAGAAGACCTGGATAAATATTTCTCCAAAGAGGACGTATAGGTGGCCAATAGATATATGAAAAGATGCTCAATGTCACTAATCATTAGAGAAATGCAAATTAAAACCACAATGAGATATCACCTCACTCCTGTCAGAATCCCTATCATCAATGTCAACAAACAACAAGTCTTGGTGAAGATGTGGAGAAAAGGGAACGCTGGTGTACTGTTAGTGTGATTGTAAGTTGGTGCAGCCACTATGGAAAGCAATATGGAGGTTCCTCAAAAAATTTAAAATAGAACTACCATATGACCAAGCAATTCCACTTTTGGGTATTTATCCAAAGAAACCCAAAACACTAATGAAACCCAAAACACTGTGTCAAAAAGACACAGGCACCCTTATGTTTATTGCAGCATTATTTACAATAGCCAAGATATGGAGGCAACCTAATTGTCCATTGATAGACAAATGGATAAAGAAGATGTGGTACAGATATATAATGGAATATTACTCGGCCATGAAAAGAATGAAATCTTGCCATTTGTGACAACATGGATGGACCTAGAGGGTGTTATGCTAAGTGAAATGAACCAGACAGAGAAAGACAAATACCATATGATTTCACTTATATGTGTAATCTAAAAAACAAAATAAAGGAACAAACAAAACAAACAGACTTACACATAGATAAAAGAGCAAACTGATGGTTGCCAGATAGTAGGGGGGTTGGGAGGATAGGTTCAAAAGGGGAGGGAATTACACTGTACAAATTGCCAGTTATAAAAATAGTCCCAGGGATATAAAGTACAGCGTAGGGAATATAGTCAATAATGTGTTAACTCTGTGTAGTGTTAGATGAGTACTGGACTTATCGGGGTGATTACTTCATAAGTTATATAAATGTCTAATCACTATGTTGTACACCTGAAACTAATATAATATTGTATGTCAACTGTAACTAAAACTTTTAACAAGTTTTAGGAAAAGAAACAAAAGGAGTGGCTAGAGGAGCATGCTGTCAGCAATTGCTCATAAGCGCCTGACGATTATCCTCTCACGGCTAGAGTTCAAAAATTAAAGGGGATCCACATGTTTAGTATGTTTATGATGGGGATACTCAATGTCATGTGATCTTTTAAAAGGAAAAAACATATATCACAACAAATTTTGGAGATAATTAGCCTGGGATTGGCTGAAATTATGATACTAAACTGAGGGACTTGTTAAACTGAGAGTTTGGAAGAAAGAACAAATAAATAAAGTAAGCCCCTTTTGTGGGACTACATCAAACTTAAAACTGTGCATCAGAGGACACAATTAACAGAATTAAAAGGCAAGATATGGAATGGAAGAAAATATTTACCAATCGTATCACTGATATGATAATATCCAGAATAAAGTAAAAACTCTTACAACTCAACAACAAAGCAAATAACCAAATTAAAAAAAAAAAGGGCAACAGACTTGATAGCCATTTCTCCAAAGTGAACATACAAATGACCAACAAACATATGAAAAGATGCTTAACATCACTAATCAGTAGAGAAACTCAAACCGAAACCACAATGATACATCATTTCACATCTCTTATGCTGACTACTAAAAACAAAAACAAAAACCACGCTGAAAATAACAAGTATTGGCGAGGATGTGGAGAAATCAGAAGGAAATTCTTGTGCACTGTTGAAATGTAAAATGGTGCAATGTACATGACTTACTCTAAAATAATGGTTAAAAGAAGTTCTCTAAACAGAAAGGAAATGATCAGAGAAGGAACCTTGGAACATTAGGAAGGGAAAAAGAACATGATAGGCAAAAATATTGGTAAATATGATAGACTTTCTCCTTTTCGGTTTTTCTAAATTATGTTTGATTGTTGAAGTACTGTGTGATACGGTTCTAAATATAAGTAGTAGAAATATTTAGAATAAGTTTAAGTGGATAGTATAATGGAATATATGGGAAGAAAGATTTCTACACTTCACTCAAACTAGTAAAATAACACTATATACATATAATTTATAACAGTCTAATAGTGTTATTTTACTAGTTTGAGTGAAGTGTAGAAATCTTTCTCCCCATATATTCCATTATCCTATCCACTTAAACTTATTCTAAATATTTCTACTACTTATATGGGCGGGAGGGGTGGGGGGTGGGGGGGAGGGTGAGGGGATTGGAGGGCAGTCGGTGACCACAGGATGGCCACGGGTTTGAAAATTAATCTGGGGAACGTAATTTGGTGGTTACCAGAGGGTAAGGGGGTTGGGGGGTGGGGGATGAGGGTGAGGGGGATCAAATGTATGGTGATGGAAGGGGAGCTGACTCTGGGTGGTGAACACACAGTGTGACTTATGGATGATGTGATACAGAATTGCACACCTGAAATCTATGTAATTTTACTAACAATTGTCACCCCAATACATTTAAAAAATAAAATTAAAAAAAATTATATGTATATAATGTAACATTTAGAGCAACCAGTAGAAAAAGTAATACACTCAAAAACACTGTAGATAAAAATGGAATTGTTAAAAAGTTTTCGTTAATGCACAGGAAATCAGGAAAATAAGATAGGGAAATTAAAAATAGAGAACAAACAGAAACAAAAAGTGGTATTTAAATCCATATATTAGAAAAGAAGAAAAGTCTCAAAACAATAATCTAAGCTCTTACCTCAAAAACCTAGAAAACATTGAGAAAGAAAAGCAAAGTAAGCCAAAAGCAAGCAGAAGGAAGGAAATAATAAAGAACAGAAATTGATTATATAGAAAAAGAAATATACTGGAGAAAGCCAATGAAACAAAGATTTCCTTCCTTGAAAAGATCAGTAAAATTGACAAACCTCTAGCAAGACTGCAAAAGAATAAAAAAGGAGAAGACACATTTACCAATCTCAGAAATGAAGCAGTGGATATGAGTATAATTTTAAACCTTTCAGACATCAAAAGGATAATAAGGGAGTATGATGAGCAACTTCATGCACATAAATTTGACAACTCATATGAAATGGACCAATTCCTCAAAAAACACAAACGTCCACAACTCACTTAGTAAGAAACAGATCATTTGAATAGTCCCATAACTTGAAAGAAAACTGGATTTTTTAATTAAAAAAAAAAATCTCCCCCCACGTCTCCAGGCTCAGACAGATTCACTGGAGAAATGCTACCAAACATTTAAAGAATTAACACTGATTCTACACAATCTCTTCTGAAAAAATAGTGAAAGAGGGAATACTCTCCAATTCATTTTATGAATCTAGTATTATCCTGATAGCAAAACCCTTGCAGACCCAGCCTCCCCATGGGCTCCCATGGACCCAGACTCTGCCCACCCCAGTGCCAGGCCGGTCCCTGAAGCCCTTGGCTCCAGGCAGGCTCCTGCAGATCCAGGCTCCCACGGCACCTCATTGCCAAGCGAGCTCCTACAGACCCAGACTTTCTACTTACCCCAGTGCTGGGCTGGGCCCCATGGACTCAGACTCCAGACTGGCTCCCATGGACTAAGGCTCCCAGTCTGCCCCAGCCTCCAGGCTGGCTTCCAAGGACCTAGGCCCGCCAAGCACCAAGCTGAATAATAATAACGATAATAATAATAAAAGACAACAGATAACAAGTGTTGGTGAGGATATGGAGAAAAGGGAACCCTGGTATGCTGTTGGTGGGAATGTAAATTTATACAGCCGTTATGGAAAAGACTATGGAGATTACCCCCAAAATTAAAAATAGAACTATATATGATCCAGCAATCCCACTTACGGATATATATCAGAAGGAAATGAAATCCGTATCTCAAAGAGATATCTGCACTCCCATGTTTGTTGTAGCATGTTCACAATAGCAAGATATGGAAACAACCTAAGTGCCCATCAAAAAAAGAACAGATGAAGATATGATATATTAGGTTGGTGCAAAAGTAATTGCGGTTTAAAAGGTTAAAAATAATTGCAAAAACCGCAATCACTTTTGCACCAACCTAACATATACAATGGAGTGTTATTCAGCCATGAGAAAGAAGGAAATCCTGCCACTGGTGACAACATGGATGAAATTGGAGGATATTATACTAAGTGAAATAAGCCAGAAAGAGAAAGACAAATACTATCTGATCTCATTTATATGTAGATTCTTAAAAAAAACAAAACAAAAGTCAAACTCATGGAACAGTGGCTACCAGGGGCTGGAGAGGGAAGGGATGGACAGATACTGGTCAAATTCTACAGATTTGCAAGTATGTAGGATGAACGTCTAGAGACCTAACATGATTATACTTAGTAACACTGCCTCGAGCACTGGAAATACGCTAAGAGAATAGATTTCAGGAAACTCATCATAAAAATAAATGGTAGCTATATGAGGAGTGATATATTAGCCTGACCATAGTAGTCATTTAACATGTTTATGTGTATTAAATCATTATGTTCTATACCTTAAATATATACAATTTTTTTATTTAAAAATGCTACATTTGAAAACTTGTAAGATACAGTGTCAACAATACTTGGAGAAGGTACTATAGCCTTAAATGCTTTTATAAAACTAGAAGAATGACTGAAAAGCATAAACTAAATGTCAATTTAATAAGTTCAAAGAACAACAGAATAAAGCAGAAGTATTTAGTAGGAAGGAAGGAAGGAAGAAAAGAAGGAAGGAAGGAAGGAGAAAATAAAGAAAAGCAGAAATCTACGAAATGGAAAACAAAGTTACAACAGAGAGAATCAAAGAAATCCAAAAGTTGTTGAAAAGAGTAACAAAATTGACACACCTGTGGGAAGAGTAACCAAGAAATAAAAGAGATGTCAAAAATACACTCTATCAGATGCTGTAAGACTGAAGGGAACTGACCAAATTTTTTGAAAAATGTACGTACCAAAACCGACTCAAGAAGAAATGGAAAGAGCAGAGCCCCACTTCCCGGTGTGATGTTGTAGATCACAGCAGGCCACCAATACTCCCACTTCAACAACTAGAAAAAAATCAGATAAATTACAAAACATATTTTTGAAGTTATCAGAGTTTTCGATGGACTTGATGACACAGACTAGTTGAACTAAAATTCCAGAGAGGGAAGATCCCTTCCTAGGTAAGTTTGAGGCATTTGCTGATTCTAGGCTTGGGTTGAAGACTAGACTTGGCCTATTAGCAGGAAGAGAAACCAGTGCGGCTTTTGACAGTCACATGGGTGGATATGATGAATTGGAATCAGAAAGTGATCCAAAATCTTTGACTATCATGGAAATGCAAAGTAAAACAACAAGATAATACTGCATAGCTTACAAAACGGCTAAAATTAAAGTCTGACAGTACCAAATGTGGATGATGTGGTGGAGTCAGTAGGACTCTCATGCATTTTTAGTGGGAATATAAATTGTTTCAGTCACCTTGGGAAACTATTTGGTAGTTTTAATGAAGTTAAATGTGCTAGTAACAATAGAAAACATATCGTAGGATTCCATTTATATGAAGTTCAAGAACAAGCAAAACGAATCTATTGTAGTAGACGTCAGAAGAGTGGTTACCTTTTAGAAGGGAGATGCATTCTGGGAAGTGACATGAGGAAAACTCAGTGTGGTAAAAATATTTTGTGAAAATTAATAAAGGAAACCTCATTCAAAATGGAATCGGGAAGCCATAAAGAGAGAGTACACTCATGCACTACACCTTGTTGTAGTTTACATAACTAGAAAGAAGGAAGATTTCTTTCCTGCTTGTCTCAGCAACAGCAACTGCCTTTTGCTCACTGCCAGTAAGAAACTGCCACAACCTCGTGCTCTGGTTTCCCTCCCCAGTATCCTCCAAGAACCCCCCAAAAGATAACCTCCTTTTTGTCTCTTTGGATTTACCTCTTTGGGTTTGCCATAGTTCGTGTGTCCCGAACTGTAATTCATCTGCGTTACCCAAATAAACTCATTTGGTGCTTGATAACCTTTATTGTTTAATTTTTAAGATTGATACTTTTTATCTTGATCTGGTTAGTGGTTACACTGATGAACACATAAAAATTTCATAGAGCCATACCCTTAAGATTTGTTCATTTCATTTAAAGTGTATTGCATTTAAAAAGCTAAGGATGCCTCCAAACTACATGATAAACAGATGAATAAAATAAAAGAGGTTACTTGCATAGAAAGAGATGATGGTATGTTACCAATCAGGAATAATGATTAATTCAATTCTGGGCATTGAAGTCTGAAAGTTTTACTAGAGGTTTATTATTGCGGCCTCAGATTGTGGGATTAGCGTTTGGTTTTATATGCCACTGTTGATTCATACTGGTGTCATAGTTGTCTAAAACCTGACTCCACTTTCCTCTGGTAACTCTGCTAAGTCAGTTTTATGTTTCCATCTGTTAAGTCACATCTACTCCACCCTGTCAAAGTACAGCTCACTTCTCTTGTATCTCACCGTGGTAACACCTAAAGCACGGGGCGCCCCATCATTCTGCTGCTGGCTGTGTTAGGCTCCCAAGCCCTCAGACCTGCAGTTCTCATGCCACATCTCTTGCCACATCTCTTGCCGCTTCTCCTGAGGTCTCCCTCCCTGACTTCCAGTCACAGTTACACAAACTCAGCCCTTGTCTGCCTCAAAAACCAGATTATGACACTGAGTGGTGAATTAGTTGGATTATTTGATTTATGCCTGAGCTGCATACCACATACATGTAAAGACATAAAGCCAGGTGGGTCGGGACCTGGGCCTGAATGTTTGCTTGGGAATGTGAGCAAATTAAAAAGGAATGACTTTTGACTATTGTCTACCAGATTATGGATCTTTCAGTGATGATTGAACAGTTTGCACTTTCACACTGCTTCCTTTAAAGCCTTTAGCTGTGCCTTTCAATAACTTACTTTAAAAAAAAAAATTGTTGAAGATGCCATTCTGGGAGAATATACACAAGAGGCATGATTTCTATCTAACATCTGTGTTTTCCCCATTTACATCTCTGTTCAGAGGTATTTCATATTATTTCTTTATACCCTCCTTGTTCCAAAGTGGGTTTTAGATCATTCAGAAAATGATACAGGATCACACATATATGAAAACCCTTCGGTAAAGAAATCAGGGGGAAGGCTAATTAGGGGGATGACAGGAAGGGGAAAATGAAGCCAGGAATAATGTTAGTGCCTATAATAACTGTTTTCAATTCTATATACTTTACTAGAAGTGGCCTGAAAATTCAGTTCTGAGTTGCTCAGCAACTAATATAAAAAAAGAAACAATTTGTTACAGGATCAAACCCACATGTATTGACTAACTGACTAACTGTAGGGTTTGTCAGCCTTTCTAAAGAGAGTTGAAGGTCAGGTCTTTATTTGGAAATGTAATCTCCTTGCATTGCCTTGTTCCTTGCTTTGGAGGAAACCAGACATAAACCTGTGATACTGAGCAGGAACAAAAAGCTGCCTTAATTTCAAGGACTTCCTGTAGCAGTCCATCTGTCTCTCTCTTTGTCTGTCTGTCTGTCTCCATAACCTGACACGAATATCTGAGAAGCTATGGTGGAGTTTTATTTTCTGGCAGTTGCCTATTTCTTAGAGTAGATAGTGGAAGGTATCTTTGATTGATGTAAAGTACATCTTTAAATTTTTATTACATACTTTTTTCTGAAGATACTGCTAATGCCTTAGGGGATTTCATCAATAAAAGTGCCGTTAGTTTACAATTGCATTTTTTATGGAATGTTTGACTCATTTTTTCAGCTAATATAAAAGCAGACTTCTGTTACAGCAATGAATAGTCTAGAATTTCTAGGCTTAAAATATTATTTTTGGTTTTGGGGTATATTTCAATTTTCTAATTGAAAAGTAGATTCTTTCCTACTCAATAAAATGCTGCTATAGATTGTAATAATAACATTAATAATATTGTACTTACCCGATTGTCTTGCAAATTTCTTCTACATAAAAGGGGAAAATCATGTACTTCGGTGCAGGAAATATCTAAATTCTGTGTTTTCTTCCTCCTCTGATGTTAGAGAAAAAAATTTTCTTACCGCTTTTATGAATGTGTTTCCTGCTTTTACCTTAGTCTGCCCTCTAATTGGCTTAGAAACAACAGGGTGTGTCAGAAATGGGAGTGTTGAAAACGGGCTGGTAGGGAGAGGAAGCCTGCAGTCTGCTTTTAGTTTCATTTTCCTGGATCTGAGTTTACAGAAGTGATTTTTTTTTTCTCTGTGAAATGCTTTTTTTTTTTTTTTTTTTTTTTTTTTTTTTTTTTTTTTTTTTTGTAAGCCATTACCCTGCCAACGTCTGGTCTGTTTGGTTAAAATCCAAAGGTTGCACATCTGTTCTTTGCTTGAGAGTTTCGAGGACTGCTGAGAGCCCTGTCGTCTTGGCTACAGACAAACTCTGGGATAGGCTAAGTGGCTCCCTTGGGAATACTGGTTTTCATGGCTACTGGGAGCCTTGTGGAGCTCCCAGTAGGAAGCAGCCTGTGTTGGTATTTCACTGGCCTTCCAGGGTGGACTAACCATCCCTCTCTGTCTTCTTAAAGTATAAAGGAAAGGCTTTCCGAGAGTCCTTTCAAGCTCTCTGCAAATGGTACAGGCCTCTGGGTTCCTTCTGTAGGGCAGGCTGGGATTAGAGGTCCCCCATGGCCGCGTTGCAGGGATTTTTCTGTTTAAGGTCAGTTTCAGGGCCAGGTAGAGAACTGCCCCAGTGAGAGCCACACAAATAGTTAACATTGAAAAAAACGACAACCAGTAAATGCTAACACTTATTGTGTGTGCTCAACTAGCTTTTGGTTTTCGCATTCCACAGTTGAGTCACACAGGTTTTTATCTGGTTTTTAAACATTTATTGGGCACTTTATATGTACCAGGCACTGTTCTAGGTACCTTATATTAACTTTTTTTGCTCTTCACAACTGTCCTCTGAGATAGATGCTATTATTACTCTGTTTTACAGCTGAAGAAACTGAGGCACAGAGATGTTAATGTGATTGTATATATGTTTAAATGTGTATGTATATAAATATATATATGTATATACACACGTATCTCTATTTGTATTTCCTATTGGTTCTGTTTCTCTGGAGGACCCTAACTAATATGACCAGGAAACAAATGGTTAGACAGACCTAAATAACCCACACCCCAATCTAGATATAGAACATTTCTGTTATGACATGTCCCTCCCCAGTCACTCCTAACTTCCTCCTGTTTTTTTTTGCACCATAGATCAGTTTTACCTGATCCAGGTGTACATGGAATCATATCGTACATACTCTTCTGTGACTGCCTTCTTTTATTTAACAAAATGTAATTGAGGTTGGTCCCAGTGTTGCATGTATCAGTAGTTTGTTGATTTTCGTTGCTGAATAGTGTTCTGTTTTGTCACTATAACACAATTTACCTATTCAGTTTCCTTGAAATAGACATCTGAGTTATTTCAGTGTTTGGCACTCATGCATAAAAATGCTATGATTATTTTCGTACAAGTCTTTTTGTGGACATATGTCTTCATTTCTCTTTGATAAATACCTTTGGATGGAATTGCTAGATCAAATAGGTGTGTGTTTAACTTTATAAAAAACTGTCAAGGCTCTGTTGGAATTTGTACCAGAAGCAATACTCTTTAAGGCGTGGTGAGTCTCTGTGTCAGGCCACTGTATGAGTCAAAATGAAATCAGGAACTGATGTTATCTCGCTTTGCCTGTTTAGGAATAAGGAATTAGTGATACTTAGCACATTGGTATCAATTGTCTGAGGGTCCTAGGCATCGCAAATTCTACCCCTCTCCCCACATCTGTGAGGAACAGGTGATTGAGTTTAATTGGTACCCATAATACCTGGATTGGTGTTAGAATGTCTAGTATGTTCTCACCATCTTAGGAGTGGTCAGATGTGGCAGCCATTAGCAAATGTTTGTATTTTTACAATATCTATAATATTATTTCAGAACTCCCAGGATGAACCAGCAAAATGAATCTGCTTCATCCATATCGAGTGGACAGTTAGAAATTTAATACAATTGGTTGAAAGAATGCAGTAAGGTGACATTATGAGGGTAACCTATGGATATTGTTTCCTATCAGCCAGATCTTGCTCCTTTTCACACAATTGAGATACCTTTTAAATAATAGCAGACCACATGGTTATTTCTTGTAAACTCTCTAGCTATAACTAATTTTTCTTTCTGGATGGACCTATAAATCATATGCCATACCTCACGTTGAGTGGTACTTTCCATTTTTCTAAGACTATAAGAATAGGTTGAATCTTCCTGCGGCTATTTATGCCCAATACACATCTTCAATTTTTTTTAACACTAATGAGGCTCCTTGAAGAGCTGGCTCCCTTCAGGAACTGGCTTGTGCTTTATGAGCATCAGATACAACATTGTCAACTGTCTACCCTGGAAGGCCCAACTTCCTCACAAGGACTAGGCATGTTTGGACAACAGTCTCTGTTCCACAGAATATTAAAAAAAAAAAAAATTGGTTAGACTATACAGGTATGCTTTATTTATCCGAGGGTTATTCAGTTTTAAGCAGAGACCTTTGACCTTTGGCATCTCTTTAAAATGTCTTTTCTTCAAATACCATATGATCTCACTTATATGTGGAATCTAAAGAAGAGAATAAGTGAATGAACTAATCAGAAACAGTTTTGGAGACATAGAGGAAAACCTGAGGGTTGCTAGATGAGAGGGGGGATAGGGGAGAAGGTGAGGGGCTTAGAAAGCAGTCAGTAACCACAAGATGGCCACGGGGATACGAAAGTCAATTTGGGGAATGTAATCAATAATGTTGTAAAGATTTTGTAGGGTATCCGATGGACACTTGTCTTATTAGGGAGACCACCTCAGGGATGATGTAGATGCCTGATCACTGCACTGTACACCTGAAGCTGAAGCTGAACAATAATGACTGTCAACTACAAGTTTATATATATATATATGTGTGTATATATATATATATATATATATATATATATATACATACATACATATATATGTATACACTTACAAGAAGCAGAGTACAGTATTAGGAATAGAGACAGTGGAAATGTAATGGTTGTGTGCGACGTCAGAGGGCTAGTGGATGGAGGGAGGGGGGTTGACACAGTGTGAGGGATATAAATGATAAACATCTAAGTATTACTCTGTTTTGTGCACATGAAACTAATAAAAAATAAAAAAAAATTAAAAATAAATAAAAGTGTCTTTTCTTGTTATATTTCTCTTTGTTAAGAGTGTGTTTGGTAACTTTAAGTGCTAGTCACATGATTATAACGCCCACATTGGGTGTATATTTCATATCATAGGTATTTCCAAGCTAATATGGCAGTTATCCCTTCAGAAGTTACCAAGCTTAATGTAAGTTTAATTTTCGCTAATCAGTCTCTTGGTTTACCTCTCTCTTTAGTCCTATGCTTTGAGGAAATATTGAGAATATCGTTCATATGGGAAAATAGAACGATCGTTTCCCAAGGGATTTGCTGATCTGAAGGGCCTGTATTTATCCACCCTTTAGGAGATATTGTAATGAGGTAGAAGCCAACGATGTTTAAAGATATTCTGGCTCTTAGCTCACTCATGCATGTTTGATACTCAGGAATGATATTTTCTCTCTCAAATAAGATTGAAAAAATAAAACATTTCAAAATGTTTGAAGAAATATACTGGGATTTTTTTCCTCAGTTCATACTTAATTTGGGCATGAGTATGAACTAAAAAAATAAATCTATGGGTTTGTTTTTTGTTTTGTTTTCATCTAACTGTTCAGTTACCTGTTTCCAATTTGATAATTAGTTTTTTAACTATTGAAGACATATTGTTTTTATTTAATATAAATTGATATACTGCAACATACCTACATGTGAGGGTGAGTACTGGAAAGGGGGTAAACAATATGGCGAGAAAACTAGGGTTATGTGGTTAGGGGAAGGAGCTTGAATTAGAGTATTTGATCAGTTCCTTTAATCAAAGACTGAAATGGACTAACAAAGATAGCTCGTGTTTAAATTGAAGAAGGCCTAAGCAAAGTTGGTAAAATACACCCATCTTAGATCAACAAAACAATATTCATTTAGTGCTTTGTAAAAATAAATTGCCTTTTTGGATAAACAAAATGTGGTATACCTATACAATGAAATTTTATTTGACAACACAAAGGAATGAAGTAGTGATACGTGATACAACATGGATGAACCTTGAAAACATGATGCAAACTGATGAAAGAAAGCCACTCACAAAAGACCACATATTGTCTGACTCTAATTGTCCAGAATAGGCAAATCCATAGAGACAGGAGATTCATGGTTATTTGGGGTTGGGGGAAGGGTAAATGATGACTGACTGCTAGTGGGTACAGGGTTTCTTTTCGGGTGATGATTACGCTGACGGTTGCACAATGAGGATATGCTAAAAACCATTGAATTGTATACTTTTAATGGCTGAATTTTATGGTATATGAATTATCTCAAGTTGTTTAAGATGGCCTTCTAATAAGAGCCTATGGAGTGCCAGACATGTAACTTATGCTATCCAACTTAGTCCTCATCAGATGCTTGCAAATAAAGTTTCTTTTCCTCATCTTACAAATGGGAAAACCAGGGTTTTAACTTAACGTATGCACTAACTTGATGAATGACTGGCACAGTTAGGCTTGCATTATAAGCCTGGCTATTTTTTATGTATGAACTTCGAACTTTTTTCACTGGCTGTCTTGGTTCTCTTTGTTTCCAAATCATAAGACCTACCGGGGTAACCATTTGTACTGCTATCAGTTGTGGGTTAATTTACCTGTGTGGGTAGAGCTGGTGGTTTATGGGTGAGGTGGAGCCCTAAACAGGCTGGAGATAACAAAGGCACTGAATCTTCATGAGTAGGGCATTGAGGGAAGTAGGAGAATTTACACATAGTATTACAAATACTCGATCCAACAATTTATTTTCTTACCTCCAGTTTTCCCTGATGACAACTAGGAAATAAGAGAAAAGGGAGGGAGTTTGAAGAAAAGAATCAGTTAAAAATTATTGTTTTTATTTTTCAGTGAACTTCCCTGAGCAGAAATTGAATTCCAATATTTTTGAAATACAGGTGGTAGAAATGGGAACAACTAGAATTTAAGGCTAAGGTTTTCTGTTTTCTCATAGGTAGAACAAAAATTCACCTTGGAAGAAAGACTAAGCATTTGTTTTGGGGAAAGCATTTTTAGCGTTCTTCGATTCTAGAAGAGTAAAGCAAAGAATCTCTTCTGAAATGAGAAGTTGAATTCGCTGCATAATAATATAAAACCTTGTCCTCACTGAAGGGGGGAGTGTGTGTGACATATCTACGTTTTATATTTCTTTTCAGGAAAAAACAATTATTTCTGGGGACTTTAGAGGGTCTGTAGCCTAATCTATGAATCAAGGATTCATGTTTAGGGGTTATCTCATCTGGGAGAGTTAAGCAAGGGCCACCCTACAATATGGCTGCTGAAAGGGGGGCGGGGGAGAGAGAAGCCCCCTAAGGAACCTTGTGGAGGAGCTGGGCCTATAAACTCTGAGGATAGTGATGGAAACAGGATAGTCATGGATACCAGTTTTTCTTTCTTCTATTATAACTTTCTTTCCTCTTTATGTCAATGCTTTAGTTAAGTCTTGCTAAATGCTGTAGCACAGTCTTAGCTGAGTTGCGAAGGATAAGGGACAGGCCTATGAACACTTCCGGGAGTGTAGCGCCTTGTGAGGGCCTGCCAGCAGATGGGCAGGTGGACTGCAGAAGAGGGAAGCAGTGCTTTGGAGCTGTATCAGCAGCAGATATGGCTTCTAGCAACAGGGACATGTGCGTGGACCACGTGAGTATTCCCCAGAGATTCATAGAAACTGGTGAAAAGAACCCTGCTAGGAAATAGCTATCTTGATGACAAGAGGAATTGGATTTGAAGCCTGGAATAGCTAAGTTACATTATAAGGAGATAAAGAAATGGATAAATGAACATATATTTGTTAAGCAACTTATATTAGTGTGTGTTTCACTTTATAGGTAGTAGGTATCTCTTAAAATCCAAGCTCCAGATTGCTGTTTGCGGCTGTTCTGGCTGGTATATGTCTAGGAGCAAGCTTCTGGGATGGCGTTCCTGATGCTGGAACGTTGAGAGCGCGTATTGCCATGAGGAGGTCATCCAGTGGTGGTGGGGTGCGGGGACAGTGGTCAGGGGAGACTTCCTGGTGGTTACTGGAACTGAGTTGTGATGGAGAAATCAGAATCGCCATATTCTGAGAACGTTGGATGAAAATAAGGGAATATTGACAGAGAGAACAGCATTCATATCACACAGGCTGAGAAGTAAAGAGAGTAAAGAGGGTAGTAAATGGAAAAAAGAAGCCAGAGGAGATAGGAACTAAAGAACTGGTGGAGATAAGACTGTGTTGACAGGAGGCAAGAATGGACAAAGACATAAATTCATCTGTAAATGAGAGCAAGAGGATGGTGGGAGTTCAAGCTTCGGTTACTTTGTTTTCTACTCTCCCACCTCCCAAAGCAGTTTATTAAGAGAAGGGAAGGGGTACAAGGAATTTGTGTGTGTGTGTGTGTGTGTGTGTGTGTGTGTGTGTATTTACCTTCCATGTATGTTTTTATTGATACCAAGATGAGGTAAGTGGCACTCTGCTGTTGATCTCTGGGTTTGAGATCAACTAAGGAACTAAGGAGGGGCTTCTCTTCCATATTCATCTTATTTACATTTCTGCTTTCACAGTGAAGAAATAACTCATAATTCAGAAAATTCATGAGAATGATAGAATTAAAACAGATTTTATTGATCTATAATCAGTAATGATATGCAGTGGATACCAATTGAAACTTCTTCATTAAATATGTTAGTCTGAAAGTACATATTTAAAACATTGAATAATTGACTCTACTGTGTGCCCAGCTCTCTCTGTAGACCTGTTTCATGCCCTGCAGACTTATAATTTATTTGGGGAGACAAAAGCAAAATCTGTGATTAAAGGTAAGCCAATAATGTCATCAAAATGCCATGAAAATAGAGAGGGAATCAAATCAGAGAGAGATACAAATAAACATATTTGAGCTAATATATCTTCTTACCTTACTTCATTACTTCTATATCATATGCTAGAGGACCTTCAATGGAAAACCCTAGGTAGAAGGACACTCTTTCTATGTTCCCACCACTTCTGAGTGGACCTGAATAAACCGATGTCACTGGTACTTTTATTTTTTTATCTGTTCCATATTCTATGAAGATTGTCTTGCCTTCAGCCAGACCATTGAGACGACGTAGGAGGTCTTTGACTTCATTTTTTTTCCACACATCTCCACTCTGCCAGAGGGAGTTTGTATTTTGTACTTTACTGAAGTACTTCTCTATCTCGGCCTTGTGAACTATACTGTTGAGACCCTTCCTCTTCCCCAGGTAGAAAAGTGTGCTCGCCTGCTTGGACCTGCACATGGTCCTGTAGTGTCTCTTGAAGGATCTATTTAAGGATGAAACATACTTTTCTATTAGTTTGGCATCTTCATCTAGCTCATCATTTTCTGGCCAGAACAGGAGACAGGCCAAGAAATAAGGGTCTGGATATTGATGACTTTGTTCTACGACTTGCAGCACTTCTCGGAGCTGTTTTTTAAGTCTGCTAAGTGGTTGAATGGACCTGGAGTTGGGTTTTAGACAATTGAGAATAATGTTGGCCAAAATGAAGTTTTGTTTCTCCTTTGTCAGCCGTTTATTTGGGTTTTGCTGCAAGAAGATATTGTATGTGTTCACTATATTTTCCATACTAGTTCCAGCCTCTTTGTGATTTGGATTAAGATATTCTAGGAGTCCAGAAAACCGATCTGCCCTCAAAGCTTCTAGACTTTTCCTGCAACGTTCCTCTTGGAGTAACAGAGTCTCTTTGCTGTGTAATGGACCCAAATGGCAGAAATGGTCCACGTATTTACTGAAACAGCGACTGATTTTCTTGCTTAATAAGATTTCCGCTGTTTCTTTTTGGATATTCCTTGTTTTCAGAAGACCCATATAATCAGCAAAAAAGTCAAAGCACTTTTTCATATCTGATTGTAAATTTTGTAAGTGGGATGTGAACTTGCTAAGAGCCAAATAATATTCATTTTTTGAATTTGTAGGAATATTCCCCTTTCCTGATAAAAATTCTTCCATAGCTTTTTTAGATGATTCATTTTCTTTGTGGAAACAGGGAGTGAGCTGAAGAATCTGAATAGTGTAAAGACCGACTTCTATTTCACCCAAGAAACCAGCAGTATTATACATGTCATATTTTCTTTGGGATTTCTGTGCTGACCAGGTCTCTCCTTCGTAGTCTTTCCTATCAGTTTGCTCTTGGGATTTTTTGAAAGCGCTTGAGGCATTTTCAGCAGCTTCTAGTAAATGTTTTAGATCATTAACGGTGATATCCTTACAATTTTTGTTTTCATCCAACCACCATTTGATTTTACTTTTGTAGACCTGACCAAGTGTATCTGAGATATAGGAATTTTTAGGTGCTCTCCTTTGGGCCTCATTTGCCCAATCCAGAGCAGTTTTAAAGTTCTTCTCTTTAATGTAGAAATGTCTTGCTAAGGCCTGACATATAAATGCATTTTGTGGGAATCGAATACTTCCTTTAATCAAGACGCTTTCCACTTCATCATTCTTTAAAGCTTCGATTAATGGGGAAAACAAAGTGTCTGTTTCATCTCCATACTCTTTGCGCTGTCTTGTAAGCAGAAGAGTTTGCACATCATGTTGAAATTTGTCTTTTCCTATTCCAGAAACATAGAATAAGTTCTCTTTTAACATCCTCAATGCAATTTTGCACTTATCCAAATGATAGCTTCTTTCCAGTTCCTTTAGACAGCAAATGGCAATCAGAGGGTGAATGATACGCACTCCTGTGTATCTTCCATATTCTGCAACTTCTGTGTTTATTAGAAGTGTTGAATAGGTTCCCATCTTGTCTTCCACGCTTTCAGGTTTCCATGGTGTATTAGCGTTTGCGATTCCCAAAAACATTTCACAGTGTGACACAGATATTGTAGAATCAGTAACATAAGAGTTGAGTAGAGCCAGGAAAGAAATGAGCTGTGCTTCCTTTCTGTCAATATTCTGTCCTTTCAGAATATTCTTGACTACATTTTCGATGTACATTTTATCAAAATTTTCTTTCACAATCATAAAGGAATAAAAATTTTCACAGTTCTTGTGTTGATCTTCAATTTCTGCCAGTTTGTCCTCAAAAGCTCTTTGTTCCTTGGGGGAAAGTTGGTATTTTAGTGCGATGCTGTCTGCTGATTTTGCACTTTCATCGGGATTCTGGGATCTCATGCAGTTTAAGATAATTACCAATGTTTTTTCATACCACAAACCCTTCTCTGCTAAAATGGAGTGGATGGTGTTCTGCAGAATGTAGACATTTTCTTGTTCTTCAAAATCGTCCACTAGTAGAAGCACAGGGAAGTAATCCTGGTGGTTGGCTGCCTTAAACATAATCAGACTGGTTACTTGCTCTCCAATTTCTGCAAAACCAGTTGCTTTGTTTTTCAACACGGCACATCGGAAGTTTTTCTTTAGGTCCCAGAGAACATTCATAGCCAATGTTGTACCCCCACAGCCTGGATGGTGATACAGGTTGATGATTTTTACAAATATTGGTTTAGGAGACTTTGCACAACACTCTATCAGATCTTTAAGGTTTTCATAACCTTCTCTTTTGACAAAGGCTGAAGAATAGTTTTCAGAAGAAAAATAGAAATTCCACCAGGATACTTTGCCACCTCGATAAAAGTGTTCTTCTTTTGTTTTCCTGAATTCTTGGAATTTAGATTTATTTTTCTCAATGTCTGTGTCTTTACACTCATTTTCACAGAGAATTTCCAGTGCAGTCAAGATATCCTCTTCCTTTTTCTCTAGGATAACTGAAGATGATCCCCTGGAGGGCAAAACCCTTCTTGGTGACTGAGTCACTGGTTTTAGTTTAAGGATAGTATTGTTTATCAATTCTAAATTTAAAGTGGAGATACTGTGGTTTGCTAATTCATCTGCCATTGTCTGTCTTGCTTGTAGCAGATTTTTCCATCGTTCATAAATCTGTGAGTTTACACAGATACACAGTATATTTTCCATTCCATTTAGAGTTTGGTAGAAAGCACTGAAGGTTTCAATGAGTGGATCTCCTGGGTTTTCCACTGGAGAGAGTAATAGAAACACTACCAAAAATTTCCCTCTTGTCATTACATTTTCATCTGTGAGAAATAAAATCAGTTTCCTGACTTCAGAAGCTCTTTCTTTCTGCCATAAAGGTGGTTCTAGAGGCTTATACCTCTCATCATTGAAGCCTGATCTGCCATTGCAGAAAATCCAGCTGGGCTGATCGAAAAGATTCAGACTAGAAATTTTCTCCCTTACAGTACTCGTCTTTTCCACGTACTGATTTGGAAAGTGAAGGTTTGCTACTCGGCTTCTTTTGTAAGCTTTGACCAGCCCTTTGTTCTCAGATTCAGGATCAAACTCCAACACAGCAAACCATTTAATTTCCTTTAGAAAATCTAAGTTCTTCATTTGGTTTGGATGACATTTATTTGTTACAAGAATGTACCAGTTGTAGTATGAATTATCCAGTGAGTCTCGGTTTCCTATGAGAAGTTTAACCAGCTTTTGTCCTTCACTCTCCTTCTTACTTGCCTTCACCACATATTCTTCTTCAGCCTCTTTTCTAGATGCTGCTAGTGGCTTTAAATTTTCCATAAAGGCTTTGAAATCCATATCCCGTTGCTTGACATTGGCCAAGATATCCTTAGAGCTGGCCCCTTCTCTCACAAATAGTGAATGATCTTGGTTTTGTTTCCATGTTTCATCTTTACAATTTTGCATCTTAATGTAGAAATACTTTTCTTTACATATAGAGTGTTTTGGAATCACATCTACTTCAATGACAAATCTGTCAGACGGTGTATTGTTCTGCAGTAGGACGTCCACAAACCTTGGCTCCCTAATGCACTTCTTGGCTTCATTGATATCACTGTCTTCAAAATACTGTTTGATCATTAGATTGAAGTGGTCAACGAAAGCATCCTTACTGGTTACCTTCACACCGACAATTTCTCCGTGGGGTTTGTCTTTGACTCCAAAATGGATGGTGCCATTGGTGCGTGAATTCATACAAGCTGATGCGAATCGGAAGACTTCATTGCTAAATTTCATCTTAATGTCCTTTTCTGTGGCTGTTTCTATATTTGTGAGGGCTTTGAACTCATGTATAGGGTCTATGAGATTGAGTGGCCCTGTTTCAGGTTGTGCAAGAAGATAATGTTCTATGTAACTTTTGCTCTCATGGAACTGATCAAAAGGATATGGCATACAAGTCAACTGTTCAGTTTTTAGTTTGTTTTTTTTGTTTTTAGTGGTTGCTACTTCATTTAATGTACTTTCTTCTGTAGGAACCAAATTTTGTTCTTTGGTGTTGCTGGGCTCTCTGAGATCATGATCGATATTGGATGACTCTGAATATCCCCCTTCCTTTTTTGTCTGTTGTGGCTTTTTTTGGTGTTCTTTTTTGGAGAGTTTTGTGTGATCTAATTGTCCAGAATCCTGATTGTTATTTTCAGAGGAACTGTTATTCAATCTGTTGTACATACGTTTTATTAAAAGTGCTGGACCCCGTGGTAGCCCCATGTCTCTAAGGTCCTTCTCAGTTGATTCCTGCAGGACAAATCCTGTCACTGCTTCATTGAGCAGAATCTGCCCGTATTTCTCATCAATCTTAAGGTCTTTGGTTACCCATTGTTTCACATGTTCTTTGGTCCAGTCTTTGGTCATTTCAGGTAGATTTTCTTGTTCATTCATATCAAAGCTGCAACTTTCTTCCTTGGAAAGAGTAATACAATAAATATTTTAGTATTACACTTTATCATTGACATCACATAATCAGTTAAATGTATATAATCTCATATAAATAATACATTAAATATTGTTCAAGGTTGATTCTTAAAACTACTTGTTATTTATCTTAACTGTTGTATAGTCCCTATTAGTGCCCTTATTTTCTAGGTGATTTTATAGCTGTGGTTCTGAAACAAGCGGCAGCTTCTAACTCGGGTGACACACCCCTTTTTCCCTATAATAATTTTCCTTTTTTAGGCTTAGCTTGGTGAAAGTTGTTTTTTTGTAACTCAAAACCAGAATCTTAAGTAATTCAGAAATTGGTTCCCATAGCTGAATATTGCAGATAAACTTTAAAATATGAAACTGGAGAAGTGGAGGTGAATTGGAGAACAGGGAACTCCGCTTGCAGCTAGGAAGCTGGCCATCTTTGTTACACAGTAACGAGCCAGTTGGTGAACTCATCACCTATTGTCTTTTGGAACTCAAGCAGTTCGGCCACCAAGGCTGGAGCTTTAGGGGATGTGGTAGCAAAATGTTAGAATAATCAATTTGGTTGGCTAATTCTTGTGGCCCTTGGAGGTACCAAAAGAGTTAACTGTATTTCAAACTGCCTGTCCTGCCTGAAATTAGATAAGGAAAATAGTATGCATTTTTAAGATTATTAAAACCAATGATCTGAGACTAATTATGGTCCTACAATTATGTACTTTGCTGAATTACAAGCGCTGTATATCCTGGAACACACTAGTGAAGGGGTTCTCAACCTTAGCTGAACATCAGAATCATGGGGGGGCTCCACATTCTGAGACTCTGATTTAACTGGTTGAGGGAATAGGAGTGGAATTCAAGCTACGCACCCTCTCCTCTGGGCACCCCAAAGATTATAAGCGGAAGCTCTAGATTTTCTCTTCTGGTTTAGCCAGTGATTATAGCAATTGCACTATGCTCCAGCACTCCGCAAGAAGCAGCAAATGAAGGATTTCTTGCTCATTGGCCACTGCATGCCCAGAGACGCTGTGTGTGTGTACGTGTGTGTGTGTGTATATGTGTGTGTGTGACGTGGGGATGGTGGAAGGGCTTGTTTTTGTGCCACCTTACAGGGAGATGCTTCCCCTCATTTTTTCCTTTATTGTTTGAGTTCTGCTGGGAACCCCCAGGGAGATCGAAGCTTCTGTCTCAAATAGGATGAATGACATCTGTCTTCCCCAAACCCGTCTTTTTATCTCTACCTCATCTTACAGGTTCACTTGTTGTTCAAATAAAAAACTTTCTCAGTTGTCCACTCCTATGATGGGACCTGAGTAGATCCATAATAATTTGACGCTATTATATATTTGGTAATGCTTTCACATGAATTTTGTACCATGTCAATTATATGAGCATCTTGTATGGTCTATGATCCATATTTGGCCGGAGCCATATATTTAACTCAAGGTGACAATGATTTGGGCAAAGAGATTTTAACAAAGCCTTGACATAATTCCTTGGCACAATCAGTGTCTTCAGCCTAGTTTTGGGTGATGATTTGTTAATATTTATATAGAACTTTAGGGTAGTTCACTGTCCTGACGCTTACAAATTCCTTTTGTGAACATCATCTGATTGGATTTACATCCTGAAGTATCGGCATATTTTTTAAACACAAAGGAACTTCATGTTTGGCAAGAAGCTACATGATGTAAATAAAGGGGGAGAAGTTGTGATCAGGAAGACAACATCATGATTAAACTGTGTCTCCTCTCAGCCAACCTGGTTTCCCGTTCATGGTGTAAGGAAGCTGGACCACAGCCAGTGTTGTCTCGGTGATGGTGGTTTGTTTTTGTTCTGCGTCTTCAAATGGATAAAGGTGTTGCTCTGGTTGGAGCTGGGGAGAAGACCTCAACCTTATCTCCTTTATTCTGTTCTGGGAAAATTTTGAACCCCCAAGTTTTCCTTATGAGTACTTTACTTCAGGATCTGTTCCCCAAGGATTTATTTTCTCTCGGGGAGCTGATCAGGAAGGAGCAAACCCGCAGCTTTGAGGGCGAGCAGGGTGCCCAACCCTATCTCTAGGAGGCTGGGCCTCCGCAGACCGCAGGTGCTCTTACCTCCAGGAAAGAATGCTGGCAATCCTGGCTGGGGGCCCGCAGGCACACGCCCTGCTCTGATGTTCTTCAGAACTGAAACTACCTACAAAGCAAGTTGGTTTCATTTTACAATGTGTATGTTAAAATTATGTACTTTTTCACACACAATCTCTGTACAAGCTAGTAGTGAAGGAAAGTCTTAAATAAAATAATTAAACTTGAGAGAGTTTAATCTTTACCTAGATGTAAAGTTTTGATAAATTATCTTGAGGTATACAGGACAGGATTTGGCATAGCTGCACTTGGCTACAATTTTTTACACAGTTTGGTATGCTTCAATTCCTGATCTTCTGATATCTGTTTTATTTAGGTCTGTCAGCCTCATCCCCAGAGCTTTCCACCTCCAGAAACATTCTGCACCATGCTTGTGGGAAGGTTTATTTTAAAGAATTCTGCAGTCAGTGCAAGTCCCATCTAGCAATATGTATATGAAAGCAGTGAGATATCTCTTCACTATTAGAATTGTTTCGTTAGAAATAGCTTATGTACACTTTAAAGTATATTCGTTTTCAAAGTTCTGCTTTAGTTTTTAGAATTAGTTTTTAAAGGTAGCTTTTAAAGAAAGTTGATGAAACAGTTGTCTTTAAGGATTAGAAATTTACCAGGGCTTTTCTGAAAACTTCCACTTTTTATATCAACAACTTGAAATAAGTCTTCATGAGGTTCTTTGATCTGGAGCTGTTAGATTATTTGCTCTTTTTTGCGAATTTGCAAGTCATCTTCCGGAAAGCATCTACGAGAAAGTAGAGATGTAGGCAGAACAGACCTGATCCTTTTCTAGTTTCACCTGAGGATGTATTTGTTGAGAATCTGTTACCTCAAAAACTATCACAGCAAATTAAAATGCAATTGATTGCACTGTGGCTGTGGAATGTTTCGGGGACATTTTCCCCTTAACTTTTAACCATGAAAATTTTCAAACGTATAGAATATTTGAAAGAATAGTGAAAGGAACATCCTTCACCTCGTACATCTCTTCTATATTTAAATACTTTCAATAAAATAAACACACAACCACAAATACGTTGTAGGCATACTTTCCCTCTCATCTTCCACCTTCCACCTTCACTGTGGAGCAAATCATATAGGTTCTATCTTTAAAACATACCCAGCATCTGACCACCGGCCACTACTGCCACCTGGTCCAAGCCCCCATCTTCTCTCCTGGATTATAGGGGTAGCTCCCTCGCTAGTTTCCCTCTTTCTGTTGTTGATCCTTTGGGGGACTTCTCAAAAATAGCAATCAAAGTGACCCTGTTCAAATGTAAATGACATACCAATGTTCTGTTTAATCCCTCCAGTGGCTTTCCATTTGACTCCTCTGAAAGCTGAGTTCATTATGAACTCCAGGTCCTCACATGACCTGGCACCCTGTTAATTCTCTTTTTTTACTTTTAACTCTCTACATTTTACTTGTATTTCTCCCAGTAGATCTGGCCCAGCCCCCTGACTTTCTTGCTGCTCCTTGCTGGTGGTACCTGCTCCTGCCTCTGGCACTGCACTTATTTCCTCTCCCTGGACTGGCCTTGTATTTCTGCAGCCTTCACACACCACACTTCCCTCAGGTCTTTTATCAAGTGTCACCTTCTCACGGAGGCACTGCTTGCCCGGCCTCCTGAAAACTTCATCCCATCTCCCACCATTTCCTCTTCCTCTTCCAAGCTTTTTTTAAAAAAATCTCCTTATGACCTATCACAATCAAATATGCCTTTTATGCTTACCTATTCATCTTGTTTATTTCCTTTCCCATCCATTACTCTGTATGCTTCATGAGGACAAGAACTTGTGTGCGTGTTGTTCACTGTTTTACAGGTCCTAGCACTCAGTAGCGTCTTAACCAAAATTTGCTGAATGAACAACATATTTTCTTAGAGTTAAAAATAATGAATTTTTGAAAACTCTTGAGTTAGTAATATCTGTGGGTCAAAGGACTTGGCTCATTTTGCTAGGGCAATGATTTCATTGGGCTTAAATCCCAGATAGAAATCTGGGGAAATCTCTACTGTGCTACCCGTTAGGCTGGAACTAACTCCAGCTTCAATCATCTGGCAACAAAGCGTAAAAAGGAAGTTTATGGAAAGGAAAGGAAAAGTAATGCATGTCTTCTCATGCAGTCCCTGTTTCATAATACCCTGTGTCAGTTCTCTGCTGTGTCATCCCCAGTTCCCGAACAAGGCCATTTCTTATACAGGGTTCTCCCCGCAGGAGGTCCTTTCCTACTCCAGGTCCTCTGTGTCAGAGCCTCAGCACCGCTGCTCTTTTCATGTGTTGTCTCTGCTCTGGCAAGCTGACCTCCTGGTGAGGGGCTTGCCCACTTCCGCAGACTCACTCTGTTCAGGCCTCACACAACACTGTCTCTTAGCCAGAGTCCTCTTTTAGTAATTTAGTCCCCTTTTTAGTAATTTACCCTCTTGCTGGGTATTCTAAAGATTGAGACGTCAGACTCCAGATTTTCTCTTTTGGTTTAGCCAGTGATCACAATATTCAAATAGAGCTCAACATTCTAGAAATGAAGCATCACATCAGGAAATTTTCACTGCGTTCCTTCCCTTCTTCTTACAGCTCTTTGGACTCTCTGCACAGCTGGTGACTCATTGTGTGCTGTGTAGTGTGGACGATGTTGCAAGGGGAACTTTGTGCCACCTAATAGGTGGCATCATTCTCTTACTTCCTTTTGTTCGGATTCTGCTAATAGATACCAGGGAGATAGAAGTACTCTTCTCTAATAAGGCCAGTGACATTTATTCCCCAAATCTGGAGCGCTTTTTTTTCCCTATTGTAGTGCAGGGGATCCTGCCGACTTCGCCATGTGTCACGCGGGGTGTCTGGCGGGGTCTCTGGTCCCACTCCCCACATAAGAACGCAGGACATGGTGAGGCCAAAAAGGAACACCCACGGAGCCATAAGTAGGGGAGTCATATCTCTATACTCTCGCTGGCGGCTGGGTTGGAGACACAGGAACCAGGAGCAACACAATTCTCAACCCTCACTGCGCCGCTTGCAGACTCAGCCACCATCTTCTTGCTAGCCCCCATTCTCCGCTAGCGTAGCCACGGCAGTTATATTCGTGGCCAATGGCTCACTGGTTACAGCTGACGGCCAACTAGCCACAGCTGATGGCCATTTGATCACAGTTGATGGCCATTTACTACCTGAGCCAGCACCTTTCGATGTGAGGCCGAGAGCCTGGAAACTGCTTTTTGGGGCTCTGTCCCCACACCTATTAAATGGAAAAATTGACAGTATCTTCTCTCAATATAATAAACTCTTCAGTAGTGCCCGTGGACTGATAATCATGTCAAAAGTTTCTCAACTTCCTTTCCCCCACATGATAACAGTGATGAACATATAATGATTTGAACTTAATTCTATTCAGTAATGCTTTTTAAACAGTTTGTACTTTGTCAACTTTAAGAGCATCTCCATATATATTATTGGAGCTAAGTAAAGATCAAAATAACCGTGACTGGTATAGACAGATTTTGAGAATGACTTGACATAATTCTGGGCTTCCTAGGGTCCCTAAGCTTCCTGTTCTGAAACAATCGTGAACATAAAATTTCTTACTAGTAGCAGGAACATTAATTATTGGCAAAGGAGCTGTGGGATGCCATTCTTGAGTGACTACTCCAGATATTACTTCTCTCTCTCTCGATATTGAACAGGAAGTACCAAATCAGCAGAACTCTTAGGGACAAGCGCTGGTACCCATCCACCCTCATCTCAGGAGAGTCCTCAGGAGCACCCAGATATCCATGCCTTGAGAAGTTGTTCTGCTCTGCAGGACTCCTCTTGCTGACTGCAGAGGAAAGGCACTTCGGAATCTTGGCTCTTCGCCCAGGAGGCCGACACACATACTCTAGTCTGAAGAACTGAAACTACACCCAAACAACTAAAGTTTCGTTTTCTGAAGTTAAGTTTTCATTTTAGTTTTTAACCAGATTGTTGTATGAGACGGATTTGAAGGAAACGTTTACAAAGAACAATAGTTAACCTCCACCAAGTGTTATCTTTGATGAAATATAAAACGATTAATAACATCTTAAGTTATGGAAGACAGAATTTTTCATGTATTGCACATGACCCCTGATTCCTTTACAATCTTTTAGGCTTTAATTCCTGAACTGCTTTGTATTGTTTCTCTGTCATCTTTCCCCTGCCCCACCCAACCAGAAACACTCTCAGCGCCCTAAATACACTTACAAAGTTAGCCTCAGTTAAATATATTGATATGTATTTAAAACATTTATATTTCTAGTTAATTTCAGTATTTTTACAAGTAATTATTTGTATACAAACACATATATTTATATAAAAAGTACATCTGGTGTTTTAAAAAATAACTGTCCCTCATAAGCATAAAAATAAAGTTTGATTCAGTAACTTACCAGGATTTTCCTGAAAACTTAATTTTTTTAAATATCAAAAACTTGAAACAGTTGATTATAACCGTTGCTGTCTCAGTCCTCTTCTGATGGCTAGGAGACATGTAATTACAAGGATCCTTTTTAAAAAATTAAGCCATGAAGTAGTGAAGCTTCCCGGTCTCCTGATGCTCTGACTGTTCGTGAGGGTGTGTGAGAGCAAGTGGCAGGGCAGAAGCAGAATGAGGAAGTGGAAATGCAGAGTTTCAGTTTTGTTTGAGAATGTCTTTGTTTCGATTTGGAAGGAGGTAGAATGTTAAAAAAAATTGACATCCCCAAAATTGTCAATAAAGTCAAACAATTGCTTAGAAACTATTCACCAGAGTTTTAAGTCATAAGAATAAGAAATCACGAGGGGAGAAGGGGGCACTCTACAGAAAAACAAAGATAGAAATACTGGGAGAAAATGAAAATCTCAGTGTGATCTAAGTGCCTGTTATGGGCTGAATTGTGTCCCTCCAAACTCATATGTTGAAACCCTAATCCTCTGTACCTCAGAATAGGACTGTATTTGGACATAGGGTCTTAAAACTGTAATCAACATAAAATAAGGTCGTTAGGGCGGACTCTAATCCAGTATGATTGTTGTCCTTGTTAGAAGAGAAGATTGGGATACAGATACACACAGAAAGACCGGGTGAGGGCAAAGGTGGAGGAAGCCTCCTACACGCGAGGGAGAGAGGCCTCAGAAGAAACAATCCTGGATCGCAGACTTCGCCTCCAGAATTGTGAGGAAATAAATTTCTGATTTTTAAGCTGCCCAGTCTCTGGTACTTGGTTATGATAGCCCCAGCAAATTAATACAGTGCCCCTAAAGTCTTCTGTGTGCTGGGTCACCATTTATTTCATTATTTTTTGAAAATTAAAACATTTTTTTAAATGTGAATATAATGAGTTCATTTTCATACTTAAGACATACAGAATATACCATATTATCCAAACACAATCTCTGTTTTCCTTTATTTCTTTCATTTTTTTCTATACATACTTTGAAAATACATAAATTTAATATTTGAGAAATTTTACCAGGTCCTGAAGTACGTAACTTCAGGTTGGCAATGTATACTTCCCAGTAATCTATAGTTCTAATAAGCTTTGGCTCTCTTTCTCCGGATGAGCATATTTTCATAATTCTGTGCTTCCCACCCTTGCAGTTTTGACCACCATCGCTCCCACCTGATGACATTGCTTTCTACCTAGTGGACAAAATTGAATCCATCAGATGGGCTTTCGCGCATGCTCCAGTCTCCAGATCCGCAAACTCAACCTGTACTCCTACATTCCACTCTTGCTTGTCCCTGACAGAGCAGTGGTTTCAACCCACACTCCGCATTAACCTCATTTGGGGAGTTTTCAAGAAAGCAGATGGACAATCATGTATCTCTAGGAAAAGGTCCAAGCATCAGTCATTTTTAAAAGCTCCTAAGCAGTTCTCATATACAGCAGGGCAAGAACATCTGGAACACAATGAATGCATTCTTTCTCTTCCTTTTCCCTTTTCTTTCTCTTCCCTTCTCTTCCATTTTCAAATGATTCCATCCCGAAACCATTAAATGGACAGAGGTATCTGATGGAATAATGGGGAGTTCAGGTGGCCCAGAGCTGAAGGTTGGGCCTTCAGAGGGGTGAGCTCAAGTGGGGAGTCAGAAGCTGGACAGTGTGAAAATCGTATCCACCAGCAGGCGTGACCCAGTGTGGGGAATCAGAGCCTGAGTGGAGTGAGGAGGGTGCACATGTAAGGGACAGCCACCATGTGGTGTCAGAGCTCGGGCTGGGTGAGCATAGTGTCTAAAGGGAGGGCTGGCCTGGTGTGGCATATCTGAGCCCAAGGAGAATAAGAAAGTGTCCCTCTGGGAGAGTAGCCTGAAATGAAGTGTATCAACACAAAAATTTCACTGGACAAAGTTAAATAGGCAAGGAAGGCTTTATTCAAGACTATGGCAATAGAGGGGAGAGGGACTGAAGCAAAAGGTAGGAAGGTTCTAAGCCCTGGGGTGAGCTATTGGAAAAATAGTGAACTACGGGGGGAACGTTGGTCAGCGGGAGCGGGGAGCACACTGAGTTACTCCTGAGTTTGCCAGTGTTTTCTCTGTCATTAGGCCATCTGGGTTTGCTAGCTGGCACCCATCTAAGTTAGGCCTCTACCTTCCCACGGAGACTGGGAGACAGGGTTGCTCTCGCCTTTGATGTTTACATTCTGAATACATGGTTCTCTGCTGCTTGAGACACACAATCCTGGGATGTAAAACTGGCAACAGGCTGGGAGAATATTTACATACATTTTAAAGGAACAGAGAAAGAATTTGCAATTACATGTTTTCTAAAGTAAATGATGTTCTAAGAAAAGGGAGGCTTTTAGTCAGATGCCTGCGGTTAGGAAGACACCTGTAGGAAGTTCAGTCAAGCTGAGGAGATCAGTAAGGCCATCTTCTTGGTCAAGAGTGAGAGCTGAGTGAGGAGAGGAGGGCACCTGGACTGGACGGGATGGCAGCATTGAGGTAGGAGGTCGATCACATAGCAGAATTGATCAAATCAAGAGTTACATAAAGAAATGAAGCCAATGTCTCATTATTGGTGAAGTGGGTTACAAATATGGAAAGAGAATACCTTGTGATAAGGTATTAACAATTGGAGATACCTGTGAACTCATGGTTTTCCATGTATTTAGACACAGAAATCAATACAGCTGTGCATGTATCGTCCAGGACTGTGCATTGAGAGGGCAGGTGAGATACCGCGATAACAATGAACCCAGCTCACACCAGATCTTGGCTTCTACATGCTGCTGCTGCTGTTGTTTTTTGGTTTGGTTTTTCTATAAAGAACCAGGGAACCTTGGAAAAATGGCTGATTCCAGGGACGGGATAGGAAGAGTGTGAGATAAACTTGGAACATTGTTTGTGCCAGAAAGCAAAGAAGGGCATAAAGAAAGGTGTGGACGTGTCAAAACGTTTCAAAGGCCCCCAGGAGCCAAATCTGGGACCATTTGAGCATTAAAATAAATAGTGTAGTAACAGATTTAACCCATTGAATGAAATGGAAAACCGTAAGTCCACACAAATATAAACAAATACATGAAAAGTTGAGTGAGAAATAGCATATTTAGATCTTTTCAAATAACCTCCCTACAAAACACTTACTAACGTAAAGGGGAGAAAGGCTAACGTCACAGTGGAGAAGCCTGGTCAATATGCCCTTTTCAGTGATGTTTTCAAGTCATCATGGTGAGCGTCACTGGTATGGGTCAAATGAGAATCATGTTCCACCTGAGAGGAGGCAATGAGAACACAGCACACCTCTGTAGTATTTCCTGCGAACATGCTTTTTTAAATTTATACTAGAAAATTTCCAATAATTTCCCTGCTAAGACTTTATGTTATGAAAAATTTCAAAACCATATCAAGATATTTATACAAAGATATTTACTGAAGCATTTTGGTAATACCAAGGAAAATCTGGCAATAACTTAACTGACCATAAATAAGAATTAGTACTATATTTATACAACTGAAATACAGCCATTAATGATAATTTTAGTCCATCCCTATTGAAATGCAGTGATTTCTAGAATCCAAGGGAAATAATGCAGGGGTAGAGCAAGTTATATTGTATAATCCCATTTGTGTAACATTTTAAAAAATTATATAAAAGTACATAAACATAGGCTCTGCATACACACGTGTAGACAAAAAAACTGTTTTGAAAGGTAGCAGGAAACGGACATGGTTATATCTGAGCAAAGAGACTGGGGCTTAATTTCCTTTGAATTTTATTTCTTTTATTTCTTTCTGTTCTGTTTGATTTCATCCATGTCCATGTATTACTTTTATTTATATATTATTCATGAAAATTTTGGACTTGCTAGAATATAGGATATAGATTCAGATGTGTGAGGGAGAGGGAGAAGGCTCACATCATTCTTAAATATTTAAATTTGAGAAACAGGTTGAATGGTGATCCAACAAATCAAATACAGGCGGGAGGTGAAAAGGAGATTTTGAGTTCAGTTTCGAGACTGTGTTAAGCCTATGGCAATTGTCCAATCTGTTGCTAAAGCCAGCACCTTTCATTTATCCATTAAATTGAATAGTTAACACAATTCTAAGGAAATTATTTAAATTGCTTCTTTTATATGTAGTATTCCCTAGTGAAAAAAAAAAATCTATCTTTGAGCTTATCTTTTCACAGCAGTAGTACCAGAGAAATAAATTGAGGAACTTTTCACCCACTACACTTTGTGACAGAAACTATAGAATTTAATATTGATAATAGTGTATATTAATGCTGTTATGTCAGATAGAACATTAGTTTATTTGCTCAAACTGTGACCCAAAGTACCAGTGGCTTAACGAAGACAGAAGTTTATTTTTATTTCATAAAAAAGTCAGGGTAGTTAGACCAAGGCTGGTATGAAAAGTCCATAACCATCATGTTCCCAGCTTCTTCCATCTTATTGCTTTGCCATCCTCAACACATGGCTTCCATCTGGTGGCTCAGGAGGGCTGCTCTAGCTGTTGTGTTACAGCCATGGTAGGTGGGACAGGGTAATAGCAGGCACTCCTTTATTGTGAGAGCATAACCTAGAAGTACAAAAGCAAGGTCATACCTAAGAGTGTAGCTAAGTAGCTTGTTTCTATATATGAAGGGAGAGGAGATACTGGGAAACAATTAGCCATGTCTTTCATAGATGTCTATTCACAATTCTGACTCCTAAGAAAAACCATGTATTTCCCTAAGTGAAGCTGGAATCTATGAAAACTAGCTCCTATACTTCAGAGTTTACAGGTCTAATAGGCTTTTCGGGCATAGTACAAAGCAGGAAGAAAAAAGAACACATGACACAGAAAAAGTTGAGCTTTGTACAACGAAGCCTTTTAAAATATTGGAAGATATAGAAGAATAAATGTGCTGATGGCTTCTGTGAAGAGAGAAGTTTTAACAATGTTTCCGTGTTTGACATTATTATGGGCCAAACTCAGACACAATAATACAGTACACTGAGGACCAATAAGTAGGGTCAGGTCACAGTATAGACTGAGCAGGAAAATTAAAGCCTGAGAATACAGATCCCCAGAAGTATAAGACCTATCCCATTTACCATCAGAAACCAGGTTAACACACGTGATAGTAGATCTTAAGGGCATTGCATGGTGGTGTGAAAATGGCAGAATATAAGCCTGAATGGGGAAATTTATTGTCGAGGTGGACTCTGGATTTAATGTCCTGGCCATGGTATTCTATAATGTCTAATAATAAGATAAGTGGAAATGCTGGAATTACTTTGGAAGAATATTGAAAAAGAGGTCACAATGCTCAGGGAGGAGAGCAATTTAGAATACATTTATTATATGACCCCAGAGAACCCACTATTTGTTTACTTTCCCTGGCAACTAACTCACCAGAGGATACTCCTTTGCTTAAGGCAATATGGAATGCACGGACAAAGTGGTAGCAGCATCTTTGAAAAGCTCAGTGGTGGCTATCTGCTGAGGGCCAGCGTTGACAGTAGGAGATAACGGCCTTAGAACTGGGCTCAGTAAGGATGATGGCATTCTGGTCTGGCAGTGTCCCAGGGGAAACACTTACATAGAGAAGCAAAGTGGAAAAATAAAAATAAGTGTCCAGCAGAAACAGAGTGGCAACCAGGGGCTTGTGGTTTGTCTAAGAGCTCACAGTGTGTTTCCAGGAATAAGACTCAGAGGCAGTCAAAACCTGTGATAAGTATGACAAGTGTGACTAAACTTGCATCATCAAAAACATCAAGAGCTGGAGAGCAGATGTCAGTCACCACATTAGAAAATTATGTGCCACTAGCCAGTTTCAAGATCAAAGCTAATTTAGAGACCTAGAGCTCAATGATCAAAGGGAACTTTTTTTTTGGACAAGTGGTATTCTGGTTTTTTGTTTGTTTTTTAATTTTTTTATTGGGGGATATTGGGGGACAGTGTGTTTCTCCAGGTCCCATCAGCTCCAAGTAGTTGTCCTTCAATCTAGTTGTGTAGGGTGCAGCTCAGCTCCAAGTCCAGTTGCAGGGGGCACAGCCCACCATCCCATGCGGGAATTGAACCAGCAACCTTGTTGTGAGAGCTTGAGCTCTAATCAACTGAGCCATCCGGCCGCCCCTCCGGAAGCTCAGCTGCAGCTCCTTGTCTTCAATCTAGTTGTGGAGGGCGCAGCTCACTGGCCCAGGTGGGGATCGAACCAGCACCCTGGAAATTCAGAGCTTGAGCTCCAACCAATGGAGCCACCCGGCCGCCCCAAAGGGAACTTTCTCTTGATAAAGGTCCTGCAATGTCGTAGCAGCTGAATATGATAAATACTTCCCCAGTCTTTCCCCACAGGGCCTGGTACTCATTTGGCTGAGTGAAGAACGGGGATTACCTAGATCTTTTGTGGGTTGTTGGATATAAGATCTGAGCTGACACTGATGCCAAAGATCCAAAATGGCATTGTGGTCCTCTGGTGAGAGTGGGGGCTCATGGAGGAGAAGATTGATAGAGTCCTGGCACAAGTCCATCTCACAGGTGGGTCCAGTGCATTTCTAAACTCACTGGTGGTTTCTCCAGTCCCAGAGTATGTAATTGTGATAGATATTTTTATCAGCTGGCAAAACTCTTACATTGTTTTCATGACCTGTGGAAGAGGAGCCATTATAGTAGAAAGGGCCAAACAGAAGCTCCTAAAGTTGTCCATATGTCCTCCTTCTAATAGTGTGAACCAAAGCAGTACTTTATTCTGAGGAGAACTATAGAGATTAGCATTCCCATCGAAAACTTGAAGAAAGGATGAGTAGTGGTTCTTACAATATCTCCATTCCAATCACCTGTATATGAAAGTAGATGAATGAAACATACAGTGGGGCCTACCCTAAGATTAACTAAGTGGTAGTCCCAAACATAGCTGCCCTGCCAGGTTTAGTATCTCTACTGCAATCAACCAGACAACCTCTGGGACGTGATATGCAGCTGTTGATCTGGCTAACATACTCCTTTTCAATCTCTGTCAGCAATGACAAAAACAGTTTGCTTTTACATTGGATGGAGAGCGGTGCATGTTCATGTGATTGCTCCAGGAATACAGTAAGTCTCTTAATACAGTAAGGACCTGGGTGATGCCGATACTCCACAGATCATCAGACTTGTTCCTAGCATCCTGCTCACTGGACTTAGTTACAGGAAATGGCAGGTACCTTTCCTTAGAAAGGCAAACACATACCAGAGGGTGGAAGGTACACCATGCAAATTCAGAGTTCTGTCACATCAATGAAGTTTTTAGGGAATATTATGGTCTGTGAAGTCTAGAGGGAAAAGAAGCTCTGCAGAAGATCCAGTCTGTGGTGCACACTGCTCTGTTATCCAGATCTCAGGTATCCATTGGAATAAAAATGCTTCATGGGGTCCCTAGCAAGGCCTAACATGAATGACATGTTGCAGATTCTGAGTGCCTGACCATGGGATAGCACGTGATGATATGACTAGAGGTTCTCAACACAAACTGTATGTTATCAGATCCAATGAGTCGTGAAGTCAAGGCAGTGCAACAGCACCCTGTGAAATGGTGGAACGGTACATTCAGATCAGATCTGAGCAAGTCCAGAGGTTACAAGTAATTATAGAAAGAGGTGCCTCAGAATGGCACATCATCAATCTCAAATTATCCTTAAGATATTGTGGAGACAGAGCCAGGAGTGCAGTTTCCAGGCTCTCGGCCTCACATAGAAAGGTGCTGGTTCAGGTAGTAAATGGCCATCAACTGTGATTGGATGGCCATCAGCTGTGGCTAGTTGGCTGTCAGCTGTAACCGTGAGCCATTGGCCACCAATATAACTGCCTTGGCTACACTAGCAGAAAGCGGGGGCTAGCAAGAAGATGGTGGCTGAGCTAGCAAGAGGCAACAGCGGAGTGTGGCGGAGTGTTGATTGCGGATTCTGTGGCTTCTGCTTTCTGTGTCTCCAACCCAGCTGCCAGCAGGAATATAGTGGTATGACTCCGCTATCTATGTCTCCGTGGGTGTTCCTTTTTGGCCTCACCATGTCCTGCGTTCTTATGTGGGGAGCGGGACCAGAAACCCTGCCTGCCGCCCTGCATGACAGATATCATGGGGATTTCTCATGACTAACAGAAGAGGTAGAAAATAAGGCTTGGTTTACACAGATGAGTCAGCTCAATATATTGGTGCTAACCAAAAACCTTCTGTTGCCCCACTACAGCCACACTCAACAGTAACCTTGACAAAAAATAGTGAAGGGAAATCTTTCCAGTAGGCAGAGCTCTAAGCAGTTAAGTTGGTCACTCATTTGTATGGATGGGGAAATTGTCTGAAGTATGGATATTCATGGACCCATGAGTAGTGGCAAATTGCTTAACTGGCTGTTTAGGGACCTGGAAAGAGCAAAATGGAATCTTGGAAACAGGGAGTTTGAGAAACAGGAATATGAATGAACCTTTGGGAGTGATTGCAAACTGTGGATGTTTTTTACCTTATATTCTGCCTATGAGAAAACATCTACTGAAGAGAAGGCACTAAAAAACGAACCTGTCTACCTGTGGGGACAGCCCCAAAAAGCAGTTTCCAGGCTCTCGGCCTCACATAGAAAGGTGCTGGCTCAGGTAGTAAATGGCCATCAACTGTGATTGGATGGCCATCAGCTGTGGCTAGTTGGCCGTCAGCTGTAACCAGTGAGCCATTGGGCACTAATATAACTGCCGTGGCTAGGCTAGCAGGAAAAAGGGGGAGCTAGCAAGGAGATGGTGGCTGAGCCTGCAAGCAGCGCAGTGAGGGTTGAGAATTGTGTGGCTCCTGTTTCCTGTTTCTCCAACCCAGCCGCCAGTGAGAGTATAGTGGCGTGACTCCCCTACCTATGGCTCTGTGGGTGTTCCTTTTTGGCCTCACCATGTCCTGCGTTCTTATGTGGGGAGCGGGACCAGAAACCCCGCCGGACGCCCCACACGACAAATGGCGCAGCGAGCAGGGTCCCCTGCACTACACATGGCGCAGCGAGCAGGGTACGGTGCCAGCCAAAGCTCTCCGAAGGGCAGTGGAGCAGTTTGTGTGTATGAACACTCAGTCACAGAAAGACCAGGAGGAGAGCTGGACCTGAGAGCTGGACCCCCGTGGAGGGGAGGGAAGACGTGGACGATTCCCCAACCAGCAGAGGCCGGAGAAAGCGAAGGTCCTTGCGGGCCCCGTGGGCTGGGAAGTGCTTGCTGAGGCAGCCCGGATGCGGGACTTGTAGTCCCAGGAGGAAACACTTGCTGAGTCCTCCGTGGGAGCTGAGGGTGAGGTCAAGGTCATCCCTCACCCCCAGGACAGCCCTGGCGAATGACTGTGGACTATGGGGAATGGGGAATTGCCTTCCATCCCTAATTTAATGGACAGCTTGACTGTTTGGGAACATACCACCATGTAGAGGAACTGGCAGATGTTTGCTATTGTGTCTTGACCGGCCACCATTGAGAATATGTAAGCATCTTGACTGTGAGTCGCTGTTGTTCCAGCACGGTACCCTGAGAGGCCCAGAGAGAGTGGCAGTGCCCTGAGAGCCCTGGCTGTGTCCAGGAAGTCTGGCTGAGCCCAGAGAGTGGCAGTGTCCTGAGAGCCCTGGCTGAGTCCAGGAAGTCTGGCTGAGCCCAGAGAGAGTGGCAGTGCCCTGAGAGCCCTGGCTGTGTCCAGAGAGAGTGGCAGTGCCCTGAGAGGCCTTGGTTGTGCCCGGGGAGACTAGTGGTACCCTAAGAAGCCCAGGAAGTCTGGCTGTGCCCAGAAGTACTGGTGGTGCCCTGAGAAACCCTGGCTGTGACCAGAGAGAGTGGCTGTGTCCAGGAAATAGCATTCACCTCCAGGTTCCTCGCACAGGGCCCCTTGTGGAAGATGCTTGTCACGTAGATTGTGAGGTGAGACCCTGTAGGGGTGGAGTGTGGGGACAGAGCCCCAGAAAGCAGTTTCCAGGCTCTCGGCTCACATAGAAAGGTGCTGGCTCAGGTAGTAAATGGCCATCAGCTGTGGCTAGTTGGCCGTCAGCTGTAACCAGTGAGCCATTGGGCACTAATATAACTGCCGTGGCTAGGCTAGCAAAGAATGGGAGCTAGCAAGAAGATGGTGGCTGAGCCTGCAAGCGGCACAGTGAGGGTTGAGAATTGTGTTGCTCCTGGTTCCTGTGTCTCCAACCCAGCCGCCAGTGAGAGTATAGAGATATGACTCCTCTACCTATGGCTCCGTGGGTGTTCCTTTTTGGCCTCACCATGTCCTGCGTTCTTCTGTGGGGAGCGGGACCAGAGACCCGCCTGACACCCCGCACGACAAATGGTGCAGTGAGCAGGGTCTCCCACAGGCCGCTCTGCATGACACTACCAGACAGGGCAGCTCATCATGTAGATGTCAGCCCCTCTGCTCTTGGCCACCTCAGTCCTTGCAGAGTAAGATCTTGAGTGGAGTGGCCAGAATGACAGGTTTTGAAGGCTATTCATGTACCAGCCCATGGACTCCCTCTCAGAAGCTGGATCTAGTTCGTTACTGCTCTTGCTCGTTATCCCAGCTGCCCATAGCATAGACTAACGCTGAGCCTCAATATGACACTACGTATCTTTCGAGGGTATAAGCCAGGCACTTAGTGGTAGGTTGATTATATCAGACTTCTTCTATCCTGGACTAATTTCTCCTTACTGGAACTGACACCTGCTCTGCGTATGTATTTGTCTTCCTGCCTAGAGTACCTCTGGAGTGCGTAGTATCTGAGTGATTACAGAATGTATGATTTACTGACATGGGATTCCACAGAAAAATGCATCGGACTGAAGAGATCCATTTCAAGGCAAAGGAAGATTTATTGTCCTGGAAGGATCTGGGAAGTCCTCAATTATATACTAGCTTTGTTATCTTGGCTGTGTCGTTTAACCTCTTTGCCTTGATTAATGAGAGGGATTTTATTAAGAGGATGACAGACATCTAAAGAGCATATGATGAGATGATGTGTAAAAAAATTCCTTTAGATGCGATCAGGTATTATGTTAGAGTGAATTCTGGATGAGGAGCTGTGGTTTGTAGGCGTAGTTTATGAGAGAAGAGGTGTTACACGTTACGGGATTGTCCATCTGATAAGGGAAGGAAATGTGCCTATAGCAGCTCATACGGTCCTGATATGGGTTTCAAGTGTTTGGGAGCAGATTCTAGATGGAGGCAGATTTTTGGTTTCATTTCTCCGGCAACTAACTTCCATGTACAGTAGTCATTCCAAGTTGGTGTGCTCCTTTTGTTTTCTCTGAACACCTTAAGTAACTCTTTCCAGTTTCCTGAAAAAGAACAATCTTGGAGGCTGCCTCTTTCTGTTATAAATAAACTTTCCTAGGGATTCAAGTATTTTGGAGCCTGGAATTGATTGGCTAAGTCATGAGCCCATGAGATTCAGTGTTCATGGTTGAAGTTCTATCTTATTCAAGATGCATAGCAAACGGTAATCCTGGGAGATGTGACCATATCTTCCAAAGGACAGAGTCTCTGAGCACCAGAGACTCCTCAGTTTTGCAGCTGTTTACATATTAATACTTGGCATCGTTCTTCCTGAATTATTCTTGAACGTTCTGAGCAGCACAGTGTTTGGTTAGGCATGTCTTAAACTTTTCATGTCAGCTTCTCTGCATGTTTTACTCAAATGGCAGAGAACAACGACGCAGAAACAAATAACTAGAAAAACTGAACTTATCTGTTATATTTTTCTTCCTTGCATTCTCCTAGCCAAATCATGATCTGTGGAGAAAAGGGGATCCATTGTCACCAGTTTTCCTGGGGCATATGTTAAGGGGGTCGTTGTTAGAACTTTGTGTCTTCACATGGTCTTTCTTCCCTGTATGTGTCTCTGACTCTTCACATGTTGTTCTTTTCATAAGGACAGCAATCATATTGGACTAGAGGCCCACCTTATTCCATTATGACCTTATCTCAACTAATTACACCTGCAATGACTATTTCCCAATAAGGTCACGTTCCTAGGTACTAGGAATTACTAGGAGTTAGGATGTCAATATATGATTTTCTTTTTGGTGGGCGGGGGCAGGGGTCACAATTCAACCTAGAACACAGACTAACATTGAAAAAAAAGCAAACATAAATGATAATATCAGAAATGAAAGAGAAGTCATCACTACTTATCCCACTGACATTAAAAAAATAATAGAGGAATACCACGAACAACTCTATGCTCCCAAATTTGGAATCTTTGATGAAATAGACCAGTTCCTTGTAAGACACAAACTATTAAAACACGCAAAAGAAGAAATAGCTAATCTGAATAGGCTTAATTTTTTAAGATATCAAATCAGTAATTAATAATCTTCCAAAAAAGAAAGCATCAGGTCTAGATGGTTTCACTGGTGATTTCTGCCAGACCCTTAAAAAAGAAACAATACTGGTTGTATACAATCTCTTGCAGAAAATGGAAGCCAAAGGAATACATCCTAACTTATTCTATGAGCTAGTATTGCCCTAATACCAAAACCAAACAAAGACATTGTAAGAAAGGAAAACTATGGACTGATCTTTCATCAACGTAGATGCAAAAATCCTCAAAATGGTATTAGCAAATTGAATCCAACAGTGTTTAAAAATAATTATTCATCACAAGCAAGTGAGATTTATTCCAGATATGAAGGCTGTTCCAACATTTGAAAATTAATTCATGTAATCCACCACATCAGTGGGCCAGAGAAGAAAAATCATACAATCTTACTAATTGATACAGTAAAAGCATTTGGCAAAATTCAACACTCATTCATAATAAAAACTCTCAGCAAACTAGGAGTAGAGGAGAAATTTCTCTCCTTGATGAAGAACATCTACAAAAAAACCTACAGCTAACATCATACTTAATGGTGAGAAACTGGATACTTTCCCCCTGAGATCAAGAACAAGACAAAGATGTCCTCTCTCCAATCCTACTTACCATTGTATGGAGGTCCTAGCTAGTGCATTTAGACAAAAGAGTAAATAGATAGTATACAGATTGGGAAAAAGGAAATAAAACTATTATGACTGTTAAAATTAATCAAACTGTTGCAGTAATGCAGATAAGAGATAACGGTGACCTCATTCAGTATGGTGGTGGAGACAGAGGAGATGGATTTAAGAGGTAGGAATTAGAAGCAACAGAGTATGGAGATGGATTGAATATGCATGATGAAGGAGAGGGAGGCATCAAGAATGACTTAGGATTTTGGTTTGCATAATTGATGGTAGGACCATTTATAGAATTGAAAGAAGGGACTAAAAGACTAAATTTGGAAGGAAAATCATGAATTAGGTTTTGGTCAAATAGGGATTGAGATGCCTTAGAGACCTCTAAGAAGTGAAGATATATATTTATATTTATTTATTTATTTTTTTTACATGTGTTCCTAGAGCTCAGGGGAAAGCACTGGGCTAGAAATTAAGGTTTGTGAATCATTTGTGTATAGGTGGTAATTGAAATCATAGTTATAAAGAAATTGCCTTGGAAGAGATTAAGGAGTGAGAAGAAGGCCAAAGACCTTCTGTGGTATTTAATGGTGAAGGAGAAGATGAGCAGCAAGATAAACCGAGGAGTGGCTAGAGAAAGGAGGGAACCAACAGTAGGAGTGTTTCAGGAAGGAGTCATTAGTCAACAGTCTTGGCTAAGAGGCATTGGTCAAGATTATTGCTGAAACACTGCAATGAATACTGGGGAAAAAAAATCCATGAATTTAGTAATGTGGAGGTCATTAGTGACTTTACAGAGAGCTGTTTTAATGGAGTGATGGGAGCATATACCAGACTGGAGTGAGTGTAAGGCTGAACAGGAGGTGTGAAAATTATGATAACAAATATAAAAATTAAGAAGATTGTGAAGTGAGAGCTAGAGATTGGAGTATAGTTTGCTAGAAGTGAGGAGGTGGAGGTCATGTATTTGAGTGAGGAATTATTATTATTCATTATTATTATTTTAGGTAACAGACACTTGAGTATATTTTAAAGCTGGAGGAATACATTCAATTGAGAGGAAAGGTTGAATATACAAAAGAGAAGAAAAGGGATAATGAATGGTAAAAAGTTTTAGAGTAGGTAACAGTGTGGATCCCAAAGCAGAGGTAGAGATTAGGCGCTTCTCTGACAATTAGATGCAGAGCAGGATGGAAACCCAAGGGAAGTGTGTTATAGTTTAGAAAGAAGGAGTTTCCTTCTAGTGACTTGTGTTTTTTCTAAGTAGGAATTTTATCTTGTTTATCTTGACTGATGTATATGCGAAAGACAATAATCTCTTCCAGCATATTTATACATTCTATTTTCTAGGCACATGGTTTTTTAGTTTTGTGGGTTATAAATTATATTGTTTTTGGTGTGCTATTGCACAATGTAGAGTTCTATATCTCTTTAGGGTTTTGTCAGTTTATAAAAGACCTAAAATCTTTTATAAACTCATTTTTATAAAAGAAAAATTATGGAAAGTAACTAAAGGTAATTTCCCTTTTTTGACATATTTTAGATGGCTGCATCATATTCCATACCATATATATGTTATAATCATTTGAACATTACGTTCCTTTACATAATACTGGAATAAATATTTTTATACACTTGTCTTTGTTGCTCATCATTTCCTAAACATGGATTACTGGGTTAAAGAGTCTAAACATTTTAAAATGTCTTAATGGATATTGTCAGATGCTCTCCAGAACAATATTTCGTTCATTTAGTCAAACCCAAAAGGCAAAATATAATTGAGTAATAAATATGCTAATTTAAAACCAGGATACTGTTTTAAATTCTAGTATCTAGAATTTACATTTTAAAATGACACTTTTTAACTTGGAACCATAGGTGGCACTAAAGGATCAAGGAATGGAACCATTTCCAGACTCCTAGGTTGGAGGGATTTTGAATGAACATCTCAGCCACCAGCTTTTATAGCAGCCACGCTATAAACAACTCTAAAAAATAAACGTTTCCATTCTTAACATCATCTATAAATCACTTTGGTCACACTTAATCGTGTACTCTTGGTCTTAATTGTCTGTCACACTTGAGACTCTGTTACAATGCAAACCTATTTGCATTTATCTTGTCTTCTAGACCGTGGAGTATACTTAACCATGCCATGTGCAAATTATTCCTCAATACCAGTTGTCATATGCAGAATCTTTCATTCTTCTGCTTCTATAATGATTGTCTTTTTAAAAGAAGGAAACAGTCATGAGTCAGAAAGGTAAGGAACTCTTGCATGATCTTATAAAAATTAGCACTGTAACACTCTGGATATAAATTTACGTGACATACTTAGTTTGCTAAGTTGTATAGTGATTTTCTAAGTGTGTGAAATTGTGTTTTAAACAAAATATACAACTACCAAACTGGTATGTCCTGGTAGAGACGGTTTTTGCATGCCCCTACTGTCCGCGGTTTACAAACTTAGTGGGATTTGCTCAGCTTTTCCTGCTGTTCAAGTGACTTCTTACTCAACATTTCTGGATTTCATAGCCCAGTGACTGAGAAGCAAACAGGCTTGCAGGGTGCCTGCTTTCCTTATAAGATTTAATAGTCCCTACTGGTACAGATGAAAGGTGTTACAATTAAGTTCACAAACTTTGTTGCAACGATGTTGCTAACCTTTTTTTATATCAAAGGGATTATTCATTATGAATTTGCACCAACTAGACAAACTGTTAACCAAATTTACTATTTGGAAGTGCTGAAAAGGTTGTGTGAAAAAATAAGACAACCTGAACTTTTCACCAACAATTCATGGCTCTTGCATCACGACAATGCACCAGCTCACACGGCACTGTCTGTGAGGGAGTGTTTAGCCAGTAAACAAATAACTGTATTGGAACACCCTCCCTACTCACCTAATCTGGTTCCCAATGACCTCTTTCTTTACCCGAAGATAAAGGAAATACTGAAAGGAAGACATTTTTATGACATTCAGGACATCAAAGGTAATACGATGACAGCTCTGATGGCCATTCCAGTAAAAGAGTTCCAAAATTGCTTTGAAGGGTGAACTAGGCACTGGTCTCAGTGCATAGCTTCCCAAGGGGAGTACTTTGAAGATGACCGTAGTGATATTCAATAATGAGGTATGTAGCACTATTTCTAGGATGAGTTCACGAACTTAATTGTCTGGCCTCATACTTTATACTGCTTGCCTTGACGTAGCTTGAAGTGATAATCTGGGGGTTAGCTTTTCCTCTGGAACCTACTTCAGCAATGACAGTAGAAAATGTTGCATCACCCCCAATTTGTGGTTGGGAGATACAGGAAGGGGAGAGAAGCAATGGGAAGTATTCACATTGGTGTCTTTTCAAAGCTATGTCACAAAATGCTAACCCTTACTACTTGCCACTCACAATAAAAATACATTAGATACAGAGGACATGAGAATTAAGTTTACTCATTAAAACTAGTTTACACTAGTTTAAACAAGTACCCACTTTCAGAGTGACATTAAACACACACCCTTCATCTGGGCCTTCTTGTTTCCATATAAATAAAGGTCTCAGGACAACATTCTGGGAGCAGCTTGGTATCAGAGAGATGAGTTGAAATTCTGGGTACCGAATTCTAGAAATGTCAAGAACACCATCTTATCTTTCTCTGCAGATAAAGAAGTCTGCAGTCTGCCTCACTACAATGGAAACTGCCTGAATATATATATATATATATATATATATATATATATATATGCACACACACACACATACATATACATATATATTTATATAGATTTTTCTATCTAGAAATAAATACATTTCTATGTACACATGAGTATATATTATATACATATTAAGAGAGAAACATACTCCTTTTGAGTCTAGTTCTTTGATTCTGCTTTATAACAAAAGTTGCCATTTTTTTCTAGTCTGTAATGTGGAAGCCATCTGAGCACTGAACAAGTTGAATAGATGATAGTCTACAGATGTTTGATTCCAGAGAGCTTAGAGGCCCTAACTGGAGACATTGTAAGTAAATGCATGGCTTCATGAATCCTCCCATGTAATTTCACAAAGCAGTCTTTGTTGGATTGGGCCAGGAGGTGGCTGAGACTGACACAGACGTTTATTTATTAGTTGGTGACACTGAAGGGGTGAACGAACTTCTCTTCACCTCAGTTTCTTCATGTATAAAGGAGGGATAATGCTTCACATAGTTATTCTGAGAGTTAAGAGAGAATATATTTTAAGCACCCAGCAAAATTTGGCATATATTGTACAATAAATTGCAATAATATGTTTACTTTTATAAGTACTCACCAGATGTCTTCCAAAGTAGCTGTAACATTTTGCGTGCCCACCAGCAATGAATGAGAGTTCCTGTTGTTCCACTTCCTGTTAAGCATTTGGTGTTAGTGTTCTGGAGTTTGGCCATTCTAATAGGTGTGTATCTCGTTGCTGTTTCAACTTTCATTTTCCTGATGACATTGGTTGTGGAGCATCTTTTCATAACACTTGTTTTCCATCTGTATATCTCCTTTGGTGAGGTATTTGTTAAGGTCTTTGGTCCCTTTTATAATCAGGTTGTTTGTTTTCTTGTTGTGTTTCAAGAGTTCTTTGTATATTTTGGATAATAGTCCTTTATCAGATGTATCGTTTGCAAATATTTTCTCCCTGTCTGTGGCAAGTCCTATTCTCTTGACATATTTTTTCTCAGGGCAAACTGGGCATTTCTCAGGGCATTACAGACTGTTTGTAATTTTAATGAAGTCCAGCTTGTCCATTATTTATTTTTTTTCATGGATCTTGCTTTTGGTGTTGTATCATTGCAATACCGGTCATCCTTATTATCTGTATTATCTAGGAATTTCTTGTTCCCTTCCTTTAAGCAGATAATTTGAAAAAGAAAAAAATTCAAAAATACTGACTGGAAAAAGTGTGAACATTTTACCGACATACCGCTACACTGTAATTACTTATTGGTGCTTACACTAAGTAGTGCTTCATAAAAATGAGAAAGGTACAAGTGAGATGCCATGCTGAGTTCTCAAATGAGAAAAGAAAACCCTATGATGTCTACCTCCTGGTTCAGTTATTTAAGCAAAGACAGCAACTTCATGAAAAGAGCTGGATCTACAATATCTGTCCACAAAGAAGATACAGATATTTGCAGTAAATTAATAAAATCATAGGCCACGGAATTTAAAGAAATTAAAGATCTTGTTTGGTCCTACCCTTTCATACTACACATTAGACAACTAGGACAGGGCAGTAAAAACAGTGTTTAGTTTTGCATGTATGTTGCAAAATACACACTGATATTTTGCTAATATCATTTCTACATTTGTAACCTGGTAACAAAATGCTATTTCCTTTATTTAAGATTGTTTCATCCATTGTCTTGTAGGGGAAAGCAGTCAATGGCCAGGGCTCCATCAGAGTTTTGTGGACAGTACTGTGCAGTCTTGGGTATTACTGGGGCGGCTGCACAGCACAGATGGTACTGGCACTGATAGTTTTGAAGAGTAAACTGGTATTTTCCAAAAGGACGGGAGGCAGATCAGATCTTTCCATGTACGGTCAAGATATAATTTATTGTTCAAATGGGGTATGTTTGAGAATGGAAGGCGTGAAGTGAATGCATTTTAAGTGTGTGTGTTAGAACAATGGGGAGATAATGGGAAATTATATTCTTATGATATGGGAAACTAAATCAAGGTCAGAGGTTGTTTGATGAATATGGCATCAAACAAATATATTTGTCTACTGACGTCCTATTAGGATTGCTCGGCAGGTCAGTCTTCACTATTGAGGGTTCGAAACTAAGAATCAGGACTCCCAGTTGGTAAAAATTAAGTTTAATGGTATATTAAGAGCTTCACTAACGTAGAACTGAGAAAATGTGGTTTTGGGTGGTGGTCATTGTAAGCACAGGTACCTCCTTCATCAGGAACCAGAATATATAAGACCACCCTCCTTCTTAGATATCTGTGGATACAAAACAATAAAACTCCGGTTCAGTTTCTCTCTCTCCCTGCCTTTTTAAGGTGTGCCCAGATTATCCTTTGTTTTGTCTTGTTTGTTTGGGGAGGCAGCCAAAGTCATGCTGAGAAGCTGCTTTTGTCTTTGCCAGCAATTTGTTTAGCACAGGTTCGCTGTGGGAGTGATAATTTCACAAGCCAACAGCATACAGGATGATGTCTCTTAATAAGTCAAATAAAGACATAACATACCCCAAACAAATAACAGGTTGATCACACTATTGTTCCAGACAAGGGGAGGTGAAGGAATAAAATCCAAATTTAATATGGGGTGTACCTTTTTATACCAGGACGTACTGGGGGTAGAGTTGGTGACCAACCAAGAGCGGATTTCCAGCTGCTGGTGCAAAAGAAAAAGTCCCATGTTGCTAGAGCACGTTGCTAGGGAATGAGGATGCCAGTGTTGGTAGGTAGGCTGATCTCTTTCAAAGGGCCACTGAGTGGGTTATGACGACTGCCTATGAGGAGTGTCTCCCCAAGACAGTAGTGAATGCTTCAAGGGTCTTTAGAGAGTTTTTAGATTAGTGAAGAGTCACCTCATCTAAACCAAAACTCTCAAATAGACCTCACAAACTCTCAGTATTTATAGTCTAAATATCCCCTTGCCATAGTTGCTGCACCTCACTACGTGTTCTTATTGATAAGCCCCACGGGCCCCTCAGAAGTGAGGCTGCTGATTGCTTATCACTGACAACAGATGTAGAATGATGCTCTATCTCGGCACGACTTACTTCATATTTATAGCAAGGCAACTTTTTTTTGGTCTTTGTCCTAAACAAGTGGATTCAAAATTATATTAAACCTACACGCAACATCCTTAAGTTTCTTTCGAAGTTCTCTTGTTCCCTTAACTACTGCTTCTTGACCTTTCCTGGCTCTTCTTTAAATTCCTGAAGTTGGTGTCTTCAAGGGTGTTTCCCTCTTTACTTGCTTTCAATTGCATCCTCTTGCATCCATTTCTTCATGTTCTTCACTTCCATAAAACTTCGGTTTTATTCAGATGTCTACTTCACCCAGCCCTGTACTTCTGGGGATGCTGGCTTCATCTCCATGCCCAGAAGGGTAAATTCTGAGTGTCATATCAATCGAAGTAATCTCATTCCTCTTGCCAGTAATTCCTTAGGAAAGAATGTATAATGTGGTCAAGGAAGCACTACTGGAATTCTGGTTAAGGCTGCTGGGAAAGGTTTCCTTACACCTAAGAAAATGACATGAGAAAAGATGGCTTTTTCCACATTCTGGATTTTGTGGTGTCTGGATGTAATTTTTGGTATTGCTGCAGCCATGCTATCCCATGCGGGCAGAGCAGAGAAATGAAAAATAACTTCGATTCTTGATGCTATTTTTGAGGCATTAAATCAACCAATCCCAGCATCCACCTTGCCTTTTAACTTCCTGTCACTTGAAATAAATTATTTTTAAGCCAATTTTTGTCCGAATTTTCAATTACTTGCTGCCAAAGGCATTGTAAGTAATAACATGATTCAATTTTATTTCTTAAACCCAGATTTTTCCTCGAAGTTCTCACTTTGGATGTGCAACTGCCTATCAGACATTTTTTTTTTTTAAAGATTTTATTGGGGAAGGGGAACAGGACTTTATTGGGGAACCGTGTGTACTTCCAGGACTTTTTCCCAGTCAAGTTGTTGTCCTTTCAATCTTAGTTGTGGAAGGCACAGCTCAGCTCCAGATCCAGTTGCCGTTTTCTAGTTGCAGGGGGCACAGCCCACCATCCTTGCGGGAGTCGAACCAGCAACCTTGTGGTGAGAGCCCACGCTCCAACCAACTGAGCCATCCAGGAGCTCAGCGGCAGCTCAGCTCAAGGCGCCATGTTCAATCTTAGTTGCAGGGGGCAGAGCCCACCATCCCTTGCGGGACTCGAGGAGTTGAACGGGCAATCTTGTGGTTGAGAGCCCACTGGGCCCATGTGGGAATCGAACTGGCAGCCTTCAGAGTTAGGAGCGTGGAGCTCCAACCGCCTGAGCCACTGGGTAGGCCCCCCTATCAGACATTTTTATGTGGAATGCTAAACTAATCTTGACAAGTGTGGGTCTTAAACTAGCAGTTATTTTATAAGTAAGGAGAATAAAATGTTATAGATACAAGCACACTCTCACGACTCCACTTTCTGAAAGATGAATAGTTTGATAGGATCTCAGTTAACTACAAGGAAAAAGAGCACCCATAGTTATCAAGCACCTCTGAGAGTAAGTCTCAAAGGAACTTGGTTATTGGGAACGCAGTCATTTATTTGCCTCCTACAGATGGTGTCTTCATTGAATATACAGAGGGCGGGTACAATTCAGTAGAATTCAGAAAATATTGTCTCTATGCTAAAGTGCATATGATGGGACGATGCCATTTGGAACATCAGAAGAGCTGGCTCTCATGGAGGGTCTGTGAAGTCCTTACCCTGGGGCAACTGGTTTTGAAGACTTTAAGGTCCTGACTGCCCTGAAGCCTCCGAAGCCTCGGTCATAAACCTAAAGTGGAATTCTGCTGCAGAGAAGAAGCCATCTGCCAGTTTATGTCTTACTGTATGGTGAGAAATTGAGCTGTCATCTTCCGTAGGAGCATATTCAAATGAGAAGGTCTCAGACACAAACGAAAAACAAATAAGTAAACTATTTTCTGGGAGACCGATAGTAATTGAAACTAGTGAAGTTCTTGAGGTAAGGCTGACAGAAGTAAGACGGGCATGTACTCCATGTCCAGAGAAATCATGTGGGGCCTTGGAATTGACTGTGACTTGGAGCCAGAGGTGCTCTTTAAGGGTCAGCTCTGCCATTCACTGGTTTGGTGACTTTAGGAAAGTCTTTTAAATTCCTGAGTCTTTGTTCAGTCATCTGTAAGTGGGCATGCTTGCTCTAGCCCACAAGATTCTTGTGAAGATCAAAGGAAAAAAATGGATGTGAAAGTGTTATAAACTTTAAGCTTAACATGGTAACCCCAATAAACAGTGTATCTGGGAGTTAAGAAGGAAGGAGAGTAACAGCGTTAAATCCAAGTGCTGTGTTGATTTCCATGTCTGCTTATGAGAAAGAAACCTTCCCTTCAACTAAAACATACACATTCATATATATTGAATGTGAAGTTTAGAGGAATATGTAAGAATGACACGGGATTTCATAGGATACATAGCAATATAGAAGCAGAACATAAAAACTTTCTAAAAATAACCTACTATGTAATAATACATAGTAAAATAGCTACCTATATGCCGTGTACTTTATCATTCAATTTTATTATTTTAATAAAATGTCATAAGGTGCATGATCTCATAGAACTGAGGGATCACATGGACCTTCTTTGAGTGTGTGTGAGCAGTTTATTTTAACTGAAATTGTCTTATTAACCTGGTAGTACACAAATGTCAGGAAAACAAGGAATTGTGTTTTATTCATAAGTAGTATTTTAGTTTCCTGCTTAAGAGTCTATCAGTAGGATATACTCTTTAAAAATAATATTCACTAGGAATATAATTCTATTCCAAGTTAGAAGCAGTAATATGAAGTTAAACACCAACAGCTAAGATTAGTGATCAGGAAAGAACTTTAGGCTGGTTTGTAAAGATTAATTTGTTAATTAGGTGAAACATCTGGGTTTGGTTCATTACTTCCCTTGGAAACCCTGATTAATTTATGAGATTTCATCCTCATTTACTAAAAAAGCAGTGAGTCATCCAGTGTTACACACCAATGACAGCAAAAGTTAATTGGATTCTAGATCCTTTCACATTTCTCCCTTCAGCAATTCCTTGCTGCCTTGAGTGGAACCATGCGCCGATAGTTTGTGAATTTTTGTGTGCGTGAGAGAGATAAGAAATGAGAGGAATGACAAGTAATTGAAAGTGAATTTGAAGAAATAAGACTATGTTGTATTTTCTTTGGCTGTGGGAAGAAACTCTGGAGGGACACACAAAAATAGCCAAACTGAAAACTAATAAAAACAGCTACTTTGGCGTATACTTTTTATAGGATTTTGACTTGTTAATCACATGAATGCATCATTACCTATTCCAGAAAATGTTGCTGGAGATTGTGGTTTTAAAGTGTTCCAGGGTCGGGTCTAGGAAGGGGAAACACAGATCCAGCTGTAGCTCACTGTAGTTAGAACCTGCTCTCCAGGCAAGAGATGGAAGGGCCTCAGGGAGGGAGGGGATAAAAGACTGAGGAAGGAGGGGAGAGGTGCATGGACCTGGGATAAGGGGTTGACTGGGAAAGCTGACCTGCTGTCTCCTAGTCCTGTAGTGGGATTACAACCTTTCTTTGGCTCTGATACTTACAAATTGCATTCAGCTTAGGCATCCACCTGTATACTCTGAGTGATCACCACACTTAAGATAAAGAGGGATTCACCATCCTGGTTGTTAACCTCATTTCTGCTTTCACCTGGCCTTTGTAAACTGTCAATTTTCCTCCACCCTGTTTTCTTTATCAACTTAGTATTTTGGGGTGTCTTTTATCTTGTTGTATTATGCATTTATATGAGTTTCATAAATTCTTTTTGAAACTGGACGGAATGTGAAGAAACATATGCATAACTAATTTCAGAATGTTGCTAATAGGTTATTTCTGAGAGGTGAGATTACAAATGATATTATTTTTTTCAGCTTTACTGAGATACAACTGACATATAACACTGTGTAAGTTTAAGGAGTAATGATTTCCCATAAGTATATATTGTGAATAATTACAATAAGTTTAGTTGAGACATCCATCACCTCACATAATTACAATTTTTTGTTTTTGTCATGAGAACATTTAAAATCTATTTTCTATGGTGATTTTAATTATATTGTGGTTAGCCTTCTGCATTTCCAAGTATATATTTTCATATTTTTACAGTGGGCATGAATTCCTTTTCTAATGAGATAATTTTTTTTTTTTTTTACCAATTGCAGAAGGAAATATTTGTGGTAAGACTGATGGACTTTTCCAGCAGAAAATATCTGAGTGGTAGAGAAAGAAGACCAGGAAGGGGTTGTGGGACTTAGTCTTAACTTTCTTTTCACTATGTGCTTCTGTGAAAATGTGGGTATACAATGTGACTATAGTAGTTCATTTGAAACATGGGCTTTACTTTAAAAAAGAAATGCTATTCTTTTCAGAAAATGCTATTTTTTCTTCCTGATTTTTTCTTCTGTGTAATATAGTAGGCCATGAGACATAGTTTAAAAGTCAGTATCAATACAGTCGTTGATCTTCTTTTTAAATAATTGCAGTGTGAATCATTGTATGGATCTAATGTCATCAGTGTCATTTCAAAATGCCCTATTGCTGGATATTCAGGTTGTGTCTACCTTTATTTGGCTGGAATGAAATCCTAAAGGGTGGCATTGCCAGGTCAGTGTTTGCAGCCAATGTGATTAAATGTAAATATTCGTCTTTCATCTCCAAGACCTCTGCAAGACTCAATGATGATCACTCTGTCCCCAGGCCCTGGGCCTCACTGCACCCTGAACAGCTGTTGTACCTGCTTCTGTCTAAGCCTCAGGCCACCCTCCCTTCAGAGTTTCTGCAACCTAACCCTGGGTTATCTAGTAGTTTTATCTCATAACTTTTATCTTGCAGTCTTGCTTAATGATGATTGTTACCCGAATCAGTTATTTCTTTGGGGGTTGTGAAATGGTGTTATCTAATTCTACCACTTGGTCTCGCACTGATTTTTTTAAATTCAGAAATATACAAGGAGCAAGATCTTTCCCAGAATCAACAGTTCAATATAGTAAGCCTGGGGGGGGGGGGGAAGCTGTGCGAGAGCAAGATTCTCATTTCAGGAGTTTTCAATAATCTGCACTTTATTGCACAATGAGAAATAAGGGTAAAATATCTTAATTCTACAATCTGACTTCTATGTAAAATTTTTACTCTACAAGACAAAGAATTAAGGCCATGTAAAAGCAAAAACAGAATAATTTATTTGAATCCATCTTTCCTTGAACAAAAATAAAAATAAGACTTTAATGACTCATTTCCTTTAGCATTTTACAAGTCTTTTCAAAAACACCATTGGTGATTGACAACCTAGGAGAAGGCACAGTCTTCTCCAGTTTTTGAGACAACCATCATTTTCTGTGGCACAAATATCAAGAAGAAATTTGGGGATGAAATAAAAAAATAAGTACAGCAATCTTCACAGTAATGAGAATTTAATAAAACAAAGCCTGCTGAAATTTTTCCAAATATAAACTTTCTACATTGGTAGGTTAGATACGATAGTGTCAATATTGATGCAAGTGAAAGTATAGATTTAGAACTAATTGAGCCTTTTATAGAAACTTGATACAGAAAGACTGATTGGAAATTCCCAGCCTTTTCTTTCTCTGAGTCAACATGATAAAGACTTTTTCCCAGCCATGCTTCTCTGTAGCACAGTGTGTTGTGTGTATGCTGGAAAACCTGCAGTCCAATTTTTATAAATGACTCTAGTCTGCATTTAAAAGTATTTGTAATGAGTAAGAGGTATTGGGCTTGATTTCTTCACTGATTCCGGATGAATATACATTTCCACTGTTTTTCCTCCAAATGTTCTTTCATTATTTCACTCCAACACACTGCTTTGCCTATGAATGCTCACCTGCCAAAGAAATGTTATAAGATATGTAAACGACTCTATAGATTTCCAGTTCTAATGGTAGAAGAACCTTAAACTCTTTTATTCCTTTCCATAGCTACAAATAACATGAGGTTTTGAACTAGTTCAAGAAAATTACATTTATAAAGCAATTAAGTATAATGAGTAAACAATCGCTAAATTCTGTACATGATTTCCTTTTGCAACTAAAGATTTACTTACTTGAATGTCTTGTTTTTCAGGATACGAAAACATTCTTGGGTTCAAAATAAACTGTGCCAAGAGCATTTAATGAGGTCAACAGACAGCATTTAAATAAATCCAGCCATAAGTTCAAATAACAAAAAACTAGGCTGAGTGCGAGAATATGAACACAGGTCAACTTACCAATTTGTTAAACACAAGTCCAATTAGGTACTAGACACATGTAGTAATGAAAACAACACTGCTAGGATAGTCTAAGAGCCAAAGGAAAAAAGCATTTGGCTGTTTTTCCTATAGCAGAAGCAACTGTCAAATAGAAGTAAAAGAAAGCAGTGTTAGGATCCTTTACCCAGAGCAGACACATTCACTTTGGGAATGGGGGTTGGGAGAGATTCACTAACCACGTGTAATACTGCATTATTCATGAAATTGATCTTTGAATTTAATTGGACTGAGAGCATAAAACCACAGGCAATCAGGAGAGAAAAATGGTCTCTGTATGTTTAGGCCATGTTTATCCTACTGAGGAATATTTATTCTACTAAGGACCACTAGTCTTTAGTTAAAATAAGCAAACAGGAACCCACTAAAGTATGAAATCCTTAAAAGCCTGAGTCTTATTTAATTTCTATCCCTAGTACATAGTTAATGTCCTGGAAATGTTTGTGGATTGATGTAAAACAAGTAGAATATGTTCTTTTTATTTCGGAAATAAAAAGATTTTGTTTTTTATTTTATTTTCCTGATTTGTTTTTAGAATAGGTAACATAAATCTGCATTCAAGGAAAATAACACTTTTTAAATTTAAAATGTTGGCTCCCCTTTGGGATGAGTTGGAAGAGAGACAGAGGAGGAAATTTTTAAAAGAGTTATTAGAGAAAAGGGAGACAGTTTTACAGAGAAAGAGAAGAAAAGAGAAGGGCAGATTCAGAGGGAGGACATCAAAGGATGCAGGTAGAGGAAGAGAGAGTCACAGGAAAACAAAGACACACAAAGAAAGACTCAGAAGATGGGGAAGACAAAGAAAGAACTCAGAAGATGGGGAAGAAGATGGGGGTGGGTCACTAGGGCTGGGATTGAGTTGGGTTCTTGGGTTGACTGCCTCTCGAAGGAGCATGTCAATAGCAGCTTTGAATAGTCCTTTACGTGCTGGAAAAAGAGCATTTCTGCTTTATTTTCAACCTTCAAAGTATTTCCAAAAAGTTGTAAAGACATTGCTCATATCTGAAAGCATTCTAGTTTCAGAGGGTGTTTTGCTTTTTCGTTAATTTAAAGATTTGGTGTTTTTGCATTCAAAACCAACCTAATCACTTTATTTTGTGTTCTGAAACTATAGCTGCCATATGCCATAGTTTAAAATCAGCATTTATTTCATTATTGGGAGCCTTAAAAGTTAAATCTCAAATTTTCATTTGGTTTGTTTGCATTCTAATTGGAAAAATAGATATATAGAATAAAGGACATATAGGGAAAAACAGACAAAATTTTTAATGAGACACAATCTTAAAATTAGGAAGCAGACATATTCTCAAAATTCTTCCTATTCCTTATATTTAACAAAGAAAAAGATCCCTTAATTTTCTATTCCAGAAAGTAAAGAGGGTTAGGTATAATTTTAGAGAGTTTTTTTTTTAAACTGTCATGGAATAAGGTTCCACTCTTGTCTTTTACTGGATTATAAATATAATGCTTTAAAACAATTTTCTTTTTAAACCGGAAGTTCCTAGCTCCATCAGGGTCTGCTCGTACTTTACCTGACTCCCTTTTCTCCAGGCTCCTTGGGACAAGAAGGAATGCACTGGTGGAGTCCTCTGAGGGGCTCCTGCCACTTATTTAGCCCTTAAATGACTGCATAGCCTCCCAGGACTGGGTCTCCTGTGCGTCAGGTGATTTCCCATGCATTCATCCACTGCTACCTGTTATTTTTGCTATTTACTCAGAGGTGTGCATGAATTACTTGCTAGAAATGTTTCTTTTGCCAGAGGGAAGTTCCTGTGTGTGGTTATTAATGTTCTTTTCAAAGTCAATAAATGACAAATAAAGAAATGATGGAAGATGATTTGTGGCAGTTATGCCTGCAGGCAACTATAGCCACAAAAAGGGAAGTTCCTTCACTATTTCAAAAGGCTATAGGTTTAGTTTCTCCAAGGCTGGGAAGGTTGCTGACGCCTTAGTGTCCTGGCACTGGCCTTAGCTAAGGTTTTATCCTCTCAGGGGGAAGCCTGTCCTCAGGGAGGTTCTATTCACGGGGGAATAGACTGCTTTGAATCTGTAAGAGGTTGAGCATTTGGATGGTAACAGTATTGAGCACATTTTGTAGGTTTTTTGTTTTGTTTTGTTTTCCTGGTCGTATTTCTAGTGACAGATCACTGGCTCTAAAACGACCATAAATACTGGAATTGTTAAGAGAACCAAGATGGCACGAGAACTGGCCTGAAAATCCTTTTCATGCCCAGATACGGATTCACTGGGGGAATGCTAAATTCTAGAACTCTCCATTTTGTCCACTGGCCCAAATGTACAGCCCCAGAAGATACCTGTGTGTTTGCCTCTTTTGTTTCTTCAGATTATTTTCAGGTGGGGAAGTGTGCACAGAAGCCATAATTTCCCATTTAATATTTTTCTTCTGAGGCTTACAGTAAATTCTGGGGAAAGCAAGGGCTGAATGCCGAGCCGGCCAAGGCAGGGTCATCAAAGGCAAGTTCATACTTACTCCAGATGGTCTTGCTGTTGGGCAGGGATGTGCTGAATAACTTCGTAAATTGTGCTGTGCAAATCTTGCCCTGATTACACCATCAGAGGCTGAAACAGACCTACTTGGCATCTAGAAAATGTAGCACATTAAAAAATAATTAGCAGACAAGTAAATAGTATTTCCAGCATGCTGCACTGTTGAAAACAACTGGAAGTAGTGATGAGTAGAGAATTAGAACTGTTTATCTTCCCTACAATACTCATTTCTTTTTTGCTGCAATTCCCTGCACTTACCCTGTGGTGGTTAGTGCGTAACATAGCTATGAGGTCAGAAGAGGAACTGCTTGACAAAGCTATCCCTTTTTTCTTCATTTAAGAAAAAAGCTGGCAGTACTGCAAAGGAAATATAATAGAAAGAAAAAGTAGCAAAAGAAAAGATATCAGGAAAAGCTTAGAATCAGAGAGCAGGATTATCTTTTCTATTACATCTGGATTACCTTTTTCACACTATTTGCTAATTACATGAGTAAGGATGGTTGAAAAGAAAGAATAATGTACAGCCAAAAACCCTCATCACATTAGTAAAGACAGTTAGTAAAGACAGTACCAAGAAATATAGAACATAGGAAAGGAGATGATTTTGTTTGAATGTACCGTGTTTCCCCGAAAATAAAACCAGGTCTTATGTTAATTTTGCTCCAAAAGATGCATCAGGGCTTATGTTCAGGGAATGTCATCCTGAAAAGTCATGCTAGGGCTTATTTTTCAGTTAGGTCTTATTTTTGGGGAAAGATGGTAGTAATGGGCTTTAAAAGCTAAAGGCTTGGATGAATGCGGAAAATACACTAGTGTTTCTGTCTGGGAAAAGCCAACATGTATTTTATTGAAACTGGAATTGATGTTTTATTAACTCCCGTTCCTTATATTTTATAATTTTCTTCTTCTGTAAATACTGCCTTCCAATTATTGAGCTAAACTCTGGTCCCGCTCTTATCCCAAACTCTTCCAATTTTCATCATACTTCTGATCACTTTCTGTCCTCTATATTTATACAGCTCCACCTAGAGAACTCTTGGTCCTGGATAAACCATCTGAAAGTTCTTTATCTCGTCCCAAATTGACATGTTAGGTTGGAACATCTTAGCTTTATGTTTTCTGGAAATTGCCTGTTTCCGTTCCACTTGCTAAAGCTCTCTTGGGAAGCCCAGGATATGTGATTCATCCTGTCATTTTTGTATCAAGGAGATTTTGGTTTACAGTTTGTACTTGAGATCATCTCTTGATTTTCTCTGGTATGGAGGTGTTCTGGGGCTATGATAAAAGCAATCTATAGATGATAATTAACTCACTCACCTACTCTAATATTAGAGCTGTTAACAAGTAATAAATGTGTTCATTTCATGCCATTGCTTCTGTCCGCCTTCTGAAAGAGGTGCTAAGTGGACAGTGAAATGCACAGCAAGTGAAGGGAGGAAGAATATTCCATCTGTACACATACCCTAACAAGGGTGATTCTGATTTTTAAAACTCAAAAAGTTAGTAACTCAATTTATTTCCCTTAATTTCAATTTTCAGGTCTTGATTTTATTATTTTTCCTATTCTTCTCAAAACCATTGCATTTGGCTGCTAATCTTCACACATAGCTGCCATTCTGGCTTCTTCTCACACATAGTCTCCTACATCCCAGTTCTCATCCTCCTCCCTCGGTTGTTGGCGCTGATTTCTCACTTCTTCTCAAAGCACCTGGCACCACCAATGAAGAACCTTCTGATTTCTTGTGGGTTTTAGCTTTGAAGATGGGCATGGCTCCAAATCAAGTTATTCTCCTATGGCAGAAATAAGCGAGGCTTCTGATATGTAATCAAAGCACTCATTTCTTTGCCTCAGGTTCTTGACGACTGTAGCATTTTCAGCAAATAGAGGTCCTCCCCACAAAAATCTTCAAACTGAGTACTGATGAATCACAAGGCTAAACTTAAAGCTTCTTATATAGATCTCATTCTTTTCTAATGAATTCCTAGGGATAAAACCTGTGCATGATTTTAAATAAAGAAACTCCTGACTTCAAGAAGTCAGTGCGAAGTCTTATCAGCTCTTTCAGTTTTCTCCTCTCCCATTTGAAAGCCACACCAGAGATGGGTGCTTTCTGCCATGGTGAGAAGCTGTTTGAAATAACAGATCCACCAAATACCCGTTTTTGTCCTTTTGGTTATAGAAAGTGAGGGTGAGCCAACCAGGTCTGAGACTGAATAGGGCAATAGGACATTGCAAAGCTTTTGCAATGCAGTTCTGCCCTTTACCCGTGATGCTGTGGGCGCTGGTGCTACTGACACACCCTCAAGGAGGGTGAAATCCAATCAGCCCCCTCCATGACTCACAGGGCATTTGTGAGATAAAGTCCGTGGCCAGGAAACTTAAACTGGATGAACCTTACATTGATAGAATTCTCTGAATAAGTGAGGAAACCCTTGTGAGGTAACTCCCGAACAATCGTTTTTCAAATGTGCAGTCGTCTGTTATGGCCCTTCCTTAAGTAAACTATCATAGGGGAATAAGGAAGCTGAGAAAAAAATTGGCCCGACACAAATCTATAAAAATGTTAATGAACTGAGTAGCTCAGAGTAACATTCTGCATTCTGTGAAACACAACTGATTGCTTTAAAAGACCTTGTCTTTGCGGACTGAAAAAAATGGGTTCAACTGTATAGAAGCTCCCTCTCTCACATCTCCTGCACCTTTAGGATAAAAATAAAGAGGTGTACCTGCGTACTTGGGTTTATATGGTACCTTTCTTCTGAAGAGCATAAGGTGCTCTCAGGGGTACGATGGGTTATTTTTCAATGTCCTCAAGAGATACGAAGGGGAAATGAAGGGGAAACTGAGGAACAGAGAGAGTTCAATGAAGTGACAGTTTGCAGTCACTGAAGTGATACAGAGTGATTTAAACCAGGGTCTCCTGCTTCCCTATATACTCAGTTGTCTTGACCTTCTACCTGGTTAGTTCTCTTTTCACTGAGCTTACCCGGTAAAGAATGTTTATGAATGAGTGTATCTTCCTTATTTGTGTTAGCCTTACTTAGACTCTGAGAAAGATGCTTTCACTCCCCTGATCTGGCATCATTATTCATCCCAGAGGAAGTAAGCACTGCGGAGGGCGTGCAGCCATCTGACCACACTGCCCGAGTGCTTCAATGAGTGCTGCTTACACCGCTGGTGAAGCAGATGCTACTTCTTTGCTAATCAGCCACTAGGGACACCAACCCTGGGAACGCCAGAAGCATCTGGAAAAGCAACAAATTCATATATTCCGAAGTCATCCAGAGCATCTTCATGGCCTGAAATGAAAAATAAAAAACACTATTTACAAACCAAATGCCTCAACTTGCCATGGTTTTTAAGCCTTTGTAAAACTTTTCTTTATTGTTTGCTTCAAGTGGTATGAGTATAAAACCAATTTAACATTTCCTAATCCCCTGTAGTCATATTGCCATTAAGCAGTGCTGGAAATCACTCCTTCTGAAGCTGAGAATTGAAACTGAATTGGGATAGTTATTCTTAAAGTCTGATGTGGGAACAGTATATTACATATTCAGATAAACACATGCGGGCTGGCTTGTCCTTTGTAACTCTCAGTTACCAGAGATTTATGGCCATCAAGGCTTTAGCCTGGCAGTCACAGCAGCCCTTAATCCACCCATCATATCTACTGTACCCTGCTAGATCTAACAGAGACCACCAGGACTCCTAAGAATACAGAAGTAACTATAGCTGCCCAGACTTACAAAATATAATACAACATAATGTCAAGACCACCTAAACTATCATCTGAAAAATGGCAGGAGTGGGGTGGCTGGGAGGAACCAGATGGTCTGTCTGGGGCCTTTCCCAGCCCCAGCATTCTGTCATTTGTTAGAAAGGACGAGATAAGAGGACGAAGACCCACATCTGCTAAGCATCCAGGCATCATATTAGGCCTTCCACCTACATCAGCATTTTTAATTCTCATAGCAACCCCGGGGGGTGGGGGGGATTATGATCTTTATTATATAGGTGAGGAAGATGAGGTCAGGAAAAGTAATTTTCCCAAGGTGACATTGCAGGAAAGTGGCATATATGGGACTGAAACCCAGCTCTGTGTGACTCCAAGGCCTGAGCAAAAGTCCCCTGGTGAACTTAGAACGTAGGGAATCAGTAGTGATGGCAGTGGTAAGCTTGCTGGGAACAAAGAAGCTGCAAACCTGTCAAGGCACCCTTTCCTCTTCTCCCTGGGATGGAGCTGCCAGCTTTGTATCAGCCTTAGGAATTAACAAAAGGAGAGAACCCTGGGCATTTGCAAAGTAACAATAATAGATCAAGGGAATAGGAGTCAGCAGAACTCAGCGAAGGTGGGCAAGTGACCTAATCTGTCTCACCTTACTTCGTTCTCGTGCCTGTAGAATGGAGTTGAGTGCCTTTCGCTCTTAGGAGCACTTATCTTACAGGCTTGTGTGACTTACATAAAACCATACAAGGGATAGCACTTTGTGAAGGGAAGGCACTCGTCAAAGGTAAGGGATTGTTAGTGTTACATCAATATTAGCTTATGTGAATTCTATTACGTCAATAGTACATTATATGTAATAATACCAACAATATTAATGAATATACATTACATTGATAATAGCCCCTTTCAGCCTGGCCATTACCTGAAAATGTTTGCGCTTTCCTGTATTCTGTTTCTGGCCTGAAAAGACAAATTGGCATTTCTGTCATTCTTAATAATCATGGGGAAAATATTCAAGAAAAAAAATTATTTTCATAGAAACGTATGCATTACCTGCCTTCTAGTTTCTGTTTTATCACTAAAACCAAGAGAGAAAAAACACGTAAGATACTTTTTAGTACATATATAACACTATTTAAATTTTTTTTTCTAATTTTAACCTACCTTTGTAGGGTTGATATTTTTCCATAGGAGAAGCAGACACATGGATATAATCAAAAAGAGTGATATTCCAGTTATACTTGCTAAAGGGGACAATGATTTCCCTTTGTGTGCAAGCTTCTCCAGTCCTAAATGAAAGGGCAAATATATTTTTAGTACTTTATTGAAGATCAGTAATTAATTATAGTTTGCCTTGTTTCTGTTTTTATCTTAAATGAGACACTACTGTAAACATATATATGTATATGTATATGTATATGTATATATATACGAGACTGGAACATATGTTTTATATATATTATATATATGAGAAACTATGAATGCGAGAGACGAAATGAAAGGAATACACTTATTTTAGAAGACATACAAACTCTCTAAGGATATCTGGAACTGGAAATGTGATGAGCTGCCCAGGATAATACTGATACGTTGCACTCGATACAGCAAATAGCTCATGTCATACTTTTCAGTAGTGTTCGCCACCATTTAACTTAGATCTGTTTGATCTCATTGTAGACTAGATCCCCAGATGTTAGGTTGTGCTCTCTTCTTCCATCTCACTCTTTCAGTATAATTCAGGTACCTGAAGTCTCTAGAGAGGTTGTATGTGATAAAAGGTGCAGAAGGGGAGGTGTTTATTTCAAATACATTGTACTAATTTTGACCAATAAAGAGCTTTCAATCCCTAAAATAGAAGGTGTGTATGATTGTCCAAATACATAAAGTCCCTCCTTGTGATTAAAGTTCACTTTGTTTTGCAAGTCATTCTTTTTATTAATATTCCTATATAAAATACAGTGCTGATAGCTAACATCTGCCAAGCGCTTATAATATGCCAGGCTCTGTTCTAAGAGTGCATGATACATGTTGACCCACTAAATGCTCACAACAATATTATTAGGGAGGCATTATTATTGTTAATTATCCCCTCTTATAGGTGATGAAGCTGAGGTTTGCCAAAGTCATTCAGGTAATAAGTGACAGAGTCCAGAGGAAACCCCAGGCTCTTGACACTTTGTGCTGCCTCACTTGAATGTTATTTTAACACAACTTATTAACCAGGGCAATGTTAACCCTAGTTCCAGACTATAATAGGTTTAATCAGAGAGTAAATCTATAAAGTGGGAAGTAGTTGGAACCTCCAACAAATGCGGGTAACAGGTGTCTTTCGTATTATCGTGTGAATCAGTATTGATGTGGAAATGAATTATGGAAGTTGCCTGTCTCTGTCCAGTGTAATGTAGTAGTGAAAGTCAGGGTGGAATGTCGCTTCAGTTCCTCAGGCGAGCACAGCCTGGAGAATCTGGGTTTGGTGAAGCACATGGTGGCCACTCAGCTCTGCAATAAATATCCAGCCTGCACCCTGTTGTCTTCCGCTGTAAAACTTCTGCTGATGTAAAACTTCTGCTGACCTACTGGACTCTGAGGGTCTGTATTTTCACATTAGTAAAATAAGGAGTTTAGAGTGGTTGTCCTTTAAGATCTTTTGTCACTCTGATGTTATATGATGGGGCAGCCAGAGAGGTATACATGAAGTTTATTAACGTAAAGAGGACATTATATTCACCGGCATGCTAGTAACCGAGTCTCAAAAAAACTGTGCACATGCATATACAAAGTTACAATTTTGACTGATATAAAGGATGTATATAGTTCATAATTTAGAAATAATAATAAAACACACAATACTCTTTTTTTAATTCCATATAGCTAATTGATTCTCATGGGATGCTTTTGTTGAGCAAAATGTATGACCATTATATGTATATAAAACCTGACATACATTTTCCCCATTTATTTGGTATAGATGTATCATATCAGTAATAATGAAAAAAAATTAAAGGACCATTTCTAGGTACAGATAAAGAAATAGTCTCAGGGAAAGTAAAATATTGGCCACAGTAAGTGCTAGAACTGAGACTGGAACATAAGTTTTATCTGACGGCAAGTTCAATTTTTCCCTGTTAGTCTGTGGCCAAGGAATGGTTTTGTAATTGGCAGGAGGCTCCTATACAGTTTTCCCTCTAGCCTTTTCTAACACCAGACTTGATATGCTTCAGCTCTCTCACTTCTTGGTAGCCAGACCGCCTTCACCAAAATTCAATAACTTCTCACCCCTCAAAAAAGTATTCAATGCTAATTTAGTCAAGTTTTGCAATATGTTTTACCACAGAAAAACATTTTAGTATAGTCTCAGCTTTTTCTCCCTCTGAAACTTGAAAATATGCTAATAATTAGTATTCGGAGCTCTTCTCATTCTGTGGTGATGCTACACCGGGGCCTGCACTGGCTCTCTGCCATGCACTTTCAGGACTGTGAAGCTTGGTAGTAGGTTTCATGTACAACAAATGGATGTCTTACACGACATAAGACACGTCTTCTCCCCTCTTCTTTAGGTTTAACTTCTTGTCACTTTTGATATGTGTTCCCTACAATGACCAGACTTGCACATTCTGTCCACAGAGCACTCCTCTCATTCTGTTTACCATTACTTCCTTATTTCTTTAGACTCCTTCCTTATTGTCCTCTTGCCTCTCTTCCCCTTGGCTTCTGTTTGCTCTATATCAGAGAACCAACCACCTTGTAGTGAACAGTGCCCGTGAGCCCAAAACCTTGGCTATGCCAAGGGCCAAGCGTCCCACCCAGAACTGAGAAACAAGGGTGGTCCTTTTCTCAGCACACGTGATCTTTCTTGTTAGGCCCCCTTCTCAGAACTGGAGCGCATCTGGGCTCTCTGCTCTAACACTGCTTCATTCTATCTCAGGACACACAAGATTTACCTGGTCCAGCGTTTGAAATTTGCTCCCTTTCACAAAATAAAAAGAGCCAAATATGTCAAGGATCAAATCCAGGGGCATAGTTGCGGTCGTCTCAGCTCTGGGCAAGTGTGTTTAGGAGATATGCACTTCCAGAAGCACAACTTGAAAATAAGACAGCAGGGAAATTCTGACCCGATTGCCACAGAGAACGTGTAGGGATCCTGAATGCAGTTCTGGACACTTGCAGGGGCCCCAGTGTGTCTCCTTTCTACTCTTTAGCATATAACATGCCATTCTCCCCATTATGTAAACATGATTGACTCATTTACCAAAGCCCTAGTGCAAATGCTATTTGCCCCCTCCTTAGGCAAACAAATAAATGAAATAACATATTAAGTGCAAATATGGGCGAGAGGTGTGGTATCCATGGTATCGCAACCTGGCTGTTTGAGAGACTGCACCCATAACAGGACAGCCATATGCTACTAGTCAGCATGCCTATTTCTAGAACAGAATGGAGTTCTGAGATAGCTCCCATCCAATCTGTTTGCTGATTATGGCAGCTGATTCCTGTCCCTGCAGAGATGAAGGTGCCATATTGAGGGGCGTGCTATTTCCACACTCCACCATGGCGCCATCTGACAGACACAGTTATTCTGTGCTAGATGCTCATGGGGATGTCATCTAAGGTCTCAGGGTCTGGATGTCAGAGCTGTAGTTCTATCTCAGTTGTTATCTCTTGTGGCCCAAAGTGAAATACATCTCCTGGACATCTTAACCTGAGCTATTTCGAGGTAGATGGAAGAAATTAGCAAATTCATTTTCCTGCTTTGGGTCATTTTCCTATTTCCTTTTTTATGAAAAGATGTGTAATAGAAATAAATACAAAAATGAAAGATTTCTCAGGATCACATACAATTTAAAAACATTTCTATTAGTCTAAATCTTAAAGTATAGTCATGTAGACATTGAGAACACTAATAATTTATACATTTGAATGTCTTCATTAAATGTGAACACTTGAATTCTAATCATAAACAGTATGTGTGTGTGTGTATATATATATATATATATATATATATATATATATATATGATGGCACAGTAGTATTTAGAGCCCATTAAAATTTAGAAGTAGGAACACCTGCATTCAAGGATGTCCTTAATTAAGGTAATAAAGTCATTGTTTTTTCAAAATACAGATGCTAATTTACTATTTTAATTACTATTCTTTCCTTGAAAGTTATATTCTTGGTATTATTTTTAGTTAAAGATATTTTATAATTTCTCATTAATATGAAACTATATACGTATCATGGACAAACCAGAGTATGTCTTTCTATGTAACATAAAATTAGTTAAGCTGATGAGAAAATGCACACTATCCTGTATATGTGACATATATTTTAGAAAGAGCATACTCTTACTGATATTCTCCGTCAAGAACATCAGAGGAGAGAGTTTGCATAGTGGCTTTGAATTCACATATTATTTTATCACTTACTATCTGTGTGACCTTGCCCATTGCCCTGTGGTTTTGTGTGTGTGTGTGTTTAAGGACATCTGCTCTGAGATACAGAAAGGTCAATTAATATCTCAAGTTAGACGTGAATCATAGCCCACAGAGGTGGAAGGCACCAGTTGGTTTAGTCTTACATGGGCAGGAAAACACAGAGCTAATTGTCACATTCTCCTGCCTTCCTCTCCCCAACTGAAAGTCCCCGATAAAACTTTTGATTATTTCCTGACCTTGTTATTTTCTTTCCATATTCATGACCTTGAAGACATCTTTGACTCCTTTTTCCTTTGTCCTCCATATCTTATTGCTAAGACTCTGGCCACATTCTTTGCCTCATTAAAAAGAAAGAGGTTCATCTATTTCTTATAACTCAATTCTGGTTACACCAAACACAACTTGGTTCTGAAAAACATCCCAAAGCAGGTATGTTATCTCTCAAATTATTTCAAATTCTCCACAGATCTTAATACAGATTGCTCATCAGAATGGAGGGTCAGTAAGTATTCAATTGATAGGTACGAGTAATGCTAATTTTTTCTTCTTCTTCTTTTTTTTTTTTTTACTGTTGACTGGTGTACACTTAACCTGTGTTGCAGAGATTCATTCATTTGGAAAACCTTTTAAAACTCAAATACCAAAAACATCAATACTACTCATTTTTCTTTGCTATCTGCTGCTGTTTTAGTTCAAGTTCTGTGGATATTTGGGAGTTGAAATATAGCTCTAAAAACCACAAAGAGGTTACTAATGTCGACAGCCCTGAATCCCTCTGAAAAAATAAGCACCTGCTCTTCTTATTTACTATAATAACAAATGCCTGGTCTTTGTACAGGTAAAACGGGTTTTTTACATTTTGCAGAAGGCAATTATTTGATAGTAAGACTGTAGCTGCCTTGAACCGGAGTAATAAGATCTTAATCAAATATTGGGGGCATCTGATATTATGAAAATACCTTGGCTAAACATTAATGGAGAAAGTTTAGGTAATGGTGAAGACTTCGATGCAGTATGCATCTACATATTATAACCATGTTTCACTTGAAGTAAGCATGAAGAGCAAGTCTAAGATGACATCCAGATTGCTGATAAACTATTTTATATGCTCAATTACGGCTTGCTTCAAATTTTTTGTTTACTGACTGAGGTAAAAAGCTGCTTACGCCTGTTAAAATTTAGTAAAATAGAAAGCAAAGGATGCACGTTAGCTGCTTACGTAGCTGCTGCCCATATTAGGTTATGAACATGTTGTTAGCAGGAATTATTTTTTCAAATGACATTCTTAATGCCACGTAACACCCCAGTATTTGGCCCATAATGTGTTAAATAATGAATGAATGAGTGCCTATGTATATCACCCTACATAGACATATGCATTGGGATCTATAAGGGACATACAGAGGGTGCCAAAGACAAATGTATACACATTTTAAGAAAGACAAAAAACTGTATTAAATTGTAATAATATATACTGATAACAAAAGATGAATACAAGTCATGTGTATACATTTTTTGGGCACCCCTGGTATATTATTATCTACTGCCCAAATGAAATTCAGCTAAAAATTCCAGAGCTGTATTGTCCAATATGGTAGCCACTAGACACCTGTGGTTATTATATTTAAATTAAAATCAATAAAGAGGAAATCTCTAGTTCCTCAGTTGCAGAGCCATATTTTAAGTGTTTAAAAGCCAACTGAGACTAGTGGGCTACCATATTGGACATTTCCTTCATTGCATAAAGTTCTACTGGATAGCACTCTTCTAGAGAGTGTGCTATTTTCTTCATATTAAGAAACAAACAAACCCAAAAGCCACCATGCCATTACATAAATTCCAATACACTCGGATGATTTTGCAAATCTGAGTAACCTCAACTTTAAGGAGCCCTAGGAGGACCACATCCGCGATATATTTCTTTATCAATCTGTAGATTTGTGATAGTCTTATAATGTCAAAGTCTTATCAATTTAAAAGGCAATAGAGGGGGGAGGAAAACCACCTTAAATAAGTGGTTGTCACACATGTGCTTGCTAATGATTCAGCTTCTCAGATCCTAGCTGTGAGATCTTGATCCGCCAGGTCCGAGGTGTCTTAATGAAAACACATTCTTAGACCGCCCTAGGTGACTTGGATGCACATGATCCAAGGGCCACATACTGAAAAATTTCGCCTAAGAATTACAAGAAATATAGTCTTGACTCATTTATTCAACAAAATGTAATGACTCTATGTTATAGGCCCTATTCCAGGCACGAGAGCTATACAGACAGAAAGAGAAGACATCAGTGGAGAAGGTATTAGTGGCGGTACCTTTGCAGACTTGTTCCTCCACCAGTCTAGGCCCCCTGAATACCACTGTCTGTCCACACCTGCTCCCAGGTGTCCCCCAGGTGGAATCTGGCTTGTCTCTGTCTGTATGCTACAGTGCATCCAGGAAGGACTTCATAGTAAGAATAGAAGTATACTAATAGTAGGAGAGGAAGGAGTAAAATAAGAAGAAGTTAAAAAAGAAAAAAAGGTGGAAGAGAAGGGGTGGAGAGGGAGAGGGAGAAAGGGCGTGGGAGAGGGAGATGGAGTGGGAGAGAGAGGGGGAAGAAAAGAAAGAAACGGAGCAATAAGGAGAGGCGAGAATGGGTTTGAGAAATGGGAAGGAAGAAGAATGGACAAACGTTGTGATTGGATATTGGGCAGGGCAATAAACAAGAGAGAGTCTGAGATGGCATTTAAATTTCTGACTCAGGTTGGTAGATAGTAGGGCCACTCACTTCAACAGGGAATACAGAAAGAATCATAATTTGGGGTAAAGAAGATGGTTCCGTTTTGGTATGTTGGACCTGTATTCTGCCTCTGGTACTTCATAATGAAGACATTGAGAAAGCACATGAGTATACAGTTTAGAGCTTTAAAGATAGAGATTTAGGATGCACCAATGTTGCATGAAACCAAGAGAGTGAAGGAACTCATAGAAGAGAATAAAATCACACTGTAGAGAGAGAAGAGGAGGCTCAGAAGGATGGGAATTTGGTGAACATAAATATTTTAGGCAGTGATTCTTACCCTTTTTTGGGTCCATGAACATGATGATAAAATCTGATGATTTCTAGAGAATGTCAAATTTCACAACTTACAAAATTTTGTAGTTTCCAAGGTATTGAGACCCTTTTTGAGAACTTCTACTGATTTGAGATGTTTAAATTATGAAAGAAGAAGGGAAGCCCATGAAGGACAGCGAGAAGGGGAGTCAAATACCATGTTTCCGCGAAAACAAGATCTAGCCGGACAATCAGCTCTAATGCATCTTTTGGAGCAAAAATTAATATTAGATCCGGTCTTATTTTATTATAATATAAGACCGGGTGTAATATAATATAATATAATATAATATAATATAATATAATACAATGTAATATAATATAATACTGGGTCTTATATTAATTTTTTCTCCAAAAGACGCATTAGAGCTGATTGTTCGGCTATGTCTTATTTTCGGGGAAACAGGGTAGTAGGAAAACTAGATTTCTAATTCATGGAGATTTATTCATCTGACCTAATGCAACTGTAGATATAAGACTTTTAAATCAGTAGCCTGCTTGTTTTATATTCCTCTTGGTAAAATCAGGAAAGAAAGAATGCATAATTAGAAGTACATAACTTACTGAATTCTGTTTTTGTTCTCAGTGCCTCAGAGTAAGCAATGAATTCCTTCTCCATTCTGTTTTGGGTTTTCTTTCTTTGACTCATAGAAGCCATGGCTTAGTTAACTCAGGAAAGAGAGTTTCTTAGAGTATATCAACGATCCCACAATGATATTCTCTTCCACATACACATAGGCATAAAATATGGGTAGAGCAAGGCCAGCATGCATTTGTACTTCAGTGGGATCCCTGCCCTTTACGTCATACTTACCTACGGAAGTGATGATGACTGTGAAACGAGTTTCATCCTGCCTCCCAGTGACGTTGTTGTAAGCGCAGCACACATAGTCAGTTGTCTTTTGGGCTACTTTCTCAGATGCAACTTCCAAGTGAGGCCCATGCTTAATGACATATGTTGTATTGTCAGTCCTCTGAATCCAGGAGTAGGTGTTGGGAGGATACGAATCAGCAGAACAATCAAACAAGATGGCTTCTCCGATGTCAACAGTAAATACTTCCCCTACCTTTAGTCCTTTATCAGAATTAACTCGAAGTCCATAAGGTCCATCTGCATTAGTTGAAAAGAAAAAATAAAGGGGTAACATATAAATAATCATGACATAGTTTATCAATTTGGGAGAGCTTAACAGCATTTTATTTTCTGTGAAGTCTTCATGTTCAATTTGGGCAAATAGGTCTTCATTTAGACTCCCAATTAATGATAAGGACCTAAAAATGTTTTATTCTGATATCCATGGAAATAGTAATTATTTGAGCTGTGATTGAGCTTATTGAAATAGTGAAAGCCTTGAAACCTAGTATACACAATTTTATAGACAGTGTCATGATTGTGCTAAGCTTTTGAGTAATATACTGATAAATATGCAATCTTGTTAGACAAATTCAAACTTTCTGAAACAGTAATTGCACTTGAAAGCATTTTAAGAATAGATTAGGGCCACTATTTTCTGTTGCACAATCATATTTTGAGTATTATATTTTTTCTCAGTGCGAGGATATGTCATGCAAATATTTATAAAATACATAGTTGCACATGGAACATAAATTTGTGCAAATAGATAATGAGTATTCCATATTTTCATGGCATTTTAACAGTTAAAGTATTAAAAAATTCCTCCCTACAAGCTAAGCCTAGAATTCCATTTGGAAAAAATACATCTTCATTATCATTAATAAATATTCATTGGTCATCAATAAACTACTTAATCATGACATCCCATGGTATTTTCCCTCACACTGCAATATTCCTGTAGACTTTTGCTATTTCTGTAGCATGAGCTTGCCTCACATGAAGACACATTTCCCATTGTTTTCTTCAGAGAATAAAGAGAGAGATTTAAAAAATATCCCCTAGCTAGACAGGCTTTTCTCCTTGAGTCTAAATCCTGGCTTATATTCTAAAAACTTCAAGTTTCAGGCATGGTTGTGCTCATTTTTCAGCTGATCATAACCACCATTTATTCGGTATTTGCCATCTGAAGGCCCTTTAAGTGTTTATGTAGGCAACCACAATTAATCTTTAAAGCAACTGCATGAGGTACATGTTACTATTCCCACTATAAGATGAAGCTAGAGATATTTAAAAAATTAATTTACCATGGTCACAAAGCTATTACATAACAGAGCTGGGACTCTAAAATATAGGCATTTAATCATTTATATTACCTAAAAGTGTGATATAACTTTCTATATCACAGTAGTTTCTTGTTGTCTAATTATGTATTCTACAATAAATTATTGTCTAATTATATATGAATTTGTACTTAGTTAATCAAGTAATCAATAAATACTTGTTTGAGAGGTACTAAGTGTTAGATAATATATTTAGTATATGAGAAATAAAAATGTAAGATGCAATTCCTAGTCTCAAGAAATTTATGAGCTAGATAAAGCTATGTGTCGCATCCAGCGCAACACGGGCAGTGAGGGTGCGAGAAGGGGGCGGCTTTGGGTTAAGTTTTTAAGAAGGAAACAAACAGAGACTTAATGTAGTTAAATCTCAGAAGGCCAGGGGTCTCCCCAGTTCTGAAATACTGGAGCCCAGAATAAAGCCGACTGGAGGTTTTTATTGATAAGTATACAAATACAAGAAAGTAACATTGTGTTTTACACGGTCTGTGAGACTCATACAGCTATGTATGGTTTGCTCAGTACCCTAATCTCCATGGTTCTGATTTTTTTAAAAAGTACTATTTCATTTCTCATTGTGTAGAATAATGGAGTGACTAGACAGTAGGATAACTAGGTTAAATCCTGACTTTGTCAGTGATTAGGTAAGTGTTCTTCAGAAGTCATTTAAACTTTTTGGGTCTCATTTTCATCACCTTTACTAGAAAAGGTTGACTAGATGACTAATTGTCAAAGTTCTTTTTACCTTTGAAACACCATGATTCATACCTCCTTAAAGCTATTTTGGATACTGGCCAGCTAGTCTCAAACTGCAGATTCCCGGAGTAGCTCTCTGTTATATCAGCTTTTTCTGACCAATCCTAGAACTGAGGAAACATGTTTCCTAAGATATAACAGAAGCTGAAGATGCAAAACAATAAATTCGATTTAGCTAGGGAATACACACTTTATACATATTTGCTCCCTATACGAAACCTATAGATTTATACTAATACATATTCCTGAGATGAACCTACTTTCATAAAGTAAACATAGAAGCTTGAAGTAATCAAGCATGGAAGGTGGAGTATTAAAGTGAAGAAAAATGAATGCCTTTTCCAGGGACTGCGCTGGAACCCTGACATCCTGTTGTCTCGCTTCAGGCTGTGATTTGGTCTCAGGAAAACCGCTGTTTTAGAACTGTGTGCTGTAAAACGGAACCCTCTTATTCTGAATCCCACCAAATAGCAAGTTGTGTAACAGGAATGAAAAGCTGTTTTCACTCATTTAACTAAAATCAGCGTTGAACTGTCACTGCGCACACGACACAGTTCCAGGCATGGTGAGGGAATCTGAGGTGTCATGGACATGGTCCTGTGGCAGCTGTCTCAGGCCCAGGGCAGCAGGGTCTCTTCAAGTTGTCATCACTGACAGAACATTAGGGAAGCAAAGGCCACCAACCAGTGGGCACTGGTGGTTATGAGTCACATAGTAGAAAACCACCTGGGAGATCAACTGAGGTTTGAACAATGAGACCCGAGTCTGTGCACCAAACCTAAAGTCTGAGAGCAGAACAAGGCGGTCTTGATAAAGGAGAGAAGTACGGTCAGAAAAATACAGCCATCCAGTTTCTGCCTTCTTACTGCTTTTCAGGGTTTATAGAATGTGACTATAAAAACAAATTGTCTGATAATTTAACATATAATAACGATATTTCATTCAAAGTGTGCTGACATTACTCAAAGCTTTTTTTTTTGAAACTTCTCATTTGGAATTGCCCTAGGACCCTTGCAGTGTAATGGAGTTTTCTCAAAAATAGGAATTCTTCCGTTTGGAGAGTGGGTTCGATTTGTAGAGAAAGCCACAGTCACTTAGAGAAGGCTGGTGAATAAGTTTGATGATCTAATTTAATAACATCACTCTAGTTTTAAAATAAAGCATGCTTCTAAAGAAAGGAATCTGATTATCTTAGCTTATCTTCCCTACACACGTTTCTTTTGCTACTTCCCCATTTGTTGGGTTTCGTGATTGCCATCATCATTTATCTTCTGTCTGTCTGAAATATGTATTGTATCTGTCTCTGAAGAGGCAGCTCCCCCAAACTCCCCCAGCCCCCAAAAGCATCTCTTACAGTTCTTGGAACCTAACATCTTGAAGCATTTATGCTTCTGATACGATTTCTTAAAATGTAACATTTTATTTGATTATATAAGAAATACATGTTCATTGCAGAAAATCTTAAAATTCAGAGAACAAAGATGAAAACTCATTTGTAATTTACCACTACTCAGAGAACAAATATCCGTATTTCACTGTATGCCATTCAAGTCTTTCTTCTATTTTCCCTCCCTTTCTCCCTCCTACACACACACACAGATCTATCTATCTTTCTATCTTGCACACTCTACACACTGCTTGCAATCTGTTTTCTTCTTACCACACTATGACGTTATTTCCTGTTTCATTTGCACTTCATGCTGACCATCCCTTTACTTTGAGGAACAGCTCAGTACATTATTCATGGGAATGAGCAATCCAATTGAAGACATTTGGAGTGATTCAACCAGTGTGGCCTCTATATTGAAGATGAAAGCAGAGGATAATTCTCTTTTGACTCTGGATTGTGGTTCTGTTTCTTGCCTTTGGCAGAGAACTCCTAATAGAAATGAACACTTTGCCTCAGGAATGGCTGTTTACTAAATGACTTGTAAAATAACGTATCATCTGTTCTCTTTAACAATTTATGGCTGGGCGGGAACAGTACCTAAATTTCCATCCTGATGCTGCTTACCACCCTGCTTGGGAGCAGATGGTAAGTATTTACTGTGAATGACCTTTTTTTTTCCTTTAATTTTTATCGCTTAGAGTACTTTCCTGCAGCCGTGCCATATGTTACACACAAAGTGCAGTGGTTACTGGGTTATTATTTACAACTGGAGCTGGAAGGCATATACATTTAGTGAACTGCCAGTAGATATTTTTCTGAATTAATGGCTTGACATTCTAAGACCAGTACTGGATTATGACATCATAACTTCATAAATATATGGTCAATCTTGATAGATTTTGTTATATTTTTCTGCCAAAATAAAAAATAATTCCTGCTTTCATGAAGGAAACTGTCATAGAAACAGTGCCTTAAGAAAACAGAATTCATGCTGACTTCTAAATTATGATGCAGACCAGTATGGTGGAATATTGGAATATGACATTTACTAGATTATTGAGGAATTTTGCTATGGTCAGACGAGAAAACCGCCAACAACGAAGGGCCAAAGCACTTTAAGAAGCTATTATCTTACAGAGGGTAATTTAGCCCCCGTACAGCATCATTAAGTAACACTGCAATCTGAAAGGGATATGAAGAAAGATAATCTGTTCCACTTTAGTCAAGTTCAAGAAACCTCTACTAGGTTCTTAATCTGTGTCAAGTATTGCCCTAGGGATACAAAGAAGAATAACGCAGAGCTCCTATTTGAGGTTGAGGCATTTATGAGTAGAAGAGACTCAAGGAAAATAATGACACAGTGAGTATGAGGGGAGAGATGGCATGGGTACTGCAGGATCACAGCAGACATCCTAGTGACACAGAAGAAGTGAGACAAAGTGGTGGCAGGTGAGCCTTACTGGAGAAGATGTGAAGGGAGGAGAGTGTGTAACTAGGTGAAGAAAGAGAAGTAGGAACTCTATCAACTAAGGCACATATTCCCAGATTGCATGGAATGACAATGATTGCAAACATGTTGATGCCACATTGACAAAAAGGATAGATGACAAATCTTCAGATTATATGTTTTATTTGATTCTTATAACACCAAACCAAAAAAACAAAACAAAACAAAAACAATAAAATAAAGCTAAAGTAGTGATAGTGAAAAAAAATCAATAAATTAACAAGACTGGGTTGTGTTTCTATATGTTACATATGTTCTATACATGTTTCTATAGGTAATCATTACTTGGCACAAACAAAACCATGGTGTTTGACTTTTGAATCAAATCAAACTATTAGTGAATGAGTGGATAAATGAATGAATGAGTGAATGAATGAATATCAAAGATGAGATGTTGAACAAGTGAAGGTTTTTGCATTTGAATGTAAAAATAAGAAAATAAATTAATAATACTATTGTCACAATTATTACTTAATAAGAGTAAAAGCCTTTCTTAAATCATGCAGTTATTCATCTTTACAATGTGAAAATAGAACCCACATTTGTAAATGTTCTCAATGTTCTTCTTTCTACTATCTTTCATTAGTCCAAACTCATGACAGACGTTTCTCTGTGAGATTTATTTCCAGACCATGTCTAAAAGAATGTAAAGAAGAAAGTTCAGTCTGTAAATAGAAGATATGTTTGTGAAATCTGAATTTATTCAAATTGGGATATTTTAATTCTTTCAAATAACACAGGAAAGGAAAACAGGTATAGAGTTTAAAGCATAATTTTTAACATTTACAGGTGTGATTATGGGTTTTCTCCCCATTTTTATATTTTCCATACTGTGTATTCGCATATTCTGTGATAATAATGATATTGGGGCATAAATTTGCACACGTTGAAAGAAAGATCTTGTTCTCACTTTGTTAGATTAAAATAAACTGCAGCAAAATGAAAGTGTAATTGAAGATGCAAATGATATTTTCATGTGCCTGTAATGTTATATACTTCCCCACCCCAGGAATTTTTCACTTAAATCTATGACTAGAGTTTAAAGATAGGTAGACAGATGGAGAGATAAATAGATATTATAAGAAAGGAGTGATGTAAAGAAAATATTTTCATGTAGAAAAATAAAGTATATTAAATTTAAAAATGGTAATGCTTGGGGAAGGAAAAAGTTCTTCTCAAGGTATTCCTTCAATTTTTCTCTTTGCAGGTATCTTCTAAATTATCCAGACTTGCCATAACTTCTTGCTGCCATGTTGCCAATTATGTCAACATAATTTTGGCTCAAAGTGGAAAAAAGAGCTAACAGTATTGCGTTCTTCCTATGCGCCACTCATTGACTTCTTTATACGTAAGATTTCACTGAATTCTCCCCATCCCTCTTACTTTGGGGACAGTGTAGATAAGGAGATGAGGAAACTGATACCCACAAAGGAGGAGTCACTTGCACACACTAGTCATGGCAGAACCAGGGCCTTAACCCAGGCAGTTTGAATTTACAGCTCAGGCCCATAACCACTGTGCTATCCATTGAATTCCTCAGATGACATGGAATTAACTAGAACATATGGTCTCAAAAAACATTGATCAGGTTTTCTTCAATAAACAAGGAATGCTCCAACACAGTCTCACTTCCTGTTGTCTCACCACATTGAATCATGGTTCCTCAGGATTAATATTCAGTAGTAATATCTGGTTGGTTTAATATCTTGTTTTGCATTTTGGTACCTTTTTATGTGAATGTAAACCATGTAGACAAAACAAGAATGTAAGGCTGGTCTATATAGCACTAGATTTGATTCACTTTGATCACATTTTCTTGCACTGTGTTTAAGTAACTTGAATGGTTAGGTCTGTGCTACTTGGAGTTGAATGGAAGTTTTAATTCATGTCAGAAATAACCTTATTCAGTCAAGAATATCACCACACAATAAATAGACTGTACCAAATCTGAATATTTCACTCCAATTCAATGCTATTCATGCAGATCGTCACTCCATATTTTCTCTGTGAATCTGTTTCTCAGCCTATGCTTTAGAGCAGACCGAATAGTTTCACAATGTTATCTGAATAAAGTTTATATAAAACTACTGTAAAATACAACTAAAGGTCAGCTATAAAAATAATACCATTTTTAACACAATATAACTAGCATCTGTAACAAATCTTATAATTTGCTTACAGTGTGTGGTGTTTAGGTATTTCTTGGTGAAAACTGTAATTTCCTTCTTGTTTGCCACTCTTTAATAACTTTTTTGTTTGTTTGTTTCCGAGTAAAGGAACTGGTTCATCTTTAACACACTGAATTCTGAATTTACCAGGCTTAATTCTACCCTTGTGGTTCAACCAGCTGAAATCTGCCCCCTCACACCACGGGGTGAGAAGTTGTCCTCTGCCGTGGCTCACTTTTCTCGTTATGCTGCTGTTGTCGCTATGCTCTAAGCTACATGGTAACTATAAGAAGACTTGTCCAGTGGGATAGGCCACTGGTTCTCAACCAGGGGAGATTTTGCCCCCTCTCCCTCCAGGAAACATAGAGCATGTCCAGAGACATTTTAGTTGTCACAGCCAGAGGTATGTAGTGAGTGGTATGTTAGTGGTATGTAGTGGGTAGAGCCCACTACAAGGGATTGCTGTAAACATCCTATAATGCATAGGGTAGCCCCCATAACAAAGAGATGTTCAGCCCCAAATATCACTAGTGTGAAGGTTGGGAAAACTGCAAACCTGAAATTAGAATGCAAAATTCAACATGTTACAGGTGGTGCTATGGAGTAGAGAGGACTGGGTTAAAAATACAATAAATAAAGGGATCTTGTTTGGGTTGGTGATGATGTCATGACATGAACTGAAGAGTTAGATGCACTTAACTCTGTACATGAGGTTAAATAACAACAACAGAAAAAAGAACCGAAGAAAATCGACATCTGAAATATCACTGTTCCCTGGGAAACAGAATACTTAGCTGTGGAATAATTAAGTTTTCTCTATGATCCTACACCCTGACTCTAAAAAATGGAGCCAAAAGTGGGCAGAGAAAACAGCTGTGCTTTGGAACACACTACCCACGCATTCCCCATAACCTGGGAATATTCTTCTTCCCTATGGTCAGCGACAGAGGCACATCCCTCTCCTAGTTTACCAGCTTTTCCCCTGGGGATGAGTACATTAGTGCCTTCCGCATGGTTCCAGGTTCTTGAAATTGAGGTTCCTATTTTCCACTAGAAGTAAAGTCACACAATTGACTTGTCACAAAATATATCCTGAAAATCCCCTGGCCAGTATCTCAACTTGATCGTCAAGAAATAGGGTTGTGTAAGTTAATACACTTCATGGTAAGACAGTGCCCAGGAAGTGTGATTACGACTGCCTACAATAATAGTGAAACCAGATGACATCTGGTGCTTACAGTCTTTGTGAGAACTTCCCAGAAGAAGACTCATGATATTTTTAAAACTTACAATATATGGTGGGCATAACGATGTCACTTTCCATCTCACTGACAGGGTTCTTCACGAGGCAACTGTAATTCCCAATGTCTTCTTTGGTCACTGGAGCAATATGAAGAGTGTTGTTTTGGGAGAAAAGGAGTTGGTGGGGCTGGTATGGACAGGTCTCCCATTTTTAGCCACTGGTAAACCAGCCGGTGCCCCTTCCACGAGGCATGTCAGGGTCATGTTCCCACATACTCCACAGCCCCAGAGGAAGGCTGAGTCTGCACCACCGGTTTTGTGACAGGGTCTGCAATATCAAGAGAGAGAGAAATGATTTTGCCACTACCGAGTTACACGGAAGTCTATGAGGTCTCTCAAAATAATAAATCCTGAGGAAATGATTCGATAGTTTTACACTTTGTAAATGTAGACAGTTCAGGCAATTAAAGAAGAGAATAAAAAAGTTAGAGAAAATGCAAAATGATGAAATATAAAAACACCATTTACAGCCAGAAATAACCACATTCTAGAACATACTGTTCAAAGATTTTCTAATGAAACTTTTGCTTTATAGATACCATACTTAGTGTAGAGAATATCTCAGCTTCCTTCCTGTTCATTGTGCTTTTGCCAACATCATAAAGGTTTACTCTCACAGACAAAATTAACATGGTTAGTCCCCTCTGTTGATTTTGTTCTAAGCAACTGGTTGGCGTGGATGTAGTGAACCCAAATTTTTATCTACTGTTGCAAAATATCAAGCTCATATATATTATACTTGTGAAGGATTGAGGGAAGTTTTAGAGAGTCATATAAGTATCACTTACTTGTCCTTCTATGTGAGCGAACTAATGATATGTTCATTGCTTTGCTTTTGTGTTGCAACATTACGTTCATCACTTTAACAACCAAGGCCTACATTTCAATACGGATTCAATTGAAAATAGGATAAAATGTGTTAGTGGGGATTACTTCAAGTTAGAGATATAAAGAACAAATCCAATAGAAATTCCTCTTGGAACTTCGAGACATAGGCAAAGTTTTATGTCATGAGTTTGATACACTGTAGTCGCATGATACCTGTCAAATGAATAAATTTCCAAGAATGAGTAAATATTTTCTCCCTGAATTTTAACTCTAAAATTGTTGGACAAGGGTGGAAATTATTTAAGTGTCCACAACCATTTTCAGCAACTTTCATTAATCTTTGAGATTCTGACTTTCTCTGATAAAGGACAGAGACTTGCCCAGAGTTGCTCAACAGTCAGTGGCAAAATGAAGAGGGCTTAAATCAGGCCTTGTTTCTCTCCAGCATTTGGAGGGAGATGCATTTAATAATATCCTTCTGTATATGACTATGCGACACAGAGAGAGTGAGATGATATATAAGTGACAGATGATTGGCTCCAGTAGTAAGATTTCAATTTCCTATCAAGTTTTTAACTGGGGTTGTATCTTCTTACGTAAATCTTTCTCAACTCATACAGTTTCCTATGGTGGAAAACATTCATTATAGAACAAACAGACCCAGTCTTCAGCCCCGAGGAGAAAGGAAAACATGACAGATAAGGAGAAAGGAGTGGAAAGGCATCCTTCAGGGCATCTGAGTAGCTCTGAAGCCTCCAGCCTTTCTCAAGGTGGGTGTGATCAACTGGCTTGTCCATTTAATTTAATCCTTTTTATTTTCTGGCAAGAATAGAAGATTTGGAATAGCTTTTGTTTACATTATGATTTAAAAAGAAAAATGAGTTGTGTACATTTATTACATTAAAAAATCTTATGTTTCAAATATGTCCGTGTGTGGAAATACACGTGGTATGAGGTTAAGTCAAGTAGGTAACATGTTGAAGGTCTCGTATGGGGAGAATCAATCATTGGAGTAGACGTTACTATTGCAATCACACATTACCTAAACAGTGTAACTCAGATGTGGAAGTTTCCTGAGAAGACTTTTTACGTGGCCTCTAACCCCTTATTAAGGCTTTTTGTTGCATTTCTCTAAACAGATGCCATTTTACTGTATGTTAACAGGTAATGGATGTTCTATTAAAAGTTTGGAAGAGAGACAGGATAATACAAAGGAAAATTTCATGAAAATTCCCTTTAGGATTTTCTCCTTCCACTCCCCAAATTTGCTCTCTAGGCATCAGCTCCCACATCCCATGTATTTGCTCCCTGGCAGTCTCTCTAGTCTGCACGCATTTACTCCACAGATATACACTGAGTACCTACAAATGGCCAGCAACAGCTTTCAGGCACTGAGCACAGAGCAGAAAACAATACAAAACCTCTGCTCCCATGGACTTTGTAATCTATGTGGGAAAAGAGAAACAATAAATAAATAAATGTCAGGTAGAAATAAGAGCTATGAAAAGAACTCAAGATAGAGAGTTGCATCTCTCTCTCTCTCTCTCTCTCTCTCTCCTCTCTCTCTCTCTCTCTCTCTCTCTCTGTATTTGGGGGAGTGAGGTTATACTTTATATAAGGTGGTCAGGAAAGGCTTCACAGATGAAGTGACATTTGGGCTGACACCTAAAGGAAACGGAAGGGGACCATGCTATTATCTAGGAGAAAAGCAATCTAGGTAGAGGGAACAACCAAAGCCTGAGGTGTGAGTGTCTTTGGCCTGATCTAGGAAGAGCAAGGAGACCAGTGTGGCCAGAACAGAGTGAGTGAGGGGAAAAGAGGTAGGAAGTGGGATCACATAGGTGTTGGGTACGTGGGGAGATCATGGTGCACCTTGTAGGCCATTGCTAGTACTTTGACTTTTATTCTGAATGAAAAGAAGGCTGTGAACGGATTCTAAGCTTCCGGGGACAGGAGTGGAAGCCGGGAGGCGAGGTGGCAGGCTATGCAGACAGTTCAGGCCAGAGCTGATGGTGGGGTGGAGCGGGGCCGTTGTGGGGCTGCTGAGAAGTGACTGAACTCTCGAATAGTGTGAAGGTGAAGCTGCCAGGATTAACTCATGGACTGGATGGGAGATGTGAAAGAAAGAGGGGGTCCACGGTGGTGGCAGATTTGGCATAAGCAATTGACAGAATGCAGTTGGTATTTACTAAAATGGAGAAGTGTGTAAAAAACAGGTTTAGAGGGCAAAATGAGATGTTGGGCTTTGGACATTGTGTATTGACGGTATGCCACTTATATACCTTAATAAGGGAAATAAGTATCTGAAAGTTAGCTGACCCCAGTCTCTCTCAGAGGACATTACCAGCAACTTCTGTTGTTTCTTAAGTATGGTCCTTGAGCAAGTCTCATCTTGCCCCAGTGTGCCAAAATAAAAATCTTTGTGACAAAAAGAGGGCTCTTCCCAGGGTGCATTCTGCTATTGAGAAAATAAAATTTTCTCCATCTTATTATATCAGCAACTTTATACTTGATAGTTCCCAGGCCAACAAAAGGCTCTACTTATTGCTTGATTACCCTTAGCTGGGCAACTTGCATATCCTTCACGTGCATGTCTCATTTAATCCTCAGAAAGCCTCCTGAGGTAGATAATGTCATTCATGATGAGACACTGGAGTTTTGAAGGTGAATTAATTGCCCAAAGTTGAAGAGCCAGGACCTAAAACCCAGGCAGTCTAATCTCCTGAGGCATTGCTAACGGCCATGCTACCCAGCTGCCCATGTCACTTATAGTGGACTCACCATCAACGGTGACTTGTATCTTCTGACGAGCTGACAGAGTTCTGTTTCCGTGAATGTTGACCTTCACGATGTAATTGCCTTCGTCAGTGAACTGCAGTGGGTTGATGAGCAGAGATGCATTGGGTGGCATCATGGTGAACTTGTGTCGGTATTCCAAGTCGGGAACCACAGACTTGTTCACAGAGCCCAGTAAATATTTAGGCATCGTGTGGGGTCTCTCAATAGCCATATGATCTGGACGTCTGAGGCTGAAGTGTGGAATCCATAGTGCACAGGGAGGTAGAGGGCCTGACCCCTGATGCCATGGACGGTGTGGGATGGCACTGCCACCTTCAGCCCCGAGCAAGCACCTGTCACAAAGGAAAGGAAAGCAGTCAAGACCCTGGGCCACATTTCACAACCTAAAGAGGCAGTGCAGAGAGAACCTGATCAGGCGATAATCCCTTTCAAAGAAGAAACGCTTCTAGGTACTGCACATTCTAGTACGGTTACCTGAAGAGGTAAATATTTGTCTCTGAAACCTGCATTTTAAAAACTCCCACCCAAAGACTATGTCGACTGCATGACTTCTTAAAAGGCAAGATGAAAAGGAAAAGCAGAAGTTATTATCTATGACTGTTAAAGAATAATGGGAAAAGGAGAACTGGGAAAGACTATTAGTTCTAAAGTCCATGAAACATTTAAAAACTTTTGAAATTGTGACTGTATTCATGTCTGAGTCATCGCATATCCTGATGAAACTAGGTTTTGAGAAACATTGAGGGGCTACTTCCTTCTAAGACTTCCTCCAAAGTCTTTTGAAATGGCTGATATTCCATTATCGGAAGTTTTTCCTTTGAGCTAACACCTTGCCAAATGCAGCTATCCCAAGGCAAGTTGGTATGAAACCATTATCAGTCATGATCAGTCATTCCTGTGCAGAGGCAGGAATCTGATTGGAGTGTTTGAGAAACAGCCAGAGGCAGGAGCCCATGGAGCGGAGTGCCCGAAGAGGAGCAGGTAAGACAGGAGGTCAGCAAGGTGGCCGCGGCCAGATCAGGCAGAGCTGGAGGGTCATGGGAAACACTTCGGCAGTTTTTGCGCTGAATGAGATGGGGGTGTAACTGGAGTTTTGTGAGCAGACAAATAAGATAAATGATCTTATTTATTTTATTTTTTTTAGGTCTAGTCTAGCTGCTGTGAGCACAGACTGAAATAGGGACAAGGGCGGGGTGGGAGACCACCCAGAAGGTGATTGCAATAAAGAAAGCAAGAGATGACCATGCTGTAGAGCAGGGTGATGGTGAAAGAGAAGGTGAGAGAAGGTTGGTGGTGCTGAGAGGATCTGAGGACCCACGGAGGGTGGGATAGAAGAAATCGAGTCAAGAATGATTTCAGGTTGTTGACCTGATCAACTGGAAGAATGAAGTTGGCCTTTATCAATGGACAACTAGTAATTCCATCATGGGGAAGACTGTGAGCAGAACAAGTTTTCTGGGAAGATCAGGAGTCCGTTTTGGACATGTTCCTTTTAGCTGCCCATTGGACATCCAAGGGGGAATACTGAAAGCGTATACTGGGCACGAAAGCCTGGTTAAAGTGGGTTTAAGAGGGAATGAGGGTCCTGGAGGGCCTTGGGCGGTGAAGCTCTGCACAGTGTGTATCCCTGGCTCCTGGTCTCCTGCTGGCCTGGGTTGTTTGGGCCCAGGTACTCACTGTTATGTCTGCAGGTTTCTTTCTAGTTGCTGGCACTTTGAGATTTCCCCATCTTTACCGTGAGCCAGGATATATTGTTTTACTTTATCTAGCATTTCTATGTATTTGCAGTTGAGAAGAGAGTCTTCCTTAGTTTAGGCTACCATGTTTCTAAAATCCTAATTAAAATCTCTTTGCTTCACAATCCTCATTTTAAAAGTAGCAATATGGTGCCCACTTCATAGGAACATTGAAATAGTGGGGGAGGGAATGGAAGGAATTTAAATGTGAAGTATTTTGAACAGTGAGGGAAAAAAGAAAGAATGGAAAGGAAGTTGGAGACAGTGAGTATAGACAACACTTCTGGGGAATTTTGCTGTGAAGGGGAGCAAAATAACATTCTTTTCTTTTTTTTCTTAGGATGGATGCTGAACAGCATGTTAGTAGCTACTGGAATGATGCACTAGGAAGAGAAATCTTGATGAAGCAGAATACAGATGGATGAAGATGGAGTGAAATCCTGGGTGAGAAGAGATGGAAATTTGGGCACAAACAGAAATATCTTGCAATTGTTATCTCACAGAAAGAGTTTGTCTTCCGGGTGCTAGCAGAGCCAAGTATTCAACAATGAGAACTGCGGTGGAGAAAGACTGGCTTAGTTTATTATGAATGGTGCCATCCAGGAGAACAGGAAGCTATGGCTCAAAGGCCGGAACTCCTCCCCGGCATGTAGGTTACAGATTATGTAGGGCAAAATCACAAGACATCGTGGGATAGGGGCTCGAGGTCATGTTGGGTGAGGATTGGTTGGAGGCGAAGTAAAGGTAATAAATCATTTCTTCAGGTCTTGAGGACAGCTCTGAGGTCTGCTCTGGCGCCCCTCTGTCTGGCTTTATGGAAAAGTAGCCAGGGGTTCGTTCCACCTTAGGGTTCAGGAGCTGATAACTTAGATCAAGATATTATCTTTAGCTTAACAGAAACCCATACCTTGTGACCCTTAGTCATGGCAGGGCCACTGTCTCTGGTTGCCTTGCGGGGGTTAACGACTAGCGAGGGAAAGGGCTAAGGCTCACAGGGCATGCTGGGAAGAAACTGAATAGAGTGTTGAAGCTACATATTAAGTGAAAACCATACATTAAATCAGGATCCTCGGTTTCACAATTTCCGTTTTCTCATATACAAAATGTTTATCTTTGATTGCTTCCCCTTTTCATCGCTACTAGGAAGGGGATCTTTAAGCTCTATCTAAGTCTTGTTATGAAAAGCCATCGATATGAGGAAGGGAAAGGTAGCAAGGCCTGTTGTACGATGATTTCTTTGGAGAAACAAAGATGTGTGTGGGGCGGCTCCTATGAGGAATCAAGTGCTACCAACAGTAAATCTCTCTCCTCCCTTCCCAGGTGGACAGGTCAAACCAAAGATTTCCATGTTTTTTGTCTTTTATTAGCTGTTAGAGGAGTGAGACTGTTGGGCTAGCAGGGAAGTTAGAACAAATAACTTAGGAGGAGAAAGCACAGAGAGGAAGATCAGAGCTAGTTAGAGAGAGCAGGGCCCCTAGATGCTTAACTGAAACTGACTATAAGGACTGAAAGTTAGGTGACTCTGTGGGAAAAATAAATATGTCTTTCAGTTTCCTTGGGCTCTGTGTGTATTTGTGATTGACTTGTAAGATTTTTTTTTCCCCCCCTGGTAATGGGCTGTACCTGCATGTTCATTTTAGTGATTTGGTCCATAACAAACGAGTTACAAAGGTATGAGGATTTGCTTCTGTTTTCTTTCCTGGCAAGTGCCGGAATGTTAAATTTGTAGTTGTTCCTAATTTGAATCATTAGAAAAAGAACGAACTGGTTGCGGGGAATTCTAAAGAGGACGTAAAGTGGATTGCAGAAAAGGAGTAGTAGTTTCTGCAAGGAAATCATAAGAGAGAGAAGGGAAGATGAGAGAGTAAATCTAGGACTTAAAACTGGTGATGTCTGAGATATGGAAAGCAGAGGCTGACAGAATGGAATGAAGTTCTCGAAGTCATAGATTTATAAAGACACCGGGCATTTTAATGGGAGATCAGTGCAGGAAAAGATTCCTCTCAGTATATGTGTTATCTGTGCAAAACAACATGCATTTACATGCCTTTCATTGAAATTGGTGACAGGAAGCCCTGACAAGTTCCTGGTAAGCCATACGTTAAAAATTAGATTTTTTAGTACCTATTATTAGTAACTTATGTAAAATGCAATTTCCACCGTATTTATTGTGTTGCTGTCTTCTTTTTTTTACTTCAGTGCATATGAAAATATTTATGAGGGTTTCATCATTCATTCCTGATCTTGGACGCCCTTATCCTACTTCCACCGTATAGTCTTAAATTGCCTTGAAATAAGGGATTTTAGGAGCTTATTTTCTAAACTTGCAGCGAGATTACTGTATTTGATACTTTGATAAAGTTAAAAATTCATCAAATGTGAGATGTTAGTAAAGGACACATGCTTGGGACAGAAGGGGGACTGGTTAAGTGACTTTAGTAAGTCTTTATTCTCTAGACCTCAGTTTTCTCCTGTGCAACAGGGGTGTAATATTAGATGAGGTCTAAGGCCTCTCTTACTCTTTATGTTGTTGACATTCTGAGGTGCTTTTCTCAGGGTAGCAGCTACCGTACATTTGAAGGTAAAGGGTCCATATTTAACTGAGAGAGGGCCCAAAGAATTTTGAAGTATCGAGTCTCAGGTTTCAGTCCACTTATTACGTTGTCAATCCCTGGATATCCTTTAATAAATTGGCAAGTCTGTGTTTCCTACCAAGGAATCAAGGGGATAGTGAGCAGCCACATCACTGTCTTGACAGAATGCACTGGAAAAAGCTGCATGGTTGCTGACATAAAACTCAGTAGTTGCCTCTGATAGTGAACAGTTTGGTCATTGATTTACTGATCCATTTAATGCATTTCACAGCCCAACCTAGAAACCACGGCTGGACTGAAATGTAGAACTAGATGGCCTGAACGCAATTCTGGCCAGTCTGTTCTTGTCGTTCCGGGATGTCATTGCAAAAGTCCTTCTTTACTTTTTTTCCTTTTTTGAAAAGGATAAGAACCATTTCTTATCTACTTTTTTTTGTACTTGTGGTTGAAAAAGATAAACCGATATTGCAATATTCTGAAATGGTGCAATATTCTGAAATAAAAAGCACTTTATTACTGTGGAGTGCTAGCACGACTAGAATAGAAATGTTGGTGACTTTCAGATCTTCAATCAGAATGCTGGATCTTAAGTATGAAAAGACTGATTAGAGAGTCGACCACTGAAGTTATGAGAAACAAATTTTATTTAATAAAATATTAAGTACGAATATTGCAGCCCAGGTAAAAATGAAACTACTTTAGTAGAAAATACATTTTATATGCAATTACAATATTGTTTAAGGAGGGTAAACTAGTTCTTCGGGCCATTTTAGAAACTGCATCACACCTTAAATAATATATTGCCATTAATATCTGGGAATATATTCAATGCTTATCACATTAAATGATACAAAGTCATGTCATCTGAATTTTTTTCAAATATATATATGATTGTGAGAGATGGCACAGCTGTTAACAATAGCTGTGTGCTTAGGGTGCCTACACCATTTTTATCAGATAAATTATAAGTAGCAAGTTACAAGAATGTCATCAAGGAATAAAATTTTCTTTATACAGTATCTTATCTAAGCCACCTAAAATCTTTCCATTTTGCAGGAAAGACATGAACCTGTTGATATGATGCAATCCTTACTTGTAGTGAACTCTGGGGACTGGACAGATAATTGGATGCTTCCTCTACGTTTTAGGAACACATACTGTCTTGCCATTGCTGTGTTTCCCACTACAGATGTGATGACTCCATGCTGTCAAAACAATAGTTTATTAACTTAAAAAAATTAGCTTCGTTCTGAGAATTTTTCTAGTGCTATTTTGTAGTTGAATGAGAAAACCGAAAGAACTCAAACTATTGATTTTAGAAAGTCAACCTCTGTGTGAATAAACTTCAATAAAATGACATTAAATTGATGCTATTTTAACTTCCTTTTGATATTCCAAGTATTTGGACTTAAATGAAAGTTATTATTAGATTAACTAATACTTTTTGAATATGAAAAAGAAAAACTCTTACACATCCTGCATATACTAATCTGGAGAAACATCGTTAATACCATTAATAATCTGACATCAAAGTCATTGCCATAATCTCCCCTGTAGAGACTCCCGTCAACTACGGAACAACAGCATTTTAAAGGAATGTCCAGTGTTAAGAACACCTGAAGTCGTATTGTAAAATTTATCTATATTCCAGCAACAAATGACTCCCTAGATGAGTTTCACTGTGTTGAATATAAACATCAGACTTCACAAAGTGACCTCTAGCTGAAGCTCAAAATAGTTGGCATTTATTTCCCCATTATCATGTATGATATTAGCAACCATAACACAACCATTGTTGACTGGAAATAAACTCTTGCGTCTTTATAAAAAATAGAAATTATGAAGTTTTACTTTGAATAGACTTTACAAACTACATATTGGACTTCCAATTTTTCAGGTTTTTTTTCTTTTTTTAAAGAGAAAACCAAACAGATAATTCAATATTCCAAAAAAATTATAAAGATTTCCACATTACCAATGGTCTTCACAACACACTACCAATGGAACAAAGTAAATTTGTGTAAGAAAGAAAGTCTTAAGGGATAATAACTGCTTTAACTACTTATGAACATGCTAGTTCTCTAAAGTATATTTTAATTTAGTTGAATTCCTCAAGTGAATTGTCTCTAAGGTTTTCTTAAAGCCAATTACAAAAGCATTACTTATAAAATGACAGCAGTTTTGTTGTTATAAAATTAAAAATAAGTAGTGCACTGACAAATGATAGTTTCAAGTCACAGAAATATGCACAGAGATAAAAAGCCAGTTATGATAATTGATTTTTCTAAAAATTAAAAGAAAAAAACAACTAAAAATCTACATAGGTTTGAATTTGACAACATAAAATACTGGGACAATTACAACTATGGAAAACTGAAACACTTTTTAAAAAACTCTATAAACTGTACATTTCAAATATGTGGGATATGTACAACATTAGGTATAAATACCAATCCCAGTTAGAATGAAAACTGTAATGAAATACACCAGTGAAAGCAAGGGTCTCAACTAATGAAGAAGGCTAAAACTTAAATTGCTTATTTAGCTAAGTTCTTAAAATTTAAGAAATAAAATCATTTTTGAATTCTTATCTGTTGAATAGAAACAAGAAACTAACTTGACTTTAAAAACTGATAAATAGAAAGAATGAAAAAGAGAACATCTAGTGAAAATAGTGATGGCCTAGAAACAGTGCTAATGTTGGGGAAAGACTCCTTTAAACGCTAAGGATGAAGAGAATGAGGAAAAAAATATTCAGGTACAGAAAAACATTTTAATAGCCACTGGGCAAAAAGAAAGGCTAAAGGCATTTTGGAGAAATAATACTTTTTAAAGCATATTTCTTCCAATTGTGTATAAGATATTTTTTGTCAGTTTGTCACCTTTTTCCATATTTGATAAGATAGGTAATTTGAAATGAAGTAGAGCTAACAGTTTGCTACAATATCTTTAATAAAAACAGCAGAAAAACATTTTCATAAGTTGTTTTGATTTTCACTATAAGCAGTCACAAATTCATGGCCTATAAGAATATTTGCCAAAATGAAATATACTAAAGACTACCGAACCTATATGTAAAGTCTGTAAAAAGAATAAACTCATTAGATTCTTAGAATGTTTTAACCTTCTTAATGAGTCCTATTGACAATAACTGTTGTTCTAAGAAAACAGTAACCATCTATTTATTGAACCTTATTTCTCCTAATGTTCCTGTTTCTTTGCTGGAACAAAGTGTGTTACTGTTTAAAAGGTTCCGAGCTGTTCTTCAATTATCTGAGTGAATCTACAGAATAAAGTAAATATTTACCTTACGTCCGCAATTTAAAAAAAACAACAACAGCTAAAACACAATTCATGCTTGCCTTACCTAAGAGAAGGAGGTATATTTTGCACTGAAAGACCCCAACGGTGCTGCTGACGGGCTCCATGAAAGCATCCTGTCCCATGCATACAGTGCCCTGTTTGTAGTGACAACTTGGTTCATGGACCAGCAGCTGCTGGTTTATTTGCTAGGGAAATTAGCAGTGAGGTAACAGACCCTATCCTGCCTCTTGCTTCTGTGATTTGAATACAGAATGAATGTGTATACAAAGGACACACCGGGAGTGGGAACACCTGTTATATGTTCTGCAAGAACACGGGCTTATGACTTTCAGAACAGCTTCTTAGCAATTATCAGTAATTGTCAGCATATTTCATGAATTATTCTTAGTTACTAATAATCACATGAAGGAAAACATCCTTTTGGTGACTTTACTGAGAAACAGTACGCTTTCCTAAGGAGAGCATGTTGTGAAATTTCCTGAAAAACAAAAGCTGTTTTCCGATCATGCAAAACTATGGCATTATTTCAAAATTTAAAAAAATTTTTCTGTGAAAGTTGAGGTAGTGCATATATCTGCTAAACAGTTATAAATCATCATGAAGTCATTAAGTAGCATGTGAAAGTTCTACCAAAGAATCAAAACACAGCACCTGAGTATCTTTAAAAATGTGTTTTTCTATGTAGTATTTCCTCTTACAAATGTCTTCCATGATTTTATTGAATCTATGGATTCATGTTATTTTAAAAAGCAAACCACAGGTGGTTTCCAAGTGACACTGAATCATGGGCTGGCATAGATATAATGAAAAGCCTATGCCAACAGATAATACCGTGTTTCCCCGAAAATAAGACTTAGCTGGACCATCAGTTCTAATGTGCTTTTCTTGGAGCAAAAATTAATGTAAGACCCGGTCTTATTTTACTATAATACCGGGTCTTATATCATATAATATAATATGATAATATAATATGATAATATAATATCATATAATATAATATGATAATATAATATCATATAATATAATATGATAATATAATATCATATAATATAATATGATAATATAATATCATATAATATAATATGATAATATAATATCATATAATATAATATGATAATATAATATCATATAATATAATATGATAATATAATATCATATAATATAATATGATAATATAATATAAGATCCGGTTCTATATTAAATTTTGCTCCAAAAGACGCATTAGAGCTGATTGTCTGGCTAGGTCTTATTTTCAGGGAAATACAGTATCTGAGGCCGCATTTTCACAGCTGAAGCACAGAGGAAGTGAACCAATGGCCCGGAGCTCTTGCCTCTACTATGGTGTCTGGGCCACAGCTTTTCAGTTTGCTTGCTTTCTTCACTACCTCGGCAGCAGGCATTTTGAACACTTCTGCTTAATTTACTAAGTTATAGGTTAACCCTCATTTCATTTCATTTCATTTCATTTCATTTACTGCAAGGCTCTAGTCCAACCCTACCACTATACAAAATAAAAAGTGTATAACCAAATCTGCATTCAATCAGGCAAAATTCCTTGCATTAATCATTTTTAACAATAAATTCTCACTGAAGAAGTACAGTGATAAGGCGGGGAAGGAAGAATATTCTTTTAGCGTAATTAAAGGTAAAAAAAGTATTAGTAGTTATTTTGGAATCTAAGTTTGGAAACACTTTCTGTATTAAAGCTCCCAACTCTTCCAGAAGTACCTCTGTAGGCAAAGAAAGTGAGTGACTGCTGGAAACCTGAGCCCTCTTCAGAGATTTCTCCATGCTTCAGAAAAATGGCAAGAGCTTCCCCCCAGGTAATTACTATACCACAACTTTCTCTGTGCTATCTCTAAATCGTATTGATGTCTATCGAAGTACTTATCTCATTAACCTCAATTACTCTTACTGCGTGTTTATTTTCCCTCTGGGCTTCTTGAAAACAGAGACAGCTCTTATTCATGTATGAATCCTTAGCACCCAGCATAATGCTTAACTAGTGTTTTTGTTAAGTTCTGCCCACCCCCACCCCCCAGAAATAACCCCAAATGCTCCTTGGCCCATGTCTTCTGATTCTCCGTTCATGCTTAAGAATTGCATGTAAATTTTAATATTGAATTGGATAAAATTCAATTTGGAAAGTAATATGGAAGTTCTATAGATTCCACATAGACTCCCTTCACATCTTTGAAATCAATATTAATCTCCAATTGCCTTTATTAAATAAGCTCTTTCCAGTTTCAAAACCAATGCTGGCTCATGATGAAGTTTTTTGGGTCCTGTGCAAAATGAGAGAAAAAAAATGTAGTTTTTCCTAATTTTAAATTTACTCAACTTAAAGGAGTGATTTTTATTGCGTGTTTTATGTTTCTTTGGTGTTACATTTAAAATATCCTCTTTTCTGACATAGGCGATAACAGACGCTATATAAATAAATTATGAATAAATAATTGGTAAGTAGATAAGTAATGTTACCAATAAATAAATAATTGGTAAGTAAATGACAAAATGAATCATAGTTGTGAGCTTGTCACGTCATGGCACACATTAAAAAATAATACCTGTACGGCACATCTTGGTAAAGAGCTACCTGGCATAACCATGACAAAGCGCCCTCTAGTGGCAGGTGGTAGGCATAAATCTTACCTGCCGGAGTAATTTCTGAATTCAGGATGTTTACACAGGAAGCCTTACAGGTAATGTTAAAATATAACCTCAACTGTTGTAAATTTTTACATGATTATTGAAAATAGTTTAAAGCTTTTATCATTGTAAGAAATTTTCACTGTCAGTATCTCACATTTTACCTGTAACCCTCTGGAGAGCTCTGCTCTTCCCTACTTTTCAGGAGCCTGTTTATTGATCTTAGTTATATTTGCATTTACAATGAAAAAGCTGATGAATCTAAAGCAATCTATGTCCATAGTGATTAAATTTCAAGCAATGCAAGGAGCTACTGGGAGTAATGTGTGATGGTGGTTAGGAGGGAGGTACAGGGTTTTTTGTCACTTCTCAAGTCACACTATAGTTTACTGTCTAGTTTTTATAAATTGTAAGTAAATCTGGTCTTGCTTTATAAAGCAGTCTTCTACATGCATTCCAAACATTCGCATTCTTTATTTACTTGTAGCATATGAGTATTTTGCAATAGCAGAAACAATTGGGAAGGAGAGGTGGTGAAATGCAAAGTGAATGTATAACAGTGGACACTAAGAACTGGAGAAAGAGAACACTGTCTTATGTTGCAATTAGATAGATTCTAGGAAAGATTACAGTTCACAGGGAGGAGCTGGCTGCTAGAGGAAGCCATTGCAACCGCGTCTGCCTGTGCTGGTGTTCACTTCAATATAGTTATGTCTACAATGCTGCCTCCCGAAGCCTAGATCTACTGATATGGATGCCAAATGACTATGCAGCAATATCTTCCTTCCTGGGTCCCTATTCAGGTCACTGTTTTATCTTCAGAAAGTGTTCTGTTTTCTGCTGCTGGTTGCTCAGGAAGTGTAGTTACATCATCTTGGAGCAATCACATCTTTCCACTGCTTTGATATTTATAGGATGATTAGAACTGTATCTTCTTAATCAAACCAGGGTCTCAGCTTTTCTTTAAGCTTCCAGAGGCTCCTCCTGTTCAGGCTGTCAGAAATATGCCCTATCTTCTTACTTTACTGCTAATGCTACTGCCCCGAATCAGATCAACTTAGCTTAGCCCTGATGTTCCAATCTGCAAAAATGGGGCCAACACTTCTTTATAAAATGACTAACATCCGGTAAGCTTTTATCAAAATTTGCTGGCAGGACATCCATACTTTCCACTACTTTGCTCTTGCCTCCAGGCAAGTCTGAAAGTCCTAAATAAGTCTTATACTACATGTATTTTTGAAACATGGAAATGAAATAGCATGTTTCACCTTTTTAAAAAGTGCTCTTTAAGGCTGTCGTTTTTTCTTTTTTTTCCTTTTGGCAGTTAAAAATGCATCATGTATGGCTCAATTACTTTCTATAGTGTGGGGGTACACTGATTAGAAAATACAGTTTATTTAGACAATAGCACTGATTTACATATTTTCAATATTAGTTATAGCCTTTGAACTTTTAGAAGGTAGAGTTGTACATTTCTTTTTAGTTTATATGAAACAAACTAAAATGTACAGTATTAGAGTAAAATAAATTTTTAATGCTTTCTTGCCTTTTCTGCGTCAAGTAGAGAAAAATACTAATTTCCCCAAATTTGGCTGATAGAAAAAACAAAAACCGCTGAATTAAAAAAAATTTTGTTTTGTTTGTTTTTAAAAGAGTATAGTTTATTAGACGCAGGAGAAGAGGTTGTAGCTCCTGAGTGGGAGGGGGTCCCGAATGGGGGTGCCCAGTGACTGAGGCAAAAGCCTTTTTTTTTTTTTTTTAAGATTTTATTGGGGAAGGGGAATAGGGCTTTATTGGGGAACAGTGTGTACTTCCAGGATATTTTTTTTCCAAGTCAAGTTGTTGTCCTTTCAGTCTTAGTTGTGGAGGGCGCAGCTCAGCTCCAGGTCCAGTTGCCATTGCTAGTTGCAGGGGACACAGCCCACCATCCCTTGCGGGAGTCAAACTCGGCAACCTTGTGGTTGAGAGCCCACGCTCCAACCAACTGAGCCATCCAGGAGCTCAGCGGCAGCTCTGCTCAAGGTGCCAAGTTCAATCTTTAGTTGCAGGGGGCACTGCCCACCATCCCTTGCGGGACTCGAGGAGTTGAACCGGCAACCTTGTGGTTGAGAGCCCACTGGCCCATGTGGGAATTGAACTGGCAGCCTTCGGAGTTAGGAGCATAGAGCTCTAACCGTCTGAACCACCGGGCCAGCCCCCAATTTTTTTTTTTTATTTGGATCTGGGTTCTAGTCCTTGATCAAGCTCTAATAAAATGTGTGGTCTCAAAACCTTAGGTGGGTGAATTTTCTCATTTCATAGATGGATTTGAAATGTGAGAGCTGGCTGCCTTTAAGAATCACTGAAGATTTTAAACAGAGAATCCAAAACAGAACAATAAGAAGAACAATGGCACACTCTTCAGGTGAATCTGAATGGTCAGGCTTGAGAACTATTGGATTTGGATCACCCCTAATATATGCTTTTCAACTAAATTGTAAACTTCTTGAGGACCACAACTATTTTATTAATCTAAAGTGCTTAGTATGGTGCTGCCTTGTGCCCCAAAATGAACAAATGTTTACTGAATTGGGTTTCAGTTTAAATGCTAATATGACTGGCAGTTTCTGTTTCTTTTGAGGCCTTTAGAATTTTCTAATTTTTAAAGATTTTCACAGACTAAGAACTGTGTGGTAATTAAGATTAGAGCATGTGAAAAACGAACTAAACTAGGATTGTCCTAAAGTGATTGGAATTTCTTTATAGGGTTAGCAATAACAGAATCAGAGAAACATATAGGTAAACACAATTTCAAAAGGATTTTTAAAGCACAATGATAGAAATATGTACAGGGTTGTTCCATTGGAGCAGAGAACTGGGCAGAATCATGACTGTAATACCTCGTAATTCTAAGGTGCTTTACAATTTATAAATTACATTCACTTACCTCATCTCCTTTATTCTTACAAAATCCTTCATCAAATATTACAACCTCGTCTGCAAAAATTAGTAAGACAAGACTCTCTGAGGTCAAATAATAGAATTTGAGAGTAACTATATTCGTATCCCCCAACCGTCAGTCATTTCCAAACCATCTTTATTATTTTGCCATAATTGACTACCACTCATACTATTGTTTACCTATTTTTCATTATGTTTATCTAATATGTTTACCTAATATTTTTCATTAGTGTGGTACATTTTTTCAGTTGTCTTAAGAAATATTTTTGAAATCATGGGTATGTTTTTTATTCCCTAATAAACATTAAAAGTAAATTTAAAAATCATTGGTACCATGCTCCAGGACTCAATTTCAAAACCATACATAAAACCTTTACTTAAAACATCTGGATAACCAGACCTTTAGTTTCTGCATGCAGATACATCTGCAGCAACGTTAGGCAAATTACTAACTAATAATTTCTTCATACTACATTTTCCTCATTTTTAAAACGGGGATAATAGTTACCAACCTCATAGGATGCTTGTGTGGATAAATCAGATAATACATGTAAAGCTATTAGCCGAGTTATTGACATGTAGAAAGCTTTCAATAAATGTTAGGTATTATTGTTAGCTCTGGGTCGCTTGTTTCCTGGTATTCTCATAATTGGGAAGTGTTTTTTGCTTTCTTAAACCCCAAATGATTTCCCTATTTTCCCAATTTAACCAAACTGCTAAAAGTTGAAAAGAGGACTTTAAAGTGACTTGTGTACTTATTGTTATATTTTCACTTTTGACTTGCCTTAGATTACGCAGGTGGTAAAATGGCAAGTGGGGTTACATCTTTTAGTTGTACGGCCTTTTGCAGTGGATGCCAAGATTGAGAAGTAACTCCTAACTCTGGCCCGCCGCCTATTGAAGCTGGACCACACCTTTTCTCTCCAAGCCCAGCGCCACCTAAGTGCTCAGGTGACCTCTTGGAGAGTGCCTTCCACTGAGTTCCTGTTCCTTGGCGTCAGCCTCACGTTCTCCTACCCCGCCCTTCTAGACCAGGTGGGATTTCCTCCATCACACTCCTAGGGGGTATCATATCAGTCTGGTTTATATACTGTCTTCTCAGTGTTTGTTCCTGTCGCTCAATGCTTCGTCACCTATGAGTTAGGTTTTAGCCTTGCCGAAGCAGAGCTACCGAGAGCAAATATCTTTGTAAAGACCGGCGGTCGACGGGGTTGTGCAGACGATTTGCAGGCTTAATTGAAGCGCCGGCTGTTTTGCTTCCTGGGAAATGTAGTACCTGGACTCTCCTCTCTCCTCCGTAGCGGAAGCCGGCGACAGGCGGAACACTACAGTTCCCAGCATGCCCAGGGAAAGGAAAGGCCGGCAGGTTCACGTGATCACTCACTATGGCTTCCTTGTGTCGGGGCCAGCTGTATGGTGGTTTGGTGTGATTTGTTAGTTCTTTGCGGCAGGGTACCCCTGTCACGATTTCGACATGCAAAAAATCAAATCTCTTATGACCCGACAGGTAAGTCGCGGGGGCTGAAGTAAAGGCCTCCTTCATCTCCACTGGGTGTGGAGCCAAGATGTTCTGCCCCTGGGCCGCGGCGGGAGGAGACCTAATTTATAGGTGGTGGCAGGTGTCTAGGTACTGGGAAGACAGTGCAGTGCACACCCTGAAACACTCACCTGAGCCATCCAGATCAGAACCAGCCTCGAGGGGGTAGCAGTGTCCTAGCGACATTCCTTTAGACGACGTCGATAAGGGAATCAGAGCTTTGTCTCTCCTATTCTTCTATATGCCATCTTTCGACTGACAGTCCCACCTGCCTTGCAGGTTCCCGTATCCAAGCTGTCTGTCGTCTTTGAGCAGGTGGCCTGGTTAGGGAGGTGAGGTCTTTGCAACAGAGATGATTCGATGACAGAATTGGTAGCTAGCTTTATGATTTTTGGCTGGTCCCCAAACTTTGCTGCTTAAGTTTCTGAAAATGAAAATAATTTTGTTGTTAATTCTCACAGTTATGAGACTCATCATAAGCTAATGTATGTGAAAGTTCTTTGTGAAATGCTATTTTTTATCATTGTCATGGCAAAATAATAGTCTCATTTTTTTCCAGAATGATAATTCATGAATAAACACTGGCTATTTTCTATCCCACCTTATAAATATTAGGGACTTCCTCATAATGCTCAGCTTCCTTCAAGCAAGATGTTGGAGAAATTTCCCTTTATGTACTTATTGATCATGACTTGGTTTTAGGTAGCTTTATTTATTTAAACTGTAATGTTTCACTAGAACTGGCCATTCTTATATCTGAACAGGTTACAAATTGTAGATTTCTGGTGAACAGTACATGAGTCCTCCATGATTATTTTACCCCTGTCAAATAATATTGTTAATGTCATGAACATAGAATTAAAAAGTTCTGTGAATAAGAAAAGATTTAAGTAAGGTAGTAACATTTGGTAATCCTTCACGTTTCTTGAGTACTGGTGTTATGCTTCATACCATTTCTCACTTGAGAATGAGTTCAGGTCCTGCTCCATCCTATGGTAGCTGTGTGACCTTGAGCAAGTCATCTAACTTTTTTGAGCATCTGTTACCACGTCTTCAAAATAGCAATAATAACATGTACCTCATGGCGTTAGCCTGGTGGTGAAATTTGTATGATATGATGCAGGTAAACGTGTAAATAAAGGAGCAAACACAGTTCCTGGGCCTTATCTTCCAAGGAAGTGCTTGATCACAGAGATCATCTCAGTGGCTGCATTGATGGTGGGAAAGCAGGACAGCTGGAAGCAGACTGTTGCAGTAATTCAAACAATAGTGATTTCAGACGGACTTTGATATCTGTTTGATTTTTAAAACAACATGAACTTTCATACGTTATACCACTAATACTCCTGAACTGCCTTTGGAATGCTGAATTTGGACTTCTGTGCATCAGCTAAGATTGGTGCTCTCTCATGTTGCTTGCCGTGCAAAGCAGTGTGGTCAACATCGTCGTCATTGTACAACAACTTTGGTTGGTTTATTGTTTTTTAACCAAATTTTGTGATGAGTGGGAGAGAAAAAAATACAAATGTCTAGATACCAGTGATAATTAGTTTATGTCTCCTAAGTGTAGTGAAGTTGTTTTGATAATGGTAACTGCAGCCTCAGTCAGCTGCTTATTGGATATGAGCAGGTGAAATCTGTGCTTAGTCAGGGTGGAAAAAAAAAAGCTAGAGAACACATATGAAAAGCCACAACTATACTATGTAAAAAGTGAGGTAAAATTAGGACTTTTATACAGAGTTTTAAAGTCACCCTAATTATGTTTGTTTAAAGCTTGACCTCCACATATTTGATCATTATGAATTCATAGTCCCTGAATCTATGAGGTATGAAAGTAGGGTGCTACCTAGAGTTACATTGGGGATTTTATTTAGTGCTGTTTACTATTGGGTTCTATTTAGTAGTGGTACAAATAAATACATACAAAGATGTTTCTTTGTGTGTGTGTGTGTGTGTGTGTGTGTGTGTGAGGCTATAGAATATGCTAATATATTGTTAATATGGAGAGATGTGTAATCAAGGCCTATGAAACTTAGGTTTTTTTTGGACCTTGATTTGGAATAGAGTGGGAGAGCAGGCTTTGTTAGCTCTATTTAAAGACCTGCTCTTCTGCTTTCTCCATTATGCTGGCCTCTGTTCTTTCAGTTCATTCAACAAATGTTTATTGAGCACTACGTGCCAGGCACTATTGTAAGTTTGGGGGAATCCCTCAGTGAACAAAGCAGACAAGTGCTAAGGCAAACATGGGGATAACTGCTTTGGAGGGAAAGAGATTAGGGAGTCCTAACCTGGGAGGTGTTGGCAATTTGGGCCATTTCTATTTTGGATAGGGTGCTGTGGAAGGCCTCCCTGAGGAGGTGTCGTTTGAGTAAAAACCTGAAGGAAGTGAACCATGTGGATGTGTGGGAAGGAGCGTTGCAGGAGGGAGGAAAAACAAATGCAGAGCCCTTGAGGCAGGAGCACTTTGAGGAACAGCAAGAGGCTGGTGTGGCTGGAGTGAAGGGAGTGAGGAGATGAGGTCGGAGAGCTGAGAGCAGGAATCCAGAATACACAGAACTTCATCATGACCTGATCTCCTACGCTTTTCTCCTCACTCAGACCAAGGCCCTGCTTCTATTTTGATTGAAATAACAAGCAGAGAAGGAATGTAATTTTACATATACTTTAGAAAGATTTCTGGCCTATGTTTTAAGAATACAGGCATACCTCGTTTTATTGAGTTTTGCTTTATTGCACAGATGTGTTTTTTACAAAACGAAGGCCAGGAAAAGATTATGATTTGCTTTATTGTGATACTTGCTTTATTGCGGTGGTCTGGAGCCGAACCCACACTATCTCTGCGGTCTGCCTATGGATTGAAGAGGGAAAAAGAGCAAAAACCAGGGAGGCCCATAGGGATGTTACTGCAGTAATCCAAGTGAGAGAGGGTGTGGGCCGTAACCAGGGTGCGAGTGGTGCGAGATTGTGGCTGTATTGTAAATGCAGAGTTGACAGGGTTTCTTGAGAGACTGGATTTGGGCTGTGAGAGGAAGAGAAGCATCAAGTTTGACTCCAGATGGTTTGGCCCTAGTAATTGGAAGAAAGGAATTGCCGTTTAATGAAGTGGGTAAGGCTGAGGGAGGGACGGATTGAGGGAAGGGAGAAAGTTTTTAGACTTGTTCATTTGAAAGCCTCTTATATACTTAAGTGGAGAGAGAAAATGAACAGTTGGCTAAAAGAGTCTGAATTCCTGAGTAGAAATCCAGGGTATAGATAAAAATTTGGGAGTTATGAGCATGTAGAGGGTATGTACACTGGCTAAAATCATCAACGGAATGAGTGTAGATACAACAAGAGTCCACAGTTGGAGCTTTTGAGAATTCAGTGTTGAAGGTCGGGGGGAAAAGTGGAGCTAGCCGGGCAGATTTTGAAGGAGCTGCCAGTGAGGTAAGAAATCTGCAGCGTCCGGAAGAGTGTCTGTCCTGTAAACAGATGCTCAATAAATACTTGTTGGATGAATGTTGCATTAAAAGGACAGCCAAGTAGAGCGGGACCTGGAGGCCAAGGAAAGAATTTAAAAGAGGAGGGAGCTGGGTTAAATGCTGCAAATGGGCCATGGAAGGTGCAAATGAGAATGAGGCTTTGGAGTGAGCAGCGTGGAGGTTAGTGGTGCTTCCACAGCAGTGCTTTATGTGAAGTGGTGGGAAGAAAGCCTAGTAGAGTGGGTTCGAGAAACAGGACTGAGGACAAACAGTCTGTTGCTGAGTTTTGCTAAAAAGCGAGGGAAACAAATCATGTCACATGCTCCTTTTGGTCATTGGGATGTAAGGAGCTGGTCTCATAAATGGAAATTGAGGATTCATATGGACATAACAGAAGTAGTCTGAAGTGTTAGTCTGATTTGAGCGAAGAAATAAAGTGCAGAGGCAGGTGTTAATTTATGCTGAATTTTGTATAAATTTAAATGGCAAATTATCAAAACAAAAACCAAACGATTAATGGTTAATGATTAATCATTAATGGTTAATGATTACAGTGAAAGTTTCAATTTAATAAATGCAGAGTACTAGTTATAACCATGACTTCCTGCTTTAAGAGGTGAAGATAAAAATGATGACTTCATATTGCTTAGCAGAAATTTATAAAATTGCAAATCAAAGAGTTCAACATCTATAATCCTAAAATGCAGTTGAGTGTCAGATGTTGTGCTTTGAGAAACTTATGTAATTTTTTGCTTCTGTTTTGATAAGATAAAAGGAAAGCATTTGTCTGTGATAACAGCATGTATAATAGAATAATGGTTAACACTTAAAGAATTCTTGTAGCAGACACCGTGTTTGGCCTTTAACATACGTCATCGCCTTTGCTCCTTATATACCATCATTAGAATGAAATGACAGGTAGGTTATGTGACTTATTCAAGACCACAGAGCCCGTTCCTTGGATCACTGTACTCCCCTGCTTCCTAACATGTGTGTAGGGTTTCCAGTTTTTATTATTTTTATTTTGTACATTTGGTGGAAAGTTGCCGTGTATTAATGGCCAGTTATTGTGTGTGGTGACTAATTTGGAGGTAAGGCCTTTTTCTAGATATTGGTATATGAGTGTATCACTTGTTTACATTTCAGGCTCTGGTTTCTTTACTGAGCAGCTCTGGGCAAAGAGAAAATTACACGTGATGTATTCCCCCAGGATTTCTGTTAGATGGGCTAAATAAATCTATACTTTTTACAATGTTGGTTTAAAAGGCATGGCAATCATATTTTTAAAAGGTATTTTAAGGGTTGTTGTGATTGTGAGTCAAATGAGGAAGTGTTACTCCTGTCCATGTGTATGTATGTATGTATATATGTGCATGTATGTAATATAGATAGAAGTTTAGTTCTCTAAGCCAACCTTGCCTTCTCTACCACTTTTGGTACTTTGCTTTCATGTTGACCCTTGGTGAGAAATTGGGACGAGGAAGAACAAACACACATGAGTAGTTACATACTTTTGTTTCCTCACTCATTGTAAGACAGTAAACCTCATTATGCTTCTCTTATTCTACCAGACTTCCCTGGAAACCTCATTTTAAAGGCAATTGCGTGTTCCCATGGGAACAATATTCTAATTAGTTGGAGATTGGACCATGACCAAGGACTTCTGCTGAAAAATTTTCTAATGTCTTTGGTGTTTACTCTGTTCCTGGAACTTTGCTAGTGGCAAATAACACTTGGTTTCTCCCTTCTCTTGGGACTTCCGGTCTGGGAGAGAAAGAGACATTTACTATTTAAAACTCTCCTACTGTGGTGGAAGTGTTGTGTTGGAAAATGTCTTGGTGGGTTTCTAAAACCTTAGTGGTTATGAGTCACCTGGGTTGCTTGTTAAAGTGCAGATCCTGGTTCTAATCCAGATTTACCTATTCATTACATCTGTGGTGGGGCCCAGGAATCTTGTTTAAAGAATTCTCCGGGTGAGGTTGATGGAGGCGATCCATGGACAATACTGAGAAATAGCGTGTTCTTTGAAGCACAGGGGTTTAGAAAGACTGCATAAAGGAGTTCATTCTGAAAGGAGGGTATTGGCTTCTTGAGAGGGTGATGTGAGAGGAGAGAGGGGAGAGAGAGAGAGAACGCTGGGTGGAGTATTCCGGGGGTAGTGGAAGACTTGGGGGTGATGCAGAATACCTTGTCGTAAAAATTGTAGATCTGACTGGTAGTATTTTATAATAGGGAAGATATAATAATACCTCTAAAATTTAAAAACGAGGAAGTTCTGCTCTAAGCCTCAAGTATTCAATCTAAGTGTACCATATATTTTGATTACTAAGGGCACCAAAGGACCAACATAGGGCACCTAAAGGACGAAAACTTGACTGTAGCATAAATTTCTCCTCAAATTCATGTACCAGCTAATTTTGCTTACAGACTAATATTATAGGGACTTTAGGTGTCTGCTGTGAATAGCCTATTTTTAAAAAGAGGCTTTTAAAGAAAAATTTAAATGGCTAACTTCTTTTTGTCTTGATAACTTTCCCTGGCACAAATGAGACTTTCAGAATCTCTCAGTTGATGTGACTATAGAAAGTACCGGGTACCAAAGAGGTAAAGAACTTGTAGGAAATAGTGAGACGTGAGATTCAAGTCTCAGTTATGCAGTATAAATTGGGTGCATTGGTGAAAAGTAATCAGGTAAAATCAAGGGATTCCTTACATATTAATTAAGCAATTAGTATTATTTAGAAATCTTTGATTTGCTCAGTTGAATCATAATACTTGGACGTTTTTACCAGGTGAATTTGGTAATGATTAATAGATTAAGGGCTTTTATGGTATGCTTTTTGTCACTCAAGTTTCTTTTCTTTTGGTTACTTTTAAATCGTGGTTAAGTTAGACTTCAACCATTAGTTATGAAGGTGCCATATGATACTTTTATTTTAAGTACATCTTTACTTGGTTTAATAATAGTGTTGAATGACAGGTTTTCAACGTGTGTTCTGTATATTTTAAAGAAGGAAAATTTCTATTTTTAAAATGGTGATTTGTATTTTAGTAGGTTCTGTCATATTATGGTTCTGCAGCAAAATTAAAGTTCTTTCTATTTTTGTTTTTTTGTTTTTAAGGGTCTGAAAAGCCCTCCCGAGAGCCTCAGTGACCTTGGTGCCATTGAGAGTCTCCGCGTCCCCGGAAAGGTATTGACCTATATGTGTGAGCCACACTTTTCACTTCCTTAAGAAAATGTTATTGTCTTTGGATAATAATTGATTCACAGAAGCTTTTCCTTCCCACAGGCAAATGGCTGTTATGATAAGCAGGGTAAATTTGTATAGTACAGTAGGTTTCGGGCTTGTTTTTGCTTTCATTACTCATTGGGATGCAGTATTATAATTCATTATAGTAAAGCAGAAAACATAAAATTGATAAATTTAGAGTTTATTATTGCATCAAATTCTTAGCCTGAAAGCAGTTATATAGATGAAACGTGTTGACATATCTGCTGTGATTTGGAGAAATCAAATAAAATACTTTTATACTGTAAGGCATTTTATACTCTGAGGCAAAAATCGTAGTTAATTTGTTTTTGTTACAGAGCAGTGATTTTTGAATAAGTAGCTAAAGCATAACTTACGCTAAATTGTAGCTATCTTAGATTTTAATCCTCTGATATTCATGTGAATTTAGTTTACAAATTTAATAGGTGGTGTTGGAAAGCTAGCTGGCTTCCCCTCAGGAGAATTATTAACCATTGTTAAATAAAGAAATTCCTGCTGGTTCTCACTGGGGCCCTTGCCACTGGAGCTGTCTCTGTGAATAGCAGCTCCATTGCAGATCAAAGCCTCTTTTTCTGAGTATCTGCTTTTGTGATTTTCATTTTGAGGATCAGATTCGAAACTACTGTTTGTTTTCTGTGGCTGGCATCTTAATACATAGTGTTTGTGTTTGTTTCTGTTGATCAGCAGTCATGAAGCCTCTTGTCACATGTCAGTGTCAGCTGGCTTAGGAGGATAATTTCTTTGAGGTGCCTTACTTACCTCCTAGGAGAATTTTATATTCACTGCTTAGCCTTCATTTTAGGTCAGACCCAAACATTTCCTCCAAATATAACATTCTAGCCAACCCTTTTGCAGGAAATGGCTCAGGCAAAAGCCTTTTTAAGAGGCATTTTGAATAGTTTTATATAATATTATAAAAGATTATTGAATGTGATGAAATTGGGAACTAAAAGATAACTGTAAATCCTAATTGACAAATAATTCTCTTTATTTCTTTGATTTAAGAAAAAAAGCTTATGCCTTATGAACATGACTTGAATTAGATTGCATTTGATGTTTCAGAGCCGATGTAAAATTGATGAGTGAGCCTCTTTAAAGAAATACATGAATGTATTGCCTAAGACCGTTCTCTTGTCTGTAAACCATGAGTCGTGATGTTTTTCCAGTGGTGGTTGGCTGTAAATTTATGATGGTCTCATTACATGGTGTTCTTACTGAGTCCCCACCTTAGCTCCGTCAGTGACCAGTGGTGTGTACTTTTCAGATGACTGGCTCCAGGTAGAGAGACACATCTGGTACCACAAGGTCAGCAAATGTAAATGGGAAGGTGAAGGTTAAGCCTGGGCTGCGTCTAAAAGAGCTACAAATTGGTATAAGTTATGCTTTTGCTGCTTATTTAGTGAGTTGACACATTAAGAAGCTAAGTTAGCTAAATTGTAAAAGTTAAAAGTAAAATCAATATTAGTGCTCTAAGCTTAAATTTAGCCTTACAGTAAGAAAGCCTTATAAGCTTCTTGTGCCTATTTGTTTTCTCCTGTGTATCACTATTGCTGCAGGGTGAGCCGAGTTGCTCCTACTCTGGGGGGTTTTGAGAACTTCAAAGTTGCTGGGTCCAGAGAGTGGCAAAGCTCCAGACTAAGTTTGCCATGGGTGCAGTTTGCAGTCAGTCCTGAAATTAAGAGTTAAGAGGACTCATGTTCAGAAATTTCATACACAGCATAGTGTAGGGGAGGGGGAAATCTCTCCCCTTTCCTCTTCGTTCTTCTAGCTGGTCCAATGATCAAATTGACGTGAGACAGATCAATGGGCGACAACAACCAAATTTATTATGTATGTGCACCCGAGGTTCTGTAAGAATATGGGACCAGGGGACAAATTGGGCAGTTGAGGCTCACATGGCATCTTGAGCTAAGCAGAAAGGGGAGTAGTGGTTTGAGACTTCAAAGGGCAGGAAGACAGTTCACCTAGAGATGGAAAAGCAGATGTTTGGTACATAGGTGTTTGGCTGTTTTTCACAATGGGACACAGAGAGGACTTCGGGCCTTGCTAGCTTCTTCCCTGTGTGTCATATACTAATTCATAGTGAACTAAGTCATATATAATGACAACTCCCTTCCTTAAGCAGGTCCTCTATCTAAATTCTTTTCCGCAGTTAGGGGGAAGGTCAAAGTTTCTAAGTCTTTCATTTCTTAAAAATAACCAGCTTAAAATAATCAATATCCCAAAGAGACATATTTTAGGGTGGCAAATTTTGCTCCCCCTCAATAGCGTGGTATATCTTGAATGCTGAGTATTTTTCACAACTTAGATATTACCTTATAGTTAGGTCATATTATATTTATTTTCATTTTTAAACTTATTATTAGATTCCCTGAACTTATGCATCTTATAACTAGAAGTTTGTGCTCTCTAACCAACATCTCCTCATTTCCCCCAGCCACCATTCTGGTCTTTGTTTCCATGAGTTGCTTTTTCAGATTCCACATATAAGTGAGATCATACAGTATTTGTCTTTTTCTGTCTGATTTATTTTACTTAGTGTAAGGCACTCAGGTCCATTCATGTTGTGGCAAATGGCAGGATTTCCTTCTATCTCATGGCTAAATAATATTCATTGTGTGTGTACGTGTGTGTGCAAATTTTTTTTTTAATCCATTCATTAATTGACTGACACTGAAAATGGGGGTGTAGATATCTCTTCAAGATCCTGTTTTATTTCCTTTGGATAAATACTTAGAAATGGCATTGCTGGATCATATGGTAGTTCTATTTTTAATTTTTTGAGGGACCTCCATGCTGTTTCCATACTGGCTGTGCTGGTTTACATCACCACCAACAGTGCTCAAGGGTTCCCTTCTCTCCACACCCTAGCCAGGGCTTGTTGTCGCTTGTCTTTTTGAAAGTAGCCATTCTAGCAGGTGTATGAGGTGTGAGACCAGAAGGTAGTATTAACCTTGACTGTGGGTTTTTTTTTTTTTTTTTTTTTTTTGGTCACTTTTTCTGTTTGGTACCTGTTTCTGCTTATATTTTCTGTTCACAATCTATATTTTTTATTAAAGGAAAAGCTTATTGTGAAATAATCATTTCAAATTAATCTTTTATATTTTGTTGAAGTACTATTTAATAATTTGAAAAACTTAAATAGAGATCATGTTTTTGAAGCCATTAAAGTTCAGGTCATCAAGAACTAGCTGCAACATTAATTTTAAAGCAATTATATAAAAATAAATCATTTAAAATATGTATCATCACTAATCATCAGAGAAATGCAAATAAAAACCACAGAGAGATAGTACCTCACACCTCACACCTGTTCTACTGGGTTTTAGCAAAAAGATAAGAGGTAACAAACGTTGGGGAGGAGGTGGAGAAAAGGGAACCCTCATACACTGTTGGTGGGAATGTAAATTGGTGCAGCCGCTATGGAAAACAGTATGGAGGTTCCTCCCAAATTAAAATAGAACTACCATATGATCTAGCAATTTTACTTCTAGGTATTTATCTGAAGAAAACGAAAACACTAACTCAAAGAAGTATATTCACACTTATGTTCTTTGCAACGTTTACAGTTGCTAACATATGGAAATAACCTAAGTGTCTATCGATGGATGAATGGATTTAAAAAATGTGGTATATATACACAATGGAATACTATTTAGTCATAAAAAAGAATAAAATCTTGCCATTTGCAGCAACACATTAGATGGACCTCAAGGGTATGATGCTCAGTGAAATAAGTCAGGCAGAGAAAGACAAATATTGTATGATCTCACTTATGCGTGGAATATAAAAACAACAATAAAACCCCAAAAACCAAAGCTCAAAAATACAGAGAGCAAATTGGTGGTTGTCAGAGGTGAGGGGTGAAGGGCTGAAATGGGAAATGGGTAAAGGGAGTGAAAAGGTCCAAACTGCCAGTTATAAAATAAGTAAATAATGTAATGTACAGTAAGGGATGTAATGTACAGCATGGCACCTACTGTGTTTCCCCGAAAATAAGACCTAGTAGGACCATCAGCTCGAATGCGTCTTTTGGAGCAAAAATTAATATTAAGACCCGGTCTTATTTTACTTATAGTAAAAGTAAAGTATAAAGTAAAGTATAGTAAAATAAGACCGGGTCTTATATAATATAATGTGAGATTGGGTCTTATATTAATTTTTGCTCCAAAAGATGCATTAGAGCTGATGGTCTGGCTAGGTCTTATTTTCTGGGAAATATGGTATATAAATTATGAGTGGGAAGAAACCTTAGAAATCATCTGGTTTTTTTATAGACAAGATGACACGGTATCCCATTTTAAGAGATGTGCATCAAATAAACCATATATTGAAAATTTGGAATTTTGGTAGAGAAAAATAATATAGAAAAGTAAAAAAGAAAATTAGGATTCCATATAAAACTTGGCATAGGGAAGGAAAGTTTGTGACAGATTTCAAAAATCTTAGCTTATATAGTTCAGAGCCAAGGTCGGTGGTGACCAAATTTGCTGCACATTAGAATTGCCAGTACCCAGGCCATACCCCATTCTAATTAAATCACAGTGTGTGGGATGGAGCCAGTGTTTAGAGAGCCCCAGGTTATTCAAATGTAGAGCCACAATTTTTGTGGGGAAAATTAGAATGAAGAGTTAGTGATGACCGAAAATTTTATTCCTGGAAAATAGACTCTTTTATATTTCAAATTAAGAAGATTTTTCATGCAGAGGTAAGGGTGTAAGAAATTAATTTAGGTAGTATTTACAGACTAAACTTGTTAACCATTTAAAGACATTTACACTTTTAGAAATATGTGACAGGTTTTTACTTAATCAGCTACAAGAATTACGAACAAAATTTATTATAGTATATAATAATAGCAATAGCCACATGTTTAGTAGTTACAGAACTTACTAGAACTGTGAGAGTATTCGTTAAATCTTGATTAAAAACATAAAAATATCAGTATTCATAACCTTTTAACTCTACATCTATCTTTAAACACTTTCTATTGTGGTTGTATAGCGTATAGTTACCTATTTCAAGAAAGTACTCATTAATATTGTTTTATGAATTTTTATTGAAATATTGCCTCTTGATATTATTCTTTAAAGATAAGGTTTCTTTTTAAAGCCTTGACTTTATTAACTTATAAATACAAATAGGACTGGGCTATGTTTACTATTATATGATTCGTTTAGCTAAGCCTTTGATTTTTTTTCATTAAAGAAAAATATAGGGGAAAAGGGACAAAAGAAATGTCTTGCATTCAAAACTGGAAACTATGTTTTTCTAAATATAAGAAAGTGTTTTTGTTGACTTAATTCATTCTAGAAATATTTATTAGTATTTGCCTACTCTGTAGCATTTCTATTTTATAACATTGAGGGAGTTTGGGCAGAATGTTTTCTAGCATTTAAAATACTTCTGTGAACCAAGATAAATGGATTTGACTTGACTTCTTAGCATCTATGAAAAGAATCGTAAAACTATACATTAATTACAGAGCTTTGTTTGCAGAATTTTACCACGATATGAATCAAGTGTAATGGTGTCGCCTGCGCAAAGAGGGTTGTGGGGAGCGAGGAGGGCGGCACAGGGTTAAGAAAAGACAGTAGCCGTGAATAGAGTTTAGGAGGGGCCAAGGGACCTGCAGCCTCAAGGACTGGGCTGGGGTGCCTAATCGGCCTAGCAGTAGCTTTTATCAGTTAGGTGTGGGTAAAGCTTGTCAATCTCAAGATCTGTGAATCCCATACATCATAATAGGAAACTGATTCAAGCCAATCACTCTTGCCTGCAGGCAACTGGACCTTAAGTCTCAGGTTGTATGTGATGTATGTACTTCCCCAAGGGACAAAACCGTTATGCATACGAATAGATGGAGAGCACACCATTGAATCTCCTCCCCTGCAGGTGGTGGGAAGGAATGCAGCCACAGAGGCAGAGCCTCTCCTTAGCTGGAGGAAGGTGAGGGCCTGTGTCCACCTCTATGAACCCCGTGGGTACTCCTGTTGGTCCCCACTCGACTGCGCCTGGCTTGAGTTGTCGTGTTGTCGTGGTTGTCATTGTCCGTCCCCCCCCCAACCACCGTGGGGAATCTTACTCGTCATTGGCTGACCAGCCATCTTTTTGGACCAAACGGAGACATAAGGTGCAAACACAAAGGTGAAGCAAGGTCCCTGAAAGGATCTGTCTCACAAACTGTCCTTTCTTTAGGGGCAGGTACAAGGAGACAGACGGGTAGGCCGCTGCGTGGCCACGTGATGAAATAAGAGCTATTAGGTTGGTGCACAAGTAATTGCGATTTTTGCAATTATTTTTAACTTTTTAAACCACAATTACTTGTGCATCAACCTAATAGGTTCTAATAATGACTTTAAATATTCAACTTATTAAAGGGAAGTCATTTTAATTGCTTTCTGCCTCGTTGTCCTCATCTGTGAAAAGATGTGATTAGGCTAGATGATTTTTAAGTGCCCTTTTAGCTCTATTTTCTATATTGAAATATTTTAGGAGAGATATGATATAAAATATACATTCAAAAAATATACTAAGCAGTTCTGTAGGAGATGAGTAAGCATATTGGTATCTGTATTAAACAGAATAGTATTGAAGTTTATGACTAGGAGACTTTTTTGGTTTTAGTAATTGGGATAAAAACTTTCAATTTAGGATTATGTATCATTAAAAAAGGTGTCTTCCGAAGGTGGTATCAAGAGTGTCTGTAACTATGGATCTGCAAAATCGTTTAGTTTTTCTTAGTCACTCATGACTACCAATAAATACTTCTAATTATGATTATAATCATAATTATCAAATTATAATTGTTATTATAATTATAATTATCAGCTGTGTTGTTTTTAACCATTAATGAAATTACTTACACTTCTCTTGGCTTCAGATGCTTTGAAATAGCCTTTTTGTATAGCAAATCATAAAAGATCATTCATGCAGTGCATTGGGCATTCATGTATTGAGCTGTAGTTACTAAGTTTTGAAGATGCAAAGAGGTATAAGATTGTTCCTATCTCAACCAATGTAGGAGTGCCAAGCAGAAATAGGTAATTGCAGAGTAGTGTAAGTACAATAGAGGTCTGTATAAACGTAGGCACGGTGGGAGCACAGCTAGGGGAGGAGGAGGAGTAGGTAGAAGTGAGTGCAGGGTCTTCTAGAGTTGGTGATTCATTTGTTTTAGAAGGATAACTAGTGTACAGGTAGATTTTTGAGAGGAAAGACCGGATACTAGGATACTGATTAAGAAGAGGATAAGAACATGAAATTTAGGAAAGGGAGAAAGGTCAAATTTTTGAGAGACATTTTAAAAGCAGAATTTAGGACTGAGGATTTTATTGGATGTCAAAGGTGAAAGAATTGGAAGACTGGTTTTTAGACATTGGGATTGACGGTGCTGTGATGTTTCTTTTCTCAGAATTAAATGGTATTTCTTTTTGAGAGAGAGGTTCTGATGAGACGTTTGAATCCTAAAAGGAAAACAAAATTAAGATGGACACAGTGGATTTTTCTCTCTGTACGTCAATGTGTGATGTGTCTTTTCTTTAGCATTAACTTCCAAATGGACAGGCACGTGCCAAACAACATTATGATGTTCACTGAAGCTGAGAAATTTTTAATGACAGCTTTTAAAAAATGTATTTGATGTCTCTAAAGCTATTATCTTTAATGTTTTCCTTTTTCATAGAAATGAATTTAGGAAAATACTTGTTAAAATATAATTATGGAATGAGAGAAGTAACTAAAAAAATATTTGGCAGAGTATCAAATATGAAATTTTCACTTTCTGATTTTGTGTTTTTAGTACATGTTAACTCAGTACAATTCTATGAATAAAATCAGTTTTTATTCATGATCGATTTCTTTAAAAACAAATTTGTGTATATTTGGAATGCTACTATTGTATAGAAATTTATTAAAATGCATTATTTTTATCACATACGTGTGTTATAAAACTGGAATAAAATGTCGCTTTCCGAATCTTTTATAAAAATTCATAAATCACTTTGCTGAAACTTTTAGAAACTGTAACCTCATCAGTATTCCACTAGATGGCACTGAAAGCCTGAAGAAAAACAGCGTAAGCTTTAAAAGCTATTTAAAACACACAAACAAACTGATGAACCGGCTGTTTTGATGGATTATTATTGTCGTTCTAGTGGGATTTTAAGAAAATTTGCCAATTCCCCACGTAATCAGACATCTGGCAATTCATTACAAACTTATATGGTATATGTATGGCTTTAGGGGATCTGTGATCTTGAGTCCTTGTTTCATTTGGAAACAGAAAACCTATTTTTGTTCAGTGATTTATTATTTTTATAATGCTGATTGAATATTGAAAACTTCATGTTTCCGTTCTTCCTGTTAGCTCTGCATAGATTTTGGTAGCTAAACTTTTTTTGCTGTTAATTAGAGCTCTAATGTGATGTTAACTTTTATAAGACTATGATTTCCATCTTTAGAATTTATTATAACAGAACAGATTTTTTTTTTGTTGACTGATGAAGAAATGCAAACAGAAAAAAAAAAAGCTTCTGATAAGATTTATTTTGGTAAACCCAGATTCATATTATACAAATGTAAAATTTCTTCCTTTCCTCCCCTACTCCCTCCAAACACAATTCATTCTTCCATTCAGGTGTGTAATCTGAACTGTGGTCTAATAAGCTAAGCACAGAAATCTAAGTTGGTTTGCATTTCATATTTGATTCCATAAATTTTCTGTGGGATTTTGAAACCTGACCTGTGAAATAAAGATTTTTGCATTCATCTTTTTGTTTGCATAAAAAGCTACTGAAGATTATAAGTTTCCAAGCTGTTCTGTGGGTTTAAAAATTAGGTTAAATTACTTTTCAAAATTAAAGAGAGAATTGTGTTTAATAATGGTAAGGAGAACTGTTAAGTTGGCATAGCTAACTTTTTACATTTATAGAAGTGAATAGAATTGAAAGTCCTGAACTTGGGTTGGTGTTTTTAATAGTGTGTTATTTTGTATAATTTCAAAGAAGTGGTTAAATGCAAAATTGGTAGTCTTTTTTTTCCTCCCACTCCTAAACTTGAATAACATTCCCTTAAGATATAAGCTCTTAAGTGGGAAATTGCTTTGTAAAGTTATATAGCCTAGTTTCTTAGAAATCATAAATATCCTGGAAACGTTTTATATAACACCTTACACTCGAGGGCTCCAATTGTTTTATAGACTTGAGTCCTCAGTTCTCATAAAACCTTTTGTTATGTTGAGAAGAAAAAAGGCTTGGTTAGAATCAAAGATGTTGACTTAAATTTCTGATTGTTTTCCTTCATTTTTCATAAAGTTACATTTATGACGTGCATTTTTATATGCATGTTCATGTGGCTTTATCTCAGAGATGGTCAAAATAGAAAAATAGGCTAGGTAGTATTATATGCAACCTTATAGTGTATTGTGACTGCTGTAAAAGACAGTCTCTGCAATATTGAATAACTTCCTTGTTGTCTACCACTTTCCTAAAATAATCCTGCTTGGTTTATTATGTTAAGAAAATATTGTATATTTATGCTTTTTTGATATAGCACCTGTCACAGTGTTAAACTTATTATATTTTTAGTAAAGGAAAAATATGGTTCTAGTGTATATAAAAACATATTAGATTAAAAAAATCGCAATTGTTGCATTTTATTGCCTCGTGGTGTACATGCACGCTCTCCCCCATGACATTTTTCTACCCTGCCGGAAGCTACTCTCTGTTGCTTAACCTGTTGTATGCTTTCCCACCATGATATTTTTACTCATGCTTTATCTTATATTTGTAACCTTATTCCCCCAGTTTCTCAAATGTGAAATTTACCTGTTCTCATATTCTGTAAATGCCACCTCTTCTCTCAGATGTGAACTCACTGTCCGTTGATTCCCTTTGTTTTGCTGTATCTCCCTTAAGTTCTGCCTTGCATTATTGTTGTTTATTTATCTGATCTCCTGATTACTTTAGCAACTATTTGAGGGAAAAGCTATATTTTACTCATCGTTGTTTCTGGATGACCTAGTGTGGAGAATTTTTACATTCTGGGAATTTAAAAAAATTGTCAAATTGAAATATATGACTTGACTGGGAAAGGTAAGGTAATAGAGCTTTGAAGGTAGGCAGGTTATTTCCTAATGGTGGATGGGAGAGAGATTTGATTTGTACTTCTTTGCCAAAGGAACTTTTGGTTTTAGCCCCTTTACAATTTATTACTTCAATTGTAGTTTTTCTCCAGCTTTAATTCTGGGCTGATATTGATATACTTTTTATTTTAGGTGTAGTTGACTACCATTAGCAGGCAATTTGTGGCATAGTTGATGGTCTGTATTTGTTGACAAATTGCTTTTGGATTTTCAAGTTTTATAGAGCAGTTATACCTCTACTAATGATGCTATGTATTTTATTAGTTACTATGTGACATAAAATTTACTATAAAAATAAAATCCTTGAAAATTTTTAGTCATATTTAGTCAGTAGGACTGAAGTATTTTATTCCCAACTTAGCGTAAGTACCTAATAGTATTGTAACTTTAAAAATATAGTCACATATTTTAATATGGTGTAAGGAGTTTCATTTGTTTTTCTATTCCCCTGATTTTGCCTTTTAAATGTTTTTGTAGGAAATCTTTTGTTCATTTTGTTTATGTAAAATTTTGCCTCATACATATATATTGGTTTGCAAATTTGTTTCTGTTTTAGGTAAAGAATTACGCATTTTTGTAAGTCTCCAGTCCTAGGTAACCAGTTTATATAATGGCAAAATTAGGGAGTAATTGTGCTAAGAATATGCAATCTAGATGTCTCTGTTAATTTTTTCTAATTTGCAAGCATAAAATATTCCCTAAAATCATCTAATATTTATTTTTATTTCTAGTTAGAAGAGATAAACCTTTTATTCAGAGTTTGTGGGAAAATTTCACTATCAGAACAAGAAAATGTTGTTTCCTTTCTTTTTCTTATATTCCTTTAAAAAAAAAAGAATGTAATTCACTGTGTAATTAATTTTAGTTTGATGAGTGATTATCTACAGTGTGCCTTGGCACTACAGAGCATAATGATGGAGAATAAGAAGAAATCTCAGCAAACAGCAATGAAGCATTTAGGAATGATTAGGAGAAACAGTCTTAGAGCCCCCTCATGCAGTGGGATTAAAGGGTGATCGGGATTCTAAGCAGAATGAAGTTTGTCAGAATGAGTTCAGATTTATGCTTTCACACAGCAGCTATTAATACTAAGTTGTTTGAAAGGAGAGGATATTTTATAGGAATATAGTGTTGGGCATTTGATTTGGATTGAATCCTACTTTGTGTGCTCTTTCTTTCTCCACCTTTGTTGGTGTTATTCTTCTCCTATTCCAGTTTACTTAGAGTGTCAAGTGTTACATGTCAGTTCTTTGAAATTATATGGGTTTGTCTGTTCTCTGTGATATAATTGCTTAGTTCTCTAGGAAGGAATGGCATTTGACCTTTTGGATACATATACAGATTGTACTCTTTTTTACAGATTCATCACATTTGTGAAATGTACGCTTGTGAGATATTTATAAATGAAATGGTGTTTTCCCTTTGGCATTCTTATAACTTTGGTTATTTGTTTCAGTGTCATTTTGAGAGTGCATGTACATGTGTACGTGTGTGTGTGTGTGTGTGTGTGTGTGTGTGTCCCTCCGTCCGTGTGTCCTTTATAGGTGAGGAAAGCTAGGCAGGGAGAGAGAGACTAAGTAAGTTGCTCAAGGTTAATAGCAGAGTTGCAACTAAAACCTAAGTGTCTTTACCTTTAGATCAATTGATTAGGAAGTATATGGAGAATCTCTGTGGAGGTTCGCATTTATACATTTAAGATGAAAGTGCTCATTCATTGCAGTCTATTTGAATTTTTGGCTTAGCTCCATACCTGATGGTTTTCAATCTTAGCAGTTTTCATAATCTTCATTTCTTTTTCTTTTTTTTTTGAATGGTGCCAAGTACATTTGTTGCTAGTGGCTGTGGAATTCCTAGGGAGGCAACATTGCCATATCCTCATTTGGGCTTTATTCCCTCAGCTTGCAGCATTTGAAGCTGATACTTCAAATGCCGGTGGACTTTTAGAGAGGGAGATTGCCAGGAATTTCTGATCTCTATTTCATGGCTCACTGTTATTTCAAATTTCCATCGGATGCAGGGAGGCATTGCCTGTGGGAACCTTCTGCAGGTGGTGTAGGTTTAACCCAAATCTCTTCCTCAGTGCTGTTGTCCAGTGCTACTCAGATTAGTGTGTTGTAGCTAAACCTCACAGGAATACAGCTCCTCCTGATAGGACGATGGTTTCTTACTGTCCTCATAGTAACTAATTGGATGCGAAATCGGTGGTGGCTGTATGTTTGATCTTTTTTGTTAGTGTATTTTATAAATTGAGTTGAGCACTGAAGAAGCATTCTCTATTTCATGTACTTTTAATTATATGCAGTTTTGATTTTTTTTTACATGTCGTATTTATTCTCTTTTAAATTTACTGCAATTTTAAATTTAAGCAGTTAAATATTCTCTTGAGTTTCAGATTTATTGCTCTAACATTTTAGCTTGAATCTACTAAGAGGAGATAATTTTATAGTTAGTAGTTTTACAAATTTGACATAAATTGAAATCTAAGGGATATATAAGCTGTAAGGCTCTTTTTAATATGAGGCTTTCTTTATAAATGAAAAATATGCCTTGCAATAAAATAATCTAGAGTACCTCTGGAAAAATAATGTCCTCTAGTTGACCAGATAATTTTTGGGTATTTAGTTAGTGATGATTCTTTAAGAATTTTTAAGTATTCTTTTAATAACTGCAAAATGATTTAAAATACTAGTTTCTTTTTGTGTACTTAAATGCATTTGAGATTAATTTGAATATAAAATCAAATGGCTAAATTGTTATGTCTATAATAATATCTTGATTAATTAGTTTGGCAGACAGTGGGTATCTGGATTACTGAAATTTCTCAATTAACTGAAGGCTTATCTAATTATGCAGTGAAATTGTGTAGGATAAGATGCTGACATTAGGGGTAGGGATTTGTCTGTCAAGCTCTTTATATAAATTCACCGAAACCCCATTCTGTATCATTAAAAATAAGCATTGTATCAAATACAGAGCTTTAGGTTCATAATCTGATCATTAATTACAGTATTAGTAAGTACACTTGAAGGAAATCTCGTAGACTTGCACAGCTAAGTGAACCTTTTGTGAACCTTTTCTGGAGCCAGGGTTTCTTAGCTGAGCAGTGAAATTTTCAGCAGAAGAAAGGATGTCTGCTGCTCACGGTTCCGATTCTGATTGTGACCCAAAGTCATTGAGATGTTCCCTGTTTAATCTTTGGTGAAACAGATTTTAGAATGACGTTAAATGACGAAAACGTGTATATATGTGATATGTATGTATGACAGATACTAGATGATTACATTGGTTTTTTTTCATTTCGTTAAACATCTAAGTTCTCTCAACTACTAGTTGACACACAAGGAATTGAAAGTAAAATCTGAATCTTCAAACTGACTGGTCCTTTTAATTTCTAGTGTTTGGCTATTTCCTAATTTTCCATGAACTTTCCTGTTTTCTGTAAGTTTGTCTCCTTGGTCAGAATGGTTCCCAGGAGATTTAAGACAGATGATTATTTATTTCCGTGTAGATAGAATTATAACAGCTATAAGTACTGTAATTATGATTTTTTTTTCTTAAAGGAGGAATTCCGAGAACTTCGAGAACAGCCTAGTGACCCTCAAGCTGAACAAGAACTAATTAATAGTATTGAACAAGTATATTTTTCTACAGACTCATTTGATATTGTTAAATATGAGCTAGAGGTAAAAAAAAAAATTTCATTAAAACCTATCTAAAGCCTATTTTTTTCTAGTGATTGCATTTGTGAGTGAGATTTGAATGCTTTTTAGGGGCGTTATGTATTTTGATACCAGGATTGGTCTGTAATGACCATATCGTAATTAAATGAACAACATTGTTGCTGTTAGCATTGTTTAAAGATGACATCATTTTTAAAAATGTAAAATTAAGTGCAGCTATAGAATATTGGTCCAGGAAACATATCCGTATTTTTGGTTTTTAACTATATGTTAGTATGCTGCCTGTATCTTATTTTATGTTGACTAAATATGTTTAGAAAAGCTCTAAGACTTTTAATGATAAATGTATGTTTGCATAATTAGTTATATCATGTTTAGTCATTATAAATACACCTATGCCATATTGTTTACAACATTGGCATTTTAAATTTATAGGAACTTCAAAAAATTAGAATAGTTAATTTGGTTTTAGACAAGACCAAATACAGTACCTACATTATACTTTATATGCAGCACATACAGAGTCATTCCCAGTTCATCCTGAAGTTTCATCAGTCAGTTGACTGGTACTTGGACTTTAACTTGGAGTTTCACATCTACACATAAATGGTGTACATTTTTGTTAGTTTCCCACACTCCTCCGAAAGCCAATGTATAATTTAGAATGTACTCCAACAACTGTCACCATCACAACATAGTGTTTAGTTACCATTCATAGTGTTAGAGGGGAAGTATGTCTTGAGTTCTGTCATAAGACAGGTGGGGATCTACCTGTGTCTGGTAGAGTTTGGATTGGGGTGAGGGACTTTTCTCATACTCTCCTGTCACAGGCCATGAAAGCAGTGTCTCCCAGCCCCGGGGCCGGGGGTCCCAGTGGTAGTGCGGTTTCCTGGAGGTGTAGGCTGCAGCAGTGGAGATAGGGGGTGAGGGATGGAACTTGAGCATCCCTCAAGTTCCAGAGGCAGATAGAGGGGTGGGTAACAAAGATGTGTATGTGTGGAGGCTTTCATGTCTGCAGTCTAGTGGGGAACTGGGAGGAGAGGAGAAATGGGCAGGAATGGGATGGGACAGTATTTTGTACGCACAGATTATAGTTCGTAAGTCAGAGGTGTGCCGGTGAATGAAACCAAGTTAAACAATTTATTTTTTACTTTTCCTTTATGGATTTGTTTTTTAGAAGCTCCCTCCTGTTCTCAGTTTGCAAGAATTAGAGGAGTACAGAGACAAGTTGAAACAACAGCAAGCTGCAGTAAGTAAAAAAGACACATTTTTTTCCTGACAAAACTAAATGAGACAGAGCAGAGAGATGTGATGTTTGCAGATTTTATGGTTTAACTAATATATTAACATATTAAACAAATCTTATTATTTAATATGACTGACTCAAATGATACATTTATATTAAAATTTAATGCTTGTTCAGTTTCCCTCACATTTGGTACCTGATAGATTTGCTTCTAGAACTTATAGTTCTTTCTTTGGTATCCTAAATATGATCAAATAATTTTGAACTTTTTTTTTCAGATTATTAAATATCTCTAGGTTTCTTGTTTTGCAAAACTACCTATAGTTTTGTGATTGAGTTTTCTTATCTCAAAGATAAGTAGGTCCAAAGAGAATCTAGGGCTAAGATTCAGAAAATCGGAATTCCAGTCACTGTTTAATTATGTGACGTTGGCAATTCACTTAGCCTTACTAAATCTCGTTTTATCTGTGAGTGATGGGGTAGGCCTGCATTTTCTCTAATGGTGTAAAATTCTGTGATTCTGTATTTTCCTCATGTTAGGCTGAACTCCTTTTATAAAACTCAGACTATACTGTAGAAGATTAAATAGGGATAGTATGTGGTCTTGTTAATTTTTTAATACTAAAGGAGCAGTAGTAATAAATTTATTTGAATTTAAGATACGATTTTTAATAATACATCTGACAAATAAAGAAAGATGCAGTCATGCACCGCAGAACATTACAGTCAGACTGATCGCATACGCAAAGATCCCATATGGATTATAAGCAAAGATTTGTTTGCAATGTTGGAAGGAAAGGCTGGATCCAAGATGTGAATTTACTGCTAACTAGACGAGGAGGCTCAGCATGCTTGTCCACCTGCCCTGCGCCGGCTGGAGGCTGGGGCCCAGAAGTGGGGGTGAGAGGAGAGGGCTGGGGGGAAGGGAGCGTGGGCACTGCCTTCCCGCAAACTCACTGCCCTGCCTTCTGTTTCTTTCTCTTTGTTGCTCTTTCTTCCCATTCCTCCCCATCTTTGTCCCCTTCCGTCTCCGCCTCCCCCGTCTCATATTCCTCCATTCAGGCTTTATCTCTCTGGGTTTCCTTTGATCGCTGCTCTACCTTTCTCTCCCCATCTTTTCCTTCCCTCTCTCCCTTCCTCCTAACATCTACTCTCCTCCCCACGCCTACCTCTACAGCACTTCCTTTTCCCCCACCAACATGCATGCGGTGCGTGCGCACACACACTGTATCTTTTATACCGTGCTTTTACACTACCTTTTCTATGTTTAAATATGGTTATATTCATAAATAGCATTGTGTCAGAGTTGCCTACAGTCTTCAGCACAGAAACATGCTGTATAGGCTTGTAGCCTGGGAGCAATAGGCTACAGCATACAGCTTAGGTGTGTGGTGGGCTAGACCACCAGGTTTGTGTCAGTGCACTCTATGGTGTTGGCATAATGACAAAACCATCTGCTGAAGCTAACGGATTGTTAAGCAGCCCGTGACTGTATACTTCTCTTGCTTTTGTATTATACCCAGACATCTCTCTGGGAGTAGCAGCCGTGGTGTGAGGAAGGGATTTGAGCACTAGAGAGTTGTGAAGTAAAAATATGATGTGCTTTTAGAGAATTAGATTTTAGTGAATGGTGGCATCTTTTGCCTTCTCTTTAAATCCATACTCCTCCCTCTGTGCTTTGTGTGGTAATATTCTTTTGGGAATGAGCCACATCACAAGGACCATAGAGCATCGTGACCTTTGGAATTTGATAAACCTCGGTTTTAATTCTGGCTTTGCAATTTACTACCTGTGGGACTATGGGTGAGTTACTACTATGTTTAAGATTACTCAGCTGGAAACTGAGGAAGCGTATAACCCATTTCTATAGATTGTCATGAGTACTAATTGAGATAATGTAGGAAAAGCACCAAGTATACTGCCTGGCACAGTATAGACTAACAATGCTGCATCATCTATTTTTTTTAAAAACCCAATTTGGTAAAATTAAGTGAGTTTTTGTCAGGGTTCATCTATACAAATTCATATCTATACAAATCTATACATATATACAAATCAAAGCAGATTAAGAAAACATGAAAGGATTAATGCAATGAGTGAATGTGTGTGACATTTTGTTCTCAGTTGGCCTATGGAAGGGGAGCTAATTTGGTTTCTTGAGCAAACATTCACTAAATACCTTGCATGCACCATGCTTTGTGCTAGACGTGATACCTCGTATGTAATCTGGCAGGGGCTCCTGAAATTGTAAAATATGAGCCTCATGTTCAAAATCATTATTAATTCTAACTTGCATATATTAACATTATTCATGGAATGAACTGAGAAAACCTGAGCTATCTCCGTAGCATTCCAAAACAACATGTGTTTTCAGTTGTTTGGAGGGAGAGGACCAAATTACTGTTGGTCTTCTTATGGTGTGCAAAAGGACCTGAAGGGAACGAGGATGTTCTCTGTTTTCCAGATATCGTCTCCATAAATTCAGTTGATTAAACACTTATTTATCTTAACAAGTTCATCTTTAAAAGCAAATCCTGTACCCTTGAAAATGATTACACTTTTGTGCATGTTAGTTAAATCAGATAGTGGTACTCATATTATTCACAGTCATAATGGCCATTTACTGACTTTCTGTTAAGGAGCAAGTCCTGTGCTCTGTGCTGTATCTCTTCTACTAATTTTATAGCCCAGAGAAATACGTGTGGTCAACGCCTGCCAATATCGTCTGTAGAAGTTACTGGGTAGACCTGGGGACTATTCTTGCAAAAATGTTAAATGTAAAATGTAATAGGAAGCGTGAGGGTTTTTTCCTGTCACTCCTTTTGTTTGATTGTGTGTTCTTACAGGTCTCTAAAAAAGTAGCAGATTTAATCCTTGAGAAGCAGCCTGCTTACGTAAAGGTAGGATAATATTTGTTACTTTCAATAATGAAATTTTAAAAATGTTTGAGTGACTTACTCTTGAAACTGTTGAAATATTTTAATTTATAATTTTGTCTATTGTTCTGTAGCAATATATTAACTATTTGGTGTGTGTGTGTGTGTGTGTGTGTGTGTGTGTGTTTCATTTATTTGGGGGAATTTACCAAACTGAAGAAATGAAAGAGTATTTATAACTGATTCTAAAGTAATCTCTTTGGTTTTCCAAACTTTAGAATGGCCAGTAAAAATTGCTTCTGTGTACTTTGTAACACTTAGATCATTAATAATGAACACTCAATAGCAATATAACAGTCTGTTTAGAGTATGATAAAATTGGAATTGTCTCACTGAATCTGTTTTTTCATTAGAAAATCAGAGACTTCAAAGTCCATTGAAGTACCTACTAGTGTTCAAATGAAGACATTCATTGTCAAAGCATCTTAGCAAACAGAAATCATATTTGTCATATTCTTGATTACATTGTGAAATTCTGTTGGGTAGAAACATTTAAACAGATATATTATTAGTATTTGTTTATGCCTTTGAAAAGCACGTTGGGTCTAAATTTCCTTACAAGCAATACTAACTAAATATTTGGTCATAGGTCATTGTGAAAATCAGTTGAAGGTTGTCATTTTAAATAATTTTGTTGAAAATTGCCAATAGTTTTCAGGTACAGGTGTTTCTTTTTTCTACTTTATTTTCCAAGTAGCCTTTTCTTTGAAACCCACTAAAGTTTTTGTTAAAGTCCCATAGAAATAGGAAAGAAAATAAAATGCCTCAAACAATAACCTATATTTCATCTTTCCATAGGAACTTGAAAGAGTTACCTCATTACAGACAGGTCTTCAGTTAGCGGCTGTTATCTGCACAAATGGGAGGAGGTACAGCATTTGATGATATTTTGTTCTTTAAGCTGGGAAACATTTCAAGAAAAACTGTGAAACTGACATTGATAATTGATTTTTTATTATGACTGTGGTTTGTAGAATATCATTCATTAACGGAACCTGTGTTATGATCTAAGAAGGTATGTGGAAAATGGCTATAGATCTAGTTATGGCTTAAAAATACTACTATTTTTGTATTGCTTAGTGCTTCTCAAACTTTCTGCGGTGAAAGACCAGTTTTTCTTTTTTAATTTCCAACTTTTTGTTACAGACTGTTAGTTTTGTAAAATGTAATAAAAGCAAAATACTAGGGAAAGGGAAAAAAAAACAAAAAAAACAAAGACATGCAAAATACATTCCCATTTTTTTTATTATTCATCAAACATAAAATTATTGTCAACTTTTGCTCTACATATTTGTAAACGCTTGTTCTGAATTTCTGTACTTTTCTTGTGATGGACCAGTAATAGTTTGAGGATTGGCACCAGTCCACACATCACACTTAGAGTAATGCTGGCTTAAATTGAGTTGTTGAATGAGTTTGTCACATAAATTTGTGATAGTAGTCACGGTGAGTAATGCAGGATACTACCTCATTAGTTGCCTATTTTTTCTTGTGGGTCGTATTTTTATTATAGTAGAAAACTTTAACTATTTATTGTTCACTTTTGCAGACACTTGAATATTGCAAAGGAAGGTTTTACTCAGGCTAGTTTAGGCCTTCTTGCAAATCAAAGGAAACGTCAGTTGCTGATTGGACTTCTGAAATCTCTGCGAACTATAAAAACATTGGTATATACAGGTTACTTTTTAAAAATTAAAACTTAATTTTGTGATTGAAACAGATTTTACCTTTGATTTTTGTTTTTTCAGCAAAGAACAGATGTGCGCTTAAGTGAAATGCTAGAGGTAAGTTAACAAGGCTTAGAAGTTTGGTAATCCTGATAATATTAAATAGAAATATTATAGTGAAAAAAAACACAGATGAGCATTTTTCTTAAATTGGTATATGGTATAAAGAACATTTTTAGACATGTAAAGGTACTTACTCTAGAGCATTTTTCTATTGACATTATATACTTCATTTACAAAAATTTGTTTGGTGAAATGTTTAGTTTGTAGCAACATGGGAATGTTAACCTCAGTACCTTTTGATTGTATTTGCACCCAAATAGCAATAAATTGTTTTGTTTTTATCTAATATATGGTAATGATTTCAGGTGTATGTCATGTTTTAGTTATGTTTGGTATCTCATATGTTAATTGGTTTTCTGAGCGAGCCATGTGTTTTCTCTTTGATGCTTTGTTAACATTCTCGATCTACTTCTGTTATAAGGTTCATGAAAGTTTAATGTTGTATTTGTGTTTCCTCATTAATACTTGAGCTCCTTCATGTAGGTATTTGGTCATCATCTCAGCATTCCCAGTGGTTTGAATTTAGATAAGAGCTTAAGGAGAATGGTTTTTAGGGTTTTTTGTATAATCTCTGTATTACTTGTAAACTATTAACCACTAAACTAGGGTTTGAGAAGTCCATATGAGAAATTCATTAGGCATTAAATTATTGTTTAGGTGATAAAAAAATATTCTGAGGCTATTAATGAATATTTCACTTTTTTCCAAATTTGTTTGTGTAAAAATATTGATTGAGTTTTTTGGAGGTAGAACTGTTGAATGTTGATTACAAGTAGAATGCATATTGTTTTGGAACGTTTTATATAAACATTACTGAAAGAAGATATGTTAACAGTTAAAGAACACTTTCCTGTGAAGCAGCTTATGAGTAGAATTCTATATAGGCTTTATCTATGTCATGGTCTCAGAGAGCTGTTACTGTGTACTTGAGAGAACAGAATATTTTGTCTGTGCATATATTTTAGGCCTGGACCTAGTTGCCTCTTTGTATTTTATTATTTATCTGTTGTTGGTATTCTAATCCTTATTTAAAAGGAATTAAAATTTTCTGGTTCTGTAATTTTTTGGATGGAGTATGAATAGAGATTTGTTTTCTTCAGGGGCTTTAAGAAAAATGTTTCCAGTCTATTAACTTCTCTTGTTGTTATCTTAAGGAGGAAGACTATCCAGGAGCTATTCAGTTGTGCCTGGAATGTCAGAAAGCTGCCAGCACTTTTAAACATTACAGCTGCATAAGGTAAGGTAATATAAAAATGTAAAAGCTGACTCTATTGCCTGTTTTTAATGTAGGAGTTGTGCAACATACACTGATAAACATTAAAAATACTATATTAAGTGCTGTGTTTTAGCATTTCTGTCCACAAATGGGCAGTACAGTAAAATTATAAATAATAATTCTTAAGATGTGAAAGAACAGATACTTTTTAATCCTCTCCTTTCTTGTCACCTCACCAAAACTCATGTTCTTTCCAATCTGATTGATTTTATAGAGTAGTGGAGAAGAGTACATTTATCTGTTCACTACTCCGTTGTATCGCTTGGCAATTCTTCCTCCTTAACTTCACCCAGTTTATAAATATTCAGAGTAGTTTGGTTTTCAGATCCACATGGTTCAAGTGTTTGGCTCATCATGATAAGAATTTGTTTTGGAAAGTGTAAGAATGAACTCACTTTATGTGATAGTCATGTTTGTAACATTTAATTTAAGCAAATATGTATTTAATGTGTTACATCTTTTATTTATTTATAAAATGTACAGTGTAAAAATAACCACTGCATTCTTTGCTATTAGTTCTAACTTTATTAATGGATTTTTGGTCTGCTTAAAATGAAGGTTTTGTATTACTGGTGACAGCACCTTGGGGAGGCTCTAATCCCCAGGTGTAATTTCCATCATTCCTCTGAAACCATCATAAATAAACGTACAATCTACGTGAAATAGTGTGCTTGTCAAGCAAACCCTGTTTCAAATTAAATTCATGCCTATCCTAGAATATAGCCCCTTAGTTTCTCCTGTATGGAAATTCTGACAGTGAGCATGACGTACTGATACTATAGATCTTTGATTGCTAGTAACTGAAAAACAAAAAGATTATGGTACACCAAAACATTAATACACCTTTGAATTAGATTTTTTCTTTTAATATACTCTCCCATTATAGGTCTCTGCTGGGTATAGGATAAGGGCTAGATATTTCCCCCCGAGAAATGCTATTTAAATATTTATGGTATTTTTTTTTTCTTTAGGATTATACATACTGAAGCAACACACTTTTCATTGGGTTAGGAAATACATAGTTGGGTGATACCAGTGACGTTGTAGTTTTTTTCCATTTTGACAGTGATTAACTGTCACTATTAAAAACTTGATTATGTCATTTACACTTTTTAAATTGAGTGAATAGAGAACGAGCTCTAGTATATTGATTATAGTTGAAAATTTTAACAAGGGCTGTGGGGTCCTGAGAAAGCAAATCACACATTTAGTTCATTCTGTGATGATAAATCTGTTATATTGAGAACAGCTTATTTATGATGGGGTGAACATAATTCAGGCAGTTACGTATTTACTGAACGTTTATTCTGTGCCAGGTGCTTTGCTTTGGAATTGGCTGTATGGTGATAAAGCATACATAATATGACTAATACCATCCCTGGTTTTCTAGAGAACATAATCTATCCAGAAGAAGCTGAATTGAGGAAGGCGCAAGTGGGATGGGGCCTTAGAGGGAAGGAAGAAGTTGAGAACCCAATGGGAGCGTTGGGATCTAACCTCCTTAGAGGTTCCAGGCTGAGGAGGACCTACCTGAAGGGGGAGCAGGGGGAGTTAGCTAAGCCCAGATACCGGCTGTGGATATGCGAGTACGGGGATCATGGCGAAGCCTTTGTGGCAGAGACCCAAGCAACATGAGGACTGAAAATGTCTGTCTATTGGCCTTATAGCAACCAAGAAGTCAGAGTTGACCTTGTTGGGGACAGATTTGGTTGAAGTATAAGTGTAGAATGAGGGAATTTTACAAAAAGGAGAGAGAGGCAATTGAGAGGGAGAACCCTCAATAACTGAAAATTGATGGGAAAGAGTGAGAGGTCGAAGACTGGGAAAACGTAGAGTTGTGTTTTACACTTGGTGATTTACTGACAACTTCAGGGTGGAGCAGGGAGCGGAGCTATTAGTTGGAATTGTTTGGTGGTGATGACAGCCCCTCCACCAGCAGTTTTCTCCCCCACATTCCAGCACTGTTGCCTTTGCCAGCCACCATTCATCCTGTCCAACCTAGTCTGCTTTTCTCCCCAACTCATATTTTAACCCTTTTGTTCCTAGTTGGGAGAGCATGAGCAGTTTGTTCACTTCTTGCATATAACGTGACATGGGATATAGCAATAGAGTTAGCTGATACGTGGTACAGATTGAGTCTATAAAAATGACAGGAATTTTATTCTAACTTCCTTTTATTTTTTGTCTTTGTTAATTAAATGCACTTTTTTTAGCCTATGCATTTTTCTTTCTTTTGCTCTTTTCTTTCTGATCTTCTAAATCCAATATTGAACCTGTTCTTGAGCTGTTTAGTTGAGTCTATGCAGGCATGATTTATCAACACTTTATTCCTTTAATTTACCTGGAGCTGTAGAATTTAGCCAAAGGCAAAATTGAATCTTTGCTTGAACCTGAGTGAATCAGACTGAAAAATCATTGGACTCTGCGATAATCATAGGAATAGTAATTAATTTCCAACTGAATTTACACTCTCAATTTCTTTAACATTTAAATTTATTTTCATTTCTAGTCGATGACTAGAGAATCATGAAATTGCTTAACCACTCAGGTTTCTCATTTGTACAATGAGGTAAATAATAGTCCTTATATAACAGGGCAGTTGGGGGATTAGATAAATACATATAGACTGTTTAACACCCCCTGGCACTTAGTAAGCGTTCAATTAATGTATCAAGTATTATCCTAATTTATATTACTATTAAAAACTTTGAAAGATATTTTCATATTCAGTTCTGTTACAGTATAGTCTGGTCTTCAAATACAAACAACCTCCAAAATATATTTATAAAAATAGAATAAATTGCTATCATTGCTGAGTGTATATGTATGTATGTGTATATATATATATTATGTATGTATATATATATATTATATATATATAATATATGTATGTGTATATATATGTATATATGTGTATATATGTATGTATGTGTATATATATATATTATATATTTATATATATATATATATATTTCATTTAGAAATGTCCATTAAGAAAACCATGATTCAGAACATTTCTGGATTCTGGTGTGATTTTTTTTTTTTATTGCAGGCAAGTTAATATGTATAAAGTACCTGCTTGTCTTGTTCCTAATTTTTCTTCATACATCATGTAGCCCTCTTTTCTTTTCTAGTCACATCCCTCCGCTATTGAAATAAAATTTTTGGTTGAGTTAGAGACCCTGTGGTCTTAGGAGTATATTACATGGAACAACTGAGGGCTGACTCTTATGATTCTGAAAGTAGGAAAAACAGAATTTATAGATTTGCTTTTGCACAAAGAGCTGTTGACTGTATATCTAGTAAGTCTCAGGTTATATGACTATATAGTTTAATATATGAAATACCAAGTAATATGATGCACCCAGTTGATTGAAAAATGAAAGAAAATGGGTACCTCTTCAGTACCTTGTGTCTTCCTTGAGATGTGCTGTGTTTCAGCTTCTTTAATAAAAGATACTGTAGCACCAGTTTTATTCACTTTTATAACTGATGGGGAACATTTTTATATTATTTGACATTTTTTAGTTGATTGACAGAAAGCCATATAGTTGAGGTTTACTGGGAATAAGAATCAGAGTGAGTTTATGTTAAAGTACATCTGAATGAAGAATTTAATTTCTTTTTCACTTGAGATTTATCTAAATTAGTTTCAAGGAAAGTTACTTTTAAAAGTCAAAACTGCTTTATTATTTTTCATTTCATTAGAAAGAAACTACTTGAGTGAACCTGAAAGCATTCTGGATTATGCACTGAAAAGTTTGCATACTGTCAAAACTTAATTTGCTGAGTGCTGTACTTTAACAGAGATACGGAGTCAGCCCTCCATATCTATGGGTTCTGCATCCACAGATTCAACCAACCACGGATCAAAAATATTTGAAAAAAGAAACCCCAAAAAGTTCCAACAACTAAAATTTGAATTTGCCATGTGCAACGCGAATGAATCCATGCCTGACTGAAATCCTATGTAGGCATGCCCTGCTGTAGCCTATATGCAAATAGAGGTCACGTGCAAATACCACACCATTTTATATAAGGGACTTGAGCATCCTCAGGTTTTGTTTTCTGCAGGGGTCCTGGAACCAAACCTCTACAGACACCAAGGGATGGTATTTCTCATAATCATTAAAATATCCTCTTATTTTTTCTTATAATATAATGTTGACAGTTAAATGAAAATTGCACGTTGTAGAACTTCTTTAAATCATAGACTAATGAAAACAGCTTTTAGTTATCAATAGAGGAGTACTAGGGACTGCTCTTCCCCTGTTCCCCTTGGCTCCTTTCTAGCAAGATGTGCCTGCCGTCTCTTTCTCTAGGCTCAGGCAAGGGAAGCCCAAGAACCTTGCTTGGGGTAGTGTTTAGGCAGTGAGTGTTTCTGTGGGGTCACCAGGCTTAGCTGTACCCATGTGTAGATCTGAGGTCCTTGTTGCTCGGTCTGCTTGGGCCCAGTTATTGGTACCATGCTATTCTCATGCCGCCTGTAACCCTTTTATTTTAGCTTGCTTTCTTCTGCCTCCCTCCTCTATGCCACAGCATTTAAAAAATAATCTAACATAAAATCACATGGCAAAAATGTAATATTTTAAACAAAAGGTAAAGAATTTTCTTCGTGCCTCCCCTACCATTCCCTTCCCTACTCCACAGCTCATTAATTAACTTTACAGTTGATGCATTGTTTTTCTAGTAGATTTAATTATAATTTAAACTAATACATTCAGATATCTTTTTTTCACCCTGATTTATCACTGATAGTTGTTGATGATCTGACTGTTCACTCCCTGTAATAAAATATCAGTAATCGATAGGAATTTGGTATACTTTCTTTTACTTTTCTTCCTTTCTCCATCTTCTAGGTTTTGTTAGTGGAACTTATTTTTACTTGGTCAAGTTTATATTCTTTTTGCAACTATAATGAAATCTTGTTTTTTTCAATAGGTTACTTCTAAAAAAATTAGCCTAATAGAAATCATATTTACTGTATTTTGATTATATAAATATTACCTGCAGGAGTAAGTAGAGTGATACGGGACTTAGAAAACAGGAGAAGTAATCCTTTGTCTCTAAATGAAAATTAAAATCCATTTATAATTACTGTTTTTTTTTTATTTCTGTTGAACATTTTTTATTTTTTTAAGGTCCTATTCACCTGCTATCATTTTTTTATATAATGTTCTTTTTTTCCTATATTGTTTTATTTTGTTACAGTTATCTGTGAGGTTTTATTTTTTTTTTTGTATCAGATATATGGGAGGTAAATTTTCACATTTGAAATGATCTTAATTGACTCCATAAACATGATTGAAAGAGAAAAAAAATTTTTCTCAGGAAATGGAAGACGTTACTCAGTTGTCTTCTCGCCTCCTGTTTGTAGGACAGAGTCAGATGCCATTCTCATTCTCATTTCATCACAAATGGGGACTTTCCTTTAGACATGTTTAGGATGTTTCTCTTTTTACTTGGTGTTCTAAACTTCACCAGTTTGCCTAGAAAAGTCATTTGTGTCAAACTCTGCTTTTAGATAATGAGACAAGAATAAAGTATTACTTAATGCTTGTCTGCACAAGGTGCTATGTATATGACTTGTTTTCCCAAGAGCTTTTACAATTTATTTGTTCTCTAGGAGTTTAAAATAACAGGCAGTTAACAGGCAGGACTGTGGGATAATATGCTAGTTAAGAGCAGAGTACACAAACAAAAGACCATCAGAGATGTTCATGCTGTGAATGGCTCACTTCTTATAATCCTGCAGGATTGGGAAATACTGACATTTATAGGAGCAGCAGTAGAAACTAGACACTGTTAGCTCAGGCAGCACTGACGGTGCAGTAATTCTAAATTAGATTTTAATAAGGTGTTCTCACTAGAGCTTTATCTTTTTAGCTTTTAAAAGTTGAATCGTGGTGATGGTGATAGTGGTGATGGTTATGATAGTAATATTTGAAATTGGCCTTTCTATGTGTCAAGCACTGTGCTACTGATTTTCCTTATCTTTTCTTATTGAGCATTGATAAAATATTCCTCAGAGATGTTGTTACTGTCTCTGTTTTATAGATGAGGAATTGATACCTTGTAAAATAAGTGGCAGAGCCAGGATTTAAACTTAGGTCTTTTGGAATTTGGAACTTGCTGCTTTGAACCACTACCACCCTGTACTATCTGCTAATGTACTAGCTGTTGTACACAGTGGAAGCTCATGCCTAGTAGGCCAGAGTTATATACTTACTAGAGGTAATTGTAGTTTCTACCTAAGCCTTTTTGCCGGTTGTGTTTGTTACTGTATTAATGTTAAGTAAGTAAACTAATGAAATGAAATGAGTTTTTGAAGGTTAAGTTGAACGCATTGGAAAAACAAAACATACTGTTAAAAAATAAATTTCCTTTTGAATTTGTTGAAGAGGAGACAATATGAAAATTGGAGGATATAAGGAAACTAAATGGGATTTGGCATTTGTATTGTTTTGCATTTGTCTTTAAGTTCCTACTTCACCATAGAGAAACCGAAACTTGAAATTACAGGCAGTTGATTTGTGATTGGATCCTATGAGACTAAGATGTTAAAACTCCAATCAAATCAAAAGACACTGGGCTCTGAATCAGAAATAGGTGAACGAAGTACATTTATACAATTTTAGTTAAAATAGTCAATATACATGTAAACACAAACACATACACATACAAATATTCCTGTTTTAACTTTGATCAGTTGACAATGTAAAAAGTCTTCTGCTGAACTCCAGGAAAGGCTTGGTAAACTAGGTCTGTAAAGGGACATATAATAAATACTTTAAGCTTTACAGGCCATAAGGTCTCGGTTGCAGCTATTCAGCCCTGCCTGAGGAGCCCAAAAGCAGACACGGACAACCTGTAAACAAATTCATGTGGCTGTGTTCCAGTAAAACTTTACTTAGAAACGTAGACTGTACTCTAGATTTCACTCCTGGGCCTGCTCTCTGCTCTAGAATTACAATTCATAAAATTTGGAGATGTTTGGAGCATCTTTAGTATCTTTAATAACAGAGCTTTCTTTGTGGTGAATGATTGTGTTCTGGGTTCGGTCAGGGCTTTCTGAACAGAGTGAGGACAGATATCTTGGTTGATCCAAAGTGATCGTAGGAGTTCTGCTCATGGTTTGCAGGATCATGTGGACATTCATGGTACCTCAGGGTTGTTGGTCTGGCTTCCCCGTGTTTGAACATCAGATTTTCTCTGAGATCTGTTGATAAACTGTCTGTCAGCTGTGAGTGAATTGAAACCACTGGAATATACTTCTGCTCTAAACTGACTGGAATTTTCATGGGCCATGGATATACACTATAAACTTACAAGTATAAATTTTACTTAAGTTTATTCTAGCAGTTTTAAAACTCTGTATAATCATATTACAAAGATGTGATAATTGGATAACTGGTATTCAGAATATAATATTAATAAAATTTTGAAACTTTAGCGCTGGAAGCAACCCTTTAGATCTAGCCCAGGAAACTGATGCCCAGAGATATTAAGAGACTTTACTTAAATCACATGACTCATTAACAGCAGAGCAGGGAAAGCTCACTAAGATGCTAATTACCTCTGTACCATCTTGTCTTTTTGTACTGTCAAATTTGTTTAAATTTGATTTATATACAAAATTTTGATTTATATACAACCTTTCTAGGACTCATTTTGCGAGAGTGTGTATCTTAGATTTATTTAAGACCGGGTGTTGTATTAATTTTTGCTCCAAAAGATGCATTAGAGCTGATGGTCCGGCTAGGTCTTATTTTCGGGGAAACGGTAAGGTATCAATGCTACACCATTGGTTGTCAAAGGATGTAGTTTTGCTCATTTTCAGAATATAATCTCCAATTCTCAACTTCAATCAAAAGTGTGCTAATGATAAATAGTATTTGTAGAAAATGGTTTAATCCTCTAGACATTTGGACATTTATCCTTGAGGTCATCAAAAACTGGGTACTTGAATTATTACTGGTTTTACTTATTTGGCAAATAGCTTAATATCTGTTTCTATCTGTATATATCACATCACTCTGGTGTTATCTCAATTTGCATCAAAAGGCTCTATAAGAAGCAAATGCAAAGAATCATTAACCCATTATTGTATTTTCTGTAAGGCTTTGCCAAGGGTGTTGTGCCTTAGGAGATAAAGGTCATTGTCCCCTGTATCAAGACTGGCAAAATTTTCTCTCAGAACTTAATGCCAGCAAAAGTGATTTTTGTTTGTTTGTTTTGGTTTGGTTTTTGCTCCCCCTTGAGTTTACTGGTATGTTTTGACATTATGGATACTGGATTGTGTACTTGGCCTCCTTATTGTTTTTGCTGCTAGGATTTTGAGTCAAACTTATAATCAGATAATAGTTGTAAAAAACCAAATAGTTGTATGATTTTGGTATACAAAACTACATCTTTCACTTGTTCTTAATATTTTATTTTAATTTTGCCTCAATCGTTTTTGTTAAAATGTTTTCTCTATGATTGTGTTTATTTTGTTACACATCACAGGTCTTTTTTAGCAATGACATAATTCAAATAATGTTAGTTCTAGCTTTAAAGCACCAGCACAGCCAACTTCATTTGTGAAACAAGGAAATGAAGGGTTACTTCTCTTAGGAAAAAAAAATATATATATATTAGTTTTTTTTGTTGTTGTTGTTTTTCTAACCTAGGGAGAATTAAAGGGAATGAAATCAGTTCAGTCACATATCCCAAGTGTGTAACTCAATCAATTTTTACAAAGCGAACATAGTTGTGTAATTACCTCCTAGAAATAGAACATTTCTAGTACCCCAGAAACTTTCTTTATGCTCCAGTCATTATTCTCCCAAGGTAATCACTGTTCTGGCTTTTGTCACTAAAGTTAGTTTTACCTGTTCTGAACTTTATAGAAATGGAATCTTACAATATCTACTTTTTGTAACTGACTTTTTTTGTCCAGTATCATATTTTTGAGATTCAGGTGATACATTTTCATTGCTATAGTATTTCATTATATAAATATGTCACACTTTACCCATTTAATTGTGTTTGTAGACAATTATGTTTCTTCAGTATTTTTACCTATTACAAATAATAATGCAAGGATTGTGTGTGCATTTCTGTCAGGTACATATCTAGGACTTCTGCGATACAGAGTGTGTGTTGAGTTTCAGTGGATGTTACAGTTCAGAAGAGTTCCCTTTCCTCTGGCATTGAATTCAGTGTTCCATTTGCTCTACATTCTTGCCAACATTTGTTGATGTCATTTTTAATTAAAGAAATGGTTTTAGCCATTCTGGTTATTATGGTGTCTTATGGTAGTTTTAGTTTGGATTTTCTGAATGCCTAATTGAAGTGCCTATTTATATTTATTGGACAATTGGATATCTCCTTTGTCAAGTATCTGTTCAAGCATTTTGCCCTTTATTTTAATTCTGTTCTGTTGATCTGTTTATGTATCCTTATGTTAGTACCACATTGTCTTATTGCTGTAACTTTATCATAAGCCTTTACCTATTTTAGTGTATGTCTGTGAACATTGTTCTTCAAGATATTCTTGACTATTTTTAGCCCTTTGAATTTCCACGTAAATTTTAGAAGCAGTTTGTCAGATTCTATGAATAAATAAATAAATAAATTAATTAATTAAAAGGCTGCTGATTAGAATTTCACTTATTCTAGGAGATCATTTTGGTGAGTACTGATATCATAACTATATTGAAGGTTTTAGTCTGTTTGAACAGTATATACCTTCATATGTTTAAGTCATCTTTATTTTAGCTCAGTTTTATATTACATGTTTTTTATTAGATATTTTCCCCAGGTGTTTGGTTTTTTTGAAATGGGATTTAAAAAAATTTTGTTGTCTAATTCCTTGTTCTTAATATATAGAAATTACTTTTTTTTGAAATTTTACTTTTTTTTTTAATTTATTGGGGTGACAATTGTTAGTAAAATTACATAGATTTCAGGTGTGCAATTCTGTATCACATCATCTATAAATTACATTGTGTGAAATTTTACTTTTTATCTATATTATATATTTTATGTTTAAAACTTGCTATCAATTTTTAATTCTTAAGTTCTTAGTTTTAGCTATAGATATTCTTTTGTATTTTCTACTTACACAATCCTGTTGCTGCTAGTAATGGCTCCTATTTCTTCCTAATTCATTTCCTTTTATTTTTTTGCCTTATTGTAGAATCCACAGCACAATTTACTGCTCATACTATAGATCTGTAAACTTATTATTTACTCAGCTAGCATGTATTTATTTAGCATTTAGTTTGTCTCTTTTAAAGACAGACACATCTAACTCTCTGTTTTATTTAACAGTGAACTGAATTCAAAGCTGCAAGATACTTTAGAACAAATTGAGGTAAGAAGGATTACAGCATAAGTTAAATGGCTTTTCATTTTTAGAGGTTTTTACATAGTGTAGATGCACTGTATGTTTTGACTTCTTACTATCAGTGTTTCCAGATCACTACTTTGTTATTTTTCATTTGGAATATCTGTTCATTTTCAAGTTAATATTAACTTGCTGGTAAACTCGGTAATGCTTTCAGAATTATGAGACTTGAAATCAGTATTTGAAAGTATCACCATATCCAGAAAGATGCCCAAACTTTTAGTCATAAGTATGTTCTCATGTAAGTTATAGCCAAAATACTTACATGTATTAAATATTTTGATTATCAACTACTACTCATTTCTAGTTTAGTGAATTAGTTTATTTAAGAATAATTATTGGCTAACGAAAACCCTCCTAAATTCCTAACCTCATATTAATATTTCATACAAAAGTAGAAATTGGAAAGGAAAAGATATGTCATTGTGAGCATGAAGTCTTGCTTTTCTTCCTACATTTACTCAGAGTTCATCTCTTTCCTTAGCAATCTTTGCAAAGCAGGGTATTCATGTTAATAAATTTAATAAGAATTATTTGTTTTTTTCCTTATATTTTGTTATTGTTTTTTGGTAACAGTATTTATAAAAGTTGCAGCTGGACTTTCAAATGACCTTTTGTGAAAGTAGTTTTTGATCATAAATTTAATTATTTACTAGTTGTAAGAATGACAATTTATTTGACAAACACAAAGATAACTACTTTGAAAATCTTTTAAGTAAACAATCACTTGAATATTTTAATGAGGACTGTCTTTTGAAAGCCTAGTATTTCTTCACTCTTAATATACAATATTTTCTGTACTCATGTAGAAAAATCCTTATTTTAAAATGAAATCATTGAAATGGAAATCCGATGCCTGATCACTGTACTGTACACCTGAAGCTGAAGTTGAACAATAATGAATGTCAACCATAATTATATATATATATATACGTATATTATATATATAGTTACAAGAAGTATAACATTAGGAATAGAGACAGTGGAAATGTAATGGCTGTGTGCGATGTCAGAGGGATAGTGGATGGAGGAATGGGGGTTGTCACTTTGTGAGGGATATAAATGATAAATGTCTAACTATTAACATTGTTTTGTGCACCTGAAACTAATTTAAAAAAATGAAGAAAGAAAAAGGAAAAAAAAATTTGTTGCATTGAGATATAAAAGTATATACTCTAAGGTCAATGTAATTTTGTTGAGAATGACTTTTTAGTGATTAAAGAAGGATTGTTTTATTATTTTTTAATAGTCCTACAAATTCAATTCATATAATTGTATGATTTTAGTAGGCGTCTGAGGAAGCATAGAGTGAAGTAAAAATAAAAAAAATTCTTTAGTAAGTATTATATTTATTCTGTGTCCCTTGAAACACTAGGCATGGATTTTTAGAAACATTAATAACATCTCAGTGAGCTTCATTATAGTTGGTATTAAATGAGAATTATTTATATTTTTATTTATTTATTACAAATGTATTTAAATTTGTTCTTGACTGTTAAATTTGGTGTGATAATGTTTAGATATTAATTAAAAGTGAGAGATTAGTCTTAACATTTTCTCTTCATTTTGAAAACATAATTCTTTAACTGCATCTTGTCTCCCGTTTTAAACACATAGGAACAGTTGGATGTAGCTCTTTCTAAAATCTGCAAGAATTTTGACATTAACCATTATACCAAGGTTCAACAAGCTTATCGACTTCTTGGAAAAACACAGGTTAGTTTTGAAAGGACGTTTACTTTTTTAAAAAATCAGGAATCTGTTGATCTTTATGATTGCTTAAGTCTGAATATTACTAATGTAGTGTCCTTAAAGTTTCATTTAAACAAAATAAAATTTTAAGCTGTGACATAGTTGTTCACATAGGCTCAGAATGTATGTAAATGTGATTAAAGCATTACAGAAGTTTGTTTTGAACTATGAAGTGTTTGTCAGGTTTTCCCACCATTTTGTGTAGGTTTTAAAACAAGTATGTATATGGTAAGATAATTCAATGGAAGAGAATGTGTAGTGTCTTTTACGTCAGCTTTTGGTCCTGAACAAGAACTTCTGAGTTTGGAGCTTCATGGGTCCTAGATGGGCCAGCATGACTCCCTCAAAGTGGTATGTAAACTTTTGTGCATTGTGTACATTTGTAAAACAGGTAAGTTGGCATTTATCAGGTTTTTCAAAGGGTTCTGTTATCCCCAGAATGTCCTCCCACAATGCATGGCTTTACCTACTTTGACTGCTGAAGAGCTTCCTTGAAACATGGGCCGTGGTTTGAAAAGTTAACTGTACCTTCTGTGTATACAGGATTACACACGTATCTTTGGAACATCTAGACATTATAGATATGTTTTCATCCCTTAAATGGTCTCCTGTCTTAGAAATTTAAGACTTTACCAAACCATTTATACTCTATTTACATTTTAAGACTTTAGCAAACCATTTAAACTACTAACATTTTAAAATCTGAATATTATGAAGATATTTGGTTGTTTATTGTACTTTATTAATTTTCATGTCTTAAGCTCTACCTAGAAAAAAAATTCAAGAAGGAAGACACTTGGTAATTTTGAGAGACATGTTGGAAGACCTTTGAAAATATGATTTTAACTTCTAATTTTCCTCATTAGAGGAATTATTTCACTCATTAAATACGTATTGGTATCTACTGGTGCGTTGCTCCAGGCACCTGGATATAGGGCCTCACGTGTCTTACCTTTTAGTGAGGAAGACAAACGTTAAAGAAAGAAAGAAATATGATGTCAGGTAATAACAAGTGCTGTGGAGAAATATATATATATATATATATATATATATATATACACACATACATATATACACACATACATATATCTGGGTAAGTGGCTAGAATGATGTAAAGTACTGATTTGTGTAGGATAGTCAAGAAAAGCTGCTCTGAAAAGGTGACCATTGAGAAGCATCCTGAACAGTGTAAGGGAATGATGGCAGAGGGAATCCAAAGGTGTGATTATGCGTGACATGTCTCAGAAAGAACAGAATGGGTACCAGTCATAAGTGCAGAGCAACAGAGCAGCGTTCAGAATTCAGATTTATCTTTAGTGATGTGATGTTTTGTTTATTTGAAGGGTTATTTGTAAATAATCAACATTACAATTTTAATTCTGTCATCTTTGTATTGTAGCTATAATCATAAAGGCTTTTCCCTATGTTTTTTAAATCTGTTGAAATTTACGTATTTTAATGACACGAAATTATATTTTCTTCCCATAGACAGCAATGGATCAACTTCACATGCACTTCACTCAAGCCATACATAATACCGTGTTTCAAGTTGTTCTTGGTTATGTGGAACTCTGTGCAGGAAACACAGATACAAAATTCCAAAAGCTGCAATATAAAGATCTCTGTACAGTATGTATTAACTTAATTGCTGTTTATATGTCTCTCTTAGTTTTTAAATTCACTTTCCATTTTCCTCATCACCTATTTTTTGAAGATGCTACTAAAATTGAAACAAATACGTTTCCAAAAGTTCTTTTTCTCCCATATTATTCTTTTTCTCATAGAGAAACTGGGAAGATTTGGTCACACTCATGGTAAAGGTTGATGAGATGGTACCGATTTGTGGATTGCAGTTGTTTATAAATGGACTCTTTACCCTTTCATAGCTTCTTTTACTCTTCTCTCTCAGGCTTTTAATTCTCTTCTATGATTGCATCTAAGATGCTTCTAAGGAATCATCTTTGCCAGTTTCTCATACACGCTTTGACTCAGTCTTTTTGGGTGAATAAATGCTGTTTCAGTCTGCATCTGTTACCAATTTTTCTTTTTCATTCTTAAAGAAACCTAGGTCTATATGTAATATAGCCCACAGGTAAGAAGTTAACTTAGTAGGGCTCTGTTTTAGAATTGGTGCTACTGATGGACTGATGTAGAGTGTGAGGAAAAGAGAATGAACATCTAGGAGAATGTTGGTGTCATTTTCTTTTACAAGGAAGACTGGTCTGTAGTGGAAATTCGTGAATTCTGTTTGATACCTATTAACATTTAAGTAGACTCGTTGAAGAGACAGTTGAATAAAAAAAGAACCTCTGGAGACAGAGTTGAAGTTACAGATTTGGTAGTCATCAGTGTCTAATTATGCTTAAATCATGATACTAAACATTGCGTTTCCCCGAAAATAAGACCTAGCCAGACCGTCAGCTCTAACGCATCTTTGGAGCAAAAATTAATATAAGACCCGGTATTATTTTAATATAATATAAGGCCCAGGTCTTACATACGACCTGGGTCTTATATTAATTTTTGCTCCAAAAGACGCGTTAGAGCTGATGGTCTGGCTAGGTCTTATTTTTGGGGAAACACGGTAGGAAGACTGGGGAAATGGGTATAGATAAAGAAGACCTGAGGGTCCTCAGCCTGTGACCTTCAGGGACTGGATAGGGGAGAAGGGACCCCGAAAAGAGTTTGAGAAAGAGCAGCTAGCCAAGTAGGAGGTAAAGTAAGAGATGGTGTCACAACAGCCCTGCAGAAGGATGTATTTCAAGAAGAATTGCCTGTAAATCTATCTCAGATGTTTCTGTGAGTCTGAATAAGGTGGTATCACAGAATTGATACTTGATTTGACATTATGGAGGTCATTGTTGACCTTGATCTCTAATTCTAGCTCAAGATTTTTCTCTGTCTCTCACTGGAGACTTACATGAGTTTTCTCTAATGTCAACTTAGAAAGTAACAGTTCTAGGAAGTAGATACCTATTCTCTACTGTAATTATGTCCAAAAATTCATGTGAAATTAAGCTCATCTTCATTCTTCAGCGAGTTTAGTTGTCAAAAGTTCAGGTTATGTCCTTTGGGAACTGGAGAAATATCCTTACTTGAGCTACAACAAATATTCCAGAAGGATATTATTATATGTGATAGATTAAGGATTAAGCTAATGATGACAGTGGATAGTTGTTAATATAGCTAAAAAATGTCTTTTTAAAATCACTTCATAAATCATGAGGACAGTTTCACAAATTTTATTATTATTAACTTTAAGTGTGATATAGTTGCATAATTACATTTTTAAATATCTGGTTTTAAGTGCAGCCATCACTTAATGAATTTCAATGATTTTGAAGTGTGTTATTTTATTACTTTATTAGGTTGATAGTATGTATTTTTTCCCCAACATTTTATTATAAAAAAACGTCAAACATACAGAAAAGTTGAAAAATTTACAAATAAACACTCATATAACTACCACCTAGATTTTATTAGACTTTGTAATATATACATATCATTTCTCCATCCATTAATGCATTTAAAAAATTTTTTTATTGGGGTGACATTGGTTAGTAAAATTACATAGGTTTCAAGTGTACAGTTCTGTAATACATCATCTGTATATCACATTGTGTGTCCACCACCCAGAGTCAGTTCTCCTTCCATCACCATATGTTTGACTCCCTTTTTCCTCTTCTACCACCTGCTTCCCCTTTAACCCTCTGGTAACCACTAAACTGTTGTCTATGTCTGTGATTTTTTTGTTTGTCTTGTTTGTTTGTTGCTTTCCGTTTTATATCCCACATATGAGTGGAGCCGTATGGTTCTCGACTTTTTCTGTCTGACTTATTTCACTTAACTTGATAATCTCAAGATCCTGTATTTTTAAATTAAATATCCAAACAATCAATTTTATTTTTGATTCTGTTAGTGTTGTTGCTACTAATAGATGATTTAAATAGTAAAACAATTTTCAAGTGAGTGATTTTTCTATTAAAGCAAAAAATAACTTTTAATAATTAAACATTTTAAACAAATTACTTTTGTCCTTCAGTCTTCTTGACTTTGGTTAAATCTGGTGTGTGTGTTTTAGTTTGTGTGTAGTGTATTTCGTTATCATTAAGCTTTTATATACTTTTAAGTCAAAGACATATTTGTGCTCATTCTTCTTGAGAAAGTCCTCTGTGCATTTATAAATATAAATTGTACTTAGCGTATACATTGTTATAAAGAAAAATTTCTGCTTAAGGTGTTTTCACTTTTTAAAATTAAAACTTACTGTAAAATAACCTTTTGACATACTTGTGTATATTTAAATTATCATATAATAAAGGGCTTATCTTTCTTGATTTCAACTTGAGTAAATGCTTGTTAAAATTACTCCCAAGAAATATGTGGTAATTCTTTATAAAATTATCCAAATATGTGTGATATAGTAGGTGAGGTGTTATAAATTATATATATTATATATTGCATATATATTGTATATAACATATATAATTAAGGAAACAAATGATTCATTGATTCCCTAGAACCTAGTCATAGAAAACACTCCCCCCACACACACACACAGACTCAGAACAGCAAGTGCGTATATTATTTTTCCTCCAACACAGTTTACAATTCTGGTTTATAGTCAAGCTTTGAAGTAGTTTTAGTTTGAAGTGGTGAGAATAGTAGCAAATATTAACAATGGCTTCATGGAGGAATTTCTTTTGAGGAAAGGATTTAACAGAATTCTGTATAGAAGTTTCTTTGAAAGAACAGACTTAGAGGAGCTGAATAATGAGGTGAAGAATGTGATGCATTTTAAGGTGGTCCATTTTCTTTGGCCCAATCTTGGTAAAAATGTAAGGAAGTTCAGAAATTGCCCCAGGACTCTTGTAAGTATTTAAGTCAGTGCTGCTACAGGCAGACAGGGATGTGGGCATCTCTTTGAAACCTAATTAAGTTTTACATTATTTTGTAATTTTGAGTCATATTTGACATATTTAAACTGAGTAAGATGAAGAAGAAATTATTTCACATCAGATTTATTTAGTTGGTTTGATGAAAATATGTGAACTTTTAGTAACTGAGTTCTATACTCATACATGAAGGTGGTCATCTCAGGAGAGGAAAAATGAAGGGAACCCTTAGAAGTTTAATAAATAAACTGATGAAAGGAAATTTAAATATGTTTTCAAGAATCTGGAATGGTGCAACTCAGGCAAGGGAGATAATTCATGAAAGAGCCTTGTATTAAAATGTAAGGGTCTTAATTTTTCAGTATGTGGCAATTGGGACTCATTCTCACCCTGATTAGAAGTAACGGATAGTAATTATTGAGGGTGTACTAGTGTGAGAGTGTATGTTGCAGCGGAATGTCAACAGAGCCCTCAGGAAATATGTATAAGGTGTTGATTGGCAGATTTTAGAGGTGAAAAGCAAGATCCCAGACATTTGGGCAGTTGGTTTTCTCTGTACAATAGCAGTATTTTGAAGGAAGTTTTTAATTATAGAGTTTAAATATAACATGAAAAAATGAAATAAATGAAATAAATGAAATGTTACACTGATCGGAATTGAGAGAGGGATGGATTTCTTGTAAACGGAACAGTTGTGTTTCCTTTAAATAGAAAGAGATTGGAAATGAACAGAGACGATAATCTGCTTGCTCTTATAGTATTATTTTAAACCATTTGCAGATGGCAGTCTACTAGTAACTAGAATGAAATAAAACTAATTTTTCATATCCTTTTACAAAGAAATCTGGGACAAAATTAGTGTTCTGTTTTTACTTACTCTGGTAAAGAGAGAACTTCAAAGTTCTTATGGCCAGCAACGTCCTGTCCTGTTAGGAATTTCTGCCATTTCTGTCCTGTCACATTGCTCTGAGTTTAAAAGTTTAATTGGCTTTGAGCTTTCTGAAATCATTGTGCAATTGAATGTACTTATCTTTCTTTCTTTAGTTAATGGTGTTTTCTAAGTGATTTCATTAAAAGCAGAGTTTTTCTTTTTATAGTTTATCTTTCAGTCTGATTTCCCTTTTTCTTGAATATATTGGCTGATACAGTTTTTAGATCAGTAATATAGGTTCTTTTTTAAAAATGTGTACACTATTTTGAAGCACAAAGAAATGACTGATACTTAGTAGCAAAATTTTCAAATGAGAATTAAACCACATTCATTTCTGGGAAGGGACAATGTAAAGAGGCATAGTGGTCATTTTATTTACTTTAAACATTTAGTCTTATTTGTGATTATTTTTACATTTTTAAGTACCTTACATGTTTACACCAGTTTGTGCAAAGATTTAAAGATACTAAGTAGTGGTCTTGTAGAGAAATCCTTTGTAGGTTATTTGAAAGTTTATGAAGTATTCGTTGATTAAAAAAAATTTTTTTCTTTTTTTTTGGCAGCCCGATAGGTTTCCCTGGGGGGCTTATTTCAAGATGTTTATTAGAATGTTATTGATTAATTTTATGATAGCTTAACTGGTTAAGTTGGCTGAAGTTTTCTGTGCCATTTTTCAGTTGTTCATTTCCAAAAGATCTTAAGTTTTGAATTGTTTTTGAAATGAAGTTGATAATGTAGTAATACTTTGGGGGGGAAATGTAGTGTTTTTCTTAGAAAAAACTTTCTGAAATCATTTCAATATTTGTTTTCTTAGAGTCTAGCACCTTTCAGGTGTTAAGTAAATGTTTCTTGAGTAAATTGGATTGTCCTCTTTTTCTCTAACTGGTGTGATGGATAATGACGCATTTCAAGTCTGATTAAGTTTGGGAAAGAAAACCAACATGGACACCTTCTCTGTGCCATGAACTTTTACAGGTTCTTTATATGCATACACCTTAGAAAGTCAGACTAAAGGTTAGTCATTCTTATACATAATATCTTCTGGTATTGAATCATAATTTAATGTTAGTTTTTTGAGGGTCAATAAATATCTTTTAGTAAGATCTCTGTTGAAGATATAGTTTATTTTGATGTTCATAGAGAAACCTAAAGACAAATTTCTCTCTTGAGTCAAAAATATGTTTCTATTTCTAAATTCTCAGCATACTTCCTGTTATGAAGAATTAATATAGTTTTTCTTGTCAAATAGTGTGAGAGTATAGACTCTCTTTAGTATAGATGATAAGCTGCCAGGAAGTTCAAAGCTAAATTTAATGTTCATGTGTTGTAACCATCTTGTTTTGGGTTCTCTATAGAATTAACTGCCTCTTTGTCCTTTTTCTGTTTTCTGATTTCTTAAACTAATTTGTTATTTATATGTTTTTACATCATTCAGTCTTTAGACAGAAAATAGATTATATAAGTAGTTGCTCAAATTAAGCAATCTTAAAGTATATATATTTTAAATTACATAGCTAAAACATTAAATGTAGGAAAATACAGATAAGCAAAAAAAAAATTGATATTTCTCCATGCAAAGCTAGTTCGTTTAATGTATATATAAGCAAATATCCTTTAAAAACAGGTTTATGCTGTATACAGTTTTATAACATTTTTCCCATTTGCTATGTTATAAGCAATTTTCCATTTCAACAAATATGTCATCCACATAATTTTTAATGACTTGACAATATTTCAGTGAGAGATCACATGGATTAACCAATTTTCCATTCTTAGATATTTATGTTCTTTCCGCTTTTGTCATTATGAATAAAACTGTAGTAAGTATTCTTAAAGCTAAATCTTTGCACACATTTTTTAAACTATCTCTTTAGGATAAATGACAAGAAAATAAAATTGCAGAAGACTTTGCATTTTTAAAGCTTTGGGTTCATATTTCCAAAATTACCCTTTAGAAATTGTTTCAGTTTACAGCCCTCATCAGCAGTGTCTGCTTTTATCCTTTCCCTGTATACGTGCATGCTGATTGTTTTGTGTTTATTAGCTTGATTATCAGATACCAGAAGAGACCATATCGAGAATAATTTGTTTATCATTCAGGCATAATTAGGATGTGAACGAAATTAAACTGGGACATTTCATTAATTGTTGAGGTTAATTTGGTTGATTTGGTTGGATAGGTGAGTGGATGTTTTCTTTCCCACTGGAAGCTACAAATTTGAACACTTGATCAAAGACAGAAACCTTTTCAGTTAGAGGAATAATATTATTTACTTGAGTGTTTTACCATGTCAGTTTTATAATCTAAAAATGCAGCTGTCAGATTCATTCTTATCACTTATATGTAGCACCCAGCTAAGTTTCTTCTATATGAATTATATATTGATCTCTGAATATATAGGGTAATAGTAAAAGTAAGTTTTGGTAATTTTTAAAATTCTAAAGTTAATGTTCAAAAGATAGGTGAGGAAAGTTTGTCCATCTCTCTTTTTTCCCCCCCTGCCATTTATTGTCTGGATTGTGAAGAACTGTGAAGGGTCTGAAATTTTATTCTATTTGTAAACTAACAAGCTAGCCTGTTACGATTTTATGGATGCTTGTAAAGACAAAAGACTCCATTTTCTTAGCACTGACTTGCTAAGTATAAACCAGTTCTGTTGTCGTCATTACTCAACTTTTGTTAGTCATGTGATCAGATCAGCTCAGCAAGGATAAATAAGGCTTTAAAAAGTTTATAATGTAACTTACTAGGTTATATTCATTATTATGATCAGAGATAGAATGACATTATGATCAGAGGTAGAATAAGAAAAGTTCAAACAACAAAATGTTACTGAGATCACAGTTCTTTAGGGAACAACTCTAAGGAAGGCAAAGTTTATCTCATTGTTAAGAGGAGGCTGCAACTTTTGAACTGGGTTTTGGATTTCATCAAGCACAATATATGTGGCTGGATCCAAGGGTAGAGGAAATCTCATGAAGAGTAGCATGAGAGGAAGACAGCATAGGGCAGCGCAGGTGAAAGGAACAGTAGGTTGTCCAAATTGTCTTACATGCATTTCAGAATGGTGATTTGGTTGTTTCTAAAGTACCCTGGGACTAATAAGTGCCTGTGGAGTGCATGCTTTGGGCTGTAGTTATTTGGGTAACCAACCTTCCTTCTCTTGGCTGGAACTGGAGGGGTTTTCTAGTCATTTGAAACTGGCTCAGGTGTGGCAAGGCCTCTCTCTTGCCCAAGTCTAAGAACGCTTAAAACTGTCAATGTAATTTAGACTGCTGGGTGACGTGTGTGTGGGGGGCAGCATTGGGGATAGATGTTAAAGAACCAACCTATTTTTAGAATGTGGCACACAGCGACCAGCAGAAACGAAAAATAATTTACTGGTAGAAAACCATTCTTGAAACTTGCCAATAAACCCTGTTCTTGATTTGATAGTGTTTTAGCATTTCAATACTGCCCCTTTTTTGGTGATACTCTCAGTACAGGGGTTCATAGCATTTTATCACTTGAAACTTTGAAAGATTATATATTCTGATTATCCATGCTTTGCTTATTTTGTAGTATTAAGCTTTCTATTTGATTAAAGCCATTTAACAGCAATTAGAAAAACCTGAGAATGTACTAAAGGAGCCACCCCCCACCCCTGTCTATTTCACAATTTAGAGAATGCAAGTTTCTTAGTTCAAAGTTGGCATGATTTATATCAGAATATTGCATATGTCTTCATGTATATATGCATATTTAGTATTAATGATAAAACGACTGGGAGATAAGAATGACTTTTTTCACTGTGATGTTGTGTTTTTAAATCAACAAATGAATCCAGTTTGGTACAAGGAAAGTTTTGCTACATCATATGCATGTAAGTATATTTACCTGTGGAGAGTCATAGTTTTTAAAGCGTCAGAGAGACTCTAGGTTATTTGCTTTATCCCTTGGGGTTTAGATACATGAAATGATACGCTGGAGTCATGACCAAGTAAGTCACAGAGTTGGGCCCCAAGCCCAAACATGTGCCATCCAGTCCACTGTACCATGCATCTCTCTGGTTCCCAATGGTTAGAAGTACGTAAGATATTCATATTTTGCACAGTTTGGCCCTTACAGAAGTAATCAGAGGTTGGAGAGATCTTGTAATTGGTTGGCCCAGCCACTTATTTTGGTCCATAGTTCAGCCTCCTCAGAAATATTTTCAGCTCCCTGTGCCTCTGCTGTTTTGACCTGAAACATCTTTCCAGAAGCCTCACAGATAGGCAGTAGTCCTCATAGCAGCTTCTGGTGATGTGAGCTCACAGTGCTAACAGCATTCATGTAAAGATACTGATAATTGTTTGTTGTTCTTTGTAATCCATCTATCAGTGTGTGTATGTGGGTGGGTGGAGTGAGGTGGAAGGCAGCCCTGGGAGTTTGGATCTCTGTGAGGATGTCAAAACATCTATTCCCTTTATGTTTGTCAGGAAGTGATTAGAGTGCTAAATCAAACTGAAACAAGAACAAAATAATACTTTAAAGATATGCCTAAGAATTTTTACTTTGATGTTTTAATATAAAAATCACCTTCCAGAGATTTTTTAGGTATTTGGTAGTAGAGATTTCTGATGGAACTAGAAAGAGATTGATAATAATTAAAAGACGAAATCTAGCAGCATCCTTCTTTTTATATTTACCACTTAACTTTGTACTTAAGCAACTTTCAAAAGATGATTTTGTTTCAAATTTGGAAAGACTGTTTATATTCATTTCTGGATTTATACGGTTTTTTGAAATGGCCTCTAGATTCTTATTAAACTTATGTTTAGAATTAAGGCTGAGATGTTGCTGGTTATAATAAGCTAGTTTCATCATTTTTATTTTGATCAGGTAGGTTGGTGGAGATGGTTAATAGTAGAAATGGAAGGTGCAAAATATTACTCTTAGCTGATAGTGATGAGATGGGAAATGAGATCTGTGTATTTTGTGCCAGTGTTCATCAGGCTTTGAGTAAGGATCCTATTTTGATGTCTGAATAGTAAGCATAGTGAAAATGCTGTGTTGAGTTTTTGTATTAGAATATCCAGATTTGTAAATCTTCTCCAAATCCTGCCCCATCGGATATTTTTTACCTTTTATAATCACCAATTGCTAAGGATGTTAAGTTTTCTGTATAGAGGTTATGGATTTAAAAAATATTTTAGATACTTAAAATATTTCTTTTCTGCGTGTTTTTTGGAGATATTTCTAAAACGCTGTATACTTTTTTTTTCCTCTTTTTCCCCTCATCTCACCACCTTTGCTGAATAAATTGATGCTACTAGCTTTCTGTCAAAGAATGGCAGTGGAAAACATCTCTAGGACACAGAGAAATAGGCGACAAACTTCTATTTCCCATACACTCTTTAATTTTAAAAAATAATTCAAAACATGTTATTTAGTTCTTTGGGGTGTCTCACTGTGTGAATACTTTCTGAATTGATTAATTCAAGACTTTTCATTGCTATTATTGATATCTGCTAAGAACACAGAACTGGAATTATAATTTGGTGCTCCTCTGCCTTGGTATTCCTGGTCTTATACTAAGTGAAGCCCATCTTAATTGGGACTGAATTGCAGCGTTACATTTTTAGTGATCAGTGAATGGATTAAAGCAATGATGAAGGAAGCAGGGATCTCTAACACTGTTTTGTGAAAGGTGAAACTGAAATCCAGGTGGCTGGCTGTCCAAGGGCATGTGACTGCTAAGTTGTGGAACTGAGTGGGACCACGGCTTCCAGTTTCTTGTCTGGGACTCTTTCTATTAAGTTTAACCCACGTGAAGAAGAATTGATGTCTGAGTGGAAGTTGCATAGACTATTCATTCAGAAACTCAGACTCTTCCTGATCTGCTCTTTATTTTTTTATTACTTATGTAATTATTTGCTTTTTTTGTTGGTTTCTTTGAATCTCTTTTGTTATAGTTATGATGGACCCATGTCTGTGTAATAATATTCTCTGTTGGAGGCGCTTTTTATAAATTAATGAGAGAATGTTGTGAATCATTTTAGTAATGTGTTAAAAGCATCAGAAGCATTTGTTGCTATGAGAGTTGACATCAGTTGGTTGCATGGTGTAGCAGAAAGTGGTCTCTAGAATTCCGTTTTAAAATGAAATGACTCTTAACTTACTGCCAGCATAGTCTTCAAGTACAGAGATTAACAGACCTGGGCTTAAATCTGTTAAAAACAATATATTTTTTCTCTCTCCCACCTTGCCTTATTTCCTTCAACTATTTACTGTATAGGTATTTAGTACAATGAATCTCTACATTTGTTTCTATTTTACAATATAAATTTAGGCAAGAATCATCTTGTTATGTGGTGGTCAGTATGTCATAGTCTTATGTTTGTACATGTGAACATATTTCAAGATAATGAAATTTGGATTCTTTTGGAAGACTTTTAGACATGTGCAGTAGTTTAGCTAGATCTGTGAATTATTTAGACTTGAATCAGTTTAGTGAGAAAAAGCTTGCTATACCTTCATTACATAATTTCAACTTTTTTTAAAAAAAATTCACATATACATTTCTGTGTATATATCTCATCCAAACCCAATATGTTTCAGCAAATCATCAAGAGGTAACATAGTAAAGAACTTCCTTTTTCCTGGAATAAATAAGCAAATACTATAACTAGACAGTGGTTGGGTGGAGAATAGAAGATAGTAGTTACAAGTTTCAATTTTCTGGTTTGTTAAACTGTGACAAGTATAATAAAAATTAATTGGTGGGCTATAATGCAATTATTTGTATAGTCACAATTTTACTTTAGGAAAAAATAAGACTAAGACTAACGTTGCCTTCCTTTTATCTACCAAGAAGACTATTGGGATATAATTAAATTATATGTATTTGCATAATATAAATATAAATTTATGCAAAGTTGAGTTTAGGAAAGTTAGAAAAATGGACTTGTAGAGAGTACCTTTATTCAGGTGAATGATTGCTGAGTTACAGCCCAGAACTTTTTTGTGATTTTTGCTTTTCTTTGTGCTCTGCTTTTAGCTTTTTCCTCACCATGTGCATCAGTATGGGTTTCATGGTGTGTGTGGTATAAGACATACGTCAGGTGTAATAATGTGGTAAAGATAAACCAAGGGAAAAAAAATCAACACTGGTTCATTGCAAAGATAGGAATATAAAAGTAAACATAGAAAGTAAAGATAAAAGTTATCCCAAATTATGGCATAAGTATGCAAAAATATTTTATATTGATCCCTGCAAGCCATGTGTAAATCGAGATAGCTATTCTAATTCTTCTGTAAATAGGTACCTACAGCCAACTTGGTATCCTCAGAGAAGTGTCCCTCCTTTCTGCATCCCTTGCATTTCATCCCACATCCTGTCTCTTGTAGGTAACTAACTTCAGTGCCATCCCACATCCTACCTCTTGTAGGTAACTAACTTCAGTGCTTCCTTGTTGATTTTCCCTTTGTTTATTTTTGTGATAAGAAGATACATATAGTAGATTTTTTCCATTATTACATGTATGTATAATTTTTAAAAATTTCGCTTTCATAGATATATCATATGAAAGGGATTTTGTTTTATTTTAAAGTTTAAAAAATGCGTGAGTCTATTATTATTTTTCACTGTTGCACACTGCTCTTGTGTGTGAGAACGATAGTTTATTTGACCAGTCTCTTGCATTTGGACATTTAGATAGATTCCAATATTTTGCAATTACACATAATCCTTTAATGAATAACCTTGTGCATATTATTTTCCCATTGTTTGAGATATATCTTAAGGGTAAATTCCTAGAAGTGGGATTACTGAGTCAAAGGGAAAATACTCATGTCCTTTTGTTAGACATTGCCACATTCCCCTCTATGTACCATTTTGCATTCCCACCAGCAATATGTGAGAGTGCCAATTTTTTTCACAGCCTTCGCAACAGAGTATACATGCTTTCAAAGGTAAGCAAAGCTGGACACACACTAATTAAACTGGTAAGAACAGATTTTAGTTAGTAATATTGCAATAGGGAAGAGAGTCTAGCAGAACTCAAGTTCTATTTGTGCAGAGGTGACTGGACATTTTAAAGGGAGTGTGAGGGAATAGAGAAGGGTGTGAGTGCGGGCTCAGTGGAGTCAGGAAGTGAAAAATTGCAAGAAACTAGAAGGGGGTGGTTGGTCCATGTGAAACCCAACTGGATTTGCTAATTGTGGCTTATCAAGTTAGGCTCCCACCCTCCCTTAGAGCCTGGGAGACAGGGCCCTGTCTTTAAGTGTTAGCTGGATCAAACAGTAAATTCTTTTGGCAGCCTTGAATTTTCTCAGGCAAGCAATTTAAAGGGGGCTAGAGTCATTCGAAGGATGCTGCCTTGAGCTGCTAGAAACTGTATTAGTGTTTTGTTCAAATCTTTATAGGCCAAGGTTGAGGCCTAGTGGAGAAGAGAGCTCAGAGGAGCCTGGCTGGAGTTTGGTCAAGGACAGAATCTTTGTCAGTGGTCAGCTTTACAATTTTCACCAATCTGTTGGGTGGGTGAGAATTAGTATGTCAATAGTTTTAATTTACATTTGTCTCACTGCAGTGAAGTTGAACATGTTTTCCTATGTTTAAGGGCTATTTTTGTATCTCTATTTGTGATGTGTGTTTCTGCCTTCTTCTCATTTTTCTGTATGATTTTTGGTCTTCCCCTACCCTCACCCTCAAACTTTTAAGGGTTCTTTATAAGATGGGATATTAGCTCTTTATTGTGATATGTTGTGAATATCTTTTCAAGTTTGTCTTTTGACTTTGCTTATGGTATTTTTTTTGCCATGCAAGTTCTTTTTTAATTTTTATATAGTAAAGTTTATCAAATTTTACCTTTATTACCTCTGAATTTTGAATCATCATTCAAAAGACTTTCCCTCTGCCAAAGTGAGAGAAGAATTAACCTGTGTGTTCTTTTAGGGCTAGTATAGTTTTAGTTTTTTACATTTAGATCCCTTATTCATTTGGTGTTCATTCTTGGGTGTGGTGTGAGGAATGAGTCTAATTTTGTTTTTGTCTGACTGACTATCTAGTCCCAACACTATTTATGAAAAAGACTATCTTCACCTAAGGGATGTGAGGTGCTAGCTTTATATTAGATTTTTATATGAGGCTGGATCTATTTCTGCACTCTTTTGTATTGGTATTTCAGTAATTCATAGATAAAGTTAGGCAGAACTGACATCTTGATGATGTTGAGACATTGCAACTAAGAATAAGGGATATCTCCATTTTTCACGTCTACTTCATGTCTTCCAGTTTTCTTGATAGACTTTTGAATCATTTCTTGTTAAGTTTATTCCCCCCAAAATTATATTTCTTGTTATTATAAATGGAGAATTCTCATTCAGTGTGTCTTCTAAATGGTTATTATTTGCGTATATGAATACTGTTGTTTTTTGCTTATTAACTTTATAACCTGCTACCTTGCAGGATTCTTTTATTGTTCGAGTTAGTTAGCTTTACCACTGATTCTCCAGGAATTTCCAGGTGTATTACTATTATGTCATTTGTAGATAGAAATAGTTGTATTTCTTCTTTTCCTGTTCTTTCGTGTCTCATTGGCTTCCTTAGTCTAGCCGTAAATAGTGCAGACAGTGGGCACCCTCGTCTTCTTCCTGACACAGTGGCTGTGCCTTCGAGTTTCCTCATTTAAGGAAATAGCCGTCCATTGTTTATTTTCTCATGAGTTGTTATTAGGAATGGCTGTTGACTGTTTCAGAAGTTTTCTTTAGTATCTATTGGGATAATCAAATGGTTTTTCTCCTTAGACCTATTAATATGGCAGATTACATGAATAGATTTTTATAAGGTTGAACTATGCCACCATTCTTGGCATAAACCCCACTTGGACAACCTGACTCCAGAGCTTAACAACTCCTTTATTTTACTACTTCCTCATGAGTTTCCGAGGTTTGGCATGCTTACACAAAAGTGTGCTAAGTATACAAATTAGTGTTTTTATTAAGTGCTAGATGAATGTATGAGTAAATGAGTTTAGAAGAGGGAGAGGCCATTATGGAGATAAAAAGCTCTTTGAAAGGGAGCCGATTCCTAGCAGTTGTGGTATCCTGCGCAGCCATCACACTGTGCCTATATGGTTGTATACCTTGTTTCTCCTCCTAGCTATTTACCTCGGAGCGCACACACCAACCAGAGTCTGCAGCTTTTGGTGTTTGTTAGCATGATCAGTTGTGGTGAATTGATTACCAAGTGCAGAAATGCTAGGAAATCCTCAAATGATGGAGCAAAGGCTGCATTATAACACATCGGAAACCTGCAAAATAGCATGGAGATATCACTACCTGCAAGAAAAAAAGGCAGAATGACAAATGATAGTTTTTACAAAGAATAGAGTGGGGGAGGCAAAATCCGTGCATTTCCATTAGGGAGAAGATTAGGGACCACATATTGTTTCATAGCCATGTTATATAAAAAATTATTTTAAAATGTTATTGTCAGATATGAAATAACTGTATCCATGTTATTTAAAGGATTTAGTGTTTATCAAAGGTGTTTACTTAATTTATACAAATGACATAACTGAATTGTAAATCTGGCCTCTTTTTTATAAGTTGTGACTCAGGTCCTAGGATGAATACACAGCTGTGCATGCATGCTAAGAAGCGTGTCTTTGAAAAAATACATTTGGGGAAGTCTACACTGTTGTTTATGGGAACACTTGCCAATTCAATAATTATTTGTAGACTTTTTGATTCTCTGACTATAATTTGATAATTAGTATATGGACTGATATCCCTGATGACTACTAAAAGCCATGTTGAAATGAGAATTACTTGAACAAAATTTTCTTGCCATTGAATTTTCTCTTTAGATATGTCAGGAGAAGAAATTTTCTTAATTATCTCTAATTTTTGAATGAATTTGATTAATAACATACAATTTTATTTGTATTAACTTTACGTGTTAAAGTAAATGTAATATTTGAAAGTTGGCTCTTGTCATTTTCTTCAGCACGTTACACCAGACAGCTATATTCCATGCCTTGCTGACCTGTGCAAAGCACTGTGGGAGGTTATGCTCAGCTATTACAGGACTATGGAATGGCATGAAAAGCATGACAATGAGGATACTACCTCTGCTTCTGGTAGGAAATTACTTTGAAATCTTTTTTTAATTTAATTATAAATATGCTATATTTTTGGAGTAAGGAGAGAAAAAGCACTAGCCATTCTTATAGAATTTCAGGGACTATAGTGACCATATTAGGTTAAATGTTCAAAGAAAGTGATTCAGCTACTATAAAAGCTCCATTACTTTTGGGGATTAGCTGGGTCAAAGGAGTTCTGAAGTGGCAGATATTACCTGTTTCCCGGAATATGTGCTGATAGCTTTCAGACTGGATTATTAAGAAAGGGCTTTTAAAAAAAAATATGTATTAATAGTTGTAAACTAGGTAAGACAATGGTCTGTCCACATTTTCTGTAAAATTAATGCTGAATATTCAATATTAAACCTATTTTGCTAAGTTTCAAGTTATACTAATGAAGCTAGAGTCTAAGAATTAATAATTATGTTGATACTTTTCTTTCTGAAAATTTAGCAGGACTTAAAATTTCATAAAAAATGATATTTTAAAATATTTGTCTTTGAATGGAAAATGCAACTCTGACTATGGTATAGCCAGCTAAATAAAGAACAAATCTTTGAGAAATTGTATTTATGAAGCATTATATTTAAATTACTTCACTTGCATAATTATGTATCATAAATGATTATCCTTGAACAATAACTAAGATTAAGTATTCAAAATACTTTAAAAAGTAATAAATGATTTTATGAGCATTTTGTTTAATATGGGCAAAATAAACTACACTGTACACTTTTTTTGTACTACATAAAATTTAATGTAGCTAGTTAATCAAGTTTATTTTAGTAGCTTCTAATTTCTGAGCTTCCTGATTTCTGTGTTTGGTTGGAGGATCACCGAAATCTTACCATTTGATTAAACATACGATTTTGGTAGTATAGAAGACATAAGTGTAATATTTGTCTTGACTCATAAGAAGTTCCTAAATATAGATAGCAATAAAGAAGAGAGGAAAATTCTGTGGAAGTATTTTCATCCTTTTAGAAATATTGTTTGGAGAAGGGAATGTACAACTGAAAGGATCTCTCGAGTTCCTCTGCTGTAGCTCTGTAGTTATGACTACTGGTATCCTAACACTTTACCATTCTCAAATCAAACTCGAAAGCTGTAGTTGAGGTGCTCTGCCCTGAGCTTCTGGGGCCCTAAGAGCCAGACCATACAGATAAGGCTGAAGCTATAGGAGTGGTCATACGTACATTACGCATGTATCTGGGACCTGTCCTATGCTAGGGCTTTGGATGGCTCCCAGTGGACACCCTGCTAACCTAACTGTGGACACACTGTTCCACACAGTTTATAAGCAGAAAGCCATACTCCTGTTAATATAAATGTATATGTGTCTTTTCAGTTACTTTTAGAGGGATATTTGTTTTGAAGCAGGTCATTGATTTGACCTGTTGAACTGGACATTGTTGATTGTCTGGAATGGATAAAACTATTCTGTATTGTGAAAAATATAAAATGTATACATCATTACCCCACTGCATGAGCAATTCTGCAATCTGTACTGTTGTTAACATGCATAGTAATTAATAATTGTGTTAATTGGTCCTGCAGTGCCCTGGTAGTAGGCAGTGAATGGGTCATTGAGAACCTGGTCCCTGGGATCACACTTCCCAAGCTGCAGTCCCACCCAGCTCCAATCATATATGAGCTGAGTGGTCTTCTGTGTAAAGCACTTAATATTTCAGGGTCTAAGTTTATCTGTCTTACCAAATGGATTTAATCCTAATACCTATTTTTTGACATTGTTTTGGCTGTATAAATATTGAATGTATTTTCTATATTTTACATAGGCTTACTATACGTGAGAGTCCAAGTGAATTTTTTAGGAAAACAAAAATGTTGCAAAGCAAATCTAAAAACATATACCATCTTTTATTTTCAGAAGGGAGTAATATGATGGGTACTGAAGAAACTGATTTTGATCGTGGCTACATAAAAAAGAAATTAGAACATGGACTTACACGAATATGGCAGGTTTGGTTTTTTTTTTTTAATTATTTTTTACAAAAGCAATAGAAACTTTCATTTCTACGTTGTTTTAGAAATTCTGTGTTTAAATTTTCTGTATTTATTTGTATTTCTTGCATATTTAATCATCTTAATTTTTCTTTGGAATAAATCTATCATTTATTTTAATTTCTATGATTTAGTTGACAATTATAGTTGATTATAAATGGCAGTAGAAAAGTCTTTTATTTTGAAAATCTCCATTGAAGATACTTATATTTTCCTTGATTATGGTTTTTAGTGTTCTACCAAGTTTATGTTTTCATTAAGAAATTGCTTTCTGATCAAGATATTCTATCTTTATTTTATTTCTGTTTTCTTTCTATTAAATTTTAAAGTAAATTAAATGGATAACTAAATAGTTGACATACTTGGGTTGGAATCTAATATAGAATGAAGAATTTTTTCTAAGTCAATGATTTTTGTGCCTTGAGGGAATCGTTCACATTTATTGGCTGAATGTTTCTTCTTAAGGTTTTATTTTGCAGTTTAGTAGCTCAATTGTCATTATTATGTATTAAATTTGTTAACTTGTTAAAACTTGTTACTTCCTAGATAAAAGTGTAATTTCTTTGAAGATAACTGTTTTTTTCCTTGGACTTCTTTGAAACTTAGAAGACTATAGACCCTTTGACCATGTTACAGTCTTTTAAAATGTATTTTTAATTTTTCTAGTGAGGCCGATTTTTAGTTTGACCATCTTTCATAGGGTTTCTTTTGAAAAAATTGCTTAGGTAAATATATACTGAAACATAAATTTTCTTAAGAATCACGTAGCAGTTATAATTTAGTGCTTGTCTAACTTTTGATAACTTTATGTTGGATATGTTATTTGAATTTTTACTTTAATATTTAAAATATATTCATGTGATGGTTATAAGAGCTTTGACTTCTACGTTTTCTGATATGCCCGTATTAACGTAATTTTTAATTTACAATTAATTGTGAATTTGGTCTGACTTTTTCCGATTATTATATATAATGGGAAGGGAAATCTCATACTCACTGAATATATATCCAGGGTCAGATATGAGTTATTTTTGAATTAGTCTCCTAATAGACTCTTATTGTACTTAGTTGAAATTGTAGAATCCATAGATTTTTCTGATAATTCAGTGTACTTTGGAATATTGACTTGGCATTTTATATAGTTTCCATTTAGTCTGGCAACCTGATGTCATTCCTGATATAGAAAACTCTATTAAATATATGACTGGTAAAGCTATTCTCGTTTAAGCATTTGGCCAATTTAATAGACATCATCATTCTTTTGAGTTTAGATTATTATGTTGTAGGTTTTAAGCTTTAGAATATCTTCATCTCCACCACCCCTAAGTCCAGTTCTTCACCTCCAGCCCCAGTTCTCAAGCAGCTATGGAAGAGGACTTTGCATATTTTAGGAACTCATTGAATGTTTGTTAAATTGAAATTACAAGGCAATCGAAAAAAGCAAAAGCTCTGAAAAACAAGTTTTTTGCTAACAGTTAGCAGGCAAAACTTGACCTAAATTGAATTCATTTGGCAGCAGAACCTGACCAGTATTAGGCTTTTTATAGTATTTATTTATATCATTAGAGTGAATATTCATATGTTGCAAGAATATTAATGTGTTTTATCTTGAGATACTGCCCCAGACTTCATCAGGGGTGTTATATAATATATGCTATATGTGCCATAATCCATTTCTAACATCTGAAATCTCAAATTGCAAAGCATAAGTGAGCATGTGACAATTTGGAGACATCGTAAATTTATTAGTTATAGAAAATGATAAAAGCATAAGAAGATACTTAAACTTTCTGACATAAGAAGATATTTAAACTTTCTGACATAAAACTAAAGTCAAAGTCATAATCATCGTGGTTTTTGATATGAAAAGTTTTTAGAATGTTGTGGCAAATTTCCCATGCATTTGGACTCAACCAGAATCATCTAAGAAAGATTATCTTCTAAGAAAAATGGCTGTATCAGTCCTACTGTGTGGAGCAGACACTGTTCGTGGATTTGAGAACATGGTAGTGAACCCATTGTCCTTGACCTCATGGAGCTTACACATCTACAACATATAAAAGTTTTAGTCTTCCAAGATTTTCTTTTTCATCTTTAAATATTTGATATGTGAGAAATGACATTTAAAAGTACTTGTTAATTTCTTTTTATTTTAGAGAATTAGAGTTGTAATATTTCTACTTATTGTGAATTTGAGATTTTCTTTTCATCCGAGTATCCCACCCACTTTGAAAATTCTTTGGGAAGATAGAGGAACCTAGGTTGTCAATTTGCTCACATCTCAACTGGTGCTTCCACTCAGCACCTTACGATTCTCACACGGAGAAGAATGACCGTTCCACAGCTGCCCGGAAGCTGCATGCCTTCCAGCCAGCCTCAGTTCTCAATGGCCTGAGGGAAAAAAAATGGGTTTGCAGTAATTTCTCTAGCAGATAAGTACCAGAGGGCCACCCTTTGGAATCTGCTGAGAGTTAACTGTGGCCACCTCATTCTTTTTCAGTGAATATGTTCATTTGTTAGGCCACCTGGGCAAGCCATCCATGTCCCCAGTTGACATGGAAGTCAAGAAGTGACTTAAGAACAGTCAGACCAGCCATTAAAGCAAGTCTTAGGCTGCTTTGAAGTCAGGGAGGGATGTGGCCCAAAGCCGAAACGAAAGGTCCCAGAGCATGTGCTTGTGCGGCCAGTCACAGGATCCAAAACAGGAGAGCTAAAGCCTCATTGATTTTATTTCCAAAGATTTGTAAACCTTTTGAGTTCAGTACATTCTTATCAAGCATTTCTTTTTCTAATACTTAATATTTAAACCAGTAAATCCTTAAAAGGAAATTTAATCAAGGTATTTTGGATTGATAGCAAAGAAAGAGATCATCAGAAAATTGGTTTGTCAGAAATAGCTGACATCCAAGAAAGCTTTTTAAGCAACTTTTTTTTCTTTTTCTTTCTTTCTTCCTCCTCCTCCTCCTCCTCCTCCTCCTCCTCCTCCTCCTTCTTTTTCTTCTAAACAAATAGGAAGCTGTTTTGCTAGCTCTTTCAAGTCAAATCTCCTCAAATTGTACTTTTAGTTTGGAAATCCAAAGTTATGGTTTGATGTGGATTTCATTCCTCCATAGCTCACCACCTTGTTTGAAAGTACATAGAATGATGCCTGATTGAGAAATTCCAGGTTTGGGAAACTGCTGCCTCCCCTCTTTTTAATTAGTTATTTTTCTATAAGTACAAATACTCTGTTAATCCACTGTGGAACACAGAATGAGGATTTTCCCAGAACAGGCAAAATGAAAACTTCCAAAATTTGACTCAGTACAGTCCTAGGTTTTTAAGTCTCCATGTTATACTAAGAGAAAAAAAATTCTTTAGTGCTTTAAAAGTTAATAATTAGCATTGGCCCCCTGGGTAGTTGGCATTCATCTGTAAGGATGGCATGTAGATTGGACATTCTGAAAACTAATAAACAGTTGTTTTCAATAAATAAAAATAAATAAATAAATATTCTTTGGGCATTTGAGAACTAACCCTGTATTTCTTCTTTTTGTGTGGAATTAGATTTTATATGTATATTAAAGAAAGCTTATTATTAATTGTATTATTCTAATCTATATCCTTATTTGTTTTTTGTTTTCTTGGTCTGTGCAATTCTGAGGGAGGAGGTTTAATCTTCCAGAATGATTGAGTTTGTCACTTTTATTTCTAATAGCTTTTGCTTTGTTATACTTGGATGCTATGTTGATTGATGCTGCAATGCTAATAACCACTTTACTTACCTTCTTTGTACATAATTCCCTTCATTAATTAAAAAAAACAAGCAACTCTTTTGTCCTGAGGCATTTTTGCCATGAATTCTAATTGATTTTATTATTACTATTGCTGTGTTTATTTTGTTCATATTTTCTGGTAAATCTTTGACCATCCCTTTATTTTAAATGTTTTTGGATCAGGTTGTAGTTGTGTCTCCTGTACATGTAAACATTTTTTTTCAAGAGAGAGACTATCTTTTATTTGAACCTGTTTATATTTTTATTAGTGTTTTAATTCATATTTCTAATTGTAAGAGAAGTTAAACATTTAAAAGTCTTAATTATTGATTTGTGAATTATTTGCTTATGTGTTTTGCTTATAGGTTCTAAATAATTTATATGATAATGATAATTCTTTGTATATCATTTGTCTATTTTCACTTATACTTTCAATATGCAGATGGTTAATATTACGAGGTCAAACTATTGACCCTTGTTCTTTGTGACTTATGTTACATTTATTCTTAAAATGTTCTTTCCTGTGTAAAACTCAGGTGGATACTTGTAATTATAAATATATTTATCTAAACTTTGTATTAATTGCTATATCTCTAATACTTAGAGTACTGCCTAGAAAACTTAATAGCTAAAAGTATTTTTCTTTTTGGAATTAATTTTTAATCTTTTGAAAACATATAAAAACATATGTATTTAATCTATTTTATATTCCTTTTAACATGTAATATAAAGAGAGGACACCCCCTCAACCCACCAAAATCTAGTCAGTTTTTCCTTCACTACTTTTGGATAATCTTTTTCTTCTTTCTTTATGTGTGACGCCTCTTTGTAGGCAAGGTGCAGTGAAAAGAGAAGACTTTCAAGACAAACCTGGATTCAAGTGTTAGCTTTGTCATTCATTTAAATTTCTCTTCCCTTAGCAGAATTAATATATGCTTGCTCCACAGGGCTGTGGTAGGATTAACGATTATATGTAAAGTTTTTATCCAATGCTTGAAACAAAGTTAACAATGAGAAAAACAGCGGTTTTTACTGCTGTTTATTAAGCTCTAGTATGTATACATAAGTGCTATTTCTGAGTTATTTGTCCTGTTACGTTGATTTCTCTGTAGATTGCTAGCATTCTTTTTTATTATTATTAGTTTTTAATATATTTAATACAGGTAGTATAAGTCCTCCAATATTACACTAAACTTTTACTCCATCTTTTCAAAGCTTTATTTTTTAAAAAGCAGTTATTGCCAGTTTATTATTTCTGGTGAATTTTGGAATGGTTATTTGGAAGAAAAGTTTTGGTTGTGAATTTGGTTAGAATTTCATTGAACCTCTACATTAATTTGGAAAAATTGACATCTTTGCACTATATAGTCACCATCCTGTTCCTTGATTCTCAATTTACTGAAATTTCTCTTGTATCCCATTAGAGTTGTTAGTTCTCTTATAGGTCTGATATTCCTTATTAAAGTTATGTCTAAGTATAGTATATTTTAAATGGAATCTCTTCATTTTAAAGTGCTAAGAAGTTACACATGAAAACTCAATTTTTCTACATTATGTTTTATATAATCACATAGTTATCTTGTTAAATCTGATTATTTTTGAATTGATTATTGGGGGAGTTTCTAGCCTACGAAGCCATGCATAAATAACAATGATTTTTATCTTCATATCCTGTATGAGGATATAATTCTTATCTCACACATGTGGTGTCTGTATTAACAGTGATGATCATGACCGTTACTATATTATGTCTGATTCATGGATTTGTCTCTGTGATGTTGGCTATTGGCCTAAGTAGATATTCTTTATCAAGTTAAGAATGTATTCTTGTCTCATTTTAATGTGTAACTATAGAATAAATGTTTCTAAGAACTTCTTTTCTAAATTTTGAGTTTACTTGAAATTTTTTTGTTTTACAGGATGTTCAACTAAAAGTAAAAACCTACTTGCTTGGAACTGATTTGTCTATATTCAAATATGATGACTTCATCTTCGTTTTGGATATAATCAGCAGGTAGTGTTTGAGATCTTGTCTTATTCTTTAATTTGATTCATTCAACCATGATGGTCAAAGAAATGAATCAGTGAGTTATCATCTCATATGACTTTTTCATGGAAATGAAGATAATTGAAAATTCATAATTTAATTTCTGCTGGGTTTGTGTTTAAATATTTCTGCCCTTTGGATGTTTATAAACCATAATGGATTTGTGATCTTTAGAATTTCTTCAAACATCCAAACTTTATGATCTGTTATCTTTGAGAAAGATGATCTTGACTTCTTTTTTGCTATAATAAGAATGTTGCTGAAATTTATATAAATCTTTTTATCCAAAAAGGTTGATGCAAGTTGGAGAAGAATTTTGTGGTAGCAAGTCTGAAGTTTTGCAAGAGTCTATTAGAAAACAAAGTGTCAATTATTTTAAGAACTACCATAGGTAAGAACTCCAATAAAATAGGAACAGACTTATTTAGGTGCTGAGAATACTTTTGTCTAATGCTTTAGCACTAATTGCTTTAAAACAATTACTTTTGAATTTGAAAGAATATGTTCTTTATAGCTCTTTTTAGTATGGTTAAGGATTTTTCAGTAAAAATCTTATAAAATATTCTCATTACATGACAATTATTCATTGTCAATTTTAATATATTCTTTGTCTTGAGTGTCTGAAAATATCGAACTAAATATTGCACTGATTTCTATACAGATAAAAAAATGATTGTTACATCAGGGTTCACTAAAAGGAATTGGCCACTGTTGTATGCCTGCATGTATCGGTGTGAGCTAGTAAGGAAGTTAAATCCGTAGAGGCATCACTCAGTGAGGGGAGTGTGTAAGGCTTCTAGAGAAGAGGGCGTGATATTCAGAATCTTGCTACAAAGCCAAGATTATGTACTGCATTGCTTTGCGAAACAATTACTACTAACTTTAAAAGGATTTCCGGAGTAGAGGAAGGTGGGAAGTAATGTTCATATAGCAATGTGATTGTATGCTTAAAGCAGCATTAAATTGAGAGAGCTAACATTTACTAGACCTTTCTTGATAGAAGCTGGACCCTGTGCTGTATCCCTTACATACGTTTTATCATTTGAATTGAGTTCTATCTTAATGTTTTACTTTTTCTTTTTTGATTAAAGCTTATTGGGGTGACAACTGTTAGTAAAGTTACATAGATTTCAGGTGTACAATTCTGTATTACATCATCTATAAATCCCATTGTGTGTTCACCACCCAGAGTCAGTTCTCTTTCCATCACCATATATTTGATCCCCTTTACCCTCATCTACCACCCTCCTCCCCCCTTACCCTCTGGTAACCACTAAACTATTGTCTGTGTCTATGAGTTTTTGTTTCATTTGTTTGTTGTGTTCTTTTGTTGTTTTCAGTTTTATATACCACATGTCAGTGAAATCATATGATTCTTAACTTTTTCTGTGTGACTTATTTTGCTTAGCATAATAATCTCAAGATCCATCCATGTTGTCGCAAATGGCACTATTTCATCTTTTCTTATGGAATAAAATAGTATTCCATTGTATATATATATACCACATCTTCTTTATCCAATCATCTGTCAAAGGACCCTTGGGTTATTTCCATGTCTTGGCCACCATAAATAAAGCTTCATTGAACATTGGAGCCCATATATGGAAAGAGGCTTTTTAATCACATGGAAAAGAATAAGGAACTATTATGGATCCAGAAACCTCACTTGCTGTGTTAGAAGGAAGGCATGCCAGATGTCCATTTCCCAAAGATGGCTTTATATCCAGCAGGAAAACTGGGAGACCTTTTGGTGTTCCAGATGTGCGTAATGCAAAAACTGACTTATTTAATGGTCTCCATTCTGTATTCTGTATTGTCATCTGTGGTAACCGGGCATGGGCATTTCTAGACTCGAACCATGATGGAGATTCCTCACAAAATTTCTCCGTGATGAAATTAGAGAATATGGAAATGAATTACTAAATGTTCCCCAAACTCAACATTTTAATGAACTTCTCCTGGAAACATTTGTGAAACTTGTTTCCCAGTGGAGATGCTGTACTGTATTGTTAGAAGAAGAGCTGGACTGGGAGATTGTAGACTTGGATTCTTATCCCACTTTTGCTGCTCGTCAGCTCTCTGACATTGGACAAATCATTTGACCCGTCTGGGCTATGATTCCATCAACTGTAAAATGCTGTGGCTGGACTAAATGGTCTCTGTAAGTGTTGCCTATAGATTTTTGCCCTTTTTTCTTGCTGCACTTGTAAACAATTGAATAGGTTAAAAGTTAAGATTTAATATTTTTTTTAAGTACTCTTTTTTTCACAGTGTTTCCCCAACCATCAGCGTGTTTTGAAGTGCACCTGTTTCTTTATAAAGCAAGATAAATTTGAGTTTAGAAATGATGCCAGTGTGCATATATTAAATCAATGAAAGTCATTACATTAGCCAGTGATGAATCTACATCTCCGAAATTCTAATTTAATATTCCCGTCATCAAATCATACATAAATACTGAAAAACAGTGTGCAATGTGGTAAAATATAGATCAGGTGCTTTAATTTTGTTAATAAAAGTATTTAAACATGTTTATACTTTGTTTCATGATCCTCCACTGCCAAATAGAGATCTTGAGAATGAAGAAATGAACCAAGTTATTCTGACTTGGAATCTGTGTAGGTTATTGATTTGAAGATGTAGGCATAATAAAAAGGTAAAAATAGAAGCATTTTACTCTGGTGGAACATCTATTTATAAAGTATAGTCATGTTGCTTGTGGTACTTGTATTAAAGATTGCATGCCGTTATCTTTTTTTAGGGCAAAATTGTATGCACATGAGAGGTAGTACAGTCTCCATAATCTGAATTCTTACCTTTCAAAAATATAACTTTTATTTCCCCAAATTTCTTTATGTTTAAGTTCTAAGTTTGTGTATACCCAAAGCTATCATTCTGCCAGATGTTACAGAATTCCCCAAAACACAAATAATCTAAAGAGTAATGACATAGAACTTGTGTAGCAATGTATAATTGCCAAAACATTCTATTTAACAAGTGCATTTTATTTTGGAATTACTTTGATAATCAAAGTTTATAAAATGTTTTCAAGGATCCTAAAGGTGCCTTGATGCTAGAAGAAGGGAGAGGTCACTTATTCTTTTAGGGAGAAAGACTCCCCTTGCCTGAGTAAGAAAGGTTTATTCTTTAATTATCTTTAAAATGTGTGTTTCTAGGATCAAGTTTATTATCCATATACTTACCTTTGTTTTCTTTCTGGACCAAGTGATGTAATCATCTTTTCTATTTTGATTATTGGGCTTGACATCTTCTAGAACTGACCTCCATATTGCCCCTGTATATTCTCTGTCAAATAAGTTGTTTTGGTTAAGGCTTCCGAGGGAGGAGTAAATAAGTCAGCAATACTTCTAGTTGTTTTATATTAGATCTCAGAAAGCGATTTTTTTTAAGGAAAAAATAATTAACAAATCCAATAGCTTCAATTTGCAAGTGTCCAAGCATATGTTTTAGCTACCTTTTGTTGTGTAACAAGCTATCCTAAACTTACAGGTTTGAAACAATCGCCATTTTATCATGATTTCATGTATTCTGTGAGCCAGGAATTTAAGCTTGGATGAACTAAGAGATTCTTCTGCTGCTCATGGCATTGACTGAAGTGACTAAGTGTCCAGAGGATCCAATATGGCTTCCCTTGCCCCTTGGAGTTGCTGGCTAGAAGGATGTATACAGCTGGGTTTGTTAGTTAGAGTTCCTGCATGTGGCCTCCCCAGTGTGGTGATCTCAGGTGGTAGGACTTTTCATACAGCAGATGGCTATATGAACTAGCTTTCCAAGAGAACCAGGCAAAGGCTGCATGGCCTTTTCTGATAGGGGCTCAGAAGTCATGCATTCCTTCCACCAAATTCTATTGAATACAAGCATGTCATAAGTCTGGCCCAGATTCAAGAGGAGGAAAATTAGACTTTATTATCTTTTGATTGGGGAGTTGGTCAAGTCATGTTGTAGAAGAACATGTGTTGGGGATAGGAGATATCGTTGCAGTTCTCGGGAAAATAGAAATATTTTTAAAAAACAAATTATTTTTTGGACTTGGTGACAATAGCACCAATAAATCTATTCAATTTATTTATTTATTATATTTAAAAGATCTTACTGAAAATTAGATTGTGTAAAAGTCAAAATACTATTTTCCATGTCTAAACTATACAAGAGGGTTTAAATTTTGGAATTATAATGAGAACAAAAGGAACAATGTGTTCTCATAAGTGTACATCTTATGTTAGATTACTCACTTTACTATATTACTGCACACATACACAGCACGCAAGCGCACACACACATACACGATAATAGTGGGTAGACCAATATTCAACTTCTTAGCTTATACTATGTTATTGATTTCCAGTTTTCTTCCTACTGGTGAGGAGTTTGGAGCAGAGTGGGGTTATCAGTGGCCTGGGTTTCCACCTCTGTTGTGCTGCTCACTAGTTTTACTCCCTATGTGATATTAACCAAATTTTGTACTTCAAGCATCAAGTTCCTTCTCTTATAAATGTGAGAGGCTTATGTTGAATACTCTGCCTTCTTTAAACTCTGTGATTTTGTCATTCATTTTTGGAACCTACCTTTTATTGCCACAGTGTTTTATCAGGTTAAGTCAAAGATCTGAGTCTCCCACAAGTTCTAATTCGTTGATATTTTCCCTTTAACTTTCCTTTCAATCTTATATTTAAAATATGCCTCTTATATTTAAAATATAGGCCAAACGGCGTATAGTTTGGCCTTGTTTTGTTTTCTTTTTTGTTTTTAAATGTAGTCTGATGATTTTTGTCTTTTGGTTGAACTGTTCTTTTCCATTTCCATTTAATGTGTTTGTTGGCATGGTTGAATTTAAACTCATCATTGCTGTTTGAGTTCTAAAAGTGTAACTTTTTCATTTATGTTTTTATCTTCCTGCTTTCTTTTGGATTGATCATTTGTATTTTAAATTTTTATGTCATTTTTTTTCTCAGCTTTTAAAAATATGTTCTTTTAATGGTTACCATCAACATTTCGATATGCATTCCTGTTTTCCTATATAGTCAACCTAAGGTTATACTTCCAGAATTATGCAAGAACCAGCTTTGTAGCTGCCTTTACCTTCTTTTACCTTTTTAGTGTTTTTGTCACATACTTTTTATGTTATTTTCTATATTTTTATGTGTAGTTAAGCTTCTTCAGTCTGTAAGTGGGTATCTTTTATCACTGTGATAGTTTTATATTATTGTGTAATAGATTACCATGAATTTAGCAGCTTAAAGCAACACACACTTATTATCTCATAGTTCTATAGGTTAGATGTCTGGATCAGCTTGTCTGGGTTCTCAGCTTAGAGTCTCACACAAAGCCAAAATCAAGGTGTTAGCTTGGCTGGGCTCTTACCTGAAGACTTTGAGGGAGAGCCCACATCTGCACATTCAGGATGCTGGCAGGCTGCAGTTTCCTGTGTTTTAGGTCCTTATTTTTCATGCTAGCTGTCATCTTCTAGAAGCTGCTCTCCAGTCCTTATGCCTGAATCTTCTCCTTAAAAAAACAGCAATGGCACGCTGAAGTTTTCTCATGCTTTAATTCTTTCTGATTTCCTCTTCTGCAATCTCCAGAGGAGAAAAAAAACTCTTGCTTCAAAAGGGCTCCTTCAGTTACATTAGTTCCACCTTGATAAATCCCCATTTTGATTAACTCAAAGTCAGGTGATTTAGTAATCTTAATTACATCTTGCAAAATCCTTTTTTGCCATCTGTGGTAACATAATCATGGGTGTGATCATATTTAGTCCTGTGGACTGGGGCAGAGAATCTTGAGGGGGACATTTTAGAATCCTGCCTACCTCAATATTTTGTTTTTATAATAGCTTTATTGAGATGTAAATCACATACCAAAAATACCCCAAATGTACTCCTTTAAAGTGTATAATTCTACAACAACCATCACCACTATCTAATTTCAGAATATTTTTATCACTCCAAAAAGAAACCCTGTACCCATAGTCACTTTTCCCCACTTGCAGCTTCTGAAAATCATCTGCTTTTTGTCTCTATGTACTTGACTATTCTCAACATTTTTATAAATGGAATCATACATTATGTGGTCTTTTGCATTTGGCTTTCACTTAGCATGTTTTCACTGTCCATCCATGTTGTAGCAAATAACAGAATTTCATTCCTTTTTATGGCTGACTAATACTCCATGGTATAGCTATAGCATATTTTATTTATCCATTTTTCAGTTAATGGACATTTAGGTTGGCTTTTCTTTTGGGTTATTAAGAATAATGCTGTGAATGTTCATGTAAAAGTTGTTGCATAGAGTATGTTTTCAGTTCTTTAGGTATGTATCTAAGAGTGTATAGTAAGCTGAAAAGTGATTCTCCCCATTCTCCCATAGCCCCCACCACCGAAAAAAAAATCAAGTCCTAACACCTAGAAACTGTAAATGTTAATTTATTTGGAAGTGAGTCTCTCTAGATGTGAGTAAATTAATGATCTTGGATCATTTGGGTGGATTATCTTGGATCATCTGGGTGGGCCCTAAATGGCATTACAGTAAAGATGGAGACAGGGATTTGTCACCAACACAGAGGAAAAGACATACACATACACTTGCAGGAGAAAGTCATGTGAAGACAGAGGCAGACATTGTGGTGCTGTAGCCACAAGCCAAGGAATGGTGGCAACCACCAGAAGCCGGAGGAGGCAAGAGGAACAGATTCTCCCATAGTCCTCTGGAGAGTGGGCTCTCCTGACACCTTGATTTCAGCCTGGTGGTTTCAGACCTGTGGCCTCCAGAACTGTGAGAGAATACATTTCTATTGTTTTAAGTCACCCAGTTTGTGGTAATTTGTCACAGTAGCTGAAGGAAACCAATACAGAGTGGAACTGCTGGGTCATGTGGTAACTCTATGTTTAACATTTTGAGGAACTGCCACATTGTTTTCCAAAGTGGCTGCATCATTTTACATTTCTAGCAGCCCTGTATAGGCTTCTCATTTCTCCAAATCCTTGCTAACGCATGTTATTATCTGTTTCTTTGATTATAGCTGTCTTAGTGGGTGTGAAGTGGTATCTTATTATGGTTTGGATTTACATTTCCCCAATGAACGACGATGCTCAGCATCTTTTTATGTACTTACTGGTCAGTTATGTATCTTTGCAAAAATGTCTGTTCAAAGCTTTTGCCCATTTTTGAACTGGGTTATTTGACCTTTTATTATTGAACTGTAAGAGTTGTAAACTTTTATAGTTTTAGTTCTTACGTTAGGTCTGTGGCCCATGTTTGTTAATTTTTGTATATGGTGAAAGGTATGGGCACAATCACTTTTGGGAAATTTTTGATCATTACCTCTTCAAATATTACTTCTGCTCACTCTGTTCGTCCAATTGTATGCAGTCTAGGTGTTTTGACTTTGTCTCACATCTCTTATGATCTTTTGTTTCTTCCATTTCTTTTCAATTTGTGCTTCAGTTTGGATATTTTCTATTGGACTATCTTTGAGTTCATTAGTCCCATCTTCTTTTACTTATCCAATAAATTTTTAATTTGAGGTATTTTTCAGTTATAGAGTGTTTACTTGATTTTTTTTGGTTTATTATTGAAATTCTTTGAAATTCTCCTTTCTATTCATTTTTTATATCTCTTTATTTTGTTTAACTTAATTATTATAGTTATTTTAAAGTCCTGTCTGTTAACTCTAATGTTTGGAGCTATTTCTGCTTTTCACAGATTCATCAATTTATTGTCTCTTTATTTTTATAACCTGTGGATTTAAAAAACAAACATTCTAGAATTTGGTTTTAGTATGAGGCTTCTTGCAGGAATGGGAGTAGTAGGGCAGGAACTGGAGATTTAATGGACATTTGGGTTGTTTTTCCCTTTGACTTTTTTTTTTTTTGGTTATTGTTTTAGCTTTTTGGCCCTTTGTTTCTTGGGTTAACTGAAAGGAAGTATTTGTTTTTTGCAATTGTCCGTATAAGGTACTGATTATTCAGGATAGACATAAAAGCAATAACATTAAAGAAAGAAGAAATTAATATGACATAAGTGATTAGTGCAATGTTGGATATATAAGTGCCACACTTGCTAATTTAATTCCTTCTGTGAATTAAATGCTGTGTGGAGATAGGCACTGAACTAATAGATTTGGAGAGTGGTAATCATCCTGATATTATGGCTTAGTAAGCATGGTTAAGATCTATGCTGTATGTATAGCATAAAGTATTTATTAGTATTTATAATCTCATAAACTCTGTAAATATTTTCTCTGTTTTTTTTTGGGCATTGATATATGATTAGATGAGGATATTTTAAGTACATGAGTTGGTGAGTAGCTTTTAGTTTAAGGTCCTTATTAAGAATGTCATCATGTTCATTATTTTTGCAATATAGTAAAAAGTGTTCTGAATTTAGTAAATATGTGAGAGTTTTTTCTCTTTAAGGATGATAAGATATTGACTATAAGATAAATGTTTTTGTTTACATTGTTGTGAATGAGTTCTCAAAGTTATATTATGATCATGATGATAATTTTATAATTGTATTGTCATTTTCTTAATTCTTGTATACAGTGTACGTTTCTTCTTACTTTTTGGAATGTTTTGTTTTTGCTTGTCTGTTTTTTAAGAACACGGCTTGATGAACTGAGAATGTTTCTAGAGAATGAAACCTGGGAACTTTGTCCTGTTAAGTCAAATTTCAGCATCTTGCAACTTCATGTAAGTATTTAAGAGCAAATAAATCTTTTATTTAGTCATCTTTAAAAAATAATATGTGAGAGCATTTATAAAATAATTAAATTAAGGAATAGTGCCTTTCCTTCCTTTCTGAAAAGTGGTTAGTAACAAGCCTCTTTTACAAGAGTGATCCTTTTCAGATGTCAAAATCTGTCTCTCTACAAATTCAGTTTATACACGTCAGGAAAACTCCTTTGCCTAAGAAGAATCACGATTAAAATAATTTTTTTTACTGATTTCAGAAGAGGGTCTACTGCTCTATTTAAATTTTGTAGAAAATTAATTAGTTACAGTTTGATGATCTTCAGTGAAAATGCTTGTATTTGCTGAATGTTTATAATTTCTTAAAGGGACTAATTTCTTAATTTATGCTACAACTCAAAAATTTACCTGTAATGAGAAAATGCCTTAGAAATAAAAGAAACACTTATAAAAATACTCTTAACTAATTTTTGTTAATTTATTCATTTAATCTTTATAGAATATATAATCTGTGCAACTATCTTTAATTGATTTGTGTTTTCCCTTAGTTGAAACACATCCTAGATAAATATTCCTTCTATGATAGATTGTGTCCTGCAAATACCAAATGTAAAATACAATATATAAACTTAGATCCCTGTTTAAATTAGAATGTCTAGCTTTTGCCTTTGGAAGAAATGGCTTTCCAGAAGCAATTTTCTTATTCTATATAAATGTAAAGAATACATGATTAAACTTTTTTTTATAGGGATAGTCTTTATGCTCATATTGTATAATAGCTTCTTATCCAGTTGATTAAATTGTATTGCTTTCCTAATGTGGAAATATTATCTACACTGAAACATGTTGATTAATAGATGTTTTAAAGACAGCAAAATTAACATTAATGTGAATATTATTTTAGAATTCTTATATTAAGTTGATTCCTTAACATTATTTAGAATTCTAACATTGATTTTTAGAATCCCTATTTAAGTAATTTTATTTGAATTTATATTTAACCATCAAAGTGTGTGTGTGTGTGTGTGTGTGTGTGTGCGCGCGCGCGCGTGCGCGCACGCACATGCACATAATCCTTGGTGTAATTTTTTCCAAGGTATACTGAAACATTTCCATCCAAGTGAGCATTATGTCCTTTAAAGGAATTACCTTGAAATTTCAGTTATGCAAGATGACTAAGTTCTAGAGAGCTGCTGTACAAGATTTTGCCTATAGTTAAGAATACTTTTTGTAGAGTTGAAAAATCTTTAAGAGGATAGATCCCATGTTAAGTGTTCTAACCACAAAATTACAGTAGTTATCTTGGAAACTATTCACAACTGGGATAGTGCTAACTTGACACGTATTTCTGTAGATTTTTTTTTTAATTTTCTAATTAATATATAATCACCCCTTATTTAGAATTATAAAAACAATGGCATGATTTTTAAGCAGTGTGATGGATCTGATTTAATGTATAGTTGCAATTTGAAAAGAAAATAAGCATGTCATTTGAAACTTAGCAAGCCAATGTAATTTTTAAGAAGATTATAATTGAATGTGAAAAATTTTTAATTTGAGATTAATATTTTAAAAAAATTAAAAGGTATAAGAAAAATGTATAATAAATTTTTGTAAGAAAATCATCAAATCAATAGTTTTGTAATTCCAAGCAACTTTAGAGTTTTTCCATCTCTTCCTCTAATGAGCTGTATGATCTGGAACTTGGCACTGAATCCCTCTGGACTGCTTTAGTTTCCTCATCTGGGAAATGCATGATTTGGACTGGGTGCTGCAACTCTTTTGCTTTAGCATTTGTTATTCTCTCATTCTAGATAGAATTTACTCTCATTTTACAGATGAGGAAACTGAGACACAGAGAAGCCAGGTGACATTCCCAACGATTTATAGGAAGTTAATGGAATATAATGGATTAATGGCAAGCTAGGATTATAAGACGTATCATCTGACCTCAGGTTGTGTGTTTGTGTTGTCTGATTCTTGGTATACGAAGAAAAATAAATGAAAGTTTATAGACAGCAGTATAACAGAGAAAGATATATCCTTTATGCTTTATTTTTGATGTTTTCATACAGAATATCTTAAATAGTGCAAACATATAAGTACACAAGGTGTTTGACCTAACAGGAATTAGTTTTTATAAATAATTCTATTGATAGCCATATCTTACTAGTACTTTTCCTGCTATGTTAAAATTTTTGGAATTATCATTCAAATTTATTTTCTAAAGTTTTCTGTGTGCTTTCATAAAGTAAGTCAAAAGTAGCTTGATGCAAATAACACTGTTGTAAGTGATATCAGCAACTGAGTTTGTTTTAGGAAAAGCTTTGAATATGAATTTCTAAATTTGTGCTTTCAGACAGCTTTCAAGATTTAAAAGGGAATAACCAGAAGAATCAGGATTAATTTGTTTTTCACTAACTCTACATTTACGTATAGAATGTTTATGTATTTGAATTTTTTTGTTGCTAAAAGATTGCTAAAAGGGTCCAGCTCTCTACTACATTGACTACCTGGCTTCTTTTTTTTAATGTCTAGGAATTTAAATTCATGGAACAGTCTCGTTCCCCATCAGTTTCACCTAGTAAGCAGCAAACCTCAGCTTCCTCAAAAACAGTGACCTTGTTTGAGCAGTACTGTAGTGGTGGGAATCCGTTTGAAATTCAGGCCAACCACAAAGATGAAGAAACAGAAGATGTCCTGGCTTCTAATGGCGTATGTGGTGTTTTTAAAACATATTGTGGAACATAAGTGAGATTTTCTTACTGCAAAGTATCATACCCAATGAGCAAGTTAATCAGCTAGGTTTGTTTATCCGTTCACCACCCATCTTCTCACTTATTACTTATGTACCTGTGATACTACTTGTACAGGTAATGGTTTTACAGTATGCTTTGTTGACATTGTCCTATTGAATGATAACATTTTCCCTTATGTTTACTTTATATTCTTACTATATTACTTTATATTCTACTAGATTATTAATTGAGTAGGATTTTAGTTTCTTTACTACATATTTATGTGATTTGTTGTATGGATGGATGGATGGATGGATGGATGGATGAGGGACTAGATCTCTGTACTTTTTTCTCAACTCCACTCTTGGGCAACTAAGAGTGTCATTTTTTCCATGTCCCTTTACTGAGAGAGGATAATGTCTTGCTTAGTTACCTGGCAGGGCTGTTTTGGATTTAGATGTACGATGTTTTAACAATACTTTGAGCAGCTCCAAAAATAATATAAACTAGAGGCAGTGTGAGTTAATGGAAAGGGTTTGAAGGCAAACTTTTGAAGGCAAACTTTTTATTAGCTGTGTGGCCCTTGGCTAATTATTTTTAACTTTGTGGCCCTCAATTTCCTCATATTTACAATGAGGAAATGCTTACATCACAGTTACCTACAGGGTGTTTTCACAGTATTTAATTTGGATGGGTCCTTCTGGTCTTCATAATTTCCAGAGGGACCCAGTATGATTTTTCTTTTAGATTTGATGAAGCTGAAATTGAAAACTGTTTAGATTTGACAAAAATCTGTTGAATTTGCCTTTGTATTTTAGTTTTGGCATTTTCTGTTTAGTGAAAATATAATTTTAAAAAACATTGCCATGAAAGTATACCGTTATCACTTTTTATTATACAGTAGAAATTATTTTATGGTAAGCCATATTTAAAATTACAGTTTAGTGATTCTTTATGAAATTTTGCCTTTGTAAGTAGACTGAACCAAAAGGAATTACAAGTCATGCCAATATTTTTGAAATAATATTCCTCTGTCCAGGTGATTTATTCATTTAAATTTCACATAGCATCTGATTTTCATTATTTGTAGCAGTGGTTTTCTATAAAGTCACCATGAACACTGAATTAGCAAATCAGAACCACTGTTCCTAGAGGAAATACAGGATTAGGTTCCTACGAGCCTCTAGTCAACACATTTTTATCATCTGATCACTACACAACCTTGTTTTATGTGTGTTTCTGCTTAAAGACCCCCAATTTAATATATAGTGTTGATGCATTAACATGAAACTCACACCTGACAGCACTATAACTTGTGCCTGAATGAAGCTTATCTAACGTGTATTTTTGCCACGAGGCACATTCCTGTCCTCTTGCACTTAGGAACACTGGACAACACTTTGGTACTAGATTTAGTGGCCTTTCTAAGCAGTGAAATTAACAGCAAAATGCACCAAAAAATTTTAAAGCGTGGCATTAAATAGACTGTGAAAAGGACACTTATTTACAGTAGGAGAGCTGATATGATTAGCTGGGAACATGCATACTGGGTGACTCAAAAGTTTTTGCCACTCTGCACATATCCATAAATGACCACAAAAGTGCCGTGAAGTATTGTTGTTGGGGTTACAAATGCATTTTAGGGAGTAGGAAAATGTGCAAATACAGAACCCTGGAAAATGAGGATCGATTATACTGTTGATTTATGAAGCCTTGTTGTTATAACCAGGAGACCCGATTCTGTGTAGCACGTCTTTCTTACCGTGGTCAAGGTCACACGGTGTACAAGTGGGAGAGATTGCCTGCAGTGCTCATTTGCAGGTATTAATGTGTAACCTGACATTCCAGGTACAGAATAAGTCCTTGGGAGTCAGGGTCCACATCTTCCCGTGGCCTGTCATAATGCTTTAGAGGCTCAGAAAATAGTTGTTGAATTAGGCCAACTTCTTTACTGCTGTCCTCAACTGGCAAATGGGGATAAAACACTTAGCACAGTGTTTGGTTAAAACTTAATACATGTTAGCCATTATTTAATCATATTAATTTGTAATGTTAATCGATGGTGATGATGATGATGATGGTGATGACAATGCTGCTGCCACTGCTTCCTTTGCTGTGCGTGGACTACACTCCTCTCCCATGCTGGCACTGGGCCCTGGTGCCATACGGATGATGAAAATGTCAGAACGCTACCCTTCCTCTCAAAAGAGTAAATCCACCGTTCTTATCCTTGCTCTCAGTAGTCCCTAGGTGCTAAGCCTGATTTTCTAAGCTGCCTTTGGAATGAAATCTCATCATAATGAATTAGAACAGTAGCATGTGTGTGTCGCATGTGTTGATTAAGCTGAATCAGCACTTCCAGAGCGCCACAATTGTATAACCCTTCTTACAATGAATTAGCAAGTTGGAAATGATGATGAAACCACTTGGAAGAAGAGAAGAGATTTTTTTTTTTTAATTTATTATTATTTTTTTAGTCAAATGTACACTCTTCTCCTGAGACCTAACAGCGTGTGTGGTTTTGTTTGTTTATATTTTTTATATGGAGATTTGATTTTTTGGGGGACATGTACAAGCTTTTGGAGGTATAGTGTTTGAATTTTGTTTTCCTTTTTTCTGTTGAGCTGGTTAAGGGAGGATGATGAAGAGGAAAATGGAAGGGTAATATGATTCTTGATGGCAAAATTAAAGCTAAGTTATTAAGAACTTTTTTCTATAAGTTACTTCTTAGAAAATTAGATACTTTGGGTTGAGAGACTTCAAGAAACGTTTTGATTCTTCATACCCATTGTTAAATATGCTGTGTTCTCTTCAGTATGAATCTGATGAACCAGAAAAAAGTGCCTATCAGGAGTATGACAGTGACAGCGATGTCCCCGAGGAACTGAAACGTGATTATGTGGATGAGCAGACGGGCGACGCGCCTGTGAAAAGGTAAACTTGGTCTTCGCTTTTACAGGATTTGCATTTTACGTTGCGTGCTCAACATACAGGATTTACTTTAAAGGTGAAAGAAAAACAAACATCAAAAATTAAAACTTTCTGTTGGTTATAATGTCATGTGACAGAAGTTCATATGTTTTAAAAAATATTCCCGAAAGGCTAAAAATGAAGTTCTTTTGATATTGGACATAAAGAGCTCTTAACTTAGAGATCAGTGATGTTTGCAGAAAAATAAACCTTTGATTTATAAAATCAGTGCTGCTTTTGGAGGCAGTTTATGCTTCCCATAGATCAGAAAACCTCAGGGAGGACAATAGTCCTTTGTTTTCTACGTGGAGTTTCTGCCTCAATCTGGTAAGTAGAGAAAGTCTCCGTTTATCCTCCCAATATCATTTTTGTTCACTGTTTGAACCTTCTGTTATAGGCTCCCTTATTGTACTTGAGTTTTGCTTTATGATAAACTGTTCTCTTCAAAAATTTGGATATTTATATAAGAATTATTTGTCACCTTCTCCCAGGTAAATGGGCCTGATGTTAATATGTCAGTGAATTAATTTCATATCAGACAGTTAATGACCACAAATATACTTTATTTTTAATGACAGATTTAAGTATACTCTCCTCTATCCTTTACCCCCAAAGTACGTAGTTAATACTTGATTGATTCGAAATCCTGACTGATATAATTTCTCTCCTCAAAAGTAAGCGTCTGATGTAGTTGTAGACATTTTAATTGGGAAAATTTGTTTCCAATGCTTTTCACATATGTGTGATGTTTAAATATTTACATCTATGATCTATAGGAACTGAGTAAAACTATTCTGTTGGACTTCTTCATTAGATGTTTAGGGTGTATTGTGTCCAAAAGGGAAGCTCTAATTACACTGAAATGAGTAAGTAGGATAGTGGCTGCCAGTGTATGTGTATGTACTTGCATTTTTGGTGGGTTGTGCAGCCTCCGACACTGTCTGAACTTACTCCTGAGATGTCTGAATAATGTGAACTATCAACTATAGTCAATCCATTAACAGTATCAATTCCTACTTCTATGTGTGTCCTTCAATTTATCAAAATTCCTTGTACTTCACTGTACCATCCTAGTTCAGGCAAAAACCATCTCTGTGCCAGATTATTGAATCAGCCCCCTTACCTTGGCTTCCTTAACCCTCTTCTAATTCATTCTTGGATACACATTTAGGTGTTTTGTTTCTTATATTCAAATTTGATCATGTCCTTTTCCTGGTTAAAAATTTTTAATGGCTCACCACTGCAGGAAGGATAAGGTTCATACTCCTTACGTTTGCTTGCTTTTGGTGATCTGCCCTTTACTTACCTCCCTTCTTGTCACTTCCTGCTGCCCATTTACTCTCCATGCTAGCCTCGTGAACTCCGTGTGCTTTTCTGAGCACACTCTGTTCTCTTACCTCTGACCTTCGTACAAGTTGGCCCCTCTTTTCCTGTACTTACCATATAACTTATTTTCCTTTAAATCTAGTGCACCCCTACCTCAGACTCGACCATCATATCTTATACTTATTTAAGATTCTAAGGAGGGTATTTTTTATATTTATAAGTCTGAAATCAGGATGCTTGGTACATTTAATGATTAATTTCCTTAGAACATTTGTTTTTTTAAAGTGGCATAGCTTCTATTAATGGTTGATAATTAATATCTTAGAATCAAAAAATACATTATAGCACTTTGTTTCTTTACTTACTAATTTCTCTTCCCCTCTGGACTGTAAGGACTGGAGGATAATCTCTATATTCCCACCTGCTACATGGTAAGATTTTTCAGTAACTAATTAGTGAATGAAGGATAGATTGTAAGCTGAGTTACTTACTGATGTACTACTTGACAACCCTAATTGCAACTTTGTTTTGCTTTTCTAAATTAAGCGTTTCTCGGGAAACCCTAAAGAGCAGGAAGAAATCAGATTACAGTCTAAATAAAGTGAATGCACCCATCTTAACAAATACAACACTGAATGTAATAAGACTTGTTGGTAAGTAGCTACACCTTTTTAAAAAATTGTTCTAGCAGTTAAATTAGTCTACTTTTGTTACCAAACGATTTTAACTTGGGGTTTTTATTGTACACTCCAGTGCCCACAGCAGTGAAGGATTTAAGATTATCATATGCCAGTGCTTTCTCATCTAAATTGTTCCCAATAGTCTAATGCTTATGTTAATGTCAGTTTTTCTTTTTCAGTTAACTGCTTAATAAGTATTTGTATCTTCCACTTTTTCTAAAATCTCCCAGTTAATTGAAATGTAATGAAGAATTCTCTATGTGAGTGAGAGGTATGGGTAGGATAATGATAGTATCAGTTTCACATTTACACTGTAGTTTTTACTTAGTTGTTTCATTGATCTTCACAATCTTTCTGTCAGGTAGGCACTATGAATAGTGACTTTCTGGCATTTTCCGACACAAGAGTTCTACAAGCTAAATATTCACGCCATAGGAAGTGTTATTATTACAGACAAGACCTTTATTGATGAATTTGTAGAAGGCAAAAACATGAAGAATTGCCATGTAAAATGTTTAGGTTTGAAGATGATGTGGATTTTTTAATGTCAGTATTTCACCATTTTATATGCTATCTCAGTCTTATATCTCATGAATAGTCCGCACATTTGACAAATAAGTTGCAGAAATGTGATCTCACACTAAGTCATCAATACTGGTCAGGAATTTTAGTGGTTTTTCTATAAAAATCACTGTACTCTGTTTATGGAGATGGTCATTTCCTATTGCCTCGTTTGATTACACTTTGCTCTGATAAAATGGCCTGTGTTCCTGAAGATAATTTCTAAATTTCATTAATGAATAGGATAAAGTTGACAAACTATTTTTTAGAAGTACCACTTTCTTTAGGCAAAAAAAGTGGGAAAGTAATAGAGAATTGAGAGGAAAAGAATGGATATATATTTTCATGACACACAGAAAAATGACAGATTTATTCTATGGCTGATTATTTCCAGAAAAAATTAGCTTTTCTTCTTTATCAAAGAGTTAACTGAACATAGAGTCATGACATACTCTCTAGAATTCATAGAATCAGAATTGGAAGGGCTCTGAGAGGTCATCTGGTATAAATGCCCATAAAACAAGGATTTCTTTCTTTAATGCCCCTAATATATGGTGGCCATCTAGCCTTCGTTTTATGTCTCAGTCACTGGAAGCATATTATTTTGCACAACTACTCATCCTACTATTAGACTGATTTTATTGGTAGGAATCTCTATTTTACGGTATACCAAAATCTCTCTCTGTGTGTAATTTTATCTGTTGCCTTAGTTCTGCTCTTAAAAGGAAAAAGAGTAAGTCTACTTTTTTCCTCCTATTCTTCCATGTGGTCACTTTTCGGATGTGTGCTGGTAGTTAATACTGTTCTTCCTTTCCTTAGTTCCTTGTCCCCCAGTCCGTTCTTCAGGGTCAGTGTGCTCAGTGCCCTTTTGTGGTCCTCACTGATAGATATTCCAAAATTCTTATCATCTTCCTCAGCCTTCGGGACTCACTGTACTTTTCAATGTCTGAACACACTGTGTGGCATGTACTTTAATGAACGCAGCTTTTGCTTGATTATGTTGAAGTAACAAACCCCCCTAACACATCAGTGACTTTCAGTCACAAAGGTTTGTCATGATGCCTATTGGCTCCTAATCAACTTAGTTCTGCTCCATGTGCTTCATTCTCACTTGCAAGCTGAAAGGTTAGCATCAGTCTGAGCATGGAGAGGAGAGTAAGAGCTGAACCATGTTATGACTTAAAGCTTCCCCTCCCATGTGGTACCCTGACTTCCTCTGACGTGTCACCGACCTTAGCAAGTTAGGCTTGACCTTGGGGGAGAGAAGTATACCTCTGCCCCAAGAAGGCACTTCTACTCCAGGTAGTGAGACAAGGATGCATGATCCTTTTACAGAGAATGGGATTGGGGTCGGGGTTGGGGCAGATAATTGGGGAAAATAATGCAATCAACTACATTTTTATTTTTAATTTCCCTAGTTCAAAAAGAACTAGAGGTCATCATGTTGCTATTTACTCTAAAAGACATATATTCAGTAGAATCAAATCAAATATAAGGCTAAAACAAAATTGAGGGGGGATATTGTATATCATTCAGTTAATGCAAACAACAAATGTAAATCTTCACTTGGTAGTCATAAAGAAATGAAGAAACAATACATTCTTCTATTCTCATTATCTAAGAAAGGGATATAATAATGATAGAAAAGTGCTGCTGGGGTGAAATTCAGAGACAGTAACAACAAAGTCTTCTGTAAGGATGACTGATCAACATAGTGGACCCTGTTTTCTCACAGTGGATGTCTAGAAACTGAGAGGAACTGCATTGTCCTGGGCCCTAAGGAAAGCAGAGCAGCCCTGGATGAGCCCTTCCTTATTGTAGAGACTCTGACCCTTGCAACTTCAGCCTTTTCCCCCACCAGGTCTTTTACTAAAGCTGCCTAAAGTTAGGAAACAGTGCCTAGTATGATAATTGAATTTTCATGTCGTCCCATTTCGGGTTGGGCTTAAGTGCTGCCATTATTCCTCCAGTAGGCTTTTATGCTGACCACTTTCCCTCTCCCTGAGATGTCTTTATCTTCACTTTGTACATATTCATAAAATGGAGCTTTAAGGGATCCACTCACTAAGGGGTCTCCAACCGGTAAATGCATTATTCCATCCTCTGTAGTTCTTGCACAAAGTGCTTAAAGATTATAAACTGGCAAAGGTAATGTCTCTTACATACAAAGACAGAAGTACAATTGTGTAAATAAGATGGATTAATTTTTGGTGCCCGGGAAGATGAAGGAACGAATTATTCAGTAGTTGGGAGACACACTTTAGAACATCAAAGGCATATTCAAAATGGCCTTTTCAAGGAGTGTTTACTCGGCAGATAATTAGGAGAGATTAAGCAAAAGTGTTAGTGGGGTTTCCCAGCCCCAGGTGGTGCCTGATCTGTTCAAAATGCTCCGGGAGCCTTTCACAAGTGCCAGGACTAATCCAAACCTTGCTTTTGTGTAAAGAGACAATTCTGTCAGCCTGACAATTTCTTGCAGACAGAGGCTGACAAATTTCAGGGACTGTGCGGCATCACCGAAGTAGCCTTGGTATTCAGGGTCTCTCCTGGAGGCAGCGATCACTGCGGCAGGACCGAGAGGGCCGTGTGGCAAAAGGTCCGTTTCCAAAATCTGGGCTTGTAAAAACTACAGACCTTACAACAAAATTAGTACCTTGGCAGCTGGAAAAACACACACCAGTACATGCATCGGGATTTAACCAGACTAGGAACATCTGAGGAATTTTGAGGCGTGCTGTGGCTGAGAGGCAGTTTGTGTGTTGGAGGGAACACAGAAAGAGGGAAGAGATCCACCCCTCACTGGGACATTCTTTTAGGTGGCGCACTGATATTATCATTTTATTGTGGAGTGTTTTAAATTGAAAAGGTAATGCATAAAGATGGTTAAAAATGAAAATAACCCAGGGTATAAACAGAGCCCCTGACCTGCAAGTCTCCTTCCTCAGAGAAAACTACTCAATTTTTCCTCTTTCTTTGAGAAATGTTAATATGCTTTTACAAGTACATTTGCTATGTGAATGTCCTCTCTTCTGTTTTTGTTTCAAAAATTGGATCACACTATATATATACTGTTCTTCATCTGGCTTTTTTGACTTCAACTATCTTAAGGTTAAACTTCCATGTCTTAGTGTGCATAGATTCCATTCTTTTTAATGATCCTATTGTATAGATGTACCACAATTTCTTTTGTAAGTCCTCTATTATTTAACATTTTGGTTGTTTAAGTCATATGATGCTACCTAAACAACGCCACGAAAAACACCCTTGAATAAATACCTTTGTCCATGTACAAATACAGCTGTAGGACAAATTCCTACAAATGTTTCCTCATGCAGGATCAAAGAGTACATACACTTTTGGTTTGGGGAGACATTCTCAGTTTACCAGAAAAGTTATTAAAGCGCTTCTGTTAGTTTACCCAACAGCGTACATATAGGAGTTATCTCTTTTCCCAGTTTCTCAGCAGCATTGTCTAGCTTCAGATCCTTGCCAGTCTGACACGTTTGAATGAGAATGTTTGCTGGTTTGAATGAGAATGTCATCTCATTCAAAATGTATTTAATTGAGTGTGTGTAACATCTTTTAATATGCTCTAAAAGATATTTCTGTTTGTGAACTACTTATTCGTATTCATTGCCCATTTTTATAATAAGGAAATTACGTGTTTTAATTTCTTCATTAAGGAAGTTAGTCTTTTTCGGCCATGTGTGTTGTATTCATTCATTTTTCAATCCCAACAGATTTTTTTTAAAGCTACAGCTCTGTTCCAGGCACTCTGCCAGCTGTTGGAAACATAGCCAGTACAGGGCATAGTCTGTATAGTTAAGGAGCCCAATGTGGGAAATAACGTACAAAAGAAAAGAAAATTACATTTTAGTGTTAAAAGCATAAATAAACAGAAAAGATGCAGAAAGAATGATTAACTTTCTTTTCTAGGTAGCAAATAAAAGGGCTGACTCACTGGAGGGCTCACACCGTACCTGACTTTGAAAGATGAATAGATGCGAGTACTTTGGTAAAAGCATTCTAGCCAGAGTGCAAAGAGCAATGTGTGCAAGATGTGATGTGTTCAGAGAACACAGCAGTTTAGGTTGCTGCATATGAGAAGCATGATGGGAAATGGGACTTGGGAGCAGGGGAGACTTGGCAAGAAAAGTGGGAAGAAGTGGATTTCACAGGACCTAATATCATGTTTTGGGGTTCATGAATTTGTTAAGGGTTTTAAACAGGAGAGAAACACAAGTAGATTTGCTTGTTTGTTTGTTTTTTAAAAGATTACTCTAGCCACATTGTGAAGAATGGATAACTTGGAGTAAAGGAGAAGCCGAGGGAGGTCAAAGTCTAGATGGGAGGCTGTTGAAATCTCCCAGGCAAGACATGGAGGCTTTGAGTCTGCTAAAAGCAGTGGCCATTGTAATAGAGAGGTGAAGATAGATTTGAGAGATTTTGGAAATACAATAGACAGGATTGGTGAATCATTATGGGAGATCATTCTTAAATTTTAGGTCTGTGTGTTACAGTGTCACCACTGAAATAGGAAAGATGAGAGGAAGACTAAGTTTGGGGAGCTGATGATAGGTTTGGTTTTAGACATACGGAGGTACCTGTGGGACATTTAAATAGAAATAGTTTATAGGCATTTCAACAGATGGATTTGGAGGTCAGGAAATTAAACACGTTCAGGATATATACTTGGAGTTATTGGTATAAAATGAGTTAAATGCTGGTAGTGTATGCGTTTATCTTGGCAGAGGATCTTAACCTTTTGGGGTCATAGAGAATCCAGGTATATCTGCATCCATTGGATATACTGTGGTGCTCTGTGAGTGCATTGGAGGGACAGACAGTAAGAGAAGCCAGTGAAGGAGGTCATGAATGAATGGTAGAGAGGCAGGAGACAAATGAAGAGATAAAGTGGAGACCTTGAAAGACAATGGAAAAAAGGCCTGTCAAGAAGGCCATTCTTGATTTATCTTTTATGATGATCTAAGCCAAAGATTCTTAAATTTTAGCAGCATCAGAATTACTTGGAGGGCTTGTTAAAACCCAGATTGTTGGATTCCACCCCAGAATATCTAATTCAGTAGATCTGGGATGTCACCTGAGAATGTGCATCTTTAACAAGTTTCTAGGTGATGTTAATGCTACTGATCTGAGAACGAACTCTGAAAACCATTGGTTCCTTTCTGTTTTGTCCTAATTGAAATGTAAGCAATGTGTGTTTAAATAACAGGAACATTTTCAATGGTATAACAGTCAACTCATATGGTAGCTTGCTTTGTTTTTTATGAATATAAATAATCATATCAATTGTTTTCAAAATACTTATTTCAAATACTAGGATCAAGTTATAGAGTCAATGAAATTGTAAGTCCAATCTTATACAGAAGTATCATAATATATTTTTTTGTTTGTTTTAAAACTTTGAAACCTTGGGGGGTTTTTGTTTTTTTTTATTGGTTTCAGGTATACAAAACAATATAATAGTTATAATAGTTAGACATTTACATCCCTCACAAAGTGATAAGCCCCCCAATTTACTACCACTCTGACATTGTATACAGCTGTTAAAATTCCATTGACTATATTCCCTATGAAGTACTTTACATCCCATTTATATATATATATATATATGTATATATTTATATATATATATACATACACGTATATATGCACACACACACATATATACTTAAATATGTAATTATTTGTATATATATGTGTGTGTGTGTGTGTATATATATATATATATTAGGTTGGTGCAAAAGTAATTGCGGTTTCTGCAGTTTTTAACCTTTTACAGTTGTACAGGACTTGTACAGTTTGTTCCATATGTGGACCTTCAATTAAACTATTGTTTTTTAGCCTCATCTCTCCTTCTTTCTTGCTGTACTTACTGATTCTGAGCAGTCACCATCTTATCTAATAGTTTCCACCTCCTTTGTGGTCCTCTTCTTGTTTATTGACGTCTTTGCATTTTCCCATCAACCTGCTCCCATTTACTGTCTGTCATCTAGTACAGGGATTGGGAAACTGTAACCTGCAGGCCAAATCAGTCTGGCTGCCTGTTTTGGTAAATAAAGTTTTATTGGAATACAGGCAGCTCATTTGTTACATGTTGCCTGTGGCTGCTTTTGTACTACAGAGGTAGAGTTGAGTAGTTGAAACAGAGACCAGCAGAGCTGAGTAGTTACCTCAGAGACTGTATGGCATGCAAAGCCTACACTGTGTACTCTTTGGTCTTTAAAGGGAAGGTTTGCCATTCCTGATCTAGAAATTTTTTGAGATTTCTCGTTTTCTGGTGATCATACCTACTCACCTCTACCTCCTCACTCTCTTCACTTCATAGATATAGGCTTAATTTGTTGTAAATGTCTCTTTTAATTCGGTAATCTGAAGAGATACATAAGCCTCCTTAGGCCTCCAAAGGCCTACTCTGCTCTCTTGAACTGGAAAGACGAGAGTTCTTACTCTTTCACATTTAACTATAATGGCAGCCTGCTTATCAATGGCTGCCTTGCATGTATGACCATTGAAGGTGCGAGAGCAGGGACTCTGTAATTCCTGTGTCTTAACACAAGGCCAAGTACAGAGTAAGCCTTCAAAAAATATTTGTAGAATGTGTTGAATAAATGAATATTTTGTTTATTTTTTTAAACATAACAATTTATGTTTAATTTTTTTTTCCAGTGTGGTGGGTGGGAAACATTAGTTTCTTTTTCCCCTTTCTGAATGTACATTTAAAATAGCTTTTACCTACTAATAATTTATTTTTCTATCCTTCCTTAAGATGCTTAATCTTAAGGACAATGTGGACAATGTTTAATTGTGGACAATGCTTAATCTTATTATTAGGAATGGAGAGGAGCTTTGTATTTTGCATATGTGTCAACTCAGATATTTGCATTCTTCCTCATTCTGTGTATCTCCCTTTCTTTTGTTTTACAGGTTAAAGTAATGTAACATAATGTTTTTCCATTTTTTCTTCTTAGTGTCTCATTTTTTTATGTGTAAATAGTTACAGTTTAAATAGATATATGTTTGTAGTTGGTAAAAATATCTGTATAGTGATCCAGAATGTTCTAGGAGCATATTTTTCAAATATTTTTCAATTGTGATTTAAAAAAAAGAATGTCTGATTGTGTGAAATAATTACAAAAGATGCTTCTAAAACTAAAGACTTGTAAATAGGAGTAAGAATAAAATCTGAATTGAATGGTTTTTACTTCTGTGTGTTTCTCTTCCTGACCATCTGTTATTTAGAATCATCTCTCATATAAATTAAGACAGATGTAGTGAATTCTTAGGTAATAAAGATATGGTTTTGACAGTAGACATTTCCATCAGAGTATATTTGTCATTTTTTTCTACTGCCATTAATGTGTTTTCTCTTAAGTCATGGTGTCTTCAGTAGTACCAATTAAAATGTATAGCAGTTACATGAAGTAGAGCCAGCACCTGAATTATTTGCTCATTTAGAAATTAAGCAAATAGTCTGTTTTAATACCTTCTGTAAAAGAGCATTTTTTGTAGATATGCTTCTTTCCCTGTTATTTCCCATAAAAAACAAACACGGTTAGAGCCTTGTTACTGGTATTTGATTGAGTCCATCTCCCAAGCATCTTTCAAATTCATTAACAAGCTTATAAATGCAGAAATTTTGGAATTTAATTTTTTTTCTGTAACTATATCATATGATTAGGGGAAAAAGAATGGGATATTGACATCTCCTGAAGGAAAGAATGAGGAAGATATGTTCTTGGCATTTTGAGAGTATCGAGCTCTTGAGTGATGTAGTGGTAAAGAAATGTTCTTGGCCTCTGACGCAGGATTTCGCAGGGCCAGGATTCAGGGGATGGGAAGTACCTTCCATGGGTCCTTTTTCTTCTTAATATTTTACTTCTGCTGTGTGTACACACTTATTGAAAAAAATCCCACTTTTTCTCAAGTATATTGTCTTTTGTTTTACTACACCTAAACATTTTTGAAGAAATTATTTTAAATGGAATCTCCAAGAAAATGAGGAACTGTGTTGTATTTGTACAGTGTTATTGATAGCACAGTATAGGAGTTCCATGAATATTTGACAAACAGTAAAAATAATGATATAAAAAAAAATCTTTGTAGGGATTATTTCTATGTGTTGTCCAATAGGACTGTCCAAGATGATGTGACTGTTCTGTTATCTGTGCTGTTTAATACAGTAGCCACTAGCCACACGTGACTATTGAGGACTGGTAATGTAACTAGTATGAGGAATGTACTATTTCATTTTTTAAAAATATTTTGGTAGAGTATTTTTATTGCCACTTAATGATTATAGACGAACAGATGTTCATTTTGTTCTGCTTAATTTTTATTTTTTTTTCTTTTCAGGTAAATATATGCAGATGATGAACATTCTTAAGCCAATTGCCTTTGATGTTATCCATTTCATGTCTCAGCTATTTGATTATTACATGTATGCAATATATACCTTTTTTGGTCGGAATGATTCGGTGAGTCAACCTTCAGGGGGAAACTGTTTCTTTTAAAGTCTATTTTTTAAATGTAAAGTTCAGTTCATTCTCTCTGTATAAAATACACAAATAACATTATTTTGAAAATTGTCCATCCAAAATCCAACAAAATTATTGGTATCAGCTTCTGTCTGCCTAATGGCCTAATTTATATGTTAATTTTAAGCTTTGATATGATAAATACATTGTATGTTGTTCAGATTTTTGGCATAGAAAGTACAGCATCTGTTTCTAACCTTGACACATTTTGGCAATGAAAAATGTGCAGGTTGCCTTGTTTAGATCAGGCCCAATGTGTAATTACTAACAGTAAGTGAGACATTTTAAATATTGGCTAGCAACCTTAGCAGGCACTACTACACTCAGAAGATAATGGCAAATATTTACTAAAGTAATTGAAAAATCTTTGAATGGAACCATCTGCCTGCCTCAGAATTAATGTTTCATACTCCTCCTCTTTGTGTTTCCGAAATTCTTATTGAGTTTATTTTTTTCCTACTCCTGAGGAGAACAACATAGTATTAGGCAGGTAATGACCTGATATTTGGGAATTATTATGTGGTTCACCTAGATATTTGACAGTTTTCTGAGTAAAAGCATACTGCTTGAGCCTATAAATATATCATAACACTAACTTTTCGTACAGTATATTTTGTATGCTTTAAAAATGTGAATTTTAATGGATAGCTATATTCGTCGTGTAAATAAATGTTCATATCCTTGCTTTGATTACAAGTATATCAAAGACATGATCTTTTAATGTGGGATCTGAATTTCCCATGTTACTAATTTTGCAAAATGTTCCTTAGAAATAATACATATAATCAGAGACAAAGTGCTGCTGCAGAATTTGTTATTATAAAATATGCACTAATTTATCACTCTGAATTTGGAAACTCAATAAATAAATATTAAGGAAGACATTTTAGAGTTTTAGCTAATTGTCAGCTAATTGTCTGTAGAGTTTTAGCTAATCTTTCAGTCTTGTAGATGCGCCTCGCACTGTCTTCTGGGCTGTGCTTCTAGACCAGTGCTGTCCAGGAGAAATTGTACAGTAATGGAACGTTCTGTGTTTGCACTGTTCAGTAGTCACATGGGCTGTTGAGTACTTGAAATGTGACTGGTGTGACTAAGAAACCGAATTCTTAATTGTATTTAATTTTACCCAATTTATCATTAAATATAAATAGCCAAACATGACTAGTGACTATCATATTGGATAAAACAGTTCTGGACCATATTATTTATCAGATGTGTTAAATGATACGTTCAGGGCAGCCGGATTATCTCAGTTGGTTAGAGCGCGAGCCCTTAACAACAGGGTTGCCAGTTCGATTCCCACCTGGGTCAGTGAGCTGCACCCTCCACAATCTAGTTGCCAGAGGGGCGGCCGGATGGCTCTGTTAAGCGCGAGCTCTCAACAACAAGCTTGCCGGTTCAATTCCCCCATGGGATGGTGGGTTGCACCCCCTGCAACTAAGATTGAAAATGGCGACTGGACTTGGAGCTGAGCTGCACCCTCCACAACTAGGTAGAAGGATAACGACTTGGAGCTGATGGGCCCTGGAAAAACACACTATTCCCCAATATTCCCCAATTATAAGAAAAAAAAATAGTGTCCTTTGGAAACTTTGAAGAACTAAATGCTTTTAGACATGACTTTCCAGCTGATAATATACTAGCACAGATTTTTTTACATTGAGGTTCACTATTAGTACAACCTGACAAAGTTAGCAAGTATAGACAGTTAGGGGCTTATTATAAAATATGCTTCATATTTTATTTAAAATCTGCTATATTTTTAAAGAACACATTCATCTGATATTTTAGATTAAAAGCATTTTCAATCCTGTTAAGACTCAGTAAAAGTTATTGTATACAAGCAATTGGCTGTAAGATAAAAGGTTACTGTCAACCACATTTCTAATGTCATATTAGAAACAGTTTGTATTCTGTGAATTCACTGTGTTCAAATAACTAGCTATGAGATACAAGGTTTCTGTCCTTAAGTTGGGTATCTACCAATATACTGTGTTAGAAGAAGTTTGTATTAGAGGAACCAATACAAAATGTGCATATGAATGAGTATGTATGAGTAAATACAGCATTGCTCTGCCTCTTACTTGCACTTTTTAACAAAGACTTTTCTGATTATTAGATTATGCTTAGTAATCCTAGCTTTTAGTTACCATGTATTGAATATTGAATGTATTCATGTATTAAATATTGAAAATATGCACATCTTCAAATAGATAAACTTATAATTCAGATCCTACTATTTTTGATTCTGCAAAATTGAAGGAAACACTGTTTAAAGCAAAACAAAGACTGTGCGTCTCTATAAAAAGGGAATTTTCTGTAAAATTGGTATAAACCCTCCATTTTACTTTCTACCCATATTTTGCTTTGCTTAAGTTTTATATATATTTAAAGTATTTTTTAACCTTGCAAGTTTATATTCTTCTTAATTTGCTACTTTAAATCCCTCTGGAACAAGACAATCTAAATAAATGGCCTAAATATGTCTACGCGAGCATTTAAGATTGAAGAGGCAGCTTTTAGTTTCCTAAGAAAATAAGCTTGTCAGGCCCATTAGCAATCCGAGAAGTTTCCATATTCAAATAAATAAATAAATATTCCAAATTGCCTTGTTAGCTCTTGAGTTTTAGGTGGGTGAGCGGGGCAGGGGAATCAGGTAATAGCAGAATGATAAGAACAGGTATGTGGTGGTTCCTGTTTCTTTCCCAGAAAAAAAGACACTTGTATGAGTGAATTTAGATAGATGCTGCTCGTGGAAGAATAAACATCTCTTTCCCAGGAGTTCTAGAAAGTCATTGGCTGGGGAGACACAGTGTATGCATTAGGCTAAGGTTCTCCTTCTCTTCATACTGTTTCCTCCAGAAGTTCCTGCACTGCACTGAGCTGGTTGTAACCTACTACGTCATGCTCAGTTATATGTCTAACCCATTTGATTCTATTATAATGATGTTACTTGTAGGATTGCTTTCTCCTGCCTTGTCCCCAGCCTCCCATTGATCATCACCTGAGTTATATTTTCTTTGGTTCTTTCTATTCATATTCTGTAGTGAAGACCATTCTGTAGCTTACCTTAACACGGCAGTAAGCACATAGTACATTCTTAGGACACGTGGATTGATGTCCTAGTTATTTTTTATCCAAGTAAATCTTATGAGGGCTCTTACTTGACAAGAGTTTGTGAGCCTCATTTAAAGTTAACATTTATTAGTGAAACTGTTTCTTTGCACAGCATGTGTGATTCGGTATCCAAACTTTTAAAAATGAATTAACTTCTGCTTCTGGATATGATGGACTTGGACCTTTCTGGATGCTATTTCCTGCAAAAAATAATTATAAAACCTGGATGCTATACAAAAGGCAACTACCCGAAGATACTGGAGTGTGAACAAGAGCTTAAAGACTGGTGGGGGGCCGGCCCGGTGGCTCAGGCGGTTAGAGCTCTGTGCTCCTAACTCCGAAGGCTGCCGGTTCGATTCCCACATGGGCCAGTGGGCTCTCAACCACAAGGTTGCCAGTTCAATTCCTCAAGTCCCGCAAGGGATGGTGGGCTGTGCCCCCTGCAACTAGCAACGGCAACTGGACCTGGAGCTGAGCTGCGCACTCCACAACTAAGACTGAAAGGACAACAACTTGACTTGGAAAAAATCCTGGAAGTACACACTGTTCCCCAATAAAGTCCTGTTCCCCTTCCCCAATAAAATCTTTTTAAAAAAAAAGAGAGAGAGAGACTGGTGGGGAGTTCATGCTAGTGTGCAGGTTGGGGAAAGTGAAGCTATGAAAATAAATTCCATCTCCATGGCCTTCAAACTAGGACTGAATGGAGTCCACATGGCACACAAGTGGAAGCAGTCTTTGTGGATTGGTGAATCAGAAAAGTAAAACCAGGAAACTGATAAGAGAAGGAGGAAATTTAGAAGGGAAAGAGTCAGAGAAGGGATCCCCAAATTCTGTCTGCTCCCATCTCTGACTAATCCATGAAACATGTTGATGTGAACAGACTGACTGCAGTTGAAAAGAAAAGATATAAACAAGGACTGAAGTTGCTGCACAAGAGAGAGTTTGTAGTTCAAGCGCAGCCACTAAACTACATGCTGAAAACAAAGGAAGCAGTACTCACAGGAGAAAAGTAACAATCCAGAATCAAATTAATGATGCAATCCAACTTTAACAAACAGAATCAAAACAGTGGAACACATCCTTAAGTAAAAAGAAAATCAATGTAGTCTGACTCCAAGATGTTGGAACTAACAGATAAGGATTTTAAATGGACTATTATAACTGTTATCAATAAAGTAATACAAAACATGTTCTAAGTGCATGAATATCTCAGAGAAATAGTAGAAAAAGTGATAAAAAACCAAAGGGAAATCCTAAAGCTGAGAAATATAATTTTGCAATTAAAAACAAAAACAAACAAAAAAAAAACTACTGAATGTGCTTAACAGCCAAATGGACGTGACAGAAGAAAGAATATGTGAGCTTGAAGATAAACCAATAAAAATCTTTCAAACTGATTCAGAATATAGAGGGGAAAAAAATTGGAAAACAAAAATGATCAAAGCCTTAGGGACATGGTAAGTTATACCAAATGGTCAAACATACATGTAATTGGAATACCAGATGGGGACGAGAGATAGAATGAGGTAAGAAAAAAACATTTGAAGAAACATTGGCCAAAAATTTGCTGACACAAAATGCCAAACAAACAGCATGCAGAATAAGCACTAAGAAACATACAATGGAGTACCTCATGGTAAAGCTGTCTCTTGAAAACTGCAATGGACTTATAGCCTTTCATATCCATAGGTTCTGCATCCATAGAGCCAAGTGCAGGTTGAAAATTTTCCAAAAAATATCAAATACGTTGTTGCTGTTGTGTACTATCTAGTTAGGCATATGACAGTTGTCTGTACTGAACATGTACACTTTTTTTCTTGTCATTCCCTAACCAATACTTCATAAAAACTACTTACATAGCATTTACATTGTATTAGGATTTATAAGTACTCTAGAGCTGATTTAAAGTATACGGGAGGATGTACATAGGTCATTTGCAAATCTTATACCAATTTATATAAGGGGCTTGAGCATCCACAGGTTTTGGTATCTGTGGGTGGTCCTGGAACTAATCCCCTGCTGGTACTGAGGAATGACTGTATATAAAAGGGACCAGTGATCTGATTAACAGCTGAGTTCTCATGAGAAACTATGGAGGCTAGAGGCCCCTTTAAGATACTAAAAGAAAAAAAAAATTTCTATCCAGAATTTTATATCCATCAAAAACACCATTCAAGGATGAAGGTGAAATTAAGACATTTTTAAATGAAAAAAATAGGAATTTGTCATCAACAGACATGTATGTAATATAAGAAATGCTGAAGGAAGTTTTTCAGACTGAAGGAAAATGATGCCAGATGAAAACATGGATCCTCAGAAAAGAATGAAGAACATTGGTAATAGAAACTACTTGGGGAAATCCAAAAGATTATTTTGTTCTTATCCCCATTAATTTCTTTATAAAATGTAAAGTTGTTTAAAACTAAAATCAAAACATTGTTTTCTGAAGTTCATAATAAATATAAATGTATGACATATAAACACTATAACAAAGTATGTAGGGGGATATGTGGACCTATAAGATGGCAAGATTTCTAAGTATTATGTAAAGCAGTACATTGTTAACAGTAAATGGACTGTGAAATGTTAAGAATGTGTATTGTAATTCACAGGAAAACAATGAATAAATAATAGTACAAAGAATTTGAACTCTTTTGCTAACAGGAAAATTAAAGTAGAAGCTTTTTAAAATTCATGCAATCAGAAAAGGCAGGAAAGGAGGAACCAAGGAACAACAACAACAAAAAAGAAATACAATGGTAGATGTAAACCCAACCAGTAATCACATTAAATGTTGATGGACTAAACACTCAAATTAGAAGACAGAGATTGCCAGAATGGATTAAAAACAAAGCCCATATTTAATAAAAAAACATGTCTAGTTTGAAAGCAAGTGGACTGTAAAGATATGTCATGCAAACAGTAAGCATAAGGAGGCTACAGTGGCTAATTAATATCAGATAAAATAAATTTGAAAACAAATGTATTAGCAGAGATAAAGGGATTCATAATGATCAAAGGGTCAATTCAACTGAAAGACATATTGATCATAAATGTGCATGTACCTAGTCACAGAGCTTCAAAATAGATGAAGCAATCATTGACAGAATTCAAGAGAATGAAAAAATTGAATCATAACTGTAAATTTTAACACCACACAGTAACTAATAGAACAAGTAGACAGAAAATCAGTTACCTTTTAGCTGTATCTTCACATAGCCTTTCCTCTGTGCTCTCATAGGGGAAGAGCACAAGTTCTCATGTATGTCTTCTTACCAAAGTGTGCTAATCCCATCATGGAGCCCCACTCTCATAACCTCATCTAACCCCAATTACTGCCCAAAACCCATCTCCAAATAGCATTGTATTAGGGGCTAGGGCTTAAACATCTGAATTTTGGGTGGAGTAACAACAAACATTTTCTCTGACATAGAGCAGGTAGAATTTGCATGCATTGCTTATGGAAATGCAGAATGGCACAACCACTTTGGAAAAATAGTATGGCAGTACCGTATAAAGTTAAAAATGTATTATATGAACCAGAAATTTCACTTCTAGGAATTTACCCAAGAGAGCGGAAAATGTATGTCTAACATAAAGACGATACGTAGATATTCATGTTGGCATTGCTCACGTAGCCCAAACTGAACCCAAATGTTCATTGAGTGGTGAGTAAGTAAAAGACAGTGCTGTGTCCATACTGTGGAATACTAACTATTAAGCAATAAAAGAGCATGAAATAGTAGGTTTTATGAGCTTCGTTAATTAGATTTACAACATGGGCGAATCTCAGAAGTATGCTAAACACAAGAAAGAAGTCAAACACAAAAGACGACATGCTGTATGATTCCATTTATATGGAATTCTAGAAAAGGCAAAACTACAGTGACAGAAAGCAGATCAGCGTTAAAGATAGGGGAGGGGATCAAGTGTAAAAGACATGAGAACATTTTTAAAGATGAGGGAACTCTTCTATATCTTGATTGTGGTGCTGGTTACAAGACTATACCATAACTGTATACTTGAAATGGTGGAATTTAACTATATATAAATAATACCTAGTGAAAAAAAGAGGAAAATGTATTAATGAAATTTATAAAACCTAGCAAAAATAAAATGTATTATAAAATTGCCATATAAAATTGGTTCATGTTTTACTACACCATGTCATCACACAACTATTTTGGCTTGAGGCTTTCTAACACATGTTGTGTAAGTAATTTCTCATCCTTGTATCTCAGGAAGGGATAAGGAACAATAATATGTGTGTATGCTTCTGTGTGTGTGTGTGTGTGTGTGTGTGTGTGTGTACACATATATGTATATATTTTATATACATATATATACACATATATGCACATATTTATGTATATATACACTCATAATTTCTATGAATCAGTGTGGTTATATAATTTATAGTTTACTATTAATAAAGTTTTAAATTTATTGGCTCATATAAGCTGTTTAAACATTTTTCCAGATGTCTGTGTGTATCTGTGATTGCCTTTAAATTAAGTTTATATTTGTCAATTGAATCATCACACAAGGAGCCAACTTTCATGTCTTAACAGTCAAGTCTCACTTCCCACTTATTTTCTTTTGTGAAGATTTTTTTAAATGCTTTGGCTTTGTTGTAGTGAAGAGAATTCTATACTGTGAAATGTTTACTGAACCTAACAAAAAATTTCATTAATATTTGAATGAGGATTTAGGCTGTGTCTAATTTGTGTTAAAAAAAAATTAGCAGCACTGTATTATTATGCTTCTACATAAATACAACATAATGTACTATCTTTAAGTATCTGAAAATCTCAGGTTTTATAACTACAAATAATAACTTGTGGGAAAGAAATTGTGATGAACTCTCTCCTGATAAATTCATTAGGTTGATAGGTGTTATGTGCCCTATATATGCACATGTATAAATAGTTGTCTTGTTCCCTGGAGGGCTAAGGTTTGCCTTCTTTGCTTGATGTTTTGGAATTTTTAACGCAGTTTGGAAAGCCTCTGAAGGCGTATCTGAATGTGAGAATTCATCAGATACTTCACTTTGGTTAATTTGAAGTTATAACATTTGCAAGATGCTCTCCAGAGCGATTTAACATGCCTTTCTTTTTCTTTTTCAGTTGGAATCAACAGGACTAGGCCTTAGTAGTAGTAGACTAAGAACAACTCTGAACAGAATACAAGAGAGCCTTATTGATCTGGTAAGTAAGCAATGGAAATCAATTATTTTGGGTATAAATGTATATCTATATGTATCCCGAGTGCCTGAGTGTTAGTCTTGCACTATGTGCTGGTAGCAAGTAAAATGGAGGTTTCTTGTAGTCTGGTTGGAGAGAAAAAACTAGTATACATGAAAGAATGTGATACTGGCCATACATCCAGTACACGTTCAAAGACAGGAAAGGTTCTTGTGCAGGCTTGATGTCAGAGAACAACTGAAGGAGGAAGTGAGACTTATGCTAGACTTTGAAGAACCGGCGTGGATGGGTTCGTGGCAAAAAGAAGAGAGCATGACATACAGATTAAGGTTCGGAGGCTGAGCAAGGGCCTGGAGGTGGGACAAGCCTGGCCCAGAGTTTGGTGGGTCTTTGTGATGGGGCACTGGTGTATGCTGAAGAGTTGTGTTGCAGAGTGTTTAGGACCACTTTTTAAATGGCCTTGAAACTGAAGAAGTTTGGGTTTAGTTGGCTGTGCAGTAGGTCTAGATTCTTGACTGTGTCACGTGATGAACTGCATGTTTTAAGAAGACCGGTTGGTCGAAAAACAGGGCTGGCCCTCTATAGTGTTTAAGCTAAGATAAGCACTTAAAATAAGAACATGCTTTTTTTGTGGTTGGTCACTGTAGCCAGACATTTTTGTTGTTCAGTGTTTCTCTGCATCTCCATTCACCCCAGCATTCTCCGACTTTTCCTTTGTTCCTTCACCTACCCAAGCAAGCAATCATGTTCCTCTTTTCTCATAGGCTCTATATTATGTGCAGACTTCTGTTATGGAAGTTTTTATAAAAACAATGTGATCGTTCTTTTAAGAAATACTTGCTGAAATAATTATTATATGCCAGACATTGTGGTGGCACTGGAAATTCACCAGTGCACAAAAGAGGTAATTCCTCTCTTCCTGGAACTTTATTAAGCACAGAGACAGATAAACAAATATATAATATAGTGTCAGACACTTAACACTTCTAGCACTTAACAAGTGCTAGAAGAAAATGCAGAGAGTGATAGGCGGTGATCTTTGAGCGGAGATGTGAATAAAATGAGAGAGGCATGTGCTGATATCCCAAGTAAGCGCAGGAAGTAACCTGTATCCTTACCATTTGGAGATCTTTTTGCCATGAGTGTGTGTGTGTGTGTGTGTGTGTGTGTGTGTGTGTGTGTATCAGGAGTGCCAGAAAAATGTATACACATTGTAAGAGAGGTTAACACTTTGGTCAGCATTACTCAAGCAGTAGTTTGCTATATTCAGAAGTGTCTGGACGCTGATGGTAACCACTTTGAGCATCTCTTGTAATTGCAGAAGTCAAACGTGACTTGTATTCATCTTTTATTATCAGTATATATTAATACAGTTTTTTCCTCTCTTAAAATGTGTATGCATCTTTTTGGGACCCTTTGTGTATGTGTGTATTATATATATAATATATATTATATATTATATATATATATATAACATATACTACTTATATATTATATATATATATTTTTTTCCATAGCACTTACCTTGGCAAACAGCATTTCACCCGTAAATGTTCATATAGTAAATGAATAAAATCCAATCTGTGAGTTTCATGTCTCCAGGCTTACTGTGGCTTATTTTCTTAGCTTTGCTGTTTATTTAATCCTGATCTTCATTTTCAGAGTCAAAGCTCCTTCTTCACTTCGTTTCCAGGACACCTCACTCACCTGATTTTTCTCCTACGCCACTGGCCACTTTGCAGACTCCTTTGCTAGTCTGTCCTCCTCTCCTGACCTGTAAACAGTGCAGTGCCCCATAGTTCAGTCGTCAGACTTCTCTCATTTACATTCTACTCCCTAGATGATTCCGTCCAGTCCCAGTTTTAAATGCCGTCCACATCCCAATAGCTCAAAAATTACATATTATATTAATACATATTAATAATATTATATTACATATAATTATATTATTACATATAATATATATTATATTACATATAATTATATTACATATTATAATACATATTAATAATATGTATTATTATTATATAACAACATATATAAATATATTAATATATAAATATATATATATACATATTAATATAAGACCGGGTATAATATAATATAATTCCAGGTCTAATATAATATAAGACCGGGTCTTATATTAATTTTTGCTCCAAAAGACGCATTAGGGCTCATGGTCCAGCTAAGGCTTATTTTCGGGGAAACACAGTAGTTAGGTAAGTGCTTTGGCTTCTCCTGTCACCCCAGAGATAAACCGCATTTCCCTCAGGCTGCAGATGATACTCTGTGCCTCCTTCACCTTCTAGCCCTACCTCCTTCTTCTGTCCTAAATTAACCAGTTAGTATCTAGATTCAAAGAAACTTTTAATTTGATAAGTTATATATACGGTGATATCTACTAATAATCTTAAAAGAATGAAATTCAAAAGTAGCTCTACTATTATGAACGTGTAGGGTTCATGGTTATCCTAGAGCTATTTTGAATTTGAGATTGTACAGTGTTGGCAGAAGTTTGTCAGTTTGTGTTCGTTTAATTACCTGAGATGGATATTCACAACTCTGAACTAAGAAAATACAGAGTGCCATAGTAGGTGTCGGCAATGCAGAAGGCAAGGAGCTCTGCGATGAGTGGACAAGACGCGGCGACTCACGGTAGTGGGATCGCGATCTTCATTGTTCATTCAGCAAATACATATTGAGTGTCTCGGTACTTTGTGGAAGACTGAGGGTGCCTCCAGTGCAGGAGGCAGATAGAGAATAAACACATATCCCATTTCATGTCGGATTGTGTTGAGAGTAATGAAGACCTAGGAAAGAAGGATGGGAAGAGGAGGGAAAGCGTGTAATTTTGTTTAGGTCAGGGGTGTCCAAACTGAGGCCCGCGGGCCAACTGTGGCCCGCAATCCATTATTAATTGGCCCTCAGCAAATTCCAAAAATATATTTAGTTTACTTAAATAAACCAGGTGAGACAATACGTACTTCACCTCGAGTGAGTGGCCCGGCTGTTTGTGTATTTTACCGCATATGGCCCGTGGTGAAAAACGTTGAAAAAAGTTTGGACACCCCTGGTTTAGGTGATCAAAGAAGGCCCTCTGAGAAGCTAACACTGAAGTAAATCCCTGGAGGAAACAGGAGAGGGAACCATTTGGATGAGAATTCATTTATTCAACAAACATTTATTTAGTGCCTATTTATTGAACACTTTATATGTGATGTCAGGCACTGTTCTGGGATTTAAGGATACAATTTTGGTGGAGAGGCGGAACCAGACAAAACTCCTTACCCATGTATGGCTTATTGTCTAGTAGGGAGAGGATATTTTGGGGGAAATGTTTCAACTGAGGGAACAGAAAATGCAAAGACCCTGAGTTGGAACCAAAATTGACCTATTCCGGGACAGCAAAGAGGCCTGAATAAACTGGAATGGAGTAAGCAAGAGGGTCAGTGAAAGCTGAAACCAGAGAGGTAGGCGGAGCCTAGTTTTTGTACTGCCTTTGGATTTTACTCTGAGGAGAGCTTTAAGCAGAAGAATTGACATGATCTGACTTAATTATTTAAAAAAGAATTCTTTTTTTTTTTAAACTTTTTTTTTTAATTGGGGAAAGGGAACAGGACTTTATTGGGGAACAGTGTGTACTTCCAGGCCTTTTTTCCAAGTCAAGTTGTTGTCCTTTCAATCTTAGTTGTGGAGGGTGCCGTTCAGCTTCAAGTTGTTGTCCTTTCAGTCTTAGTTGTGGAGGGCGCAGCTCAGCTCCAGGTCCAGTTGCCGTTTCTAGTTGCAGGGGCACAGCCCACCATCCGTTGCAGGAGTTGAACTGGCAACCTTGTGGTTGAGAGGATGCGCTCCAACCAACTGAGCCATCCGGGAGGCAGCTCAGCTCAAGGTGCCGTATTCAATCTTGGTTGCAGGGGGCGGCTGCCCACCATCCCTTGTGGGACTCAAGGAATTGAACTGGCAACCTTGTGGTTGAGAGCCCGCGCTCCAACCAACTGAGCCATCTGGGAGGCAGCAAAAGAGAATTGTTTTGACTGCAGTGTGTACCAGTTAAGGAGGGAGATGAGCTGGCTTATACCAAAGAGTTAGTGGAAGAAGGAGCGAGACATGGTCAGATTCTGGATCTGTTTTGAAGGTGGACCCATGAAGGTTCGTTGATGGATTGTAAGTGAGGTGGTATGACACTGAGAGGAATCAAGGATGACACCTAACTTCTGGAGAATGGAGGTACATTACTGGAGATGGATAAGGCTTTTAGAAAGGACACATTTGGGGAGTTCGGTTTCAGGTATATTAAATGCACTGGAGAGGTGAGAGAGCGGTCAGGGATAGTATGTAAATGTTGAGCTATTGGCATGTGGACGGCATTTAAAACTGTGGGACTGGCTAGAATCATCTAGGGAGCAGACTGTAAATGAGAGAAGTCTGACGACTGAACTATGGGGCACTGCACTGTTTACAGGTCAGGAGAGGAGGACAGACTAGCAAAGGAGTCTGCAAAGTGGCCAGTGGCGTGGAGAAAAACCAGGAAGGTGTGGTGTCCTGGGAACTAAGTGAAGAAGGATTTTTCAGCATCAGCCTGTAGAATGAATGCCGCACATCGGTTAAATAAAATGGTATTCAGAATTGACTATTGGATTTGGCCATCAGAAGGCAATTGGGGACCTTGATAACTGTTTCTCTGGAGTGGGGTCAGTGAAAGCCTGGAATGGGCGTGAAAGAGAGCAAGAGGAGAGGAAATGAAGACACTTACCATCTTCATCAATTCATCTAATGGAAGGCCTGCTAATGCCAGAAGGCAAGCCAAGGTCTTGAGATACAAAGATGATGAAATTGGTCCCTACCCTCTGAGAACTCACAGTGAGGCTGGGGATAACAGGTAAAGTACACTTGATGCCACACACACAGACAAATGTATATGTGCTGATAACATCCACATAGGTAAGGTACTAATTCTTCTTGGGAGACTGAGAAAGTTAGGGAAAGGAGGTGAATATGATCTCAGACTTAAAAAATGAGGTGGAGAGAACTCGGCAGACAAGGGGAAGAGAGCTGGTAAGAAAAGAGTGTTGGCAGGACAGGGATGGCAAGTAGGCCAGTATAGTTAGACCTCGGGGACGGAGATTACCTCGAAATGCGGCTGGCAAGGTAACTGGTGTCAGTTGTAAAGGAGTAAGAGCATGGTAACAGGGTTAGGCTTTTTCCTGTAAGGAGTCTGCTCATATCTTTATTTTAGAAAGATCACCTGGGTATTATAGAAAAATAAGCCAGTTAATTGTGTGGAAGGTGGAGTAGAAACAGAAGCTAGAGGGAGAGGTCTCTATTAGGGGACTTGAAAAGTAGTCCAGTCAAGAATGCTGTGATCTGGGTCCTGATGAAGTAGTGACATGAGGAGAAACAAACAGGAGAGGTGTCTATTTAGGCATGATGGAGGTGAGAAGGAAGGGGACGGAGGTGAGAAGGAAGGGGAGTCATGAACAAGTGCAAGGCCCCTCACCTGGGCAGTCTGGTAGTTGGTGATTAAATGTCCACTAGAATTAAATTAAATAGCACCGGCAACCAACTGGTACCAAACAGTATGTAATTTTGTGCTTTTGTTATTTTTTGTTTTGGCAGAAGTGGGGTGATTGTTTTCCTTTTTAGTAGAAGGCAATAAATAATGAAGCTGTGCTCTTGATTAATGTGCGTAGGTCCCTTATCCTGTTTCTCCCTAGAGAAAGCACAGTTGTTCCCCAAATAACTTTTAAATGCTAATTGAGTAATTAGAAATTGAAGAGAGATAATGTGTTTAGTAGAAGATAGGATATATAAAAGAACTAAAGAAGAATAAAACAGTTTGCTGACCTGAAAGGTTTTATAATGTTTTATTTCCATTTTGTTAAATTTATAAACCTAAGTTATACTCCCAGAGTCCTATGCATTTGACATCTCTTTTATTCATAAGGAAAATGTTGTCGCTTTGTGACTATGTAATTGATTTAAAAAGTAATCTCGATTTACATTTTGTACACTTCAGATTTTTTTTTGTATCTAATTTTTGTTCTATAATTTTCTTGGAGGATTTTTTAAAGCTCAACACACTCTGCCTTTTGGGCATCCCTTTCTTTTATTCCCATTAACCATCTTCCTTCTTATCAGTAAACTCTCCCTAGACATATACAATACAGTTGGTTCTGTTTCAGTTTATAACCACATTCCAGCCCTGTCTTCTTGAGATTATACCATGGTTACCTTAAGTAAGGTTTGGCTGTGAAATGGTGAATAACACCCTAATTTTGGATTTTGGTTCTCAAGGGGCAGTCTCTTTTCCCTCACTTACAAGTTCTTGAAGGGCATCTCACTATTGTCTCTATGAAAATCTCAGTTCATAAAGATTCCTTGTGTTGGCCAACTTTAGATCATACACAGATAATAGTTGGATCATTGTCACTTAGTATACAAGGGAACGTTGCAGTTGTTAGAAAATATAAATGTAGGAAGAAGAGACTGGCTATTACATGTAATTAATATATGCCAAAGAGTATTTTAATTTATAGTTCAAGTTTTGTCACATCACACAGTTTATTGCTATTAGATTTGCTGTTTCAGGCTGTGTGTATACATCTGTTGTTCTTTTCAGGAAGTTTCAGCTGATCCTACTGCCACGCTCACAGCAGCAGAAGAGAGAAAGGAGAAGGTACCGAGCCCACACCTCAGTCATCTAGTGATTTTGACATCTGGGGACACATTGTATGGGTTGGCAGAAAGAGTGGTGGCCACAGAATCTTTGTAAGTTGTTGAAAACAGTTGCTTTGTCATTTAATCTTTAAGAAAGGTTATGAAAGTAAACGTTGTATAATTATACTTCTAGCTGTATGTATCTTCTATTTCTAAATGTGATTTATGTATTTCTGAGAAGTATATCCTGAAATCGATTACCAAATGGTTTTTAAAACTTCATGGTCCTTTTCAGTTAGGTAAATAGAAATCTTTTAAGTTTCCATCTTTAGCAACATGGTTCTTGCTTTAAGTACAACTTTGAAAAAGCATGTTATAGTATACTTTCTGTTTTCCTATAGAATTGTGATTCTAGAGAAACGGTTACATTGTCAGTTTAGTGTTAAATATAGTCTACCTTGACATTAGCAAGAATGCTTCCTCACCCTTGTAAATACCCAGATTTTTAATACAATTAAAGTGTATAACTTCTTCCATAAAGTGTACCCAGTTATAATTTAAGAGCGGTTGTGTACGTAACACGGAGTAGAGAACAAATAGTACAGCTGTGGTAGTCCTCCTGCCCAGTGACTCCTGCACGCCAGCCTCCTGCCCTGAAGTTCACATGTACGTCTCAGCCAAGGTAGTGGGTTGCACGTTATGAATGTTTGGGTGACTTCTGAAAAGTCAGATGTTAAATCTGTGAATTCAAGGGTTGGTTGTGTATAATTGAATGGGTTCTTTAAAAGACATCCTTTCAATAAATACTGTTGTATTCTTTCTTCAGTCTTTTGTGTTATTTGTGCCCATATCTTACATGCAAAGGAGTGTAACTCTACACCTTGGTATCCAGATGAGCTCTTCTGAAGTCACCCTTTTTCCAGTTTACCTCACATTCAGTGATAAGCGCAGTATTAATTTTTGTGTAGATTGTAAATGAGTGTCTCAGTGGTAGTACAAGGTGGTTCCCTAAAATGGAAAGTAATTTTAATTGTCAAACTTTTGTGTAGAGATCGGAAAGTTGACTTACACAAAAAATAGTGATAGGCTCTAAACCCTGCACTTTGTTTACACGATGGGTTATTTATTCCCTTTAGGGTATTCTTGGCTGAACAGTTTGAGTTCCTCCAGCCGCATCTGGATGCTGTGATGCCCGCAGTCAAAAAGCCCTTTCTTCAGCAGTTTTATTCTCAGGTCAGAGATGGTCTGTGTATCATTACAACTGGGAGCAAGATAAGACTGTCACGTGATATTTAGTTTTTGTTTTTGCTTTTGTTTGTTTGTTTTTTTAACCAGTGGTCAGTCTCCAAATCCCAGGAGAGCTGGATTAGAATATTTCTTTATTGACCCCTGAATTCCTGTATAAAATATTAGGTTGGTGCAAAGTAATTGCGGTTTAAGAGATTAAAAATAATTGCAAACACCACAATTACTTTTACACCAACCTAATACTTTTTTGAGTACTGCATATAACTTTTAGTCTAGTGAGAGAAAGAGCCAAATAAAACTGTGTTTAGAGTAAAGTGTGAGAAGGGGAAAGAAACAGTGGCAGGGTATTTAACCTTGACGGCAGAAGGAAAGGGGTGGGTGGGAAGCGGTTGTCTAGAAAGGCTGTCTGGATGAAGTGATGTTTAAACGTGACCAGTCAGGTGAGTGGGGAGTATATTCCAAATTGAGGGAACGGCTCATAGGAAGACCAGCACGTGAAAGGGAGTATGGTTCGTGTGAGCCGCTAAAGACAACTGCGATTGTCAGAGCAGGGAGGAGGGCTAGTGAGGAGAGCGATGGTGGCGTCCTAAGCAGGAGCCATGTGATGTGTTCACTGGGACTTAGTCCTGAGGCTGCTGGAGGGTTGGAAATAGGTGAATGGCATGGGCAAGTGTGCGTTTCAGAAAGAGTACTTTGGGGACAGTGTGAAGGACAGACTTTAGATGACAAGGCTTGAGGCATGGAGACCAGCTCGAGGGCTGTTGGAGAAATACATTTGAGAGATGATGGAATCTTGAGGTGGGGTAGTGGGCGTCAAAATGGAGAGAAGTGAAGGAATTTGAGAAGAATTTGCTAGACTGCATGAAAGTCTGTAGTTCTTTTGTAGTTGTAATGTGTCTGGCCTCACGTTCATTCTGTGTCTCAAAATTATGTTTTGAGGTAGATCTTTGCCTACAAAGTAAAGTATTTTCATAATTTAAATCTCCAAATGTTGAATAGTGTTTTGTTTTTAGATATGATATATACTAGACACAGGAACAAAATATCCTTTATAAATTTGATTCTTTTAGAAAGTACTTGTTTTCATTTCTGTGAACTTTATTTCAGACAGTCTCAACGGCCAGTGAACTCCGCAAACCAATTTATTGGATTGTCGCTGGCAAAGCCATTGACTATGAACAGATGCTACTCCTGATGGCTAACGTGAAATGGGATGTCAAAGAAATTATGTCACAGCACAACATATACGTAGATGCATTGTTGAAGGCAAGTAACTCTGGGAAACATCATTGTTAAAGGCGATTTCACTAAGAGAACGATTCCTATCATTGCAGTAGCTCTGAAGTAGTGAGATTGTCGTTACAGCATTACCACATGTCCAGCATCATGATATTAAAGTCCCTGAATTGGATTCGGCTCACTCTCTGAATTTTGTGTTCTTATAGACCCATGAATACTTTGTAGATTTTTTGTTTTTGTTCACTGATTTTCCACGTCGAGTTAGAGTTTGGCTGGCCTGTGTTGGCTGACTTTTATGTAATTCATATTATGTAACCTCCATAGCCATGGCGATCCTGACAAGAAGATATTTCTGTTTAATTAGAAGATATTTCTACAGTTGTGTATATTCATTAGCAAGTGACCATGCCCCTGAATTACTCTTAGTTGTTTTTTCCAGAAATCACAGTACTTTTGCAGTGTGTCATGTGAACACCTATGCCTTTAATGATTTACGTTTGTAAGTTTTCTGGAAAAAATTGTAATTTTTTAAATTCATGCATCAAGAGCTATTTATAGATCACCTGACATGTGCTATACACTGATCTAGGTACTGGCGATGTAGTTGTGAATTAAGGAACTTACATGCCCTCAAGGACCTTGCATGTCAGTGCAGGGAGGGTGGTAGTAAAGAGATAAATTAAGATATAATATGTCAGGTGAGGAATAGTTCTGTGAAAAAATAAATAACCAGCAGAAGAGGGATAGAAAGTGGCAGGGTGTGGGTGGGGGAGGAATACCATTTATTCACTTGTGTTCAAAGAAGGACTCTGATAAAGAGAGAACTGAGGAGAGAGAGGTCCGAAGGAAGTTAGGAAATGAGCCATGGGGATGTGTGAGCTGAAGAAAGAGCATCTGAGAAAACTTGCAGAAAAATTTTGTTTTTCATATTTGTCATGAAAAGAAAATTGGCCCTTCTTAAGCTCCTGACTTGTATGTCATTTATACATCCTTACCTGCTTCCAAGGCAATAACTAATAGCCTTGGACACTTGAGAACCAGCAAACAAAGCCAGAGATCGAAACAGAGATAAGATCAGAATCCTTCTAGTGTGCCTATTCCCAGCAGCGTATGGTGCCCTTCTGGAAGGCTGGGTTGAAGACTGAGAGGTTGTCCCCATACTCAAGGTGCGCAGTTGCCAAGATAAGTTCTCCCTGTCTAGAAGTTAGAGGGAGACCTAAGGCATGAGTAACAACAAGGCACTCTGCAGTTGCCACCCTGAAAGACCTTTGATTTCTAGAGCACCCAGGAGATTTCAATTGGGAATTTTAATTTGGAATGTAAAAGATGTGTAATTTACAAATAGTCACATTCTCTCTTTCTTGAACAGTTCTATTTTTGAAAAATTGATTTTTTTTTAATGATGTGCTAACCATGGTACTCATAGGGACACAAGAAAAAAGAGAGGTCTGCACTCTGAATATGCATATTAGAAGGAGGCTACTTGCTACAGTTATTCTTAATTCCAAGAAACAATATTATAAGAAAAAACAGTGTTATTCAGAGTATTAATCTGAACCCAATTTTTAGCAGCTTAAAATCTTCCATAAAGAAAGTTTAAAGATAACTTTTGTTCTATTACTTTTCCAAGCCCAAACCTTTAGGTAAAAGCAGTCTGCATTGTTGCTGCAAAAGAATCATAAGTAAAGTGAAATAGTTTTACTAGTTGTTTAACATCAAGCATTCTTGAACTTGAATTTAGCAATATGTAGAATGATGTTTTATACAGTAAGCATAAAATTTTATCTTTCAAATATTAATGAAAAGTATTGAATCATGACTCTGGAAAACCAAAGCAGAGTCTACTGCAGTGAAGCATAAATACAGTAGCAAATGCTACTGCTTTGCTAGATTCATAAAATGAAAAAGATGAAGACCAATTATTTATTTAACTTTGATTTTCAAATGCAAACTTAGTGGATTGAAGATCCACTTTTTTTCATAAATAATTAAGGGAGATCTAAGGGGTGAGTGACAGCATTGACTGTCAAAAATAACTTAAACCAAAAAAATATGGTTTAGGAAGTACCAAAGGATAAGACAATTATCGTTATGTGGTATCTTGACTGGTGACGGTCAGATTAGATTTTTCTTTCCTGTGTGTTATTAGAAAATTTGAACACATGTCAGTTTTGATTTGCTAAACATTGTGTAACTACTCTCTTAAGAAAATAATATCCTTTTAAGCCTTATTAAATTTATTTGAAATACATTATCAAGGAAGAATCAACAGCATTTACTTTTGTAGGTGAACATAGTTAAATGATAATAGTCCAAAAAAACCAGAAATACATTTATTGAAGTGTGAACCATCTGCTTTCGTGTAATTTTTGGAATTGTCTAAGTTAGTTACATACATTTTTATTTTTAGTAGAGTGGTATCAAAAAGTTACTAATAAGTAATAAAAATGTTCAGTTTTTCTGTAGGTAGTAGAAAATATTTTATGTTTTATTTTCTCCTATGTACTAAAAATTTACATGACTTTCAAATTATATAATGATTTATTTACTTTCAAAGACCATTTAAGAAAGATAATAATTTATCATATTGCTTTCTAAGGAGGATAGCCACAAATTACAAATAGTTAGTTAACTTTGAGTTGAAAGTTTATTAAAACATTTATTAAAACTGGGTTTCTTGAAAATATTTTTAAAGACCCAGATTATGAAACCCTCTTAATCCATGCTGATAATCGTAGAAAAATTTGAGATGTAAAAACATTTGAACTTTGTTAGCATTGTTAAATCAGTTAGTGACACTTAATTTCCTTTGATATGAAATGTAGTATGCATACTCTGTATTACAACATAATTTATTCAATTTGATATACTTAAAAAAAAAACCTTCACCTTTACACTAAGTTTAAATTATGTTTGGCATTATCTCTTTTTCTTTTACTTGGTTTGCTTCTGAGTCTTTCTAAATCTTCCTTTTGCCTCTCAATGGGAATGCAATGTGGCATTCTAATTGTATTCACATGTAGCCATGATTTCTGTCTTCTTAGGAATTTGAGCAGTTTAACAGAAGGTTAAATGAGGTTTCTAAGAGAGTTCGGATACCCTTGCCTGTGTCTAATATACTTTGGGAACATTGTATACGACTGGCTAATAGAACTATTGTGGAAGGGTAAGTTTTTCATGACAAATCATAATATATGATTTTTCAATGACAAATCATAATATATGAATACACTAATGGATGGAGAGAATAGGTAGAGATAGTGATAAACAACAGATAATCTCATAGTAACTCAAGTTTGACTTTGGGATATGATTCGAGAAGAAACCTTACAGCCCACTGTGCCACCTCCATGCTTTCGTTTCTTGTTGGTGACCAGAACCAGCTAGTAGAGGAGAGAGGAATGCAGCATGTAATGCTTACCTGAAAGTTAAACTAATAACTATTGTTACCTTATAACAAGTATAATTATTATGAAATGCTTATACATACATTTATTGAGCACTATGTGTCATTTTCTGAACCAAGGACTTCGCAGGATTATATTATCAAATCCTAACCTGAATTCTCTTTGATAGTGCTATTATTCTCTGTTATATCAGAGAGAAAACCTTGCCTCAGAAGATTGAGGCTTGAAGAGGTTAAATAACTTGTCCAAGTTCATAGTTTTTAAATGCAGAGAAGGCTTATGAACTCCTGATTTTCTGATGGCAAAATCAGTCCTCCAGCCACTACATCAGTTAATAATATCATTATTAGATCATGGTAAACTGTATTAATCTTTCATGTTGATTCTACAGATCTATGAATAGTAATTTTCCACTGACTCAGAGACCATGCTTACTCTGCCCATAACATCTAGAACACAAATAAAAATCAGTAATGCATTAAAAATATCCCTGGAAAGCAAATCCTGTTTCAAAGACCGTTCAGAGTGATCTAGACTTGTACATCAATTGAATCTTCATACTATCATTTATCAGATTTCTCTTCAGTTCCTATTAGTTATAAAAAAGAATGTATTAGCCAGTGGGAAGATGACGATGACAAGCTGACAACAGTCTTTACACTATAGTGAAACCAGGAGTGCTACAAATCACAAGATGACTCTGTCCACAGTCCTGACTGAAAAGTATTTTTAATAAATTTGTTTAATGAAGTAGAAAAATGAATAATAAATGTATATTTCTGTATAAAACACTTTTTAAAAAAAGTCTTGGTGACTTTAAGTAATATAAGCTTTAGTTTTCTTGTAAATTTCCTTAGGGGCAATGCCTCATTCCCTAGGGTTGGATTCTCCACATTTTGTATCCTTGAAAGAATGAGACACTGACTTATGAGTGTATGTGAGGTTAATATATTCGTTCTTAATATTAACTAGTCAACCTCAGAACACACCAGTTTTCAATTGTGTGAGGTTTCAGAATAAGTCTATAAAGTGTTTTATGATGAAAAATACATAGGTGCTTTCTATGCTTATATGCTCACGTAGTTTTTAGGTTTGCCAAATGTTCATGAGAGTATTACTTCATTTGTTTTCTCTCTATTGAGTAGTTACAATATTGCATAGTTTTATGAAACCAATATTACTTTGGAGCATTCATAGCTTAGTTTCATAAATCTTTGCAGCCAGATTAATTGGAATACCAGTTCAACTATCTATCCTGCAGGTGATTATGTTAATTGAGTATGGGAAACTATGGTCTGTAGAGCAGCAAAGAACCTTAAAAGTTGCTCGATCTCTATGCTTTACAAGTGAGGAAGCTGAGGCCCAGATCAGTAAGATGACTGCCAAGTGACAGGGTCCAAACACAACCTAGTCTTTCCGACTCGAGGCCCCTGTGCTCTTCTACCTGTATGTAACCCTCTTCTAGAGAATCTGTCCAGTCTGGGGTTAGAGAAAAGCTTAAGTACTGAAAGGTTTGTTTTTCTAATCATCTCATCATTTATGTTTTTTTTTATTGTTGTGTATCTTAGATATGCCAATGTTAAGAAGTGTAGTAATGAGGGTCGTGCCTTGATGCAATTGGATTTTCAACAGTTTTTAATGAAACTTGAAAAACTAACAGATATTAGACCCATTCCTGATAAAGAATTTGTGGAAACCTATATTAAAGCCTACTACCTAACTGAGAATGACATGGAACGCTGGATCAAAGAGCACAGGGTGAGAGATGGAAAACAGTTAATTAAGTTTTTATTTCTTTTCCTTTGTTCTGTTCTTGTCTACTATATAATTCAAAGTCATGAGTGTGAAATAAAAAGAAACATTTGCTGTTCTAGCATGAACCACATAAACCATTTCTTTGCCACATTCACACTGTGTCTGTGCAATGCCCTTTGCTTAATCAAATCGTTTTGACACCTTTGTGAACTGTAACAGTAATTATCTGGAAAGATAGCCAGAGTCTGAACATTAGCTATATTTATCCTGCAACTGTGATGGAGGAAAAGGCTGAAGTTGTTAACATCAAGATAAATTGAATACAGTGACATTGAAATGATTTACAAGCTAAAGTCTTTGTGTAACTTAAATCTTCCTTCAGCCCTCAACAATGAATGAATTGGTGACATCCTGAACACACTGACATGTAGTAGTGATGATTAAATATATTAATGTTTAAATAGCCAAATGTAGCTTCATCTGTGTTTAGAGATTTTACCTTAAGTATCGATGAGATTATTTTTGTGTGTGTATAGATACATAGATAAGTAGAGAAAAATGCTGTTTACTAAGTGTTATATAAGGTGCGGAATTCTTGACACAGTTCAAATCAACATGTATCACTAGAGCATACCTAATACGGGAGCTTTTCTGTATGATGTATCATTTGTCTAGACAGGCAACATGTAAAGACAAATTTAGAAAATACAGGAAGTGTGAAAATTATCACCGAATCTTATTTCTTCAGTAACTCTGAACATTCACATTTCTTTATGCTATAAACATCATCAGTAAAATCTAGGTAAATTTTTATTTGACTGGGTAATGAAATAAGGAATTTTATTTACTTAATCAGGCTCGTCTTTTCTGGTTTCACCACTCAAAAAATGAAACGATTATTAGCCTGAGTTTTGTGTACACGTGCCTACTTGTAGGTCAGTTTCAGATCTTTGGGCGCAAGGTAGAAGTGTACATGTTATTTTCAGTGATTTCAGGAGGGAGAAAAATGTCACCACTTGTAGTCCCCCTGACCTCTGCCAGCTGAGAACCAAAATGCTAACCCAGGTGCAGAAGGACTGTTCAATGTTGTAGGATCCGTTCAGTAAAGTAATCAGGAAAACACTCAGGGTTGGTACTGAGTGAGGTAAGAGTTTGGGAAAAGAGTGTAAGTAGTTGAAGAGAAAAAGCATAGCTCTTAGATCTATTATGTGATGCAAGCATGATGCTCATGTTAGTTTCTCCTCTTTTAATAGAGTGGACTAAAATTTTTAGTTCAGTATTTTGGAAGCTTTAGCTAACTGATACCTGTAATTCAGTGAAATTTTTCCCAGCAACAGGAATTGTCCTGTCATCAAGGGAACTCGCCACAATGTCTAGTCCAGTGCTTGGTGATAATGGTACTCGCTAAGTGTAGACTGACTGACTTAAGAGAATTACCAGGTGCTTACAGGAGCTCTCAGAGGTCAGGTACACAAACTGAGTAGTTGGCTGAGTTTTTAAAATGAACTTTTTCTCATATTTTAGTAGTTGCCTCCAGTGAAGACGTGTTCTTGTCTTATTAGATGATAGACACAACTCTCTCTCCCTGTCCGAACTCTTGCTGTTCAACCTCCAGAACCTCATCAATATGTAAAACTTTCTGATGAGTCCCTATTCATTCTCATCCCAGTAACTCGTTATCTGAAATTCAGGAACCAAATAGATTTGTACTGCAAAAAAATATGTATGGTCTCAATTTTACTTACTACTGTAGCTGCCAATTACAACATGAGGGTTTAAAAACCAGTAACTTTCTGCTCTTTGTTACCTTATTCATTTATTATGTCTCAGAAGAGGAGTTGTTCTGTGGTTGGAGATTTTTGTCTTTTAACATAAAATGTTTGCAAAACGTAGAGTATCAGAAAATACTTAGTAGCATTTTAAAAATTTGAAATGTCAGTATGTTTTGATAACTTAATAACAAAGACTGTCACAGAAACAATCATAAAGTGTGTGAGCTTAAAAATAACAAAAAGCATAGGCATGTCAGATTATCTGCCATGTTAAAAAGATTCTAGTACTTCCTGTTTCAAATGGTATTTTTATTCCCTGTTATTACAGCTCAGTAAACAGTTTGTCTTTCATGTCTCAGCTATAATTTCCACTGTTTTTCACTGGTTTATAATGCTCAGTAACTATCTACTGAGACCAGAATGTCTGCCTGTCCTTTCACTGCATTGATCAGATACATGTCTTTCAGTGTACTAAATTTGGATCTTCTTTTTTCGAGCAGGAATATTCAACGAAGCAACTGACCAATCTGGTAAATGTTTGCCTGGGATCCCATATCAATAAAAAAGCAAGACAGAAACTTCTAGCAGCTATAGATGATATAGACAGACCCAAAAGATAATGAACACAATTATTTTTCCTCAGTGACATTGGTCTTCATTCAACGTATATGACATGAAAAGCAATTTTTCATGCACTCCTGACAACTGTCTGCTAAGAATACTTTTTGCATGTTTTTTCCAACTGGAAAGTGGGAAACACTGAAGTTGTGTGCTGTTCTAAAATGACTTTTATATGCTGTGATCTCTTCTTCTCAACTTTTAGTCTCATTTGTTGTGTTCCTTTCCTGAAATGATATTATTGCCTCGTCATAACTATTGTTATATGATTACCATTATACATTTTACAGAAAAATGGACTGTAAGTATAATTATATGGAACAATGATGGTATATACATGGGCAGTTTTTGGAGAATGAATTTACGTTGGCATTTATCTACACTCTGAAGTTGGTTCTTAAGCATAATGTGAGAGTGGTAATGTACAGTATCTTCTAATTATGAGCACTGCATGAGAATTGAAAAATACGTGTAAGCAAAATAGTTGAAAAATCAGTATGTTCCGTTTTTCAATGTCAAAAGTTTATGTCAGGGTTAATTTGGTTATAATATAGTGATCATAAATGATAAAATGTAATAAATGGTATACTCCAACATGACCAGCCTCTGAGACTGCACTTTGATATTTTGCCATGGCAGGAAGATATCATAAAACTGTAGTGAAATTTTCTTCACGTGTTCTGATTTTAATCATCTTATATCTTAAAATCAGTGGTGAAAAGTAATTTCATTGGGTGTACCTTTCTAAGGCCTGCTGAATAACATGCAGAATGGTGATGGTGGGATTTTTTTTTTTTTTTAATGGGCAGTTTTTCATATAAGCTTTGTTCTCTTTGAATTCAACTTTTGTCTTTGGACAGCAAAACCTGTTTTGGCTGACTTAGGAAAGAACTGTCTGTTAAGCATAAGTGTAGGATCATATGTTTGCCTTTTTTAAATATCTATTTTGTATCACAGATGTAAAATAATGTGAGTTTAGCCAATGGTAAACTTTAGAACTCAGTCTTTAGTAACTGTGTACTCTTGCTTTAAACTTTGCTTTGAAGTCAGGAATTTTCTACCAATATATATGACGTGAAAATCAGTTTCCCATGCACTTCTGTCCACTGTCTGATAAGGAATTTTTTGCGTGTTGTTTCTGACTGAAGAGTGTAAGACATCGAAGCTTGTGTAGTGTTGGTCCAGGATTACTGGACATGACCTATAACATCAATAGCTCACAGAATCCTGAAGCATCTCATGAGAAATGTACCTTGTATCCTATGAGTCTTCTGGTAGCTGAGGTGCTGAAGTGATGGGCAAACGGTGACATGCGATCAGGCATGGAGGTGATAAGGAGATGACTGCCACTCATTGTCCATCAGTCCCTGCAGGTATTCATGACCAGCGCAGTACAATGTGAAGCACTTTTAGAATATGTCTTGTATGTGGGGTTCGTGTTTGTGTCTGTGGGATGAATTTTTTGTTTTCAATCTCTCACTTTGCTGTTCATCGACTATCGATTTAATGTTGACAGTAAATCTTTCCTCTTGTAAAAACGTATGCGTTTGTTGCCATTATGATCCATTTGTGGAACTAGACTGTGCACCTGTATGGTAGATTCTGCCACTAGCCATGATTTGTCCGTACACAGCCACGAGAAGAAAGCAAACCTGGGATAAGCTTGGTCCTTCTGTTTAAATGCCATATTCAACAAGCACATAAAGAGCTAATCAATCTCATTTCTTTCTCAGTTGATTAGAACTACTTATTTCTTCTTTTTTACTTGGATTTTATAATTGGCTTCCTTTAATTTCTACTTAGTTCATTCTAGATAGTATGAACAGCAATTATCTGCCTGGAAGAGTGTTTTCCAGGGGTAGGAGTTTGTACTAAGGAATTACCCTGTTAGAGCCTCGGCCGTACAGTCAGACCTTTTAACATATCCATCCTTTGCTTTCTCCATCTTCAAAATAAAAGTGGTAAATCTTTTTGATGCTTTTTGAAAAGCGGTGAGGTTTTTTTTTACATTAAAAAATAGTTGAATAAGTGCTAAAAATATCAAAACAATAATAGATTTGAATTATGAAATTATTTAATAACAAGAGTTACCAGACATGTCTCAAATACATTATGCAGTGATACTGAATTATAACCATGTAACATTTTGTGAAACTAATTTTAAGATGAATAGAATTGAAAAGCTTGAGAATATAAATGAAACTATACATATTCCAGAAACTTTACTGTTACAAAAAATGTCTTTTTGTGTCTGTTTTCCTTAACTTTGACAGTTTATATGAAAGTACCTTGTAGAATTCAAGATTTTTAGTTGATATGAGAGCATGGTAAATTATCCCTTGAGAAAGAATGATTATTTCTACAAATACATTGTCTTGCATTAAAAAATGCTAAGGAGATACATAGCAATTCAAGTGAACTAGTTTATTTCAGGTTATAAAACCTATAGAGATCTTATAAGTTCACTTTGACTAATAAGCTTATGTGCTGAACTTACAAACTGAAATAGAATTTCTCTTGAAGCCGGGCATGTGGTATTTTATCATACTGTTAAGCAGAATTTCCCTTGAGAGTTTATATTTAGCTGAGTGCTAAAGTGAAACTTTTAAGTTCAATTAAATAGCTTTTTTTTTTACCCACTCACTAAAATGTAGGCATGAAAAAAGGCTTATACTTCAATTAACTTTGAAAGCATAGTTATCTTTTGTAATAAAAAATTGGATCTGAAGACAAATTATAAGTTATGCTCGAGCAAAAAGAAGTGGTCCAAAGGAAAAATCTTTATATTTGATATTTATCCTTTGGAGTAATTTTAATACAGACTTAGTGGTTTACAAAATGATATTTAACTCTTGACAATGATTAATGATGAGAATTATTAATACTTTGATGTAAGCTTGCTAAATGTTGAGACCAGCACAGCTCTTTACAGATGTTTTTTATTTTTATGAAAAGTATTTGTTCAATTCTTTTCACCCACAAAGTTTTAAAGGCTATCGAAAAGTGTAAGCTGTACAACTCTCCCAAGGACAAAACTACGTCAGATTTTATACATGAGAATTCTTAACTTTTCAAAATAAGCAGAGGAAAGTAGTTCGTAGCTCTGATACTACTTTTCTTGATCAGCACATCCTTTTGTAAATATTGTGAAGTGTACCCGCATCATTTTTTTCTCTCAGATTCTTTTACTTTTTCAATATACCGGAAACTATTGAAAGCATTCTAAACCAAGATGGAAAACTGGAAAACAACTTTCTCTGCCTTTTATGGGAGTGTACAGTTAAAACTTATTTTAAAGGAATCCTCCTAATTCTGTATTCTTTTTTTTTTAATTAAAGTTTATTGGGGTGACAATTGTTAGTAAAGTTACATAGATTTCAGGTGTACAATTCTGTATTACATCATCTATAAATCCCATTGTGTGTCGACCACCCAGAGTTAGTTCTCCTTCCATCACCATATATTTGATCCCCTCATTTTTTTTTTTAATTTGAAAACAACTATAATTAAATATTCACCTTCACTTGGTAGGAATGTTGGGGGAGGGAACAGAAACTTGGGGAAGAAGGAGAACTAGTGTCCCTCTGCGATTTTTGTACTTTAAAGATATGATTTATTTAGAACATGTTTTGTTTTTGATGAAGAACCATTTTTGTAAATTACTTCAGCAATCACTTCTTGATCTCAAGACGGAGAAGACTTTGTCCTGCTCAGGATTTCCACATTTGCTCTTTAAAGAGTTTTTCATACAGAGCTGAGCTGTTCAATCCAGAAAGGGATTTTCTTGATCAACAACCTGTATTTTATTCGGTTTCTTCACAATCCCTGGTATCTTGATTCTGCCTATCAGTAACCAAAAGGATTTACGTTTTAAAGAGAAGATATTTCCATACTGAGAACATTTTTATCCAGCTCCTGCAAACAGCATACCAATCTTTGCCTTAAACAGAAGAGGCATTTTGGTCAGGATTTCCCTTTCAACAGAGGTCACTTCTGGAGTCTACACTAAAGTGCAATTACACCCTCAGGTGACCCTGAGGTGACCATTGGAAGACAATTTTTGCTAACTCCTTGCTATTCATACTTTATCTTACTTCTATTATCGCTATGTCCTAATCACAACTCCACCTTTAAGAATCCAGCCAAGATGCCATCCTTTCCATGAAACTTATCCTTCCCAGGAGGAGGTACTATGGAGAAAAGGCCATAGGGAACGATAGTTGTGCTGGTAGTACAATTTCAACAAGGGAGATTGGAAAAGGTCTCACTTGGCAGGAAGTGTGGGGCCTAGCCATGCAGTTATCTAGGGTAGAGTGTTACAGGCTGAGTGCAAAGGTCCTAGGGTAAGGGCCACCATTCTGGGAACAGTAAGGGACCAGTGTTGCTGCCGTGAGTGGACTTGGCAGGAGGGCTCACACAGTGAGGGCCTGTGAGCCACGGAGAGGACCTTCGACTTCACGTTCAGATGGGAACCACATGGAGGGTTGAGAACAGAGTGGACACCCGATTTCTGACTTAGGTTTTAGTAAAATCACTCTACCTGTACATTTGAGAAAAGGCTTTAGGGGGACATCAACTGAAGCAAAGGGACAAAGTAAGAAGCTACCGTGTTTCCCCGAAAATAAGACTGAGCCGGGCAATCAGCCCTAATGCGTCTTTTGGAGCAAAAATTAATATAATAAGACCCGGTCTTGTTTTAATTTTTGCTTCAAAAGACGCATTAGAGCTGATTATCCAGCTAAGTCTTATTTTTGGGGAAACACGGTCATACAGGAAATCAAGAGGCATGATGGGCGGTTGGTTTGCAGTCATGTTGGTGGATGTGATGAAGGTGGTTAGACTCTGGGTAGAGATGATAGGATTTGTTGATTGCTGTGATTTGAGAAAAGAGGAATTAAAGATGATTCTAAGACTTTTGCTTGAGGAGATAGAAACCTTTGGGAGAACTGGATTTGTGAAGATCAAGACACCAGTTTTAGAGAGGTGAGTTTGACAGATGTTGAGATACAGCGTTGGGGATGTAGAAGAGGCAGCTGCCCCCATGAGTGTGGAGAGGAGATCAGGGCTGCAGATGGAAACGTGGGTCATCGGTATATTACATAAAGCCAAAGCTCTTTTTAGGGGACAGAAAAATCATACTTGGCCCATTAATGAGTATTAGTCATGCAGGTTCCGTCCCTTCAGAGTTGCCATCTGCTTTGCAGTTGGGCTCAAGACAATTTCCACCTCACAGGATGGGTTAAGGAATAGGCTTTCTTGGGGAAACTTACAAGCCTGGGACCCGCTCCCTTGTCATTGTCACCATGAGATGAGACAGGGTTAGCAGAGTACAGAGACAGTACCAGAGGAGGGTGGGTTTTTTTTTATTATTATTATTAGCAAATACGAGTGACCTGCGGCCTGTGGACGTCGTATTTCCTTTGACAGGAAGGAGGAAGCCATCATCGCCTTCTGGAAGGTGAGTTCCAGTGCAGCCCTCCCCATCGCTAGCTTGTTATCCAGGCAACGTGCCTGAGCTCCAGCATCACACCAGTGTCTCGTGTGTCAGACACTGGCTGGGCTCCAGTGGATTGGACAGATAATGCCTCTCCTCGGGGAGCTTCAATCTAGCAGCAGATGTAAGACAAATACATTTCATTCTAAAGGAGAACTCTGAAGTGGGAATTAGGAAAGACTCCACTGAGGTAGAAATGTGCAAGAGGAAACTGAGGATGAGGAGGAGTTAGGTGAGGAGGCTAAGAGAAGAGTGTGATGAGGATCAGAAAGGCCAGTGTGGTTGGCACCCAGTAGGGTGGGGACGGGCACAGAGAAGACGGAGGAGACGTGGCAAACTTAGATGCCGTGTGGGGCTGAGCAGGAGACAATGAAAAGAGCACCAGATGTTAATGAGTGACAAGCGTTTTGAGATGTGAAAAATGCAGGTCAGGAACTCAGATTACAGTTTTAATCTCTGAGTCACCTCCAGTGGTCCATCAACGGGGGTAGGAGGGAGTCTGTATAAAGGAGGCAATGGCCCACCCAGAACAGCCAGCTGTGTGTCCCATGTGCATCTTCGCAGCACTTAGCACCGAACCTTACTGAGCTCAAAACCACACAATAGATGGATGAAATGCCAGTACTCAGGCCCCTTGAACTACAATACTCCCCTAAAGTGTCCTGAACAGCTAGTCAGTTTCTCTGGGGCAGGACTGTCCTGGGTATACTTTACAGTCCAGAGCACCTTGTACTGGATCAGACACAATTCGTGTTTATTAACCTCTATTGTGGAAAGAGGATGAATTACTCAAGGATTGTTGAAGAGAGTTGCACGCTAGCATTTGAAGCTGAAACATAGGAGTTTGAAAAGGAGCAATAGCTTGCTCCAGTTCCTTAAAACGTGTTGAATAGCTGCAGGCTGCCTGATATGAAGCGTAACTTGTTTTAATAGATTGCTCTAGACCAGTGGTTCTGAAAAGTATGGCTCCCAGACAGGCAGCCTCCGCTATCTAACCTGGGAACTTGTTAGATAAGCAAATTCTCAGGCCCCATCACAGACCTATGGAACAAGAAATGCTGGAGGGGGGACCCTGCAATCGGTGTTTTCACAAGCCCTGATGCATGCTAACGTTTGAGAACCACTGCCTTCAAGCACACACACTCTGGATAAAGTGATCCCTGGGAAAGTGGCTCCCTGGAGTGTTCTTTCTCCTCACAGAAAGGACTATGTAGTATAGCTATCCAGACAGCTGAAAAGGCCCTTCTTTCTGATTGTAGACAAGACTTCTTTTTTTCCCTTTAGTATAAGAATTGTTACTTTTTCGTGAAATAAACCTTAGAGCACCGTCCTCCCCCATGAACCTCTGTGAGTGACTCGTGTTTGGACAGGTCACGAGGCATGTGTGTCTCCCTCACACTGACTTGAGTGGAAGGAGAAAGATTCTCCCAAGAGACTTTTAATTGGTGCATGAGTCATGACCAGTGAGACACGTGGGACTCAGGACTAACTAATATCATGTATCATATTTTACAGAGGTGTGGTCTTTGATTCTCTCAGCAATTGACTAAATCAGACAGAGAGAGAAGCCAGTTGACGATGTAAGGGAAGTTAGTCAGACAGGTGGTTATTTGTTGGCGAGTCACCTGTTGTCAAGTTTCACCTTGCTGACAGTCCCCAAATCTAGGAAGTTGTGAAACATCTGACACATGGGTTAATGCATAACTGTGGTTGCAAATATTTCAGGGTTTGTGGAGGCCTCCTGAACGATTATAAAGCCATATCTGGACTCTGTACAGGAAATATATAAGAACATCTCTTTTAGCGCTAAAAATGAAAATGGAGTTACTAAACTGGAGTTATTCTGAGATTTCTGTGCAGACCTACACAACAGAGACTATCATCGTTTGTTTCCTGATGAAATACATTAGGACGACCAGTCAGAATTACTGGGGAAGAGGATAATGGGACAGAGTACATAGCTTTTTTTGTATGTTTCCCGTGACATAAAAGAACTACACTTTCTGAGACCTTTAAAAGATATATCCTTTCTGAAAAGAATATGCATGCAACTTATTTTTGTCTTGCACTCAGCCTGCAAAGCAAACCTGCCCTGACCCGTCCCCTTCAGTATCGACATTCTTCATCAGCTTCTCCCGCAGTATTTGCCTTCACCACCTGTCCAGTGGTTTCTGTGTCCCTATCCACATTCAGGAATCATGTCAGTGATGCCTCCCTGGCTACTTCAGCTGCTGTCATCACTTCCATTCCCCCACCCTACACCCCATACCACCTTCTGAGCTCTTTCTACTGCATTAGCTTCAATACATGACATTGGCTTGGGCTCTTGTGGGATGGGCTGTATACTGCGTTTGTGTGTCTCACACAATCAGCCAGCACTGACCAGTTCATAATAACAATCTAAATAGATAACAGTCCCTAAGCATGTTTCTTCTCCCAGCTTTATTGAGATATAATTGACTATAACATTGTGGAAGTTTAAGGTGTACAGAGAGCATGTTGATTTGATGCACTTATAAATTGCAAAATGATACCACCATAGCATTAGCTAACACCTCCCTCGTCACATAATGACCATTTCTTTTCTGTGGTGAGAACATTTCAGGTCTCTCAGCAACTTTCAAGTATATAATACAGTATTATTAACTATAGTCGCCATGCTGTACATTAGGTTCCCAGAATACATTCAATTATAACTGCAAGTTTTCACTGTTTGACCAACATCCGTTCGATTTCCCCCACCCACCAGCCCCTGGTAATCATCATTCCACTCTGTTTCTGTGAGTTCAGCCTTTTCAGATTCCACATGTAAGTGATATCATGTAGTAGCTGTCCTTCTCTGACATATTTCATTTAGCATAATGCCCTCAAGTTCCATCCAAGTTGTCACAAATGGCAGGATTTCCTTCTTTCTCATGGCTGAATAGTATTCCATTATATATATCTATATATCTACCGTGTTTCCCCGAAAATAAGACCTAGCCGGACAATCAGCTCTAATGCGTCTTTTCAAGCAAAAATTAATATAAGACGCGATATTATTTTACTATAATATAAGACCAGGTCTTATCTAACAAAATATAAGACCAGGTCTTATGTTAATTTTTGTTCCAAAAGACGCATTAGAGCTGATTGTCCATCTAGGTGTTATTTTCGGGGAAACAGTATATATCTATCTATCTATGTACACACATACATATATACATATATACACATATATGTATACACACACATATATATATACATATACATATATATATATACACATACACACACACATACAAAAGAGGGTGCCAAAAAATGTATACACATTTTAAGAAAAAATATTAATTGTAATAATATATACCAATAACAAAACATGACTACAGGTCACGTTTGACTTCTGCAATTACAAAAGGTGCTCAAAAGTGGTTACCATCAATGTCCAGACACTTCTGATGATGGTGAACTACGGCTTGAGCATAGATAACATCTCTTAAAATGTGTATATATATTTTTGGCACCCCTATATGTGTGTGTGTATGTATGTATGTGTGTATATATATATATATCCATATCATAATTTCTTTATCCATTCATCCGTTGATGGACACTTAGGTTGTTTCCCTATCTTGGCCAAAGCATGTTTTAAATGCTTTTCCTGTATCCACTTAATCCTAACAAATCTATGTGGTAGCTACCATTATTATTATCATCCCTATTCTATAGATGAGGAAATTGGATGGTTCTCTTTATTTCTGCATAACTCAATGTTACTCAGCCAATAAATGGAGGAGATGGATTTGACTCATATACAGGCATCCACTCTGATTCCATAGCTGGAACATTTAACTCTACTCTGTAAGCCATCCCAAGCAAGTAATTTTGGTTTGATTAATTTAGGAAAAGTATATTTTATTCTATACAGAGTTAATAAATAGAAGGCTTTTACCCTCCTACTTGTTCCTACCATGTTTCCCCGAAAATAAGATGTACCCGGACAATCAGCTCTAATGTGTCTTTTGTAGTAAAAATTAACGTAAGACCCAGTCTTATTTTACTATAATAAAAGACTGGGTCTTTAATATAATATAATATAATATAATATAATATAATATAATATAATATAATATAATAATATAATATAAATGTAATACCGGATCTTATATTAATTTTTGCTCCAAAAGACGCATTAGAGCTGATTGTCCAGCTAGGTCTTATTTTCGGGGAAACACGATATGTGTGTGTCAGACTTAGCATGAGTTAGATGTGTGTTGGCGGCTGGGGTTCTGTTGAGTTAATATTCTTTCATCCTTGCCTAGTGTCTAGTTACCTTTCTGTGCCACCAAAAGCATTTCTATTTCTCTAAGACGGGATTAATAGTACCTACTTTATAGGGCTAGTGTAAGAATAAAAGAAAATGGGAGAAAAAGTTCTTAGAACACAGCCTAGCATATAGTAAGAGTTCAATAAATGGTGGTGATTATTATTAACCTTGTTTTGTGGTGATGGTAACTGGTACCCTCACAGGAAGCTGAAGCATTTTTGCCAAGGTCACACTGCAAGGGATGGAACCAGAACTTGACTCCAGCATTCTGCCCATCACCACTCTGGCAGCCGTGTTGTCCACACATTGGTCACTGATGGGCCTCATCACATTTTTTCAGAACACCGGTCTGCCTGAATTGCATCCCAGTATCGATTCCTGGCTGTACGTGTGCCCCCTTGCCGAGGGGTTAGTTGTCATCCTGCACAAAGCATGCTGGTCCTCAGTGGGACTCCCATTTTGAGCACCTGCAAATGAAGAGCAGAGCCTATTGCAGGTGAGTGATGTGTCCCTATTTGGGGACATGAGAATCCGTGTTTGTGCCATTAGGATGGTGAATGCTCAAGTGTCTTTTCCATCACACAAACCACCCATGGGACCCTCTTCTGACTCTTAAATCAAGAAATTCAGGTATGAATCATTTGACAGTGCTAGTGTTTCTGCTGCCACTTCAGCTTCCTCCTCAGGGGTGGGGAAGGTTTCTCTTTCTCCTCCTTTCTATAACAAGATATCCAGTCCTCCCCATCTCTATTCAGGGGGCTAAGTCTGGCTGTTGAGTGTTAGGTGGCCCACAAGTAATAGACATGTTGACACTTGGGGCACCGAGTCCCTTCTCCTCTGCTCCCTTGCCCACGTGGTGGAATCGCCTTTTCCACTTTTCTGCCTTGGTCTCTCCATGCCTTCCTCTCTCCTCCCAGCAACCCCACTGCAGCCCCTTTCTCTAGCCCCACTCTTATGCTTTGGGGGACAGAAGACGTAGTTCTGGATGTGACCGTGTTTTTTTCCCCACACTTAGGCCAACTGTTTAGATGCATTATTTCAGCTTCTTTCAGGACTGAAGGAGGAAAAATGGCACTTGGATGCTAGTGAGAAACAAAGAAAGGGAAATACACAGAAAACCAATAGGAGCATTAAAGGACATACAGCCCTGTCTTTTATCAGTCTCTTAAGGTTGTCAGGAGAGTATTCTCAATTTTTTTAGTAGAATTCCTTGTAGTTTATAAATTCATAAATGCAAAAACCTGATATTTTCCTCTTCTGCTTCATATGTTCACACATCTTCCAGCAACTCCAACTTCAATGACTGAACAAACAAATGAAACAAATGCACTGCCTGGTATCTGTTCCTTCAGATAACGGGATGGTTATTTTGAAATTTGTTTGGGCTCAGGTCCATTGGTTGTGTCTTCTGAGTCATTAATCTTTGAGACAAGGTTTGTTGCAAGCAAACTAACCACAGCGTTGTCCCTAAGATTTAAGTGTGTGTCAGTAATAAAATTCTAAATGAGATTCTAATTAGTGCTCACCCAGGGACTGAGATTTGGCAGTACCTGGTATACATTTTTCAGTAAGTACTTTGTCTTCATCTTTAAAAGCTCACTTGTTGGAAGTTGGCTTAAATGCTTTTCTAACCATCTTATAGAGAAAAGGCAAGACCTTTATCATTGAAGTTCTATTGATCCCTTTGAGCATATTAGAGGAGATTTCAACATTGGCAATTTGAAGTGTTGTTTGGCTGGTATTTAGCCATTATTAGAGGAATTTGACTCTTATAGTTTTAGACATTTTGATGTTATTTTTTATATTGTTTCATTTTTTTTTAACTAAAATAGATTTTTGCTTTTCTTGTTAAAGATCAAATGCCTCGTCTTTCTCCTTTGACTCTTCTTTTGCTCTTTCAGTTTTTAGATTACATCCTCAGGAGACCATGAAGAGAGATCATGATTTGATAAAAAGGATGGTGGCATAGATTTTGGGCATGAGTTGGGGTGGGCTATAGGATGCTATAAGCTCCTGTCCTCTCAGCTTCAGGGACAATGTATAAATGACATAATTACAGCATTTGAGATGAGAAGATTTAGCAATGAGACCATCACACTAGAATTGTCCATCTGGCAAGGTAGAGTTGAAGGCTACAAAGTATTTTAGTAAAAACAGGTAACAATTGAGCATGCAGGGAAAAAAACCCCATGATCTCTTAGTTGTGATTTGAGGGAGTCCGCAGTGGATCTGCATGGAGGTAGAGGAATGACGAGTGGGCAGATCATATCAGGACTCTTGTGAATGCAAAGTTCAGGAATATCCTGTTCATCTGGGATCCAGAGAATCTGCCTGGGAGGCACCATGTGGGCATGGCAGTAGCGATATCATACTATGTAGCCCCAGGGGACAACATGACAACACGCCGAGAAGCTTCCAGAGGGAAATCTAACAGTTTTGAGGCTGGTAGGAAGCTTAGAGGTCACCTAGTGCGACCTGCCCTAGGTACGTTATGGATATTTGTAACTTCTGGGCATCTTCAAGGCAGGATATCTTTTAGAGCACCCACCAGGTCAGTTCTAGCTACTTCCTGAGAATTTCCAGCAGCAGGAAACTCACTTTTTCAGAAGCTCTGATCATCAGAGATCTTCCCAGATCTGAAACTATATTCCATGGGGCCTCCATTCCTTGTCCTATATGTTGCTCTCTGATTAGGGAGAATATAGACACCCGTCTCTCTCCCTTCCATTAATGCTACCTGCCGCTACATTGACTGATGATAACCAGATCATAGGCAGGACATGAACTCATTTTGCGCATCTAGTCAACAGAAGCTCTTAAATTTATTTAGTGTGGTTAAAATCTATTATCTTTGGCATTTGTATAGTGGATTGTTTTAAGTGTCAATTCAAGATCTTACCTAATTTTCATCTAGTTATTGTTCTACTTTCGGCCTGCGCTGCCTGTCTAGAACGTTTTGGTTTCAGATTCTGTCATTCAGAATATGAACCATGACCTCCTCTGCTGCCCTAGTGATAAGGGAGAATTCAATGTCTTCAGTCAAGCAGATAGAAATGTAAACGGGACAGAACCAAGGACAGAGCTCTCAGGCTCAGCAAAGGTAACTCCAGTAATCAGAACCCCGAATAAGTGCATAAGAGCCATGAATGCACTACCTTTTATCGCTTTCCCCAGGTTTTTCCAGTTCAACCACAAAGGTTATATGACATTTTGTGAAATTCTTTGCTGAGAATAAAATACTAGCAACACCCTCAATATGGAAACTGAAAACGTTTTCGTATTCTGTCCTCCCTTGAATCTATGCTGGCCTTTGATGATGACCTTTTATTTTCATAAGTGTTCACACTTATTTTTTGATATTTTATTCTTGAATTCTGCCAAGTATTCCATGATAAGTTCACCATATGGTTGTGTGGGAAGCCTAATTCTATTTAATAAATTAGAATGTTATTCACCTATTTCCAGACTTCACCCACCTTTCCTCCATATAGTTGTGCAGAAATTTATGCTAGTTCTCGCTTCTCATTCCTATATAACCAGAGGAAGAAGACATATTTATGTAAAGTTTCTGGGTATATGTTTACTTACTGGAGTGTTATATCTCTCTGACTTTCATTTATATTAATCATGTTTGTTCTTCCCTTTTAATTATAATGAACATTCTTTTTTAAAAACCCAATTAATATTATTCCATGTGCCTCAAGCAGTGAGTGATGTGTTTTCCTCCTTATTCCTGCTTGGAACACATATGTAACAACCCTTAGAGCTGTCCGGAGGCGGTCATACTGAGATTTAACCTCTGGAAAGGTGCCTTGTTACTCTTCTGTATTTGACTCTGGTTATGCAACTACCTCTCTTCATCTTTTGTACTTTTTGCAGTGATATGAGCAGAATATTCCTTTGGGGAGGCACATTGCCACCTTCAGACAGCTCTTTCTTCTTTCTTAGATTGATGGCTTGGAACTCCACAGTCAGAATTTCTTCTTGTTTTTCTTCTCCCTTTTTTTTTTTACTGTTGTAGAGCTAAATTCCCTTTTATTCTCCAGACAGAGGACTGTGATATCTTTTCCTGACCATTTTTCAAAAATCTGTCCTCTCTTGAGGGAAATAGTATATAGCATGGTGGTTTAATGACTCAGCCCCAGAGTCTAAGGTGCTAGGTGAACCTGGGCAAATTGCATAACTTCCTTATGCCCCAGTTTCTTCATCTGTAAAATTGGGATAATAGAATATGTCATAGTGGCAGATTAAATGAGATAAAATATGTAAAATTCTCAGTGAAGTGAGTGACATAAGACAATGTATATTAGTTATTATTATGGTCTACTGACCGTTTCTGAGCCTGGTACTGTGAATCCTATGAATTTGGTTCTATTCTTCCACCATGCTCATCTTCTTCACCTTATTGATCAGTTCTCCCCTATTTGAAGAAGGTAATTTTGCAAAGCCGCCTTCAGGCCTGTGTGTGTGTGCACTACACAACTGCAGGGGCCACCGTCACCTAGATGGCAATGGGAGTAGTGCCCCTACAGTTGTGCTGGGTATGCGTACTGGTTCTGTTCCTTCTGCTACTGCCTGAATGGTGACGCCATCCGCAAGGCAAAGCAAGAACTTCTCAGGTACCCCTTCCTTTAGCCAAATAAGCCTTATAGAAGAAATCTTCAGAGCTGAGGACCACTGCTATAGTATAGTTTCATTAGAGGAAGTGGAAGCCAAATTAGAAAGAGTCCCTGAGGGAGGGGAGGTGGGAGTTAGTTAGTTGATGATGCATGAACTGAGATGTGGTGAATGATACATGTATAAATGACAGGGAGAGTGGGATTTAGATACTTCGCCTTTCTTGGGCAAGTTGCCTACTCCCCATGTGTGCTTAATTACCACCCTTGGTCACCTCAACCTCTCACACTCAGGCTATACAATTGAAGACTAAAGGTGCTGCATGTTTCACAATCCTGCAGATGGATGATAATGAGTTTGCCTGGCTTTGTTTTAATTTCTTAGACTCCTCTAAAAATAATGTGTGCTTATAGAAAATGAGTAAACCCCTTGATGTCTCTAAGAAGTGTTCTATTTTTCTGAGTCACGTAATAAACAGCTTTAATATTAAGCCTGCATAGGCCTTCTGTTTTTTTTTTTACCATGTTTCCCCCAAAATAAGACCTAGCCATACAAACAGCTCTAATGCATCCTTTGGAGCAAAAATTAATGTAAGACCTGGTCTTATTTTACTATAAGACTGGGTATAATATAATATAATATAATATAATATAATATAATACCGGCTCTTATATTAATTTTTGCTCCAAAAGATGCATTAGAACTGATTGTCCGTCTAGGTCTTATTTTTGGGGAAATGGTGTAGTTATTCTCCATATTTTCCACTGGCCCGGGAATGTGGGAGGTTCCACTTAGGGCAAGGTGTTCTTGGTGTTCTCTAGTGCACCACCTCAATGTGTCGACAGATTAGAAGGACTCACCATATTTGTTCTACAACTGTCATTTTGCAATTTAATAAGTATAGTTCTTTAGGGTTTGTATTGAAAGCAATCCTTACCAGCTAATGAATGGGCATTATTATTATTAACTCTTAACTGAGTGTTGGTTTTTCTATTTTCCCTTTGCCCTGGTTACTATGTCAGTAAATTGGAAAATGAACCTAGTCACTGTATGAGTTGGTAATTTTAACCTTCAGTAGAGCAAACAGCACAAGCCTCAATACCTCGACCATTTAGGATGTCTTAGGAGTTTTACAACACAGACCAAAAACCATCCCTAAAGTGCCTTTGTGTTGACATGTTCCTAGAGCCTATCTTGTACTTCTGGCTGGTGAGGGAAATGTAATTCACATGTAATTTCTTCTTTAGCCTGTTGATGTGTTGATTACATTGATTGCCTTTTGAAATATTGAACCAGCTTTGTATCCCTGGAATAAACCCCACTTGGTCATGCTGTAAAATTCTTTTTATGTACCACTTACTTCTATTTGTAAATATTTTAAAGGATTTTTATGTCTCCGAGGTGTGATCAAAACATACGGTGAATGTTTAAATAAAAATGAATATATCACAGTAAAAGACAAATTGCCATTAATCCCCCACAAAATACTTCCCCTCACTTAGAACACACTTATACCATCATTGTTGCCATTTTCTGAAGCAGTTCTGGAAGTCCTCTTTTGTGAGTGTGTTTACTTACGCTGTCATGGCTGCTTGATATCCTGAATTATTTTGACTTTGGGGAAGAGCCGGAAGTCGCACGGTGCCAGAGCCAGTGAATAAGGTGGATGAGGGCACATCATAATGTTTTTATTTGACAGAAATTGTTGTATACCAGCAGCAGTGTGTGACACGGAGTGTTGCCCTGATGAAGGATGATTTACGGCACACTTTAAAACACACCTCTCAACTGTAGCTCACAGCAGACTGACTGCACTAAACAAGTTGAAACTTGTCACACACTGTCACTAAGGTTCAACGTACTGCTTCCCATTGTGAAGATTGCTACCTTTCCATTGGATGGCACTCGGCAGCAGCATTCACTGTATGTTTTGATCACAATGTGATCAAAAGGCTCTGTGTCACTCATCTCTTCTGGTACAGCAATTTCTGTCAAATAAAAACTTTACAGTGCATCCTCATCCACTTAATTTACTGGATCTGGCACCATGTGATTCTGGCTCTTACCCAAAGTCAAAACAACTATGAAAAGTCAACATTTTGAATCAATTCAGGCCATTGAGGCAGCCACAACAGCACGACTAAAGACACTCACGAAAGAGGACTTCCAGAACTGCTTCAGAAAGTGGCAACAATGATAGGGTAAGTATGTTCAAAGAGAGGGGGAGTATTTTGAGGGAGATTAATGACAATGTGTCTTTTACTGTAATACATTTTTAAAAATTTAAACATTCACCATATTTTTTATCACACCACATATATTCATGAGGAATATAGGTCTGTAGTTTTCTTTTTTGCACTGTCTTTTTGAAGTTTTGATATCGGGTAATAACTTCATAGAATGAATTGGTAAGTGTTGACTTCTCTTATTTCTTGGAAAAGATTGTTTAGAAATGGTGTTAATTCTTCAGTGAAACAATCTGGGCCTGGAGATTTCTGGGAGATTTTAAATTACAAATGCAATTCCCTTAACAGACATAGGGCTATTCAAATGATCTATTTCATAGTAAATGAGTTGTGGTAGTTGGTGTTTTTTGAGTATTTGCTTTGTTTCGTATAAGCTGTCAAATTTATTTCTATAGATACCTACTGCTTATTCCTGCTGTTGGTAATTCGTGTCTTTCCCCTTTTTTCACTTTTAAGTCTTGCTAATGGTTTGTCCATCTTATTGATCTTTGCAGAACCAGCTCTTTATTTCATTGACTTTCCCTATTGTTTTTCTGTTTTCAATTTCATTGATTTTTGCTCTTATTTTATAACTTCTTTCTGCTTGTTTGGATTCTTTTGATCTATCTTCTTTTGTGATGGGCACTTAGATTATTGATTTGAGACTTCTCCTCTTTTCTAATGTAAGCATTTAAAACTAAAAGTTTCATTCCCAGCACTGATTTAGCTTTTTTTCCACAAGTTTTGATATGGTGGATTTTCAGTTGGTTCAATTTATCTTTTGATTTTCCTTGAGGCTTCCTCCTTGACTTATAGGTTATTTAGAAGTGTGTTGCTTTGGAAGTGTGTTTCCAAGTATTTGGAGATTTCCTTCTTATTTTTCTGCTATTGATTCCAGTTTGATTCCATTGGAGTCAATTCAATGGAGAAAGGATAATGCAGATGAAGCTTTTGAAAAAAATTAATCACCCATTCATGATAAAAACTCTGAGAGAAAGGAATAGAGGGGAACTTAATCAGCTTGATAAATAATATCTACAAAGACAATACAAGTAACATTATAGTTAATAGTGACAGACTGAATTTTTTCTCCCTAAGATTGGGAACAAAGCAAGGCTGTCTGCTCTCAGTTTTTTTCACTTTGACTTCAGGACTTATTATAAAGCTACAATAATCAAGATAGTTTGGTAGTGCTGTAAAGATCAACATATAGACAGTGGAACATAATGGGAATTCTGGAAATAAACCAACATATATGTGGTTTTATATTGATTTTCAACAAAACACAAAGGTGATTTATTGGAGAAAAATAGTCTTTCCCACAAATGGTCGTAGAACCATTGGATATCCATATGTAAAACAAAACAAAACAAAATAAAACAAAATGAAACAAAGAGAATTGATTCACAGCTTGCATCACATATAAAAATTAACTCAAAATGGATCCTAGATCTAAATATAAAACCTAAATGTTAAAACTTCTAGAAAGAAACATAGGAAAATTTTTGTGACTTTGGATCAGGCAAAGATTTCTCAAATTCAATACCAAAAGCATGATCCAGAAAAAAAAATTTGTAAGTTGGATTGCGTTAAAATTAAGAACTTATACTTCTTAAAAGACATTGATAAAAGGAAAAAAAATAAACCATGGACTGAGAAAATATCTGCAAGTCACATATCTGATAAAGGAATTGTATCTAGAATATGTAAACAACCCTAAAAACTCAATAATCAGGGAACAAAAACCCAATTAAAAATGAACAAAATATGTGAACATATTACCTGGCGTACCAAAAAAAATGTATACAAGTGAACGCTTTGGTCAACATTGCTCAAACAGTAGTTCACCATAATCAGATATGTCTGGACGCTGATGGTAACCACTTTGAATACCTCTTGTAATTGCAGAAGCCAAATGTGACTTGTATTCATTTTTTGTTATCGGTATATATTGAGTATTAAAATTTTAATACAGTTTTTCTTTCTTAAAATATGTATACATTTTTTTGGCACCTTCTGTACTTCACCAAAAGCGATACATTGATTGCCAGTAAGCACATGGGAAGATGTTCAACCTTATTAGCTATCAAGGAATTGCAAATGTAGTTCATTCTATGTCAATTTTACTTCAATAAAGCTCTTTAAAAAATTAGATGTTTATGTTCCCACTTGCCAAGATATTAAGAAATTCAATTTCAGTTATGTTTTCAGGGGCCCTCCCCTCTACTAATGCCATGTAAGAATTATAAGGACTTCCATGGCTCTTGGAAAACGAGTGAAAGCCAGATGAACATTGGCCCCTGAAGATGCTGCTACAGTCTGGTCCTCCCCGTGTTCTTGGGCCCTTATACTTGGGTTTACTTCAGAGAAAACCTACTCACTATTCTTTTCTACAAATGAACAACTCAGACCCAGAGACCTCCACTACATCTCAGGGCTCTAGTCATCTTCCACAAGCACCTTCCTTCCTATCCCCATCTGGAGTCCCACACAAAATTTGGGCGTAAAGGAAAGTGTCTACTTTCAAAGATGAGGTCATTTCTGCCTCCATGTGCTCTTGGAGTCCTTTCCTCTCTTGGAGTCCTTTAGACCCCTGTGTGAGCCTTGAGATCAAATCACACCCAGTGAGCATTTTTGTCTGGAGTACCAGCAAAACACAAAGACACCTTTTAGTAGCTTGCTCTCCTCCCATACATCATCATAACTGATATCACTGATGTCTGACTTTAAAACCCAAACCATCTCCAAACCCTTTTGGGCTTAATATTTATTGACAAAATATTTCTAAATATCTCAGCTGAGTAAATGCACACTCATTAGTATATAATTGAGGGTTTCATTGTCGTAGTTTGTTTGACAATGATTAAAGACCTTGTAGTAATTCAGAGTCATCACTCAGAATTAATTCTCATTATTCAAACATGTCAATATAGATGGAAGAGATCAACTGTTATCTATCTTCCCTTGATGGCTGGTGTTTTGACTAAATCTTGTAATTTGTTCTTTGTTAACTGTGTTTTGTTTCTCCCAAAACGGATATTGGAAAATACTATTTAATCTAAGCTTCTGATTATTTGAGATTTTACCTTATACTTATTCTGGAGCTAGTAGGAGATACCTAGGCTGTTTGGTTCTTCATGAAGGAAGTTCACAAATTTCTTAATGTCAGGGACAATATAAAGGAAGTCTCCAGCTTCGCATAATCTCAATAAGTCTCAGTTGCACAAAATTTCATGAAGTATAATTTAGATTGTACAAAAAAAGGCACAAAATCAAATTTTCGGCATTTCTGCTCTGCACCCTTAACCCTCTGAAAATGTCCTGAGTGAAGTAGCATTAATTTCTGGATGAGAAAGACCAGCCTCTGGCTCTATAACCTCCATCAAAGAATTAATTTGAGGGTATAGCTTAAGGTATAGTTATATTGATAAGTGTAATTGTTAATTTTATGTGTCAACTTGATTGGGCCATGGTGTGCCTAGATATTTGGTCAATCATTATTCCGAGTGTTTTTATGAGGGTGTTTTTGGATTAGGAGTAACATTTGAATCAGTAGACTGAGTAAAGCAGATTGCCCTCCCTCATGTAATGGGTCTCATGCAATCAGCTGAAGTCCTGTGTAGAACAAAAGGGCTGACCTCCTTCAAGTAAGAGAGAATTCCTCCTGCCTATCTTTGAACTGAGACATTGGCATTTTCCTATCTTTGGACTCAGACTGAAACATCTGCTCTTCCTGAGTGTCAAGGCTGCAGGCCTTTGTACCAGAACTACATTGTTCGCTCTCCCGGGTCTGCAGCTTGCCGACTCACCCTGCAGATTTTGGGACTCATCTCTTTCTATACTCACGTGAGCCAATTCTTTATAATTAATCTCTCTCTCTGTCTGTCTCTCTCCATATATATATATGTATATATATATACCGGGGGTGCCAATAAAATGTATACAAGTGCACACATGGTCAACATTCCTCAAACAGTAGTTTGCCGTAATCAGAAGTGTCTGGACGCTGATGGTAACCACTTTGAGCACCTCTTGTAATTGCAGAACTCAAACTTGTCTTGTATTCATTTTTTGTTATCAGTATATATTATTACAATTAATACAGTTCTTTCCTGTCTTAAAATGTGTATACATTTTTTTGGCACTCTCTCTCTCGCTCTTTCTCCATATATATATATATTGCTTCTGTTTCTCTGGAGAACACTGACTAATATAGTAAGTTTTCCTTAGTTTTAATAAGTCCTCTAGGACCCTACAGAAATATGAGTGTTGGCTAATTTCTCTGGTGTCGTTTCTCTTACTGAGTTCAAAAACTTTAGCATGTGAAATAAGAAGTTTCAGGAAAAGACTGGTGATTTCAGAGAGTCCTTGCTTTGACTCGAGCCTCTCCTCCTATGTTAGCTGCAGGAAAGGGTTCCCATTCAGAGGAAAACCAAAAACCTCATGTGAGTGAGTCTCACAGTTTTTCAATGCCCGAGTAATGTACATGTGTGTCTGTTTAAAGTGATAAAACAATTCATTTCTGTTTAGGGCAATGAGCAATCTCTTTCATAATCAGCTTATAAGAAAAAAATACGATGTTAAGCATGGTTTGAAGCACCTTGGTTGACAAATAAACTGGATCCTGTTGGGCCACCCCAGATGTGGGATAGATTCTAAAACAAGTTTGCAAGTCTGGGCAGAAGAGTACTTTGTTCTGCTTTGCTAACCACCCTAAGAAGGCCCCTTATGGATCAGTGGTGAGGGGATGTCTTGAGTGGGTGGAAGGGGAAAGGGCTGAAGAAGGAAATTGTTGGGAAAAAGAGAAGCCACAGGAGTTCCTGAAAGTAGATCCTTTGAAGTTCACCCAAAACTTACTAGGGCATCATGTCCTTTTCCAGACAGGCCCTATTTGGGATTTCCTTCGTCTCTCTCAGATAGTGAAGGGAGCGCCTCTCTTTCTGTGAATACCAGTGTTCAGAAGAGTACATACAAAGAAGTCCTGTGATGCTAAGTCTCAGGGTAGAGCTGTGTGAGACTTTCTTCCCCCAATCCGAGTTTCCATTTCAGTTTGATGTTCAGTGTACCCCCATTATGGGAGGCACCCATCTGAGTTAAAGATCATTCCCTGCTAAGTGGGGCTTCCTTATTTCCCCTGCCTTATTTGACTATTATTCACTCAGCAGCATTGTTCACGATGATTATGTGCAAATGAAAGGAGTTCCAGAAAGCCACAAAATGTTCAGCAAAGAATAATATCATCAGCAAGAGATTGATTACGTTCCAGTCTTCAAAGTAAACTGTTCCTTCTCATCATAAATCGAGTCCAGAAGACTTTGCAGTGAATCTTTGCAGGGGTTGTTGTTGCTTCTGTGTCTTCCAGGCAGACCTGTGCCAGGGCCATCACTATAGATTAGCTTCACGTCGTGGATTCTTGGGACCATTTGTGCTCAGGTCATGCTCTCTCGTTACTACAAAGATAGTTTCAAATGCATAGCAATATGGGATTTCATTTTCATGTACTTTTTTAATAGCAATAAATATGAACATTTGAAAAAATATTCTGTATAGACCATTGCTCTGATTCTGTTTTCAGAAAGCATGGTCCTATTCGGCTCTTTAATGTCATTTATTGATGTACCTCTCTGGCCTCGGCTGATGCTCTGGCTTTCCTCAGCCTGGTCCAACCTTGCTGCTCTTTCTGTTATCCAAATAAACGAACCTCTCACTTCTTCAGGGCCTCTGCACATGCTGTTCTCCCAGATTCTCCCATGTCTGGCTCTTTCGCATCCCTCAGGTCTCAGCACAAATGAAAATGAAAAGCAGGGATACTAATAGGTAATAGTTCTGATACTGACTGCCTCACCAGGTTACTTTGAAAACTGCGAAGAGCAATGTAAACTTAAGGTTCTTATTAGGTAGGAAATGGCTCTTCTGTTTAACAGAGTCTGGTTGTAGAGTTTTTTGTATCAAAATTTGACACGTACGTATTCTAGAAGTCAAATGGCTTTTACTGAACAATGGACTTTCCAGATTTTCCTTGATATACACAAACTCTTGAAAGGTCTAACTTGTGCTGTAATTGGAAAGACTGGAACTATAAGGAATAAGATGTAGGGTCCAGAAAAAGAAGAATTTCTGGATGGACATGTATAAACATCTAAAATACCTTAATACTTATTTTGTTCCACAATATGCCCCATTGTACTTTCAGAAGTAATTTGAAGCAGGCTATTCATATACACATAAAATATATATACATATAAAATACAAATCAGATATCGTATGAGGAGGGAAAAGAACTTTACAGTTTCACTTACTGGAGAATCACTCAAATAATACAGAAGAATTTGTGTCATCTTTCGGGGCGTCAAAGAAAAAAGGAAAATAGATTATGTTACATAGATACCACGTCTACTTTCAGGCTATTACAGGTGCATTATAGGCACCAGATTAAACTGATGCTTCTACCCTCTTAGGACATTTTTTTTTTGCAAGACAACTTTCTATTGGAAGATAATTCACCTTGTAAGCAGTACACAGAGGACAGGAGCTGGAGAACCTACAAGAGTTCCTTCATTAGAATACAGTTACCACAGTGACGTTTGTTTATTCATCTATTTATTTCCTGTACCTGTTTTCAGAGACCTGGAAGGCATATTTATAGGGGCCATAATAAAATAGAACCTTACAGTGTGCTATGTTACAAGTCTAGACATCTACTGTTCAGCTTACCCTGTGTTCTTTCTCTCTTCTTGTGAGAATCGTGTCTCTCATCTTTATTGTCTTAGTTAAAATTGGTGGTGTTACCTGTAGCCAAAGGCTCCTGAGTATTTTTGATAGACAGAGGTAGGTTTTGCTTGCCCAGTATCGATCTTTCCTATTTCCAGTAACTGACTCATTTTCCTTTGGGGAACCACCCCTCTCCATTCTTGGTCCTTGTACATGGGGTCACACAGACCCTTGCGCACACCCCCTTCTGGTTGCAAGCATGGAAACATGACCCAGGCATGGCTAGTGATTGTGGGTTTTAATTGGAACTAGGGGGAAAGAGAAGCTAGAAATGCCAGGGATCATTAAATGGAGAGGGCCTGCCAGTGAACGAAGCTGACACCTCTGTGTGTTAGTGACACTCAGAAAGGGGAAAGGGTGACTGAGTTCAGATGACACCTTGAACTTCTGGTTCTTACTATGTCCAAACCCAGTTCAACCATGGCTTTTTCAGCTGTATTAATCAGTACATTCCTTTTTACCTTCTTCTGCTGGTTTGAGTTGACTTTCTATCACTTGTAACTACGATCCCTTGTTTTGAGTTGCTTTCTCTCACTTGCATCTAAGATCCCTGGTTAATAACAATGTCTGAAATTGGCCTTACATTAATTGAGTATTGGGTTATTGGGGAGGGAAGCCCAAAGTATCTTTAGCCTATATACAAATTTAGGAATTTTCTGATTCTGGTTAGGTTTCAAGTCAAGATGAGTCACCAAAAGGTGGAAAACCAGATTTAAATGGATTAGAATCTATCAACATGGAATATTATTGATTGTGTTCTTCAGAAATACTTTCAAACTTCCTTAGAAAGAGTCCCTACAGTAAGCTGCTTAACATCAGATCATGCTGTTTATACCATCCGTGGGAAGAATAAAGTAATTGCCACACAGGTCTTTTGTGTCAGAGGCACAGGAGTTATATTACTGTTTACTCAGGAAGATGGGTGGTGTTGATCCATTTTTATTATATTTGATCTACCATTTGGAATGAACATAGAATATTCTGAAATCTTTCAGGTAAAAAATGAAGAAATGCTTCAGTTAAGTGGAATCAAACAGTGTCGCTCCTTAGCAGGGACTGACCTGTTATTTATTTATTTATCTATCTTTTTAAAGAAGAAAAACATTCCCTGCCAGATCCATTTAGACAGACATTTGTCTGATATAATCTCTCCTTTGTGAATAGGTTGTTTTTTTTGGTCCTCATTCACTGTTGATAAATGTTATGTTCAGTATCCAAAATTTACACATTTTTTTAAGGTCCAGCAATTACAGTTTTTCCTTGTCACATCACAGCTTCTTGTTTTTGGTACTATTTTTGTTTTGTTTTGTTTATTTTTTGTGGTTACAAGACCTTTCTTCATGAAAGTGTGTTTCCCTATTTTTGGCAAAACTTCAGTTCTTGGGTAGACTGATATTGCCCTGCCTTCCTCTGCTTCCTGGATGGATAAGAAGGTCATGCTGTTTACATCGTGTTTGTTTATTTGCTTGTTTGTTTGCTTTTTAAATATAGAGCCAGTGCATTTTTTTCATATAATGTTTCCTTGTTCTTGAAGAAATCACTAAGACTATATCCCTTTTGAGCTCATTCTTTGAAAAGTTATTTTCATTGATTATTACACATCGACCAAAGATTCTAGAATTCTATGAACCTCTGTAACTCAAATTGTCAGGAATCGAATAGTCACTCTTAGATCTAATACACTTGAAAACATCTTTCCCTGACAACAAAATTGAAGACTGTGTAAATTGCAAAGCCCTTTATTATTTTGATGCTGTGTCAAAACTACAGGTTAATTATAATGCCTTTTAATGCTGTTTTCAAAAAGCAATCTGTGGGAATTTGTTATGTGAGTAGATTTAGTTGGCATTCTCTAAGCAAGATGTTTGCAAATAGGGTATTCCTGAGAAATTTTACTTTTTAAAAAGGTACTTTTTAATTTTCTCTAATTCAAAATTTTGGTCATGTTGAGATTGAAAAATTAGGAATATTGACATGATACAAGTAATATGATATTTTCTAAAAACTGGAGCTGGTCCATCCAGAGAAATACTCTCACAAGTAATTTTTGAACTAGAAGGATAAATGCAGGGAACAAAAATGCAACTGAAGTTCTTACTGGACAGAAAATTGTACTCAAATCTTAAATGGGAGATGGATTTTAAAAAACTTATTAGAAAGCATAGCTCAAGGAATTTCATAATAATTTTGGGAGGCCATGTGGTCCTTTACTTCTACTTTGGTGAGTAATGTATTCAGTCCTGACTGTCTCGTTTCATGAGAAATGAGGGCAAAATAAAAGGAGTTCAGAGATAAGTAGCAGTCATGACCAAAGGCTTTGAAAATCTAATTAATGAGGGAAGATACAATGAAAGGTTGACAGTCTGCTTGGAAAGACTGGACAAGCTGTTTGAGTTGACACCTACGGGCTAACCAGGGTCGGAGCAGGAAGCATCACGATGGAGGAAACGTGTGGGACAGCCAACTTTATTCTAAAAAGGGAACACGCTGTGGGATTGTGGAAGGACAACACGGGGCAATTAAAATGGAGAAATGAACTCACCAGCACCTGTTAAGAGTTGTTAAAAGATAACCTGAGGCATGTTAAAAATTTTAAGAGTTTATTTGAACAAGAATCAATTCCAATCAGGCAGTGCCAAAACCACAAGTGGTTAGGCGTGCTCCGAAAGGAGCCAGGGGAAAGACATACAGAGAAAATGGGGAAGCCAAGAAAGGAAATTATTGAATTGGCTATAGCTTAAAGCCTAGTTGGCTGTTTGTGATTGGTTGTCCTTAGCATTTGGAGTTTGTAACTTGGAGGCATTTACAAACTTAGATTGTAGTTAGCTCACCGTGGCATTAGAGCCATCATGGGAAATTTACTTTTACTCCATATTTTTGGAAATGGAAGTTCACAGCATATTAAAAACAAACAAAACACACACACGATTCTCCACAATGCTTTTGTTATAGGCAAGACTAACCTGCTCTTTGATTTTCAACATATGTGGGTTCAACAAGTATCAATTTCCTGTCTTCTCAGCCAGCTTGGAGTCGACTCTGTACATTTGATTTTTGTTTATTAACCTGTTTATAAACATGATTCTGACTTCAAAATTCTTTGTGACAGTTCAGTGGCTCTTTTGGGGTGCCTTCTCAAGTGGAATGCAAAATTGAAGCCCAAACTTTTTGTCTCTTGGCTCATCTTACTGGGTTGGCTTCCTTCCAATTCAAGATCTAAAATGTCAACAAAGTTTTCTATTCCTTCCCTGGGAAGTGGAAGATTTGAGTTAACATGAAATGAAATTGTGAGTTAGGGCTCTTTTTCTTCTCTTTCTCAAGGGCTGTCCTATTTCTCTCTACGTACAACCACAACCTTGCCAAGAAACTACTGTATGGAGACTCCTGTGGTGATACCCCCACTGGGCCCGGCCCTTCACAGCATTTCTTATAGGATCTTGGCTCTTCTTGCTCTTTCCTGCCAAAGTTTTCTGTTTAGAATCCCATTTCTTGACCTAGTTCATTGCTCAGAAATTGATAAACTATACGTGTACATATATGAATGGTTGTTTATTATTGTATTAACATTCCTAGTTGAGGAATTTGCATTTGACAGTAGTCTTCCTCAGAGAGAATCTTAATATAAAATGACTTACCAGGTGGGAGTTTTAAACAATGTGGCATATTGGCAAGGATTATGTTTATGAGCAAGGACCCATTAGGCTCTTTTAATTATAACATCTTGGCATGTGTATATTTTATTCAAGCGTAGTAGTTAAAAATATAGGGACCCCATTCGTCCTTCAAGACTCCCCTGAGGCTTAACTTGCTTAAAAGTTTTCTCTGACTCCCTCCATTTTTATATCGCTGTCCTCCATCCTCTGTGCTTCCATAGCACCTGATGCGTCACTGGTCTTTCTCTTTTCACGCAGTACTGTAGTTATTGGTTTACTTGTCTAACTCCCTTGCTGAACTTTAAGAAAAGACCTATCTTGGTCAACTTTGGGACCCCGAGTGTCTATCAGAGCAATTGTACTCAATATTTTCTGCATGATTGAACGAGTGATAGACTCCAGGTTAAGAAGTAAAAAGACTTTTTACAAGTCTTGTATCTTTCTCTCTTTTGGTTTTGGATGAATAGTGCCTTTCTCATTAAAACATACAAAAAATGATTGTCATTTGGAAGAAGCAGAAAAACTATAGGTTAGAGAACAGAAATCTTGCATGAAAGGTTATACGAGTATGAGTATAACTGATTATACAATTGAAATTTAAATACAACACAATGGGTTTTATAGGGAGGAACAATCCAGAGACCTTTCATGGGAACTGGAATATGGAGCTTAAAAAGAGGTACAATTTATCAGGAAAGTATTTGCACACTTTCTCAGAAAGCAGAATAATCTTTATTTCTGCAAAAATCTAAAACGGACTATGGTCTCAGATCAATATAATATGCTAGATTATACTTTAGAAAGTTATACAGTATTATAAAATGTGTATATGTTGTATGCATCAAGAAATTTTGTGAAGGAAGTCTAAACATGAATATAAGATTTCTCCTTCTCCAACTGTGTTTTACACTAATCTTTAGAAACAAAGAGGTAAACCTTTTTGGTTGTTGTGAAAATGGTGAACACCTTTATTATACTAATGGTTTATCATTACAAGTTCATTTAATAACACAGGAAATTTCACATATGATTAGAGGCTGTTGAGAAGTGTGAATGTAGAGCCTGCCTTGGTTCCAGGCATCTTGATTCATAGCTGGTTATTATCTCCTTCAGAGGGGAACACAGTCTTGGGGAGAACAGGTTTAATATATACTCAGTCACCAATTTCCCAACGACTGGGTTTAGGGAAGACTATATAAATTACATAAAGAAAAGATTAAAATGTCAGAACTTAAAGTTCTTAACCAACTTGGATCATGTTTTCGTTCTTTCATGTATATTTAAAGCATATTATGAATCCAACCCAAGATTTTCTTCACCCACATCTTTTGTCCAGACCTCTTCCTTTCCTGAAATCCTCTCTTAGTTAATGTCATAACCATCTTTCTAGACCTGGATGGAAATCTTGAGGCCATTTCAGCTCCTCACTTTCCTTTATCTTCCACAGCCTAGGAAATACTAGGTGGTTTTGCCCACCGTGTTCCTCTGATACCAGCCATTTCCTTTTCATTCACATGAACATTGGCCAATTCTAGGCTCTTAGTATCTCTTGCTTGAATTAGTACAATCCTAAAACTAACTTGAGTATACATTTCTGATATTTACCACTCTCTATCCATTATGCCACTGCCCTTCCTAAATGCTGTGGAAGTCTTTGCATTACATTCGAGTCTCTTTTATCGACCCTCCCTTCCACCCCCAGTTCAACCACACACAGCAGGCCACTGTTCCCCAAGGGAGCCATTTTCAGATCTCTGCTTGATTTATACTAGAAATGGAAAAATAGGTCTCAACACTTAGACCCAAATCAGAAGCAACTTTTGATAGTATCCATGGAATCCTCAGCCTTCTGAGATAAGTGGCAGGGAAGGTGTATGTGGTAAAGAGAGAGGAAGAATGTAATAGGACAAGAAACATATCAGACTCCTCCTTTTCCCTTCTTCAGCCGCCCACACATCCAGTGTCTTTCAGGGTCCTTATTGGGAGGACTTAATGGAGAGCTAAAGAAAAAAAGTTAAACTTCAATAAACCTGTCACTTTTACATGAACACAGGGTCTGAGGCATTCCTGGAGGACCGTGTGAAACCATGGGCTTAATACTGACCTAGCCCAATTATTCATTTATTTAATCCAATTCACTGCTGACCAGTTTTCTAAATTTAGAGACAATATGTACAGTTAGTTCCATTTGCACCTCAGTCTCTCCTGTGTAAAAAAAGTGATGATGGTTTTAAAATAGTCAACCATGTGAACACTTGATGGTGTATTCCTTAACATAGCAAAAATGATTGATTGAAGGGATTATCATAGAGCAGAGGAAGCACGGATGTCAAGGTAAGAGGAACTGTGCATGTGTGATGCTTTTAAAGTATACTCCTGGTGTTATCTTTTCAAGCCCTCTCTCTGGCTGTGTGGAGTAAGAACAAGTCGTGGATGGGCAAATGGGTCAAGGATTCTCCCCCACTGCCTATAAGGCATCCACCTCTCACATGCTTTGCCAAAGCCAATGTAAGGAGGAGACAGGTACCCCTCAGTTGGCCCATGGGCTGCTGCTTCATGTCTTCTAGCCCTGCTAGCTGAGAGCAGACAGACAGTCCCTGTGGAGAGGACGTTGTGGTCCAGACTTTAGACTGAAATGGACACATTTGGATCACTGAGCGAGGAATTAGCACTAGAGTCTCATACACTTCAAGAGCAGGTGACTGCTCACACTAGCAGATTCGCTAGAGGGAATAGGTTTTTTCAAAAGGAAACATCAGAGCCCATAAATATTAAGTGGCCAGCTGTGAACCTCTGCAGAGTCAATCTGGACACACTTTATTTAGAATAAGAGCCAGAGAGGTGGCCAAGTGGACACCTGGCAAAAGAAAGGAGGTCAGTCTTGGTAGTACTTGATTGACCACTCGGGATAAAGGAAGGAAAAATCTAATGGTGGAAGCTAGAACCTTGTGAAAATGGAAATGGGGCTGTAAAATATGACAATCTATTTTCTTTTTATAGATTAGTAATGATGCAAAGGTGGATAAATCAGGAGAGCATTCATCCTTTAAATCTAACAGTTTTTGAAAGAAAATGTAGTCTACCTAAGCTTTCTTTTTTAGTTCTGGGAAAATAACCATTTAATTTCTACATGTATATTTATTCAGGTCTTATCACTGATAGTACTCCAAAATGATAACCCCATTTAGAGATCATACAAAGTTGGTTTAAGCTATGATAAAATTACTTAGAAATTACTCAAGGTTCTGGCTAGAGTCTGTGTGCATCTGAATAAGATGCTGAACAGAAATGATCTCGAGCTGTCCTCTGACTCTATGCCATCAATGACTAGGGATTTATCACCGTGTTCTGAATTGAGTTCTTTTCTTCATTGTCGGTTATTTGAGCTTTTTCCTTTTATCAGAATGGGAAGGAGGGGTTTTAGGACAGGCCATCTGAGCTCTGGGACATGCACATAGTAAGAGAATACCATCATGAAAATGCTGTAATGCCGACCAAGTAGAATGCGGAGTATATATCATTCCCTTTATAAGGTGCTAGAGCTGGGCTAGTCCATGAGGGGTTTTTAGGTGACGGAAGCAAAGGACTCAACTAGTTTGGAATGAAAATTTGTTCACAGTGAATTTTTGAAAGATGAAGACAGATGATCTAATATGTACCCTTCATCACTATTTCCCCCCTTTGGGCTACAGGTAGTAACATTGAGACTGTTAAATTTGCTGAGTGTGGGAAATGGTGCTGTGGAAATATTTCCTAAAAGATTAGCATCTCCTACTGATCTCTCTGAAGTGAGTAGAGGATTATAAAAAGAAGATACAAATCTAAATGGCAACTGGTAATAGGGAAGATCTTAGAATCAAGACAGTATTTCAAATAAAAAATTGGAAGTTATAAGTAATCCCTGTTATTTTAAGGAAACATGTTTTATTTTCTAATTTTTGAGGAAAAAAAATGTAGCCCATTACCTGCCCAAACGAAGGGAAATGGTTGATAGAATTTTGGAAAGCGCTGATTGCATGTATGAACAGTTCAGAGTTTGTTTGCTTCTGGAATAGAATATTCTGTAACCTGAAATGTTCTACTGTTTTCCAAGCCCTGGAAATGTCAGCAATGGTGAAGTGAGCGGAAGGGTGGTCTAGCTAGAAAACCTGAGGGCATGGACATTCAGGGGTACCAACACAGCGGACAGGGAGTGGTGTATTTCCTGGGTACTGGATTCAGGGGGTGGGGAAATGTTTGGGGTGGACATGGGCTTGCCTGCTAGGAGGGTCTTCTCATGAGGGATTTCGTTTTCCTCTGACAAGAGTGGCTTAGATGTCATCCTCTTTAGGACAAAGATGTCGTTTTTTCCCCTGAGGTGTGATGAATTCCCTTGCAGACCACAGGGACACTGTCTCTCCCCTGGAGTAGTTGTGATCCAGGATTGCATTTGAATGACCTGTTGTTGGGCTGAGTTGACCTTACAGCAGTATTATCCTCACGTTCTGCCAGAGCCATGTTCTCACGGCTGCGAATGCCTACTTTTCTGAACAATGAAGGAAGTTCTGCACACCCAATGCGGAGAATGAGGTTCAGCAGAATATGTAGACATCATGGTCAGTCCTAAGCAGAGGGAAACCTGAGCACTTCAAGAACTTACGGGGGAGTTGGTCTGAATGCTTTCTTTGCGAGGCTCGAGCAGAGGTCTGCCCTCAGCCCACTGTCAAGAATAATTTCCCCGTCTCCCTTCCAGTCTGCATGCCAGAGGTGCCTGTTTCATGGAGAAAGAACTGGATTCCACTAATGGGCTGTCAAGTTCTGCTGAGATTTGTACCTTTGCCAAAACCTTTAACCATTTCCAATGGACAGCTGAAATCCCAAGAGAACTGACTACCTAATAACCTCATTTGCTTTCATTAATTAATTAAAACTGCTAAAATTTTACTTCTCAGGGTTTTCTTTGAAAGCAGTGGGAAATCTGGGGATAACCTTCTCCTGAGAAATAAGTAAGCCATGATCTTAAAGATAAATTTAAAAAGGTGATCACATCCCATAAGCCCAGAGTTGCCATTATAATGGTATAGCCGCTTGGCAGTACACCACGTTAATGCAACAGTGACACATTTTCAGATGTTGCCATCCAAATGCACACAGCTAATGCGTACAGTAAAGCTGCCTAGCACCAATGGGAGGAAATGGGGGACTTCATCAAGATATAAAGTGCCCAAGAGATCTTTCTACCTACATTTGCTGATTTCTTTTAATAAGTAGAAATAGAGATTATTTGTGGTTAACTTTTTTTAAGTTTCTATTCAAATGGGGTTTCTTAAAAACATCATTATTTTTAATTTCAGAAATATCCAGAACTGAAATGTGGCAGTAAAGAAGTTAGCGTAGTGGTTTAAACACAAAAATCTTAAGATGTTTGGTTTTAATCATTGAAAAGAGAATGATTTCTACCTAGGATCTTAGTTTGGTGGCCTTGGAAAGCCACAAAGATAAGGAGACTGAATTGAAGACATTGTAACTAGACATGTCAAAAATAATGGTCTCAGGCTGAAAAATGTTTTGCAAATCAAACATTTGGTGACTTCACTTCAGCTGCATTTACCACAAAATCCAATACATAGTAAGTGTGTATAATTGGAAAGTTTCCACTTTCTTTCGGTTTGTGGGTAGATGAAAACAATTACCACTCATTGTCCAGTCTCTATATTTAGGAGCCTTCTTATGTGTAATGTAAAGACCGATGCCCAGCACAATTGTCCCCAAGGAGTGACACACCCTATGCAGGGTCCTGCCGCTCTCTCAGCACTGAGCCACGTCTCCTTGTCTTCTGGTCATCAGCCTGGCCTGTGGACACACCCGTGTTTGGTCACATCCTTATGGGGGATCCACGTGGATGTTTTCTGAAACAACCCAAAGTATCACCGCCTTCAATTGCTAAAATGACAAAACCCTATAGCACAAATCCATGCTGTGTTGCCTTTAATCCTTACCGTACCTGGGCCATGCTATGGTCTGTGTGGGGTTGGTTGTCTTTTTCCTATTTCAAGCTTCGCTTTGAACCGGGACCTGAGCATTGCTTCTTATGCTCGAGTCTCACAGAGTCACTTGGGAAAATAGTCTCTCATTTCTACTTGAAAACTACCTCCTCTTAGAGACTATAAACCCTGGCTGGTATAGGACCAGCTGCTGTCACATTTCCCTTTCAGCCCTCTCGTGGTTTCCAGGAAATAAATCAACTTCTATGATTAGGCCCCAGTGTGATGTCCCAGAAATAGCACTTCATTCTCTGCATCCTGAAAGGGCTGCATTTCCTGTAATGCCAGCCAGGACCACTCATGATACTTAGAAAAAAAACAACTCCATTGTAAAGGCAGGAGCCATTAAACTCTGTAGAATTCACACATCTAAAATTGTTTCCAGAAAGACCTAGGATCTTTACAATCATCCCCTTCTATCCTCATTCCAAACAACTTCTCTTTGATTTATAGTTATTAAAGTGGAGAAAGATACTAATACTCTTAGTTCTCTATAAATTAGTCCAGAGAAGTGGTGGACACAGAGGACAATAGAGTTATCCTCCTTTTATACTCTTTAGAATTTAAGAGATTATAGAAAATCACTTCATTCATCAGGAGTATACACCAGCTAATAACAGACTCTGGGCTTGATGCAATCTCTTTTACTTATTGATTACTGGATCCATTAGGAAATGCTCAAAATATAGTGCTTTCTTTTCCTTACCTAGAGGGAGAAATTGTATCTGGCTGGTGTATGTTACCTTAGTGACAATGTCATGTCACAACTAAAAGTTGACTGTATGGACAAAAATCTTAGAATTTTGATCATTATCTTAGAGGGCTTTCCTACTGATTGAAAAATCTTTAAGGAACTCTCTAGGGAATGTTAAAGTACAGGTCTTTTTAAGCAATGTAATTTGTCTTACGAGAGATTCCTTGCTCCCTCCCTCCAAGATAAAAATATGGGATGAAAATGTGAGGAATTAAAAGTTAGTGGTTTGGAGGAGTGACATTTTATTTGGGGAAAATCAGTTTTCTGATTAACTGGGAACTTACCCACTTAGGAAGTGTGTGGCCATGCAGCAGCCTACCCGTCTGTCTCCATGTACCTGCCCCTAAAGAAAAGAGAGTCTGTGAGACGGATCCTTTCAGGGAGCTTGCTTCACCTTTGTGTTTGCACCTCATGTCTCCCTGTTTGGCCCCAATAAGATGGCTGGTCAGCCAATGATGAGTAAGATTCCCCACGGGGGGTGGGGGGGCAACTCAAGCCAGGCGCAGTCAAGTGGGGAGCAACAGGAGAACCCACGGGGTTCGTAGAGGTGGGCACAGCCCCCCACCTTCCCCAGGCTAAGAAAATCCTCTGCCTCTCTGTTGCTGCATTCCTTCCCAAAACCTGGGGAAGTACAGACATCCTGAGACTTACGGTCCAGCTGCCTGCAGGCAAGGGTGATTGGCTTGTATCAGTTTCCTATCATGATGTATAGGATTCATAGATCTTGAGACTGACAAGCTTTATCTCCTTTACTTCCCCACCTAACTAATAAAAGCTAATGCGTAGGCCCGATTAGGCGCCTCCAGTCCTTGAGACTGGGGGTCCCTTGGCCCCGCTTAAACTCTATTATTGGCTACTATCTTTTCTTAACCCTGTGCCGCCCTCCTCGCTCCCCACAACTCTCGTCGCGTGGCACGTGACAGAAGTGGAACTTCTTGGGGTAAAATAGTCCTTACAAAGAATGCAGGAAATTGTAGACTGGAACATTCATGCAGATGTGCAGCTACAATCACATTTATTGTCTGATCTCTTATGAACAATTTCTAGAAATACAACAGACCTCTGATGTGGTAGGCTTTAAAATGTACCATTTGAACCATTTATAAGCAACCCAAAGGAATCGAAATGTGTGGTTTGCTAAGGCACACATTTGAGTGGATTTCCACTAGAAGGATGACGGAGGAAGAATATCCCTTATCTGGATAGGTAGGTGAGCAGACTGGCCGGTTGGGGAAAGAAGGGCAGAGTTAGAGTTAAGTTGTTAGAACCCAGGGGCTCAGAGGAAAGCCCTCCCCTCCAGAGCTGGACTTGGGTCTCTGAGGTGAGGGTACAAGCCAGTGGTGCTTGGCCCTCAGAGGGGGAGCACACAGGAGGTGTGCAGTGTGGCTGCTGCCTCTGGGACCCACACTGCCTAGTGCCTGGATCAGGGATGCAGAGCCGCTGGCTGATATCCCGAAGGCTGACATTAGTGTCACTGGTGCTGGCAGTGCCTAGAGAAGCTGAAACCTGGAGCAAGAGCTGGAGCAGAAGGGTCACTTGCAATCAGGGGTCGAGGATGCTACAAGAATCTAGACACCTTCCAATCACCAGCGTGTGACTCCACTGACAAATCTTATTTGGAATCCAGCTGGCAAGACATTCTGGGATATGTAATTTCCAGAGTCCAGACTCAACCTCCCAGAGTGGAACACAGAAGAGAGTGCTAGCACTGAGAGGCAGTTAGCCAGGAACCCATTCAGTGACCCTACCCCTGGCCGTCAGAGAGGTTGGCTAAGTTGTCCAAATTCACAGCTAGGAAGTAAAAGGGTTGGCATTCTTGGGTGAGTATATCGGGATTGAAGAAGCCATTCTCTTTTCATGGTCTCAAGCTGATTTCAAGTGAAGAAAGCATTCCGCTTTTAATTTTGTTTTTATTAAAAGAAATATCAGTCAACCTCATTAAAAATGTAACATATCTCAATGGTGGTACAAATGACTACTACTAATAATATATGTACTTTATTGCTTGAATTGAACAGAGAGGTAACTTTTCATGGAATATATATATATATATATATATATATATGCTATTGAAAGAACTGTGGCTCACTGTATTTCTTTTTCAAAATTGAAATGGCATTTTATGAATGTAAGAGTAATATGGCTCGCTGTGAAAATTCAGGAAAAACCTAAATATTTAAAGAAGAAAATAAAACTCCCTGAATAGTCCATCTAGTCCATCAACCAGGGGTGACCGCTGGTAACTATCATTGTAGTATGGTACACTGTAAAATTAAAACAATCACTATGTTTTTTATTTATTTAATATTTATTTAAAATAAATGAAGTATTATACAATAACATAAATAACATATTCATATAAAATAACTATATTTTCCAAACAAATTTTTCTAAAACAACATTTAGTGAAAAGAAAGGCATTCTTTTACATATTTGCATATCTTTTAGTGACTGGCTAAATGAAGATAACTGGATTCTCATATCTGCTTCTGCATTCAATCTGTTGAAATATATTGTTTTTGGTTGAAGTATATAAAGAAAATCTAGCTTCACACGGATGTGTACTGCAAACAGTAAGAGTACTTTAATAGCTCTTTTGGATAATTGTGGATATTCTTCTTTGATTTATAACCTAACCTCTTAAATGTTAGGTGCAATACAATCACTGTATTTATGTTTTTGATGTTTTGTCTTTCTAAGGAAAATTTTCACACAGTCTTAGAATTGCAAAGCAAGAAAGGCTCCATTTCATATGTAAAAACCAAGAGCTAGCAGTGACAGAGCTGGGGTGAGAACACTGCTAATCGGACTCCACATCCATGATCCTTTCAGCAGCTTCCACCTCACCTCGGTTTATCTGTCATTGCTTTTACTGAAAACATTTTTTTTTTGTTTGTTTCAAGAAAATGAGAATGTTATTTGTAAATTGTATTTTTTTAAATAATAGATACTAAATTTTATTTTTCCTGTCTGTTTCCCCCAAGTGATTCAGTTTTTGAAGAAAGAGAGTAAGAGAGTTGATTGATTACTGTGGACTCTGAATCAAACATGCAGGATCTCAAATTCTCCAAACAGATGAGGCCACATGGTACAGAATTATGCTTTAACTGCTGGTAGGCCCTCAAATATTGCCAAGCTGAGTAAGACTTGCCATGAATACCTAACAGTCTGAAATTACCATCTGCAAAATGTTTTTTTCTGTTAGAGTGCATTATGAAATTAAGTTTATTCTTTAAAATTCCCTCAACTCGTAATTAATATAGCTAAAGGAGAAAAGTTTTATAGAATCAAAAATGGCTTTAGTTGTACTATTGTCGAGAAGAACAATTTAAAAACATCTGAATTCTGCTTTTTTGTATCATGGTCCTAATTTATTGTGTTGTTTTTTTTTCCTCTTGTAGGTGGTAAGATAGTGAATCAAAGAATAGGATAAAATGTAAATGTGACTCTCTCTTCTTTTTAGGTCCTTACTAATACAGAAGGGATTCTCTTCCAGATTTTTGAGGGCTGAATTATTCAGCAACGTAGTAAATATTTAAGATTCAGTAAAAACTCAATTGGGTTTGGTTGCACATTTATATTATAATTTTTGACACTGTATTCCTTTTAGGCTAATTAATGTGTATGTTTGATTCTTGATCACTCAAAAAAATCACAAACATTGTAAGTTAATAAAGAAGACAGAATTTCAGACATGAAAAGTATTTCTATTAATATGGATAAGAATTTTGCCTTTAGTAAATGAAGTATGGCATGGACTTACCTACCCCAGAATCTTTTCAGAAGTATCGGAATTTAACACTTTCTCTCTTTGCTTCACATTCCTTTTGGGAAAATCCCTTGAACTATAATCTAAAGAAACTAAAAAGTGGGCTCTCTTCAGACTGGTTACTTTCCTTCCATTTAGCTGATTTTCAAAAATTTTTTTTTTAATTAAAATTTATTGGGGTGACAATGGTTAGTAAAATTACATTGTTTCAAGGGTACAATTCTGTGATACACAATAGTTCAGTGGTTACCACATGGTATGGGGGAAGGGGTGTAGTAGATTAGGGTAAACAGGATCAAATATATGGTGATGGAAGGAGAACTGATTCTGGGTGGTAAACATATACAATGTGATTTTCAAAATCTTAACTGGAAATGAGAAGTGCTGTTCTCTCCTAGTCAGAGTGCTTCTTGCCACCGAACTAGTTGTGTGACATTGACCAAGTTAGCTGGCTGAGCCTTACTTTTGTGATCCATTAAATGGAATAATATCTTCCTTGATACAGAGTTTCAGGGATAAAATAAAATAAGGTATGCAAAGTACTTAGCATAGCATGTGATCAAAGTAAAACCTCATTTATCATTATTGAAGAACTCTCCTGATTTTCCAGATGAAACCGTGTTCTTCCTTCCCTCTGTAGAACATACTAGTAGATGCCATGACACGCTGAATGCTCCTGGCTAGAAGCTATTCAAGAAGTGTGGTTCAGCATTGGTACCACCTGCGTGATCACTTGGTATCACTGTGTTAGTGATAAAATGCAGATTTTTAGATCTCAGCCTCAGACCTGCTGAATGGGATTCTGTTATTTTAACAACCCCAGGTGATTCATAAACACATTAAAGTTGCATATTTAAGCTTCTCAGACTTTGTTTTAAAGAAATTTACCACTTAGTCATTGGCTGGGGCCATCCTGAAAAGAGTGTGTGCTCAGCTCAAAAGATGAGGAGGAACTGGAGTGAACAGCTGGCAACTGCCAGGTGACCAAACATCTGGGCAGCCAGTCCTTTCTTAAAGGGAGAGCCAAATGACACTCGCCATGTCTGCTACAATCCCAATCTGTTTTTTTTTTTTTTTCTAATCTGCAAACCTATGGATACATGTGAAGTGTAAATAAATAAGCCTATGAGACCAATGTCTTATTTACTTTGTTGGATGAATACACCTACAAATGTAAAGACTTTGGACATCCCGAGTGCAAAAATAATTCATACATTTTAATGATGGTGTTTGGAACTTGACAAACACTCAATCATGCTCTCTCTGTGCACCGATCTCTATAAATATAGTCATCGACAGTCATCCTCAGAGCTGCGATTTGAATCTTAACTGGTTTTCAAAGTTATTGTGAATTTGCGAACGAATCAAAATTCTGAACGCAAATGGGCTCATTCAGGGTGCGTCATGCCTATCTAAACCACCATGGAAATATCCGAGCAGGTTGAGAAATGTCTTCCACAATCTCTACTGAGTTTTACAGAGTAGGAATAGGCAATGGAAAAGGACATTTATCTGAAGCATCTATCACAATCTCAAGCTTTCTCACATAAAGGCAAGTTGATGTGGTAAAAACGTGTGAAGGCCACGGTTTGAGAATGGTCTCTGTCCTTTAGTTCCTGGGCTAATGTCATTAGGAAATTGGTCATTACAATGCCTACCTCAGGGCAGCCTGGGAAGGAATAAGGAAGTGGATTTGTTGACTCCTTTCAATGAGTCAGTGAAGTTATTGTATCTACTTATTATCTAGTTTACTTCTCAAGATGCGGTGAAGTTGGATAGCTACATTTAAAAGGTGAGGAATGTGATATAGTTACTAAGTGGCAGAAATCAAATTTGAACCAAATTCTATCCAACACTAGAAACGGTGTTCTTTTTTTTATGCCCATCTGCCTCCAAACAAAACATTTGTGAAATTCTTGTACATATATGTTAGTATTGTAAATAGAATGTCAAAATAGCACTCGTTATGTCTCAGATTTGATTGAGACTACAGTGGTCGAGAACAATATGATAGGTGTCCAATATCCCTACAGAATATCCTAAAACAAGAAGTTTCCACACGGGGGAGTCCCAACAGATTGTAAATCAGTTTCCCAACATTGTCTTGTCATGCACTTTGACAGTACAAAAGAGTTCAGGTAAAGAGGCCTTGGGAGAAAGAATTTCCTAGGAGAATTGTAAACATTCAAGACCTCAACTTCCCCTTTCTTCCACCAATGGCAGAAGGAAGGTGCTTGTTTTTCTCCCCATCAAAACCAAATTAGAAATGCTGAAGGAAGAACCACTCAGAGAAAAAAAACTTGGTATGCTTAAAGAAGCTTAAGAAAAGAGAAAGTCTGATATCTGATTTTTACCAAGATGTGTATCATTGTGACACAGGTTGAAGCTGCCCTTCCTTCTGGCAGTGTACAGAAGGTTTCTGCTCGTTCATTTCTAGTATGATAAAGATGCATGTTTATCAGGGACCAAAAGTCCGCCTTGTTGGAAGGGGACCCTACCAGAGGGCGTAGATTGTGGGGGAAGCTGAAATTCCTTAGTTTATCCTGAAGAGTGGAATGGAATGAAATTCCATAAAAGTAATTTCATTTTAATTCACCCTCAGCCTGCATTTTGATAGCGTAGCCTTTTAGGGATGCGAGTTCATTGTAGGGAGATTTTTTTTTTTTTTTTTGTCTGTTAGTTGTTCGTCTTCTTAGCCTGTCAAAATTAAGGTTCACCTTGGCAAATGCCCTCAGTGTTCAGGTGCCTTCTGAGAGCACATCTCTTTCTGTGTTATGACTTTCTCTTCACTTTTGATTTTGTGCTTTGTTTCTTTCTTGTTTTCACTTGTATGCTTTTAACAAGATGATATTAATATTTTATTAATATTAATAAGGTTCGTAGTTGTTTTCTGAGAGAGAATTAATCTGAATTACCTAATCAACCACTAATAGAAGTAGGAATTCCAGCTGTGCACATTTCTTCACAATGTGCTCCGTCTTGTTCAGAGAGCTTCATGGATACCACACTGGTTTTTTTATATGCTTTATTCCCCTTCTTCATCAGGTCCAGTACTGGTTTTATAGGCAAATCAATGATTTTTCCATACATTTTCAATATAGTATTCTAGTCTTCTGCTCCTTCAATAGTTGAGTTTTTAAGAAAATTCGTAAGGTATCACATCGTTCTATTGCTGCTGTTTCTCCAAATTTCTATAACATCCATGCGACAGTATTTCTCTATTTGTGTTAATATTTCTGACTCAATTTGTTACTCTCATACCACTTTATCTTGTTATATAGTCTTTGTAGGATATAAAAATTATTTCTATCTTTCTTCCCAGGTAATTTTCCATGGAATATATCCTGTGGTTCTACTTTATCTATCATGCTGGGGTCCTTCAGAGAAGGTTGTGGAGCTGTATCTGGGTACTAGTATCCCTCTCTTTCTTATTTTCCAGTTCAAAAATTTCTTGATTTTACCAGTAGGTTTCTGCCCACTAGAATCCTCTCAGCCTTTAGGATGGGCAGACAAGGCCTCAGTAGAGACTCAACATACTGTTGTAACAAGATTCAGAAAACCAAATTCTATTTTTCGCTGATACCCTCAGATTGAACTCTTTTCATTCTCTCTACTTTTTCTGACAAAGCTACTACCTTCATTTGGAAGAAGTGATGAAAACCATCTATGTTTCCATGATTTTCAGCTTTTTACCTAAAATTCTCTGACAGGGAACATTTTTTATGACATTACTGTTCATTCCTATGGGAGTAAGAAGAGTATGTCTGGTGCATTTAATAAGCCTTGGAAAGCTTTTGTTCAGGACTTAGACATATACTCTCAGAAGCCAATTACCTTAGTCAAGGCACACTGTAATATTAGGACAGAAATCTATTGAAATGATTTCAAGGAAAAGAGAGATTCATTGTAAGAGTACATGGCAATATTATAGAATCCAATTGTTGGTAAAACAGACAGGTCTATTGAGATATAGAAAGTAATTGGCAGCTGTTTTTTTCATCTCTCTCTCTCTCTCTCTCTCTCTCTCTCTCTCTGTGTGTGTGTGTCTCTCTGTCATCATGGTTCCTTATTTTTATTCTCTCAGTGTGTCCATTTTGTTTTCCTGATTATGTCTTATTTATCAGTACCGTGTTTCCCCAAAAATAAGGCCTAGCCAGACAATCAGCTCTTATACATCTTTTGGAGCAAAATTTAATATAAGACCCCGTATTTTATATTATATTATGTTTATTATATTATATTATATTATATTATATTATATTATATTATATCATATTATATTATATTATATTCCTGGTCTTATATTAATTTTTGCTCCAAAAGACGCATTAGAGCTGATTGTCTGGCTAGGTCTTATTTTCAGGGAAACATGGTATGTATATGAGGTCTGACAATTAAGTTTGCGAACTTGTTGCAATGATGTTGCTAAGCTTTTGTGATGTCAGAGGGATTATTCATTTTGAATTTGTACCAACTGGACAAATAGTTAACCAAATTTACTATTTGGACGTGCTGAAAATGCTGTGTGAGGAAGTTAGACGACCTGAACTTTTCACCAACAGTTCAGGGCTCTTGCATCACGACAATGCACCAGCTCACACGGCACTGTCTGTGAGGGAGTTTTTAGCCAGTAAGCAAATAACTGTATTGGAACACCCTCCCTACTCACCTGATCTGGCCCCCAGTGACTTCTTTCTTTATCCGAAGAGAAAGGAAATATTGCAAGGAAGACATTTTGATGACATTCAGGACATCAAGTGTAATACGATGACAGCTCTGATGGCCATTCCAGAAAGAGAGTTCTAAAATTTCTAGGAAGGGTGGACTAGGCCCTGACATCAGTGCATAGCTTCCCAAGGGGAGTTCTTTGAAGGTGACTGTAGTGATATTCAGCAATGAGGTATATAGCACTTTTTCTAGAATGAGTTTGCTAACTTAATTCTCATACTTCTTATGGCTAAAAATGTCTGTGAACTCAGAATCTTTGTGGACTTGTATCTCCAAAATCTATCATCATATAAAAAATAATCTCTATGTCTCTTAGTTAAAATTCCTGAGAAATTTTGATCATCTCAACCTAGATTAGGTGTCCACCCATGGTCCAATGTGCTGTGGCAAATACAGTGAGGTCATCTGGACTAAACATAGGAGACAGTCTCTTAGGTGGGGGTGTGAATGGAGAGATTGGGATTACTTTATCAGTGCATCAACAGACGCACGGTTCTAGAATGGAGAGAGATGTATCTTCACTTGTGTGAAGTGCCTTTTTTGATCCACTTATTTCAACCTATATACTAAGTACAGGGGTAAGCAGGTTATTTATTGTTATTGACGGTTAGAGGGATGGGGTTTGGAGTTGCTGTCATTGTTGTTAATGAAATGCTTCAGCTTCACCCTCCTTGACCACAAAGCTGTCACACAAACCAGATCGAGAGTTATCTTTCCTATATGTGTTTTTCTAGTTATTAAGTCCACACTTTGGCTTTGCTTCCTTTCTGAACTTTCAGAATTATTTTCTTCTATTCTTTCATCTTCCAGCGAACTGGAAGAGGGTTGCTTTTCCCCAAATAGAGATACCTGCTTGTTCCTAAAATATATATCATCTGTGAAACTTTTGAATCAGACAAACCTAATGTCCACTTTGTAGGTTCCCCTCTCTCACCAGATGAGGCACAGAATTTAGCGGTCTCCCTTGAAATAGTCATGTTCCCATGTATAATAGCAGCATTGTTGTTTCAGTAGGCACGTCTCTGCTAACTAATGAGTCTGTGTGTATCTTCATATGCTTTTTAACCTTTTGGATGAGCTTTTGTACAACCTTCTTTTATATCCCATGCCATTATTTTTCTTGTTGATTTGCTGGAGTTCTTTTTATGTTCTTGATATTAATTTACTGTCAGTTTTATCTTCCATTCTATCATTTGTCAGTTAAAGATATCTATTTAACAAGGACACTAGTCATTGTTGACCAGGTGTCTTTATTTTAATGTAAACAAATTCGTCTTAATTTTGCCTTTTAGTTTACACAATTTGTCTAAGAAATCTTTCCCTGCTATTTGCTGACATATTCTTTTTGTAAATGCATATATTTATCTTTTATAATTAAATCTTAATCTCCCTGGAATCTACCTCTTATGTGGTATTAGTAAGAGATAAAGACCTATTTTTTTCCTACATGTCGTGAGCTATTTTTTTGAACACCATCTCTCCTGATTTCATTGTTGTTCCTTGATTTATGGTACTACCTTTGTTATGTATTCTAGGAAATCTTCTATATCTGGAAAATGTTTTAAGGTAAAAATTAACTATTCCTCAATAAATTTGATAGAACTTATCTATAAAACCACTTAAGACCATGGTTTTTGCTAATTAGTTTGTTCAAGTTCTCTATTTTTTATGCCCAATTTTTCCATTTATATACTGTATATTTTTCTAGAAATCTAGTTGTTTCATTCAAGTTTTCAAATTTATTAGTATATAGTTGTACAATGAACATATACATATGGACATCATGATCTTATTGTTTTTTTAATCTCTGGGGTGTCTTGATTATTCATCATTTTATTATATATGTTAAAAATAAGCATCTCTTTTTGCCTTAATCAGTCTCACTAGAAGTCTTTTACTTTAAATTTTTTTTTCAAAGAACCAAATATTTAGTTTTGTTGGTCTTCTTTTTTTAATCCTTTATTACATTGATTTCTGCTTGGAAACTCGTGTCCATCTGCAATACGTGTTTGATGAGTTTCTTAGAACATTCAATTCTGCTATAAAGATAAGGAAAATAAATGAGAAGAATGAATAATAAGTAGGTTTATAACCTGTACGACATATTAGACATAGAATAAATTGAATAGCGCATATGTGTGTTCAAGATAGACTATAAAATACGGAGGAACGACGAGACACCAAGCATTTATGATCCCCTAAAGATACCATGGTATTAGAGCCCCTAATATTCATTGATACTCTACTATACACAAGGCTTCTAAGACACTCAATAGTCATAATGCCACCCATGGTGACATCTATTCTAGCTCCTGTGCCTTCTGCTCAAGAAATGCAGAAAAACTCGTAGCTGTTAATTATGATAATTATTAACATAGGCAAGCTACAACAGTAGCCATGAGTACTTAGCCTTGTGTCGCTCTCTGATAAGAGCAAGTACCACAGGTTGGCTCTAGGCATCTTCCGCCTTCTGTGTCCATTGCTCAAACCTCAACTCTAGTCCACACATCCACACCTTTAGCAGGGAATATGTGGTCCAGAGAGGACATGTAAACACTGTACTTAAGGATTCCAGTAATGTGGTTAGTCCACCCTGTTAGTACTCCATCCTAAGTGTGGCTAACCTACCCCATCTTCTTCCCCAGTCTTCTCACTGAGTGTTTTCAGTTGATTAAACAAGCTGCATGATTTAAGCATCTTAATTTACTCTATGAACCATTCTGGGCCATGACCTCTGAGATAGCTTGCCTGACCGTGTACTTGGAGGATACCATTGCATCAAGCTAATTTTTCGCATAACATTTTCTTCTTGTGCTTTTTTTTTTCCTTTTACTCTGTTGTTCACCTTCTTGTTTCTTAGATAAATACATCTGAAGTTTTAGTGTCCTTCAAGGAAACTGCTTTAGGTGTGTCCCATATATTTAAAGATGTGATGCTTTCTTTAACTAGGCTTAATTGTTAAAACTAAGATGACACTAATACAAAACAGTCCCCATTCTATATTTTCAAAATTTTTTTAAAAGTAAGATTTATATAAAATGTTTCTTGTTTCCAACATCAGATTGTTTAAACTATAATTTTGTTATTAATTTCTAATTTTATTGCATTATGGTCAGAGATCTTTTGAATGGTATTAATACCTTGGAATTAATGGAGGTTTCCTTTATGGTTTTAAATGTGGCTGTTTTTGTAAACACTCTGTGTGTATGCAAAAAGAATGCATGTTTCCTGTTTATTGATCATAGAGTTTGATATATTTTTATTAACTTGAGTTTGATAGTTGTGTTTTCAGACATTTTATAACACTTCTAATATTTTGTTTGTATGATCTATCAGATTCTGAGACAGTATGTTAAAATCTTCAACTACAATTGATAGATCATTTATTTCTTCCTGAAGTTCTCTCACTGTTGCTTGATGTATTTTGAAACTCTATTCTAAGATGCCTATGAGATTATGATGGTTATGATCTTCTTGATTAATCATTCCTTTTTACTAGTTATAATTTCCTTTCTATCCTTTATGATTTTTTTGTCTTACATTCTATTTAGACAGATATTGAGAGAAACTCACTTTTTTTTTTTTTTGGTTCATATTTCCCTATCATAAAATTTCCCATCCATTTTCCATCTTTTTTTTCTTGTTCTTTTCTCTCTCTCTCTCTCTTTCTTTTTTTGTCTTAGCTGTGTCTCTCATTGCCTATACATTGTTGGGCTTTAATATTTTAATCCAGCATGAGATTCTGTTTTTTATTGGTGGCTTTGACCAATTTACTATAATTAATCTTATATTAACACTTATTTCATACATCTTAAGACCCCTCCTCATAAGGCACACTGGCTCAAAAGCCTAGACTTTCTTATTTTTGTGTATTTCTTTTTTTTTTTCTCTCCTGTTTTTCATTAATTACTAATGCCCGGAATGCATGTGATCCCTCTGCTTCTAGAGCTTCTCCAGGGTTGGTATCTGGAGAGGGAGCCAATAGCCCTAACTAGTTTGCCGTCTCAGCTGGCCCTACACTCTCAGTGCCTCTTCTTTCTCCACTCTCCGCTTTGCTTCATCACATGGCACATAGTCAAATGGGTGAATGAATATTCATGGTTCTCACCATCTTATCTATTCAGGACTCAATTCTTAACAACCAGTAAGTGGGAGTCTTACTACAAACAGTGCAAGAACAGCCCTGCCTACCCTTACCCAGCTGGCTCTTCAACAGGCCTCAAATTCGGCCAGATGTGTCCACAGGGAGACCATGGGATGTTCCCCAATATGTGTTTTGTCTCCCAAATATTTGCACGAGGACCACATTGGAAATGGAGAACTGCAAACCAACACTATGTGTGAAAAATTCCCTGGCTAGAGAAAGAAATCATCACTATAGAAAGAAATCCTTTCAAACTATAGAAATATAAATCACACCTGAAGACCCTTCATATTTGCGAACAACTTCTGTCCTCTCTACCACCAGGAGACAACTCTCTGGTATTCTTTAGAGTTAAGAGGTGGAACAGTTTTGCTTTGAGGGCAGGATGGTATAGCAGGGCAGACAAAGACGGCGATTTAAAAAGCAGAGGTATTAGGCACTCTTGCTTCAGATCCTAGATCAGTCACTTACCAACTGTGTGGCTGTAATGGACACATTACTTAGCTTCCACTTAGTTTTCTAACCACTCAAATAGGGATAAAACTAGTTTTGGTTGTTATAAAGAGTAAGTAAACTAATGTCTATATTGACTGCAGTGTTTCAACGATTGGTGTTCCTTTCTTTTTTCCCTCCCAAATTATCTCTATTTAAGGGATGTCCTCTACAACTTTAAGCTCCATAGTATCCGTCTTGTGATGACAATGGACAGAAGTTGTGATTCATGAGTGCAGTGGAGAAGTGCTATATCCAGAGAAATACTTGCTGGCCTGAGGCTAACCACCTACCCTGCTGTGCAAAGATTTTGAGAGTTTGCTGCTGGGTGTATGTTCAACTGTAGAGTCTCTGTATGAGAGGCTGGTATGTTAGCTTTGATCAGCCAGTCTGGCAGGGGCAGATGGAGACAGATTTCCTGATCTATTCTGAAGGTTCTTTTCTTTCTTTTATTTATTTATTTTTTCATTAAAGACATCTTAACTGGTTTTATTGAATTTCTATTCAGCACTTCACTAGTAAAACTCTGGGATTTTATTTGGAAGCAATTTCTTCAAATTAAAGTAAGATAATAAGTCTTTTAAGTAAAGGAGACTGCAGTGACATGCTGTGGCATTGCTGGTCAATCGGCAAAGAGTGAGGGTACAATTTGAGTCTCAGTGGGAGGTTTTCTGGAAAGTTAGACAGAAGGCATTGGATTTCTGTAAATGGAAAATGGACACTAATCAGTGACCTAGGAAACTGTCTGGTCAATGTTAGGATAATGGAAAATCTCTGAACTCTTTCAGAGGTGCTTGCTAATCCAAAGGGAGGAAGACAACAATGTTAGAAAACCTTACTGACCTAAGTTAGTTTCCAGATTCAGTGGCTGTTTTCTCTCCTTTCATGTTTCAGATTATTCATATATATCAAACAGAAGTTAATTCTATGTTCAGAGAAAAACAAACCAGAAATATCTTTAGTTCTTAATTTTCAGAGGTGACTTTTCTGCCTTCCTTTGTTCTCACACACACACACATTATCATCCTTTTTCTTTATGCTTTCAGTTCTTGTTCCCCTAAGGTCCCCACCCCACACAAGTTATCTGTGGATTAGTTTAGTAACATCAAGTTTACTAAGCTTCAGTTAGTAGTGAGAAATCTTGTCTCCTTTCTCAAAATAACAAATGAAATTTACTTCTGAGTATACCTGATTGCTTTTTTAAATATGGCTTCTTATCTCCCCTTTTTGTGAAGAAGCTCATTTAAAATTCTGATAGGCAGTTGAACTGTAATCTAGGCAGTGAAAGAATCTCCATTTTAGACCATGTTGTCAAGAAAATAAGTCCTCGCTAAGCCTGTATGCAGAGATCTTGTTCTGAGAATGTTTCTTATAACGAGGCTGTCCCATCCAGTGCTAATGAAGAGGAAAGATCACACTCAGCTGCCACATCCAACCACATGTGGTTCTTCCACACCCATATCAGTGATTATGGTTTTAGGTTAATGGTTCACTTAGCAGGTTTTGATTGTTACCATTGATTGTTACCATTGTTACAGGAAAGAAGCAGCCACCACTGCAAAGGAACTTTGCCATGATAAATACTATTAATAAATATTTGTTGTATAGCTGAATGAAACATATAGGAAGCATCCATTGAATCAATGATAATGAATGAAGGAATGAATGAGAAGAGTTGAAGCTCCATGACGATTGTGTTTCTGTCAGGTCTTCTCCGCCATTTTTCCCTCCTCAGGACCCATGATATCCACGTGTACCCAAAAGCCTAGTTTGGATCACTTTGTAGTAGGGATCAAAGCAGGTGGACAGCTGGCCATGTGAGTTCAAGTTACCATCCTGAAAAGCTGATTTTATGGTATGATGGGGAAGTTACTTTTGTTCTTCAAGATCACAAGAGTAATAATATCTATCCGTATAGCATAAGGAATAGAGTCAATAATATTGTAATAACTATGTATGGTGTCAGGTGGGTACTAGGTTTATCAGGGTGATAGGTGGGAGAGGGATTGGAGGCAGGGTGAACAAGGTGAAGGGGTTAAGAAGTACAAATTAGTAGTTATAAAATAGTCACAAGGATATAAAGTAAAGCATAGGGAATATAGTCAATAATATGGTAATAACTATGTATAGTGCTAGGTGGGTACTAGACTAGTCAGGGGGACCACTTCTTAAATTATGTAAATGTCTAACCACTATGCTGTGCACCTGAAATTAATATAAACTAATATTGAATGTCAAGTATAATTGAAAAATTTAAAAGGAGGGAAAAGGTGAAGGGGAATAAAAGGTCCAAATTTCCAGGTATAAGACAAACAAGTCATGAGGATGCAATGGACAGCATGGGGAATATAGTCCATAATTCTGTGATAGCATGGTATGATATTAGATGGTTACTGGACTCATGGCGATCACTTCTTTAGGTATATAAATGTTGAATAATTACTGTATACACCTGAAACTAATGCAACATTGTATGTTAGCTATATTTTTAATAAAAATCTTAAAAGAAGAATCAGATTTTATGGTATGATGGGAAATTACTTTTGTTCTTTAAGCTTGCAAGGGCAATAGTATCTATCTGTACCACCCACTGGAGCGTACAGGGAAAGATGTGGCCCTTATGTGTCCTTTCTGGAAAAGTTCTCATTTAATCCTTATTTTTTCCACTTCAGGCTTTCCAGATATAAACGTCTTTCCAATAGTGGCCTTTATGCATTCTAATGATACTTAATTAGTTGCCTTTTATACTAATGATACTTAATTAGTTGCCTTAGTCTCTCTCTCAAACTATATTAAAAATCAATGATTTTAACAATTCAAATGATCTGATGTGATGTTGGACAGTTCAAATCTGGTCCCAGAATAAATTTAAAAAACAAAAACAAGAACGAGAAAAGGATGTGATATTTTCTTGCCCTAGCTTTCTTTGCTGTGCTCCCCAAACTTACACAATAGACATTGATAGTTATAGGTGGTTTTTGTATTATCAAGGGTATGAGAACTGTGCCACGGACTAGTCAGGCCGAAGACTGAAGATGGTTAAACTGACAAAGATAATAACCTTAATGTTTTTGCACACGGTTTTCTAACCTATGTTTTTTGGATTATCTCCCCCTCCTGCAGTACAAGCTAGATGGGATGTTAGCATCCAATGACTGAAATGAAAAAGAGCATGGAATGAACAGGAGACGAGATGAATGCATGGAAAGATGAAGAATATATTTCTTTAGAAAAATATGCAAATATACACCTTTTTGCTTATAACATACTCTGTATTAATTTATACATATACATAGCAAAAGCATTTCACATAATTTTGGCACTATGCACAATTCTATAGTAAGCTATTTTGTTTTCTTCAGCCCCTACTATATTAGCTCAATAACATCTAGAATATTTCAGCAATATATTATCACATTTGTACTAGAGCTGCCAGGAATACACTGTTTTCCATGTTTGTAAACAAAAATAGAAACATCACTACATAAACACTGTGATTGGAAAAATACCTTCTCTTTAACTCCTCCTTTACAGTCAATAAAGGAGACTTAAACTACTTTAGTATCCAAAATATTTTCTGAAAGAATATATATTTTCTGAAAAGAATATTTTCTCTTTTTTTTTTTTGGGGGGGTGCACTAAATATGTAAGCAGAACAAATCAATTTTTTTTTTCTTTCCTCAACTGAATCACTTCTGAAAGCCAGTGGCATAAGATGACATAGATGAGAGTTTTGAGATTTGGAGGGTTTCAATGTATCTCCTCATTTAGCATATAAATTAAGTAACAGTAACCGATTGCTTTGGAAAATCCACAAATTAATTTCATGTGCTAGTAATGATACTGATTGATTCAGGGATTTTTGAAGATTTTATACTGAGGAAGATTTTAATGAGAAACTACTTTTATTTTAAATGACTTGGTATATGGTTAAACTTCTGGCGGTTACATTTTTACTCCCTCTGGTTTTGCTAATAGCAACCAACAAGAGGTCAACTACAAACTGATTTCTAATTAGCCCTAATGAATCTTCCTGGGAAAGACGGAGATCTTGTTCAGCTTTGAAGCTGGGTGGAAGGCAGTTAATGGACTTATATGGAGTCTTTTAATTACCAGTCGTAAATTTATCTTTTACTGCTAGATAGCACCCAAGGGTAAGAGGTAATCTGCTTTATAAATTTTGGAGTGGTTTGCTTTATAAGTCCTGGAGCTTAGGAAAGTAGAAAACTCTGTAAAGAGTATTCTCTTCCACTAGGAATTATGTATTTGGCAGTTTTGTGAAAAATTTAGCGAAGGATTCTGTGACCTCCCAATTGATAAATGTCAGTGACCAAAGCACATTCAACATGAAAACCGGTTCCTTACAGCAGTTAGGGCTGCCCCGTGGACAGGGGTATCCAAAACCAGCCTGAGCATACAATGAACAAATTGGCCCATTTAATGTTTCGATCAAATTGACTCTAAATTTCTTTTTCATTCAAAGCATTACATCTTCCTGCCAAGTGCAGGTCTTTATCTCCACATTCTTAGTCATCTCTACATTAGAAAGCCACTTGTCTTGCAGAGGTCATGTCGCAATTTACATGATTTATATGTGTGGATGGTAAAACATGTGAGTAGCCTCACAAATGATTGAAATAAAGAAATTAAAACTCAGATCCATAGCCAAATACAGAAATATTTGAATTCAAAATTTAGAGTTAAAAAGAAAAACATTGACAGTGATTTTAATTTTTCAAAGGTATAAATGGCTCAAGATTAACAAGGAGCACCCTGTATTTGAACTAGGTCAATTTAATTGTGTTTTTCTTGGATACTTTGCTTGCATTACACCTGCATTTCAGTTCTGAATGAAAGATGGAATTTACAAGTGTGGCAGTGGGAGACTCCATTCCTTAGACTGTCTCCCATAGCAATAGTACCAAGAAGAACTCTCTTCAGATTCACTATGGACAAAATCACTTAATAATTCTTCACAAATGATGTTTAGCGCCTGGGTGGATGGAGATCACTTGAAACGCATGGTTGGTCATTTTCCCAGGACATGAAGGCTCAGATATCACAAAGCTCTATTTGCTTCACATTTAAGCGCATGACTCCTGCTCGATGATTTCCATAGGGATGACCTCAGCACCCTCCTCGCCCAGGATGATGGCGGGCTCCATGTTCCTGGGCTCCTGATGGCAGATGTAGATGGGGATATCGCCCGCCTCAGCCTCGGCAGCCGCTGCAGCTGCAGCTGCAGCATGAAAATTGGGGCGCCGGGGGTTGCGGCTCTCCCGGCGCTGCTCCCACTGGAATTTGATTTGGGCCCAGTGGCGCTTCACGGTGGTTTGGACCTAGAAGAGAAAAGAGAGTCTTGTTTTCATATAATTGTCAGAAATGACCTGAGCCAAGTTTATGAACACAATTCTTGGAACTTATCACACCAACTTGGAAGATTTGCAGATTGGAGAATGGAGTTACTTGCCTGCACCACCTTTGGCAAGTTTCCTTGCTATTGTGTGCAAAGGTTTCTTCTTTAGCTCTTACAGCCAATGAATGAAATTTGATTTGGTTTCATACTCAATATGGCACACATGTCATATCAGAGAGAAAGAGCTAGAAAGTTGTGTTTTTTTTTTTTTATCTGCTACCACCTCTGATTAGGCAGAAACTTTCATCTAAATCTCTACATTATTGGTCATGAACATATAAATGTAAACCATAGCACAGTTCTGGATTGTATGATAAGGGTCTCATACTGTTGCTCTTCCTTTATCAACATGGCTTGAGATGGGGTGTGCCAGTGGAAACTCTGGTGAACGGAGTGACAACCTTTTAAGAATAAAACTTCAATCTCTTTCTGTTGAAAGACTTCTAATACGTAAACTTAACAAACTTCCTTTATAAATATTATAAACTTTATGTTGAACACAAGAGTGGAGAAGAGGCTAGAGTCAGGAAGCTCTGAATATGAAAAGTACAATAACCACAGCTGAAAACGCCACCAACAGTCCTGAAATTTACTTGTCTAGCTCTGCTTTTTACAGATCTGGGTTCAATTTAGTAGTTAAGTTAATCCTTTCTATTTTTTCCTAAACTTCTTGCTTTTCTCTATAGCTGAACAAAATGATAAAACAAGAGATTATTGCTACAATGTCTGCTTTATATTTCTGAAAGGTTCTATTGCTCGGTATACAAGACAAGCTTATATACAAAACAGTTGCATTAATTTATTAATACATCCTTTGTTTTCCTGCCAAATTTGAATATAATACCTAAACATTATGGGGCACATACGGGAGAATCTGGAAATAATATGACGTGAGATAAAGCATGTAATGACTTGATTGTGGAGAGCCATTTTATCTACTTTACATTTGTATGAATCTGAAAGGCAATATAAACAATACACAACCTATTGTTACAAAGTTACATGCATGATTAAGAAGACTAAATGTTTCTGTGGCAAATACATTTTTTCTATATGTGTTAGAGTACTAATTACTCTCCAGGTAATTATTAGTGTTTGTCATATAATTTTAAATATTTTAACTCAGAAAAGGAAAAACAGTCTAATGACTCATTGAAAAACAAGTCAAGAGAGTGTGAAACGGTAGCTGGAGAGGTTCGTCTACACACAACAGACCAGCTGGAGAGCTCAAGATGACAAATGGCAATCAGAATACTTTGGTCATTGAATCATTTGGAATACTAGTCTTTCTAAATTACTGAGGCAACAACAAAGTCTGCCTTCTGTTTTGTTTGTTTGTTTGTTTTGGAAGTGATGATTGCTTGGATGCAAAGCACTTTATATGTAATTTTCTTTAGAAGAGACAAAGAAATATTAAGGGCCATGGGTGAGCTGTGTGCCATGCAGCTGAACTTTGTGCTGACAAAAGACACACAGGGAAACATCGAATTGCATGAAAAGGTTTAGCTACTATTTGTTGTGGGCTTCCCAGGTGCTGTAGTCCAAACACTTGATTAGTATTAACTTTTTTCATGCTCACAACAGCAGGACTGTTCTCTTCACTTTATAGACAATGGCTGAGGTGATGCAACATGTCCGTGGTCAGACAACAGAAACATGGCGAAGCCACAATCGCAGGGGAGGCTCGTGGCTCTTCGGTCACGTGCTTCTCGGCCACAGCATCCACCATAGAGAGCTGTCCATTAAGTTTAGCACTGAATCGAAAATAGGATTTGTCTTTTGTGGTCATGGCACAGGCAGGATGATGGCATCAAGTGTGTGAGATTATGCGCCAAAGACTGTGCTCTTTGGGTTTGAGTCCTAGTTTGTTTGCTTCATGTTTATTTCTTTAACTTAAGAGTTTTCTCCTTTGTAAAAAGGGGAACATAACAGTAATTCAAAGAGCTATTGGTAAGATTTAGTGAGGTTATTTAAATCATCTAGTGTGGTGCTCGTGCACAGCGAAAACAGTTCCCTTCTTTTGCCCTTATTCTCTCTCCACACTGACCCCCCCTAGGATTTTCCAGTCATTGTGACTGAATTTGAGAGAGCCAAATATCTCCCTTGTTATTATCCAGCACTTTCAGCCTCCTGTCTGGCTGCGTTCTTTATTAGGGCTATTTACTGGTTGAAAATTGATTCGTGTAAGTGTTTTGCCTCCTACGGTTATCTGGGCATGTTACTAGATGAGGTACAGATATAAGCTATAATAATGCTAAAGAGAAAACGGTGGATTGGAGGAACGGAAGAGAGAGAAGTGAGGAAGAATGGAACAGTGAAGAAGAAAATCAATTAGGACAGTTTTTCTACATCTAGCGCTGAATACCTGAGCACTGACTGTTGACACTCTGAGACATTTTTGTCTAGAGGTCAAGGCACAGGGAGAAGACAAAGTCTGAAAGATTAAATCCTTCTACTCTTTCTAATCAAAACGATGTATGCCTTCACACACTTTGGCTTTTTGCACTCAGCCATTGCCATTCAAGACAGCAAAGGGTGACATATTCCACATGGGCTGAATTTGGTCAGGGTTATTCTCTTCAGGGGAAGGAATTCAATCCACATCAACAATGACCTGAAGTCTTAGTCTGAGGGTTTTGTCCTTTAGCTGTTTACCAAAAATGCTTCCATTTCAGTCACTCGGTCAGGTGCATGAAGGAGGGATTTAGTGTCCAGTAAAAGCACTGGAACACCAGACACAGAGATGGTGGAGGAGTGGAAAATTCCCCTTCATTTCACTGCTTTCACCTGAAGTGGCTCTTCTTTCTGCCAAGGTGGTTCTTAGCTACTTATTGCCTTGACCTTTTTTCTCCCCAAGTAACACACTGCTTATTTCTCCCTACCAGGTTTATTGTTTCGTCCCATCAGGTCTCTACTCTCTCTGTCCCCTCTGCCTGGAATGCCTCTCTCCCACCCTTCGCCAATGCTAAAACTCCCTTTGCAGGACTCATTTCTGCTGTCATCCCCGGGAAACTTTTCTTGACCCCTCGTACAGAGTTAGGAGTCTCTTTCCTGTGCTTTTGTTGCACTTGTCCACATATTCATTATCGTTCTTACTACATTTTGTTGTAATGATTTAGTATGTCTCTCTCCTCCTGCACGCTGACATCCTTAAGAGCAGGAACCATGTCCTATTCCTCTTTGTTTGTCCAGAACCTGTCATGCTGTTTGGCACAGAACCGGTATTCAACAAATATTTGTTGACTGGTTGTCAACATCTATTCTAGAATAAGTTCATGACTCTTTCAGTGCAGACAATGATCATCCATGACTATATATTACAGTGAGTGCGTTGGCGTCCAGTGGTATTCAGGTGAGAGTGCTGAACACGTCTACAGTGAGCCTGAGGGAGAAACCAAAGTTTTCTTTCATGCAAATATGAAACCCTGAGTTTTGATATAAGACTTAGAATCACGGGTTTTGAATTGCTCCCTGAGGCAAATCGTAAGCCACTGGACGTTAGGCCATCTACCACTGTCCCCGGATCGCTCATGCCAAGATATGTGTTTCTGGGAATTGCTCTTGAGCTCCAATGGAAATTATCAGAATCAAACACTTGTAATACTGCAACCATCTGGCCAGGAGAGAACATCACACCACCTTTCCATTCCTTTTCTACCTATGAGATCATTTCACCGGGTTTCATGTGATGCCATGGAAAAAAAAAAAAAGTACTGAACTCATGGTCAAGAAACCGACTCTGCCCACGTTAGCCATGTCATCTTGAGCAGGATAGTTAACTTCTCTGAGACTCCTTTCTTTACTGTAACTCGTCTACCTTACCTAGCTGTTTGAAGGATTAACTTGTTACAGGATATATCAAAGTGACTTCTAAGCTTTAAGTACCACACAAGGAGGCCACTGCTATTATTATTATTACTGTACTGTTATTATGACAGGATACTAACCTCAAATCTAGATTAAAAAGAAACTCTTTTGTCATTTTTTTTTTGAGGGTGGTGGTGCTAGGAAAATAAAAACCTCTCAATTACACACATAGTTTCTGATCTCAATTGTCTCTCATTCTAAACTAGGTCTCCACAAAGAATGCTCTATAGCCTGGGCTTGTCACTTCCTGTGAATTATCTGATGCTAGTGCAAATGAAAAGAGTTTTCTTTCCATTGTGGTTTGCACGGAGAAAAGGGTGTTGTTGGATCTTTGGGGAAAAAGAAAGAAAACACTCAATGGGGAATTCATCCCTAGGAATATATGTTCCAGTACAAGTGCATTTATTAAAGATATTGCTGTATAAGTAGTTCATACTTTCTCCTTCCACTGCTCCCTTCATCCTGCACGTCCCTCTGTGCTTCCCTGACTAGTTTCTGGGCTTTACCTTTGCAATCTGTGCAGTAGGGAGAGCTACAGAATTGAAGAGAGACTAGGCTGATTATATCAGAAGGGATTGATATGAAACCAAAAGATGAATATATCTGGGAAAACACATCTCCACTGTGTTATATTTTCAGATAAAACATGAGTAAATTTTACTTTTTTGCCATGCAATGAAATTCCTCCTTTAACACATCTTCAAGAGTCTAGTAAATATTTATATTGCTTTCCAATTCTCTTTTGGATTTTGGATTTGGATTTCTATACAATGTACTTTCCTGTTGAGACCAGCCAAGAGATGGCGTGGCTTTATTTGGGTTGTACTGTTTATTAAATGTAGGTCCTTCAATGCCAGGTTTATGATCTAGGAATCACCAAATGCCATGTTGAAGAATTGTCCTTATAATTGAAACTTACACAGATATTTAGTGGTATCCAGCAGAGACAGTTCTAAGTTTAAAGTGAGTTTGTAAAAATGCTCAGTGGAAAAAAAAGGGAAGACTTTGCTTCTCTTCACCTGTCCTTTTAAAATAACCCCGACTGCAGTACCATGCATATTAATGAAGTACCCAGCCCAGTATGAAGCCAAAGGGTTTGAAGTCTCTTTTTTAAAATTATTGCTACAGAAATGTTCATAGCCCCCTATAATTGTATTCTAAAATTATAACCTATCCTTTTTTGTGGAGACGGCAATCTGCTTCAATTTGTAAACCACACATATTAGAATTGGCCCTTAGCAGTGTGTAAAAGACACATCAATAATTACACTTTAAAAAAGGCAGTTATCTCCTACAATACTACAGGTAGAGCCTAATGCTGCTTTGAACCAGGAATAAGGATATTGAGCCCATTTGAAAAAAAACCAAACAAAAACAAGGAGATGCTCATTACTTCAGAAGCATTAGAAATGTTAGGAGTTGCCAAGGGGATAGATAGCATAACATACAAAGTTTTGAATTACTATATAAATTCATCACCTGTTATAAAAGCAATTGACACAGGTCACTTTAGAGTTCCCCCTGATTATAACAATTTATTTACTCCCAACTTTAAGAAATAGAGCCTTGGTCTGATGGTTTGAAGACAAAATTATTGAACCTGGTTCTATTATAAACCCACTGTGTGAGGTTGGTATATTTGAGCCTCAGTTTATATATATTTGTAAAAATGAAAATCAGGTCAGAATCGAATATTTTTGTTTTGGCCTTTGTTCTCCTGTTAAGTCCATCATAAGCCCCTGCACTTATGTACTTGAATGGAAGGCAGAGTGTATACCAGGAGTTTTGATCCCGTGAATTAAACAATTTTAAGGCCCGCTTTTTCACTCCTTCACTTTCTGCCACTACAATTCAACAGACCTGCTGCAATCTGAGCTTAAGATTAAAAATCATGATTTTTAAAAAACACTTTAAATTCAGTGGAAGTCAAAAGGTAATTGCATGCTTTAAATGTTTTGATAAGACTTTTGGAAGCTGGATCCCCAGGATAGCCTATTAATTAAATGCTAAGGGAGACTTCTGAATACGTCACAAAGTTGTTACTGATATTTTTCCCCACATTTTGGAGGACGTATCAGCAATATTTCTACTGGTCTTTATTTTATAGAATAGTTTATCTTACAGAATTTATATGGCCTTTAGTTTGAGGTAATTGGGCACTTGATGATTACAAGACCAGGTGTGGGGACAGAGCCCCAAAAAGCAGTTTCCAGGCTCTCGGCCTCACATAGAAAGGTGCTGGCTCAGGTAGTAAATGGCCATCGACTGTGATCAAATGGCCAGCAGCTGTGGCTAGTTGGCCGTCAGCTGTAACCAGTGAGCCATTAGCCATGAATATAACTGCCGTGGCTAGGCTAGTAGCAAAAAGAAAAAAGGGGGGCTAGCAAGAAGATGGTGGCTGAGTCTGCAAGCGGCACAGTGAGGGTTGAGAATTGTGTTGCTCCTGGTTCCTGTGTCTCCAACCCAGCCGCCAGTGAGAGTATAGTGGTGTGACTCCCCTACCTATGGCTCCGTGAGTGTTCCTTTTTGGCCTCACCATGTCCTGCGTTTTTGTTTGGGGAGCGGGACCAGAGACCCCGCCGGACGCCCCGCACGACACCAGGGCTTTCTAATTCCCGTTCACTACTTACTTTCCTATGTTTGGGAAGGATATCTTGTTCTAAAAGACAATAATACATAAGTATCATCTGTAATAAAGTTAATATTTTTGAAAATATTTAATTATTGTGTTTCTTAAATAACATTGCCCTGCATCTCCCCCATTCATTAAGGTCATTCATTGCTTAAAGGGCACATTAGATTCTGTCTAAAGTACTGGTTCTCAAAGTGTGGTCTCCAAATCAGCAGCATCAGCATCACCTGGGAACTTGCTAGAACTTCTTAGGCCCCCATCCCTGTTCTGCTGAATAGGAAACTGCTGGTAGGAGCCCAGCAATCTGTGTTTTCACAAACTTTCCAGGAGATTCTGATTTACACTTTGAGAATATTGGTCTAGAACAAATAAGTCATTGCTTAGCTTTCAGTCACAAAGCTGACTTTTCTGAGTCTCTAGAAATATATTAGTTTTGAAAACCAGGTTTTATTGAGTGAAAGAAAGAATTTATAAATAGAAAAGCTTCCCTTTGCATAGTCAATGAAAACTTTACTGGTGTAAAAATAGAATTTTACTAAAAGCCACAACATAGAGAACATGTAGGAGATGATACAGGGAGAGTTGGGTGAGGCAGGGTCTCAGGGAAGATTGGGAAGAGTTGTGGTCACCAGGTTAATGTAAATTCTGGTTTGGTGCCAGTGCTGAGCCTGGAGGACTCCACATAAGTCTCAGAGCACACTGAGGCCAGTCACCACCTGCCTGGGGCCTGCTGGACTCTGGTAGTTTTTCAAGACAGAGTGCAATTCACGCAAGGCTGGCTTCCTGCTGAGAAACTGCCTCCAGCTTTGGGGGAGTTGGTTAGGTGGGGTCCCAGTGAGTCAGCAGGGTGGAGCAGTGGAACTCACCAGACCAATCAGATACAGATTTGGCCGTGAGAGGGCGGGCTCAACACAGGAAAGATGGCGCCTGCTTGCCAGCTGCATGGGAGCAGGGCCCTCGCAGGGAAACTGACGACTGTCCTCCAGCTCTCTTCTGGGAGCCACCCACCTCAGTCTGCCTCTGCCACTCACCTGAGTCATCCTCCCTCCACCGGAGCCAGGTCAGTGCTTGCGAGTGAGTGAGTCTCTGCGTGAGCCATTTGAGAGGATGTCTGGGTTTCCCTCAGCTTTCCATTCCACCTGGAATCCCCACTGTGTTTCACAGCCAAATGTTGTGGGGGCTCCTCTTCCCGACACCAGTACTCTGGGCTGGGGAGCCTGGTGTGGGGCTGGGGTCCATTGCTTTTCTAGGGGAATCTCTGTGGCTGCAATATCCTTCCTGATTCTCAGCCACCACATGGAGGTTTGGGGCTGTTCCGCGTCTCTGCCTCAACTACCAGAATCAACGTGGCTTGTTCTTTATATTTTTGTTATAGGACTTCTGTTTGGCTAAACTTCAGATGGTTCTCCAGGTGGACTGTTCTATAATTTAGTTGTAAGTTTAATGTGTTCACGGAAAGACGCAGGCAGAGTGTTAATCTACTTTGCCATCTTAGATCTCCCTAACTAAATATTTTCTGTTATAAACTAAGGCATATCTTGGTGATATTGTGGGTTCAGTTCCAGACCACTGCAATAAAGCGAGCATCACATAAAGCCAGTCCTAATGTTTTTTTGCTGGTGGAGGGCCTTGCCTCTAATTTGTAAAAAACACAACATCTGTGATGTGCACGAAAGCAAAAGCGTAATAAAATGAGGTATGCCTGTATTAGAGGCTAGTACAATGGGCTCTTCATAGCAAGATGACAGCAAATAAACAAAATTTTAGTTTTCACACACTCTAATTTGTGACCATTAAGTTGAGATCTTTCTGACCGTGCTACTTTTATCCAAAAACTATTTTATCCACAATGCACAGGCAAGAAGCATGAAAAAGGGTGAAAATCCACTGTGTTCTTAGTACTCTCTCAAGTTTTAATCTACTGCTTGGAAAAATATATTTATAGGCATATTTATAGTCATAATCATTTTTTGAGGTCTCTTATATACTCAGTAATGTATTGAAATGTTTGGATGGTCAATGTCCGCATACTTGGAAGAGTTGTTGTAGGAAATGTTTGATACATAAGCATGCTCCCCTGGTTGTCTCTTGATTTATATGACTGTAATTCTCCAAGTTCCTTCCCTGCTTCTAGGCGATCCATTGCCTATCTAATCCATTTCCATAACAGGAATCACTTACAACATACAGGTAATAAACAAAAATTAAAACCTCTATTTTCATTGTACAGTAACATATTAACCCCTAGATCTCGGCTAACACTTAATATTCAACCAGGCAAAGCCCAGTTACAACCATGATCTCAGATACTGCTGGAAATAATTTGCAGCATGTATGAGTGCCTTGCCTGTGTTTAATGTTGTAACACAGTACGTTCACAGAAAGCCAGATGCCTAAATCCACGGGGCTGTGATATTACACTTGGTGCAGTATGCAACTTTTGCATTATTAGCAGTGTCACACTTGTACCTTCCCTTAGCACTGGATCTTAATTAAAATGAGTATGGTTCCTTTACTTCAAAGAGCAGAGATGACATTCAGATGAACGAGACACATTCAGTTGTTACGAATACCTCTGGGTTTGCTTTCTATACCTGACACTTCAAAGACAGCATCATAATTAAGACACGATAAATATTGAGGTATTTTTACAAATGCATGCAATCCTCTCATGTTTTTAAGGTATGCTCCTTCTGAAACTGATTTTTATATTAGTCCTTTATTAATATTATTCTAGATGAAAACATTTAGTTCGTATGCCACCTGAAATAACTCAAAGGCAAGAATATACACACTTTAACACACTTTAACAGCTGGCAGCAGAAAGATGTCTTTTCATTTTTATCCCGGGGCTTTAGTCTAGCCCCTAGCAATAGTAAATGTACAAAATATTTTTGTTGAATGAAGGAATGAGGTGGTGGATGAATGGCTGAAGGAAGGAATAAAATACACCAATTAAAAGGGAGAATAGGAGCAACAAAAATCTTGTGGTATTGGGGTTGGAGATGAGTAATATCACAGAGCAGCAAAATATTATAGGTGCTCATTAAATATTGTTCAACTGAAGAATTAAAGACTAGAGAATCAATTAAATATCAATTGATAATATTTGATAATACTAAAAAATCTTTTTAATTACTAACAGGAAAATAATATGTTGATCTCTTAACAAAATATGATTTGCCTTGGTATAAAATTATTCTTAATAGGAATTAATTTAATATTATGAAAAATACTTTTACAAGAAAAGTTATGTAGCATAGAACTACAGAAAGTATACTAACAAAGTTTCAGGGAGGAATCATAGACATAATGCAGTGCAGTGGAAGATTTAGTTCATTCAGTTAAGAATCAGGAAATTTGGATGTTAATCCTGGTATACAACTATCATTGTGACACTGGGCAAGTCATGTGATCTTTCTGGAGTTGAGATTTCTCACCTGAAAAATGAGGGAGGTTTCAAATTGTGTTCCCTGAACCCCTGGAAGTTCTTTGGTACAAATTTAAGCAGCTCCACTTTTTTATGTTTTACAAACTGGGCTCCCAGGCAAGATTTCATTGGAAGAAAGGGAACCGTGGCTAAAACCCGAAAACACTGGCCATGAGGCTATCTAGATTTTACTTATCTAAATATTCAGGATAAATTACTTATTTTAGAATCCATTTTGAGGCTTAACTTTAGGGAGATTTTCAAAATGTTGACTAAGTGGTATAACACTGGCACCAAACTGGAAGAGAAGGCAGTGAACCAGTACAAATCAGCTGGATATTGGCTCTGCCCTCGTGAAGAGTTTGGTGTTTTAAAGGGAATGGGGGCATGACTTCTGTTTTTATGGGAATCCAGAATAGCTTTCATTATTGCTGCTCAGGGTGCAATCCAAGGGAATCAGAATTTAGCTGCATGTCTGGGTAGTATCTGCAGTTGTACCATACAAATTATAGAAAAGATTCAGCTTGCAGTGGTGGAGAAAACAATCCTGCTAGTCATGAAACCCTGTGAGCAAAACTGCAGAAGTGAGGACAAATGAAAAGAGGCCCTTTGGAAACTGTAAAGTGCTGGCTTTATATAAACGAGTGGTGGTATTATATGAAGTGCATGCTTACCTCGTTGTTGTAGAAGCAATAGATCACCGCAACGAAGAATCCCTAAAAAGAGGAGGAAGAAGAGAGTCGAAGTTATTTTTGTGTGCATTTATGTTGATTAGCAATCACTGTAAATAGACACCCTGGAGAGGAACATTTCACGACTGCAATAGCAAGTCCAGGCTCGATGAAAAACAGTTACCGCCACTCATATTCAGTGCTTCACTATAAGAATATCCCATTAGAAATGTACTTTTCTTGTCAACATTCTATCGTTTGGCCAAAAGAACAGTTCTAGGCACTCTGGCTAATAGATTCCTGCCTTTAACAGGGAGATTTATAGCAGCATATGATGATTATAGTGGATGTGGAAAGAATTGTTTATGTTTAAAAAATTTAAAAACAGATCTTGTAGAGTTTAGTAGAGAAATCTTGTGCAAGCACAAGTGGCGCAGTGGGCCTGACTGTGCCCTGTGTCCTCTTGGTGAACTAGTGCAGTACTGTACCCACAGCCAAGCTCATCTCTCAAGGACGTGGGATAAGTGACCCCTGAGGTCCTGGTCACTACTCAGGAGATCCTTTGTGTTTAAGCTTTAATTTTCTATAAGAATGGGCAAAGCAATTATTAAATTACTAAAACAATCTTTAAACTTAATTTTAGCCCGATTAATTTTGTCCTTCTTCACAGTAAGCCTTAGCAGTAGAAAATAAAATTATTTTGAACTGTATAATCGAGACAGTAAAACTCTGGCCTAAGGGCCTGTGGCAGTTTCCCCTCTGTCTTGGGACCTCCCATGCCCCGTCTGGCACGATGCCTTCAACAGAGCTTCAAATCTGGGGCAGAGCAAATGGCGACAGACACCAACCCAAGACAGCCCCTGAGAGGTCACTCCATTCTCTCCCACATGAGGAAACCCCTGGATACACCTCTCTTTATAGTCACTGCACTGTCACAGATGGATTCCTGACATCCTACTGACAAGTGGAGAGTGACAGAGTAGATGGCATGGAGGGCTCTGTGCAAATTCATTACACGCCATGGGGTCAATGTCTACTTACGAAAGGAGGGTCTGAAAATTACCGACCAGGGAGAATATGCCTGGGTGGGGCCATCAGAGGGCTCTGGGAGTAATGAGAAAGCAGAAGCAACAAAGTGCTCCGTAAGACCTGGATCCCTCCCAGTTTTGGCTTGGAGCTATTGACTTGGAGGCTGTAAATTATGAGATTTAAGAGCATGGGCTTTAGAGTTAGATCTCCTGACTTTGCCACTAAACAGAAAATTCCATTTCCTTAACTGTAAGATAGGCGTAATAATACTTACCTCACACAGTAAGCGCTTAATAAATGGTAGCTATAATTACCATGTGAGAAAGTCAGCCATACCCTTTCTCTGGGGTTTGCCTAACATTGTAGGAATGGCTAAACTGATAGATATTCTAAGGTCCTGATCTCTCCATTCAGGACCAAGGCAGTGAAATAAAGTCAATGGAAACTGGATTCTGGTTTAAGAGGGATATAGCTTCCAGCGGGGGTCCCCTGGAAGCATTTCATACTGATACAAACATCTGCTTCTCTACCCTGTGTTTTCATGGCGTCAGCAACTATGTTGATAGTAATCCAGTTTGGGAAACTGGTTGCCATCGGTTATGTTCTTCTTCAAAACTCCCCTCAATAAAGCAAAAACAGCTGTGGCTCTCAAAAGACTGGGGAGAGGAAGGAGAGGTCAAAAGGACTGTGGGAGGAGAAGCTCTGTCCTTAGCACTGTGCAATGGGTCAATCCCTGGCTGAATATTTGCCGTCATAAAGATGTTTCTCAAAGTCCATACCTGCCCCTGTTTCCTTCCTCAATTTTAAGATTCAAAAAATGGGAAAGGAGGGAATGAGCAGCCCTTTCAGGTTACATATGGTCGAAAGGGTCCTTCTAATCACAGAAAAGCCCCCAAAACTACTGTGTTTCCCCAAAAATAAGACCTAGCCAGACAATCAGCTCTAATGTGTCTTTTGGAGCAAAAATTAATATAAGATCCAGTCTAATATAACATAAAATAATATAATATAGTATAGTATAATATAATATATAATATAATATAATATATAATATAATATAATATAATATATAATATAATATAATATAATATAATATAATATAATATAATATAATATAATACAATACCAGGCCTTATATATTATATAAGACTGAGTCTTATAGTAAAATAAGACCAGGTCTTATATTATTGTTTGCTCCAAAAGATGCATTAGAGCTGATGGTCCAGCTAGGTCATATTTTCAGGGAAACTAGCTGAGCAAGTCGTGGAATAAATGCACCATTGGCTTCCCTACCTGGAAATGAATCAGAGAGTGCATCAGGTAGTCGTAGATTTTCCCAAGAATCTTGTTGGAAGGTCTCCAGGGAAAGACGACGAACTGGATCCCCAGCAGGGGCACCAGGATCAGAGTGGCCCTCACGGCCTTCAGGTACATGTGTGGATCAGCCTCCTGGGTTTCCCTCATTTTCTTCACGAGCACACGGACAATGTTCAGCAGAAAGAAGAAGTTGACCTGCAATATACGTTATGAATGAGAAAATCACCACTTAAGGATATCTACTTTCCTCAATTCTTATTTATCCAGTGTGGGAAGCAGATGTTACCTACGGTACATAGGGCGTGAGAGATTGCATGAGATGGTGTATGAATTGGACAGCATCTCTGGGACACCGAGCATCAGTAAAACCAAGATCCTTTCAGACCTGAATTACATTTCCTTTTATTTTCCCCAAATGAGAAAATTTTTTCCTGTACATGTAAATATATTTGGTTCAACTGTAATGAGGGAGTTTATTCTTTATTTTGAGTTTTATTTTTACAAAAGGGAAAAGATTTGGATCTTGCTTTCTTGTCTTTTTGTTATGAAGGTGATCCCCATAGCCAGTACTACTTAATTAAAAGTGAAATGAGGACTGAAAATTTATCTGTAAAGTTTATGGAGTGGAGACAGCTAACGCAGCCTTCTTCTTTTTTTTTTCAATAACATTAAAAAAAATGACTTCATTGAGGTACAATGTACATTCAATAAAATGAAGATTTTAAGTTTACACTTGAGAAGTTTAGAAAAATGTATGCATCTGTGTAACAACCACTCCGAACAAGGAAAGAGCATTTCCATCACCCTGGAAAGTTCCTTCCTGCCCCTTTGCAGTCAAAAACCCCCTCATGCTCACCTCTAGCACCCGCTGATTTCTATTACCATAGAAATAGAGTATTATATAGTATGTAGTCTTTTGTGTTCGACTTCTTTGGTTTAATATACTATCTGTGAGATTCATCCATGTGTATATTAGCATTTAACTTGTTTTTATTGCTGAGTAGTACTCTGTTATATGAATAATACACATTATTTGTTTATTCATTCTCCTGTGGATGAGAATGGAATTGCTTCCACAATCTGACTATAGTGAAAAAACATGCTGTGACTATTTGTATGCTCATCTTTGTGTGGACGTATGTTTTCATTTCTCTTGACTAAGTACCCAGGAATGGAATTACCTGTTCATATGGTAAATGTGTGTTTAACTTTAAAAAATCTGCCAAACTGTTTTCCATTTTATGTTCCTTCAAGCACATATGAGAATTCCAGTCTTCACCTTGCCAACACTTGGTCTGGTCACCATTTTTAATATTAGCCATTCTGGTGGGGTACTATTAATTTTGGCTATGAAGATTAGTTTTGAACTAAAGCGTTTTTAAACTTTAATTGATAACTGATTTAAAAATAATTAAAATGATTTCTATACCTGAAATAGAAATAAATGTATTGCCCAAAAATTTCAAGAAAGGAAAGAGATCTTTAGTAATAATGGAATTCTTATGGGGTGTTGTAAATATTCAAGACCCACGTCAGTGGGTTCTTGTGAGGACAGTTGGGATAGTAGGTACTTCACTACTGTAAAAATGGGAAAAGGAAATGGAATTTGCATTAGAAAGGCCAGGAAAGTTAGAAGACTCTGGATGAGGACACAATTTGATCAGTTATAAATTGATATTTCTTCAGTATAGGAACAGAACGTGCTGAACGTGTGTCTGTGACTCAGACTGTTTTTATTTTTCTCATTCTTATTTGGACAAATCCCTGTCTTTGTGGTTAATGGAAAAAATGTCTAAATATTAAATTTGATGGTTCTGATGCTGGCCAACACATAGTAAACCATGGGTATAAAGACAGAGCGTGGATATAGATTCAGACAGTCATATTCTCCCCCAACCCAGCTTCTTATTAGTCATGTGATTTTGGGTGAGTTCAGTTGAGCCTTTGGGTTTCGTTTTCCTAATTAGTAAAACATCCTGATAATATATCTATTTTGAAAGGCTGCCAGTAAAAACAGCATGATGTGTGTGCTGTGCCTGAAATACTTGAAGTGTGTGATCATTGGTAGTAGATGGCTCAATGTATCAAAGATGAAGTAGAAGACGGTTTTGTTTGGCAGAGCCCAGGGGAAAAACTATAGGGGGACTTTGTGGGCTCTCACTTTCTTATCAGCAACGTCTTTATTTTTCCTCAGCCGCTTGGTCTTTACCTTTAACTAGGAGAATTTAGTTATAGAACTGTTTTTAAAAATATGTCATTGTGGAGTGTATAGAAACCAGCTGATGTGCCCCTCCAATTTTATTAAATAAAAATATTTTTTCACTTGAAGACTCTCAAATCAAGTTGTTCTTACTATAGATTATCGTTAAATTAGCTTTATTTGAAAGTTATATATATTGCCTAGATCCATCTTCACAGAAATCCCCAGATATAGCACTGTTAATAATGGATTGAAACAGCAATTCTCACCACTAATGCTGCCATGACAGGGCCGTGGATGATGTAAAGCAAATAGGTTTCCACACTCAGCCAGCAGCTGAAAGAAGGGGGGAGGAACACATCAGTACAAATTCATTTTATTTACAAATATGTTAACCAAAAACCACCATAATACTTACTTGTCATTGAAGTACAGTGCCCTGCTAACAGCATGGATAGTGGTTGGCACCAACGGGAACCCTACAAACGTGAAAAAGGAAAAGTCACACCTGGTTTCTTGGTCATGGACTATAACTACAGTTGCATGGAAAATGGTATTTTACTTTAAAAAAAAAAAATAGTGGCAAATTGAACATCTCTGTCAAGATATTTCCCTGATGTTTCTTTGGTCGAATGATCTTTGGTCAAACCAGGTGAAAATGTTCTCATTAGAATATCATGTGCTTTCAGAGAGTTTGGTTAAAAGCACCCAAATAATTAAAAGCCTTTCACAAATTATCCAGTACGATAGGTTACATTACGTACGACTCTTACTATGGCTATTGTGCCATTGTTATGTCCGTGATGATGATGATGATGATGAGAGTGTCGGTTGACTGAGAGCAGCAAGCTTTGCTTTGCATGTGAACTGGGCTCTCTTATGGAGGGGAGCTGGGTCACAGTGGAGGGAAATGACCTCGAGACAGCATATGGAAATGATAGGCTGATTGCTCCAAAAGCCTGTGGTGGGTGTTTACAGTATTTCTTCTAGGCTTTTTGTTTTTCTGTCTGCTTTTATCACATGCATCGATCCTGTTCTCTTTCAATAAGGACACTTCAGAGTAACTAGTGCATTCTGTATCGTCTGTAAGTTATAGTAGCAGAACCTTCATTAAGGCAGCTTAGTACCAGTATCGACTTCCCTGACTACACTGGAAGAGCTAGTGAAAAACAACTTTGAATCTATAAAGAGAACGATGGAGATAGTTACTGGCAATGCATCCTGTCAGGTTACTTCTTTTTAAAATCAATTTTCATTCTATAAAGGTAATCTAGAGTAAAATTATAATTTTATAAGAAAAAAAATTATCTTTTTTCTCAGATGCACTCAGGTACAATGGAATATTGTTTAATTTGGTTGAGACATTTGTAGAATGAATTTTAAAATTATCATCAGATTAGAAATGTGTCTTAGAAGTGAATTAGACCTACACACTTTAAATTTCTGTGAATTATATGCAAAAAAAGAACGCCTGAAAAGGTTGAGTTTTCATCCAAGAACAAACTCAGCGTCTAAACCCATGAAGCATAAAATTCAATAGGACCATCGATTAAATGTTTGACCTGAAAGAATTTGAGTTTGATTATTTACACAAAACATAATTGTATTGTATTCACAGCAGTTCTAACATACAGTTCTTTCCCTACATGGGTTTAGAAAGAGAAATTCATTCTCTCAATTTATTCTGAAGTACATATTTTTAATTAGACAACAAGAGAGGCATATGGAGCTCTCACTTCCATTTCATCGTTTTGTAGAAAAGAAAATGTGTTTCTTAATATAAAGAGGATATAGACCCCATATCTCCCTTCCTAGGGCCTTCCTCGAGACACGGTGTCTCTTTTTGTGCACTTTGATTTTTCTGTCCTCCACCTCTCCTCCCTCCAGGCCCCACGAGCCATAACAACCTTTCCCTCCTACTAAAGATAATAAGGGTGAAGAGGAATTCCTATTCCTAGGATTTTTTTGTTTTTAAGGGGACTAGATGCATTCTATTTGCTTATTGCAAAAATCCATGGGGGGATTTTCCTTCTTTGATTCGTAACAAGAGGAGAACCGGCAAGGCAAAGAATCAATATGAAGAGGGTTGTGAAATAAATGATTTTTTTTGAGAACTAAACTTCAGTATTTTAAGTTGCTTTGATCTGAGAGAAATAGAGAGGTAAGTGATCCCGTTCGGACTTGTAAGGGAGTAACTACTGAAGGAAACAGTCTTTCATTTTTTGATGGGGAGAAGTTCACCACCACTACTTTTCACCCAGAGGTCAATGTTTATATGCCTCTCATAATTCTTTGAGATCCCTTACAGATCCTGGAGTGGGTAATATTATTTACAGCTGAAATGAATGGATGGAATGTGTATCACCTGCAAACATTTGATCTTAGGACATAAACTTCTTGGGCCAAATTTTCTGCTGCACCACTTTCAGACTCTTTATAAAGTATAAAGAAATACCTTATTTCTTGGCATTGCAAAATTTAGGACCTATAATGCTCTTTTGGTGTGAAAATAATTTCAAAAGGATAGTAAAAATATTCAGTAGAAATTGCTTCTTGTCTGATCCACTAAAGTTTCTGTGAAACTATTTTTCTTGAGAAGTTATTTTGATTGTAATTTTACTTGTACATGCAAAGATAATGCTTACCTGAAGTTTGAAGAGAGGGTTATTGCTTTAAAATACATCATCATGCTGTCTTTCAATTTTCTTCTCAGAAGTGAGATTTGGTACTGTGATTTTTGAATGTTACAGAGTTTGGTGAAGTGTGTGTGTGTGTGTGTGTGTGTGTGTAGGAATGAAGAAAAATAGATTTCTGGCATGCTGAAAAATAATTACATTTTAGAACTACACTGGTTGACTATTTTCCAAACACCTATTTATGGGAGTGCAAATCTTTCTCATTCTTTTAAATTGATGATTCTGTGCTTACCTTACTAAGTGCAAAGTTCTTTAGGAGTCTACTTGAATTATTCTGGTAAAGTTTTAAGTATTTTTTGATTAAGAAAGGTTAAAGTATCCCATAGATATTTTACTTACTTTCATTGCCATCTTTTTGACACAGCTGAACAACTTGTTCCTTTTTTACCTTTGAATTGTTTATGCGTGTTAAACAGATGTCGTCATTGAGCTATCTACGAGGATGCCAAAAGTTTTATAACTCATTCACAAGGCAACAGTACGGAAAGAGCAGTATAAATTGTTCCGTCCAGGTACTCTCATCTCTGCTGAATGCCACAGGCAAGAATACATTTATAGCTTTTTTCTTGCATGATAATTTTCTGAGTGGCAGATAGACGTTCTTGAATAGTCAAAACTGGTACAAGAAATATGCCATAAATTTTATTTCAGAGGAAATATGTTACATAGATCAGATGGAAATGGTTGTCTCTGTGTGTGTGCGCATGTGTGTGGCAGGCCTGGGGTGGGGTGGCATTTTCAGATGTTCACCAGGAAGGCATCTGACCAGCACCAGTCATTACTATTGTGGTGATTAAAACTGCTACTGGGGGGATTAAATTGTATCTAGTGGATTCCTGGCATGACCAGCTTTGGAAGATTAGAAATTGTGGAGAGGGTGTGTATGAGGCTGAGAAAGGCAAGCAAGGAAAGAAAAACCTCTTGTAGAAGGCTGGAGCTAAAAGAAAAAAACAGTGAAAGACCACTTTGGCCTTTCTATTCTGACCTGTCTTGAGGACCGGGATGAGCAGGTGAACCTAGCAACTGTTGTGGGACCAGGAGAAGAGTCAAAAGCCCGATTTCTAACTTCACTGGATGGTTAAGGAAACAGGATGCTGGGACTGCCACTGCTGCCCCTCAATGGGGAGTGGCCCACAAGATGAGGTGTTTTGGGGTATATTCTAGATGGCTATCCAATTCACAAAGATCCCTCTCCCATTTTTTTCTGGATGGGTCACTCACCCCAGACATGTTTGCATTATGTGACACTATATTCCTCAATGGCCTTGGCCACAGGTCATTGAACCATGGGTGGCCCCCTGACTTCAGTTGGACCACTCAGATCCTCTTGCCCGGCTATTCAGAATTGGCACTTAGAGACAAGCTTTTAGTCTTTCCGGGTAGCTGGAACAGAAGAATGTGAACTCAGGGAACTTTGGGGTAGGTTGTATTTACCACTAGAATTGGGGAGCAGAGACCTGTGATCTATGGTCTGTAGAGACAGAGAAGGGTTAAAACAGATGCTCAGAGCAAAGCAGAGACAAAAGAGAGAGGGAGAGCGTTCCTGGTTGTCTGGTCCTGGTTTCAGCCCTTGACTTCTGTAAAATACTCTAGATTATGATAATTTCTCTATTTTTGTTGAAATTAGAACATCTTAATCTCTGTTGTAGCATCATAAATTTAATGTCAAGACACCCCCCCCCCCATATCTGCCACCTTGACCCACCATTATAGGATTATGCCATGGGATTTGGGTCATATGTTTGGTTAAAATCCATGTATTTCTGTTAGGGACTGAGTGTTATGGAAACAAATATTGCATGAAGTCAGTCCTGGTGTAGATTGTGGGAAAGATTCGGGGCCGCTTATATAGACATATATCTACACAGTTGGTAATAATGCCTGTTGGGTAAGAGTTTAAATACAAAGGTTGATGTTCTTAGAAAGCCTTTGGATTATCCTTCCTCTTCAGTAAATCTTTCCCTTTCATCGATATGTTTAGGGGTTCCCCAAAATGCTGCATTAAAGTACAGGCTTAGTTCCAGGCAATCCCATAGCCTCTGCTCTGAGAGGCACAGTCACCCTGTCAGTGGAGAGCAAGGGTCGCCTTGGCTCTGTAGTAAGAATCCTCCTCTGGTGCGGGAGTTTCATGGGATGGTTTTTGTTTGTTTGTTTATTTGTTTTGTTTTGATAAGGCACCGTGCAGTTTTGTCCCAGAGCCTCCCCCTTTCACTACCTCACTATCTGTTTCCCTTCCACCAGAGTGAGCTAGGCTATTAGCAGTTCTGGAGGGAAGGGAGCAATTCTTGAGCTTCCTCACAGACCTCAGCACCCTGCTGTAGTCAATCCATACAGAAGCAGCCACAGTTTAAGCAATCCCACCACAGGCTTTTAAAAGCCATTGCCACGTGCTATGATGTCATATAAGCTCTACTTGGAGGCCCACGTGGTTATGTCTATTGTTCAGCTGGACTCTTCTTCCTGACTTTTTAATGGAGGAGTCCTGCTGAAGTATTGATAGGAATTCATGTTCTTGAGGAAGGAAAGTGGGGCCAGGTTGGAGGACATACAGGACTCAGAATGTGAAATTCTCCTTTGATCTACAAACTCATGATAAATAAAACTGAAGGGGGCCTAATCAGACCTTCGCTCAATCATGTTTTTTGTCTGTCTGTTAGCTGGGTCATCTAAAGACACTTATAATCATACCCCTTTATTCTGCACTGACTCCCACGCTTATCACAGTGTATATGAACTTGTTAAAGGGCTTCGGTGATGCTCTCTTGGAGACTGAACTCCTGCCCGCACCTGGGTCTCATCATTCCTCAAAGGACCTGGACCCCTGACTGTTCTCTGTGACCAAGACCAGAGGAAGATTGTAAATATACAGACAGAGGTGAAGGTGGTTCAAAACTCAGCGGGAGGAAATACATACCCCAGCCAAGGAGATAATACCAGCGCAGGTGCTGTTCCTCGGTGAACATGGCCACCACGATCATTGTGTGAAGGTAGATCCCTTCACAGAGCATCCAGAAATAATTGCAAGCCATCATGTACTGGTGGAAAAAATGCAAAACCTTGCAGCTCAGCTGTCAGAAAGAAATGGAGATACTCAGTTGGAGACACGGGCAAGGGTTGACAGTGAACAGAGAGTACACGTGAACATGAGACAAAGTATATGCATTTAGCCTGCATTCATTTTCCACAAGCATCTGTCAACACGTGCCACCCTCTGTATCCACAAATCAGAGCGATAGTGCATAGATCATTGGTACTACATATAAGCGTATAAGCAGCCGTCAAGAAGAAGGGAAGCCTAGTCCCCCAAATGTTCTTTTCCTGTTACATTCTGGTGACTTACATAGAGGCTCATCCTCCTGCAATGTGTCAGAGACCCGTAATTTTGGAGAGCATCCAAGGATTTTGTTACATGACTGTTATAGCCTCTTTCCTACAGCCAATGAGGCAAATAACCCAGACATTGTTAATGCTGCTCCTGAAGTTGGTGATATCTCCTTAGCAGTGAAGAGGAGATAACCAAGTGATAAATTTCTCACATGTGAGCCAGGAGCTATGCTGAACCAACTGGTGACTCCTGTTTTGGTTACTTGCTGGCCTTCTATTGCTGATAATCCTAAGCATCAAAGAGCACACGTTTCCTGTTCCAGTCGATTCGCAACACAATAGGAAATGTCCTGACTTTGATTCACATGTATCCTAAAACCTCATGAGGAGGAATTATAGAACTTTATGTCAAGATGCCAGTGCAGTTGATAAACTAAGGGACAAAAAGGCTCTCCTCATATCAACTTGAAAACTATCAACTTGTACATTGTTTAAAGCTAGCTGAATGAAGGAGAAACGTCACCCAGCCAGAAAGTCAGCATTAAATAATTTTGTAGGGAAGTTCTGAAGTCCTTTTCCAGAAGAATTTAAAGGTACAATGTTTTCAATTAAATGTGAGTCTGTCGTGCAATCCTGAGCTGATTTCTGATAAGGCCTCAGAGAAAATGAGCTTGAATCTGTGGAACTGTAGTCATGGTTCAGTGCGTTTAGCGGGGGAAAAAGTCCCATCTGAGATAAGTACGTTGGAAGATGATCGAGAAATTGGTAAAGGAAGCACTCTGGAAGTGTTCAGCAAACAAAACTGCAGTAAACAGAAAAGCAGGATACACACATTATGGAAAAGAAAGTCTGTTAGAAATGTGGCAGGGGTATAAAAATTAACAGCTTGCAGTGCCCAGGGGTCTTTCTCTATGTGGTATAATAAGTACATTATATCACTCTTTACTAGGGCATCTCAAGCCATGACTGATTTAGTTTTATTGTCTCACAGCACAGTCCTTTTGATTATTTGTGATTTACAAACCTCTGAGTATTCTCTGCATTCTGCTTTAATACGTAGTCCCTTTTGGATTGAAGCAGTATTTTACAAATGTTCTGAGTTTCCACATTTCCTATGCTGTATAACACAAAAATGGAACTAGTTTCCACAGTTAGAAAATGACAAGTGCTTAAGGCCTAATGACAGTGGTAACAACTATAATATAAATAATAATAGCTAATATTTGAGAATTGTTATGTGCCAGACCCTGTGTTGTGGATTTTAGGTATATCAGTTTATTTAACACATACACCTATTTAACACAAAGAACTCTATGAGGAAGGTGCTATTATCGTCTCCTCTTTACACATTAGGAAAATGAGGTACAATGAGGTTAAGTAACTTGCTCAAGAATACAGAATAATATGTAACGAAGTAGAAGAACTAGGATTTGAGATCCTGTAGTTTAGCAAGAACAACTCTATAGCATTTGGAGCAATCCAGCGAAGCACAGCAAATATCAAATTGACTGTTGCTCCGAAGCTTTCTAACAATGAATCAACATATCCTAATGGGGTGTACAAGACTCCTTGTATCCCAACTGGAAGCTTTTTGAGAATGAAAACAAATCTATAAAAAGTTTTTCACTAAACTCATGATAACATTTTCAAAACAATGTACAGTGTTGAGATGAAGACTCACTATGTAAACCATGTCACGAGATGCCATTTTTTAAGGCACTGATTTCCTGTGTAGAGGTACCACCCAGACTGACCAGATGAGAGAAACTGGAAATTGGATTGATGCTTGTAGCCATTTTAGGAACAAATTCTTCAAATCCAAATGGGAAAGAAGTTGATTATAAATAAAAGGAATAAAGAAATCCTGTATACTTTTCTGTGTCATTGGATCTTGGTTAAAATGCCATTGACTGGTTTTGTCTGTAAATAAAGTGAAGTAGCATAAATGACCAGGGTAGGATAGTTTATCCCATGACCACATCTTGGTATTAGTCTCTCTGCATTGTCCCTCCAATCCATCATACTTTTTCATTCCCAATCTAATTTCTTCCATAGGCTACCAAACTGGAGAATTCCAGTCTAGTTTTATCTGCATTGATCTCTCATCTCAAGAACTCTGCCGTCCCTGTTGCCTCTCTCACATTTCTATGCCTGCCCTTGGCACCAGCCTTCTCTGGGTTGGGCAGGAAGAGTCCATTTTCCACCCTGGGTTTCATCAGTCTCTAGTGCTTGAGCCTTGAGCGTTTATTCTGAGCTGATCGTCCTATGACTAAGATGGAGTTCTGACATAGTCTGGTGGCTTGGTTGTCCCGAAAAAATGAGAATTAGAAGAAATTCATTTTGTTTTTCAAGGACTCATTTGACTTTACTCATAGAAGAAGCTATAGAAAATGTGACTCGATTGTTTGGCTTTTGAAGTGCAAAGAATCCAGGAAAAACTAATCTCCCTGTATTGTCCCTTTCAGACCCAGATAAAAGTTCAGAGAGACATTTCTTTCTAGAAAATGACAAGTGTGCTGCCAGCTTCCTTTAGATGCAGCAAGAATAATACTTTTAATTCTGCCTCCTGATTTTCTACATGAAGAAATAAGCAGATAGAACAAGAAAAATGAAATTTTCGATATTATGGAAATGAAATGCTCAAATGACACAAATGACAATGTGCAATTTTCACATCACTCAATAAACTGAGGATCTATTCAGCCCATATTTATGCCATGAGTTATTCTGAGTTTAACTTTTAAAAAAAAAGAATGTGAAGGAATAAGTTTCTCATGCTTGGTGTTACACGAGAGAATCTGCTTAACCAAAAAACTTCCAAGGAAAGAAATTGACCACCTTGAGGGGAAAGGGACCACAAACCCAGGGGATTACTCACTGAGGAGTGAGAACACTGTTTTCTTGTGCCCCCAACAAAATAAACTCTTATAGAAGTAGTGTGACAACATTTGGAATGGTGCCACCACATTTTACAATAAATAACTTTTTGTTTTTTAAAATATATTCCCATGGACACTGGGAAGGAACATCTTTTTGTCTTCTAACTGCTAATTCAGGGACTTGAGAATTGTGTCAAATGAAAAAAATAACCCATAACTTTGCCTTTAATTTGCTTAAGAAACAAAGTATCTTTAAAAATTATATATATTGTTTTGTAAAAAAAAAAAAAAGGGACATGTGCCTGAATCACAGATAGATGATCTGTTGATGGACATGCTTTTCGTTTATTGATGACTGGTTATATTTTTCACATTAGTTGCAATTTCAATCAATATTTGTAGATTGACAATGTCCAATAATTTCCCTTTCAAAAAATTTCTGTGTGTGTTTTTTTTTTTTTAGTCTATCATTGGGTTTTTCTTTGCTGTCTCCACTCTTCTTGGTTATGGAGAACCTTAATCTAATGTTTTCTGGAATGTCAGTTTTTCAAGAAAAACGCAATATTTTAAATAATTCATTTAAAGTATAAATTTTAAACATGTAATTTTGCATATGACTTAGTAACATGTTGATGAGATTAGTCTTATTGTTTGGATACTGTTTTGTCTGTCTCTTTAGAGGTGGAGAACTTTACACCCAGGAAAGATGGAGCTGGCCTAGTTCTTGTTTATCCCCTGGATATTCACATATATTACAACAGGAAAAATTTCTTCTTTCTTGATGTTTGAATTTATAGTTTCAATTGCGATTCACTTTAACAATCTTTTGAATGGGAAAAGATACACAATTTGCATTTTCAAGGTGAGATACAGCACAAATTTCAAGACTTCTGTCTCTCTTGGAAATAATAAACAAGGAGATTCAAGGATGAATTACATATATGTCTAATTGAGGGTTCTCTCCTGCCCTTTCTTATTTTGCCCTATTTTGTTTGCCTAGAGAGCACGATCTTGTTTGGTTTATATATGAAGGGTTAGATAAGAGATTTAACGAAATTTCACTGAAAAACGATGACTGTATTCAAATAAAGAAAGTACTGAAAACAAATGACCTCGTTTTTTTCCCACTGGGTCAAGTGTATGTTTCACAATTTACAAACATGAATGAATTTGTGTCGTTGTAGCCCATGTTTTGTTTGTTTTAGCCTATACTATTTACATGTATTTGGTGAGAGGCATGTGTTTCCCAATTTTGTCTTATGGAGGAAACAGACATTTGGAAATGTGAAAGAGGGTGCAGTGTGTTTCCACATGGCATTTCCCATTTACTATTGTAAGTGGCTGGTGATTGGTGGCTTATTCTTATTTTGTCTACTCTCAGGGGAAAGGAGGCTTCTCACTCAGGCATACACACTTTTTGCTCCTTTGTTTTTCATTAAACACACACACACTCACACTTTTTGAAATAGGTAAACAAATGACTGAATCCCACATGCGTGGTTGCATGGCACTATCACATCCTGTGAAAGGGATGTCACAAATAGATATTTTAGCAAACTGATTAGAATTTAGTTCTGAAGACTCAATTTAAGGTTTGGGTGCTCCAAAAACAATGAATTGGATTAAATTCTACCTTTCCAGTATTTTATAGTTGTTTTCTAGGAAGTTTGCTCTTACATAGCTAAAAATAAACATCTTTTACATTAACAGTATATTGATTTGAGAGAACCAAGTGCTGGTGATGTCATTAAGATAAGCTTCGTCCCTGTTTTTCTAACTTAGGTCACTTTGAGAATGCCTAATGTGTGTGAGAAAATCACCCTCCCTCCTCCATACCCAGAAGAAAGCTTCCCGTGAATTTTTCTCGCTCCCCTCCACTCATACTTACCTTCTCCCAGGAAATCAGCTGCACAGTGGCTGAGCCAGGTCCTGAGACATCTACTTACAGGTTGTATGAAAGGTTTTTAGGCAGGAGGGTTGCTGCAAGGCAGGGCTGAGCTGGCTGCCTGTGGGTAATGACTGGCAGAGTACATAGGCATGTCTGCCCCTAAACTATACCAGGAAAGTGAAAACATCTGGTGATGAAACTCATGAGCCGGTTAGGAGCAATGACTACAGTAACAGATGGGTAGGGAAAGCCATGTGCAAAGACCTAGGGAATTAGCCACAAGGCAAGGGTTAGCAGCAATCCTGAGAGCAAGTGCTAACAGTATTACGCCCTAGGGAATTTTTAAAAGCTTTATGCTTCTTGTGAGACTCTAGGACAACCTCTAAGAAGTACGGAGGGCAGGTTTTATTATTCTCATTTGATGGAAGTTAAATGGCTTCTATCGTTCAATAGTGAACTTAGAAAAACCCTCAATTTAGACTATTTCAGGAAGATAACAAGTTGAGTACAATTTCACAATGGATGAGAAGTCTCTTTCATCCTAACAGCCAGAGAGTGGGCTGTTGGTATGACATGTGGGTGTGAGACCCCCACAGGAAAGATGAGAGAGTCTATTAAAGAATTTACAGTACTCGTAATTTGAGTAAGCACTGCTCCCAGGGTTGATTATTTAATGACCGAATTGCCATTTCTTGGCGTACTTTGTACAGACAATAACTTTCTCAGGGCTTCCACACTTAATGGGAAATTGGAAGCCAAAAATTTGAATCTTCTTTGCTGAGAGATGCTTAGTTAGTACTTCTACATCTGTTTTAAACTTAATAGGGGTCAGCTTCCCTAATTAAATGTAGTGTACATGTCCCATTATGGACAGTCATCACTTTGGAATGATGGAGACTATTTCTTTAAGAACACATCTTCCTAAGGAAATAAATCAAGACAATCAAGAGCACCATGTAATAAAGAGGGGAGCGGATGGGATTCTGTGTGAGACAGGACTGGGTTTGAATCCATCTCTATCCACAGTACAGAGGACATGTGTCTTCACTGAGCCTCAGTTTACTCAGCTAACCATGGCGATAATATCCACCCTGCACTGGGATTTTATGAGGATTAAATGACATGAGATCACTTTCATTAAAATCAGCATTAAAAAAAGGAACTCATCAAGATAAACCCATTGGGTCTCATTCTGCAGGTAAAGCAGGGCTTTGTCTCAGATAACAGATGCCATGGTTTTAAATGATAGATCATAATGCCTTTCTGGATGTGTTCATACTGCAAAAACTATTAACACTGGATCTATTAGAAGCCAAATTAAGTTGCTTTCCCATGCCATGCCACTGTCACGCAGGATGCATGCTCTGGGCAGATTTCATGCATTTTTGTCATTGGGTTGGCAGAGCTGTCAAATGCCAGTTTTGAAAGATGAGGCTATCTACAGAAGCTTGCGTAACAGAGTTAAGCAGAGGAACAAAAAGGAAACTATCCCTTGGCCATTCTTTTGTGCTAGATAGCTTATGTTTGCGCTTTCACATGCACTTCCCACCCTCCTCCAACTGCCCTGGGCCCAGAGAAATGGATCTGTGCATCTCCATCAGGGCTTCTTTGCCCTCTGGTTTCTGGTTAAGCTCAGTTTATGGGGACCATCAGCAGAGACTGGGAGATGAGAGTGAGTGAACTAGGGGTAATTAAACCTTTTTCAAGTCAGGCAGATATAGAACATGATATTTACATGGCTTACTTGAGTAAATACATAGCAAACCATAGCTGAAGTGACTGGCCCAAACCCAGCCTTGTTCCAGAACAAGGGATTACCTAGGCACACCTGTAACCTATTAGTGACACACTGGGGCCACTGGGAAGCACCTCCTTTGTACACCTAGTATTGTCTGTGTTCACAAGATGTGTTCAGTAAACTTCCCATAGATGTTAACACATTTTTGATTAGTAGTAAAAACTCACGATTTGTTGTATAATTCTTATTTGATTAAAATTGAATTATTCCCAGCCCTTTACTATAGTACATAAAAATTACTTCCCATAACTGTATAGAAATGATATATCTTGCTTAATGCAAAACTCAACTATAAAAGTAAATATGATTGCACACGTAAAGAGCTGCATAAGTCAAGCAATGACACCATGTTCACTATTTATGGGTACGATATTCTTAAAGATTACGTTAGAAACAGATTATGCAGTGCTCACCGGATCCCTTCTCACGAGCTCTCCGTTGGGTACCACTTCAACCAGGTGGATGATGATAATCATGGAATTCAGAATATAAGTCAGAAACATGTGCTTATGCAGAGTTACCCTTTGGCAGCCAAGGTTCCTGGAAGAAACAGTAACAAAAAACATTAACCAGTGCCAAAATGTTGAAGTATTTGGGGAAAAAGAACCTTTTTGGTAATATTTTAAATATTTCCTTTAGCAATGGATAAGAGAACATACAGCAATAAGTGCAGCTGGTCCCATCTTTAAGACTCATTACTACTTTTTGCCTGATGTTTAGAAACAGTTTTCCAGTCACAGTAGCTTAGTTTTCAGTCCTCAGGGTGATTTTGTACAACTGGAAGAGTGCATGATAAAATCACTTTTAATTATTACAAATGTCATGAAATTAATTAAGAGAAGGATGCTTACAAGAGAAACCATTAGGGTTTGGAGTGTGTTTTAGATCAAAAGTTGACTATTCATTGATGTAATGAGGCAGAAATTGTGTGGTAAATGGGACAACAGAGCATAAAGTCAGAACCAAGGCTGTCTGTGACAAAGTACTGAATCCATGTCCTTGATCCATCGCACAGACAGACTTTTTAAGTATCCTGTTATCCTTTTTTGCCATTTCTTCTAACATCTTTTTATTTCTCATATTCTAACTGAAATCAACTCTGTGCTTTCTCCTTTCCACATCCTCCTGATGGTGGAGCTCAGACACAGGCAAAGAATTTTAAACAGGCTCAAATTTGATCTCATTATGAGGCATATTGTGGTTTGGATCTGACAACACCTATCAAAGGGCTGCTACTTGTTGGATAGCCATTTCCCACCTTTTGGGTGCTAAGTGGTTTGCTGGGTTTTCTATTCCTCTGTCCTCCACTTCATAAACTTGTACGTATGTATTTCTGTGAGTGTTTGCGTAAACAAACATTAATTTGAATATCCTATTTCGCTTTTTGATGCAAATGAAGAAAGCCTGTAGGATGGCTATAACAAAATTGGAATGATTATCCTAGATGAATAAAAATCTTATATTTACCGTATTTGATCCAGTCCAAAATGTTTAGCATAATGTGAAAACTTGAAACATTCAATTACTGATGCTAAAGATTGAGCTAGTAACTACCCCTAAAAAATCTTCATGGAATAAAGTTAGATCCTAGGAATTTTGAAAAGGAAATTCTAGGTAAAGATGAATAAGAGAATAGTCCAGGTTTACTAATAATGTTTTTCCTAGATTTCCAAATCAAGGGAAAATGAATTTTCAATTGGTAGTAAAAAGTAAATTTAAGTAATGAGAACATTACTATCTATCAGAGAACATTTTGATTATTGTAGCTACGTTTTTCAACTTTTCAGGAAGCACAAACATTAGTAAAATTGTTAACAATATTTTAAAATTCCCAACTTGCTGAGCAGGGGTAGAATACAGAATTTTATATTCAGGAGGCAGCCTACTGTAAAGATGAGGTTTACAGAAGAACTTTTACACACACACACACACACACACACACACACACACTCACTGTCATGTGTTACTTTATTCTGCAGCAGAAAAGTCTGTAAAGTTAAGCGAACCTGAGTGGTTTGACAATAATGCTATAAAAGTAGGTTGCAAATTTAAGGCTTTAAAAAGACAAAAAAAATTTATATGAAACATCATACCCATTTATATGGTATAAACACTTCCATATTGCACATTCAACCTGTGTGTGTCCTGCCATTTTCCATATAGTTCTAATAGCATTTTATAGTTTTTCTCACTGGAAGGCAACTATTAAATTGCGGTTTAAAAGGTTAAAAATAATTGCAAAACCACAATTACTTGTGCATCAACCTAATATCTGTGGTTTCATTGTTGGATGCAGCCTAGCTTAAACCAGTGACGGTTGACAATATCTAGAACTAAGGCATGTGGATGAATGCATCGTACAATGCTGCTATTCTCATGCCTGGTTTTCTTTTGGTCAGGTAGAGTTCAATAATCTGCTGATGTACAACATTAACTCAAAGGATTGGTTAGTGTTAATGTTCTGTGTAAACCAGAACCACCCTCAGGAAAATGCACTTCCTCCACCTCCTGCTTACTCTCAGGCCCTTGTGCTTTGTTTTTCTTCTCGTCTCCTGACATATCACATTTGTTTATTGCCTGTTCTTTTTCTCCTTTTCCTCACTAGAATAAAAGTGCTAAAGCAATTTGTTTTTGTGCACCTAGAATAGTGTCTAACACGTTGTAGGGCTTAATACTCATTTTTTTGAATTAAAAATTTTTATATAAGAACAATTTTCTCCTTCGAGCTGTGACCAAGTTTTCTGGTACATCAGATAATTATATTAAATGGTCAAGGATCTCATATCTTATACTTTGTATCATACTGAACATTTGCCAAGTTCTTAATATAGGTATTAACTAATAGTGGATGCTATCCTAATAGCTAAAACTTATATACAATAGTGCATTATGTACATAATGAGAAAATGATCATTTAAAGCTGGATTAACTGGAAGACTCCAAAGAAAGAATATGACTAATATATAATATGAGTTTCTTATTCTTGAAGGTTACAATGTAATTTCTGCTTATTAAGTTTTACATTTTTTGTTATACTTACTTGATGACATTTACAGTGAGCTTTTTGATGTGAATTAAAGGTACTTTAAATTTATTAAAATTCATTCAATAATGTAACACATATACTGTGTACCCACTAAAATTCAGACCTTCTCTCAGATGTTAGGGATACGTGGATGAACAAAACAGTTAACTGCTGCCTTGAGGGACCTTATAAACTATATAATTGTTTATTTACTCATTATATAACTGTTCTGAAGGAGAGGTATAGAATGCTAAAGAGGATTAACTAAGCTTAGCATAAGTAATTATGTGTTTAATTGTTCTCAATGCAAATATCTTGTTGCTTGAATGAACAGGAGAGAAGCTGACAACGTTTTCCTGTCAGATCTGAAATGTCTTTGGTAGAAACAGCACAAACCTGATGTTAGCCATACTTCATTCCTCTTCATAAAAAAATAGGTATTTAAATGGACAGAACCTTACTTACTCTTTGAATGACAGGGAACCATCAGTACTATAGATTCTCTAATAGTGGGAGGATAAGACAACATAATCTACTCCTGTCTTGGCCCAATCAAGGTGTCACTCAGATGTGAAGAGACAATGATCGACTTGAGTATGAGTCTCAAGATGTCCTATTTTAAAGTTAAAGTGAAATGTCATTTTCATGGTTTTAGTTTATCTGGTGCAAATCTTTCACACTAAAAAAAAATTTGTTTTCAAGTTATTGATACCCTATGTATGCATGTGTGTGGTTTTAGGGAGCTTTTCGTTCGTTGCTTGAGAAAGCATTTAATATTTGCCTTAGGTTTTGCTGATCACATAAACCAGTTTGATATCCTAGGACAAGCAAGGGCAGTATTCACTCCTTATAAGACAGTGTAAGAAAGTAGCAAATAAGGAAACAAAATAAAAGTTGTTACGGATTTATTGGTGCATGAAAAGTATGCATTTGGAATAATTGTGACTAGTACAAATTGTGACTAGTACAAGAAAAGTCATTATCTTCCAGTATAACTACATTTTCCTTGACGTAGGTATCATACTTTGTTCACGATGGACAAGAGAAGTGAGGGAAGGAAAGGGAATGTGAAATGGAATGCATTAAAGCTCCTAGAAAAACCTGAAAACACAATATATTATACATCTTTTCCATCTGACAAGGGACTTTTTACCTTTGGGTTTAGCACAAAATTTTTATCTTTAAGGAACTCCCTTTCATTCATAATGCTTGCTTCCTTTCCTATTACTACTGTTCTATTAGTGAACGGTATGCCAAAATATGACCAAAAGTTATTTGGTGTCCTGTCATGTCAAGGGCAGGTTGAGAGAGAGGAGGCTATCTTTGGTGCCTCTGATTTAATGGTTTCTCTGGAGGAAGAGGAAGGTAGCCCGAGATGTATAATAGTGGATATTATACAAGATAAAGAGTTATCTATCCATCCACTGCAGATGTGACTGAATAATAGGGAATGCTGAGTGAGGAGTAGAGGAATCAGTATTCCTGCTGGAGGTCCCAGTGGAAACCTCCCTTTTTTCTTAATGTGGCCAATGTAATGTAATGTAGACAAGGTAATGCAATGAAGGCACCTCCTGTCTTCCAACATATCTCTCTACTAACTTTCAGGCAAGAGTAATTAATGTTTGAAATAGTTAACAATCAGTGTCTCGAGCAGTCAAAATAAATGTTAATGAATTATTATTGTATTAATACTTTCTAGAGAGTAAACTGTGAGATGTTTCAGTATTTAGGCTTATTCTACAGAAATGTCAATTAATAAATTGTAAAGGGAACTGATGGCGTAAGTGAATTTATTGCAAACTTGCTTAACGTGGTCAGGAAACAAACATAAATAAATGTCCACTTGTGTGACTTTCTCAAGTCAGTCTTCCCTATCTCATCTTTAATTCTCTTGTGGACATTTACTATTGGCTTCTAGCAGCGAGGAGGATTGCTAAATTGATTTGATGTTTCTATTTAATCCCTCTCATATTATTGCTCCTAACTATTTTCCCTGGAAGGGTCCCAAACCATATATCATCCTAAAGAGGGTGTCTTCATCCTTAAACCAGGGGACCAGAAGGAAACTTATATCATGAACATTACTTTAACTCTACCATTTTTGTAGAGTTAAGATCTTTAGTGTTGCCTCTTTTATGATTTAAATCACTGAAAAAAATCCCCCCCCCCCATCTTGAAGAGGGCATAGAAGCTCAATCTTATTCTTTAAAATACCAAAGATTTTCTAAATACATTTCTACATTTATTTTCTGAAAGCACAGGGAGCATGATTCTAATTTATTTCAGGGTTGCAGAGCCCTGCCTGTTACCTATACTGGCATGCTCAGAATAAAATCACAGTCTGATTAGATGCATGCCTTGATCTCATTCTGAGTAATATCCCGGGATTTTTAGCAGCAAAGTATCGGCAGTTCCACGGCCACCCATATATTCAGTAACTTTGAATTCCTCTGACAGCCTTCTTAGCCCCATGGTTGGAGGAAGACACCTGCAGGGTTACTCCTTTTTATAGTCCCTAGAAGGCACATTTTATGATTTTCGAGTGAGGTTTCAATTGGATGATTATGAATGCGGCGTTAGGTGTCAGAAGTGGAGCTAGGTATGACTTCTTATTTTGGTTTCATGGCAGTTTTATGAAATTGATTGGAGTTTTCAAAATAACTCAGCCCTGGGAATGTAAAGCAAGGGAGTGATGATTATTTTTTGCTCAGGTTTCACACCGATAATGCCGTTTAAGTGCACAAATCATAAAACCTTCTGTTGTGATGTGCAGGAAAGACCATGAGGCTGCTGTTGGGTATTTGAAAACAATTTTGGGAATGGTTGCTAATTAAAAGATAAAATTCAGTGACAGATCAGAATTACCTTTTATTTTGCAAAATCGCCTCTAATATGTCTGAATGGAAATGCACAGGAAAAAAATTTGAAGAATAAGAAGCATACTTTATTTTTAAGAAAACAGATACCTTTGGGAGTTTTAGTTTGGGTAGGCTTAACATAAGGTTAAGAACAAGTATAAAAATCAGATATGATTTCTTCAGGATTTGCAAGTTTAGCATTTCGGCATGCGTGTTTTTCATATCCTATTTGTTTCTTGTCGCGTGTGCTCTGGAGGACCAGCTATTTCAGTTTATATCTTCCCATTATTAAATCCAGATTATAAATCAATAAGACTTGTTTTGTTCCTCCCAAGATTTGAGCTGTTATTCAGTAGTTTCTTGGAATTAAGAGGAAGTAAGACAAAATCAGGTGTTTCCTAGACAATCTGCACCCATAGTTTTTCAAGGTTCTGACCAGATTAATTTCGTTTTGGGACTAACTGGAGTTGAGGAATATTCTATGGTGCCCATGTGCCGCACTTTTAAACACCAATTTTCAGTGACTTAATATAGAAATTATTGTTAGAACATTAGCACATTATTTTTTCTTTGTTTCCTTTTTTTTTTTTTTTTTTTTTTGCTGATTTGGCTCTCACCCTTCATCACTTTCTAGGTGACTAGAGGAATAAAGAACTAAGAAATGACCCCTTGATATTTTTCGTCTTTAAAGTCCTGAATACATTTATCAGTTGCACCATTACAAACTTGGGGGATTTTTCTTTCAATTTCTTTATGATTATGTTAGCATTTTTTAAACAATAGACTTTTAGTGAAAGACTTTTTAATCAAAGTTGTATGAGAGGCATACTGATGTATTGATTCACCATGGTCAGGTGTAGTTGAAAAATGAACAGACATTCCAAGATTAATCATACAACCTGATTATTCTGCTGTATTTTGATCACTGGAATTTAAAGTATGCTTTTATTTTAGTTCTAGTAATTAATGCCTTGTGTATTGTTGCTTTGTTTATGTCCTCCTGTTAAACCATATATGGAAGGAGCTCATTCTCTATTTTAGTTATTATTTGCTACTCATTTAACAAAAAAATTGTTATTCAGTCATGTTGCTAGGTCAATATAAGAATCTTGACTACATAAGATATAGACATTATATGTATATATATATATATAGGTGAAGATTTAAAAAGGATCAAAAGATAATAATAGTTGTGTTAAGGGTGGGTTTAGAGGTGACTCTCTCCTTGGTTTAATTTTCTTTTTTTTTTTTTAAGACTTATAAAACATTTAATAGTGTTAATTTTGAAAACATTTCAAACTTCCATGAAGAATAGTGAAGTGTTTGATGTATGTCTAATTTTCCTTAGTATTATAATATTTTAATAAAAATCAAATTAACATTCTATTCTATTTATGAATCACTGTATATTTAATTACATAGCACATCTTTAAAGGATGTGGAGTACAGCATAAGGAATAGAGTCAGTGGAACTGTAACAGCTATATACGATGTCAGAAGGGTAGTAGATTGGGGAAAGGGGTTATCACTTTTTGAGGGGTATAAATGTCTAACTATTACATTGTTTTGTACACCTGAAACTAAAAAAAAAAAATGTGTGAAGGATTATTTGCAGTCTGGGCCTATGAAGGAGCTTTTCTTCCTCATTTGTATACTATCACCACAACAAAAAAAAGGATTAGTGGAAGGAGACCCCATGATAGTATAGAAATTAGCAGAATTCTCTCTCATGAAAAGGTAATGTAGTGCCCCCTGCCTTTGATTTAAGGAAATTACATTAAATTTGGAACATGTTTTTAGAAAGAAATTTAACGTATATTACTATCTCATATGTGTTATGAAGTCACTCCTGAAAACACAGAATCAATGTTTTAAATTTCCCATTATTGTGAAATCAGTATCTGTATCAACTTAATAATTTTGTCATAGATAATGCAATCAAGTGTATAGACACAGCCTTAGAACAGAAACACTCACTGAAATTTTATTCCTCACAGTACCTTAAAAGATACTTGCAGTTAGCAATGCTGGATTTGCAAAGGCAAAAAACTGACACTTGACATCAGGCCATTTTCCAGAGATTCTCCTTGACCCTGGCTGAATGAGTCACGAACAGAAGGGAGATTTACCTTCCTTCTCTGGCTAAACACTGTAAGGGCCTCACAACCCCACTTCTTTTCTGGCCAAATCCACTTGTGATACAGCTCATAATAAGACAGGATGCACTTGAACTTATGGCCATAGCCTCCATATTTTAGAGTGGGGGGAAAAGAAGGAGGATGATCCTCTTCTCAATACTCCATGGAAACTTAGCGATGGTAAATGGAACCTTTACCGTGTTAACACAGTGTACTTACGGGCTCACAAGACTATTTCATTCTGTGGAGGAGGCGTATTGCTTTCGAAAATTATATGAATCTATCCTATTTTCCTCAAAGATAGGGTTAAAAGCATATTTTGATTAATATCATTTTTCTTGCTACTTCATGACTTCCACGTCTCTTATGATTTGCAGAACCCCTCCCCCGCCAAACTTTTGCAGCATTTTCTGTATATTTCAGTACCTTAAAGAAGAAAATAAAAAACAGATGTTATAAGGGTACTTACTTGTAAAACATGAAAATCCCCAGAGAAGCCGCTAAGGTGAGAATCGAAACAGAGTGACCCACAATAGCCAAGTAGTACAGAACGTATGCATTCTGGAATAACAACAACAAAAACAGAAAGTTACAAAAACAAATAGATGAATAAGTGATTATAAAAAAAGGAAAATAGTTTCTATTTTTAAATATCATTGTAAATCAACAGTGGTTTTCCTCTGTCAGAAAAACCTACTAAAATTATAACAAATATTTCAGAGAATTAAATTATATTGAATTACAATAAATTGGACTAACAGATTGTATATTATCAGATTAAAGATATGCATGATGTAGTGGGAAGAACATAAGACTGGATTCATCAGAGCTGTTCTTTTCTCAGAGTATTATCATTAAGTCTTTGTGTGACGCCCATAAGTCAGTCATTTCACCTTTCTAGGCCTCAGTAGTCCTCACCTGTAACATAATTTGATTGAACTAGATAATTTTTAAAGCAATTGTATGCTGCTTACAAGAAATACTGTTAGATACTGGGATACAGAAATATTGGATTTAAAAGAATGGGGAAAGATGTCCCAGGTAAACAGTAACAATAAGAAAACATGTAACATCATACAGGTCCAACGTTAAGTCAGGAAGATATAACAATTTAACATGCCTATGTACCTAATAATATAAACTCAAACCATATAAAGCATAAAGCAAAAAGTGACACTTCCTAGTAATAAATAAAACACACAGCCAAAAAACATCAAGCTATAGAAGATTTGAACATGATTAAGAAATTTTACTAATTCACACATAATAAACACTGCACCCAATATCTGCAGAACACCTATTCTTTTCAAATGCTGACTAAATATTCAAATAATGTTTATTCAAATTGACATACACTAGTCAGTAAAGCAAATCACAGCATATTTCAAATAATTGAAATCTTAAGGAGCATCTTCACTGACCACAATAGTGTAGAAATCCTTACTAAAAATATAACTTAAAAAACACACTCATATTATGAGAATTAAGCAATACATTTCTAAATGACCATTGGAGCAAGGTAGAACACACAATGACATACCAAAATTTTTTAGAGATAAAGCTGTACATAAAGAGAAGTTTAAAGACTAAAAGGGATATATGAAAAATGGGGAAGGTTGGAAATCAGTGATATAAATTTCTATCTAAAGGAGTTAAGACAAATAAGAAAATTAAACTCAAAGTGTAAAAGAAAGGAAATGGTAATAATAAAGGGAGCTTGAACATACAATTAAGTGGATCAACAAAGACAAAACTTAGTTCATAAAAAAAATTAATTTCAATCCTCCCTGGCAAGACTGATCAAGAAAGAAAAAGACCGAAGAGAAATGAAAATATATGTCCACACAAATGTTTATAGCAGTATTATTCATAATAGCCAAACAATGAAAATAACTCCAGTGTCCATCAACTGGTGAATGTGGTTTATCTATAGAATGGAATACTGTTCAGCCATAAAAAGGAACGAAATACAGATACATGCCATAACATAAATGATCCTTGAAAACATTATGCTAAATGAAAGAAGTCAGTAAATGAAAGAAGTCAGTTACAAAAGACAACCTATTATATAATCCCATTGATATGAAATGTACAGCATAGACAAATCTATAGAGACACAAAGTATATTAATGGCTACCTAGAAATTCATCTGTCATTGGTAGCTGATATAATCCTGTAGATATGCAAAATGCAAAATAATTTAGAAACTAAGATTAATAAATGAATTTGATAAAATTACTGAATATAAAAACAAAACAAAAACAATTTTAATACATGAACAACAAATAGAAAACAAAATTTCAAATATGGCATTCACAATTGCATTGAAAAATCAAAAGCCTAAGAATAAATCTAAGGAAGGGTGTGTGTGACCTCTACACAGAAATCTAGAAAACATTATTGAGAGATATTAAGGACGAATAGAGGGGTATATTCTAGTCAATATTTGTAAGATACAATATTATAAAGATCTCAAATTTCTCCAAACTGATCTATACATTCAATGCAGTTATAAGGCTTCTTTGCATGTGAAATTTGACAGATTCTAGAATTTATATTGAAATACAAAGGACAAAATATAACTAAGACAATCTTAGAAGAACACAGTGGGAAGACCTACTCTATGGAATATCATGATTTATTATAAAGCTACTGTCATCAAGCACAGTGGTATTGGGGCAGGGAGAGACAAGTAAACTTATGTAATAAAGAGTTCAGAAGCGTGTAGTGACATGTATAGTCACTCCATACATAATAATGGTGGCACTACAGTAGGGAAAGGAAGGTCTTTTCAATAAATGTTGCTGGCTCAGCTAAATATCAATATGGGAAAAAATGACAATTGATGCCTAACTCCGATTTTCAACAAACCGAAATGCATGTTCTAAATTAAAAAGAAATCACACCTTTTGAGTGTACTCCTTGGTCACCTGCAGATATAGACTCAGGCATATAAGGGCCTCTGGTACATGAATGGTGAAAGTTCTATTGGAAAGTAATGTTAACTCTAAATCATTTACTTATTTTACCCTCACAGTGTTATATTTTTCAGTGTCACCTTTTATGTTTATGATGACTATGGGAGAAATATTTGGGGGTAGGTGGACCTTTGGCACTCCTTGGATCGTAAGTGGAAGAATTTTTCTCTATTTATTGAAGGGTACCATCCCCCAAACATATAACTTGTTTTCAGAGTTGGTTAGCCTTATTCTATGTTTTGGGGAAAGAAAGAAACTGCAATAGTCATTGGATGGATGGAAAAAAAAAAAAACCCGGAGTCTCAGAGAGAGCCAATGACTTGAAATGAGGACAACAGTCTCTTGATTTCTGGTCTTAAGTTTCTTCCATAGTTTAGTGGGTGCTGGCATGAATGCAAATATAGTGTAGATAAGTTGGATAATTTCTATGAAGTTCTTTGAATTCCTGGGAGAAATGTGGCATTTATGTATAAGTCATTACCCTTGAACATTTTGATTCTTGTCAATTTCCCTGTGAAGGTCTGAGATGAAAGTGTTAATCCTGCTAAAAGGCTCTCAAAGCATGCATAGTCCTTTGTTTGGTTATTTGCATTATTGCTGGACAGAAATATTGCCTTTGTAGGCCTTAGAATTTCAAATGAACTAATCAACTTCTGCATTGTGCCTGTTGCACCATTTGTCCAGGCATTTACACATTGTTTGCCATTTTCATTATTGCTGCTATTCTCCTAACAGTGCTTTTTATCCTTGCAGGTAATGATAATAAAGTTTGAATAGTTGGTCTATATTTAGAGCTGATAAAAACTTCAAAATAGCCTATAGATCCCTACTTAGGAAGTATTCAGGAATCTTTGCAAGAAAACACTCAGTTCTGGTCTTTTCTCCCAGGAATTCATTTTCTGGCTATTTTTCTAATGTCACCACTAGCCAAAAAACCAGGAGTGGCATTTCTAAAAGTCCTTCCTTTAAATAGTTTACCATTCGAAATTCCTTTATCATTTAAAATACTATTTTTGATTTGGATATAAATCCACACCTTTATCCTCTGTCTGTATTTTATTTTTCTTTCTGCATATTTTGTTTCTAAGAAAACTTCATATAACTTAGTTCATTTTCCTTCAGTTGCCTCTACAATACTTTAAAAATATTTATTCTTCTGAATGTGTAAGATTAAACCTACAGCTCATAATTTAGTTACCATTCTTGTGTCATTCTTAAGACTGGTTTTTGTTGTTGTTGTTGTTTGATAAATTCTTTCATCAAAAAACAAAATTGCCTCTATATAAATGGAAGATTTGTGCAAAGAATTTCAAGCATTATGTTAGGTGCCTAGAGGGGAACGTTTATTCTGAAAGTACTTTACTTTCTTCTCAGATGTGGCCAGAGTGTGTGAGAATGTCAAATATGTCAGCACTGAGAATTATTTATTTGGATCTGCACTCTTTACAACAATTCAATTAATAGAATTATAACTTTTTCTTCCTGTAAAATCATAATCGGCATTCATTCAGGAAGTTCCTTACTCAGTGACATGTCGTTTCAACCTGACCTTATTAAGGAAGTAGCTCTCCATTAGGATGTAGACGTGCGTCTGAGTCTCAGGGGTAACTAAGACATTTGTGAAGAGGTAAGTGGCTTTGGTGCCTTCAGCCTGTACCTGTGACAAGGTATCCCTCTCGCAACTGGTCTCTAAGTTAGTTATTTATCTTGTTTGTTTGGGGTTGTTGTTTGTTTTGTTATTAATAACAAGAAAATTTTCTATACTCCTATAGCTTCTGATATGCTTTTAGCTTCCGATTTAGTAATCAGGTAGCATATCTTTCTATCTTTGAAGGAAACAATAGGTTTTTGTTGCAGCCATCAGGGTTGCTCAGAGATGCCCCGTGTGGTTAAACAATGACCAACTATTTCTCCCAGCTCTGTTGAGACAGGAGGCCGCCTGGTTGTTGGCGTAGTGATCTTTTCAGATTTCTGATTCATCTGAAGAAGGGTAGGTATTTGGGATTTTTCGCCATGACTTAAATGTTTCTAAGCAGAGATATCAAAAATATTTAACCACCAATAAGGACAAGTACTAACAAATCAGGATGGACTTCTACTGAAAATAACCTAAACAGCCACACCTTTATCAACAGCCTGATGAGAAGCTCCACTATAAGGGTTCCTTTAAGGCCTGATGATAAAACTATCGTGGACATCTCGGGGCAAGGAGGGAGGTAAGTGTTAGCTTGTGACTTAAGGAAAAATTTGTCATTTTGGAACTCTTCCATGCAAAGAGAGATCTTAAAGAGGCCGTGGAAATCTGCCTAATATCTGGCATTATAGAGAATCCCGTCATCTGTTCCATGGACCCCATTCCCCTTGACATAAATGACCTGATTCCATATGCTCATGAAACTCTCATTGACACTGAGTGCCAACCAAGAAGTAAAATGCCGTTTTCTCTAATGCCACTTCAAAGACTTCCTAGGACTTAGAAGTCATCATCTGATTTCCTTCTATAATAAAGGTTAGCTTCTTGGTAGCAGGTATTTTACAGTTGTGCATACTTTTCCATGTATAAATAATGGCATCCTCACCAAATATTGAAATTGGAAATGGAACTTACCTTCACTTTATCAGGAGTGAAAGCATTACACATACTATAGTTAGACCAGGTTTTGTTGTTCTCAGGATGTTTATACCAAAACCCGTTTTCATCACAGTATTTTGTAGCCTTTTCTGTTAATGAAACATAACAAATATTGCATTACTATTTCAAAATACCAAGAAGGAGAAAGAATAAATTAAGGCTTAAAAAGCATTCCAAAGTGTTAATCACTTTATAGAACTTAAATGTGGATATCAGTAATAGAAACTACCATGAATCTAATAGATTATACAGATGTTTTCATTATACAAGACGTTGTAATGCATGTTGTCTCATTTTATCTTCAGCAAAGCTGTGAAAAGCTGACATCGCTATCTCCATTTACAACAGGATGCAAACAGTGAGAAAGGTTAGGAAGTTGGAAAAGTCCATAGATAGGGGGTGAGCTAGGATTTAATCCCAGTTCTGTCAGACTCTAAAGTGCTGTCTTATACTCTACCTCATATTTTTTAACATTAAACTTCTGATTTTAGGTAGAACTATATGAAAAGAGCAAGAGCATACTTTTCTTCATTTATCCACATTATTTATTTATTAGTTTGACTGCATGAAACTTCAGTTTTTGTGGATCAGATGATCAAATACTAGAAATTTCACATGGTTAAATTCAATAGAACAAAGAAGTCCAAAACTAAGGGAAATATCAAGAGGTGATTGTTATGCCTCTCAAAAAGATTTCATTTAAATTATCTCTCTACGTCTCACGAAGAATATATTAGGGATTCATAGATTTAGCTTTCCCTATTTTTAAATCATGTCTTAGGTGATGGTGAAATCCACTGATTCAGCTGGATTGACATATTAAAAATCTCTGTGTTTGCTATGGGCCAGGCACTGTGCTAATAAGTACTTTGCAGAATTATCTCCTTAAATGTTAATAATGACCGCTTAAGGTGGCTGCCCCATTCAACATATGAGGAAACTGAAGCTCAGAGAAGTTAAGTAAATTCCCCTGCTGTAATTATCAAATAGTGAGGCTAGGGAATAAATCCAGGTCTACTTGATTCCAAAGCTATGGCAGGGCTAGTAAGCTCTGCATTTAACCTTATGGTCTTGTGACAAAGCTCTTTATACTTTGTTCCAGTGACCCAAAGAAGCAACAATAATTTTGTTGACTACAAGATAGTATTTAAATTCTAACCCAACTAAGCTACACATTTGGAAGAAAAAATATATCGAATTAAATAAAATGGAAATAATGAACAAGTAAATATTAACATGAACGCACTCGCCAAATTTAATCTGAATTATTCAAACTTTCTCTAGTTTTCCAAAGTACCTCTGCAATGTGTTTATTGCCTCAGAGATCAGATAACAGCCGTGAATTGGTATAATAAGCAGAGATTTTACCAGTGTATTTGGAACCCACGCCAAGTTTTGATTTTTGATAATTTCTTAAGGGAAATATTTTTGAAGCATTTTGCTTCCTTGGTTTAGGCAAGGACCTGTCACACCTATGGATAAGCCTTTTATATGTGGCTTTTTTTTTTTTTTTTTTTTTTTTTTTTTAGTACAGGGATGTGGAAGTCAGAATCATATAGTAATATTTGGCAGACACCGTCATTGCTTAAGGGCTAGGGAAGCAATCCATGTTAAAAAAATACTTGGCTGAAATATCACTGAGATCTGATTTGATTGTCAGAAATTAGTTTTTGCTTTATCAAAATAAACATAATTTGGTTTTAACAAACTTATGTAGCTATGTATGGCAAAATATATTATATGGAGGAGAGACTTTCGTCCTGAAGACATTCCAATCGTGGACAGGACTGTTGGAAATATTATTGTTTTGTTTTGATGTAACTAAATTCTGCATATAGGCATTTCCTGTTCTAACTGTTGCAGCCATCAAGAATGAGTCCTCTTCCACCTAGCAAGTCTTTCAATATTTGAAAAAAGAATATGTCTGTTTTGACTTTCCCTTTTCAAAGCAAACCTCCCGTGGACTCACACCACGCAGCTTGCTGTTCCCTCACAGCCTGGAGCCTCCCTGCATGTGCTCAGATAGTGGTGTTGTTAAAACATTCTACGATTGGCCTGCACCAGGACGGACAGCATCCTTCCCTCACGCTGGAGTCACGTGGGGGAGCTTTACAGATTCTTAGCACCAATTTTCAGAGATTCAAATTCGATTGATCTGGAGACATACCAGGAACCAGCATTTTTTTGAAAAAGATCATTAATTCCAAAGGGTTATCAGGGTTGACAATCATTGTCCTAAAGCATCTTAGCTCTGTGTCGTTAATGTTGATAGAATGTTTGACCCCAAAGGCAGGGCCTTAAATACTTCCTTATTAAATTTGCTTTTTACACTCTAGCATTATTCCTTCAGACTGGTAGCCTCTTGTGAAGTTCAGTACTGTTAATTCACTCATGCACTCTGTTACCAAGCATTTTGTCTCAAATGAAATGTCTGTCATTTCATTAAATTGTTTTGTGTATCATCAAGATATAGTTTTGAGTCAATGGTAAAATCCTAGAAAATGTGTTTGTTATAGATAGGTATTTTTAAGATGTGCTTTTCTTTTGAAGTGGATTTGTCCCCCAGCTGAGACAGTTCTATCTAAAAACTTGGCTGAAAAAATGGATCTCTGCCTGGAAATCCCTGTTTCGTTGATCCAAAACTTGCCTTTTCGTCAATAATTACAGTCACTTTGGCACGAGCCCATTACTGCTTTGGAACTGGCCTTGTAGCCTCAATTGCAGAATAGCTCTTTGTGCCAGTCAAGTTACCTCTGATGTAGTTGTCAAATCAACATTAATTAAGCATCATTAATTGGAAAGACTCAGTAAAGACTTGAAGGATTACCATCCAATAGCATTTAGTTAGAGTTTACAGGGATGTAGTACTGAGCAGGGCACAGGATTAAGCCCTTTCTCTCGTCTCATCCCAATTTTTCTATCAAAGTGAGAATTCCCAAAAGTGGCTGGCCTGAACTGGTTTTAAAAGTGGTCCCCTATAATCCCATTTCCATGATCTCTATCTCACTGGGGTAGAACTGAGGATCTCATCCTTGAAGAAAGCACAAAAAGCATCTCCCAAACATTGTCTTAGGGATAGACTAATTTCTCTGCTCTAATCTGGATTCCAGAAACTTTGTTGCCTAGATTTACCATCTGATGGCTGTTTTCTATCTTAATTGATGTCCTCATTTTCAGTCTATGGGCAATAAATAACCTCTCATCGTTCATTGTCAGTGAATGAGAATAACTGGATGGGCTGGTTGACCCTGAAAGGTGGTAGAAACTCTTGGAAAAAACTGAAAGTCAAAGTTGATTTTCCATAGTCTCTTAAGTACAAAACAAACACTAATTCCTCTGTTCAAAATGCTATTTCTAGTCCAGACCAGATAATTCAAAGAAAATCCTCCTTTGTCAGGATCCTGGAATTCCCTTCCATGATTGGATGGTCTCTCTTCCATGGAACCATTCCCTAAAGGACACCGAAGGAAGAAGGATGAGCTCTGTGAGGTGTGGAGGGATTACTGTGCTCTGTGATATCACATCTTTTAGAAGAGATACAGAGCTTGAGGTGGAATGACCTGCTTGCCTGGGGCCCTGTTCCCACAGCCAGCCAGTTTCAACCTCTAGAGCCCCTTAAACACCCTCTGCAGGCTCAGGCTCGCTCTGCTCTCAGGAAAAAATCTCACCCCTTAACAGGGACATACTGTGTCTCTAGCAGGACCCACTTAACTTTCAGTATCTGGGCCTCCTTTATAACTAAGATTTAAACTCCCTCTTGTGTATCTTATCCCAAATACATTTCAGTGGGATCTGCTTTCTATCTAGTTCCTTGGGACAGAACTTTTCTGGACCTGACACCCACAGTTTCTGGAGCTAAGTGGCTACTACTTTTCACTCCTCTGGGACCCACCTTCCTCCATGGCCTGTACCTCATCTGATACTACCATGTTTCCCCCAAAATAAGACCTAGCCAGACAATCAGCTCTAATGCATCTTTTGGAGCAAAAACTAATATAAGACCTGGTATTATATTATATTGATTATATTATAATTATATTATATAAGACCCTGGTCTTATAGTAAAATAAGACCGGGTCTTATATTAAGTTTTGCTTCGAAAGACGCATTAGAGCTGATTGTCCATCTAGGTCTTGTTTTTGGGGAAACACGGTCGGCTCTGCCTCCCGCTGGTACAACTGCTTAACACACTGGTTGAACTTCCTCTGTACTGACTACTTTCTTAATTGTTTAACACATTTTCATCTTGGCTGCACATTTAGTCACAAGCAGAACTTTTAAAAATCCTGATGCCACGCCTGTATTCCAAACTAATTCAATCAGATTGTTTGAGGTGGTACAAGGCATCAGGATTTTTTGAAGTTCCCCAGCTTCTTAGCCAAGTTGAGAATCACTCACTTACTATTAGCACCTCCCCAATCCCATTCCCCACTCCCATGTTCTAGTCTCTAGATGGAGGCTGTTAGCCAACCTCATCTACCTCCTCATTCCTCTGCATTCCTCCTGACCCCTAACCACTGAACGTCTTGGATTCCAGAAACTCCCATCCATTTGGATATCTGACCGTTCTAAGATATATAACTTCAGCTCCCTAGCTCCTTACTCCACTTTGCACCTCGTATTCTGTGACATTTATCCTGTCTAACCGTCTAGCTCAACTTCCAACCACAGCAGTGTGACTAGATTGAGGCCTGAGGAAAAAACATGCCATCCCTGAAAGTCCTAAAAGTATTCAGTTTGTACAAATTTGTATGGAGATTTAGAAAGACTGTTTTTTTCAAATGCTTTTCCAAGACTATTGTACTTACTTATACAGAGAGGGTTAGGTAAGAGCTCAGGAGACTTGGGTTCACTTGTGGTTTTGTGTCAAATATTGTGTGAATATAAAATGAGACCCAGGAGCCCCCCTTATCCACAGGGCGTATGTTCCAAGACCCCCAGTGGATGCCTGAAACCCCAGATAGTACTGAACCCTACATATACTATGTTTTTTCCTATGTAAATTGTTGGTTTTTACTCCAAATGTAATCGACTTTATGACCAAGGTGCACAACTGAGCAGCAATGTGACTTAAAATATAAGGATAGCTTGTAATACTTGTGCAACTGGGTATTTCATTTATGGAAATGCTTCAGCACATAGCAAAATGTGTAGAGGATAACTAGGTAGGTCTATTTTATATCTGATTTTCTTTCCAGAACCATGAAAACTCTAACAGCTTCATAGCAAAATATAAAATAAAAATAAATATTCTACCTATTGGATCAAAGTCGGGAAAATAGTCTGGGCACTGCTGTTGGGTCACTGCTCCAGCCGGTGTGTCATCCCAGCACAACCATCCATCCCAGGTACGGTTGCAAAATGGACCTGGACATTTAAAAAGAAATTAACATTGTTATAAACTGCAAAATCCTCAGCAGTATTTAACGGTGAAGAGACAGTTATTCTGGGGCTCTCTACTTCAATATTGAAATATTAAAAACAGCAGTGGCAACAAAATAAAGGCATTAAATGCTTTACTGACTACTAATGGAATTTACATTTTTGTAAGGTTCTCTGCGTTTGTTCCTCATAGACACACATCTTTTGCATGGAATCTTTTCTTCAAAATCTTTTGTTTAAAATCTCTCCAGAAGTGCTTGCTACAAGAGATCTCTTGTGAAAGTGTATGCAATATAACCCTTGAGTAAAGGGCTTGCTTTGAAAAAAAGCTATGCGGCTTTGAAGCATATATATCCTACTAATCACTAATCTTCAAAGGGGTTGCCTTGGGTGGTTCTAGTCTTAATCCAAGGGTGATGCAGTTGTTCAAAATTCCTATTGAAAAAAAAAAAAAAGGAAAAAATTCCTATTGAAGATGCATTTTCAGCCAGTTGGATCACATATATAAACAATCTCAGTACTTTAGAATCACACTTTATTACTGGCTAAAATAATGCTCAGTGTAATCACTTTATGTATTCATCAACGATGGCTCCAAGTGATTTCTCACTACTTTCAAAAATTAAACCTCCCTAAAACATGAAGATTTATCTCTATAAAGAGATAAAATAAAGTTTTAAATAATGATCAATAGCAAAAAGTTCAGACTCCTAAGATAACTAAGACCAAAGTGAAGGTGACTGCACTCACTTCGTCTCTGAAAATACTGGTTTTTGTTTCTATTGTTCCATTTGCTTCAGAGAAATGGTTTCTTTAGGGGGGTAAGTTGCATATAATGCCTCTTCAGGTTCTTAAAAAACATTGAAACTACTGCAGACAGAAAAATAACATACATCTATCGTCCGATTGACTTAGTTTTTTGTTCAAAGAAAAATGCTAAAAATGGGAAATACAGATTAAAACTTTAACTATTTGAAGGCAAACTATGTATAGTAATAGAGTATATTTAACCAATTTTCCCCTCTACCAAGAGTGTTGTCTTAGAATATACAAAGGTATACAAGATCTTGTTGGGTCTTGTCAAATGATTTAGGGGACAGGGGAGACAATTAAAATAGATGTAGCAATGCTTGCCAATTGCACCCTCCCTTTTGTTTTCCTCTGGGCTCTTTATAGCTAACAGAATATGCTTGGCCCTGAGAATATTTGGGCAATCACATAGAGCACTATAGAGAAGCCAATAGACAAACAATGTCTGCCTAGGCGATACCTTTTTCTAAGTCCTCTGGGAATTGGAGGTAGAAAAGGAGAAGGAATAGTATGAGTTGCCAACCAATTGACAGCTAAGTGAAGATAGTACCTAATTAAACCCAAACAAGACAAGGTTTTGACAGGTTTCTCCTGAGGCAAGTTCTCTGCCCACCATTTTCCAATTTCCTTCCTGTCATTTTCCAATTCCTCTCTCTCACTTAGTCCTGTATTGTTCCTGCTTGCCATGTGTGAATACTGAGTTTTTGCAGTAATTTTGTCATAAGTGCAAATGTTAGCCAGAAAGTCTTTGGCTGAACTTGAGCAAAGAAACTATACATGTCTGCTGCATGAAATACACAAATATGCTATGGTTTGAAAATCACTGTTAAAACTGCTGGCATGTTAAAATTAGTCAACACATATTTACTCATGGAAGAAAATAAACCTTCAATGATGTTTGAAACACACGTTTATATACATCATTCTATTTACCTTCTCCCTGGTATGGGGGTAACTGTTGCATTCGATTATAGCATTTTAACTGTGCATCCATCATTTTCCTTCGTCCCACGACGTACAGAAATGGCTCCGATTCTAGTCCTGGAGGAAAGGAGTCATTTGCAATGGAAGGAAGGACTGGGGTTGGGTGCTGTATTAAAAACAAAAATCAGTTACTTACAGAGAGTAAGGATGGGTATATACATAAAGAAATGAAATAACAAAAGGTTTGAAAACATTTATTTTTCTTTCTATAAGCAACAATTATGTATAGTCTCCATGTAGAATATTTTTGCTTTATAACTAATAAGTGTTCACATTTCATCTGCAAATTCTACCTACAAATTTTATATTTGCATTTATTCCATTCACTATTAAAAATATATAGCACCCACACAAACTCATGCACCTCTTTATTATATGATTTTTAATTTTATTATCACTGTAAAGTTTAGATGTAAATAAAGAAAATAACCTGATTTCCAAAGAATAGTAATATTAAATCAACTTTGCCTCCTTTGGAATGCCTAATAATTATGACTCACGTTATTAAAAATAGATATATTTGTGTTACTAAGTACACTTTTTTTATTGGACTTCTTCAGCTGATTTTTATTTGTGCTGAGACTGTACACAGTGCCAAAAATTTACCCCATTTATTCCTTTCGAGTAAACAAATCTGTTCTGAGATAGTCTGCCTTGAATAATTAGCCTTAATCTCTTTAATTGGTTTCATCAGCAGATGACCTGTACAGGGTAATTCATTTTCATTGCTGAAAAATCAACGTAAATCTTGAATATTTCTCTTAGATCTTTTGCGTTTTTAGTACAGGCTGACATTAGTTTTGTCAGTCTCAGTTGATCCTCATAACCATCATAGGTCCTGTTTATCAAAGTTGGTGTGTGTGTGTGTGTGTGTGTGTGTAAAAATATCACTCTCTAATATATTGTCCTAAGTCGTGTTTATATAGATGTCAATTTCCTTTGTAGCTGTGTATTTTAGTGGTGCTGGAATCTGATTTTTCATCTGCATAGAGACTTTGTTTGAGAAGACTGGTAAGCTTCAGGCTGCACTGACGTTTCTTCTTCCAAAGTTAACAATGCTGCTTGCTCTCTATCACACCTATTGAAACACACATTTATTTGGCTTTATTCTGTCTAAATTGTTCTAATTGACGTTTTCCCATATGTGCTGATGGCAGAAACAGTGTTCTGTATTTTTCTCTATTGCCCACAGTCTCTAAAACAAAATCATCCTTTTTAAGTCAACCTATGTGCCCCAGGCTACTCGTGGGAGAGCCTCACTTTTTTCCAGTGTCTACCTTTGTGTAGATGGGGCATCACGTCCTATGAGACAGCATCTCACTAAATGCCAGGTTGTACAGTGCATACTACAGTACAAATTCAGAGCAGGGGGAGAGTGTGGAGCCAGAATAGGCAGGGACTGCTACAGAGGAAAGGTAGACTTTGAATTGGACCTTGCGTATATGTATTGTCTGTGTAGGCAGAGGGAGAGGGAAGCTTTGTGGATGGAGGGAAAGGAATGCATATCATTCCAGAAGGAGGAAATGACAAGTGTGAGGCGCTGTAAGGAAACTGTCTGCCTAGAGGGGAGCATATTTGAGGGTTAGTAAGAAATGGAGTCAAGGAAAATAAGGTAACACAGAGCCCTGGGAAAACATACAAAGTGGTGGGACATTGAAAGGCTCAATACATTTTAGCTAATATTATTAAACATGATAATGAAATAAAGATATTTTGCAGCTTTTGGGTCAGTAAAGGCTGTGAAAGGAGAGTGTTAGTAAAATTCATGTGGTAGTTATCAGATGTCCACTGATTAGTTGGCAAGACCAGCCAGGAAGCTGAAGGTATGGACTGGATCACCATGTGATGGAACAAGAAAGAGCAACTTTCAGCACTTTGATAAATAATAAGAAGGTGAAGGCATATTTGAATATAAAGAATGGAGAATAGTAATAGTCAAATAGCCCAGATATTTTAGCTTATATAACTGGAAAAAATAGTAGAGTCCTGAGAAAGGGGAGAAGTTGGGAAAGAAAAACCTTACTATGAAGAAGAAGGTAAGTTCTCTTTGGACGTGTTTTGGAGGTGCCAGCAAGTCATATGAGTAGAAATCTCTTGCAAACAGAAAAGGGTAAATAATTATTACTGTTATATATAGTATTAGTGTTATAACTCTAGATGGACACATATCATGACTATAGTTGGCAATAATATTTAAATGTTGAGATTATTTCTAATTTTAATGCCTCTTGAATTTATGACAGAAGAAAGAGAAATTAATGAACCAACAAGTGATTTAAAATGTACAAATCCTTTGCCAGTGTAGCTGAACACTATTCTGTAGTCATAGGACCTTTCCCCACTGGTTTTAAGATCAATCAATCAACAAATAGTCATTGAACTTGATGAGCCAAACACTGTCCTAAATGCTGAGGATGCAGTGCTGAATAAAACAAGTATATGAGTAGATCTTGCTTTCATAGAGCCTACAATTTCAACAAGAAAGAGCACCATTATAAAATACTTCCTGACACCAGAAATTATGAAAGATAAAGACTCATTAGTAGTTAAATGCTCAGATATTCTATCAGGAATTGGAATGTGATTTGGGAGTGGAAAAAAAAAAGCATTTTAAAGAGATTTCATGTTAAGGATTCTTTATGGATTTTATTAGCTTAATATTTGTATGAATGTGTGTGTGTGTCTGTGTTAATAATTCGACTAAAGATCATGTAACCATGATCTTTAATGAACTGTGGTGTCCTCACAATAAATGATGTTAACGATTGGTTCAGTTTAGGCATCTATTTTAGACTTTCTGTGGCTCTAATCTTAGAATCTTCAGTTGATATGAGAATGATCCTTTGATATATTATTTCTGGGCCATCTTCTCACTGTCTTCAAATTGAATTAGAAGATAGACTATATCACATATAAATCTTTTCTGTCACTTATATTAGCTATTTTAGACTAGGGACTATTTTGCTTAAGCTGGGCATTCTTTCCAGAAGTAACATTCTGAATTCTATCTTTAAATGGACTGGACAACCAATTAAGAAATGTTTCTGCATTAGTTGAAAATTCATGGAAGCCATGAGGAGGTAGTATGTGCAAAGATATCAAGTGGAAACACTATGCTTGTGTTTTCAATTACCACACTATTTGTTTTAACACAGATTTAACATCAGTAATAGTGGAAATAGCACCTTATGAAAGAGTACATGTAGTTCATGCAGATGACATTAATCAATCTTATCATTCTTGTAGTATTGAAACTCCAGTGCACTTGGTTTAGAGCTGGTTCAGTAGAGATTGTTTCAACACTGAAGGAATGAGGCAGTGGAACCTCGTTGTTCATGAGCCATAATAATCTATGTCTGCTCCTGGTCTGGTTCGTGTTTGAACATGGATAATGGAATTTTTCCAGTGGTAGGTGAATATTTCAGTGACTTTCTTTTGAAAATAACATACACATGGCGGCATTCTGTTATATATGTATGTATAACGTGTATTAGATATACTCATAGACATATATATAATTATATATGTATAAATACATATATACAATTTTATATATATATATATATATATATATATATATATATATAAATAAAATTGTTTATATACAGAGGGTGCCAAAAAATGTATACACATTTTAAGACAGGAAAACTGTATTAAAATTGTAATACTCAATATATAGCGATAACAAAAGATGAATACAAGTCACATTTGACTTCTGCAATTACAAGAGGTGCTCAAACTGGTTACCATCACCATCCAGACACTTCTAATTACAGCGAACTACTGTTTGAGCAATGTTGACCAAAGTGTCTACTTGTATAAATTTTTGGCACCCCCAGTATAATTACTTATGTACAAATTATTATATGTAATTTCAATTATGGAATTACTACTGCTTAAACATAATGCGTATAAATTTCATAAAGTTTGTTGAACATACTAAACTTTTTGGTGATAATTTCATACAAATGAAAACTGCTAGTGAGGTGGTATAATTTTCAGCAATAAAGAAGCCAATTTGAAGCAGTAGTGATTAGATAAAACTACCAAGCAATGTAAAAGACTTAAAAATATTCTACTTATCATAATGTTATATATATATGCATGTGTGTGTGTGTATACATATATATGTGTGTGTACAAACACACACACGTATTTGGGGGATGTAAATAAATATATGACTTTATGCTCACATGAAGACAGAAATGAGACATTAGGGCATATAGCTTTTCTGAATGAAGATCAGTGTTCAATGTTTTGCATACAAGCTATCTCATATGAATCTTCCAAAACAAAACCAAAACCAATCTCTTAATTGATGTCTCATGCAGCAGTTTAGCCGCCATACATATGATGTCACTCCTAAAGTTTCAAGTGAATGGCAGTACACATATGACCACAAAGCGGCCACCTATAGCTGTAGTCTGCAGCCAATACACTGCTGGTTCTTTCGATTAATAATACTTTGAGGCACTGTTCTAGGTTCTGGAGATTCATCAATGAACAGAACTGACAAGGTCCCTGCCCTTAGGGAGCTTACAGTCTAGGAAGTTTCATCCATGCTAATTAATAGTCATGGAGTCCAGGGGAAAGCAGTCTGATTTGAATGGGTATGTGCTCCAGGAAGTCCTCCTTTGATGTAAAATGATCAGCGTGCTTTTGTGTTATAGCTAGGTTCTAGAAGTACAGAGACAGAATGATTACAGAGCTGCTCTGTAGAACTTGGAGAAATGGTTTGCCTCTGCCATGGAACCCACGTGACCGTACTGAAGGGAGAAATTCCTATTGATTGCCAAAGACAGAACTATTCTAAAAGAAATATCCACAAATAGAAGCAACAGGATTTCCATGTCACCATCTTTAATAATGATAATGTATATGTTAGAATTATTTGTAGGTGTCAGTTACTTATACTTTTCAAAATAAAGGACAAAATAGAACTTGTAATGAGTTAGCCTTGGTTCTTCTGGGTAGGAGCATATTCCTGGTGGATGTCCTATGTACTTTCTACTTAAGCAGTAGATAAAGAACAAAACTGCTGCATATATGATAAATTCCAAGCAAGCAGGGGATTATAGCTAAGTAAACAACAACAAAATGCTTCTCAGAAGTACCTAGTTTTTCTATGTCTTCATCATTTTTGTTGCCATTGTTATCATCATTCATCAGTAGCATCTTTGGAGTTCTTGCCATGTGCTAAGCACTGTTTTAAGCCTATTTTTTTTTTACCACAGATAACGGAGAGGAAGTGAGTGGGTGGTTTTCATTAATGTAGATGAAGCTAATGGAATGTGGTGACTCGAATTGCTGCTTTAAAGTCCTTTTGGAAATCAAGTTGGTAGAATTGAATAAATATACTGGTAGTACTTTTCCCATAATAATGTATCTAAGAAGTGACATTTTGGAGTAATTAAAACCAACGTCATTTTGTTAAAAAAATTACTTTTCTCTGAGGACTATCAATGTGGAACATATAAGGGTTATAGAAGGAAGTTGATGGATCAAAAATGTTTTATGGACAAATCCTCCAAATCATATGTATAATCCAAGTACAGACAGAGAAGCAAATTTCTGTATGTCACAGCAGAGAAAATACAAAACCATTTAAGGGCGCTGTGCAGTTGTGTTTGCTAGTAAAGAGATACCCACAAACCAGAAAACATTTCTGTCCATGGCTCATGCAAATATGAAATTCTTTCAGTCTTTGAATTTTAATATATATCAGGTAAAAGTTTTGAATAAAAGCGACCTACTTTAGTTTTCTAACACACCATACATTATCTGTATCCTTCATAATGAAAAATACTCAAACTATCCTGTAATATCTGGTAGTTACTTTAATTTTTCTTCTATCAATGTCTAACATAATTATATGCTTTATGAAATGAAATCATTTGAGCTATGAAAATAACAACATCAATTTATTAATAGAATATACCAATATTTCTGCATCTGTAGAACAACACACAAGACTTGGGCATGTACAGACAAAATAAAATATTCTAATAGTTTCTACAATTTCTTATTTAAATGTTTGCATTATATTTGCAATGGCGTAAAGGTACCTGCATTTCCAAATACTGGATTACTTTTAGCAAATTTTACTGTACTTTAATTTGAAGATTAAGATAATATGACAGCCTTACATAATAAAATAAAGTATACAAGAGTATAAAATAAAGATGCAAGAGAGTTATGTTAATAATTATTCCCATAAACCATTTATTTGATGTATAACATTACAAAACAAGATTCTCTTTAAAATTAAATTAACATTTGTGAAATGTTAGTAATATTTTCCCTCGAATGACGTAAAGCTTATGTAAACTTGTAAGCCTGTGACTACACGTTAATGAACAATGAAAATCCTAAAACCCTAGTCAAGCTTTGTTTGGGTGAGTATAACGGTATCACAGGAAAGATCACAAGTGATCTTTACTGCCAGCCAATTCATTGGCTAATGTTGTTCTGATGTTGTAGAGAGCATAAGGATCAAGAAAACTCCAAATTTACTTATGTAAAATTTACTCATCTTCCTTTCACATTCATTAAAATGATATGATAGTTAACAAAGTTAACCCAAATAATAGGCTTTGGTAGGGATTTCTAAGGCAATTATAGTTCTGATTACTTGCTAAATCATTTAGGAATAAAACAGTATAAAATTACATAAAGTGGACATGGTTTTAAAGACTGCAGAGTTATGGAATGACAGTGGTATATTAAGACTTAAAATTCTTGGTCAATTTTTGATAAGAAATACATTTGAAAATCAATAAACAGACTGAAAGATTTCAGATGTTTTAAAAAGATAGCAGCCCAGAAACTGACTCAAATCTACGTCAAGTGTGAAAAACATTTTATCCAAAAACATTATTAACTTTCAATGTTAATTTTCAAAACAATGAGGAGGTGTCTTGAATGAACACTAAATTTTTGTAAAACAAAGTTCATATTTCTGGGTAAACCTAACACTAATCTAAATCAGTGTAAGTTCAGAGGGGAGATTTGTTAACAAAATATTAAGAAAATGATAGTTTTGAGGAACTTAGTTTTGCTTCTGGAGAACAATATCTACTCTTATTAATGTCCATTCAGTCATACTCAAAACATTACTCCATATTTCAGCATTCTTGATTAATATAGCTTAGAATAATTTTGTTTTACTTACATTTAGAAAGATGAAGAATATGAAGCACCAGCGAGTAAGGGTGAATTTCATTTTTGTTTTGACATACGACCTTCTAATTCCTAGAGAAATATAAAAAAATGACAAAGACATTAAAATTAATATAGCTTTGATGTTGACTATACTCCTTTTCTTGTTTTTATATTTGACTTGAAGAGGATCAATGTCCCAAGACCTCCTAAATAAAATCCATGTAAATAAGAAGAGTATGCTTGGAACTGCATGTTCCGTCCTTCCTTTCCGCCAGGAAAGATTATTGTCTGGTTGTTGTCTAATGTCCTCCTATTATGATATTCTGAAGCCACCTTTACATATCAAGACCAAAATAAAGAATTCAGAGCAATCAAGAGCAATCATTGTGGACTTCAATTAACATGTGGCATCCATAGAACTGCTGAAAATTTCATTGGAAACATCCACAAAGAAATCACCTCATTGGACACAAGCAAGTAAAACCTGTGATTTGTAAAGGATTGATTCTCATGCTTTCTAGGTAATCAAAAGATCAACTTATTTAAGGAGTCTTATTGAGAGGGACTTGAGTATTTTTCTTTCCTACCAATTCTTCTTCAAGCTTCAAGTTGCTATTAAGAATAAATTTCTTCCAGAACAAGGATTGAATATGCCACCTAACAGGTCACCATTCTTACTCAAGACCACAATAGTCAGAAGCAGACTGCTTTGTCACAAGTATCAACAGTTTTTCATGACTCTGTAGACAATTTTACATAAGGAAAGATAATAAAGGGCAAAAATTTTAAAAAATATACACATACATATATGTATATACATATATACACATACGTACATATACACACATATATATGTATGTGTATATTTATTTTATACATATATGTGTATATATACATAATATATATACATATATATGTATGTGTATATTTTAAAAATTTTTTCCCCTTTATTTTATATATATATATATATATATTTCTTTTCATCAGTGGGATTTGTGTGAAAACAATATGTCAACTAGGGGTAAGTAGTTATGATGGCATCTAACACTATATTTACTAAATCACTTGCAGATTATACATTTCTTCTAGGTATGAGTTAGCATTACACTGCATGCCTAATATACTTGTCCCCCAAAAAGTAAGTTGTATTCAATTTACATATCAGTATGACAGGAAATTGAGAATGTTAAGTATAATTTTCAAGTGTTATCTTATGTGCTGATCATCATTCATTGTTTCTGATTTAGTTCAAGTCTAATAGTAAGTTAAAAACACATATACGTAGTAACAGCTAATGCACTCATGAAGAGTGCAACTATGGGTGAGCTGCACGAGATATAGTTTCATTATAAGAGACAGCATAGTGGGAGGGGAGGGAGTAGACATGAGTAAGGCACGTGCTAAATACAGACTGGGTTAAAACCTCCAATAAAATTGTACAAATACCGCGCCTCATAGAAGAGAGAGCATTTCTGATTGGGAGGAACAGGTCAGGATTTGACTTTGATGTAATTTGAAAACTAAATAGGATTTTGAAAAGCAAAGATCTATAGCCAGAGAAAGCAAATTAAAACAAATATGGAGATTGGAACATTTAGGAGTAGCCAAAGAATAAGAAATACAAAAGTTTAATTTAGCTGGAGCTTAGAACTTCTCAGGAAGTAAAAATAAGACTAGAAAAGTAGGTTTTGAGTGTCTAAGAAATTTATTAACCAAATCACCCTTTTAGCACATTGTATGTTTGCCACATATTTTCATCTATGTGTACATACAACCTAACATTCTTACCTGATGCTAAACCCCTTTCAGATAAGAATTATGTTTTAGCGATCTATATACCTCTGTGTTTCACACAATCACTTACACATGATCGTTATTATTGATATGATGGTGGTTTGTAGTCCAATAAATTAAATGAAGCATAGAACTCTGTGATTGTGTACAACTGTATCTTCTCCACACCACAACAGTAACAAATTTGAATGCATTATTTTCCCTATCCAATTCCTTGCATTTCCATGTCAATCAGTGACTAGCAAAATTATCCATGAATTGTCCAAATGAGACGCCAGGGACCAATCTTGATTCCACTCACTTCCTCATGCCCAGCATGTAGTCTCCAGCACTCCAAATCGATCTGCATTTGGTATCTTTTCAAATACGTCCGCCCCTCACCACTACCTTAGTGCCTGTCTCCACGTTCTCATCAGTACCCTAGTAAAAGCCTCACAACCAGTCTCCCTTCCTCAAGTCTTGATCTCTCCAACCAATTTCCTATACGAAAATGAGTGTAATTGTATCCTCCTTCATGATTCCCTACAAACTTTAAATGGTAGGAATTTAACACAGGACCCTCCTATAGCAACAAGCACCAGAGTTAATTATGCCTGCAAGTCATGAGAAAGAGCCGCCCTTTCACTTACAATTTTCTATTCTTCTTCTCCATGGAGCAAAAGTGTAATTTCTGAGGTCTTAAATATTCCCTAGTCTTGATACAAAGCCCAAAGTTATAAAAGGCATCTCAGAGGTGATTGCTTTTTTGGAGCATTGTTTGTCAAGAACCTCTCCTCTAGTATCCTGACTGTTAAAACAAGAAGTAAGATGAGGGATGTGGGCAAAGTGGAAAGAGAAGAGGCAGGCATTGCTTATCTAAAAGAAGCTGTGTTCACCTCCTAAAGTCAAATCTCCTTGCGTCACCATGTATTTGATCCCCTTTACCCTCTTCTACCACACAATGCAATATATAGACGTATTATAGAATTGTACACTTGAAACCTATATGATCTTATTAACAAATGTCACCTCAATAAATTCAATTAAAAAAAAACAGATATAAAATAAAAACAGCTGTGGGCTTTTGTCATCCAAGACCTAAAGTCTGTTTCAAATGTGAAATTTGGCACTTCTTTTGAAGACAGTTCTATTTTAATATGTCTGTAGCTATATAGTCCAACTGAGCAGGTAAGTGAAACCACAGGGTAGGCTGGTTTGTTGCCTTAGCAATGCCTTCTGTTTGGATAACAACTTGATTATACAATCTACTAGAAAATCATTCTTCATTACTACAGTAACTAATATGCCAAGGCATAATGCGGTCATAAACCCAATTCATGTTGCCACATTAAGCAAAACAGAGTGCCTTCCTGCTCCTCATCATGAGTTTAAAATGCCTATCTAAATCCAGGCTCCAAGTCTAGCTGGTAAAAACTGACACTCTCTGCATTGGGGAGCTGTTTTTGGTAAACAGGTTGGCATGCAATGTAAAAGTAGGAATCTAGATAAGAAGTGACGCAGAATAAAACTGATGTGATATCCAAAAGAATGAGGCTTTTTCTTTGACTCACATCAATGCCCTGATATAGTAAGTGCTCAATAAACATTTCTTGAATGAAACAGATAGATCGCCTTTATGCAGCTGGCTAGGCAACATTAATAAACTGAGAGATCTTGGAGAAATGGTTCAGAACCATGTGAGGTGCAAAAGTGTGTTATTACTTAAATGGATATTATTAGTAGATAATCTGGCTAATGGAAACTAATTTGAGGAAAGAGCTTCATAACCTCATGGATTCTGTCTATTATTGGATCTCCAATAGTACCCGTGATAGGAAAGGAGAGATAGAAACTGGTTCAAATCAATTTAACTAAAAATACATCGTGTACTTATTACATGTGCTTTGATGCCATCTCAGGATAAAAACTTAACTTCAATATGGGAAAGATTGGGAGAAAAATAATCCAGTCTAAAAGATCAGCGTGAACAAAGATGAGGATGTGGTTAATCACTGGATATGTTGAAGAAACTCTAAGTGGGCCAATTCCACAGTCTATGCTCTTAGTCATTATATATGTACTGCCATATAACAAATTAAAAAATAAACTCAGTTTTGGACAGATGGAATTTCCATTGTCAGCAGGGTCTTCTATTGGAAACCTAAAATTTACCTGATTGTAATTAGCATGTTTATGGGTTTTTTATAAGCACTTCTGTTGAGATCAGCTATGGCGAATATGGGAAGACAAGTCAGTGCAGAATAATTGGGGGAAAAATACAGGGCTAAGAAAAAAGGGATCCATATTCTACTCCTAGAACTTCAGACTTCCTACGTGACTCAAGTATGTTATTGCACCTTTCTGGCATCAATTTCATTATACAATTAGACTACTGGACCATAATTAAGGGTTCTTTCCAACCCAACACTGGCTCTAAGTTGAACTGTAAGAAAATGCAAAAAATATATATTGCAGAGGGAGACAACATAGCCATTAGATAAATATTGGGGCTATTTGACCCTCCAATAGGAAATAAATGAAAACATCATTTTCCACATTGTTTTCTTCAAAATATGATCCCTGTGACCACTCATTTAAAACAAAAAAAGGAAGAAGTAGTTCACCAGGATGAAATTTGAGAAATATGGATTACCATGTGCTCTTTTCTGGAAAAATTTTATGTTTATATTACAATATTTATGATAGGATATTAAAGGTTCTGAGAAGTCCTGCAACAATGGACCTTTTAAATAAATTCATTTGAATTAGCTGTTGTTACTAATTATATTTACGAATAATAATGTGCAACAACACTAAAGGAATGGACAGGTCAGTGTGGTTAATAGTTGCCTTCCACTGATTTCAGTGAATGGAAGGTGTGTTGCTCTCTTTATTAGCAGAAAAGGCTGTAGTTATAGGTAAATATTGCAGACTTAGCATTTCTTTATTATATTGGAATAGAAATAGCAGGACTTTGCCACAAGTTGTCTGGATTACTGCAGTTCTAATGAACTGACAATCGCATTAAATATGTTCGTTTTTGTTTTGAAAATCCACTTTCACAAATACTGATATGTGAAAACTATCCTTCTCTTTTACCCAGAAGACTTCCTGAGAGGCACTGCATTGGCTGATACAAGTTGTAAACTTTTTTTAGTTAAACTTTAAAATATTTATGTAGAAGTCAATGTCATACATACATCAAATCATTCTATAAATATCGACTGAAATTTCAAATTGTGATTTATGATTTAGTCCTTATATATACATTGTTGTGTCCTTATACACACACACTACTAAAAAAAACTTTTAGAAAAAGATATGCCTGATTTCATTAGATGGAATTGGAAGGGATACTGGAATTCAAATTTTCCTAACCTCTCACTGTATAGATGGTTAATGAAAACATACTGAAGTGATTTTCTTCAAACTGGTTAGAAAGTTAGAGGAAGAGCTCTGGTTAAACCTCTGTCATAGATTCCCAAACTAGTGTACACTCTACATTACCACCCGGCCTCACATCAAAGGGTTTTCCTTGCTGACTTCACTCTTCTGCCAGAGAAGCCTCTAAGACTTGGTCTAGTGGGAACAGCAGTAACCCAAGACCACAGTTCAACCTCCAGCCCAGTTCAATTTTTCTTAATCACCTTCAGGAATTCTGTTTGGTTCTCATTTCAAGGATATCTTAGTGTAGAAGTTGCCTAGACCTGAATAAAATGGGTTAAATAAAGGAAAAACCTGTGGTGTTATTAAATATATTTAACTATCATTGCTACTTAAACATCTGCCAGTTAGAATAATTGCTGGTTGTTAACCACAGGCCCTATTATACCAATGCTCACTAGCTGTAAACTAGCCTTAGAGTTCTCCACTTCCCTGTTAGCTCGTAATCTTTCTGCTTATTGTGCATGTATCTCTGTATGTTTGTGATTGCAGAAATGGAGGTGGGCTGGAATGAGACAGACAGCACTCATTGTATTTATAAATTCACTCATCAAATATGTACTGAGTCAAATGCACTGTCTTGCTCTTATGAGTCATTATGCACTACGAAAGAATGCCTGAGTGGAGCTACCCTTCCATACCCCATTATTTACACAAGTTTCCCAATCCTCTCACCATTTCTGGGATTTCACACAAAGATATTTCACCTAGAACCTTACCTTGCAAGAGACATGTTTGCCACTGTATTTCCTATTCCAGTAGCATATATTTACTAACAGAGAAAAGTACCATCCAATGTAATTTAATCACTACAAAGATTTTCTTTCTCTTAAATTATTTAAGGATCTATTTCCCTGAAATTTGAGTGCCTTGGAAAGTATTCTTTTTGTATAGCTGTGTAAGCCGTTCAAAAGGATCTGTCAAATTAGCTGGATTCTCTTGAAAAACAGTGAGATTAAGTGGAATTAATGACATCATGGATGGGCAGTTGAGCTGGATCTCTAAACGTCAGCCATGATAGTGCAAATAGTTTTCATCATAGCAGTGGTTTCCCACCACGACCCTAACAGCTGATATTCAAGGCTCTGCTCTAGGTGACTTTTACCTAGAATGCTGGTGTCAAAGTCAGTTTCAATGTGGCAATTTAATATTTCAGGTGAAGTGAACATTTCGCAACGTGTTTTATTTAAAGAGTGTTAATCCTTGTGAGGAAACTTGCATATAAATCACTTCGCCGGTTCACTTTTTAAAAATTAAATATATAAAGAAATTATGGTGCCTAAAACAAGACTTAGCCAATCATAAATTTAATTAGGAAGACCAAAGAAGAAATCTTAATGAATGTGATTTGGTTTTAGGATGTAGATGGGATCACAAGTGAGACGCACACAGCCCAAGTTCAGTGAATTCAGGATGTGTCTGGGGGCGTCTAGGTAACCTTGATCCATAAGTAATCCCTATTCATATTTTCCGAATATCTGACCACATTCCTGTGACATTTCCTTGCATTTCTCATGCCTCCTGGTGGTCAGCGTTCAGTGAGACTAGGTCAAGGAAGCACTGGAGAAGTAAGAGCTAGAATTTATGCAAAGCCAATGAACTGAATTGGAATAACAGAATTGACCAAGAGTTTACTCGAACAGGACCTGTGACTCTTCTCTAACCTTGACTGGCAATAGCTTCTCCAATACAAGTGGATGCTAACATAAATTCACTGCTTTTCTGCTGTTGTTAATGGGCACGGTTGATAAGGGGCGGGTCTTCCTGGGCCTGAACTAACTGATGGTAGGAAGGTGACAAGTCACAGCATTCTTCCCTCAGTCGCTGTTCTCAGCTGCAGGAGTGAAGTACATACACCCTTGAACTTCAGGCTTTAGATTCAGGAATGTTCTGATATTCTTTGGAAAGATAGGGGGAACCTAATGTTTATCAAGAAAACCTATGTATTGTCTTGGTTGATTGATACCCAAGAATACGTATATGGTAGTCTTTAGCCAAATTAAAATGGACTTTTGATTTTTAGAGGAGAACTGTTGGGAAAGGAAGAAAGGAAACTAAAATGAACTGAGTGCATACTAAGAGCCAAGTAATTCTATACATTATCCAAACATCAAATGCAAATAAGAATTATCCCCACTTTATACATAAGGAATCAAAGGTTTACAGATGTTAAGTGACTTTTCTAAGTTCCCACAGTCAATGAGGGACAGAGACAAAATTTAAAAACAATTCTTTAAAACTGTGTTCTTTCCCAATTTCACACTGATTCTAGAAACATACACATTTAAAATCAATATTAAGTAATGATAGTTTGAAAATAAGTTGCCAATGATTTTTCTTTTTAATTGGTCTCTGTGTTAAAGAGTATATAATATTTTGCTGTGGACAAAATAAAGAAGTTTGGTAAAGATTTATTGTCTCTTAAACTGATAACATTCTATTTGAAGATTGGTAAATATGTTAAATGTACTTCATCCTTTCTCTTGGTTAATAGATGTTTTACTTAGCATTTTTATAGAATTAAAATTTTTATACATTTTTAAAATAATTAATTCCAAATAGTGACGACATACTTCCCTTAGAGTCTCTTCATGAACATCCCTTGTTGAAGGGTTAGTGGCCAGTGAGGATTCTTAGTTCTCATTAGGAACCAACCCACTGTAACCACCCAAAACCTCCAATAAGGACTAAATCTAAAAGACATTAGGAGATTTATGGCTACTAGTTTTAGAAACATTAGACAAATGTAATTTTCCAAGATCAACTGTATTGACTATATCGACTTTTATCTAAATCATACTTCAGAATGATTATTGCTTAAAGACAGATGTAAATTATTTAGATTTTTTTCTAACTTTATTGAAGCAATTATTCACAAAGGCGTCAATGTCAGTTTCAAAGTTGCATTCTGCAGAATTGTGCTAGTTCTAGAGTGGGCCACCAAAGTGAATATTGGGATATATTACAACAAATACTTCTTGATTAACTGCTTCAATGTTTCTACAATGTGTAATTTAAAAATGCAGTACTATATGTTTCTCCTTTTGTCAGAATCAAATGCAGAATTTATACAATGAAAGAGAATGAAGATCAAAATCAAACATCTCGGTTCATCAAGGATCTTCTTAACCCAGTATAAGTGGTGAGGCTGATGTTCACAGGCCCTGATTCCAGAGCCTGGGAATACCTCGAAGGGGCTGTCATGGGAGCATTAACCCTGCTTTTCTTAGGAAGGGCATTTCTAAGTCTCTGATGCAGAAGGCACTATCGATGCATTCACTCAATCCTTTTAATAGCCTTTCTATGTAAGTACTATTACTGTTGCAATTTTGCAGCTGTGGAAACTGAATCTTTCAGGGGCTAGGTAAAAGTTTAGTCAGATATGCTGTGTAACAAACAACCCCCCAAATCTCAGTGGTTTAAAAAACTAGATATTTATTTTTTGCTCAAGTTACATGGAGCTCTGGGGCAGCTGAAGTTCCCTTTGTGGATCTGTTCCATGTGACTTTCTTTCTGTGGCTAAAGCTGGAGGAACAGCACTGATCTGGCGCATGTGGTTCTCATGACGGGGGGTGGTCATGCCAGAGGCGTCAAGCCACAAAATGGCGTTTCAAGCTTTGCTCTGACGGGGTAAGACACACCTATGCACGTCCCATTGACCTAAGCAAGTCATAGCATCAAGCCCAAGGTTAATGTGTCAGGAATGAATAAGACATTTCCGAGGAAGAAGAGAGAGAATAGACACACACACACAAACCTTCAGGTAAATCACACAAGTTTCCACAGCAGAGTATGTGGCAAAGATGGTATTAAAATCTCTCAGGAGGTGGGATTGCAGATGATTTTCTTTTGCTTATATGTATTTTCTAAGTTTTACAACGTACAAAACTAGCGTTTGAAAGATAGAAAAGAAGAGGCAAATAAACTAACTCACTTTTGTTCTGGGTTTCGTTCAGTGCTGCTAACAGGAATGTTCCCTGTGGTGTAGCTTTGGAGCACAGAAGAAGAAAGCTATGGAGGGGAGGAGGGAAAGTTATAGTCATCTCACGTTAGTGTTTGGATTTGCTTTCAGGAACTGGAAGTATACTTCACAATAATGTTTGATAATAATCCCCAGTAAGGGATATCCCACAAAGTAAAGGAAGGCACTTAAACCAGTGGGAGTGCCATTTCAACCAGGACCATTCTCTATAATTAAAGCTTCATTCATGATACCAACAGCAAGTTATAATAATAAAAAAAATGAGTTAGTATTAAATTAGTAATACATTTAAGACAGAATGTCTGATGATCCTTCTAATTATATCCCTTAAGAGTGCCCTAATAGTGATTAGATGTTAAAAATATATTTCACAAATGTAATTGCTAAGCTATAAAGGGAAATGAATCTCAGTGGCCAATAGTCATAATACACCCATAATATGACTATGAAGAATAGTCATAATACACCCAACAAAACACAAAGGCAGAACACATCCAGGGATAGTATAGAAAATGGCCCACGTTTTCCATTTTACTCCTTATCACTGTTTTGCTTCTTTGGAAACTCCAACCAGCAGGGGGAAAAACCAACAAATTCTGTTACATGTCACATGTGCTTTCCCTAATATATCCTGTCATTGTAACATTATTTAAATGTAGCTAAAAATAGTTAAATTTTGCAACATCTGTGCTTGAAATAAAGGCAGCCACTGACTGCAAAAGGATAGACCATAAGATAGTTATCTAACCTATAGTACCTGGTACTCAAAGGATGCCAGCAGGAATTCTTTAACTATACATTATTTCCTCTGTTAAGCAAGTCTTTTCTGTCCTCCTATTTTATGTGAAATCTGTGATCTGCCATCTTGGGCAGACACTCAAATAGTATTTGTAAATATGATAGGCCTCTATGTCTACAATAATCCTTAAGGTTTTAACACCTAAAAGAGATAAATGTTCAAAATGTTCAATGACCTGCCTTGTGATTATATCTTTGGTAAAAAATGCCAGATTGGCAACCTAATGTAAATTACAACCATATTATATCTTGTAGTGGTAATTTTTTTCTAACTTGATAGTTCTCAGGAAGAGACAGGTGTTATATAAGTTACTAAAAAAAAAAAAAGAACAAAAAAACCTCAACAACAAGAAAAAAATAACTACATTGAAACATGGACAAAGGACTTAAATAGAAATGTCTCCAAAGAAGATATACAAATGGCCAATAAGCACATGAAAAGATGCTCAATATCACTAATCACAAGGGGAATACAGATTAAACAAACAGATAATAAGATTTTCAACAGCAACTAGTTAAGTGGCCAGATGTCAAAAATGAACTACAAACAATTATTTACAGCTATATTGCTTGTGTGAGAGCCAAATAATGGTGAAATGTATATCATATGAGAAAAATACTCGATTTAGGTCATAGCTACTAGAGATTTCTTTGTAAAATCTTTGTTTGATCTCTTAGGATTGTAGAAAGTCCAAAACTGTAACGTTTCTGTATGCTAATTTTATTTGCTTGGTTATGTGTGTTAGTGACCACAGTAAATTTTTGGAGTCATATCACTTATTCAAACCAAAAAAAATATTTGTTGACCTTATATTTTGTGTCAGGTACGATGTTAGACCCTGGAAATATAATAGTAAACAAAAGTATACGAGATTTCTACCAACATGGCACTTAAAGTGATATTGAGGAGAGAGATATTAAAAAAAAAATTAGGAAAATAAATGCAAAATCATAATTATGATAAGCGCTATAAAGGAGAACTTGGAGTTCTGAGAGTCTCTAATAAGGGACTTTACCTAGCAAGGATGGGCAGGGAAGCTTCCTGAATCAGGATAGATTGCATTAGCTGTGCTGGAAGAGTTGAAGTTTAGCAAGCAGAGGGGGAGAGAATTCTGGGTAGTGGAAACAATACGTAAAGTCCTATGGTTTTGGGGAAATATGATGAATTTGAGATTCCTATGAGCTAAGGTGAGACATGGGGCTGTAAAGGGAGTAGGGTTGGTCAGATTACACAAAACCCATATATTATGGGCTGAATTGTGTCCCCCTAAAGTGCATATGTTGAAGTTTTAACTCCTAGTACCCCAGGATGTGACTGTATTTGGATCTATGTCCTTTAAAATGGTACTTAAAATTACATGAGGTCATTAGGGTGGGCCCTAATCTAATATGACTAGTCTTATGAGACAAGTAGGACAGAAAGGGGTGGCCGTGTGAAGGCAGAGGGAGAAGACAGCCATCTACAAGCCAAGGAAAGAGGCCTCCGAAAGAAATCAGCCCTGTCAACACTCTGATCTTGGACTTCCAGCCTCCCGATCTGGGAGCAAATAAATTTCTGCTAAGCCACCCAGTTGGTGGTACTTTGTTATGGCAGCCGTAGGAAATTAATACTACATACGAGCCCCAGGAAAGCTTTGCCTCCATTACCTAAGATCCATAGGAAAGCCTTTAAAGTGTTTTAATGGGGCAGAGGGAGAGGTGGTGAGATGACAGATATCATAACTACGTAACTTGGTAACTTGGTAACAGATATCATAATTATGGTAGGTAACTTGGAGAAAAAGTTGGAAGAGGGCAGGAATAGAAGTAAAAGACCTGTTAAGGAGGTGATTGCAATTGTCTAGGACAGAGACATTGCCTATTTGGAAGTGATTTAGGAAGTAAAATTGATAAGACTTGATCGTGGATTAAATATGGGGAGTGTGAAGGTGAGAACAGTGTGCAGAACTCCTAGGTTTCTGACTTTTATAATATGGCTGATGGGGGTGCCGTTCACTGATACGAGGTCGGGTTTTGTTGGGAGGCTTCTAAGTTTCGGACATGAAGTGGTTTCACTAAAGACCAGTTTCACTGTTTCTTATCCATATTCTCCTAGAGACATGGGTTTCTTGGGGGCATACTTAAGGCTACTTCACCAACTCTCAGCAACTTTAAGAGTAATCACAGAGGGGTTGTTGAATATCCCTTAAGGTGTTTTCGTAAGTCCTTAAACAAAGGACGTTACAAACAAACAAAAAGCAAATAATGATCGCTGCATTGCAGAAGAAAAGAACTAAATGTCCCTGCAGGAAATAAATAGGAATCTGCTGTTGTTACTACATGCGACCAAACATCCTGATGGCTCAGTTGTTTGTTGAATCATTTGGCCAAAGAGCTATCTATGGTGATTGGTTTGTTTTGCAACTTCAGTTGGTGATTGGGGCATAAGATCTGGAGAGTCTGTTTCCTAGTTTCCTTTACTAAGCAAGGACTTTTCCTCCAGGAAGTGGCTAATAATCAGAGAGGAATAAAGTCTCCAAGTGCCAAATTAGGACTAGCTTCATGAGATGAAGAGTAAGAAGCCTTAGTGTAATTAAGAAGGGCAGCAGAACACTTCTTTACTGAATACACACACACACACACACAGAGAGAGAGAGAGAGAGAATACTAATGGGGCGAGAAGTGGTAAAAATGGGGCATATTAAGCTGTCAGGTGAACATTAGAGCAACAGCAGCATTTCAAAAAGACAAACAGCTCGCTGGCAGGACAGTGAAGAGCAGGGAGGGTAGTGAGTCAGGATCGAAAGGGGCAGGCAGCAAGGTCAGGTAAGGCAGGTTGATAGGGGGCGTTAATGTAGGGGTTCTTGAGACAGCCTGGAAAGTTGAATCAGGCCCCCAGGAAAGAAAACATGACCAAGACAGTAAAGCAGAAGAAACAAACGAGCAAAAACCATCCCCTTTCCCACTGTGTGTGCAGGACTGTCGTCATGCTGATGAAGTCTGCTTTCCTTTGTGCACAAGATGAAGATGGCTACCTCTTCTGTATTTTCATCTATAAGAACCAGTGCTCCTAATTTCACAAAACCTTGATCTCTGGTTAACTTAAGAGTTCCAGGATCAAGTCCACAATATGTCATAGGATACTCTCAGAGAATCTCACGGCAGCATAGATATTAAATACAATTAAAACCTCTGTTGCTATTTGGCGTATACCCAAATAAAGACAAATGTATATTTACTGCACAAATATCAACATAAGAGAATTCTAATGTGTATGTTGGGTATTTCACCAAAACTAAATTCAATGTACTTAGTCAACAGAAGGGAGGAATGAGTCAGTGCAAAATGTAATATATTTTCCAGTTGGATATATTAGGTTGATGCAAAAATAATTTCAGTTTAAAAGGTTGAAAATAATTGCAAAAACCACAATTATTTTTGCACCAACCTAATACTATTCTCGCAGAAGTATGGCTGTCAGAAGGCATGTGGACTCAAAGAGGGTGGGCTTTTTCAACACACTCTAATGAAACCATTAAATGCAATTGCTTTTTAATGCAATTTAATTGAATTTAGACTTGAATTCTGCTTCTATTGACATTGAACACTCATCTAGCAATAAACAAAATGAAAGTTATGACTGTAGATAGTAGTTGAATGGTCTAGTGGGTAGTATCATAGAAATATTTTTAATTAACCCTGCTTGAAATGAAAATCCAGTCAAGGGGATCACAGGTAGAGTGCCATCCTTATAATGACCTATTTGTATGATCGGAGGCGCATTTTTATATAAAAAAAATGATGGACATGGTTTTAAACTTGTACTAGGCTCCCCCAAATAAGCTTTGACTTGTGGCAGATTGTATTTTCCCAAAGATAGCGGCTCCAATATAGATCTCATCCACATGATCTTACAATGTGATGTGGGCATTCATATATCCACTTGTGGGGTCTGTATTCCCTCCTCTTGAATCTGACCTTCCCTTAGTAACTGACTTGGTCTTCAGAGTGTGGCAGAAATGGCTCTTCACGATTTTCTAGGCTCAGACATAAAAGGCTGATGGTTTCTCCTTGGCTCTCTTTCTTGATAACTTCCCCTTGGAACCCAGCCACTAGGTTGTAAGAAAGCCAAGTATGGGCGTTCTGATTGATAGTCTGAGCATCAACTGCCACACGTGTGATGAAAGTGCTTTGAGATAATTCTGGCTCCCTACCTGTAAGTCTTCTGGTTGAAGTCCCAGACTTCAAAGAATAAAGTCAAGTTGTTCCCACTGTGTCCTGTCTAAATTCCTGACCCACAGAAATGGTGAGAGATTAATGAACAATTATTATTGTTTTAAGCTACTAAATATTGGGACAATTTTTAATGCAACAATAGATAACTATAATAAAATATGGCTCAAGGGCTTCAGGTAAAAGATTAAGGGAGAGTATTTTGGTCTATTTCTAACTCTGCAACTACCTAGATGTGTTAGTCTAATGTAACTAGTCTTGAATAAGTCACAATACCCTCTGGGTCTCAGCTTTTCCATCTTCTAATTGGGGAAATTGGAGGAGGTTCCTTCCAGCCCTGGGATCCATGATTTCGTGATGAGATATTCAAAATAAGGGAATATCATGAAGTGTACCCAATGGATATTTGTTGAATGAAGGAATGGAAATTGTAAAAATAAAATAATGTAATAGCCATTAGCTAAATACTTCCGGAGCTTTAGTTCTGACAGAGTGAATGGAGTGGAAATGATATATTGATCATCCTAATCACATTGATGCATATTTACAAATCGTCAAACAGAATGAATTACTATTTGGGAGGTAAATATTTTTGCTTGTCTTTTTTTTAAAAAAAGTAGAGCAGTTGTTACCATTCACCACCTCCACTTTACAGTTATAAAAACCATACAGACTATATTAAAAGTCACACAGGTAATAAATAGGTAGTAGCAAATACAAGCGGGGGACACAAGAGGTATTCAATATTATTTCACAATTGGAAACTCCAGGGCTTCTGAAGCCTGGATGCTTTACTTGAATCACCTGGGGAACTTCAAAAGCTCACTGGTTTCCTGGCCAAAGATTCTGATTTATTGGGTGTGGCAGAGGTGTGGGTAAGGAAACAACCCCTTAAGTTCCTGGGTGGTAGTCTGGTAGATCTAAAATTAACCTTTAGCTCTTCATATTACTCTTGCCCTTTCGCTTTTCCTGAGATCTCTACCTCAAGAGAAACAGAGAAGAAAGGAAAAGGGAACTTTTCTGTCAGGAGGCATTGGTATGCATTTTTTATTTTTTAGTAACAAAGTGATCCTTAAAGGAAATGAGGGAAATTGTTATCTGAAGGGAAGAAATTGTACGAAAATAATATGATTCCTTTCTTGAACATAGAAAATCCAACTTGTATGTTAAAAGTCATGTGTGGCAGAAATGAACTGTGGAGCTAAAGGAAAACTCCATGCTGTGAGGCTGTGACTTAACCATAATGAAGGAAACAGGAAGAGGACTGTTGGCAAATTAGATTGGACGTTATTACTTGAAAGATGACTCGGTTTTAGTGAGAGAGAATAAAGTTTTGTTTCTAGGAATTGGAGCTGGACTTGGCCTTTGAGAGTTCTGTCACTGAGCGAAGGGCCAAGCAAGGAACAGCAGCACCATGTTGGTTCAGATGAGAGCATGGCAGAGAGGGGTCTAATAGGATACCCAAGCAAAATTCTTTTCTCCAACAACACTGGGTTTTAGACAGGAAATGATGAAGTCTTATCTTGTACATTACTGAAAATCTAATTTGGGGAGCTATTCTCTCAAGGGTTGCTGGCAACCCTGAGACTCAAATTATTAGAAATAGGACACTGCTACCTGAGAAGATCTTAATAAGGTATTTAAGAACTCTTAAATAATGTATTTAAGAACTCATGATATGATAATCTCATATCATATAAATAAACAGCTGCCCTAGGTCATTTTGGACCTTTGAATACATACAACAAAAACAAAACAAAATGAAAAAACTTTCAAGACAACTCAGCAAAGAATTCCAATTTAGAATCAATCTAAAACTTTGGACAAGATCAATGGCCTTCAAAGGAGAAACTAGCTTTATTTTCTTTCTAAAGACTTTGGCCAAAGCAACATTTGGAATTTATCAATGTATCCAATAAATCCCTCAGTTTATTGGAGATTAAGTTTCTGCCAAACACAGAAGTTCTCAATGTATTTCCTCAATGGAAATCATTCCATAAAGTGAATCTTATTCATTCCAGGAACAGTGTTGCATTTGTAGACTATGTCCCTAAGGACTCAGCAAGTAAATTATGTATATAACATCTATATATCATGAAACTTTAAATACAGAACTGAAAAATCTCTATGGTAAAATTAGTAATAGTTAATTCTAATTCCAAATGTGCATATTTATAGGCTGAATACATAAAAATAGTTTGCCTACATCATTAGTTTGACCTAAAGCTTCCCTATAATCATATGAGTTAGACATTATGTTTATAATGCTTTTACTATTTTCTTTAATATAGAAAGGATTTTCAGAGATGCTATGCAATGACCTATATCTTTAAAAATATGTTTTCTGAAGGCTTTTGAGATTTTTTTCCCTATAAATTTCCCTATTGTGAGCAAAGGCATATTTCACTCATCAGAGTATAGCCGTGAGTACTCTACAATTATTTATATGGGTGACATAAAAATGTCTCTTCCCATCAAAACTATATTTTGAAGTCAGAGTTGGCCAGCATAGCTCTGCTTCACATTCTCCTTGTTCAGTGTAACATGAGGAATTAAAGATTGTCTAATAGCCATGGAGGGAAAGTTTCCCACAGAGGGTACACGGCATCTTCGTTTTACTGAGGAAGAAACAGCATCCCAGAAAAATTAAGAAACTTAGTCCAAGTCTTCCATTTAGTAAGAGAAGGCAGAGTTGAAATTCAAACCAAAGGTTTTCTCGATCTACAGCCCCTGTTTTCCTTTTCCCAGGACCTCACGATGCTTTCTTTATTTTAGAACAGCAGTGCTTTTGTTTTCTGATACCAGAATTTGTAATAAAAGTAATTCAGAGCCTGAAAAATATACATAACACGAAACTTTTGTAAAATTTGTGTGGAATCAACGAGTATTTGGTGAGTATAACACGTGGGGAGCTTCTTGCTTACTTAAATCCAGCTGGAGGTCCTAAAATATTTAAGATAATTATATTTTTGATAGTATGAATTACTACAACTTATACAGACCATCTGAACAGTCTGATTAAAAAGCAGCTCTCATTCAGAGTGGAAGAGGCTCTTCAGTGGTTCTTAAAAAGCTGCATGCTGTTTGGCTGCATCTGCCTCTTACACCAGCAAGAGTATCGTATAATTCCCTGGAAAGTTATCTGGGTCTAAATAGCACTCATAAAATTGTTTTCCTTGATAGATGGCAACACTGATATGATTTATGATAACCACTTTCCTTTTAATGTATGATGACTGCACTTAGGAACTGGCTTCTAATGAATAAGGCAATAGAGTCTGCTCTGTAACAAACAAAATGTTTTAAGGCAAACCAGGCCCCATGAAGGCTGGGAGTGACCATTAACACTCTCCAAATGCGGTCCATCCCCAAATCCAGGCACGGAGCTGCTGCAGGAGACTCCTGCTTCTCCCCAATGCTCTGCGTGCCCCAGAAAGCCAGTCATGGCCTTTACCTGCGTGTGTGTCCTGATGCCCCCTCCTCTCACTGTGCTTCTAGGATGGTCTTAAAGAAATACTGGCTTCAAAGGAAACTGGGATGCGTATGATTAATGCCAGAGGACAATTAGAAGTCTTAAATGCTCCACAGAAAATGAGAAAACAGTTATGTCCAAGGAAGATCAAGCTAATCATTCATGTTAATAAATGTTAAAAATGAAAAAAAAATTATAACAACATCTCCTCAGAGTAACAGTATATATATTTTTATTTGCTAAGGTACTCTGTTGAATAGACTATAGAACCATGGGTTTCTCACAGAACAGTTGGTTTAAACAATTTCTTCTGATTTTATATTTCCATTCATTTCAGTGGCTCTCATGTTTTATTCTTAATATTTGTATATATGTTTTAAAAGGTAATATATGTTTTAAAAGATAATATGTTTGAGTATTCCCAACATCTAGTACGTATTCAAGTGTTTGCTGAATGAACCAATTAATTAAATCTATCCCTCTATGTCTTCAATTTTTTCCCCCAACTTCTACTGTTTCCCCAAAAATAAGACCTAGGCTGACAATCAGCTTTAATGCATCTTTTGGAGCCAAAATTAATATAAGACCCGGCATTATATTTTATTATATTATATTGACTGGTCTTATAGTAAAATAAGACCTGGTATTATATTATGTTACATTATATTATACTATACCCAGTGTTATATTGTATTGTATTGAATTATATTATAAGACCTGGTCTTATGTTATAGTAAAATAAGACTGGGTTTTATATTAATTTTTTCTCCAAAAGATGCATAAGAGCTGATTGTCTGGCTAGGTCTTATTTTCGGGGAAACATAGTATAGTATATGGGTAAATGTTTCATGTCTTCAACTAGATTGAGAGCTCTTTGAGGACAGGAGTTATATTCTGTTGGTCTTGCTAAGCCTCGATTAGTGCTTAACAGAGTGCCTTGACTAAAACAACACTTCACTTCAAAATTACCAGCAAATGAGCAAAACATTCCCTTTGATTGCTGTTTTAAACCTAGAGATTGTTCCTGTATTTTTAAGTCTAAACCACAACAGTGAAATAAAATTTAGGTCAATATAAAGAAGTTTGCAATAAATAGATATTAAAAATCCAATGTCTAGTTCGAATATCTAATACTTTGGTAATGAGGTAGGGCTCCTTTTGAAATAGTAAGTTTCTAATATCCCAAATCTAACAAATGTGCGTATTACTGCGTAGAAATTTCTATAATGGATGCCCATATTTTATAGAAATTTATTCTAGATAATATATTTATAATACTAAGACTCTGATTATAGCACTCTATAATTACACTTCTAATTTCCATACTTAAATATTTTTCACCATAGAGGTAAAAGCCCCCCTTAAATAAAATGAAAAATATATGTAGAATGAGGAAGATAATTGATTAGTGTCCCACCACAACCACCTCCAACATTTTGTTCTTTTTTCTCCCCCATTTTTTTGTACACATATTTACAATTTTCTCCTCCAAGTTATAATCAAATTATGATCTTACATCTCATGTATATTATTTAGTAATTTTATCTCTGCTTGAGGAGAAAAAGGCTTTCTAGTACTAAGTAAGCAAATTTAATTCCAAGTTGTTCCATTAACTTGCTGATTGTGTTCTCCTCTCACAAGGAGCTTACATGTACAATCGAGCTCACAAAATTATCAAAATATTAGACTTGGGAACAAAATAAATAAAAATGTATATGTGTGCTTATTTTTAAAATAAATATCTGTATCTTTAGCCTTTGTCCCTAATTAGATAACGAAACCTACAATCTTTTTAAGAAAATTAATTCCAAAGATATTATAACAAAGGATGCTTTGAAGTGAATTTTGTGTCCCCAATGGTATTTACTATAAAATTAAAATTTTTAGGGTGAGTCATGTCACCTCTGTGTCAGTCTCTTCATCTTTAAGAATAAAAGATTAATATAAATATTTACCATATAGGGTTGTTTGGAGAATTAAAGAATATTAAGCCATGCAATGTACTTTGGGAAGTGCCTGAACACATAGAAAGTGTTTCATAAATGTTAGTTATAATTATCACTACTGGAAAAGTCTAGTGGTCGAGTAGTAATTTCAAAGCTTTGAGTCAGAAAAACTATTTTCTTTTCCTAGCCTCGGTTAAATAGAAAATGATAATCGCTTTTTTTTTTTTTTAGTAATAATAATAACCTTTTAGAAGTCACTTACACATTCCTATCTTTCCCATGTTCTACGCAATTCTACCTTCCCATTTGACCAAATCAAAATATGTTGAAAAAGATGACCTTTTCTCCAATTATTTGAGTTTTTTTCTTACAAATCTGGACTTAGCATAACAGAAGGTTACTTGGGTCTTGCAGTCTATCTCAGAAGGTACCTGTTTGGATTTCTCAGAAGTATGTTCAGACTAAAAACATGAACTAACTAACCCATTGAAATCAGAGAGTCTTTTAAATTAAGGTTGAGAGTGGAAGATGATGTAGGCAGGTCATAGTGTGTGCGCTAAAGACAAAGCAAAGCAGCCGTCAGGAGGCAGGAACTCAATTTGAGTTGGCTTTGCCAGATGATACCCCTCTGGATGTCAGTGCCGCAGTACAGTATACTTATGTAATTCCTTATGACTTCAACAAATTAAAACAAAAAGGTCTATGTCTATGTTTGACAGTATCAGATTATGAGTAAATATAAGATACCAAAATTCTAGCTTTGGGTTATTCCATTCCTGGAACACATGGCATTAAGTTAACCATGGATCAGAACAAAATAGTTTTGAGACAAAACTCTGTCTTTTTCATGACGGCATTCTTTCTCCCAAATTTAGATTTGTACTACGAAACGTGTTTTTCTTTATAAGGAGTGATTGTATACAAAATAGCTTTCAAGCTTTTAACAGAACTTCAAATTCACTCAATAACATATATCTTTTTCTTTCTCTGTCAAATAGTCAGCTTGGCAAATGAGTGCATTTTGGAGGATATATATGGGTAATATATAATATTTATAGTTATGTCATATTTACATATATTTATATATACTAAATATTCATATAAATACATGTTTTGATACATAATTCTATAAGTTAATATGTATTATATACTGTTCACTAAAAAGTATATATTTATATCTAAATTTTATATCTAAATATTGTTTACTTCTCTATATACAGGATGTCCTCCAAATCTTCATATAGTTTTAATCTTTAATCACTTTCAAACTATAAATGCTATAAACTTTGAAAATATCATTTGACAATTTAATTACTTAAATTTATTTTACACTTATTTACATTTGTGATTTTTGAGTAATACATTTTTTAATTTAAAAATTGTTTAGATCCTCTGATTAAAAATGACAACTGAAGTAGGTAGACATCTTCAGAAAATGACTAAATGGTTCTCTGAAGAAAGCATGTAAAACAAACTTTGCCCACTTCAAAATATTATCTAGGAATAGCTCTGCAGATAAGCTTCTGAGACAAAACAGTGGCCCATAGCTATTATAAAAGAGAAACATAAGCAGCAGAAGCACTTCATTAAATAGAAGCCCATTTCATGAGGGCAGAATTCTGTGCTACTTCATGTGGGTTTGCTCTAGTGGGAAAACAAATGCTATCTTCAGGGTCAAAACAATTAAAGCTGAAGCATCTTTGGAGAAAACAGACCTGCTCAGTTTTATTACAGAGATAAAGTTTTTGTGAACACTAAAATTGAATGTAGGAAGCTTATTAAAGAAGCATATTAATTTAATGGCTTATTTGAGGTCCCAGAATATAAGATACCATTGTCTACTGCTCTGAAATGTTAGTCTTTTTTCCCTCAGAGTCTAAAACCGCTCAGGAAATGCTCTGATCCTCTGATTTGTCTAGAAGTTCAGTCAATTTTGAAATAAAATCTGTACACTAGTAACAAAGATTAGCATTAACTTAAACACTTGCAGGTTCACCTCTAGACTCATTTTTGTATTATCAGAGCCTTGCACAGTGTTTGGTTCAAAGTATACCCTCAATAATGTTTGGAAAATTGCTATGAAATATAAAATTTCATGATATAATATGAATAAAGCTCTGAAACATTGTTCTCCATTTAAATATCTCAAAATTGATTATTTTATTTGAAAATGTACTTTAAAAAGCTTTAATGGGAAAAGAATTAGAAATATGTCTTACCCATATTTGGCCTTTAAAGGACAAATAAACACAAAGGAAAAGCCACACTGAAATTTCCTAAAGTAAGAGTTCCATCATAATAATGTTCTATTTTGCCTGAAAATACATGGTTTGAATAAGGCTTTCACTTTACCTTTACTCAAGCAGCTAACTTAGCCTGAAACCGATATATGTATTATATGTAACCAATGTCATTGGAAATTTTTGTGAAAGAGGAATGTTTGGCTTTATTTCTGTCAGAAACTTTGGTCTCCAATTGACCTTGGAGAGATGCTGTATTCTATAGCTATAAGCACTGGCCTGAAATATGACTATAGAAAAATTAGTTATTTTAATGCCTGTTGCATTCGTGGATGAATCGATTAATAAATGAAATTTGACGAGTGAACATATGATAAAGATATGTGTGTATTTCATATAGTTTCAAAGTAAAACAACCACTCGAAGAATCACAAAACTTGTATATGTGATACTATGATTTTTCATTTATTTTTAAATCACTTATCCCATAAATGCCAGGTATCTTTTCATTTGTCTTTTTTCTTTTATTTAATTTTATATTTAAATGTCTTGCATCTGGGACTTACCTAACTTTTACTAAAATGTAGGATCAAGGCACAGGTTCAGCCACAGTTTCAATAGAACACTAGGTATTAGTATTTGTTGAATGAATGAATAAATGAATGATGAACAGAAAGATGACTAACTAAGGTTTGGGCAAAGTCAGTGATTACTATTCTAAAATACTTAGAATAGTTATTGGAAAGGTAGTTCAATAAAATTAATGTTAATGTATGCAAAGGCAAAATTTTCCTCTGCATTTAGATTAACACTTTAATTTATACTCCCCTTATAATAGCAAAAGCCTCTCAAACATCACTATTTTTACATTTCTATATGTAAAACAGAGTTCTTTTTTTTCACTGCTCTCTATCAGTTCTCATGTTTTACAGCATGAACTCTCAGGCAAATTGGTTAACAAAATTGAGAAAAGGTAAAATGATAAGTACCCTGACCATTATTTATACTTTAGAAAGTCAAGTTCTAAAAAGAGCTCTCTTCCACTACTAGTGCTCTCACATCATTATGGGGCAGAGCAACATAATTGTCCCTTATTATGGAACTGAGAAAATACAGTGTTTGAGAGGTTAAGTGATCCTTATAGGAAGTGAGTGGCAGACAGGTTTTTGCTTAGTCTAAGCTATGACCAATTCTGCTATTTTTATAGGAATGTTAGATATGGACTGTCCTGTTAGTGGAGAATCCTCTCTAGTCCTTTCTGACAGCCAGACCTATCTGGGGACTTAGCAGGTGGCCCAGGTTTTTCTTTTTCATTCTAGAAGCTACATAGACTATGTAACTGTAGACTTTATTTCACTTTTTAATTTAACTTGAATGCCACATCACACAAAAAGCTTGGCTCAATTTCATTTATTTGGATTAATGTAATAGATCAGGCAGGTGGCCCATCATTGCCTGTACATAAAAAAGGGCTTATGGTCATCCATAAGTGGAGCATTTTAAAATTCATTAAAGATCTTTGACACGTTCTCCTATTAGCAAGGTTCCAGAGAGCACAGATGGTATTTAGTCACACAGGTGTTGATGTGATTAACTTCTCTGAGGAGAGCAGCACCATCTATGGAAAGAATCATTGAATTTCCAGGAATAAACAGTAATATTAGAGGATAGACAAAGCATCTCGCATCAATACTCCAACTTTCTCAGATCCTCATATAAATTCTTTGTTAATTGATCAACACACTGTATGCCTTAAAATTACACAATGTTTTATGTCAATTATATCTCAATAAAGCCAGGGAAAAATAAATCCTTTGTTTATTTTAGAATTTTCAAAATGGGTGATCGATGGAAAAATCCAATCCTAGCAGAATAGATGGTCCTTTAAGCCCGTGGTTTTCCAAATGTAGTTCCTGGACCAGCAGCATGGGCGTCACTTGGGAGCTTGTTAGAAATGCATATCTTTGAACTCAACCCAGAACTAGTGAGCCAGACACTCTGGTGGTGATCCCAGCAATCAGTGTTATTACCAACAATCCAGATGATTCCCACACAAGCTAAAATTTGAGAGCCTCTGCTGTAAGCTACTTGAAGGTACCTGGGAAAAAAAGGCTCTCTAGAGAGAACATAGCGGAATGTAAAAGTTCAAGTATTATTATAATTTATATTATATCTAAATTATATACTATATCATGGATGGGATGTTCTATTCTTATCTTTTATTTCTTTGCTTTAAATTTATTAGAATTAGTATAGTTGAATAACTCATTGACATAACACGATATGAATGCTAATTGTGACTTCCCTCTGTGAAGAAAAATTAGCTTTAGGAAATGGTGGAATGGAAATTATGGCGTGTGGGAACCTAGGCTGAGTTGCTCTAAAAGTTTTTGCATACTGGCGGGGATCAGAGATGCTAAATTACCACCTTTGGTGTTCCATATGTCCATCTTGCAGGCCATATAACTTCAGGAACATTTCCTTCAATCACACATATCACAAAAGAGAGCTGAAAATCACAAACCATTTGAAAGATGGAGAAATTAGCAAATTAGCAATTTGGGGAGATAATATGAAAAATATTCCTTTTCCTTGAATCTATTTTTATATGCTCTCCAAAGCAATTTCAGAATTTCATGGGAATATGAACATATATGGTCATACAATTATATTTACATTTTTAATACTTATTTCTTTCATTCTGGTCATTCTTTTTACTGGTTTCCATATCAATAGTAACATTCGCAGTGAAAGCCATTGCTAATGGAAGGTTAAAAACAAACAAAGGAACCCTCTAGTTTTCAGATAATTGAAACAACCCAAAGATTTGGTGGCCAAAGTCTTAAACAAAATTCAACGTGTAGCTAAAATTTAAATACGATGAACTCATCATCAAGGAATTATCATAGAAGTTGTTTTTAAATGATAGCTGAAGCATATTTAGTATACTGAATCAATAAATCAGCCAAGCTCATAATGTGATTAACATTCAAACCAAATTAAAAATATTATTCTTTCTAAGATTAAAAAAAGAAAAAACTTAAACAAATTGTAGAAGAATATGAGTTTTGTCACTATGAACACTTGAATACTCTCAACTACTACCTATAGGTAGTCATGCAGAAATGTCAGAAGTATGTGATATGAATAAAAGAAAGTAGTGGTAAAAGAATCAAAGTTCTCACTACTTCAAAACATCCCTCTTTCTCAACTTTGGGAAAGATACTGGATGATTCATTCTATCTAAAGGCAAGTGCAGGCTCTATAATAAATAGCGATACCCACAATCCACAGAGAGACTATATTCAGTGCTGGGAGGATTTAGCGCCAAGAGTGAGACGTTGCTGAAGACAAGAAGGGTACCCTTGCCAGTGGTGCACACTCACCCCCACTCTGCACTAGCACGAATCTATGTAAGTCCTTCCATTGTGTGTGCTGTGTGCTGCACCTCCTCTTACCTTAGGCAGAATAGAACAATATTCAGGAGGTTAGGTTAAAATAGACCCCAGGCAGCAGAAAATGTAGTTTATTGACAGGATGCTTTACAGATGGATAATGATAGTAATGAGAAAGCTGCATAATTGCTTTTCATGGTGGGCCAAAAACTCAGTCAATGACTGATACATATGGAACAAAATTATTAAGGCACTTTATTTCAGAACAGAAACAGTTCCCAAATTAGAGCAGACCTGCTAACAGTCCATCTGGCTAGGGTTTGGAATAGTGGACAGATTGCGGCCTATGGATGACATTCTTTAGAATAAAAATGGTAGGGGTGCTGCTTTGCCGAAAGGCCCAGAGGAGTTTGCAGGAATCCAATACACATCTCCATCCTAGAGCCTTGATTGCTCATGTCTGAAGCAGAAAAATCTCAAGACGTGAGTATTCGATGTCATTGGTGTGAAAGATAATTTCTCATTTCCTAGTCAATGTGGAAATGCTTGGCACACTAGATGTAGTATCAATTTATTTGGTTGATATGCTTTACAAAAGATCAACGTACTGCCAAATGTGACAAAAAAACCAAAAAGCGATGCTCTGGCTTCCTTTCTTATGACTGTGGATGACACAGGAGCCCCAGAGAACCAAGACTTTTTTGAATCATGGTTACAGGAAGGGATGACCTTACAGTTAGGAAGAAAGTGATCATATGTTCCAGTTGGTTGGTTATCGACTCCTTTAGTTACTTTTGCCAATTTCAAATATTACTTTTTTGCTCAAAGATACATTGTGGAATAAAAACCACAGGAACAACAATCCTAGATCAAAGAGCAGAACTTTGATATACTGTATACCGTGTTTCCCCCAAAATAAGACTGGGTCTTATATTAATTTTTGCTCTAAAAGACGCATTAGGGCTTATGATCAGGGGATGTCATCCTGAAAAATCATGCTAGGGCTTATTTTCCAGTTAGGTCTTATTTTCAGGGAAACACGGTAAATATTTTTTTTCTTAGGCAAATGCAGGCTAACCCAGGGAACACAGCCAGGGCGATCGCCCAGGATGGGCTGGGACATCTGGGCTTTGCAAGGCAATGTAAGTTGCAGGAGTCAAAGCCCTCTTCCTCCTTGGCCAAATCATGGTACCAGTGTAATGAAAAGTAGCACGGCCCTTTTCCTGGGCCACACCAATGCCAAGCAGAGAAGAAATCCTGCGATATCAAAGAGGAAGGCCCAGTAGCACTGGGTGGTGGAGGACCTGGCTCACAATAGTAAATACTCCACTCAATTGGATACATTAATTCGAGCCTCAGCTCGGCTGATAACTACTTATTCATCCTTAGTTCCTTTCCTTTTCTGAGCTTTCACAAAACAAGGATCATAATGGTGCTTACCTCCCAGGATTCTAACAAGTATGAAGACTGACAATACCTAGAAAAACATGGGATTAAAGATATTTCTCTAAAAGTTGCTCGGGAACTAACATTTTAGTGGATAAAAGTGGTACCAATTTTCTCATTTTTATTCTTGTTTTATTCAATAAAATAAATAATGTAAATTGAAGAAAAATCCCTTTCCCACGGGACTCAGTTATGTGATTTTCATTCTGAATAAGCCAAAAGTGTGTCCGATGGACACTTTCACTTTTACTGTTTTAACTAAAATGCCCACGAGATAAAATGCCCAATAATCTAATATGACTTAATATTTGTAGGAAGTGCCAATCATCTTCCTAATTTGGCACCCTTTTCTCCAGAAGCCTGATTTTTTTTTTAACAAATTATACTTCATGTTTCATTGAAATATTGGCCTTTGACCTCTGTTGAAATGCAGACCAATGAGATGGATAAAAGCACAAAGCTCTTATTAGTTTTTGTGTTAATGAAACAGCAGAGATGAGGTTTCAGTGGGGGAGGATGTTGAAGGAAATATCAAAACGACTTGGCATTGTTGGGACGCTTGAACATGAACTGGGAAGTTAAAGTGGGGAAACACATTCAGATAAAAGTCTGTTCATTTCATCATTTTACCCTGGGTTCACTCCGATTGAGGAAAAGTGGAAAGACAGGGACCTTTGCTCACAAGGGTTAGTAGCTAAAATTTAGGTTTAAAATTTAGTTTAGATCTACAATTTACAAAAATAAGCTATCACCATTTTGAGTCTTTTTCTCCCCCGTGCCCTGTAAATTTAGAAAGCATTCAATAATTTTCTGCCGGGAATGTTATTTCTTTGGGAAATAAATCTGGGAGTCACTGCTCATGAATTTGGTAACAGTCTGCTTTTACCTGCCTGGTATTTATTTAGCGGTTGGTATAGGTACTCTTATTGTCCTAAAAGACAGCTCCCTATCCCACATTTTCAAAGAGGAAAACAAATCAAGCACCATTTGGTTAGCAAAATATCCCTCTATCTAGCGGAAGGATGATTTTGAAGATGCCACTTTAAAAAGAATGATCTAAAGGATTTACCACACAAAAGTTTGGCAAGTATTGCATATTATCTCAAATACATATAACAGTAAAAAGTAGTAATGGTGATAATTCCTGTTGAAAGAGTAGAAAGTAAAACTGAGCGAGATCAAGAAGCATGCCCCAAATTGCACAGGGAGTAAACGGATGAGCTGGGATTTGTAAACTAGGAGACTGCTTTCCAAGACCATTTGCCTCCTACTGTACCATGCTGCCTCCTAAAATGTGCTCCCTGGTCACAAATGTGCAGATTGGCTCAGAGATTGCAAACTTGACTTATTCAAAAATAATTGTCATTTTTTGAATAAAGATGTCATGTAGGTGGACATTATTTCTGTATCTGTCCATGGCAGCACCCCTTCCAACAAAACTCCAAAGCTGTACTAATTACGATAGCAAAAGAAGCCATTCTTGTGATGAGTGGAGAAGTTCCAAGAACCTACAGTGTTTAGAAATATATAAATATTCCCCTATAGAACTATTCAAATACTCAGACAAGAGATAACATTTACTGATTTACACTGGGTATTTTATGTGTAATATCTCAATCTACATATAAACTGAGAGACTGATTACTACTTTCACCTTGTATATGAAAAACTTAGGATTCAGAGAATTAAAAACTTGCCCAATGTCACGAACTCCGTGATAGAGCTGTGATGCAAATCTTCCTAACTCAGTAAACTGTAGCGCCTCTCAACATTATTTACAGATTAGTTGATGGCTATTCATAATTCTATAATTCTTCATGTAAATAAATACCTAGAAAAAATGAGTGTAAATTTCACAGTCATTGAATCTTGTTGACCTATGATTTTTAATTCTATGCTGATGCTCTGTTTCTCCAGGTACTATTAGCATTTCTTCTAATCATAAGACACGGCTTCTATGAGACCCTAGTAATTGCACAACTGAAATCTATTGGATAATTGAGAGCAAACAAGCTGAAACGCTGATTCTTTTTATTCTGATTATTTTTTAATCATAATTTTTATGATTAATTTTTATTTTATATGAAAAAATATATATTTTATTCATATATATATATGTTTGTTTGTTTTCTCTTTAAGATTCTTATTGAAATATAGCTAATGTACAATATGGTGTTAGTTTCAGGCATACAACATAAGTCAATGGGACCCACTGGCAGGACAGGGTCATGACCGCATCATTGATTATATTCCCTCTGCTAAAGAAGTGATCACTGCAACCATCAATATCATTGAACTAGATTTCCCATGCTGTATATTAAACATAATTCCACCTGGCTGCATATTTCACTATGTAAGCCTAAATTTCTCCGGTGCATGGGCTTGTCTTATTTAACATTTTATTCTCCTTAGCACTTAAACATAGTGTCATATAAAATGAACACATTGAGAGCCTCTATCTGACAGGAGTATGTATGAGGATTACATGATATTATTTATGCTAAAGTCTTTCATAAGCTGCAACCTAATATACAGATAATGATTACTATTATACTATTGCTTCTATCAATAAGTTCACAATTTTTCAATGTGTGAATGAATGAATCAATATTCTCACAGAGACCAAAGTTATCTCTCCTTGGCTGAGCAGTTTTCAACTGAGATATATAAAAATTGCCAAAGAATTTCGTACTGAAAACCAGAAGTAAATAGTCTTGGTTTATCTACTCAGGGCTGTATATACTCTTTAAGCACTTGCCCTTGGCCTAAGAGGCAGGTTGATCATCTCTCTGACCTAATTACAAAGTTAGATGCAGATTGAACCACAGTGTGGGTTGGGACTTTGGGAACTATCAAACCAACTGAACTCTGTCAGCTAACACCATATGTAAAGTTCTCTCATTAAAGCAGAATTAATTTTTTTTTTTTAACTTTGACATAGTTATCTGCATCCTCGCAAATCTCTCTAGGTGCCTTCTTAACTTTTGTTGTATTGAATAATTTTACTCATTTATTTAATATCACGTGTGTTTATGTGTATGTACCAAGATAGAATATTTGTTCAGGTTAATATTTTGCTATTCTGTCTTAGGAGAAGGAATATGGTAATTGGTGGGGCTGTCCCGAAGTTCTTTCTCACTTCTAGTCATTGATTACAAGCTGCAAGTACATGGAGGAAGTATAAGAGCATTTTAAAGGGCAAAATAAATCTTGGGAGCTATTTGCTATGCTAAATGCTTTTTGCTTTCAGACCGACACATGCTATTTCATGGACGTGAATGGCACACTTTGTCACCAACCCTGGGCATTAATTTTCTTCCTGCTCTACTGATCAGCTTAAAGAGATCTGACCTACTGTGCCATGCATTTCTATTTAAGAAATGTTAATGTTTCCTGTTAACAATTTTGGAAAGAAAAACTGGAGACCTTGCAGAAAACTCTGGGCTTTTGTGACATTATGCAAAAAAATAAAATCTCTAAAAATTATAGGGAATAGCAGAGAGCATAGCCTTTTATTTATTTTTCCCCAAGATAAAAGCTTCTTTTGCTTTTTTTTTAATGTTTAGCAATTTCTTAATTTTCTTGTATTTTTTCATGAAGTTTTGTTTGAGTCATTCTTGATATAAAAAGTTAGTGATGAAATTTAATTTAACTATCGGCTGTGGATTGAATAATAGAATTGTATCATTGTTAAATGTCCTGATTTTGAGAATTCAGCTGTGGTTATATAAGAGGATATACTTATTCTTAGACAATACACACTGAAGTATTTCAGAGTAAAGGGACATCATGTTTCCTACTTATTCTTAAATGGTCCCAAAAATTATGAAAATTGATAAGGCCAATGAATTCGTAAATCTGGGTACAGGATGTATAGAAATTTCTTGTACTACACTTTGAGGCATTTTTTAAATGTGAAATTCTATGACAATAAGTTAAAGAAATAAACTCATATTAAGAAAAGAATTATGAAAACATTTCTTCATTTTCAATGAGCATTCATAAAACATTTATTAAACTGCAAAACAAAGAAAAATTTAGTGAAGTAATGAAAAGATTTTTTTCTCTTAAACTGTTCCAGGTTTCAGGTTCAAGTGAAATTCCTCCTTGACACTATTTTCTGGTATGTTTAGTGCTTTATAGATATATATAATCTATATATATATAGATTATATAATTTAGTACCTTGAGTGAGAAAGTGCTCATTTGTTAGATTATTTCATAGAACCACAGTGTATCAGTACAGGTGAAGACAAAAGCTGGTGGTGGAATGGAGAATAAAACCCACGTTTCTAAACAGGTTATGTCCCCTTTACGAACTATACTGCATTGGACAATATCTTGCAGGTTTGTGGATATCACCTTTTTATAAGGTTTTATTAGTCTAGTTCCACATTATACATTTTCTAATTTTCAGCTTCTCTCTTTGACATTAATTCAATGTTTTTCACATCTAAAGTATAAATGAATACTTCTAGATATAACTATATGTCTCTTATCCCTTTTTTAACTTTGTTGAATTCCATAGCTTTCCAACTTAGTGAAAATCTTTTCTTCGGTATTTCTTCTTATTATTATTAGTTTAAGTTTAGTCTATGTAATTAGCTTATTATGTGATCATTTTTTTGTAATTTTATTTTAAAAATCATGTAACGAGCTTGTTACAATTCTTTCCCTGAATTACTTTCTACAGACTTCCTATCCTGTTTATAATCCAGAGCTGTTTTATACCATTACTATGCATATACATATACTTAATATATAACATTCATATCTATGTGAATATATATAATATTCAAACCATCTGGATAAAAAAAGACAACATTTTTATTCTCATATAAAATCATACAACATGCTTGATAGTTTTTTTTTTTTTTTTACCAAATTAATGAACTTGCTTAGTTGTTGGGACTGTTTTAGCCAGGGCCCAAGACAACTTATACAATTCCATTTATAAATTTAAATTTATTTTATTTAGAATAGGTACTATTAAATATAAAAATTTTTCACATCTTTTTCTAGAAAGATGGATTTTTTAGAAAATTAGCCAGGTAGTATATTCTCAACACATGCCTTTTTAAAAAATTACTTACTGATCCGGTAAATTGTAACAGTGATCATTTTGCTGTGATAATGGATAATTAATGAAGGACATAAAAATCGTAATAAGTTAAATTTAATTTTTAATAAACCTAAATATTAAAATACCTTGAATGTCATAAAGTCTCTTCCTTTATTAGGACCATTGTGGTTATCACAATAACAAAAACAACCAAGATTGTATTATTCTATTTTCTACTGAAGAAGCAGACAGACCCAGATAATCTGCCTTTTAGTGTGTCTGACAGTGTGTCTGACTTTCTGGATAGGTGATCACCCAGTTTATTCTTGCCCTCTGGGGTAGTCCCAGCATGTTTAGGGTGATGAAGCGTTCATTTCCTGTGTCAATTCCTTCTGCTACAGTGTTATGATAGTTATTCTTCTTCCACTGTCAGTAGAGGTGGCGAACCCTTGGTCGGCATTATCATCCATTTCACAGCACTGCCTACTCAGGTCCACCCTGAGGTTAGTGTTTTTATCCTGGACGAGACAGTTCTGATCTTCTTAACACTGAAAACATTCTGTTTCTCTAGCTTTAAAACACCTTTGCCTTCTCTTTTGTAGTCTAATAATTCTTGGCCTTCTCTTTTTTGGTTCACAGACCTTTTTGAGAATTTCAGGGGAGCCATGAGCCTCTCTCCAGGCAGACAGGCACATGTGTGCAAGAGTTTGTGCACCATTTCAGCATATGCTCCGTCTCAAAGCCTGCGTGTGCACCCTCCAGGGTAGTGGTTATTGAAATAAGAGTCTCCTCCGTGGTTGTTTACATAGTGGATTCCTGAGACATGCTCCCTGAGATACCAATTGAAGGGGCACCTAGAGTCTGCATTTTAACAAACTCTAGATGGCACTGATGTAGGTGAGTTCATGGTGACCCTGTACCACACTCTGAGAAAGACTCCTCTAGAGTCTAGGAGCCTCAGATGAAGAATTTCCACATTCCCTCCAGATTTTGTGTATCTTAGTTCCTAGCCGAATCCGAACTTAGATACCTGATATGCCTTATTTCATATATAACATGTTACAACATATTGATGTGTTGCAAAAAATCCCTAGATGATTTTCTTCTATCTATTAACGTTTCATCCGTATCCTTCTGAAATCCTAATCACTTATATCAAAGTCTCATCTCTTTTCTGAAGTTTTCTGTGAATGCTGAAGCTCAGAATAGTCTACATATATCAGTTCTAGCACTTGTGTGTCAAATGCATCATATTTTATGTATTGAATATCTTGGTTGCTATTTAGGGGAGGCACATGATTATTTTTATTCTCCCATTTTGATCACAAGGTTTTGAGGGCAAAGCTCTAGTAGAAATATGTATAATCACTGATTACTCAGCCGAGTGTTCCAGGAAAAGTGAGGAACTTAACAAATCTTTGCTGGTTGATAAATGGATGATTAAAGGAAGAAGTGTTCCTCTGAAATCAATAATTATCCTTAACAGTGTATGGCAATGTACTCTTTGGTCAATGCCATCCAACAAGTCATTTTCTCATGGCACAGGTCCCAGGAATCAGACATATCAGACCTAGGATTACATTCTTGCTTGTTGTGTGTTCTTGGACAAGTTACTGAATATCTCAAAAAGTCTCAGTTATCCCATATAGAAAACAAAGATGATAAAAACATTTCTATCATGGGATTATTGTTGAGTATTGAAGTGAATTAATAGAAGCAAAATGCCTAGCACAGTCATGGCAGACAGCAAGTGCTCAGTAAGAGTTAGTTATTTGGTTTCTCGGTGATGTGGGCTCTTGAAGCACGTGGTAGGCAAAGTTCCAAGATGACCTCCAAGATTCCTGCCTCTTGGTGTACTTTCCCAGTATAAACCATTCCCCTTGAGTTCGGGCAGGACTGAATATATTTTAATTCACTCCCATGATTAGGATATGTTATATGACAAAAGGGAAGGGTTTTTGCCAATATAATTAAGGTCCCAAATCTATTGACTTTGAGTTAATCAATTGGGAGATTTTCCTGGGTGGGCTTGAATTAATCAGGTGAGTCTTTCAAGGAACTCGGCCCTTCCAGAAATTGGAAATTGGAAGAATAAAAAGACCTATGGTGGTGGCCACATAAAAGAAACTGTGGACATCCTCTAGTAGCTAAGAGCAGTCCCTGGCCAATAGCTGGCAAGAGAGCAGGGAATTCAGACCTACAACCTGCAAGGAAACAGGAAACTCTATCCTACAACTCCAAAAACCTAAAGTCTGCTAACAATCTTGAAACACTCTTGGAAGAAGACTCCCACTCTGGTGAGATCAGAGCAGACCTGACAGCACAATTTCAACCTTGGGGGACCCTGAGCTGAGTACCCCTAGCAACAGGAGAAAACGAATACATTGCATAACAAGCTTGTGGATGCTGACTGGAGTTGGATAAACCATAATTATACCTTAAGTTTTCAAATCTAAAAAGCAAAAAAGAAAAAAGGTAGAGTATTTTAATGATCTTAATGATCTGGCATTACCTGAGCCACGTTTATGTTAATTATTCATTGTACACAACAACATAGGGTTCCATTAGGAAATAACTTATGGCCACCTTTTTATGTGGCATCTAAGAATAAAATTAGAAGCGTTTTTTGTATGCTTAATACATTTTCACAATTTTCAGAACGGAACATATTTCTGAAAACACTTCAATGATGAAATCATGGCGTTTCTTAGCTCTGTGTACAAACATAGTCTCTATTTAAAGGTTCCATTCTTTTTTCAGTATGTCACATTTAATAAAATTTATAAGCCTATCAATCCCAAGAACGTATCTATGTGGTTGAAAGATATAAAACTTTTTTGAGTAGTGCCTTGAAGGTATCTCTTTATATAAACACTTTTGGGGCATTTACTATCCAGAGAAATAAAATGTCCACCCTGTAATATGACCAGTGATCTCAGTTCTTATGAATATCTTGAGCAGATTCTACTGTGACTCCAGGATTCCACTCTGCTCATTCCACCATATTAACAACATCAAATGTTTTAAACATTGCATTAGGTGTTGCCACATAGACAGAAATAGAACATGCAACAACCAATCCAATTTGTATCTAGCACCTTCCCAATGGAATTCTGGGGGCTGGCAAGTAGCACAAATGTCTGAATCTGGCCTGTGAGACATGTGAAGTGTGGAGTGTTGTCTTGACTGATGTATTCAAATTTTTAAAAAGATCATTAAAATACTCTACCAGTCAAATAAAATGTGCCTGCAGCCAAATCTGGTGTGCAGATGACTGATTATTCCCCTGTGCTCCAGCACCTTTTTGGGAAAGGGGGGAGGGTGATCTCATTTTCTGTCATGGCCACTTTCTACTTCATGTTCTCAGTGTCTTGAAAGCTATTGGCCTCCCTTCAATTCTTCAGATGCACCATGGAGCTGGCGCACATTCTATTTGAATATTGTTTGGATCTTGACGCATTGGTCTTCAGAAGTCTCAGCTGAAGTATCACTTCCATGGGTAGGCCTTCTCTGACCACCCTGAGCTCCCCCAATTATTCCTTATCCTGTTGCTTTCCTCTGTCATATTTATCATCATGTAAACATGTATTTCTCATAAACTCCATGAAAGCAGGGACCCAGTGTTCACCCAATACTCAGAGCTGTGTGTGACCCATAGTAGGTGCTCAGTAAAATTTGTTGAGTGAGTGAATGAATGGTCTAAGAATTAAGGGAAGGTTTCCTGGAGGAAATGACTTTTAAGTTGAACAGCCAAGGGTACCTAAGGGTTAATTAGGCAAAGATGTGCTGGGTAGGGAAATGGGGGCAGCATTCCACGGCAATGACTGTAATGTTATTTACCATTACAGTCGTTGGAGAGAGCATGTTGTACTCTGGGAAGTGAAAAAGGCTCTGAAGACACAATTCTAGAGAGCAAGAAGAAAGAGGCAGTTTATGCCTTTGGGTGGCCTGAATTTGAGGACCCACGTCAAAGAACGCTAGGTGGGGCAATTAATTGTCCTCTGCCATGGACGTCACAGCGTGGCAGTGGAACGAAGCCAGTGAGCAGAGAGCAGCAGAGGTGAGAGCTGGAAAGAAAGTACTGCCAGGCTTCTTGCAGGCTTTCAATGTCTAGTTCCATTGCCTAGACGGGGGGTAGAGAGGAGCTGCAATCAAAAACAGATGAATTCAGCAGGATTTGAGGGGCAGATAGTTCAGTTTTGGACTTGGTGAGTTTTTGGTACCTGTGAAACAGCTGTATGAGTACATGAAGTAGGAAGACAGGAGTCAATGGTTAGGATACAGTTCTCTTGTATGGAAGGCAGGGGAATACACTATTCTCTTCAATACACTAACTCTATCTTTGGTACAACGGTGGTGGAAAGTATTTTGTGCTGATGCCCAATGTCTTTCATAAGTGGAATTACGTGATAAAATTTTGTTTGAATTGAGATCCAGTGAAAAGTCTATCTTTGCTGATACATTTTCTAACTATTTTGATCTTTACATAACTCAATGTGTTTCTTTATTTGTATTTACTTTTAGGAAAATTGGAGGCAAATTTAGTGCCTAATGGTAGTCAATTTATTTTAAATGTGTAGTGAAGGCTGCTTTTTCTTGTTACTTTTAAACAATTTGTATTGTTTTATCCCCAATTTTCCTATTTTTAAAATATGCTCAAACTTGAAAACAACTCTAAAGAGAAGATATAAGTCTTCATTATATTTAAGTGGTACAACAGAGAATGTGACTATACAAACATTAGCGTTCCTCTGTACATCAACTTAATTCAAACTCTCTCTTTTCCCATTTATAATCAATTGGGAAGGATTCATTAGGAAATAGTTCAATATTGGTAGCAACAAAAATCAATTTCATTAAGAAAAATGACAAGTGATGTGGCATTTAAACTCACAGTAGCCTTGTAAAGACTGCAAAATTTCGAATGTGTTTTGAGTTTATAATTTGTAACCTATGGTTGCCATGCAAATTTACTCCATTGGGCTGAACAATAGATACAAATTGGATTATAAACACCAAAATAACAAAATCATAGGCTTTGTGAATTACACAGAAACTGAATTCTTTTTAAGATAAAAGAGCAGCAGAATTGAAATTAAGTGATAGAAACTGGGGGAAGAGACATTCACTGCTGCATTTATATTAAATATTGACTTCAGAACCATACATTAAATACTTTTATAATTTAAAAGAATCAGCTGCGGAAGAGTTTTGTTTTATGTTCTTTTGGTATATGGTAGGCAATCTATGGGCTAGAGGGCATCTCAAGGTTGTGACTTTTTGCTAACATAGTAAAACAGTTTGGCAGAGTGCCTGTGAAGTTCCACTCCATCCATTTGTCCATCCACAGATATTGTGCTTATTGTGTGGCTGGAAATATCCACCCATCTTAAAGGACGGCCTGTGACCGTCCATTGCAAACTGGGGTTTGGATTTCTAAATAATCTCTACAATCTGCTACCAGGCATTAGAAGAGTCTGATGTTTTTGCTTTCTGAGAAGCTATTGCTTTCTAAGAAGCACATTGATAAGCATTATGTTAAAATTCACTTCAGTGGTTGTTTTTGGGCTATTAAGAAAGTATAAACTCATTACATAAAATTTGAAAAATTAAAAAAATATATGGTAGAGAAAAAGTTACACATAACTGATAAATAGATGGCAAACATTGTTGCTATTTTGATATGTTTACCTCTCAGTCTTTTTCTATGAATATGATATATATACATACATTTGGGATCATACTGTACTAGTTGTTTGTCAAGTTATTATATTGAGATTTTTTCCATGCCAAATTTTTTTTTAAATAAAAATTTTAATAATTACAAAGTATTCTATCGGATTGATAAAACTACTGTATTTAATATTTTTATTATTACTTGTATTTGTTTCTGTTAATGATCTGTTGATAATTGTTATGATTACTAATGAGGGTATATTTATATGAGGTAATAATTTCTATAGAATTTACACCTTTTAAATTTCAATAGACATTAAAAGTAAACAAATTATAGACTGTATAACAAACAAACAAAAATAACAGAATGAAAGGAAACTGGAAAATTAACAGCAAAACTTAAGATCATTTATGCCAGTATGACAATAAATATAGTTGGAATATATTTTTCCATTAAAAGACAATAACTTTTAATTTGATCAAAAATCTGACTGTATCCTGCTTATATTGACAAGAAACGAACAAAATGATGCAGAAATAGATAAATAAAATTTGGTCTGATACCAAATAAAATGGAAGAGTTGAAAATTGAAATCAGATGGTATATTCTCCCCTTTCCACATTCAGCTAAGGCTGAATGTTACAATTAAGAAAAAAAAAGTCTTCAAGTTTCATAGGCAAACACAGTATATTTATTACATTAATTTACATATATCTTGTTTTTAGTGAATTTGAATATTTTTCATATATTCTATGACTTTACCCCTCCTTTGATGATGTGCTTTCCATCTTCTTTATATATGTTCACATCAGTTAAACTTATTTTTTTCCAAAGAATCTTAAAACACTTTATATAGTTGTATTGTTAATAATTTATCATATAGATTACAATTTTGTCTTTATTTGTCTTTGCGAACTTTATTTATGGAATTTTTATTAACACACAGATTTTTAAGTGTTTGTGGTCAAACTAGTTTTGCACTTGATGATTTGTTTCTTTTGCTCTTTTCCTTAAAATAACCTGAGATAAGTATTCACCCACATCTTTCTCTAATTCTTCTTCCTAAGTCCTTTCATTGGAAGTTCGGCTCAGGCACCCTGGCAACACTGGGGCCTAAATGACCATTTCTTTATAAAGGCAGACTTGGCCGGGAGGCGCTTGTGGCAAATCTTCCCACAGCCTTCCTCCAACTGCTAAGCAGCAAAGATATTTATGTCACTGCGAAGCTCTACACCTGTGGTCAGTGATTTCATGCTGCTCATGGCTCATTTCATGCCGAGCAGCAGGAAAGGCCGCTGTGCAGCTTTCCCAGGCTCAACATGAACTCATCTTTTCGTGAGCTGTCCCACACTTTTCCCTGGACTGCCGGAGAAGGGTCGAAAACAAGCTGCACGGTACTAGTGCCTGGGCTTTCTCTTCAGGCTGCTTTGTGCACGAGATTGGACCTGCTGAGTGTTAAATTAGTGGAACAGAAAGAATAAAATACCCATGAGATAATGTATCTTGGCTTACTTTGTAATGTGGGTGGACCTATACAAAAAAAAAAAAAATGTGATTCCAGTTGATGATATTAGCAGGAAAAAAAGGAACCTAGTAGCCCCTTCAGTATGTTGAGACCTTCACATATGCCATTGCTTTTTTTTTTTTTTTTTTTTTGTACCATAGATGAATAATCCTGTCCTCTTGCCAAGTACAGAGTACTGGTTTTGTTAAGTGTAGACTTAGAAGGGCAAAATAATTGTGATGGTAAATATAAAAAGGATTTGAACTTTGCAATGTAAATTCTGCTTCTGGATGTATAGGCTCAAATAAAGCCAATAGTGGTTAAGAAGTTTCATTAAACAGAAAGTTAAGGTGGTATCTCCTAGTACCGGGAGTACATTGACCTGAGAAAGGCAGGTCAGAAGACATTGCCTGCTGGACATCGGGGATGTTTTGCCAAAGAAATGATGGAAGTCCCATCTTCGGGACAGCTGATGTGAAGCTGGCCCGGACCCTGAGAACATGTTTTTAAACGACCCTATTGCTGGCAAGAGGTACAGAGATGACTTCATGGGACTTCTGAGTCTAGAATTTCTTTGCTTCTATTACCAATTATTTTTCCTGGATTTTGGACACAGTGTTTTTAATTTCTTTTAATCTAAACAAAAATAACTGTCAACTTCCTGAAGTTAAACTTTCGTCCTGCTGCTACTGTTGGGCTCACCTTCTAACCCCTCTTTCATCATCAGACAAGGGTGGGGATTGGAATGAACACAAGGAGCCTCTGAGCTACACGCCATGCTTGCATTTCTCTTGCATCAAGTGAGGGCAAGGGCTGAATAAGTGAAACAATGGTAAGAGACCCTCCTAAACATACGCTGGAGGACCCTCTCTTTCCTCTTATTAAGAAGGAAAAAAAACTGTTGCAAATTAACAAATTGAAAATACTAATATGGAAGAGAATGCCATTATTTTTTGAAAAGTGTTTGACAATAATCCCTCAGGCAATCCTAATAGGATATTAATAGCTCATTCTAAACAGGTGCCAGCACCCTGCTTGGTATGCGGCTCTGTCTTTCTCCAGTGTACAATGCGACAAGACCACACACCACATGGGCACTATGAGTCGCCCGAAGACTTAGGTCAGTGTCAGGGACTGAATGATCAAGTACTCTTAGACCTCCTTTTTGTTATATTAAAGGCAATGACACGTCTCAGGGGATTCCCTTATTTCTCAATTCTATGTCTCTTTCAACTAGGGAAGGTGGAGAGGGAGAAGAGGATATCTGATAGAAAACAGAATAAAATCTCCTCAACCATTGAAGTTTCCAGTTGGTTTCTTGAGCATTCACAGCTGTGGACCATTTAAAAAACCCAGCTTAGGAAGTTGACATTAGATAATATGAAAACAATTACTCTGGAGGCCGGTGTTATTCATTATTTTCAATAGAAAATTTCCCACAAGAATAATTTTAAGATTTGTGGATAGGGTATCAAGATGAAAAGATCAAATTAAAAAAATGAAGATAATGGTCTTAGAATTCATTCAGACCATCTGACTAGATAAACCTGCAGATTGAAGGCTTGTCGAAGACCTTACTAAGTAGAGTTAATGGGAAATGCAAAGCTAATGCATTTCTGTACCTTTGTAACTCAACTGAGATGTAAAGACCATGAGCAGTGTATAAATATTATTACAGTGACAAGTACATTCAAGAGGGGCTATCCAGGAGCTTATGTATCCCAAACTACCATATGCTGCTGATGGAGCAGTGCTTTAAACAGTGCAAATAGGCAATTCAGTTTCAGTCACTAAAAATCTTTTCTTCTGGAGGGATCAGACAGGCAACATAATTAAATACAATGATTTGCTTCAGAACACAATGATACAGTTCACCATTTGTTGCACTTTAGCTAAATACAACAATATGTCAAAATGTGAGGTGGAATCTTTTTTTATGTTTTCCCAGTGCAGAGCATTTAAGCAACTTCGTTTCTCAAAATAATAACTTTGTTAGACTGTGTTTACTACCTAGTGTGCTAGAGGGTTTTAGTTCCCCCTTAAAGACAAATTAGTGGAGAAATTTGTCAATTTGATCAAGGTGCGCAGATTTTAGTACCTTTAGAATTTATGTTTATTATCACCAAGAATTTCCATTTACGCTAAACAGACACACACACACACACACACACACAAACACACACACACGAGAAAATGAGATGTGGGAACTGGGACAATTTGGAAAAGGGTATTAGGCAAGTGCAATATCTGGATGGATTAAAGATGGCAAAACACCTATTTGATATCTTCAAATAACTGAGATGCATTGATGCTTTTGTATGTATTATCTGCAACATTTGTAGATGTGACTTTTTTTGTTTTTTGCCCCGCTACAACTACAATTCACTTGCAAAGTGCACAATAGCGATATCAACTTCCAGCAATCCATAAACCAGTAGTCTTGATTCTGCAAATTTGTGCTTTCAAGGAGTTTGCCAATAAATATTTGTAATACTGAAAAATCCACTTCCAAAATACATCTGCTTCTACTTATTTATAAGGAAAACAATCATCAGAAGTGAGCATATAAATATTTGGAGGAAGAAGGCATAATGAGAGTATAAAGTTAACAAATCCCAAATAAAATATAAAAGCTCAAAAATTATTTAATCTAAAAATATATTTTCAAAAATGAATATGGCTTGATGTGTATTTCAACACCGTACATATAAAGCAAGTCTTTCCTGAACCTGTTTTTCAACCAACTTCAAGAAAGTTCCTTGTAACAGGAAAAGCCACGAACAGAGTGTTAACCCTCTGCCACCTAGTGGACAACTTGTGAACTACCAAGAAATGCACTCAAGAAATTGAAATGTGTATTTCAACAGCAAGGCTTCTAAGAGCGTTTGGTAGGAATAAGCCCTGGGATACATGCAGGCAAACTTTTCCAACTTATTTGAAAACTTTTCCTACTTATTTGAAAAGTTTGCCTGCATATATCCCAGAGCTTATTCCTACCAAATGCTCTTAGAAGCCTTGCTGTGTCTCAATTTATCACAGAAGGCTTTTTTTCTAACCTGATTCATGTGCTCAGAATCAATCCTATAATGCTCAAACAATAACACCAACAAAACAATAACAGTGTTCCTCAACGGTTTTTTTTTTTGTTTGTTTTTTTTTTTTTTAGTGGCAGCTATTTTAGAGTCCATTTGCACATATTGAATAACAACTTTATTTGTAAGCACCAGGCCAAAAGTGAGAGCTAAAATGAAGAGGAGTTTGGCAAAAGGTTGTAGGTGTTTCTTTCCCCATACCTTTTGGAAAAACAAATATGAGGCCAATTCTGTTGGTGGCATCTCCTGGATGAAGGAGACAAAAGGTGCCAGCATCTCTACTTTTCAGCAAAGGGTCTCTATATCACTATGATTTAAATTTTACATTTGATGTATCTGTAAAATCAACTTAAATATTACAGAATTTGACTCCTGAAGTCTGAATATTTAAGTTGATTTTACAGATACATCAAATGTAAAATTTAAATCATAGTGATATAGTATGTTAAGCCAACCCAGGTACAAGCTTCATTATTTGGTAAATGTGACTGAGATAAATTTTGATGTAGATAATACAAATTAAGAAAAAGGTGTGCAAGCAGTCAGTGAAATGGATAAAGGGTAATAATAATAATAATAATAATAGAACAAGATATTACATTTTAATATTTACACTGTAATTAAAGAATGACAAAGTTACAATGGAGATAGACAGCATGTAGACCTCACTTATATAAAGAAGTAAACTAAGACTCAAGAGGTTAAGTGATGGAAATAGCAGAAAAAAGCTGGTGTCAAACCCTAGCTTTGTCATTTACTAGCTGAGTGATCTTGGCCATTGTGAATTAGCCTCTCAGACTTTTAGTTTCCTCATCTGTGCAAGGTAAATGTATTATCTAACTTAGAAATTGGCTATGAAGATTACATAAGATCAAATACTCTGCTCAATTTCTCAAAGACTAAGAGGTACTCAATAAATTTCATGATCTTACCCTAAGTCACAAAACCTATTGGCAGAGCTGGAACTGGAACCCCTGAATCCTGATGGTTGATGTAATGCTCTTTTTGAGGCTGTGCTGTGTCAGGGCTTACATTTCAGTAATTTTAAAACATAAGATTCAGCTCCATTGGTATGTATATAGATGGGCATATGCATATCACTTCAACTAAAGCAAGGTCAAGGCCTGACCTTTGTGAATCAATTGATTGGCCATTTTCTATTCAGCCCTATCATTAGAAAGTCACTTTCAGGGCCTGAAGTATGGGTGAATCAGGTTTGCTGTTAAACCTTTATATTAGACCATATCTCTGTAATTATCTCTTTGGCCTATTTCCATCCTCTCTGGAGGACATAACTAGACGAGTTTCAAAGTTAATCTTTGATAATTAGCATTATCTTCATAAATGAAGTACAGCACATTAATAGATTATTATATCAAAGAGAATTTGTGAATCTCAAACAAGCAATTGAGGGACATCGTAAGATGAAATGCTCAAGTAGAGTTCCCTTCTTCCCTATGTAGCAATGTCCCTGCTAAAGAAGGGATTACTTTTGTCCTGTTGGACATGGTGGACCAGATTCAATGAGTATGTCTGACAGCCCTTGGGAAGTTCTTCCTCATTGGATGGGATAAACAGAGAATTTCTTTCTAGGGTGATGGCCAAAGAATCCATCTGTTTTAGCTACCTAGTGGAAATATGAACCTTAACAACCTTCTTCTTTTAAAATATATAGTGTTCGTTTAGAGGGAGAAAATTTTAAAATAAAATCGCTTTTCACTGCATTATAGGTTGTTTTTAAAATCTGCTGCCTTTTTCCTTGTCACATTTCACTCATGGTAGAGAGTCTTCACTGACAGGATGTTGGCTACCATCCTGTGGAAGACAGTTTGTTTGCTCCATACAGGACAGGAGTAGGATCAAAGGTGTGACTCATAGGGAAGCAGATTTTGGCTCAATATATCAAAGGGTTTTGAGAGCTGTTCAGTAAAGGAAAAATCTGGAGATACTGAGATGGGACTGGATACTAGGGACTTTAACAGGTGTAAGTTTGGTCTAGATAACCAACAAAATCCCTTCCTACACTAAGATTCTATGGTGCTAGGTTTACAAAATTCATGCTGTAGAAAGATATCCATGAAAATTTACTCTCTTCTTTTTTTTTGCACAAAAAACTTTGGAGGCATATTAGTACAGTGGTAAGGACACAGTATGGAATCAGACTTCCTGAGAGCTCCACCAATGAGCTTCGCTCATGATTATCTGTATCACCTTGGGCAAGTTACTGACATTTTTCTGTGCCTCAATGTCCCCATTTGCAAAATGGAGTTAATAATAGTGTGTACTTTTGGGGGGATTATTGTAGTTATTCAATGAGTATTTGTGAAGTGCTTTGAATAGTGTCTCATTCAGAATAATCCTTGTCCCCACTCCCCAAATGTCAGCGCACTCTCCCTTTCTACAAAATGCGTACCATACTTTGACCACACAGAGCAAATGCATGTGCGACCCAAAGACAAGTGGGATGATAACCGTGTGGTACAAATCCCATCACTACCACCCCTGCAGCCTTGATAGATATTAATCTTCTAGCATGGCATGCAGTGCCTGCATGTGACCTCAGTGTACTTCTCAATGCAGAGCTCCAGAGCAGATACATGAAAAGGAACCTATTTGCCATTTCTGCTTTTATTAATTTGTTCAAGATGTTTGGATTTCAAGTTTAATTGTGAAAGTTGTCAGGATCAAAAGATAAACCCCAGAGCGACACATCCACTCCACTTTTTGCTTTAGTGTGATATTTTCATGGTGGCTTTGGTATATTGCCACAAAATTTTGGTTTTATCTATTTTTTCACATGAAAACGTGCATTTTAAATAGACCGTCATGAAAATTGATGTATAAAAATATGTTTTTGTGTTTTGTTAGAGGCACCATTTCTATTAGAGGTCACTGCTGGATAGTATATTTATGTCTCATGATAGTCTATTATTTAGAGATTGGAAAGACAGGTTTTTAACACTGACTAGAAAAGATCTGTTCCTATTCTTTATAGATTAAGAACCATCTTACAAATGTGAACTTTCCTCAAAGAAAGAAAGAGATCAAAGGAGATAGAAGTTAGACAGACCACATGACCTAAATTATTAAAGATGAAAAAAAAAAAAGATGACCCCGTTATATGTCTCCCAAAAGGGACTGATATTCATCAACCTTTTCTAAGAACAAGGTATAGCCTAATCTAGGGGAATGACAGATGTATGAAAACTATAAGGAGACAGAGTCCAGCTATAGTTCATCAGGAAGAGCAGAAAGTTTAAGACCAGGTAGCAGCTGGCTATTTCCAGTCTAAACCAAACACTGTGTTCCAAATGGAAGTCTCAGCTGCTGGGCTAGGACAAGTGAAAAATTCTAAAGGCCGAGATAGTGAACCATCCAGTTGTCAGGCCATTATATAATATAATATAATATAATATAATATAATATAATATAATATAATATAATATAATATAATATAATATAATAGTACATGTCATATAGTACATAATATCATTAATATTTGAGCACTGTGCTAAAAGCCTTACTCATTCAATCTTCATTGACACAATAACTCTGAGAGCTAGGAACTAATATCCTTATTGAACAGAGGAAAAAACTGAGGCATAGGAAGGTTAAATTGTTTGCCCCACATCATGTTGTCAGTAACTGGCAAGGCCAGGGCTTGACATTAGAATCTCTGACTCCAGAGTCACTACTTAATTACTATACTGAGGGTCCTTGCGGTTATGGGGTAACTGCCAGGTCCCATCTCCCCAGGGCTTGAGGGCTGGTGGGAAGTTCTGTGCAGGCAGGCCCCAGGCAGATGACAAAGAATGTCAAACAGAATTACTCCTCAGGTGTCAACACTCTGCATGGGGATGGAGGAGCTTCTGGATAAAGAGAAGCTTGATAAGAGGGGGTTTTGATCTGATCAGGCTCCATCAAGTACCCTATCCCCTCTGTGCTCCAAAGCACTGCAGGCCCAGTTAATTTGGGGCCCTGGAAGACTGTGGGTAGGCTGGAGAAAGACTGACTCATTATCTTCAAACTGGCTGTGACAAAGAAATCACAGGCCTGCATACTCCTGGGGTCAATTGGAACAGCTGGGATGGGATTAGGGCTGGTAGCCCCAAATAAATTGGATAGTGGTTTAAACAGCAAAATGTCACTTATGGAGCAGATTAACGCAAACATTTAGAGTGATGTTTCCCTTCAAGTTGTTTTGAAGGGATAGACATTTATCAGAGGGGAGACATTGAATTCTGAACTTTGTTAAAGAGTTTATTGATGCAGGATACTGACTCTGTCAAGTGGCACAGATTAAACACAGCACTGAGCTGATCATAGATTTGTTCAAATGGGTAGAAACATTGAGCTAGCATTTAATCTGAAATCATCTGTTTAAAAACAGGTCTTGATAAACAAGAACTTGACAGCGGAGAAAAGACTAGAGGCTGATTGGTGGACAAAGGAGGTTTACCACATTTATGAATGAACAAGTATTTCTGCTCAATTTTTAATCTTATTAAAACATCGCATATCCACTAAAGTCCTTTGCACCAACTGTACAGAGAATAAGGTTAATCTATAATACAGAGGCGAGAAACTGATGGCCAAATGCGTGGGACAGATATTTCACACTGCGGCTCACCTTAACCAAATACTGCATCCAGCAAATGGTTCAAAAATCAATATGGGCACATGATCCTTTCTGAATCCATTAAGGTTTTCCTTAGGTCACAGAGATACTTGGGGACACTTGAATTTGTTTTCCCAGGGCTTGAAAACAGCAGAATAGGGAGGGAGGATGAAAATGGAAATGGAATTGAAATGGCTTTTATTATCAGTGGCCTGGAAAAGTATGAAAGCACAGCTTGGCATTCAAGGGCATTGATATCCTTGAGTCAGATATAAATTGGGAGTATTTCCCCTTGCATTCAGAGATCCTATTCAAGAAGAAATGTTCTATGCTGTTTAATTTGAAATATCTTTGACATGTTCTTTACTTTTTAAATAAAATCTGTTTTTAAAATATTTTCCACTGCGCTTTTTTCTTATTGCCTTTAACAAAACACATATTTTAAAATTTTATTTTATTTTTTAATGTTAGTTTCAGGTGTACAAAGGATCATGATCAGACATTTACAACCCTCACATTAGACCCCCCAAGTCCACTTCCCCTCTGACATCATATAGAGCTGTCACAATATCATTGGCTATATTCCATATGCTGTACTTTACATCCCGTGAATATATCTATATATCTGTATCAATATCTATATATCATCTATATCTATATATTTAATCACAGTTGACATTCAATATTATTCTACATCAGCTTCAGGTGTACAGTGCAGGGGTCAGGCATTTACACAATCTATGAAGTGATCCCCCCGATAAGTCCAGCACCCATCTGGCACCCTACATGATCTTTACAACATTATTGATTATATTCGCCATAATGTATTTCACATCCCCGTGACTATTTTGTGACTACAAATTTGTACTTTCTAATCCCTTCTCCTTCTCCCCCACCCCCACCCCCCTCCCATCTAGCAGCCATCAGTTTTTTCTCTGTATCTGAGTCTATTTCTGTTTTGTTTGCTCATTTATTCTATTCTTTAGATTCCACATATAAATGAGATAATATGGTATTTGTCTTTCACAGTCTGACTTATTTCACTTAGCATAATATTCTCTAGGCCATAAAAAACGAATAAAATCTTACCATTTGCAAAAACACATATTTTTTTATTGTAACATCTAAACTGGAGAGAATTTTGATTTTATTTTATACTTTATTTTATATTATAAAAGTTAAAGTTCTCTTTCATACCCATCCCACTTCTCCAATTTAACTGCTCAGTAGTAGAAACCATTAACGATTCGAAGTTTACCACTCTAGATATTTTTCTGTGCATGCAGGTGTGCACAGATGTATAATTTTACAAAACAGGATCTATTTATCTCTCTAGATATATTCTTCTAAAACTTTCTTTTTTCTTAATATGTGATAAAAATGTTTTCATGTCAGTACATATACTTTATTCTTTTTTAGTGGCTGTATAGTACTGCATCATACAGATATGCCATACATTTAACTATTCCCCTATTGATTGGTGTTTACGGAGTAATTAGCTTTGAAGTATTACAAATAATATTTCAAGCAACATTATAGAGGTCCTGAAGGATACGTACAGAAAGACCCTCATTTCTCTTGGGTAGATAATAAATAGAAATGCTGGGCCAAAGCATATGAGCATTTGTAATTTTGACAAGTAATACTACATCGCCAGCTTTTCCTTGGTCGTGAGTTAGACTTATTATAATGACCTTGGCTATTTGGTTCATCTTCAGTGGATTTATAACACTTCCCAACTTTTAAAAAATTGGGTTATTTTTCCTTTGCATTTTGGATTTAAAGGACCTCTTTGTATCTTAGTGTTAATAACAAACTCTAGAGTCAGAGAGACCTTAGTTTAAATTCGTTTTGCCTCTTTCTTGCTGGATGACTTTGGTACTTTATCTAAAGTATCCAATCCTCGGACTGTTTATACATAAAACCAGAATAATAAGACTACATGCCTGATAGGTTTTTCTTGAGTCTTAAAAATAACACAATGTTTGTTAATTTTTAGGGTGGTGCTTCATACAGAGTAGGTGTTCAATAAATATTGTTTGCTCTATATGTTGTAAATACTTTTTTTCATGTTGGTAGTTCACTTATAATTTTATTTTCAGAAATTACCATTTTATAGAAATTTGACATTTAGATATAGTCAAATCCTTCATCCCACTCCCCCACCCCTTTTGGGTTTTGTATAGTACGATGATTAGAATTATAACACCTAGATTATCACAAATATATTCTCTTCTATTCCTCCTAATACATTCACAATTTTAATTTTTACACTGAAACACATCAGTGTTTGTTTCTGAGTATGGTACAAGGTAGATATGTATTTTGAATTCCTTGTCATTTCACTCCTGATTTGAAATGTCACTGTCACCATATACTAAATTCCAGGGTGTTCCTAGCCTCTTTATCCTGTTCCACTCATCTATTTATCCTTTTTCTGTGTCAATACCATGATATTTTAGTTATTTCAGTTTCATGGTATGTTTTGACCCTTGGTGAGGCAAGACTCTACTCCTTTTAATCTTTTGGTTATATCTATTTGCTTATCACCTGTCTTCTGTGCTAGAATGCTTCTGAAGAAGCACAGCCGGTCTGCCTTTTACTGCTATATCTCAGCTGCCTGAAACAGTGCCTCACCCAGAATAGGCACACAGTATGTGAGATTTGAACAAATAAACTAAATCTAGTAATCTTTGCTTCTTCTTAAAACTTTTTTATTGTTAAAATAAACAAGTACAGTAAACAAAACAAAAATATATACACTCTTGAACTACTGCCCTATATCCAATTTTTAGAAAGAAATACAGCACTTTTTGACTTCCCCGTAATTATTATGCCAGCAGTAGGAGTTTTAAAAGCAGTCATATTGGTAGGATCTTCATGTCTTTGAATACCTAAATTTGGCAATGTTTATTTGTACTATTTAAAAGGACATTATTTACTATGCCATTTGTTTTAGGGGGGAAAATAGCGACGTCTTGAAAATTTCACCATTTGTGAGCAAGAAGAATACCATCTGAAATAAGTAGAGCTTCGTGTTGTTGTTGTTGTTGTTGTTGTTTAATCTCTCTCGAAAACAGTAGAGATGTTGAGAGGGGAGGGCAGATTTCATCATGTTTTGCTGTTCTTGATAGTTTTTTAAATAAAGATGATTCTTTTTATTATATTAATCAACATTTAACTGGAATTAAGAAAAATAAGGGAGCTATTTTTGATACGAGTTTGGAAATATCAGAAAGAAAGTATTGGAAGGAAAGATAATATTAGAAACATGGGCAGTGAAGAGGCAAAGCATCTGGAATACTTCACTCAGAACACAATTGCATTATTGTCGGTGCTTTGCTGACATTGTGATTGGCCAAGGAAATGCTAGGGCTGATGAAAGGCTACATAGCAGTGGGCATGCAGTAATAAAATGGAAAATCCTCGAACTATGGAAGGGATGGGGAAGATAGTGTGTCGAAAGGGATATCTGGGAGGTATTTGTGAGCTCGATGCCTTGACCAAAAATAGTAGCATCACTTGGGAACTTACTAGAAATGCAAATTTTGGAGTCTCACCTTGGACCAGGGGTGCCAAAACTTTTTTCAACGTTTTTTACCAAGGGCCATATTCGGTAAAATACCCTAACAGCCGGGCCACTCACTCGAGGTGAAGTACATATTGCCTCACCTGGTTTATTTAAGTAAACTAAATATATTTTTGGAATTTGCTGCGGGCCAATTAAAAATGGATTGCGGGCCGCAGTTGGCCCGTGGGCCGCAGTTTGGACACCCCTGCCTTAGACTGAAGCAGAAACTCTGGGGTGAGGCCAGCAAGCTGTGTTTTAACAAGCCTTCCAAGTGATTCTGTTGCTGGCTGAGGTTTGAGAACTGCTGGAGTGCAGTAAGGAGAGGAGATGAGAGGTTACAAAAATCTGACAACTAAGGAAATCATTGTCCCTATCACCTTCCCTTATATGAGGACAGAAGAGAAGTTGAGAAAATTATTTTGAGAAAACATTGTAAGACTGGAAATAGATTATAACTTTCAAAAATGGTAGGGCAAGTTAGGCAAGTTTCTACAGTACCTCTTTCTTAGCAGGATTCACACGCATAGTTCACAGGGCAGACCTACTTAATTGGATGCTACTAAGCCTAGACTTTTCTGCTCCCTGCTCCCAGGCCCCTAAGACAAATCAGTGCCCATGACTGCTGTCCAGTAAAACTGGGCTCATCTGGTTTTCTGTCCTTTGCCTATTAAGAAGTGCCTTCCAGCTACAGCATGGTGACTATAGTTAATAATACTGTATTTTGCCAAATACAATAACATTGTATTTGGATCATCAGCATTCTCACCACACACACACACACACACAAAAGGTAAAAAAAAAAAAAAAAAAAAAAAAAAGCAATGAAAATAGAAACAATCAAAAAAGAAGTACCTTCCCTAGTCTCATGAGTTATATACCAAGGCCTTTGCCCTTTTCTGGCTTAGTAAAATAAGTGATTGGTATTATAAGTCCAGTTGATTATTTCATCTAAAATATTTCCATTGCCTGAAATAAACCCAAAGCTAAACACTGTGACTCTCCCCTTCTTACTTTTAGGAATAGTGGTTAGTGGCTGGCATGATACTTAGGTACTTGAAAGACAAACATTTGAATATTTCTCCTTTTTATTTTTCATGGAGCAATGTTAATCTACGAAGAAATATGTAGGTCTTTGAATGTAAATATTTTCAAGTCATTTTCATAAGTTGGTGCAGCAAGTGAGATTCTCAAACGTTATCTCCTCCTCTTTCAGACTGTCACTGGGGTCCCTGCCTAACTGTTAATGTGGATCACTTTACTTCATAACACTTAACTTCCCTTTGGCAATCCAGTCTTGTTATCTTCCCTGCCTGATGGCTGACACACCATGTGACAAGCTCCTGTGGCAAATTTGCCCCGTAAATCATGGGAAGATATGAAACTTAATATCTGTTAAATTCTTTAGTTCAAGACATTCATTCTTACAACACAGTGTGTAGTGAATATACCCATACCCTTGTCTCTGAATATATTAGAAGCAGCTGTGTAAGATCCAGATCTCTGATGAACGCAAGCAATGAAACTCTAAATTGGAGTGTGCTGTATTAAGAGAAAACCCTTCTGAAAGAAAAGACATTGGCTTTGCTTCCTCATTTGCCCCCTCTAAGGACTGCAATATGTTATACTTCTCCTTTCTCTTTAAAAAGACAGAAACTTCTTATTCTTTAAGATTTTGATGAAAACAAAGCTTTGACTAAAGAATCAGTGAGATGCCCACTTTTTCTAATCTTCCATCCACAATTAAAGCCATACTCTATCCTAGAGAGGTGAAGTCACCTCAGGAAATTTAAATAAAAAATAAACAAACAAACAACATGCTATCAATGTGTGTAATTTAGGAAAATATATCTGCTGGCACGCACTAGTCACACCATAAGGCCTCTTTTATAGATATAAAAATTATGGGTCCACTTTCAAAATTTATCTTTCCATTAAACTGCTGACCTTTCACTACTGCCTCTTTTATGCACTAGAGAATCTTATTTTTCATATCATCTGGTGATCTTTACAATTGCCATTCCTACCTGCATGTGTTTTAATGTTTCTTCTATTCGATTGATAGACACAATAAATCATTTTAAATCTCATGTGATTTTCCCGAGAAGTTTATGTGCTCTGCCTATGTGGACAGCATCTCCTAGAACACACATCTACGTTTTGACTTCCCCGTAATTATTAGAATGATGGAGGCACATTTGAATCAGCGGGATCTCAGGTGTTTACCATTACTGGAATTGTGGTATGGGACAGTGAAAAGGAAGTTAGGGATTCACATAGTATTGTGGGTGAGAGGTAATGAGCAGACGCTTTGGGATGCAGATAGAATTGGGTTCAAGCCCCAACTCCATCCCTTCACTAGATGAGCCCCTTTAGCTCATATTGTGATCCAAGTTACAATTTTAGCATCTGTAAAATGAGCATCATAGTAATTATAATAACAGAGGCAGTGATTGACTGTTGTATGCCTTGTACCATGCTCAGCACTTTTCTTGCTTTACTTAAAATCCATGAAAAATCTTGTAAGATAGAATATTTCCTTCCTTAAAGGAAACTGAGGCGAAGAGTGGCCACACAATACTAATAAGTAGTCTATCCTGGTGTGCACTTGAAAGACAACCCCCATCCTGTTTCAGTAGCAGGGCATCGGGGGGTGTTGGGTTCAGATCGAATGAGACATTGAATGTGAAGGCACTTCCTAGACGACATGTACACTACTCTAGAAAGCTTGGGTGTTTTGCATATGGAGAATGCAATAAAAATACATATATACGCTAATTTTCTTTCAAGTATATTTTCTTTCAAGTATAATTTGCTTCCTTGAAAATTCTGTAAAAACCATAAAGTGGTACTCACTGGCATTAGGGTTAATCTTGGGCCAATTTGTAGAGTTTGCTTTGTGGACTACTCCTCATTGCCTAAAAGCACTATTTTCCTCTTTTAAAAGAGCCCAGATTTTTAAATTTTGTGAATGAATACAATTCCTCTCTCATTGTTCCTGATGTGAGGTAGGGGGCATAGGGTTGACAAATTTATAATTTTTAAATATTTAAGGATATTTAAATATTTAAATTATATTTAAAAGACTGTCACCAATTACCATCATAATTAGAGAAAAAGAAGGGATATTTTTGCCCCAGAAAAGGAATAATATAATCTTTGAACAAAGTGCAGTCTTTAAACTTGAACACACTCGGTGGCAGGAGAAACCCTTGATATTGTTTTTGATCTTTGCTTCCAGAGAGGGAAACCTCATTGAAATGTGCCTCCATCGTTCTGTAGATGTGTGTTTTAAATGATGCTGTCCATCATGAATCAACATGGGTCATCACACCAAATTTGAGAACTACTATTTCAAAGTTCGTGTGGGACCCTGAGAAATCATGGACTGAGCTGCAAACAGATCTGGGCAAGAATGTATGCCCTGCTTTTAGTAGGCGAGAACAGGGATCCAAACCATGAGCTCTGTAGTTAGGCTGTTTACCTTTAAATCCTGCTTCTGCTTGTAGTTATACTATCTTCCTTTAAGTCTCTAAGCCTCTCTATTTCCTAGAGGTAAAATGGGTATGATAATAATGCCTGTTATTATTATGAGAATGAAATAGCTAATTCAGCCAAGTGCTATCATAATAAGCCCTCTAAAAATGTTAGTTTCTAAGTTAACTTATGAACATATTATTATTAATTATAATTCTTATTATATTATTATTTCTTCTTATTATTAATTTATTTAGATTCTTTGATTTTCAGTTTTCCCATCTGTAAAATGGAGACAAAAATACCTAACTTGCAGGGTTGCTGTGGAACATAAATGAAATAACGCATGTTTGTACATAGATTGGCATATGTCAGAAACCCAATGAATAATAGTCATTATTGTTTTTGTGACATTTCCCATCCCCACTCCCCTAGTGCATTCACAGACTGCCCTTAGCTTCCCCAAACCCCTTATCGGTACTCTGCTTGGAACTCTTTTCCAGGCTCCAGCCAATCCCTCTATAGTGTGCCTAAAAACTTACCTGTCCTGATTATTTGTCTTGTAAGGTTTTGAATGCATTTGAAAGAAATTCCATCAACAAACTGCCTTGGGAAAGTTTTGAATGTTATTTAAACAAGCACACTGAGAAATCTTAAAAGCAAAACACATGCATGCTTACCACTAAAAAGCTTAAGAATATCTATTTTGGACTTCTGCTTAAAAGCATTGTGAAAAGGAAAGAAAAAAAAGATGAAGACTTTACAACAAAAAAATTCCAGCTTGGATACAATGAGTAATGTTAAGACCAGATAAGCTTGCTTTCTTTCTTGCCTAAGTCTATGTTTTCAGGTGTCCATCAGCCTGGACAACTCAGAGAGCCACTCAAGGTGCCACTTACCTCCACACCTAATGCCCACTAGTCACCATGGTGGTTATGTCTGGATCCTGACCCCTGTTTAAATTTAATATGGCGTGGAGTCTGGCTAGCTGGAAGATTCTGGACAGTGATGAAGCCAAAAGGAGAAATAAACTCAGCCTATATTGCAATAATCTTGGCTCCTTGATAGAGGATGTCCTATTTTATTTCTAATAGTCACCTCTAAATCCGAATGTAAAATTGTCTAATGCACGATGGATAAAGCTAAAATAGCCATTCCCTCTTATTCCCCCGAACATGTGATTGAGGGGAAAAGGGAACTACGTGACACTGAAGAAGTCATATCTTTTTTATTTCTTCATCTATATAATGAAGGAATTGGATTTGGACTGCTATGATCTGCTGTAATCATCCCTAAGAACCTGTGCACTAAGGAATGGAGACAGGTAAAAGGTTGTTTTAGAAGACATACAAGTGTCAGAGAGGAGAGGGAACCTGATAGGGAAGTGTTATGTTCTTTTGAAAATCCCTCAAATATGTAAGTATGTAAATCATGGACTAACATAAACTAACACAAGGACTTAAGAATGAAGGCTAAGAATGGGTAGGCATTTGTAAAACTGATGGTGAGAGATAACTTTTATCGACAGTACCTGGTGTATCAAAACTAGAGGTCTTATCCTGAATCATTTAGGTGGGAATTTATAATAAATATAAAGAAGAGCTCAAATGTGTTTTTCTTGTTATGCCCAAAGGTGGAACAGCTTGAAAATATTAATAACAAAAAAAGCGGTCTTAGAAAAATCCCTGACTGTTAAATCATTATAGAAGTATCAGAGAAAGTAGGCTCTATCTTATCTTTCGAGGTTCAATACACTATTGCCAGAGCCAGTGTGCTCTCCATTCTAATTTTCCTACGTTTGTTTGTAAACCGATTGTTCTTTGGCTTTCTGGAAGGGAAAAATTTAGGCAAGGTCTAAATGAATTCTATAATGCAATGTTTATGAAAGTTGGGACTTCTGCTAAATTGACTACATTGACTTAATGGTGACCTAAATTGAACAGAACGATGACTGCTCCTCTTCTATTAGAGACACTGATCAATCTTCAAAAGCCTTCAAGATGAATTTCTGTGTTAAAGATCAAGTGCCTTTTTTTCCATGTCCTAAGATAATATTTTGCATTACTGAGGGTAACATAAATATTATTCTGTAATTCTTGAGGTTGATAAAAGGCAAAAAAGATCCTGCACTATTTTTTTATTGAGTAATTAAAATATAGCATCATATCAAATTGACAGAAGAAATGTCAAGAGTAGATATTCTTTTCTAACTAGTTTGAAATAAAATAGTTTTTTCTCGTGCCATATATGCTCCTTTTTCTTCCATTCTTTTTCTCCATGAATTTGATTACACTTTCGTACAATTTTGGAGGATAAAATCTTCTCAATTTCTGGTGCATTCCTTTCCTTGCCTCTAAAATGATAACTGACTGCTGGAAAAATGACCTGATTTACAGGGAAATTGGGTAATCTAATGTAAAACAGTTAGGTTCTAGATCAGTATTCTGTGAAATGTCCCTGAAACACATGTTTTCCATTCTTTCTTTTATTATTCTTAAAATGAGCTGTAACTGTGGAGTAAAAGAAAAAAAAGAAGCTTTAGAATAAAACATATCACACAACAGAATGCATGAAAAAATTTAAAACAGCAAATAAAAGAACTAAAATTAATGTTAGAGAAGAAAATAACCACAGAAATGGTAAATACATTAAAAATGTATCAGAGGTGGTAAATACAAATCACTTGCAAAAGGCTGAGCAGTTTGAACGTGGAAGTACACGCAGACTTTCCTTTGGGTATCTGAACAGATCCCTCTCGTTGCACAAGTACACAGAGTCCGGCGTAGTCATCGCACAGGGAAATGAGACCATTTAGAACACATGGAAAAGAGTGGCCATGCTCCAAAATAGATCTTGGAAAGTTTATTATCTCCAAGTGAGTGAATAGGAAACTTGACCCTTTTTAGGCTAATTAAAATTCAATGTACTTGTACTGGCCAATTTTAGACCATGTTTTTTCCCCTGCACATCATTGAAACCATATATAGTATGGGTTTCTGATTAATTTTCATGTAAGTAATCAAAATATAGTTTTGAAATTCTCTTTAAAACCACATTTTGTAAAGAGTTGTGTTTTGCCTTTTTTTTTTTTTTTTGTAGAAACTGTACCTTTAAAATAATAAAACAGATTAAGTTTTTGTATTTGACTCTGCATTTTATGAATGAGGTGTCAACTGCTGGAGGACAATTTCCCCTTCTTATAAACCACAGGGCAGAGTGGAATACTATTAGCACCAGTACCTCCCACAGCAGCTGTAGAGATCAATATTTAGAACAAATAAGAAAAAGCATTAGTTAATTCCTTTAATTTTCTAAGAAAAAGAGAGAAATCCGTGGATCCACTGCTGTTGAAAGACCTGCAAAATCGCAAAACTGAAAGATATTTTACACCACAAGAACAAAACTTTGGCTGTTAAGCATTTAATATAAAATTACAATAGACATAAAATATAACGTAAATATACATTTCTCTTTTAGGGTTTACTTACTCTCTGGAACCAGGCTTCCTTGGTTTCATTTCAGCATCTGTCATGGATTAGCTGCGTGTTCTTCGGTAGGTTACTTACCTCTCTGTGCTTGTTTCCTCATTGTGTAAAGGAGATAAGAACAAGTACCTACCTGAGAGGGTTGCTGTGAAGATTAAATATGTTAAAATCTACAAAAGGCTTAGTACATTACGGGTTCATAGTAAGTGCTATGTAAGTGTTAGCTATTATCACTATCATCGTCATTGAACTATTTCAATAAATGTATTTTATATGTGAGTTTCCTTGAACGTTTTAAAAACATACTTTTCTTTAAAATTGGAAGTTGTACTTTGCTGGGAATCAGATAATGGATCAAAGTTGCACGTTTGGCTCTGTCTAGATTATGGAAATAATCTATATGGAAGTAAACAAGGTGCGGCTATAGAGATGAACAGGGCAATACGTATTTTAGAAAGTACAACTGACTCTGGCAGACCTCTTTGAGACAATGACATTTAAACTAAGGCCTGAAGTAGTAGAAGCAGGAAGATGTGTGAAAATTAGTAAAAGAGCGTCATAAATGGAGGGAAGAGCAGGAATAGCACAGGTGAAGAACAGGGTATGTTCCAGTGAACGGATCAAGATTGGTGTGGTGGAGTGAGTGGTCCAGGTAAGAGGAGGTTGGAGCAATAGGTTGTGACAGCCAGGTCACAGAGGAACTTGAGGCCAAAGTGAGGAGTGTCTGAGCATGGTCAGAGCCCTTAAAGGGTTGTGAAGCCTGGTCTGATTTGCATTTCAGGAGTTCCCTTTGGGTGCTCCCAGAGAATTGTAGGGGAGGGGTCCCAGGGCTAGTGAGAAGGTCAGATAGCAGGCTGTCGGAGTGGTCCTGACGAGAGATGACAGTGGTTGTCCATCTTACAGGTGGTGGATATGCAGCCCGGCAGACGTCTCACAGCTTTTTAATATGCTCACGTGGAGCATAAAGCTTAAAGTTTGGGAATAAAGATTGAAACCGATGTGATCAAAGAGCACACATCAGGAAATGCAAGTTCAAGAATTACCTCCTGAATCATTGATAATGCAAATAATTTTTCTCTGATGGGAATAAGGGTTCATTCCACTACTACATTATTTGCAGACAGTAGGGTTTTGGGGGATAGGGTAAAACAAAAAGGCAATTGATTTTGGTGGGCAAAGGGAGTGGAAGGGGAGATTATGCAAAGAGGCTCAAGCAACGAGGCTTTTCCTTAGGAAAGCAGGATTCTAGAATTAATGGGAATATTCTGAGTGACAGGTGCGTGGGAAGCTAAGTGAATCGACACCAGATACAGGCTCTGCCCCTGATGTAGTGTAGCCCAGGGCCACTCTTATTTATGTGTTTAACTCTCCTCATGGTCATCCATAAGGACATTCATGCAAATATGTCTCTGCAAATACTCATGACTCCTGGCAACTTTGCAGACTTCCTTAAGAGAGCACTGGACCTGGAGTCCGAAGGCTGAAATTCTCATGGCAGCACTGTCACCTGCTGGTGGAGAAATACATGATCTCTGCTTCGGTCTCCTCTTTAATGAAAGCATCTGGACTCAATCAATAACAAAGGGTTAAAATACCAGTTACCAAGAAAATGTATGGCATCACCTCAAATACTAGGGATGCCTCTTTAGCAAATTAAAATGCCTCTCCATGGGACTATAACTTCCAGTTTTGATATTTGCTGACCCAAGTTGTTACTTCACAAATTTGCCCAAGATTATTAAAATTTTAGTAGCTAAGGAGAAATTCAAGGTTCTCATGAACTTTCTATTCATTAAAATAATATATCTAATTTGCAAGCATACATATTTTTCTCATTGGAGGCCACACAATTATTTGTATTTTGAATGGGAAGAAAAGCAACTCAGTAAATTCTGGTTTTTCCTGAATTGGCCCTTGAGGAACAAGGATCGCTCTCCACGTTGCTGGGATTTTTGCCTTACACCATCTTGGCAGTCAATATGATGTTAGGAATAAAGAAGTGTTCTAATATTGTTCTGACCTAGCCGCCCGGGGAATGAAGTGCTAAAGCAATTTGCATGACTATGTTCTCTGTGCCGTGAACTTCTTTGAATCTTAGGCTAAAGAGATCCCATCTCAATGTCTATAAACACTGACATATTCTACAACACACCCTCACGCTTGCAAGAATTCTGTCTGTTAGACATAAGGTTAGAAACAAATAATTATGCCAAAGTTTGGGTTAATTAATGCATGAGCCAAGCCAATTTGAAATTTAAATTTGGCAGCAGTGCAATTTGCTTTTCTTTTTTCCCTTGTTGCCCGTGTTGACTTTGCGAACACCCCGCTAGGGAGGAAATTTCCTCAAACGGCAGAGCTTTCCTTGAAAAATTATTCTTATCAGAGAGATATTTTTTTTTCCCTAGTATAGTCCTGGGATAAATACTGTTACTTTTAGGTGCCAGGAAAGAATAAATATAGCTTTCGTATTAGACTGACACCGAATTCATATACGTTTACAATAAATTCATTTCACATCTACTTAATAGAAATAGATTTGGGTCAGACATGAAAGCCTAGAAGAACTCTATCACATTTCACATATTTTTATTGCCGTGCAGAGAATTCCTGCTTATGCACAGAGCTACCTAGAATGTCCACTTGACATATAGCATTAGCCTGGACTATTTCAGCCTTTTCCAAAAGGCTGGGCTTTCAATCTCCGTATAGCTACAGCTCCCATAGCCCCATTGAGCTGGAAAGCTGAGTTTAAAGCCTCCAGAAATAATAACTTGAAAGTCCATGGAGAGGGGCTGCTTATTCCATCTGTTATGAAAGGCTCTGATCATTCAGGACAATTAATATATACCAATTAAAATAAAAAGATCTCTAAGTCACCATCAAAACATCATTCGACTGCAGCAGTGGAATGAGTAGTCTTTTGGCATCAGGCAAACAGGTTTTCACTGTAATAAGAGTGTTGCTTCAGAGATACGTGAACCTTGGCAAATAATGTGAGATTTCTGGGTCTATGTTTCTTTACTTTTGGTATGTGCTTCATTACATCCAGTAGGATTGTCATGGGAAGTGATTGAGCATCGCTGTATCCAGCACACAGTAGGGGCTCAATGAATTGTAGCTGTTTTTGTTATTATTTTAATGATATTACTAAAGTCTAGGTCTTAACTTGCTGATGATTGGTAATTCAAACAATTTAGGATTAATAGCTTCCAGGGCTCTGGCTTATATTGGGAATATGAGGAGGAAAGTCCCGTTATTTCCCTGCCTATAATACCTATACATATGCCACCTAAGTACCATCAGACCAGTGCGAGAGGCAGGGATAAGGAGAGGTGTGTACTTACATGTTTTTCTTTTCTTTTTAATTTTCTGCCTTTGATAAATATATATATATATATGTAGTCTAAAGGTGAAATTCTCCTTTCTATACTATCAGCTGAAATAGGTAAACGTAACATCTCCCAAAATTTATATCTCTACTACAGAATTCTCTCTTGAGCCACAAATTTCTATATCTACTTCTACTGTACATCATCACATGAAGAACCCAAATGTATCACATTCCAAATTAAATTCTTTATCTTCCTTCCCTAAAATATTCCTTGTCTGGACTGTATGAATGACATCCATCTCTCCTGTTACCTGTGAAAGAAACCCGGGATTGGTCGTACAATTGGTCGCTCCCCTCTTTCATCTCACCTCCAATTTCTATTCACTAACTGTTACAAAAGCTACTCCTATACTCATCTCCCGTTTTCTTTCCTATGTCCAATAAGGTGACCCTAATTGTTTCTCCTGTGTTACTGCAGTAAGGCTCCCGGCTTCCCGTTAACTTGTATCCATCCTACTTTCAGTCTAATATTCCTGCTATTTTACCAGCAGAGTAATCTATGAGAATGGCAGGTCTGATTATGTCAGTCCCCTACTTTGACTCCTTCAAGGACCCCCATTGTCTTCATGTTAAAATGCAAACCCCTTTGTAATGGGTGCCCAGCAGACCTCGCCAGAGCCAACTAAAGTACCTGGCTTTCCCAAATCATCACGTTGTTTCAAGCATCCAGGGCTTTTTACAGCCTGGTGTCCTGCTTGTAACGCTCTTCATCTCTTCCCCTCCTTATCCGGTTCATTCTGTCTTGTCATTTCAATGCTCAGTCATGTCCCCTTTAGGGTCACCTCCCTCGGAAAGCTTCCCTAAAGCCCAGGTCAGTGCTGTTCCTCCCTGCTTCCAGAGCATTTACGGCATTTCTCTATTGCAGTACTTATAACACGGGTGCGTAATTGTCTATTGGTTTGTCGTGTCTCCTCCAGTTCTCATAAAGCGGGGAACTGTAATTTGTCACAATATCCCTTGACTAGGATATAATAGACATTTAGTAAATATTTATTGAGTTTTAAAATATGAGCAAAGCTATAAGAATGGAAATTTGTTGGATGTGTTACGGGTGAATGATTAGAACATTTTGAAGGATGGAGGAAGGTTACGATTTGAAATGCCGAATTCTGAACTACCAGACAAATAAAAGGCAGGGACTACGGTTGCAGGAGAAAAACCAACACTACAGCAAAACAGCTCTGCAACTGAACCATTAATGCAAAGCCCCCTCCCCTGCCACATACACCAATTTTGAGGCAAGGGCGCAAGGGTTGAAAGTGAAGGATGGACTCCAACCCTGGAATCGATTTTTGTGGCGTCACTACGGCTTTAGAACTGGAATTAGGGAGCTGTTGCCCTGTTCTATTTGACTTGGATAGGAAAGATACAATGGGATTATATCATAAAACATCTTAAATGTCAGGCTGAAGAGTGATTCTAAGTCTTAGGGTCCCTGGGCAATCACTGAATGATTATGCATAGCGGGTGACAAAACGGGAGCTTGGAAAACAAGTCTGACTGCGTTGTGTAACACTGAATGTAACACAGGGATACTGTGCCTGAATATTAGGAGAATACCTAAGTATTTTGTTAAAGGTAATAAAAGCTTAAACTGGAAGAAAATTGCAGCATCCATGGGAACAATTGGGAGTAGCCTTAAGACTTGATTTAGAGAGAAGAAAGACATACATACACTTGCAAATAGAAATTTTAATGGAAAAAAAAAGTGGTTAAATATTGATTACAAGAACCAAAAATATTTCACCGAGCCAGGTACTTTACTTCTTTGAACAATGGCTCCATAGGTTTAGAGTCTCTGTGTTATTATTTTACAGAGAACACCGATTCATATGCTATTTTTAATAAAGGGAGGCTTTTTATTTGAACAAAGCCAGGTTCTTATACCTTGGTATCACAGGTATGTATACTGGGTAGTGGCATGGAGCTGCCGGCACCGTGGGAGAAACATAGCCAGCTCCTATGAGATAGATTTTTGCCGAGCCAGTCCGATATTAGAGACCTTTAACTGTACTCCTTGATTTACTCTTCATACCCTAAAATTCTTTTCTTTTTTAAACTATGTTCCAATCAGACAACACTCTTTCCAAAAAACAATTCAAGGAAACTGCACTTAGAAGTATTAAGGAATAGATTCCGATAACATTTTTTTTTTAACCAATTCTCTCCCCCTAAATTCTTCCCCTTGAAAATAAAAATGTAAAGACCTGAAACCTTTCCATATTACCCGTTTTCTAAACTCATAAAGTGAAGCCAGAAACATGTGAATATTATTTTCTGTGTTTTGATAGTAGAAATGAAGACAAGTTAACACCGTTGTCACAACACAAATTATTATTAATTGGTTTTATAATCCTCATTATATGGACCTCTGGAAGTTCATATCAACATTGAAAAGGACACACTTGACACACAAAATAATGCTTTTAATTATAACTAAAATGGAAAGAAATCTCATACCTGAGTGGAATGATTATATATTGGTCATTCTCTGTTAGACACAAAATCCTTGACAATAGGGACATGTATTATTTTTTGATATAACATCAGGCTTAATGCAATTCTTAGCATATAATAATCAAAAATATTTTTGAATAAATGACATTAAAAAATATAACACTTACATAGGACCTACTATGCACCAGGTGCATACCAAAAGAGATTTGCAAATATTAACTCATTTAATTTTCATTAGAAAAACCTCATTTTGCAAAGGAAATTAAGGCATGGAGAAGTTAGATTATTTGCCCCAAATCACGTAGCTTCTTAGAAAGTGATGGAGCCGGGCATAAAACTCAAGCGGAGCCATGCCAGAATCTGTGCTCTTAAAAAAATGCTGTGTTTAAATTTAAATATATACATACACACATACAGTATTGAACTTAGAATTAGAAGACCTGGGTTCAAATACATATTAAATTTTACTTGGTTTGTGGCTTTGAGCAAGTTCATCAACCTAATGGGTCCTTAATTTCCTCATGCGTAATTCAGAATAATAGATGGTACATCACAAAACTACTGTAAGGTTTAAATAAATAATTTCTGTGAAAATTCTAGAACATAGCTGGCACCCGGGATATATTAGTTGGTGTGCCTAGGAGAATGGTACTATTTTTCTCCTTTTCCCCTTTTAAAAGGGTACATATTTGTACATTACACATCATGCAGGTCTTAGAAAAATGAGATCAAATTCTGTGTTTCATAAAGCATTATTTCCAACATCTCCTAAAGGTAGACTTAATTTACTAAAGCATTTTCTAGATAGTCAAGTAAATTTCAAACTCAATAGCTTGTTTTCTGGGGGGAAAACATTTTTTCCCCTGGAAGGTGGTATGATTTAAACATCTAACATCAAAGAAAAAAAGTCTCTTTCTTCTAATTTGGAAATCAAGTTATATATATATAGAGAAAAAAAGATTAGACTGACAATAGAACATATGGCACTTATTTTCACGATGACCCTCCGACACTAACAGGCTGTACCAAATCTGACGGGAAGCATCTCAATCAATGATTCCCAATCATGGCTGCACATTATAATCATGTTAAAAAATATATCAAAATGCAGACCCCTTCCTCGATGTTCTGGATTATTGGTTTGGGGTAGGGTCTGTGCATCTATATTTGTTGAAAGTTCTCCCATTAATTCTAATTTGAAGCCCGGATGGAGAACACTGGTTTAGGTTATCACTGAAAATATCACCGGTCTTCTATTTCCATTTTATTTTTACTCTGATAAAAACCAACAATAGATAATATCCTCATTCATGTTAACACTGAAAGAGTCTGAGAAGTTCACCAAGAACAGAGTTGCCATGGCACACCTGTGCTTACATTTAGCTCCATTTCTTTAAGTGATTGAGGCAAATTCTATCTTTACCTATCCATCATCATTCATTATCTGGAGTCCCCAAAACACAAAAAAATGGGAAACAAAGCCATATTTATATCAGCTAAGTTTATTCAATTCCAAGCATCATAAAACAATACAATTCTAAGGTTATTTAGGTGTTCTTGTGCATAAGTTATCATAAGGGTTTTATGTTTACTTTGCTCGGTGTGTTGGTGTGGGTAATCTTAGAACATTTTACAATATGACTGAATATTATTCTTATGGCCAAAGTTCCTAAAATTAACTGTAGATTAGAGAGACATAGAACCAAACCAAATCCTGGCCAATGGATATTTTCAGCTATATTAAAATATTGAGTAGAAATAAGTGCCCACAGAGAACACTGACTTAAACTGCAAAGATGCTTTGCAAATCTAATCACCTTAGTTCCTCTCGTAATGCTAGTGAAGAAAACCAGCAATTTCAACTTTTTAAAGGCTAAGTTCTTTAACCAAATGCGTAATAGGCTAGCAACATGCTATTACAAGTTTTATTTTATAAATCCCACAACACTAAAAGCATTCATTCCGGCATTGTCTTTCATGGTAAGCCAAAGTGGTCCAAATGTATGAAATATTTGCTTTCCATTATCACTTAAGACACACTCAAACTTGGACACTCTGCTATTTAAAGATTAGTTTCAGGAACGACTTGGTTACACTTTGGTTTATTTTGAACATTTTACTTTCAATAACTCAATAATTTCAACAAATAGCCTTGAACAGATGACTTGGTTTGGTTTAATTACAGTCAATATAGCATGAGGGTCTCCTGAAGATCGGTAAATGGAACCCGTCTTCTAGTCGTGCATATACCATGTAATATTAGGTTAAAGCTTTCAGATAGAACTTTTCTTGCATAGATTTGCAAAATAAAGCCTGAATGATGGGCTAAAAATCTAACTGGATTGTTGATTTCTGACTTTGATTGGATTTTCTTGGACAGGAAGGAAAATAAATGTTTTGAGAAGAATTCATTTGTTAGAGCTTTTCTTGATGTCTTTCACCCAGGCTTGGAAAGAGCATCATGAAAAAAGAGTACCCTTTTGGAAACTACGCACACAACATATTTTTCCTAATAGGTGTGAAGAATGGCTGCTATGCATAAATGATTGTTGGAAAATAATTCTCTGTAAAACATGACTTAACAAGCAAGTCCATTCACCACTGTACTCATCCCAATATCCAGAACAACCATGACACATCACGTAGATGCCGACATTACCTGTTTGTTAGTTAATAAACACCTTTCGGAAAAAATCCACCACTGTCATCCCGGTAATTTTCATACCCGATAAGTTGGAGAATACAACTTTTAAGGGAAAAATTGACATTAACAGCATAGTAAAAGTCACAAAAAATCAGAGAACTCTTCAATATGAAACCTTAAGTTGTAGCACCTTTCCAGGACTACCTACCATCTTTTCTTCAACCAAGAGTAAAGTGAAGCAGCTGAGACTGACCCAACAACAGAACTTCCAACACCACAATCAAACTGCAGTTTGCAATAATAATAATCATCATCATCATAATCATAAAAATCAAGGTACCTCGGGCACTGCCACTGTTAACCATTTCTGGGATCATCCCAAAGCTTTAAGTCCCTCTCTCCCCCAGACCCCCCTTACCTAGCACAATTTCGGCTGGACACTTCCTCATGTTGGAAGAGAAGGAAATTCGCAGTTGGTGACTCCAGAGACTCGGAAACTCACGCTTCAGCCCCTGTCTGCTGAGCAGGAGATGTCAGCTGCAGGGTGAGGTGCAGACCTCTCCAACCCAGGAAGGTCCTCCGGCCGCGCCGCGCAGCCCACCCAGCCTCTGGGGGGCTGGCTGGCCTAGTTGGACATGAGAGCAAACGGCGTTAATCTTGAGCCCTCCCTCTCCTGCCCCACTCCCGATTTCCTGACACTTTAATTCTGTCTTAAGTGATGGTTTAAACCCAGCCTCAGCTTGTATTACAGGCTAAAAGGCAACTGCTTTTCCCCTATGCTTTCTTTCCATCTCCCCAAAGTCCAGGAGGCTCACCTACCCGGCGCCTTCCTTCCCTCGCCCAGCTGTGAGCTGTGCGCAAACTTCTCCCGACTTAAGAGTCTTAGTCGTCCCCCGCGCTCCCTCTCCACCCCGCCTGCTTCCCCCCACTGGCCCCCCCGGCTGCAGAGGAGGTGGCTGCGGAATTGATGAGCACCGGCCCCCCCGCCCTGGTCGCTTCCGCCCCCATCAGCCCTTTCCTGTCCCTGAAGAGGGAGGGGCGAGCAGGAGAGCTCCGAGCGCCTCCCCGCCACCCCCTCTTGCCCCGGCCCGCGAGTGGGGCTGCACCGGCCGCGGTTGCCTTACCCCAGTCCGGGCTGGGGCTCACCCCACGAGTCCCGGAGACTAAAATGCGGCGTAAACACAGGAAGCAGGAGAGGGACCCCAGTTAGACCTTGGGTAGAGAGGGGTGGTGGGGGGGGCATAGTCTGTAGCCCATCTCCGGAGACAGCTTTCTGTGAGCCCAGTCCCCTCCCTGGGGGAAGCAAATTCAGGAGGGAGGTGAATTTCCAAAAGAACCTACCCCGGGAGACTGTGCCACCTGGGCTCCTTCAGCCACTGCTAGGGGGGTAGCACCACCTGAGAGCCTGTGGAGAGGGTCGGTAGTGGGCGAGGTAGTGAAAGTGGAAAGGCGATGGGTGGGAAAACGGTTGGCTAAGAGCTGGGGTGCTGAGAGGAAGCAAGAAAAGAAGCCAGGAGGCAGGAGGTAAGAAGAAGGGTCATGGGGGTCCGGCAAGCCCTGGGAGAGCGTCCGGAGTGGGGCAAGCTGTCCGGAGCTGGGGGTGCAAGCTGGATTTGGGAGAACTGCGCCCTCCACGTAGGGGGCTGGTGGTGGGCACAGTAGCCTAGAGTGAATGAGCGCAGTGAGGACAGAGTGGAAAGAAGGAGGTCTGGAGCGGCAGACGTGGGGACTGCGACACCTCCCTTTTTCCCCCTAAAGCCCTTGATGCCAGGCGGATCCCGGGACAATCAGAGTCCCGACAGGGTGCATCCCGGGCTGGCGGTAGCACACAGGGAAGCGGGCAAGTTGGTTGCAAGGACGCACAGCCCTTAACATCCTTTAACTCACAGCTGGGTAGAGCAAGGCAGCAGCGGACACTTTTTTCCTAACTCTGTGGGGCGTTGAGCTGTAAGAATGCAGCATCCCGTGCGTCTCGGGACTGCAAGGTGGCCATGCATCGTTCAGGTTAACAACACTGTGTGCTCAGCCAAAGGAATAATGGTAACAACAAAATAGGACAAGAGGAAAGCCAGACGGTACACTTTCCCGGGCTGCCCAACTTTCTCCTAAGCACCCAGGAGACAGGTGCCCTGTGAATGGGTCTGCAACCTGCACCCGTGGGTTCTCCGATTCCTTCCCTGGAGAGAGAAATTACTATAGGCAAAAGGTGCATGTGTGTCTGCCCTAAGGGGAGCTCCCACTTCCCACCCTAGGGGGACTTCAGGGACCCCTAATTCGTGTGATTGGGGGCTTTCAGGGGGCCCAATAGAGGAGATTCTAGGGTCAGAGCAGCGTGCCCACCAGACCTTCCAGGGGTTTTGTTTTTCCAGGCTCTCCCTCCCCTCCATAGCCCCCCCCACTTCCCTGCCACCTCCAGTCTGGTGACCTCGAGGGCTGTGTGTGACTCACCATGCATTCAAACCCCACAGCACCGCCCCACTGCAGGGGAATATTCTAGAGTCCCTTTATTTAGGGGATCTAAGTGGGAATGATGTTGTTAGCCGTAAAAAATGTGACTAGGAAAGGAAGCTGGGCAATGGGGAGAGGAATTTTATAAAGGAACACACACACACACACACACAACACCTGTACAAGTAACCTTCTGAATTCAGGCTCAGACACGAATATTCACCACGCTTTGACATCTGTCCTGAGTTCAATGGTAGCTCCCTGCTTCCCAGCTGCTGCTAACCAGCTAACACCTGACCATGTCCTCTTTGATGAATTATCGTTCAGAACATTAATTACCCCTTCTCTGTGCAAAAAAAGCAGAGAATTACTCAAATTGTTTGAGTATCTCCTATCGTCAACTGCTGGGGGCTAACACTGAAAATTTCCCTGTTGTCGCCCAAGTCATGGAAATAACATTGAATCGGGGCAATTTTTGCCAAGGGGAGGGTGCTGCTGTCTTCTGCACTGTGTGACACAGCAAGCACAGGGAGATTTTTCTGTTGGAGTTTAATCCTAGGGCATCCTATATCCCTGACTGACAACCAGTAATCTGAGAGCTGGACAGGCTTGGTTCTGTAAAGCTACTAAAGGGGTGTAGGACACAGCCCTTAACCTTAACTTAGATAGTCTCAAAATTAGTGAGAAAAATGGCATGGGTGTGGTATAAGTAGAAGAGACTCAGACTGATTAAAGTGCTAATTGGGTTAAGAGACATTCTTGGAGTGGAAAAGGAGAGTTCTCTGTAGGCAGAAGATTTCAAGGAAGGTGACACAGTAGGAGTAGGATGAAGGACAAGGCTCTCTGGTCCTCGCAAGAGGATAAAATTAACTTTGTCAGCAACAGACGTTTTTTGAACACCAAAGGGGTTTGCACCTGTTAGAAGCACTTGGAGTTTACAGAAATTTAACTCTATTGCTGTCTTGACACTATTGAAGTATTTTCTCTGTAGATACTGTGTTGTTGATTTGGGAGGGTGGGTATTAAACTAAGGATGGTCTGGTAAGAGGAATTAGCAAGTGTTTTTGGAAACGCTTTAAAACCAGGCTTTGGTTCTGAAATCAACTTAGTGTGCACAAACTACTTTTTAAAAACGAAGTGGAGTAGAATAGAAAATAGTCAAGTTCATCGTCAGTGACAAGTGAGCAGGGTTTCTGGAAGCTTGTGTCTCTTCTATCTACATAGGTGCGTATTGAGATGCAAAGTAATGTGTATATTTTTCTCTGACTCAAATATCTTAAGATACTTGGTTATAATAAGCCACTCTTCAAATAGAATACCTTGTATTTGCAAATAAATCTTTTAGTGAAATTAGTTCAGTGAAGGAGCACTCAGAAAATCATCTTAAAATGTGGCAATCACACATTTCTGGTATTTTCACTGATTACTTATGATTAAAATTCTCTATCTTTATGAGACTTTGCCGTTTTCCTTCTGCCTGTCTTCTTTTAAAAAAAAAAATTCCCCTTTGGGCAGATAATAAATTAGAGTGAATAATTTTGTTGTAGATCTTGTCTTCCACGTCTGGGTGCTGAAGTATAGCCTTTTGATGTAAACTCCACTGTAGTCCTCCGACCCTCCATTCTCACTGCTGAGGAAGTTTTGCCACTAACTATCGGCAGGTTGAGTGACCTCTCAGCTGTGTCTCTCTAGAGCAAGGCTTATGCATCGGCAAAACCAGGATTTGGACCATATCACTTTAATTCCATTTATGGTTCTAAAACCCAGAGACTTTTCCATAAAAATCATACAATTTTTGAATTACAGTGAGTGGAAGAAAAATTGCCTTTTATTAGAAATTCACTCTACTAAAACTTGGTATAAATGTAAGGAAAGTCACATTTTGGAGGAACTAAAAAAAAGTCATTTTGTTTTATTTGAAAAAAAATCATTTATCAGGTTAAACGGATTAGTTTGCTTTCCTTTGAAAAGACATTTAGAGAAAAATTTCTCAGCCTCTCTCAGGAACCCAGTTCCTAGCTTTAGTTTACTCCCCAATCGGCAAGTTTTTCTTTATATTGAAATCCAGTCCAATCCCTCATATGTATGTATTGGCAATATAATGCATATTTAATATTACCTTATGTCAAAACACACTGGGCTAGCCACCCATGGGGACCCAAAAAATATAATATGAAGCCCCTACTCTCAAGAAGCCCACAGTCTATTTGAGGACGTTTGTTTCTTCTTCTTGTAGCCTCCTTCCAAATAGACAACAGCTGGTAATTATCCTTAATATAATTACCCTTCACAGATTTACAGACCTCATCATGACAGACAGAATAATAATTTGCCTTGGTGAAAAATAAATATTTTCATCTTGAAATGATTTGAACTTCCACCTGATAGATCAAGCTTTCTCCTGCTTTGATTATTGGCCTTTTTTTCTTTTCTTTTTCTTTCTTTCTTTTCTTTTCTTTCTTTTTTTTTTTTACATAAATAGGAGCTGATGCTTTTCTAAGTGTCTCTTTGTCTTTTTTCTCTTCATCTTTCTAAGGGTAAAACACAGTTGTGTTTCTCTGCAGCATGTGTCTCCTGGCAGGGAAAAAATAAATTCCACTTAAACTAGGAAGTGTCTTTTCAGGTTGTACTTCTATAAACTTCACTTGGGTTAACTGTTAACTTTATAAATAAATAACTCAGGGTACGAGGGGACGGTGGGAGCATCCATCATTAACTCGCAGTGGAAACTAATTGTTCCATCGCTGATAAATCTGGGAAATATCCAGGTATTTCCTAGCTTCTAAAGAGAATTCTAGAGGGAAATCCAGAAGCCAGGAGAAAAAAACTGCAGAAGCAAATTGATGTATGCATCCATTTATGAAGTTGTTTAATAAATAAAGACCGGTTGAGTTTAAAAAGTTTACATTCTAGTGGGAGGATGGAGATAGATAATAAAATAAGAAATAAGTTGTTAATTTCAGATACTGGCAGTAGTATGAAGACCATGTACAGAGGGCTGAGAGTCAGGCATGGGTCGTGCTGCCTTAGGATGCTTAGGGGAATCTCTCCTTGAGCTGAGATGTGAATGAGAAGGAGCCAGCCAGTTGGAGCTCCCTAGTGAAAAATCTTACACAGTGCCACTTCACCCCTCGTGAAGCGAAAATGAATACCACTTGGGTCAGAAATCTACTTTTTTTTTTTTTTTGTATGAATGTGTGTGAGCATTTCTTTGTGAAAGGCTTTCTGTAATTTACTCATATTTGGTCTGTGCTCAGGAATCCGGGAGACAGGAGGTATCTATCTGGCTTGCAATACGGGATAGGCAGTGGTACTTTTCAGTACTTTGGAGGCTGGTCCATATGAAGTTAAATTAGGAGAGAACTCTCACATAGCATTAGCCTTTCAGCGTGGGTCATCTCACGATGTGTTGGCTGAGTGCTAAAATGCAAGATAATATACAACTTCCCTCAGTACTAATGCAAAACTTGTCTTTAATGTTTATGATTCTTAGTTTTCCATTTTCTGATTAAAAATCAATAGCTTTATTGATTTTGCTTTATGGAACAACTGCTACCCACTATAACCTAGGCATTATATTAAGCACTTTAATGTATTACCTCATTTTAACTCTATGAAGTAGGTACAATTATTATTCCTGTTTTACAGATGTACAGACTGATGCTTTATGAGTTAAATGATTTGACAAAGGAGTTCAGATTCTAAAACAGGCAGATTCTAATATATATATATATATATATATTAGATATAAACTATATCTAATATATATAATATATAAACATTTATTAATACATATATTATAATATATACTAATTATATATATATATATACAGTAATATATATTTAACTGGCCTTGTTCAGTAATTATGCCCCACATATATATATATATATATATATATATATTTATAGATTATAATTAGTGAAGCATAAGATTATTTTAATTGGCAATTCTATACAGATTGACATATTTTTAAATGACAGCCTCCCAAAAAACTCTTTCAAAAAACAATTTCTGTTTCAACTAACCAAAAACTGAACACCTAGCCATCTGAATTACAGTGGATTTTTGCCTCCCGGGCACAGTACAGTCTAATGGAGGAGTCAAACCATTTAAACAATTAATAATAATTCAAAGATCTGCAACAGAAGTGTGTTCTCGTGCCCTGGGAGCTCAGAAGAGAGGGGATTAATTCTGCCTGGGAAGAGATTTGTTTTTACTAGTTATCGTCTCTCTGAAATCTGATACTCTGGCACTAACAGACTCTGGTGTGGGTGGGCAAGTGTTAGAAACAACAGAGCTTTACATGCCCTAGAAATAGAATTACCCCTTTTTAGTACAAAATGAGAGGTGACATTTTACGTTTCATGGTAAATATACATGAATGAAATCACGTAACAGTAGAATAGATTGTCCACACAGCTTTTCTTTAGATATTGTGTTTAAACATTTATAACATTGTTTCCAGTTCAGAGTTAAAGCAAAAATGTCATTTTGATAATAATTTACATGGCTAGGGCATTTAAAGTGTAGAAAAGAAAATGGAATCAGTATAAAATACTAAGAAAATATATTTTTAAGGTAAAATAAAAATAGGAAGAGAAACAATTGACCCAGATCCTAAAATTGAGGCCTTATATGTATGAAAATATTCTTATAGAATTTGGAGTCAACGGGCCCCGATCTTGCCTGGCAGGAGGAGACAGAAGGAGAGAACAGAGACCCCAGTTTGTAAGGGGTGTGAAATCAGACGGACTGCTGTACTTCAGGTAGGCTTCTTTAATTTCTTAAAAATGCTATGATTCTAAATGACAGAAGAATAGGCCCACGGTGGGCATCTATAAATACATCGGAAATTAATTTTAATTGCATATGTTCCTCAAGGAGGAAGACGGGATGAGGGTGCACACGTGTTTCAAAGGTGGATACTGAAAAGAGGGAGGAGTTTTTCTACATAAAGGGAAAGATCATGAGTAGGAACAAGGATTAAAAGAGAGGACGGAACTATGAGAAATCGGTATTTCATCCCTGGGGTGATTCTTAAACTACCCTTGTTACCATGGTCCTCAGATATTGACTACAGAGTACTATATTGATTACAGATTTATATATATATATATATATATATATATATATATATATATATATATATATGGGGGTGGTGGTGGTGAAAAACGTGTCTTCAGAACTCATTAACAGCCTCTGCCACTTAGTGTCAGCTTTTACCAGCTTTCCCTTCTCTACTTCAAAGGGGGGCAGCACTTTCCTGTATCCTCTTTATTCCTGTTCTATGTTTTCCCTGTTATTGTTTCTTTCAAATATCTGTTCCTATTTTACCTTGTTGTTTAACCCTTTCCTAATATTCTTTTCCCATAGACTCAAAATTTCTTCTCCTACGATTGCAGCCTGCTTTCCCCTTTCTCAGAAAGAATACCTGTTTTCATTTTCATTGCTAAATGATGAGCCAGCTAGATTCTCAGCTTTCTGAAAACAGTTTTATACTATTATTTAAAAGGAAATGTTATGTTTGTTATGTGTCTGAGTCGAGCTCTTCAAAAAATACGGACAAACAAAAATCATCCACTGTTATATGCAGAATGATAGATTTAAGGGATTTAGAGCAGTGCTTCTTAAATTTTGAGGTGCCTCAGATCACCTGCATTTCTTGTTATAATGCAGATTCTGATTTATCAAATCAGGGGTGAGGCCTGAGACTCTGCATTTCTCACAAGTTCCTAGGTCCACGATGCTGGATTATGGCTCATACTTCAAGGCTTTAGAATCATTCCCCTCAAATATTCACTTCATCTTATAAACATTATTCTTTTAAAATTGTAGAAATATTCTTTGTTTATTAAATACATTACTGCATGACCATGGAAAATAGGACTAATTCTGGTCTTTTTAATCTCAAAAATATCTTAGCCGTTATCTGTAGTAGAACTATTGAGGACAATTGTCCTGGGAGGGGAACATTGTTGATGAGTACGTGCCTTTCGTGCAGGGGGAAGTTGGGAAATAAATTTATTCCTGGATTTTTATAGACATCAGGTATTTTTCCTGGAAGGATACTTGGTTAAAAGAAACTAATCTTCCTTAGAAGCAGAAGGGAGTGTCAGTGATGGAGGTACTTGTTATTAGTGATGGTATTGGTGGTGACCATAGTGATGGTGGTGATGGTGGTTGTGGTGCTGGTGGTGATGGTCGTCCTATGGTGGGGGTGGAGATGATTGTGGTGATGGAGAGGGTTGTGGTGGTGGGACTAGTGGTGTGATTGTTGTGCTGATGTTGCTGGTGGTGGTGGTGGTGGTGGTGGTGACGGTGGTGATAGTGTTGGTATTTGTAGTTGGCTTTGGTGGTGGTGATAGTCATGATAGTGATACTAGTATTGTAAGAGGTGGGTGTGGGAGTCATAATGGTGACAGTGGTTGTGATAGTGGTTGTGATGATGGCGGTGGTGGTCAACATGTGGGTAGAAGTAGCAGTGACTGGCTTTATTTAGTTTGTACTAAGTAATGGAGCAACAAAGATTGGTTTTCAATCCTGGTTCAAGCCATTTAACATCTCTGTGTGCTTTGGCAAATACTTAATGTCTCTGAATCTGTTTTCTCATTTGAAAAATGGTGACAATAAAATGCTTTGCTATGAGTATTAAAATATACGTATTTGAAATACTTAGTTGTGGGATTAATTGAAATAAAGTAGGTGACGTCCTTAGCAAAGTGTAAGGCATATAGCCCCTATTCAACAAATGTGTTGAATATTTATTATTCAACACATTGAATAATAAATTATTGGTAAAATTGCCTGACTCCACATTCATCTTAACTTACAAGGGTCCACTGGGTTGAATTCAGACTTACTTATTTAGTTCACTTTTTTTTTTTTCTGTCTCTTTCTTTCCTGGACACATCCTCATTTGCTCAGAATGAGATGTCATAGATTTGACATCAAACTTTGGATGATAATTGAATAAAGGCAGTTCAATCATTTCGTATTTAAAAATTCCTTTCTATATTTTCAGCTTTTTAGAAATTGACACATCTGAATATAACAATATGTCTTTCTATCCAGAAACTTCAACAATCCCGTAAACTGAGAGGTCAGAGCCAGTGGCCTCATAAATGGATGTGTATTATTTTCCATACAATTTTATATTCTAGCCCAGGATCCTCCTTCAGTATCATCTCCCCCTGTCCACCACATGAAGTGAGTGCTCAGAAACCTTGAACAATTTTAATATTGGCTTTAGACATACAAAATTCCGTTCTTGAAAACTTAAGTGACTGGAAAAAATCCCAACTTCCTAGCCAGGTTTTCAAGATCTTCCCGACTTGTATCCTAACTACCTTTGTAGCCAATTATTGTCCAGTTCTCACCTTATTCTGACATATTTTGGTCAAACTAGGCTATTCATCTATTAGTAGTAATAGCTTCAATTTATTAGGTTCCCACCACATGCCAGACGCTGTTCAGTATTTTACATGATTATCTTATTTGATCTTTACTTCAATCTTAAAAGGAATGTGTTATTATCTTTAATTTATAGATAATTAAAGCTCAAGTAATTTTATCACTGTCACGAAATGAATCAATATTCCAACTCTTGTAATTTTACTCTAAGACCTGCTCTTTCCAGGATCATGTGTGGCCTCCGTAAAGCTCTCTTGCTTACTTACTTCTCTGCTTTTGCTCTTGGTGAGTTTCCATTCTGGAAAGTACTCCTTTAAAAAGTTATTTCTTATAAAATCCTAAAAACCATCCAAAATTTCACTCAAATGGTACGGGGTGGGGAATGCTTGGATTTGATTCCTAGTTGTGTGACTTTAGGAAATTTACTTTATCTCTCTGTACTTCAGTTCCTCAGTTGAAATATGGGGATGATAATAATTGTATTTGTATCCTAAGGTTTAACAGACACACACACACACACACACACACACACACACACACAATCTTTATCTGATCTGTAGCTATGAAGAAGTTAGATCAGTTCTTGCACAAAATACGGTATCAGTTTTTGTTATAAAAGCAGAAGTTATCTTAGAAATCATTGGGAAATTCGTCCTAATTGGAAAAATGATGAATCTGAAACTCAGAGAAGGTTCGTAACCCTGTCCTATGTCACACGGTTGCTGGTACAGCCAACTCTAGAATTCAGGATTTTCACTTCTTTTACCAAAATAATTCTTCCATCTTTACATTGGAATACTATGCCCTGTAAAACCTTTCTTAATTTGCCTCTGACTTCATTGTACTTTGTTCCTCTCTTATGAAGAACGTTGCATTGTAACATTTTGGTATATGTCTTCTCCCTCCAACTCAATTGTGATGTCCTTGGGTGCAGGGAGGCTTTCCCATTCTTCTTAGTTTCTCACAGCTCACAGTGGGCACTCACATAGCATTTCACTCATTGATTGAACATCTGCTATTACAATGAAAGGAAATGATTATTCATCTGCTAGTAATGGAAATCCAGGTGCCGTCACATCAATTTTTAGTCCTCCCAGCTGCTCAGAGGGATGGGTACAGTTTCACAGAGGATGAAACTGAGGTTCAAAGGCTCAGAGAAGAGACTAGAAGGTTAATTGCAGAGGTGTTTCAAAACCAACCGAAATGAAATTGAACACTGTACCATTTGCATGTTGGAGTAGCTGACTTTTTGTTGTCTTCCTTTAATGCAGACAAATGAGAACTGTTGGTCTATTGTTTGCTAGTAATTTCTGTGCCATGTTGATTTTCCTTATATTTTTTCATTCTATGTGTTTTCTTTATTGAATTGAGTTTTTTCTGGACTTGAATTATAAATGTTTTCTGTTTTCAAAAGTAATAAATGTTTGTTGTAGAATATTTAGAAAATGAAAGGGAAGAAATAAATCACCTGTAACTTCACCAAAGATAAGCTACATTAACATTCTGGTTCTTTTCTCCCCAGTTTTGCCATGCTAAAAATATTAATTGTATCTTCTTATCTTTCTCTTATTTTAAATTACATTTCAAATGAGATTGTAATTTTCTTTGCAACTTACCTCCTCCAGTCATCATCTAGGATATGATGAGAAAAAGTGCTTTACATGAAAACAGATGTGAATTGAATCACTCCAAATCCTTGCTATATCTAGGGGGACAAATGATAAGAAGTTCAAAGGATAGATTACATGGTTTTGCATCAGGGTAACCTTTTCAGGTTTTACCCAGTCTGGAATCTGTTTTCTTCCAGTTGCAACTATGGCAGCTCAAATAACAACCATTTTAGGGATGTCTGTGTAGAAACAACTCTTGGCAGGACAGCTCACGAGAGTCATTATCCAGGGTAATACGTCAGAGGCACAGATATTTAGATCAAAGAACACTGAAATTTTTAGCATTTGCAGGAATCTGTTGTAGGTATTAGTATAAATCAGAATTAGGGAAATAAAAGAGTTAAAGTCTCTGTATAGAATTTTCCATCGATGCTTTGAACAGTTGGAGAGAGACGATTGGTACTTCTTTACATTTTGTAAGTAAATACAATCAATCCTCCAGAAGGTTCCATGATAAAGAGAAGTGAACAATGCAGAATCTGGATGAGGAGGGAGGATACTCTGTCAGACAGCAATATCGATGCTGAGAGAACCTGATGGTTTTGCCTATTGCTTACTGAGTAGGCCTGAAAGTTATATCAGTTGGAATTAGGTATGGCTGCAAGAACCCCAAATAACCATGGGTTGATAATATGAAAACTCATTTCTCTCATTTAAAAAGCTTATTGAGATGGGAATCCGAGGGATAACATGGCTAACAGAATCTATTTCTAACAAGTCACCAAAGACCTGTGCTCCTTCCAGCTTGTCGCTCTCCCATTTCTAGGGTGAGGTTTATATCCCCATGAGCTAAGCCAGAGTGCCAATGACTGTGACCACATTTCAAGCAGCAGAATGCAGAGCAAAGGAAAAAGTATCAAAGGGTATCTGCCAGCTTTCTTTTAAGGAGTTCACAGAAGCTGTCATGTGACTCTAGTACTTATAGCTTATTGGCACAATTTAGTCACATGGCCACAAACTACAAAGCAGTATGGGAAAATCAATGTTTATTCCAGACTACCATGTACTAAAAATTATATCATTATAAAAGAAGGGGAGAACAGATAATGGGGACAATTTTTTATCTTTCTAGAGAAGTTATTATAAGAACCACAGTGAATATTTATTTATAGCTTATTCTTTATATAATTGTGTTGCAGGTAGCTCTTCAATAAATTAAATAGTTTAGTCTAGACTGTGTGGTGCAGAGGTCAGAAAACAACAGAAGTCGGCCAAATCTGGCCTGCCATCTGTTTTTGTAAATAAACTTATATGGGAATACAGCCCTGCGCATTCATTTGTGTATTGTGGATGGCCGCTTTTGCACTACAGAAGCAGAGTTGAATAGTTGTAACAGAGATCTGAAATATTTACTACCGTGCTTTTCCTGAAAATTTGCCGATTCCTTCTCTAAACTCTAGAGCATGATTTCACAAATTTTAAATGAATCCATTCCTTTTTGTAATTGTCAAGTCACTAGTTAAAAGAAGCCCTTTCTTACATTTAGAGGCATCCATAAATAAGATAGACTACTATTGTTTGTATCATCATTTAGAAGGGAGAGAGGGAGAAAGGATGGGACGTGGGACTTAGGCTATATTGATACTGTTTCATTTCTTAGAAAATCTGAAGTAAAGTGTGACAAAATATTACCACCTGTCAAATCGAGGTGACGTGTATATAGAAGGCTAAGTTATTTTCTGTATGTCTTTGATAGGTTTAAAACATTATATAACTAAATAATTTTAAAATGTTTAAACACAGAAAAAAAAATATGACAGCCCCTCTTTGGAAAAAAGAACTTGTAATCAAGTTTCAGCGCCGTTCCAATCTGGATGTCCAGAGGAAGCCCCTTGCAGAGTGGTGCCGTGAGGAAATTGATGCCTACTGGAGTGTGATATTTTTGTGATTGAAACTCCAGAATCATATCAGCAGTTCCAGAGCCTCTGCATATCTGTAAAATGTGTCTGCCTCTGCTTGTGTCTTCCCAAAATAGCACCTGCATCCAAAAAACAGAGAGGAAGGTAAATGTCTCCTAGAAAAGAAACATGCTGTGTTGGAATTGGTACATTTTGGAGATGAGCATGTCTGAAGTGAATAAGGGCTCCGCGTTTTTTTGTTGGCATAAAATCCAGATCATTGACTCATAGTAGGATAAATACTTTAGGAAGACCAAAAACCATGCTATCCACTCTTTTAATATTTATGTTTTTTCTTAAAGGGTACTTTTAATCTGTAAGCAGGTAGATATATAAAGGAAAAAAAATAACAACTCTCTAAATTATTTAAGCTTTACTCCTTTAGAGGCAATAGATGAAGTCTCACTGTTTCTTCGGGAGAGCCTTTCTATTGATACTGCCCTGTATTTAAGTAGGGAGAGAAATTTGAAAACTTTCACTGCTGTAAAAATTGTATCAAGTCAGCCTTTAACACATATAGAGATGCGTAGAAAAAGCTGCTTATCTGCCAAAATGGGATAGCTTTACCAAGTGCAAGTTTAATTAACTGGAAAAGAGAGTTAAATTTTAATAAATAATTAGGGGGATTATTAAGCACTGTGCTGCACTTAAAATGTGCTGTGTAAATTCAATAGTACGAGTATCTCTGAGGTTTGATTCCCTGCTTATTTCAAGTCATTACCTTTTGAGAAGGAAACTAAAGTAGTAGGTATTTTTTTTTTCAGGGAGAAAGAAAAATGTATAAAACAAATGAACAAATAAACAAAAATAACCGTTATTTGGGTAGCATGACAGTATATTTTATATCAATTCAGAAAAACCAAGCACCTACTATGTACAAGATAAGAGTGTTATATCTTAAGGATAGAAAAATAGATAAAACATGGTCTCTTCTCTCAAAGAATTTAAAGCCTAGTGGTGGAAAGGGAAGTGAACAATTAAGTACCACACAAGATATAAGTGTTTTAATAGAGATGTGTACTCGATGCTTTAAGAGCACAATGAAGAAGAGAGAACAACTTATTCTGACTGGGAATCACAAAGAAGGTGCCACCGATGTACACACACAGGTACTGTGAACAGGCAGAGCAGGGAAGGAAGTGGGCATCTCATGCAGAGAAAAGAGTACCAGGCAAGTCATAAAGGCCCCGAGTGCATATCTTGTTTGAAGAAATGTGAATTGCTTCATGTCACTGGAGCATAAGGTCATAGGAAATAAATGACAGGAGGTGAAAATATAAAGGTGGTTAGGGACAGATTGTCACTGAAGGCTTGCAAGGAGAGATGTGGATTTTAGAAAATAAATTGTCTTCAGTTAAAGGGGAAGGGGACAGGAAGGATGGAGATCAGTTACGAGGATCTCCGATGGTTTTAGTGAGAGTTGGGGTGATGGTAGTTAATTTACGTCCTTAGCAGAAACAGTGGAAAGGAAGAAATAAATAAAAGGAAAGTTTTGCAGAGGTAAGTCCGTTTGGGGCTAAGAGAGAGAATGTAGGGAAAAATGGGTAGTAAAGGTGATGACATTAACCGAGATAGAGAACATGTGAGTTGGGAGCGGGGCAGAGGAAAATAGTAATTTTTCAGTTTTAATGTCTTTGGGTTCCCTGTGCCGATTTGACGTTCATATGAAGATGACAGCATTCAGATCTAGAATTCAGGGCAGCAGTGAGACCTGGAGATGGACATTTAGGATTCCTCTGTAAATAAGTGATGATGGAAGTTGTGCGGTTAGAGAAATTACTCTGTAATAAAACATAAAATAAGCTAAAATGAGGATGCAACTGACACATTCTGACTAGTGTGACATTTTAAATGGATCTGTTCCTTTTTTAAGCCAAATAAAAACCTCCTATTTGCAGTTCCCTCTTCTTCTCCCTGATAGGGACTGGGCTTGATTGTCTACATTCCCTCTCATTAATTATTATTTTTTCATTCTCTTAATTAAGAAGAAGATTTTTAAAGCATGCATGGTGCCCCACTTAGTATTGTTCCATGGCCCTTTTTTCCCTTCTTTTCCATCCTTCTGAAAGAACCCCATTCTGAGGTCAGTATCTCCTGATGTCTTCTCTCAGTCTGGAATTACCCAGTCAGAGGAGGAACCCTGCAAAGATAAAACAGAAAAATCATAGCCAAATTATAGCAAAATTTGAGGAAGAGATTTTTAGCAAGCATATTCATGACTCTTCCACAATCTGCTATTTCTTTTTATTATTAATTTAGTATGTAGTGGATCATCATAAGATTTATATTTAAGAATCATGTTACACTTCAAAATAGCACATTTTCTTTCACAATATAATTTAATAGTAAAGTATAGATACTTCAGTAAATGTTGGAGATTAAAATGAGTTCCTGCGTTTCTGTTGTATTTGAACATTTTCCTTTTATCATAAGAACATGAATTATTTATGGAAATAGTCCAAACACTTTGTTGTCTTTATTGCTTATGCTCTGTGTGTGAAATACTGAAATTATGGAAGAAGTTCAAGACAATTTTTATCTATTATCACCTAATCAACTCATTCCTCTTAGATCAGCTTTCAAATAATTATTATATTTGATACTCTTGGACTGAACTCAGCTACAAACAACTCCAAACAACTCCATTGATAAATTTTAAATTATTTGAATCATCTACTTATCTACTTCAATTTTAATTTAAGACGGTCAAGCATTTAACAACAACTTAAGTCAATGATGGTTTAATCTAACTAATCCTATATTGGTTAAGATCAGATTCGACCCTATAAAATGGGAAAACCCAAAGTTATGGGAGCTTAACATACAAGGAAAGTTTTAATTCACTCATAGAGGAGTCTAGAGGTAGGCAGTTGCTGGCACTGTGATGACTCCAGGATTATCAGAAATCCAGTTTCCCTTTATCTTGCTGCTCTGCCATCCTTAGGGTCTTCAGAGACAACGTATCCTTTCTCAGAAGTCTCACAAGTCTTCTGCTTACATCTCATTGACTTGAGCTATACCTTTTCACAAGAAGATATGGAAAACGCATTCTTTTAGCTAGTAACCTTATCAGCCAAATAAAATTGGGTTCTGTTACTAAGGGTAAATGAAGAGAAGGGGTTTGGGGGAAGACAATTAGCAACGCTGTCACGGCCAATATGCCATCACACTGTTATTTTTGTATAAAATTGTAAGAAAATTACTAAGTTAATTTCTAAGTCAATGATGGGACTTTATAGTATCCTGTTCTCCAACTTAGTGCTTTTATATTTCAATTCATTCAGTCTTGTTTCCCAATGGCAGAAACTCAGTGCAGTATAATCTATAAGGGTATTTAATTCAGAAAAAAAGATATTGATTAAATGTATTATGGCAAGAAATCCCTAACTCTGTAGGAAGTTATTACTCTGCCATAAAAAATAATTCCTCTTTCGAGTTCCACTACCCACTTATGAAATCTTCTGCCAAACTTGTCTGCCTTTATCTACTGGTTCCTTCTAATTGCACATGCCCCACCGGCTCTCAACAGTCCTTGCACTGTGTTTTCAATAACCATTATTTGACCTACCTCATTTGACTTCCATAGCAACTTCTCCCTTTATTCTCTGGATTTTCATAATCTACTTTCTGATCTCTTACTTTCATCAGTTTTTGGTGTCTTCACTTCCAAAGTTCTCAGTCTGCTTTGATTTGTATTCATCTGAATACATCTTTCGAATTTGTGATCTCCAGGAAACACCACATCTCTAAGACCTCAAATTCTGAAAAAGTGTGAGATTTAGAATCATGCAGCTCCAGGTCCAAATCTCAGCTTCATCCTTTGCTCCTGTGACTGTGGATAAGTGGATTAATTTCTCCCAGCCTAGATTTCCTTATTTGGAAAATAATGATGAACATGTCTATCTCACTGAGTTGCTGAGAGAATTAATCAAGATACCACCAGAAACTAGATGTCCAATAATTCCCCATTTCAATCATTGCCGTGATTACCTTCAGAACAGATAAAATGACTTATGGATAAGACGATGCCTTATATAAAGTCTAGGAGACTTCCTGGGTTCTTGATGAATGGTTGCTGTCTGAAGGAAACTTCTTTCTTCACATACCCTATTGCACATGGACATGCTGGTGACTAGGGGCATATCTGGTTAGTGGACCAAGACATGACTGGTTGTAAGAGATCACGCTTCAAATTTCAGCCCTGTAATTTGCAGCTTGTGTGACCTTAGGCCGGTCATTAAATCTACATCAATCTCAACTAGAATAATGACACTGAAGTTTTTCTGGGAGGAGATATAGCCAAGAATAATTTTACTGTGGTGATGTAGTGCTGTGAAATAGCATTCTGAAAAAAAAAAAAGTTGTTATTTTTGACAAAATAAAAATATTAGCTTTCTTTTTTTTTTTTTTTTTTTTAAACTTTCTATATTCGGTCAATGATAACAATGACGATGAGAAGGATGATAATCTGCCAGGCACTGTGCCAAGAACTCAACATTATGTCAATTAACACTCAATACCCCTATTAGACTTTAATATTAATATCCCCATATCACATCTGAGGAAACCAGGCCTAAAAAGTTGCCCCAAGCAACACCTGGGCAGTGATTGAAATCCAGGTACTCTGGCTGCAGAGTTTGCACTCTTCACCCTCACATTATACTGCTTTCCAGGTGATTCTGTGAATTATCCACCCTCCTTTCCACTTTTGCGGCTACTACCTTAGGTCAAGGCCTCATTTGTTTTCTTACCTGAGACATTGTCATAGTCTGTTAGGTTGTCTGTTTCCCCAGTTTTCTCCGTCCTCCATGCTTTTTTTGGAGCCATCTTTCTGAAATATATATATTTGAACATGCCATTTCAGGGCTGAAAGATCTTCTCTGAATCATTATGTCTTAAAAAGCAGAGTCCAAGCTCATTACATAATTCACTCCACTATTTGGAATTTCCTCGTCTGAGTTCTTAGGAAACATTTCTACCCAGTACCCTCTTCATCGTTGCGTTAACTCCCAGGTCTGTATGAGAGCCGTGCCAAGCTACTCAGATGCTTTAGTAGCATCCTCTGTCTCACTTTTGCGCTCTTGCAGAAGATGTTGTCCCTGTCTGGAATCCAGTTATTCCACGGTTGCTTCTCAAAGTAACTGTTTTAGTTTGTGTTTCCCCTCAAAGCAGAATATGAGAGAGGACTTAGGTACCGGTGGTTCATTTGGGAGGTGAGTCTAAGAAACAAGAGTAAGACAGCTGGAATCGTGATATGGGTAAGCCAAAAAGCCAATAAAAGGACACTTCATCAACGTGGGGGATTTAACTAATGCTTCCAAATGCTCTTACTTGCTGGAAATCCATTAGATGTTTTCTTATATCCGTTTACCTTAAAATTTCCAAAGAACCCCAAGATTTACTCAGTTCTAATAGAGTGAAATTTCACTTTTATTTTTAAATGCCAGAATGAGTGATACCTGGGTGTCCACGAGTCTTGCCGTTCTCGGCACACCTAGTGGCACTGTGGGAGTCGGTCATGTACAAGACTTAGATTGCTGGCTCCACGCTACAGAGATGCCATTGCTCACCCCCTGGTGTCCACAATACCAAGAGGTCCTGATTCAGAATAACAGACATGCTCACCCAGTGTTTCCCAAAGCGAACTGGCTGGGTCCCAAAGGGCTTCCAGTCTTAGACTCATTGTGCTATAATAAGCCCTTGCCTGTTGCTGGTGAACCTGAGGTTTCCTGTCAACAGGCCTAACTGCATTTTCCCACCTGGTTCATTCCCTTTGGGGAACTTAGAGAGTTCATTTCTACCATCAGACCTCAGAGAGAGCAACACAGTCTGTCCTGCAGGTTTCTTTAATTTAGAGTCTTGGAAGGCAGAGGGTGGGTTCTTAAGTTCTTTCATTTCTCCTGCTTATTATTTGTTCTTTGCATTAATGAGTTTTGCATATCAGGGATGTCAGAAAAGAGCCTGGATTGATTTTAGAAAGGTTATTTTACACCCTACCCACACAAATGTGTCCTGCAAATATATGCCTAATATTACCTTTTACTTGCATAATAAAGGAGTGGCTTCTTTCTGATCCATGATCTTATCATGCTGCCAGTTTGATTAGACATGTCCTCAACTGGCATGATGTTTATGCTTTAATTGACACACACACATACACTGATAATATTGTAAGTTTCTATACCATTTAAAAAGTGCAGTGAAATTGTAGTTTCCTAAACATATAATTTATGCAGAATTGTTATGCTTCCAATTTAATCAAAAGTAAAATACTTAACAGTATTATCATACACTATTTGATCCCAAACTAGAGCATACATTTAAAAAAAAACAAAACATTTGAATAGGTTGTAATATACTAGCCAGCCTGTGGCTAATTGGTGATGGGTTTCTGATACGTCCGGAATGCTGGGATAATGTGCTAACTCTGTTTCCTGCAGCTTCATCTTTATCTGGGCATGTTCTTAGGGTAGGTTAGTGGACCAACCAGGGATATTTTCGTGAGGAACTAAGAAGCCTGGTAGAGAGGAAATAAGTACCCGTTCTGGGGGCTGACAGCCAATCCTGATCAGCTCTCCCTGATTATCATAAGGTCTGGGGAAGGAATATTTTCACGACATTTCATTTATGACATGAGGAAAGCACCCTTTCATTCCGTCATGGTGAAGTGATACTCAAAATGTCTCGCTAGCTTCCTCAGGTTCAATGCCAGAGTTCTAAAGGAAGGAGAAAATACAGACAATCAAACAGCAGATGTCGCTGATATTCCTGTACAAAGCTGAAGGCTTGGAGCAATGTTATCTTTGCCAATTCAGTACCAGAACAGTTCAAGTGGGATAAGAAAACCGTCTGTGCAGTGATGCAGGTAGAGAAGAGGATTTTACAAGGCTTCACTGGGCATCGATGATGGGTGCAGAATATAGATGTCCTCTAGGATGCTGGGAACTGTTGGTCGGGGCCATGACCACATTGGCCTGAGACTGGGTTTTGAATGTGGAAGAAAGTGGCAATTTTGAGCCACACAAAGAATATCTCCTGGATACCCAGCTTTGAGTCAGAAAGGATTGAAGTTCCTATAATCCATGATGTTAGAATAAGGGACAGGAAGAGAGACAGGCAGACAGACAGACTGTTATATTATAATATTACCAGGCTGGTAGCCAGGAAAAGACATAGTAAATAAATATTCTTCATTTCTCTCCTTTGACATCATCAGGTCTGAAGTATTCCACTGTGAGTGGAATCTCATAATCCTTTAGCAGAGTTTGCTGGTGGCACTTAATAGTACTTCAGTATTTCAGCGTTCTTTCCTGTTAGAGATACTAGAGTGAGGTGGTTAGGAATGAATATTCTGGGGTCCGCCTACCTAGACTTGCCTCCTGACTTTGGATGATTATCACCAACAGATTTGAATTCTCTAAGCCTTGGTTTCCTTATCTATAAAATAGGAATGATAAAAGTGCTGCCCTCACAGGCATTTTTAATGAAAATTAAATGAGATAATCATATAATGAATTTGGCATATACCAGACATTCAATGCATACTTTTAATGTGTAATATTCACTTCTTTAGACTGAGTAGAGTTTTGCTTTTTAAAGTTCTTTTTATACCAAACAGAAGATTTTGTTAAGTTGTCATGACAGTGATAACTCTTGGGTCTTTTTTTATTCTTCTTTCACTAAGTGGTTAAATTATTTCACAGCTTATCAGCTGTGATCCAGTCCCACAGTTCATATTCAAGCAAAATGCCTCCTCAATTAATGGGATTTGGGTACAGAAACTACAAAATCAGGACAAAGGATGTTAAATTGCTATGTCCATTTGAACTTGACACTGCGAAAACTTGCCTGCTATGATAGTGCCCAATTCCTGCTTGGAATAATACTGCATTTCTTCACATTACATAGAACTTAGCTTGACTGACAATTTGACAATCAGATAGTCTAGGCTGCTGATATTGTCATTGTACTCATTTCTTAACTTGATCCCCCAATTAATGCAAGCAAATAATTCCCACATTTCACTTAATAATTGTATATAAAAATTGACCCAAAAGAGTGGTCAATTAGGACCAACAAATTTCTGAACCCTACTTCTGCTTCCTTTCCTGAAAGCCCCAAAGACATATGTATGCACAAAAAAGTATGAAGAAGGCAAAGTGATATTTCATTCTTGGCTTGGTTTTGCTCCTTAGAAGGTCGGCTGGGCTTCGTGAATAGCTCTTTCTCCCTACACATAGTAGGATGCTTCCCCCTCAAGACCTCCGCTTGGAATCTGGTATCTTACCTCTGATGGCAACACTTGTGCTTGTGTTTGAGAAAACTGAATCAGAGAGAAGTACAATGAAAGAGGGAAGAAGAGGAAGAAAAAGAAAAACAGGAAGAAGAAGGAGGAGGAGGAGGAGGACAGAAGAAGAGGAAGGAGAAGAAGGAGAAGAAGGAGAAGAAGAAATCAGAAATGGATATTTGCCTCCATTGTCTAGAATGAAACTGTGCTAAGTAGTCCACTCTACATATTCTTCTGGTGGCACAAGAGTTCAGGTCTAGTTTTCAGGAAGGAGAAGAGAGGGAGGAGAGAGAAAGAAACACTTAGAGATTTTTGTTGTTGTTTTAGTTTGGTTGTTTTTTTTTTTTTTTTTTTTGCTTTGCGGGAAAACTTGTTCTGGACTTCTCTTAGACTTGTGAATAGAAGAGAAAAAGAGTAGTAGAAAGAGTGAAGAGTGTGTGGCCCTATTCTGTGGCAGTAGCCCCAGACTTGTCACCACATAGGCTCCATGGGAATTGTATAAATGGAGCCACACCTCTCTGTGCTAGACTTGTTAACCAATGGTTCCCCCTCACCCCAGAAATTCATGTAGTACCTGTTCTTTCTTGGCAGTAGAGTATTTTTTCACCTGATTCTGATTCATCTTTGAGGCATAGTAAAGAGCAGAGGGCTTGAGGAGAAGTTTTCATTTCTTTCTCCGTTAGCCAAAATTGTTGTCTTTGTAGTTGTTCTGTTAATCCCATGGAGTTAAAGGCCAGGTCTATGATCAGCTAAGGGTAAGGCTGTCTCTGTTGGGGGAAGACGTCAGTAAACATCAGTAAGTCTTACCTGCAACACTATGGTGATTTTCTTGAGCCTTTTCCATACTCTACTTTGTGCATCTGGATTAATAATAGAGGCAGTTCAGCTCCACTGTACTCTATTATTCTGCAACAAATTACCCCCAGATTTAGCAGCTTCAAACGACAAACCTTTACTATCTCACACAGTTTCTGAGAGATCGGAATCTGGGAATGGCTAAGCTGGGTGGGTCTGGTTCAGTTTCTCACAGGGTTGCACTCCAGATATCAGATGGCGCTACAATCATTGAAGGCTTAGGTGGGCTTGAGAATCTGCTTCCATGATGGCTGATGGCTGGATGCCCCAGCCTCTCCCCACATGGCCCTGTCTATAGCGCTCCTTGAGTGTCCTCATGACACGGCAACTTCTTCTTCTAGAGAGTATAATCCAAGAGGAGAGACAAAAGAGAAAGCCAAAATGTCTTTTGTGTCTTAATCTTGTTCATCACTCTGTCACATGCTGTTCCTCAGAAGTGAGTCACTATATCCAGCCCACACTCAAGAGGAGGAAAATGAAAGTCTGCCACTTGAAGGAAGGGCTATCAAAGAATTTGTAGAAGGATTTCAAAACCACTACATCCTCAGATCTCATAATCTTTCTAGGATTTTCTGCAACGAGTTAAGATAAAACATTAAAGTAACTCTAAGGTCACAGCGAGTCATGAATTTGCCATCTCTTCTGTGCCCTATCTTGAATAATTCTTGTCCAATCACACTTGCTAGACAGTTGTGCATTGTGATATGGATACTGCAGGTAACCACAGAGAAAGACAAATTAATTTTCTTACTTTTTCCTGCTTAGGAGAAATTACTTGCCCACAAATGTATCACTCTTTTTTCTCACAGTGTAATGATAATTCAAAGGTTTCCCTTACCTAGAAGAGTCTCACTCAGGTGAATGAATGTGTGTGTGTTTAGCCCAAGTCATTTTGCACATTCTATGCTTTCTTCACTAAAGAGGGATTATTCTCACCACAATATTGGTATGTTAATGGCCCCCATTAAGTCATGCCTCTAACCATCCATTCCTTTGTGTGCTCCATATTGACTCTGGGGTTGTCCTCAAGACTTACTTTGTCTTATTAAACATTAGTATATGTGGTGCAAGCAGAGGCTTGATGAGCATTTTTGCATTGGGCCATGACATCTTGAAATGCATCCACTGGCTGAGGAGATCTGACTTAGACTTATGAGGAGGTGATGTGGAAAAGAATTAAAGTGCCTCTGCCAAAAGTCTAGGCCAACTGCTAAACAAGAGAGTGAGGCCACCCAGGACCATCCAGACCCTGACCCACTGGCCAGCTGACCGCAAACATGTGAATCAGCCCAGCTGCCCCCACATGGAATAGAAATCTGCTGTCTGTCCCAGAGATCTCTGGCTAAATTGCCAAATTACAGAGTCATGAGCAAATAAAAGTTGTTTGGGGATTATTTGTTGTATAACAACAGTTAACTAATGAGACCAGTTTCTCATATATTCTTTTTAAGTACCGGAATATCAACACAATACAGGACTATAGCATTGGAATAATATTTATGTGAGTGAACTATAAATATCCCCAGAATCCGAGACCCCAAAATCTAAAAGTAGCAACTTATCCTCTAAATGTTGGCTCTCTTATATAATAATAAGTCCCAAGCAAAGCAATTTCTCCGTATCAGTACTTATTAAAATCTAGGTCCAGACTAAAGTTGATAGCTAAAGAGCATTAGCATTATTTGAGGAAATTAAGTATACAGCAGAAATAGGAAAAAAAAAATAGAGAGAAAGAGACTCTTGGTTTCAGCTTTTCCAGGCTGTCACTCAGTCTTCCAGATGTTAAGAGACATTTGAGAGAAATCTCACAGTAAGAGGTTAATGGTGCTATTGTCTGCCCTTCCCTACCATATTTTGGAAGTCTGAAGAAGCTTGTTGAGTCTCTGCTGCCAAAAGCTGTGCTTCCAGAAGCTTCCCTTAGGAGATTGTTTCCTCAGGGCCAAATCAGAAGCAATACATCCTCTGCCCAGGTCTCATGCTGTAGCCCTACTCTTTCTCATCTCCTGAAATCATATCTTCTTATTTCCTGAACTCATCTCAACTCTCTTGGGCTGGAAAAGAACTTCACTACTTTAGTACATACTAAGTGTTCAATAAATATTTGGTAAATAAATGAAAAAATTTTTTATTAGAACACAATATTTTTTCTACATCTTTTTTTCTAATTGGAATACAATCTGACTCCCCATGAAGAAATATGAACGTTCTCAGTGCCGATTTTTTTTTTTTTTTTAATCAATAACATGGAAAAACCAATGTCCAAGTCCCTGGTTTGGATGAAGGCTCCCTTGCCCCTAGAAACTAATTCCAGTCTTTGATATCCAGTAGGATTTAGTAAGAGCTCTGCTGACTCTTTGTGAAATTCAGGCCACAAGAGCAGCAGCTTCCTCTTTGGTCTGAGGCTTAAGAATAAGGCTCCCATATTCCCTTAAAAAAAATCTTAGTTCTGCCCATGGCCAGATGTCTGGTCCCTCCAAGTTACTTTCATTTCAGCAGGTTTATAAATGGTCTTATACCTTAAAATCCCAGAATTTTGTGGACCCCCAATCCCATTAATATTAGAAAAGTATACTTTCATTTTGAGGTTTAAAAGGAAGAAGCCACTTTTAAGCCACTTTTGATACAGGAATCTGTCCACATTTTAAACCTTTTCTCCAAATGTCCGTTCTAGGCATACACTTGCTGGCTTACTCAAACAATGCGGATGCAGGATATTCAGGCTACATGTCGAACATAGTATTATATTTAGTCCAAACAGCCCTAGTCCCCGTTTGGCTCCCAAAATAATGTGTTCAAAGGAGGTAAAGTAGGTGATGAATTTTATTTTATATTAATTGGGGTTTTGTCTCAAAACCCAAGAGCTCCAGGCTGGGTTGTGTGAAGGAGTCCTTTTCCCTAACCTGTCAACCCAAATAACTTCAAGCTAAAGCAGTCTGTTTGGGTTATTTGGGTCCTATTTGGGTTATTTAACTTCCCAAATTTGCCACTCCAACATACTGAAATATCACTCTCACTTCCCCCAAAAAAGATGAACCATGAGAAACAGAATTTTAGAGTTTAGTCTAATACATACTGACTCAGACTTGCCTAGACTTCAAACAGGCCGTCTTGGAGTCCACATGAAGTGTCTGAACAGAGCTCCTCAACCATGAGTCATTTGTGGCAACTGGCACATATATATTAATGTTTCATACCCACTCAATGGATGCCTTTTTATGATACTGATTAACAATATGCTTTATATAGCCTAAGAAAATGAGCAAAACTTGTATAATTAAAAATAGCCACGTTAACAAATAGCAAACTCAGATGTTCTAACAAGCTTATATCATAAATATTTGCTAATGATTAAAGGTAAAGTTTTGCAGTTGGGAGGTTTTTAATTCTAATTTTTGGTCTGACATTCAAAGATTAATAATATAGACCTATAGTATTTGCAACCAAGTCACACATGACTTGAAATGTCTTTATGAGAAACGATGCAGGGTCTCTTTTAAAACTAAAGTAATTAAGTTTGTTTTTGATATCCAGTTAACTTTAAGACTCTTAATATTCTACTGAGAAGACTTAACTTCAGCAATATTACAATTGCTAATGCTGTCTTTAAGCTAAGATTGCTTATTTTATGCTAAAAAAATAATGCCACTGTAAACACACACACACACACACACACACACACTACCATAGAATAAATATTAAAGTATAAATTCACATCAAAGACATGTTTTTCTTATCCAGATTAATTTTGCTTGTCTTTGTTTCCAGAAGTAGTAATAGTACATTTAAAAATTTCAGTATTGTTATAGTAATAACAAGTAGCTTTCATTAAAATGTATAATAAAAGTTTGGATGTGAGTGGATATAAGATAAATATCAAGTTACTTGTCGAATATGTAATTATTTAAAGTGTGCTTTGGGTTGATTTGACCAAATTATACCCTATTAAATATAAAAATTTTAATCGCAAATAAACCATTTCTCACTGAGATAGTTGAGTAAAATACTTAAAAAAAAAAAACAATACAGCAAAATGATCTTTGTTTCTGCATCTTGTTGAGGCATATCTCTACATATGCCTTCTTTTTTATACTATGTTTTTTTATGTCAAAGAGATCATAAGACTTTGTGCAAAAAAATGATCCTGGTGTTTGCATAGCTATTTTCAGTTGATTAGAACTTTAAGGTGTATCAAAATGTATTTGGAATGACTGAACATGTTCATATTAAATTCAATGTAGTTTGTATTGTTGAATTTTCTTGTCTCTTGGTCTTTCTTCTCTCCACATTAAGCCTACTAGGGAGAAAGTACTGTCTTCTTTATTAATATGGGTGCATTAAACCTTTGGGGATCCAAAGTTCTCTCTTCAATATGCATGAACATTTCAATAGCCTGAATACGTGTAAGATAATGTGGTTCTAAAAAGTGATCCCTTTACTCCCTTTTTACTAGAATATAGTCCATAGTCAGAGAATGCATAATGCCAGATAATGGACCACACTGAGTAAGCTATGTGACTAAATCCTTACACTGACCCTACAAATAATGTTTTTCCCAGAAAAAGAATTTTAAACGTGGAAAAAATCTTTTAGTCATGTTGTTTTGTTGCCTTTTATTTAGGAAAAGAAGGAAAACATTGTCTGTTGTGCATGTTTTTTCTTTTGAAGAGCTTCAGGGGGCATAAAACTTTAATTTTAACTAAAAAAGAATATATTGTGTGTGTGTGTGTGTGTGTGTATTCTTTATATATGATTTAAAGAGAGGAAGCATGCCTGGGAACTTGTGGTATAAGAATACAGTAGAACGTTAGAAAAAAAGCAAAGGCAAATTCAAATGAAATAAATGCTAACCAATTTTAAACACTAATAAAATGCTCCAAATACTTTTTGGTTTTGGTTATATCATAAAGATAATACTAAGGATGTCCTGACCGGCTTAGAGAACCATGAGATCATTTTGTGTGTGTCTTGCCTCCAGTACCAACTATAGTACTATCCATCCTATTTGACATTGATATTAATAGGGTGATACTGAGAATAATGTCACAACATCAGGTTCATATTGGCATTTCACAGCCCTTAAGATGTCCCTTGTTCTTCCATAAGTCAATATTCCAGGCAAAGAAGAAATTGCCTCTTTTGGTCCTTCTACGTTTAATATGTAACTTCATCTCTGGAAGCAATAAAGGGGAACTTCATGGTCAATTCAAGTGCAGTACTACAGAGTTCCCACAACGTTGTGAGGTTTTGGACTTTTGCCATCAGGGTTTAGAGATTGTTTAAAGGTATTTAGCTAAACATGTCCTTGTGCCTGAAATAAATTTCTACTCACTTGGCTTCGTAGGTTATCTCAGAGAATAGTGCTTTTTTTCTACAGAACTCATCATCTCTAAGAGAGAGCCCCTTTTCTTGATTTCTTCCCATTTGGAACAAAGGTCTAGGTACTATTTTGAGATCTTTATAGCAGTGTTTCCCAAACTGGAGAATGTAAACTATAGATGGTTTATGATATGGATTTAGTAGGCCTAGACAAGCAATTAAAATGGAAACAATATATAGCAGCTTAAGAGTGACCCAACTACAATGAAATAGAGAATATTATATTTCACTGTATAGTATAAAGGGTCTTTATTTCAATTACATATGTATGTAAGCATATGCACATGTTTAGTGGGTTATGGTCAGTATTTTTTTACTGAGTTGTGGTAAAAAAAAGTCTTGAAAAACAGTGACTTATGACAATATGATTCTATAAGTGTTATGCTTTAAAAAGGTTCAATGATTGAACTAAAGAAAATCGTCATCTGAACTAGATAAACACACACCTAAGTGGCAAGAGAGTTGTAAATATTAGCTTCCTGTTTGTAATGAGTTTGATTCACCAAAGGGTGCTGTCAAAGTTAGCAGGAAGAGAAGAAAATGAAACAGGCCATGACCTCAGAATATATACCGTCTTGTACAGGCGTATTAAATACAACATGGGTTGCTTGGGATCTCATAAAGAGAAATTCTCTTTTAGACAACACATTCTCTTCTTGAGGCTGTCTAGAGAGTGACTGGCAGTGATGGAAGGTCAAGTGAGAACTTGTGGTTACTTTCTCAAACAAGAATTTAAACTGCTGAGGGGTCACTGAGCCACCATTTTCATTTCTTGCTCGTTTTTGATTTGCAATCTCATGACCCGTTTTTATTCAATGTAAAGTTTAAAAATTCTTTAGATTCTTTTTATTTTGAGTACACAAAAGAAAGCTTACGGCATTTACTCTTTGAAATAACTTCAAAATGCGTCTTGTTCCTCTATTTTCACTCTATTTTTTTTCATTTTGAGATGTGGATAGTTTCTTGGAATTACTAAGCAACCCCTGCATTGTTTGGGAGACATTTATGAATCCTTTTCATTGTGGGTGGCCCCTTTGAGCAGTTGGAGACTTCAAATTATCTATTGCTAACAACTGCCCCTTCGAGCAGTTGGAAACTTCACGAAATTACCTATTGCTAACAATAAACCAAAATCAGTTTTCACATGAAACTCACCTGTAAACAAATCCTATTATCTGACAGAGAGATGATGCTGATGTATGACATGAAGTCATTGGTGTACGCACTGCATACAAAATAAAATCTTTAAACATAAATTTAGAGAACTAGAAGTGGTCACCATTATTCCATGTTAGGAATTATAAAACATTTTTCTACATTGAAATGAAGTCAGGAATCTTATTTTCTTAAACTTCCTTCACTGTTTTGTTTTTTCTTTTTGGCAAGAGAATAAAGATTGTAATATCTCTTGCTATACTTTTTAATCCTACATTATATCAGCTTTACTGAGATGTTGAAAAATGCACAAAAATGCCTTCATTATTATTCCTATATCCTAACAATTTTTCCTGGTGATCCCATCTTCAGATTGCATAGTTGTGCCATTGTTTATGGTCAGTGTTCTTATCAGTCATAACATTCATTCTGATTGATCAGAGCCCAGGAGGTGTTGCTTATCATATACTTTCAATAGCTTCCTTTCCCCTGGTGTCACTCACACTACAAACTTTTTGAAAATTAAGTTGACCCATGTAGGGAATATTTACAATATTTTCTACAAGGGCTCCAGAGCCAGTTTTAGAAATCTTTCACCAAATTATATTGCTGAACAGTTCTGATCTTAGGAAGGTTTTTAGGAAACACAGAGAGAAGAGATGACATATCAATATAATGCAAATAAAAATGAATTTAATGTCATGTGAAAGGAAAATCTCTGTGGTGAATGTCCAATCTCCATATTTTTCTTAGTTCTCCTCTTTCTATACCATCTGTCATAAGTTACAAAACAGAATTATTATCCCTAAATGTGAATAAATAGTATTGAAAGTGAAATGATAGTGTGAAGAATAACTGAGGGAGAGTTGGGACTGCTGTGAATTTTACTTCCTCAGAAAGAAGTTTCCTCTCTCTAGGAAACTTCTAGTTACACAAAGTCTAAAAACTCTGAAGTAAGTCATGAGATAGTCAGTTAAAAATTATTTGTTTTCTGCCTGCCATATTACATTGTTTCAAAGATTTAATTGGTTTGATTGGAGAAAAATCTGCCCTGGACCTGCCATATTTTTGGCTAATATTTCTACTTTCCCATATTAGAGAAATGTGCTATCTTTTACTGTATTTTTTGATGATTATTTCTGTGGTAATGTGGAGACTAGTAATATTCATCTATTCACACAAAAACCCAGTGTTGAATATGTTGATGTAATTTGGCAACACTACCTTTAAAGACGTTCTTCTTTAAAGAACATTTGGCTTCTTTAAAGAAATGTTTCCCATTTTTTTTCTTGGTTAAAATTCAAGACTTCTATATGAAATCTGAAGTGATTGGCAAACTTAGGAACACTCCAAAACTGCACAAAATCATAGTCCAGTATGTAGAAAAAAGAAATAATTTTTACTCTGAGATTACACATTCAAAAAGGTGACTGAGACAAAATATAATTATTTTCACTTGAATTGAGGAAGGCACTAACGAGGGTTAGCAATGTCAATTTCATGGAAAGTGTAATGAAATCTCTAATAATCACAGAAAGTCTGGATCTTCTTTTCACATTTCATTTGAAAGGTACTCTACCAATAGTGATGGAAATGAATGGGATTATTAGAAGATTAACACACTTATTTCCTCAATATAAAACATTTTCAGATATCTAGTATGGTGTGGGAACCGGAGAATTTCATTAACTAGATATATTCGTAAGCAGAAAGATCACAAATAACAGAGATGGTTTTCATCACTGAAGATGGTGTTTCCCAAGAACAATGGCTGGGAACTCCTCCTTTCCTTACTATCACTGTCTCTATAGGTATCAAGGATGCACCTTTGGTTGTAGAAAATGGATATACTCATGGGGAGTTCAGAAGCGGCTCAACAGTTTCAGGCACTGCTTCTTCTGTAGGCAAGTGAAGGCAGCTGTGGATAAGGGCCCTACAAGTTAGTGTTATGAATAATTAATGTGGCTAATCATATGGGAAACAGGTAGAGAGAGCTAGGATGATAATAATCTATAGATGCTGAATCAGGCCTTCTCCAACTCACTGGTAAAGAAGACAGAGGAATAAGGAAACCTCCAGGTCTGATAGCATCCCCTCAGGCCCCGTGACCTCCAAGTTTACATCTTATCATTCCTTTTCCCTCAGGACCAGCCTCACTTTTTTCTTTTTTTTAACAAGTGGAAAGAATACACTCTAAAAAAATAAAAGGTATAGAATAGTGAATACATAAACCAGTAACATAGTCGTTTATCATTTTCAAGTATTATGTAATATACACAATTGTAGGTGCTCCACTTTTACACAACTGGCAGTGCAGTGGGTTTGTTTAGACCAGCATCATCACTAACATGTGAGTAATGCATTGTGCTATGACATTCAGACAGCTATCTCGTCATGAGGTGATAGGAATTTTTCAGCTCCGTTATAATCTTATGGACTGCCATCAAACATGCAGTCTGTCATTGACTGAAACGCTGTTAGGCAGTACATGAGTGGATTGTGTGGAGACTCTAGTGAGCCCAATAGAAGAATCACATTGCAGACCCTCAGCGCTGTGGAATAAGGTCATGCTATGTGTAACGGAAAATTTTTCTCATTTAAAATCAGTTCATGTAGAGCTTTAAAAGAGACCATTATTTTCATCCCTAAAAACAAAAACACACAGCAATAAGAAAGAATGAAACCTTGCCATTTCTGACAACATGGATGGATCTAGAGGGTATTATGCTAAGTGAAATAAGTCAGGCAGAGAAAGAGAAATACTGTATGGTTTCACTTATAAGTGGAATCTAAGAAAACAAAGCAAACAAACAAAACAAACCAGAAACAGACTCATAGAAACAGAGATGATTACCAGAGGGAAGGGGTGAGGGGATGAGTGAAAAGGGGAAGGGGAATATAGTCAATAATATTGTGATAAGTTACACGGTGACCGATGATTATTAGAATTATTAGATGATTATTAGTGGAATGATCACAATTGTAAGATATAAAAATTTCAAATCACTATATTGTATACCTGAAACTAATATAATCAATATAAGATTTTATACCAACTATAGTTAAATAAAAAAATAAACTAGCAAAAGAAAAACAAAAAATAAAAACACGTCATGTAAGCTATTATAAAATCATAGTTTTCAGAAACTCTTTAGAGAGCTGAGAATGTAAAGGAATCCAAATGAGCTAAATTTTAGGAAGGATTAAGAATTACCCCTTTTAGGAGAGAAGATGCCTCTGCTGGCTGTCATCATTGGGGCTGTGGTAGGAAAGCTTTCAGCAGATGGAGGTAAAGGCAAGCAGTCAAATTTTTAGTGAACTTTTAATGGCTATGTGTAGACAGCAATGAGCAATTAGATTTCTGAGAATCCCAGTTACAAAGTAAGTTGACACATAGCCATAAATTCTTTCCCATGGGATTTTCAGTGAAGCACAGCAAGAATGTGTGAAAGTTAGGTACAGGGAAAGAAAGAGGAGATGCATCTCCAAGGTGCAAACAGCTATCATCAAGTGCAAGAAAGCCGGACACTGGAGGCTCAGGGCAGAGCAGGAAAGCTCAGAGAAATGAGCCTGAGGTGGATGTAACCTTCACTAAGCATAAACCCATGGAAAACTGGGGCCAGGGAAGAAGGGTAGAAAGTTAGAAAGCAAAGAAAACTCCTCGGCAATACATAATGCTGGGAATTGGGGGGTAAAATTGAGAGGGATCTTCAGCGTCTTCCTATGCTGAGGAAAAGACTTGATTTCATCATCAAAATATTTGAATGCAATGGTGAATTGTATCCAACTAAAACTGTAATAAAAGCCAAGACAGATTATACAACATTGAGTATACTCACTTTGTAGCTCAACCTAATGGCTTGTCTGAGGAAGGAGCATGTCATTTTGGACTAATTTTATCTATATTGGTCCTTGCTGTTATTTTTAGACACAATATGTAGCATTTAGTTAGAAATTGCAGGGTATATGAAGAGGCAGGACAATGTCACCCACAGTCAACAGAAGGAAGAGTTAGTTGAAACAGACCCATAGATAACACAGATATGAAATTAGCAGAAAAAGTCTTTAACATAGCTATGACAAATATATTTAATTTAGAAGTAAAGGTCGTGTGGTGGTTTTAAAACATGGCCCCATAATTCTTTGACATTACTGAGAAGTGATGTCTATTTTATCTCCCCTTGAATATGGACAGAATAGAAGAGAGAATGAAAGTCTGGGCCTTTTCTGAATTAGCATTAATTCATTAAGCAAACTAAAATGGTTATTTTCAGCTGCTAAGTTTGTAATTTATTTATGTAGCAATAATAACCAGGGCAGGTAAAGAAGAGATATGACAGATGGAGAATTTCAGCAGAGAAATGGCAAGTTTAAGAGAAACAGGTAGAAATTCTAGAAATGAAAAATATATAATATGAAAAATGAACATTCGTTTAATGGGTTTGGTAACTGGATATAAGAAATGAGAGTATCAATTAACTTGAAGATGAAGATGTGTGTATATACATATACACACATATATACAGAAAGTGCCAAAAAAAGTATACACATTTTAAGAAAGAAAAAAAGTGTATTAAAATTGTAATACTCAATATATACTGATAACAAAATCATGTGTATACATTTTTTTGACACCCCCGGTATGTATATATTCATTTCTGGGGTATATATTCTATACCATTCCTCAAACTCATAGTTCCCCTGCAGAACTGAGTTCTAATAACCCAAGACAGTGATTTACCTAATAATGCACCTTTTATTGCTTCCTTATTCTGTCTCACTTCCCTACCTCCCATTAAATTACTTTCACTTGAATCTTTTTCTCAAGATCTGCATGTGAGGAAACTCAAACCAAACGTGTGTTATCTTACATAAGGTGAACAAAAATCTTAGGAAATCAGTTCTATTATTAAACCCTCTTATAACTTTTTAAAGTTGAAGAAATTGAATATTACAGCGATTAAAGAACTTGGCCAAGGTCATATAGCTAGCAAGTGTGTATGAAAAAGACACTAGAGTCTGCACTTAACCATATTCTACATTAACTCTCATTATGTAGCATCGTATATAACACTGTACAATTTATCGAGTGCTCTTTGTATTTAAAACAAGTCAGTGAGATGGGCAAAACATATATTTTTGTTCAGAATTTTTTTTTTTTTTATCAGATGAAGAAACTAATTTGAAAAGAAAATGACTTACCTCACCTTATCTGTCCTTCAATTTTAAATGATAGCCTTTCTGGGTCATTATTTCTTCAAATAGGTTCTCAACCTCTTGCTTTCTCTCTCTTCTCCTTCTTGTTCGCCTGTGATGTGAATGTTGTTATTCTTGATGTTGTTCCAGAAGTCTCTCAAACTCTCCTTATGATTTTGGATTCTTTTTTCTTTTTGTTATTCTGATTGGGTGTTTTCTGCTACCTTGTTTTCCATATCACTGATTTGATTACCTGCATCATGTAGTCTGCTGGTGATTCCTTCTAGTGCATTCTTCATTTCAGTTACTGTATTATTCACTTCTGAATGGTTCCTTTTTAATGGTTTCTGTCCTTCTTTTATGCTTGCTATCTCTTTGTTGAAGTTCTCACTAAGTTCCTTGAGTGTCCTTATAACCATTGATTTGAATTCTGTCTCTGGTAGGTTGCTTACCTCCGTTTTGTTTAGTTCATTTTCTGGATAGCCTTCCTGTTCTTTCATTTGTTTCATTTCTTTGTTTCCTCATTTTGACTGCTTCTCTGCGTTTGTTTCTATGTATTAGGTAGACCTGCTATGTCTCCCAGTCTTGGCCAAGTGGCCTTATGTGATAGGTGCCCTGCAGGGCCAATTGGCAGTCTCCCTGGTCACCTGCTCTGGGTGTTCCAGGAATGTCCCTTGTGTAAGTTGTGGGTACCCTCAGGTTATAGTTGAATCTTGATTGCTACTGGCACATCAGTGGGTGGATCTGACCCTTATGCTGACTGGCTATGATGTCTGGCCATGTCCACAAGCTTACGGGCTGCTCTGTGGGGAGCTTACCCCACTGAGTGGGATTTGCTCCAGCGAGCTCTGGTGGCTGTTGGGACCACCCTTTGTGTGTATAGTTTGTGGGCTAATTGGGTGGTACTCTGCTATGGTCTGAAGCCAACCTCCAAGCATGTTGGTTCTGGGGCCTCTTGGGAGGGGTTCTGGTGCAGGCCCAGGTCACCAGTACTGGACCTGGGGTATCTCCACAAAAAGCCAGGACATCCTGAGGTCTCCTTCCACCAGCTGGCTCCCTTAAGGGCCCATCACCGATAGATCCTTGTACGGTATGCAAGTTGAGTGAGGCCAAGTCTCAGGGAGTCACTAGAATGAGAAGAGTGTGGTCACCAGGTTAATGTAAATTCTGGTTTGGTGCCAGTGCTGAGCCTCAATCTACTCAGCAAAAGCCTCAGAGAACATTGAGGCCAGTAGGCACCCACTGGAGGCCTGCCAGACTCTGATAGTTTTCCAAGGCAGAATACAATGCATGGGTGAGTTGGGTGAGGTGGCATCCCAGTGAGTCAGCAGAGTGGATCAGCAGACCTCACCAGGCCAATCAGATTCAGATTTGGCCGTGGTGGGGGGGTGGGCTCAACATAAGAAAGATGGCTCCCAGCTGCTTGGGAAGAGGACCTCACACAGAGAAAATGCCGACTGTCCTTCAGTCCCTCCCCACCCCCCCAAACCACACACCTCAGTCTGCCTCCCCATATGTCTCCGATGCCTCCCAAGTCACCTCCCCTCCACCAGAGCCCAAGGTAAGTGCCTGAGAGCGACTGAGTCTGTGCGTGGGCCCTTTAAGAGGATGTCTGGGTTTCCCCGAAGCCTTCTGTCCCACGAGGATGGTTGGAATCCCCACTGTTTTTCATGACCAGATGTTGTGGGGGCTCCTCTTCCTGGCATCAGTACTCTGGGCTGGGGAGCCTGGTGTGGGGAGTTGGAGTCCCTTGCTCCTCCAGGGGGAAACTCCCTGGCTGAGATATCCCTCCTGTTCTCAACCGCCACAAAGAGGTTTGTGGCCTGTTCCCCATCTCTGCCCATCCAACCAGTCTCGTCTTGGCTTCTTTATATTTTTATTCGTAGGACTTCTGTTTGGTTAGACTTCAGATGATTCTCCAGGTTGATTTGTCTGTAGTTTAGTTGTAATTTTAATGTGTTCATGGAAGGATGTAGGCACAGGGTTTATTCCACCATCTTGGATCTCCCTGCCAATGTGATTTTTAAGGATGGCATAAAGAGTTATAGTGGAACTTGGTCAAAATCTAAATAGGATGTCAAATGTAGGACGAGGAAAAATGGGACACCATTGGGTGGGAAGATGGATGTTAACCACTAGTGAAGACCTGTTCTGGGGAAGCTTCATTAATGGGAATAGATTTTCGTTAAGTGAAAACAAGATCAGAAAAAGAGGTAATTAAAAGATGTACTCATGAATTTGGGGCAGAATGATGTAAAGAGGTCTGATGAAAAATAGCTTCCTTACATTTCTGCCATAAAACCATGTTCACAACTCTATGACTATTTAAAATGAGCGTGGGCAAGGACAGAAGGGCTGCATAAATGAAAATTCAAGGATTGTGGGTGAGAGTCTGGGTGATTATTTTTGTTATTTAGAGGTTTCTAACATGCTTTAATGTGGTATGTGTAATTCAGATAGTCAAGACCACAAAGTGCATTTAAAACAAAATAAAGCTTAATGATCAGGTTAATTCATTTACTTTAAGTAAGGATACACATTAGAATTAATCTGATGTAAATGATCACAGAGTCATCAATTCCTTACTCTGCCTCCAAGTTAAAAAAAAATGTTCAGAAGATATTGGGCACTACTTATTTAAAAGAAATCTTTAATGTCACCCTAAGACCATAATCACTAAGGCTTACGGAAATAGAAGAGGTAGTGATGTGTTTATACAAAGTTCATGCACCAGAGAATTTGTTAGGTCAGTTTTTAAAAAATTTCCTTTGAAGGATACCCAATATTTTTTTTTACATTTCCAAAAGTGCTTAAATAAATAACATTGCAAACTTGTTTTAAAACTAAAGAAAATTTGTTCAAAATTAATTATTGATTCATTAATACTATATTTGGCAAAATTAGAGGGGAAACCTCAAAAGATTAAAAAGGAGTTTTGAAAAGATCCTCAAATAATTATAGTAAATGCATGCAGAGGTTTTGAAGTTAGAAATTTGTTTTCTTTTAAATAAAAAGACAAGTTAATTGTTTGGTCTTAATAATATATCATGGGTTACCACTGGTTATATCTATGAAGTTTAATAAGCATGAATTGAAGAGATGAATGTAAAATATGTATCTTGACAGGCACTGCTTAGCAAAGTTAGTCCATAAAATGTTGCAGGAGAAAACAAGAAACACAAGGAGGGTAACCTATGATATTCTGAAAGTTATTCATGACATGTAATTAGAAATTAATGCTGTGTTTGGTAGAGCTTATGCATAGCTCTTTAAGAGATATCCTTTTAAAAACCAACATATTTTAAAGTTACCAGACTAGAAGATAAAAATCAATACAGATTTGGAAACTGAATGTGGATAAGACAAGGCATAAATGAAAAAGTCAAGGAATACTGGTGAGATTGTGGAAGATTATTTTTCTTATTTAGAGTTTTCTAATGTGCTATATTGTGGTATGTAATTGGAAGCCAGGCCCTCAGGCAGCAGCTTTGAAAGTGCAAGTATATACAGTCTTATGGGACTGGAGGCATATGCCCCACTGGTTACCAGTGCCAGGTGATCTAAAATGTCCCCTGAGCAGCAGCCACAAAAATCTGCATTCCAGGGGAGTGTGTTAACCTCCTGTCTGAGAGATACCTGGAAGCTGGAGTGAGGCTGATGGAGAACGCAAAGATGACATCTCCCGGGCAACATAAGTTCCCTAACAGCACCTTTGTAGGGCCCTCGAGATGCGAAATCAGAGTCTGCTCCTCAGGCTGATGCTCCAGAACAAGTAAACAGGTCTCTTTCACAGAAAGACTTGGGGTATGTCTCAGTCTGAGCTCTGTGCGTTGCTCTGCAGGTGGCAGCCTGCCAAGAACTCTCTCCTCATGGGACTGTGGGATGCAGGAACACAAGCCTTGCTGGCCATTGGGGTCAGGTGATCAAGAGGCATCCCCTCAGAGGTAGCTACAAAGATGGAGTCACCACACATATGTAAAAGCTCCCTCTCTGGGAGATACTAGCGCTTAGGAGCGTCATAGAGAGAAAATGTGAAAATGGCACCCACAGGCTGTAGTGCGGCAGAGGGTGTAGAATGGCACCTATGGGGAGAGAGAAAAGAAGGAGAGAGAGGAAGAAGGAAGGAGAGGGAGAGGGGGAGGGGGAAAAGGTGACAAAGAGAGAAAGAAAGCCTAGAGTTTTAAAAAACAAAAAGAAAGAAAGAAAGAAAGAAAGAAAGATGGCACCCACCGGGCAGGAACAACGAGGAGGGAAAGTGAGACAGTGGTGTCCACCAGTCTGTCCCTGGAGAGCATCCAGCAGGCCCCCAAATGTGTGTCAATCTGATGCCTGCATCTCAGGCAGATGCTCCAGGAAGAGAAAAGGAGCCTCTCCCACATCATGTCCAGGCACCCCTCCATCCGTTGCTTCCTGCTGGGGCCTGGAGCTGGTGAGTCACAGTGCACGAGTCCTTTAAGAGTCCAGACGGTGACAGCCTTTCAGGTCTTGTGTCACAAAACCCTGTTGGTTTTCAAAGCTAGCTGTTTGCGGGGGTGGGGGAGGCTTTTCTTTCACATACAATTGGGAGTGCCTGATGTGGGGTTCACACCCTTCCCTCCTTAGTGTAAAGCTTCTGGTTTTGAATTGTCTCCACACTGTGGGTCTCCACATGGGGGTGGTGGTATGTATGACAAGACTGTGTCCCAGCCTCTCCTACCCACTTCTATGTTGACCTCTTGTTTGGTAGATGCTAGTGGCTCAGCCAGTTTTTAGGTTTTTTTCAGACGAAATTGTTTTCTATGTAGCTGGAGATTTCATGTGTTTGTGGGAGGAGGTGAGGGAGGGATCTTCTTATGTCAAAAATCTTGAACCAAAAGCTGGTAAATCTCTTAATTGAAGCCAGTTTCTACCTGAAAATTGAGCACATATTGATAAAAATTAAAATTTTAATCTTTGCTTCTTGTGAATCTATGACAGGACAAAAGGCTCTTTTTCAAGTAGGAGAAGCAAGTAGGGGAAGGGAAAAGCTGTGACAATTCATGAGGAAAAGTTCATCATATTGTAGGTTTCATACCCTAACTTTCTTCATGATCAGGACTCGTAATAAAACGATTGCATTATTAAGGGAGTGTTTCATACCAACTCCATGAATCCTTACTCAGAGAATATGTTTCATAAGTGAAATCAGTAATCTGATAAAAGTATGGTTATATGCATTATTTTCAAATTTTTTCATATTTTCCATTCATAGGAATTATTTATGATCTGTTGTTATCTCTTAGCATCTGACTTGAAGAGTCTAGAAAGGGAAGGGCAAATTTTGCAAATGAGGTAGGACTACCTTGACAGAACATCCCATTGAACATTTGTTATGACAAAGCCCAGCATCAGACAAAATGGTTCTCATCTCTTGGCTTTAAGGAATCATGATGATAAACATGACAGTGAACGCCAAGCATCATGGTATATTTAGATACTGAAGACAAAGTGCCTTGAGATAGTATCAATTATAGTCTTCTTACAACAGTTTACCATATAAGATCAAAATCAATTCTGTAAATTAGTAATTGACAAAAACACACTTGACATTTTTTTTCCTCAAAGGGTTCCTCATAAAATTTGTCTCCTTAGAATCATGTATCCTTCAAGAATAAAAGATAATTTTGTTTGTTTTACTGGAAGTTATGCTTTACATTTGCAGAATAATTCTAACAGAAAAGAGTTTTCTTATTATCAGGATAGGTTTAAAGACTTTTGAGAAGGAGCTTGTTTAAACCAGTGGAATCAATGTCCAGTACAATTACTATATACATGGCATGAATTTCCAAAGAATATTCAGAACGTTTATATCATGTGGTGGGGGGAAAAAAGAGGGAAGCATGGAGTAATTTTATCCAAATTTAGCCATTGCCCCTTTTCCTCTGAAGATCAAAACAATTTTATCTTGCTCTAAAACTGAGCTTTTCAAATTGGGTCTATTTCCTTGGTGATATATGGCAGGGTTCCAGTAACACGCAAAGCTGTTTGATAAACAGTGCACATCTTCTTAAAATATCTGTTACTAAAATGTTTTGGGGTAAACATTTTAATAACAACACAAATAATACAAATATGGATCAATAATAACTGGAATACAAAATTCTCATGCCTAGGGTGAGCCATTTTGGCCCATCAGAATCAACAAAGGGTGTATATATATATACACACACACACACATATATATATATTTTCTATGCCATTTATCTTAATCCCATTGAAATGCTTTTGAACTGATGTTCTAAGGAAAATAGGAATTTGATGAGGAATTTGAACTATTTCACCCTGTGATCACAAAGACTAATATTTAAAAATTGTTAATATCCTAGATACAATGAGTCAAAAAAGAAGAACCCAAATGAATAGGTATCTGTTCACTCTCTGGTCATAATAGAAAACTTAGTAACTATCTTTACAACTTTGTTTTTCTTCTTATAGCACCATCATCACCTATGGGTCCATTCTCCATCTCTAGCTTCTGAGATCTGCCCCATCTTATCAGGGACGAAATTTCAGGAAATGCAGGTCTATGCCTGGGGTATAAAAGATCAAGTCAATTTTATTGTCAATCCTAATTTGACCATGGCTCCTTAGTTCTAGTACTTCTGCTTTTTTCTTGGATTTAAAACACCTATTTATAACAAATTCTTACCTCATTTTAATTGCCTGAATTCTTTATTTAAAGTCTTTCCAGTTTCCCAGCTCCTAAAAGATACAGTCCATGTACTACTTTCCAATTTCTCTAGGCTCTTTCTCTCCACTGTCTCATCTCCTTTCCATGAAATTTTGTTTATCTACTATTACAGAAGCTATCGCTATCCTCTGTCAGAAATATATTGTCCTAATTGTATACTCCTGGTGCTGACACAGATCCTAGCATATATATGGCAGGTTTTATTTTTCTTTTTAATTTTTATTAAATTTATTGAGGTGACATTGATTAGTAAAATTATATACATTTCTATAATACGTCATCTATATACTGCACTGTGTGTTCACCACACCACCCATAGCCAGTTCTCCTTCCGTCGCCATATATTTGACCTCCTTTACCTTCTTCTACCACACGCCCTCCCACCTTACCCTCTGGTAACCACTAAACTGTTGTTTGTGTTTATGAGTTTTTGGTTGTTTGTTTGTCATGTTCATTTGTTGCTGTCAGTTTTATATCCCACATATGAGGGAAATCCTATGGTTCTAGACTTTTTCTGTCTGATTTATTTTGCTTAGCATGATAATCTCAGGATCCATCATGTTGCATGGCAGTATTTCATCTTTTCCTATGGATTTGACCACCCTTGTCTTCTATAATAAGGGAGCATAGATCTAGGGTGACATATTCATTTCAAAAAGTTTGGTGAACACCTGCTATATACCATTGTATATAGGTACCAGTCATCTGTTGAAGGACGTTTTGGTTGTTTCCATGTCTTGGCTACCATAAAGAATGATGCAATGAACATAGGAATACATATATCTTTACGGATAAATGTTTTCAGGTTTCTTTGAGTAGATACCCAGAAAAGGGGTTGCTGGTTATATGATAATTCTATCCTTAATGTTTTGAGGAACCTCCATACTCTTTTCCATAGTGAGTCTACCAATTTACATTCCCATCAGCAGTGTATGAGGGTTCCTTTTTCTCCACAACCTGTCCAATACTTGTTATTACTTGTGCCGTTGATGATAGCCATTGTAACAGGTGTGAGGTGGTATCTCATTGTGGTTTTGATTTGCATTTCCCTAATAGCTAGTGAAGTTGAGCATTTTTCCATATACCTGTGGCTGTTTGTTTGTCTTCTTGGGAAAAATGTCTGTTTAAGTTTTGTGCCCATTTTTTAATTGTATCATTCGTTTTTTGTTGTTGAGTTGTATGAGTTCTTTATATATTTTGGATATTAGCCCCTTATCGGAGGTTTTGTTTGCAAATATCTTCTCCCATTCGGTTGGTTGCCTCTTCTTAGCTAAATCCATGCAAGGGATCCTGAAGACTATTTAAGTAGACTTCTACTTCAAGTACAAAGCTCATATTCCATCACATTCAGAGTCCATAAGGTAATGGATATTCAAAACTGGTTTCTCTCACATATTCTACTCGTCCCATGCTTTTGTCTTCTGGCTTTAAATATTATTTCTACCTTCTCCTTACCAACTTTTCTTGCTGTTGAGAAGAAAAGCAGCCACTAGAGCTGCTCTGTGTCTTTTAGCTTTTTGGTTCCTTCTGAAAAGTCTATTTTGTAGCTGGGGTTGTTAGTTATTCTCAGTCACTTATAATTCTGTCATTGGATAGGAGGTGGGAGAGAGAGTTTTCAGATCTTGAAAGTAGAGAAAGGAGGAGCAGAAGTCTCCCTGATGACATTGTCTCAAAGTGGGAAGTCTGAAAGGCTATTATTACTTTACTATTGCAAATAAAGATTGTCATTCATTTCTTTATTATGCTAATAAGTAAAAGTGCTGGTGATATAGCATTAAATAATATATCTTTCCTTAGGGAATTATTCTCTTACATCTTTCTAGGTTAAAAATATGTCTCTTAGTTCGTCCTGGGTTACATTACAAAAGACGCCATTCCATAACCACCTTTGATAACTCGATCTCTTTACTATAGATTTTCCTTATTCTAGCCACTGTGGGGTGGGTGCCAGGGTATAGAAAACAGTTGAGTAGGGGTGGAATAGGTGTTTGGACTTATTTAGATTTACTACTGTGCCTGCCATCTCACATATTTTAGTTTGCTTGATGCTTGTCTTACTAAACTTCTCAGAAGGCAACTGCTTCTCTGGACACAATTTTTTGCCTGTCACCATATTTTCCAAATCCTATGCTGTGCTTGGTTGGGCATCCCTTACCTTCCCTGTAATTAGGTTCCTATCATTTCCATCCCTGCCATTGGTGCTAGCCTGGTCCTACTAGTTGAATATATTTTTCTCAGTAATAGTTCATCAAATTCTTCTACATTTTAATCTTTTGTGTCAAGATAAATCTTAAGGGAAAAGAATGAAAACATTAAAAATAACCTTGATTTAGGAATCTAGTGCATGCAAATGCAGAACCAAAACTTGTTTCCTTACAATCCAAGCTTGAACTCTTTGGTGACTAGTGGACAACATGTGTCTGCAATCTCTTCTGGTGATGAAACTCTTTTTTTGTAAGTGACCATAGCTCTTACCTTTCTGATAATTGAAGGACAAGGAACATGGCATAGGCCATATAAGTCAGAGTAAACTATCTCACTGGCCACTTTGACTTTTCAGTGATGAGTATTTGACTTACTCAGGCTAATCAGAGCCTCTAGGGATTTTTCAGCAGAGATGTTATGGAAGGCTCTAAATAATAATAATAATAATAATAATAATAATAATAATAATAATAATAATAATAATAAAAAATAGCCAAAGAGATAATGTCTTCTGTTTAGCCACACTTGAAAGCCTAGGACCTGGCTACATTTCCAAACTTCCCAGTGGTATGAATTAACACATAAAATCCTTTTCTTCCCAAGCTCGAGTGGGTCTTCTACTACAGATAAACTAATGAGTCAAATTTGACATTGCAAATGCAAATTGAACCATTTATAATGTCATTTTCTGTCTGAGACCAGGGAGTTGTCTTGGTTCAGATAAAGAAATGATAGGGAGACATGAATTTATATCTGAACTGGCTAAGACAAAGAAATCAACATAGCAACAGGATGAATAAAGAAATACTTTTTCAAGAGACTCAAACCACAAGCACCACACAAAAATGTATTTCTATATGCATTGTCCTAATACCTTTACTTATTACGCAGCCAGGGAAATGAGAGAATTAACTTCAGTTAGTGGGGCCAACTAGGAGAGTCAGAAATGTTTTAGAACTAGATATTCAGACTTGAATGGGCAGGGAAGTAGAGAAGGTAAAGGAAGAGAGAATATGGAACCAGTTGGATATTAGTAAGAAATTCCAGTCTATTGAATAGAAAGAGTGATAATAACCATTTTTATTGGCTTTTATGACTTTCAATGTCTTCCAGGTGCTATGCGCACAACATACCTTATCTCCATTCCTTGCAACAAGTCTGCAAGTATTAATACTTCTATTTTACAAGAAGGAAACAGGCTTAGAAAGTTGGTGAAGGCCACAGGGTTAAGGGATAGAGTTTGAACATCTGTCTTTTTTCAAATTTTTCATTTAAAAAAATTTTATTAAATTTTTTGGGGTAACATTGATAATAACATTATATAAATTTCAGGTGTACAGCTTTAAATATGACACCTGTATTTTCAACTGTGTGCTCACCACCCATAGTCTCCTACCATTACCATTTGACCCCCTTGGCCCTCTTCGTCCTCCCACCACCTTTCCTTTTTCTCTGGTAATAACCATTCAGTTATCTGTATCCATGAGTTTGTTTTGTTGTTTATTTGTTTTATATACCACATATAAGTGAAATCATATGGTCCGTGTCCTTTTCTATCTGACTTATTTCACTTAGTATAATACTCTCAAGATCCATCCATATTGCCACAAATGGCAATATTTCATCCTTTTTATGGCGGAGTAGTATTCTATTGTATATATATATATGCCACATATTTTTTATCCAGTCACCTGAGAAGGACACTGAGGTTGTTTCCATGTCTTGGTTATTGTGAATAATGCTGCAGTGAACATAGCGGTTCATATATCTCTGTGAATAAGTGTTTTCAAAATTTCAGGTAGATACCCAGAAGAGGAATCGCTGGGTCATATGGAAGCTTTATTCTTAATTTTTTGAGGAACCTCCATGCTGTTTTCCATAGTAGCTGTACCAATTTACATTCCCACCAACAGTGTGTGAGGGTTCTCTTTTCTCCACATCCTCACCGACACTTGTTATTTCTTGTCTTTATAGCCATTTTAACAAGTATGAGGTGGTATCTCATTGTAGTTTTGATTTGTATTTTCCTTATAACTAGTGATGTTGAGCATTTTTTTATATATCAATTGGCCATCTGTATGTTTTCCTTGGAAAAGTGTCTATTCAGGTCCTCTGTCCATTTATTTTTTTTTAAATCGGATTGATTTGTTGTTGTTGTTGTTCTTATTGAGTTATATGAGTTCTTTATATTTTTTGAGTATTAGCCCCTTATTGAAGGTATCATTTACAAATATCTTCTCCCATTCTGTTGGTTGCCTTGGAACTCACATCTTTTGAATTTCAAAACACAGTGTTCCCCCCCACCCCTGCTATACCAACTTACTCCCATGACACAGGGACACCAAAGAGTGCAGTAAATGACAATACATTGACTTTATCAGGTTCTAGCAGAATACTCTAAGATGTGCAGAAAAATCATTGAAATGGTAATCCTACTTTTGGGTATATCCTTATATTTAAAAAAATATGTGCACTGAAAAGTGATCAGCATAGTTTCATAGTTTAGGGAATGGACCGTGGAGCCAATGTCCCTGGGTTAAAATTATGGCTCCAGCACTTGCCGGTTGTAAGATCTCAGACAAACTATTTAACCTCTTTGTGTTTCAGTTTCCCCATTTTAAAAACGGGGCTATTAATAATATATACCTCCTAGAGCTGTTATGAAAATAAAATATGTTAATGTTTGTAAAGGTCTTAGAAGAGAGCTGACTCTGGGTGGTGAAACACAATGGGATTTATATATGATGTAATACAGAATTGTACACCTGAAATCTATGTAACTTTACTAACAATTGTCACCCCAATAAATTAAAAAAAAATTAGTGTTATAAAAGACCTGACAATTAAGTTCATAAATTAAAAAATTAAAAAAAGAGAGCGGGACACATGGTAAGTACTACATAATATTTATTAAATAAAAGTCAGTTTTGTGTATTTTCATATTTAAATGGGTCCCCCTAGATCAGGATTTCTCAAATTTGTTGCTCTTTTTATTTTGAACTAGATTACCCTTTGTTGTGGGGGCTGTCCTGTGTATTGTAGGATGTTTAGCAGCACCCCAGCTTCTAACCACTAGATATCAGTAGCAACCCCCGCCCCTGATGGTGACAACTAAAACTGTCCCCAGACACTACCTAAATTCCCTTAGGAGGGGAGGAGCGGCAAAATTGTCCCTTTTGAGAATCAGTGTTCTAGATATAAGAATTAATAGCCTAGAAAATTGGATTTATGTACAATTATTAGTAGTTACAAAGTTATAATGTGGAGCCAATTGCTACATGTCACTGCTACTACAGACATTTCAAAGTCAAAACTCAGAAATTTGTTAGAAAAGTTCTTGAGGAAATGAGGTATTGTCACCAGCTTGCTATAAAGCCTAGTCAATTTCATCATCCTTTTCTAAATGTCATGTTTCTCTATTCAGTGTACTCTGGTCTTTTAATTTCTTTGTGTACGCATTTACCCTCTGTGCCCTTCTCTGGGTAGCAACGCTGCGTGTCTACCAGCAGGTGGTATCCATGAATAATGTGATCTACATCTTTTCGTTTGCAGGCATCACAAGAGTACCTCTCCCACACTGCTGTGCGGAGGCTAGGATTTTGAGAGCTCTGTAGGGATTTTTTTTTTCTACATCTTCCCCTAACGTGGGAAAAAAGTTTGAAATAGAATTTGCTCTTCCTTATTCTGGAGGCTGCTTGCTGCACCTTATATCTAGCAGCAGCTATTATGTATAACTCTACTGTATGAATAGAAAGGCATTACTTGTAAGCAGACTATTAGAGGTATTTGCTTTGTTGGATATTCAGAATTCTGCTACTTTGAGTACCCAGATTATGTTTTTTCAGTCTTCTTAGCTGACAACAATTACATCATTCCATAATTCCATATGTCATTATGGGGATCGGCTTAAGAAGATAATAAAAGAAACCTGAATGTCTTTACCTGCTGCGTTTTGAATGCCCATAAAAGCACACTGTCTCCTCTATTTGTATATTACAGTCAAACTGTTGATGCATTCTAATTCTAGTAAACGGTCATATCATGTGGAAGGAAATCAACATTTTCATATGCCACAGGGTATTTAAAGATATCCATTTATTAGAAGAGCTTTTAAACTTCAGGAATATGTATATTAGATAATAACATTATGGATTATGTTATAAAATTTCAGTATATTACAATCTTGTCCCTTCTCGTGCAATAGTCAGCATCTACCAATTTTTCTGTGTCTCCAATTTTTCTTCTCTGGATTTTACATGCTGATTCTTAATTAGGCATAGGGGAAGCTATATTCCCATTATTGTGTTGTCAAAATGGATTGAACCTGCTCTTTGTAAAATGGGTACAGGAGACCTTCAGAAATAATGTAGTTATTTCTGAGCCTAAAAAGGCAAAATTAAAAGCAAAATTTTTCCAGGAAGTGAAATGGAGGATTAATAACCCCAAAAAAGAAAAAGGTTGCAGGGTAGGATTCTAAATTAACTTAATTAATCAGACACACTGGAAGGATTTTGCTATTTCACTTCTTTGGGACACTCCACACTGGCTTTAGAATCATGTTGAGCCCATCACTTTCTCCAGCTTCACAATCTATGTCTGGCCTTGTATTCCAATCAATATTGTAAAGATTGATATTGATCTTGAAGAGAGTTGCAATGACTGGTTCAACTGTTGTGTGGTTTGATCAATTGTTAGGTATAGATCCAGTGTTAGAGTTCTGTTCCTCATGAAATAATGATCAAACAAATGACCCCTAATAGAACCTTGACAGTTTAGTAATAATAGATTATCCTCAATTAGTAAAATAAAGTGAGACTTTATTAGCTAATATATGCCAGGTCATTTTAGATACATTTCCATTTAAAAATTATTAGCAGATGTTTGGAAAATACATTTTTGTAACATTTCAAGGATTTTTACATTATGAAAAAATTTCTATCTGTCCATCTTCATCATCATCATCATTCATCTTTCCCTCAAATTTGTCCATCATAACATTGCGTCATTGTTTTTTTTTAAACAAATTGCTCCTGGAAATCCCTATACGTACCATCCTAATCTCATTCCTACTTATCCTTCAGCCATTCTCCACCATTTAGTGTTTATCTTCCCATGTAAGTTTTTACTTCATATGTTGTTGTTTTGCCTGTTTTATAAAACAGAGTCTTATACTCAGTGTATGAAATTTTGTGAAATTCATCCATATTGATACAACTCTTACATAGATGAGGAGAGTGCCGTTTATTTATTCACCCTTCAACTGAAGGACATTCAAGTTGTTTACAATTTGTCTCTATTACAAACAGTGCTGTGGTGAACATTTGTGTTCATGTCTCCTTGTGTACATGTGTGAAAGAGTCTCTAGCAGGGAATTGCTTTGCTAATTCATAGGAAATGCATCTTCAAATTTATCATATATCCCCAAATTGTTCTCAAACTTACACTTTCTCTAGCCATGCATAAGAGAGATTTTCGTATTCCACACTCTCATTGACACTTGGTATTATTAGACTTTATTTTTCTTTCTTTTTTTTTTGCCAGCCTCGGGTTATGAAATTGTATCATATTGTGGTTTTATTACACGTTTATATGATCACTAGCAGGTTGCCCTATGCTTATTTACTATCAGGTTTTGCTTTGCTGAAAAAAATGGTTGTTCCCGTTTTTCTTTTTGGCTGTTTGCCGTTGTTCTCACTGATTCGCAGAATCTCTCTCTTCCACCTTAACATCCCCCCGTCTTCCAATCTTACCTGTAATATCACAGTTGCTTTTTTATGTGTTATTTTAAGAACAATTGTATTTATGTTTGTAACAGTAAACACAGTTACATTTTCTTGAGTATTAAATCAATAATACATCTCTGTGTTGAAGCATTTAAATGATACGTATAAATATAAGAAAGTTAAGATCTCTTGAAATTTTACCATTCCAAAATAACTAGCACTCACATTTTATTTCATCTTTTAATACATCTTCTGTGCATTCACCCACACCCCCAGGCACATAATTTTACATATAATTGGATCATATAATTTTTCATCTTCCTCCTCCTTTTCTGTCACCCCTATTTCCAGCTTCTATTACTCCAGGTGAGGCATGTTAATAACCTAGATCTTCAAGGTAGCAATGACATATCAAATCCTTTTTATGCTTTGGAAATCTATCTCTTCTGTGACCAGCTGAAGAAAATGCTCTACTTTTAAAGGCTCATGTGATTTGGTCAGACCCACCTGGATACTTTTTGTATCTGAAAGTCAACTCTGTCTATAATGTAACCTATTCACTAGGGTAAAATCTGTCATATTTAAGATCCCAATATTATGCAGGGAATATGTGTCATGAAGTTGGTAATTCTTGGGGACTATTTTAGAATCCTGCCTACTGGTCTGCCTTCTGACCCTAAAGATTCAAGTTCCTGCCAAATGCACAACAGATTCATTTGATCCCAAGGATTCCAAACGTCTCACCCCATTACAGCATTGGTTCAAATCCAGAATCTCATCTACATCTTATTAGCTCAAAATTCAAACTCTCAACATTTAAATAATGTAAATCACATGCAGATGAGGCTCCTGGTTTTAATCCCTTACGCGTAACTCCTGGGGGACAATTATTCTTCATCTGTGGACCTGTGAAACTAAAGAGACAACTTACATGATTGTAACACTCCCTACATAAAATTGTGGGACAAGTATAGGCTAACAGTTATAGGCATTCCAATTCAAAAAGGGCAAAAGTGGAAGGTAAAAAAGAATAATTGGTCCAATGCAGTTCTGAAATTTATCCAGGCAAACTCTAGCCTGAGTTTCTTGATTAGGTTTCAAGCCTTGGGGATAATCCTTCATGGCTCTCTGCTCAGCCCCTTGAGCTCTTATTTGTGCTCTGGAGTGTCTTGGCTCTGCTCTCTGTGCTTTTGATTTCACCGTCTTAGTGATATTTCCTTTTTTTTAAATGAAAGGTAGCATGTGTATGCATCTGAATAATTTTATCAGCCTGCTTCCTTCAGTAGAATATTTCTGAAAGATAGTGTGTAAAGTTGGTATTTCTTCCTTAAATATTTTGTAGAATTCACCAGTGAAGCTTTCTGGAACTGAAGTTTTCTCTGTAAGAAGATTTTCAAATATGGATCAATTTCTTTATTAAGTACAAACTTATTCAGGTTATGTATTTTTTTTCTCAAGCGAGCTTTAGTAATTTGTGTCTTTCAAGGGATTTTTTTCATTTAATCCAAGTTTTTCGATTTATTGATATGAAGTTATTCATAATTTCTGTAAGATCTGTAGTGATTTTCTTTCTCTCAGGCCTGGCACTGATAATTTGCTTTTTCTTTTTTCTGAACAGCCTTAATAGAGATCTTTAATTTTGTTGATCTTTTTAAAGAACAAACATTGATATAATTGATTTTCCCTATTGGTTTTCTGTTTTTAATTTTATAGGTTACTGCCTTTGTATTTATTATTTCCCTCCTTTCGCTTGCTTCAGGTGTAATTGGCTATTTTTTTTTCAGTCTCCAGTAGAGAAGATTAGATCTTTGATTTGAGACCTTTTTTTTTTCTATAAACATATAATGACTGAAATTTCCTTCAAAGTGCTCTTTTAGCTGTATCAAAAAGATGTTGTGTGTTGTGCTTTGATGATCAATGGTTAAAAATATTTTCTAATTTTTGTGTGATTTCTTCTTTGACCCATGAGTTTAAGTGTAAGTTGTTGAATTTCCAGATCTCTGGGGCAATTCTAAATGTTTTATTTTGGTGATTTGTAATTTAATTCTATTTTGACCAGGGATTATATTGTATAAAGTTTAAATATTTTCAAATACTTTTAAGATTTGTTTTAAGTTCTGTGATACGGTCCATCCTCATGTACATTTTATAAGTACTTGAAAAGGATATGCCTCTTTAGTTTTTGGGTGTAGAGCTACACAATCGGCAATAGGTTAATGTAGTTATTTTTTCCAGCTTTATTGAGATATAATTGACATATAACATTGTGTGATTTAAAGTGTACAACATGATGATTTGATATATGATATTTAAAAAATTATTATCCCAAACAGATTAGTTAACACATCCGTCATCTCACAGTTACCATTTAGGTTAATGTGGCTATTAGTGTCATTTTCTCTCCTATATCTTCACTGATAATATATTCGTATCTTTACCCATTTTGGTTTTTAAAATTTCTTTCTATAGATTCCAGTTGCCTTCTAGAGTATTTTCCTTTAGTATTTCTAATAGTGCAAGTCTGTGAGGCATACATTCTCTCAGTTTTTGTTTTTATGAAAATGTATTCATTTCACGTTCATCTTTGGAGTTTATGTTCACTGGACATAGAATTCTTAGTTGACAATATTTTTCCTTCAGCCCCATGAATATCGATGTCTTCTAGCTTGGAGAATTTCTAAGTCATCCGTGATTTAATCCTTGTTTTTCTGTATGTAATGTGCCATTTTCCTCTGGCTGCTTTCAAGATATTCTCTCTATCTTTGGCTTTCAGCACTATGATGAAGTCTAGATAAGAATGATGTATCTAGAAGAGCTTTTATTATTATTTTTAATCTTGCTTGGAGTTAGTTGAAGTTCTTGAATCTGGCACCCTGTCGAGAAAATCATGAGTCTCACAGATCTGGCATCATATTGTTTGACCTTTCAATTCCTTGTGGTCTCCATTAGTGTTTCCTACTGTGTCCATGGGATCTATCCCATTAATCCATTAAGCTGTTAGCAGTGCTTTGGACAGTTTATACTCTGAATTTTGGTTTGACTTTTCTTTGATTCTTACACTGCCATGATTTCCCCTTTATATTTCCAGCTTTTTTCTCAGATCTTAACTCTTATTTCTGGAACTTTTACCTGGTAAAATTACGTTTTCTTTTTCCACCTGCTATTTTTTTATTTATCTTCTACTTGAATTCCTACTAACTTTTGTTTTTACATTTTCTATATTTCCTAATTCTTTTTTTATATTTTCTATGCCTGGCTATTTCAATATCTAGCTTTCAATTTAATGACTTAAAATTTTATAATAGCTGTATCTATTTATGGTTTAACTTTTCATTATGTTTTAAATACGTTACATTTTTCTAGTTTTGTTTGAAATTCTTATTTATATCTTTAATTCACTTTACATATTTATTTTTGTCATCTTGATTCAATAATTACAATGTCTGATGGCTTTGGGCGGGAAGGTCTCATCAGGTATTGTTGTGACAAGTGACTCATCTTTTTGCAGTGCCCTTAGTTCCAACTTCTGTCTTTGCATGATGCGAAAGCCTTGTCCTTCCTGAACTTTGATGATGTGCAAACCAATTGGTGACAAAACCCAGCATTGGTCCATTCTTTAAAAGAATATGAGTGCTCTTTAAAGAGATACAATATAGAACTTGTTTTCTTGTTTGAGAACAAATAGAATTCTGGATAAATATATTGTATAATACATGTTTTAAATTCTATTATTGGTGGTGACAGGTGGTTTTGATCAAAACTAGATTAAATAGTCATACTTAAGTGGTTATTACTTTTAGTCAGAGTTAAACAGAAGCAAATGACAATCTCATTTATATTCAGAACAACAGAACGGAAATTAGCTCCTCATCTAAGATTTTAGGAAATGAAGCCAAGTAATTATTGTGGGAATAGAGATGAAGTGTCAGTCCCTGCATTGTCCAATATTTCTTCTCCTGCATAATTATTCTGACCTAGAATGCTCAATGAGCTACAGACACAAATCTTTCTTGGAGGAAACAAGCTTTAAGTTGTCTGTGGTTTATTTGTGTTTCTTGTTCTTGGAAAGGAAAATGTGTCAATGTATATTTTAAAGTTTTCAATGAAACTTAAATGTATACAAATCAATATAGATTTAATATTTTTTATAATTTGTCTTCTTTTTTTAAGTAATTAACATCAAAATTTGCCTTTAGTTTGGTCAATAAATCACAAATTAAAATTTACATATATTTATTAGAAAAAATGCACTGCAAAAATCTTTTTAATTATTAAGGCATTTCCTTTAATTTAATGGATTGGATAAAATAATATACTTAGATTCAAGATCCTGGGTCATACTTTTGGTTATATTGCTTGGTTACTATTAGCAGTATTTTAACTTTCTTGAGTTTCAGTTTCCTCACTATTAAATGAGGAGAACCAAGAAACAAAACCATTAATGTCTCTACTAATTTTGATATTTTGTATTAAGGATTCACATAGACTTACAGAGTGTGAAACATCTATGACTATTCTAAATTCCATTCTAGCTCCCCACATACTTTCTAATTCTTTCTCAGTGACCCAGAAACCCAAACTGTGCTTCTTCCTTTTCTGAGCTCTAGGCCACAGATCTCCGCCAACCTGTAGAACCATTAGAGTTTCAAAAACTGTAAGTCCTTAAATGTGTTAAAGATTTTCTATAGACTGAAAGTGGCTTATATGTGTGCACTTTAACATTTCAAATAGAGATGGATGTTCCTATGATTAGCAATATTAAAACAATTAATTTTAAATGTCCATTAAATTAAAGGAAAATGCTTTAATGATTAAAAAGATTTTTTTACAGTGCATTTTTTTCCTAATAGATATATGTAAAATTTAATTTGTGATTTAGTGACCAAACTAAAGGCAAAAGCTTTTTTGTCATTCTGAGTTTTCCAAACAATGTATAATTAAAATAAAACTACTCTCATATAGTGCTATTTGGAAATTTTAGTGTTTCATAATGTTAGAAATAACTGACATTACACTACTTCATTCTATAGTTTTAATTTCAATATGAGTTGCTTTTAAAAATAAATCCAGACTTCAGTTTTTGGTAAGCCGTCCTACAAAATTACTGTGGAAAAAAATAAAGTATAACAATTTGCTCTCCACTGTATGCCTCACAGCACTTTATATACACCTTCATTTTTTTTTTCACTTTTGACACTGTATTTTAATTGACTGTGTCCATCTTCCTTACTGTGTTATGGATGACTTGAGGATCATAATAGTTGCTTAGTTACCATTGATTTCTCCCATGATGTCTACCATGTCATGCTGCATAGATAGTAAATGTTTAATAAAAACGATTTGAATTGAATTGAATGATTCTGTGATTCTGCTAGCAGACTGGGAAGCTGCCAACAGATCAGAAAGACTGAGAAGTCCTGTGTTACTGAGAAAATGAAAGTTACCAGAGGACAAGAGTCCTGATTAGGATATCATTCAAAAAAGATCAATATTCTGGGCTACCTCAAGGACCATCTTGATATTTAAGGAAATCCAAGGATGCTGGGTAGATTAATCTTATTCTCCGGAGTTTTCTGGGTTAGGTATCAGAGGGAGTGGGGTTGAATCTTCCTAAGGAACGTTAGGCATCAGGAATGTGTTACATTTGTTTAATACCTTGCAGTTTTCAAAATACTTTAAATAATACATATTTTAGTTAAGCATTGATTTTGTAGAAACCTATATTCTGTTTACATATTTCATAGCTAGGTTGATATCTGAGAAATTAAGGGTGGGAATATTCCAGAAGATTACTCGGGTCTTTGATGATGGTACGTCCTAGCAACAAGCCTAAATGTACTTCTAAAAAGAGTATATAAGGGAATACTTATTGAACGATTGAGTGGTGGTTTAATTAACATCAGGATGACTGAGTTAAAGTTTTGTCAGATCTCCAGAATGTCTCTAGAATCCATCCCTTTTCTTCCAGAATATCTGCCTACTTTATGGTCTGGCTTATGTTACAGTTTTCTTAACGGTGTCTCTACCTCTTGTGCACATTCTCTTAACCAAATTCATCTCTCACATTGTTGCTAGTCATCCTTTTAAACACTGACGTAATCGTGTCTGTCATCTGTTTGGAAACCTTCAATGGTTCTCCCACCCTGGAGAATAAAGTATAATTTTGTTAGCATGGTAGGGAGACGTAGTTAGGATTTCTCTGATGTGTGACCTTGGATGATCTTTCTGAATTGCCTCACTAAGGGACAAAGGTGCATACATACCTTCTCCCAGTTGTTCAATTAAATACTAATCTTGGTACTCCTGTGAAAACATCTTACAGATGAATTAAGCTCCCAAATTTGTTAACCTTAAAATTGGCAGATTATTTGTGTGGAACTGACCTGACCTTAAACTTACTTAGAAGCACAGAATTTTCTTTAGCAGATTATAGAACAGGAAGTCAGAGATTCAAAGTACAAGAAGGATTTGGTGTGCCATTGATGGCTTGAAGATGGAGAGTAAGGAACGAAAGAAGCCTCTAGGAGCTGAGAGCAATTCCTGGATGACAGGCAGCAAGGAAATGGAGCCCTCAGTCCTACAACTAACTACAAGGAACTTAATTCTACCAACACAAGAATGAGCTTTGAAGGCGATTTTCTCCCAGAGCCTGCAGATAAGAACTTAGCCTACCTGACACTTTGGTTTTAGCGTTTTGATGCTCTGAGTAGAGAACCTAGCTATGCCTGCCCCCTACTGGACTTTTGCCTTACAGAACTGTGAGCTAATAAATTGGTGTTATTTTAAGACATTCAGTTTCTGGTAACTTTTTACTTGGCAATAGAAAATAAATACAGAGGACATTGCAATTTTTCGAGTGAGAGATAATAGCAGCTTGGACTATGGTGATGGTGGTGAAGATAGAAGAAAATAGGCAGAAATAAGAGATATTCAGGAGCTAAAATTGATGACTTAGTGACAGATTGGGGGACAAGGAACATGGGTCCTTGAAAGCAGGTGTCTGGTTTGTCACACATTGGAAGACTCCCAGGCTAAGTGGATTATGAGGTGGTTGTGGGAGGTAGAGACATTAATTGGGCTTTACATGTGTAGAGTTTGATGTGCCTTTGAGACACTTAACAGGAAATGCCAAGTAGGCAGTTGGATATGAGTCAGTGGTGTATTGGTGATAAAGAAAGTCTCTGGCATGGATGACGTCACCCATGGAGACTATGGCATGAAAAGAGGATTGAACTTCCAGAATTTTGACAGGTAATGGCCAGGTGGAATTAGCTCGCACGGAAGACAGAGAGGCAATCCGGTTGGAAGTAAAAGAAGTGTCACGGAAGCCAAGAAAACAAGTCTTTCAAGGAAAAGAGTATAGTCAGTGTGACAAACCCTCCTAAAATATCAAGTAAGAAATATTTTTCTTAGCGTTAGTCAAATGAGGTTTATTGGTTACCTTAAAAACAGCTGTTAACATGAAGTGATGGGAGCAGAAACTAGACTGGAGATTAAAATGATCGTGAGGGAAAGAAAATGTTAAGTCTGGAAAACTCTAAAGAAGTTAGCTTGCGAAGGGGAGAAGATCAGGCAGTGGCTGGAGATGCTTGTTACATTTTACTTTTCTCTATAGCAGACACTTACCATATTTAAAAGCCAACTAGAAGGATCCAGTTGAAGGGAGTTGTTAAATATACAAAAGAAAAGGAGGAATAGGTAACGTAGTTTTCTGAGCAAGCAGAAGAGATGACATTCAAAATACACTGGAGGTTAAGTTCCTTTAGTGTAATGGGACTGAAAGAATATTGCTAGGTTTTCGTATAGACAGGTTTACATATTAGAAAAATGAAATTAATAGAGTACCAGCCTGATGGCTTTTCTGTTCTCAAAAAACTATGAAACATTGTCATCTTTTGAGAATGTGGGGACGAAATGAGGCATTATAAGTGTGAGGATGGGTGGATAAAGTCTAAAATAGTCATGGTGGAAAATGAGGGACTCAAATGAACAGACTCATACAGGTAGTTTGTGAGAAAGCTTAAATGTCATAACATTAATGAAGATTTTCCTTTCATCTTTCCAGCAGCTGTCACACTTTACCTACTTTCACTTTGAGGTAAAACTAATCTATAATATCTTCTTCCCTTGAAATAACACAGTATATTTTTCATGCTGTAATAGAGATAATCTCACTGAATTATAGCCATCTGTTAGCATGTCTTGTTCCTCTAATAGGCTGTGAACTGTACAGGACCACTTCCGATGTCTTAATTTAACTTTGTATTCCAATAGTTTACCAAATAATGAAAATAAAATATTATTAGGGTCTGACAAAAAATAATAAAAATAATGATAACTTTTAAGGATAAAAGTTAACTTTTATTGAACACTAAAATTTGTCACTTTATTCACTTTGCTAAGTACGTTTTCATTTTTTTATTTATAATTTAACTTTATCCTTACAACTACCCTAATTTGTCTATTTAATAGATTAGAAAAGTAAAGCTTAGAGAGGCATTATCTCCATGATGATATTGCTACTAATTGGAAAACTCTTTGAAACCCAGATCTGCATGTTTCAGAATCCCATGCTTTTGACCACTACTATTGTTTCACTGTGATACTTATTAGATATTTATTTAGTAAGATTCTCATATTCCAGTAGATGTTTTTACTGAATATATATAGAAAAATTTCTTCCTTAACCTATTGAAGGGAGAAAGATATAAGGAACAACAACAAATTTATTTGTTTTTAGATTGACTTAATGTAGAGAGCTCAATTATAAAAATACTGCAAATGAAAACTGACGTGGGAAAATCCCAGTTGTTAGTCTGCTCAGGCTGCTATAACAAAATACCACAGTTTGGGTGGCTTATAAACAACAGAAATTGATTTCTCACAGTTCTGGAGGCTGGGAAGTCCAAGAGCAGGGTGCCGACATGGTCAGGCTGTGGTGAAGGCCAGCAGACTGCTGCTCACGTTAGCTGTGTCCTCACATAACGGAAGGGCTAGGGAGCTCTGCCAGTCCTCTGTTATAAGGGCCTTAAGCCCATTCATGAGGGCTCTGCCTTCCTGACTTAGTCCTCTCCCAAATCCCCACCTCCTAATACTGTCACCTTGGGCATTGGATTCTCAATACATGAATCTGGGGTAGGACACAAACATTCAATCTATAGCACCAACCAACTGAATTAGAATTCAATATAACCATTACTACAGCATACAAAAATATATATAAGGCAAGTTAGTTTGGTCAGGCATGAATATCTGCTTAGTCTGTTCATTAATGGAAATGAAAACAAAAACAAAGGTTTAATTCCAGGGCATAAATTATCCTATAGTTACTGAGATAAACATTGGATCACCTCAGAAGCAGGTTCTAAAACTAATTTGGATAATGGTTTAGCACATTGTGGAAATGGAAGCAGTTATATAATTCAAATTAAATGACAAAATGGCAGCCTTGTTGCTAGTCTCCATTGTGCTGTTTTTAAGGAAAGCATACAGAGAAAGAAAAATATAAGGACAAAGGGCACAATTGAGGAATAAATGGAAACTTTGTATACGTGAATCATTCCTGGGCTGATCGTGCAATCAATGTATATCTTATGGGTCATTTTCTTTCTTTCTTTAAGCTGTTCATTGAGAGCAAAGAGCAGAACATGAAAGAACGAAAAGGAGAGAGCACCACTCATTACATTTTGTCATTTACTAACAATGAAAAAAATTAACTATAATGATGTCTAGTAACCTGTGAATGTGACTTTTTCCATAATAATTATATTCTCTAATACCATATATTTGCATTCTCAAATTTAGAAAAGTTTATCCCCAAAATCTATCTGCCCATCATTATCTACATAAAATCTTTTTTATCTATAAGAAATTTATAAAAGTTAATATTTTAAATATTTATATTACAGTCTAAAATATATTATATAACTTCAGATCAGAATGTCATGAGTTTCATGATATACTTGTTTATGTATATATTTTTGAATTAAATATTTAATAATATTTACTTAAAGGCAAATTTCACATATATACCACTTAGTTAGGATTTTATTTTAATTTAAATTTTATTTTTTTGAGAAAGTGCATTATCAGCAACAAATAAATTAAAAAATAATGTATCACTTTTAATTAGGAATTGAATATATGTAAAAATGTAGGCTGAAGTATAATTGTAGTTGAAGTTGTGAAATACATGACAAATATTTTATAATCTAATTGTTTGATATGCATGAGTTTTATACATAAAATAATTGACTGGATTATCTGTATATGTTTTCTATGTAGTTTATGATTGATGAGATGTATCAGTAAAGATGCTTTTGAAAGCAAGCAACAGAAAATTAATTCAAATTGATTTAATATCAAGGATATTTATTCATTAACCTAACTAGAAGACAAATAAAATGCAATTAAGTATTGATCCAGTGACTCCAACTTCAGTTTTTACAAATCTACTTTTATAAGATATCTTTTTATCCTTTGTGGGAAGATTCTTTCCTAATTTTATTAATTGAGATTCATTATAGAGAAAGGCAAGACTGTTAAAAGAGTGACAGTTCCTAAAAACTAATCAGATTATTATTCCCTTACTTAAAAACCATTTAGAAATTTTCCATTGTTTTTAGGATAAAATTCAAATCTCTTTTTAAATTAAATGTATTGTGGTGACATTGGTTAATAAAATAATATAGGTTTCAAATATATAATTCTATAATACATCATCTATATATAGCATTGTGTGTTAACCACCCAAAGTCAAATCTCTTTCTGTCACCATATATTTGACCCCCTTTACCCTCTTCTACCTTCCCTCTGACCCCCTTACCCTCTGGTTACCACTAACTGTTGTCTGTGTCTATGAGCTATGTGCAAAAGAATGAAACTAGACTGCTGTCTGTCAGCATACACCTAAATTAACTCAAAATGGATCAAAGACCTAAATATGAGACCTGAAGCAATAAAATGCATAGAAGAAAACATAGGTACTAAACTTATGAACCTTGGTCTTAGAGAAGATTTTATGAATTTGACCTCCGGGCAAGGGAAGTAAAAGCAAAAATAAATGAATGAAACTATATCAAACCGAAAAGCTTCTGCACAGCAAAAGAAACAACAAAATAAAGAGGCAACCAACCAAATGGGAGGAGATATTTGCAAACAAAAACCTCTGATAAGGGGCTGATATTCAAAATATATAAAGAACTCATACAACTCAACAACAAAAAACCAAAAACTTCAATTAAAAAATGGGCTGAGGTCCTTAACAGACACTTCTCCCAAGAAGACAAACAGCCAACAGATATATGAAAAACTGCTCAACTTCACTAGCTATTAGGGAAATAAAAATCAAAACCACAATGAAATATCACCCCACACCTATTAGAATGGCTATTTTTAACAAGACAATAACAAGTTTTAGAGAGGCTGTGGAGAAAGAGGAACCCTCACACACTGTTGGTGGGAATGTAAATTAGTACAGCTGCTATGGAAAACAGTATGGAAGTTCCTCAAAAAATTAAGAATAGAATTACCATATGACCCAGAAATCCCTCTCCTGGGTATCTACCTCCCAAAAATCTGAAAACATTTATCTGTAAAGATATATGTACTGTGATGTTCATTGCAGCATTATTTACAGTGGCCAACACATGGAAACAACCAAAGTGTCCTTCGATAGATGACTGGATAAAGAAGATGTGGTATATATACACAATGGAATACTATTCTGCCATAAGAAAAGATGAAACACTGCCATTTGCGATAACATGAATGGGTCTTGAGATTATTATGCTAAGCGAAATAAATCAGAACTAGTCAAGAAAGTTCACTGATATGTGGTATATAAAACTGAAAGCAGCCAGGGAACAAGACAAAGAAACATACAGTCTTTTTCTTTCTGTGTCTGGCTTATTTCAGCCAGCATAATGCTCTCTAGTTTCATACATGTTGTTGTAAATAGGAGGATTTCCTTCTTTTCTGAAGGCTGAATAGTGGGTTTAAAATGATTGAATTTTGTGTGCCCTTACCAAGACATTTTACGTGCACTGATAAGTTGGTGATAAGGACAAGAACTCAGGAGTAAATGCAAATCTCCTGTCTATTTAGGTCAGTGATAGTTCCTCCACTGAAGGGATTGATATAACTGCGATCTGGAAAACTTCCAAGATCATAAATTGAGCTTACTTTTTTATTTTTTGATTTCTTCCCTTGCAGGAAATTATAGCAGAATATCAGGAAAAATTGAGGGCAAGTCTTGTGTCAGCATATATTTTCAATTTTCTTGGGTAAATACTGAAGAAGGATTTGCTGAATTTTATGTTAAGTGTATGTTTAACTATTTTTCAAAGTGGCCTTACCATTTTATCACCCAACCAACAATATATGAGATTTCAAGTGTTTTCACATTCAAGCCAGCACTTGGTATTGTCAGTCATTTTAATCCTATCCTATTTTAGTCATGTCTAATGGAAACTCATTTGTGATTTAATTTGGGTTTCCATGATGAGTAAAGATATTGACAATCTTTTCTAGGTTCTTATTGGCTATCTATATATCTTCTTTTGTGAATGTTTGTTTAAATCTTTTCACCATTTCTGTTGGTTTGCTTGCCTGATTAATGTTTTCAGAGTTATTTATATATTCTACATACAAGTTTTGTGCAAAAGGGTTAATCCAGTAGACCTGAGTTGCTCAAACTTTCCATATTTCAAAGAAAGACCTGTTTTCATTGCTGGCATTTGGCTTCCTTTTGAGAATTTAGCTCATGGAATGCTCTGACTGATAAGAGTGTTTTAGGTGCTTTGGGCTTTGAACCATACTGCAAGAGTTTGTCCCCATAGTTTATACAAATACTGTGATTTACACTGAACACATGAGATATATATATATATATATATATATATATATATATATATATATATATATATATGAATTAGTCCAGTGTGAATGTAATAAGTGCCACTGAATTATATACTTTTAAATGATTAATTTTGTGTTACATCAGTTTTATCTCAAACAAACAAACAAATGAAAAATAGCAATTTTTTAAATGGCCAAAGGATTTGAGTAGACATTTCTCCAAAGAAAACATAAAACTAGCTATTTGGCATATGAAAAAATTTTCAACATTAGTAGTCATTAGGGGAATGCAAATCAAAACTGTGGTGTGATATCACTTCACACACACACTAGGATAGTATAATAAAAAGAAAGATAATGACAGCTGTTGGCAAGAAGCTGTTGGCATGACAGCTGTTGGCAAGTATGTAAAGAATTTGAAATTTTCATACATTGCTGATAAGAATATAAAATGGTGCAGTTGTTATGGAAATCATTTTAACTATCTCTCAAAAGTGAAAAATAGAGTTACCATATAATCCAGCAATTCTGCTCCTAGATATATACCCAAGAGATAACAAAAAAAACCTATGCCCATTGAACACAATGTTCATAGTAGCCATTCATAGTAGCTATTCATAATAGCCAAAATTGGGGAAAAAAACAAATATTCATCAATTGATGAATGAGTAAATATAATGTTGGATGTCTATTCAAAGGCATATTACTATACAATAAAAAGAAATTAATAACTGATAAATATTACAACAAAGATGAAATTTTAAAGCAATAGTCTCAGTAAAAATGTCTGTCACAAAAGACCATGGATTATATATTTACATTTATATGAAACGTCCAGGATAGGAAAATTTATAGAGTCATAAAGTAAATTAGTGGTTCCTCAGAGGTGGAAGTGGGGAGAGGGGTTGAAGAGGAATGCATATTTGCTGTTAATAAGCATGGAATTTCTTTTAGGGAGGACAAATTATTTTAAAATAGGTTGAGATGATCATGGCACAACCTTGTGAATATACTAAAAACATTGAATGATGTACTTTAAGTAGGCAAGTTGTATATACCATATATATACATGTGAACTATATCTCAAAGCTGTTTAAAAAGCAATCACTGTCAGTGGCTGGTATCTTCCAGTTGAGTTATAAACCAATTGGTGATTGCAATGAATGTAGTCATTACGTAAGTGATGGATATTTCTATTCAGATACGCCCAGTACAACTCTCACTCTTTTCAAACAAAATTTGAATACTTTTACATACAGTGAAAAAGCAGAAATGGAAATACTGCATTATTTTGTTTAACATTACATTATAAACACCTGCAGAAACTTTTGTGAGCCATTCTAAAAATAATCAAGAATTGGCTCCATAGTTTCAGAAACTTTTCTTCTGAGAGACAACATTAAAGTAAACATATAAAATAATTTTTAGTACAATTGATAAAATACCTCCAAAGACAGATTTGAAAGGAGTAAAACATGCCCACAAACTGTTTAATATAACTTCTCCAAGTCTTGTCTTCCTGGTTTATAAAATGTGTATCATACTATCTACTTCAGAGAATTGTGAAAATTAAATTAGATAATGCATGTAAGTCCTGATGGCCATGTTTAGGATTGACAATCCCTGACCTCAGAGGGCTATCTAGTACTCCACTCTTGCTGAAACAGATTCCAAATGCTAGATTGATCAAGAGATGGGGGAGGTTTGGGAGGGAATAACATAAATTATTCTATCTATGTAATGCTCTTCGTGGTCACATTTTGTGAGAGTCACATTGTACCAGTGAAATCTTGGAGCTCCCCTTTATTTTCAAAGTCTTGAGTTCTCCATTTCTAGGTAAAAGAACTGGATGTCATGTCCTACCCTATGATGAGAAGATAAAAATCCCAAACTCTGTGGCACCCTGTTCTGAAGACACACAAAAGACTTTACAGATTAAATAGTGAGCTCGTATTGGGAAATTTGGAAGTTACTTGCTTTTTCCGTAACACCCTTTTTAATGGTCTGCATTGACCGCAATGCTGAGTAACTCAATTTTCCTCATTACTGCAAAGTAAAATCCTCTGCCAATACAGAGGTATGTGTCTATTGTGTGACATTGTCCAACTTAAGTTACTTCTCAATTACTCTTCAGGATTAAATTGTTCATAGAATAAAAATGCACAAAGGAACCTACTCAACTTGATATACTCCTTTCTGTTTTAAAATGAAACTCCATAAGAGATTAGATTTTCCGCCTAGTTAACTTCCAGTTTTCTGGGAATGACAAAATATGAAAAACAAAGGAAAAGGAGGTTCGAAATATTTTAGAGATTGACTCTGTCAGATGCTCAAGCAATTAATTCCTTACTACTAGGCTGAAAAGAAGAGAAAATGCTCCCTCGCTGAGGGCATGTACTTATTAATTAGGAAAAGGAGCTTTTCTACATTGTTGGGGTCACTGTAAATTTTGGTTTAAAAGATCATTGTCTTCTGTGCATTTGTTTGTAATTATCTCAAAAGACTGACTATGAAGTGAATGACTTTACTGCCCCTTGTACTTAAGGGAGAGTACAAGAAAACATTATCTCCTTAGCTTCTTTCTGCTCAGTTGTTCTCTCTTTGGTGCTTCTCTTTTTACCTCTGTTCTGAGCTACTCAACTTTGACTTTCACCTCATTCACCCATTCAGACTTCCTGATAGTCCATACTTTTTTCTTTTTTGCATGGTTTAGCTTTTTTTTAGGGTTTCCACTAATATTAGTTCTGGCATCTTTATAATATGCCTAAGTTCATTTGTTCATGTCCTGTGAGAGTCCTGTGTCCCATTTTCCTTTACAAATGTCTAGCCAGCTAGTCAGGAGACAATATTGTCAAACAAAAGGGAGGTGGGAGATTCCAGTACAAGAAATATTAGAGGTAAAAGGAACCTGGAGACCTTTATAAATGAGTACACTGAGGTCTAATGGAGGAAGTATGTTTTCCAAGATCACACGTTACTTATGTGACTTTAAATCCTCTTTCCCAATCATGACATATGTCTATGTTAGGCGATCTTTCTTTTTTGTGTTGTCAATAGAGGTCATTGATGGAGTTATTCAAGTATGTGGTAGCAGCTGTGTGATCAGTCCTTTTTTCCCACAGACCCACTTTTTAGGCATTTAACTTGCTATTGGGTTAACAATACTGCAATACATCAGGAAGATTATCAAAGAATGTGCTGGTTTTGGTGAGGCATGTGGCTTCTCTCATCTATTCACATCAGAGTGGAAACAAAGAACACGTTTTACTTTGCTATTGCTGATATATGAAGCTTCAAAGCGGAGTTTCCTGGATGTATATCTAAGACACAGTGGACCATATCATTCTATGCCGCTCCAGATATCTGTCTTAAGAGCTCATCTTGGTGTGAGTTTCTACAGTAGACCTGTTTATTGAGTCCTGAATTTCAAATGGTTTAACAAAATCTGTCCTGATTTATCTCAAGACAGGATAATGACACCTTATTTTAGAAAGGCTCTAATTTTTATTTATATATTTGTGGCATAAAACTTCAGATAAATGAACAGCACTTGCTAATTTATTAATAAATCCATAGGAACAAAGATGTTTCCTTAGACTGACTCATCTTTCAAAAGGATGACTACTTCTCTTTTGAGACACTATTTGGTTGTCATCTTCACATAAGTACATATTTCTATTTCATTTTATTTACTGAAAGACTTCTGTCTACTAATTAATTGGTAACTTATTATGTTAAACATACCAATTAAAGTTCCTTACAAAGCCAAACAGAAATTGAAATATACCTAACAAATCGAAATAAGGAGGAGTAAGGAGGAAACACTGATCAACACAAAGAAATTAGTATTATCATGCATGTCAGTGTGACTTTTCACTTTATAGTATCAAGAAGAGCAGGGACAACAAGAATTCCATAATGCTACTAATTGCTGTCATCACATCATGAATGAGCAAGACAGGAAATAAAAGCATTTTAATAAATTATTTACTTGTTTTCTGAGCACTTTTTCCTATTGCCTTTGAAGTTTTTGAAAATATATTACTATAACTTATGAGCATTGGGTCATACTAATTAATTAAAAGAAAATGGTTAAGGTGTATGTGTATCAGTCAAGGTCCAAAAAGTGGAAAAAGCATAACAAAATAAAACATCTCCAGGTCTTTCAAAAAAGGGGAACTTTGTGCACACAATGATTACTGGAACCTGGTTACCTTTATGTATGTATTTATGTATGTATGTAGAGAGAATAGCTGAGACATCAAAAAGCAGAAGGTGAAGCAATCTAAAAGTGTGCAACAGCAGGACAGCACTATTACCCTAGAGCTTAAGGGACAAGGAGATGTGATTATATTACCAGAGTCCAACGATAGATCTTTCTAGGGGACTCAGAATCATTGGGGCAAGTGGAAGGCGGTGTAATGGAAGTTGGAGACAGCAGGGTATGTGACCCTTCCCAGATGTCACCAGAAGTAGAGAGAGAAGGAAGAAGAGTAGAAATACTCTGGTTCCTGCCCTCCATCGAGTCTTTTGCTCTTCCTCTTAATGGTCACCTACTTGGAAGACGGAGGGAAAGGGAAAGACAAATAAATGTAGTTCCTTGTTATATTGAGATTAAAAGTGCTGGGGCTGGAGAAATATGAGTAAACACTGACATAAAATAAGAACACCTTGAGATATTCAGAAAGGCAAAGAAACAAAGGATGTCAGGGAATTTCCACTCAACTAATTTAATGAGAGACAACTCAAATTACAACAAGCAACATTTGTCACTTAATCTTTTCGAAATACAAAGAAGTAGAATAAAACATCCTTGGCTTTAATTTTGGGCTAAGAGCATTTTATCCAAATGACTTAGCTTTGCTTTCATTATAGCTCTAATGAATACCAAATATTTGTACAGATAATAACTATGTCCCTATATTCATGTTAATATTTAAAGTTGGCTTTAATCGTTACCATGTTATAACCTGTCAGGATGTGTCTGACAAGTGATAGTATTGGCAACAATTTAGGCATAAGACAACAAAACTTCCATTATTTTAGCCACAATTATTGTGGTTGTTTCCTTTATTTATGTAGGCAAAAATCTAGCCCAGGAGACCTGGAAACAACTATTTTCAATCAATCAGCAATGATGTCCTTAGTTGTCTATATGACTATACATATGTTAAGTATTTTAGGAGGAGTAAGAGAAATGACAGCCCTTGTTTCTATTCTTAAGAGACAGTGACAACAAAACCCACTATATTGGGGTAGTTGGTTAGCTTAGTTGGTTAGAGCCTGGTGCTAATAACACCAAGATTGCCGGTTTGATCCCCACATGGGCCACTGTGAGCTGCGCCCTTCTTAAAATAAATAAACAAACAAACACATACATAAATCAATTAAATAAATAAATAAATAAATAGGAAAAGGTGTCCTTGCTTAAAAACAAACAAACAAACAAACAAACAAAAAAGCCTACTATATTAAAGTGCTTACTCATACTGACCAAAAGAAAACCTGGCTGGGTGTCATATAATGGGCTTAAGAGCACAGTTTTCATAGACAAACTTGACTCTGCTTCTTTCTCATTGTATAATATTTTGCAAATTTCTTTTGGGCCTAGTTTACTGTATCAGGATAGGGATAAAATTGCCTATCTTATGAGGCTGTTATGAGAAGTGACTAAATAAGTAAAACAGCACAGGCTACAGCATGCGAAATGCTGGTTATTATTATTAGTAATAATAATAATAATAACACTAGCAGCAGGAGTAGATGGGCAAGAATTAAAGAGGAGTAGAACTAGGCTTTGAGGAATCAGAATTTGGAAGTCAAGGAGCATAGTACTCCAGAAAGCACAAACAGCTTTGGGAAAGGCTTACAGAGAGGGAAAAACATATTTAGGAAGAAATACATAGGACTAGTGGATTGGGAGAAAGCTAAGCAAAGGAGAAATATCACATCATTGAAGATGTCAACAGTCAGGTAATAATAGGGTTTAACCTTTTTCTAAACAAAGATGCAAGCAAGGAAAGTCTACTTTTAACAGTTTGGTTTATTTTAAATTGAGGTACAATTAACTTGGAATAAAATCCACAGATTTTAAATGCTCAGGTGTAACATCTGTATACACCTGTGGAAGCACAAAAGAACACAAGATACAGACCATTTCCAGCACCCCAGAAATAGTCATTCCTCCTTCCCCCACTGCACCTTCCATGACTTTCTAATATTCTGTCACGATTATCTGTTCTTGGAATTCATATAAATGGAATTATTCGGATGTATTCTTCCATGTTTGGCTCCTTTACATTTGAAATCCATCCATTTGCTGGATGTTGTATCATATTGAGCCACATTTTATTTTATTATTCATAATGTTTCCTTATCATTTCAATGTTTTTCTTCTTGATGTTAATTTGTATTTCCTATATGTTTTTTGATAATTTTACCTAGATTAATCTTTTAATCCTTGCAGAAAACCAACTTTTTACCTTCTTGATTTTCTCTACTTTTTGTTCATCTTCTATTTCAGTGGTTTCCATTAGCTTTTAACTTTTTCCTTCTACTTTGCATATAATTTGCTCGTTTTCTAGCTTGTTCAAGTGGCATCTTAGGTTATTGAATTTAGACTTTCCTTCTGTTTGAGAAATTGTATTTCAAGCTATAAATTTCTCTTTTAAGCATTGTTTTAACTATATCTCACATACTTTGATGTGCTGTCGTTTTATTATTATTATAATATTTATTATTATTCCAATATATTTACCATGAAAATGTGTTTACTCTCTTTAATAATCAAGGGAAATCAAATAATACCATAATAGCAAATAAGTACTAACCATAAAGATTTTCAAAAAATTTAAAAGTCAGAAAATACTAACTGTGATAGATTGAATTACTGGTTCCAACACTTTATTCCTCTGTAATACAATTTGTTTACACATGCATGTCGTTTCTGTGGTTTCCTGGTGTGTCAAATGAATGTCCTCGCTCCTTGACTTTGGGCTTGTTATTTATGACTTGCTTTAACTAATAAGATGTAAGTGTACATGACAAACACTGGCTCTCCAGTAGTTCCCTATAAAATTCCTATATGTGTACATGTAGTATGTGGCATCCACAGGATTAATAATCTGCACTTTGAATTTGTTTTATCAGTGAACAGTTTATAAATTATGCGATGTTTCACACACACACACTTTTGGCCTTTGTATCTTGTTTCCAAGTTTGTTTACAGTTTACCAAGCTTGAGTCGTGGTCACTTAATGGCTATTTTCTTAGAAAAATGAGGAAGTCCATTATGTTCTTCCTGAATAAGTTGCCTTTCAACAGTGTTTTCTATCTTTCGAAAGGCAACCAAATTGGCCCAGAGGAGTTTGGTTAGTAGTCTAGGGAATGACTTTTACTCTGAAACTTTGGAGCAGGTATAGTGATGGCTTCTACAACTATCTCTGTTTTGGGATAACATCAGTCCAGTGTCTATTGTGTGTAAGATGCTGTACTGGGAGCTATTTGACTCTCTGCTTTTGTTTGTAATTGCCTTTTCTGCAGGTCTCTGACCAGTTTTGGTAAGATGAAATTCATTCAACCAATATTTATTGAACACCTGTTGTGTTCTAGGAATTGTGAGTGCAGCAGTGAATGACTAACTCTCTGCTGTCCTGCAGCTTACATCCTACTGAGAAATAGAAGATCTAACGCTGTAATATCAGATTCCTCAGCTCAAACACAAAATTATGTAATTCCCTTTTCAAAGTTCTTTGCCTGACAATGCTTGCTGCATTAGTCTGCGAGGGCTGCCATAACAGACCAGGTGACTGAAACAATAGAAATTTATTTTCTCACAGTCCTGGAGACTGGAAGTCCGAGGTTAATGTACCAGCTGGGTTGATGTTTCATGAGTGCTGTCTGCTTGGGTTACAGACAACTGCCTTCTTGCTGTTGCTCGTACTGACTCCTCCTGGGTGCATGCATGAGGAAGAAGGGAGAGAGAGCTCTCTGGCATCTCTTCTTATCCTGTGGTATCAGGACCCCACCCTATGACCTCATTTAACTTTAATTATTTCCTTACTTCAAATACAGCCACACTGGGGCTGTATACGTCCATCACACTTGCTGACTTCCTAGTTCCCCACTCTGTTCCTGACTCAGAGATTGCATTCTGCCTTTAGAATAGTACTCTGACCTGCACTACCTAGCTCAAACTCTTGGCTGATTATGTCCTCACAGCTTATTATCATCATCCGCCAACATGAATTAAGTGTCTACTTATTAAGTTCCCTTATTTGGGCACCATAAAGCTTGACCTTATCAGATCGACTGTTGGTAAATGCTCCAAATCAGACCTGTGACTTAATTCCTTCCTGTCTCTCTACGTGCCCTTTCTGAGACTTCTACATGTCTGTCATCAATTTCACACCTCCCGCCTGAAGCTGTTCACTCCTCACTATATGACAAATGGCTTATCATTTCTAGAAATGCTGCCATGTGATTTTGTACCACAGGTGTTTCCCCACTGGTCTTTGTGGGGTCACCCATGACTTTACTGGGGCTTGCTCTAATCTCACGCCCTATATTGTAGTACATTTGTTAGCAATAGGCCAGTGATTGTCTCAGATTTTACCAAACTCAGGAAATCAAATAGATGAATTACTTGCTATGTACTTGTATATCTCACTTGTCTCTGAGGAGTACAATTGGGTAGGTTATTCATTTCCAAAAGCAAAAGGTAGTGTATAAACCCATTTGGACAAAGAAAATGAATCATGATGAAAGAGCCCCTACAGAACTGCAGATTGTGTCAGGTGTCTCCTTTAAGTAGGGTCCCATATTGACATAGGTGAATATTTTTAGTACTGAATATTTCAAACCCAGTAGTTGTGTCATAACTACGGCTTATGTTCCCATCACAGGATAAACAAGACCCCGTGAGATCATCTCTACTTGAATAGAATGAATTATTCAATTGACAGGGAGAGATTTAGAATACTTTGTCAGGCAAACTAATATAGGCTCATTTTCCTATCCAGAATAAGCCTATCTAAAAAACTTTTCATAGATAAAGATTCTTGCAAGGTGGATACTACTAGTAATATTTTCTTTCGTTTTTTTTGAAAGATAGTTCAGTATTTCAATCATGGTATAAGTCAGTCCATAGGATCTTACGTGATTAGGGACATACTATGTTTCATAATGGTAATGAAAATACCCTCCTACCGTGTTTCCCCGAAAATAAGACCTAGCGGAAGAATCAGCTCTAATGCATCTTTTGGAGCAAAAATTAATATAAGACCCGGTCTTATAGTAAAATAAGGGTCTTAACAATAAGACCGGGTCTTATTTTACTATAAGACTGGGTCTAATATAATATAATGTAATGTAATGTAATATAATATAAGACTAGGTCTTATATTAATTTTTGTTCTAAAAGACACATTATCGCTGATTGTCCAGCTAGGTCTTATTTTTGAGGAAACACGGTAATAGGCAGAGAGAACACCATAATAAAAATAGGTTCTTTCTGTGGATTCATTAAATTATTAGCTTATTGCCAGTTCAGTCCAGAGATGCTATAGGGACTTATTCTGTTTTCACCTAGAATAATGCAACATGTTGTCTTTCAGAAACATATCATTCAGTCCTTACATTATTTGAACTGCTCTGGGATCCAAGTATTTTTTTTCTCCTAGTCCTTACCCTCATGATACTGAGATATGAGGGAAGTGTTAAAGTGATTATTCATACGATTGCAATTAATCACTTACACTTTCTTTAAAAAAAAAAGGGCAGTAAAGATAAATCATTTTTATTTACAAGCTGAGTAGGGTAAATATAGCTCCCATGTGAATTGTAAAGTAAAATTCTGGTAGAAAGAACTTTATATATTATATAAAATCTCCAAGAAAAGTTCTAAAATTTGAAAGTTTAGACTTTAAACAAATTATCTTTATTTTATCTTTTATGCTTCCATTTCAGGCTTTATATTCCCCTTATTTCAGCTATAGTAATTTATTGTATTCACCTATTTATCCATTACCCTGACTTGAATATACTCAGGTAAAGACAAGTTTTTATCTTCTTTGTACAAACAAGCGCCTAGCATAGAGCCTAGCATGTGTTGTGAACTCAGTGTAAATAAGTGACTGGCTTACACACAAATATCCTTTTCCCCCTAGAAAGAATGGTTATAAAGATTTTTCTATATTACCATGAGATTAGCAAAAAAATCTGAAATGGAATATCTGTAAACCCACCTTTAATAGATAGATCTGCTTGAAAAAGCAGAACTGATTTTCCTGTATATGATACTGTGTAAAATTTTAGCTCATTGATTGAATGGGTCAAAGATTTACACACAAGATGGTTGGTTAATGATAACTGGGCTCAGCCTGAAATTCCAGGTATTTGAATTTTCGTATTCTGAGAACAAGGCCAATATGTTAAGAAACATCTTGGCTTTCTTTGTTAGCTTCTACTTATACCATTAAGTAAATCCAAAGTTTTATAGTCTCGTCCTAAACATTTTAGGAAACATATTCTTCTTGTAGTTCTTCTACTAAATATCTTCCAAGAAAATAGCATTTTAGCCCTCTGTACTTTCCTATGAAATATATATTGTCATGATGATAGTTTTGTTTTCCCCAAAAGGATGATTATGAATATAAAGAAAATTACAATATATGGAAGTTTTTGAAAAGTATAAAGTGCTAAGCAACTATAGGGAGGTGTTGGAGCCAGACAGATACAGAAATATGATGAAGAAAGTTCTGGGGTTAATTAATACCTTGTTTCCTTGGCTGTTTTCAAGGTCCTTAAAAACATTTTAATTACATGGAGGTTGGATAAGGATGAGCACTGCTTCCTTCCAGGTCCTGGAGCACAACGCTGTGACTTTACCCGCCTGGCTAATAGTTCCATATCTTCCACAGCTCTTTTCATTGCCCCAGCAAATCCACCCAAACTTGGCCATTTCCCATTAGTGGGGAAGGTGCCATCCCTATTCTTAACATTTCCTTCCTGTGCATGGAACCCAATCAGTATAACCTAGATCTCGCTCCCCTGCATTCCTCACTCTGCCCTGAGGAAGTAGAGTAATTTATCTGAGTGGTAAACTCGGGGAGGGTAACTAGACAGGATTGGCTCAGCTCCACTTGCGTCACTCTGAGACCCAGCCCGCTTACAAGACAGATTCTCCTCTCCTTCACACTGTGACTCCTACCTGGGCAGATCTCAACAATGCAGGGAGACCTGCATTGGTCCAGCACTTCTTGCAACTGGGTGCCTAAGTCTATCTAATTCAGGCGTCCGATATTGGCAATCCCACTTCACTATCCCACGTAAAGGTCCTCCAATCTATCCACTGATTAATAAAAGTGATCATTTGCTCTCCATAGCTGTGGTTTATTTTTTTCTCAATCTGCTCAGAACCTGGACAATGAAGAGATGTGGTACTTACTGCTTTATTCCTTTCTTCCACCCCAGAGTTTTGCACACATATATTGGCAGTGTCTTAAAGTTCAGTCATCAGCAATGACCCTCTAGCTCCAGTATTTGTTCACATCCCCCCAAACCACACCTCTTTTCTCCATTTTCACTGAGTATCCCTTATTGCTGTATTCATGGTTCTCTGGCCCTGCGTTTTGTCTATATTTTGATACCCAGTGCTCATTTTAAGCCCCCTTTCCTATCATAGCTCATTTGGTAGCCCAACTCTGTGCATTTTAACTTTGGAGAAGAAAGCACCCACCCTAGGACCAGCCTTCAGGGATCCCAGATGGCCCTACACTTGCCCTAACCAAAGCTCTCCCCACAAGGGAGGCTGGCACACTCTCCAGAAAGTGAAGCCCAGGATGAGCTGGCCTGACTCACCTCTGTTAGCCCTTTCTATGTTTTTGCAGCCTTTTCTCTGTTAGCCCAGAGAGAGTTCCCCAACAATGTTGGGAGCCATTTTCATGCTGGAGGAAAGGTTTTGCTTTTCTCCAAACCTGCCAATACACTGCCCTTACTTCCCCTGTGTATGGGGTTGAAATTGCCTGTGAGAAGTTTGTAACTACCATAAATTTTTATTTGGATTCTAAATGGAATGCAGTATAGGAGATTATTCAGTGGTACTCTTCCGGTTTTCTTTTCTTTTCCTGATTTGTTGGTATTTAGTTCAAATGTCTTGTTTCACGGTCTTGACAGTGCTGTGATATGATATTACTTTGCAACCAGCATGGTGCCACTATTTCAAAGGTCACTGAGACAGTCAGCCCATGTTTATATTCCATTTCCTATTTAGAACACTGTGGTTAAAGTCCTGATTGACTTCTTCAAGTTGGTGAGGCTTCGAAAGACCTTTGGAAGGCAGAAATTTCAAAAAGAATTAAGAACTGTCTTAGACATTTGAAATATAAAAGTTTGAAGCACAACTAGAGGTCTCTTAAACTCTCAGTTTAAAACGATAAATGGATAGCATGCAGATTAAGTGATTTGCCCAATACAAATTATACTAAATGTAAATGTGAAGATTGTGACAAAGTTGACATTTAGAGCTTTCTCCACTTCACATCACTGTCTTCTCATGGCCAGAGAAGTGTTCTCATTACCAGAGAAGGTAAAAATATTTCATCAAACACTTTCTAACTCAAATAATTTACTCACATTTTCTATGTAATTGATCACTGGAAAATTTTGTCTTGTGTTGAGTAGTTAGATACTCTCCACATAAACAAAGACAGTCATTTAATTCTTTAAATTCTTTGTCTGTGGAATTGCTATCTAAGAGTAATTATACTGTTGGCTAATGACTCATAGAGATTAAAACCCTTCTGGATCTTGCGGGGATATGAGGGATAGGTGATACAGTTTATTTTGACTTAAGATTATGAACATGTAACCCACAAAACCACTGTAGTTGTTGCCCATGCATTTGAAACATCATCGACTTTCATAAAGGGGTGAGGAACTTTACTCTGCCCATCTTGAGTCCATGGCAAGAGTATGGCTGTACAATTCTATTGTAGAGAAATGAAAAATTGGGAGCAATAACGCCTATCCTTCCATCTGCATGATAAGATTAGTATATCCATCTAATATGAGAACCACTCAATTACGGAATTACATCTTGAAGGGTCTTTTTCAGAGGCCAGGCCTGGTATAAATTACTGTGTCAGGCATGAAATCAGCAGGAAAAAGATAGCAACATCCTAAGGGGTTATTGAAAATAGTTTTAACAAACCATTTTTTTTTTTTTTACAATTATGCGGCCATGTTTAAACAAAACAATTAAGAATGGCAAAATAACCAAGATCTAGCAAAAGCAGAAAGCTGCCATCACGTGTAGGCTTGAAAGGACAAAGAGAGGGAATGTTTACTAGAACCTTGTGAGATCTCCAACAAGGTGTAGCTGGGAAAGACCCATCTAAAAGAAGCTGAAGTTTTGATCAAGGAACACAGTCTTTGCCAACTCAAGACAGAATAGGGATAAATACCCTGAATTCTCTTCCCCTAACCTTACACTTTCAGACAGTGCCTCATGTTGGCTGAAAAAATAAAAAGCAGAGGATAAAAAAGCCTGGTTTACACAAATTAGTCTTAAATCACATAGTAGGAGTGGAGAAGGCTAAAAGTCTGTGTAGAGGGGTAACCAGGTATGGTCCAGCCATGTGCATTATCAAAATTTGTTGAATAACTTCATTATTTCCTTACTGAAAAAAAATGTTTTCAAATTTGGCCACCTTACTTGCTTAAACAGAAACTTTCACTGGCTTGTAATTATTTTCCAATATTAATGCAGGTTCTCTCACTCATTTTTAATCACCATAGAATGATCGCTCTTCCATGACAATCGCAACTCCAAAACTTAGCTCTTAAATTTTCCAGTTAAGAGAACCAATAAATTATCATTTCTTTTCTGTTTTGAAAAAAGCTTGTTTGAGTTTCTGTCAGTTGTAGCCAAGAGTCCTAATATGACCTTACTTGTTTTGCTCAGTCACACTTGTATTCAGTTCCTTAAACACGTTGCTATGAATGTTTCGGAAATAACTGAAGAATAATAAGTGGCTGAAATTGAAAGTGCCCTTCTCTAGGAACCTCATGAAAAAATAAAGGAGACAAAATAAGCACAAATACAAGGTGACATGCTTGCTTGTACAGTTGCCTTAGTTGAAGGTCAAAAGATATCCTAAGACCTATCAAGTGATCACTTGATTTAACTATTTAAAAACCAGCATATTCAGAGTCCTGTTTATTGTACCAGTATCTTGGGGGGAAATGTCTGAATTTCACAGGAGTAAAGGGGAATGGTATATGTAGTTATAAAGAGTCTTGGCTTTAATAAATTTTATTGCAATCGAATCATAATTAGACTCTGAAGACTTTTCAGTGGTGAAACATTTCAGTCTCCTTCAGGATTCATTTCACTCATTTACCTAAGGACTCTGAAATAATGACTTTGATAACGCCACTACCACTGCAAATAATCAGAGCTACTCTCTTTGAATGCTTGATCCTCATCTTTACAGTAATTCTACAAAATAGATATCAATCCCATGTTATATCTGAAAAACCAGATCTCAGAAATTAAGCAATATTATCTCTTTTATTCTCTGAATATGAGTTTTGTCATTACACTCACTGCACTTACATCTTAGCACATATTAGTATCTGTATTAATAATGTAGAAATATTTGCTTAAAGAAGGAGTTGAATGAAAACTCCATAAGAGAAAGAAGTCTTAGTTGTGTGTTTGTTTAAACATCTTGAGGCTGATCAATCACATAATCTATGTTAAAGCTAGGATTAACACAGAAGGTATAAAGAAAAAAAAATGAAAGGAAAATATATACAATCATTTTTTCCCCCCATTTTTTATCACTGGATCTAATTTCCAGTGAAATTAAGGGTGGAGGAATCAACCTATCAACAAGATTTGTGACTTGGGTGTGGCAATAGAACTGATAATACTATATTAGTTTAAAAATAGAGACCTCAAATTCTCTTTTATGATATTTTGATGTTATGCTGACAGTTTTCTAGGATAGAGATAGACATAGTGAAATTGTACTAAAGATGGAAATGGTAATTGTGGCTTCACATCTGAGACCAAGGTGATTTTATTGCTATTTCTCATCTGAAATTATAATTACCTAAAAAAGGGTAGAGCCTGGTATCAACTAAATGGAGGACTTACTAAGTCGAATATAAAGCCAAATGAGTACCGTACAGCATCTTTTTGCTATATTTCTTTTTAAATACCATGAGACCTATACAAATCACTCATTAAAATGTATATGAAAGTAAAATAGAATAAATATCAAATGAAAATATGACAGTTTAGTGTAAATGTAAATGCAGACAATTTTCATGTATGTAGGGTCTTTACTTCAGGTGTTCAAAACCTACTGGGAATAATATCTCATCAGGTATTATTATGTTGAAAACAAGGATGCTTTGCAGTATTTTTTTTCTGAATAACTTGCCTAATGGTGTCAGGTAAGCTGAGGAGAGCATCCAGCTTCCTGGTTTTGCTCCAGCTACCTCCCCATATTGCCTTCCTAAAGACTGTAACTGAAATGAAAGAAAGAAAATGACAAAAATTAAGATATGTACAGCAACAGTCAATTTTGATTAAAGTTCAAGCATTTCCCAAACTATCCATGTAGAGTAAACTTTGGATATTGGTGGGTTTCCTAACTGAAAATGCACACTATGAGCAATAGATGATTCCTACCAAAGGAATCATGAATGTGCCTGTCGTTTTAAACTCAAAATCTGAGATGCCTTTGTCTACATCTTATCATCCTAATCTTTGACAAATGTCCTGCTTATAAAAATTACTAATATTTCTCTATCAGCAGTGGTATGGAATAAACGTTTTGGTTTCCAAACAGTATGTAGTACTTTGTTTGATGCTTCTTATCAGTAAACAAGAAATGAAACTGAAATAAGAATAAGTTAAATGCCTAAGACCTGAACCATTTTGCATAACTTGATCTTTCCATGGCCAGGCTAGTTAGATGCTAGAGGGAGGAAATATAAATAGCTTTAGCACTATTGGTTTTATCAAATACAGTTTAAATCTATATCCTCATGGGCAATTGCTCAGTGAAAATGCAAGAGGCATTTTGTCATTTGAAACACACACACACACACACACACACACACACACACTCTTCTTTTAATTGACTCAGATGACGTTAATTTAGAAAAAAATATTTTCTCACTGAGGACTAAGTGTAAAATTAGAGCAAAAGTCAATCTCACTATAAATGAAACACTGGAAACTGTGCATGTTTCTCCATGGTTCTCAACTCTGACTTAACACCTATCATCTTTACTTTTTAAGACCGTGAATTGAGGAAAAACATCTCCAGTTTTGTGAAAGTATGAGCATTTTTCCAAGTGAAATTTTCAGATGAGTTAAATGTCAATGAAGCAGAATTACATTTGCATTTTTACATATACATTTTTACAGAATTACACATACATTTTAAACAAAAATAGGGTAAAACTGTGTAATGTTTCCATTGGGAAAAATCAATAAGAAAGACCACTTTTAGCCAGGTTTTGATTATATAATCAAGGTCTAGGAGTGGACTGAGGTCTGGGGAAATGTATGGTAGTAGGATAGAATGCACCACCCAGAAACATAAGCCCTGAATGTATTTCATGAATTCCTTGGGCTCAGAATACTTCTGGTAGGCTGAATAATGGTCCCCTAAATATGTCCACAGCCTTATCCCTGCAATCCATGAATATTGCCTTATAAAGCAAAAGAAATTTTGCAGATGCAATTAAGAATTTTGAGATTATCGTGGATTATCCAAGTCAACCAGTGTAGTCACAGGGTTCTTGTAAGAGGCGTGTAGGAGGAACAGAATCAGAGAAAAGGCCATGTGACATTGGAAGTAGAGGTTGGGTCGATAAGCTTGAAGATAAATAGATTCTACAAGCCAAGGAATATAAGTGGCCTTTAATAACTGGAAAAGGCAAGGAAATGAATTCTTCCCTAGATCCTCCAGAAATCTCAGAGCCCTGTTGACAACTTTACTTTAGAGCAGTAAAAATGATAGGTATTAGATTTCTGGCCTCCAGAACTGTAAGAGAATAAGTTTATGTTGTTTTAAGCCACCAAGTTTGTGGTAATTTGTTACAGCAGTCATGAGAAACTAATGCAATATCTTGCCTCTACATTTTCAAAGTATTTTTTTTAATTTAAGTTCTAAAGTGAACATTTCACCTCTTTGGTGAAAAATCTGGGAGGAATATAAGAAAATGGTGATGGAGAATGATGAATTTTAAAATGAACAGAATCCAGGACACGAGATGATATGAAACAGTAAAACTGAAACAGCAGGAATGAGAGAATAACACCCTCCACCTATAGAAACCACAAAGTAGGAAAGCGTATTAAGCCCAAATAAAGAAATAATCTGAATTTATCTGGTGTTAAGCATAAGCTGTCCCCAACTTGATATTACCCCATTGTAGAGCATACACAAATCTTTTTTCTAATTATTTGAATCATAGCATTTATCTCTCCAGTGTAAGGGTTGTTTCTTATCGTCTCTTCCCTCAGATTATGTGAACTCTTTAGAACAGAAACTGTCTTTCCTCTTTGTGTATTGGAATCTAGGGCCTGGTATTTAGTAAGCGTTCTATACATATGTTTTGAATGAATGAATTACAATCCTCAAATGCTGTAGCCTCTTCGCTTATGACCAGTTCCACCTGACAAGCCCACCCCCACGTGCTAGGAGTGAGAGGACATTGCAGTCCCAGTTCCTTTGTGAGCGCAGAGCCATGATAAAGTTCCTGAGGACTCTGCAGGGAGAGAGGCCTCACTAGCACTCAGCACCTAATCCGAGGCCCCAGTGGTGAAGAAGTGCCGAACTCTCTCAGGAAAGCAGTTCATTGAAGTAAATGAAATAAATGCTGGTGTAAAATACTTCTGTCTTTCTGGCATGAACGTTGGCCATCTTCAGACTGAAACTAGCAGCAGGAGCTTTATCCCTATTATGCATATCAAAGAATGCAGAAAAGATTGCTATCAGGAACTTGGACTTGTAGTGTTTGAGCAGATCTGAGTCCACCTGGAAATGATACGTTTCAGAATGGAATTTGAGTGAAGACACTCCTCATCTCACATCAGTTTTCACCTGGGAACTCTGGTGAGAAAGAGTTCTGAATTAAAAAAAAACATGGGATTCTATAATTTGTATATTTCATTGGGTGTTCACCACCTAAAGTCAAATCTTTCATCACCATATATTTGACCTTTGAAACCTATATAATTTTATTAACCAATGTCACCTAATAAATGTAATAATAATAATAATAAACATGGAAAAGGAAAAAGTAAGGAAGGGCATGCTACCTTCACCATGCAACTAAGAGCAGGAACTGAGCCACTTAACTCTGTTCCCCTCGATCTATCATGCCTTGTATTAATTCAGGGCCATTTGCTCTCTGGAAAACATGGGGACATTTTCTCATTGAAAATAATTAGAAACAATGAAGCATGAGAGATCAGATTCTATAAAGCCTGTGAATTCAGATTTTGTATTTGGTTTCGGTGACAGATGTCAGTTACCCAACAGCAGCCAGATAGGCAACTTGATTCACAGTATGAAGTCTTATATAATGATTCAGTGTTCCAACTTCACCTCCCATGAGTTATTTTTAAGTGAACAAAGGTAGTAACACTAAATTCAATGGATTTGCCCAAGAGCACACTAATGTGCCCTAGAATAGAAATTAGAATATACTGTATTCAGTCCTGCTTGTATGTTCAACTTTGCTACTTTTGTGTCCAACCATTGCTAAAACCAATTGTTTTACTGCTGGAGACATCCAGAAATTTAGCCCATGGGATGGTTAACTAAAGGGGTACCAGTGAGTGTGAACTTCAAAGCCAGAAATCATTAATGGATTGGATAGAACCGACTTTGCCATTTGGCACAATGCCTAGGGCCCAAGAAAATATTTGATTTGTAATTTCTTCTAAAGTAAGAAGAAAATGTAATAATGAATATATAATGACCGAAGCAGAGATTATATTCTTTATATAACACAGCTATAAAAAGTCATTTTTATTTTTTTAATGAAGGAAAGGATCCATAACCTGAAATTAAGGTTGATAGAACTATTGCATCTGGAGATACAGAAAATAAAACCCAATATTTATTCAAAATATCCCACTCACACTTTGGAGAGCATAGCTTAAGATGATTTTGTTCACAGAGTGTTGTACGTACAGAAATAGCCGGGAGGAATTGGCTATCACTTAAATGAAAAAGGACACGTTTTATTCACTAACAGGTTTATTGTTATACACATTTAATTGCACATTAAATTTCCATTGAACATGAAAAGTATTTGCAGCTAGAAAGCCAGATGACCTAGAGGAAGGCACACAACCAGAGCCTCCTTCTCTCCTGTATGACGCGGCATAGGGAAAGGCTGTCAATGGGTTAGAACCGGGTTGAGATAATGATTTGCTTAGCTTTTCAGGTGTCCAGAAAGGGATAGGGGAATGGGGGTGGCATGCCTGGACCAGCTGGAGCCTCCAGGGAAATGTTAATATTTCGTGTCTGTGTGTCATGATGTGAAAAAGGTGAGGAAATGCTGTCCAGTCCAGGCTTGAGTTTCTTTGTAACATGTGAACATTGGACAAATTGAGCTCTAATTCAATTCAATTCAATAAATATCTTGAGAGATTACTATACTAACTCCTGAGATTCAAAGATTAATAAAATATGGTTTGTTCAGAGTCATATATTAAAAAATAATTCATACCCTCACTGGAGAGACAGGCAAGGAATCATCTTCCTATAATGCAAGTCACAGTGTGATAAAATTTGAGGATGAATTATAATCAAAGTGATATTAAAACTGAGAAGGAATGAATACTTCTAATAGCAGAAAAACACACAGAGGATTTCAGAAAGGAGGTAACACTTCGCCTGGATATAAATGTCATATCTCCAGAAAAATTGATTGGGATTCAATCTCCAAGACAAAGGGAGTAAGGTTGAAGAATTGTGGTCCTGATCTTGGAGATGATTCAGATAAAGCGAAGTTAGTCCAAGATCACCCTGCATGTTGTTGGCAGAACTGAGAAAGAAACCAGCCGCTTCTTCTCAGAAACTGCAGAAATGGTATTAAATTCAAGTGTTTATATGTCCTTATGGGAAAAAAACACCTTATGAAATAGTTTAAAACATACTACAATTTCATAGGGAGCTATTCATCAATGGCTACGATAAGAGTAAGAAGGATACTTGAAAACAATATGAAAAGCAATTTTTTTTTACTAGTTTCAGGTGTACAAAGCAATGTAATAGTTAGACATTTACATCCCTCACAGAGTGATACTCTCCCCCAATCTACTACCCCACTGACGTCGTATATGGCTGTTACAATACCATTGACTATATTCCTTATGCGGTACTCCACATCCTGTGACTGTATATACTGGGGGTGCCAAAAAAATGTATACACATGCCTTGCGTTCATTTGTTATTGGTATATATTGAGTATTTCAATTTTAATCGTTTTTTTCCTTTCTTAAAATGTGTATACATTTTTTGGCACTCTCTGTATGCATGTGTGTGTGTGTGTGTGTGTGTGTGTGTGTGTGTGTGTGTGTATACATACATATATATATATATAATAGTTGACATTCAATATTATTCTACTTCAGCTTCAGATGTATAGCATAATGGTCAGGTATCTACACAGTCAAAGAAGTGATCCCCCTTGATACAGCCAGTGCCCTACACAATGTTTACAACATTATGATTATATTCCCCATACTATATTTCATATCCCCGTGACTATATCATGACTACTACTTTGCATTTTCTAATACCCTCACCTCTCCTCTATCCCCACCCCCTCCCATCTAGCAGCCATCAGTTTTTTTCTGTATTTCTAAGTCTATTTCTGTTTAGTTTGCTCATTTATTCTGTTCTTTAGCTCCCACATATTAGTGAGATCATATGGTATTTGTCTTCCTCAGTCTGACTTATTTCATTTAGCATAATATTCTCTAGGTCGATCTATATTGTTGCAAATGGTAAGATTTCATTCTTTTTTATGGCCAAATAATATTCCATTTTATAAATGTACCACATTTTCTTTATCCAATTGTCTGTTGATGGGCATTTTGGTTGTTTCTGTATCTTGGCTAATGTGACTAGCGCTGCAATAAACATAGGGGTGCATATATTTTTTTGAATTAGTGTTTTGGATTCCTTTGGATAAATACCCAGGAGTAGAATTGTTGGATCATAACGTAGTTCCATTTTCAATTTTTTGAGATACCTCCATGCTGTTTTCCACTACGGAAAAGCAACTTCTTTTCTTCTACTCCCTCAGCATCAACACAGAACATCGAATGCCCTCAGCAATCTCAAGTATATTGAATAAGATTCTTGAAATTTGGCGATGCATGAAAATCAGGCATTTGGCTCATTTATAAATGAAAAGAGAAATTAAATTTAAAGTGGCTCTATCTAGACTTATTAAGAATGATAAATGAGTGAGACAGGAAATATTAGGAAGTTTAGGTCAACATAGCTATTGGTTAAAATGAATGTGGGTGCTTAGGAGTGTGAACAGAATAAGAGCACACCAGCCAGACTATATAAAAGAAGTTACACAATAGATCAAAATATGAATCATTTCCTCTCTTTTTGTTTTCACTTTTAATTCTGAAAACTTTCAAACATACAGAAATGGAGGAGGAGGAGTAGAACGGACCCCTCATTACCCATCACGTAGCATCAGCATTTATAAATATGCTGCCAAATTTATTTCATCTAAACTCCCCTCTCTCAACTCTCTGTTGGTTTTTTGTAAAAAAAAAAATAGTTTTATTGAAGTATAATTTACATACCATAAAATTCACCCATTGTAACTATATAAATCCATGATTTTTAGTAAACTTAAAATGTTGTACACCCATCACCATGATGAGATTTTAGAGTATTTTCATCACCCCCAAAAGTTTCCTCATGCTCGTTTATCGTCATTCACTGCTCCTTCCTCAGCCCCAGGCAACTGCTCATCTTTGTCTCAATGGATTGGCCTTTTCTAGATATTTCATATAAATGGAGCCATATAATATATAGTGTTTTGTGTACTTCTTTCATTTAGTGTGGTGTTTTTGAGATTCATTCACGTTGAATATGTTTTGGTAGCCTGTTTGTTTTTATTTGATGAATAGTATTCTATTATAGGGATTTACAACTTTTTTTTTAATCCGCTCACCAGTTAATGAACATTGGAGTTTTTTTCCAGTTTGGGGCTTTTATGCTGCTATAAATATTTGTGTACAAGTCTTTGGACACATGCTTATACTTATTCTGGGTAGATACCTACCAAGGAATGAACTTGTTGAATTATAGGTGAGTTTATTTTTAACTTGTTTTACAGAAACTTTCAAAGGGTTTTCCATAAAGGCTGTACTATTTTACCCCTGCTAACAATGAACGAGTCTTTTACTTTCTTTTCATCCTTGCCAGATTTTCAACATAGATGACCGTGTCATCTGTGAATAAATACCATCTTACTTTTTTGCCCCCAGTCTGAATCTCCTTTAGTTCTATTTCCTGAATGTTGTCCAGACTGGAATCTCCAGTACAGTGTTGAATAAAGTGGCAACAGCCAACTTTATGTTCGTGATCTTAGGGCAAAGGCATTCATTTGTATACCATCAACTATGATGTTAGTTGTAAGTTTTCTTACGTCTAAGGTGGGTATTTTATTTTGAAATGAACTATGAATTTTATTTTTAAGTTAGTTTAATGAATTATTATGAACTGATTTTCAAATGTCAAACCTACCCTGTATTCCCCAGATAAATCACACTTGGTCTGATGTGTTGTCATTTTCATATATTATTTGAACTCAATTGAATAATTTTTGCTGTTTAGATTTGGATCTGTATTAATCCAGGTTATTAGTTTATAGTTGTCTTTCTTGTATTATCTTTGCTTTTGGTATTGGAGTAATACTGGCTTCTTAGAATGAGTAGGGAAATATTCCTCCTTTTTGGATTTGTCAAATGGTTTGTGGAGAATAGATATTATTTATTTGTTAAATATTTGTTAGAATTCACCAGCAAGTCATCTGTGCCTGGATTTTCATTTACAGGAAGATTTTAAACTAGAAATTAAATTTATTTTATAGGTGTAGGCTATTTAGGTCATCCAAGTTGTGAATGAGCTTTGGTACTTTGTATCTTTGGAGGCATTTGTCTACTTCATCTAATTTGGTGAATTTGTTGACATAAAGTTGTTTTTACTCTTTCCCTATCCTTTTAATAAGGTAGAATCTGTAATGATATCATCAACTCATTAATTGTGCCTTCTCTATTTTTTTCTAGAAGTTTTTAAATTTTATTTTTATTCTTAAAAAATCAGGTTTTGCATGTATCTATTATTATATAATTTTTATATTTTCACTTTTATCTTTATTATTTCTTTTCTTCTGCTAACTTTGTGTTTTATTTGCGCACCTTTTTCTAAATTCCTATCGTATAGTTGTGGTGATTTTTTTGGAAATTTTTCTATATATTCTCTGTTCTGTTCTAGTGGCATCCCATGAATTTTGATATGTTGTGTTTTCGTTTTCGTTCAGCTCAAGTGTACTTTCTAATTTTGAATGTTCATTGATTCATGAGACATTTAAAAGTATATTATTTTGTTTCCAAACATTTGGGTATTTTTACAGTCCTTCTAGTATTTTTCAGTATTCTTTCTTGATTTCCAGTTTAATTTCATTATAGTTATAAAACATGCATGAATTCCTTAAATTTTTTGGAACATGTTTTATGATTTAGAACATGGTTTATTTGTTATATGTTCATGTGCAGTTGAAAGCAATATGCTTTACGCTGTTGTTGGGTGGAGTGTTCTGTATCAATTAAATCAAAAAGTTAGGTGACAGAGTTGTTCAACTCTTTAATATTGTAGTAATTTAAGTCACCTTGTCATAATTATTAATAAGAGAGGGGTATTGATACCTATAACTGCAGATTTTTTTATTTCTCCTTGTAGCTCTACTATTTTTTGCTGTGTTTATTTTATTTATTGTTATAAGGTGCATAAAATTATTATATTCTCTTATTGAGTTTATCCCTTTATCATTATGAAATGGACCTCTTCTATTCCTGGTAATATTTCTTGATCCCTAATTTAGTTTTCCTGATATTAATATAGCTACCCCAGCTTCCTTTTGATTAAAGTTAATGTGGTGTATCTTTTTGCATTATTTCACTTTTAAACTATTTGTGTTTTTATATATAAAGTATGTTTCTTGTAGGCATCATATAATTGGGTCTTGCTTTTCTCCAGTCTGACAATCTCTTGGTTTTAGTTGTACGAGTATTTAGATAATTTATATTTGATATGACTGCTGATTGGTTAGCTTTAAATCTATCATCTTGCTATTTCTTTTCTATTTGTCCCAATTCTTCTTTGCTCCCTTTTTCCTCCTTGTGAATCAAGTGAATAGTATTATAGGATTCCATTTTTTTTCTCGTTTGTTGGTTTATTAACAAACAATTTTTGTTTTCTTATTTTAATGGTTGTTTTAGGGTTGGTAGTGTATATCTTTAACATATAAAAGTTTATTTTCAAATGATATCACCTTTTTCTGTACACTATAGGAATCTTATAATGGTGTACTTTTATGTATATCCTCTCAGACATTATACTATTAATATTATCTATTTTACACACGTATGTCATAAACTCCACAATCCATTGTTATCGTTTCTATTTAAACAGCAAATTATCTTTCAACGTGATTTTAAAAATTGGAAATCATATTACTTTTATAGATGCCATTTTTGGTGCTCTTTTCCCCTTTTTGTAGTTCCATATTATCATCTAATATTGTTTTTTCTCCTTAAAGGACTGCATTTCATATTTCTTGTAGTGCAGGTCTGCTGGTCATAAACTCCTTTGGCTTTCACATATCTGAAAAATTCCGTGTTTTACTTTCATTTTTGAGAGATGTGTTCATAGCATTTTTTTCTTTCAATTCTTTATGAACGTTGCTCTATTGTCTTCTTGCTTATGTTGTTACCAATGAAAAATCTGTTGTTATCCTTATCCTGTTCCTCTTTGTTTTCTTTTTTTCCTATTGCTTCTTTTAAGGTTTCTTCGCTACCACTGGTTTTGAGACATTTGTTTATAATGTGCTTTGATGTAGTTTATTGTTGTCCTAATCCTGTTTCTTTATGTTTATTGGTTTTGTAGTTGAGCTACTTGGATCTGTGGGTTTCTAATTTTTATTTATTTGACTGTCAGACATTTTGAATTTTGCCATGATGGATGCTAAATGTTTGTATATTCCTATAAATAAAATTAAAATTGTTTCCTAGAATGCAGTTGTTTGATCATTTTGGATCTTTCTTTTGACCAAGCAGAAAAGTAGATTTCAGGATATCAATTTATATTTTTGAAATTCTTTTCTATCTTGAATCTAAGTTCCTCCAGTTCTGGCAGGTCAGTCATTAACAGCTTCACATAGATAATGTCTGCATGTTATCTTTCTCTTCTAGTTGTTTTTGGTAATATCATTACTCTGTCATAAGCCACTTTATTAAAGTGGCATGAAAGGCAGCAAAAAAACCACAAAACTTCGTAGTTTCTTAATTAAATGAAGCAATCAATAATATTATTAAATGAAAAATATATCTTTCCTACTTTATCCTCTAAAAGCTTCCAAAGAGTAAGTTGTGACACAACAAATCTCTGGGCAGCTTCTGACTCCAGGATCTTTAAGGAGTTTCTAAATGGTCAGAGAAGTAATGGTTTAATCAGAAGTGGCCTGGGATAGAAGAGGTTTACAGTTTACAGCATATGGTCATCAGGAAAGCAGAAATGCAGATGATCTCAGAAGTGATGATTAATGATTGACAAATACACTCTGTGAGGTTCTATGTTAAGTGCTGGACACAAATAATTATACGCCATAATATTCCCTTAGTCACTTAAATTAAAGCAATTTTTACACCAAATTAGTGATTCATTAAAGTGAATTACCATATACTTTTAACCTGAAGTAAATAGTATCCTTCAGTAGCAGATCCATTGGGGTGATGGAAATGAATCTTTTTCCTCCCATTATCCTTCTCAGTATTTTTATGTCAAATTAGTTGTTTCTCTCATGATATCATTTACAGTAACATGGATATCTTTTGATTATATACTTTGCCACAAATGTAACATTCTTAAGGCAGACAATGTATCCACTACATCTGAAAGGGAGGTAGGTATCATCTCAGAACTCTGATCAGTTGATATTTGGGTCAAACAGAAAAAAATATCATGGTCAATTGGACATTTGTGCCTTGGGTACAGAAGAGAAAATGAAGGTAGTTATTCCACATATTTGTAATTTCACTCATATACTATTAGATATATACATTATAAACGCTAACACCTTCCTGACGTACTCTAGCAAGAGTTTGTGTGTCAAATGTGGGACATACTTTGGTCTACAATTTTGATCAATTGGGTAAGAATGAAGGTGAGATGGAGATCAATTTTTAATTTGATACTACAACAAAACATTTGAATTTTCAATTAGAATATGGAATTTTCAAACAAGTTAAGAAGCAAACCATTCAAAGAAGAGAAGAGAAAGATAGTGTCTGTGTATCACAAAGAGACAATTCCAATCACAAAGAGACACAAAGAGTCATTTCCAGCTCAATGGGTGATAAGAAGCACAACTTTTGAATGTAATGGAAGAATGTAATATTTCCTTAATAACAAAGTTATAAAGTTTCTATACTGAAAGGGAGCTTTGAGGAAGCATATAAGCAAAGATTAAAAATGTATTCCAGATGGTAATGTTATCTGATATAAAAAGAGAATATCTAGGGCAGACTCGGCAGAGACAAGGAGGGGAATCAGTACACGAAAAGGAATCCTAATTTGCTCAGAAAAGTGGCTGATCTTAGACGTACAGTCAATGGGGTTTTACCAATTGCTGGTGAATGGGAACTGGAAATGTACATCAAAACATGAATTTACATAAAAATTATGCCTGTGTTAAATGTAGAGAACACAAAATATAGTTCTCTTTTCAGAGTGTGTGTTCAGTGATATTGTAGACTACAAGAGTTCCAGGTAGGGGTGGTTGGTCGTCTCAGTTGGTTAGACCATCATGCTGGTAGCACCAAGGTTGCCGGTTCAGTCCCCCGATGGGCCAAGTGAGCTGCACCCTCCTTAAAAAAAAAAAAGAAAAAAAATTAAATTAAAGAAAAACAAAAGAGTTCCAGTTAAAGAGCCTCTTTAAATAATAATATTATATATAAAGAGATTTGTGAACTTGGAAGATGGATTCTGCCACTGTGGTCAAGATTCAAGTGCTTACATTAGGCATAAAGTATATGAGTAAGTATCACTCTTAATGAACGTTAATTTGTCTGGGTAACTACATGGCAATACTATAATTTACAGTTATTAATATAAACTCAATGTATATTATTCTCTTCTATTAGTATACAGATGGCATGCATGATCAAATTATAAATTTGAAAGAAATTTATATTTTAAAAGGGCATTGTGAAAAATTAAACTTCAAATCCTATAAAATTATTATACTTTTTATATCAGGAAAGAAAGCAATATTTAGCAAAGCACTCTTAGATCATGAAGAGAAAAATAATAAAACAATGCAAAGAAAACACTACTTTCCTAAGGAGAACTTATTGCAAATGTATTTTTTTCCTTTTAAAGGTGTCAGTGGCCATATTTCTCACCATTGCTTCTAGATGTGAATTTATTGGCCTTGTTTCCAATAACCTTCAAGCCTAAATATTCAGAAAGAATAAAAACGACTGGGTATTGTTTCTCTGTGAATGTATGTATGTGTGAGCACACACATTGTGGTTATGTGTGTGAGCCTTTCCTTTTATACAATGAAAACAGATAAGATTTAAAATATAAGTTCCTCATATACAAATAAAAATAAAATAGGAATCAGCCAGTACCCTGAAAAAAATAGTGGGGAAATACAAAAACGTGTAAAAAGAAAAGAAGCACAAGAGTAAAGCAAAATGTTTAAAAAAAAAAAAGTTTCCTTATATATTACGTCTTTTTGTTTTCTGAGAACTCTGAGAGGTTAGCAGTAGAGGTATTATGAGATGGAAAAGGAAAGTCTGAGAATATTCACGGTCAAGTAGCCCCAGCCCTCACTATTTTCTCTGAAGATCGAAATTTAGGAAATATATATATTTTTAACACTTGAGCTACAGGAGACAAAGGATCAAAGAAAGAGAAACTGTCTTGAAAATAACCAGCATCCTCAAAATTCGATAACTGAACATTCATATAAGAATAAAGTTGTCAGACTGATTAGTAGTCATAAGCAATGACTTGATAGGTGAAAAAGAATGTCAGAAACAAAGTTAGACTATCCATCACTCTCCATAATCACAGAGTCACACATTGTCTACCTGATTTTCTTTTCTGTCATCCATGTGAAGAAATCAACTCCTTAAGATATTCCTCTATAGCCAAGTACCATCCAACACCTGTCACTAATGTGTGCTAAGTGATGAGGTTCAGATAATACCAAAGTGCCCAGTACCAATCGAAGGGGTGCCATGGCAAAAGCAATAGAGACATCAGTGTTCTTGAGTTTTTCTTATGGGGAAAGAATAAGTAGTCATATGTAGTTCCATGGGGTCTGCCAATGCTCTGAGGAAGTTTGGCCATTATAATTTTGGACTTGTTATATTGTTCTTCACTGACTCTTCATAAGTAAAGTCGCTTCATTTCCCCAACTTAGTGAGTGAGTGGGTATCTTTCTTTGCCTCTCTAGATTCATTCTTCACCATCCTCCAACATGCTCTGCCCTTGTCTTTTGGACTCAGATTAAGTACTGGATTTTGCCAATCTGTAGTACCAGCAGGACATCAGAAGGAGGGAGGAGAGGCATGGAAGAGACAAGAACTGACTCTGGGTGGTGAATACATAAGGCAATATATAGATGATGTATTATAGAATTGTACACTCGAAACTTATGTTGTTTTGTTGACTATTGTCAGCTAAAAAATTTTAATTAAAAAAACGAAAGAAATTGAGGTCAGGATATTTATTTCCCTAGCTCTTGCCTATGGGGTTTGTGAGGGCTGGCCTTGTAAGTTCTCTAAATACACTCTGTTCCTCATTTCCCTAAACTTTCATTCATACTAACCTCTGTGCCTAGAATGTTTTTATCTCTCACCACCTCCTTCTATCTAAGTCCTGTTCATCTTTTGGTCTCAGCACAAAATTACCACCTTAAGGAAGTCTTTTCTGACTCACTAGATTCAGTCAGGACTCCTACTTTTCCTTTATAGAATTTAATTCAACTGTAATTTAAAATTCTAAAGGTGACTATTTGTTAATGTTTATGTAAATCTACTAGTCTGTAGACTCTGTGAGGGCAGGTGTGATTTTTCTAGGCAGCTCTTTATAGTACAGAAATTCAATAAACAACATCTTAGTATCAATGTTAACAATGGATCTGAGATACGATAGAGTGGGTGGCAATCACTAGTAGTCCCAAGACTTAGGAAGGTAAAAATATAGACACGGAGAAGAACTAAAAGGAATGGAAGGTATTGGAGAATAAAAGATCGGGATAATGAAAATTTAACAGGCACCATCTCCTAAATCAGGGATGCCAATCACATTTCAGCCCATATATTATCTTTGATCTACTGCTCTTGTCTTCCAGTAGTGATGTATTGAGAAGGATTCTGAGCTGCATTAGAATTCAGGTAGAAAAGAAATGTTGTCATTGATTAGTGATGTCTTTCCTGAAGTGGGAGAGTAAAGTGGTGGCATGTGTGCTATAGGTTTGCCATGTCTGTTAAAAGGTATTGGCAAGTAATTATGGTCCAAGTATTGATCTGCCATGAATGCAAGGTAAAGCTAGCCACTTAAAAACATCCACTTAAGGAACACAAATTTACTTAAAACAAGAAAGCAAAACAAACAAAAACTCAAATACCAAAGACAAAAACCAAAACTCAATCAATTAGGAGAAAGCTTATTGGTGTAACAACTGATTTCACCAAGGCGCTTTTACATGTGGTGGTACAGCACATAATTAGTTTCCCCGATTACAGGGATCATAATAATATTAACCTTTTTTTTAGCTTTTGCCATATTCCAGACAATATAATCTAAGCTTTATATTTGTTAACTCATTTAATCCTCACAATACCCTATGAGATAAGTACTACTGTTATCCCAATTTTATAGATGAGAAACTGAACTTTAGAGAGATTAAATAATTTACAGAATCACTTAAGACCCAAGGCAAGAGCCACGATTTTAATCTGGATTTATAATGTTTAAAAAGAGACTTATATTCTTCAGACATATAACTTGGAGTTCTGTTGGTACACACTTTTTTAGAAAGACCTTAAGATATATAAGAATATCCGAGTACATCTGTAAATGAAGTAAACTCTGCCCAATAAAGAGCAAGCATACTATTATTTTTCTTGAAATACTGAAAGACGTAATTTTGCATCTCTAGAAGTACAACTGAATGGAATAGTTTGTCACAAAACTATGATAATTTTTATCCCAGGGAGTTGTTTTTTATTTAACTGCATGATTAATTGATGGTTTGCTTAATTATTTTTTGAAGCATCCAAGCAAAACTAATCAGTATGATATTTCTAGAAACATCACTTTCCAATTTTTGATAAATAGTAATAATTGTGGCTTTTCCAATCTTAAAATGGTCCTAGGATTCTATATGAATTCTTAAAAATGGTAACTTATAGTCACAATGAACTATGCAAATTTTTGAAGTGCCCTTTTATTTTGTTGAGTCATTTTCTTAAGGAAATATCTGTATAATGAGGCTTTCCTTGAGAATTGACAGTAGTTGATACAAATGTGTCATAGCCACAAAAGTAAAAATTCTTTGAGTCTTTGTAAAAGGAAGCACTTTGATAATAAGAGCTTCATAGCTCAGCGAAGATAAGTTATTTTCCTAAAATAAAAACAGAGCAGCCTCCAGGATGACCAGTCTTATATCCTTAATAAGCATGAAAAATATTCTAAAATGACAATAGAAAACCATGGGCTGGGTATAATGACTATGTTTGACACTCTTCTACATCAGTGGAAAGAACTTCTTTTTCTATATTAAGATATTCAGCCATTAACTCTTGTCAAGGGTTCTCTTTGTCTCTTTCTCTCTCTCTCTCATTTAAAATTTTTCTGTACAATATGTATTACCCCAAGGTACCTTATCATGTTGCCTAATCCAAACCACTACACTAAGGACTAATCTTGAAAGAAAGCAGAGGTTCTTTTGTGCTGTTCTGTCATTAACAAATAGTTGTAATTGTAAAACTCCCTGTTGATCATGTGAACTCCTCACAGCAGGAATTGTCAAAGTTTTTCTGTAAAAGGCCAGACAATAAATATTTTAGACATCGTGGGCCATATAGTCTACATCACCACTATTTAGTTCTGATGATGTACAATGAAAGTGGTCGTAGACAATATAAAGACAAATAACTGTGACTGTGTTCCAATATAACTCTATTTACAAAACCAGTAGAAGGCCACATATGGCCTTCAGGCCATAATTTGCCAACTTCTGCTTTGTACTTTCCCTCAGGCCAAAATCCACCACTTCCTCTACCCAAGGCTAAGATTGGTCAGGTAGAAATCCCACATGAGCTGAGAGGGCAGAGAGGATTAAGTTTTTCAGTGGCACTAAACAAATTATCACCAGCCTTCTATTTGAGATCTGAAAAAGACCTTTGAAATATCAAACGATGGATAAAATTTCTTTCTTCCTCCCTCCCTCCCTCCCTTCCTTCTTTCTTTTCCCTCCTTCCTTCTTTCCTACCTTCTTTCCTTCCTTCCTTCCTTCCTTCCTTCCTTCCTTCCTTCCTTCCTTCCTTCCTTCCTTCCTTCCTTCCTTCCTTCCTTTCTTCCTTCCTTCCTTCCATCCTTCCTTTATTCTTGTGATTCTTTTTACAGGTTCCTGTATTTTCCCTTTTTTTTTTCTTCTGGGTGTTGGCTGATTCCTATTTAATTTTTGTTTGTATGTGAGGAACTTATTTTTTAAATCTTATCTATTTTCATTGTAAAAAGAAAAGGCTCACACACATAACCACGTGTGTGCTCACACATACATATATTCACAGAGAAACAATATGCAGCCATTTCTTTTCTTTCTGAATGTTTAGGCTTGAAGGTTATTGGAAACAAGGACAAAAAATTCACATCTATAAGCAATGGTGAGAAATATGGTCACTGACACCTTTAAGAGGAAATAAATACATTTGCGATAAGTTCTCCTTAGGAAAATAGTATTTTCTTTGCATTATTTTATTTTTTTCTTCATGATCTAAGAGTGCTTTGCTAAATGTTGCTTTCTTTCCTAGTATAAAAAGGATAATAATTTTAGAGGATTCGAAGGTTATTTTTTTGGTTTTGTTTTCTTTTGTTTATCTTCATCAATGTTGCCTGAGGTTTATGAACTTTTATTACACCAAATTTTCAGTCTGTTGATCTTTTTCATGCTTTTTTTTTTCTATTTCATTAATTTGTTATTAGGCCTTTTTCCTACTTGTTTTTGGCTTATTCATTATGCTTTTTCTAACTTAAATTGGAATCTTAGCTCATTCACTTTTAGTCTTTCTGTTTTAACATGAGCGTTTAAGTTTATAAAATTTCTTCCTCATATTACTTTGCATGTATCCTGCAATGTATTAGAGTAACAGAATAATAGATAGAAGAAAATATTTATTATAGGAATCATATTACATGATTACAGAGGTTAAGAAGTCCCATAATATGCCATCTGCAAGCTGGAGAACCATAATACTAATCAGTAGTGTAAATCAGACCAAGTCTGAAGACCTGAGAATGGTGTGTGTGTATGTGTGTGTGTGTGTGTGTGTGTGTGTGTGTGTCTGATGCTGTAAATTACAATCTGAGTCTGAAAGCCATAGAACCAGGAGCACTGATGTCTGAGGGCAGGAGATGGATGTGTCAGATCAAGCAGAGAGAGCAAATTCGCACTTCCTCTCCTTTTTTGTTCTAATGAGGCTCAACAAATTGAATGATGGCCCTCCACACTGGGAACAGCTGTCTGCTTTATTCAGTTCATCAATACAGATTTTAATCTCTTTTCGAAACACCTTCAAATATACACCCAGATATAATGTTTTCTAGGTATCCCTTAGCTCAGTCAAGTTGACATAAAATTAACAACCACATAAGTTTTGAGATTTTCTATTTTCTTCATTATTTAACTCTAAATGTTTTGTAATTTTTGTTATGATTTTTTTGTGTATGAATTATTTTAAAATATTTATTTTAAAATATCCAAATACATGTGGTTTTTAAAGATATATTTTGTTATTGATTTCTATCTCAGTTGCATGTTGATAAAAAAATAGTCTGTTAGATTGAAATTTATTGAGACTTGATCAATTGATCAATTGTCTGGACAATTTTAGTTAACATTCTAGGTTCAGTTAAAAATGTATATTTTTAAGGAGCGTGTACTGGTTCCTTACACATACGGTATAGTATTTATAATTTTCATTAGTTCAAACTTAATGGTTCTATTGTTCAATCTTTGTCTTTACTAGAGATTAGTTTCTTGAGCTATAAATTACTGAGTATTAAGTGATTACTTATTTTTCTTGTCATTTTTATTTTTTGATAGATATCTTTTTAAACTATGGTGTTCTGTGTGTATACACACACCCACACACACACAAATTTAGAATTATTATATATATTTGCTGATTAAATCTTTTCATCAATATGCAAATGTTTTGGTCAGAAGTAAGATGTGGCCCTATCCTCACTATCTGAAAAAAGAAAATTAAATCCCCTCTGGGAAAAAAAATGGCAAAAAGCAGATAATTTACAATATTACATACACAATGTTTAATATTCAAATGAAAATGTATAAGACCAGCCAAGTGACAAAAATGAAAAACAAATCAACGAAAAAACAAGCCAAAATAACCAGTTAACAGAAACAGACTCACAGGTACCTTAAAATAAATTAAAATTTTGAAACAAAAATTTTTAATTAAAGTTTATTGGGGTGACAATTGTTAGTAAAGTTATATAGATTTCAGGTGTACAATTCTGTAATACATCATCTATACATCACATTGTGTGTTCACCACCCAGAGTCAGTTCTCTAAATTTTTGAAAAATTTGTGTACAACAATATGAGCCTGATAACGTCCCGATACATAGACTTTTTTGAAAAGATTTTTAGAGATATTAACAAATATAATGCTTATATTGTATAATGAAATATATCAACATTTATAAGCTCTGTATAACTCAATGATCCAATATTTTCCAAATGACCAATGTATTCTGTTACCGAATCTTTCATGGATAAAATAACTTACTCAAAATTCAAGGTAGACAAATCAATTTAATGTGACAGAACACATAAAGTTTATTGATACGGTTTCAGATTCCATATTGCAATTAACATTTAAGAAACTACCACTCACTAAGCTTTGGTGGTTATCAGGTTATCTTAAAAAGGCTACTAGTGGGATGGTAGAAGAGGGTAAAGGGGGTCAAATATACAGTGATGGAATGAGAACTGTTCTGGGTGGTGAGCTCTCAATGTGTTATACAGATGATATATTATAGAATCGTACACTTGAAGCCTATGTAATTTTAATAACCACTGTCATCACAATAAATTTATTTTAAAAAAACCTTACATGTTTATTGTAGAAAATTTAAAATATATGGAGAGGGTAAAAGATAGCTGGGGAAAAAAAGGCTACTAAAACATTCCTGTCTTTTCCAATTATATATTTGTGTGAGGCCAGATTTTCTTTGTCCTTCAACTGAACCAACTTGCCACAATGGAAGGAATTCTATATTTTCAAAATGAAAGGTAAAGTTCCAAATGTGGAATAACTATAGAGAAGAAAGAGATAGCCAGGCAGATTTATGCTCTCCTCGCAGGTACAGTGTTAACACTGAGTGTAAATCCTTGATGGTTCCAATGCTCTAGATTCAGGGAAGAGTCCTCCACAGCATGGGAAGTGGGCAAATCAAAGAACCTCGGGAAGAGCATCACCAGGCAGCCCTTCACTCTGTCACAGAGAGATGCCTTGTAACCTTTTAGAACACTTCTGAAAAGATCAGCTCTCTTTTAATTCAATTTATTTTTTACTGATAAATACTTCTTATTTAATTTACATGTTTCCTGGGCCTCTATGGCTTTATTAGAATAGCCTATATTTGATTTTAAGTTCCCAGAGGGAAAAGACTAGATTTGTTTAGTTCCTTCTGAATTGGCCAAGCATAGACCACAGCCAAATTTGTATATAGTAAACAATTGATGGTGATTAATATCCTCTTCTCTAGAGTCTGGCTTATGGCACAAAGTAGATACTCTATCTTCATTACTAATCTAATAAAAGGTTTAACCTTATCTCTAGTGCCCAGAAATTTAAAGAAATGAAGAATACAAAACAGATACAAATATGTCTGCCTGGAATTCTGCCTATAACAATAGGTTAGGTTGCAGACATTTGATTGCAAATCAGTTGTTCAGAACTGGAAGACATTTTTCTTTGGGGAAAAATATTATACAGGCTATTTGTGTCTCTTGATGAGGCCAAATCTAAATATATCTGAGGTATTGTATTATATTAATATAGCAATAATATAATGTTTCTATGAGAAACATATTCAAAGTTGTCTATCAAAGAAACACCCAACTCTAGCAGAGAAATATTTAATCTTTTCGATAACATACCACCTTCCGGGTAGTAAAAGCAGAGACTCCTGATATGTAAGTCACTGAAAGTGTTCTGATACAAGAACTTGAGCTGGATTGGGGATGAGAACAAGGTTACGGGGTAAGTGGAGCTGAGAGTGACTCTGTGATAAAGAAGGGACTGGGGAAAGACGAATGTGCACAGAATTCAAGAAGTAGAGAGACAATGTATTTGTACACTTGGGTTTTCTACCAGGGTAACAAAATAGGGGACACTGGGGTTGAGGTTGGCTACTCAATCTTCCCATTTTTTCCTCAGCCTACACTGACCTGTTCTCCCATTCCATGGTCATAACCTCTCATGTTTCCCTTCTGTGTGGTCCTCATATCTACTCTCTTTGATCTCTGGATCCTAAATACTAACATTCATCATAAACATGAGTCTTAATATATTTAAAGCACTACTCCGTAAATCAGGCAGAAACAGAAAATGGCATGTTGTTCATCTTTTAAAAAATCCTCATATTGATTCATCAGCACTAAATTTAGAGTTCAGCATTTAGGCGCTCAGATAATTATTCAAATTGGAAAATTTGGTATTATAAGATTGTATTTGTTTCTAGAGAAATTGGGTTAACAGAGTGGTCTGATGCACAGTAAAGAAATTATGCACCTGCATGTCTACTTACATACAAAGCCTATGTTTTAAATTTCATTCTATCAATTCCTCTTATCCTTAATACTGCCATGGCTACAAAAACAATATAACATAGGCATAGGGGAAGAAGAGCTGCAAGGGATGGAGAACAGAAGATTAATTGTAGGAAAACAGTTGAATATGATTTCTTTATGTCCACTTTGATGACTTTTCCTTTTGTCTAACTAGTTTTAAGGATAATTTTCAAGCTGTTTAAGACCCTGATTGAGTTCACTGTTCTGTGAAGACTGGTGGCTTTTGGGAGGAATTAGCAAAATCCGTAACACACCTAAAATGAAAATATTTTATTTTCTTGTGCTAAACAAAGGAAACAGAAACAAATGGGGAGTAAAGTAGATAATGAAGATTTAGGAAAAGAAACACTGAGAAGTTCAAAGACTAACACTAATTACATCAGATGTTTATAAGATTGAATCGATCTGATCCCAAAATATTAAAACCTCACTTCCTACCACAAAAAAAAGAGGAAAAAAAAGTTATTAAAGTTTATTTTTCATCAACATGCAGATATAAATTAGATTTTGAAAACAATGAGCTAGGGTTAGAGAAAATGAGTCACATATTATGTGTCTGGCTCTGTTTATTCTTAAGGTCTGTATTTTTTCACTGTTGAAAAAGATAGCAGCATTCTGCGTTTTCCTGTTCGTTAATCAGTCAGTAGCTTCATTGATTCTTTCTGTTAGACAACTCTATTCAGAAAACTATCAAGATAGCAGATTCTCTTGCTTACAGAACAACCACACATATAACAGGAAAGATTTATCAAAAAGCCCATAATCTCTTCTACCTCCATCCCACTGACAGAGTACTTTCGCAACATTGCTGAGTAGTACACCGATGTCTTTATAATAGGAAGACAAAAATCCTATTACTTTTTTTTTGGTAAGATGAAATGTTACATTAATAAAGAAGATTAAAGATAGTGAATTTTTCATTGTCTTTTAAGAAAAAAGCACCATATGTTAATCTGTGTTCAGTTTTCTGACTCAAATAGAAAATTTTGGTGGTATTTTGATTTTTTCAAATTTATTTAAAATTTATAAACAATAAAATTCAATCTTTATATTGCATAGTTCTATGAGATTTGACAAATGCATAGAGTCATGTAACCACAACCATAAATAAGAAAATACAGAAAAATTTCAACAGTCCCTTTCCAAAATGTCCTTGTCTGCCACTTTATAGTCAAACCAATTTCTTTATACCTTGATATCACTGATTGTTTTCTATCCATATAGTTTTGCATTTTTCACAATGTCAAATAAAAGGAATCACACTGCCGTTTGAGTCTAACTTCTTTCAGCTATGATAATGTATTTGAAATATATGAATGTCATTGTAGGTATCAGTAGTTCACACCCTTTTATTCTTAAGTAATACTTCTTTAAATAGACAACACAATTTGATTATTTATTCTCCAGATGAGAGACATGTGGGTTGCTTCTAAGTTTTGGCAACTAAAGCTGCTATAAACATTTGTTAACAGGTTTTGGCATGAACATGTTTTTATTTCACTTGCATAAATACCTATGAAATAGAAAAATATCAGTGAAACAAAGAGCTATTTTTGGAAAAGATAACAAAATTGACAAAGCCTTTGAAAAGACTGAGAAAAGTAGAGATATGACATAATAGCTAAAATTAGAAATGAAAGAGATAATATTAAAATGTTGCAGAAATAAAAAGAAAATTGCAACTACAGAGAGACTATTATGAACAATTATAACCCCCAAAATTGTATACTGCAGAAGAAGTAGAAAAATTCCTGGAAACATGCAATCTATTAATACTAAATCATGAAGAAAAAAAGAAAATATGAACAGATTTATAACCAGTAAGGAGACTTAATCAGCAATCAAAAAAATTCCCAGCAAAGAAAAGCACAGGACCAGATGGCTCCATTGGTCAATTCTACCAAATATTTAAAGAAGAATTAATACTAATATTCCTCAAACTCTTTCAAAGAATTGAAGAGGAGTGAATACCCCTAAATTCATTGTATGAGGCCAACACTACCATGATATAAAAACCAGACAAAGACACCACAAAAAAACAAAACTATAGACCAATATCCCTGGTGAATATAATGCAAAAATCCTAAACAAAATACTAGTAAACTGAGTTCAAGAACACAATGTCATACACCATCACCATGTGAGATTTATACCTGGAATTCAAGGATGGTTCAACATATAAAAATCAATCAATATAATATGCCACATTAAGAAAATGGAGGACTAAAAAAACACATGATAATCTCAACTGATGCAGAAAAAGCATTTGACAAAATTCAATATCTTTTCACGATAAAACACTCAGCAAATTAAGACTAGAAAGAAAATAACTCATCATGATAAAAGATATATATATATATATATATATATATATATATATATATAATGTATACACACTTTAAGAAAGGAAGACTGTATTAAAATTGTAATACTCAATATATACTGATAATAAAAAAAATTAATACAAGTCAAGTTTGACTTCTGCAATTACAAGAGGTACTCAAAGTGGTTACCATCAGCGTCCAGACACTTCTGATTACAGCAAACTAGTGCTTGAGCAACGTTGACCAAAGTGTCCACTTGTATACATATTTTGGCACCCCCAGTATATATTAGGTTGGTACAAAAGTAATTGCGGTTTTTACAATTATTTTTTCCCCTTTAAACTGCAATTACTTTTGCACCAACCTAATATATCCCACAGCATCAATGGTGAAAGACAGACAGTTTTTGCTCTAAGATCAGGAATAAGGCAAGGATGCCCACTTTCACCACCACCATTCAGCATAATACTGGAAGTTTTCTACCAGAACATTTTACTAGAAAAAGAAATCAAGGGCATCCAAATCACAAAAGAAAAAGTAAAATTATATCTGTCCACAAATGACATGATCCTATATGTAGAAAATCCTAAAGATTCCACAAAAATGTTACAATTAATAAGCAAAGTTCCAGGATAGAAAATCAACAGACAAAAATTTGTTGCATTTCTATACATTGATAATGACCAATCTGAGAGAGAAATTAAGAAAAAAAATCTCATTTACTATCACATTAGAAAAGGATAAAATACTTAAGAATAAATTCAACCAATGAGGTAAAATATAATATATCATCTATATATTTTCAGTGTTGCAAGATGAAAAATTTCTCTACATCTGCTGCACAATAATGTGACTATACTTAAACACATACTGAACTGTATACTTAAAAATTGTTAAAATGGTAAATTTAATGTTATGTGTATTTTTTACCATATTAAAACTGTTAAGGAAAAAAACAAACTAAAGTGATAGGTACTCTCTCCTCTAATAATTAAAAATCAGAATCCTAGGCAAATGTTATGTTTGTTTTCAATCTAAATGTAGTACAGTAATATATAAGAACTGAAATTTCAAGGGTTTCTCTTACCTGAATAGTTGTGAACTTGAATAATACTTGATGCTGGAAGAATGACATAATAATATAATTATCAGTCCCAATCCAAAATACAAACAAACAAAAAATAGAGGGCTTAGTACCTTATAGGTCCCTTAACTTTTCTCTCTTATGTTATAGTTTACAAATATATTATATCTGCATACACTGAAATCCTCTCCCCAGACAATGTTACAATTATTTATTACAACAATGAAACATTTTAAATAATTCAAGAAAGATTGTGACCTATTACATTTCCTGAAATGTTTACTATTTCTGTCATTTCCCTTTCATTCCTGAAGTTCCGAGTTTCCCTCTGGTATCATCTCCTTCAGCCCCCAAATCTTTCTTTAGCATTTCTTTTAGGGACCATCAATGGAGGCAAATTCTCTTAATTTTCTTCATCTGAGAACATCTTTATTTGCCTTCATTCTTGATTTTTTTGCTATATCTGATTTTTTTTCCTGTATATAAAATTCTAGGTTGAGAATTCTTTTTACTCAGCAGTTTACAATTTTTATCTTTCTTCTGTCTGCCATGGTTTCTAATGCAAACTCTGCAGTTATTCAAATCATTGTTCCTCTACATTTAATGTAATGACTCCTCACCCTCATCCCCACCCAGCTGCTTTCAGGATTTTTTTCTGTGTCTTCAGGTTTCAGCACTTTGATTATAAAATGTCTAGGTATGGTTTTCTTCGAAATATTTAGTTTGGGGTTTGCCTAGTTTTTTTAATCTGAACTTTTATATATTTCAAATTATTTCTATAGAGGATTTTTTAGAAGCTGTACACACATTCATTTCTCCTGTATGGTGAACTAATAGCTTATGGATTGATACCTGCTCACGCCTGAACCCCACTGGATATCAGTAATTGATCTCAGAACTCCTTTTTTTAAAAATTTTTATTGGGGAATATCGGGGAACAGTGTGTTTCTCCAGGGCCCATCAGCTCCAAGTTGTCCTTCAATCTAGTTGTGGAGGGTTTTATTAAGCCTCAGTGAAGCTTCAGAATTATTTCTACCATAGCCAATAAGCAATCAGGTAGTTTACTTAAGTTGAAACTAATTGCTGCATAATCTAGTTATGCCAAAACTTCCCCTGTATTAAGACAGTCCACCAGGAGTTATGGATGTGGATCATATCTTTATGGTTCTGAATAACTAACTTTAAGTAAACTGAATTTTGATGCTATGTGATAACCTACAATGTGGGGTATTTAATTTGTAACCCTATAGTGTTTGTTGCTGGATTTGAAAGCACTGTTTCTTGCACTTCAGGGCCAGTGTTAGTGTTGCTATGGGAGAAATTGATCTTTTTTTCTCAAAACTTTTTTTAATCTTAGGGAAATTGTTGAACTCCCTCTTTGCAATATTTTCTCCATGGCTTAGACATGGAGATCCCATTTATTGGGATTTGTGGATCTCATTTATTGAGTGTGTAGAAGCATGTGGAATGCGTTTTGTGTATTGGGCTCACTTCTAATTACATCTTATGTTTGTTTTCCTCCTCTTCTTGTCCTATTTTCCTCATTCTCTTATTAAAGATTTTATAATTTATGAGTTGATGTAATCAACCTAAATTCCTTTTGGAACAAATCATAGATACAAATGAATGAAATACAGCATGTTCTTTGTTAAAAACACTGAATAGCCTGAAGGTATTGATTCTTCCCAAATAATTGATAGTTTTAATGAAATTCTAATCAAAGTCCCATTTTGGAAGTAAGTGACATAATTCTAAATTAACTTTGTAAGAATAAAGTGATGAAAGTACCTTAGAAAATGTTTAAGACAAAGTTAACTCACCATCAATGATGAGTTAATTTGCTCTATCATATATTCAAACATTTTCAGAACTATAATCATTGGAAGAGTACGGGCTTTACGTAATTCTGGCCAGAGAGATTAATAAAAAGACACATGTTAGTATATGGCAAACTAAGATCACAACTTAATGTAGATGGGATATATTAGTGATCAAATGGTTTGAAGAAAAAAAATCTCGTATCATATAGCAAAATAAGTTCCAGATGCATTAAAGGATTAAGATTTTTAAAAAATAACATACAAATCAAGAAGATATATATTGAGATAATCTTTGTGAGAGAAAATTTTTGACATGTAAGCAATTAAAACACATAGTCTGCTTGTTCTAGTCAGAAGAGACCAAAAAATAAAGAATAACAATCATACTATATATCTTTATATATAAAATAAACATTAATTTGTTTTATATTAATTTATTAATACATAGGATGCCCCCCAAAATGTATACACATTTTAAGAAAGGAAAAAACTATATTAAAATTATACTGATGGTAACCACTTGGAGCACCTCTTTTAATTGCAGAAGTCAAATGTGACTTGTAGTCATCTTTTAGTATCAGTATATATTGAGCATTACAATTTTAATACAGTTTTTCCTTTCTTAAAATGTGTATACATTTTTTTGGTACCCTCTATATATTAATAAAAATTAAGGGAGGAGATCTGGCATTGCCAGGGGCAGCAAGGTGGAATTGAGAGAATGCTTGCAATTTAAAAAAATGGTTAGGGAGTGAGGGACCAAGATGGTAACATAGAAGCCTCCTGGAAAAGGTAAATATGTTCATTAACTCAATGGTGGGCATTCTTTCACAAGGTATACATATATCAAATTACCACATTGCACACTTCAAATATTTTACAATTTTTTGTCAATTATACCTCAATAAGGCTCAAAAATTTAAAATTGTAGTAAAGTTTTGCTGAGATGGTGACATTTACAAAAAGACCTTAAAAAGGTAAGAAAGCAATTCACGTGGCTCTCCTGTGGAAGAACACTCTAGGCAACAGGACAGGAAGTACGAACGCCCTGTAGTACATTTAGGGAACAATAGGTGGCAGTGGGGGGAGGGCCGAGGGAGCTAGTGAGTAAGGATGGGGGTGTTAGATGTGAACGGAAAGAGTCAGATTACAGAAAGGACTATGGCTCCTATTCTGAGTCAAATGACTGCAATTGGAAGGTTTTAACCAAAGAATTGACTCAATAGTACTGATGTTCTAAAAGAATATTTCTGGGTATTGTGTCAAAAGTAGACTATGAATAGGCAAGTCAGAAGCAAGAAGACCAGATGTGACACTTTTGAAATAATCCAGGTCAAAGATTGTAGCCCCTTAGACAAGGGAAATGGTAAGAAAGTAGAGAGAAGTTGTATAATTTGGGTATAGTTTGAGGTTAGAGATGACAGGAATGCTGACAGAGCATGGTACATATAACACTTAGTTGCACAAACTCTGGAGCGGGGCTTCTGGGCTCAAATTCCAATGTTAGAATTTGCTAGCTGTGTTACCTTGCACAAATTACTTATCTCTCTGTCTCTTTCTAAATCGTTAAAATGTGGATAATAGCAGTGTTTGTATCACGTGGTTATTTGAGGATTTCAGGGGATAATCTATGTATAGTGCTTAGAATAGTGTCGGGCACAAAGGAATCACTAGATAAAGTATTATTATTAGACTTGGGAATATGAGATATGGAGTTGAATCAATGCTGACATTGGAAAATAATTAGGATACAAAGTGTTGAGTGAATAACATCAGGCTATAAAAAACAAAAACAAAAGTGTAGCATAATCCAAATTATATTTTGAAAGGTATTTACATTTGCATACAAAAGAAGTTTAAAAGGAAGTGTCCTGAATTATTTCCAGTGGATAGCTCTAGATAACAATGTTGTGGGTAATTTATCTTCTTATTATTTTCCAAACTTTCTATAATAAACATATACGTCCTTGTACAATCAGAAAAAAGTTATTAAAATTTTTAGCAATAAATTATTTTAAAAAATGAAACAAGAGTCACCCTCTTTTATCTCATAAATAAAATATGAAGAGAGAGTAGAAGGGGAAAGAAGGAGAAACTATTTCCTGAGGTAATTGGAAAGTAGTTGGAAGAGAAAAGGAAAAGTACATAGATGTGTTAGAAAAGATTACACAAGGTACTATCAACTGAATTCTAAGTAAAAACGTCAAAGACAGGAAGGAAGGCTCTCCAGTGTGTCTGTAATCTCCCTCAAGGTTTGGCAACTGGAGGAAATGTCTAGTGAGAGAGTTCCCCAGGTGGCCACTAGGGGGTTCCTGTGGTCCAGGAAGCCTCAGAACCCAGAAAAAAATCCCTGGCTGGTGGAGAGGGAAGGGGCCTGCCCAGATAGAAGGAGGAGAAAGCAAAGGAAAGGCTTGTCCACATTTGCGTGTTATATTCCTAAATCCTAGAACTAAGGAATATTAGACTTGATAAATTTTCCAATCTAAGTCCTCATTTTAAAATTAGGAAAATGAGACCCAGAAAGGTTAGAGGGACTTACCTGAAGTCACACAACTGGTGAAACGCACAATTGAATCACACTCCAGATCTAATCAGTGCTTTTTCTACCGTCTTACACATTTACAAACTCAGGGACAGTCCATACGTAGAAGTGACATCACAGCATTGCCACCCCAAAGTGATTCAAATGTTGAAAGTGATCGCCAGTATTATTTTCACAAAATAATCATAATAACATGTGATATTTGGCAATGTATCCTATGTCTATGTACAGCTACTTCATGTTTTGATGGAGAGCTTAGCTCAATTCTAATGCTCAAAAACTGTCAAATAAATGCCCATTGCTCGCAGTTTGATAGTTAATAATAGTTTCCTCTTCCTTTCCTGGCTTAGACAACTCCAGGAGTTAACTGTTACAATCAACTTTGTTGGTAGCAAAACAAACAAACAAACCAAATCAAAATATATCACTTTAAATTGGCCAGACCTTTTCAGTGATGAGGTTAGTCATAACTTTAGATTCTGTCTTCCACCTGCGCCTGGACCCATTTTCAGCTTCTCCTGTCTCCCGCCTCAAAATTTCATCTGTACCTCCTACTGCTATTCCCATGAGCCTCATGGCCAGTGCCTTCGAAACTTGGCAAGTGCAGACTCCTTCTTTTCATCCATTTTTTTCATTCATTCAATCCACAAATATTTATTGAACTCCTTTTGTAGCAGGTTTTGGTGCAAGAAGCTGGGGGGCAATACAAAGGAAAATATTTCACTGATTTCAAGGAATCAGCAGTTTAGGCGGGAGGTAAAGATGCACGCAAACAGCTAAAATGCAAGCTGCCTCTGGTTCATGATGAGAGTGGCACCAGCAAAATGGTGAGAAATTCCTAGGTCGTTGGTATTGCTCCCAACTAGAAAAATTTCGTATAGTTTCATGGGGAACCGGTATTTAATGAGGGCGTTGAATGTGGAGAGAGATGTGGCCAGAAAGAGGACCTGGGTCCTCTCTTTACCACAATCCAGCTTTCCTATGTAAAAATGGATATTAATAAACATTTATCCTGCTTAGATGGATATGTGAATATGTGGGAGCTGCAAAGTTATCCTCCTATGCAAAAAAAGTTTGTTAACTCACAGGAAACAAAAGCCTTTAGTCCTGGACAGTTCAGACAACAAATCTGGTGGAGAAGGAGGTGCATAGTCAGATGCTTCCTTCCCATTTCAACTCAACTTTACACACCATAGGGCAAGCTGCAACAACGCAAGATCACTTTGCAAAAGCTGGTCACACTGGAGCAATAAATGACCAGGTTAATAAATGACCAACAGTGACTCAGAATCGTTTGAATCTATTAGGCAAGGTTCTATTCCAGCTATCCACTGGAAATGGTTAATAGAACCATTTTGTATAATATAAACATCAATAAAAGGAGCAACCAAGTAGACTGAGCAAGGCCAAGCAATAAGCATCCTACATACCGTATCAGGCAACAGAGAGAAGAGTGATCAGAATTTTCAAAGTTTTTGCAATCAATGTCAGTGGAGGTAGGGGTCACCTTATGAAGGAAGTCTATGTGGTGAGGGATTAGAAAATGTAAGAAATGCTTAGCATGCTCTTCCCCCTGCAAGGCAAAGACAGAAAATACTAAATCCAAGGCCATGGGCTGGCCTTGCCACTGACCTGTGGGCAATGGCTTAATGAGTTCCAGACAGCAGATTTCTCTTCTAACAAACAGTTGACAGCATCTCCTCCTAAGCACACACTCACCTGGCCTTGAAACATTCCCCAACCCTCCCGTGTCCCAGTAAATCTTAGCAATAAATCAGAATAGCATAGTGCAACAAGAGAAATAATCACCACTGGGTAAGTTATACTAGTGTGAATTTTTAAAACCACATCTGAAACGACATAGTATACAGCAACAAAATCAGGCAGAGCCAGGTATACGAGAGAGCACTGAACAAAGCTCTGTAAACATAGGAGAGGACAAAAGCGATTTAAAAATATGAAGACCCTGTGAGTGGCATTACTGCATACTTGCAAAATTGTACACATAGGGCCCTTTTATGATCAGTTGTTTCTTTTTCTGTGAAACCCTCACTGCGTTTTCAGGCAAGGTGGAACCATTTCCCTGCCCTCAGCAGATGCACCAAACTCAGCAGAGTCTGGCAGAGTTTGGTCAAAGTTTGGTGCTAATCTGATTAGCATCAGATATACGGTTGGTCTTTCCATGGTCGTTTCCTTTTGTCCCTAGTATAGCTCCAGGCTAACAAAAGTTCAGTGGCAAACTGCCAGTAAAAGTGTTTGAGTGGGAGGAGAAGAACTGAGATAAAAGGTTCTATAGGACTATTCAGAAAGAACAAAATCCAAATACATGAAATTCAGATACCACTCACAAGGAGGCAGTATCAATATCTTTATGCCCCAAGAACAGTAAATAAAAGCGACCTTCAGAAGAGAAGCAGGTGCATTTGGTAGATGGATCAGTCCATCAGACTCTCAACATGTAAATCCTCTCAATAGTATCATCCTTGAGTTGAGTTCCTTGAGGATTGTATTAGTTATCTGTTGTTGCATAATAAATCATTCCAAAGTTTAGTGACTTAAGACAACAAACATTCATTATCTCATAGTTTCGTAGGGTCAGGGATTCTGACATGGCTTAACTGGGCGTCTGACTTCCATCAATCACAAAGCTACAATCAAGGTATCAGCCAGGGCTGCAGTCATCTCAAGGTTCAACTCACAGAGGAGCCACTTCTAAGCTCCCTCCCGCGGCTGTTGACAGGCCTCAGATTCTGCTGGCTATTGTCTGGAGATATTAGTTCCTTGCCATGTTGATCTCTCTATAGCTCAAAACATGGCGGCTGACTTATCTCAGAGAGAGCAAGTCAGAAGAGAGCGAAAGAGGGCCCCAAACAAACCATAGACTTTTAAAAGTCTAATCGCAGAAGTGACATCCCATTACTTCTGCCATATTTTATTCACTAAAAGTGAGTAAGTCCAGCACAAACTCAAGAGTTGGAGGTTACACAAGGTCATGAATACCAGGAGGTGGGGATCATGGGAAGACACCTTAGAGGTTGCTCGCAGTAGAGATGGGTGCTAGTACTCTAAATATTTAGAGTATGTTGGCAAGCAGCACACATTTTCTGCTTTCTTTACGTTAAGTCTACACTGATAATGAGCTAGTGGGAAGTAGTGGGCTGTCCTTGAAAGACCCATGATCTGCTAGAGGATTTGCAGTTTTGTTCCAGCTTCATCAGTTAAAATTACAGGATGTGTAACCTAGGGGTTGTAGGAGGAATCCCTAGTCCTTATAAATATTCCATTCTACTTCTTTTCATCTTTTCTGCGGAAGACATCCTAAAGACAAGGAGAGTTAATACATCTTTTTCATCTCTGTACTGGGAGTTGGGGGTATGGATGAAATCTGTCTGCCACAAGGACACTTTTTTTTTGTAATATCAAGCTAAATCTTGACAAGTAATGGGAATTTTATATCCTAATTTATAATATACTTATGTTTCTTAAATATGTTATCTCTAAATCAAGTGATACTCCAGGAAGATAGGCCACATTTATGCTGTCATCTCGTTAATGCCTTAACACAGTGTACTGCCCAGTGTGAGCGAGAACTTTCCAGTGGTATGCTAATGAACTGGCTGTTGGAAGGAAGGAAAGAAGGAAGGAAGGAAGGAAGGAAGGAAGGAAGGAAGGAAGGAAGGAAGGAAGGAAGGGAGGGAGGGAGGGAGGAAGGAGAGAGTAAGGGAAGGAGGGAGCTCTGGTTTGTATTGTTTGCCAATTTTCCTGGTGTAAATATTTCCACCATGTGCAATTTATTGAATGTGGAGGTGAAAAATGCTGGTTACACTCAGGTCTTGAAAGCAGGTTTGAGCTGGTTTCCACACAACTGATTATCACTTTACCTCCTTGAGTGTTTGTTACTGATCCCTAAAATGGGGATAGGATTTTTGGCCCTGCCATTTCAAAAGATAACTGACTAATCATTTGCAGAGAGAAAAAATATTTTAGATAACTAAGTTACACACCTCATAACAAAGTTAAACTCTAGCTGGGTTAAACATTACAATGAAGAGACTGAAAAAATTAAGATAAAATATGCATGAATATTATGTAATGTTTGGGGAGAAAAAGACTTCTTAGCATAATAATAAAAGCATAAACTATAGAGGAAACGATGGAGGCATTGTATGGAATACAAATAAACTACTTTATGGCAAAAAATAGTATAAACATAATTAAAGTACATAGGGATTTCTGCAGAAAGTAAGAAAATAATATTTTTAATACTGTAATATTTCCCATGATTTCTAGGGTTCTTTTACATGCCTGGTTATTATTTAATCCACAAAATACATTTTGAGGCAAGCAGTCATTATAATCATTAGATGTAAAATGTGTTAAGGTCCAGAATTGTCCCCCTCAGACAGACAGAGAACCCACACAATAATGCAAGTCACACAGCGAGGTTTATTTCCAGCTAGCTGGGGTCCGAGTCTCTGCCCGACGCAGCGGGTTTTAACAAGGACCCCCAAACACTTAAAGCCAAGGGGTTATATAGCATTTTCAAGGCTTTCCATAGCTTCAGAGAGTACTAGATAAACTTACAGGACTTACATAGCTTCAAAGAGTATAAGATTTACTACAGGACAAGGAGACCAGGAGTATAAGATAAGCTACAGGACTTGCATAGCTATAAGAAGTATAAGATAAGCTACAGAACTTCTAGTCTCCATGCTGCAACTGCCCACATCCTGGAATTTTATAATTATGTTGTTTCAGGCTAGGGGCTGTTAACCCTGACCTTAAGATAGCAGTTCTCATGCTAACGGTCTCTTACATTTCCCCCCTGTGTGTTGTTCATAATGAGGAATCTTGCTCATGTACGGGCCAGCCGTAGAGGTCCTCACGGGTGGGCACTGTCTCATACTGTTGTCTTAGGACCATGAGCTGGACGGTATTAACACGATCTTTTACAAAATTAATAAGCTTGTTTAATATGCAAGGGCCCAAGGTTAGAATAAGCACAAGCAAGATAATTGGGCCCACTAAGGTAGATACTAAGGTGGTGAGCCAGGGGGATCTGTTAAACCAAGCCTCAAACCAGTTCTCCTGAGCTTCCCTTTCCCGTTTTCTCTTAGCTAACCCTTCTCTCACCTTTACCATGGATTCTTTTACCACACCAGTATGGTCAGCATAAAAACAACATTCCTCCCCCAGCGCGGCACATAGTCCCCCTTGTTGGAGGAACAACAAATCAAGTCCTCTTCTATTCTGGAGTACTACCTCGGATAGAGAGGTGACCGACTTCTCTAAATGACTAATCGAGGTTTCCAATCTTTCTATGTCCTCATCTATGGCCGCCCTTAGGGAGGTTATGCCTGATTGTTGAGTAGCCAGGGAAGCTATGCCGGTCCCGGCTCCGGCTATTCCCAAACTGAACAGGGTGGCAATGGTTAGTGCAGTGATGGGCTCTCTTTTACTTCTCGTACTTGTGTCACCATCCCAATGCGAATACATACTCTCCTCAAGGTGATAGAGGATGCGGGGCAGCACAGTTACTAGGACACAGAATTCATTGGCGGCATTAAAGACCGAGGTAGATAGGCACGGGGTGAGGCCAGTCTTTGAACATATCCACCATCCATCAGTTCTGGGGATTAACCACTTAGTGTCACTTTTCCAACTAGGGGAGCTGTCTATGGAGGCACATAAACTTTGTTTAGCCTGGGGCACCTTCCCTAGACAGGTCCCATTGCCGCTCACTAGTTGCATGGTTAAGCCAATTTTACGAATCCCCCATGAACACTGAGGAGGGTTCTTACCGTTAGAGGCGTTGTAAGTGGCATTAAGTCCTATTGTCTCATAGAACGGGGGCTTTACATCATAGCACAGCCAACAGGAGGTTGTGAGGTTAGGACTGGTGGCATTAAGGGTCTCGTATACTGTGCGCACCAGTTTTCACAATGAGTCTTCGGTTGCCTGCGTAGCAGGTGTCGAAGGAGTTACAGAGGTCTTTGGCTGGGTTCCCGCAGTCCCTCCTGCGGTGTTTTTATCCCTTGATATACCTGGGTTCTTGGTAGGGACTAGAGGGGCCAGCACCTTTTTTGGACCCACCTGAGTGCTGATCGTTTCAACCGATAGTCGAATAGTTAGGAGACCGCCGGGGTGGGTGCCTATCCATGCCCAACGGCCTATATCTAATTGGAACCCCCAAGTTAATCCTGATAACCAACCACGCTCTCTTCGTGCCACGTCTTGGTTAAACTGGACACGTACCTGGGGCACCCGGTTGTGGGGGTCCCTAAAGGAGAATTTAACTAGATCCCTGTTCCCAACGTTCCACTGTCGGGGCCCGTCATAGGAGGTGACACAACTCCAACTACCACAATAGTAGCGGTCTGGGCCGCCACAGGTTTTCCAATTGTTTCTTAGGTTCCCTGGGCAGGCCCAAAACCCTTGTGCACTATGTCCTTGAGAGGTGTCATTTACAGCCCACTTGGACCTGACTGAGTAGTCATACTGCCGTCCATGTTTAGTGCCGAAAATGTCACGCAGGTCGAAAAACAAGTCTGGCCACCACGTATTGACGGGGGCAGTATGTGTGGTGCTATTAAGGGTTGTTTGGGTCTGTCCATCTGTTAGGGTCCATGTTAGCTTATGGGGTTGGTGTGGGTTGATCCCCGCGTGGCTCTTCTCCCAGATGTTGAGCAGAGTTAGGGCTAGCAGCCATTCCATTGTTAGCTGAGGCAGGGGGCTTGACACTTCCCCGAGGTCGGGAGAGCTGCAGCTTCAGAGGGTTATCAGGGTGTCGCCGCACGGTCCACTCCTCAGCTTGTGTCTGCTCCAGCTGGCTGGCTCGGCGCACGTGAGAGTGATGGACCCAAGGCCCGATGCCGTCAACCTTTAAGGCAGTGGGGGTAACCAGAATAACCACATAAGGACCTTTCCATCTTTCCTCCAGTGTCCGGGACCTGTGTCTCCTTACCCATACCCAGTCCCCTGGAACGATGCCATGTTCCGGGTTTGGGGCGTCCTTAATTTCATACAGGGAACTCACTAGGGGCCATATCTCATGTTGGACCCCTTGCAGGGCCTTTAAACTGGCCAGATAACTTGGGGCCACATTGGGCCCCAAGTACGAACAATAATGGGGGGTGGTGCCCCATACAGAATTTCGAAAGGTGTCAAACCATGTACATATGGTGAGTTCCGGACCCGGAAGATGGCATAGGGTAAGAGGGTAACCCAGTCCCCGCCAGTCTCGATGGCTAGTTTGGACAAGGTCTCCTTTAGAGTCCGATTCATTCTCTCTACCTGCCCTGAGCTCTGGGGATTATATTCACAATGTAACTTCCAATTGGTCCCTATCACTCGGGCCAGTCCCTGTAGGACGTTACTGATGAAAGCTGGGCCGTTATCGGAGCCTAAAACCTCAGGAACCCTATATCTGGGAATAATTTCTTCTAGTAATGCCTTAGCAACCACTTGGGCAGTCTCCCGTTTCGTGGGAAAGGCTTCCACCCAGCCTGAAAATGTGTCAACCATTGCTAGCAAATACTTATACCCACACCTCCCAGGCTTTACCTCAGTAAAGTCCACTTCCCAACTCCGTCCCGACGCTCTTCCCCGTACCCTCGTACCTGTATGTTGGGGTCCTTTCCTACTGGGTCTCATAGCCTGGCACCCAATGCACTGATCTACGATCTCTTGAATCTGAGCCGCTTGTCAGGGAAACCGGAGGCGGGCGGACTCGAGAATTGTCAGCAACTTCTTTTTTCCTAAGTGGGTGGCTTGGTGCAGGTTGGAAAGAAGAAACAATCCTAGCTGTGCCGGCAATATCAATCTTCCTTCTGTATCCCGATGCCACCCCTGCTGATCAGATTCCGGGCAGTGGTGGTTCTGGATCCATCGCAGGTCTTCCGGAGTGTAGTCAGGTCGCGGGGGCAGGCGCGGGAGCTCGGGTGTGGGCAGGGTGAGTGCTAAAGCTGATGAAGCTACTGCCGCTATCTTGGCGGCTTCATCCGCTCGCCGGTTTCCTTCAGCTTCCGGGGTCTGGGCAGACTGGTGCCCGGGGATGTGGACAACTGCGACTGCCCGGGGCATTTGCACAGCCCTCAGCAGTCTTCGTACCTCAGGGAGATTGCGCAGAGCCTTTCCTTCCGCTGTAACAAAGCCTCTTTCCCGGTAGATAGCGCCATGCACATGGACAGTGCCAAAGGTGTAGCGGCTATCGGTGTAGACAGTCACTCGTCTCCCTTCGGCCCGTTCCAGCGCCTCCGCCAGCGCGATCAGTTCGGCCTTCTGGGCTGAGGTCCCCGGGGAAAGCGAGGCATTCCAAATGATGTTTCCCCCTTGGTCTACCACCGCTGCGCCCGCCCTCCGCACACCATCTATAATGAAGCTGCTTCCATCAGTGTACCATACCAACTCACTGTTGGGTAGTGCGGTGTCCTGGAGGTCGGGGCGCACCTGGGTGACTTCTGCCATGATCTCTTGGCAATCATGCAGGGGAGCTCTCAGATCCGGGGTCGGCAGCAGGGTGGCTGGATTCAGAGCGGTGGGTTCAGCGAAGATGATCCGGGGTGCATCTAGCAAGAGTCCTTGGTAATGGGTTAGTCGGGCATTAGTCATCCACCTACCAGGGGGATATTTCAGGACCCCCTCGATCGCATGGGGTGTCACTACCTTCAGATGTTGCCCAAAAGTGAGTTTATCAGCATCCTTCACCATTAGGGCTACTGCCGCAATGATCCTTAAGCACGGGGGCCATCCTGCTGCAACTGGATCTAGCTTCTTGGATAAATAGGCAACCGGACGTTTCCAGGGCCCCAGACGCTGCATTAGCACCCCTTTTGCTATTCCCCTCCTCTCATCAACAAAGAGAGTGAAGGGCTTCAGGGGGTCTGGCAATGCCAGAGCCGGGGCTCTTAGGAGAGCGACCTTGAGTTCATCGTAGGCCTTCTGTTGGTCTGACCCCCAGGCCCAAGGGACCTTATCCTTGGTTGCTTCATACAGAGGTTTCGCTATTTCAGCATACCCCAAAATCCACAGCCGGCAGTAGCCTGTCGACCCTAAAAACTCACGGACCTCTTGTGCTGAGGTCGGGACTGGAAGTCTAAGAATAGTCTCTTCCATGGCCTCTGTCAGCCATCTGGTTCCTTCTTTCAGCTTATATCCCAGATAGGTGACTGTTTGCCTGCATATTTGAGCCTTCTTTGCACTGGCCCAATAGCCCAACTGCCCCAGCTCCTGGAGGAGGTCTCCAGTGGCCTGTCGGCATTCGGCTTCGGAGGGGGCCGCCAGAAGCAAGTCATCTACGTACTGCAGGAGCGTAACTGAATTATGGCTCTGGCGAAACGAGTCCAAATCCTGATTTAGGGCTTCATTAAACAGAGTTGGAGAGTTTTTGAAGCCTTGCGGTAGTCTAGTCCAGGTCAGCTGCCCGGGGGTTCCCGTATTGCCATCATTCCATTCGAAGGCAAAAATGTGTTGGCTGCTGGGTGCCAGGGCTATGCTAAAAAATGCATCCTTTAGGTCTAAGGTAGTATACCAGACATGTGAAGGGGGCAAGTGACTTAGCAAGGTATAAGGGTTAGGGACCGTGGGGTGGATGTCTTCAACTCTCTTATTCACTTCCCTCAAGTCCTGGACTGGCCTATAATCTTTTCCCCCCGGTTTCTTAACGGGGAGAAGTGGGGTGTTCCAGGCAGAATGGCAAGGTTTCAGTATTCCAGCTTCCAGTAGACGGTTAATGTGCGGGGCAATCCCTTTCCGCACCTCTGCAGACATGGGGTACTGGTGGATCCGGATAGGCTGGGCCGAGGCTTTAAGTTCGAACACTACTGGTGCTCGGCGGGCCGCCCGGCCCACACCCGCTATTTCCGCCCACACCTGAGGGTACGTTTTAAGCCAATAATCTATATCACAGGGCCATTCTGTAGAGGGAGGGTTGTAGGGGTAGTCCTGCAGGGCGAACAGGCGATGTTCATCCACAAGAGACAGGGTCAAAATGTGGAGGGGCTGTCCTTGGCCATCCAATACCTTGATGCCATCCGGCTCAAAATGGATCTGGGCCCTGATCTTAGTCAGGAGATCGTGCCCCAATAAGGGGGCAGGGCATTTAGGGATAACTAGGAAGGAGTGGGTCACTTGGTGGCGGCCTAAGTCCACTTGGCGCCTACTAGTCCACCGATAAGCCTTGGATCCAGTTGCCCCTTGCACCAAACTGGTTTTCTGAGATAAGGGCTCCGTAGGCTTATTCAAAACTGAGAACTGGGCTCCTGTGTCTACCATGAATCCTACTGTCTTCCCCTCCACATACACAGTTACCCAAGACTCGGGGAGGGGATCCGAGTCCCGTCTCCCCTAGTCACTCTCCATCCCCGCCAGCAGGACCCGTGCGTCTTGCCCTGTTTGGCCCTGGCGCTTGGGGCACTCCCTCTTCCAATGTCCATATTCTTTGCAGTTTGCACACTGTCCCCTATCCAGTCGGGGCCGCGGTCTCCACGGTCGGGCTGGTCCGGCCAGACTCAGTCCCACCCTGACTGTGCTTTGCACGCCTGCCAACAAGATCTTGGCCATCTCCCTCTGCTGCCTCCTGTTCTCCCTGCTCTGATGCTCTCTGTCTTCCTTCCTGATTCGTTCCTGTAATTCCTGATTTTCTTTCCTAATTCTATCCTCCCTTTCTTCGGGAGTCTCTCGAGTGTTGAAGACTCTCTCCGCTACTTTCATTAAATCCCGAATGGACATCTCTCCCAGTCCCTCCTGTTTGTACAATTTTTTCCTAATATCTGGGGCAGCCTGGTTTATAAAGGACATAATTACAGCCGACTGGTTTTCCTCTGCTAGGGGGTCCAACGGGGTGTACTGTCTATAAGCATCATAGAGGCGTTCTAAAATCACGGCCGGGCTTTCATTTTCCCCTTGCATTATAGCTTTTACCTTGGCCAAATTGGTGGGGCGGCGTGCCGCCGCTCGGAGACCTGCCATAAGAGTCTGGCGGTAGACTCGGAGACGATCCCTACCTTCTGCGTTCCCAAAGTCCCAATCCGGTCTATTCAGGGGAAAGCGCTCGTCGATCAGGTTTGGCAAGGTCGTCAGCCACCCGTTGTCGCCGGGGACATTCTTTCTGGCCTCGGTGAGGATCCGCTCGCGCTCCTCGGTGGTGAATAAGGTCTTAAGAAGCTGCTGGCAATCATCCCAAGTGGGACTGTGTGTGTGCATGACAGACTCGAACAGGTCAGTTAGGCCTTTCGGGTCCTCAGAAAAGGAGGGTTTTGAGCCTTCCATTTGTACAGATCACTGCTAGAAAAGGGCCAATACTGGTATGCTCGCTCCCCATCTGGACCAGTTCCTCCTAGCGCTCGCACGGGGAGAATCAGCGCCCCAGCGGAGGTGGAGGAGGACGGTTCCTCCTCTGGGGTCTCTTCCCGGCGTCTACGAGGCCTCAATCCCCTCGCCGGCCCTTGAGCTGGGGCAGGGGAACCCGGGGGAGGGGGAGCCATCGGGGAGGCGGTAGAGTGAGGCAGCTCGGGAGGGGCGGCAGCCTCAGGCAGGAGCGGCGCCACCGGGCTGGGCGCACCGCGGCTGGAGCGGCGCCACCGGCGCGTAAGGAGGGGGGGGTCTCTTCCAGATCTAGGTCTATCAGGGAGGGGTATATGTCTGACCCCTCCTGAAGGATGGGTCCCTGGGTCGGCTTCGGGGGTTTCGGGCTGGCCGTGGGCACCGCCGGCTGGCGGGAGGGTCCCGAAATGGTCAGGACTTTAAGGGGGAGGGGGAGATCTTCTGGCTTGTTGGGGATAAAGGGCTTAAGCCAGGAGGGAGGACTCTCTACTAAGGCTTGCCACATCAAAATATAGGGATATTGGTCCGGATGGCGCCGATTAATAATATCTCGGACCTTCTTAATAATGTCTAGGGAAAAAGTTCCCTGGGGGGGCCAGCCCACATTAAAAGTAGGCCATTCTGCAGAGCAGAATGTATCAAACTTACCTTTCTTCACTTCCACACCATGATTACGAGCCTTGGCGCGGATTTCAGGAAAGTGGTTCAGGAGCAGGGTCTTAGGTGTTACCTGAGCCTGTCCCATAATTGTCACAAAGAGAAACCAAGAAAAGGCAAAAGAAAGGACAAAAGACACAGTGCCAGCAAATACACAACTTCGCACGGGACTCTTCAACACCCACCGGCCGGTCAACCACACCACATCCACAGGCGCCGTTTCAATCACACCAGTCTCACCACGCTCAAGATCCTTACCCAGGGCCCGTCCAAACGGCATCCACTGCGGACGTCGCTGGGCCACCTTCTCGTCAGGGACGTCTCCCACGACTTCAAGTAATGGAGCCTCCAGGGTCGTAACCCGCACTTTCCTTCCCGTGAGAATTCTCAACTGTGACCGGCAGAGACCTGTTTCAGTCTCTCCGGTCGAGGACCTGTTTCAGTCCTCCCCTGTTTGGGACCGGGCAGAGACCTGTTTCAGTCTCTCCGGTCGAGGACCTGTTTCAGTCCTCCCCTTTCGGAGGTGGACAAACCTCCTTCCGCGGTTCCCTATGTAAACCTCGGTATCGGGAGTTGTCTGTTCCCCTGAGGGGGGGGCATCCTGGACGAGCCCCCAAATGTTAAGGTCTGCAATTGTCCCCCTCAGACAGACAGAGAACCCGCACAATAATGCAAATCACACAGCGAGGTTTATTTCCAGCCAGCTGGGGTCCGAGTCTCTGCCCGACGCAGCGGGTTTTAACAAGGACCCCAAACACTTAAAGCCAAGGGGTTATATAGCATTTTCAAGGCTTTCCATAGCTTCAGAGAGTACTAGATAAACTTACAGGACTTACATAGCTTCAAAGAGTATAAGATTTACTACAGGACAAGGAGACCAGGAGTATAAGATAAGCTACAGGACTTGCATAGCTTCAAAGAGTATAAGATTTACTACAGGACAAGGAGACCAGGAGTATAAGATAAGCTACAGGACTTGCATAGCTTCAAAGAGTATAAGATTTACTACAGGACAAGGAGACCAGGAGTATAAGATAAGCTACAGAACTTCTAGTCTCCATGCTGCAACTGCCCACATCCTGGAATTTTATAATTATGTTGTTTCAGGCTAGGGGCTGTTAACCCTGACCTAAAGATAGCAGTTCTCATGCTAACAGTCTCTTACAAATGCACAATCTGAGTCTGAGAACTGAGTTGCCCTGCTTCTAAGTGTTATTTTTAGGGAAAATAGTAAATAACTGCTATTTCTGCATTAATCACACTGTCTCGGCCTACAATCATACACTGCAGTTGTTAAACTGGGCCAGTTTTTTTTTTTTTTTCTCAATTTAGATTTTACTGAGAAATCCTAATGACTTGAGAGAGGTTCCATACTAAAAAAGAATTATACTGACGAGGCAATTTGTTTGCTGGCCAGGAATCACTAATCATCACCCAGCGAACATTTACAGTTATTACCTTGGTTACTTTATTTTCTGATGTTGAATTATCATCTTAAATAATGCTATCGTCATGAATTATCCTAACAGGAAAATAATTATCAGTATGATACATTATTCAAAGAATCTAACATGTCAATATTTGCACTGTTTAGTAATGTTTCCTACCACATACAGGGATATTTAATTAACCGACCTGGGAGAGAATGGCACATCTCCCAAAAATTGCAATAAATAAGCAAGCAAGCAAACAAACAAATTATTCCCCAAATTAGGAAAATGCAACAAAAGTGAATTTTATAATAAACTTCCCCATTGGGACAAAGCAAAAACAAAATAAAAAGCTCTTTGAGCATAATAAGGAACTAACAGTATGTAAACAGTACAGAAGATTGTTCCTTGAAATAAAGTATGTGTTTTATTTTTTTTAAAGTAACTATCTGGAGTTAATCAGAAGAGGAAGAAAAAACAAGCTGCCAAGAAGAGACCAGACCATCCCAGTGACTTTTTCCACTTTTCCTTCCCCCAGAAGTAAAGATTATGCTCTCTCCCTTCTCAGCAACAGAAATGGGAAAGAGCAGAGTTCTAAAAATAACACTAGGAAGAAAGCGCAATTTAGGAATGGAGGAGAGGTGAGGCATTTTTAGTGACTAGATAAAATTAAGAAGAATGAGGTACTGGGGATGGCTACATCTGGGGAGAAAGGAATAGTGTCTGGGCTTGGCATACATATGCTTGCAATCAAAGGAACTACGCATGGGGATGTAAAGAGATGGACGCCTGAGGCTTCCTAATTGTGGATAATGAGCCTGGATGGCTTCTCTAATAGAGGTACCATAGTTAACAGTGTATATCCTTTCCCCCTTTTCTCTCTGTTTATTTGGATCTCTTACTGTGAATCTCATTGATCCTTCCTCCAGGTTCCATATGTGGGGGAGAGTCTTTTCACAAGTATCTGCACACCCGCATCCACTGCCCCATCTCTGGTGGCAGACTGGTCCTGGGACCTCTTCAAGTAAAAACACTGGGAAGACCAAAATGCTATGTTGGCTCCCATGACTACTCGGTAAGTCTGACCACCCTGATGATGATTCCTCAGCAAGAATGCAGGTATATTTCATCCCTCAGTATATGTTAGGTTAGCACCTAGATTTGCGAAATTGCCATCTCTTTGGTTTTATCAAACTATAATTAGATTAGTTTGGGGGTTCATTTAACCCTTCCTAATGTAAACAGGCTTCAATTGCTGTATTGTTCCAGTGATGAAGTCAGAAGCTGTGCTAGAGGTGTAAGACTTTCCATTTGTGTAGGGAACTAGAAATTGTAGGTTTAATCTAGTTACGGTGTTTTTCTGTTCTTGCATAATTTCAGCACTTGACTTTGATTAAAGACTTTTTGGGAAAGCAATCATCTGAAGTGTTGGAAGGTACTTTATTCTGCTAAGGTTTTGAGTTTTTGCTTGTGGAGTGGAATTTGGAGGTAAATAAGATTATCTTGTTAAAACAGATGACCATTACTTTCCTTCAGTTTTTCTTACCCATTGTGTGCGCATGTATGTAGCTATTCCTTAGGTATTCTTAGTTACATCCTGGAAGTGAATGTCCATTCAGCAGCTGAGGATAATGTCATCTGTTTCTCACCAGGTGTGAGGTGGGCGGGTTAGATATTATTGCTCTTAACAATGCATAAATCAAAAACACTAAAACATATTTTTAGAGAGAGACCTAGAAAACAAATTAAGGAGGTTAGCACCTGTTTAAGGACTGCAGATCTTGGTATCTGTTCTGATAAGAGGAGATTTGTGTTTTTTCTTTCAGATATTCTTTGAGAATACACTCTTCACCTTTGGCAAAATAGCTCTCTTTTCCCAGTAACATATGTCTGACTCCTGGTTCATTCAGAAACACTAGGGATATGGCATAATAATGTTTATCAAATTTAAATCAACAACCCAGTGTTTCTGGTTTGAGTAAAACCAACAGCTGAGTGGAATATACTGTGTTTCCCTGAAAATAAGACCGGGTTTAGGGCTCATGTTCAGGGGATATCATCCTGAAAAATCATGCTAGGGCTTATTTTTCTGGTTAAGTCTTATTTTCAGGGAAACATGGTATTGACTTGTTTCTCACCAAAATACAACAAAGAGAGGGGGGGGAGAGAGAGAGAGAGAGAGAGAGAGAGAGAGAGAGAGAGAGAGAGAGAGAGAGAGAGAGAGAGAGAGAGAGAGATTTACTTATTTAAAATAATAGGCTTACATGAGTCGTCCAAAATCTGGAGGGAAATGAGACAGGCTGGAGACCAAGGGAAGAATTCATATTTTCAGTTAGAAGACAGTCTGGAGGCGGAATTCCTTCTGCCTTAGGGGACGTCATTTTTTCTTAAGATCTTCAACTTGATTAGATGAGGCCTACCCACATCCAAACATCACCTTCACAGCAACTACTACATTGGTGTTTGACCACAACTGACGTTCAGAGCTTAGCCAAATGCATTTGCACTTCCAGTTGTTTTAGCATAATTTATTGAAAAGACTATCCTTTTTCCATTGAATCGTCTTTGCATTTTGTCAAAAATTAGTTGGCTATATTTTGAGGGGTTGTTCATGGACTTTCTATTCTGATTTATTGATTTATGTGTCATATTTTTAGTAATAACACACTGACTATACTACCGTTGCTTTATAGTAATCTTGAAATTGGTTGAAATGAATCCTCCAATATTATTCTTTTCAAAATTCTTTAGACTATTCTAATATCTATGCTTTCCACATAAGTTTTTAAAAATGATTGATATCAACATAAAAGGTTGCTAGGATTTTGTTGGGAATGTGTTAAATATATAGGTCAAATTGGGAAGAATTGACATCTTAACCATATTGACTTTTCTTATAAACACTTATTCGGCACTTATTTTGATATTCTTTGATTTCTTTCACTGGTATTTTATAGTTCTTCTGCTTATATCCTGTATATTCTGAGATCCTGTATATTCTTTGCTAGATTTATACATAATTCATTTTTGATGATATTGTAAAAGTTCATTTATTTATTTTAAATTCCAATTACTAATATTAGTAGATAGAAAATCAACTGACTTTGGTATACTGACCTTATCTTCTGAACCCTTGCTTCACTCACTTGTTGGTTCTAGGAGATTTCTATAGATTCTTTGAGGTTTTCTGCTTAGAAAATTACATCGTCTGCCAACAAAGAGTTTTATGTATTTTTTTGCTATGTGTATAACTTTTCTTTCTTTTTCTTACCTATTGAACTAGCTAGGACTTACAGTACACTGCTGAATATGAGTGGTAAATTGGGTCCCTGGACCACATTCCATTGTGGGGCACCCGACACCAGCGAACAATTATCAGATACCAGCAGGGTGTCCCAGAATTCAACTGAATTCTGACGCCATCTATCCAGAGATAGCATCAGATTCACAGCATAATGGTTCAGTCCTTTAAGACTTTGCTCCCTCCCTCCACACACACTTCAGATGCCAACCACAAGCCCAGGCTTTTACCTGTGCATCAGACCAACCAGCTCTGTGCTGGAGGTTCCTCCAATTTAGAATACCAATGGAAAGTCCAGGTTGTTAGCTGTGCTTCTGACTGACTGGCTATAAATCAGAGGCTACAAAGCCCCTCTTCAGATTTTATTAATTTGCTAGAATGGCTCACAGAACTCAGAGAAACATGTTACTTACTAGATCACTGGTTTTCTGTAAAAGAATATAACTCAGGAACAGTCTGATGGAAGAGATGCATAAGGGACGGGGCTCTTATGTGGGAAGAGGCTCAGAGCTTCCAGGCCCTCTCCAGGTGGGACACTCTCCCTGCAGCTCCATCAACCCAGAAGCTCTTCAAACCCTGTCCTTTGTGTTGTTATGGAGGCTTCATTACATAGTCATGATGGATTAAATCATTGGTCCCCATGATTCAACTTCCATTTCCTCTCCCCTCCTATGGAAGAGGTAGGGGTGTCGGGGTTGGTGAGCCTGAAAGTTAGAAGCCTTGAATCACAAGGTTGGTTTCCTGGCAATTAGGTCCCATCCTTAGGCTTTCCAAAAACCACTTTATTAACATAACAAAAGACACCTTTATCACTCTCCACACTTGGGAAATTCCAAGGGTTTCAGAAGCGGTGAGGCAGGAATTGTAGATGAACACCAAATATATTTGAGAAATATATTTTGGTCATCTTAATGACCAAATATATATTTCTTATAAAACACAGTATTGCAAGTGGTGAAAAAGGATATCCATGCCTTGGATCTGATATTGAAGGTAAAACATTCAGTTTCTTGGCATTAAATATGATGTTAGCTATAGGTTTCCACATACATGTCCTTTGTTAGGTTAAAGATGTTGCACTCTACTCCAAGTATTTGGGAGTTTTTATCATTAATGAGTTTTGAAGTTTGTTAAATACTTTTTGCACTTACTGATATGATAATACAGTGTTTCTTTTTCAGTCTACTAATATGATGAATGATATTGATTGATTTATGAATATTAAACTAGCATTGCATTCCTAGGATGGACTCCATTTAGGCATGATGTACTATCCTGCTTGTGTATTACTGAGTTTTATTTCATGTGTTTTGTTAGGGATCTTTGCTTCAATGTTCTTGAGTGATATTGGTCTTTAGTTTTCTTTTGTTATAATGCTTTAGTCTGGCTTTGATATTGGGGTAACTATGACCTCATAAAATGAATTGGAAAACATTCCCTTTTCTATTTTCTGAAAGGGGTGTGTAGAATTGCTATTATGTTTTCTTTAAATATTTGGAAAAGTTTTTGAGGGACGTCATCTGGGCTTGATGTTTTTTCTCATTTTTTGTTTTTGTTCTTAACTAATAATTTAATTTGTTTAATAGATGCAGGGCTATTGAAGTCATCTTGAATAACTTGAGTGAATTTTAGTAGTTTGTATCTTTCAAAGAATTATTCCATTTCATCTACATTTTTGTAATTATAGTTAATAGAATTGTTCTTATTTCTTTATTATTATTTTAAAATATGTGGGATAAGTAGTGATGGCTCCTCTTTTGTTCTTTATATTGGTAATTTTTGTCTTTCTCTGTTTTTTTCTTGGTTGGCATAGCTAGAAATTTGTCAGTTTTACTGTGCTTTGCAAATAACTGGATTTTGGTTTCATTGATTTTTTTCTATTGTTTTCCTGTTTTTAATTTAATAGATTTCGGCTCTTAGTTTTTGTTATTTCCTTTCTTAGGTTTGTGTTAGGTTTAGTTTGTAATTCTTTCTCTGGTTTCTTAAGATGAAAGCCTAGGATATTGGTTGATTGGTAGGTCCTTCTTCTTTTAAAATATATTCATTTTATGCTATAATTATCCCTCTCAGCATTGCTTTAGCTGCATTCTACAATTTTGATAAATTGTATCTATTTGCAATGTGATTAAGTTCAAAATATTCAAAAATTTTCCTTTTGACCCATTGGTTATTTAGAAGTATATTGTTTATTTTACAACTGTTTGGGCATTTTCTAGTTTTCTTAGTGGTATTAATTTAATTACATTATGGTATAAGAACATACTTTGCATGATTTATATTCTTTTCTATTTGTGAAGGTTTATTTTATGAATCAGAATATGGCCTAACTGGGCAAATGTTTCACGTGCACTTGAAAAAAATGTGCATTTTAATGTTGGTGTTTAGAGTGTTCTAAAGTTGACTGATAGTTCTGGTCAAGATTATCTTTATCCTTACTAAAATCTTGCCTGATTGTTTGTAGTGGTGAAGTCTATCGTTTTTTTTTTACTACAAAAGTAGATTTATCTATTTCTCCTTTTAGTCCTATCAGTGTTTGTCTTGTGCATTTTGACGCTCTATTGTTATGTACATACGTGCTTCAGATTGTTATGTCCCTTATAGAATTCACCCCTCTGTTATGCAATGTTTCTTTCTTAATCCCTGAAAATTTTCCTTGTTTTGAAGTTGGCTTGGTCTAAAATTAATTTAGCTACTTCAGCTTTCTTTGATTTGTTGTCTCATGGTATAACTTTATTCCTTTACTTTACAATTTTTAATAGAAATAAATTTCATATAACATAAAATCTACTATTTCAATGTCCAATAGAGTAATTTTCAATATATTCACAATGTTATGTGACCATCAGTATTATTTTATTTCAAAATATTTTCACTACACCAAAATAACTTCCAAGTCTGTTAGCAATCAATCCATTTCTCCCTTCCCTCCAACTCTTGGCAACCACTCACCTACTGTCAGTTTCTATGGTTTTGCCCATTCTGGACATTGGATATAAATAGAATCATATAACATATGACATTTTATTTCTGGCTTCTTTCATTTAACATAATATTTGCAAGGTTTTCCACTTGTAGCATATTCCAGTACTTCATTGCTTTTTATGGCTTATTAACATTTCAATATACGGATATATCACATATTGCTTATTCATTCATCAATTGATGAGCATTTGAATTGTTTCAATTTATAGGCTATTATGAATAATGCTGTTATGACCATTTGTGTATAAGTTTTGGGGTGATCATGTATTTTCAGTTGTCTTGATATATACTTAGGAGTGAATTTCTGGGTCATATGGTAATTCTGTGTTTAATTTTTTTGAGGAACGGCAAGCTTTTTTTACAGCAGTTCTATTCTTTAATCTATATAACTTTATATTTAAAGTGGGTTTCTTGCAGACAATATAGACCCTAGTCTTGCTATTCTATCTAATCTGATAATCTCTTTTTACAAAGTATGTTTAGACCATTCACTTTTAAAGTAATGATAGTTGGATTTGAATCTACCATCTTGCTGTTTCTATTTGTTGCATTTGTTTTTGTTTTCCTGACTTCTCAAATTTCACTTGAGCATTTTTTGTGATTCCATTTTATCTTGTCTAGTGACTTATTCATTCATACTTGATTTTAAAACTTTTAAAATGCTTTGTATATAAACCTTAGGGTTTATAATATACATTTTTAAATAATCCAACTGTCTTCAAATAGTACTGTACATTTTCATATGTAGTGCAAATAACATAACAGTGTATTTCCAGTCTCCATTTTCAGTAAAAATAAAACTTTTTCTTACATTTAGTGAGACCACCATCTAATAAAATCACAATGAAATATTAGCTAATATAAAATATCCTACAAACTACTCCTTCAATTAAGTGGCTCATTTTATATAAGCTGCTATTCAGTTTGAAGGTGGAGAAAATAGGTTATCGATAATTATACCATATTTGAAAGTTCATTTTTATGAGTGACTACAATTAAGGAAAATATTAGCCTAATTTTATATAATAAATCCTAATGCAAAGAATCTATGTGATTCTCTTTGTGTAGTGATAGCTCCTCAACTGTGCCCCATTTATCTTTGTATTTCCAATGTCCATAACTGTGCTATGTCCATAATTACCATTCAAATGGAGCTGGGTTGTTTTTTTGGTTTTTTTCTGTATGAGAAATAAATCGTATTTTCTTTCTGTTATATAAACCAAAACAATAAACATAGAAATGATCCTAACAAAAATGGTTGCAATATAAAGTGGTTCAGTCACATTGGAACAGAGTTAGCACTATTTGTTAAAACTTTAAATGTGTATACCCTACAATGCAAATATCCTGCTTTCGTGTATATATAAAGAGATATATGGAAAGGTATTTTGTTATTATAGTGGTATGAAATTAAAAAAAATAGCCTAAATGTCTATCAACAGACCTATGTGTACTTCATATACATAGTAATCAAAACAGAATAAATGTGGCATATTCATATGACATGATACTATATGGCAGATAAAAGCAATGAAATAGCTTTCCATGTATCAACAGAAATATGTTTAAAACATTTTTTATGAGAATAAGCAAGTTGACCATTATACATTGTGAGAGAAGTAGGAAAAATGCCACGAAGACTCAAAAGGTTATAATCATTATTAAATGGTTCCAGGGACAGAGTGGGAGAAAATTGGAATTACGTTTGATATTCAAATAAAATTTAAATTTTTATTGTAATGTTTTAATTTTTTATAAACTGTATCAGTAAGAAGAGTCTAAAATATACTGGGATACACACACACACACACACACACACACACACACGGAATATCAGTGGTTTAAAATAACAAAGGTTTATTTCATACTCATGTTGCTTGTTTATCATGAGCTGGCAGAGGTGACTATTCTTTAAATTTACTCAGGGACTTCGGTGGGGGGAGCAGCCACTATATCAAAAGTTAGAGAATAAAGCAATCTCTAGTGGGTTTTGCTCTGGCAATTAAGTGTTTGAAGTAATAGTATGTAATAATTCTACTCATAATAAGTGGATCCATAAGTGGATCAGAAAGTGCAATTCTATCATTGGCCAAGGACGTGAGAAGTCAGAAATATTCAGAGAGGAGAATTAATGGCCACCATACAGGAAAATATATTTACTAATTCTTCCCCAAAATTAAGCATTTAAAAATGGAATGAATCAATGATTAAGTTAGTTAATGGAAAACGGATGGCTAGTTGCAAATGTATAGGCTAATATGACAATTACATAAATTTATAATGTGAAAAACTTTGAATAATGGGTTAATGTAAGTTTTGAAAAAGTATTCTCACTGACAAGCTACAAAGCTTTGTCCTGGTTTTGCAGTCTTCAGCAATTTTATGAGTGAACTGGATGCAGATGAATTATGCAGATGACATTCCCTTCATGGTGAAGGGCAATTTACTACATCTTGCAATCACTATTAGTGAGAAAGAGCCACAGGCTCTTCTGCTTCCAGCCAAGATGGAGTATGAGGGAACAGATGTACTGCCCCACCTGAAGGAACTAAAAAATTGTACACAATAAAATAAGCAATAATTTAGAAAACTTTAAAGACAAGACTGCAAAGGATAATAACACCTGTGACGTGAGAAATACACAGGGTGAGCCCTCTGATTCACCCAGCCTGCCACCTTGAGAAAGTTACCCGCTGTGGCTCAAGGATGGGAAATCCAGGTAGGGCTCAGCAGTCTCACTGGTTAAGGAGGAGAACCTCAGAATCTGTAGAGGCCAAAGTGGCTAGAGTTCATGAGCAAAGTATTGGAGAGGAGAAAGTTGAATAGAGAGAGAGATCTGGATAGCATTTAGAACACTCTTGGTAAATTGTAGTCCCAAGCCTAGGAAAGAGCTATCAAAAATGATTAGCAGTAACATTACCCAGAGACCACTGTAGCTAGGAATGGTGCCTTCCTCCATCAGCCAGACTGGGGAAACTCATAAGTCACACAACATTGGGTAGAGCACTCAGAAGGATCTTGCCTCAATAATGGGGAATAATTAGCTGTAGACTAATCTAGATTCCATCTAGCAAATCTTAAAAGTGAAAGCTAAAGTAACCGAAGTGTTTCCAAATAACTTCATCTCAGAACAAAGCTCAAGAATACGTAGAAATAGAAATACATTCAGCATCCAACAAGGTAAAATGCATAATGTTTGACATTCAGTCAAAAACTACCAGGTATACCCAAAAGCAGGAAAATGCAATCCATAATGACAAGAAACATTAATCAATTAAAACCAACAAAGAACAGACACAGATGTTAGATATAGCAGACAGGAATATTACAATAGTTATTATAAATGTGTTCCATATGTTCAAAAAGCTAAAGGAAAGATTGAGCATATTAAATGGAATTTATACAAAGACCCAAATCAAATTTCTAGAGATGAACACTAATGTTTAAGAAGAAAAATGTTGTAGATGAGTTTAAAGACTGATTACATGTTGTAAAGATTAATGAACTTAGAAACATAATAATAGAAAATATACGTTTTATTTCAGATAGTTTCTATTATTATGTCTCTAAGTTAATATGTATATATATGACTCAAAAGACTCAAAATAAATTTACAGAGCACCTATATCTATGGGACATCTTCAAGCAGCCTAATACACATTTAATTGGAGTGTCTGCAGAAGAGTCAAGAGAAAGAAGAATAGAAAAAAATATTTGAAGAAATACTGGTCACAATTCTTTAAATTTGATGAAAATTATAAACAGATGTAAGAGGCTTAAGAAATCCCAAGGTACATAATGATTTTTCATCAGATAAATCTTGAATAGAGTGGAAGAACATCTTTAAAATAATGAAAGAAAAAGTCAGCCAAGAATTCTAATACCCAGCAAACACATCTTTCAAAAACAAAAGTAAAATAAAGAAATTTTCAGACACACAAAACAAAAGAATTTGTGACCAGCAGACTGACACTATGAGAAAAATTAAAGGAAGTCCTTCAGTGAGACGGAAAATAATACCAGAAGAAAATAAAGGACCAAAGATTATAGTAAATGTTAACTGTGTGAATGAACATAATATTTTTTTATTATTTAAACTATGTAAAAAGTTATCAATTATTTTAACAAGAATAAATAAAAACATAGTGTGAGGTTTATAAACATATAGAAGAAAAGAAAGTCAGCCCTAATTTATAGAATTTATATGGTATGGGAGCACCACCTGAAAGTTAAGATTTGCCGCATTATAGCTGGCTATAGCTGGCCTACAGGAGTAGGAGAGAGGGAAATGGCCATAGATGTGATTTTACATCCACTCGTAAGGAATGGCTTGGAAGGAGCAAGATTTGAAAATTTAGATCACTGATAAATAGATGATCAGATAGATAGATAGATAGATAGATAGATAGATAGATAGATAGATAGATAGATAGATAGATACCATACATAGATAGATAATTATACAGGTATCTGTGTGGACTTCTCAGAATGAACAGAGTGTGAAGATATTTATATCTCATGTGCATGCTCTCCAGTCATCCAATTGAAAGGAGGCTTTAAATAATTAGGTGGACATAATGCTATCTTTTCTCTACCCTTTTCAGAGGGCAGGTTGCAGTCTAGCTTGTTAGTGGTGACTTGCTGACCTTTATCCCCTCACCCTTTTAATTCCATGTAAGTCTATAATTCCCTTTATTATACAGGGAATGCAGAGAGTAGTTTTTGTTTGACTGAATTCTGACAGATATTTGTACATCATGCCATAAAGAGAGTAAGCATGAAATCTTACATTTAGAGGCATAACTCTAATTGCAAAGGTATAAGATAACGAAGATATGGCTAAGCAGCATGTTTGAATGGCAAAAATTTTCATTAATAAAACTTCAACATGAGTGAACAGTGTAATATGTCTATTAGGAATATTTTTACTCCCCTTAGTACTTTTTCAGAGCCTACTGAAAAAAAGCCTTCAGTACTTTTTCACCTACAGTAAACCATTCTGTTTTAGGTGCTGTATTCTAACAGACACATAGGAGTAGGTTAAGAGAATGACAAAGTATGCCATGACCTGAACTATTGCAAGTCCTAATTTTAGCCTGGGACAGAGAAGATTAGGTGGGGTGAAAAATGTAGGGGCCTAGAGGGTATACACTCTAAATTTCTAGGACTATCATATGGGAGAAATGTAAAATTTTTAATGTTCGTATCATAAAGGCATAGAACTAGGACCAATCAAAAATTTTAACATTTGACGCAAATAACACAAATCCAATATATGTACTTATAGTTGATGGAGCTCTCAAATAATTCTCTTCCCTTTTATTCCTCCTTTCATAGAACAATCATGTATACACTAAATCCTGCTGTTTCTTCCTCCAAAATATAGCTTTCTGTGCCTGAACATTACAATGTTTCTCTTGTCAGTTGTTTTCTAATGGCCACACAAGACACTCAAATAATTCTTTACTTTCTTTAAAGTCCTGACACTTTTTCTTTTCTTTAACTATTTAGCTATACTTTGCAGATAAAGTAGAAGCCATTGGTGTGGTCCCACAACCACCACCAATATAACTCCTTACAACCAGACCTACCAACCTTCTAGAACCTCCTTTATTCCTCTCCACCTAACCCAGTGAAGGAATTCTTCCTCTTTCTTAAATCCAAATGTCCTGGTGTGCTCAGTATCTCCTACCTTTCCTGTTTCTTACTCTCCTGGTGATCTTATACTACTATATGTTCAAAATCTCTCTCTGTACTAGATACTTCTGATCCACTTTTAAATCTTTGGATCCCATATTTTTCTCCTGTTTGTTTCTATTTTGCTCATTTCACAATCAAATTTCTTGTGATCATTACATACTCATCCCCATTCACTCCTCAATTCAGTCCAATATGACTGCTGCCCTAAACACACCTTGGAAAAGGTCTTCCCTGTCATAGGATGTAATGAATACTCTTTCTGGCCTCTTGACAGCCTTAGACATAGCTGAATGCTCATTCTGCTTTAAAAGACTCAATTCCCTCGACTCCATGTCACTTTCATGGCTTTGCTTCTACCTTTTTGTCTACTTCTTTATTTTTTTCAATAAGGCACAAAGCACATTTATTAACAGATCTTAATTTATTTTCTAGCTTTGCTATTATGACAAGAAACCAAAAAGTGAACTCAGATCCATCCAATAATTCATATGTCAATGTTCTGTCTACTTCTCTTCTATTAGACTTTTAACTGCAGAAGTCCTAATGGTTTCACCCAGTCCCTATTTTCTTCTCTCTTCACCTGCTCCTAGCTGTTGATTTTTACCTCTTCAGTGGTAAAAAGTTTTTACTACTTCATTCCATCCATATAGTGACCATTCCAAATTTATGTTTCTAGCTCAAAGTCCTCTTCTGAGATTTCAAACAAAATATCAGACATTCTATTCTAAATCTCCACTCATGTGTTTTTTTGGGTCCTTCAAAACTGCCATGCCCCAAACTGAAGTTATGATTCCCACTGTCATCTAGCTCCCTATACCCCAAAATGCCACCATGACCAACCAACCAGAAAGCAATAAATTATTATTGTTTTCTCTATATCAGTTCCTATATATAGTCTCACATTACATATATCATGAATTCTACCTCCATGATATTTTTTCAAATGCTTCCGCTTCTCTTCACTACTTTTCATTCACCTAAATCAAGCCATTTTTATCTCTTGCCTGGATCAATGCATTCTCTTCCCATGGAAGTCCTGTTTTTACTCTCATCACCTCTTCTGGTCCATTCTCTGGAGCAGAACGTAGTATCTGGAGCAGAAACTCCGATGCATGGTGAATTGTGAACGAGAATGATGCCTCCCTGAGTTGTACGCACCATGGTTCTGATCAGAAGTAATCTTCTAAAAATAAAAATCAGCCATGATAATACCCTACTTAAAATTTTCGGTGGCTTTCCCTTTTTCTTCACTTTTAAAATAACTTGGCCTATAGATTCCTTCATATTCTGGCCATGTCTCCCTCATTTTCATGCTTCTGCCATATAGTTTTTCATTCTTTGAATTTCCTAAACTCTTCTTATCCCCAATCAGAGCTTTTGCATTCCTTCTTCCTGGTAAAAAATTTCTCTGGCAGTCATGTGGATAAATTGCACTTATTTTTCATGTTTTTGCTTAAAGATCATTTCTCTGTGGAAGCCTTCGCTGACACCTCGTATTAGTTTAGGTTTACTCATTAGAAACTTAGACACTGTTTTCTTCCTTCAAACCTTTGTAACAATTCTATGCTGCTGGGGGGCATAGAATGTCTACCTCATTCATCTAAGCGTCCTCAATGGCAAAACAATAGATACCCAATAAATACTTTTTTAAATGAATGAACCTTTGGACTCTCAAGGAAAATAGCAACAAAATTATGTATATAAAGAATTTACTTTCTGTCATGCATTGATGGTACTGAGTGCTTATGTGGTCAAAAGTAATTATTTAATTGCAAAACTGTATTTTATCCCATTCACTATTAGCAAATAGACTTATCTAAAGATAATTCCAATTGGTATTTCAAGCAGACTCATATTAGTTCCAGAAAATGTGGCTCAAGCAACTTGCATCTCTTAGGTCTTGGTTAAGTGGCGGGACAAAAAGAGCATATTTATGGAGAGCTCTACAAAAGATTTGTAATCAATCTGGCAGACACTTTTGAAATTACACCTTTATTTTCAGAAAATTGTATGGCTCAAAAAAAGAAATGACATCATCTAGACTGTACATGAGTGCAGTTTGATATCCTCATAGAATTACTGAGTCTTTACCAACTAGGAAAGCAAGTAAGACAGTGAGAAACAGGCAGGCAATAAATACATCAGAAAATCTGAACACAGCCTTGGGATTCTGTTTTGCTAGAGGCACAAGATTTTCGGAACAATGAAATGCTTTTGATTAAAGTAATTGTTCTATTGGATTTATCTTATTTATCTTAAGAGTAAAAATGCCAGTTTATAAGTTCTCCAAAGAAGTTAATTATAGTTTTAAAAAAAGGATATAATATGATAGATTATGAACCAGGAGAACTAAATTCTTATCCCAGCTCTGACAATTGCAGTGATGGTAATACAAGAGAGTAGCTTAATATCTCAGAGCTTTTGTTTTTTTCCACATGAAATGGACATGCAAATAGAAAGCCTACTTAATACACTGTGTTGTTATTTCAACTAAATGAAAAACAAAAATTACTTAGCATGGCATGTAATACTTTTCTCAAGCTGATTGAAACTGGCTTCTTGTTATCTTATCAGTTAGCTTTTTTAACCACCTTCCGTTCTACCCTACTTCCCCACCACACACACACACACACACACACACACACACACCCCAACTCTACACTTATAATACCAAATTAATCACTATTTTCTGCTTTTTGAACACACTAAACCCTTTAATCCTTATGGAGAAAATGAGAATAATATTTTTGAAATATGTACATGTACTTTTTCCTTGTTTACATTTTATATTGTGTTATTTTCTCAGTATTCCTCAGGAGGCATATTGTCTTCTAATTGATTAGGATTAAGAGATGATTAGGATTATTATTACAAGAAGATAAAGAGAAGGAATTAATGTTGAGCTTTGACACTCAAACTAGAATTTGGGGCTTTCATGGTAAAAGAATGGTTCTGAAAGGCAGACTTTGGAATGAAAACGTTCTTTAAAAAAAAAAAAAAATTAGCTCATATTAACATCAAGCGCCAATTCTGGAAACCTCAAACATAAGCTTTTACTCCAAGCCATACAGAGATCTCAGGTTATGATGTAGGAAAATACCTTTTCAAGGTGAAAAGAAAGAATAGTCTGTGCCTCTGGCCCACGGTCTTATGGGGAGAAAAGAAAAGGGCAATCAGATCTGCAATGTGTCCTTACTTCACTTCTTTGAGGTAACATCCCAAAAAGAAAGAGGGATTTTTTTTTTTAAGTTGAATAAAAAGTCAAAAGCATAAGGAGACTACCATGCAGGGTGATTGCACGTCAACATGGTAGGGGCAGTGGCTATAGCAGAAAGATGCATCTCCATGGGTTACCTGAGGCAGTATCCTGGTTCTCAGTGCCGCACACGCAACAGAAAAAGGACCCAGAAGTTCTACATGCCTCAAGGGAGAATGATGAACTAATAATAATAGCAAATATGCATTGACTGTTTATAAATATGCCAGGCCCCTTGTCAGCACATTGTCTTTATTAACTCATTTAATCCATGCAACCACACACTGAGGAAGTTAATATCATTATCCTCTTATAACAAATGAGAAAATTGAGGCAAGTGGTGTTTAAGTAATTTCCCCAAAGGGGTATAGATATTGAGTGTTAGAGCACATTGCAGAGAAACTTGCTTTAGTGGCGCCAAATGGCACCGTTTTAACTGAAGGCTTTACAGTAGGCTGCATGGTTCAGTGATAAAAAGCAGTGATAGCTAGCCATACTGGTTCCATACTTTCAGCGAGGAAGAGTTGGCAAGGGGGACTACAGGGTTCTGATAAGGCCAAGAGATCAAACCACAGGTGAGGCAAAGTGATGGTACTAGCCCCCTCCCCATACCTTCGTTGATGGCAGCAGTGAATGAGAATCTGCCTTGCAGCAGAAACTGGCATAAAGGACACACAAGTGCTTCTTCCCTAATGCCATGAGCCCATAAACTTCTGCCACTCCCATCCACCATTTTGAGAAGAACATAAGAAGGGGAGAAATGACTCTGACATGGAGTTAAATTTGGAATTATTGATTATCTATTAAGGGCTGTTTTAAATGAAAACAACAACAACAAAAGAAACTAGATTAGAGGACACTGATTCTAGTGATTGGCAGTGTTGTTGTTGTTGGTTTTTTTTTTTTTTTTGACAACTTCCATTGTTCAGTGATGATGGTACATGCTTTTCTTTTCCTCTGCCTGGCAAAGTCTTACTCATCCTTTATGGCCTAATCCAAATGTTAATTTCTTTGTGAAAATAACCCTAGAAGCCCAAGCAGTTAATAAACTTCATCCTTGTTCTCCTAAAGCACATACGTAGTTCACAGACCTCTGTTACATTGTATGGCACCCATCTTCTGGTCTGTTTATCTCTTCCTCTAGAACACTGGTATATTATAGGCCTCAATAACCGTTTCTCAAATTAATGAGCAACCAAATAGGAATGTTTGTGTTAACATCATGGAATTCCTGCAAATAAAAATAGTTTTACATGAAACACATCATTGGACAGACACAGTGTTAGAGCTCCATGAAGACCACAAAGTAGCAGCTGACTTGGGTACAGAGGGCACAAATTCAAGGCCTTTTAGTGCATAGATTCTTTTTGCAAAGCATAAGACACGAGAAAACAATCCTCGGCTGTCTCCTCTAAAGTGAAACGAAATCCATAAAAACAGCACAAGCTTCTATGTTCTTTTGTTAATTTATTTGTATATTTACTTGCCCCCATTGGATCAGAGCCATCTGAAGCGTGGGTCCATCTCCTTAGACCTGACAGTTACACGTTGAGAACACTCAGAAAATATTTGTTAAAGAAGTAAATGAGTGGAGTTTTACTTGAGTCTTGACGTTTTTGCACTCGTCCGTCTTAATACTCGAATCCCTCAGAATCATCCAAAAAGCATGATAAATGACACCAAGGAGCCATGCCTAGGTGTTCTGATTCACGAGGTGTGGTTTGAGAGTGAGGAATCTGCATTTTAATGTGTACCTCATGTGACTCTGGTGCAGGTCAGAGCCTGATTCTGAGAAACGTTAGCCTAGAGAGTCAATTTCATTTTATTTTCTGCCCTAGCTGCATTTTAAGCCATGATTGAATTTATTCCTACTGTGTATTACCTTATAGAGAGGTAATTTGCCATTAACTTTTACACAGTAGCCGGTTTTATACACCTAGTCATCTTATTAGGTTATTCGCAAGACCGTTCTTAATGAGGCTTTCACATACCACTCAACTTAAACTTTGCAATACTGATCCCCCTCCACTTTCTCTGCTTTTTCTCCAGTTCATTTATCACACATAAATAGATTATACAATCTACGTATTTATTTTCTTTCTTTTCTGTCTTCCTCCAATAGAGTGCCCATGCCAAAGAGGAGAGGGAATTTTGTGTTTCCTTTCCCAGTCTCTAGAACTGTGCCAGTTACTTATGAAGTGAATGAAATAATTGTTGAATTGAAGAAAACAAATGGCCAATTATGAGAAATTCTACCTGCAGACATAGAAATCACAGGGACTATATGGGGTTCGTGCTCCATGGATTCTTAGCTTTCAGCTATGTACCAGTTGCTAAATAGAAACAGGAAGCCGCCTTTTACTGCCATTTCTTTTAAAATCACTAGTAATACGGTTTCTTTGAAAATTGCCTATAACTATTGCAATAACTTGAGAGAATGCTGTCTTTTTTCAGCCATAATTTCCTGAACAAGAGTGCTCCCAGCCAGTCATCTTTCTGCATAACTTTTATTGAAATCTGTTCAGTCTGGATCCCCCCTCAGCTCTATCAAATTAAAACTTCCCTATCCATAATACTGCTCCTGTAACAGCCATTTAGTTTATAATGAAAGTCAGTGTCTGGCTATTGACTCAGGGTGAGGTGGTTCTACTTCACATTCTCATAGAAATCTGCAAAGGGCCGGAGGGTCTACAACCATGGTCCAGCCTGCATTCTAATAGAATTTGATGATGATTTTTAAAAATTCAATTTATAAGTGATGAATAGTAGTTGAAGTGATATACTTTACACTGATTCATTGATGTTACAAGTTGGAAAATTGAGCTTAAAACTGAAAAAATATATAATAAGGTTATTACAAAAATTATTTTTATAACTACATCTGCTTGGACATTTTAAAATTTATAACTGAAATATAATTGAAATGTTTCAAGAGATATATACTTTCACCTTATATATGATCACTTGTTAATAACAGTAACTTAGATTTTCTGACTTCTTCCATTTTATACATGAGTTTGATATAGAATCCCATTCCCTGGTACTGAAGTCATCTAGGCACATGATGATACATTGGGCCACAATTCCCCTTGTTCTGAATACTTTGAATACAACATAAGTTAGGTACTGGAAAAAAATATATAAGATCAGGATGGTAGGAGCAAAATTGGGCTTTTTTGTCTCTTTAGCATAAAAGCTGTTGTCTTTTAGGCAGGTGGTACAGTGTTTTGCAATTTCACATACATCATCTCAGTTGGTCCTGTTATAATCTTCTAGATAGAGTGGCCATAGCATGATACTATAAATAGCACTCACTTTAAGTCTCAAAAGTATCCTATGAAAACGTATATGGTCAGTTACTTATAATTAGGGGAGATTTTATTATCTCTGTGTTACATATGAGAACCCAAACTCTCAGATTCTTTACTTGTTTGTGCTTAATTGATATTGATTTGTTTAATGCTATGGATAAAAATAAAACCAAAACTTTAGTTTCCTAACTTCTAAGTTACATGATATTTCCTCTGAACCAGACTCTATAGTATAATAGAAATAGGCATTCCATAAATTCTTCCAAAATCAACCCTTTTTTAGATAGTAACTGTATGATTAAATACAGGTAGTTCAATGGGGAAAGAAAACTGCATTTATAAAACACCTATTTTGCCTTGTGGAATAACGTTTGTTGTATAATTAAATCTGCACAAAACCTTCTAATTAACATAAGTGTGACACTTCCCATGTTATAAGGAGGAAATTGAAGTTCAGAGAGTTTAAGTAACTTGCTCTGGTAGATGCAGCTAGTAAGTGACCCAGCAAAGATTCAAACCCAGATTTGATTGCAAAACCCATGGTACACCATAATATTTTAAGGCCATTGGCTTAAGTGCACACATGCATGCAAAGTACAGTCTTTTCAGTGCAATCTATAGAAACCATGTAATATTCAAAGGATCAAGACCTGACCAAAAATAATGTGAAGTAACTACATTAAAAAAAATGTAAAGTAATTCAACTAAAGTGTTGCAGTTTATTGGTAAAGAGTACTATCAAGTGTTCTGATTCTTAGGTCAGTCACCATTTTTCCTTATCAAGCTGCCTCTACTATTATCCTGAAAGTGGATATTTTCAGCAAAAACTATGGAACCAGGAAACATGTACTGGCTTTCCTAGAGCTAGTTAACTTCGAAGCCATCATTTTAAATTTCAGAAAGTCCCTGTTGGATGGAAGGCTGCATGCATGTTTGGGAATAAAATATTACTTTTCTCTTTCATTTTATTTCCATTTTCTTTCTTTTGACTACCATAGAAGACAACTACCAACTGTTGAAGGTCAAACACAAGCAGAGGACAATGAAGTATATTGAAGTCTGAGAGGAAAATCTTGCATTGATGCAACTGAACCTTTATTTCCACCATGTTTGTATTCCAGAGAACCTGTTTTGGGGAAGTCCCGAGTTTCTATTTATTTTCTTTTGCACTAATATCCAAGACAATGTCTTTTGAGAGACAAACATTTGGTGGCATTTTAATTTCACATTAGACGTATCATTTAATTAAACCTACACATTTTAAGCCACAGGCATGCACAACACAAAACAGCATATTTTCTATGCCATACTAGAAAATCTAATTAGAAACATTGTTTCTGAAGTAAATAAATATCTACCTACATTAGGGAGGGTTTTAAACGATAGAGTCTTGAAGATGATGTTCCTGGTTCAGACAATCACATGTAGCCGTTTACCCAGAGCTGTTTGGGAAAATGACTACACCTCCTCAGGCATTCATTCTTTCCTGCTCTTCCCTGAATATATACAATGGAGTATAGATTTTATAATCCCTCAAACTACAAGTATTTATCTATAGCTGAATTCTCAAGAACATTTTTGCTATAGTAATTTGTAAAATGTTCTGCCGCAAATTCACAGTCTAAATATCAAGCCTAGTATCATGAAACATGATTAAGTTGACTGGCAGCGTGTTTAGGCGTATGTTGAGTGTGGTATGTGAGGCTGTGTTTCAGTTACTCTCCCAAAGGAATCGTGTCTTCACTCACATTGTCTAAAAATGTTGTATTTTGATACTATTACCTTACAATACTAATTGAAAATGGGATTTAATAAACTGAAAACGTCTCTAAGGAAAACAGATGATATTCAGACAGTTAAAAAGGAAAACCCATAACTGGAAGAAAAGTTGCAAGTTAAAAGTATATAGCAAAGGTGGATACAAAATAAACAAAGGCCATGAAGCTGTCCCCTATGTGTATGTGTACAGTCATGTTTTTATATACAAGTGAGAAAATATCTGTGAACTATAAAAGTGTTATTAATTCTGGAAAGATTCACTTTGTTAATAAAGCATATCATAATATGTAGTTTTTCAATTGCGATAACTTTTTATACAGTGAAAAGTTCAGATTTTAAGTATGTACTTTGATGAATTTTGATAATACAGTCACTCTTGTAACCCACAATCCTATCAAGATAATCTATTACCCCAGAAAGTTTCCTTGTATCTATTTGCAGGCAATCCCTGATTCTCAAGGCATCGGCCATTGTGGCTTTTATAACCACAGATTAATTTTCTCTTTTTAAAATTTAATATAAATATAATCATCCAGTAGGTACTCTTATATGTGGATCTTTTAAATTGACAATATTGTTTTATCACTTGTTCATTTTTAAATGTATTTTTTATTAAAAAGAGTAAAAAAAAACCACTTTGAGGAAAATAAGAAGAGACAGGAATAAGAGAAGAAGGTAAGGGGAAGGAGGAATGAATACAACAATTAGACAGAAATCGTTTAAGAACACTTGGCTATGTGTCAAACTCCTGGGTGTTCCATATGCATTCTCCTTTAATCATCATGAGCTGGGAGGGTTTGGTATCATCACCATTTTGCAGATGAGAATGCTAAGGAGGAGCTAAGTACCTTTCCCAGAATCACACGTCTGGCAGTCTGATCTACCATTACACAGTATCATCTCCCAGAAATTACATTCCCACATCAGTTAAATTGAGATTTGTTCTTCTTTACATAATTTTGTAAATAATTTGTGATTTTCATTTTCATTTCTTTTTTGATCTGGTCCAATCATCCAGAAGGGTATTAATTTTATGATGGCATTTTTTCACATGAAATAATTTTCATTGCTTTTTTCTTTTTAAAAATTATTATTTTTTAAATACTTTAAAAAAGTTTTCAATTGCAGTTGACATACAATATATGTTTCTAGTGTACAACATAGTGTTTAGACATTTACGTAATTTATGAAGTGATCCCTTCAATAAATGTCGTACCCATCTCACACCATACATAGTTGTTACAATTTTATTGACTATATTCTCTATGCTATACTTTACATCCCCGTGATTAATTTGTAACTACAAATTTGTACCTCTTAATCCCTTCCCCCCTTCATCCACCTCCCCTCCCATAACTACCAATTTGTACCTCTTAATCCTTTCCTTTTCTTCACCCATCCCTCCAACACCCATCCAACACCCCTCCCATCTGGTGGCAAGCACCAAAATGTTCTTTGTATCTATGAGTTTGTTTCTGCTTTGTTTGTTTGTTTACTTGATTTCATGTATAAGTGAAATAATATGGTATCTGTCTTTGTCTGCCTGACTTATTTCACTTAGCATAATACCCTCTAGGTCCATCCATGTTGCAGATGGCAAGATATCATTCTTTTCCTTTATAGCTGAGCAATGTTCTATTGTATAAATACAAAGGATGCCAAAAAAAATGTATACAAATTTTAAGAAAGGAAAAAACTGTATTAAAATTACACTGATGGTAACCACTTTGAGCAGCTCTTGTAATTGCAGAAGTCAAATGTGACTTGTATTCTTCAACTGAGTATTACAATTTTAATACAGTTTTTTCCTTTCTTGAGAAGTATATACATTTTTTTTTTTTGGCATCCACTGTATATAAGACTTCTTTATCCATTCATCTATTGATGGACACTTAAAGTGCTTCCATATCTTGACTATTATAAATAATGCTCCAATGAACATATGAACATATGATGTCTTTTCGAATAAGTGTTTGGGTTTCTTCGGATAAATACTCAGACGTGGAATTACTAGGTCCTTCTTTGTCTCTTGTTATACCCTTTGTATTAAAGTCTATTTTGTCTGGTATAAGCATTGCTACCCCAGATTTTTTTGAGGCTGTTGTTTGCTTCCATTTTCGTGAAATACCTTTTTTCACCTTTTACTTTCAGTCTGTGCCTTTCGATCTGAAATGAGTCTCTTCTAGGTCGCATATGTAAGGGTCTTGTTTTCTTATCCATTCAGCTACCCTATGTCTTTTGAATGGAGAATTTAATCCATTTACATTTAAAGTAATTATTGATAGATATGTAAGTATTGACATTTTATTACTTATATTTTTTACATTTTTTTTCCCCTTTCTCTTTAAGAAATCTCTTTAACATTTTTTATAATACTGGTTTGGTGGTGATGAACTCCTTTAGCTTTTTCTTGTCCAGGAAGCTCTTGATTCTAAATGATAGCTTTGCTGGGTAGAGTAATCTTAGTTGTTGATCCTTGCTTTTCATCACTTTGAATATTTCTTGCCAATCCCTTCTGGCCTGCAGAGTTTCTGTTGAGAAATCAGCTGCCTTTCTTATGGGAGCTCCTTTATAGGTAAATAACTGCTTTTCTCTTGCTGCTTTTAAGATACTTTCTTTGTCTTTAATCTTTGGCATTTTAATTATGATATGTCTTGGTTTGGGCCTCTTTGGGTTCAACTTGTTTGGGGCTCTCAGTGCTTCCTGGGCTTGTATGTCTATTTTCTTCACCAAGCTAGGGAAGTTTTCTGTCATTATTTTTTCAAATAGGTTTTAAATTCCTTGCTCTCTCTCTCTCTCTCTCTTTCTCTCTCTCTCTCTCTCTCCTCCTTTAAATACCCCTATGATGTGAATGTTGGTATGCTTCATGTTGTCTCAGAAACCCTTTAAACTGTCCTCGTTTTTTCCAATTCTTCATTCTTTTTGCTATTTTGATTGGGTGTTTTCTGCTATCTTATCTTCTAAATTGCTGATTTGATTCTCTGTTTCATCTAGTCTACTCTTGATTCCCTCTAACATATTCTTCATTTCAGTTATTTTATTCTTCATTACTGAATGGTTCTTTTTTATGTCACTATCTTCATTTTTATGTTTCCCATCTCTTTGTTGAAGTTCTCAATGAGATCATTGAGCATCCTTACAACCAGTGTTTTGAACTCTGCATCTGGTAGACTGCTTGTCTCCATTTTGTTTAGTTCTTTTTATGGAGCTTTGTTTTGTTCTTTCATTTGGGCCATGTTTCTTTGTCTCCCCATTTTGGCTACCTCCCTATTTTTGTTTCTTTGTATTATGTAGAGCTACTATATCTCCCAGTCTTAGTAGAGTAGCCTTATGTAGTAGGTGTCCTGTAGTACCCAGTGGTGCAATCAATCTCCTTGGTTACTTGAGCAGAGTTCTCCAGGTGTGTCCCTTGTGTGCATTGTGTATGCCCTCCTGTTGTAATTGAGACTTGGTTGCTATTTGCATGTCAATAGGAGGGATTTGCCCTCCTATTGATTGATTGTGAGGACTGGCCATAGAGGAATTGTTGTGTAAGGGCTGACCCTACAGAGCAAGATTTGATTTAGCAGGGCTCCTGTGCATGCCCAGTCTGCCTTTTTGGTGTGTCATTTATGGAGGTAGTTGGGTGAGTCTCTGGTGTGGTCTGAAGCTGGCCACAAGCTGTATTGATTCTAGGGCCTCTTGGGAAGGGCTCTGTTGCAGGCCAACATCATCTGCTACCTATGCCCTGCCTTTGGCCACTGGTATGATCTACAAAATGATCTGCAGATGGTTGCTGCTGGGGCCAGGCTTAGAGCTCCTTAGCAAGAGGTACTGGGCATGACAAGGCCACATGCCGCTTTTTCGGGATTTGTAAACCTTTGAGAAATTTTAGGAAATTCTGAAGCATAAGCCAAGACATGGAAAAGTCACTGGAAATGGCTTGGATATGGAAAAGGATATGGAAATGGTTTGTATGGAAAAGCCACTGGAAATGGCTTGGATAGGCCTGCAAGTTGGGTGGGGTGGAGTCTCAGGGAATTACCAGGGTAAATGGTGTAGCCAGGTTGATGGAGACTCAAATATGGCACTCACCTGTGTCTGCCTGCTTTGTTGGGGGAGGGCTGAACAAAGGAACAATAGCTTCTGCCAGCAATTCTGTCTTGGAGAAAGTTGCCCCTCCAGTCCTCATCTTGAAGCCAGACAATTCAGTTCCTTCCCATATGTCCCTGGTGCCTTTCAAACTGATGCCCAGCACTGGAGCTCAGAGCAAATGAGTCCACCAGTGAGTAAGTTGTTCTTTGTGTGGGCCCTTTAAGAGGAATGCTTGGCTCACACCATACATAGCATATCTCATTCAGCCACAATCTCCATTGGTTTTCACCAGAAGTTATGGGGACTTCTCTTCTCAGCACTGGAACTCTTGCATGGAGAGCCTCGTGTGGGGCTGGAAACCCTCACTCCTCAGGAGGACCTCTGTAGTTGAGATAGCCCTCCAGATTTTTAACCACCACACGTTGGTGTGGGACTAGCCTGTTCCAAGTCTCTGCCCCTCCCACCAGTCTCAATGTGCATTCTTCTGTATATCCTTAGTTATAGGATTTCTGTTCAGCTAAACTTCAGGTGATTCTATTGATGGCTGTTCTGTAGTTTAGTTTTAATTTTAATGTGATTGTGGGCAGAAATGAGCACAGTGTTTACCTACTTTGCCATTTTGACTAGAAGCCTCTTAAAAATTATTTTTAATAAATTTTTAGTTTAGAGTTACAGAAAAGTTGCAAAAATGGTATAGAGAGTTTGCATATACCTCACAGCAATTTTCTCTATCATTAACATCTTACATTAGTATAGTACATTAGTCATAATTAATGAACTGATATGACACATTATTATTAACTAAAGTTCATACTTTATTCAAATTTTCTTAGTTTTTCCCTCATGTCCTTCTTCTGATCCAGAGGACTACATTACATTTAGTCAACATGTCTTCTTAGGCTTCACTAGACTGTGATCTTAGAGGAAAAGCTTTCAGTTTTTCATCATTGAGTATGATACTAGCTGTGGCTTTTTTCCTATATGGCTTTTATTATGTCAATGTAATTTCCTTCTATTTCTAGTTTGTTGAGAGATTTTTTTTTTTTTGAAAGGGTGTTTAATTTTGTCAGATGCTTTTTTCTGCATCTGTTGGGGTGATCATGTGAGTTGTCAAAAATTAATACGGATACTCCACCTTTCTGTTGATTAGTCTTAACATAGCATGTCTTTATACATCCATTTACTTTTATTCCAAATGAGTCCTTATATATTTATAAAGCTGATTTCTTGTAGAATATACATAGATGAGTTTTGCTTTTAATCACAATATACATTTTTAAGTAATATATGCCCACCTTCAAATGACACTATAGTGCTTTGTGTGAAATGTAGGTGTATTTAAAAAGAGTTTCTCAGTTCCTACCTCTCATCCCTTGTGGCATCTCACTTTATTTCCTTTTCTTTACTTACCTTTCACTTTTTCATATGCTGTAATCACCCAATACACTGTTACTTTATTACTTTAAGCTAACAATTATATTTTAGCTCAATTAAAAAAATAAAAGAAAGAAAAATAAAAGATCACATTTTACTTTTATTTATTCCTTCTCTGACTCTCTTCCTTTATGTATTAATAGATCCAAATTTTTGACATATGTAATTTTTGTTCTGTGTAACAAAACCTACTTTTCAACGTTTTTTGAAGGTCAATTCTGCAGGCAATAAATTCTGTTTTTGTTTGTCTGAGAAAGTCTTTATTACTCTCTCATTTTTGAAGGATAATTTAACTAAATATGGATTTTTAACTTGGTGTTTGTTTTTTCAAGATTTTCTGTTTTGTTTTCTAAAGATTGAATATGATGTACTGAGGCAGCTTTTATTATTATTGTTATTTTTTATAATGTTTTGTGTTTTCTGAGCTTCCTGGATCTATGGTTTGCATGCTGTCATTAATTTGAAAGGTTCTTTGCCATTATTATTTTAAATATTTCTTCTACTCTTATCTCTCTTTTTTGTCTAGTTTTCCAGCTACACCTATGCTATATATTTTTTGTATTATTCCAATTATTTTGGATGTTCTGTTCTCCTTTATTCATTCCCTTTTTTCCCATTTGCATTTCAGTTTACATTTTATTGATCTATCTTCAAGTTCTCTAGTTCTTTCCTGGGTTATTTTGAGTCTACTGCCAATCCCACTAAAGATATTTTTCATTTCTGTTATAATGGTTTCAATTTCTAGCATTTCTTGTTGATTCTTTCTTTCACTTTTCATCTCTCTTCTTACATTACCCATTTTACAATATCTACTTTTTCCATTAGAGCCTTAACATATTAATCATAGTCATTTTAAATTCCCTGTCTGATAATGTCAACATCTGTGTCATCTGAGTCTGGTTCTGTGGTAAATTTGTCTCTTATGATTTTCCTTGCCTTTTGTCATGCTCTGTAATTTTTTGTTGTTGTTTTGTGCAAAAGGAACTAGATAATGAGAACTCTAGTGTAAAAAATATATAATATATATAATTAAATATATAATAATATAATTATGTATATCTAGGTATACATAATTATATATAGTCACAGGAAGTGGAGTACAACATAGAAAATATAGTCAATGAAATTGTAACAGCTATATTTGATGTCAGAGGGGTAATAGATTGGGGGGGGGTTATCACTTTGTGAGGGTTGTAAATGTCTGTTTTGTACACTTGTACATTTTTTTATATACCTGAAACAACAAAAAATAAATAAATAAAATAAAAACAAAATAATTATACATTAAAAAAAAAGAACAAACCTGAAGGCATCACATTTCCTGATTTCAAAAATATATCACAGGTGTGGCTGGATGGCTAAGTTGGTTAGAGCATGAGCTGTTAACAACAAGGTTGCTGGTTCGATTCCTACATGGGCCAGTGAGCTGCGCCCTCCACAACTAGATTGAAGACAACGAGCTGTTGCTGAGCTGCCAGTGGGTGCCTGGATGGCTCAGTTGATTAAAGAGCGAGCTCTTAACAACAAGGTTGCTGGTTCAATTCCAGCATGGGATGGAAATGGCGACTAGACTTGGAGCTGAGCTGCGCCCTCCACAGCTAGACTAATGGACAACGACTTGACTTGGAGCTTATGGGTCCTGGAAAAAACACATTGTTCCCCAATATTCCCCAATAAAAATTAAAAAAATATACATATATATGTGTGTGCATATATATATATCAAAGCTACAGTAGGTATTGGCCTTGTCATAAAGGCAGACATGCAGACCAATGGAACAAAAGAAGCCTATGCTTAATATTCCAGATGCCAAGACACAATGGAGAAAGGATATTCTCTTTAACAAATGGTGTTGGGAAAACTGGATATCTACTTGCAAAAGAATGAAATTGGACTCTTATACCATACACAAAGATCTACTCAAAATGGATTAAAGACTTAAATATAAGACCGGAAACTCCTAGAAGTAAAGGTGCACAGCTTTGGTTTTGGCAATGCTTCCACTTATATGGGGTATTTAAAATAGTTAAACTCATAGGTAAAGAGAATGGAAAGTTGTTTTGAGGAGATGGGTGGGAGGGGGAAGTGGGAGTTGCTATTCAATGGGTATAAAGTTTCCGTTATGCAAAATGAAAAAGTTCTAGAAATATGCTGTACAACAATGTGCATGTAGTTAACAATATTGTGTTGTAAAATCAAAATCTGTTAAGAGGGTAGACCTATTGTTAAATGTTTTTACCACAATGAAAATTAAAAAGACATCAAATTCACCAGTCAGTCTTGGAAAATATACAGTGACAGGCTATGAACAAAGTATGGAACACACTGATTACTTTATGTCATAATGGCTTTCAATGTTTTAAGGAAAGGATCAATCAACATAAAACAAATTACATCTTTCTCAGGAAACTGGATTTTTTGTATGGTAAACAATTACAATATTTAAATTTGGAATCATTTTGCAAAAACTTGCTACCAAGTAAATTGCTCAATTTGATGCTTATTGTTAGTTAGAGAAAGAAGAAAGGAGCCAGAAATATTTGATGACAAGTGTTTAAAGGAAAATTTAGATGAATTCAAAATAATTGCTGTTGCATAAGAGAACAATTACAATATGAACAGAAGCATCACGTTAAAAATGCAGTCTCATTATTAGGAGCTGTATAATCATAAGCAACAAGTCCAAACAAGCCTTCTATTTTGAGTCTTTATTTGGTTTTTAATCCCATTGCTTTGCTTATGCCTGTGGATAATGTTTTATAGTTTCTCTTGTTCAAGAGACTGAATGCCAAGAAGAAAAGACTATCCAACTATTCGCTGGATTTGTAATGGATAAATCTCAGGCATTACCTTTTCACTCCCACTGTATCACCCTCGCACTCTTTACCCATCATTACACAGCAGAGACTTTCATTTTCGTCCTCTTGCCACCAGAGTTCACCCAGGTGACTTTTTGATGTGAAGTACACATTAAATATTACCTTGTTTGCTTATTTTGTTTTTCTAAATGTTATTTGCATTTAGTGTGTATTTGATTATTTTTCCCATTATTTGCATTGTGATATTTGTGACAGGAGGAAAAAGTGATTGGTATACAGGGCTGTGCTATTTCATTGCATTTTGAACACAAACATATCTATCAATCCTTTACTAGCAAGTATAATAATTAAATAATTGTTTTAGATGATTTTTCTTATGTAGAGATACTTATACTATTGTTATATAGATGTATTTACGCATTTTAGAAATACTTGGGGGAGTTAGATACACTTTATCAATGAGCATTTTTTCTACTTAAAGGAAAAGGAGGAATCCTGTATGTATGTATTAGCACACGTATTAAGATCTATTAGTATGAGAGGTCAGAAAAATATTCATATTTGTGTTTTCTTTTGTTCCCTGTTTATGTTCCCAGAGTTATTACACGTGAACTCCTTAAAATGAAAAGAGTCTGTGCCTTGCTGAGTCAGGGGAGTGGGTGGGAAGGACTTGGAGTAAAAAGGTAGTTTCACACAGGGTCATTCTAAAGAACCAATGATGCAATTTCTCATGAAAGTACTACATAAGTACAAATTACAATAAAATGTTAGTCATTGTTTTAATGACTTTTTAGGAAAAATCTCAGTGCACTTGATACAATTTTTTCTACTTCATTCTGACAATCCTCCAATTAATAGTAGGACATTTGAAATGAAGGAGAAATGAATTGACTTAGTACTTTAAGTTAGAATGGTTCATGATTAAAACGTCAGTACAGGTCATGATTCTCTTTATGAGTCTTGACACTCACTGTGTGACTGAATGTCACCAAGTCACCAAGTCCACTAAGTTGGCAAACTACAGCACATAAGCCAAACTCAGTCTGCTATAAATAAATGAATAACATTTAATGGAACACAAGCACACTCATTCTTTCACGAATTATCTATGGCTTCTTTGTGCTCCAACAGTAAAGCTGGTAGTTGCACCAGAATCCTTGTGACTCACAAATCTAAAATATTTACTATCCAGTCTTATAGAAAATGTTTATTATAATATAAGCCTTTAGAGTTAGAGAATGGAGAGGTTGTTACAGATTAAATATTTTATCATACTCTGAACTCATCCTGAAATGGAGGAAATTATAAAACTGTTATCAAAACATAAACTCAACGTATTCTAGACACACGATGAATAGCATATAAAACTTTTAACATGAAACAGCTTTGCCATGTGTTAAATCCAAGAGTACCTAATTTATAAGCCTTGTTATAATACTCCTTTCTCTGTGATGATGTTTTATGTTTTAGAAGCTGACAATCTACTGAGGAAAGTGTCAGCATACAGGCTTCTTTGCATATACATAATATTTATAATTAGTATAAATTAGTGATTACATGCAAACATAAAACTGAAGGACATAAAAACTTCAGTAATTCAGTAGACTTCTATTTCTGTTTGTCTGCCTAGCACATTTTTCTTTTGGAAATTTCCTTCTTTACTACATGGGAGTCTTTTGGGCCATTTAATCATAAAGCCCCAACTCACTCAAGACGACAGTGGACATGTAGCCCAAGTGAGGACCCATCAAAGTACTCCTCAGGAATTGACAAGGATGTTGGTGCAGATCTGATTGCCTCTTTTTTACGGGATCACAAGTTGTACGGACATTGTAAGCCTAGGGCTTTCTGTGATTATCTTTGCCTGACATTGAATCCAGCCATAGAGCAAGCTGAGCAGAGAGATGGAAGGGAAAGGATCTTAATGGTGTTATGGAAATCTCTGGCTACAACCATGTCCAAAGTAACCTTGAACTTTCCACTTGCATCACTCAATAAATTCCATTGTTTTAATTAATATAGTTTGATTTGGGTTTCTGTCTTTTGCAATGCATATACCTGATTAATTCAGATGTAATTACCACAGTCCAAGGCAAATTTTCTCTTTGTGCTTTCTATGTTATTCCTCACATGTATTATTTTTAAAAATATATCTAGACCTAGATGTATTTTAGTTTTCCTTTCCGGTGATAGACAATATCTTCACATTAGAACAAAAGAGAATAGCTCAATGACATGATGTATATGAAAAGGTTTATCATATACCTTATATAGTGTAGGACCCCCAAGATACAATTTAGACAGATGATTTTAAAATGTGCTCACGAAGTTGGTTCTTAATGACTTAGCTCAGAACTGGGAACATGACCAAAAATTTCAAATGACCATTAATCAGAAGGGATGTGACTCTGGTTTCCTGGTTCCCACAATGAAGCATGATTTCCCCATAGTCAGAATGCAAAGAATCAGATCTGCATTTGAAGTCACATTTATTCACTCATGTGGATAGTAATTCAAAATACTGGCATGTCACACTAATTTCTGAATCTAATGTTATGAATAAGTATGTGAGGACATTCTTAGTTCTAGGCTTTGTTAAAAGCTCCAAAGAGAGATCTTCAAATATGTCCTGAGCTGAAAGAGCTTGTAATGTAGTTTTGGAGAGAAAGTATTTATAGTCAATAACCGAGTGAAACAGGCAAACTGGGAAGTTGTCTACTCAATGTAACTTCAGTCGCATTTAAGAAAATTCCTGCTCCAAACAAAATGCTTACAAACCCAAAAATCTTTGCTTTAATAACTTATAATTATTCTATTTCATTATTAATTATTATTATTAACCTCTTGCTATGTCTAATTTATAAACTTAACTTTATCATAGGTATGTATGTACAGGAGAAAATGTAGTTTATATAGGGTTTGCTACTAACCACAGTTCCAGGCGTCCACTGGAGGTCTTGGCCCCTATTCCCCCATGCATAATGGGGCACTACTGTTACAGCTACATGTGGATAATGTCGTTCTTATGGAATGAAATAGAAATAAGACGTAGGAGATGGTGGGTGAAGGGAATGGTAGATATATATTAGGTAAAAACACCCCTCTTCCTCTGTAGTGTACTTAGTCTTTGTGAAAATGTTATGATGCAAAAGGGTTAAGGTGCAACCGTTATTGTGACCTTGAAATGCAAACACTTGAACAAGGATACGTTTATATTTGGGGGATAGAAATGGGAAATGAAGGTACATTCCAGTAAGTTACCATGTATTATTTCACAGTGATTTAGGCTAAATGACCTTATTCAATTGATTCTGAAGCCTGGTTACAAATCTGGACCACTGGGAAAAATTTTAAAATGCAGATTTCTCGGCCTTATCACAAATGATTGAAACACTGGAAGACAGAATCATGGTCAAAGCCCACCTGGGGGTTGGAAAATGGGGACATGCGTTTTATTAAAATATCTTTCTGCTTTTACTGGGATTCAGAAGGCCAATAGACCAATCTTTGGAATATGCATATATATATATATATATATATATATATATATATATATATATATACACCAAAATTAAGTTCATGACTATTAAGTTTACGAACTTGTTGCAACGCTGTTGCTAACCTTTTTTTGATATCAGAAGGACTATTCATTATGAATTTGTACCAACTGGATAAACAGTTAAACAAGTTTACTATTTGGAACTGCTGAAAAGGCTGTGTGAAAAAGTTAGATGACCTGAATTTCGCCAACAATTCATGGCTCTTGCATCGCGACAATGCATCAGCCCACACCGCCCTGCCTGAGGGAGTTTTTAGCCAGAGGCAATTGATCGTAAGGTTGTAGTCCTGCAAAATGAAAAATACTCCAAAAGAGAGACAAGATAAGACAGAGATATTGAGGATTCTTTCCAGAGTTCATATATGGTCAAATCATAGCATTTGTTGTTTTATAAAAAGGAAGACCACTGGGCCTTCTTTGACTGTAAGATCTGTAGAACTAGTTCCTACAAATTTATTATTTCAAAAATAAGGTATAAGCACATAATTATAATAATTGTATTTATTTATTGAAATATGTCTTCATATTTATATAGCTAATCAAATAAACTTACATTTTATGTTTATAAAACAGTACTTTTTTAGGAGTGTATCGCTGTATTAGTTTAATTTATTCTTAAAGGGGTCTACCATTCTAAACCTTTCCTTAGAACATTTTCCATACTCTATGAGAATATTTGGTACATGTTACATGTGGTGTTATATTTCACAGTGATTCTTTTGGGTGAATAGCTAATAATTTTATGTTACCCTTGGGAAAACCAACGAAAGCTACTCCCTTATACATCTGGTGCCATTTCAGGATTCAATAATAAATGAATAAACTGAAAACTTCAAATCCATTTTCTGTAATAACAGGTTGCATTGGAAAGACATTTTGAACTAGTGAAGAGAATAATCCTATAGAATGTCAACAAAAAGAATAGTTGTCTACATTTTGCATAAAATTTAAGCCATATTCTAAGGTAGTCAAGCAATTACCCAAATCAGACACTAATGTCCCTTTTCTATTTCCTGCTTAATAAAGCTTTCTTTTAAACTTTAACTTAAAATGATGCTTTAATTTCAGTAACTTCATTTAGGAAAGTCACTGGTACTATCTTGAAGTGACATTGATTTATCAGTGATATACATATGATTATAGTTTTATGAAATATGCCTTGCCATATGTTCTACATTCGCAATGACTTAATATTACCTAATTTTCTGGCTCATACACTCAAAATTATATTTATTTCCTTCATGAAACACATAATTTGCAAACTCTTATTGAAATGTATAATTCATATAGGAAAGTGTGCAAATTATAATAAATATATTGCTAAATGAATTCTCACCAAGTGAACACATTTCCATGTAGAACCAGCATCCATATCAAGAAACAGAACATTACTTGTACCGCAGGAACTCCTTTGAGTCATTTTCAATCCCATGATAACCTTTGTTATAATTTCTAACACTTTAGATTATCTTTTCTGTTTTTAAGATTTAGATGAGTGGAATTACACATTATTTCTGGCTTTCTTCATTAAACATTATGTTTGTGAGTTTCATCCGTGCTGTTTTTTTGTAGTTACAGATTGTTCATTTGTATTGCTGAATATTCTGTTGGAAAAATATATCACAGTTTATTAATTTTGCAGTTGCTTAGCATTCAGTTGTTTCCAGTTTCTTTTTTCTGTTTTTTTGAATAATGCTGCTATAAAGATTACTGTACATATCCTTTGGTTTACATGTGAACTCTTTTCTGTTGTGTTCATACCTAGAGTGGCTTTGCTGTGTTCTAGGTTTTGCACAAATTCAGTTTTAGTAGTTACTACCAACCTGACTTACAAAGCAATTTTGTCAATTTCACTACCACAAGCTGACTGTGAGTGTTTCAATTGTTCCTTACTCCTGCCAGCACTTGCTATTACCTGTCATTTTCAAGTTAGCCATTTTGGTGAAAGTGTATAAATAGAAAATTGTGGCTTTATTTTACACTTCCTTGATAATTTATGAAGTTGAGCACCTTGTCATGTGTGTGTTGGTCATCTGTATATCATTTCTTGTGACGTACCTGTTCAAGTCTTTTATCCAAAATTTTACTTACTTGTCTACCTTTTAAAAATTGCCTTGTAAGTGTTCTTTATATATTCTGGACATAAATCCTTTGTCCAATTTAAGTCTTCAAAACTATTCTCCAGCCTATGGCCTGCCATCATACTCTCTTAATGGTATCTTTGGATGAACAACAGTTCTTAATTTTAATTTAGTGCTATTTGTCAACATTTTCTCTTTATGGTTAATGCTTTTTGCAATGTTGAAGAAATCTTTGCCTACCCCAAGATCATGAACATTTATTCATATGTTTTCTTTTAAAAGCGTTATAGCTTTGTTTTTCACATTTAGGTCTATAATCCACTGTTAAATTAATGTTTATGTGTAGTATGAAGAATGGGTTTATTTTTTTTTCTGTATAAATATCCAATGACTTAGCATTATTTTTGAAAAGACCATTCTATCTGTATGTACTGACAGGTCAACTTTACTATGTATCAGATGACTGTGAATCCTTTTCTGTACTGGTGTTTTTGTACCAGTACAACACCATCTTAAATATTAGATCATTGTATTAATAATAAGAATGGTCTGATTTTCTATAAGTTTGCCTTTGTTATTCTTGGCCTTTTGAATTTCCATATAAATTTGATTTTCAAAATATATATATGCTGGAATTTGGGTTGGGATTACATTGAACCTATAAACTAATTTAAGGACACTTGACATCTTTAGTGTATTGAGTCGTCCAATCTATGAAGAGTGTGTATCCCTCTATTTACAGGACTTTTAAATTTTTTTCAATATAGCTGTTATACACATTTTTCCATTAGATTTATTGCTGGGTTTTTGATATATTTGTTTTGAAATTATAAAGGTAAATTTTTAAAAATTTATTTTATTAATGTTTTTATTAGACTTTTGATATTTGCTTATCATTTCTAATAATTGTAGATCCCTTCAGATTTCCTACATACACATTCATGTCATTTGACAACAATGGCAGTTTATTTCTTCTTTTTAATTTTAATGTTTTTTATTTTGTTTTCTTGCCTTATGGCACTGGGTAGGACTTCTAGTCTGATTTTGATTAGAATTGGTGACAGAATATCTTTGTCTTTTCCATCTCAGAAGAAAGCTGTCACCATTCAGTGTGATGTTTGCTATATTTCCTTTGGCTGATACTCTTTTTTGAGATTGAGGAAATTCCTTTTGAATCCTAATTTTCTAAGAATCCTGTTGTAAATATTCATTATATTCTCCATACTCCTCCTCTCTCTCCAGCGTATCTCTGTCTTTTCAGTACCCTGACATTGAAAAAATTTTGCCCTGCTCTTCAAAGGCATTTTATTTTCTTCAATTTTCATTGCTTCCACAGCTTTCCTATGTCTATATAAACATGAAATTTTAAATTTATTTCCCTTTCTAGTTATTGCAAGATGATCATTGGCCTGCTGTAACCAATCTATCCTGCCCAGAGTGGATTCCATCTTAATATTTCAAAACTTTGGTCACTTTGTTTAATCGTTATCTATTTTAAGTTCCATATGGGCAATTTTTATTTCTTTACCCATTCAGAGTAGGTTTTGTTCCTTTATTGAGGAATTTTATGACAAATACTTTTATGATACTTATTCTTTGTTTTTGTTTTGTTTTGTTTTTGCTTTCTCTTTTTAATGCTTTGTATTTTATTTAGGAAAAATCTTTTTTCAAGTGAGATGTGTTTTCTTTGCTTGATACTTAGGCGCAATAATAGAACTCTGGCTTTCAATCTTTTTCACTGCTTTTACACACAAGGATGACGTTCATTTGGATATCATATTCCTTTAGCATACCTGGGACATAATATAACTCTCAGGCCAGAAGTACGTATATTCTGGGCTTTGTGCTCTGATTTTACATTTCTTATTTCTCTCCTGTTGATACTTCAATCAGTAGAAAGTATCTATATATGATTAACCTGTTATTCTTATTCCCAGTATTTTTCTGAATTGTCATTTTTGTTAGCATTAATTATTTTTTGATAGAAAGATTAGCTCTCTTGCCATATATTAGCCCAAATTTTTACCCCAAGTACTTACTATACCAATAAGTGGAAGTCAAAGTTTTCCTTATGTTACAGAAATAAAATCTCCAGAATATGTATATGACAGATGAGCTGTCATTACACTCCCAAATAAAAGTGGCTTATAGGAGAGTCTGCTGCAAAGACCTCAGTACTTAATGAAGTCAAGTTGAACAAACTGGAAAGAATGATGTGTCTATCAAATACATGTATGATAAAATAAATGAAAATTTATGCTAAATAAATGCATGCTGAATTAAAATGATATTTAAAACTTTAGAATAGTCCTTGGGGTTTAGTCTATTTCTGTAAAACTCACTGAAAATTTTAAATATTGGAGCTCAATTTTTCTTTAAGAGAGCTCCTTTTCACAAGATTAATTGTCAAAAATAAATGAATAATATTCTTAATGAAAAGATACTGATTTAACTTGAAATTAGCCATTTAAAATAATATTTTTCTGATTAGTTTTTCTTTCTTTTTTTTAAGTGAAAGTTTATTGGGGTGATAATTGTTAGTAAAGTTACATAGATTTCAGGTGTATAGTTCTGTAATACATCATCTATATATCATGTTGATTAGTTTTTAAAACAATAAAATATATTGCCTCTTATATCTAGCAGGGTAAGTACAATGTTATTCTTTTAAATTATTCATATATTCTCATCCAAGGCAGGCATAGATGTCTTGTGATTCTTGCACTACTGAAAATGAGAATTTTTTGTTTATTTTTTTTCTTATTCCTGCTAGACTATAATACTAGCAAATCATGTACAAAGTCTCTCTGGTAGAATATTTGCTATTAGTCATAAAATATTTACTGAAGCCCTTCCATGTGCTGTGTCATGTCCTATGAGAATGATACTCAAAGCATAATGGTTGACCTCTGAATTCAAGAAAATTGCAATTTTGTTCAAGTGTCTACTTATATAAAGTATGAAATGGATAGGAATCTGATGTAGGGTAGTGCTTCCCAAAGTATAGTCTTTGAATATATACATAAAAATTATCTGGGCTGCCTGGCAATGATGTTGATGCTGAGCCCTCTATAGACAAAAATTAATCAGAATAACTCGGGGCTAGGCCTGCACTTTACACACTTTATACACTTAATTATGCTGTACATATAAAAATTGAGGATCATTGGAAAGGCAGTAAAACGCTTACAACCAGACTTAGCTTGAAATTCAAGATTACTTATTAATTAAATTATGATCAATAGAAAGTTATTTAGCCTCTCTCTAGCTCATTTTCTTGTATGTAAAATAGGAATAATACCTATAGATGGGCTAATTTTAGATAATGTATGCATGCTGACCGTTATAGAGCAGTCAAATAGTAATTGCTCAATAAACGCTACTTATTATTAACATACTTTTAAATAGCCAGGCATTAAGTTAGAAACTCAGAAGTGGTTCACAGAGGATTTCCACTGTTGATTAGAATAGAGTAGCTTGCACCAAACATGCTCTGACCAATCAACTAGAAAAGTTGCTAAAATTAAAAAGAAAAATTACCAATCTAAAGGCATTAGAGAAACAATTACTGTAATAATTAAGACTCGAGGTGCTAGGGTTCTAGAAAGAGGGGAACTGATGAAAGATGATCTTGGCAAGGAGTATTTCCAAGGGGACTTGCCAATTCTGAGTGAGGGAACTGGGATATTCATCCATCAGCTCCTGTTTGTCATTGATTGACAGCTGTCCCTACTGGGGTGTGGGGAGAAGTTGGAGTTAATTTTCTGGCAATTCCAGCCAACGGTGTGCAAAGTCAAAAGTGACCATCCGTAGCTTTGGAGAAAGCCCTGGGGCAGAGATACAATTACTAGCATTTAAAAGAACTGGAAGTCAGCTAGAATCAACTGAAGTGATAAAGCCAGAGTGAGATGAACCAGGCAGGCACTGAAAATATTGGTTGAAAACCACACTTGAATATTCTGATTCACAAATGCCCCATGTTAAATTCTGTCCTTTCATTATTTCTCTGAAGCAGTAGCCAGTGACAGTTTATGAAACAGGAAAACTAGAGAGACTAGCTGTAATTATTTCTGAACCTCCCTCCTCAATTACTCGATTCCCTTCAACCTATCCAGTACTTTTGCTGTCCTCATGGGGAGACTCATAGCTTCATCACTCAAAAGTCTGAGCTCCTGTGGTTATTATGCCATTTCAGGTGTGGTTGCTATGAAGGCCCATTCATGGCTATTACTGAACATGGAAGCAAAACAAGCACCCCAGTGAATCCCTCTAGTTTCAGCCATATCTGCCTCCACTATGTTTCGTCGTGATAATCAGAGTCAGTTAACATGGCTAGTGCTCCTTTCTTGGGTACTTTGAAGAGCATCATGTGACCAGGTGGCAATTTACAGGTTGCTGGATCCTCTGGTGAAAGAATCCTTCCTAACTCCAGACCCCACTCCTGCTAAAGAACAAGGACCTCAAGTAAAGCTGAGCTTAAACTTACATTGGTAGAAAACAAAACCTCCTCACGTTGATCACTTGGAATGACGAGGAGAGCAGTCACTCTGTCTTCCATCCTTTGTGTTCCGGGGCTCAGTGTTCTGCATACTGACCCTGCAAGTCATCTCTATGCTCATGCTTCAGCTCCCCCTGTGAGAGCTGATATCAACATTCTAGCAGTCCAGCAGCTGGTGGGAGACGCAGTGTACGGCATATCAATGGATGACTTGCTATGAAGCAACGTGAGGCCGTATCACACTGTAATTAATCCGACATTCTGTGAGTTCTTGGGCTCAGCTGACCAAGGCTCTGTGGGTAGAAAAATTAAATCCATAACTGGAATATGTATCAATCCTAATAAGGATTGCGATTGATATCCCAATAAGGACAAGTTGCTGCCTTCTGGGGAAGAAGGAGTCCGATCTATTCAACTGGCCGTCAAGAAAGTGGGTGGGCTCATCAGGGATGGTACCATATTGAGGATTTCATGTCAATTTTTGCTGCTTTTGGGTTGGACATTCAGCAGCAAGAATCAGTCTTAGTGAATTAGAATACGTACTGTTAGGTATAGGCATGGCCTCTGCCCGGGCCACCATGGCTAATCCATTCATATGCCCACTGTGAAAGCACTGGGATGACGGAGGAGGGCAGCTGCCTACTCTCTACCAGATGGGTCAAATTGTCTATCTGGTTGCTCAGTGTCTCTGCTGCAATGGGTGTTCTTGGGTGGGCATGAATACAGGATACAAGGAAGCACATTACTTTTCTTCTGGAAATTAGTTGAGAACTCTCTCTGGGAAATGATCGTCTGTGCTTGAGAATTTGAGAAACGAAGTGATGCGTAACTTCTAGAGCGCAGGGCATTATGAAAGGAAGAAAGTGTAGAGCAGTATGAAGACCAAAGAAATTTAATAAACCCAGAAGAAATCCCTGAGGAAATTTAATAATCAACTAGGTTCTCATCCTAGTGCTTCCACAAGGAGCACGTGAATGGAATAGCAGTCATGGCAAGAATGGAGGTAATGCAAACATCTAAGAGTATGTAGTTTAACTCACTGATCAGTCAGAGGAAGGGCAGAGGTCCTGAGTTTGAGAAATTTTGTGCCAGCAAGTGGTATAAAATTACAAAAAGACATAATACTATCATGTCTCTGGCAACTTAGCTCAGCACTAGGCTTAAATATGAGAAAACTAGTGTTCTTATTGCGTATTAATCATCCTACTATTGAGAAGCCATTCTAAGTAGCATGAATGATGTAGTACTTTCCTGCATTAAATCAACACCTAAATCACTTAGTCCTTTGTTATGAAATGTCTTTTCAACTATATTTCCACATACATTTATTTGAGTGGCACTGAGGAAAATTGCAAGTTTTGGAACCAGACAAACCAAGTTCAGATTTTATCTCTGTAATTTCACAAGGCTACTGAAATTATCTGAGACACTTAATACAGAGCCAGTCACATGGCAGAAACTTGCTAAATGCTAATGGACATTATTATCAGTATTTTTATTTATTATAGACCTAAAGAAATGTAACAAAAAATTAATTTATTCCAGAATCGCCCTCATATACTCTAGAAAAAACATCCTTCAACCTTTATAAGATACATTTTATTCGTTTTTTCTGGTGAAGAAATAGATTAAATGTCACTATTTACCTGTTTTGTACTGACATTTCCAAAAGAGGCATATTTGCCCTGAAGGTTCCCAGAAAACAAGACCTTTACATTATTTATTTTATTGTTTTCCATTCCTTCGGTCAAATCAGGTGCATATTAGTTGCTGTTACTTTCTCAAGGGTGGTTTATTTATCAGGCCAGCTAGACGGAGCTCAATACTGACTTTTAAAATTAAGAAGGAAAGTTAATGTTCTTTCCAGAGTAATACCTACATCAATATTTCAATCATTCACCCAGGTCATGTAAAGCTGCATTTTAAAATTCCCAACACACCATGGCTTAGAGATTTTATGACCCCAAGCACTCAGGGCAGTTGACTTATTAACCAAAGACAGTGTTTAACCTCTTGTGGCTTTCACCAGGCAAATGCATTCTGACTTGTCAGATTCACCCCTCTCTATATTCTTAGGGTCTGAGAAATTATTTTGTTTTTGAAGAAAGCAATTCTCTCAGTCGATATTATAACAGCCCCACCCCTCTGTCAAGATGAGGATTGTTTTAGCTTAACCATACATGTAGGAATAATTTCTGCTAAATGCAAAGAAAAGCAGCCATAGTTGTTCTTTATATATGTCATTTGACTATAATTCCTCTATGATCATGAACATACTATATTATATAGTCACATCATAAAATATTAGTTAATTTCTTTGGTCAGGGTTCATTTGCAGACACTCTAATGCTCTCGAGCAGGTTCGAGCAGAGATAGATTTATGACTGAGTATTGAATGGCTCACAAAATCTTTGGAGTTGCCGAAGAAATAGTTTCAGTGTAAATCAATACTTCAGGCCCACTCTTCTACCATGGACTGGGGACAAGCCAACCAACTGAAAAGATTCCTTTCATTGCTGTCATTCAGGGCCAGCCCTTAGGAGCTCTGTTATGTAGTGGCTATTGAGTTTTGGCTGGTGACAGAATATCATGCGGGGTGGGGGAAAAGTGCTTTTCTTCCTCTGCTAACTATAGAACTGACCATATTTTTTGCTCCTTGGGTAACTGGCCATAGGGAACTTCCTAAAAGATCGTAGGTGTATTTAAGGCTAAGGCAAAAAAGTGGTAGGAACAGGGAGTTTGAGGATCCTATTCATGCAAGTTACTCATCCTTTCGTGTCTGCTAGGGCCCATCCCATGTTCATCACCCATTGAACAATGACATGCTTCTGCACATGATTCAGTGGATGAAATAATTCTGTTCACAATGAGCAGTTTGAGTGTCATAATCGCTTTGTATTCCTGGGTCCCAGGAATACAATCTTTACTGACTATATTCAGTCTTTACTGAAGCTCGATAGTAAGCCAGAGGCAGTTCTGCACTGTGGTTCTTCTTTGGGATTGGCAAGAGGCACCATGTTACATTTCTCTGTGTCACACATTCATTACCACTGGGACTGCTTTGTTATAAGGCTTAAGTAGTGGGACAGGTTATGCCATAGTTTGGGCATGCTGTGGAGCCTTCTTTAGCTTTGGGCATGATTTAAACCTGGCAACCTATGGGGTTTCCCAGTAAATGGGTGGGATAGTGAACTAAGTATGATATACGTTGCTTCTAAAATCCAAAAGGGCCTGATAAATACTGTGCTTCTTTCTTGTACAGTGTAATGTGTATCAACTTTTCTCTTACTTTAGGAAGTATATCTTACATGTCTCAGACCAGTGGACTCCTAGATATTTCACTGATATGGCAAGCTTCCAAATTTTCTTGGGATTCACTGCCTATTTTCTCTCATGCTGTGTTAAGGCACCTGTAATTCCTCCCCTTATATGCTCACCTGATCCACCTTACATAATGATATCAATATAATGGATGGCATGATGTTCTGTAGAATATCTAAATGATCAATATTTCTCTGAACTATGTAACATTAAAGAGCAAGAGAATTGACATAGCCCTGAGGTAAGAGAGTGGAAGTCTGCTGCTCTTTCTGCCATTTTTGCACTATTTTAATTATTTTCAATTATTCGGATAAGAAAAAACATAGTCTAAGTCAATAGCTTAGAGTATGTAGGGTATGTTAATTTGTTATTGGAAAGATAGATGAAACAATTGAATACTCCAAGATACGTGGAATTACTTTCGATTCTTGCATATGATATCTTTCTGTCAAATCAATTTCTCTATCACCTGGCCATTATAAGCCCTGACATTAATTGGTTGACCACATTGATATTTTGGAATTCTAGGTATTGCTGTTAGATGAAAGTTAGTATCTAATTATTTTCAGAATATCAAAGTATTTCTCTTTTACCAATGCATAGCCACATTAGAAAAATCCACAAGTCACATTGAGTATGACTTAGAAAAAGGCCTCATATCGTGTGATCCCTCTCATTCAGTGAGTCCTGTATAGAGCAACTGTCTTATATCTGTGAATTAAGAAGCAATGACTTAATTAAGGAACATTTTCTTGGGCTCCCAGGGGTGCATAATTAAGAGTCAGTAAGCAATCCATTCCATTCCAACATTTATATCTTCTTAAATTAACATTTTTTCATTTTATGCATTTATAAAATATTTCTGTCATTCGAATTTTGTGTATGCCCTCGCTGAGGTATTGGTTAATTGACTGAGCAAATAGTCAGTCTGTGCAGCTTGAGCTAATACATGGAATCCAAGATCTCAGGTACTTACACTTCTAATAATAAATGTGGCTCAAATTAAAAATTACCTTCTCAATTGTTAGTCATGTTCCCAGCTATTGGTCAGTATAAATTAGCAAAGTCTTGCATTTAATTTTCAAGAAGACTCTAGAATGATCTCACATGAGGTAGTTACTGTATAAATGGATATAATACTCATCATGCCCCATCTGTAACCTCATTGCTTATAGATTAAAATTAGCATCAAATCCCCCTCTGCTACTGAGGACACAGAGTTCACATGGCTATTTTAAAAGCACACATTGGTAGTGCTTCTCTTGTCAGCACAAAATTTTAGATTGACACTTTAAAACCACAGTGATTATTGCGTTCTCTGTGTATTTTCTGTAACATTATTACACCATCTTTGGAACAAAAACAAAGTACCAGATTAGTCCACCACAAAAAGAAAATCAATTAATAGCAGAAACAACAAACCACCAATAGTTCAAGGAATATTTAGAAAGCAGTTGCTTTGCTTACATTTGGTTTCATTAAAATTTATTCTAGGGATTTTCTTTTCAGCAAATTAGTTCTGAATCTTCCACTTCTTCTGGACACCATACAGAATAAGAAGAGAAACAGTGACAGAAAGCAGGCTACCCATAAAATATTTATGCTTCCTTTCCATTGTTTAGATTTGTTTCTGGGAACCAGCTCCCCATTTTGCAAAGTCTGGAGAGCCCCCAACTTGACATTTAGGTGGAACCATGTGAATAGTTCTCATCTAAAATTGTGAGCAGAAGTGGATGTGTGTAAATTCTGAGATAAGATGGTTAAGAAGTGAGTCTCTCTCCTTTATCTTTTCTACCTCTATCTCCTGGCTGAATGTGGAGGACTCTAAAGCTCAGCCAAGTGGAGCAACAAAATAGAAGAAACCTGGAGCCCTAAATCACCAAATGGAGGAAACACACCAATCAACGAGAACTCTCACAATGGACTTTTCATGAGTAAGAAACAAACTTTGCTTTTGTTAGACATTGAATTTTGGGGGTTATTCATTAGAACAGCCAGGATTACCCTAAATAATACTAGTGAAGCAATAAAAATCTCACACACAAACTACACTGTCAGAAAATCTAAAAGAGAAAAAACTGACAAACTCCAAATCCTGTAAACTCTAAATCTGACAAAGATAGAGTTAATTAGCAAACCCATCCATATAGGAAGTTGTAAAGGTGCTGCAGAGAAGACCATGGAATGAAGATGAAGTCTTGGAAAGCTCATATAAATCTGTAGCAAATATTCTGTACTAGAAAACATAGTTCTCATTCTGAGACCTGAGGTTCTTAACTGAATAGGGCAGGAGCTGGGAAAAGTAGAGAGAGAGGCATAGCAAATTTTAGGTAAGTATAGAGGTGGCAGATTTCTGAAAATGTGAGCACGCCATAACATCTAAATGTGGGTGTACTACGTTCAAAGATGATGTTTGTGAAGAAACCTGTAAAACAGGGCAGGAGATTGAAGCCCTCCTGAAACAAGATAGGTTGTGAGGATCAGAATAAAAGCAGCCAGAGTCATATTCACATGACTCAGAAGACTCATATTTCAAAATCTGCATTGGAACAACAGATAAAGAAACTTTTGACACATTAAGCTTAGAAAAGGGGCCTGGATCTTCCCATCATCATTTTCAGAAGAACTCTTTCTTCTAGTTTAGGAGTGTATATCTATTTTGAGTATGAATAATAGAAAAGAAATTTGATCATCCTTCACCTAAAGACACCATAATATATAGGATGAATATCAATATAACATTCTGGCAGATGATTAAAAAGTCACCAGAAATGTTGTCAACACTAAGCTATATCCTATTAAAACTACTGAAATGTAACTATAAAGAAAGTATTTGTATAATATCTAGACAAATATACTGAATCTCTTATAAGCAAAAGAAAAGTTTCATGTTAGATATCTTTTTATAGCAAAATCCTACAGCATCAGTAAAAAATATTCAAAATACATAAGGGGAAAAAGTATGAACCAATGTCATTTTACCCAATCAAGTTATGAAGTGCAAAGGCTATTGATAAGTTTGAATATAGAGAAAATTAGGGAATATTGCATTCATAAGCCCTTCCTGAAGAATATACTAGAGCACGATTTTCATCCATCCAAGGAGTTATATGAAAAGTCCATTAAAGGGGTGGTGATGAATAATGATTACCCTTAACAGTAAATTTGTGACAAAAAAAATGATTGAAATAAAAGTAGCAGAATGGTCTGTAAATGTTAAATGTTCTTACAACATAGAAATGACAGCTAGCCAAAATGTCATGACAAGGGGAGAAAAGGTAGAACGCTGAAAGTCAAAGTATATTGCGTAAAACTCTTTCACTGCATTTATTGATTTCCAGTTTTTTTTTCCAAATGTGTCAAAAATCCACAAAAAAACAAAAGGTTGATATTTTGACTATTTTATACATTTAATAACATTTTGAGCTGCTTTGTATGTAAGTGACATAATTTTTATTTTAAACCTCTGTTATATGGTAATAAATTTACCATTATATTCAATTTTAGCACAAAATATTAAAAAAATACTAAGCGGCATCAATTAGATTTAGGTATAGATAAATTAGAATCTAATGGCATTGATGACAGAAAAAATTTATTACAAAATGTTACACAATATGGCATATAAAACGTCTTTGGTGTTGATAGTGCAAGCCACAGGAAAACATATCCAAAAGTCACAGCAAAAGTTTGAAAGCTGACAAATTAAGTAGTAGAAGCTTAACTATATAAAAACACGAAGGTAAACACAAATAATGATATTATTGAACAAAATTGAAAAGTAGGAGAAATAGGCAAAATACAGATAAAAAAAGTTACATACCACATAGTTTTCCACTTCATATGAAGGTAAAATTATAAAGTTAAACCCTTGCTATATAAATACAAAATAATTATCAAAAAAAAAATCAATAAAAAATGGAAAGAAAATAACCCACATATTGAAAAAGTAAATGAGACATTACACAAAATGCAGAACAGGAAACAAACTTACTCTCATATAAACGTTATTGGACTTCATTCAATTACAAGAACAATATTTTAAATTGTCTTTCAAAGCAAGATCCAATTTATTTTATTTAAGAGAAATATCTTAACTGATTTAGAAATGTTGAAAAATAAATTGATAAGCAAAGTAAATCATGAAAGGGAGATGAAAAAATAGCAGTTATCTTCCAGTCTTCCACAGGATGATAGAAACAGCCTAAATTTCAATGTTCCCACACATCTTCTTTCAAAGCCACAAGAAATAATAAAATAAAATAAATATCACACACTTACCATGCCTAGAGCATAATTAGGGGATGTAGATGACCCAAAACTCTAATATTCATGGAAATGGACAATAAATACCCAAGACCAGAAGAGTTCTCTCTAGAATCCACTCCAGAGCTGAAAGTCAGGTGTGTGCTCTACAGAGAAGAGGAGACTGTCCTTGGGACCTGCACTAGTGGAAAACAGATTATATCAACTGTCACCATTCTAATTGGGAAATATTGAACATGAATGTTAAACCTTGTAGGTCAGATCATAGCTACTGGGAATCAAAAAGAAGAGGCTTAGAAATGAATGGGACCAAATATGACAGTCTTGGGAAGTCACCACATCTGGAGAAGAAGACATCTTAGAGAGGGGTATGTCCTTGGGAGACTGGATAATGATGAGAAAGCTGGATGCAGATAAGAATAGGCCATACTAAAACAAACAAATATATATAAAAGACCGAAAGTGCTGTTTATTTAAGACACTTACCTCAGTGTATTAATACTAGATGGTACCAAGCAAAAGCAAAAATAATGAAGAGGTTGTTACCTTGATGACTGACCAGGTAGAATTTAGACTAAATTTAGACTAAATTAGAATAAAGGTACTAAATGAGGCAATAGGACACTTTGTAATGCTAAAATACTATTCACAAGTATTATTATAGCAATTTTGCATACCTACATTCTAAATAGCACAGTGTAACTTTAATATAGCAGAAATATATGCAAGCCAATGGACACTAGTACACTAGTCATAGAAAATATTAACATATTCTTCTCAGTCTAAAGAGAAATAAAATGGGTACAAAAATAAGTTAGACTATAGAAAACCTAAACAATTTTAATAGTGTTTACTTTATGGACATATATCCAACTTTGTTTTCCAAAAATAGAGAATGATATTCCTTTTCAATGGGACATTCACAAAGTCTACCATATATACAAACATAAAGAGATGCCAAATTTTAAAATTAGAAATAATGCATTATCATGCTCGGATCACAATTTAATAAAATCAATAATTATTGACAAAACTAAAAAAATCAAGCCATGTACTTGTACTTATGAAATGCACTACGAGTATATTTTATTTCAAAAAAATATTTTTATAAACAAAGAATGCAGATTTAAAGGGACAAGGTGAGCATTTGATGAAATTGTCACCTGCAAATCCGGGAAAATTTGATAATTGAAAAATAATAATAATTAGGGACTTCCCCTTCCAACCATGACAAAGTAACTGGTCCTGGACCTGAACTTCTGATGTAAGCACTTCGAGCACTGGACAGAATACTTGTATGTGAAATGACTGTATTCAGACATTGGGCATGGACAACAGGCAGCAGCAGACTATTATCTTCAAGAAAAGGCAACCAATGAAATGATCCCTATAATGCCTTTGACTTTCTGCTGGAGGCATGATAGAAAGAGAAGCAACTCCCCAAAAACCATGGGAGACTGCTAATCTGAGAAGACAGACATGACTTTTCAGAAACTTGCCGAAAGACATCCCACAAGAAAGTGGTGGATTCAACCCCAGGCAGTATTCAATCCTAGGCATTCTGGCTTCAGAGTTTATGATCTTCACTGCTACTCTGTCCTGCATATATTACATTCTAGTTTAGAGGATCCAGTGCTATCAATTAGATTCCAAAATTCAAAGCTTAGCTGAATTTTCTTTTGAAACCCAAGTAAAACAGTCAATTCAAGCAAAAAATAAATAAATAAATAATTGCCTTGGAAAATTAAAAGGTTGGTTAACTTTCTCAAAGTTACAAACACATTGTTTTCATTAGAAGCTGAGTTTTGTACTACTGAACTAGAGGGTGCTCTATATCTGCATCAATAGCATAATTAACTATCTTTTATTGAAAGATAGTGATGTACCAGGAATAATTTAGTTAAGCTTCCACAATCTGAGAATACATGTCAATCCATCAAGTTTGTAGCACACAGGGCTGACAGACCATGTAGAGTAGGCTAACATACTTCAAACAGCTTCGCTGGAAGTAGACTGTGCACTAGTATGCAGGTATTCATTCACTTTTGTTTTCTCAAGAAAAGTTCTAACATCAAACTTAGACAGGATTCTGCTACTGAAGTTGACTAAATCTACAGCAAAAATTAAATGAAAGCCTAAAATAGCAAAAAGTGAAACGTCAGTAAAACTAGTGGAGTAAGGTCCTCCAAATATTCTCTCATTTATGAATGCTAGCAAAAACTGTTAGAATCAACTTTATAAGAACTCCGACAATTAAACAAAGGCTTGCAGCAATCTAGGAAGCATTTATTCAAGAAAAACAGCTGAATCTCTATAAGAACAGTGAGTTTTGTGGCGTTTTTGGTTACTCTATTTCCATCTTCCATTTCTGAACTTCACAGTAGCCTTGACAACCCAATGACAGTGAAAAGAACTCAAATGGAGTCACTGGAGGAGCTGAATAGAAGTGAAGGTCCTTCAAAACCTCAATCCCAGAGAATTATCCTTATTTAACATATCTGGTGGTTCAGTGGAAGACCTCATTTTCAACGCTGTCTTTATTTGAATCCTTCAGAGCTAGCCTAGTACTAAAAGCGTTTTTTTCACATGGGGATGTTTGTTGAAAAAAAAGATTAGAAACAATTAATGAATGTCATGAAGCAGTGTAAAACAGTTGGGGAAAACAACCGGCTAATGGAGAAACTTTAAAGAAAGATCAGGAAACCTTGATGTCTATAGAAGGCTTTGAAAGAGTCTCATCTATCCCTGGGACTAGGAAAGGCCACACCTATGCACAGGGCTGTGCCCATGTCCAGGGTCATGCACATCCTTAGGAAAGTACTGAGAAGGCTCTAAGTTCTCACCTCAGACTCTCACTTTAGACGCTCACCTCAGATTCTATACAGGAAATGAAGACTAAAGCAGAGTTGTTCACTGCCTGACTGAGTGTTAAAGATGTGTCCAAACACTCACACACAGAGTCATTTCGCAAACTCTGGGAGGTTTACTCATTGAAGGCATTTAAGGAAATTTCTGTCCAATCGTTAGGTGAGCATTAAGTTAACCCACAATAGATTTTAATGGTCATACATGGCAAAAAAAATACAGACTTCACAGAATTCTTTTGGAAATGTCACTACATAAACAACAACAATAACAACTAACATCAACACCAATAAACTCAAGGGAGGGAAAGATCTAACTTCCAGAGTCACCATATCAATTATTTACAATGTCTAAGTTTCAACAAAAAATTATAAACATGAAAAGGAACAAGAAAGAAAGGTCCAGCACAAGGGAAAAAAAAGTGATTGATCGAAACTGTCTCTGAGGAAACGGGCATTAGACTTACTTACTAGACAAAGACTTTACATCAGCTCTTTAAAATACAGTCAGAGAACTAATGGGAACCATGTAAAAATATCTAAATGAAAGAATGAGTACATTATTCCACCAAATAGGTAATATCAATAAAGAAAAAATTATGTAAAATAGAACCAAGTGGAATTATGCAGTTGAAAACTATAACTGAAATTAAAAAAAAAAAATACCAGAGGGGTCCACAGCTGATTTAAGCAGTCAGAAGAAAGAATAGGTAATCTGAAGAATGCTCAGTTGAGATTATTCATTTTGAGGAGCAGAAAGAAAAGAAAAACCAGAAACAGAATTTCAGAGATTTGATGAGATTCTGGGCCAAGATCATGAACAAAAGCTGATGGATCAATGTGAGAGACATTTTTTGGAATGATGGGTTTTGTGTTTGTGATCCAAAGTCTATATGGGAAGGAGCCCATTTTCCTGCCAGTTTCTGCTAGAAGCCAATCATACCCTGGCATTCTGAAAACCAGCAACCTTGGCATGAACACCGGGGTCACAGTGAGCCCCTATGTTGTGGCCACCCTTCTCAAATGACTTCTCAAGCTGCACACAACTGGAGCAACTGGATACTGGAGCCAGAGAGAGAAGTGTGTGTGCATACAGACTAATTTGTGAAACACACACCTTTGGGAGCCATCAGAAATCATTTATTATCGTTCATTTTATTTTCATTTATTTGAAATAGCCCCATACTCCTGTCATGCACTTAAGAAGACTTACTTCCTTTAGTAGTCACAAACTAATATGACCTGAAATATTTGGGTTACATATAAAAAGAATAAGTGTACAGAAGCTATTTAGTACAGGCAGTATTAACATTGCAGGTGAAGAAGCATCCTGTTCAGCCTTTACTATTTTCCTTATAGAAACATCAATAGATTAGGAGGGGAATAGAGTGTTTCATGTTTCATATGTACCTACTGTCCATTGAATAAAATTATTTTCCTAGGAAGCATAAAAAGAAACTTGGTTCCTTTAAAATAATGTGCCAAGAAATTTGTCCATTATGTATATATGTGTGTATATTACGTCTTGTAGAAATGCTTCAGCCGTTCACTCTAGTTTTGTTATTACAAAGAACTTTTAAAGAGTTTTAATTTTCATATTGTTTTTGATTACTGAAAATACACTGTTGAAATGAATATTTTGCACATTGCTGCAAAATACTGCCTGCTATGAATCCCCCAGAACACAGAGTGATTTTATTTTCCTTGTTCCACTCAAAACGTTTTAAATTATTGCAGTCACAGAAAACAGAGAGAGAACTTTAGATGACTGAAGACATCAAGTTACTAAGGCTGAATTTGTGCTTAGATGCTTTATGGAACACATAGTAATTTTGAAACTGTTTCCTTGAAGAAGCAGATTATACTGTTACTACTGCCATTAACAACTACAACAAAACAATGACAATAGTACTTAGCATTCATCAAGCATAGGCTGTGTGACAAGTACTAGGCTAAGCACTTTTCCTGAATATTCTCATTTAATCCTAATAACAATCCTGGAAGGTAGGGATTTTATTGTCTTCATTTTATAAAAGTCTTAGCCTGGTTATTTAGAATACAAATGCTTATACACTAACACTTTATTGGGGAATTTAAGGAAGAAAGCAGGAGTCAGTGGAAAGAATAAGGGAGAAAAAGAGGGAGCGTAAGTATAAGGGAATATGTTAGTGAGATAGTTATAGTTTCATGACAAAAAGTCCTGTTGCTCACCTTCAGAGAAGCTCTATGAAGCTGCTATGTACTCAAACAGTGCAAAGAGGAGATGTGAGAAGAAATTATCCATCTGATCCTGTCTTCCATTGGTCAAGATTTATCCCCACTGAGTATTAACTCCCCCACACATCCAGGTTTTGCATGCTTGGGCCCGAGCTGGATCTTGTGATATCTCACACATATGTGTAAACAGGAAAACCCCTCTGGGAAGCAAGTGGCCTGTGATTGTGGTATAAGGTGAGGCATTGTTGGGTGTGCCTAGCCGCTGTTCAAACACACAGGTTCTCTGAAATGTGGTGTGAGAGCAAGTGTGGAGGGAAGGATCAACATAAGATCATGAAATTGCCTCTCTGCCAGTCAAGATACGAAATCCGAAGCAATACTGGTGTTCATGGCAGCTTTAAAGGGTTGAAGGGTACAGGGTGATGTGTACCCTTCAACCCTGTATTCCCGTTCAATTCACCAGACTGGCCCCAGTGGGGGAATATGGATCATGACAGATGACAGTGGAATACAGTAACTAGATGGTAGTCCCAACTACAAATAGCTTGGTAAGTTTACTCAAGATAATCTACACAGACCCTGGCGTGTGGTTTGTGGCTATTCATGTATTCCTCTTGATTTATATCCATAGAAAATACAAAAGCAATTCACTTTTATGTGGTATTTTTCACTTGTCTTAGGTATCCTAAGAACTCATGCAGCTTTCTGGCTAATAGTAAATGAAATGATATGTTGTATCAGGACCCATAGTTATTGGATGTTCCAAATGTCGTTGAATACCCATGCTGGAAGCAGTGATCTCAGCCAGGGCACTCGTGCCTCCTAAACACATGCCACATTAAAGGTGAAGAGGGTGAAAATAAACAGAACCACCTGTTTCTCCATTTTGGCTCCAACCTTCTTACCCCCTACCTCCAGCAGAAGAAGCAAAATGGCAAAATAGCTTGAGCAAAATGGCTTGAACGCCACAAGATTGCTCTGAGACCCTGGGAACCTGGGGAAAGGATATCTATCAACTTTCCATTGTGATCTTGAGGGAGCCCAGGTCTTGATGCTGAGGACTCTTTCCATCCTTTTACTCTCACCAGATCACACAGAGTTTATAGGTAAGCCCCTTCTCTCCCCTCTCCTCCCCCAGTCCCCAACAAGGGTCATGGAACCCTTCCCTTCTCTCTAATGTGCTTCTTCACAGCAAAAATATTATTCTTGCTGCCTAGGAGAATGTGGTGTCATAGGAGTCAAGAAAATAATTGTTTTATGGAGGGAATAATGAGGAAGCCAAATATTTCTGAGAGGTCGAGTAAGGTAAGAGCAGAAGGTTTTCCTTAATACTTCTCACAGACTGCGTAATCAAGTCCTTCGTAAGAGTATTTTCAGGGAAGTTTTAGGAAGAGCAGACAGATGGGCGTGAGTTGAGGAGTGAGTGGGAGGTGAATTAGGAAGAACTACGTGTGATAAGCTGTGAAGCGGAACAAAGGGTTCAGCACTGGGGAATATGGGATCAAGAGAGTATTTTGTTCACATGCGAAATACTTCAGGACTTTTAAATCTTTATGGAATGATAATGAAAACAGAGGAGATGACAAATGCATAAGAGACTAGGGCTCATCAACACCATGAATTATTTGCTTTCTTCAAATCATCTTCCCAGACTCATGGAGCGGTACGTGATGGCTGGGAGTAGAACTTGGGTTTTCTGACATTTTGTAAGTCGTTCTTTCAAATGCATTCTTTGGAATATGTCAACTCTTAAAAGAAATATCTTTCCAATCTATATGTTTCTAGAGGTAATTTTTAAGGTGTCTTCCAAAATCAGGCACTTCAGTGGGTCCACTGACACATGGGGTACACCCTCAGCAGCTATGTTTTTACTGTACTAACCCTTACCTCTGCTACAGGTGCCTGGTCCAGAATGGCAAATGACCTGAGCTAGACTAATCAGTTTGACCCACCTGGAGATTTGGAATTGGGTTCAAAACAGTGCAGTATAGGTTGGCCTTTGAAGAGAGGAACTGTAACTTAGGAGCTGTGGTCTAAACAGCAGAAAAATCTGTTCTGCAGAGATAAAATAATTAAACAGATTGATAGGGTATCTAGTGATTGTGAAAGGGCATGAACTTGTCTCTTTTTCTCCTCATCATGTCCCTGGCATCTGGTAATATACTAGGAATACAGTAAATGCTTACTAAATATTTGTTAAATGAATGAGTGAAAACTGAATAAATGAACCGTTCAGGTTTATGTGCTGGTAAAATGAATATGATGGCATATATTACTGGTCATTATCCGTTTCTCTGAAGTGTTAGTTATCCAAAGATTCAAATATTGATTTAACTTTGTCAGAGCTGCAAAATCTCCAAAGTTAGATATTATGGGAAAAAGAGAAAATACATGTGTATGACTTTTATTAATTTTCATAAAATCATCAACCTAGCATTGTTTTATTTTCTATCTCAATTTAATTAATAAAAAGCAAAGGTCAATTTGATTTTATTTTGAGAGAAATATATTGCTATAAGAATCCCAGGAGTTTTTTCTTTTTTTTTTTAATTAAGGCTTTTTAGTTCATGTTTTTGTTTTATATAATGTACTACCTATTTAATAAGACCTGTTTTCCCTTGGATATGACACCATGAAAATTATACAGAGAATATTTCTACTCATAGAAATCTTAGGACTTCAGACCACTCTGTTTCTAGATTATTCACATCATTCTGGTTCAAACTATTCTGACATAGAACATTCAGTTCTCGCCAACGACTTAAAAAAATAAGATTCTGAAAACACTGATCAGAGACAGTTGACTGGCCTGATCAGATGTTCTTCTACAACCAATAAGAGAAGCAGCCAATACTGAAGGTTAAATTCTGTTGCTAGGCAACTCAGAAATATCCAGTACACTTAAGAACTTTCCTCTATTCAAAGATAAGTTGTAGAGAACTGCACCAATCAATTCAACAATCAAATGCCATTTTTTTTGAAAGAGAGCTCATGTGATAAGGACAAATCTTTCCACAGGTATCCAGCTTACATATGATTGGATATCTGTAGTTTTCCTATCTTCTCTATGTGCATATGTGGCCACAGTACAAACAATTTCTTTTATTTAATTATTTTTGGATCCGAGACTTTTAACTTGTTAATTCAATCCATTAACTGAACCCTTACATGACATGACATGCGATCATGTCATGTACTGCAGATACAGAGATAAATGCTGGTGATAAAAAAGTAATGAAAGCATTTCAAAGATGATAAAATAGAAAAAAAAAGCAAACAAGTATATACAGAGTATAGTGGGAATACCGAGGAAGAAGTAATTAACTTTTCTGAAGGACTTAATGTCTGAACTGAGTTTTAAAGAAAACAAAGAAATTTCAGGCAGAAAAGTAGGTACAAACATTCTCAACAGAGGAAGCTCTGTGTATTTGGAAAGTCAAGGGTTTATGAGACAGCATGATATTTTTGGACAGCCCTAGACAGTTCAGTATAATGTAGCATAATGTGTTGAAGAAAAAGAATGAAAAATAGCTGGATATGTAGACAAAGTCCAGATAATAAGGGCCTTTTGTTCCAGGGACTGTTTTACGCTTTGTATAGTCTTAGGACATTTTATCTTTGGAGTAGAGAATCAGCAAGTGTTTTAAAAGGGAAGAGACATAACTGTATTTTCTTTATTAAACATTTTATTGATTTATGATAAAATAATACTTATGGGGATTTTTATTCAATGAAATGTAAATGAAAAAATTAAACTTGCTAATAATTCTATGATATTTTATTGACATTTAAAAATGTACCTTTAGATAATAGAAACAGTTGAAGATGCACAAATTAAAGCCTCTCTCTATCCCCTACCACTTTCACTCACTCCCAGTCCCTTCACAAAATTAATCATTGTTAACAGTTTTTGTGTGAGTGCTCCCAGAAACACACACACAAACACACACACACACACACAGCTACCCCATCATCTACCTGTATTTTAAGATTTCTATGTATTTACTTACCTGTCATTAACCTGTCACCTTTCTATCGATCCATTGATACATCTATCCTCAAGCTATTTATCTATCCATGTATCATCTGTTGCTTGTTAGTTATCTTTGTGACTTGTTTAATGATGTTTTTGAGTACCGCAAAATTATAAAGACTATATGTTATTTAGATAGACTAATCATCTGAAATTAATTTGGGGGTAAGTAATAAGTAAGGATCTGGTTTATTTTTGTCCATATAAATACCCAATTAAACCAGCACCATTTATTGAAAACACTACAATTTTCTTACGAAATTTCAATGGAATCTTTATCATAAATCATGTGATGACATACATGTGACACACACACACACTCGTATACCAAGGGTGCCAAAAAAATGTATACACATGACTTGCATTCATCTTTTGTTATCACTATATATTGAGTATTACAATTTTCATACAGTTTTTTTTTTCCTTTTTAAAATGTGTATAATTTTTTGGAACCCTCTGTATATATAATTTTTTTAATTCTTCAAATTCATTTTAGAAAACATAGGATATAAACTATTTATATGAACAATTATGTCCCCTTCTCTCAGCAACAATTATTTCAGTGTCATTGAAGATTCCAACTGGTCGTCTTTATTAAAATGCTTCTTTTGGCTTCATTTAGGAATAGTTGCTTTAATCTATACCTCTCGTGTGACCAATTTGGGATATGTTTGTTTTCTTCTGCATGATCATTTTCAGTGGTACAATTTGTAATTAAACTGCCTTTAAGCACTACTAAAAACAGTGGAATCTAATCTGATTGCATGAGGATGCATTAGGGAAATTGACCCATGAACAGGGGGATAGAGAAGCAGCACCCTACTGTGATTAGAGCGCAGTTAGACCTTCAAAGTTGGAAGCTATTTGAAAGAGTTATCGAGTAGAGGACGTCTACAATGAAATTAGCTATTGCAGGTTCACATGGAGAGTAGACAGTGGCAAGTTGAAGTTTGTTTTGAATTTGGCCTCAATAAGTCTGCAATCAAATATTTAATATTGTTTTCATGTGCTCAAATTTAGAAACCATCCTACCATGAAGATGCTTGAAAACACCAAAAGCCTCAACTAATGTAATATAGCTTAGGAATTACTATGTATAATATATATTAAGTACCTATTAAGGTGATATGAACTTTACATAGATTATTTAATCTACAATTAAGATATTTTTGTAAGGAAAAGTACAATACTATCCTCATTTTATGGATGAAGAACTAGATGTTCTCTAAGTTCTCTAGGTTTTATAACTTGCTATAGGTCGCAGCTAGCATGTTGTAGAGTCAAGATTTTAACTTGGGCAATCTGAATCCAGCACCTTGCACTGTCAGGCATAATACTGTCACCCCAATATGTAGCACAATAGTTAAGAACTATAGAATTAAATATGGGTTTAACCCTGACTCTGTCACTTTGCAAGGAAATGATTGCAGGCAAAATCACTTCTCAGAGCTTCCTCATCTGCAAAATGGGGGTAATAATATCGATTTCATATGCTTATTGCAAGGGTTAAAAAAATAATATAAAGATAATTAGTAAAAGATTTTGTCTTTCCCTTTGTAAGTAAGGTGAGGTACTCATATTTTACATATCTTTATTGATCTTCTAAACGAAAACCATAGAGATCAAAACAAGCAGCAGATAAAACTGTTCACAGCTTATGCCTACAGTACAACTGGGAAGCAGGTGTACTTCAGTTGACCTTTAGGTAGAGAAATAAAAATCGGAAGACAGAAGAATTGTCTCAGAGGTTCACAGAAAAGCAGAGGGTCAAGGCAAGAAAGGAGCAGAAGAAAAGAGAGTGCTACCTCAGTAATAGGACACAAACAGCAAGCACATCACGGGTCAAGCCCAGAGGAAGTGGTTTCCATCCTGACTCAGGAAATGCTGAGAACAGGTTCATGATCGGATCAGAACACGTGGCTATTTGTCAGTGAACATGAAGAGTTGGAAAGAGTACAGCTTAAAAGCAGCAGTCCTGAGAAGGCACTATTCTGGGGAAGAGGAGGCATCTCAAAAGAAAAGCATCCTTTGGATGGTAAGAGGGAAAGAAGGTGGCAGAAAGCCTCTAAGAAAGTGAATTATTTTCAAAAAAATTCAAGGAACACAGAAAAAAAGTCCCACATGCTTTATTAAAGAAACTGCACTTTACCGTGGAAGCAGAAGCAGCTAGTAAAGTTAAAAATGTGTTGGGTTTTAGAAGGAAATTTAATAAAACCTTACTAGTGCTCCCTCTACCTGCTTAGGATCACCTGCTATTGATTATTCAACGAATTTATATGACACCTCATGAACAGAATAAGGAACCCAAAACTCATTCAAAGCCATCATAAGAAAACACACACACACACACACACACACACACACACACACACACACAACACTTGAATCAGAGACTATAATGTAGCACAACATTCCAATATGAATTAAGTAATCTACTTGGAGGTATGAAAAAAGCACCATGAATTAAAGATGATAAACTGAATAAAAATTTTTAAATAATGGAAACTTCTAGTTTCAGGCCCAACATACAAGAGTTTGGAAGTTATCATTCCTGTTCTTATAATAAGTAAAAACCAAACAAACTGAAATCGATGACTTTTCTTGGTTTCATTAGAGAACTGAGGTTATGGGGCAAACACTGAAACCTGGAGAGAAAGGTGAATTCACAGTCAGAGTTGAGATGAGGGAAGCTAGTCCCTGCAAATATAAAATATACTCTTTGTCTGCTGTGATAAACTCATCACAGAATATCTAGTAAATCAATAGTAAACTGTGATCAAATACAAAATAAACAACTACTTGAAGACTCTAGAGAGTGAATAAAACACGTAGATTTTGAAGTATAGTTAAAATTTGGAGAAAGAAATCGCCATTTTTTTTTTTCATTTTATGAGAGTGTGAAATACAAAATGTGAGATTCTCATTTTGTGATTTTGGCCCAAGAGTGAGCCATAACTACAGAGTAGAGGAGGCAGCTATAACTCTTATAAAGAAATCCTCGCTCTGTGTAGGATAAGGAAACAGGAGACAGAGCTCAGGCAACAATGAATCTCAGTGAGCGACGGGGAAAATCCTGGAGAGGAGAGAACTTGAGCCATAAAACCCACATTCTGGGTATACACTCTGCTTAAAGTTTTGTCTTATCCTTGAATCAGACATATGTATGGCATAAGCAAAGCGATGCAGTTAAGGCTTACAGAACTGACTTAAGATTTGAAAATGCTTCCGACCTAAGTCATAGATGGAGTTTTCTGCCTGCTAAAACAAAAACATCAACACTCTTCGGAACAATGTAGCAGAATTGAGGGGCTTCACATTATATCATTCCCAATATTTAAGATAAATCCAAGTTTACTTGACATATAAGGAGCTATGCTAAGAGGAAAAGAAGATTAATGGAGTCCAAGTCTGAGGTTACCTAGATGTTGGAATTTTCAGTCAAGGACTTTAAAGTAGCTGTGATAACCATGCTCAACAAGCTGTAAAAATAGTTCTTTTTGTTAAAAAAATTAAAGTTTATTGGGGTGACAATGGTTAATAAAGTTATTAAAAATAACTTTAATAAAAATAATTGTACATTTCAGGTGTACAATTCTGTATTACATCATCTATATATCACATTGTGTGTTCACCACCCAGAGTCAGTTCTCCTTCCATCACCATATATTTGATCCCCTTTATCCTCATCTACCACCCTCCTCCCCCCTTACCCTCTGATAACCACTATACTATTGTCTGTGTCTATGAGTTTTTGTTTCTTCATTTGTTTTTCTTGTTCCTTTGTTGTTTTCAGTTTTATATACCACATATCAGTGAAATCATATGGTTCTTGACTTTTTCTGTCTGACTTATTTCACTTAGCATAATAATCTCAAGATCCATTCATGTTGTTGAAAATAGCACAAAAAAAGTTCTTAATGAATGAAAATATGGGACATTTCAGCAGAAAAATGGAAAATATAAAGAAGACATAGGGATAGTGTTATACATGTAAAATATATACTTGATATAAACAATTCATAGAATGAGCTTATTTGAAAGATGGAGATGACAAAAGACAGTCAATAAAAATTGTTAAATCTGAAATAGAGAGCAAAAAAGTATGAAAAAAATTGACAGTACTAGGGACCTGTGCAAAAGGTCTATCATATAGATAATTCTAGTCCCAGTGAGAGAGGAGAGAATGGGACAGAGAAAGATTTTGAGATATAACAACTGAAAAAATTTCCAAATTTAGTGAAAGACATAAACTTACAGCTTTAAGAACTTAGCAAGCCCTACACCAAAAGAAAACCATGCCTAAACACATCACAAATTGCTGCAAATCAAAGAAAAAGAGAAAAAAATTGAAGTAGAAAACATGACACAGGAAAATAATGATTTGAATGACTGCATGTTCCTCAATAGAAAATATTGAAGTCGGAAGACAGTACATTTTTAAAGTGCTGAGAAAGAAAAAAATAATCACTCAAAATTCTCTATCCTTCAAGAATGAAGGGGAAATAGAATTTTCCAGATAAATAAAAACATTGTAATCAGATTTTCAGTACAAGAAATGATAAAGTAAGTTTTTCAGTCTAAAAAGAAATTATACCATGTGAAAAGTCAAATCTTCCAGAAAGAATGAAGAATATCTGAAATGGTAAATATCAAGTTAAATATAGACGACTATGTGTTCCTCTTAATTTATTTAAAAGTTTTGTGACTATATAAAACAAAAATGAAACATTCTCAAGTGAGGTTTATAATATATATAGATGTACTATGGAAACTATCATAAAGGATGCTGCCAGGAAAGGAAAGGGTAAATGAACTGATACAAAGTTGCAAAGGTTTTAAATTCTGTGTTAAATGGTAAAATATTAACTTTGTGTAGACTGTGAAACATTGAGTATGTGTATTGTAATCTGAGCAACTACTAAAAGTAGTACAAAAATATATAACTAAATATATAGATAATTAAAATGGAATTCTCAAAAGTATTTAATGACACAAAAGTCGATAAGAAAGGAGAAAAAAAAAACAACAAAGCAGAGGTGGCCAACAGAAAAAAACAACAACAAAATGGTAGTTGTATAGCCAACCACATCAATAATTACATTGAAAATTAATGGAATAAAAGTATTATTGGAATACTATATTGGAGTAAGAAAGATGATCTGAAAATACTAACAACCACCATGACTTATTGATGTTTATAGATTCCTACATCCAACAATTGCAGAATACATATTCTTTTCAAATATATGAGGACATTTACCTAGGTAGACAATATGCTGGGCTTTAAAACAAGCCTCAATAAATTTAGAAGGATTAAAATCATAGAGTATGTTCTCTGTCAATGTTGGAATTAAATCAGAAATCAATAACAATTTAATACCTAGGAAAACTACAAAAAATTAGAAATCAATAACAATATAATACCTAGGAAAACTACAAATATTTGAAATTAACAACACACTTCTTAATAATCTGTGGCTAATACCAAGTGACACTAGAAAATATTTTTAACTAAATAGTAAAGAAAGTGCAACGTACCATAATTTATGGAATGCAGCTAAAATATCAAATATACCAAACATATTTTTGAGTCCTGATAACTAGAAATGTTCAGTTTAATAAAATACTAGCAATATAAGAATGGACGTAACTCTTGGATTTCATGATAATGGGCTTTGATTTCTAAATCTATTGTCAAGATACATACAATTACACTAGCCACCTCTCAATGAAGTCTCTCATGCAAAGTTTTCCAGAGTTCACAGTCCATACATTTGCTTTTTCCACATACCCAGGAGCTTTGATCCCCAATAGCTACTTGGATAATAGTTGTCAAGAATGACATCCTTAATTACAAAATATCCTGTGATCAATGGACAGACCTATTCTGATTTCTGAAGTCCATGTACAGGCAAATTATGGAAAAGGAGTTAATTGAAATAGAAACACCACTTTGTTCAATCACTAATAGCCTCCCTGCTATTCCTGGCTCTTTTAATCCCTGTGCAAACCATATCACATTCTGAGTCTTTGTCTTTCTGTTTCCTTTGGTTTGGCAATATTCACCTTCCCAACTGAAAGCTTCTATATTTTTAAATTATTGCTCCAAAGCTTAATGCCTCTGATTCTTACAAATAAATGATTCATGACCAATTTGATTAATAAGCCATTACTCCAACTCTATTTCAATATGTCTTATGTTAACATGCCATTTCAATACATGCCTTGGGAAAAGCTCCTCAAGATTGCAAGAGAAAGGGATGCCCACCGCCCAATTCACCATACCCAAGGGCAAAAAGCGTCAGGTCAGAATTTAGATGTCAGTGGAAAGCTACAAACATTATCTGCCTGACACAAATGGAAGAAAAAAAAAAGTGTGGGGAGGACATGGAACAGTTTTTATTTCCTGGCAGAACTCACTGATCTTCCTCAGTGCACCAACCCAACTTGAGTTCTTACAAGATTTGAAAAGTCTGAATACAAATTTTATTCATGCCTCCGAAAAATTATTTTAACCCTCTTTGCAATTAGCCTTGCTCTTTTCATGTACTTGAGCACAGAACTCAGGTCCTTGCTCAACTATCTCTGCTCTTTCTTCATTCTCCTGAACAATTTCCCACTGTGTTCCAACATATTTAATAGCATTCCCATAACTTGATTAATAAGTCTTTTTCAACCTTCAGATCTTAGCTTAAATATTACACCTTCTAGGAACCTTTCCTTATGTCTCTCATGTGAATCCATATCATCTAATACCTATGCCATCATAGCACTCCTCATCCTATATCCTTTTTGCTTAATTACTTGTTTGAATCCTGTATACCTTTTATGTGTGCAACCTTAACTGACTCATTCATTGATGTACTTGCAGTTCCTTTGATTATAGATTCTCAATAAATATTTGGTGAATTAATGTTTCAAGAAAGCTAAATACATTTTTTCACTTATTTCCTGGATAGAAGGATAGATAGATGGATAGATGAATGAATGAGTGAATAACTGATTGTACCAGGGACTCTCGGGATTGGTCTTCGCCGCTGGCTGTGCATTTGCCTTGAGGATATTTCAAAGAAGGGTAAAGAATTAGTCAGAATATGCTTAGATCAGTGCTTCTCAAACCTTGACGTGAACACAAATCTCCCTGGGACTCAGCAATTCTAAGATGAGGCCTGACAGTCTGCTTTTCTAACAGGCCCCTACGTAGGTAATGTAAGTACTTTTACTCTGTGGATTCATGTTGAATAATAAGACTTTAGGCTGAAGGATTAACAACCCAACACAATGAAATCTTAGTACTTTATACAACAAACTATTCTCTCTTCTCATGTAAAATTTAGGATTCTCCAGGGCAGTTCTCCTTCATTCAGTTACTCAGGGATACAGGTCGCTTCTGTTTTGCAGCTCTCCCATCTCAATGGAGTTCCCAAACTGCCGTAAAAAACATGAGATAGCTAAAGAGTCAAGCAGGAGCTTTTTGCCAAGTGAACTCAGAAGTGTCCCTCTTACTATCACTTGTAGTCCATTGGCCAAAGCTTGTGACACGGCCTCACTTGATACAAGGGAATGGGAAGTGCCAAGAAGTAAGAATAGAGCTGCATGAGTGAACACTAATAACCACTTCCCACCCACTAATGTTGCCTAGAACAGTGCTGCCTATTCTTGGATCCACAAAAGAATTCCTCAAGGAGATACGAAAAATTACCATTCTCCAAGCTCTACCGCTAACCAATTCTGACTTAATTAGCTTGAAAAATCTTTCAAATACTAAAGTGTTAAATTAATCTTGTCCAAGAGAAAGTTTGGTAATCTAATTGATGAAGCTAGGGTGTGTCCTTTAACTACCAACAATGTTTACAGCAGATGAATTGCTTTAGCCAATTCTTGATATTCTGCTATAATTTTTTGCAAGGGAAGAAGTCAAATAATAAAAAAGTAAGCTCAAATTATGATTTTGGAAGTTTTCCAGATCATGGTTATATCAATCCCTTCAGTGGATGGACTGTCAGTGATCTAAATAGAGAGGAGATTTGCATTTACTCCTGAGTTCTCTCTCCTTATCACCAACTTATCAGTGGGCATAAAATGTCTTTTTATGTAAGGGCATACAAAACGCAATCATTTTAAACCTAAATGTCCATCAAAAGATGACTGGATAAAGAAAAAAATATATATATATATGTAAATATTTATATTCGTATATACTAAATATGTATGTATATATATTTATATTTATATTTACATATATTATATATATATATAGATAGATAGATAGAGAGAGAGAGAGAGAGAGAGAGAGAGAGAGAGAGAGAGAGGGAGAGAGAGTACAATGGAATATTATTCAGCCTTAGAAAAGAAGGAAATCCTGCCATTTGCAACAACATGTATGAAACTAGAGGGCATTATGCTGGCTCAAATAAGCCAGACACAGAAAGAAAAAGACTGCGTGTTTCTTTGTTGCTTGCAGTTTTACATCCCACGTATAAGTAAAGTCATATGGTTCTTGACTTTTTCTGTCTGACTTATTTCGCTTAGCATAATAATTTCAAGATCATCCATGTTGTCACAAATGGCAGTATTTCATTTTTTCTTATGGCAGAATAGTATTCCATTGTGTACATAGACCACATCTACTTTATCCAATTATCTATCAAAGGACACTTTGGTTATTTCCATGTCTTGGCCACTGTAAATAAAGCTGCAATGAACATCAGAGTACATATACCTTTACAGATAAATGTTTTCAGATTTTTTGGGGTAGATACCCAGGAGAGGGATTTCTGGGTCAAATGGTAATTCTATTCTTAATTTTTTGAGGAACTTCCCTACTGTTTTCCATAGAAGCTGCACCATTTTACATTCTACTAGCAGTGTATGAGGATTCCTTTTTCTCCACAGCCTCTCCAACACTTGTTATTATTTGTCTTGTTGATGATAGCCACTCTAACCGGTATGAGATGATATCTCATTGTGGTTTTGATTTGCATTTCTCTAATAGCTAGTGAAATTGAGCAGTTTTTCATATATCTGTTGACTGTATGACTTCTTGGCAGAAGTGTCTGTTCAGGTCCTCTGCCCATTTTTTGATTGGATTGTTTATTTTCTTGTTGTTGAGTTCTATGAGTTCTTTACATATTTTGGATATTAGCCCTTTATCAGTGGTGTTTTTTGTGAATATCTTCTCCCATTCAGTTGGTTGCTTCTTTGCTTTTGTGAAGGTTCACAGACACTGACAACAGTTTAGTGGTTACCAGAGGGTAAGGGTGGAGGGGGATAATAGAAGAGGATAAATGAGATCAAATATATGGTGATGGAAGGAAAACTGACTCTGGGTGGTGAACACACAATCTGATATATAGATTATATATTGTAGAAATGCACACTTGAAACCTATGTAATTTTATTAACCATTGTCACCCCAATAAATTTAATTAAAAAATAAAAAGCTGAAAAAAAATAATGGGGATAATAAAATAAATCAAACCATTTATATATATATAAAAAAGGAAAATATTGCATGATTACTTATATGTGGAATCTGAAAAAGTAAAACTCATAGAAACAGAGAGTAGAATAGTGGTTGCCAGGGTCTGGCTGGTGGGGGAAATGGGAAGATATTGGTCAAAAGGTAAAGTTTTAGTTGTTCAGAATGAGTGAGTTCTGGAGATCTAATGTACAGCATGGTGACTATAGTTAATAATACTGTATTGTATCCTTGGAATTTGCTAAGAGTAAATCTTAGCAAATATACACATACACACCAAAAGGAGTGTGAAGAGATGCAAATGTTAATAAACTTGAATGTGGTAATCATTTCACAATGCATACATATCTCAAACATCACACTGTATGCTTTAACTACATATAATTTTTACTTGTCAATTATACCTCATAAAGATGGGAAAAATTAAATTGTTATAACACAACACTAGCTTCTTTTATTTTCTCTAGTCGATTTTGCTATGATTTTAGTCTGCCATCACAGTTTTCCAGAAGTGCTGTATATTTAATAGATTGGCCCTTAGAAAGAACATATTTAAAGTTAGTTTTAAAGCACAAGTTTCATTTCACTCAGGGATAAATGTATATTATTTTACATGTGCTTTATTACAGAACTTTGAACAGAAAGGTCTCTTCCAGAGACTTAATTGTCATTATGTCAACTTACATAAGAAAGAATTGCCTCCATTACTGAACCACATACACCGCAGAATAGATCCTAAATCCTTTATCAGTGACAGGCCTGACCAAAAAAGACATTTCCCAGGCTTTCTGATTTAAGAGTTTTAAAATTCTCATCTGAAAATATGATTGCAGCTGGAAAGTTCATCCAAAATGGGAAGTTAATCCTTTCTCAATTTATTTTTTTAACCGGTATCTATTGAGAACCCACCATATGCTGGATTCATGGTGATAGAAGTTAAAAACAAATAAATAAACAACAACAAAGAAAAAGAATAGATATGGTCTCTGACTTCATATGTGTGTTGTATCATGAATTATTAGCATATGAATTTAAAAAATACAACCCAAAGCATTTGTTCTGGTGTATACTTTATTGATTACAGCACAATATGGCAAATATATACCTTGCCTCTGGTAACTATTTCTTGAAGTGTTTTATGTAAACTTAGAGGTGGTGCTTTTCTAAATGGTTTAGATTGTCAGTACTAGCGACTTCATGCAGCCACATACTATAAAGTTTGATTACTGAAGTAGAAGCAATCTCATCTTGAATTTTGGATTTTTGCATGTCTACCATTGGGGCTAGGAACTTTCTGAGCTTATCTGAAGAAATGGAACAGCTGCCCAATGGTCAGTGATGTTTATTTGCTTCAGAAAGGTTGACCTGTAGCAAAGAATTAATCATTGTGGAAGAAGAGATGACTGTGAGCATTGCATATGGTCTACCACTCAGACTTGTCTTTCAGTCCAGCTTCTCAAAGCCTCCGTGGATACCTGGAGAGGATGATAGGTCAGACAGAGTACTGGCATAGTCCGGGGATTACCCTAGTCTGGCAGCAATCAGAAACAAAGACGAGTGCCTAAAAGAGCAACATTGCCCCTGACCAGGGCTGTGGGGCCAAGCAAAGCACGGATCATGCTTATTAATAAGCAAATGCGAGATATCCTCAGACAATCATAGAAATGCAGGGGAACTGGGAGGGAGGCTTTACCAAAGCTCAAATCATTTCGTGCATGTGATGATAACCAAGCCCAGACTTCCTAACCTCCTTTCTGATACTATGTGTCCACTCCAGAGCTTGCAGGGTATCATGCGTATGAAAAAAGCAAGGTGGTAAAACGTGAGTTATCATTTTAAATTTATATCCATTCTTAGTCACCAGCTATTAGACTTCAGGAAATTTTTAATGTGGATATGTCACGTTTTCTGTTTTGTTTTCTTTTAGATTTACTTTAGTAAATATTTCATCACACATAATCATTATTTTGCTACATCTTAATTAAGAATAAATGGTAATTCACAGAAATGACAGTAATTAGCATTAATTTTATGCAGACAAATTAATGTTATTTTATTTTCCTAGTTTCATTTTTCCAGTTTTCCTGTACCCGTACTCAGTGTCTATGTCAAAAGTTTTCATCAGTATCACATACTTTCATAGCCAGGCACTCACCCACATCTACACTGATGCCAGACAATTTTCTGTACCTATTTGCCAACAACAGCAATTTCAGCTTTCTGGAAGGCGTGAGACAGAATATTATCTGACCCATAAGCCAGTATGCTTAGTTGCTGAAGACTACTGGCCACGTAGTCTTACAGTAATCCCAAGTGGGACATTTGTGTAAAGAGCCAGGCACAGATAATAAAAGGAGAAATTGTAGGCCAGGGGTGGCAAGTAGAAGAGAGAGAACATGAGATGAATGTGTCACTATCACTTAACACTTCTGAGGCATAAATAGGGAGGAATATTAGAACTGAGATAAGAGAGGAAGAAAATGTGGAAGACATTTGCTCAAGAAAATACTCTTATTTTGTTGATACTGGGCATCCACTCTAGATGCCCTAAGATAACAGTCAATTGTGAAAGGTTTGGAAATTTTTTCCATGTGTGCAGATGTTTTATGTTTTACTATGTAATTAAAATTAAGTCTTCTCTGAGTAACAACCTATCAGGATAGACAAGAATCTAATATCAAGTCATAAATGTGATTTTATTCACAATAATTTCCATGAGTTTATGCCAGAATCCTGAAATTACATTGTGCCAGGTCGAATAAATGTGCTTCCACTTCTGGTAATGGTAGAACTTGTTATTTCTACAATCCTTCCACTGAGAACAATTTAGAAAGCTGGTCAAATTATTAAAAAGCACACCATGTTTACAGGTATCAGATGACTAGCAAAGTAGAGAAAAATTATGGAGCAGATATCAAGACAAAGAAAGGAATCCAAAGAAGTGAACTTGTCCTCTGGGGACACTTTTCCCCAAGGAGCATCAATTAATTGCAGTACAAGTGCAAAGGAGGCACAGAAGCTGAACAGGAATTTCAATAGGACTTACTGGACTAAGCAAAATTCTGGAATTCAGGGATCATTGATGTGTGTGTATGTGTTAAGCCTCCAGGTATGAGTGGGGACCTTGAAATCTTTAGCCTAGAAATAAGAGTAAAAGCAAAATAAAACCTTCTTTCTCTTCAAGTCTGAAACTGAGCTACAAATCATCAAATCTGTAACTGAATTAAGGAATTCTGGGATGGCTAGTGTCCATAAATATCTGCCCAAAGCGAACTAATATCTGTCTGGAGGAATATAACATCATATCAGAGTTCAAATTATCTTCAAAATTTTTCATTTATATCTGGCATTCAATAAAAACTAACCCAGCCATATAAGAATGTAATTTAAAAAACAAGATAAATAAAAGACAATAGAAACAGAATCTGAAGAGATCCAGACAAATCATCAGACACCCTCTAAAGTAATGATACCTAATACTTTTTAAGAAATAAAACACAAAATTGGGAATTTATGTATAAAATTGGAAAATCTAAACAAAGAACCAAAAGGCACGTCTAAAACTGAAAAATTAAAAACCTTTAAGTAGAATATTAAAAACTTGGTGGAAGTTTAACAGTATATTAGACACAGCTAAAAAGACAAAAAAGAAATTAGAATATATGTGCAAAGAGAACATCATGTATACTGGATTGTAATCTCCATTTTCATTAATACTCATTTAACTACTTAAACAATAGTCCAGCAATGGATAGTTGGACAGTGTTGTTCTCAATGTTACCCTCAGTGCCTCAGTAATTCTGCATTAGCCTCCATCAGAACTCTGCAGCCATCACCTCAATCTCTCCCCTTTCAACAACTAACCCTAACTAAGACCAGGGTCCTTCCTCAATACCCCAGCCACAAGGTCCATACATCTCCACCCTGCTTTAGTCACTCAGTTACTAGTTGCTCAGCCACAACTCAAAAAAGAACCTCCAAATTTGGGGTGGAGAGTAGTCTTCTAGGGGGCATACAACTTCTCTTTTTGATGCTAACGATCAACGACATCAACAAAAACAAATCTGTGTCAAATGTCACTGTTTCAGGCACTGTTGTAGGCCCTTGGGGATGGATACATCAGTGAAAACAAAAAGCAAACAAACAAACAAAAACCCCAAAGTGAAAAATCTCTGTTCTCTAGAAGAGAGAAATAGAAAATAAACAATATATATAATAAATAATTATATAGTATTCTAGAATGTGAAATACATGATGGTGGTTATGTAGTTGTTTCTTTCTTATTTATATTATAATTAAGCTGAGGTAAAAAAAATAGATGTATGGTTTTATTTTATCCTCAAAATCTGTTCACACTAACTTTATGACACAAGGTATGGTGAATTTTTAAAATATTTTCTCTATACCTGGAAAAATGACTGTTCTATAAACTACTCCCTACATTTCCATTAGATGAGTTTTGCTAATAACAATGTTTAAAATTTTTATGTATTGATTAATTTTTGTGTGTGCTCCATCAGTTACTGACAAAGATGGGTAAATTTGACCCTTTATGATTGTGCATTTGTCTATCTTCCTTTTTACTTTTGTTAAATTTTGTTTTACATTTAATGCGGCTATATAAGTTAGGTACATGAAAAGTTGGAGTTATTTTATCTTCTGGGCAAATTAAACAGTTATTTTATTGTGACAGACCCCTCTTTACCAATGGTTGTACTTTTTGCTGTCAAGTCTTTTTGTATTTGATGTAGCAACACAGACTTTCTTTGGTTGACATTTGTATGAAATAATTTCTCTGGAGCCCTTCTTAGCTCCACGTCTTTCAGAAGGCTACCGTCAATGTGTTGGCTGGGCTTGCAGTTATCACAAGTTTCTACTAGGGGCGTAAACTTCCAAAAAGTCCTCATGGGGCTTCACAGACTGCTGGCCAGAGACACTAGTTCTTTGCCATATGGTTTTCTCCATTAGGGCAGCTTGAAATATGGCATCTGAGCTGTCTTCCCTTGCTTGCTCTGAGGGAAGTCACCAGCCATGCTGTGAGTTTTTCCAGAGGACTGAAGCCTTCTAAACTGCCACATGAGTGAGCTTGGAAATAAGCCTTATGGTGACTGTTTCCCTGGCCAGCGCCTTGGTGGCAGCCTTCTGAGAGAGTAAGCCAGAGGCAGCCAGCTAAGCCATGCCAGGATTCCTAGCATAATAATGTCTGTTGTTTTTAAGCTGCTAAATTCTAGGGATAATTTGTATTATGCAGAAATAGATAACTAATACAACTACCAAATGTCAAGGAGATGTTCCAATTTGTGGAAACCACACAAATTCTTTTCTTACAGGAAGAATCTAGTTCAAATCAATAGCATTTACTTCCCCGCCCTATTATAGTGATACATAAATGACATACAACACTGTATGCGTTTAAAGTGTACAGTATAATGACTTAACATATGAGTATGTATATATTGGGGAGTGATTCCCCCCAATATGTTTAATTAACATCCGTCACCTCATATAGTTACAAAAAAATAGCTTTCCCGTGTGGTGAGAACTTTTAGGATTCACTCTTAGCAGCTTTCAAATATCCCACAGAGAATTGTTAACTGCAGTCATGTTGTACGTTACATCTCCAAGACGTATTTATTTTATAACTGGAAGTTTGTACGTTTTGACCACCTTCACCAAATTCCCCACCCTGCTTTTTTTTTTTTAATTGATTAAAATCAATATGGAAATGTATGATATGGACTCATGGATATCATATAGGTCTTAAGGGCAATTTGTAGCTTGGCCTAATAAGTGACTGGAGCAAAAACTCTTTTATTCATCATAATCATGCTTTTTTTATTTCTGTGCCACAGTGTTTCTGCTTCAGTCTTCAGTCTTATCTCTCCACACAGGTACAGATACTTTTCTTCCTCTCATTAATATTTTTCTATTATAGTGACGCTTTGTGAATACATTTATTTCATAAAATTCCTAATTTTTTGTGTATTTGTAGTTCTATGACAACCCATTTATTGACTTATATGTAAAAGCGAATCCATTTCAACTGGGATTGTCCGATGTGGTTTAAATTTCAAGTCCAGGTGCTCAAAAGAGACTAATTAGAATTGCTGTGTCCTAATACATCCCTGGGGATGCATCTGTCTGGCTCAGTGTAATTACCACTCACCCCTTCTCCTGTTTGGAGTTCAACCCAACTGAGAAATAGGAACAAAAGTCAGAGAGTGACCAAGATATTCATATTGTTTCTGGTAAAGCTAGCTTGCAGGAGTGGGAACAGCAGTGTCTTTTAAGACAGCTGATCCCCCAAGCTCTCCAGTGATATCTATTAACTGATTCTGATAGTGAATTATAAAACAGAAAGAAGTTAGACGTTGCTAAAAACCTATCATTTACATTGAAGCATAATTGAATGGGGATGCTTACTCTAAAAGCCCTTTGAAAGCTGTAGAATCATCAGCTGACATGAGACTCAATAAATTGTCTTTTTACAAATACTGGGTGATTTGAGGTGGTTCGGGAATCACACTGTGAGAAACATTAGCCTAAAGAGAAGAACAACTCAAGAGAAGAATCAGTGAAATTGCAGAGGAAGAGAAAGGAAAAGAAAATATCTAATGTGGGTGAGAGGGAATAACAGGTAAATCTCTGTAGGTGTTAAGTTTGTGTACATTTGATCTCACTTTGAGATATATATCTATTATTGTCTTTTAGAACTTAGTCAAAATATTTCAAAATGCTGTATTATTAAATTGTACAATATTTTCATGGTCAGCAAACTTTTCCTATAAAGAGCCAGGTAGTAAATATTTTAGACTTTGCAGGCTACACAGTGTCTTTTGCAACCACTCAATTTTGCCATTGTAACATGAAAGTAGATATTGATAATATGTAAATGATTGCATGGCCAGGTTCCAATAAAACTTTATTTACAAATTCAGGCAATGGGTCATATTTTACCAATGAGAAGCAGGTTGCCAGTCTCTGATATCATTGGTTAGCAAGTATTGTCAGCTATTATGGGAAGACATGAAAGACAATTAGATTTCTAAAGATTACATAGAAATTCAACAGGAAAAATTAAATCTAGGTTAAATTGTAATACAGCTCTTTAAAAATTGTAAAATATAAAGGCAATTTATAAGTAAAACTCCTGAATAAGAGTCTATTTGGTAAGTTGTGTAGATCTAATATACAACAATGTAATTATAGTTAACAATACTGTATTGTATACTTGAAATTTGCTAACAGGGTAGATATTAAGTATTCTCACCATAAAAAAAAAGAAAGAAAAGAAAATGGCAACTATATGAAGTAATATATATGTTATAGCTTTGATTATCTCATAATGTATATGTATATCAAATCATCAAGTTGTGTACCTTAAATATATCCAATTTTAAATGATCAATTATACGTCAATAAAATTTACTTGGCAAGTAGAACAGTTAAAAAATAATAAGCTACTTATAGTCCTTGAAAGAAAAGATTTTATCTGAACAGCTTTATAGTAGTTACTAAGATTATAACATATGCTAAAGAAATCATAATGAAGGGAAAAATCATAGTTTCAACTTGCATCTAAAGAATACTAATAGGAAATCTTACATCTGGGAAATGGTAAATGTCTTATTAAAATAAAGAGAGAACATCCTCATCCCTTTCATAGACTCAAACACTGCTTACTTCTTAGGAAAGCATTTCTGATTGAAGGTTCAAATATATCATCGGTGCCCAAATGTCAAGGGTTAAGATATGTTCAATGAAATGTGGTTAGTAAAATGTCATGTGGTAGAATTCCAATCATGAAATGCTACAGAATGAGGGGTCATGACAACCTGTGGTGTGAAAGAAAATGTCAGTAATAGAATGGAACAGTAAATAGCACTATCCTGCTTGTTGTCTAAATAGACACTTGGCAATTCATTTCATTTTCACTTGATCACTTCGCTTCTTCTCTATGATCTATGCACATATGAGTGCCCCCCTTGCTTGCTTGCTCTCTCTCTCTCTCTCTATGTGTATGTCTTCCTCCTCCCCACTCTATCTCTTTCCCCCACACACTTTTAAAGCAGACACTGTTCAAATACTTTTAAAAGATAAAAAAAAATCATATAAAGTTCAGTGATAGCTATTATTTCTCATAATATACTATGTTAAACAAAATACAGTGAGCCTAAGATGTTATAATATGACAGAGGTGAGTCCTTGAGCCTGTTAGATATGGGGACATTACTCATAGTTGTTCCACCTTACAGTCTTATTAAGAGAAAGGCAATCCTCCAATTTCACGTTCTCTGATTTTTAGTCAGTTTTTCATGTTCTCCTCTGCATTTTATCTTATTTGTGGTACTTTATTTATAGTGTCTGCCACTATGGAATTATGCTTCTCACAAATGCTGTGGTCAGAACACATCCAATATGCCAGGAATCAGGTCAGTTTATGTGGAGATGATAGTGGCTTTGGAAATAGATGTTGCTCTGAAAGGTAAGGTAGACTAGTACTTTGGTTATCAGCCAATTAACCAGACTCCCAATACCCTTACCCTTGTGTAGACTCCCTTCTAAATCTTGGCTGGTTCTGAAATCTGCTTTAATTAATAAAATGCAGCAGGAGTGGTACTTGGCTCAAGCCTCAGGGAAACCCAGACACATTTGCTTTTTCACTGAACACTTTGCATTTTGGAAGGAGTTGATGGCCATGTAGGAAGTCCAACTATCTTGACAACACTATGTGGTCAAGCTGACCGTATGAAGAGTTCACATGGCTGAGAAATTAGGTCCCCAATCAATAGCAAGGACAGAGGCCCCAGGTGGTTGACCTCATTGGAACTGATGTAGACAGTCCCCAGTCACTTGAGCTGTACCAGCTGGTCCCATAAGTTGCAAAGATGAGCTGAGTAATCCCCACCATTCTGTGTCCAAATTTCTGTCCCACACAATCACAAGCAAGTAAGATGGTGGTATTTTTAAGTTTTGGGATGGCTATGCAGAAACAATATAAAGCTGAAATCAAAGACGTGAGATGATCACAGGCAAAGTCAGGAAAAGACAAAGACCCTGATAACCTAACAATGTTTTTGAGGGAAATCCAGGGATTGTCATTATATACTCTTATACGCACTTTGCCGTAGGTGCCCTCCCATTAATCATGTGCCATTAAACCAGGTAGTATTTTTAATACATGAGATGAGATAATATGGTCTCATCAAAAAACAAAGGGGATATATTTTATAGTTTTGAGGGACATAGGTCCTGTCTGGAGGGCAGGAAATAGAAACATTCGTTCTGAGGCTTATTTTTTATAGAAGTGACAAGAAAAGAGAAGAATTTGTTAAGGTTTCCACTTATACATTTTGCATGGGTAAAGAAGGCTTTTGATACAGGCAAGGTATTGTGGCCATCCTTAGAAACAAGATGCACAGCCACTCACAATTAGATGTGGATACTGAGACTAATGACACCACCGGATTTCTGGGGAAAGCAGGGCAGGCTTCTCAAGCTGGTTCAAAACTAGCTTGAAAGAGTGTGAAAAAGAGACTTTCTTGGGATTTTTATGGCAGGGTGAAGGAGTGGGGCAGGAGTAAATGTTCCCTTGCAGGAAAGTGTATATGCCTGGTTTGAATTTCCTGTCATTGCCAAAGAAGGGAGTATCTGGGCTTTCTAATGAGTTTGTCCAGATGTGAGGCAAAAGAGAAGTAGTGGGGAAGCTCAAAAGCTTTCAACAATCAAACATCCGCAGATGGAGTCAATCTTGCTCTTAAAATCTATCCCCTGATAGTTGACTGATGACTGAAATGCACCATGTTCCTTTAATTGAATTTGAACTTATATAAGTAGGCCATTACTGTACTCTACGAGACTGGCAAAGGAAAGAAAAGATCCTTGAATGTATTCTTCAAAAGCCCAGTTTTCTATATCCTGAAAAGTAAAGTGAGTGCCTTGGTCACTATTAATAATGTCTGGAAATCTAAGGAAGGTAAAGAATATCACGGCAAGGCCTTAGATATAGCTTTAGTATGTATAAAGACATATGTGACCCCCCTATGTTCATTGCAGTGTTATTTACAATAGCCAAGATATGGAATCAACCTAAATGCCCATCAACAGATGACTGGATAAAGAAGATGTGGTACATACCAGGGATATTACTTGGCCATAAAAAAGAATGAAATCTTACCATTAGCGACAACATGGATGGAACTAGAGGTTATTATGCTAAGTGAAATAAGTCAGACAGAAAGACAAGTAACATGATCTCACTTACATGTGGCATCTAAAGAGCAAAATAAATAAACAAACAAAACAGAAATACACTCATAGATACAGAGAACAAACTGACAGTTGCCAGAGGGGAGGGGGATTCGAGGCTGGGTGCTAAAGGTGAAGGGATTAAAAATTGCAGACTGGTAGTTTCAACATAGTCACGGGGATGTAAAGTACAGCATAGGGGATATAGTCAATAATATTGTAATAACTATGTGTGGTGTCAGATGCGTACTAGACTAATTGGGGGGAATCCCTTCCTAAACTATATAAATGTCTCACCACTATGCTGTACACCTGAAACTAATATAAAATAATATCGAATGTCGACTGTAATTGAAAAAGAAAACAGGCTGTGAAAAATAAAAAGATATGTATGACCTTGATTTATGTTTTGGGTATCTGTGAGGTAAGAAATTACCAGAGTTCTTTATCTCTGAGGTGGTAATCATAGATAAGGAATTGTTGCTTCCATTGAGTGGATCAGACAGCCAGCCCATTTGCAATGGCTCCGAAGACTAAAATTGTGCAGATAGGGCTGACTCAACAGTCAGCCAGTACGAAGATGCCTGACATCCAGTGCTTCAGTGCCTGAAGTTTGACCAATTGTGCTGGTCCATGTGTCCTGTCCTTTATCAGGCACATGCTGGCTAAGGGATGGAAAGCAGCTGCTCTGCAATGAGTTCCATTATTTGCGACGCTGATAATGTCGTCCATAAAGTTTATACACTCCCTTCGCGGTTCATTCAGTTGATCCCAAAGGACTCAGGGAGCCAGAGGAACCTGGAGAGGCGTTATCTCCCCTAGCACTCTGGTATATAGCAAGAGACTAAGGACAGAGGAGGGCAAGCCCTCCTGCAGGTGGAATGTGTCAGAGTGCCCAGGTTTGGCTCTCTCCAGCAGCAAGGAGTATCAGTAGTCATGTCGAATTTGAAAATTGCTGCTTCCATGACCCAAGACAAGGTAGGTAGTGGGGATGGAGGGCCACGGGCCCAGTGTGTGGCCAGAAATTGCACTATAATGGCCTGTAGCATGGGGTCAAGGAGGGCAGTTTTTTGCATTAGAAGCCGATGGGTGACTTGTGACCAGTATAGGTGGTCAAAAGACTCCAAAAGACATGGCAGGAGGTTATTAAAGCCTCTACAATAAAGGAGTCTTGGGTATACTAATGGGAATGCCTATTGTACACAATTTGGACAGATTCTAGAACCTTTTGTTGTAATCTACCGTAGCAAAATATCTACTAGTTGCTGTTTGTATGGAATCAGTAACTTCAGTGACATTGGGTATGGGAACCTTAAAGCATGACACCAAGGCCAGGTTGCAGAAATGCGTGGTGCTGTTCATTCCTTCCAAGTATAAGAAGCCAAATTAGACTATTAAATGGAGAAGCAATGGAAATAATCACCTCTTCTCTAAATAGGTCTTTTTATGTGGTTCAATCCTTGACGTTCCCCATTCTAATTTACCTTGAACTATATTAACTATTTTAACCTGAGACAGGGTCCATGTAGTCTCATTTGCCAACCTAATTTGTAAGTGCAAAGACTTAATTTAATTTTAACTCACTATGCATTAGGTCAGGGCATTTATGCTTATTATAGAATATTTTGGGGCAGTAAGTGCTATGAATATGGAGAATTAGGCAAGGCAATAGTTCCAGGGGCGAAAATGAGGCAAATGTCCTCTACTTTATGTTCAGTAAGTCCCCTAAGATTACAGCAGGTACCTTATTCCATTTTAGTGGGACACCCAGTGTAACTGTAATCTGAGTCCCCATATTGATTAAGGACGTGAAGGTTTGCCAATTGGTGCATTTCAGCAGATGTTAAAGTTAATTAAGGATCTATGCTGGAGAGGCACAAAAACCAATCAGCATTTTTTTCCTTTTGCTGTGTAAATTATTTTTGTAACTTTTGGATTTCCAATTGGGTCAAATTGTGAACCTTTTCTTAATTCTTTTTTTTTTTTTTTTGGTATGTTTCCTTCCTCTATGTCCAGCTAGCTAGCTAGCTTTCTTTCTTCCTTGCTTTCTTGCTCTCTGTCTCTCTTTCTCTGTGTGTGTATGTGCGTGTGTGTGTCTGTCTGTGTGTGTGTGAGTGTGTGTATGTATGTGTTTACGAGATACACTCGAGTGGGTTACTCTCTACCCTGCTCATATTATATGCTCCTTCCACCAGAGACCCTCAAATCAGTATTATCAGGGTTAGGCCTTCTGGCAATGGTTGAATTCGTCCTTGATTGTGCTGTAGGAATGCCATGGGTGTTTTTCCCTGTACTTCTGATGATAAGTGTTTTTTTGGCAACAGAAACGTAAGTGCAGCAGTAGCAGCACCATCAGAGGCATTTGGGAGGATACTAGTGGGCCATCTGCCTTTAGGAGTTCAAATTTGCAACTAATGACTGATATTCAAATTCTTCCTCTATGTGAGCTCCTACCCAATAAGACTATATTTATCTTTCTCATGAACTCTATAGAATGAGGGCATTCACCTGGATGAAACACACTTGGTCACAACTGGTCACAGGGCAAGAGTCGTTCTTTGAACAGTGTCAGTTATAACAAAGGATGCTTGGAATTGAAACACATGATTTAATCTAAGACACAGGTAGGTCTGGGCGGAGACACGTGATGCAGGGTTGCTTTAACCAGAACCTGACTCTGGTACTGCTTTCCCTAAAAGCCAATTAAGTACTGAAACTTCTAACTTAGGTTGGTTAAATCTATGACAGAGGCTCGGTAGAACTCAGCGAATGCAGCACAAAGAGCATGGCTCAAAGCACAGGCCAGCCAGCAAAGTGCGTTTTGGCCATCAGCCCACAGAGCCAGCTAGCAAGCTAAAGAGAAGACAGACCCCCTCAGTGAGTGATCGTTGGCATTGCCCTCTCCGAGACAATTGTGGCCATTCTGCAGAATCAGGGACCGTACACACACACAGAATGGACCCCCATCAAAATTTAGTTTGGATGTCAAGTCTGAAGAGCCCAGGCATACACCAAGAGGGTAGGAAAAAAGGGTTATTATTTATTATACCTAATGAGGCTTTCTGGGGACAAGAGAGCAGATTTCCCAAACAGGTCCAAAAATGGCTTGAACGAGCAGACAGAAGAGACTAGTTTGAGGTTGTTTTTTTTTTTTTTTTTTTTCATAATTACAGGATGGTAGGAAGAGGCTTTTGTGGTTGAATCTCCTTGCAATGGAGGGAGTACCTAGGCTTTCTTATCAGCTTGCCAAGGTGTGAGGCAGAAAGGAAAGAGGAGAGGGGAAGTTTAAAAGCTCTCAGCATTCTAACATCAAAAGCCGAGTCAGACTCTGTTACAGAGGGATTTTGGACACAACTCTTGATAGTGGTTGAACTGCCAAGAAAAATTGCAAACTGTATGAGGTTGAGGGAGTTTAGATGGTGGAATCACTGCATCACTTCAGAGGACAGCGGGGCATTATAGTACCTTCAAAAGGAAAACAGAAGGATGAGAACACTTATCCTGAAAAACAAGGCTTTCATTTCAGTGATATTGTGGGGTTTTAACGAGACAATTGTGAAGGATTATAACCTATATAATCGACATTCACCACTGTAACCCATATGGAGAAGCAAACATGGTATCTGGTACAGTTCATGGCATAGAATGGGTACTGTGCAAACATTAGCTAAATGAATATATGAATTTTATGGAATTTTAGACCTTAAAGACTACTTTCTCATAGTTTATCTCATTTGATATTTAAATGTCTTCTCTGATTAAGACACTATTATCTATATTTTACAAGCAAGGGAACTAAAGTTCAGAGAAGATAATACCTTGGCTCAATAGCCAGGGTTCAAGCCCAGTTGGTTCAAAAGACTTGTGTGTTTCTTACCAAATCACAAGGGCCCTGCGAGGGTTGGAGATAGCAGATCTCTATTTGGAAATAAATGAGATTATCTCTCAGAGTACTTTCTGGTTCTTTCATTTTTCTGATTTTCCAAACTCTACTTCATAGTTTAAAGGCTGTTTCAATGCATAGTGAAAAAAAAATCTGTTAGACACGTTTAATTCTAATAGCACTTAACTCCAGTGATTCACAAAACTGTTGTTCAAATACTTTATGTCTGGAGAAATTCTCGTTTCTTCTACTAACACACATATTAAAACATATTTAACACGTATTAAAAACCAGAAGTAGAATAAAATTGGTTAAGTTAGCAGGCCACAGCTAAGCCAGCAGGACAAAATTAGGGATCAGTTTGGGGAAGAAGCATTAAATGCAAGTTTTATTCGAGGTATGGTGAGCTAGACACACATCTAAAACCTCCTTGCACCACTCATTCATACAGAAACACTCCAACACTTTGTAGACACTTTAAGAATGACAGTTTGGTCTGAAAAAGTTGTGTGTTGACATGAGGTTTTTTGGTTTTTTTCATCCATAATCCTGGGGTAAGGCAATGCTTGACTCCATAAATGATACACTGAGTATTAAAATGAACTCAGGTATAGAGAAGCTGGTGTGTGTTTTATGTGAGAGCATCGTGCGTTTTGAATTGACCTAGGGGGCTAGGATAACTCTTGCCAATTTGGTCAAACAGGGAGTGTCCAGACTTTCATCCTTTTGTCCATGAATGCTTTCTTTGCACACCCAATTACCTCTCAATTCAGTATATCTGGTCCAAACCTTCTTTTCATGCAATTCTCCTTCCTGTCTATCATAAGATATATTCCTTTATATCAAAGGTCATTTGCAGTTTAATTTTCATCATCTTTTCTACTAACAGTTTTTCTTTTTAATTACCAAATTAATATATAGAAATATTCTTAACCAAATTTCACCACACAAAATCACTGGGTTAAGTAATGCCTCTGTAAAATGATTACACTCGTGTTACTACCCACTGAATTTATGGCTCGTGGGTTATTCTCCCCGAAGTGTACACACGTCTGCTCATACCAGGTAAGCTGGATGTTTACCAAGAGCCAATTGTTTTTGCCTCTAAATCTGTTAAATGCCACTTTTATTTGCTGTGGTACTTTCCAAAGGTAGCTGTAATCACATTTCCCTCCCTGCATGAACATGCAACTTCTCACTTCCAGGGTTGGAGCCTACTTATGCTCCTCTTGAATCTGGGCTGGCCCTGTGGCTTTCTGTGACCAATAAAAATGTGGCAGACATGCAGCTCTGCTAGTTCCAGGCTTGAGCCTTAAGGGAACTGGGAGCACCTGCTTCCTCTCTCTTGAAAACCAACCACCACATAAGAAGTCTGACTATCCCAATATAGGTCCGTGGGGAGGCCACGTGGAGAGAGATGCCCAGTCACTTCCTAGCTATTCCAGGCATGCCAGCTGAGGCATCAGACACGCCAGTCCCAGAAGATAACAGGTAGGATGAAAGAACCACTCAGCCGAGCCCCATTCAGAATGCAGAAGTGTAAAAAAAAAATCAAATTATTCTTTTAAGCCTCTAAGTTTTTGTTATACAACAATAGGTAGCGTAAGCACTTGCTGTAGTAATCGTGTAATTTAATCAAATATGCAAACCCATGAGGTTTGAATGTGAGATGAATAAGAATTGTTTCTATAAAAACAAAATGAAAGCTTTGGGAAGTCTCAGAAAAGGCTTACAAATCGCTTAGAAAATAGAAATGTTGCTATCAAAATAGGCGATTGGGGTGAAGACATAAAGACCTAGGAATATTCTACTTTCAGATTGCTTTGAAATATCTTGAAGTACATTTTCTATAGTTCTCATTTGCTTTATTTTGTTCTTGTTTACTTATTCTTGAACGTGAAATGTTCTAGTCAAAATTATCTGTTGCCACACGGGGTGTATTCATTGAATCAGCCCCGTTGCCCACTTCATTGCAGTAGAATACCTTTTTGTGATCCTGAAAGCTAACGAGCAGGTTTAAGAGTATAACCTAATGAGCGCATTTCCAGGCCTATTAGCTATCCAACTAATATAACTTCGAGAGCGTGTGATAAAATTCACTTCTTTGCTGCCATCCTGTATTTTATACACAAAAGAGAGAGTCTGAGGCAATCCCTCCTACTTTTTTCAGATGAACACACATAAACAACACACTCTAACAGAGGACATTCTAGGAAACAAGGCTCCCACAGGTCTGTTTATGGCTTAGCTGGTTTTAAGACTTGTAACCATAAAGAAAATAGAGAAAAAAAATGGAAAAATAGAGGCAGGACGTAATTGTGACTGCCCAATGAAGTAATACCTATATAATGATGAAAAACATCACGGTTTTCTGGTTAGTGAAATTTCAGCATCCTTGAGCTGGGGAAACGTGGAAGTGAGAGAGTGTTCCTTCCCTCCCAGGCCCTGTGCTGACACGAAGCCAAGCTCGCAAAAGCCAGTACTTTGCTTGTCTGTGGAAAGCCATCAACATCTCTTACTGGAGTACGTAAATTCCTTCCAGCCTCTGTGTAGCACATAGCTAAACATTATTCTTAGCTTTTAGTGTTATTGCATAGTTTTATTGGTATAGGTACTTAACAGGAAGTTGGAAGGAAGATTCATTTTTAACCTGAAAGTCATTTAAGTGTCTGTGAAAGAACTGTTTCCTAAAAAACAACAGTTTGATTATTCTTATTAACTCTATAGGCATTTTATAGCAGCTATTGAGTTTGGGCACGTTCTCACTTGGAAAGTGCTAGAGAAATGTGATTATATTACTCACCAACATTGTATTTCCGTATTGAGAACATTTTATTTCCTATGATGAGAATATTGTGTTCAATTGTGTGACAGAAACAGTAATTCACACTGTTTCCAATTTGTTTCTTCATATTTCTCAGCCCTCTGCAGTTATGGGCCCATGTGATAAGTTCTGGCCAATGAAAATAAAATATGAGTAGAAGTGTGATAGGTCATTTCTAGGCTGAAGACTTAAAGAGCCATCTATGATGATCCAATTTTTTATTCTTCTGCCAGGGTAACAGAAAAGGCCTTGAGTTACAGATGATTTAGCTCTAAGACATAGAGCCTAGATCAGCCTAGGTCCCTAACTGGGTGGATGGAACAGAGCCACTTGCCCACCGATGTAGAATAAATATGTAGCATGAACAATTCATAGACTTATCTAAACTTATCTAATATTTTGGAACTGTTTTGTTACTGCAGCATAACCCAGCCTACGCTACTAATAAAACATGTATAATTACAAAACAATTAATCAATTAATTAGTTTATCCAATATGTAGCAGACATTTACTAGTGCCAAGTACTTTTGCAAGTCACTAGGGTTAAGATGATGCCAAAAGACATTGTCTATGTACTCAGTGAGCTTATGATCTAATGAGGAACATGGACAAACAAACCTTCCTCAAGGAGCTTCTAGCAAGCACCCAGCACATACTGCAACTATACTAGGTACTTGGTGAAAAAAAATGTGAATAAGGAACTTTCATTGTAATACAGTGTAAAACAGACATGGCACTAGATTATTCTAATCTAATATGATAACTATTCCAAGAAAGTCTGTCCAAAATATTTGAACAGTGAAGATAAAGAAACAATTATCTTGAGATGTCATGGAAGGCTTCTCAGAGGAGGTGGCATTTTCTTGGATCTTAAAAAGTGAGTAAAACTTCACCTGCTGGAAAGGTTGATGTGGTAGTCAGAGGTGCTGCTTAACAAGAATACCTGGATTTCTTCTTTCCATGGGAGGATTGCATTTATAATACCCTTTCAATTTAGGAATAGGCATATGCTTTCTTTGGCTAAGGAAATGTGAGTAGAATGAAAGACTGACCCTTTCAGGTCACAAAAAAAAAAAAAAAAAAAAAGAGCCAGTACACTATTTGGCATGTTCCTTTCTCAATTCTGCTGTGATCATGGAAACACAATTTGAGATGAAGTTTCCACCAAGCTTGGTGTCAGAGTGGCTGTGATGACCTGAGCTTCACCCATCCACACTGCGTGAGTGAAAAAAATAAACGTCTCTTGTTTTAAGACACTGATATGCGAAGGGTCATTTCTTGTGGCAACATAACCTAACTAATTCTGACTGATACAGTATATTCCAGGCTGAGAGAATAGTTAGTGCAAAAACACCTAGAGGTGTGAAAAATCAATGTGAAACATTCTGAAACAGTGTATTCAGTGTGACTCAAGTTCAACATGTGTGGGTGACAAAAGGGTGCAAAAAGGTAAAGTTAGAAAGGACAAGGTGTGAATGGGGTTCTATTGCTATGTTAAAGATCTTCTACTTTATTCTCAAAGCCAAGAAAAATAATTCTGGGACAGTGAAGTTACGGTTTGAGCCCATGTCTACCACCACTCATGTCCAGCTAACCTTGTGCTAAGGAGAATCTTTTTTTAAAGGACTTTAGAGACAGATTTTAAACAATCAGTTGTCCTGTGGAGGTAATTATTAGGTATACTGCTAAAGTCAAACTGACAACTTTTTTGTCTTGTATCATCCAAGGCAGGATGTTGTTAAAACTTAGAATGTATAGTCTGTCATTGCTCCCATATCTTGTTTAGAGAATGTTAATATCTACTAAAAAGTAAAACTGAAAATCTTTTTAAAAAAGATTTGCTTGAGAGATGGAGTAACATGTCGATTGTCTGTGGCAGTGAGAAAATCAAACTGTCACATCAATTACAAAAGCTGCTAAGTTGCCAGCAGGAAAAGCATTGATTCTCGGTGAGTTCAGATCTGTAATTTCAGATACCTTTGTCATCTTATTGAATGAAAAACTTTGAAAAGAAAATTACTTCTTCCATGCACAACAATACCCATCACTGGAGTCTTTGAAAGGAACTGATAAGATGGAAGTTTATTTTTGAACCACCCACGGTTGTTGTTAATTTTTATTTCCAATTTAATTTTTATTTTTCCTTTCTTTGAGGTATCAGTTTATCAGCTCACTAGATTCTTAGCAGACCTCAATATGACCCCACAGTACTTTGGAAGTTCATTTTAATATACAGCTAAATAGAGTGACTCAGAATTGTACACTGCAGTATCTCAACAGAAAAAGCATTTATTTCTATTAACAGTTTAAATTCTGGGCCCATTTTTTTTTCTTGCCCCCTGCTGCCTCCACTAAGGTTATCTGGTTTCTTCATGAAGTAGAAATCAAGATACTTAGAAACCTTGAAAAGTCTTTACTCTCTGTGGGCCAGATCAGACTGTTCCAAAGTCAGTCCAAGGGGAGTCTTTGGGAAATACCAGGAGGGGAGGTTGGTGGGGAGAATAGAAGAGACAAGAAGACACTATGGCTGACAGGGGTTGACAACTCTTGTTTGTCAAATATCTGTGTGTGTCCTGCCTGCTACATTCATCTGTCCCCAACAACTTCCCTTTCTACCACTAATAACCAGCTTTCTAGGGTTCCGATGACAATCCGAAATGTTTAGGAATTACAGATTTGTTGTCTAGGGAATTGTGACAGAAAATACGTATGTGTTCACCATTCCTCTTTCCTTTCCCTGCACACAGAGGAACACTGTATTTCTGAGCCTCCCTTGCAGTTAGATATGACCACAGGACTGAATTCTGGCTGATGAATTGTAGGCAGAAGTAATGTATTCATTTAGAAGCCTGCCATAAAAATCTACTGAGTGCTTGTCCACTCTCTTAAACTTCTGTGGTTACCGGGGAGGTCATGTGTTTAAGATGGCAATGTTCTAGGATGGAAGGAGCCTAGATTCTTGAGACATTCTTGAAGGAGAACTAGCTAACTTGCAGCCAACAGTGATTTGAGGAAGAAATAAATTTTTATCATGCTAAGCCACTGAGATTTGATAGTTGTTTTTCACAGTTGGCTGGTATTTCTTGTTCTAATACAGAATACTTTTGGAAATTAGAAATGGTAACCTAATATGATCAAAGTATGGAATAATATGGGAAAAGCAATAGAAAGCCCTACAACTAGGGTGCTATGGGGCTTCTGGACTCTAAAATGACATTTAAAACATATCAATACTTACACCTTATGACTTACATAAATTATAACACCCACATGGGTTAAACCAATATTTAAGATTACTTTTCAGAGGACTGCAGTCATATTGCTTTCTGTCTTAGCTTAGGAACAATGACAAAGCTGAAACCTGTTTAATGTATAAAAGCAATACCTAAATCCAGCAAGTAAAAGAATAAGTTATAATTTTATGAACGGAATTAGTTAATAGACTGTGACTTTTCCTGACTGGTACTAAAGAAATATTTTGTAAAGTTGATTTGCAAGTAATGAAATGAAAGAAATCAGTTCTGCTTTCAATTTCATTATAACCAAGGAGTGAGTTTACATCACTAAACATAAATTTTTATTCTTTTTTAAAGATTTTTATGCAAATATGTATACCATAGTTATTCAGATGTTTAAGATTCTGCTTTTAAGATTCTTTGTCTTTAGCCTTTGGCATTTTAATTATGATTTGTCTTGGTGTGGGCCTGTTTGGGTTTATCATTTGGGACTCTGTGCTTCCTGGGCTTGTATATCTATTTCCTTCACTAGGTTAGGGAAGTTTTCCATCATTATTTCTTCAAATAGGTTTTCAATATCTTGCTCTCTCCCTTCTTCTGGTATCCCTATGATGAGAATGTTGGTATGCTTGATGTTGTGCCAGAGGTCCCTTAAACTATCCTCATGTTTTTGGATTCTTTTCTTTTTGCTGTTTTGATTGGGTGTTTTCTGCTACTTTATCTTCCAAACTGCTGATTTGATCCTCTGCTTTTTCCAATCTACTATTGATTCTCTCTAATGTAGTCTTCAGTTCAGTTACCGTATTCTTCATTTCTGACTGATTCTCTTTTACGTTTTCTATCTCCATTTTTATGTTTCCTATCTCTTTGTTGATGTTCTCTTAGATCATTGAACATCCTTATAACCAGTCTTTGGAACTCTACTTCTGGTAGATTGTTTGTCTCCATTTTGTTTAGTTCTTTTTTTGGAGATTTGTTCTGTTGTTGTTGTTGTTGTTTTTAATTTAATTTAATTTTATTTGGGACATGTTTCTTTATCTTCCCATTTTGGCTGCCTCCTTATGTTTATTTCTATGTATTAGGTATGGCTGCTATGCTTCCTGGTCTTAGTAGAGTGGTCTTATATATTAATAGTAGGTGTCCTGTGGGACCCAGTGGCACAGTCTCCCTGGTCATCAAAGCCAGGTGCTCCATGTGTGTCCCTTGTGTAGGTAGTGTGTGACCTTCTGTTGTAGTTGAACCTTGATTGTCTCGTATACATCAGTGGGAGGGAATGACCTTCAGGCTGGTTGTGAGAACTGGCTGTGACTACAATGAAGAAGTTGTAGGGCAGGAGCTGACACTACAGAGCAGGGTTCATTGTAGCAGGGATCTGGTGCCTGCCCAGTCTGCTCTTTAGGTGTGTCATCCTTGGAGGTAATCCGGTGATGCTCTGGTTAGCTCTGAAACTGGCCACTGGACATGCCAGCCCCAGGACCTCCTGGGAGGGGACCTGCTGCTGGTTACATTCAGCTGTAGCCTGTGCCTTGCCAGGGGCCAACAGGCATCAGTCACAAAGCAATCCACAGATGGCCATGACCAGCACTGGGCTTGGAGTTATTAATACTTCGAGAGGCCAAGCTGCGAACCAAGGCTGGCCATTGCTAGTGCCGGGCTTAGGGCTGCTCAACCAGAGGTAAGGGACATGCTGAAGACAGATGTTACTTATTTGGGTTTTGTGAACCTTTGAGAGATTTTAGGAAGGTGCCCAACATGAGCCAAGACAAGCTGTTTGTATGGAAAAGCCACTGGAAGAGGCTTGGGTGTGCCTGAAATTTGGGTGGACAGAGTCTCGGGGAATCACCAGGGTGGGGCCAATGAACAGTATTAGCCATGTTGATGGAGACTCAGATATGGCAGCCACCTGCGTCTGCATGCCGGGAGTGGGGAAGGCTCAACAAAGAAACAATGGCTTCTGTCAGCTCTTCCTTCAGGGAAAAAGCTGCCCTTCCAGCCCTCACCTTCAAGCTAGACAATTTAGTCCCCCTCCCCCCAACACCCATATGTTCCCTAGTGCCTTTCTAGCTGTTGCCCCAGTGCTGGAGCTCAGAGTGAGTGAGTTTGTCAGCAAGTAAGTCCATGTGGGGGCCCTTTAAAAGGAGCCCCTGTGACTGCAGCCCTTAGTCTCACACAGCTACAATCTGTACTGGTTTTCACAGCTAGAAGTTATGGGGACTTCTCTCCCTGGCAGTGGAACCCTGGACTAGGGAGCCTGGTGTGAGACTAGGACCTCTTATGCCTCAGGAAGACCTCTGCAGCCGAGATCCTTCCCAATTTTTAATGGTCACACAAAGGTGTGGGACCAGCCCATTTCATGTCTCTGTCCCTCTTACCGGTCTCAAGGTGGCTTTTTCTGTATGTTTTTATTTGTAGAGGTTTGGTTCAGCTAGACTTCAGCTGATTCTCAATGTTCTGTATGTGGTTGTGAGAGGAGGTAAGTAAAGCATTTACCTACCCCACCATCTTGATCTGACATACAAAATGTAAATTCACTGAAATGGAAATGGTTTGTCGTATTTCCACTTTTCAGTTTCAAGAGAGATTTTCGTGCATTCCCAACATCTCATATATTTACTCACCTAGAAAATCTGTCTTTTAGCCTTTTACGTATAACTTTGGTGTTTTAGAGCTTGACAATTGATTTGAGTAGCATGTTAGCATGACAAATTGATAATTTTGAACTGGTAGTATTGGTGTAAGTGTGTAGCCTTTTGATGAAGAGAAAAACAACCTTCTCATAATGCTATATTGGATCAATAACAAATCCCATTAAGCTCCTGAACATCACTTTTCTCACCTATTTTGTTCTGTAAGCTGTAATTAGAGTTTTTAAAATTTCTTCCTTAAAAGCCAGTTTTAGCATAGACAAATGGTTAGTGATTAATTATTGGAAAGTGTAGTACTTCTGACATTTCATTTCACAAACTATTTCATATCTGGTCCATGCAAAGGACATATTTTAAAAGCCATTAGTTATTTTCTTTAACTTTAAAACCTTAAGTGGATCTATATATTGGCAAATTGAGTCACTCTCATAGAATGAAAATGACGTTTTTAAAATTAAGTTACTATACTAAGAAATCTTATGCATTGTGCCTCATACATCTTTCAGGCTCATGTACTTATAAGTAAGGGTTGTGCAATAGAAAAAGCCCCAGGTTAGGAAACTGAAACCTAGATTTTATTCTGGCTCCCCACTAATTTTGTGTGATCTTGAAAATGTCTTTCACAAGGAAAAAGAACATTTGGATGGTGCTTGAAAAACTTCACAGTATTTTTTTGTGTATCTTATCCTGTATATGAAATAGTTAGAATCACTTTTAGTTAACTAGAGATTCATCTGAACCCTCTGATTTTAGAGGAAAGCAGGTAGTATCCCTGTTCAAGTAAAATGTGTCACCATGAAATTATATGACAAGCCATGCTCCTAAGATATAATATCTGTCTATAAACTGGACAGTAGACTCATATAATAAGAAATATATCCCCTAGTTAAAAAGTCAAAAAACTCTTTTATTTAATTTTGCTATATTCAGTTGTTATCTTAAATAGGAAAACATTGGCTAATTTCACGTTATAGTGTTTTTTGTGTCAGTTTTTTAAATTATTTATAAATAGCTTATTAAGCCAAGCTATAAAAGCCAAGCTTGCCTCACAGATACCAATAGTGATAAATTCAACCCTTGGAAAGTTTTGATTAACAAAGAGATGAAGTCTGGTTACACCTTTCCTGAAGTTAAATTTTACAAATAAAATGTAGACAAATCCACCTCAAAAGATTCAGACTTGATTGCCTCATGATCTCTAGAATGTAAGTTCCATAAGAATAGAGACGTCTCTGTCTTTTTTTAAAACTGTATATCCCTATTGCCTTAAATATAATAGATCACCTTTTTCTGTTAGCTGCCAGGGGAAATAAACCTTTTACTTCTATCACTGATTTCAAACAGATAAAAAACTTGGGTGAGTATAAGATATGATGGGAAATTAAGTGGGATAAAGAAAATGAGCTTTTTATTATAGTGCAACATGGGGGGGGGGAAGAAACAAATGAACTTGTATGCATGTCTTTCCTCCAATATTTTGCTTTTTAAATGCCTATCAATGAAAATATAAATAGATAAAACTTAGTCTCTCTCACCATGACTTTGATATGAATAAGGGATATTAATAATTGTAAATCTGAAACTCCTTATATCCCAAAGAAGTGAAGTGATACTGATAGGATAGGTGGATATTTTGATCAGATTTTACTGGCTTGCAAAAGTAAAAATTACTTATTTAAAAAGTCACAAAAAATAAAAAACCTGGAGCTTTTTTATTTTTTGTCACTATAATGTTACTTCTTTCCTAAGACTAGAAGAGAAATTCGAGTTTCTTCTCCTTCCTTTCCCATTGCCCTCTTCTTAGTGAAACTAAGAATGTATGTAACATGAAACAACAAGTAACGAAGGGATAACAGAAGGGGTGGTTAGGAGTAATATGAGTTTAGAGATGAAGAAAATGGCTCAGGAACTCTGGGTTTGAATATTGTCTTTGCTGTATAAGATCAATAAGATCCTGGGAAAATAATTTCATACCTGTAAGCCTGAACTTCATCTTCTGTAAAAAAGTAATAATTGTCCACAAATCATAGGATTGAATGACCTAAGAAAGAAATGCTCTTAACCCAACAAGAATAAGTAACAGCTATCACTATTTTAATAATGAACAGGATTCTCAAAACTTGAATTACAAGAGAAGACTTTAGATCTATTTAAAGTGCTAACTAAATAAAATGAACTCAATGCTATCTGTGGGTTGAGATGACTCCTACCTGGGTCTGTTTTATACAAATAATCAAGGATCAGCAAAGTAATGCTCCTAAAGTAGAAATATTCAGAACTCTGCACAAACTGTCAAATGACAACAGTCTTTAGAAGAAGAGAGAGAGCATCTTGATCCCATTGGCCAGTTAATGTTTCCATATGAATATCAACCTTAGGGCAAATAGTACACACATGCTATTCTCATGGCTAAAGAGCAAGGGTGACAGCAGGACATTGAACTAGCAATAGGAGGTAGTTCTCATCTTAGTTCAGATGATACAGTATAGTTTTATTGATTGGCAAAAGCAGATTCCTTCTATTCATAATAAAATGAGAAACTGAGCCAAAATAGCTGTATGCAAACTTTTGGAGACACACAATCCATCAAATCAACTGCAATTCATAAGGAAAAAACAAAATTCTTTTCTGTGTCTTATATCTTATTATGTGTGAGGAGTAAAATTTCTAGGAAATAATTGTATCATTTTTGTTGTTATCAGTAATACTTCATAAATGCTTTATTTACTATAACTTCATCATTCACAAGATGTGCTGATTCATGTTTTTATACATGAAATAATACCTAAATATCTAAAGAATAAGCTCAAGTGGAGAAATAAAGTCTTGCAGATAATTTTCAGAAGTCACATGATTTCAATGATTCCACTTGAATTTTATTTTGGCATTGGCTCCCACTATATTGACTTAGACATTTGTCTTTTCCTTTTTATTTTCTTACTTTTTTGCTAGCCAACATCTGAATTCCCTTCCTGGTGTTCCAGATATCGTTCTGAGAATCCCAGCGACTGGTGGCCTCAACTCAGCCACATGAGATTGATAGAGAGGTAGAAAATATACAGTTATCTTCTAAGATCATGAAAAACAATTGATGCAATCCAGACATTATCTTAACAAGACAGTATATCAAATATGAATAAATGTTATTTAGTATGTGTCTGTATGTTTCCATGTACTTTGAGTCAACGTAAAAAACAAACAAACATGGCAGAATCATAGAAGAATTTCAGTAATACACAAGAATAAGAAAAGTTTATGCACTGTGACTGTTACTACTAAGCAGTATTTTGGGGAATATTTATGGCTGTGATATAGGTATAGAAAATTACTATATTGAAAAAAGTTCTTTAATTAATGATCTAAAATTCCATTTTAAGAAACTAAAAAAAAAAAAACCAACTAACTAAATCTAAAGAAAACAAAAGGAAAGACTAAAGATCAGACTGGAATTAAATGACATAAGGAATAGAAAGACAATAGAGAAAAAATCAGTGAAACCAAAAGTTAGTTTAACAAAATTCAACTTAAAAAATAAACAAAATTGACAAAAACTTTAGCTACACTGACCAATAAAAAAAGAGAGAAGATTCAAATTATTCAAGTCAGGAATGAAATAAGGGACATCACTACCTACATCACAAAAATTTAAAGGATTGTAAGGGAATACAATGAACAACTGTATGCTAACAAATTATAGAACTCAGATGAAATGGACAAACTCCTAGAAATTCCTAGAAAGAAACATGAAATAGAAAAATTTAAAGAAACAAAAACACAAAATCTATCACCTCAACTGAAGAAGAAATAAAAATCTGAAAAGACATATAACAAGTAAAATGATTGAATTAGTAATTTAAAAACTTCACACAAAGAATTAGTAATTTAAAAACTTCACACAAAGCCTGAGAGTACAAGTCTTTGCTGGTAAATTCTATTGAACAGTTAAAGAAGATTTAGTACCATTCCTTTACAACTATTTGAAAACAATAGAAGAGAAGCAAAAACTTCTCAACGCTTTCTATGATGTCAGTATTATTTTGATATCCAAACCAGACAAAGTCAGTGTGAAAAGGAAAACTACATACCAATATCTCTTATGAATCTTGATTCAAAAATCATCAACAACAAATCCAACAACACATAAAAATAATTATACGCCATGTCCCTGTGGGATTTACATATGAAAATCAATTAATGCCATATTAACAGAATAAACAACATGATAATCATCTGAATAGATGCAGAGAAAACATGTAGTAAACCCCTTTCTAGATAATATCAGTCAACAATCTAAGAATAGAAGGGTACGGAAGTAACAATTAATGAGCATTGAATGTCTTTTGGGGTGATGAATATGTTCTAAAATTATGCTCTGGGGATGGTCATACAACTTTGAGAATATACTAAAATCTATTGAATTGTGTACTTAAAATAAGTGGATTTTATGGTATCTGAAGTATATCTCAATTTTTTGAAGTTGTTAAAAAATCAATAACTTTCCTATGTTTAAATAGTAATCATTAAGTAAATATAATGTAATAAAATATTTCCATATACAAAAAGGACATAAGAATAAACTTAGCAAAAGTGGACAAAATCTATATGAAGAAATATTTAAATAGCCAATGAGTGTCATAAAAGGAGATAATTTTTTTATATAAAACAATCCAATATTGGGAATTTGTTATTTTCCCCAAATTAATTACAGTTGAGACTATCTATAAAAAATGCTAACATGAGATGTAAGGAAATAGTTACATTGGTTCTGAAATTTATAATTGAAAATATAGCCAAAATATCAGAAAGAAAAGTAATGAGACAGAAAGCTTATCAGCTCTCAAATGATATAGAGGTATAACAGCTAAAATTATTTATTTATATGGAACACATTAGAGTCCAAATAATCTCAAAACCATATGGGACTTTACTCGTAGTTTCTATATTATTGGTTTACTGAGCAAGCTAAATTTATTTTTATCCCATTATTGTCCTCAACTCAATCAATTAGATTTTTCTTCCACTCCTGAATTCATTCATTCAGTATTTAACATATACAGAGGGTGCCAAGAAATGTATACACATTTTAAGGAAGAAAAAAAACTATTAAAATTATGCTGATGGTAACCACTTTAAGCATCTCTTGTAATTGCAGAAGTCAAACGTGCCTTGTATTTATCTTTTGTTATCAGTATATATTGAGTATTACAATTTTAATGCAGTTTTTTCCTTCTTAAAATATGTATACATTGTTGGGGGCACCTTCTGTATACATTGAGGCTCTACCACGAGGCAAGTACATTGCTAGGTTCTGTTTAGTAGCATTGAACAAAACAGATAAAATCCCTCCCTTCCTCAGGTTTATGTCTAGTGTGGAGATAGACACTAAAAAAACAAATGAGAAAATATATAGAAGGTTCAATGGTGTAAGTACAGTGAGTAAGATAAATAAAATGAGGAGGATAGGGAGACTTAAAAACAGAAGGGTTTTAAATACACGGCCCAAGAAAGGATATTTGAACAGAGACTTTAAAAAAAAAAGTGTAAAGATAAGCTCTGTGGATATCCGGGGATGCTGGAATTCAAGGATCAGGGAGATGGAGTCGGGAAACTGAAACACTGGAAGACACAAAGCTGGTGAATTGGCACTGGTACCTGCTGCTTCTAGCACAAGGGTCTTTCACCATGCACATAAGAGGCTCTTTTCATCAAGAAGATGAGAAATAAACCAATACTGTATATAAACTTCACATCTCCAAAATTTTACTTAACAGTAAAAAGCAGAAGTATCAGGAAAATGAACACAGATTCTCTATTACTGCTTCCATCCAAATCTCATGCAAACACATATAACTGCAATACCAATTCACTACAGAAATCTAGCTCTAAGGTAGTCTGGAAATGTTACTGTACTTCCCCCTTACCCATGGGGGACACGTTCCGAAATCCCCAGTGGCTGCCTGAAACTGTGGATAATATTGAACCCTTTATATACCATGTTTTTACTATATATACATATCTATGATAAAGCTTACATTATAAATTAGGCACAGTAAAAGTTTAATAATAATAACTAATAAAATAGAACAATTATAATAATACACTGTAATAAAAGTTATGTGAATATTGTCTCTTTAGCTCTCAAAATATCATACTCATCCTTCTTGTGATGATGAGATGATAAAATGCCTACGTAACGAGATGAAGTGAAGTGAATGACAGGCATTGTGATGTAGCATTAGATGAGTGTTGACCTTCTGACAATATGTTTGAGGTGTGACTGCAAAACTAGCATGAATTTCTTTTTCCTTCAAATTTCATGGATAGAAGATTAGTTCTTACCATAGATTTTAGCAACCTCAGCATACATTTTTTTTTTCTTTTCTTATTGAGAACTTTCACCTTTTGACTTAAAGGAAGCAACTTATGGCTTCTCTTTGGCATATTTGAATTGCCAACATCCCTAGTCTTGAACTTTGGCGCCATTAGTAAGTAAAATAGGGTCACTTGAACACAAGCAGGGCAATACTGCCACAGTCGATCTGATAACAGAGACAGTTACTAAGTGATTAACAAATGGGCAGGTAGCATATACAGCATGGATACACTGGAGAAAAGGGTGATTCATGTACCAGGTGGGAGGGAGGGGGACAGCACAAGATTTCATCACACTATTCAGAATGGTGCACAATTTAAAACTTATGAATTGTTTATTTATGGAATATTCCATTTAATAATTTTGGACCACAGTTGGCGGGGGGTAACTGAAACTGTGGAAAGCAAAACCATTGATAAGGGGGGACTACTGTGTTAGTTTTCTAATAGTTTCAGAAAAGAAGGAATACTAGAGACAGGGAGAATAGAGTTTAAGTAAACCAATCCCCACTGTCCACCATAAACACGTGATCATCAATGGCTCGTCCTTAAAAGAGCTTATAAATCAATAAGCAAAAGATCAACATAAAAGCTTCTCAGAAAAACAGATACGGATAGTTTATAATCATGTAAAACAATGCTCAATATCACTCATAATAAATAAATGCAAATTAAACATATAAAGGTCTTTACCTATCAGATGGTAAAATGTCAACAAAATTGAATTGAGGAGAGTTTATGCAAAAAAAAAAAGAATCTCTGGAGGGCAATTTGGCAATATTTATTAGAATTCAAAATGCACTTATATCATGGTTAGCAATTCCAGGAATTTATACTAGATATATGTTGATACATTTGCAAAGAAGTATGTACAAGGCTATTTATTGAAGTACTGTTTGTGATATGAAATACTGAAAACAAACCTAACATCCATAAAATGGGGATTGGTTATAAATTACAGAGTTCATGTATAATAAATGAATGACCAATGTGACTAATATGGAATGTCTGGAAAATATATTGTTAAATGAAAGAAGCAATATACAGAAAGGTATATGCAGCTGGTCATCATTTGCACTCACCAAAAACGGGCAGATAATTACCTATATGATTTATGTGTATACAATATTTCCTTGTGCTTAATCAAGTAAATAATAACAGTAGTTGCCTCTAGGTAAGAGAACTAGAGGCCCATATAGCAGGGATGGGGTAGTATCTATTAATTGTAGCTTGTGATATTTGAATTCTTTCCATGTACATTTGTTATCTTTACAAAAATACAGAAAATCTAAAATATAAGACATAAATATCTATAAAATTAGTGTAAGAAAAACTATAGCACATTATAAATTTCTCATTATACGTCTTTTTGGGGATTTTGTCAGGTAAGCTGATCTGTTACAAGACTTGGCAGTTCCTTATGTTTATGCCTCCTGAAGGCTAAGATCGAAAAATGTTTGAAAAAATCTTCAAGACCAACAGTGATAAGCAGTTTGTAGAAGCATTGTCTTAAAAGTCAATAAAGCATAAAACTGAACGATTGTATTCTTGGGGCCTTTTGGGATCACTTAATTTTTTTAAACTATGACGTTAATTTATTGGCTATTTTAATTGAAAATTCTAGAGGTAGAGCTAGATTCACCTGAGTTTGTCAGAGTTCTAGTTTCCTTTCTCTGCTGTTTTCTTAACTCTGCCCTTCTCTATTATCTTTATTCTCAATCTCACATTCCTTAAATTAGCTAAAAGTCTGACGTTCTAGGTAATACCAAGAAAAAAGAATTTACCTTCCTTAACCTTCAGGCAAAGTCCTGGACTTTAGGATGTGTGAGCTGACATAAATCATATATCGATCCTTGAGCCAATAATTACTGTAACAAAACATGATATTCTACTAATTGACTTGAGCCAATCTATGTCCACCAACAGATTTTCACGATAGTGTCAACTTAACCCAAAGCACACATCTGTTTTACAATCCAAATCCACAATGGGATTTTTTTTTTTTTTTGAGTCTAGGATAAGATCCACAGTATTCGCTAATGTGCTATTTATTTATTTTCAGAATTGCTCCCAATGTAACACTTTTTTCTAATATAGGGATTTAATACAGGTGGTGTGTTTATTTTCCATTCTTTGAAGTTTATGTAGTCACCTTTTTTCTTTTCAGCCTAGACTAGGAGTTGGAGGGGAGAGGGCTAGATTACCGAATAAAAATAGTAATAGAATAGTACCTACTTCACAGAGCTATTCTAGGAATAAACCAACACATAGGAAGTGTAGTTCTTAGCATATTATAACTACTGAAAAATAGTTATCCTTATCTTTTTAAATATGATTGTTCATTCACAAACATGATAGAAATGTTAGACTTATGTGGCTTATCTAACAAAGATTTTAAAGCAAAATGCTACAAATAAACAAAAGGAAATTCTTTAAAAATGTTCAGATAACCTTAGAAAAGCAGAAAAAAGGAAACAGGAAAAACAGAACAGACAGAAAGTGAACATTTTAATGGTAGACATACCCCTGATATCAAATAATTAAATGACATTTAAGAAGTCTAAATACACCAATTAAAAGACAGACATTGTTACAGTGGATTATATACATTGCTAGTCAGAATGCACAATGGTACCATCACCACGTGGAAATAGTTTCACAGTTTCTGAAAAAACTAAATACGCAATTATCATAAGACCCAGCAAATTCCTTCCTGGGTATTTATCCCAGAGAAATAAATGAAGATGTATGCTCACACACACACAAAATGTGTACATAAATGTTTATAACAGCTTTATTTATAACAGCCAAAAATTGGAAACTGTATTGGAAACCGCCAGATGGCCTTCAATTGGTGAATAAACAAACTGTGGCATAACTGTAACATAGAATACTACTCAACAGTAAAAGGGGAACAATGTATTGATACATTAAAAAACTTGGATGAATCTTCAGAAAAATATTGAGTTAAAAAAAAAGCCGGTCCCAAAAGGTTACATACTATTATTAGGTAATTCCATATATGTTTAACATTAACATGACAAAGTTATAAAAGAGAGAAGATTAGTGGTTGCCAGTGGTTAAAAGAGTAGGGGTATAGCTATAAAAAGACAACAAGAAAGATCTTTGGTGATGAAAAGGTTAATATCTTGACTGTATCAATATCCATACTCTGGTTGTAATACAGTACTATAGTTTTGCAAGATGTTACCACTTTTTTATTTTTGCAAATCTGATAGGTGACCAGTGGTATCTCAATATAGATTAGATTGTAGTTTCTTTTATTATATATGGAGCCAGGCGGTTTTTCATATGCCTGATAATTTTAAATAAATCTTCTTGTATGCTCTATTCATCTCTTTTGCCCATTTTCTTAGGAAATTATTGGTCTTCCCCCACCCCCACCCTCTTGATTTGTAAAAGCTTTTGGTACATGATATACACAGAAATACCTTTTTTAAAAATATTTTTGTTTGTCCTTTGGTTTTGCTTATGGAATTTCTCTTTGTTTTCTTTTGTTTATTACACTGAAAAAAACATATGTAGTCAAATTTACTAATCATTTCATTTTATATGTTGAGTAATGATTAGAAAATATTTCCTATACTCAAGTTACAAAGAAATTCATCTATATTTTCTTTTAGTTTCTGTGTGGTTTTTTATTATGTTTAGGGCTCTGATCTATTGTGGAATTTATCCAATGTGGGAGTAAGGTACAAATATGATTTTATCTTTTCTCAAATGGCTAACAAGTTCTACGAACAACAATTACAAGCAATCCCAGTTTTCATGGTTTAAATATGCATGAATTTCAATTACCACGGTTTAGGTAAATAACACTGTCCCTCAATAATGTAGCTCAAATTCCAGTTACCATAGTAACTGAATAATTACATAAAGTACAAATTTTGTTGCTTGCTCTTTGGTTTACAAATCACCACATAAACAACAGATGTACATCTTGATCAGTGAAAAATCATGCTACTCTTTCAAAGGCTCTGTACATCTATCGGTCACTGTACATCTATGATTCAGTTCATGCACAGACAGTAAAGCATGTAGTTGTCCTGATTTCTTGTCTCCCAGTGACAAATTCATTTGATATTTGACAAAAACAGATAGAGAATTGTTCAACAAAGATAAAAATGTGGTAAAGAAATAAAAATGATTGTGTTGTAAGTAGATATGAACCAAACATAAGTGGAATTATTTTAAAAAAAATAGCTGAGTGTGGGAATGGTGACACTTCTGCATTTTGAGAAACTCTGTATGTGCAGCCGAAAGTACTTGATGACATAAATACAGAATGCAGTTGCAATAAAAACATGAAGAATCCCAGAGGAAGGGATGCCAGCAAAAGAAAAAAAGTTCACATTAGAACTCTAAGGGATATTTCATAACATTGAAAGTGCAAAGAATAAAATTTGGGAAACTTAGAATAAAATTTGGGAAACTTCTAAGACTTAGAAAGGAGGAGGACAATTTTCCAAGGCCTCAAAAAGATGCATTCTCCGTTTCATAAGTTGTGTGACAGTAAGAAGAAGCTTAGCACTATTAAAACTACTCTTAAATTTTTATGAAGAAATAAAACACACATTCTTCATGTTTCTGTTTTAAATTAGAGTGTACTAAATAAATATTATTTTTACTTTTTTAAAATCCCCTGTACATTCATAATCCACATTAAAGGAATGTCTAGTGCTTTGACAAAAAAATGTTAAAAGACCATATAGAACAAACGTTTTTCCCTGAAAATAAGACCTAGCTGGACAATCAGCTCTAATGTGTCTTTTGGAGCAGAAATTAATATAAGACCTGGTATATATTATATTATATTATATTATATTATATTATATTATATTATATTATATTATATTATATTATATTATATTATATTATATTATACCTGATCTTATAGTAAAATAAGACCCAGTATTATATTATATTGTATTGTGTTATATTATATTATATTATATTATTATATTATATAAGACCGGGTCTTATATTAATTTTTGCTTCTAAAGATGCATTAGAGCTGATTGTCCAGCTAGGTCTTATTTTCAGGGAAACACGGAATTATAACTTTTCCATTAGCTATTAAGATTGCTTTACCTGATGTCAGCTTGAATAGTCATTTTTTACATCACTATATCACAGTGCATTACTTTATTACGCAGAGTGAGAAACACCTGTAATAAAAAGTCAAATTTTTCCTCAGCACTTTGGGAAGCCCACTTATATTATACATTACATTTCTGCATATAATTGGGTTTATTATTGCCATTCCTATTCTATTCCATTGATCTGTCTCTTCATGCATCAACACACATTTTAAATTATAGAAGCAAACTCACTGACTTTGTTATTTCTTTCCAAAAGTTTTCTGGTTATTTTTTATAAACAATCTTGCTTCAGAATATAGAGATATTTTTACTTCTTTGTTTTCAGTCTGCATGCCTTTTATTTCCTCTCTTTGCTTTATTACAATAGCGAGGATGTCAAGTACAATATTGAATAGAATTGATGAGAGCTAGCATCCTTTCTTGTTCTAAATATTAGGTGGAAAACCTTCAATACCTGAACAGTAAGTACGATGTTATTTTTAGGGTACCCTCCCACCACCCATGGATGCTCTTTGTTAGACTAAGGAAGTTTCCATCTTCACTTAGTTTGCTGAGAATTTTTATCATGAATTGTTGTTTTCTTTGCTATTCTTGCTTATTTTTCCTTATCAATTTAATAATCCTATCTAGTTGCAAACATTTTTGGAATTTTATTAGTCTTATATTAACTTATATATTAACATTGAACTGATACACACTTATTGAGTCTTTCTGTTTAAAAAAACATGATAATTCAATCTTTTTATTCAAATACAGTTTGTAGTTTTAATAATGTTTTAACGTTAAGGGTATGTTAAAATATTTTTATGTTATGGCTTTGCCTAGGTCTTTTAACTATTTTTATTGCTACTGTAAATGGACCTTTTCTTATATTTCTAACAGATTTTTGTTTGTATACATGAAGACTATTAATTTCTGTATGATAATTTTATATCCTTCTCCTTTACTAAATTTTTATTTTAACACTTTTTAAATAGATTCTCTTGGATTTCCCCAAAATTCAATCATATCACCCACTAATTATGCTAGTTTTACCCTTTGTTTTCTGCTTTCTGCTCTCTAACTGTATTTTTTCTAATTGCATCAGCTAATATCTTCAATACCATGTCTAACAGAGGTGGTGATAGTGGGTGTCCTTGTATTATTTCCGGCATTTGTTGGAAAGCCTCTAGTGTTTCCCCATTAAGTAAATTGATGGATTTCGGATTGTGATATAAAATTTGTTGAAAATGTCATTTGAGTATTTTTTTTTTTTTGTCTTTTACTCTATGGCTAATCAGTTTGGATTCAAGGAGGAGTTTCAGGAAGATTAAGAAAAAACTTCTGCTTCCATGATCATGTCACAGGTAGTTCCTCAAAGGTTAAATTTTATTTAGTAAGAGCAGGGAAAGAGAGAGAAGGAGAGAGAGAGAGAGAGACCAAGACAGAGATGTATTTTTTCTGTGATTAGAGATAAATGATTATAGTGAGGAGACTGCTTGCCTGAAGAGACAGAAGGGGAAGTCTTGTTCAGTCTATTAACCGAAGATAAACCACCAGAGTGCTGTTAATATGTGCGGTGGCCGTTAATGCTGGAAGGAGCAGGATGACAGGAAAATCCATGTAAGCAAATATGAAGCGTATTACTGAGAAAATCAAATAAATCGACCAATTAATATTAAGCTAATATTTAAAATTCTGTCTTTAGATCACTCTGAGAGCTCATGTGATGCACTAGATAGCCTGGGGATTAAATTGACCACATGTGACAGGATTTCAGTCCTTTATCTTTGGAAACGTTCTCCAGGCTCAATTGAAGCTCAATAATAAGTGAATAGGTAACTTATTTTAAATCAACTGAAAAGAGCCCAATGGGATTATTTTTCCATTTCTTCAAATTCTGTACCTATGCACTCTGGAGAATTTTGATTTCTCACGTATTAGTACTTCAAACTTAGTAGAAATGCTTTCTTCTCAGAACTAAAATTCCTAGCTCTAGTCCTCTTTCCTTAGAAAGTTTCTGGATGATACAAGACATCTACAATGCTAATCATCAAAACTCCAACTTATAAAAGGATGGCAAATATCTCAAAGGCAAGTGTAAGAAATAAAGCCTCAGAGAATACTACTATGGTTTGTGGGAATTTGTTTCAAGACAAAATGGGTTTCTGTTTAGATCAGAGATAATGCAGTTTCCTGTCATCCCTACTGAGTTAATGATTCTGAAAAACCAAGGGCTTGGATAACAATACAAGTTTATTTTGGCTTGAACACTCACCCAAGTCATGCTGAGAGTCCAGTTGCTTTGTCACCCAAGCAGATCACTGTTCAGCCACTCAGATGAAGGGCTGTACCCAGAAGGAGAAAAACATACCTCTTTCCCATCAGAGTATGGCAAATGGATTGTCAGTGCCTTCTGTATTTACCTCAGTTCAAGGTTACATTATACCTCCTGTTATCCCATTGGACTGCAATCAATTCTTTACAATTTTCAGATAAGGTTTGGAAATACTAATTTTGAGAATTGAGTTTTTCCCTTTTTGTTTTTAAGTATGGCCATGGTACTGATTCAACCATAAAATTAATTTACTTAAGGAAAATAGTACTGTGAATCTACAAAGTCCTTGTAACAATTTCAACACTGGAGATTTTGCTCCGAATATTGTGTAATCTTGCTTATCAAATGTGGGAAGAATACCTGAGCACTGAGATGTGAAAAGATGTGATTATCTTTTTTCCCTGGATACTGAAGCCTCTGCCAATTAGAACGAACACTGACTGGGGTATAACTACTAGATGTTTGAAGACATCCAAGCAACTGTGAGAGAAAACTCCATTTTGACCTGGTAAGCCATGCAAAAAGGGGAATGGCTTGTCCCAGGATTGATGTTTCAGAGATTACTTTGCAAATGAAAGAAAGTTTGCCAGACAACTGTTTCTGAAAGTGAAGTTTTTAATTTACTGTTTCCTATTTTTGTTTTGTGGAAAACTCTTTTAGGCAGCCAATTGTTTATGCTGGAATTATTTTCTTGTCCTGCCCCTGCCAGTCACAAAAGCCAAGAAAACATTATATTTGTTTGCTCCACAGGAGGCATATGTGAATTGCTAAATGGCACTATATAAAAAACAAAAGCAAAAAGTGTAAATAGTTGATGGGATGAAAGAAAAAGAGAGGGAAAGTAAGAAGAAAGAAGCAAGAAAATAAATCTTTGTCTCATAGACTTTGTCATTATTTAACTTAAAGACGGTGTTAAATATTCAAACTTTAAAAATCTTATTAGTTTCAGGTTGCCATCTTTGCAAAGAAAAAGGATATATACTCGTATACCGGGGATGCCAAAAAAATGTATATAAGTGGGCACTTTGGTCAACGTTGCCCAAGCAGTAATTCGCCATAATCAGAAGTGTCTGGACGCTGATAGAAAACACTTTGAGCACCTCTTGTAATTGCAGAAGTCAAACTTGACTTGTATTCATCTTTTGTTATCAGCATACATTGAGTATTACAATTTTCACATTTTTTTCCTTTGTTAAAATGTGTATACATGTTTTTTGGCGTGTGTGTGTGTGTGTGTGTGTGTGTGTGTCCCTCACTGCTCCCTTCCAAATTTCTATTTTGGATTGAGACGTTAGAAAATATAATCATGTGTTAGTAAAATACATACACGTACACACACACCAGCAATAACAAAGAAATGGTTTCTCATATACACAATGCTCAAACTATTAGATAAAAATCCAATTTGGGGGTCTAAGTATATGCATGCTGTTATCATCTGGTTTGAAGAGTTAATATTTTTCTAAACTGTATTATTTCAGGAAGAACACAATTTTATACCTACATCGTTCTACCCTGTTGGATAATAAAATTAGTCTGTGTTAGGATTTTCCCCCCCTTAATCTATATGTCAAATGTGGGGCCTTTCTCTTGAAAGCATTCCATTAAATAAGATAGAAACCCCTGAGACCTGGGAAATGACTTGTTTAATCCTGGGAAAGGAGACTCATGGGAATTGCTGATGCAATCGCTCATCAAGACTCCCTCCCTATTAGAAAGTTGCCAAAAGAAATCTATTGGAAGGGCATCGATCCTCATGCTGAGGATTTTAAAGAAAGGATTTAATAAGAAATGTGAAAAGTATCTCCCAGATAAAATGAAAAATAGAGGAACTCTTTTAGGAAACAGTCATAGAAAGTTTGAGGGAAGATGGAACATAAAAGAAACCTCTCTCCTTTCTCTAAACAACCATGGCACTACGTCAGAGAGAAGTTTCACAGGGACAAAGGAATTCCATGTAAGATTTCATTTGAAAGAAAGAATTTCAGCTACTATCATTGGGAACCCATTGTATTAGATAGTATTCATGGTCTTTTTCCACTAAAATTTTAGGGTGTAAGCATTATAAGATCGGGATGTTTATTGTAGTATTATTCATTATAATGAAAAATGTTGCATTCCAGGCAGAACATAATGATTATCAGAATGATGGGAACATATCCATGCTTATCTGCTAGGCTTTTCAAAAAGGTATACGTAAATGTCCTCCTTACTGGCTCCTGTCAAGCCTGAGGCCATCTGCCTAGGAGGTGACTGGCTTTGCTGATGACCCAGCAGCTTGCCACTGAGAAATTACCCTCTGGAATGAGCAGCTCCCAAGTCATATCATGAAGCCATACCATTGCACAAATCTCTCAGGAACATTGTTTCAGTGACCAAGTATCTGCAGTAATTTGAGAAATTAGGCAAATGAATAGAGTAATAATAGTGAAAAATGTAATGCCTGCCGGAAAGAAAGCAGACAACCAAGAAAATACCATGATGGTTCTCTTGAAGATTGGAGGGAAGTCTGATGTCCTGATACTCTCCCAGGTAAAAGTAACAAATGGTTAATTGTTGTAAACATGAAGGTAAAAACCCAGTGACAGAATGTTATTTATTTTAATGGACACCTTCCATTTTCATATTTTCACCCAGGCATGGTTCCTGTCTCTTGCAGGAGGAAATTTGGTCATCCACAGACTGATACATTGTGAAATTCTGCCTGTCAGACTTTATTTGGAAACAGAATCTGCCAATCTTGCTTGTGATTTTCTGCTTACAGAGAATCTTCTTCAGAAACCCACTCTCAGCTCTATTAATGACAAATTTTAACAGGTGTTATTTTCCTGTCAAACTTTTCTTTCTTTTTCCCCCCGTCTTTTTCATTCCCCTCATGACTGTTCAACATCGACTACCTCCAAACTCCAATTCAAAGATTCAAAGTTTATCCTCTATTTCTCCCACTCTCTTCTATCCCTCCTCCATATACATTCAGATTTCTTTATGAGGTGAGTATACCATCCTAGACCTCCATTCTATATCTTTCTATTGACCTCTCTTCCTCTAGACATTTTAAAGTTGCTATTCTTTCTATCTCCATTTTCAAAATCTCTTGTCCTTCTCTTTCACGACTCTGAATATAATGTACTAGGTGACATCCTTCTTATAGTAGTTAATTCTTTATAAAATACTAATGTCTTTCTCTTCCAGATTGTAAACTCCTTATAACCTAAAATATTGACTCTAATTATGTGAAAGACAGGCTATGAGGCATTCAAGTAAGAAAATATTTTTTAAATATGCAACTCTCAAAAAGTCACTCAAAGTAGTCACCAAAAGCTGTGATGGGCCTTACTAAGATTATATTTGAGATTTATCTCACCTGTAGAAATCTCTCATGGTGGATTGACCTTTCTTCTTAACTATTCCTTATAACTTATAGAGTTTCTCTGCCCAAATTAAAGGAGTTATTTGGCAAATATCTGGCTTATATAATGTCTACAAAATATTGATTTGGGTGACTTCCTTCCCCAAATGGACTTTTGTCCAAAATTATTCAATTTGGTTGTCTTCATACCTTAATTTTTCATATAAAGTACAAGAGTATACTTAAGCATTATACAAATCTAGTTTATGTAGTTTTGCTGTTTTTTTCTTCTGGAACTTAGGCTACTATGTATTTGCTAAGATGACATTGTAAGAATGGTGTCAGGAAAGGTAATAAACCAAATGAAAGCTTTCCGGGTTATCATGGACGAGATACATTACCTATGTGTGTACACAGGCAGATTGGCTGTATTTGCAGATAAGCCCAAGTTTGGTATATGTACTAGAAAACTGATTTATAGTATTTACAATTAATTAAGGTTAAATGCATTGTATATGTTACCTTCAAAAGTAAATTGAGGATAAATAAAACCAGATCCCTAACTACTCCAACTATTCATCTTCGGGTAATTCCTTCTCTAGTGTCTGACTGAAAAATAATTAGTTTGCATATTTCCTCTAAGGCTGTTGATAAGGGACCTAATACTCTCACTAAGCAATTTATTTAACATGAGTAATTATAAACATCTCAAGCATTCCCATTCATAATACATGTTCTGGGACTTCTGAAAAAGATGACCTCATTTCATGTTAATTAGACTAAAATTAAAAATCCCACCAGACACCGAGGTCATACTCCCAAGATTGACCTCATTTCACTCTTCCGAGTCTATATAAGGGAAGATTTACCATGCTTCTATATGCAGCATTGAAACTTCTAAGCAAACTAATATTTAGTATGTAGGATGAATTTTGTCTAGAAAAATATTAAACTTTTTCAGCAGACTCAGGACAGTTTTCATTATTCTCGAGAGGCTTACTTGGATACAACTGTTTTGTGTGTGTGTGTGTGTGTGTGTTTGTGTGTGTGTGTGTGTGTGTGTGTGTATGATTTTTGCTTCAACAAAAACATGCAAAAGATTATTCTGTTGCTCTGTAGGAGGCTAGAGGAGAAGCAGCTCAACCAGCCACCTGTAGAAGGTTTTCATAGCAAGCGAGCTCCTGATGTTACGGAACAATTTGTTTCTTCTCTTTGGTGCCACCGTGTCATTTCCAGTATAGTTATAATATGATTTACAAGTTATTTAGTTAAACTATTTTGGTTTGTGTACAATGAGGTTTCAGGGTTTTTTTGGGGGGGTAATTTTTGTTAGGATTTGTGGATGCTGATCTACGTTGACTCCTATTATTAATCAGAATTCCTTAGGATAACATCATGCATTTTGCATTCCTCTTCTTCAATTTGGAGTCATTGTCTGTTGAGAATAAATGAATGCAGTGCTTTTAGGTTTTTTTCCCATCTCTTTGCATCACTCTTACCCTTGAGTTCATCCCAAATTTTGCATTCGATTTGGTCTTTGAACTACTTTGCATTCTTCGTTTAGGAGGACAGTGAGTGCTGAATGATGACCCACTTCTGATATCCAGGTTCACAGAATTCTGGACTTTGATAAACAGACAGTAATAGCAGGAAAATGCATAGATATCCCAGATAGTTCTTCAGTCTTTAAACTGACTCATCATAACCATTTATAGTGAACTGAGTTTAGGATTTTAATCAAGCCAGGTCTAGTTACTGTGTCAAGAACAAAGTCTTTGGGGATATGATATTATGGAGGTATGGAAAGTTCCCCCCACTCTTGGTTCTTATGGCTGGTGGAATAATTTTATACCCTAAGGCAAATTAACAGACAAAAATCAAGTTTTAATACATACACACAGAAATTCACATAAGCATGAAGAATTCCAAAAGAACAAGGCAAATGAGGTATATTTGTTATTTTGGCCTAAGGAAGAGTTAGGGGCCTGGGACTTCAAATGGAAGTAAAGTGAATTTACAGGTAGATGAAAAGAGTTAATCTTTAGTAAACAAGTGTTTGCTGGGCCATCTGGAGACAAGGGGTCAAAGAAAGGACTTTGATCAATCCTTCTCCCTGTTTATACCATACGTAGGAAGTTTCAGATTAAACTGTATTTATCTATGGTGATAACTCCTTCCTGGAAGAGGTCTTCTATCTTTAATTCTTTTAAGCAGTTAGGGTGAAGGTCAAAGGTTCTTTCTGAGTCTTCTGGGCCTTACAGATGATAACCAGCTTAAACTAATCAATATTCCAAAGAGGCATATTTTTGGGTGGCAAATTCTGCTCCCCTTCAATATAGAGGTATAATTCCTTGGCTATATCTTTGGGTCATTGGTAAACTTGGCTGTGTCTTTGACTCATATTTGTCATTATGATCATTAGAGAAATCCCAAAGAAAGGTCTCTATAATGAGTTGTCTGTGCTCTGAGTATATTCAGACCAGTTATTACATCTTTGGGATGTTTCCGAGACTTTCCTGCACTTTACCATAAGGTAACCACAACAGTAATTACAATTTTGTTCATTCTCTTCTGTGGTTGCCATCCTTTGTTTTCCCAATACTGCCAGATATGGCAATTGGACTTTTATTTCTTTATTTTTCTTAAATTCTTTTGAAAGGCAAAACCAGTATTTACTCTTATCTAGGAGAATCATCCTTTGAACTGGCCTGAAAATTTGCTCCGATTAATCATGTTACAATTCTGACCCCCCAACATGTCAACCTGGAGGAAACCTTTCTGTGTTGGGCTTCACACTGGGATCCATGATGCTGGAGCTGCTGGGTAACAAGGGTAACAGCTATCTCCAACCTTCAGGGACTGCTTAAACAGCTTTTCTGCTTCAGCAATGGTTGTTGCTTCCTCTTCCGCCAAAAGAATGTAAGCAGTTGCACACTCATTTATTTCTCAGGCTTCTTGAGCTGCAGAAATCCTAGCTTGGGGGTTTCTTTCTGGGCTTTCTTCATTATTGCATCTGCAGGACACAGATGGTCTAAGTCACAAGTGAAAAATGTCTGGTGGTCCTGTACAGAGATTCATGTCATAGTAAGTCAGAAGCTCTTGTCCTGTCACCCAAGTGCACCGATTCTATTCAGCGTCCCACAATAAATGTAGTGGATTTTGCCATACTTGGCATTCTGAGATGCTTTGCCTGTTAGAGTCTCAGTCTTTATTATTGCATTGAGAGTTGTTGGAGGATTTGTTGTCAACCCCTCCCAGAAGGGGACACAAGTGACTTACTGAGACTTGTTCAATGAATAATGTTCCATACTTATGAAAATACCATTCAAATATCCTGGGCTCCAATGGGTAACTTGGGAGAGTCAAAGATGAATAGGGAGAGACTGAGTTATGTGGCTTCAGAGTGAGGACTGGCGGGACAGTCGCCATTTTCCCTGTGTAAAATCCTTCTCCCACGCAGGTGGCAGGTGGGTGCCATCCTTCCATTATTTCATTATAAGTTTGGCTTTAAAGCAGCTTTAGGGAAGGAAATAGAGGAAGAATTCCTCCTGCCCAATAAGTCTTTCTCATCCAATAAATTAAATAATGCTGTCTTCTTGATAGGTTGTGTAAACCAACACAAGAAAATTATATTTTCATCTTAGACATGAAGTTAGACACAAAACGACAACTTTTAAGGAAAAGGAACCAATTATATATAAAGATGTGCTTGAAAATAAGCAGCAATCATGGCAAATTATTTGTTTGCCTGATGCAATCTAATCCTTCTTGCTTTTGATGAGCTTAGAGAGTTTATTGGCATCCACATAATTTACTCTGGAACACCGATATAACAAGCAAACCATTTTATTTTCTCTTAGTTAGCCACGTGAACATAATCAACCACAAGATTTTATGCAACCGTAGAGTCTGAGGGTAAGACTTTTTTTTCAGAGTTGTTTAAAATCCATGGTGTCAAGAGAGAAAATTCCATTAATTCAAATTAGTTATTTTCCCGAAATTAACTGGTATCTGTTGATCGAAGAATATACAAGATGGTGTATTCTAATGATTAATCATTTTTGTCAGCATTGCTATTTTTAGGGTGATTCAAATGAAGGTGTCAAGTGTATTTCTTAAAAAATGACTGGCTCAATATTAAGAGACCAGTTAATTTCATTAAATATTATTATAAGGATTCTGAATTTCACCAGAGACTTCCAATGGAGTCAGTAAGAAATTATCTCAAATGTATTTTTAAACACAATAATTATCTATCACAGAGTCTCTAACCATGGGCTATTAGTGCACTTTTTCTCCTGAATGTTGAAATCTTGGTTGTATAAACAGGTAAAAAATATGCCATATTTTATTTCTGAAAAGGAAGTAGTCTAGTCATTCCTTCTATATTTCTTTCTCACTTTCTAGTCAGATTAAATTTTGCAGCCAAATGAATTCAAATATTTGACAATACTTAAATGTCATACAAACAAAACACAAGCAAAGATTAGTATATATATTGGAGACATGGTGGGTTTGTCAGTGGAACCTTTTAAAAGATTAGAAAATGCATATTTTAAAGTTGATTTCATCAAAGGGAGAACTTTCTTTGCTAAGTTTACATGAGTTTATAAACTGTGGAAGCAGATATGACAGAATAATTTTAAGGTCAAAGTTACAATTTAGTTATGTAAGTCTGGGACTGGAACTTTTTGATTCCTCCCTGCTTCTGTACTTGTGTAAACTGGCTGTGGTGGCTAAAACAGTTTGAAGCAATACAGTTAAATAGCATTTACTTTTTCATTTGCTTATCTATTCATGTGCTCCCTCATTCATTCAACATACGTGTATTGAGCATATGCCATATACTGTTCACTGTACTAGACACTGGTGAGATAGAAAAATAAGACACAAAACTTGCCCTGTAGTAGCTCATAGAGTCACAGAAAAAAAGTGACATGTTAAAGCATAATAAGAGCAATTATGGAGTTGTATGTAAATCAACAGTCTTATAGAATGGGATTGATTTGCTCTATAGAGAAAGACCAGGAAATAATTCACAGAGGAGGCAATACCAGAGCTGGGCTCTTTAGCATCCTTAAGAGAAACTGATGGCCAGCTGGATCTCGAAGGACCTGTAAGAGCCTGACAGACAAAAAGGCAAGAACACTTAGTACTCAAAAATACTCAGAAACATGGAAATAGATCATTTTATTCAGGGAGAGAAGGGGAAAAATAAGAAGAAAACAGTGGTGAGGATAAAATCCTGGGAAACACCACTATTTCAGGAAAGAAAACCCAATTAAGCAGATGGAGAAAGAGAAGTCAGAGAGAAGAAGCAAAGCTGGATAGAGCTGTGTTTCCAAATACAACAAAAGAAAAACAAAATAGAAAGAAATAGGCAATTTATCCATGCTGAGGAAAAGGCAAATAAGATAAAAGCTTAAAAATTGTATATGGCAATTAGGAGATCAGTACTGCTTTACCCATAGGTAGTTTCATGAGAGTGAAGAAGAGAAGAAATGCTAACTACATTTCCTGTGCTTGAGGAAAACTGAAGATAAAGATAAAGCTTTCTCCATCAGAAAGTTCCCATTCTACTGAGGGACATAAAATATAAATGCATTTATCATGTGAATTAGCCCTGTGCCCCTTTAATTTTGCACTATGTGTTGGCAGTTATGCAAACGATGAGCTTTGATGGAGGCTAGAAGAGGAATAAAGAAAAAAATCAAGCGTGGGTCTTTCTACAGATAAGGAACCACAAGGCCAGGAGAAGTGGTATCTGGAACCCCACAGGGGTAGTATGAGAATTGTATGAAGGGTAAAGATATGAACCTTAAAATTTCATCAAACTATTAATATCATAGAGTATAAATACAATCTTTGTAACTGAAAGCACTTAGAGATGACCTATTTAGAGTGACATCCTGTCACCTCTAAACAGAGGGTTTTTTTTTTTTGGACCAAGGCAGATCCATGAAATCTGAAACAACTGATATGACAGGAAGTGGAAAATTTGAGGAGACAAGAATGTTGAGGATATTTAGATACATTTAAATATTTAATAGTCTATGATATTTACTTTTACCTCACGGATTGCCTTAAAAATAAAATAAAATAATTAAACATATTCAATAAAATGTCACCAGATAATATTATTTGTAACAATGTCATGCAGCCAATTTTCTTTTCTAGATTTCAGCAGCAATTACTGACCCTGTTAATGATATCTCTTTACTAAAGTCACTCTTGAAAATGTTTCTAATAAGATAGATGTTGTTATCAAGGAAACTATTGTATTCTAGCTCTTGTACTTACTACATCCCCATTGCAGCCCCTGTATTATTTGACTTACCCAAAAGAAATAAATGTGTGTTTACAAGTAATTTTCCATGATTTAAAAGTTCCAACAAAAATCATACATTGATCTGTTATGAGGGAACACAAGCTACTGTCTAACAAGTGTGGTTTGTTGAATTAAAAATATATCTTTAAACACACATTCATGGGAAGAGAAAACAATGGGGAAAAGGTGGAAAGTTTGGGAAAACAGCATTAGGTGCTATTTCAAATTCATACTGACAAAGACAAATCAATACCTTGACGGACCCAAAGTTCACATCATCAGGAGAAGTGATTTAAGTTACATCTATCTAGATTTAAGACATTTGGCAATTTAGCATCCGTGTTCACAATAAAGGTCAATGAAATTCCTTTTCCAGATTGAAAAACAGATAAGGAAAGAGAATCTTAACTAAACTATGGTCGTATGTTCATGTTTCCAAGAAATAGGGAATTATAACAATTAAAATTCCTTCACATCAAATGAAAGATTATATTTAATGGGGAAAAATGCACTGACTCAAGATTCAAACAGTGTCTTTTCCTGAATCCTCACCTAGAAACAAAATGAAGCTAGGCTGAAATACTTTGAAAAGGTCATAGATTTCATCGCCCAGAGTATACATGTCTCAAATTGTTCATGGTTATTCCTTGTTCTCCTTTCAATATCAAGCAGGGCAAAACCATACAAGTATAAAGATCTAGGAATACATTCTAACCATTATAAGTGCAGGTGGCTTATAATATCTGTCCTTTGACAAAAATGACTCCGGTTATACATCAAAGACACTGAAGATTTGTTAGATCCAAGAGTGCATACCTCAATCATTTGTATTCCACCCTGTAATCAAGAGTGGGAGTTTGCTATATTTAAATAACTTTGTAGAAGCTGAATTTGGTTTGTTCTTTTCTGCCTTTAACATAGTCTGCAAGTTAGGTCAGTCGACACTGGAGTGATATAAGAAGGTGTAAATCAAATTTGAATACAAATGAAGAAAATTTAGCAGATCAGAAATGCATGTAGACTGCTGCAGTTCCACTTTTTAATATCATCCATTTTCTGCCCCTTTTTTCCATATCATTTAGTCTTTCACCTTGGCTCCAACTCTTCATCTACTTTCTATAAAAAGGTGACATAATTTAAAACTGTTTCCTTTGCCTGTGATGATACATTCCTAAGAGACACTGCATCGGTTCCTTGCCTGTGGCCAACGGACACTTCAATCTACGGGGAGTTCTTTAGGCAGAAAGGATTTGCTCTGTCATCAATGGAAAACACAGTCTACAGAAAGGATTGAAGAGCTCCAATAATTATAACTACATGGTTAATATGAAAGAGATGTTTTCCTTCTCTTACTTAAAAATAACACATAAATTACTGTGCAGTTCATAATATATGTAGATACAACATATGACAACAGTGGCTTAAAGAATATGGGTTGCAGAATGTACCCATATTTTTCGTTTTTGCAAGATTCATACATTGCAAAAATACATTTTTTTGCAAGATTCATATATTGTATATGAAGATATACATTTTTGCAAGATTCATATCTTGCAAGATTCATATATTGTATATGAAGTAGTGCAAAATTAACCCTGAGTAGGCAGTGATAAATTAAGAATATATAATGTAACCCCTAAGGCAACCACTAGAAGAATAACCTAAGGATGATAGCTATACAAGCTAAGAGAAGAATACAATGAAATTCTAACATATATTTAGTAATTCAAAAATAAGGCAGGGAAAGAGGAATAATAAAGATAGGAGACAGAAAACAAACAGCAAATGGTAGGCCTCAATCCAACCATATCAATAATTGCATCAAAGGCAAAGATTCTTTCAGATGGGATAAAATAGCAAGAACCCATTATATGGAGTCTGAAAGAGATATACTTCAAATAAAATGTCACAGATAGAAATAAACGGATGGAAAAAATATCATCAAGGCAAGTAGTATATATATATATAAGAAAACTGGAGTGGTTATATTAATATCAGGAAAAAAATTTCAAGTTAAGAGATACATTTTGCAGTGAGAAAGGATTAATTGATCATTAAGGCAAAACAATTATATAAATATATGTATATATATATATATACATATATGTGTATACACATATATGTATATATGTGTGTATATATATACCAAATAAAAGAGTTTCAAAATGCATGAAGCAATAACTCACAAAACTGAAAAGGGAAATAGGCAAATCGACAATCATAGTTCAAGAGTTTCCTGGCCCTTTCACAGTAATGGATAGAGCAAGTACACAAAAAATTAGAAAGGATATAGATGTGAACAAGATTACCAATGACCAAATATAACAGACATTTATAGGACACTACACCTAAACACTGTGAAATAACACTTATTTTCAAGTGCATTTAGAACATTTACTATATGATGTGTCACAAAACAACTCTTATTACATATAAAACATTAAATTATCACAGAGTATATTCTCAGATAAAACAATTAAATTGGGAATCAATAGCAATAAGATATCTAGAAAGTCTAAGTATTTGGAAATTAAACAATGCTCTTGTAAGTAATCCATGAGGCAAAGAAATAATCTCAATGGAAACTGGAAAATATTTTAAACTGAATGAAAATAAAAACAACATATCAAATTGATGAACCACATCTAACACAAGACTTAGAAATTTATAGTTTTAAATACTTATAGTAGGAAAGCAGAAAGGTTTAAGGTCAATTATTTAAATTTACATGATGAGAAGCTAGAAAAAAAGTGAGCAAAGTAAACCCAAATGAGTAAAAAAGGAAATAATAAATATAAGGACAGAAATCAATTAAGTAAAAAACAGAGAAACAATGGAAAAAATTAACAAAACTAAAAATGAATTCTTTGAAAATATTTATGAAATTGATAACTCCATAGGTAGACTGATTTAGAAGAGAGAAAACAAGCACAGTTGGACAATATCAAAAAATGAAAGAGGAGATCCTGCAGATACTATACAGATAGTAAGAAATTATAATAAACCACTTCATACAGATACATTCGACAATTTATATAAAATGGACAAATTTCTTGAAAAGCACCACTTACCTAAACTTACTCAAGAAGCAATAGCCATAAATATTCTCAGCAAAATATGGGAGATGGTCATTGACATCTAGGGCATGCAAAGGTGTCTTAGTCCAAAAATAGAAAGCAAAAAATATAAAAGAAACAAACAGTTTTGTTTCTTTTATATTTTTTGCTTTCTATTTTTGGACTAAATGCCAATTAAAAGCAAAGGAGATATCATTCCTAGAAAGACTAAAATTTAAAAGGCTGACAATCCTCGGTGTGAAAAATTAGAGTGTGTGAATTAAAAGTGTGACAATTCTAAGAATGTGAAAAAACGAGAACTTCTAAATGCTGCTAGTGGGTGTGTAAAATACAAAAACCACCTTGGGGAACTGTTTGTCAGTTTTTTAAGGGTTAAACATTCCCCAATGATCCAGCAGTTCTACTAATGTTTTCCCAAGACAAATAAAAACACACCTTTATAAAATTTGCATTATTCCTGATAGCCAAACACTGGGGAAAAAGTCTAAAAGTTAATCAATAGGGAAATGGATTAATAAATTGCAGAATATTTATATGATGGAATATTACTCAGCAATAAAAAAGAACGGGCTACTGGATACACACTATCTCACAGATGTTATGTTAAGTGAAAAAAGATGAACCCAAAAGACTACACATTGGAGTGATTCATTTCATGAAATTCTAGAACAGGCAAATTAAACTAGAGGGAAAAGTATCAGAAAATAGGTATCTACGGGGAGGATGTAATTGTGTGGAACAGTCTATGAAGGAATACTTTAGGATGATGGGGATATTTTTCTTTATCTTGATGGGAGTATGAAATATATGGTTGAGTAGATTTATCAAAATTATTTATATTATACTCTAAAGATATGTGTGTTTTATTGTATATACATTTTACCTTGATAAATCTGAAAACAGAAATTAAAGAAACAAAAAAAATAGAAGAGTATGTCTTATATTGTGAAGATAATAAATATATACCTATAGGATGAATGGGGGTGGGGGGGAATCTGCCATGATACTGTACAAATGGCATCTTAGGATAAAATATCCAGTGACCACACGACCGATCCTGGATTCAGAGTGCTACTTCCCAATGTAGACAGAAGTGATATGATGTAATCTAACCCATGTAATTGATTCAAAACACTCTGAATTGATTTTGTAGATGTGAAGAGTTTGAATAAAACTGTTTCATGAAATATGAGTAGAAAAAAATCTTGGCAAGCACTTAAATACACTCATTCCCCTGTGCCTTCTTCATAAGAAAACAATTCAGACCTTTCTAGGAGTAGGGCTAAGTGCTGGAATTATCCAATTATTATAAGTTAAACTTCAGTCTCCATTTTCCTAACAATCTATTTTTAGGGGCATGTTCCCCAGTGAAACATTGGAAGAGTGGGAAGTTTTTCTCTTGGGTGTTCAGTCCCTGTCTTCTGCAGCCATAGTGGCTCTATAGAACTTCTACCTGTGGGAGATCCACAGTGGAAAAGGGAGGCATAGACTACCCCAAGTTATTCTTTATAGGCTTGTCCCTTCCCTGTTTCTGGTCTAGTCTCTCTTGCTGTTAGCCACTCCAGCCTGTTTCATGTTTAAGTTCCTATGGGTTACAGACAGCTCAGAGAAAGCTCTAGATCAAGAGGGGTACAACACCCTAGTGGTCAATCTGAACTGAGGAAAGCACGTCTTGTTGCTCTCATTTGAGGCTTTCAAGGGGTTGCTCCTGCTAGACATATGTTTTACACACTCATTTCCCCTACTAGAGCAATTTTCTATTTGGCATTAGTCTGCTTCACACATAACTACCTAAAACTCTCTGTTGCCACTGGTACCTGCTCTAGTCACCCTCCCACCACAATGTTGCTATGTCTAACCAAACATGGGACCTGCACCTGTTGGAGGTGTCTCTCCCCTGGCAGAGGCAAGAGGAGGACCCAGACAAGATGCTTCCAGACTCCCTTGCTTAGGAAACATTTGATGATAGCTGTGCTGTCTATGGTGGACTCCCACCCAAGTAGTGGAGCAAAAGGAGTAAAGGCTTTTCCCCTCCCCTTATATGAGGATACTGTCAACTCTTTACCAGGAATTGGTTGAGAGAAATTAATTTATTTAGTCACATGATTAATGTCTTCAGTTTTAATTCTCCCTGACTAAGCCAGCACATCTCAGAGATCCAAATCTCTCTCTTTAATTATGCTTGGCATTACAAGGAAGGAAAGTTACTCCTACATTTATTTCTAAAGTACAGCTTTTAACAGGAGGGTAACTACCCATTCCTGTAAAAGTGCTCCAATTTCCACCCTCGAACACAGGAAAGTCTTGTCCCTAGGACTTCTTGAAACAGAACCCCTCACTCTGCCTTAAAATGCCCCTTGCCGTGCCCTCACTCTGCCCTTCTCCCTGGGAGGATAGAGAGGTCAGCCATTTCCCTTCAGCCCTATCCATCTCAGGCTTCAGGTCTATTTTGCAACTGACTGAAAGTGATTCATGGCTTATGAACCCTTGGCCCTGCAAGTTGAACAAACTGATCTGAACAGATAATGCTACCTCACCATTAAATAGTACACAACTCAATCCTCTACAAGATATGATTAATATATTAGGGAGAATGTCTGAGCATTGAGCAATCCAAATTTCTCTCTCTAATTATGCTTGGCATTACAAGGAAGGGAAAGTTACTTTCTCCCCCACCCTCTTTTAACATAAGAAGAAATGTGAAATTATTCTGAAGGACCAAAGTTGATTTTTTTCCTTAACATATGTAGTTTTTCAATTTCTATAGAAAATCAAAGTATCTATTTGTAATCATCTACTATTCATAGTCTAGGAAAAGCTTAATAAGAAATGGCAAAAGGTAACCACTATTGCACGCTAACTTGTGTTTCTTAACTTCCTTCTTCCTATACACCTTCATTCTAAAAGTAATGGACCTGAAACCCCATAGAATTTAAACTGATCTTCTACTCTCTCTCTCTATGTGGTTGAAGGACATGTCACTTTTCCATGAACTTAACATTTCCTGCTCTTTACTTCTCTAAGAAATAAAGAATGTTAGCAGTACTTGATTTGTCAGTTTCACATTGAACAAGTGCTGTTTGTACAAGCCTTTGTGGTGTATGTAAGTAGTGATTAATTTCCAGGTAAGAGCGGAAATATAGGAGGTAGAGGAAGCCACACAAGTTATTTCTTGTTCACAATAGATAACTATGGTGATTAAACAAAAAGCAACACAGTCTGACATGAATTAACTTCTGCTTTTTATTCCCAAGGATGGGAAAATCAACCATGTATATCAAGTAGTTGCCAAAAAAAAAAAAAGTGATTTTTCAAGTCCTTTTTACAAACCAACGACTACAACCTGAAATAGAGAGGACTATAATATGATGAAGCTTTGAAATGTGACTGCTTCCTAGAAATTCATTTACTCATTCATTCCAAGGATAGCTATTAATTGCCAATCATTTGCAAGGCAGGATGCTAAGCATTGAAATTTACACGGGGGGGGGGGGGCGGGGGAGAAACCACAGGGACCAGAAGGAGGTGTCTGATGAAATAGACTTCAGAGAAAATTGCTAGAAAGAAAAAGGGATATTACACAATAATAAAAGGATCAATTTACCAGAAACACATAATGATGCCAACAGTGTGCACACCAAACAAAAAAGTCTCAAAATAAATGAAGCAAAACTGGTAGAACTGAAAAAAGAAATAGAAAAAGTAACAAGCATAGTTGCAGAACATTCACCAAGACACCATATCCTGACCCATGAAATGAACATCAATAAACTTAAAATAATTGAAATCATATGCATTTAATTTTATTATAGAAATAAAGTTTGCTTCTAAATTGAATTGGCTTACTAAATCCTGTTATAGAGTTTTCCTAAATGGTCACAAGCATATCCATGAAGATATAGAAAAATAAACACATAATGATGCCGAAAACTAAAACTGCTAGAAAACCTGTTATCAGGGTCTGAAAAACATTTGCACTAAAGGAACTAGATTAAAAAACAAACTCCTGCCCACTCATGCAGCCGTGCTAGAAAAAAAGAAAACTCCCTTTTCTGAATAAAAGATCCTTCATTCTTCCCTTACTCTGTTTCCTAGTTTAGAAAAATACATACATATATTTTTTGGCTAAACCACCACAAAACTTGTCAACCATCCATATACTTTGTGAGTACTAATTTTTGAGATAATCCAAACTATTTACCTTCATTCCTATATTAGTTATCTATTGCCCCATAACAAATTATCTCAAAATTGGGCAGCTTAAAACAACAATCATGTCGTATCTCATGCAGTTTCTGAGTGTCAGGGAATCCGAGAGCAGCTCTTTTGGGTGTTTTTGTCTCAGCATCTCTCATAAAGCTACACTAAGGTGGCGGCCAGGGCATCAGTCATCTCAAAGATGGACCGGTGCTGGAGAATCCACTTCTAAGTGGATTCACTCTTGTGGTTGTCAACAGGCTTCTATTCCTCACCAAATGGTTCTCTCCATGGGCTACCTGAGTGTCTGCAAGATGTAGAAACTAGACTCACCCAGAATGAGTAACCCAGAACAGAAAAAGAAGAAAGAGAGTGAGAGAACTTGCAAGATGGAAACTTTTGGAATCCCAGAAGTTACGTCCCATCATGTCCCATCATTTCTTTCGTACGCTATTGGTCTCACAGACAACTCCTGATCCAATGTGAGAAGGGACAAGGTGGTGAGTACCGGGGTGTATGGGAGCTACCTTGGAAGAACGATATCACAATCCCTCATCAGTAGCACTTTTTCTATATGTAGCCAAATAGCGCGTGTGACTGCCAGCAAACAATGCAGAAGGAAATAGAGGAGGGAGAGAAGAGGGATGACCATAGAACCTGGCATCTTGGGAGTTATGGTTTTCCAAATAAATGCTATTGGCAAGCCAGAGAGTGGAAGAACCACACAGCATGAGGTTTTTCTGCTTCGTCTACTTTTTTCCAAGTTAGAATGCCAGAGTACATCTTAAAGTGGGAACATAAGAATACCTTACATCAGTTTAGCAAATCTGTGTCAGTTTATAATCTGCTAAACTCTGATAATTCTTCTATGTACGTAAATCCATCTCTAGTTGCATCTCTGAGGTGGTGATCTATGTAGTAAACAGAGTGGCAGTAAATAGGACCAGGGGAGGTCTACACATACTGTCTTTTTAAAAAACATTTTTATTAAAATACAGCTAACATATACAATATTATATTAGTGTCAGGGGTACACCATAGTAATTCAACATTTATATACCTAAAGCCGTGATCACCATGGTCAGTCAGCAACCACCTGACACGGTACCACGCTATCACAATATTGACTATATTCCCTATGCTATACATTACATCCCCGTGACTTATTTGTTTTATACCTGGAAATTTGAACCTCTTATTGCCCTTCACCTTTTCCCCCATTTTTTAATTTTTCAATTTCAGTTGAAATTCAATGTTATTTTATATTAGTTTCAGGTGTACAGCATAGTGGTTAGACATTTACATAATTTAAGAAATGATCCCCTGACTAGTCTAGTACCCACCTGGCACTCTGCATGGTTATTACCATACTATTGACTATATTCCCTATTCTTTACATCCCTATGACTAGTTTGCAGCTATCAATTTGTACTTCTTCATCACCTTTTTCACCCTGCTCCCGAACTCCCTGGCAACCATCAGCTTCTTCCTTGCACCTGTGAGTCTGTTTCTGTTTTGGTTGCTCATTTATTTTGTTCTTTACATTCCACATATAAATGAGAACGTATGGTATTTGTCTTTCCCTGTCTGACTTATTTCACTTAGCATAATACCTTCCAGGTCCATCCATATTGTCACAAATGGTAAGATTTCATTCTTTTTCATGGCCGAGTAATATCCATTGTATATATGGGCACTTCAGCTGTATGAAAACTGATTCTGTGTTATAGGTGTATAGGTGTATAGATATTCATAACTGCTACATCTTCATTATGAGTCATATCCTTAACATTATATTATGTCCTTTTTGTCTTATTTTAATGCAGGTTTTAACCTTTTATTCTACCGTTTCACACTAAAATCAATCTATTTTCGACTTGCCTTTACTCCTTCTTTTATTTTTAGATTTAATCAGATTACTTTTAGATTTGTCTCTTGTCTTTAGTAGGGAGGTAGGTTTTTTTCTTTGTGATGCAATCTTTCATTTTACATATCATGTAAAACTGATATGCCTTCCCTGATATGGTAGGCATGTTTGAATCCTTTCATGGTGTGTTACATTATTTACTCTGTGTTTTTAACTAATACACTTTTTAGAACAGCTTTAGATTTATAGAAAAATTGAGCAAACAATAGAGTTGCCATTTATCCCCTCTTCTCCTGCACACAATTTCCCGTTATTAATATCTTGCATTAATGTGCTATGTTTGTTACAATTGATGAACTAATATTGGTGCATTATTATTAACAAAGTTACGTAGTTTGCGTTAGGATTACTCTTTGTGTTGTACAGTCATATGGTTTCAACAAATACATAATGTCATGTAATGTCATGTATCTACCATTAGAGTATCATAACGAGTAGTTTCATTGCCCTAAAAATTCACTGTGCTCTACCTACTTATCCTTCCCTTCTTTCCCTCAAATGCCTGACAACCACTGATCCTTTTATGTCTTTATAGTTTTGTCTTTTCCGGAATGTCATATAGTGAGAATCATACAGGATGTAGGCTTTCCAGACTAGCTTTTTCACTTAGCAATATGCATTTAAGTTTCCTCCATGTCTTTCAGTGGCTTGACAGCTTGTTTCTTTTTACTGCTAATAATATTCCATTTCTTTATCCACTCACCTGTTGAAGGACATCTTGATAGGTTGCAACTTTTAGCAAATATAAATAAAGTTGCTATAATGATTTGTGTGCAGGTTTTTGTGTGGACATAAATTATCAACTCAAATACCCAGGAGCACGGATACCGGATGGTATGGTACGACTATGTTCAACTTTATGAGGCTGGGCCCCCAGGAATTTTTCATCTCTCAAATTAGCCCATGCTCAGGCTCCAGCAATTAGTCAATTTCCATTTAAGTGTTCCTAGTACTAGTTGCAGGCTTCCGCTGTGTGCTTCTGTTCTCAGCCTCCGCTCCTGGTAAGCTGTGATTCTCTGCACTCACCTTTTTTTCCAGTTTTGGGGGTAGCTGTTTATCCTGTGACCTCAAATCTGATATATCTATGAAGAGTTGTTGATTTTCAGTTTGTTCCGCTTTTTTCTTGTGAGGACAGAATGACAGCCCCCAAGCTCTTTGTAAGCCAGACTGGAAATGGGAAGTCTCTTCCGTTTTTATAAATATATGTATTTCACTAGGTGTTCTATTATCTTTGCCTTTTATATCAGCTCTCACATATTTCAGAAGTTTTGTATTTCTTTTCTACTGGCAACTTTGTAGTTTACTTTTATAAAATGCTCTCTGTTACTCTTTCTTTGCCCTCTATCTATCTCTTCCCTACTATGAGCTACAATTAAATTAACTCATATTGTCTACCCTTCACTGGTAGTGAAATTGCATAATTTTAGTCAACAGTATGATCTTAGTGTTTGTATTTGTGAAAATGTTAATATCCCAACTACTTGATTTCTCAGCTTTCAAGTGATATCCTTTGACTCCCAGCTATCAGAGCTGATTCTGTTTTCCACTTTCTCTCCTTTGCCTCCTGATTTTTGTTGTTTCATTTCCACTATGACTTAGCATTCAACTAAGTCATTCCATTCTTACTCTTACTCCCACCTTTTCTTTAGTCTCAGTTCTACCGTTAATCACATTTGTAGCTCCCAACAATCCTTTCCCTCAAGTTTCTCTGTCATTGCTTTACAGGTTCTCTTCTAGGATTGTGTCCATTCAATTTAAGATTTCTGTTTTGTTGTCATAAAAATTGTGATAAATATGCTCCTATTATCCTTGTCATCCCTATTCACAGATGTACTTATTGATATTTGTTATCTTTTGTCCCCTTTCTTTGTTTTTGTTTTGTTAATCTTGCCAGAAGTTTATCCATTTTACTTATATTGCCAATGAATCCAAACAGGTTTGCTTGTTTGTTTGTTTGGCATCATTTATTCTGTCCACTAATCTTTGTTTCTACTTAGTTCATCCTTCTATGGTTTTCTGCTTTGGGTTTGGGGGGATTTGTTTTGTTTTGTTTTTAGCTTTATTCCATTGTTCTGACTCTTTCTTGGGAAATAAATGATTAAAGCAGAAGTTTTGCAATGCATTTCTGGCTGGGGGTGCAGATGCCCCTGGAAAAGAAGGCAAATGCCTCAGTCTAATCTCTGTGTAAATAAATTCATGACAGACTTCATAACAAACAAACCAAGTGGATTTGTAGAAGGAGAGGTCTTATCTGTGAGAGGATTTTTGTATGAGATGCTTGGTTATTTAGAATTATTTAAAGTTAAGAATCTGAAATCTATAGATTTATAGGACATGATTGCCTGGAAAATATCATATAAGCTATAACCATCAGAATATAAAACAGAGATGGTTTATGACATAAATGGTTCTTTTAGTATGAGTGTTCTGGGCCAGAGAATTTCCAATACCATTAAAAAATAATAATAATAAAAATAAAAAAAGCCCTGCCAGAAGTGCTGGACCTCTCTGTGATTTGATTATGCTTTTTGATTATTTGCATCTTTGATATGATTAATAAAGCTTGATCTCTTATTCATATGAGTCTGATTTGATAATTCAACCTTCTTTTTTTAAAAATCTCAGTTTTTAACTTGGATGCTCAACTCATTGATTTAAGCATTTCATATTTTTTAGGATAAGGTGCATTAAATATATGCATTAAATGCTAACAATTTCTCTCTAAGTATCTGCTTAACTGTCTTCTACAAGTTTTGACAGCCAATATTTTCATTATTATTCAGTTCAAAATATTTTCTAATTTCCAACTACTTCTTACTGACTCATGAGGGTTTTTCTAAATTTCAAAAGAAATTTTCTAGTTAAGTTTGTATTGATGATAACTAACTTAACTGTATTGTTTTCATGACTGATATACCAATACCTTGAAAATGGTTGAGTCTTGCTTTTTTGTTAGGTGGTAATTTTCATTAACGTTTAGTGTATACTTAGGAACAGGGATCAGCAAACTATAGCCTACAAGCTAAATCTAGCCAGTCACTTGTTTCTGTCAGTGAAGTTTTGTTGGAACACAACTGAACCCATTTATTTATGTACGGTCTTTGGCTGTTTTATACTACAGTGATGTTATACTAACTTAAATAGGATACATATCCTTAGTGATTTTTTTTTCTCTCTTAAACTTTTGATTACTGAGAGAACTGTATCAAGATTTCTCGCTCTGGTAGTATATTTTTTCATTTATCCTTATAGTTCTGTTAAGTTTTACAGTTTTGCTGTAAATAGATACAGACATAATCTGTTCTTCAGTGCACATAAGTTTAGAATAGTTACATTTTCTTGGTGAATCAGTTTTTTAAATTTGAATATTGGATAGAATTTTGGCATTTTATTAATAGAAATATACTAACGTTTTTCGTTGGTATTTGCCTGGTATGTATTTCAATCATTTTATGGTCAATATTTCTGTCTGTTTATATTTTAGATTTGTTTCTGTTGAACAGCAAAGAGCTGGAATTTATTATTTATTCCAAGAAGATAATTTTTGTCTTTAGAAGTTCTTTGTCTTTAGAAGTGCATTTAATGTAATTACTGTTAAATTTATTTCTATTGGCTTATATTGTGCTTTCTTTTGGTCCTAGCTTTTGTATCGTTGGACTCTTCTTTACTGCATTTTCACCCTCATTTGAATTGATTATGTTCCTAATTTCATTTTTTTCTTTAATAATTTGTAAACCACATACTGTATCTTTGTTTTTTTAGTGATCATATCTAACCTAATAAAATAAAATATCAGTCAATACCTTTACTTTCCTTGACTATTTTAATTGCAGTCAGTCTCCCTTCCACGTAAGCTTAATTTTTCAATTTAACTCTATCATATTTGCCCCCCCCTAAAATTAGTATTATTGATTTTTTGCATAAATTTTTAAAGATTTAACCACAGATTTCTACTTTTTAAATTCATTTATTACATTTCAAACCTATATTACACTTCAAATCTTCTATATTTAAATCAATTAAGAAAAAACCCCAAAACTTATGTACTTACAAAAATAGGTGGTGGAATTAATAAAGATAAAAGCAAAAATTAATTTATTATGATACATACACTGGAATCATGTTTAATTGAATATTTGTTCATTAAAAAGTCTAATCAAGTAGATAAAGGTATAATCAAGCATAAAAAATTCTTAAAAATATATGATGTAAAATCCAATTCAAAGCCTCCATCAAAGGAAAAGACTGATTACTAAAATTAACTCCAAAAGGTATAAAAAGCCTAAATAAATTAAAAGTCATAAATGAAATAGAAAAAGTTAACAAAGAACTTCCTCTAAAAGAGTGCTAGGCTCAGATTGTTAAATGTGTAAGTTATTAAAATCCCCCCCAAAAAAAGAAATAAGTAAATCTTATAAAATCCTAGAACATAAAAAAGATAGAATATTTTAGAATATTTGTATATAAGCATAACACTAATGCTAAATTTTGAGAGAGCATTAGAAAGAAAAAGACTAGAGATTTTAGGTCAATTTCTTTAAAAATTATCAAATGTAACTCAGCATTATATTGTTTTAATGTTCATACAATGTTTATTTTTTGGAATGTATTGATAAACCCATATTGATATGTCTGTTAGATAATTTATCATATCAAAACATCAAAGGAGAAACATATGATCACATTTATGTGTTGAAAATCTAACTAGATCCATGATATATTCTTGATATAAGGAAAAGCCTCCTAGTAATTAGGAAGATGATCATACTTTATTAATTTGATAAATTATATTAATTTCAAACCTGTAGTCAGTGGCATTCTTAACTATCTGACGCAAAAGGTATGTTGATAAAATTCAGAAATAAAAAATGCACTTTCTTCATTATTAGGCATCATTTTTTTCTGGAAATTTCAGCCAATGCAATTGTATATGTAAATTGAATTAATGGATTGGGATTATTTTTTAACTTGAAAAACAGATTTTAAAATTACTTTGAAGAATGAATGTATCCAAATAGTGAAGAAATTACTTTTAAAGAGAAATAAAACTCTGTGACACCATTATAAAAGTCAATATGATTCCTTAGCAAAGAAAGGCCAGAAATAACCATTTGTCTATTTTTTTTGTATTTTTTTTTAAATTGAAGTTTATTGGGGTGACAATTGTTAATAAAGTTACATAGATTTCAGGTGTACAATTTTGTAATACATCATCTATATATTACATTGTGTGTTCACCACCCAGAGTCAGTTCTCTTTCCATCACCATATATTTGATCCCCTTTACCCTCGTCTACCACTGCCCTCGCCCCTTACCGTCAGGTAACCACTAAACTAGTGTCTAGGTCTATGAGTTTTTGTTTCTTCATTTGTTTGTCTTGTCCTTTTGTTTTTTTCAGTTTTATATACCACATATCAGTTAAAATAATATGGTTCTCTATTTTTTATGTCTGACTTATTTTACTTAGCATTATAATCTCAAGATCCATTCATGTACTATTTCATCTCATTTGTCTATTATTTAAGAGGGACAATTTCCTGGCCTTTAGTAGTTAAATGTTTGTTTTAACATATGTTAGGACTATTGACTTAATAATGTAGAAATATCCTGATTTTAAAGATAATTGTTTCCTTGAAGCATATGGTAACACTTAATTTGAGATTAATATAGGCTTGATTATTAGTTATGAGAAATGACATTTATATACGAAAGTTTAATTTAGAAAATAACATTTTGCCACATTTTATTATAGATAGGAATATTTGTTAAAAAGTTGTAAACAGCTTTGTTCACTTAAAATTGTAGTCTATATTTGAAACAAAAGTTTATTTCCATCAGAAATAATTAAACTGATGGTATACCATCATTCATCTAGTCCTAACAAACTCAAGAAATAAAAAAGGACTGAGAATATATCCTTTAAAATTGTAGCTGACTGTAAAAAATATATTTTACAAGTAAAAGTTATCCAAAAGGATTAACTTTAAAACACAAGGCGGAATATCAGTTTGTCATGTGAATTATAGCTGTGGTTCAGATGAAAATTTTCCAGGAGAGGATGGTTAAGAACAGAAGGCAGACCTCTTCAGTATCAAATATCAAAAGAACAGCCTAAGCAAAAGATATAAGATTAATATAAGATTAACCCCTATTTTAGTCTGAGAGGGGAACAGCTGGCCTCAGCTAGTCTAGGATTATATCAATTTGTGTCTTTGCTAAAGAATATATTTGCATCAAATACTAGGAAACAGAAGGTTACAAATGCATTCCTGGGTTAAGGAGTTTAGGCTCTGAAGGTAGTGTCAACATATAATTTATATTCTATGCACATTAAGAGGTATGAAATATAAAAATCAAAGTAGGATAAAAAACAGAAAAGAAACATTAACCTATGGTTTTTAAAACAAAATATTATTTTAGTTTTAACATAATGTTTAGATTTCCCTAGGATAATTTGGATACTTAAACAATCACTCACTCCACGTACCCTCCAAAGAGTGTACAGAGCCATAAGGAGACCTAATAAAACCACCTATGCCTACCTCTGAAGCAAAACTTCAATTTACATGTAACTGAGGAAATAATGTGAAGATTATCCAAAAAACAGGAGAGTGTAGTGGTATCCTACAGTTGGTAAAATACAGATAATGCTACCCTAAGAAAAAGAGGGTTTTAACCCAGCTGGAGTCTGAGGCCTGGTAGATGGAAGTCTATTGGGGAATTGGGAGGGAGAAGAGATGTGGAAGTTGCAAAAACAGAGGTGGCAATCTTGGAGTGGCAATAAGACAAAAACAAAAATTCCTTATGCTGAGGCATAAAATAGTGGTCCTCAAAGTGTGGTGAAATGTACAGCCTAACCATCCAGAACCATTGCTTATAACGTACACCTTTGTTTATGATGTACACCAACTCAACCGTCTACATCAAATCCCTGGGCATGGGGCAGAGGAGCTGCAGTGTGCCTGGCTCCCCAGATGGCTCTCATGTACAAAATTTAATAACCACATTATAGAAAAATCAAGCAGTATGACATGCTTTAGAAACTGAACGTAATTTAGTCCAACTGAATTGTAGGTTATAGGTGATGATGAAATGGGGCATGAATCTAGAGAAGAATATCATGGTATACATGTAAGAAGTCTCGATTCAGTGACACATTAGGGACTTGGAAAGTAATGTGAGGATTCAGTAGAAACCACTGGAGAGTTTCAAGCAAAAGAATGATAATTTTTTTTTTCCAGAAAGAGAAGCCTGGCATCATTGTGGATGATTGGATATGGAGCAGACACAGGCAGGAAGAAAACTTGGGAGAGTGTTTTAATTTTCCTAGAATCAGATAAGAAGGATTAGAATAGACTTCAATAGATACACTTGGTGACTAATAGAACAAGTGGGTGAAGAGAGAAGAAATAATTTTGGATGATTCTGGATTCCACATTTGCTTGCGTCCATCTCTGTTTATAACAGAATATACAGAAAAGAATATGTTAAAGTTACAACTCAGCATTACTCCACTTTTCCTTATTTTTATCACAAGACCTATAGTTTACGAGAAACGTGAAGCTCATAAAGACAAGTTCCTTCTCTTATAATGGAGTCCAAAAGGTCATTAAGAGGCTAAAGAAAAACCAATAGGCATCCTTCTGATGTTGATTTTTCAGCTGCACTCCCTGGGGACACCTCAGAGATTTATCTCTGGATGTGCCACAGCTGGAATTTATACAGCCACTATTACAATACAGGGACAAACATCCCGTCACTGGATAATATATATTGTTAGCTAAATGTCCACAGGACTGTTGGGGGAGATAGCATGTGTACTTGGAAGTACTGTGATCCAGTTAATCTTGAAGGTTCCGCTGCAGTTCCTATGGTGGAACATGTGACAAGACAATCTGTGTGCATAAAGGAGGTATGAGTGGTCCAGAGTAACTTTTTTTTTCGGTCAAAGACTGTTACTTAAAGCCAACCAATTCTTTTTTGTCTTTTTGTGTCACAGAATGAGACATTCCTTTCAGTCAGGCTGTCTGGTGAAACCATAGTAGTGACTTGTCTTGAAGCAGATTGTGGCAAAAAAGGAATTTCCCTTTGACAGCAGAATATCCTATGGCAGCTCCATTTGGTTCTTCGTTAAAATACAATGGCAGAGGTTTGGGGTATTAGAACAATTGTGTCAAAAAGATGGACTTCCTACCCATGCTGAACAGAGTGGCAGCTGTAGGCTGAGTGGGGTCCACGAACCCCTAAGGTCTTTGGCTACAGCGGGATTATAGGCAGCAAATACCAAATAAAATTTCCTTGTTTCACTAGGAATCCCCCAAATTCCCAAAGGCTCTGTAGCACTTACCCGATAACCCCAGAGCGCACACAAGATCTTTCTGCTGTAATCATTCACAAAACCCACCAAAAACAGCTACAAATACAGGCCTTATTCAACCAAAAACCTTTTAATGACATGCGGCTTTTTGTCTGTAAAATCACTGCCTCCCTCGCCCCCTTCTTTTAAAATTTTTATTGGTTTGTTGGAAAAACTATTTGTCCTGTAGAGTGGCCAACATTATGGATTTGACTGATTGACTTTCGCGGGTTTCTTCTTTTTCCTTTATCCCCAATACTGCCTTAGAATCTGGCAATACAATAATAAGATCTAGAGGCTCAACTAATTTCAGGTTCAAGTTTTTTTGTTTATTTCTTTTTGAAAGATTACTTCATGGGAAGGGTGTGTACACTTTTTATATCAGATTAGACAGCAAACAATGTCTGCTGGCACACTTTTAATGATAATAAAGTCTCCATGAGCTCAGAGACGTTTGCCTGATTCCTCCGTGATACTGTTCACCATAAACTTTTCATGCCATGGTTTCTGCGTCCACAGGTGATCATTACTTAGATGCCTACGTTCATTAAGGCTATCTTCTAACATTTTAATGCATGTATTAGGTGGGATGCCTCTATGAGTAACTTTCTCTCATACACTAGTTTCCTTGTGTAAAGTTTTTTAAAGATAAAGAAAAAGAAAGAATAAAGGCTTTATTCTTTCTGTTAATTCACCAGTTTTACAAAGCAATGAGAATGCCCTAGCAACCTCAGGCGTGTGTGTGTGTATGTGTAATTATGAACTCATTTTATATTCATATTTATACACTTATATATATTGCGGTCATTATTTGTTTTGATGCTCAGATTATCTCGTTTTAGGTCAGTGGGAGCCCCTTAATGTTACTCTCCTGTTTTTGTGACATGATTTATTAGTCTTCGATAGGTTCCTTGATTTCTGGAATAAGATTGCCCGGGTTCATCTTACATATGCCCTGTTCTAGACCTGGACTCAGCAATTACTCCTAAGAGCCCTGGCTCCAGTTCCTTTTAGTGAGAAATAATATTTAGAGACCACAATTTGGATGGTAGGTGCATTTACTGCTACTGGGTTGTCACTGATTCAAGGACTTTCAATGGAGGAGTGGAAAACACATTTTTTTTTTTTTTTGGAAAGAGAAAATAGATTTTGAGTTCATACTAGTATATGTAATTCCAATTTAAAAGTTAGAGGTAATTTCTTAATTTTGTACTTATATCTCTTTTACTCTTAACACTGAAAATCTTGACTTCTAAAGAAATGTAAGTCCTTATATTTTCTTACAGAATATATAGTGTAAGATAGTATTTTCTATATGATAGTTTCAAAATAACAATATCAATATTACTGGCAGTAAGTCTACTAAATGCATTTTCAGATTTTAATTGACCCTTAGAGTATATCCTCCAAAAGATATGTACTTAAATACTTGTTTTGAAAGTCTCTGAAAATAATCATATATCCTTTGTATAGTTATGCCACTATTTGATATTCATTTGGGTTCAATTATTTTGGTTTGGTTCCAATTTTGAAGGGAATGCTTTAATTCTTTATTTAATTTTGGTTTTTAAGTATGTAAAATGTTTACATGGTCTAAGATCAAAACTATGTTGCAAAGTATATTCACATGAATTTTATCTCCATACCTACCTAATCCTCTGTTTCTTCCTTCCCCCATAGGCAACCGTTTTTAATATCTTTATACCTTCTGTGATTTGTGTGTGTGTATATATATATGTGTTTATACATATTGCTCTAAAACCTGTTTTCCTTAATGCATTCTGAGGATCAAATGGTATCTATATATAGATATTTTGCTCATTTTTCATTCATAATTTCTTTAACCAATCCCCTATCGATGAGGATCTGGTTTGTTCCCAGTTATCAGTTATTCCAAATAATACATCAGTGAATGACCTCAGGCATACACCATGTTGTATTTTTGTCACAATACCTTTGGGATAGATTTTTAAAAGAGGGATTCCTTAAAGCAAAGGGCAAATGCATTTATAATTTTTCTAGATCCCAGGGGCATAGTTATAAACATATTAATTTTGCCAAAAAAAAAAGAATTTTAAATATCTTTTTATTACAGAGAAAGAGAAAACTGTTTAAAATGATCATATTTATCAAGAATAACTTATTGGTAGAATTTAAATTATTAAATTTAAGTCTCTGGTATGATGTAAATAAACATCTTGAGTAGTCGAAAGATTTTATCAACTTTTGTGGTCTCCAATCCATTAGTTTTAGCAAATAATGTAACAACAGGAAAACTATTAAAAGCCATCTATCTATATGTATAGTAAACCATATATATGCCTGTGGAGATGGATGGATGGACGGGTAAATAGATAAAGAGAGACAAAGAAAGAGAATGTTTTCCCTCTAAGAACATTTCTGATTTTAATAAATTTACAAGCTTTTAATTCAGTCAAAAATTTATTATCTTTTAAATGATACAACAGCAATGGAAGTAAGTTAGTGTCTATATTCCAGTTGTAATATTTTCAAACCGTTGGTAAATCTACAAGTTTGTCACCTTGGGCCTAAAATGTAATCTAACATTTAAATGCAAAATTAAATGTATTTGCTGGCTCTTTTTATCATCATATGGGTTAAAAGAACATGACTATATTGTCTTATGTTTTCCAGTTACTATCATCGTCTGAAATCAGAAGAGCAACCCCAACAACTGGGTGAGTCATATTTACTTTTATATCTTATGCACAGCAAGAATTCAAACCCATAAAACACCGTTGAACAGCACATGAAAAATAATAGATTCACATTTAAGTAGCAGCTAATGGTGTATAAAAATGTACATTTTTAAAAAGTAACTTTGATCAATAAAAACTGGTGAATAAATCACTAGTGATTCATTTACTCAGGTTCTCATATTATTCTTCAGATGTAACCATAAAGGCAATAGCATTCACAAGGTAATACCCAAAAAACAAACAAACAAAAAAAACTGGTTAAAATCGCTTCTTCTGAATTTCCAGGTTTCTGTTAGTAAACAGAAACTTTGGCATTTTCTTACTCTTTTTCTTCTTCAAGCCTACAGTCAACAAAATAAAAATAAACATCACATCAATCTGTAGGTTCACTGTAAATTACCATTTCCAACATGCTTACAAAATTACCTCACCTGAGTTTTAATAATTATAAAATCAGTTTTACTGTCCACTCAGTTAATAATAATTTATCTTCAAAACACAAGGGTACAGCTACTGTCTACTGTAGCGAACCAGCATAAGCATTGTTTCAAAGCTGATCAGTACCACAGTGCTGTTTATGTAGACGTCGTCTAGTAATGGCAGTATGCTATTAGTAAAATGGGTACACAACATACAGTTTTGCTTAGGAATTATTTACAAAATTAGTTTGAAAACTGAGTACGAAAAATTCTTTACCTTTTACGCAAACACGTTTGCAATCCTTTATGCTATCAAAGTTATTGTGGTTTCCCCCACAGCCAGTGTAGGTGAAAGCCTCACAGGTTTTGTGTCTTGGATTAAAATGGTAACGAGTCACACTGGCGGAACACAGGCCCTCATCTTTTGGACTGTAGCAATATAATGGACCTTTATGAAAAAGGAAATAAAATTAGAAATGCAACGATACCGGAATCACTACACTGTGATGATTCCTGAAGGACTGAAGACAGACTAATCCCATAGAAGCTTCATGCTGAATCCAAAATATCAAACTAAACCATCGAAAAAGTGTTCCTCAAATTTCAAGAAAGCTTACGTGCTATATTTTGTTAATTCTAAATGTTTAGAAACAGGACAGAACTTCTTCGGAAGCTATGTCCTTGTATGATTTGAATATGTAAACACATTGAACCCAAAAAACAGATATGGTCAGGTAAAAAAACAAACAAACAGATAATCATGTTTCAAGTGATAATATATGACATGCTTTGTAAACTTTCTTAGGTTGGTAGTTTTGTTTTAAATGTTTATCAGCTCTCCTTCCATTATTAATCAAGTATCCCTATATCTAATTCCCAGGTGGCCCCTGGAACATTAACACAAACAATTTAAAAAAACACCAGCAGTAACCACCTCCTCATTGATTCAACATTTTGCATATTCAATACAGTATAGCTGTAGAGCTTTATCAAAGTCTCTGTCAAGGCAAATTTTCCTGGTTTGTTGAATGTATTTATCTGTGTGTATGTGTCTCTGCTGTGCCTAGGGAAAATGCCTGTATTATCTCTCTCTACAAATATTAAATACTACCCAAGTAACTCATCAATTCAGGGACTGTGGTGGGGGGTAGATAAGAAATGGGGAGAAGAGAAACATGGAATAGCGATCTTTCTGTGCTGCAATTTGCAATTACTAAAGGATACACAAATCTAACCAAAAACTTGAGGAAGAAATTTTCAAGTCTCACCATCTTCAGTCTATATATAGTCCACTATTTCATATATACAACTGATTCTATACAAACCTGAGGTCATGGCACTCAGTAATAAATATGTACTGTATTTTTTAATGTGTAAATTGAACAGATGAAAAATAGTTCTAAAGAAACAATGCAGAAGAGGAAGCAAAAATTTGAATCATGGCTTTATTGCTTTCCAGCCCTGAGAACTTGGCAAGTCATTAGCTTCTCCTAGCTTGTCTTCTCATGTGTAAAAATGGGAATTATGCTCCCTTACAAAGCAATAGTGTGACTATTGATACTGTATTATATATGAAATTACCTAAAGACAAGCCATGTTAATTCCACATCGAATGGGATTTTTTCACCCTCAAGTCTTAGTTAAGAAATGAAATAGAAACACCATAAAAATAGTACTTACGTTTCTTTGGTGTACAGAAGTCCCTGCAAGTAGCTTCATCCGGGAACTGGTTCCCACTGCGGTGACACCCACCAGACATGAATTTTTCACATGCCATGGAACTTAGATTGAAGAAATAGTTTCCTCTGGTCTCACCACACTGCCCCTCACCGACTTCCAACCGGCAAATTTTGGGAACTTCTAAGAAAAGGAGGGCAAAAAGCAATGTTAGTCAAAAATTATCCTTCTTAGTATTACTTTCAGAACTTTACTGTATTTTCAGAAACATCTGGGGGGAACTGGCATCATATTTAGTGCTGGGATAGTAAATCCCCAAAGATTGCCCATTAATCCACTTATTTAGCTTTTTTTTTTTTTTTATAAAGTGTCTCCAGACCTGACTGAACTGTGATTCAGTAGAAACACTCTGTTCTCTTGGGGTGTTCTGATTGTTCCTACATAAGAAGTTTAAATAACTATTCACAGGAATACACATTTCCCCTCGGTTCAATTCCTTGAGTGGTGAAGCCCCATGTTCTGTTACAGGCCTTCACAGATACAATAAACATAATTAAAATAGAACAGACAACAGTATACTGTATCTCCATTATATCCCTATACTAACAAAGACATATTTGACTATCAGGGGACAAAAGTAAGGTTATAATGAGCTAAATCACAGTTAAATAACAAAATCCACTCAAAGTATTTCAGATGGATGGCTAATTGACACGAGGAAAAGGTGTTCTCAGGGAGGCACAAAAATCTTAGGTTTGGAACTAATGGTAAGTAGACAAAAGCACTTGGGTCGCGCCTACTACCTTATACCCTTGCATTATTTTTCCTTATGATGAAATCTTTCCCAGTCTGCACAGGCTCAGAGTTATGATAAATACCAGTTAAGAGAGGGAAAATACGTGAGTGGTTGCAAATTTGTGATGACTTTCGGGAAACTGAAAACCGGTGAGCCTTGCCTAATATTTGAGACTAAACTTTCCTGTAGGAAGCAGGACCTAGCAAGTTAGCTAAGTTACTGCCGGCCCTCCCGTGTGCGAGGAGCGGCGCCAGGGTTCCGTGTGTACGCGCCGCGACTTACTCTCGATTTTCCAGCAAGCTTCCTCGCAGGCCTCCGGGGATTCGAAGTTGTTGGCGTTGCCCTCGCAGCCCCCGTACATGAACTGGCGGCAGCTCTGCGTGTACCTGTCGTAGTAAAAACTGGGGATCCGGGCCCGGCAGGGCCCTACCTCTGGGGGCAGGAGGCAGACCTCCGCGTTGTTTCCTACAGGAAGAGCAGAAGGCAAGTCAAAGAGACGGAGGAGGTCAGCCACATCTCCGGGGAGGGAGAGGTCTCCCGGGAGTTCGGTGCTCGGGGAGTTCGGTCCTCAGGGAGTTCTGTCCCGCTGCTTCGGAACAGAGGGGCCCCCGATATTAAAAGTGCATACTGGGGCACGAGTGCCCGGTCCCAGGCAGGGGGCCTTGGGGAAAAGCGGGCAGAGACAGGGCGGGTGCAGGGAGCCCTCCCTGCCTGGCCGGGAGGAAGCCCAGACGGAAGAGGGGGTCCTGGATGGGGCGGGCGATACCTGGCCGGTCCTGAGTAACATCGCCCAGGGCAGTCCCCATCACGAGCAAGGGCAGAACCAACAGCCCGAGGGTACCGGTAGGGTCCATGGTGTCCAGGTTTCAGTGGCCCGCAAGGCGAGGGATCTCCAGAATGCACTGGCCGGAGAAAGGTGCGCAGAGTCCACACTCAGGGCGGCCTGACCTGGGTGTCGGTTGTGGGTGTCCGCTTTTTGTAGGGAGAGAGTCCTTCCGACCCCGGACGGGGCGGGGCGTGTCTTTGCGGAGCCTGGGGGACGCTGATTCATGCCCCGCAGGCTGTGACGCCCGCTGCTGTCCCGGCCCTGGAGAGTGCGTGCGGAGGAGGAGAGGAATTCCCCTCCAAGTTGAACCTGTTGCCCCAAATTTCTCCTGCGGCCCGGCGGGAATGACCAAATGGGGCCTTTTGTGTCAGTGATGGGAAATCGGCAAACTAGAGGGAAATGATTGTGCAGGGTTCCAAGGTATAGCATCACTCTGAAGCCTGAATCTGCATTTTTGAAAGCACTAAACCCACGTGTTTGAAGGCCAGAGAGAAAGTGTGAAATTCGTAGAGCTGAGGCTCATTGTAATAGACACTTTAATAAGATTAGAAATTTAAGCATTCGTGTATTTATTTGCATTTATACATATATACATCTATACATATTTCAATCGACATCTACTTTATATTTAATAAAAAGCTCTTAATTTCTCGTAAGTGTATAGTTTCATGAATTTTTCACAGCTATGTATATATCCTTGTAATCACCACTCCAGTCAAGAATTAGCACATTTCCATCACCCCATTAGGTTCTCTCGTACCTTTTTCCAGTCAATCCTTCCATCCCCAGACCAAGGGCAACCACTGTTCTGATCACCATTGATGAGTTTAGTATTGCCTGCTCTTCAATCTCACGCAAATAGAATCATAAAGCAAGTACTGTTTTGTACTTCTTTCGCTCCACTGATGTTTTTGAGACACACCCACGCTGTTGTAAAGTGTGTTCCTTTTAAGTGCTGAGGAATCTTCCAATGTATGACATATACCATGAATGTCTTGTTACTGGACATTTGTGTTGTTTCTCATTTGGGATTATTATGAATAAAGGTGCTTTGTGTGTACATACAACTTTTATTACTCAAGGGTAAAATATTTAGAAATATGAGAGACTGACAAACCGTTTTCCAAAATGATTTTACTATCTTACACCCATCAGCCATATATGACAGTTGTAGCTATGTTTTTTGAGCAGGAGCATAAATGTCCAAAGAGAGGTGGCCTTGGGGGACCCTGAGTGTTTGACCAGATCAGCCCTGCTCCACACATATCCTAATATCAGTGAATCTATTAAAGTTCATCGCTCCTCTGTCACATTAGCCTGAGTCTAACATTGTATTTATACCAAAAAAGAAAAGAGAAAAAAACAGGTTCTACACTGGGATTTTACATGAGATCTTAAAGATATTTTTGGAGATTTTACTGAGTTCTCTCGATGAATGTATCTTCCCTTCTGCCCCCTTTTCCTCTTGTTCTATTCACTATTCTCAAGAGAATCATTATTCCTGGCTCCTCCTGAGGATAGTAGAGGGAGTTTATAGGCGTTCTCCAAGTTTCTGCGACCCCCTCTGTGCTCACAGTGGGTCAATAGTCTGGGACATTTTGCACACTATACCCCCTTGTGTCATTTTTCATTATTCTGATGTAGTGGCATAGAATCATATCCCTAGGAAAACTAGCCCAGTCTGGAAATACTCAGTATCGCTTATGCTGTCAGATGACCAGATATCTATGATTAAGAATGACAGAGATACAAGGATAAATGTTTAACAGCCAACTTTCCAGGAGGAAAAACAGGGGTGGAGAGCCTGGTTTGTATAGATTACTGATTTCCATGATGTAAATGCTCCCACTGTGACTAATGTCAAACGACCAGAATTGGAAATAGATGGGTACAGTTTGCCAGAACCAGTGTGAGCTGGCTGCAGCACACCAACCAGTGAGACAGCCAGCTGGTTTTAGAAAGACGCATTCCTAGGAGAATCAGATTAGACCCTCCCAGTAATCCCCACGTATTATTAGAGGAAGGAAATTTTTATCCAACATTTAGCCAGGATCATGTTCAGGAAAAAAGTTAATTCAACTTCAAACTTGTTTCCATTCTTCTGAATATGATTAAAAATATCTCCCAAATGGACTAAAATACATTCAAGGATGGATACTGAGTCAAACTTGTCATTCTTCTTGACTGTTGTCACTTCAGTTTTTTGTTTGGCATTTTTTGGACATGTTTTGCTTCATATAAAAAGAGGAATCTTTTTAATTAGGAAAACTTATTTTGGGAAATTGCATGATGTTATGGGAAAATAGATGTAGGAGTCAGAGGAGACCTGGATTTTATTCCTTGTTCCTTTGGACAAGTTATATAAACTCTCAGCCTCGGTTTCCGTATCTGTCAAACGGATATAATAACTGTACGTTAGAAGTGTGTTATGAGAATTAATGGGAAAATGCCTAGGCACTCAGAGAGATGTGCTTCAACTCCTCACACACAGGCACAGAATCCACTCACATCACCCCATGGCCCCGTTCCCACTGTGCCTCGGCACAAAATTTTCAGACGAAGCATCAACCACAATCAGGAAACAGCCATCTGAACTGTCCTTGTAGGACTGAAACCTGCGACTTGGCTCCCGTCAGCTCTTCTCTTTGGCTGAGTCAGAGGCCACCTCTCTGCCCAGGAAGGAGGCACACAATCAGACATCACTTTGTGATGGTGTCTTCTGAGGAAATGAGCTTGGGCTTCTCTCAGACAGAGCAGAGTACTGAGTCCACTTAGGCTTGCTGTGCAACACAAGGAGTGGGAAGGGACCAAAACCAGGCTTTTCACCCCTCTGTGGAGTAGAGTCTGTAGGTAGACACAGGTTGAAATCCATGTCCAGAGGTACTCTAGAAATGTTAGTTTCCTTCCCTTGTTCCATGCCAAACAGGGGACATCTTTAATACCTCCGTGAGTATGCAGCAGGAATAGAGAAGAAGGAGAATTGAACAAACGGAGTAGTTAGCATTTTGAGATCGTCAAGCTAGGTTATCAGGGAGGAAATTAATTGTAAAACACTTGAGTATTGTTATATCTATGAAAAAAAAAAACAAATCTTCCAATATACAGGGACTAAATTTTCTCAGACTACTTTAAATTACCGAATTTCTCCTTAGGACCATGTGGAAGGAGCTATGTGATCACCACTATCGGCTTCCACAGGGATGTCATTGTACTTCTATCCCTTTAAACCAGTGTCTAAGCCAAAAGGTTACAACATAGCTAAGGAAAACAATTCCTTTATCCAAAGTCAACAGGAAATGCAAGGCTGGAGAGAACTGGGAAGAACAGTCACCGAGATTGATTTGTCATTGCACTACCAAGTGATAGATCGCTTGAGTGGCTACAGCAAAAGACAGAGGCTCAAAATGGTTTTGCGTTCTGTAAAATAAGGCATGGAGTTCTTACAATGAGAATGCTGAAAGGAACTATAAATACCATCTGTTCCAGTATTTTCATTTTATAGAGTTACAAATTGAGACATAGCAAGATAAAACGTCTGGTCACGTTTACTTAACCTTAGTTGTTGGCAGAGCTGAGACTACAACCCAAGTTCTTGATACTCAGACCTGTATTCATTTGAATATATCCAGACCTGGGCTCTACTCTACCAAAACCTTACAGTAGAACAATAAATACAGAATTAAAACACACAAAAGCTACAGTGAGTTCAGGAGTATTTGTGCATGTGTCAGATCCCTGCCTCTGTTCTTTCTCACGGACCCCTGGGCCCCATAACACATGGATATAAAGTTGAATTGGAACACATTGGCTCCTAGAGTTCCTCAGCTTTTAGCTTGTTGTTCTGTCCTCTGAGAGCCCCACAGGCAGGGAAGGTAACGGTGAATTTAAGGAAAGGATTGAAGCAGATGGTCTTCCTCTCTGTCAGACACCTTAGAGAGAAGTGGCATGTCTAGCTCATGAGTGAATGAGGAGAATTAATTGAGGCCAGTGATTTGGGCATACATATTATATAAAGCATAGTCACGAAAAGAGTTACATGGATAAACGCCTTAAAAAAAGAAGTTCTTGCTGCCTGTTAGTTTAAGCCCTGTCAAAATAAAGTCTGAAATGAGTCCAGCTGGCACCAACGAGGAGTTTACACATCTACTAAGAAAGTCAGTTAATCTCTTCTGAGAGATTAGGGATCACGAGGGTTTTGTTAAAGTTTAGGTAACTGCTTCACCAAGTAGGCATTTTTCTAGCAAGTCGGGCCATGTAGGAAATGTTTGCTCTAATGCGCCCTCTGTCGGACACACAGTGCACTTGTGAATGTTATGTAATAAGGTGGTGCCACGTGAAAGGATGAGACATTCCTTATGCCTCGTTTTATTCTCATTCTTACTATGGAGCCAGAAGAGGCAATCTCATTGTAATGCCCTGGTCTCACGCACACATCCTTTTCTTCCACGTTAGTGGGGACCAAAGTCAGGCTTATTATATATAACATGTGCTCATGACCCTAGTTCAGTTCCTGGGCAGCTCTATTTCAGATTTTCTTTTTACTCAAACATAAAGTATATCGTTGAAAACAAAACAAAACAAAACAAAACAAAAAAAAGAAAAAGATAAGTGCAATTTCAATACATTGATACAATGCTCTAAAAGAAACATCTGCCAAAGTTGATAATCAGACTAGAGGATTGAGAGAGTTAATCCCTAAAGTCCTTATTTTCAGAGTTATATTTAGCAGAAAGTAATGGACTTTGACCTCTACAGGTATAAAGACACTCTTTCTTGCAAAACTGTTGTCATATTTATACTCTAGCCCAAATCTCATGTTGGTTATACATTATGTACTAAAGTGTCATTAGCCTTCCAAATGTTCATTTGTTCTAGCTTTGTGTGCAAATTATTTTGTGTCAAGTCACATCAGAGGGACAGCCTGCCATTTGGGGACAGGAAGAGGCAGTAGCTACAGATTGAAAGGGGCATACATTTCCTACGACTCTCCCTTTTTTTTTCTCTTGTTGATCATTAGCTGAGGGAAAAACAGAATTGAACTGAAAAGTCTGTATTAGAAGAGAGTTGAGTCCGCTAGCCTGGACTAGATGTACTGAACCCCGCAGAGAAGAGAGACTTGTTCTTACTAGCCAACTGAATCTCCTGTATTCGCTATCTTCCTTTCTCTTACAATGGACATCATGCCCTGTTCTAGGCAGAAAAGAACCCTTTGGCTACTCTTCTGGGTCCTTTCCCCTCTTGCCTTCTCAAGGACTTCGCTCCTCGCATCCCTTTGCAACATCTTATTCTTCAGCCTCCAGGTTTTAATAGTTTCTGTTTGGAGTGACCTATATCTGACTTTCTTTCATCCCAAACTTAAAGTTCACAATTTACTGCATGTCCCTTTCCTGTTAGGGCTCCATTTCACTGCTCCCTTTTCCAGTAAAACTTAACAGAAATGTTATCTTCACTATCTGCCTCCATGTTCTTATTTCCCTTTTTTTGCACATGCTACTCCAATTAAACTTTCATATTGGGAAAAGAGAGAATAGAAAGTGCTCTTATCAAGGGCAACTCTTCATGACACCCAAAGCAGTTTTCTGTAAGGTCACCAAAGACCACATTTTCCCATTTACATTTTGTCTAACCTCCCAGCCGTACTTAACAATTTCAAATACTTCCTCATTCTGCAAATGCTTTTCTTTTAATCTTTATACCACATTCTTCTGGTTTTCCCCTACTTAGTTGACTACTACTTCTCAATCAATCTGTCTTTCTCCTCTGCCTGCCCAGTAAAGGTTGGGGTGAATCAAGGCTCAACCTTGAGATTTCTTCTGTAACTGTACCCTCTTTTTATATAATTTCAAGTATATATACATATAAATCACACACACACACACACACACACACATACACACACACACATCTATTCACATATACATATATTTATGTATAGTCTTGATCTCACCTCTGAATTCCAAACACTTATATCTACTTAACATCTCCACTTGGGTGTCTAACAACATCTCAAAAATTATACATTCTAAGCTGAAGTCTTGGTCATATACCCCCAATCCTCCGCCTTTCTGTAAATGACACTTAGATTCTCAAGCTAAAAACTTTGGAATCATTCTTAACACCTCCCATTTCTTCATTGCCCAATCCATCAATAGTCCGGTCAATTCTATCTCCAAATCACATTTTAAATCTTCCTTTATCTCTTTATATCCACGGCCACCAATACAGTTCAGATCCAACTGTTCTTAAAGGACCGTTACATCAGATGCTTACCGAAACTCCCAGTTTCCATTTTGGTTCCCCACTCAAGCCCACATAGCAGAGTATTTTTTAACATATCAGACCATATCACATACCTCACTCCTTCAACAAAAATTAAAACCCTCCATTAGCTCCTCATTTTATTCCTTACCTACCATGCAAGGTCACTCATTCTGACTCTATGTGATCTGACCCCTGTATCCCTTACTAACTTGATCCTGTCACTCTCCCTTGACTTTACTGTACTCAAGTTACACTCTGTCTTCTATTCTCTTAGTACAAAAACTTTGTTTCTTTGCATGGGCTGTTTCCTCTGCTTAGCCCTTCACGCTGCGCGAAATGCTCACCATCTGATCTTCACTGTCTCCTTGGCCATTGAGTCTTGGTTTCCTGGCACTATCTCTCATCAGTCCACGAGATGTTGTTCCTTATCCCAGTCACTCCTGAGGACTTTCTGGTATCACAACACATCTTTATAGCATTTATCATTTGAAATCGCGATGTTTATTAATTGTATTTTACTTGTCTGATCCTCTCAGTATTACATAAGTCCTGTGGCAGCAGCGAACTTCCTGCCGTATTCACCATTGTATTCTAGTGCCAATAAAAAAGACCTAGAAAGTAGGATCTCATAAATGTCTATGGAAAGGAAAAGTTACTTATCACCATTATCGCTCCTCTTTTTAAGTGTCTTGAAGACCCAACTGGTTCAGTAGAAACAGAGAAACAGAGTTGCTCTGGGTAAGAAAGTGAGTTATCATAGAATATATTTGAATGTCTGTAAGGCACCTGTACTTTAAGAGTAAACTAACAGGCTGAGAGAGAATGGTAGTCATGTAATAAAATATCAACAGACACAAAAGCAGCTGGCTTTCAAAAACCAAATGCGGTAAAATGCATGACCAACCTGATTAAATGAAAAAAACAAAAAGACTAACTACCTGTTATGTAACAGGAAAAAAAACTCAACTGGAAAGAATGATTTACATAGTGATGAAGTATAAACACAGTAAGAAATAAGAAAGCTGATTTTGTTTCTTGCTGCAACCCCTAGCAATCAAAGAAGTGCCTGGTCAATGGTAGTTATTCAATAAATATTTTCTGAATGAATAAATAAATATTTGTTACCTGCTATCATTTTATTGGCCCATGTAGAAAGGCAGAAGGAAAGAGTAGATCCAGAAGGAAAAGAGTAGATACATAGATGGAGGCATTGCATACATGTGTTCTGCACAGTGTTGGCACACAATACACATTCCAAATTTGTTAGCTAATATCATCTCATTTAATCTTCATCGCAGCCAACTCAATGTCCTTTGTAAACTTCATCTTATCTTCCTCTATTTAGAATGCTCCCGCGGTTAGTCCTTCATTCTTTTGTCTTTCCTATTTGCCCTGGTTTTTCTCATCTGTTCTGGTGTCTCTCTCCTAATCTCTGTCCTCTCTCCTAAATTCCTGGACTGCCCATTGAAATGAATGTTTGACAGGCATCTCAAACTTTGGATTCCTCTTATCACAATCTCTGTGATCTCAGAAAATATCGAATTCCTTCTTCCTGTTGTTCAGGCCCCAATCATTGGCGTTATCTTGACTTCTCCCTTTCTTTTTCATTCTGATCTCTCAGCACATCCTGTTATCTCTATTTTTAAAATATGCTTAGAACCTCAGCAACTGTCCCAACCTCCACTCCTGTTACACTGGTTTTAGCCACTATCGTGTCTCACCTTAATTACCGAAATTGCCTCTTCCCTGCTTCCACCCTTGCCCTCTAAGGTCTACTGGAAATAGTTGCCAGAGTAATGCCACTAAAGGATATGAGCCTGTTTATAGAGATACTGTCTCTCTATTACTCAAAACCCTCCAATGTTCCCTAAGGCACTCAGAGTAAAGCCAGTCTTTACAATGCAACACCTACCTGTTCACTGATAACATATATTATTCTTCCCTCATGTTCCTTTGCTTCCTCATGTTCAGACTGGCTCACTGCTACCTTGCACTTATTATTTCCTGGGACAATCTTCTCTTAGTTACAGACATGGCCCACTCCTTCATTTCCTTCAGGTCTTCACTCTGTTAGCCTTGTCTCAGAGAAGCCTTCTCGGATCACTCTCTCAATAATTGAACCACTTTTCTTGACCCTTCCTATTCCTATTGCTTCCCTGTTTTGTTTTTCTCCTTATCACTTATTACAATCTGATATATGGTACCTTTTATTTTTGATTGTGTTCGTTGTCTTGTCTCCCTCAGTAGAATGTAAGTTCCTTGTGGGCAAAGTTTTCTAATTTTTTTCTTTGCTCTACCCTTAAGCATTTATCTAGAATAGTGTTTCACACATAATAGTGCTCAGTAAATATTTGTTGAATGAATGAATAAAATATTTGCTCTTATTTTTTATACTCCCAAGTATAATGTCAGGATAAAAAAGAATAGAAGATAAGAAAATGTATACCCATATGATCACAAGTTTATTGTACATGATACAGTGGATTTGTTTGTTTACAAATGTGTCAAACTGAATTGTTTATAACTCAAAATATTTAAAGTGTGCTAGCAAGATTTCTATTTCAAATAATCTGTGATTGATCCTCTGTAGAAAACAAAGGACTTTTTAAAATAATTTGAACAAATTTCCTCTAATATAGCCCTTACGTGTTAGATGTTTTGTCAAGTTTTCATACTTTAAAATGTGCTTATCTATAATATATAAAGCAGAAACAGGTAGCCTTTGAATTTTACACTACCCCGTTTTAATTCTGAAATAAATTAGCAAGAAACCTGATGAAAACTCTGAATGACGTCGGTGAGACACTTAAGCTACTCTATGTAGTTCTAGCTTCCCTACATCCCCTCACCCAAGCCCACAAAAAACAGTGAAAACAAACAAACGAAAAAAACAACCTGACATATTTTCAAAAGTCCCCCTAGGGGGCAGTATTGCCGCCCCTTGAGACCCACTGTTCCAAAAAACGGTACAACTGGGATATGTGTCCTTCCCCTCCTCTTCTGCTTCTGATCTCTGCTCCACTGATGGTAGTACAGGATGCAGGAAGAGGTAAAGGCCAATGTGTTCTACGTAACGGTGGTATGTTTCTCCCCTGGGTTAGCAGTAACGGCTACCTTAGCTTGTTGGTCTATAAGTCTTCAGTCCTCCCCTTCTATTCTGGTGATGTTTGGGGTGGGGATACTTGGGAATAGGGCCAGTAAACTGATCTAGCCCGACTTAGAACTTCATGGAGAGGTGGCCAATCTTGAAAGCTTAGAATATGAGCAGCCCAGGTAGCCGGGTAGGAATGGGTGGTGCGTGTGTGTGTGTGGGGGGGTAAATAAATAAATTCTTGTTTGATATATATATATATATATATATATATATATATATATATATATATATATATATATATATAATTGAATTGAATTCTGGAGTATGAAAAAGCAAATCTACTAATTTACACTGGTTTGAAGAAGGGAAACTGAGAAAAGTGTGCTGGAATGGAAAACAGCCCAGGGCAGAAAAGCAACACCTGTGTTATAACCCCAGCTTTATGGCCACCCATTGTGCGATTTGGGGCATTTTAATTCTCCAGACCACCTTTACTTCATCTGCAAAATGGGAGAGAGTAAATTAGATGGTATTTGAATCCCTTTAAACGCTTGACCTCAATACAACTCTGAGCATCTAGACGCTTCATGCAGACAATATACGCTTCCCTTCTCTGTGTGTCTGGGTGTCCTTGAGGGGGGTGAGAGTTTTGGTCCTCACTCTTTAAATTTGTTTCACACAAGACCTGTGGCATCAAATCTGGCAAGGCATTCTTGAATCTTCTAATATTCACTTTCATGAAATGAAGTGTGTTTTACTTAAAATATTCTTAAACGTGGTGAATTGCAGCATTTTAAAGTGAAATCATTTGTGAATAAAGTGATGTTAGATGCATTGCACTATTTCTCTATGTCTAGGTGAATATTTATGACATAAGTTGCGTGTGGTTTATCAACACTTCATGATTCTCTTCTGTATACCGAATAATATACAGAACAACAGACAGTAAGTAATAAGAACATAAAAGTTATGAAAGATACAGATGCTCTTGTAATGGTCCTTACAATCCATACTGTTTTAGATTCTTAAAAGCAGAGCCAAGGCAGGGATCCTTGTCCAAATGATTTACTTAGGGGGAGCTCTCAGGAGAAACATCTGAAGGAAGGAGGAAAGCAGGATAAAACAGAAGTTAAGCAAACGTATGGTTTCAGAAACCTTGCTTCGTCCTTGAACCCATGGGGAGCTCAGGAAGGTTCTCAATTATTCAAAGGGTTTTCAGCCTAGAGGTAAATGGTCTGAGTTATTAGAATCCCACTTCAACCAGTCATTTGTTCAGGTCATCTGCAGGAGCCAATTGGAGACATCACCACCAAGATATCACCAGTTGAAGTGGTTCCTATCTGCTAAGGACAGACCTATGCAGAAGATTTGCCCTTGGCAGTCAACACCTGCAGCTGCTGGTAGGGTAAATATCCCTCCACCCCCCGGAAAGGAGGATTTAGGCAGGGCACCAAGAGTATCTACTGCATGTAATATTAAAGGAGCTAAATCATGTCTACATGATAGCCTTTAAGAGCACTTATAAAGTCCCCTATGAGCAAGTGACATGTAAGACAGCATAGTCTGAATGTCTAGGGGTACATTCAGCTAACATGTACTGAGTGCTTGCTCTGTGCTACACATTGTTATGCAATCTTTATTCCTCTTAAGAAATCTGCAGTGTAGGTAATATTGCTTCTATTTCTCAGTAAACTGAGGCACAGAGAAATTAACTTGGTACGGTTTCTCTGGAACAGAGAAAATGAAATTCTAAGCCCTACCCCAAATCAAAACCTCTTAGGTTGGGCTCATATTTTAACAAGTTCCCAAAGTGATTCTTACACACACTGAAGTGTCAGAGCCATTGCCAAGTGGAAGAAGTTTCCAAAGATGGAGAAAAGTTGTGCAAAGGACAATGTCAACAGGTAAAAATGATCAGTGAAATAGATGCGCTTGTGAATTTTTCTAGTAAGAAGAGAGTGAGAAGGAAGGTGAGAATAAAATTGAAAATGGACTCTCGAATATCAAACGATAATTACACAAGAACAAATAAGATTTTTGTTGTCACATTGTTTCTTAAAATAAGAACACAATAACAAAAATAAAAAGTATAGGAAACATTGGCTTTGGGTACACGTGGGGTGTTCTTTTCTACCTCTGTGCTTGCCTGTGTAGGCAGGTACTCCTAAAAATATGCTAAACTACCTCTTTCCCAGGGAAGAACAGGATATTATAAAATTGGGAGGGGAAATAATATTTCCTCAAAGATTTTGGAAATGAAAACACTATCTAATTACTAGGAAATAAGTTAATTGCTGATGTATGATTAGCAGAGTATTTTTATGTAGATGTCTGATAAGTTGTTCTCTGAAATAGCATGTGATCTGAATATGATTACTTTCATAAAATATGTCGTTATACAAATTGGACCAGAGAGGCAAAAGAGAAATAGAGATTACAAGCATGACGCCACTTGGCTATAATGAAATATTTTCCAAGCAATTTCACGCGGGTACCACCAGCTACTGTGCCCATGGATCTTTCCTAGAGCCTACCTATCTAACTGAAGAGTAGAGATTGCTAAGAGTGCAGAAGAGTCTATTCTTTCATGATCAAGACTCACTATGTCCCCTTTAACCTGTTACATTTGCTCATCATTGATGTCCAATTCATTGTGACAGTTACATACAGATGCCAGGTATTGTTTGGAGAAACACTTTGAAGTAACATGGGTTATTTCCGATGAACAAAGGTGTTTGCTATATTTCCATTCTATTGGTGCATATTTCAATCCATTATTTATACAGAACTTATAATGACACCTTTTGTCTGTTTCTCTGTTAATACCAGATTAAATACTCTAGTGATTTAGGGCATTAATGGGCAGTCTTCAAAATGACCTTAAACTAACTTAAATGGATTAATCATGTGGTGGAGGGCTTTGGAGTTGGAGAAAAGGGTTGGAAATCCAAAGCTTTACGCTGAGCAAAAATTGGAGGAAAGGAGCAGTTTTGGAGTATCTAAAATTACCCACTCACTGAACTGACCTCCCCCCACAAACCAACTAGCAGATGTTTAGAGTCAAGCACTTGGTTTAATCATATTAGTGAAGATTACAAAGAAGCTTTAAAATCCCAAGGCTAATGTTCAATGCTAGAATTGTTCAGAGAACATTTGTGAGAAATTGGTTAACACACAAAGAAAGAATCCATTCACTTAGTAAGTTAAGATCTGAGGGAAGGGTTGGCTAACATTGGACTTGAAGCAAGTCCAGAAATTCTAGGTGTATAAACTAATGTTCTACCTTTTTTATACACCAGAAATTAGGTGTATAAACTAATGTTCTACCTTTTTTATTTTTTCCCCAAGCTGGCAAAAGATGCCTGTGATCAATATTGAAGATCTGACAGAAAAGGACAAGTTGAAGATGGAGGTGGACCAGCTCAAGAAAGAAGTGACACTGGAAAGAATGCTGGTAAACTGCTGTTTTCTTTTGAATTTTATTTTAAACTAGAGATACTGTAGGACTTACCAGATTAGAAACCATTGAAAGGGTGCAGAATTTGCTGCCCCAAAATATGCCTCTTTCGCATAAGGATTGGGATTATTGTAGGCTGGTTATTTTTAAGATACAGCAGATATAGGAGAAGCTCTGAAAACCAAGCAGGAGTTACCTGTCTGTAAGAGACATTTACATTTATAAGGGAAATCTCTATTTGGAAGGGTGTCTCTGTACCAGGAAGAGAAGGATGAATAAATCTCTAGAAACTCTTATCAGTGGAGAGGCAAAGACTAAATGTGCGTTTAACACTGTACCCTCGTATATTATGCTTTGCCTGGGAGCCTTTCATAAATGGTCCTCACCATCCATCACCCCATCTTTCTTTTGTCTTTGGCTGGAGATATATTTAAGGAGGTGCCCTGGGCCATTTCAGGGACTTATTCAGTTTTCTGGGTATATCTCCCATGTATACAGAGGGTTTACATGTTATTCAACTTCTGTTTGTTTTTCTCCTGTTAATCTGCCTTTCTATTACTGGGGGTTTTCAGCCAAGAACCTAGAAAGGTGGACGGGAAATTATTTATCGTGCCGCACACCATTCACTGGAGAGGCTCAATGTAGTTAAAAATAAAATTTTCAGGTAAAAATTCATTGGAGATTAAGAAAATTAATACTCACAATTATCTCTTGATTTAGACTCTAAACCGAAGGAAGGTTGGGCAAACTATTTCCCATGGGCCAGATCTAGCCCTTAGCCTGTTTTTTGTATGACCACTAAATTAGAAATGTTTTTACATTTTTAGAGTTGTTTAAAAGGGAAGAAAGAAAAAAATGAAGACTATGAGACAGAGACCATATTTTAGCAAAGCAATAAAATGAAGCAATGCATATAGGCATTTTGTTTTTACCTTTCTAAATTGATAAGCTTTATTTTATTTAATACAATACTTTGATATTGTTCAAGTACTTTTAGCCAAGACCTCCAGTACTGTCATGGCCTGCAATGAATAAGTACATTCTATCCCTTCTTTGCAAATAAAAATGAGTTCAAGTAGAAGAACTCACTGGTTGCTCTCAAAAACATCTGACAGGTCTTAGAAATGAATGTTCTTTGCCATCAGAAGGAGCAGAAATGGCAAAGGAATAAAAGTTTCCACCAAGCAAACAGTGACTGAAGCTTAGCAAATGTAGATAGGTATTTTAGATTTCTTCATTTTAGAAAAGTTCGTAGAAACAAAAGTTCCTCCGTACATGATAAGAGTATATTTTAAACTTTTTTAAAAATTCATTTTATCAGGCCAAAGCAAAAAAAGGAGTTTGTGTTATCTTCAGACTTTGCTCAAAACTCTTACTCCCTATACAAACAGGAATTTTGGCTTATTTTATGTTTGTAATTGTCTCAAACTTCCCTGTGGCCCTTCCCGTATAAGCAAAACATGTCTTGTTGTCAAGATAAAATTCAATCTATAAACAGCATAAAAGCTTGGAACACATACCCCAAAAAGTTCAAATCTTTAGAATTTGGGGAAAATAAAATATAATTTTCAGGTAAAAGGAGAGTTATTTTTTTCTTCTTTACTTGAAACATCTAAAAGCTGTTTTATTGTTTATATACTCAGGATTGTTGTTTTGCAGGCAATTTCGTTGTCTTCATATTTTTATTATTCTCTTGTGGCCAGTTCACCTGGGAATTTTTACTTTGGAAGTCAAACTAATTGAATCTCAGACTGCCAAAACCACACACACACACACACACACACACCTTCCAGGTCCTGAACCCACAACTCTGACACCAGATGGCACAGTGTCATTACAGTATGGTTAAGTGGATAGACTCTGGATTCAGGTTCTGGCTCCACAGCTTTCTCCCTGTGTAACATTCATCTAAGTTATCTGACTTATCTGTGCCTCTCTTCCTTCTTCTGTAAATGGGCATAGTAACATCTAATGCAGATGGCAATTGGAAAGCATAAATGGAGTAATATATACAAAGCTCTGAGAACAATGCCTAGCACATAGCAAGTGCTTTCTACCATTATTTTTAAAATTATTATTGATATCGATGAACCAAACTAATTCATAATATGCCTCAACCTATTTTGCTGTCAATGAAGTAGTATTATCAGAGTAAGACAACTCTTTGCATCCAGTTTCTAAAGCTGACAGACAGATTTGCAATAACTAAAGTAAATGTAATAGGCAAAGACTAAAGATAATCTTCGGAATAATAGATAACAAGAGCCATCGTTTGATTGAGCATCTTTATATGTCAGGCACTTACTGCAACCAGTGTTGCTCTTGCTAGTTTACACATGAAGTAACTAAACTGTAGAGGAGAAATCTTAATTAACTAAGATACTTAGCTGGTCAGTGGGCAGAGCCAAAATTCAAGCCTGGCGTGTCCTGAATCCAGTCGAAGCTTTCCACCATGCCATGTAATCTTGAATTACACTATATATATATGTGTTCTTAAAATAAGTATCACTAAAATAATTTTAAACATATACACTCACATAGGATTTTAGGTAATTTATTGCTTCTTATATCCTGTGGTCCTGCCCAGACTGTCAAAACCAACTCTTCACTGACTCCTGAATTAGGACAGCAATTTAAACCTCTGTTCCTGACATCTGATTGGATCCAAAAGAACTGGTGTTGGGAGGAGTGAGGGGCCGGGGAGGGGAAGTGAATCTAAATCTCAATTTTGCATTTTGAGGAAGAAGAAATGTGAATCTAAATGACAACTTATTTCAAAACTGTATAACCCCCAAGTATCATCATACGAAGGAGCCACTTGACCAGTGCCTGGCCCCAGTTAGAAATGATATGTCCTAAAATGTAAATAATGAATCTGCAGAGTTGTAATAAGTTGTATGACTAATGTTGCTTGGAATTTACATACAAAAGGAGCACAGAGATTTTATTAAAAAAATAAAGCAATAAATTGGTTAGGTAACTAAGGGAATGGCCACTTAATGGACTGCCAAAAATGAAGCTGTTCTGTGTTAATCTCATGAATGATATATTCAGGGAAAATAAAACAAGTTGAAAGTTTAAAACATGAATAATTTGATCCCATGTGTATCTATAAATGTATACACACACACACGCAACACACACACTTATATTTACACATGTATAGGACATTGCCTTTAAAAAGTGTGTTAAATGATATATGAACAGGCTCCAGCTGAGTCCATTAAAATACTAAAGCCTAAGTTTTCACTAAGTCATTACTACAATGGTGCAGATGAGTGTAGTGCAAGCGCATAAACAAAACAAATGATTCATTGCAATAAACATTTATTTACTGAATACTAACCAAACGCAGGCTCTGTTTTGTCTGCCTGGCATACATGTGAACAAATCAGCCAAAGGTCCGCGACCCTTTGGCACTCACCTTCTAGAGTACTGTCATGATCAATCATTGTAGATGAGTTTAAAATAAAATTACATACGCATACTTCTGAGACTCCAGCAGTGGCTATAAGCCTGGAATTTAGCAATTATTCATTCCCATCCACCTTTACAGGTCACATTTTTGGAATGAGGAAAAGATTTAATTAATGTTCTCTCTGGTGACATTCTTGACTTATGTTGCCAGCTGTGTTCTGATCTCTGGATCCTGTCTCCTTTTAAGAGGCTGGATGGAGGCAGTATCTGCTGGAAACCCTTAGCTGGAGTGTGGCCAGCTGTTTATCCTTTGCCTGGAGATATCCAGGACAGGGGAGGGTGCAGCTATTTCTTCTTCTCTCCTAGAAAGTACATACACATTGGCAGAAAGCAGAATAACACGTAAAAGATAGAACACAAAAATTATAATAAATACATTTTTGGATTCTGCAGTTTCTATATGAAACCAAATGAGTCATCTCTTTCTCCTTTCCTTTAAGGTATCCAAGTGTTGTGAAGAAGTAAGGGATTATGTTGAAGAAAGATCTGGGGAAGATCCACTAGTAAAGGGTATTCCAGAGGACAAAAATCCCTTCAAGGAGCTCAAAGGAGGCTGTGTGATTTCATAAGTAATAATAATAATAATAATAACAAATTTAAAAATCCTTGGAATATCTTGAGCTTTAATGACAATATAAATTTTTGATCATATATAACAATATTAAGCATGTACATGAAATTTTAAATTTCTAAGCATAAACTTTTAATGAAAATTGGGATGTGATCATGCATGCCTGTTTTTGTTCAAGTATTTAGCACAGGGTTTAATACACAATTGACAAGAAATATTGATTCACCTCTTTCTTTAATAATAATTATTATGTTTTATGAATGAGTCTATATTATTTTAGTTGCCTGTAGTTAATGTTTTGTATTTCTTTACTTCCCCTTTCAACACTCATAGTATTCCACTTGGAAATTCTATGGTTAGACTTATGTTTTTCCCAACCTTTCTCTTGCCTACAGAATTAGGAAGTCTATACTTTTGATTCACAGAAGACCTATCCTGGCAGAATATGTGCTGTAAAGCTTTTTGTTGTTGATGTTTCATTTTCTGTTTCCCTTTTTCCCTCAATCCCCAGTCAGTGGTTCTACTTGTCACCAATAAAGTGACTTTTTCCCAGTATGCCAACTGGATTAAGGGTTCAGTGTAGGGTCACAGTGGATTTAACCAGCACCAGAATGAAGGTTATGAGAATCCAAAGAGTTCTGGCTCTGGCACTTTACTGCCTAACTGATTGGAAAAACGATTTCATCTTTCTAAATCTCAGCTTCTTTTACTGTAGGATAAGGATAATGATAATTCTATCCCCTTTTTCTTGGGGATTCAATATTATACTAGGGTGACTATAGCACTTAGCATATTGCCTGGCACATAGTAAGGCCCAATAAGTGTTAATTAGTATTATTACTGGGAAAGGAACTAGACAAACTATCCACAATCCTTTAATAAGATACATGCTATTCCATCTCCACGATGACTCTCACCAGTTCAGTCCTTTCTTCTGTGACAGTGTAAAGTCAAGATACAAGAATAGCTATCGTTTGCATCCTCTTTCTAATTCCTTTCCTCCTGGCATCTTATTAAGTTTGCATAAGCCAAATTTCACTACTTTTGTGCTAATGACTAAGAGATAATCTCCCCTCTGCTTCTGTAACAAAAGACGTGTAAATGACCCCGCTGGGAAACTATTTTTGTTGTTAGTGTTTCCTTGTTGCTCTCTCACATTTACAGTGAGGTTTTTAGATGCATCAGTCATCAGAAATGCTAATTCATCATAATCCTCTTAACAACGAGATAAGAATTATCTATTATTTGCTCTGGAAGGGAATCTAAAGTTCGTCCCAAGTTTGGATGTGCACTGTGTCCTCCCACTCTGGCCATAGCAAATGCTCAACAAAGATCTATTGACTCCTGTCCAACACCTTCATTTTGGAGTGGAGAAAAATCAAGGCCCAGAGAAGTGAATTAGCAACTTTCTCGGGTCCAGACTCTGGCTCTCTGGCTGAATGGTTAGCAACACACTCTACCACATATCAAACATGTTTTGGGTATTAAGGCATTCCAGAATATAATACTAGAGTCTCTTAGCTTTTTGTCCTCAAGTGAAGCTCTTTTCTCCCTGTTTAAAATTACAAAAACCCTCTCCAACCACCCCAGCACGTCTGTCTCCTTTCCCCACTCTATTTTCCTCCATAGCACTTATCACCATCTAGCCTACTATAGATTTTATTTTTTGTTTGTTTGTTTAATTGTGGTCTGTCTCTAGGGGTTTTCCATGGGCAATTTAGTGTTTATTAACGTGTTCCATATATCTTTTTTTTCTGATTAAAAAATACAGTCTTGGCTATGGAATTTAGTAACATGTACAGTCCAAACCAACCTCTCTAGCTTTCATCTAACAGCTGGAAATAGACTTTGGAGTCAGTCAATTCTAAATTAAAATCTTTGTTCATCCACTGCCTATTTGAGGACTTTACATAAGTAACTTCTGCTCTTTGAACTTCAGTGTGTTTTTTTTTTATGTATAAATGGGGGATTAGAATGAATAATTATATGAATATTTAAAATCACTTAGACCAAAGACGAGCATATAGAAGAAAACCTAATAAATGTCCTTTATTATTATAAGCCCTATAGACTTCCTATAGTCAACAAACTTAAATATTAAATTATCCCTGAGGTGGCGCCTCGTCTTCCCACCTTCTAGAGTATAGTCATACTGATCTCCACCTGAAATGTCCCTCCACTCCATCTCTTGAAATCCTATTTCTCTTCTGAGGCTCACAAGAAACTATCTCTTCTGTCCCTCACTCCATCCCAAGAGTATTTTGTATGTCTCTTAAGTCATTTAACATTACTTTGCTTTCTCTTATTATAATTAGTATGGTTGTCTTAATGGTATATTGTAAATTTCCCAAGCCAGAGTCCTGTTCATCTTTGAAACGACCATACCGATTACCAATAAATTGTCTCTACAATTGGCTTAATAAATGTTTAATTTCATTAAAAGCAGGCACTTTTTATATTGGATAATTCAGAATTCTTATTGACGTATTAATTGAATCAACAGTAGGGTAAAATTCCCATTGCTTACAAATATAGATTGTCAGCAGAATTTTGAATAAGATAAAAATCATAGGAAGGAAGTATAAAGAAAGATGATCCAGGAAGAAGGAAATGAAATCATGACTGTCCCACAGGCTATACAGCTACAAGCGGCAGTGAGTAACTGTTTTATTTGTTTTCCACAGAAGTTATTTCAGTGCCACGGATTACTAGGTTAAATAAAATGAAGCAAAACTATGGGGAAGCAAAAAATACACCAGGCACAGTCTTAGCATTTTGCCCTTCAACAAAACTTCTTGATACCTTTAGTAAGAATGGGTCAAGTATACATACATGTACTTACTATATCATTTGAGATAGTTGCACTATGTATACATGGGTGAGTTTAAGCTTTAGCAAGAAAAAAACAAAAACCTCAGTGTTATTTTAATTTGGATTGATTTGATTGTAGCCACATTTTAAAACAAGGCTAATATCAAACTTACAAAATTCCTAAAAGAATGTATTAACATGAGGAAAACAATAAGCTGCGTAATGAGAATGGCCAATTATATGTGAAGGAAGTTAAAGTCTTGAAAGAACAAAACTGAAAAAATAAATCATTTTGACATGATGACTTATTAGTTGTTTAGGTAACCAGAGCATCAGACACAGGTCATCCTATGACTTCATATTATCTCCATCTAGAAAAGGAATCTTATACACGTAGTTACATGGAATGGTTGAGTTCATGAAAATTTCCATGTGATTGTTGTAATAAATAGAACCAAGTATCAAGTGAACCAAGAGTATACGAAATGTCTGTTAAAGATTTTCCTTAAAGAAACCATCATTTTGATGGCCTAAACAGTCATCATTTACTTTATAAATTTCAGAGAAGCAGAATTTGGGTGGTAACCTAGTGTATTTACACCTATAAAACAGAGGCATTGTCTTTCAAAAGTCATAAGATAAAATAAGACCAGAACCCTGGTCTTTTCTGAGTTCAAGTTAGTACTAAATTCATTCCAATATAACTGCCTTTAACATTTTCTTAAACAGTTTTCCTTATATGGATTTTTAACAACATACTTAATACATGAGAAAAATAGTCAAATAATTGTATTTCTTTGTTTTTCATGCCAAAGTAAATATATCATGGTCTTTGCTCATTTATGCTTTAAAGTGAAAATAACCACATGGTTAATTTTATTCTTATTACGCAAATGCCCTAATTTTTTTTTTAACTTTTTTTTTATGTAACCAATGATTTTTTTTAAAATGTTCAATTACAGCTGACAGACATATAATATTAGTTTCAGGTGTACAAGATAGTGGTTAGACATTTATATAACATTTATGTAACTTACAAAATGATCATCCCTATGTGATCAAAGGATTTCAGCGTTTCCCAATTCATTTTAACCAATTTAGTTAATATAATGTTAGCATGTGAATTATTTGATAAGACTAAAACCTTAAAAAAAGTAGACTAATATGTATTTCATCCCTAAGTCTCATAATACTGTGGAAGAAGTTAGAATCACTCTAGATTTATAAATATTTTTCACTGCATGCAACTAGATGACTATACAGGGGAAAAAATTACAAACCAGAAGTAATTCTATGTTTATGATTTGGAATATATATTAATTTACTTAACCAACTTATTTAATTTGGATGCTGAACTTATTTAATTTAGGCCACATTAACTACTTTCCCTAACATATTTAACTTATTTTTAACCAACCGTTTAAACTTAAGCAATGGAGAATCCAAAAAAATGCATGGGTTCTAGAGACAGATGTGGGTTTCTGTCTTGGTTCACTGCTTACCAGCAGCTGATCTAACTTCTTTGAGTCTGGGAGATTTGGAATGCGTGGTATTTCTAATACAGAAAAAGAAACTCCTCTACATTTTTCTTTGTGAAAGTGACTTATCAGATGTAGATACATAAATATAACAAGAAATAAACATAACTTAGCTAATTCACCCCTCTCCTGACCCATCACATATTTTACAAATTAGGAAACCAAAATCCAAAAAAAAATAAGTGCCTTTTCCAGTGATGGCCAGTGTCAGAGCTGGGACAAGAATCCAGGAGTACTCATCAAGTAGCTCTTTGTGTTTTTTGACAAACAAAACCTCTGCTCACAAAACAGGGAGTGGCTATGTCTGGGTAAGGCGAAGCACCCCGAAATATTCAGTCAATGTCTCCACTCTTATTTGAATTTGACTCTATAGGAAGTAGGTAATCCCCAGAGAGAAAGAGAAATATCTCACTGCTTGGGAAGGTTGCTTACACTCATGCTTTATTTTTCTTCCAGTCTTTTAAACACCACTAACAGGGTTTTGGTTTATAGTTAAAGGGAAAGTTTATACTGCACGTAAACATTTTTCACATTAGACACTTTTCCTGGTTTTACACAGTGGCAGTTAGAAGAATATTGCTTTCCAGAAAGTGGAGAAACCAATACTACGTGAATTCTCTGCCTTCATCCAGGAAGGTGCTCCACCCAGGAATTGAAAACCCTTGGTGTCAAGTGTCACCCAAACCTTGGCAGATAGGGAGGGGAGAAAATCTTTGGTGCGAACAGGATTCCTTCTTCTGTCTTCTCTAGTATCATCTGCTTATCCGCCAATCATTACAAAATACCCCCTGAAGAAAGAATACACACTATGCTGGTGACGATGCAGAAAATTGTTAAATGTCAGAAAATGGCCCTGCACGTTGTAAATGCTACTTACATCCCCATCCCCCTTTTATTCCAAAATGTTTAAGTCCTTCCGAGGTGTTGAACACACTGGATGGATAGACATCAACAGATGTGGTGGGTGTTTCTGAGATCACAGCTCAGTTTCATTTTCCTCTTGGGACTTGTCTTAAGTGTCCACAGTTCCCACAATAAACATGTATGTAACTGGGGGAAAGTTAAGTGCTGTATATTTTTGAAACTCTTGGAGAGGTGAAGGGCCGCTATTTCCTGCCGTGTAGTGTCCTCCTTTTTTTGCTTCACAAACAAAACCCGGATATGACTTGGGAACGAAAAAAAAAAAAAAGGAACAAAAAGTAAAGCTTTTGTTGTTTCACCAGGAAAGGGGGCTAGCACAACCCCAAACCTTGGGCCCCAGCCCAGGCTGGTGCCCCGCGGGCGTGGCTGGGACGGGGGCCAGGTCCCGGGCCAGCATCCCCGCTGGAGATCCCGCAGCGCGAAGCTTTTCAAGATCCTTAGGCTGCCTTTTAAACTGAACCCTCCCTAGGACAGGCCTCCTGGGGTTGTGGGGACCTGAGAGAGAGACCAGGGCTTTTAAGATCCCGGGTCGCTGGGCAGGGCTGGCGTGAGGGCACCGCCCGGAGGCAGCTGAGCCCTCTGGGCTCTGGGGACCAGCGCGCGGGGAGGCGGGCCCGTCCTGAGCGGGTGGGCGCGGTGCGCAGGCACCGCAGTTATTTTGGGACGCGCCCTGGTTGCAAGCACTTCCAGCCGCTCCACTTACAGCACTGTCCCCGGGCCCAGTTCTGGGGCGAGGATGCCGGCCCTTCACATCGAAGATTTGCCAGAAAAGGAGAAACTGAAGATGGAAGTTGAGCAACTTCGCAAAGAAGTGAAGTTGCAGAGACAACAGGTAAGTTGCCTGTCTCAGAATATTTCCTTCTCTGAAATGAACCAGGGTCGGCTTTTCCTGGTAAAGTAGTTTTTTGTTTTTGTTTTGTTTTTTTTTGCAGCTTCTCTTGAAATAGGGCTTCTTCCTGAAGTGGTTCTTGGGAACTGCCAGTTGATATGGGGGAATCACGGGGAGTACAGGAGAAAGCAGGGATCCGATGAGTAATGTAAAGCCAGATGTCCGAACATGTGAGGAACCTAGAGTGGCGAAAACAGACAAGGAATTTTGCCTACTGTTATAGACAGTTGGTTTTAAAAAAAACAAAAACCTCAAGCTGTAGAAAAAGGACAGATGGTTACTTAGTTCCTTGATTTTTTTCATTATGGGAAAGAATGGTATTTGAAAGGTTTTTCTAAAATCACAATGCAAAGTCTTGAAATACCTAGTTTTCAGTTCCACCAGGGCTCTCCAAAGGTGTGCTGTGAACAGTCCGTGGCTCAGAAGCAAACATTACAATGTCTATCTTTATTTGTAAAGTTCATCCCGTTATAATTTCCAGTTTATGTTTTATAAGTATACTTAGTGAACTAATACAGCAGTATCTGTATTTACTTATAAATAATTAGACATATACTGAGGTGCATATGAAAATTCTTTTTAGTGATCCTGATGAAAAACTGTATAGACCTCCAAACTGGATTACAAATTCAGTGAAAATATATGCCTGTGTTTGGAAGTCTCCATTGAAATTTGTTGGAGATTTTATAATTTTTTACTTCAATTTCTTACTGTTAATAGGGGCCTTTATTTCTTCCTTTTTCCCCTTCAATCAGGTAACCTGTAGTCCAGGAAAAGGGTTTTGGATAGATATCTTTTTTAAGGGAAAAGATCTCATCCTTTCTCCCCACTAAGAAAAATTTAAACTGACTTTATTTCTCTATGGTTTAATGCTAAAAAAAAAAGATTAAGAAAAACAACAGCTATGAAGCAGGTATGGTAAATATGCTCACTTACCTTCCTACTCTAGTGATAATAAATCCATTCATGACCAAGAGTCTTGTTATTCAAGATGTACATTTTGAGTGATATTGGAAGATGCCAGCTTTTCTGAGTTTTCCTCTTTACACATTTCTTTTCTCAAGTTTAACCTTTCACTTCCAAATATGCCTACTCTTCCTAGATTTTGTAGTACAAAGTCCTTTCTATCCATGTTGAGACTTTTTGTAGCTTTAAAAATTCTGCTATGTTTAAAGGAAAAAAAAAAAAAAACAAAGTTAAGAGACCCACGAATAGGCTTGTTTCTTGAAACTTTTAAGGGACCCATCCAGTTTCGAGGTCCTGTGGGTGGCAAAGGCCACAGTACAGCATGTGCTGGCCACTTAGTTTTTCACACAATTAATCTTAGAGGTTACATGTTAAACAGTTGCATATATAGAAATGAAGCATTTGTGTGCAAAGTTAGAGAATCTTAATATCTGGTATCATTATGCAGAAGTTATAGGGGAAAGAAGAGAAAAGTGTCTTCTGGTTACTTAAGACTTCAAATTAGAAATTGGACAGGACCTAGATGCAGCTGACTGTGTGGAAATTAAAGAATCATTCATAGCAGGTCCTCCCTGCCAGCTCCCAACCTCTACGTCTAGGGCACATCCTGCTAGATTTTCTTTCCAACTTCAGAAACTCCAAGTGTACATGCCAGAGGGAGGGAAATGTTTAGGGATAGCCTTAGGGGATAGAGAGAGGGGCATCAAAGTCCTAATAATAATATTCAAACATATTTTATTATGTTTGAATGATAGAGTATTAGTGCGAGACAAACACTGTGGCTCTTAGAGATCATTTAACTCTCTTACATTTAAGGATTTAAAAAACCTGAATTCCAAGCATCTAACTAGCTCCTCATTTAAGACCCCAGAGATAATGATAGGGCAGTTACTAAAACACATGTCTTCTGATACCCAGTCTGTTATTTGGTCAATCAACTGTTCTTGTCTGAGTTGTGTGCTCTGCTCAGCCCAAGGACACAAAATTCACAGGCTGAACTCTGGCTGCAGCTAATTAGTGTTCAAACATACCCTCTTCATCACGGAAGGAAATGCATCAGAGAAGTGCTGATTCTTTTTGGAGGTTGCAGATCTTTTTGGAAACCCAACAAGGAAGCCTCTTTAAGAACAGATACAATTTAGGGGAACTTGAATCTTATCCGTAAGTTTCTCTGGGGCCACAGACCCCAAGTTATGGATACTTGCATGGTCACTTCTGAAAATTCACTTAAAGTGCACACACTGTGAATGTCAACAAGAATGGAGAGATTGGTACTTGAAAAGATTTTATTTTGCCACATTTGAAGCCAGCTAACTCCAGGACCTCATTTGAAATTTCAGATCAGTGGCCTCCACACTGGTGTGCGGTCTTTGTGGTATGGGAGTAAAATATTAAAAGTTCTATTTTGGGTTGGTTTTAAATCTCATTTAAAAAATAATTTCCAGCTTCCGTTTTATAATTATGCATGATGTATTAACACAATAGTATCTGTACTTATTTATAAGTAAATAATTATATACATTTTGGGATATACATGCAAACATGTTTTAGTGGTCACCCATTTAATCACAGTTTGAAGATTCTTAACTGAGATTATAAATTCAGTGGTAACGTTTGCCTCATTTTAAGAGGTGTCTATTGGAATTTGGTGGAGCTTCTATAAGTTTTACTTCTAATTTCTTACTACTGTGTTTCCCCAAAAATAAGACCTAGCCAGCCCATCAGCTCTAATGCGTCTTTCAGAGCAAAAATTAATATGACCCCGTATTTATTATGTAATATTATATTATATTATATTACCCGGTCTTATATTATATATGGCCTGGTATTATATTATAGTATAGTATAGTATAGTATAGTATAGTATATTATACCCGGTCTTACATTAAAATAAGACTGGGTCTTATATTAATTTTTGCACCAAAAGGCGCAGCTGATGGTCTGGCTAGGTCTTATTTTCAGCAAAACACGGTAGTAATATGCAGGCCTTAATGAATACACAAATTGTTTTTTATTTTTTTCTTCCCTTGTTAGTCCTTTTTCTTTTACATACTCTTGCAAACTCTCTCTTAAGAATAGACTTTTTGAAGAAGCTATTTAATTCTTTCTCCACTGCACACAAAGTTTAAAAGGACTATATACACACACTAGACTCTCACTCAGTTTACCATAATAAACCTCAGATAAGTCTTTTATTAGGATCATTGCCCTCCAGCAACTAACAGGAAGGAATTCTGAGCAGAGACACAGAATCAGACGATTGGGCAACTTCAGCCTTTCAGAGTCAGACTTTCTCCAATGCTTCTGTGTATTTGTGAAACTGCAGAACATGGCACACACCCATAGTAAGTGAGAATTTTGGCAGGATGCACCCCAAAAACATTTGGGAATTTATTATTGCACCTGTTCATTAGCATGGAAAATTGAAAGCAGGGTATGTTTTAGTTCTTCAACTATTGTGGACACGTCATAACTGTTTTAGCAGAGGAAGGAAATCCTATGAAGCACAGTGGAAAGAAATTACTGGGGATGACCTATTTAATACAGTGACTTTCAAACTTTTTGACCTTGACCATAGTAAGAAATATATTTTACATAGATTGTATCATTCACTATATTATACATGCACGCTAAAATTTTTATTCTCTTCTATTTTATTTTCTAAAATGCTGGTTGTACCCAATTATATTAATGTCACTGAAAGGTAGTGCCAAAGTTTGAACAGTTCTGACCTAATTCTTTCTTTTTTTCCGTAAGGTGTCTAAATGTTCTGAAGAAATAAAGAACTACATTGAAGAACGTTCTGGAGAGGATCCTCTGGTGAAAGGAATTCCAGAAGACAAGAATCCCTTTAAAGAAAAAGGCAGCTGCATTATTTCTTAATAACTCTGGGGAGAAACTTCATCCTCAGTGGAAGAACTAGCTTGTTTTAGTTTTCGAAAATAAAACCAACATGCCTTTTAAAGAAAGAAGAACTAAATTTAAAGGGGACTTTCTTAAGCACTTATATAGATACTGTTTTGTATAAAAGCTATGTGCTTCTCATCTTCGCTCACTACCCACCCTTTTAAGAGGGCAGAGAATATCAAATGTACAGTTATGGAAATAAGGACATTACTTGTGCATGACTCACCTCTTTCAGTATATTGCTTGATGCCTCAAATAAAGTTGTATCTCCGGAAAATGAGTGTTGGCGATTTAAGAATGCTTCTTCTTCTTTTTTTTTTTTTCTTACATTCACTTTTACATTTCTCCCCATAACCTTTTGGGTGTTTGGGACATGTATCAAAAGATTAGGTGGTTTGATAGATCGGGTCTCCAATCCAGCTCTCTGCTTCAAACCTCTCAGGGTTTACGGGGCTGAACTGAGTTCTGACTCCTGGAATGTTTTCGACCTAATGTTATTAGGAAACTAAGTGAGTAGAATCCCTAATGTTGACAAGAGCAAGATTATCTGAGTCCAGGAACCAGGCCACGCTGTGTCTACATTAGCACTTCTCCGGTTTATCATCACACAGATCTTGTTCAAAGTGTTGCTGCCATAGTACCTTGGGAAAGAGAGGGGGTTGGAGACCAGGAGGAGAACCCTTGGGCCAGCTAGGTATGTTAGCCATCAGGGACTTGCACCTCTAACAGAATCTCCAGGTCTTCGACGTGGTGACACTCTAGTTCAATGGCATTGGCACAGACACTTGGCTCTGCACTCACTTCTGCCAGCCCTTTTCTATTTTCTTTTCCAAAATTTTTTTTAGATGGTTATTGTTTTATCTGTCTTTCAATTACAGTTGACATACAATATTATATTAGATTCAGGTGTATAACAGTGATTAGACATTTATATACCTTATGAAATAATCACCCTGATGGGTCTAGTACCCCCCTGACACCATACACAGTAATGACAATATTATTGACTGTATCCCCTATGCTGTGCTTTACATCTCCATGACTATCTTCATAATTGGCAATTCATACATCTTAATCCCTTTCATCTTTTTCACCCATCCCTTTAACCCCGCTCCCATCTGGGGACCATCAACATGTTCTCTGTATCTATGAGTTTGTTTCTGTTTCGTATCTTCGTTTATTTTGTTTTTCAGATTCCACATATAAGTGAAATCTTATGGTATTTGTCTTTCTCTGACTTATTTCACTTAGCAAAATGCTCTAGTTTTATCCATGTTGTCATAAATGCAAGCATGACTCTTTTCCTTCTCTCCAAAGGGACCAGTTAATCTTTTGTCCATTTCTAAAATTGGCTGGTTTTTCTGCTCATTAATTTGTAGGAATTTTTCATATATTCTGGCCATTCATCCTTTGTCTGGGATAGGAGTTGCAAATACCTTCTCCTCCTCCCTGGGGTAACTTTTCATAGCAGGATCACAGCTACAGCCATCTTAGCCCTCAGGCACAACACGCCAGAGTAAGTGGCCTGCTGGAATCCTTTGTAAAGGCACCTGCATCTTGGACCTCAAAGAAAGGGACCTTTCTTCCCTTCTTTTAGCATTTCCTAACCCGTCTTTCTCTGTTATTTTTGGATGCAATTGCTTCAGTTTTAAGCCAGAAGAAAGGCAAAGCCATTACAGGTTAGCTTCAGCTCAAATGGGCTTAGTTACTAACTCGCCCTGCAGAGTGTGGAACCAGAAGCCCAGGTGTCTTCTTGATTAGGTCTTTTCTCCTGCTTGGATGCGCAGGTGTATGTTATTAAGCCAGGGTACTGTAACCTCCAGCAGCTTCCCAAAGTATATCAGCACCCTCACTTCAAAATTCCTTTCCTTTCCGTTTCTGCAAAAGAACTGGTTACCCTGGCTTTTGAAAGAGCAGGTTACAACAAACCAAGAGCAGGGACTATTTCCTTCAGTTTCCTGCCTCGTTCTATGGGCTGACGTCAACTGGAATTACTGAGAGTCCAAGGATAATTTTAACCCAAAGCACGTTCTACTCCAAGGTAAGGTTTAAGGACAGTAAAGGTACGCATATTTTTTCCAACAACCGTAAAACAATTTGTATTTGGACTATGTTGCTACTATTAGTCATTTAACATTTAAGGTGGCATGGGATTTTTTAGTATCTTGGTACTTTTTTAAGTTTTACTTTAATGAGTGATTCCTTTTCTTTCAAGTCATAACATTTTCTTCTGTTGCACAAGAAAGCAAACATCCCTTCTGGTTTTTGTGAAAGCAGATTAAATTCTGTGCTTCCTTCATGGAGAGCCAAGTCAACACATTTATTCCCTAACTTCTTGAGAGTTGTAGATTACAAGGCTGTACCCTGAGTTCCTATTAGCCACATTCAGTTATCCATTAAAGTGCACCTCCAAGTAAGTCCTAGCTTTTTCTTTTCATGTACTTTCAACCATATATACCAAGTTAGTCAGCCCACTTTTGGTTATTCGTTAGTAAATATCCAACCTTGTAGATGTTCTACTCAGTGTAATTCTGCTCTTTTTTTCTCACTATGTCTCATCGTAGTAATTCAGCAAACCTTTAGAAATGTAATAAAAGCCTCTTGATTTTCTGCTACAAACTTATTAGCTTTCATTATGAAGAAAATGAAAAATAGGGCAACTATATATTTGGATATATGATTAAAGTGACCTTTAGTGGGAATTTGGTAAGTAGAATTTAAATCATGTGTTCAATTTCTTCCAATTATATATAGTAGTTGTGCAAACATTTTGTATCTGATTAGCTACTATGCTTTGTGTACTGAGACTTAGATTCTATGAACTCATATTAAATAAGCAAAATGGCTTTTCTACTTCTAGGCATAATTTACATTGCAAGCTCACTATTCTTGGTATTTTAAAAAAGTTTATTTTGTATGTTGGATGCAAACTGATATCTTATTATTGTCTAAATTTGCATTTCCTTCATTTCCTGTGTTTTTTACAGTCAGATTTTCAGGTACCTTTTGACCACCCTCATCGATTGGACCCATCCCGACTCCCCACCCCGGCAACCACCACTGTGTACCTATGAGTTTACTTTTCTTTTTTATTTTAGATTCCACATATAAGTAAGATCACACACAATATTTGTTTTTCTCTGTCTCACTTGACTTAACATAATGCCCTCAAGGTTCATTAATGTTGTTGCTGATGATAAGATTTCCTTTTTTTGTTTATAGCTGAATAATATTCCAGTGTGTGTGTATCTCTGTGTGTGTGTGTGTGCGCACGTCACATTTTATTTATCCATCAAGGGACACTTAGGTTGTTCCTGTTATCTTGGCAATTATAAATAATGCTACATTGAACATGGGAGTGCATATATCTTTTCTAAATTGTGTTTTCCTTTTCTTCTGATAAATACTCAGAAATGGAATTTCTGGGTCATATGGTAGTTCTAATCTTAATTTTTTGAGGAAACTCCATACTGTTTCTCATAGTATCTGCACCAACTTATGTTCCCAACAGTGCACAAGGGTTCCCTTTTCTCCAAATCCTCACCAATACTTGTTATTTCTTGTCTTTTTAATAATATCCATTCTGACAGGTATGAGGTGATTCTCATTGTGGTTTTGATTTGCATTTCCCTAATGATTAGTGATTTTGAGCACTTTTTATGTTATCTATTTTCATCTGCTTTTATTTGCTTAAAGAAACATTGGAAGGTTATAAAGGAAACTAATAAAAATTGCTACCTATTAGAGCCAGGAGGGAAAGAATGTGATTGAGAATTCTCATTGTATATTTTTCTATAAAGTTTTGATTTTGGACCCTATGAGTATATTATTTGGCTTAACAAGTAAAATTAATTTAAAAACAAAATAATAGAATCAAAATTTATATTGCTATATTTAGGCTTTGGAGAGTAAGTATATTTTAGTATTAATATTGATGTTCTTTGAATAAGAAATAAATTTCTGTAGTCAACATGATTTGACTGGTAGTATATTTTGATCTATTAAGCTTATCCTACCAAGTAGGACAAGGATATTGAGTCAATAACAGGTATAGTCCACGTTTTCCCCTCTGAGTCTTAGAAAGATGATAACCAAGGAGAAGTAAGCCCCTATTTCTAATATAACAGACTAGGAGAGCAGGGACTAATGAGAAGATATCTTTGATGTACTAGGAGGGGAGGGATGGTCACAGAAGGAAAGTGACGTGGGAGCCCACCTGTTAGATGAACCCTGATACCCGGCTCTGTGCACTGAGCTGAACTAACCAGGGAAGACCAGGATGTCATCAGCACCTTTTCCACCTCAGCTGCATTCTGTTTGAGGGGATGAATCCATAGACTATGAAAAAGGATTCACTGGTGTTGGGAGAATGTAGACACTCATTGATGCTATTCTTCCTTTTCCTTTTGTGTCAGACACACATTAAATAATGACCTCCTGTTCTAAACAATCCAAAACAAACAAACAAACAGAAAAACCCTGTTATTAAAGAGTGCATAATTTCATTAAACATGAAAATTGACCCCAAAGTTACCGTGCCAAAGTTACACTTCCAATGAAGGAAAAAGATCCTTGGAAAATTCAACAGTCATGAAAAATAATTCATGTCGACACATATATAAATATATGTATGCATTTGTTTATTCCACAACAAAAATATTTGGAGCTCCCTCTCTGTACTAGACACTGGTTTAGGCCTAAAGGATATAGTGTTGAATTAGAAAAAGTCCTTACTATCATGGAATTTACAGAAATTATAATTAATCAGATAGCAGTGGAAATTACAGAGTATACTATGCTGTATAAGTTAGGATAAATGGGGAAGTGTTTTTTGTCTTTTTTAATAATGATGTGATGGTGGCATGATAATAATGGTGATGATGATGATGATGATGGTAGCTTATACATATGAAGTGCTTAATGTTTGTTTGGCACTGGAGTAAGCTGTTTACATAGATTATGTTTTTTAATTCTCACAAGTACCCTATGTATCAGGTGAATAATTTACAGAAAGTCACGTAGCTAGTGTAATTAGCAACACGGAGTCTGTGCCTTAAACATTACATACTACTACCTCTCTTATAGAAGCCAACACATGCAGAGTGAAAAGAACTATTAGCTCAACAATTTTCTCAAGAGGCATTTGGCATAGGGATAGCCAGCTACTATAGCCTCAGAAATGTTTAGCCCTGGTACATGACATAGAGTTTTATAGCAGCTTATTTTAGTTGTTTTTATTTGTTTGTTGGTTGGTTGATTTTCTGTAATCACAGCCTAATATAACAATTTTAACCTACTCGAAGTGGGTGAATTTTGCTTTGTTAATAAAAATCATATCACGCTTCTAAATTATTATAACAGTGATGAACTCTAATTACATGTCAAATAGCTTTTGCTCATTTGCTGAATAACATAATCACTCAATTTAGTACCAGAATTTATCTGATAGAAGCTACATGAATGATGGTAGAGTGCCTAAAAGAAATAAATGAGACCCTGTAAGAACTTTCCTGAAAATACCAAAATTAATAAGTGGCAGGCAGTCAGCCCCAGAGAATTGCCTCTAGGTACTGAGCAATCTTTTCAAAGAGGTGATCAAACTCAGTTTCTATTAAACCTTGTAGGTTTTCTTTAATAAAGGTTGCCAGGAGCTTTTGCTTGTGTCATCTCAGCCTTTTCTTATAGCCAACCTGAGACAGATGATGTTAATAACCTACTTCACAGAGTTGGCTTGGGAATTAATGGGCCAGATTAGCCTAAGAATAGAGCTCCTTAAATCCATAAAAATTGTCATGTATTGACATTGATCAATATTTATAAGTAAACACCTTCAAATCTCTTTTGGAAGTAATCAGATTAAATATAAATACATAAAAACATGTATCTATTCTACAGAATGGGTGTATTCACTCAGACTTTCACAGCTGTTTGGTACTGTGTAGGGAGGAAGGAAAAGGAGTTGGTCTTGACTTACTGAATGTTTTGAAATAATATGAAAACCTGCATGTGTCTCAATCTAAGTGAAAAAGAATGAAGAGGAGAGAAACATTTAAACCTATATTAAATAATTTGAAAACATAATCTGAAAACTCTGATACATATTGATATAGTTCACTCATTATTTAAAACAGTTCAAAGTACACTGTTGCTAAGGGTTTCCTTTTTATAACTAAAGTTATGGGTTAATAAGGAACATCACAACATAGATGTGCATTCTCTTTAATCACCAATATCCAGACATCTTTTTTTTTTTGGTTTTAATTAGTCTTTGAAAGATTGTATGCAATTAGGTTTTCAGCTGATTCTTATTTATATATATATTATTTTAATATAAAAGCAGATGTTAGGTAGAATTAATATATATTAATATTTGGGGTTTTCAGTTGAGGCAGCGAGTAATTGAGATATTTAAAAACCATTTGTTTTAATTTGATTCGACAAATGAACTAATGGTCTATAAACATGACCGTCTATGGACAAGTTCCGCCAATATTTTCCCTGCATTCTAGGAACTGGTCGACACAAATGATAGTGACATTTATCAAGTCCATTAATTAAACCAATTTTATGTACAGAGGTAAGTGGATTAGGTATTTGAGAAAAGGAGGGATAATAAGTGAATGATTCAAGTAAGACTAGGACATTTTCTATCTTTTTTTCTGGGAACAATTCGTGAAAGGAGAGAGAGTAGCTTAAAAGAAGGAAAAGATTTGTGCAATATTAAACTAAGAGGGAGAAATTTAACTTATTCAGAGCAGCTTGACAGACCAAGAAAGTATTTATTAAATGCATATAACAATAGCAGAAGGAACCTATAGTTAATGGGGTATACTGTCTTTGGTAAAAAGTCTTTGAAATGTTTTTTCAACTATTGTGGGTAACATACTTAGAATAGTCAATGACTTAGCATAATGCATTTAGTATTGCTTATGAGTTTGCCAGTCAGTGTATTTGGGTCTGGTTCTATATTGATCTTGGCTGCTTTCACTGATTCGTCTGCAGTCCTCTGATGGTTCACTGGGTGTTGGCTAGGAGTTGGCTGGGGCAAAGTTGGTGACTAGGTTATATTTTTTCATCCTTTAACAGACTTGCCTAGACTTGTTCTCATAACATGGCAGGGTTCTAAGAAGAAAGTGGAAGCATAAAAGGTATCTTCAGGCCTAGAGAAATAGCTAGCACACCATCACTTTCACCGCATTCAATTGTGCAAAGCAATACACAAGAGTCAAAGGAAATAAAATAGATACCCCCTCTTGAGTGAGAGAGCTGCAAAGTCACATGGCAAAAGGCATAGATACAAAGAAAGGTGAAAAGTTGGGGACATTTTATAATCTATCTATCTCTTTGGATGAACATATTGATTTCAACCTTGGGCGATGGAAGCCAAAAGGAATAACCTGGGGATATGTGAGAAAAGAAGCTCTATTAGGATAAACCAGAAGATTCTGATGCTAACGGCTGACCATGGGGATGGTCAGAGCACCTACTCAGACAGTAATGCAAACAGGTGGGAGGGCTAAGATTAGAAATCTGCTGTGAGAAGAGAAGCATCAAAATGAATCTGAGAGTTTCAGTAACTTGACAAACACCCACAGCTAGCATGGCACAGCCAAACTGCACGTAGAAAAAAAGGAGCAACCTCGTGAAAATTAACTTTCTAACTCAGTTTATGGATACCTCAGTTTCTGGAAAACAGAAGACTGCAGGCTCTGATTGTGTCCTTATCACATCTTATAGAACAGAATGGATTCCTGAAACCGGGTGACCTCTTCACGCAGAGAACTCATTTTCATTAGAGCCAAACTCGGTGAAATCACAAGCTTTTATTTCTGTTCCCAACACTTGTCAGTCAATCTGGTGAGGATAAAGTCTATGATAAGTCAATCCTGCCAATATTTCAGAAGCTGATAATATTATGCAGCTCCCAGCTCACCTTATGGGGCAGCCGACATTTCTTGTCTTTTCTAATGTTCAGTCTTGATGGCTGGGATGAGGAAGATGTCCAGAGAATATGGGTTTGCTATTTAATTTACTCCTTTAATTTACTCCTCCCAAATTTGCTCTTGTTTTAATTCCTCTGAACATTCTGTCTGAATTTGGACTATTAGCGGGATTCCTACTGCTATTTCTTTGTGTGTATGTCTGTATTGGCATTTCTTTTTTTTCTTGATGTACTATGTTTTTCTTTCTCTCCTTAATCTTTATCAGTATTACTCAGGTTTCTGATTTCTTTTACTGCCCGTATGTCAAAAGTTTCTCATATAATTCGTCATACTTTGTTGTAGTTGAAAGGGGGCAGATTATCTGGAAGAGAAGGAGTTTGCAAATACTTTTTGATTAGTAACACAATCACAAATTTGAAAGCACGCATATCGTGAGCTTAAAGTATTACTGCCTTGGTGCATCCATTGACTTGGTAGTTGACCTCAGAAATGTGTGATTTTTTTCTTCTTTTTACAAGGGCATTTCCCAACACAATATTAGAGAGTGTCCTTCACAAAATTTACTTGGGAGCCTGCAATCTAAAATTGGTGCTATTATCATGCATTTGTATAAACTGGAAAAAAAAGTGGCTATAAGGTTATGCATTTGTCATAAATTGGAAGAGATATAGGCAATATTATAAATGTATTTTCCTGAGGTCATAAATCATGATGATACCCTAGATCAGAGGTTGTTGAACGTTTTCTGTAAAGAGCCAGATAATAAATATTTTAGCCTTTGCAGGCTATACTATGTCTGTGGCAACTACTCTAATATGAAAGCAGCCACAGACAATAAAATACATAAATGAATGAGTGTAGCTGTGGTCCAATAAAACCATTTTTATAAAAACAAGCACAAGGCTGAATTTGACCCACATGGCACAGCTCTACACTCCTGTTTCTCAAACTGCATGTTAGGATCCATTAGTGGTCAATACAGTGGACTGTTACCAGTCGTTTTAATAAAACCAAATCAAATTAAAATATCAGCGTATAGTCCATATAAGAAAAGGGTATTTATCTTGCAAAACATATACGTGTTCAAGTCAACTTCTAAAATTCATTTTTTTGTAAGTTCCAGCCAAAAAAAGTTGGAAGGCTATTGGTCTAGAGTATTAGCGCTCAAAGTCCAACTTTTGATAGTATATGGTAAAGAATTTAACATTGTCCTAAGAGAGGTCTGGCCTTTGCCTATCTGCCTCTGGGAGGCAACCTCTAAGCCCTTTACATGTCCTGCCTAATAAGAATGTCTATTTACCTGGGGACTTCAGGCCGTGGCAGAAAGTATAACACTGTGATTTATAGTGAGTCTTTGAGTCATGTGGTATCAGCTTGATCTCCGCAGAGGCTAGAGACAGGCCAGCTGTGTTGCCAATGGACCATGGAGCCCCAGTAAAGACTCTGAATACCAAGACTTCAGTGAGTTTCCCTGCTTGGCAGTACCCATGCATACTGTCACACATTGTCCCCAAGAAAGTAGTGGTGTCCATGATTCCATTGGGAGAGGGCAATTGAAAGCTCCATCCTTGAAACTTTCCTGGACTCTGCCCCACGCATCACTTCCCTTGGCTGATTTTAATCTGTTTCTCTTACCTGTAATGAACAGTGAGTATAACAGCTTTCGGTGAGTTTGGGAAGTCATTCTAGCAAATTATTTAAGGTTAGTCTCAGGGACCCCTGAACTTGCAATTGGCATCAGAAGTGAGGGAAATTTTGTCGACTGTGTCCTTCTAACTCATAAAATGAGGAAACTATGGGCCAGTGGCATTTATAAAGGTTGTGTAGCAAGTTAGTGGCAATGCCACGGGAGGGTATCATTTCTGTAGTCTCCTTATTTAGAGGCTTCTTCCTGCTCTTGTGCCTGTTCCTGCTGTTTGCTAACTTTTGTTGAGTTTATCTGACTTCGTGCCTGGGGCTTTGTATGGTTTGACTTATTTTATCTTCACAAGGACCCTATAAAATTTGGACTAGGATTATCCCCATTTTATAGAAACAAAACTGAGGTTTGGATAGCTTAGATAAATTTCCCAGGGTCATACAGGATTTGAGGCCAGAGTGTCTGTTTCCACTGGAATCTCATTTTCTCATTGTTTAATGTTGTTTTCTTGGATATTGCACTTTCCATTCTCTAGAGAAGCTGATTTTAATTTCTTTCATGTGAAACCTGGTATGTATATGTATAACAAAGCATTGCATTGCGTACATATTTTGTATTTCCGTTAGTACATGGTGTAGTGAACCCTTGATAAATACAGGTTGATAATGAATGAGGGTAAAAGATAAAGAGTATTGGGTTAGAATCCTATGTATCTTCTTGGTTTTCCACATTGTTGACACGGTATTGGTTTTCTTCTGCATCCTTTTCTCTTCCTCTTCCTCTTCCTCTCCCTCTTCCTTTTTCTCTCCCTCTTTCTTTCCCCTCCCATCTCCTTCCCTCTTTCTCATTTCGCTCATTTCCTCTTATTCTGTATCTTTTTCTCTATCATTATTATTATTATTACCAAAACCTGATTAGACTAATCTTAACCTTCTATGTTTCTTAAAAAAACTGAGTTAAGCCAAAATTGCATCTGAATGGGGTATTTGGTCAGACTTTGCTTCAACAGATTTTTGCTATAATACTTTCTCTAACAGTGTTTCACTGCTGTTTAATTGACTACACAATGGAACACAAAGTTTTCTTTCTTTCTTTTTATTTTCCTTCAGACACTTAGGATAAAGACATCCAGAAAATGAAATCTGAGATTAAGTAGCAATGGAAAAATAGCATCGTGTAATGCCTGTTAGTATCATTTATAATGCACCTAAATCTGACTGTTCTATCTAACTCATGATTTAGGCCACTAAAAGTTTCTAAAGAAAAATCTCCCTTTTGAAATTTAGTTTCCCCCTTTTGAAATGTATTTAATTTATTTCCTTTTTTCCAGTCCCGATTACAGTCTATACACGAGGAGATTCACTCATTTACTGACCAGTGGGAACAAGAAAGGTGTTTTCCTACTCTTCATACATTCAATACTAGGGAAAGCTGGATTCTTGTGGGTGAATGAAGCAACAATGGATAAGCATAACACTGATAATGACTTCTGTTTGTAGGGTCTTTGATGTTTTCTGTACCCAATCACCTTATTTCATTTGGTCCTGAGAGGCAGGCTGTATACATATTAATTAAACCCCATGTGACATAGTGATTTACATTGAGAAATATGCATTTGGCCTTTGTCCCCCTTTCTGGCCCAGAGCTCCTAAAACCTCTGGAATTTCCTGAGTGAGGAGAGCCACAAAGGTGTCTTTTGTTGTTAATGAGGTGACTCTTAGAAGGCACCTAAGTATGGGGGTTGGTGGCCAGGGGAACCGACCCTGTGAATAGACAGTTGGAACTTTTATCGGGGGAAGAGAGATGGGCTGGAGGTTGAATCAGTTGCCAGTGCCAATGATTTACTCAAGCATGCCCATGTAAGGCAGCCTCCATGAAACCCCAAAAGGACTGGGTTTGGAGAACTTCCAGGTTGGTAAAAGCAAGATTGGGGAGTGTGGTGCCCTCAGAGGAAGCATTTCCCCCTGCCCTTTCCCCCTGCCTGGCCCTATGCGTCTCTTCCACCTGGCTATTCCTGAGTTCTATCCTTTTATAATAAGCCAGTAATCTAGTAAGTAAAATGTTTGAGTTCTGTGAATTGTTCTAGCAAATTAATCAAACCCAAGGAGGAGGCTGTGGGAACCGCTTACTGATAGCCTGTAGGGCAGAAGTACAGGTAACAACAAGCTGGGCTTGGAACTGGCATCTGCAGTGGAGGCAGTCTTGTAGGACTGAACCCTTAACCCTGTAGCATCTGATGCTGTCTCCAAGCAGATAGTGTCAGAATTGAGTTGAATTCCTAGATATCTGAGTGATGTCTAAGAATTGCGTAGTGTTGTATAAGAACTGGCCCACTCCAAGTTGAAATTGGTCCCAGAACACCTAAGAACCTCATGACTGATTTTTATCATAGAGATGAGAAAACTAAGCCTCAGGGCTTCAGGAATTTCCCAAGGTCTTACATTTAGTGTGACTTCTGACTTTTCCCACTACACAGTGTCTTTATTCTCTTTAAATAAATATCCTCAGTTGGCATGCTACTTTTTCAAATACACGTTTTCCTTAAACCAAGAGCTCTTAACCAGTAATATACAAGACTATATAGGAATGAATTTCAGGAGTCAGTTAACCTTCTGAAATTTAATTTAAAGTGTGGGCCTATGCCTCCCTGCCTGCCCCCATTGGTAAGACAATCTACTGTTTTCATCTCCGAAGTATCAATAAGGCAAAAATGGTGAGGACCCTTTACCTTAAGAGGGAGTTTGCCTGAATAACCCAGATAAAACGGGTTGCTTTCGGCCTTTCATTTAGACCCTGTGACTGTTTCGTTGTATTCAGGACTTCCAGAAGACTTGGAGCACAGAGCCTTCTGCCCCCTACAGTGTGCCCTGTCTACCTTCCATTTCACAGTAATCAAACTGACCCATCTTCCCACGTGTTTACTTCCACTAGCTTTTCCTATTATCACCATCAATTAAAGGGGTCGCTCCTTCTTTTACCAATTGTCCTTCATGGACTGGAGGGTTCCCCACTGCCATACACTGACCACCGCTTTACAGCTGTCAGTTATTAACACTTGAAGTTGATACTGGTTGCTTTTGCCATCCCGTCTCCTTGGATGCGGTCACCTGCTAACCATGCTTCTTCCTTGATGACATCAGAGGCCTGGACTCCACCCTTCCACCTGTCCTCCTGCCAAGTTCTAAGATGATAGGATGACTCTTTTAACACTTCAACCTTAAAATTTCTCAATCTTCTTCACCCAAGTGGTTACAATACTAGTGTTGTACATTCTGCTGTTCCATTATTTGGTGCTACTTTATGCTGTGCTATTTAAAGTGTTAAAATATTAGTATTTTTGTTGGTATATTACCAATTTGAGGTATGAATAATTTCTATCTTGAGCTATAACCAGAGCGTATTAAAAATGTGAACAAAATGACAGTGAATTTTTAAATGCAAAACAAATCCACGATGTTAGACGTCAAGATTGTGGTTGTTCTTAGGTGTGTGGTGTGACAAAGGGGAACAGGAAGGGGGCTTCCGGGACACTGGTCATATTTTGGTGTTGGGTGAGGTCCCTAATTACACAATTGTGTTCACTTTGTGGAAATTCTTTGTACTGTGTATTAGTATGATATGTGCCCTTTTTGCTATCACATAGAAAATATTCTGACTGCCTTTATCCCCTTTGAAACTATCTAATGACATTGTTCTTGTTTTAATTTGATTGTGGGAGTAGATGACAGTAAGGAAAGGTCCAAGGTCATTACTTGTCCAATTCCCAGGCTGTCTCTGCAGGCTGATTACTGATGCACTTCAGTCTCCTTTGCTTCTTATTCTAAGCCTGACAAATTGTCAGGGGCCTGACCCCTGGTGCTCTTAGATGATTTATTTAAACCAGGACTTTTTTCCTCAATCATCTGAGCCAGAAGGTCAAGCCACTCCAGGCTTGGACCCCGACCCTCTTTCAGGGAGAGCAGCACCTTAGGCAGAATGTGGAATATAATGCCAACCACGTCCTGCTTTATAATAAATTAGCAACTCAAATATCAAAATATCAGTATTGTCCTTTTGCTTCAGTATTGCAGTTGCTACTTTGTTTCATCATCTTCTTTTCCTCTTTACTTCTTAAAACTCTTAAAACTCTTTCATCTTCAATCCCAAACTCGTGAATTTTCTAGGCCTTCCTCTCTCCCTTCCTTTTCTATAAATTCTGATGTTTGTCCACATCTACCTTTATATTCTCTCTACTTTCTCCAATTTTCCCCCACACTCCGAGTTTCTTTGCCTTTACCCCACTTGGACCAGGTAGTCAGCATCTTATTATCATACCTGTATCAGTTCGCTGTCAAATAATTTCACACCCTTCTTGAAGAGTGAGTGAGACAAAACTCACTCAGCTCTCCTGTTTTATGTCCTGTGGAAAGTCAAGGCCCATGTGTATGAATTCCTGAGATTTTTCTCAAGGTCACCTCTGGTTCTGAATTCTGCACAGCGCATCCTTCTAGCCCACTCATATTTCTCTTCCTGCCACTATTTTCTCTGAGTCTTTTCTTCACTTCCCCCAAGTCTTTTCTTCACTTCCCCCAAATATTTGGTATTTCTGTATGTAGCAAATATTATTCATGATGTGAGTAAAGAGGAATTTAAGCAGAAACAACCTCAAGTTGAGTTTCAGATATCTCTGGTACTGTCTTTCTGCCATCCTTCGCTCCAAACCTTGCTAACCAGTCCTCCTTCAACATTTCTCCTCCCCATCCTCTATTTTCTGTTCTATCTCATCTCCAAATTCCAGTTAATTTCTCATGAAAAGTGGTTTTCCATCATTGTGATCTCAAGTTTTCATCTGCTCCCAGGATGTTGACTAAGTATGGAGAAATCCTAACTAACCTTGTCTAAGCCAGTTGCAACATGGGGGTTGTTTTCCTTTCACTTTTACCTATCTTTTTCTTCTTTCTTGAATCCTCCACTGCATTAGTTACCAACTTTCTCTCTTCGCTTTAAGAGTCCCACCTTGAGTCAGCCTGCCATCTCACTTGCAAATGTCCTACCCGTTTACTCAGCAGAAAAGTTTAAAACATCAGATGTATGCTTCCCTAATTTTTCTCCTTCCTACGTGAGAATATGTCAAATGTTCGTATTTCTTTCTTGGTGCCTGTTTTTTCTGACGGAGAAGCAAGCATTTTCCTTTTTTCGGTAAGCCTGTCTTCTTGAGCTCTTGTATCCTTGAATCCCCTGGGACATAGTATGTCTACAAGTTATGCTATATCACTTAGATTTTCTAATACTTGCCCTTGATTGGTTTGCTCTTTTCTGCCTAAAAATGTGACTTGAACTCTCCACCCAAATGGAAATAAGAACAATTATAACAATGAAACAAAAGGAGAAACTTTCCCTTTTTCTTGTTTCCTGTGAGAGCAGTACCCCTCCCAGCTTTTATTCAATTTTGTTCCTATTTTTCAGAGCACTGTCTGCATCGTTTGCCTGTCTCCATTCCTACTAATTACTCATTCTTTGAAATATTGCCATCTCACATCCATTCTCACCACCAACTACTTCTGCATGACTTTCCAGCTGCCAAATCTAGTCCATTTAAATTCTCATTCACTTGTGACCTTCTGTATCATTGGAAGCTGCTTTCCACTCAAAGCCCTTTTCTCCTTCAGTCTGAAAGCTTGCCCACCATGCCTCCCTGCTGGCCTCTGTTTCTTGGAGCTTTCCCGACTTGTTTGGTAGCAACTCTTTCCAGGCTGTCATGCACAGACATGCCATGACCCCCTGCCCTTCACATGTCTCTCTTTACCCCTTGTATGAGGAATCTCACTATTGATCAATAATTCACTTTCCCTTTCAGAAAACATCACTGGCCTTATTTTGCCTGCTTAACAGATATAAACTAATCAGATTGGCTTCAAAGCTCCATGCCACATATTTTGAATCTACATTGTTAGATTTTGCCCCCAGTGTTCATCTGTACGTATGACCATCTAGGGGACTGCTGGCTGATAGTAGCTAAGTACGCCTTACGGTTTGCTGCCTCCCATTGGATCACATATGCCAATCACTTGGTCTGAAACCCTCTTTCCTTCCCCACCTCACCTGCATCCAGGTAGCCCTGAGGCTAGAATGTACACTGAGCAAAGGGTACTGCAACCACTTCTGGATTATTCAGATAAAAACTTGCTTAGCAACTAGACTTTCTCAATATAATATCCTTTTTAAAAAATAATCTTCGGGTGGCAAAGATACTTCTTTTTTTTTTTAACTTTTATTTATTTTAAGTGTGTTTTTCCAGGACCCATCAGCTCAAAGTCAAGTAGTTGTTTCAATCTAGTTGAGGAGGGCACAACTCACAGTGGCCCATGTGGGTAATCGAACCGGCAACCTGGTTGTTAAGAGCACTGTGCTCTAACAAACTGAGATAACCGGCCTCCCCTGAAGATGCTTCTAAGTGTGAACACCAAAGGCAAAGATTGATAAGAGAAAGATAAATAAATTAACCAGATAAAAAGGATAACCTTTTGTGCACAAGAAATACCATAAACATTACTATATTATTCTTTTCTTTTTTTAAAGATTTTATTGGCGAAGGGGAACTGGACTTTTTTGGGGAACAGTGTGTACTTCCAGGACTTTTTTTTCCAAGTCAAGTGTTGTCCTTTCAATCTTAGTTGTGGAGGGTACCGTTCAGCTTCAAGTTGTTGTCCTTTCAGTCTTAGTTGTGGAGGGCGCAGCTCAGCTCCAGGTCCAGTTGCCGTTCCTAGTTGCAAGGGGTGCAGCCCACCATCCCTTGAGGGACTCGAAGAGTTGAAACGGCAACCTTGTGGTTGAGAGCCTACTGGCCCATGTGGGAATCGAACTGGCAGCCTTCGGACTTAGGAGCATGGAGCTCCAACCGCCTGAGCCACCGGGCTGGCCCTACTATATTATTCTTAAACAGCAAGTAACCTTACTCTCTCACTAATCTCAAATATTTCTCCACTTTTAGAAGAGAAACAATATAACTTTTGTTTTATTTGTGGTAATGTCACATGGTATTAGAAAGCAAGTCTGTTTCTTTTTTGGATTAAAAGTTTGAAAATGACTACTGAGGTTGTCTTTTTGTTGTTGTTTGTTTTTTAGTAAGAAATGTAACATTTTAGAATGATGTTCCTCATTTTTTGCTTTTTTTTCGCTAACTATTTAAGTAGCACCTTTTTCTGTGTGCTGAAGCATTAGATGCTGTATCATAAGGGAGGCCATGGGTGGTATGCATTTCATGACTGTGTCCGTGAAAGCACCATCAAACTGTTGACTGGTTTGGCTGAGACAGTAGGAAACATCTGGTAGTTTCCTGATAGTTATCAAGACAGAACTGTGTTTCCTTTAAAAACAGCTTCACATGAACAATGCACTACATAATAACAGAGGAATTTTGTAGTACAAGTTAGAAAACAAGAATGCAACTATGAAATACAGAAATTAGCTTCAACAACGTTAGTCAAAAAATTAATTATACTCAAGCAATGTCTCAATATTTCTATTCTTCATTAAATGTCTTTAATGAAATGATGGACCTTCTGACTTTCTTTCCTGTAGCTAATTTTTATCTCCAGTTTAAATTGATGCATTGAAGCAAATGAAGAGGATGGTTGCCCCCAACTATGCACCTTCCTCCCAGGTCCACAGACCAGTATTTGCATCATTGATAGGGGCTGACACTATAGAAGGTGTTTTGCTGCCTCCCTTCCCTGATCTGCAGGGACTTCTCTGCATATACAGCTACCTCGGCTGTCCTCCCTCCCTCCCTACCATCCTCACTCACTGAAAAGAATATCAGACAGCCAATCTTGGATAGTGGTGCAAATTTTGTTCTATCTTTTGAATGTAAAGTTCAAATGTATTTCCACATCAGTCCCAGATGAACTTGGAAGGAAGGAGCGAACGTGAAATCTGAAAACAGTTTAGAGAAATGAGTAGAGTCTGGTATTTGTGCTTGAACCCTGTAAGCTTCAAAACCCGGCTTTCAAAGTCCAAATCTTTCAGGTAAGGAGTCTTCAAGTGGGTTGGCGTGGCCTGACATTTCTACTTTCATATAAACCTGTGATGCATATCCAACTGATATCTTACTTGTCATCTACATATCAGAAAATTGGACTAAACAAGTTATAGTTGTGGTTCCAGATTTAGCAAAGCTCTCAATCCTGTATGCAGGGCCCACCGTGGACACTGCCAGCCAATCCCAGGGAGCTCTCCTGCTGAGCTAGAACAGGCCTCAGAACCTTTTCCAGGAGTGCTGCAGGTTTACTAATCGGAGTTGACATGACAGACTAAACCTATTTGCTTTCCCAGGTTTCGATTTTTCTAAATATAACAGATACAACAATCATTTGGGCAAAACTTATCCTAATCACTTTTCTAAAGGAATGCTGCAGAAGTATCTTGGCAGCCCCTCTTTTCTGTTTTGTTCATGGCCATTTTAGGGGATGAATAAGTGCAGGTGATCTGATTCCTCCCTTATCTTTCTTTTCCAACAGTGCCCTAAAACTTTATCTCATTCATTTTGAATAGACTTCTGAACACATTACTCTCACAACTAATCTATTTTCAGCAGTGGTTGGAAGGACAGAGTCGTTCCTTTTTTTCTCTAACTTATCTTTTCCTGTTCCCTACATTCCTTTAGTTTGTTCCATCCTCCAACATGTTTATCACTTAATTACTTCTTTAGTATATATTATGTCTCCTCTTTCCAAAAATTGCCTCTCCACACTATATAAATACACTGTCTGGTTTTCTTTGCCTAAAATAAGCAAGCAAAAATACAAACATTTTACCAGTTCTACTTCCTCCTTAAACTAGCATTTTATAACTTTGTTTTCCTGTAACCACAACATTTCTTCAAAGACTGAGCTGTTTTCATCTATCTTCTAAACCCCTTGCAAAGATTTAAAAACTCTCAGAATTTGCCAAATGCTTTCCATTCTCCTCCACTTCTCAGAAACATTCTTGACATAATTCCTTTCCTTGGCTTCTCTGGCCAAATTAAAATATAAAATTAAGTCTCTGCGTGTACTTTTTTTTCTTCTTCCTTAACAGTGTATATATGTCCTAAGGTCTTATCCATGAACTTCTCTTTTCTTTCTCTACATTCTTCTTTTTGGAAAACTCAGTTTTGAAAATGTTAGCTATCATTTCTTTGAGTATGACTTTTCAATTGATATGGACAGCCCAGGTTTTTGTCCTAGATGCTAGTTTCACATTTTTCAAATCCCCTCATGAACACTAAACAGTAACTCTCTTTTTCTAATTGCTTTGAACCTTCAAGAGACTTTTTAGCCTGAATTTCCATCTGCTGCATATCCTGCACACCAAATTTAGTTGCCATCTTTCAGTATGTTTTCTGGGCTCATTCTTCTAGTTCTCATTGTCATCTGGATTAAGGCCTTTCTCATCCCAAATCAGAAAGCCTGAAATAGTTATATTCCAACTTCATGTTCCAGCTTCTATAATTTTCTTTCCATAAATCTACCTTTCATAAAGCCCTGAGGTTTGTCATCTTAAACCACTGTTTTAATATCATATATCCCTTCTTGCAAACCATCATGGGATTATTGTTATTGATTGGGTGGGGACTGGGCTCCTTATCTGACAGCCAAATGCCTCCCCGACCCAGGCTCAACCTATTTTAAAGCTTTTGTTTATAACAAGCTGATTACTTCCTGATTCCAAAATTGGCCTTGATCTTTTTTTTTTCTTATGAATTTGTGCCTCCATTTGCCTTTGTCGATATCTGGAATAATTTCCTGTATTTCGATACTCCACCTTGTAAAAGTCTATTCAATCTTTAACACCAAAATCAAACAACCCCAGTATTCACCTTGAGGTAGAGGTATGGCCAGGTTTAAGTAGGGTGCTGATCACGAAAGAATAAGAGAAGCAGTTGAGAGAAATCTTAGGAGATGCACAAGATTTATGTTCAATGGTAACTAAAACCATGGAATTGCTTAGAGAGGGACGTAAAAGCAGAAGAGAGCCTAGGTCTGGCCTGAAGGAAGGCCAATAATTACCTCCTGGGTGGAAGAGAAAAAGCATGCGGAGAACACCAGGCAGTTATGCCCAAATATGGGATATAACAAATCAAAAGAAGAATGTGTCTCAAGAAGAAGATAATGTTAAACATTGTCAAATGCTACTCAGAAACCCAACAAGACAAAAACTTCAAAAAGATAATTGCGTTTAGTGACATGGAGGTCACTAGGGACCTTGATGAAAGATATTTTGGTGAAATGGTGGGAGTTCAAGTCAGATTAGAGCATTGACTAGTAATGAGTAGATGAGAAATTGGAAACAGCCAAACATGCACAGTGTTTTTGACAAGTTTGTTGTAGCTGAAGGAGAATGAAGGATCAAGTCAAGGTTTTAGTTTTTTCATTCGAACAGGCTTGAGAGAGCTTAAAAACAATTGAAAATAATTAGGTTTAAAGGGAAAATTAGAAACTATTGCAGGGAGAAAAATATACTTGATTGTGTAAAGTGCCTGATAAGGTGGGAGAAGATGAGCTCCAAATCACAGCTGGGGGATTTTGAATTTTACAAGGAGGAGGACCAGCTCCTCTTTTGCAAAAAAGAGAGAGGGTGGAGATGGATGAAAAAGGAAGAAATATGTTTGGTGATTTAGAGAATGAGGAAATGTCTAACTGACGATGTCTATTTTCCCTCTGAGGCAGTATAGGTAATGTCAACAGCTGACACCAAGGAAGAAATGGAAAGTAGCAGAGATGGAAGTTTCAGGAAAATTGACGAGGTTTAAAACAGTCACTGCTAAGTAACATGGAAAAAAAAAAAAAAGTTTATCCAGAGCTGGTATTTTGTAAGACCAATGTGATAAAAAAAAAAAAAAAAAAAAATCAAAACACAAATACATTTAGAGGCACCCAAGAGTGTTATTGAAATGTTGGATAATGGCATATATCCATTCCAATTAATAGGAAAGTAAAGAAAAACAGAAGACTAGCGTATTTTTAAAGAGGGGTTGTAAATGGATTGGTAATCCTAATGAAAGTCGAGTAGTGTCTCAGATGTCTTATCTGATTACCCGAGCCAGAAGTTCTCTTCATCTAGCTTCACTTATCACAGTAAATTGAATGGCTTATCACTCTTTCTAATGTTATCCATTGTATACTTCCATATATCAATACAGTGTCCTAGCTTCCAGAAGTGTGTAGTGGCACAGCATACATAGCCAGACTTAGCCTGCTCATGATAGATGCTCAAAAAATACTTGGTCATGAACGCATCAGAGGAGTGCGGTAGGAAAGAAGGAAAAAAAGTAAGGACAAGACACTTTAGGGTGGCCTTTATTCACAGGTTGTTGTCAACATATATTTTATTGATTCCATTTCTTTTTCTTGCTACTTTAAAGAGTTAGTGGAAGGTATTTTAGTCTTGTATTGATCAAAAAATGGAAGCTCTAGATTAGGTCACTCAAACCATCACAACAAATGTTTTATTTGTTCATTAAACATGCATTTGTGCTTTCTTATTACTTACAACATGAGGCAGAAATTGTGAAATTTTCCAGTAATTACAATTTTATCCAGAGGGCAAGTCTGGGAATGAGTCACCAGCTTGTCTGGACAGCAGCAGACCATGATTTATGTGGGTAGACACTGTGGCTATGCCTGCAGCTGGCCCTGAGTGGTGACAATGGCTGCTTTTCCAATGCTCTTTCAGTTTCCTCCTTTAAGAAGAAAACAAGTGGATGTAAGGATAGAACTTTACTGAACATCACTGTTAAGATAAAGGCCTTCTGACTTTGATGTTGGTGACTTGAATTCTGTTCCTAGTAGACTAATAATTAGCCATCTGCTAAAATAGACACAGTGTAACAATTAAGTTCATGCACTTGTTGCAAAGATGTCACTAACCTTTTTTGATATCAGAGAGATTATTCATTATGAATTTGTACCAACTGGACAAACAGTTAACCGACTTTACTGTTTGGAAGTGCTGAAAAGGCTGCATGAAAAAGTTAGAGGAAAATGACCTGAACTTTTCACCAACATTTCATGGCTCTTGCATCACAGCAATGCACCAGCTCACACTGCACTGTCTGTGAAGGAGATTTTAGCCAGTAAACAAATAACTGTACTGGAACACCCTCCTTACTCATCTGACCTGGCCCCAATGACTTCTTTCTTTACCTGAAGATAAACGAAATATTGAAAGGAAGACATTTTGATGACATTCAGGACATCAGGGGTAATATGATGACAGCTCTGATGGCCATTCTAGAAAAAGCATTCCAAAATTGCTTTAAAGGGTGGACTAGGTACTGGCGTTGGTGCATAGCTTCCCAAGGGGAGTGCTTCGAAGGTGACCATAGTGATATTCAGCAATGAGGCCTGTAGCCCTTTTTCTAGGATTAGTTCGTGAACTTAATTGTAAAAATTTCCATTTTTACCTCTGTATCTGTAAAGAAAACAAGTAAATTTGATTTATTTCCTTTATATTTGTTATTATGATTGTATTGGTATCTTTTAGTTCAGTCTACCTTAAATTTATTTTACCCTTTTCCTGTTGAAGGATATTTCATACAGTGTGAAAGATACCATTAAAAAGTAAAGAGTTAAAAACAATTTTTCAAATAATCAACTAGGTTGTGTAGTATTATTTTAATTATGACACTGAATCAATATCTGATGTTTTATTACAAAACTGAGTGAATTTTTCATTTTCCCAGGTAATGTTTAACCATTAAAATAGAAGATCATTTTTACAAAACACATAGAAGTTTGCATACCTTATGCCTAATGGACTAATTGAGGTAAACAATATTATGTCCTAGTTGTGCAACTCTGGTCTCCTTTCTTTGTGCTTGGTACTAAGACTGATTTTTGTTGTAGGAATCATCATCATCATCCTCATCGTCAGGTCCCCGAAGGTCACTGCCATCACAAGCAGGTATGCTGAGTACTTCCTTTTATAAAAGCTTCATGACAACAGTGATTTAATACAAATCCCTCAAAGGGATAAATTCTCCCTAGTGCATTTTTGCTGTCTGTTAATTTCCTGAATATTTCCAGATTTCTAAAGAAGAGTTAGGACGGTGTGCTATAAGAGGACATTGGAAAAGATTTGGAGTCAGAATGGTCCAGGTTCAAATCCTGGATATATTGTCTATTTGCTTGATTCTGAGTAGATTACTTTGGCTTCTTTAATCCTAGGAGATTGTTTTGGCTTCCTCATCAGTAAATCAGGGATAAAAACAGCTCCCTGGCATGGTTCATTCATTCAATGTCTATTTCTTAGATATCTACTATATGCTAGGCCCTGTAAGCAAGGTAAATAGTTGGTGTCTTTTTGAAACCTACCTTTTAATGAAGAACTTGAAGCAAATAATTTTAAATGGAATGGCAGTATATGTATTGTTTAAGGGCTGGAGTCTGGAGTCCATCTACCTGGATTCACAATTTAGCTTTGCCACTAACTAGATACAGCACTTTAAATTGCCTAATCTCACTTTGACTCAGTCTCATCTATAAAATGGAGATAATATTAGTATCATATCACAAGGCTATAGTGAAGATATGAGTTGTTATAAATAAAGGTTTTTTGTTTGTTTGTTTTGTCCTAATGAGAGAGGACTAAAGTTTAGAGAGCTGAAATAAGGAGTTAGGGCAGTTTGAAACTCTTAAGGCAGCTTTTAAAGGCAGAAAGCCTCTATCTTTCAGAAAACTAAAGAGAAATAGGGAAATACTGCACTTCTCTGAATAGGCTTTTGGTTTTTAAGATCTGTATTGGGAAAATTACTGGGACACTAGGTCCAATTGGAACCACTGAACCACCACCTAAATGTATGTGCTTTCTGATGCTGCAAGTAAACTCTAAGCTCTATTCAGACACATAAAATAGGAAAAGATAAAAAGGGACCTCAGCATGCAGAACAGATCAAATACATACACATACACTTTCACTCTCAGAAACACACAGTCACACCATCAGAAACTTGCATTTTTGCTGCAAAGATTTTCAGTCTATGAAAAAAAAAAGGCATTATCCATTCTTTAGGAAGGAAGAAAATAGTAAGTATTTAAAAATAATTTTGTGACTCAAAATCTCTTTTCCTGTGCTGACGTACTCAGAACATCATTAACTTTCGAAACCAAATATAAAGATAGTTTCCCCCCAAAATAGTAGTAATAAAAAAAGTAAAAGAACATCTATTGATTTCTTTAATTTTTTTTATATTTTATTAAAATTTTAATAAAAATTAATATTAATTTTTGCCAGGATAAAAGTTAATATGATATCATGAAATTTCACAACATGTAGTTACTTGTAGCATTTGTGCCAAGAGAAATTAAAAACTCATATATTTTTTATTTTTTTTTTTTGCAGAACCTTTTGCAGTTCTTTGTCCCAGGCATTGTTCTAAGGGCTTCATGCATAACATTTAGCAATTAAGTGGGAAGTTAGCTGTTGGTCTTTTGTAGATTCCTTTGATCAAATTTAGGATTTTGTCTTCTACTCCTACTTGGATAGAAATTCTTAACGTTAGTGGGTGTTAACTTTTGTCAAATGTGCATCTATTAAAAGGATCTTACAATATTTCTTTTTTATTTTGTTAATATCATGAATTTCATGGTTACATTTCTATTGTCAATCCAACTTGGCATTCCTGGGATAAATCTCATTGGTCATGATGTATTATCCTTTTTATATGTTGTTGGATTAAATTATCTAATTTTTGTTAAAATTTTTAATATATTAGTTTATGAGGAACATTGGTCTATACTTTCCTTTTCTTGTAATATCGTTATCAGATTGGTATCTGGGTTATATTGACCTACTGAAATGAGTTCAAAACTGTTCCACTTTATTCTCCAAAAATATTTGAGTTGCATTGCTATTATTTCATCCTAAAATTTTCATAGAATTTATGAGTGGAGATATCTAGGTCTTCTGTTGTCTTTATTTATGGTAGTGAATTCAATTTCTTTAGTATAGCAATTCTAACATTTTAGCATGCATCACAATCACTTGGCAGGTTTTTAAAAACAAATTGCTGGACGCCCTTCCAAAATTCTGTGGGTATACGGTGAGGCCCCCAAACTTGCATTTCCAATAAGTTCCCAGGAGATGCTGCCATTGGTGGTCTTCCAAACCAACTTGAAAAACCACTGCTTGAATAGATAGGGGGTTATTGATGTTCTGCTGCTGCTGCTGGTCTATAGTAATAGTTCCTTTAAAGTCCCAGTCTGATCATTTTTACATCTGTTCCATGCCTGGATTTGCATCTAGGCATGACTGTTTATTCTTGATTATGTATTTTCATGTATATTATATATTTTTTTATTGAATGCTGGTCATTGTGTGTAAGAAAACATCTAAGTACAGTCAGCCCCCTGTCATCTACAGGGGATATGTCCCGAGACCTGCAGTGGATGCCTGAAATCCTGGAGAGTGCTGAACCCTGTATATACTATGTTTTTTTCCTGTGTATACAGAGGGAGCCAAAAAAATGTGTACACATTTTAAGAAAGGAAAAATGTAATCCTCAATGTATACTGATAACAAAAGATGAATACAAGTCACATTGGACTTCTGCAATTACAAGAGGTGCTCAAAATGGTTACTGTCAGTATAATTTTAATACAGTTTTTTCCTTTCTTAATATTTTTGGCACCCTCTGTACATACCTATGATAAAGTTTAACTTATAAATTGGGCACAGTAAGAGACTAACAACAATAATTAATAGTAAAATAAAGCTGTTATAACAATATACTGTAATAAAAGTTATGTGACTGTGGTCTCTCTCTCTCTCTCAATATCCTATTGTATGGTACTTACCTTTTCACTTAAAGGAAGTACTTTATGGCTGTTCTTTCGTATGTTCTAATTGCCAGCATCATTACTCTTGTGGTTTGAGGCCATTATTAAGTAAAATAAAGGTCACTTGAACACAAGCACTGTGCTACCACAATCAGTCTGGTAACCCAGAGGTGACTCACAGACAGGTAGTGTATAGAGCATGGAGACGTTGGACAAAGGGAGGATTCACATCCCAGGTGGGAGGGAGCAGGACAGCGTGAGATTTCATCACACTATTTAGGACAGCACGAAATTTAAAATTTATGAATTGTTTATTCCTGAAACTTCCCATTTAATATTTTTGAACTGAGTTGACTATGGGCAACTAAAACCGTGGGAAGTGCAACCGTGGCTAAGTGGGGCCCCCGACACTTAATGTGGGGTATGGCGTGCTGGGCTGGAGAATGTTGGTCAATGTTCTTTCACCCTCAGACACAAAGGACTTCATTTTCCTGCACTTTCATGGTGGGGCCCTCTCGGCACTCGTGCCCCTCCCTTTGTGGCAAACCATCACTACCTCGAACTTGGTGCCAAGCCCAACCGCAGGAAGTTTTTCTTGGTTCTCTCAAACCCTCCTGCATCCCAGTGGCGAGGGTGGGGGTTGTCTCTCTCTCCGCAGTCCTTACGCCCTTAATGAGGCCTTGCGTTGGTCATGGTGGTGATTTGTGTGGGGACTCACGTGCCTAGCTTTGTTCATAGGAAGGATCTAAGGCATAAAGAAGAAGTGACTATATGGATAGGGTTATTTATAAATGCTTAAGATATTGTGATATTCGGAAAGCTAAACTCATTTGACCAGAACATTCCCCCTCCCCTTACAGCAAGAATGGGAGAGGGGAAAAGAAGAGTTTTCCAGTTATGTATAAATCAGGGAGGGACTGGCTTCAGGGGGCTACAGAGCACTGATGTCAGGTGTTATTCAAATGAAGTAAATATGCGTCTCACCTGGGAGAGAAATTGAAAAATGGATAGAGAGGGGGGAGGGGCAGGCTCTTGGGAGAAAGTATGCCTTTAAAAGGCACAGGGCTATTGGACCAGGCAAAACTTTAGTTTTTTAGACTTATTACGCGTGGGTCAGGGCGAGGGTCTCAGACATAAAGCTGCACTCTCACTGGAGAGGTCACACATAATACTGTGACTGAATCTACTTGTGAGCTTTGGACTAACAAGCGATCTCTGCATCCCTGAAGGGCAGTGCCAACTGAAACAGTGTATGATGAACTGTTCCTGAACACAACTGCTTCCAAAGGTTAAAAAATGCCTACACTTGATCACACTTAGGAGTTTACAGAAAAGTTAGCATCCAGTGTAACGTAAATCCTTATAACAGCCCTGTAAAGTAGGAGTTACTAATCACATTTTATACATTAAAACAAACAAATTACAGCAGAAATTGTGGACCCACCATATCCAAACGCACACCTCCAGTATAAGGCAAAACAAAGATGAAATTAAGATGAATTTGCTTCAGTCTCATTGTTTTCCTCCTTTGCCTCCAATGCTTCTTTGCAGTCTTTAGGCATCCTAGACTGGAGGCTTCCACTTTATATTTTATTTTTAGGTTTTTGCATTTCCTTTGCTTATTTTTCTGTTGTTTCTTAGAAAAGTTCCATCTGGAAATATATCCTGGCTTGTCTGCACTAAGGAACAAAAGGAAGGGGGCACCTGTGCCCATGGGGCCCTACAGTGTCCCAGCATACATCAGTGTCCCAGCATGCACAAGCCCTCTGGGGCTGGGGCATTTATTACGTTTTCTCTGGGAATGGATGGGACAGAAAGGCTGTTCTTTCCTCCCCTACCCAGGGCAATTCTCTTGCAAGAAAAGTACTATTTTAGTGTGCCGGATATTACATTTTCAGTGCAGTTGACTGTGGATGGCTTCAGTCTAAAAGAGTATAATGGTGGTTTATATACAACACAGAGTCCCTTAACAACAAAATGAAATTGAAACGATAGCAGCAAAAACTTAAACACTGTGCATTTAATGAAGTTTCTGCCCCAGATGATATATTATACTTTTAGGCTCTCAGCAAATGGAAATAATTTAAATTTTATTGTTGTGGTACCTCGATAGATAGTTCTATAGAAGAAAAAAATAAAGGGAAAAAATTCTATTCTGTTTCAAGTACATGCACTTCCCCAACAAGCCATTCTTACTCCTCACCTTGCAGTACATTTTTAACCCTTTGTATAGTTACAGACTTCAGTCCCCCACTCCCCCAGCACCAAATTCTACCTCTTGAAAGGCTGTTAGCATTCATCTCAGTTTTACTGATTGCTTGACACCTTATAATTTCCTTGAGATATACATGTTTGGTTCTTAATTCAAATGAGTTTTGCCACTGCTCTCAGCGTACTGATAAGATGATTATGTATTCTGCGTCTTAGTGTGCTTTCTGGTGATAAATTATATTATTGTTGTCCCCGCCAGAGCTGCTTTAGTTAAGTGCCTGGTAGCATTTTCATTATACAAGTAATTTTCTTCCCTAGGGGTCTGTAATTTTACCCTTCTAAAATATATTTTTGTTTTCAGTTACTAATAGAATATGCATATTGAAGAGGGGCAAAACCAAGTAGCCCTAATATGTAGACCTACTCTCAATGGAGTACTTCTTTGATTACAACTTTTAGAATAAAAAAGGAGAAATTCTCCCCCTCCTTGTTAAAGAAACATTGATGGAGAGTTGGTGGGCCATACCTGTTGTTGGTTTGAAAAACATGGAAAAGGGCAGAGCTTTTTCTATGCCTGGATGTTCTTTTCCTCTTACACAACATACAAATGTGTAACCAGGAAGCTGCTATTTGTTGTTTTCACAATGGTTCATCAGAGTTACAGAAAGGATAAAGAGAATTGGCAAGATGTGAAAAGATGGGCTGCCCATCAGAATAAGTTATTTTATGAACTGTCAGCATGATGAGTACATGGCACAACTTTTGTTGAAAACAAAATTGAGTGTCAACGAAAAACAGGAGTAGGTGGAGCTCCAGGCATGATATGAGACATAGTGGGGGAATCATATATATATTTTTTTTTTCAGGAATTTTTATGTAGTTTATGTAACACATAGCAAATACTGAAAATAAGTTGCAGGTAGAAAATTTACAGAGAGATACATGTGCTAATATCTAAGTATGATAAAAATTTTCTGATCAAACCAGTTGGCCTAGAAAAATAACAACATAAGTTGAAATGTATACATTTATGCATGTATGTGTGTATATATATGTGTATGTAAATTGTATATCCATTATAAATAGTCTGAAAATTAAATTTCTTTTCCTTCCTCCCTCTTTCCCTCCCTCCCTGCCTTTTTTCCTTCTTTCCTTCCTTCTTTCCTTCCTTCCTTGCTTCCTTCCTTTCTTCCTTCCTTCTTTTTCTATCTATCTATCTATCTATCTATCTATCTATCTATCTATCTATCTATCTATATCTAATGTATCTATCTATCTCACCTATTTCTTTGTTTAGATAAGGTTTATACAATTGTAGCATTTGTGGGTGAAGAATCTTCTGTTGTTAGAATAAGTAAATCGTCTTAAAGCTTTAGCCTTTAGAGGCCTGTTTTAAAACAGCATGAGATTCTTTAAATGACACTAAATAAATAAATTAAATAAATAAATAAATGTTTAAAAACAATCAGGTTGTGCAAACATCTATTCCCTTCACATTCTTATTGCTATTTACTTATCTTACGTAATTATTCTTTGGTGACATAAATACCAAGGTACATCAGAACAATTGTAGAATGTACAATTAGACAAACTTGTGTTTGAATCCTTATTTCCTGTGTAACACTGCACGAATACTTCCCTCCTTGGAGTTTTCATTTTCTCATCCATAAAATGAGTGTAATAATATCTACCACACAGGGTTGCTATGACAATTAAATACCATGTAAAATACATAGCCCACTTTACCATGTAGTAGGTGCATAACAAATACTAGATCCCTTCCTTATATCACCTGTGGAGAATTTTAAATGGTGGTAGAGATTAGATTAAGCCACATATTTACTGTTTCAGGATATATGAAGAATGTTATTTAGAAAAGGAAATGGCAGCTGTGTTTCAGGTGATATTTGCAAGAGTTCTTGGCATAAAGGTGGGAAATATGGGCATTAAGTGCCTAAGCTTCCCTGGGATCAAGATTGTATAGGGCTTGATTTTATCTTTGGGCTGTGGTAAATTAACAGATTATCACACTTATATTTATTAAAAGAGTAAATGCAAATGTATATTTCAAAGTTATATATAATGACTGGGAGGTCACTGATGCTGTAATCAAGGAGTTTACTCGAAAAAAAACAAGAAGAAAGAAAGATATGTTAGCATCTGTGTTCACGTTGTGAAAAGTGCAATATAAGATGTTTGGTAGAAACCCTATAGTTGGGACCCGTAGTCGGTCAGCTAATCGAAACAGGTGAGTCATATAACTGTAAATATTTAAATTTAAAACTTGCAAGGCACGTTCACTTGCTTTATTGCCAAGATATTTCCTTTGAGTGTGTATCTGCTGATTGGAATGCATACTTCTTTTTCTCATAAACCACAATCATCACGCAAAGTCCAGTGTCCAACTCTAGCTTTTAAAAAAAAGTGGAACAAGAATTGATAGGCCTGGAAAGCAATTTGAATGCTGAATCAAGTTTTAGAAATTTTATTAATATCTTGCCGACACCTAATTCATCAGCAATGTTAGGCAATTCATCTATGCAAAGTTATTTGTACCTGTATTCAACATTATTTTCATTGAACAACAACATCCTGTCTCTGACCCTTCTATATTATTGATTTACATAATGTTTAATTAAGTCACATGATTGTTATCTATGAACAGTATAAAGAGGTTTGAAAACAAAGACAAACTGACTCTCTATAAGTGTACAGCTTCACCTTATGGGAGTCGAAGTGCAGAGACCTAGTAACGGTGTGCAGCGGGCACTGGTTGCTAGTTAGCTCGTGCTATGGAGGGAACGGAGAGCATCAGTCCACCTGCCAAGTAGAGACTTGTTAAGAGAGCTTTTAGTGAACCACAAGTTTTTGTGGTCGTACAAAAGAAGGGCTATTACAGTTGCAATGGTTAGGAGCTCTTGACTTACATCCGCATAAGATGACTGTCTTGGCACCTAATGATTATGTGACTCAGGCAACTAGTTCTAAACCTCAGTTTCTGCTTTTTAAAATGATCATAATTGAGTTGGTATAAGGAGTAAAGCACTTAGCACAATGCCTGGCACCCACTGTGTTCTCCAAAAATGTTAGGGATGATGATGACGATGGTGACGATCATGGAGTATCAGACAAGGATTCAAAACTGAGAAGATGCAATCATACTTGAGCAGATAGGTGATTGTATTCGCCACAGCATCCTTGCTTAAATTTGTTTTTCTGGAAGTTGTTGTGGTTGATGGCAAAAATTCTCTAGCAAACCTGTAACCACATCAACAGGTATTTAAGGCTCCAGGCACTTGCCATTCCTAGGTTTTCCTATGGACAGAAACCATCCTAAAGGGCGACATATTTTGAAAATACTAGCTTCTGTTAGAAGAAATAGAAAAACTCAAGTATCACAGGCAAAGGAAAAAAAAAACAACAAAAAATCTAGAGTGCGTTCTGAAGAATGCAGCCCGTATTAGATGGATTTAATTTCCTTTTATGACATAGTGCTTTGTTTTACACACAAGACAAATATAATGAAAGTGGTAATCTATCAACATGGCATCAAATATTTCAAAGTATTTGATTTTGCCCATTATATGAGTTTTATCTAAATAGGAAGCTGGAATCTCTTCATTTGTCTGATTCTCAAATACTGGTATCTATAGGCTCTGTCCTGGACCTCTTCTCTCTTTGAATGCTTTCAGAGAAAGAGACCACCTTCCCTGGCCACAACTCCAACAAAACCTTCTGTCTTTCTCTCCCTTATCAGTCTGAGCCAGTGGCCCACAGCCATCTTGGACACCGCGTGCTCTAAAATGTAATGATTTTTCAGCTCTCACTCCTTCAACATGTTCCTTGCCCAAGGTCATTTGCTTAAGCCATATGCCTGCGAACCAACCTTGACCCTTATATGTCCTTTTCTCCTCACATCCAACTAGTCCTCCTAAACGTATTGTTATTTCTTTGTGAAAACTTTAGTATGAAAAATAGATATATGTTTTTCTAAGGCAGCGTTGTAAAACACCTAAAATGAGTAATTATAAAGGGAAAGACGATTGTTAATAGTGATAGAGGCAAATTCCATGGCATAAGAATTCTATGATATAAAAGTTTCATGGATGAGGGAAAGTTTGAAATGAGGTTTACAAGACGGGTGAGACTTTGGGGACTGACGATAGCGAGGCAGACGGAATGTCACCACAGGCAAGAGAGACAGGGCAGAATATCAGGAGGACTAGACGGACCAGCTCGGTCTAACAGTGTCGTAACATTAGGCTGAATGAGGACTAAGGTAAGTCACGGGATCTGGGTACCAGGGAGCCATCAGTGGCCTTTGAGTAAACAGTGCCACTGGAGTTGAATGTGAAACCTAACTTGAACCATGAAAACAGTATCTAAGAAAGTGGAAAAAGAAATTCGATGGTGAAGATAATGAAGAAAGACTGATACCAAGAGAGAAAGTAAGGTATAAATAGCAGGCTTCCTTGATGAGAAGCTGTTTGGGGCAGTTTTTAGGTTCAGGAAAGGAAGAGGTTGAATCAAGAAAAAGAAGTGACAATGAAGCAAATGGACGTAGTGAAGAGTAGATAGTGGAATGAGGAATACACATAGCGGCATTATCTTGGAAAGCACATAGGACAATTTTCCTCCAAGATCACAAGGAAGAAAAGAAATATGAATGACAATTGCTGAAGAAATTTGAGGCAAAAGGAATACAATATTGCAAGAGTTTTTTATCATGTGGTTCTGCTCACAGGAAGTGGAAAGTGAGCAGTTTTCAACGCAGCTGGGCAGCTTTTTAAAACGCTAATGATGGCTTATGCTTCCAGAGATTCTGATGTGTGTGGTCTGATGTGGAGCCCAGGTATCAGTATTTTAAAATATTTCCCGAGTGATTCTAATGTTCAACCAGGGTTGAGAACCATGGACTAGAGAGAAAGGCTGGGGTGTCCATAGGTAAAGGAGGCAGAGAAGGTTTCAAAACCTACTGTGGGGAAAGAGCCAGGAGAGTTTCCAGGCTCTCGGCCTCACGTGGAAAGATGCTTACTCAGGTAGTAAATGGCCATCAACTGTGATTGGATGGCCATCAGCTGTGGCTAGTTGGCCGTCAGCTGTAACCGGTGAGCCATTGGCCACTAATATAACTGCGGTGGCTACGCTCGCAGAAAAATGGGGGCTAGCAAGATGTTGGCTGAGCCTGCAAGCGGTGGAGTGTGGATTGCGGATTGCAGAGAAGTAGACTGCAGGTTGCTGATCGTGTGGCTCCTGTTTCCTGTGTCTCCAACCCAGCCGCCAGCCAGACTATAGTGGTCTGATTCCCCTACCTATGGCTCCGTGGGTGTTCCTTTTTGGCCTCACCATGTCCTGCGTTCTTATGTGGGGAGCGGGAGCAGAGACCCTGCATGACATCCTGCATGACACTTACTGAGACTAAAGAGACATTGAGGAATATCTTTCGAGTGAAAAAAATGAGGAGAAATGAAAATGCCATTTAATATCTATCTGACAGATGCAGTCTTTTACATTATTCTCTCCCCTTACTTATTTCACTCCCCTTTCTTATAACTTCCACTTGTGTGCCTTTACTTCTGACCAACCCCACCCTTTCTGGTTGCTATGGCGTTACTTCCTTTTCTCATTTGCTTTCCTAGTATTTCTCATTCTCCACACTTTCCAACTTTTCCTAATTTGCTGCCCATTAGTTCCTTTCCACCTTCCTCTAGCCAAACTAGCAAAAATAACTTTGGACAGGCAGGGAACAGAAAACCAGACAGTTGTGATAAATGAGCCAAGCCTGAGATGGCTGCAAACTAGAACAGGCCTGGAAGATCTAGTACAGCCACTGCCACTGCTAATAAAGTGGAAGCAGGAGAAGGCAAAGGGCAGAGCCCCCGTTTTGATTATTTCCCCACAGAGGTATAATCTGAGGTTCTCTAGGGAAACTGCAGTTATGCACACCAGTCTCAGCGTATGAGTAAAATACCGGCAATCAATCCATGCTTTCTTGCGCCAGTGGGAATGACTGGGAGATCATATTAGTTGGGACTGCTTTAATTATAAGTGAGAGAAAGGAACTTGAGCTAAAAAGAAAATCATTAAACAGAAATGCCCCAAGGATGCCAAAGATAGATAAAGACCAAAACGAACTACAATGTTCTCCAGACTGTCTCTCCGATACTCTCACCCCAGACCATTCTGCTGGGGGGTTTTGTTTTGTTTTGTTTTGTTTTTTTCCACTTCATCTTGCATGCCAGTGTTCTCTGCTGTTTTTCCATCTACGTGGCAGAAATTGTTGCACAGATAATAGCTTCAGCCAGAAAGAGAGAGACAGAGAGAAAGAGAGGGAGAGAGAGAGAGAGAGAGAGAGAGAGAACTGTCCTAATTTTAACATACTGGAGAAATAATTCAATTGCCTTTATTTAGTCCTGGGCATCTACTGCTAAGACATTCAGCTTTTCAGTATCAACATGGCTGCCAGGTTTGCACTTTTCTAAATTAAGGGGGAAGAATGGGAAGAATTTGCGCCACCAAAAGATGGATGTGCGAGAGACTAGATAGATAATTAAGAATAAATATATCTTAACATCCCATTGGTAGTTAGATCCATAATTTCTCTATTTTGAAACAGAATAAATAATGTATTTCATAAATCAATTCAGGTTTCACACCAGAAAAATGCTGTAAGTGTCCTCAAATATAAAGAAAACCCTATCTGAAAAACTACAAATGTAGTAAATTTAAACAGGTACCTAATTTCATATATACTCTTTGCAGGAAGATGGGGTAGGGCCTCCAGAAGTGTGTTGTACCCTTTAACTCACAGAAAAGTGAAAAGGAGAGCTATTTAGAGGACAACAGTGGGTTTGAGGGCTGCAGTGTGAATTTATACTTAATACTGTTTCTTTCCATTCCACTTACATTTAATTTGAAACCATGTAGCTTCATTTATATTTAAAACATATGTATGTGCAAAAGTATTGCACATCTCCAACCTCTGTGGCACTACCTATTCCTGTGGTGAGAATCCTTAAGATCTACCCTGTTAGCGAATTTCAAGTATACAATGTTGTTAACTAAAATTACCATACTATAAATTAGATGTCTTGAATTTATTCATGTTGCAGAACTGAAACTTCATACCCATTGTAATAAGCCTTCGATTGTTCTTAGAAACAATGGACTGCAAAATGTGCTGGCATAGTTTTACAAAACACATCTAACTTGAAAAGCAGATTATTCCTAATGTACAAGGATAGAATATTCAAACACTAAAAATATACAAATATTCCAAAAACCGTACATACAAAAGTAGTATTTGGTCAGTAGTGGCTTCCAAAGTAGGGCAGTGGTAGCTTAATATTCATTAAGTCATTTGACATTCTTAACAATGTATAGAAAATCATGCTCCGTGCAGAATTCAAAAGAGATAACAGATGTCTTCTGTGGGGAAGAATACGAGTCGTGATGTGTCTAAAGCACATTCAACAGATGTTTTGTATGCATTGTTATTTGTATGACCCACAATAATCCTAGGAGTTAGTCCCACTTTATTGACGAGGAGATTGAGCCTCAGAAGGGTTGAATTAGTCAGCCAAGGTCACACACCTGGTAAATTGTAGACCTGGGATTTGCACCAAGTTATCCAGGAGACCATATACTTTTGCTGTACAATACTGTCTTCTTCTTGGAATTTATAATCTATAATCGGGGAAGGAAGACACATGTGAGACATTTAAGTAACAACAAAAGGCCAAATATGATTTTGTGCCAGAATAGATGGTCCTGTGTGTGTGTGTGTGTGTGTGTGTGTGTGTGTATGTATATACACACACACACGTATAGTCAGGGAAAATAAGTACAATGTAGACAGATGTAATTAAAGAGGTTTTTGTTTATTCCTTCATTTGGTTTAGAGGACCTGTATTTTATTCTAAACCGCTATAAAATTGACCATCTTTTCTTCTCACTTTCTTCTCCACCCATTCACCAGTGACTTCAGCCCTCTGTGAAGCTTGCGGTAGAAAGCTCCTTTTCTCTAAGAGGATGGTTTATCTAACAGATGTGATAGCAAATTAAGATGTCAAAGCCGGGCTCATGTGTCACTTGTCTTTCTGTCCCTCTGTTCTTCCCTTTGGCTTCCTTTAGGACCCTCACATGTTTCTCTTTCCTCCAAGTTCAATGCCCCATAGGACTGGCCTGTCCTGATGAGACCCCCTGGAAGTGCACAGGAGGATGAATTAGAGGCATATTTTTGTTCTTCGATCCAAGGGAACATTCTAATCCAGCTTTAATGAAATTTCAGTAGATAGTTTAATCACTATGTGACTTTTGAGCCCATTTCTCAATTTGCTCAGAACTCAGATGGGAGGAATATGTGATTATTTGGTAACAAGGGACTCCAACAGTGACCAGCTGCAGTAAGGATCTGACTTTCCTGGAAAAAGAACTTGCTCCCCCATTGTAAACTACTGTAACTTGGTAGTCACTTTCCATCTGTTTATATAACAAGTAAGTTCATAAATTTGTGATTGTAGTGTTGGTGGATATGAGTGACCAGGAAGGAGACATAGATGTTCGACTACTTTTTAGCTTGGATGGAAAGACTCATTTATGAGCTGCGTTTGTCTGGAAAGCAGACACCCTGAGTCTTAACAGTTAGGACAGTCACCTGAGGGTATGCTAACTTCGTGCAGGTATTATCCTACTTCCTTCAGTTTGTAACACTTACTAAAATATCACACAATGTATCTTTATATTTTATTTTTGTGGTTATTTTAATGATTTATATATATATATATATATATATATATATATATATATATATATATATATATCAATATTGCTTTTCTCAGTCCTTGATTCAAATGACAGTTTGTTCTATTCCTACTTTGTTTAAGATGATTTTAAATGCCTTAGCCTCATTGAGCTTAGCAATGAATTTCAACATTGAACCACAGGAAATTTAATATACATTACTTTAAATCAACCTTGGATAAATCACATTAGTCAAATATTAATTTGATAAATTTCTACAAGTCTGTTTTTGTCTTCATAAGGAGAGTAAACTTTACTAAACATTGTCAGCCAGTGGCTCTTTGTAAATGAAATATCTAAATTCGTCATCAATCTCATGCAGAAGTGGTGTTAGACAAGAGCATTTGCATTAAAGATATTTTACTCTGCAATGAAATTTTGTACAATCTAACATTTGCGAAGGAAGTAAATAGGTGGGTTCTGCAAAGACCTTTGTTTACCAGAGAGAGAGAGAAAAAAAAAAAAGAAATAATGAAATACTGGTGGAAAATAAGGCTTCCCCTTTGGGAAACACACTCATGCTTGACAGCTCCATATCATTCTGTAAGTACCTCCTCTTGTCTGGGTAGAGTGGCAGTGTACGAAGACGCTAATGAAGGCATGGCCAAATTGAACCTCTTTGCTTGGCAGATTTCCCTCCATCTCTATTAGCTGGGAAGAGAAAAACACTTTTTTTGACCTTTTTAAATAGCTAGACTTCAAAATAATTTTAGAATTTGCATATTTTGAGCATGTTTTTCCTGAACCCCAAGCACATATAATACAAATATATAGCAATAATCCTTACCCTGTTATCTTATTCTAAATAACAAAAACGGGGTAGTGAGCACATTGAGACAGGGCACAGGCCTCACGCTGGCACAGTCACAATGATCATTCTGCTCATCGCAGAGAAAATTGTCCAAAAATGCTACTTGAATTATAAAATAAATGAATCATAGAAAGAAGAAGAGAAAAATGAATTTACAAATGCACCTGGGGATAAACATGTTAAATATATAGTATCTGGCTTTTGGCAAGAAACTTTAATTGGGTTTATTTTTAATTCAATCATTCACTTTAAAAAAAAATACTATTTTAGTGTCTCCAGTAATATACTAGCTGGAAGATATATCTAAGTGAATTTTCAAAGTGAATATAGAAAGCTGGAAAAAGACAGGACGTAAAACAAATAGGCCTTGTCTGATCCCTGAAAAAGAAAACATGCCATCATAAAAACATTGTAAGTAACTGTGAGTTACTTATAATAACAATTAATGATGATATTTATGTTATATTCTTAAGCAAATTGTTTCACAAAAAGAATATTGTATAATATTAAGACAATTTGCACTGTGCCTAATTGTTAAATCTAATAGACTCAAATATATACTGCAGACACTGTAAGTAATATTTAAACAGAAATAGCTATAGAATATAATACATACATCGGCCCTCCTGCTCCCTTCACACGTAATCTGAAAACCCAGATTTCTCTTTTAATCTCATATCCTCAGACCTGTTGAAAACAATGTGTCCTTTTACAGGGGACAGGAGTGTCATATGATGAAGTTCAAATCTAATAATCACAAAATTGGCATACTGTTTCTGATGCATTGGCAAACACTATATCATAGTCCAGGCCTTCAGTATAGGAAGTCTAGTCCTGCTTTGAAATTTGGTGACAATTCAGGCATACAGAGTTTTTCTTAGAATCAGTAAATGCTAAAATGAAAATGACATGAAAATCTTCCAATTCAGGGAGAAAAAGAATCATGATATGCTTCTGCTAAGTCTAAACAGCCTCACTTCTTTCAGCAGTTCCTTTATGTATCAGTCCTCTTAGATATCAGCCATCAGGCTAGTCAAACTTTCTGGAAAGTGAGAGTGACCCTCTGTTCAGGTTTTCCTAAAACCATCCCTAAATTTGCTTTATGGTCCCAGCGTATTTATTATTGAAGCCTACTTTTACCCCCCGAAGTGTCTTAGTCTGGATAATAAATTACATAGTTATATTATTCTTGGTTAAGGCAACAAATAAGAAATTCTATTAATGATATGGGCTTGTTGCTATTGAGATTTAACCAAGAAAGTTTTAATCATATAGCCATTTTCCATGAAGTAAGCTCATTTTTAAAGGGGCATTTTAAAAAATGCTTTATTAAATAAAATTACTTATATCTTGCAGTTCTTGAGAAAATTCCTGGAAGACTCTTTGTTTGTCTTAAAACATGGCTTTATTTGAGGCATCAGTCTGCAGTTGACTTCCTTCCTACCCAGAGAATGACACTCTCCATCAAGTATTTGGCCATAATTCCGCAGTAGACATTAGTGCATAATTCTGTTTATGTGTTATTGAGGGCACAGCGTTAGGACTGGAGTGTGAGCTGCCATCCATCAGAGACAAAGTTTGTTTCCCCTGTGTTATAATAGCCACAACGATGCCCAGGTAGCTAGGCGACAAAGCCAATATGCACACAATATTATCACTAGAGCTGGTTTTAAGGAAAATATGCAGAGCCACATATAACCACAGTTATTTTCTGATTCAATTAACATTTATAGAAAACCTACTATGCGCTAGGCATGTCGACACAAATTTTTTATTTGATCCTAGTTGCCTGTGAGGTATGTGTTACTTTATAGATGGGAAAATAGAGAGCCAGAGAGATTAAGTGACTTCCTTGAAGTGACTTAGCTGGTAATTGATAGAAGGTCGATTCAAATCCAGGCTGATTGATTCAGCAAGGGTGCTCTTTCTGCCCCACCTTACTTACATTTCCAGCTCTAGTCTTTGATATTTGGCTGAGAAGAGAATTTTTCAGATTGGTAGAAAACCGTATCTTTCTAGACTAAAATAAGAATCCCTACATGGAGGTAAAATTCAGGATTCCTATTTCACTTGAAAAATCTTCAACACTTGCTTTAGGAAAAAAAAAAGGTAGACAGCATCATCTTTATCTTTTTTCCTTCTTCCATCTGCCCTTAACAATTTTATAAAAGCCATTGTACAGTTCAGTGGGAAGACTCTCTATTATTATACCGCCTCAAGACAGATGTATCTTCTCCATTTCATTTATTTTTTTGAAGCTGTAAACTGGCAAAGTTCTTCAGTCTTTTCAATTTCAAAACTGGAAAGTTGGCTCCAAAATTAAAGAGTATCAGGAATCCAAAGAGGAACGGGGCTTCTTTTCATCTAGTTTTCAGGATCAATGAATCATTTGGTTACAGAGCTATTTGAAGTATAGTTAACAGATATTTAAAAAGCCCTGGGCTACCTGAAGTCATGGCTGCCACAGATGTCATAACTTCTTCCCATGTGGCATGAAAGATTGTTCATACTTTGGGCCAAGAGAACCCAGGGCCCTTTGAAGACCCCACAGTCTTACTGCTGTCCGAAAGCCTGCCACTTCAGAAGGCCTCTCACGTTGCTCAACAGGCTTGAACAGTCTTCCCTGGATCATATCCACTGATGGTTCCTGCAGGCCTGCCTGATGACTAAAGCTCAAAGCTTTAGTTGCCTCTAGGGAGGTTTTGGGAGCTTTAGTTCCCTGTAGCTCTTTGAACTACAAAGGAGCACAGAATTCCCATCACACCAGAACTAGCTCTGGGGAGACAAATGCTGGGTAAGGCGTTTTAACAAAAGACATTTTCAGGGTTGACTACTGGAACTGGCCAATGAGGGAACTTGGGCGGGGGTGGGGATGGTTTCATATTCACATAAAACCACATGTCAGGGGCTGATGACTATTGATCGTGGGAATTCAGCGGTAAGGTCACAGAGAAAGATGAAACAGGTCTTCAGGCTTCCCATGCACACCTCAACACCTGGCTTCTGAGCCCTGTGATGAGGACACTGAAAAGCAAAAGCTGAGCAAGAAGTGCTTTTTCTTTTTCTTTCTTTCTTTTTTTTTAGCAAGGCTGATCTGGGGAGTGCCACACAGGCTTCTCAACTTTCTGGAGGCTGGAGGTTGAGGGTACCTGTGTGTTTTGTATTTGTCAAAACTCATACAACTTTACATCACAAAGAATGAATTGTATAGTATGTATTAGGTTGGTGCAAAAGTAATTGTGGTATTTGCATTTATTTTTAACCTGTTAAACCGCAATAACTTTTGCACCAACCTAATATGTAAAATGTTCTCTAAATTGACCAGGATGAGGAAAGAACCCCAAATGGTATAGAAACTGTAGCAAATGAATCTCACTATATTACACATGAGTGACATAACACTGAGGGAGGTAGAAGAGGAAAGAACTAACCAAATTCACTTTGCAAAACATTATTTTGACTGAATGATGTGAAACTAAAGATGAAAAGAACCATATACAAATAATGTACTTAGCTTAGTAAATTTGTTTCTCACATGGGTATGGATTCATAGTTTAGAAACTACTTCTGTGTATACTGGAGTTAGACAAATACATACATGCGAGTATATTGTAAACAACGAGAGTCAGTTTTCTCACTGTCTGTAGTAAAAAGAAGTGAAATACAAAGCAAGGGAGAAGGCTAGAATAAATCCGGTAGTTTTGGATTGGAGTTGTAGACATCGATATGAGCTCATGGTTTTTAATATATATAAATACAGAAATAAATGTAGATCTGTGTGTATTTGTGGGTTAGTAGACATACATACATATATTCTGAAGCTCTGTCCATTGAGAGGGACTGAAATTAGTGGCACCGCAATAGCAATGAGCATAAATGCTACACAGATCTTGGTCTATAATGTCATTATCTAATAAAAGGAACCAGGGCTCTTCCAGGGATATAGTTGTTTGTAGGGCTGGGACAGAAAATGTGCCAGATAGACTCTCACCTCTTGCAGTGGCAGCATGTAAGGCAATGCTCTAAAACAGATAGGGGCTTGTTGAAACGGTACTGCAGCCAAACTGAAAAGATTTCCAAAAGTCAAAGCTAGAACAATTTACAGAAGAAAAAAGTAGAATTGGGCTATAAACCATAGAATAAAATAAGCACCCATGAGGCCATACTGATAAGAATAAGTATTTGAGTAAATATATGAATAGAGAAGAGACAGCTCTTCCTTAGAGAAGAATCCCAATTGGTAAATGAGGAAATAGTGAGGGAAATAGAAAATTATCACTAGAATACCACAATAAATTATTGTAGGCAAGATCCACTGATGGATACTAAAATTATCAGGTGAAAGTTTGAGGAGCAGCACGATATTTGCATTTGAAAGTACTTCTTCCAAAACATGTATTAATTACAAAGGAGAAAATAGTAACTGTAGAGTGGAGACACCTGGCAAGCACCACTTTTACAAAGTGATCAAGGTTAACATAACCCATGAAATGTTGACATCATCTACTCCTTGATAAGATACACTTATCAAGTGTAGGGCAGGGGGGAGACACATCACCTCTCTACTATTCTTGCCCAAAATACATAACCTCAATCTAATCATGAGAAAATATCCAACAAAATCAAACTGATGAACATTCTGCAAAATAACTGACCAGTACTCTTCAGAAGTGTCAACTTCATCACACGTCACAGGTCAGAGGAGACCATACGAACGTGACAACTAAATGCAACACGAAGTTCTGGAACAGTAAAAGGACATAAATAGAAAAACTGGAGAAATGTGAATAAAGTCTGTGGTTTGGTTAATAGCATTGTGCCAATGTTGAGTTCTTAGTTTGGGTAATTTAATGATGATTACAGGTACTAACCTTACGGGGAGTTATGTGGGGGATTTGAGGTAACCCTCAGTGCTAGTTGTGCAACTTTTCTGTAAGTTTAAAATTCTTTCAAAACAAAAAGTTTTTAAACTGGGACAAAATGTACCAGATATCTTTGGAAAGTGAAAATATAAATGATTTTTATTTTCCCCTTCATACTTTTCTGTTTTCTAAAATCTCTATAATGAGCATGTGTAGTCAAGAAAACATATGTTATTTTCACTTTTGGTCAGGAAATTCCTTACATGTGACTTCGGTTGTGGAAAAAAAAATAACAACTTTGGTTTTATTTTAATAAGATAATGTAGAATGTTATATCATGTGTTAGAAAGTATCTGAAAGCTTTAACAGCAAAAGAAATTTGGCTTTTGGTAGGAGAAATACCATCCCAATGCTGTTTTTGTATAGATATTTCAATTGTCATTGAATCATACTTTATGATCTAATTATAAGCAGACAGCTTACCGTTTCTGAAAGCTGAAATGGTCCCAGATATAATGAGCATATGTGGAAAATGCTGCTTTCTCTTGAAAAGTTGAAGAACGTCATGATACTGTCTTTTAATATTATGCTCAACCACAATGCCATATATTGATTTTCAGTTTTCAAAGTAGTATGAGTCTACAAAATATACTTGTTAAAGAAAAAACTTACATCTTTCTTGGAAGTTTTGGAAGGCCCTGAAGGATTTCATTATTTTGACATGTTATTATATAATTCTGTGGCTGTGATAGATGGGACCGAAAAGAAGCCTATTTCCTTTTAGGCTTCTGGACAATGCCAAGGAAGAGCTGAAATTAGCTGAAACAGACTTCCACTGTCATACTTGGAGCCTGAAGGATCCACTGTGAAAAAACCTACGTCTTAGTTTCTAAATAACTTAAAAGTTTTGTTTAAAGTTGAAGTAAATACGATTTCAGGAGAGTTGCAGAAAAACTGAGCAGATAATCAGTGGATATAATGGATATATAATGGATATAATGGATACAAAACCCAAATCATTTGATACAAAACCCAAATCATTCTTTTATCCTTGCTCTTCCCTACGCCCCCCACCCTTATATCCAGAACAATTTTTCACTTTTGAAAAAAGGATGTTAAGTTTTTACTTTCAAAAGTAGAGTAAATATGACAAAGATTATTTTGAGAGCTTTACTAAACAGGGTACATTTGAAAGGTATCTACTTATGGTATATACTTACTACTTAAGAGTATATATATGTATATATATAAAACATTCACATTAAACTGTGTGATGATAATTTAAACAATTTAAAATAAGAATGCTTTGATGCCATCAGCTTTATTTACTACTCAAGTTGAATGCAGGCAGGATTTCGGAACAATAGTTTTCTGGGTAACTGTAAAAGGAAAAAAATAATTTTATTGCAATTTAAGAAATAGAGATTACCTTTAGCATTACAGTGTTTTTTTGTTGAAGATTTTATTTTATCTTGATCCTTAATGAAAGTATCCTCATTTGATGACATGTCAGTCGGGTCTCCTGTAGTAGATCATTCATTTGTCAAAGGTTCATAACAGGATGCAGATTTGTTCACTGATCACAGAGCTGGTGATGGAAAAATTTTCCTTCACAGTGACTTAGAATCTGCTGTAACATGTAAACTAGGATCATACTTGGGATATTTCTTGTCTTTAGTACGTGTTTATCCTCTTAAGTATGAATTTTATGTATGTTGAGTCAGGAGGCTGTTAAAGAGTAAAATTCAACTGAATACATTTGAAGTAAAATTCAACTGAATACATTCCTTGAAAATAAGACCTAGCCAGACAATCAGCTCCAATGCGTCTTTTGGAGCAAAAATTAATATAAGACCTGGTCTTATTTTACTATAATATAAGACCGAGTGTTATAATATAATATAATGTCATGTCATGTCAAATTATATAATATAATAATAGAATAGAATAGAATACCAGGTCTTTATAATACAATATAATATAATATAATAAATATAATACCCAGTATAATAAAATATGATATAATATAATATACCAGGTGTTATATTAATTTTTGTTCCAAAATATGCATTACAGCTGATTGTCCAGCTAGGTCTTATTTTCAGGGAAACACAGTAATTGGCCTTATTAAGTGATTCATGAATTGAGCAGCAGCTCATTTAGCAATTAGGAGGGTACTGGGAGGGGTTGTACAAAACCAAAAGTTTTCATAGGAAGAAGGGTGGTGCAAGAGAAAAGGAAATAAATGATTATTTTTAGACCAGGACAACTTTTTTGGGGGAAAGGGGAATGGAACGGAAAGGGTTTTTATTACGTATACAGATTGCTTCTTCTTTCTATGGGGTGTGGAGAGAGCCATGTGACAGATTACCTCATTGGTGTTGACCAGAAAATTCCAGACTGGTTGATTAAGATTATGTTTCTGGGAGAGGTTGAAACAGCAATTAGGTCAGGTATGAAATCTAGGTTTGGCATCATGGGCTTTAGCACAAGTGATGCCTTTGGGGCCTGTGGTTTTCTCTTTAACAATTCTATTGCCTGGTGCTTGACAGGAGTACTCGATCAAAAAGTTACATGCAGCTTAGTGGTGGAGTGTAGATGTTGTGTCTTTTAAAGGTGATTGTATTTGGAGAGTCTGTGATCGCCTGTTTTCCTCAGAGCAATTTTTCAGTAAAGTTAACGAGACACGGAAAAATGTACAAATACCTCCAGGGGCATCAAGATGAAAGCTTTTATAAGTAAGATAAAAGTTGTTCAGCTCAGCCTGGGTAATTTAACAACTTTGGTGACCACTCTGTGAGACCAAGTATCTGAACTTGGATATAGTCTTGACTACCAGGTATATATTGCTAAATTAATTATTTTGATGAAAAGTTGATGCAGTACAATTAACTATTAATTAGATTTTAGAAAGGCAAATATCGGACTTGCTTTTATTTGAATGTTTTATTTTATTTATTTAGTTATTTATTATTAGTTTCAGATGTACAAAACAATGTACTAGTTAGAAATTTCACCCCTCACAAAGTGATAACCCCCCCAATCTATTGCCCCTCTGACATCGTATATATCTATTACAGTTCCATTGACTCTATTCCCTATGCTGTGCTCCATATCCCATGAATATATATAGTTTTAGTATTGACGACCAATTCCAAGATTACGCCTTCCTAGGTAACTGAATTCAACATGATTTTTTTCCTCCTCTTTGAAAATGTCTCAGGCAATTAGGCTTAAATGATTATATTAACCCTAATAATGCAAATCCCCAAAGGCTCTTTTTGGTTCACTTTTACTCACTGCAAGTTATTCCATTGAAATTCACAACTGTTAGCACTTGTCGGGTGAAGTGTTTGTCTGCAAAGCAGGATGACTGCCTGAGTGTGTGTAGGTGGGAGCGGGTCAGACAGTGGTAAGGGAGAAGCACTGGATAATGTTCTGGGGGTATTTTTTATGTGCCATCTCATTAGGTCGGCCTCTAGACCATGGCACTTGCTATTTCCTCTGCCCCGCTGGCTTTTCTCCGAAGCTCTTTGCTTGGCTGGCTGGTCCCCAGTCTCCCCTTCTCAGCTCCTCCAAGAGGCCTTCTCTAGCCATTCTGTCTAAAGTGGTCTTCCCACTAACTCCCTCTCTGATTACTCTACTTATTTACTTCTTTATCAAAATAGGCTTGTTTCATTTATCTGTGGATTAGCTTCTCTCTTACCTGCTCTGTGTTTCATTGTGTCCCTGCTGCCTAGTAAAGTGCATAGCACGTGGAGAGGCTGATTGTTTCCTTTAATGACTAAATGACTGATTCCCCTCAACAGTACTGTGCTATAGACAAAAGTACCCCCAGTTCACAGAAAAGGAAACAGAGCCAGAGAGATTATAAAAAGTTGCCATACAGCTGAAAATGGAAAAGCTGCAATTTAAACCTAAGCGTTTCTGACTCGAGAGTTTCTCTTGCTCCATCAAAGCTTCACTTAGTTGGCTTTTTAAGATCTTAAATTACTTTCTTAAAATTGTCATAATGTCATTAACCATTGTGCAGGAGATTGTTCTCATATATTAACCTTGAAACAGCTGTACAACACCTGGAAAAAAAATGTTTAAATGAGCTGATATAGCACATACATTCTACACAGTAAAGTTGCAATTTATTTGGCTTCTAACTTTCTTTGCCCTAGAAACATTTGATGTTTTGAGTGACAATCTTGATATTCCCATTAGATGTTTAGAATCTCTCTACACTCAGGGTATGTCAATTTTTCCTAGTTACTTCTGGCAAACCATGATGGTTTCTCAATAAAACAGAAAAAAAAAATACCTATAGCATAATTTTCTGCACTGACTTCATTATTAAATTAGGAAAACTGAATTGAGGGGAAAAAAAGTAGCACCGCCTAATAAATAAACAGTATATTTTTGCAGGAATTAAATCTTTAAATCACAGTGGGCTTTTAAAATAAATCCTAGATCTTTTTGTCTTTTAAAAAAAATCTGTTTAGTAATATAATATATTTCATGAAGCAGGTAAATATAATCAGATATCAAATTTCATTAGCCCTCTCTGTCTTCTGGTAGCATTTTCACAGATTTATGAATATTCATTATTTAGTGAATGTATAATGAAGTGAATATTTTCCCTGCGAAGCTCAAAGGAATAGCTGTTTTATATAAATAATGTAATCAAAAATGCTTGTCCACCAAATATTTCTTTTTGTCTAGGCACACGGGTAGATTTTCCTTACTGCCTTCTTGAGTTTGGGTGGTCATGAAATGGACTTTGGCAGTGAAATATGAAGGGAGCGTCACATGTCCCTTTTGGACACAAGCATAAAGTGCTGTTTGCAGCATTCATTTTTCTTCATTCAGTGATCATAAGCCCTGAAATGGGACCTCCTTCAGTGCAAGCACTGAGGATAATACAGAGCCGAGCGACCTAACCAAACCACACTGGGCATGCAGCAACAGCGTGAAAATACGCTTTTGCGTTTTAAACCACTGAGAATTTTCTGTGGTTTGTTCCAGTAGCATAACCAAACCTTACTTGCCAGATGTACATATTCAGATACTTTATAAGAAACAAACTTGCTGTTAAGTATATTTCCTTTGAGTAACATTCACATGACCGAAAATGGGTATGGAAAATGAAGGCTAGCCTTGGAGCAAGAGGCACAGCCAGTTATAACTCATGAGCCCTCTGAGATGGTTGCCCTCTGGCATTGCCACTAGTGGCATCCAAGCTATGGTGTTATTATCTCTGCCAGACTATTCACCTGGGACACTTAAGGCTGCTGCCACAGGCTCCACATTTATCTTTGTTGAACAATTGGTTCTGTGGCTTCTGCCATTGATAATTTCTCAGTTCCCTTCATCGTTTGACGTCCTGGTTGGACGTACCCAATTGGTCAAGCCTGGATTCTGAGACTAGAACCAGGCTACCACAACGGCAGGAAGAGAGCGTCTCCAGCCCTGTAGGCTTCTGGGCTGGGAAGAAACACTCATACAATCAGAGAATGGCCTGTAATAGGTAGAGTTGCTTGGGTGCTAGGTACATACAAATAAGCAATGTCTACTACCCAAGCCTAACTGTGTCACTTTTCAGTGCAATAGCAAGGACATGCAAACAATTGAAAGATGCTTTATAAATATTTTATTTAAGAATATGCTTTTATTGTCTGAAAATGGTGGAAATTTTCCTTAAGGTCATGTCGTAAATTCGTGAACTTAGATTTAACATTATCTCTTAATTTTCTTAATTATGTCCTCTTTCAAATATGATTGCACGGAGAATCAGTAGCTAGATTCTGTTTAGTTGTTGTTCTGTTTTTTAATTTATCTTGGCAGAGTATGATGTATTTCAGAGTAATTTAAATTACCTATTAAAGTTATATTTTCCTTTGTTTCTGATTACTTTCATTCATTAACTCGGTAAATCTTTATCGAGCACATGGGCACTAGGAATAGACCAGGGCACACAAAACACAGCCCCGATTTTCATGGAGGTGATCAATTACTTTGCCAATAATTCTGTCCCATTTTAATCCTGTGTTCCTTTGGTCTCTCAGCTTCAGGGTGGGAGTGTGGAAGCTACACAGCAGTATCTCGTTCCATCTCTGCTGGACACTTCACTTGCCTGGGCATCAGTGCAACTGGTGGTGCAGCTTCTGAAGTTACAAGTGAGTGAAATGTCTTAACCTACCACAATCCTATATGTTTTCCCAGATTTGACTTTCCAACTGTGTTTAGTACTGTTTTTAAGGATTTTATTCCTTTACTAGTGGATATAAGGTTTGAAGCAGGGCAGGGCACTTGAGGTCATACTGTCATACTATCTCCTCATGTAATAATAGGTGTGACGTAATTACATGAGTTTGGGGCATATATTTAAGCTCAGTTCCTCTCAGACCTGTGTTCCTATTAGTTCTTACCTCTGTGTGTTTGATGTGGTGCTACTTTTGGCTCCATTATGGAATTCCATAGGTCGGAGTAGTTTCATTTCACAAGCCATTGCTAACTCCCCCGACCCCCCATTTTTCTTGGTCTGTAAACTCTGAGAATAAGGCAAGGAACAGTTTACATTTGCAAGAATATGGACTGATAAATTAGGTACTTTTTACCCTTTAGTGTTGCTCTTATGTTCATCTTCTTCCTTCTACTCTCAATTTTCCTCTTACTGAAGAAATACTTTTAAGACCTTCTCCATCTTTGATGTTTTTGCACTTTTAATATGTTGCAGCTAGCTGTGGGGCTTCCTTTCTTTTTTTTCTTTATAACTCTGCTTGTATTATAGTGTTTCACATCAATCAAAGAACGCATGTATTTTTTCAATTCTGGAGAATTTTCATCCATTCTCTTTTCAAAACTTGCCTCATTTCCATTTTCTTCCAATTTTTCTTTGGGAATATCAGATATATGTTGGAGTCCTCATTTTAGATATTTTAATTTCACTTTCAGTTTTCTATGCACGCTCTCTCTGTGCTGCCTTCTAGATAGCTTGTTCAAATGCTGCCACAGAACCTAGAACGTCTTAGGATTAATGGTTGTGCAGCTGGCAGTGGACCACAGTGGTCCTCCTGTGATGTGGAAATTTAAATGTTTTATCCTTTTTCTGTTCCTCCAACACCAGCCTTCTCTTGCTATTTCCTCAGCTAAAGCTAATGATTAGAAAGTTGATAATGACAAATGAAGGTAGCCGGACCAGAAAGACAAATCTGTTTGACCTTGTTGCTCTACTTACGTGTGCCTTCTTGCTTTCATTAACCCCCACTCATCTCTCGATGTTACCTGTGAAGATATGCAGACCAGAAACTTGCCTTTCTGAAACAATGTTTGGAATTAGTGTCTTATTTCCAATTCAAAATTCTATAATCCTGTGAACACACTAGAAATTTTTAGCTCTGAAAACCCATGGTAGACTTAAGGAGCTGAGTTTCTAAGTTAATATTTATCACTTGCCTTTCATAAATGAGAATGCACTGCCTGTTCTGAAAGGTACAAAGTAAAACCTCTATATCTTTACCGATATACCTATATCTACATAGCTTCTATTCTATATCGTCAGTGGCAGCAGAACGTGGAAAACCCATTAACCCTAGGTTGACTGGATGCTCCTAACTGCCTATACCAGTGATGTAATACCCCACTCTCTGACCTGAATAAGCCCTTCATCTGTGTGCCAATGAAACTCCCCAGTAAATGAAGAACTTACATTGCTAAGTGCGTTCCACATTTTGTTGTAGGGCTTTGAGTGAAATGCTGACTTTTTGGTTAAGGACAGGAGTCAAGTCTAATTACTTAGAAACAGAAACAGGAAAAAAAATTCTTTAAAAAAAGCTAGGTTTTTTGGAAAGGAATGCCCTCCTTACCTGATCACCTTGGGTCAGAGATGCTGATAAACCTCTTATGTTTTGAAATCTGAATGGTGATGGAAGAGGGACTATTAAGCAGGTTTCCTCAGCTCTTCTGCCACTTGTGCCTGATTAAGTGGCATCCATTCTTAACCCTGTAGGCAGAGCATTCAGTTTTAACCCACCCTCCCTTAGCTTTATAAAAGGGCAAACCATAATAAGAATTTTAAATTAGCAACAATTTTTGCCCCCTGATTAACCTAATGGCTATAGTATTGTGCTTCCAACACTCAAAGAAGCTCAGCTAGCAACTGAATTTGGTGTGTTATTAATCAAGCCACACATTTATTAAAGGCTTTCTATGGTCTCAGCACTGAAATTTTAGTGAAAGATTATAAGGAAAAAAATATGTTCTCTAGTAGGAAACATTGATTTATTCACCAATCACTTCTTGGGATCTGCTATTGTGCCAAGTGATCCGGGGAAAACACAGGTGTTTAATGTAAGGTCCTATATTGATAGGCATCAAATATTTCATTCCCAAATGAATTAAACAAAGGTATTTTATTGTTGGTAATTAAAATTTTCTTTCCTATGAATAATTTTCATGGTCTTTTGTTAGTAGGAATTCATCTCTCTAAAATATAGAAAAACTGAGTATAGAGGATGTGTGGTCATTAGACACCATACTGATATTTTTTGAAAATATAAGTTTCTAAAAATTTCCTCATTGGTAAGGAAAAATACCAGATGGTACAGCTCCAAGGGGAATATATTTAAACAGCTCTCATAAGTCTAGAACAAAAATTTAAGTCATGAGTAAATATTCATGGTTATATGAAAGATAACCCATTTTGAATTTCCTTGGCATAGATTAGTACCAGTAGGAATTGTTTAATGGAAATTAAATTTCCTGAAAACCTACATCATTTTATTACTAGGAACAAAAAGCAAAAAACTATATATTGAATAAAACAACACTGAACACAATTAAAAAGTAAAACTACTTAACATATAAAATTTTTATACTAGTTGTCCTTAGAATGCCTACATCCTTCAAAAAGGTTTAATATAATTTAGGGTGAAGAATATATATGTGTGTGTGTGTGTGTGTGTGTGTGTGTGTGTGTGTGTGTGTGTATCTATATATATGTGTGTATATCTATATATATATGTTTTCCTTTCTCTCTCACACACACACTCACTCTCTGCCACCATATATATGTATATATATATATATTTTCCTTTTCACTTTCTCACTCACATACGAGTATTTAACTTATATTAAACCTTATTACATGAGAACTTCCTGGTGATTTACTCTAAGCCATATGAAGGTACAAAGAACTTAAGCAAGTATATTAAAATCATAGTAGCCTTTAAATTTGAATATTAGAATGCTGTTGTTTTATGAGTTTTGTAGTTTATATTTTTAAAAAATAAAATTTGCAAAATTTGAGAAGACACCTACGAGCAACTACCTTGAAGGCAGTAACATTGAGTACCAGCAACCCATTCTAAGTTCTTTACAAGTAACATAATGTAATGATCACAATAACCCTCGGAGTGGATTACTGCTATCTACATACAATTTTTATTCCTGTTGTATAGTTATTGAGGTGGAGGGGTCATCAGCCCAAAAGTATAATGTGAGTAGTGGGGCCAAAATTTATGCTCAGGAAGTGTGACTTCACAGTTTTCAGTCTTAGCTATCATGTGTCTGCTTCCTAGTAAATATTTAGTCAGTTTATTCGTCAGTATGGCCTGATGAAGTTATTTGCTAAGTGAACCCAAATTATCAAACACTTTTTCCATTTTCTCTAAAAGGAAGCATATTCAACATACCTCATTTGAAGTTTAAGAGCACTGAAAAATTAGGAAAACTAGTTTATTTCATAGAACCAAAAGCTTTCTATGGGTGCAGATGCCAGGATTTTCTGCTCCAGCATTCAGATGCTTAAAATGCTGTGTATTTGTTTTAGATTTAACTGCCTTGCTCAAGCAGTATCAAGAATTAATTTGCATGCTAATTTAAATTATAACAATAGCATGTATAATTTTCCCTTTCTTCATTGTAGAAACCTATGTCTGATTATCTGTAGGGGATGGTGCAGATAAGTTAGGTTTTATTATTTGAAAATGCGTTGGCACACTTCCAAGGACCAACTCCTACTGAAATGGACTAGATATTTTGCAGAATAATGTGGACATGTAGCAATTTTATAAATTGCTTTCTGAATCTGCTTTACCATTTAAAATATAGAATCTATAGTGTGTTCCCTACCATCCAAACATCTGCAAGTCTTATGTTGTTTGAATAAAAACTATGTAAATATTTTGCCTGTTCAATTATTATAAACAACTTCCCATATACCTAGCAATAATTTCCTTTTCAGAGTTAACAATGAGCTTGTAAAGAATTATAAAGGATTAGATCTTTTCCATATTTGATGTTTCCCCAACATTTTATTTATGGGAGTACTTTTTCCTAGGGGCTCCCCAAACAAAGAAATATTTATGTACACTGTGCCAATTGTGTGACATGAGAGCTCAGGGAAGACTCAGAAACCCTTTCGGTAAGAAAATTGCAGTATTAAAACTGCAAAAAGAAAAGAACAGAAGGCCAAAGTAAAAGAACTGGAAGATGGAAACCAAAGAGAATCAACAAGAATAGACAAGATCAAAGCCTCAGGAAAACCAATGACAGCAAGAGAAGGATGGATTTGAAGATTAAGATTGGCTACTATATGAAATTACTTGGTAACGTAAACACTATTTAAATGTTGGATGTTATCATCAAGGAGGTGGTGATTTGCTGGCAACGGGGGTTTGGGGTTATGTAAGATACTCATCATTGCATTGTCCAACATTTCTTATTTTACCATTATTTTTATAGAACACTTCCCTAACCAGCATTTCATATCACCCCCCTCGTCACTGCCTTTGCTGAGATTCGTGGCAGGTAGGCAACTGCTCCGGAAGGGCCTATCTGCAGTTATGATTTATCTCATTTGTTTGAATTAAGTTCTGAAATAATATATCAACTTTTCCTAATTTTGTTCAGAATCTGAGTTTTTAGGACCATTTCTCAGGTTTTAAGTAAAAAATAAGAGACCTGAATAAAGAAGCAACAAAGTCGATTAATTTATTTCATTAAAAATTTATTTTTCGAACCCATAAATGGATAAATTCCAAAATGGTGGCAACAGAGTATTTAAGAAAATTTCAATATTTCTACTCAACAGTCCACCTTTGTTTTGCTTTCTACAAACAAATATAATGGATTAAAGCAACAATACTCTTAACCCCAAGTTCAATGCTGGGTACTTTCAATTATCTATTTTGAGCATATAATAAAGCAGAGGCAATTAATTTTCTCGAATATTTTATTTCCATTTGGAGCTTAGCAATTACTTTAGCTTCACATTATTCTGTCACAAATGATAGCCAAATGGTCTATCTAAGTAGCTAAAATCATAGAACTATTATAAGCCAAGTCAATGGTATGTACAAAATCAATATAAAACAACAATTAGACTGGTACACATTTGTTTGGCACCCTACTAGAAATATGCCAAAATATAACAACAAGCTTTAGTAAAGAATGAGGTCCTTGGGCAAAGGGGATAGGGGCGTCATATCATCAAAAATTATTAGAAAAATTGTACGTAAAAAGATCTGCCTACAGTTTTAACCAAATAAAAGAGGAACGGGGAATACATCATTAGGGTTGATGGCAACTCAAGAAAATACATTTACCATTCCATCACAAACTTGTTCACTACCTCAGGAGCTCAGCGTCAGGCTCTCCAGGCATTCTGTTATTCTCCCACAAAGTTTATTTATATGGAACATAATATACTGCTGTTTAATCTGACACCAAACAACAAGAAAACAATGGTTAGGGCCAGACTAGACTTTAGGTCACCTTAATACCCCTGAAAATAGGGGCAAAAATGAATCATTAAGAAACAGTATTCAAAGAGCACTGTATTATCTAATGTGATTTATAAAACAAGTACAATTCAGTAATCTTCAATGGAAAAAGCCATAGTGTTTGAAAATTAGGAATGTTTTGATGCTAATTTTTTATCAAAGTGGTTCTCCAAGCTATTTAAGTTGGGACAAACTCCAAACTCACACTTAACTTGCATTACCTCAGTTTAATAATCCAATAAATCACAAAAAAGACAAACAATGAAAACAGCATCATATAGCACAGCAGCTTTGTTTGGCTCCCTCTAGATAAAATCTTCAGTTTTTCCATAGTTCTACCTAGAAATCCAGTTGTAGAATCAAACTGTGAATCCTAGAAGAAAAATTAAAAAACCCATAATGATACTTGGATTCTAATACTCTACATATGCACATTTAAGTAAGTGAATATATTGCTAGTAGAATACATTTTAAATGACATTTTCAATACTTAATCAACTTAGGAGACTGTTTATAACTTGGGTAATCAGCCTGATTACTCCATGCAAAGTAGAATAATACTCTCAGTGAATAAAAAGCTCTTTCATTATCCAATACACATTTCTTTCAGCCCCAGAGTGATTCAAAATCCCAAACTATTTAGGTCCTATTCCAATTATGTGGATTAAAAAACATTAACAATAAAGGTAAGTAGTTTGTCTACTACCATACAGGTTTTTCCCCACTTTTTGTTGGGGCACGCTCTCCCAAGTCAAATGGTTGATTGCTTCCTCATACAGCAATTCAAAATTTCTATGGTTAGCAGTCCAATGTGCTTTTAATTTTAAGACCCTTTAGTTGAGATAGCTGACTTTAAAGAACAGTAGAGTCTATTAAAACTTAAGAGAACATCGCGTAGAAGTGGTAAAATGTAGCGGAGACTACAAATATGGATTGGGAAAACGGCCATATTGAAACATAGCTGGAAAAGTCCTTACGCTGAGAGGACTAGGTATGGATTAGAAATACTGCACTTTCCTAGTACTCTCAGTACTCTGAGATGGAAAGGCTGTCATGACGACAGCTATAGCTCAGGCACTTTACTTACCTACAGTTCTTTATCAGGTTATGCATCAGAATCATCTGGGATGCTTTTTTCAAAAAATACATATACCTAGGTCCCTGCTCTGAAATTCTGAATCAGTGTATTTAGAGTGAGAATCAGGTATAAATATTTTCATAAAGTTCCCCAAGTGATTCTAACGCACAGCCTTCATAGGATACTGCTTTCAATGTTGTATTCATTCATTTTTGAAGAGTATAATTTTAAAAGCATGTGGAGAAACAGGGGCAAGGTCTGGAGAAGTTTGAAATCTAAAATAAACACTAAAGAATAGAGAGAGGCTCTAACAAAGCTAAGAAAGGTCTATGTTGCTTGAGATTGTTTGGACTAGAGATAAAAGACTCTGGGATGTTACTATGTTCAAATCTTATTGATTTGTTCACAAGTGATGCTTAGGACATCAAGCAAAAGAAATCAGCTTACATTAAGTGCAAGACATTTGGCTGATTGGATGTAAAGTGCTTTTTGATAATCTATATCCCTTGAAATCTCTGAGAACACTCAAAATAGACAGTTGTCCTGAGTCTTTAACAGTATTTCTAAACACAGGATTAAAGATACTTTGGCTTCCACCTCCTCCTCCTACTTTATATGTGTTAGGCAAGATGAAAAATGTAAAAATATGGTAAAAATAAACCTTGTGGTTATTCCAAACCAATTAGATATAAATGGATGGGAATCCAGGACTTAAGATCTCTAGCTCTATTTCAAAATGAATAAAACTTAAAATGATACTATTCCTGATTAACAGACTAAATTTGAGAATGTTAGATCAAATTTCTTAAAATTCTACTTACCATTTCAGCTAATAATTTATTTTGGTTTTAACTTCATGGCCTATCTCATGGAAAGCTATAAAGAAGAAAGCAAATACATTAGTACTCATGTTACAAAGCAAAAATAATGCCATTTTAAACATATATATTTTCTCAAGAAAACTGTATTCTAGAAATATAAAATATACTCTCATCTTCTGATACATTTCCACTGAAATTAATGGAATATAATTTAGAATTTCTACTCCTTTCCACAAGGATATTGTTTCTCTGCTCTTCATTTTGATTTCATCTTAATATTCAATTCTTAATATTCAATTTTGATGCATTCTCTTCTCCTTGCATGCTTTTTTTCTCACTTTATATTATTCATACAACAGAATTTCTCTCTATATTTCCTTCTTTATGTTTTAAAAGGTGTATACAAGTACCCGTATTATCAATTCAAATACAGACAAAAGTATTTAATATTCTCCTAATAAAATGTGACATTACTTTGAATATATGTCTAAACTGATTATTTATTTCGATTCTAAGGTATTTTTTTCTTTAAAATACGATAATAAATTGGGAAAAAAATTATAAATTAGTGTTATCCACATTCTAAAGCTGTGCAGAAAAGAGGCTGAGCCAAAAGAAATACTATAAGTGATTATGGCTGCTATTCAAACCAAAGCCTACCTAATACTTTATATGACAAATTCATCAAAGGCTTCACTTCTAAGGCATTTGAATAAATACAATCAACTACTAAAAATCTTGGCTAACCACTGCAAATATTATTCTCAGCTTCTTTTGTGTGAAAACATATGGGGATATTATTGACACAAAACCATACTAGAAGTCTACTGATCACTATATGAGCTTTCCCCCCCAAATTTAACAGAGATAATAAATCAACTATCAAGCTAGATAGCCCAAATCACCTAACTGCTGTCTACAATTTTCATTCATGCCAAGGAAAGAAATTTCTATGCGAAAGAAAGCTTATCAACATTGGAGTTTTTAAAAAATCATTTAATTCTTAATTTCCTCTAAATGTTGTAACTTCTAAATAACTATACAATATTGCTTAGTACATGGATCAACTCCTTTTGATTTAATACAGCTTTGAAAACAATACTCGTTTCCGAATATAATAGTCTCTAGGCTGAATACAATTCTATTTTCCAAGACTAGTGAAATACCAATTAAATTCTGTCAACATGAGCTTCTACTTAATACTCTCTAGGTGTATAGCATGTTGATTGTGATGAAGAATCAATCACGCACTGTTAAAACCGTCTCTTTTATTCCTTTATTTCATACATAGCAACTCAATACAACTGATAAGGAATTATACTCAGTGCTATGTTGAATATAAAAATAAGTACAACAGAAAACCCTATGTTCTGAAATAGTTCGTTTACGTACAACTAAATCCAATGCAGATCACTATATAATAAGTGCTGTAGCAATGGTACAAAGGGTCTCATGTTCGTAAGGAAAAAAGTTACTTTTGATATGGAAATCAGGTGAAGCCTAGAGGCAGGATGGGGTGCAATGACATGGAGCCTTTTGGATGGGCAGGACTTCAGCCAATATGCGGAGGGAGAGGACACCCAAAGCAGGACAGCATGATCAAAGACACAGGAGTGGGAAAGTGACAGAGTGCAGAGGACACAGACAGCACTCTCGCTGGTCTGGCAGAAAGCATACACACACTCTGGAAGAGCAGGAGGTAAGGTCTGAAAAGCTGTGGGGAATCTGTAAAGAACCTCTTGGATCAAGCTCCAGGGTGTGAACTTTCTTACATCATGGGAGGATGCTGAAGACTTCTCAGATTGGAAGATGCAATTCAGTAAATCCTCTAAAAAGATGACTGTGGTGAGTGGATGTAGCTCAGACCAGAACATATAAACACTTAGGAGCAGATAGGAGGCGTTCCCAATAGAAAGCCAGGGGCTAGCATTAGAAATAGAAAAGCAGAAAGAGAGAGAAATAGTAAAAAGAAGCATAAGACTCGGTGACTCCTGTGAGGTAAAAGGTAGAAACATCAAAGACTGAGATTTGTAGCTTAGGAGACTGGAAGAAGCAAGGTGAGGAGGAGAGCTGCTTGGGGGTGGAAGACAAAGTGCTCGGAGGCATTACTACAGACAACATACAGTATTTTAGATTTAACCACAAAAAAAGAGCTTAAGTTAAAAAAAAAAAATCAACACATGTACTATATGTTTTGATTGGCCATGTTTTCTAACCTTCTACTCAAAGATGTCTGAATGTTGAGTGTACTTGAACCTCACTGAACTACACTATTTGGGTAACTGAGTATCTTAGTACGATGCCAATAACAGTATACAGTTTATAAGAATATAATACATGTGCATATAATATACAAATTTAAAAGTATATAGTATCTATTACATACTTACAGACTTTATAGCAGTTACTTGTGTCTCAGACTTTCCGTGAGTCTCTCGTTTTCTTCTTCACAGGCACTATACCCACTACTGGCATAGCCATAGTTGCTAGGAGGTACTCCTTCACCTGCAAGGATCAGTCACAGGTATAGTTGTAGCAAAAACAAGCCACTTTTGAAACTTTGATAGGAAAAGAACCCAAAAAGACCCCTGGAGGGCGTTGCAGACCACGTATGTCTATAATATTCACACTTCAAATGAATTTTAAAAATAACCAAATAGAGATCAGAACAATTCTAATGCCCTCTCTTAAGCAAAGAATATTCAATCACTGCAATACACATTTACTGATTGCTTATTGATTGCCCCCAACACATTAAAATAGGCACTGATATACAAGGATATTCGGGACACATTTCCTGCTCCACAGAATTACACATTTTGAAAAAGATCTAAAAGTAGTGACATCGACTCCCCATTGAAGAAGCCTGATTATGAAGAGAAAAAGAGAAACAGGATAATACAGCACGAGAGAGCCCATGGCAGAGGGAGCGTCCTTTACTGGTATCTCTTTCTCTTAAATAGAAGAGAGCGGGAATAACTTACGAAGAATATTAGCTGAGAGTTAAGAGAGGGCTTCACTCTTCAACAAATATTTGAAAACTACCATGTGTCAGAGCCATTATTCTTTCTAGGTGCTACTTTTTGGAGTGTATCTTCTAGTGAATAGCACTGAGAATACAGGAATACATTCCTGGCTACTGCCTAATATGGTACTTGGCAGTCAAACAGGTAGAGTGAACCTTGGACAGTGAACACGCAGATAACTGTGCTGGGGGATTGAGTGAAGAAAGCATAGTTGAAGATGTTCTTTAACCACATTTAAAAAAAAACAATTGACACCACCAATTTTCTCAATAAAAGAAAAGGCAGTCTGAAGTATCAAGATCATTTGGAAAAAAAAGTAAAGAGAATAATGGAGGAAAACCGACTAGGATTACAGACGGCTGCCAGGGGGATGAAACAATCCTGGCTGGGGCAATATCTAGAAGTGGTTTCAATCCTCCCCTTTGTGTGAAAGAAGAGCTCATCAGCCTGAGTTAGGCCATGAGAAGCTGGATGGTTGGACTGCTCAAGAGTTGGGAGTTTTATAGCATTGGGGGCTGCCGAAGGACAGAACCCCAGGAGGCTGAGACTGCTTGCCAAGAGTGCTTAAAGATAGAGATGACGGGGTCTAGACTGGACAGGGATTGTAGTAGTTTCAACAGAGGCCTGAGAATATGGGGAAAAGGGATGATACAGAAACTACAGGTCTCTTATGCTCAAAAAGCAGATGGAGTGGCAGTAACAGTAAGAGATGGAAGGACAGGAAGTAGCAGTCAGCGCTGGTAGTTGAAGGATGGTCAAGGTGTGGATAGAAAGCTCTTTCAAGGCACAACACAAATCTCTTTCTCTAAAAAGCAAAACTCCCTCTTTTGAATTCTGACAGCTCTGACTTTACATAACACTAATATTGCACTCCAAACTACACTCCAAATGCAGAAACTAAGTTTGTCTCACTATATATCTTCCACAAATGTGTGTGGAATGGCAATATATCTTCCACCAATGTGTGTGTGTGTGCACGCACGCACACACAGGACTGTCAATAACACTTGTAAAATAGAATCTGAATTCGCTGTTATTCAACTTTGAATATGCAGCCTTGTCAAAAATACAATAATAAGATTCTTTGATGGCAGAGACAGTCTCATTAACTTTATATTCCCTGTACCTAATGGGTCCTTTATATGCAGCAGACATTTAAACAATCTCCACCACCTCAAAATCACAACAAAATGTTAAACAAGTATGTTCCAGAGGAGAAAGACTTGGATTCTCAAAATTTCCCCTCAACTGCTACCCACTATCCATAAAGCTCTCTAAATGTGCTATCATAAAAGTTAAGAACTTAAGTGACTCGGCATAATATTTTCCCCCAATTAAAATAACCATTTAAAAAACTGCATTTTCTCACCATCAATCAATGATACTCTGTGAAAACTCTAATAAGAACCAAAATCCTTAAGAAGAGGAAAATGTCTTCTTATTTCATGACTAAGATTCTGAATGTATAACATTTGCCAATAAATAATGCTGACTGGTTAAATTTAATCACTTCATACCACCAAGGAATTCACTGCTAAATTTACGGCTATTTGCTTTATTTTCTTTGTTTTTCTCTTTTGCCTTCCTTAATTTTAATTTTAGAGTTCTTCTGTTCCACTTATTAAAAGCAAAATTTCATTTGATCACCCAGCAATATTTCAATGCACATTTCTTCTATTAAAGAGTTTTACACTTACCTCACACTATCACCCACCCCCACCCCCAATATAAAAAGAAAAAATAAAATGCTAAGAGTTGCTATTCCAAGCTTAGTTCTTTTTGTGTGAATTACTGCTATGAAAAGTTTGTAAGAAAGCTAGTGACGGCCAAAGTTAACCATCCTCAGCCTTTGTCCATTTGTCCAGCTAAAGGCTACTTTCTTTTGGGTAGTTTTTATCAATAACTGAGCCAAATCAGTTAGAGATTCATGTCAAGCGTGGTAGCTTCTCCACATGAATACCTATCAGATTCTCTATCCCAAGTTTAAAATTCAAGGTCAATACACATTGATACTTTAAAAAAAAAAAAAGCCCTCATCACATCACACTAATGTAAATGATTACAACAGACATCTAAGTAACCACCTTTCCTCTCAACTACAGGGCAGCTTAAAAGAAAAAGGCTCTATCTAGAAATTCAAATATAATTAGTCTGAGCTGAGGTTCAGGTATCAATGCCTTAAAAGCTCTCCAGATGACTCTAATGTACAATAAGGGCAAAGAACCCCCACTTCTCAAGTCTCTTTCCTGAAATGTATCATGGTACACTGCTGCACAAAATATTCAAAGGCGCCAAGGGCCTACTGATAAGATCCAAACTCCTTGGTCTGGCACTCAAAGATCCCACTCTGTGGTGGTTCTTATTCCATGCCTCTTACTTCAATCAAACTGTATTAATCATAACCCCTTGGCATATCATTCATAATTCTAGTCCTGCAACTTTTGGAGGGAGATTATGTCATCCTTCCAACTGGAACTAACCTCTCCCACTGTCCATTATTCTAGTTCTAGTTAAGTTCCTATGTCTCCACAAATCCCTAGATATTCACTATCTGTAGAACTTATTTGGTGCTTGGATGTATACAACACTGTACTATAATTTATCTTTGCACATGTTCCTACTCTCCAACTAGATTGGACGCTTTGGGGAGCACAAGCAGGACCACAAACAACTATATACCTAGTGCTTATTCAACGACACATAAGTGTTTGTTGTCATTAGTAGTGATACAAAGGAAAAACATTTAGGCATATAAAACTCAACTTGCTCCAAATTAGTTATTTTTTCTCCACAATTTACCGGGACAACTTTGTATGATCCAAGTATTCATAAAAAACTGTATTTTTTCAAAAGCTGTTTCTCATACTACAATTTATCATTCGATATACAAGTCTAGAGTTACTGACTTTAAATGCCTGACACCACTTTTGAAAACGTTTTTTTTGGGTCCATCTTATCATAACTGAAAAAGAATCTCTTTTTACAAATATTTCACATATTTTCTCAGGTATACTGTATGCTGATTCAGCAGGGTCCTACTTCTTTTTTTAATAGTCTCTTAATAGAGAACATCAGAACCAGAAAATGCTGTTTTAGTAGCTCCTTATAATGGCCCATTAAAACTCCTTGTGCCTAACTTATTCCTGCTGCTTGGTGAACCTGCTTCCCAAGCCAAAAGGTCAAGAACAAACGCTAAGTCACCAAGTATTACCACATTCTACTGCTTTAAGAGTGGAACAAGGCTCAGATAAGAAATGTTCTGTGTAAAATGGCCTCTGACCCCAGTTACATATCATGGCCTTTGACAGTAATGACACGTATGCTTACCTATGTAACTCACTGTTACCAGACTAATATGATTATTAGTTACCGTGCTTCGCATGTAACACTCTTTAATTTTCGCTTCTGAAGAAACTCACAACAAGAGAGAAACTGAAGCCAGACTTCAGGAAACTAGCAGTTTCCATCATCACGCTCAGTCAATAACACTAAAAAACTCGACTGCTGAGTTGGCACCCTCATCCTCCACTACTCTCTAAACCTACCGTCCAAACTTGGACTGAACCAACCCTAGGATCTGGACAAAAGATGTGCTTCCACCTGGCACCGCCTCCAAAGACCCCTCCATACATCCTGCTTTCTGGCCCCGATTCCAGTGACACAAGACCGGTCCGATTTCCTCCCCAGTCCCCGCGCCCAACACGGCCGGTTCCAGGGCCCCCGAACTTCGAGCCTCAGTCCTCTTCTTACCCAGGCCTGTACGGCCTCATCCTGCCAGAGGGAGGAGGGAAAGGCGGGCGGAGGGGTGGGTAGGAAGGGGCTAGGGGTCACCCGGACCGCGTCTTCAGGACCAGAGCCGGCAAAAACACCAACTTCCTCCCCCAAAGCGCCACGACATCAGTGGAGTCTAAACATCGCGCTGGCTGATGGCGTCACCCAGGCTCTTACTGGCGCTCTGCGAGGCGGGTTAAGTGGCATTCTGGGAAACGTAGTTCTCCGCGGACGCAGGCAGTGTGGCGGGGCGTGGCGGGAACCCGGCTCTGGGCTTGCGGAAGAGGACCGGCTCCGGGGTTCGGGTCACGAGCTGCGAAACTCCGCTGCTGGGCTCGCCTTCATCCGGCTCCCCAAGAACCTTAGTCACAGCTTGTCAGCCCCAGAGTTTAACCTGTAGATCTCTGCCTTTCCCAGACTATGAGAGGATGGTTGACTTATATTTCCTGATTCCCTTTTCACTTCTCATTTCCAGAGGCAGTTCAGGGAAAGTCAAAGAAAACTTTATCCCACTATCTGATGTCATCACACATAAGTAATCCGAGACCCACAGGAGGAAAGAAAGAGGATAACTGATTTGTGCTGGGTCTCCCCGTCAAGTTCCCTGTTAATGGGTTGCTTGCATTTCTGGAAAGAACCCTGGCTGTTATTTGTTAAGGGTCCGAAGGAACCCTAAATTCCTTAGACCTTTTTAACTTAAACAAAGGATGCCGGAAATATATTTACACATGGTAGTGTGCCAATTTAAGGGTTTAAACTCGTTGGTGGAGGTGGGGTGGTATTGGAATGAAGGCTATTCCAAGAATTTCATTTTATTTCACACGATAATCATGATTAAATGAAATAACTTTTTTGTTGTTGTTGTTGTTTTTAAAATCTGATCCACAGTAAATGCTCAAAAACCACTGGGTGTATGTGGTTTTGTTGCTGCTGTAGGGCAGTGGCATAATCTCCATTCTAGAGATTTCTGAAAATGCAGTCTCTGATCATTTCCCTCATCGCTTTCCGATACAAACATTGAGTATATCCGCAGCGGATAAATCTCTGCCTTCAGGTTGTTTTTGTAAAATCCACACGAAAACAATTTTTAATAAAAGTTATTAAACTGGGAAATAAGCTTAATCCAATAGCTTTTTGAGAGAAAAGTAGTCTTCATAAAAATAAAATGAACAACTCTTCCCTAAAAGAAACAGAATTAAATGAAGATCGCATCAAGGACAATTATTGCAAATAAACACCGAAGGTTCAGAAAGAGAAATGATAGCAAGGCTTCCATTTTTTTCCTTACAGTTGGTGACAGTCTCTTCTTTTGTAAAAAGTACACGTGTTCTATAATCCAAACACGTCAGAAAAACCATCTTATTTAAAGAGGTCTTTTTCATTTAAATGTAATTTTTAAAAATCTAATGTTAAATTTACCAAAACGGACTATTTAACTTACATATATACTCATCCTCTTATAAACGATTTCCTTTACATGGTAGGGAGATATAAGAACAAAATATAGTTAAAAGGAAAAAAAATAATAAGAATAGCAAGAATATAACTCAAGACAAGCAAAGCTGGTTTATATTGAAATTGTGACCTAAAATTTCAAATAATTATTTATTGCTGCTGTTGCCAGTCTCTAATTACCTCATCTGAGAAGAGTTTGCATTCAAAAGATGAAGCGGAAAAGATGGATTTAATACACAGAAGAATAATTATTAAATGTGGTTACATTTAACATAAAGACTAGAGGGAATTCCTTTTATTATTTCTATTTTTCTTTGCTTTTTGAAATTAAAATTCCTAACTCTTCTTACTGATTGAAGACCTAAAAAGTTCTTGGAGATTAATAGCATTTAGAACTTTTTCTTTATTCTCGTAGGATAATTTCATAGAAAATATCTCATTTTGGGGGAACTTTAGGAAATGGATAACTAAATATGACTTAAAATAAATATTCCTTATAGAAATTACAACAGCAAGAATATGAGCAGGAAATGTTCTAAATCTTGCTACAAGATATAAAACTTTCTTTTTCCTGTTTGTTTTTTCCTGCCCTTTTGTCCTGCCTCTTCCTGACCAAATTTTAGGGCTAATCCAAGGGAAAATAGCACACAAAGCTCCCAAAACTGGCTAAATAAACATTAACAACTTTTCCAATCATGAAGCAAATTCAGTATATCAAGCATCATCTTTGAACTGTAAGAAAGTGTAAACTAAAATCAGATAGCTCTTGACTTACAAACAGGCTATGAAACAAAATTAGTTTGTAAGTCAGTTATTTGGCACTTAAACACATTTCTGCAAAGAAAGAAAATGATAGTAAGACTCCCAACAAAGCCCAGAAAAGGCAGGGTTTTCGTGGTTCCTATGTTGGCCAAGGTCTATGTAACCCATATTGTAGCTGAAATACTTTATATTTTCAGTGAAACCAGTAGAAAAAGATAATATTGAAATCTTCATCGTAAAGTAAGCAATATCATTAAAGAGAAGTGTAATTTAAAATATTTTGGTTATTTTTGTTTGGGGAAGAATTAGTTTTACTAAAAGTTCTTGAAAATGCAAAGAAAATTTTTCAAGGAGTTTTCAAAGAGCCACCAATTTGATCTTCCCTTCTCAAATTCAGGAATATTACTAGAACTGATGTAATGCTTCTCAGCCATAATTAGTAAAAATAAGGCTTCAGTTCCAACTGAAAAGTCTTTAGCAGAACCAGCTGCATGATGTGTGGCACCCAGGGCAAAATGAAAATGCAATAATTCTCATTCAAAAGCAGGAGTAAAGTACAGTTAAAGATACTAAAAATAAAACTTTTTCTTATGCCACAACCTCCACCTCTCCACTTTTATGGTGTTTTATTTGCGATTTATAATGCCCTTCTAAGTAAAGAAAGTAAAATTTAAAATTATTAGCATGAATTTTACCTTTTACCTTTATACTGTGCAATGACATACACAGTTTTTAAGTGCAAACATAAGAGCATTTAACTCATGTGAAATCACCCAAATCACACAATTTGCATTTCATAGCTCATATATGAATATGTATTTTATGGGAAACAACGCCAAAACGAACTCAAACTGTTTTTCTTCCACATCTTGATACTCATATGCACTCTATCTTGGTATTCTACCAACACTTTACCTTCAGCTTACTGATGAGTTGGGAGGAACTGAAAAGAAAAGGAATTGTGGGTTGCCCATTTTTTCTTTTCCTTCTCTGTCATCATTTTCAATAGAACTGTCTAATACAAAGAAGTAAGATGAGAAAGGAAGATATGATAGGGTTCCTTTGATGTTTTTCTTCCTTCTGCAGAAGTTCGAATTCAAGAAGAACATGTTGTCTTTTGGGGCTGTCAGTGCCCACTCTTCCTCAGTCACAGGCTTAACACACTTACGTTGTACTCTGAATTTTGCTGAATTCCTATGCACTATGGGTCCACTGGAATTCTGTGCTCAGGAGGCACTGCAAACGTTACATGTGACTGAGGAGGCAAGGAACAATAAACATGCATATTGCACATATCTCCTCGGCTCATATGCAAGCTCCATTGTTCCATGAGACTTCATTTATGAAACACAAGTTCAAGACAAAATTAAGAATTTCAAGACAGTGACCACGGAGCATTAATCCAAGCATGATGCTCCTCTAGCAAGGGGTGCTATGCAACTGCAAAGGTTGCACACCCAGGAACCTGGCCCTGGTCTTCAGAGATAAATTTTCCAAGGTAGTGGGACTTCATGGGTATAGAAAAAGGAAAACAGTGAGTGATTACAGAGGACATATATATCCACAGAGAGGTGCAATAACTGAGCAGTGAAATTTACAGGGAAGCAAGAAAATAGAATATATATATATATATATATATATATATATATATGTATATATATAAATAGAATAGAATAGAATATATAAGTATATAATAGAATATATAGCTTCCTTCTTTATTATGCTGCAAGCGAAAGGAAAGAAGGAAAGGAAGTGGTTGTAAGCTGTACAGTTCTCCGAAACAACCCACCAAGTTGGTTTCTGTCACCAGCAGGTGGTTAATGAGCCACAAATGAGTGAAATTCTTTTGCTTTGGCATGTACAGGCCAGTAGAAAAAACTTCAAGACAGCTGTGATCCCAGCAAAACTGAGTGATAGGGTGTGATTGCAGGCATGAGACTTTTTCTTGGGTTTTTCTCCAAGATGTTTCCTCTTTCAGCAATTCTGCTGTGTTACTAAGACCTCATTCTGGGAAACGATTCCCTCCTTAATGTCAGTTAATCAGTAGCTTTGCTTTTTTCCACCCTGAATATTTGGACCCACAGTAGAGCTAAATTTCAAAATGGACACTTTGCATAGGCTGCCCTTTTAATATTCCAATTCCAGAGACATCTTTGACATTTCTAAAACACCATTTTATATTAAAGATGATGGGTTTAATTTCCATTGCGTAGGAATATTGGTGTTGTATGTTTTAAAAGGTTTTGCATTACCTCTCTTTCAAGACTAATTTAGACAAGTTGATAGTCATTTTATTTTAATAGCATTTATTATTCAAGAAATATATTGGATTATCATATTGATACATTCAAAGTACAAAAGGAAAAATGAAGTACACAACTTAGTTTTATTTGCATAGCTATTAGACTCTTCAACAGACATTTTATTTTATTACCCCACTCACTGACTTGTTTTTCCCCATCAGTGCAGATTAATTATGTATATACAAGTATGAGAGACAAAACATTTCAATTAAGCTATCCAGGGATTGAAATATTCTATCATTATTTTTTAAGTAGGATACATTCACCTAATTTTTCTATTTTATTGCACACAATGAGCTCATTAATGCTTGATTTCTAGAATTGGGCCAAGACTGTGTCACAGATGTATCCAAATTGTCTTATCTCAGTTTGCCATAGTTTACTGACTCAGAAGTACTCTGTAGCCAGAGCCCAAAAGATCCAGTTTGTCACCTTGTCTGTTATTAACCATAATCCCACAGTCACTTGAGACGGTCAAATTTTTATATCTTCAGTACTTAGGTTTTCTTTATGCTTATAGACTGAATTTTACAGTTTCCAAAGCATAAGATAGCACTGAAATGACTTAATCCTTGTACCAAGAATCATTGTTATTTGACACCCACATTTCAGGAGTATCAAGATTGGTATTTCCTTTAAAATTTATTTGTGCTTTCAGTAATTTTTTTCCTGTAACTGATTTGTATTGACTGTTTCTTCTTCATTTGCTTTATGGTGCAGCTGTATCAACAGATCTCAGTTATGCACATTACATATGGTCACTTGACTTACGAAAAGATGATACTTGTAGTAGAATGGAGCAAAGGTAATTTTTTCAATAAATGGCACTAATTCAATTATATTAATATATTCGCATGATAGAAAGAATAATTACCCCTACCTCTTTCTTATACAAAATTAATTTGAGATGTATTATAGACCTAAAATGAAAGGTAAAATGAAATTTTAAGGAGAAAAGAGATACATCTTTAGGATAGAAATGATTTCCTAAACAGGACACAAAAAGAAGTAACCAAAAGGAAAACTTGATAAATTTTACCACATTAAAAATAAGAACTCTTGTTCCTTAAACAACATCATTACGAAAGTGAAAGAGAGCTGCGGGCGGGAGGATGGACGGACAGGACGGGAGGCGAGCAAGACGGCGCAGATTCAGGGCACCGAGAGGAAAGTCTGTTACTACTACGACGGGGAAGTTGGAAATTACTATTATGGACAAGGCCAGCCAATGAAGCCTCACCGCATCCGCAGGAGTCACAATTTGCTACTTAACTATGGTCTCTCCCGAAAAACGGAAATCTATCGCCCTGACAAAGCCAGTGCTGAGGAGATGACCAAGTACTACAGGGCTGACTACATTAAATGCTTGCGCTCCATCCGCCCAGATAACGTGTCCGAGTACAGCAAGCAGATGCAGAAATTCAATGTTGGTGAGGACTGTCCGGTATTTGATGGCCTGTTTGAGTTCTGTCAGTTGTCCACTGGTGGCGCTGTGGCAACTGCTGTGAAACAATAAGCAGCAGACGGACATCGCTCTGAACTGGGCTGGGGGCCTGCACCCTGCAAAGAAGTCCGAGGCATCTGGCTTCTGTTACGTCAATGATATTGTCTAGGCCATCCTGGAACTGCTAAAGTATCATGTAAAGAGGGTGCTGTATACTGACATTGATATTCACCACGGCGATGGCGTGGAAGAGGCCTTCTATACCACAGACCGGGACATGACTGTGTCCTTTCATAAATATGGAGAGTACTTCCCAGGAACTGGGGACCTACGGGATATTGGGGCTGGCAAAGGCAAGTATTATGCTGTTAACTACCCGCTCCGAGATGGGATCGATGACGAGTCCTATGAGGCCATAGTCAAGCCGGTCATGTCCAAAGTCATGGAGATGTTCTAGCCCAGTGCAGTCGTCTTACAGTGTGGCTCTGACTCCCTGTCTGGGGATCGCTTAGGTTGCTTCAATTTGACCACCAAAGGGCACGCCAAATGTGTGGAATTTGTGAAGAGCTTCAACCTGCCTATGCTGATGCTGGGAGGAGGTGGCTACACCATTCGTAATGTCGCTCGGTGCTGGACGTACATACGAAACAGCCGTGGCCCTGGACACAGAGATCCCTAATGAGCTTCCATACAAAGACTACTTTGAATACTTTGGACCAGATTTCAAACTTCACACCAGTCCTTCCAATATGACTAACCAGCACACGAATGAGTACCTGGAGAAGATCAAACCGTGACCGTTCGAGAACCTGAGAATGCTTCCCTACGCACCTGGGGTTCAAATGCAGGCGATTCCCGAGGATGCCATTCCAGAGGAGAGTGGCGATGAGGACGAGGAAGACCCTGGCAAGCGCATATCGATCTGTTCTTCTGATAAACGAATTGCCTGTGAAGAAGAGTTCTCTGACTCTGATGAGGAGGGAGAAGGTGGTCGCAAGAACTCTTCCAACTTCAAAAAAGCTAAGAGAGTCAAAAACAGAGGATGAAAAGGAGAAAGACCCAGAAGAGAAGAAAAAGTCACAGAAGAGGAGAAAACCAAGGAGGACAAGCAAGAAGCCAAAGGGGTCAAGGAGAAGGTCAAGTTGGCATGAGAAGACCTCTCCAGTTCTGACTTCTTGCCAACTCCCCCACCTTTCTCCTGCAACCCTCAGATTTTATATTTTCTATTTCTGTGTATTTATATAAAAATATATTAAATATAAATATCCCCAGGGACTAAACAGGAACCAGGGCCCCAAGCCCAGGGACACGTGCTGGGTGAGCCTTGTCACCCATCCCTCCCCAACTTTTAATTTTGTACCATAAAGGGTGCCATGTCTGGGTGGAAAGGATTCTGTTAAGCATCCATAGGACAAAATCCTGAAATGCCAAATGCCTGCTTAGTAGGTTTGGAAAGGTACCCTTATTGAGTATTCTAATAGGGGTAGCTGGGTCTTCAGGGAGCCCCTGTTCTTTTCAGGCTCCTTAAGGTAACATCATCCATCTTTAGATTGATTCTGTCCTCCTACCTTCCTACTGGCTCCACGTGAGCCAAGAAATCCACACTGCCTGCCCTCTGTCTCCGTTCTGCAGGTGGAGATTGGTAGTTTCCTTTTTGAGATACTATTTTTGTTTTTGTGAGAATATTTGTAATAAAATGGTACATTTCTATACCCTCAAAAAAAAAGAAAGTGAAAAAAAAGGTCTCTGAATGGAATATAATATTTGCAATACATGTGTCTGACAAAGGACTTATATGAAAAATATATAAAGAATCCCTACAAATTAAAAAGGAAAAGTCAGTCAATTCACTACAAAAATGGACAAAAAACTTGAAAAGCTCTCACAAAAGAGGATGTCCAAGTAGTTATTTATTTGAAATGTTGCTCAACATCATTAGACATCAGAAAAATGCAAATAAAAACCACAATGAGATAACACTACACCTCTTCCAAAATGACTATACATACCACCTCCTGCTGATAGAGATGAGGATGGGGGCAACCAGAACACTCACGTGCTACAGATGGATATGTAAATCTGTACAGCCATTTGGGTCACTGTTTGACAATATCTACTAAAGCTGAAATGTACACATATACCTAGGAAATATGAACCACCACTTCTTAGGCATACACTAACAGAAAGTTATGCATACATATAACAACAACAACAAAAAAAGGTCGTATTTGCACTACAAACCAGAAACAATGCAGTTGTCCATCCACAGAAGAAATTAATTAAAAAACTGTCATAAATGTATACATTAGAATTTTATGAAATGAGAATGAGAGAGTTCATACAACATACAACGACATAGATGAATCTCACAAATATAATATTCAGCGAAAGAAACTAGATGAAACAAGTGCATTTAGAAAGTAAGATTTCATTGACATAAATTTCAAAACAGGCAAAACAACTTTAGAATAACTAGGACACTGGAAATGTACTGGGACATGGAAATGTAGTATATATTTACTTCTGGTACGTTACATAGAGTATTAACCTTGTGAAAAGTCATTCATTTGTGCGCTTGAATTTATGTGCATTCTGTTTGTATGTTATACAACAGTAAAAAGTTTACTAAAAAGAAACCCAGAATTAAACTTCTTCTTATGTCCATATGTCCATATATAATAAACAATGCAAAAGTTTTAAGAAAAAGAGGAGGAGAACAATTAGTGAGATTTGGGCCCTCCAAGATGGAGATTGGCAGGCAAGAAGTTCTTTGGAGAGTGCTGTCAAGACCAACTATTGTAGGATCAGGGAGGAAGACAATTCCCCAAGAGTGCTGACAGCAGAAGCATGTGAGAGGGCAGCACTCCCACCAGTGGAGGGAGTAAGTCCTTCAGTCCTGAAGCAGCATGGCGGACACCACAGTCTTTTCTCTGTGGGCTAGGCCCGCCCCTCAACTCTAAAGTGTCTGTGCCTTTGCCACAGAGTGTTTCTGCCAACAGTACAATTCAACTTGAAGAACCGCTATGGAACAATTATCGCTGAAGAAAACATTAAAATTACTTAAATAAATAAAAAAAAAGATATGTTCTCCAACCTTTGTGCAAAGAAATGATTTGTCTTAATGAAAACGGAAGACTAAGGGTTCTATAATGGGGACACATTTATAGGTCTACAATGTTTCCTCCTAGAGATGTGAATACATAACTAAAATAAGATCTCAAGAGATATAAATACATAAATAAGAGCATAAAAAAGAACCTATAAAGGGAAGCAGGGGTAAAATAGGAGATTTTTATGTGTTTGATTTTAAGTGTGAAGATGAAAGTGTAGATTTTGGGAGGGCTAGACAGTAAAGTGAGCCTATTTGTGTACACAGATATATGGTAATTGTCAAACTCATTAATCATTGTCATATCCAATGAAACAGGTCTAAATTTTATTTATCTCAATTGTTTCTCTTAAGAAGAAGCAAATAGTTCTCACAGAGATAGTGATCAGTCTGTGAGTGGAGTCTAGAATCTATTGTTTTGGGGAAAATAATTCAAAAATCAACAAAATTTCCCGAATGTGTGAACAAGTTAGTGGAAACATGTGGAACCCAGTATCTGGAGTCCTGGAAGAGACTTTCCATGTCACTTCAGCCAACCCTCTTGTGTTAAAGATGAGGAAACCTATGATTAGGGGCAAATGACTTATTCACCTTCCATGGATAATATGTAGTAGAAATGGGCACTGCAATGCAGATGTCATTTCAGGCACAGCATTCTGTATGTAACACTCACCAGCTGAGTGGTCCTTGAAACCTTCAGGAAAGTTTTGAGACTATCATGGACCCTAATCTCTGTTATTTTGGGATGCTCCATCCAACTCAAAAATATCAAAATCCAATATTAACTCCAATATTAAAATTCCAAAAATTGCATTAAATAAATATTTTATATGTATAAAATTTTAAAGGGTTTTTGTAATTTAACACTAAATGTTAAAGGAAAGAAGGAAGGAAGGAATGAAGGAAGGAAGGAAGGAAGGAAGGAAGGAAGGAAGGAAGGAAGGAAGGAAGGAAAGAAGGAAAAAAAGAAGGAAGGAAAAAGAAAGAATTTCAGGTGAGAAATCATGGAACTCAACAGCACAAAATGAAGCCTGACTTCTGGAAAGCCCTAATGCAGCCAATTTTGTCTCTCTGGGGCTATGTTGTGTCTCCTCTCTGAATCTCTCATCTACTTTACTCTTCTCTCTGTGGACTACGTTCCCATAACTGTCCCACAATGAAAGCCATAGCCTCATGTCTCTCTGACCCTCCAATTTGGTGCCTGTAACAATCTATCTCAGGCAGTTTCCCAGTCCCAGTTTCCTAGAAGAGAAAATCTGATTGGTCAACTGTGAGTAAGGTGTCTGTCCCTGGTCGGTCCAAGCAGTTGACGCTGAGTGACAGGGATTCCAGAACATTGGGTAGAACAGATTCTCTAAGAAGGAGTTGCAGGGGTAGGGAAAATATTTATTAGTACCTTAAAGCGTGTGTGCAGTTTGAGCATTTGCATAAAAGCTCCTGGTCTCTGTTCTGAGCAAGAAACAGGTTTCATGGACTTACTATGATAAACTGGCCATAGATATTATAGTTTGTTAGTAAGGGCAATGATTTGTGTTTCTAACTCAGGTGAGTTTCACTCCTGTTTATTTCACTTCTTTGAATTTTCTTTACTGGAGTTAGAAGACCATCTTCTCTCACAGGAGGCAAGGATAAAGACTTGATCTTGTTTAAAGCACACTGAGTTCTCTGACACTCCCTGTAGTGGAGGGTGAGTCTCAAGTTGTGACTTCCATACAGACTGTCTACCGAGACAGTCCACATTCCCTCATATCTCTTTAGTAGCCCAACAGTTATCAACAGGGACTCTGAAATCAAATCCCCACATTTTAATGAAAATAGAGCGTTTTATTAATTTTAAATTCTTTTGTAGGAAGTTTTTGTTTTTGTTTTCCATAAGAACACATTTCTAGCATAAAAATGGAGTCATAATTTATACTCTACAGTTATAAAGTAAATGTCATCTTTGCTTCTTTAACATGGCTAATTAATATGTTGGAATAATGAAAGGGTTAACAACAAAATCAAGGAAGAAATCAAGGTTTACCCACCTATAAAAACTGTTTATTGCTAGGTGGGAGACGTTGCACATTTGATTTCTTCTTTTGCCAAAGTTCTTTTTGTCCCTCTAAAATTTTCTTAAATAGGGTCCCAAGATCAAAAAGGTAGTTTGATCAGTAACTATTAGCAAGGAGTTATGTAGAAATAAGAATTCTTATAGAAAGAATTATAAAATTGATTTCATAGGAACAGAGGAGAATTTGCCACCACAGTCCCAACCCCCAGCCCCATCCCCCAAACTTTATTAAAGTGTTAATGTGGCACCTGGGCCCTTAGCATGGGTGCCAAATTCTAGGCTAGCATGAACTTCTATAGCTCAATTAGAAAGCTTTGAAAAAAGAAAACAAATGTTTTAAAGTGATAATGTGTTATATAAATATTCATGCTGGATCTATTTCGTCAAAGAATAACTTTTTTTTTTTTGGCATCCAGGTGCCATCTATTAGAAGGATGGTGGCTAATGACATCCATCACACATGGCCATGAATATTTATCTAGTGACTTATCCCTGTACTAGAGAGAATACAAAAAGAAGAGTTATGAAAAGGATTTTGTTCCACAGGAGAGGACCGGGTCCTCCCTTAGCCCAACTGAAGAGGTTAAGTAGATTAATTCTAAGATGTGACATCACACCTCACTAATATTCTACACGGTGAGGGTTCAGTGATGAAAGGAAGTACTTGAAAAATTCTTCTGCTAGTGAAATAATGGAGTGACTTGCCAAGTCTATCGAAACATCTCTTCATCCAGAAGTTCTTAAGACAAAGTTAATTCAGAATTTTCTCAATATTCTGTGTGACTTGAGAATTACTCACAGGCAGCCCTCAGCAGAAGTCGTTAGTCTCTGTGAGTATCAGCACTTGTCTTTCCCCCTCCATTTCAAAAGCAGCCAGATGACACCACAATTGTAATTCAACAAACAGATGTGAGAGAATTGGGACAGACAGTGAGTAGCCGTGTGTCATTTATCCGCAGACACTACTGACATTCTATTCCATCACTCTAGTCCTGGCCCCTTTCTTTGCTTCCAATAAGTTATTTCTACCATTTTTTTTGGGGGGGGGGCATTTCTGTTTGAACATGCCACGGTCACTTCAAACTCAATAATTTTCTCTCCCAAACCAGCTTGTCTTCCTGATTTTTCTATCCTTAATAATGATACTAGCAAGGCTTAAAACCTCGGGGTCATTTTGACTTTTTCCCACTTTGCCCACAATGTCAGCCCAGCTGCCAAGCCCCATTGACATATCTTTTGGATTTGCCCCTTTCTTTCCATCCCAAAACAAACAATATTATTATAAGTGTTAAACACCTCAAATATCACTGGGGCTTATTAATTTGCTTTTAGGTCCGCTCCCCTCAAACATACCAGATTAAAATGTGCAGAACTCGAATCTTATGTGATCATGATTTCATGGCATTTAATGAACGCTCCATGATTTATTGTGGGGAGGGGTGAAAAATTCTGTTTTAGTTTCCCTGAAGGCATCTGGAGATTCCCCAAAAGTTGTCTGTGTGCGGGATCATCACTAGTCCCACTTAGAGTAACAATGTAGTAGACATAGGAATCTTGCAGCCCTCTAAACTGTTAGCGCTTTGTTACTTACATTTATAGCTATCCTTTTTGTTTAACTTTTAGAAAGTATTTTCCATCAATCTTATTTCCATTTTGTTTAAGAGTTTGTGGAAGAACAACAAAAGGCCACTCAGTGGCTGTTCCTCCCCATTCAGTGGCCTGAGCAGTGGGGGCTGCAGACCAGTCTTCAGGGGCCGGCTGGGCCCTCTGGTCTTCAGTAGGAAACTGATAGATGGACACATAGGTGCCTGCACCCCTTCAGACCCGTCTGGGACCTCAGGTTGAGCAGCAATGAACTTGGGAGCTGGAGCAGTCCACGTACTGTTCCATTGGGAAGTCAAGGGTGGTGCCACCTAAGTGGGTTCCTGCTTCAAGGAATTTAAGAACATCTTCCTTCTTCATTTGCAGGACATCAAGAGTTCTGGACATTGTGAAATTTTCCATTTAAGTTACGTGGGAACTGAGAACCATGCCGCATGGGCCCCTCTCTGGGTAGCATGGAAAGGCTATTTGTTTATCTATACTTCAACTATAATTAGTTTTGTGTATGGTATGAGATAGGAATCGTGTTGCATTTTTTCTGTGTGACTATCCAATTTATCTACTATTATTACTATTGAAAATACTATCCTTTCCCCAATTCTTCTTTAAAAACCAAGGACATCTATACCTGTGGCCTTTTAATAAACTCTGTACTTACTCCATTGCTCTATTCTTGTATTCTTGCATCAGCAGCAGGTTATCTTAAATAACTTTATAATAAGACTTAATATTCAGTAGAACAAGTCCTCCTACAATGTTCATCTTCTTCAGGAATGTCTTAAATATGCCCCCTTTGCATTTCCATATAACTTCAAAGCAATTTGTCAAGTTTAACTTGAAAAAACTCCTATTGGTATTTTGACTGAGATTGCATTGCATTCAGGAAGCAATGATATCTTTACAACATGGAGTTTTTCAATTCTAAACACAATGGATTCTTCTAATTATGTTGGGTTTCCTCAATTTCTCACAATAATGTTCTATGATTTTCTGTGTACTGATCTTGCAAAAGTTTTGCTAGATATATCCCTATGTATTGATATTTTGATGTTATTATAAATGGTGTCCTTCTTAAGAACTTCATTTTCTAACTGTTGCTGATATACAAAAATGAAACAAAAGTAAATTTTTGTAGATTATCCACTAATTCAAGTAAATTCTCAATAAAAAGTGGATAGTTTTATTTCTTCATTTATAATCCCTAGTACTCCTCATTTTCCCATTTTTTGCTTTCCTTTATTGTACTGCCTAAAACCTGCAGTACAATGTTAAACAGTGGTGAACTTATTTCCAAATTCAAGGTGAAAACTTTCAGTGTTATGACATTTTATAAATACTTTGTCAGATTAAAGAAGTTTATGTTTCTAGTTTGCCAAGAGGGTTTTTTAAAAACCAATACCAGTTGTAGGATTTTATCATTTTATTCTTTTTTTGACCTATTGAGATGATCAGCTTTTAAAATCTTCTTTTAATGTGATGAATTAAATTGATTTTCAAATGTTAAACCAGCTCTGCATTCCCAGAATAAATTCAATTTGATCATGATATAGTATTCTTTTTTATATACTATTTACTTTGATTTGATAATTTTTAAAGATTTATATATCTTTATTCATGAGAGAAATTTGCCTGTAATTTTCCTTTTTGTGTAATGACTGTCAGGTTTTAGAATCAAGGTTACATATCTGGAAGTATTTTTTGGTGAAACCATCAAGTTCTGATGATTTTTTATCCATCTTCTTGAAGATACTCATTTTGGGTTATTATGTATGGATTCAATATCTGAATCACCTGTGGTCTATTTATATTGTCTTTTTTTTCTCTTTGTTTTTAGTCATTGGTCTTATTTCTTAACATCTCTATTAACTCCTAATTGAATTATAGAGTATATGTAATGTCACTCCATAAAATCTGAGATGTTTTTATCTAAAAATAGCGCACAAATTCAGCTTTTCCATCTCAGTATATACTATGTTTCATTTTCTGGTTTGTTGAATGCTTTTAAAACACAAAATGAGCTCTGCTTTGAAATATCATGGTCCTGAAGCACCAGAGATTTAGGTAAACAGACGAGAATCTCAGTTAAAATTAAAATGGAACAAGTTAGTATAAAGACAGAGCATATTTATTATACATTTAAAAAAGTAAAATACTCATCAAGTTGAAATCTGTACAGGTAAAATGAAAGTATTCTGGAACTGGTGCACACAAGTTTCTGAACTGGCTCTGTTACCTAAAGAATGGAGTGAAATTGTCAAACTATGCTTAGATGTTTAAAATCTAAATCTAACAGAAATCCACAGGTTAAAGAATGTATTTATTTTCTCTACTTTATGGTGACTTTAACGATTCTTTTAGAAACTAATTATGAAATGTTTCAAATACCTTCACAATAATAATAATAATAAAAAGTGTTCACGAATATCCTCAAGGCAAAAGTATAGAACAAAAGTAGTTATTTTCTACCCTCATGCCCCAAAAGATTTAGTCCACTTTTATAGAACATATTTTTATGATTAGATAAATGCCCAGTTATTTTAAGCTGTATTTCACATGCCTGGATACTCTAATTTCTGCGTGTGAAGGTATGGGAAATGGTTTCCATTTCAGACCAGGGAACTTGTTTTAATGCCACCAATTAGCCTAAATTTTATATTGGATCCTTACTTTCTACACACATAACACATGCACACACAATTTAATTATAACATCTGCACACAAGCTGAAATACAATAGAATGGCAACATAACGATAGAAAGGGGCATATACTCTTTTTGCTGCACCCTTCATTTCCAGAACCTCAATTATATTTTTTAAAAACCCATTTTGCTCAAGAAATAAAGTATATTTACTAAAATATAATTAGAAATTAACCCCCCCACACACACCCCCACACACACAAAAACAAACCATCTTCTACAAGGCAAGCTTCTTCTCTTTTTATTTGTTAGGAGCATAAAAATATTTAGATTCTATGGCCTTTTCCCTCTTTAGATTTTTCCTAAAAAAATTTAAATGGAAAGTATTTTCAGAAAGTAATAAAAGTCAGTTTTTGTTTAAATTAAAAAATGTGATTTAAAAACAAGGAAATTAGTACACTCAGTGTTGATGACAAAGAGCAAGTACAGAGCATGTACAGTTGAGAAGTAGAATGTATTTTTGCCCCCAGTTGTACAACTACATTAAAATAAAGGAACGGGACTGTATTTTCATGTTAAGTACCTAAATCGATTGTTTGTTCTACAATTTGTTTTTAAATGGCACTAATAAATTGTTCATTTGTAAAAATTCCAATTTGTAACCAAAGCCAAGTCAAACATGAACCACCAACTATTCTAGAGTTGTAGGATTTCCAAAGCCCACAAAAGATAAAAAGAAAGAAAGAAAAACATTTTTGTAATATCCCACAGAGGCTTCTTAACTCATGGTAGAACAAGCATACGTGGGAGAAAACAATGATTAATTAACGGCAACCTTACCACGCCACGGCAGTCAGCCAGCATTCTTTCAGTGTTCCAAGTAAACCCGAAAGGTAAAGGGAGGAGAGAGAAAAACATTGTATCATTCTGGGTTTCCTGTAACTAGTTTATCACTCTAGTCATAAATAGATATGGAGAGCTTTTCAGTGGAATAGCCGGATACGATTTTTTTCAAGAGATTTAATTTTATTCTGGTAGGCAGTTATATCCAACTGAACTATTCTATTTTTGATCTGCCATTAGTCCTAGAGCATAGCCCCTTGAGGCCCTCATTCTTCCTGGACCTGGGCCATTTCTCTTTGGTGAACTCAAAATTCTGTCTTCCTGGCACCATTTAATCACGTGTTCTCTGCTTAAAGCTTAGCCTTTTAGAAGCTGCTCTCTGCATGGTTTCTCAGAGCAGCTCAGCACACTTGCACTGGGGATGGGTCAGCAAATGCACTGAAGGCAGATCACACACAGAAGACCGGGCTCACTTCCCTGCAGGTCCCTTTTATTCCTGGGACCTTGGTCCTTGGAGTCCTGGTTGTCTTGGAAGCTCTGGACTCCCATTTCTGTCTCCCAGCCCAATAAGAAGACTGTTGCTAGGTTCTAGGGTACCACTTTCTGCTCGATTTCCATGCTCCCAGACAGTGATCAGAAAATAATTTGCAAGAAAAAAGATGATTGATTTACCCTTATAAAACTTAAAAACCTCTGCTTGCCAAAACATCTTAAACAAGTTGTATCAGAAATTGTATCTGTCCACGAAATTTTGTTTATCTTTTCTACAGTATATATGGGAAACAGCCCTGCTAAGGGCTAAATTTCCTCATCTCATTTGCCAGTAGGAGTAGAGCCAATGAAATATGAGTATAAGTAAAGCAAGCTAATTTCTGGACCCAGGAAAAGATAAGCGTGCTTCCTCCATGCTGTATTCTCATCTCCAGCTGGATATATATGATGATAAGGCAGGAACCGACAGGAAAGTCGTAAGATCAAAGACATCTGGGCCTCAAAACCTCTTCATTAAATTAAGCCATTATCAATTTAGGGTTCCAGTTGTTGCAATAATTTAGTTTATACTCGATAATACACATTATAAACTGAGAATGTATATTGCCAAAATACATTAATAAATTATTGTGATCTGAAATAAGTTTTAAAGCTCAACAAATAAAAAAAAATTTCAATAAATAGTAGGATAAAGGCAATTCTCTAAAGAAGATATACTGTTCAAACTACTGATATTCAACCTAGCTACGGATGTATCATGTATTAACAGGGTGTGATATATAGCCTGTGAGATTAGTAAAAAAAAAAATTTTAATTGAAGTGTTTGGAGCTGACTGAAAAGAGAAATATACTGTTGATGGAAATGTAAACCAATAAAACCTGGATGGCAAACATTTTGGTAATAAGTATCAAAATTTTAAGTGATTTTATACTTTGAGTCAGAAATAACACCCTGACACTTTTCCCAGGAGAAAATGAGTGTCAAAAAATGTAAGCACCATAATGTTCATTTTATCATTATTTAAAAAATGCCAAAAGAAAAAGAGCACAGGGAGATTAACCACTACATAAATTGTGCTAGTATCATAATGATTACTTTTATGAAAGTTATTTATTCATATGTAAATACATACATTTAACATATATACATGCAGTTTGTGTGCGTGCGTGTGTGTGTGTGTGTATGTGCACATATGTGCACATTTAGAGAATGACAGAAAAGACTCTGGAAAGCTGTTTACCAAAATGTGAACAGTGATTATCAGTTATGATGGTATTTCTGCTTTCATGTTTATCGCACCTCTTTGAACCTACATTGACATATTATCACTCAAACTCTAGAATTCACATTAGGGTTCACGCTTGGTGTTGTACATTGTTTGTGTTTACACAAATGTATGATGACATGTATCTACCACTATGATATCATACAGAAGAGTTTCACTGCCTTAAAAACCTTACACTTTTTAAAGTCAGATAATTCTTTGATTAAAGCCACAATCATCTTCCCCCCACTCTCACCCCAAATGGGCTCAGAAAGTGGACCTACCTGGGTAACTTTGCAGGTAATGTCAGGACATTCAGGCTGCTTAACAGAACCTGCTCTAGCACAGAGAATTAATTTAGACTCAAAGCAGTAGTACCTTCTAGGGTCTTCCCAAGGGCAAAATTGTCTTATGTACTAATGATCTTCCTGAGTATCTCTCAGAGCATTTTATATACCAGAAGGAAAGTAATATTTCTACATTGCAATTTCCAAGTAACATTTGCTGATAATGATAAATTATCCTTTAAAAATTATCAGGTCAAATAGATAAAAGTTAGTTCCCGTGGGTAAGAAAGATAACATGGAAACTTTTCCTTCTCCTACTAAAAGCTCTCTATTACGTAGCTTTCAAGAATGGCGACCTTTCTTTTATTTGATATTTTTGGCAGAAATCTAGGCAACCTGAGTATAACTTTAAGCATTCCCAGAAATACATGAATCATTATTACACAGCAAAATATTCACTTTAAAATTGAGGACTGGATATGTCTGCAGATTGCTTGGATAAAAGTTTTGGGGCATATTTGCTTTAATATGATTTCAGCGTATTTTTGGTGACTACTTTTGTTTTTGGTCATCTCCTCTGCCAAAATTATAATCTTCATCAATTTGTTTGCAAATTTATTTCTTCTGAAGACCCCATGTCCTAATCACTACCTTCCGCTTTTCCTATATTATCCCTTACTTTCTTCCTCAGGTCACACTGAAATTTGTTCACCATTTTTAAAAATGTATTTATTTTGCATTTATAGTTGACATACAATATTATATTAGTTTCAAGTGTACAACATAGTGATTAGACATTTATATACCTTACGAATGTTAACCTTTTTAAATGTCATGCTTCTGTTGTTCCCTAGTTGCCACATATGCTGTTTATGGAACAACATGTGTTGAGAATATTCTTTCCCATCTTTTAACTCTGCGAAATTCATATCATCTGTAGTAAGCAGAATGCTATTTATTAAAAACGTCAGTGTCCTAATATCCAGAACTTGTGAATGCATCCAAGTTAAGGGGTAATTCATTTGCAGATAGAATTACAGTTGCTAATTAGTGGCCTTCATTAGCCTGGATCATCCAGGTGGGCCCAATGTAATCTGAAGGGTCCTCAAAAGTAGAAGAGGGAGGAGAAAGAGGAAAGTCAGTTAGAGGAGGATGTAACTCTGAAGAAAGAAAGAGAGCTGCAATGTTGCTGGTGTTGGCTATAGAAGAAGGTGACTGTAGCATCCAAAAATTATTAATTCAGAAACTATAACATGAGCATATTATTTAGGAATATGAAAATAAATGCAACAACATAACCAAGAGCAAACGCACAGCTGCAAGGGTCCAAAACGATTGCTCTGCTGAATGAAAATAGGGTTGGATGGGTCAGGGTACAGGTGCTTTTATAGTAATGCCGTTAAACTATGTCCATGTACTGAAAAGGTGAAACAACAGCTTAAAATAAAGACTACAGGGCTTTATTTCTTTGTTTTAAATATTTCAAAATTAACTTGCAAATTTATTCTACTTTCACTTTTAGAAAGAAGCATGTCATCTTTAATTTAAAAACAATTACCAACAACAAAACTCGAATCAGATACTCATACGTATCTTTGACATGGGGAGCTGAGTTCTAGTTCTCCTGCCTCACAGAGTTGAGCGAGCTTGGGCAGGTCATCTTAACTTCTCTGAACTTTAGTTTCCTCACCTGAAAGAGTTACTGTTAACGATTAGATAAGACTATGCGTGGAAAGAACTTGGAAGTTGCGTGGAGCATCGTTACTTCAGCCACTCCACTCTTCATCTTGTCCGTTCTAGTTTCCTGAAACTTATATGTCACAAAAAAACAAACAAACAAAACAAACAAACAAAAAACAGCAGTTTTTAAGTTCGTGCCCATAAATACAAAAAACTCTTATGTGAATTCTCAGTATCATTAGCCACATTTTCATTGCTTCTTTGATATTTATAGCATCTGTTTTATTATCTGTTTTATTGCAATCTCCCCGGATGCCGTCTAGCTCTGCGGTCATATTCTCAGTCTTTTTTGATTGTTTCTCTTCCTGGAAGCACTTTCCTAGGAACTCTTATCATTCTATAATTTCTAATCCAATGACCACAATTATTTTCATAGTAATAACAGCCATATGTGGCAACTCCCATGTTTGTATTTCCAGCACAGACTACTCCTCTCGACTCCAGACCTGTATCTCTAACTGCCTATCCGATACCTCCTTTGGGATAATTTAGGCATACCTCAAACTCAATCTGTCTACGTAAAACCAAAGTAATGATCTGCTTCACCTAAATGTTCTCTTCCTCTGTTTCCTAGTTTCATGGTCAGCACTTTCATCCACCCAGTTAGCACATCCAGAAACCTTGACAGCCTACACTTGGAAATGGTGTCCTACCCAAACCCAAAATCCAGTTCTTCAATGTAGACTATTGATTTTACATCCGAAATATCTTTCAAAGCTGCCTCTCCTTTCTCTCTCCCCCACCACTACAAATACCACTCTGGCCCACACCACAATCATTTCGCACTTACACCAGAACAGCTTCTTCTGCTGCTACTCCCCATAGCCCCTCTTGCACCCTATAATCCATTTTCCATAGAGTGTCCCAAATTGTTGGCCTTTTATCACTGTCCCTTCCTTTGGCACATCAGGAATTTTCATTGCATCTTTTGTTGAATAAATATTTGTCTGGGTCCTACTTAAGTAGTTATGAATATCAAATAAAATAATGTATATAAAGTGTAAAGCTGGGTTTCCACTGTTTGCCAATATTGACTTTAATGCCTTCGAAGCAAATTCTGCTAAGTGTTAAAAGCTTTACCACCTTTTGAGGGAAAATAAATTAGATTTAAATATATGGGGGGAAACAGGGAGAAAGATGAGATGTTTTTCAAATAGGAGAGGGTCACCCTTTTGGCCCTTGCACTGCTTTTTCTAACAGTGTTTCTGTGGGTTTTTTCCACTTTAGTTGTTTACCTCTATCCTTTTGGGTTCTGGAGTAGCTCTTGATTTAAGACATTTGATGTGAACATGCTCGTTAGTTTCATTCTGGAGAGGATTAGAATTCAACTGAGCATGGTGAGCTGGCACATGATCAGAACACACAGCAGAAGGAACTATTGGAAAGTGCAAGCAAAGAGAAAGAGACGCCATACATGGTGGGGATCAGGGACTGGGCAACTGGCCGCGTGAGAGAAGAATCTGAGTCTGGTTGGACTGCAAGAGACCACAAAGACCATGGTTTAAGGGCAGAGTCTAGAGGACCCACTTGAAAGCCAAGTTTACAGGAACTGTGAAACAATTATTCCATTATGCTCTACACGGAGCAGACCTAGCATATTCTACTTTTTAGGAGAAGCAGATATGGGAAATGTGTGTGGGAGTTGGGAGGAAATCCACAAACATAAATAAATGCTGAGAACGTTAAACTGGTATGGATTATTTCCATCCCAAAATTCTGAGAATGTTTACAAAAAGGAAGACAGTCTTTTGGAACTAAACCTTCCTGTTTTCAGAAAAAAACCTCTCTTAAAAATCATTTGTAGTAAATCCCTAAAGAAGCATTCCTTCAAAGTCATGATCTGGTAGATTATATGGTTGGTAGGGGCCTGTGGTTTTGCTGGGGGACCTCACTGGAATGAGGGAATGACATGGCGCTGCACTATGTATTGAGAATGGCTGGGAAAAAGCAGTCGGTCAACATGGCATCTAGCTGTACACAGGGGGTCGGGCTGTAAGGAACACATAGGGGGTGGGATCGTTACTGCTCATTTTGAAAGACAAGGCCAAGGATGCTTCGGTTAGTTATTCTGAAGATCCAAGCAAATATATGATTCTCCGAAAACATAATTGGGGGGCCCAAATCTCACTTTAAATGATGTCTTTTTTTTTTATGTCAGCATGTTATACTGACTAGGACTGGCTAAAGGATGGAAAAGCTTTGACTTCTTTAGCATGGCCCCACAGAAACCTTCTGGCAAGAGACAAGGGATAACTTAAAAATGATGAGAGGGGCATAATCTGTAATGGGACGTTGGTCACCTCATGAAGTGAGGCTCCTCATTTTCCTTTGTTTTTAATTTCTAACTTGATGATATTTTTTCATTTTTATACCATGACAAAACAGAATATGACTTCCCCCCCCCCCCCAGATTATATAGCTACTTCTATGTCTTTTTTGGTTTGTTTCCTATTAAATTTCTGGTAAGTACAATCCAATTCATACTCCATTTGCAGGACGCTCTGATGTGTCGTGTTATACTAGGACATTGGGAACAGTGTGCTATACTGGATGGCCATGCTGTGATGCAGGGTGCGTGGGGTAAGGAAGAGGAGGCCTCCCATCCCTGAGACCCACATGCCATTTTATGTTTTTTGGAACCCCTGTTTTCTTTTTTAATAACCAAAAGAACTATCATAACAGCTTTGCTTACTAAACATGCAGCCTCAGCCCTTAGTAGCACGTACCTATGAAATCAGAGGTTGGCTGATTTCTCAGAGATTGGCAGAGGTCTAAGTTTGTAAGGGGTCTTAACAGTACCCAGGTTTTATTTGCCCTAATTATATTTTGCATTTCATCTCTCCTCGCACTTTGCAGAGGATATGTGTTGCTGTTTTAGACCTCTTGTCCGGGAAATCTTTACTGGAAACATAGTTTGCATTTTGTGTTCTAGAATTGCTACTTGGTATGGAATGATCCTGTGTCATTCCTCTTGAAGTTTAAATGTAGTGTCCATTGACTTACGGCTTTTAAATGTCTGCAGTTCAGGTGGTTTTTAGTTACAGATTTATCCTTCCTACCAGCTTATTTACCTGCTCTCAGGAAAGTCATCTGGCTGTAACATAACTGCCCTATGTTCTCCAGGATGGGTTCAGCTGGAAGGTCAAGAATCCTAATCCTTTCCATAAGTGATTCCCTCCCTAAAGCTGTCCAGTTTGTCAACAAGGACAATCTACCCACATAACAGATACTCTTCAGTGTGTAAATAGGACCATCAATAGAAAGAATGTTTATTTAGCATAGGAGCATAGTATGTATTAGCCAGGGCTCTCTTAGTGTCCACTCAAATGAACTTAACAATAATAACAACAATAAAATATATTAATTAGCTCACTGAACCAGGAAGTCCAGGAATAATGCCTTCGGGTACAATTGGATATAGAGTTTCAAATCTTCTCTTTAACAATCTCTCTTACACCGACACTCCATGTCATGTTTCTCTGTTCTCTGCATGATAGTCTCTTTACTTTCTGCTGCAGATGACTTCCTCCATGTGGCCACAGAAGGTGGCCACTTGCAACCACAACTTCCCACGATTCTAGTTTGACAACCAATAGAAAGAAAGTAGCACTCTTCCCTACAGCTGTGTATCAATCCTGGACAAGCCTCTCATTGGCCCTGCTGGCATCATGTGCTGTGTGTCTAGGGGAATGGAGGGCTGGGATTGGCCATAACTGATATTCCATCAGAAATATACAGAATGGAGAAACTATTTTCCAAGAAATCAGAAGATGGGAGAAGAGAAATGTGCTACACAATAGAAATTACAGTTTGACCCATAAATTGTCTCCTGTTAGAACTTTTCAGAGTTTGAATACCAAGATATCTTGGAAGTTATCTGATGATCAACATTTTATCATGATCTGATTAGTGTGATAGTTAATTTTATATGTCAACTTGACTGGACCATAGAGTACCCAGATATTTGGTTAAACATTATTCTGAGTTTGTCTGTGAAGGTGTTTCTGGATTAGATTAATACTTTAATCCCTAGTGAAGCAGATTGCCCTTCCCAATGTGGGTGGGCCTTATCTAATCTGTTGAAGGCCTGAATAGAACAAAAAGCAGAGTAAGGAAGAATTCCTTCTCTCTGCTTGACTGTCTTTGAGCTGGGACTTCTGCCTTCAGCTCTCATGATTCATTGGATCTCCTGAATCTCCAGCTTGCCAAATGCAGATCTTGGTTCTTCACATGTGAGCCATTTCCTGATTCATAGTCTCTCTCTCTCCATATATATGTATAATGTTCTATGTTTGTTATAGAAACATGACTAATACAATTAGGGATATTTGGGTGGAAGAGGGGAGAAGGGATTTCTGGACTACAAAATTAATGTTGGTGTCTTATGGCTTAGAGCCCATTTTTGGTCACTGGGATATTTTTTTCCCACCTTCAGATTACAAAAAGTACACTGTTACCTTTTGTGAGGTGACTATTAAAAATCAAAATGAGAGATTTCTTTTTTTCAGCTATGTCCTTCAAATGCAATTTTAGGTATTATAACAGGCAAAAGAATAAATTCTACCAAATAGCACAAAATGTTGAAAAGTTTTCATACCTCCTATATGATGTAGCCTGATTAAAATTCACATTGCTTTCCTAAAAGAACTCAAGAGAAACACAGATGAGAAAATCCAATGCATTAATAATCCATGAATACTGGGGATAGGTAAATCTAACAATTTTCTTTCAACTGTGTGCTAGGATTAGAATAATATCATGTAGAAAAGACAATTCTGGTTTAAACTTGTAACCCATGAAAATGAGTAAATTATAAACTTGGCAAACACATTTTCCAATTTCTAAAAGGTGTTCAGAAATGAATTCAAAAGGGCATCAGTGGAAAAATAGAGGAAAAGTCTGACATTGTGACAAAATAGGAGATAAATGACAATTCTAAAATGTCACAGTGCCACATTACTAACATCTCTCTCATGACTTTTATTAGCATACCCCTACTGAATGCATTGGTAGAAAGTTTCTTGGAAGATTGAGATTTGAGAATTAGATTTGGTGTTATTCCTAGAAGTATCTAGGAACTGGTAGAATTATCTAAAGTTCTTAGTGTTGTTTTGTTTTTTGTTTTTTGTTTTCTTTTCCAGACAGGCTGACTTGATTTTTCATATTTCCTCCCTAATGAGAAAAGAAAAGGGAAAAAAAAAATGCTTTTTGGAGGTGTGGTTACAAAATGAACCATATACCAGAAACACAGGGTGTTAGATTTCCTGTTCCAGTTTTTACATATGCAGTTTAGTGTTTATGATTTTTAGTTAATAAGACTAATTACAATTTATATCAGTGTACACTGTGTTGCAGTTCTAATTAATTGACAGAATACTAGGTAGAACAGTTTTTACCATATTAATTTTGGTCATTAATTGAAATTAAAGAGAAAAAGAGGCAAACCTTGAACTTCCTGACTTATTATGGAAATGGTGTCTGAGTAATAAATGTCAGGTTTAGTGATTATACCATCCAATCTATAAATTGGGGGATTATCTAAATAATTCAAACTGGTCTGCCTTTAATTACATAAATGGAATTTGGGGGTGGAATTTCTCAAATCTGTATTTACTCTGATCTTTACAGCCTGAAGTCATCCAATTGATTCACTTTACTTTGTGTTTTATAGACCAGACAGAAGTGGGGCTCCAGAGGGCTCATATTCTCATTCAGTGTTTGAGACTCCATTACGATGGTCTTATCAGCGTAACAAACTGAAAGAAAAAGCACCTTAAAATGCCTACCAGCCCCTGGACTGCTAAATTGACTGAATTTGATATATTGAAAAAGGTTCTTCCCGTATCCATATGGGAAATAGATAGGGAATGGCAAAACAAATGAAAAAAAAAAAGGCAGGGAATATAAAAAGGGAAAGTTCCTCAGGAATTATCTGGAATGAAAGCTTTACTGACGGGACTCTGTGGCTGGAAAAGTAAGAATGGCATTCCACATGCCCAAGACCCGCACCGTACCCACGAGCAGCAGTGGTTGGTCTTCACTCAGGTGATACAGATCTTGAGCAAACTGCATCCAATTTATTAGACCAGGAGCTTTATCCTTCTCTCCCCATCGCCAAATTTCAGCATTGTGTCACAGGTTAAATGATACCCTTGGATCAACATGGTATAATCGGCTAAAATCTTTTTAAGTAATAAGAGCACCAGTTTTTGTTTGTTCTTTTTGAGTATCAATTTTGTAAGCATTTTTGGAAAACAGTTAAATAAGTAAAAAGCATATATATATATATATATATTTATATATGTACATATGTAATATATATCGTATATATATAATATATCACATATATATTATATATAATATATTACATATATAATTATATAGTGTGAATTTTTGAAGTTAAACCTGAACCTGTGAAGACACTTTCTATCTGCAGGTATGTCACTTCCAGCAAACTTCCACACGCTCTAGAGTACACAGTAACTCTAGCCATGAGGGGTGTATGGATGGATAAGTTGAGAAGCACTGGAATAAACCTAAGGGTCCCTCTAGCTTTACCTTCACAGAGTATTTGCTTTTGTCTCTAAGTCTCGTAGCGGAGTGGTGCAATCCACATTTGAATGAGAAGTCTGTATTTCCGTGCCCTTACTTAGAAAAAAATAATTCCTGATGATGCCTTATCTAGCTGGTCAATTTTGGATGCCCCTGTCTGAGTTCTCTCACATCTATACTAAACTATGAGAAAAGCTAAAATACTTTTGAACAATAACTTGGGATATACATTATTTTTTAGCATTTTTGTTTTAAAATAATTCTCGATTTTTAAAGGAGTTGCAAACACAGAACAGAGAGTTTCCATGTACTCTGCCATCCAGTTTCCCCTAATGTTAACATTTTGTATAATCACGGTACATTTATCAAAACGAAGAAACTAACATTGGTATAATGCTGCTTATTAAACTACAGACTTCATTCCGATTTCCCTAGTGATTTCACTAACGACCTTTTTGTGTCCCAGGATCCTTTTGCATTTAGCGGCTAGGGATTTTTACTTTTCCCTTTTTATCTTTAAAATAACACAATGGACACAACATAACTATTTTTAAAAGCTTTGATCTTTCACAATTATCAAAAGTTATTAATAGCTCCCTATCTGTTTAAATCGTATTAAACTCTTGCATTAAATGGACTGAAGTTGCTTGAAATCAATAAGAAATTTATTGCGTGAAATTTTAAAATGAGTATAACAGGAAGATAAGTTTAAAAAACTACAGTCATTTCAAGGCAGCATACAATCTCTTCCCTTCTGGTAAAATCCTTTTCACCTAGGAAATGATTTTCTGAAAGGCTAGATTTGATTTACTACAGAAAAGCCCTGAATAATTTTTGTTAGGGATTTTCCAGCCCACGTACGGTTTAAACTTGAACTCTGATGACACAGATATATTTTGAAGTGCTTGGAAGCAAGAATCTGTTCTTATTCATTTTTGTATCCTTAATGTTGCCTTAAACTTGATAAATATTTGTTGAATTCATAAACATATGAATTTTCCTAGAATCTTCTTGACACTTTCAGGTTAATTAGACTCCAGAGCATTCACCTATGACCGCCTTTGGGATATTTTTGTGTCGATAGTATCAAAGAGGTTGATAGGTGATGTGTTATAGACAGCTTCATGGAAATGTCATGAACCCTTATAGAACACTTCCTGCCAGAAAACTTGCCAAGTTTTAAACGTCCGTTTCTTTTTTCTGAGAGAACTAACTAGAGCCCTTATCTTCTAATAAATGTATAATCAAAATAGAGAAATCTGTTCATAGCACAGTGACAAACATCAGATGAAGTATTGGTCATATCCTGCTTAGATGTAAGCAATTTCCTAGTAACGAAGATATCATTCCAAAAGCAATCATTCTAGGGCTCTAACTACTGACGTGTGCAGTGTACTAGAGCAGAAATGTGCCCAGTGAACACTCTATTGATCTCAATGTGCCTGAGTTTTTCATCATCTTCCCCTCTCAGTTATGGGACCTTTACTGACAGACTAGTTGAAACGTGTTTGCATGATGTCTTGATATTACATACATGGAGTTGTTCATGGATTTTGTATATTTTTATTAATCTACAGTGCCAAAAGAATGTATGTAGGAATGGCCTCATATAATTGTAAACGGAGAATTCCTGCTGACCCAGAAAAATTAATGGCTTTTTTTTTTTTTTTTTTTTTTTTTAGGCCTAAGGGGCTTGCAAGTTTGAATAGGTTGTTGAGGCTAATTCTAAAATTTGAATTTTGTGGGCATTATTTTCTTATAAGTCTATTTTTTCGAGGCAGAATGTCATCTGTGTCATTGCATGATCTGGGCCTCAGTGTCCTATATTGCCCAAAACATTGAGAAGAGAGCCATGGGAGAGGGGCCATGAGTCCATATTTGCTGCTCAGAAGGTTTTGATGTTGGCCATGACCCCAGAACTTGGCTGTTCTGCCGGTGGCCAGCCCTGTTACCTCCACCCTGTTAGCGGGTGTTCTCGGGGAAGATTCTGCCTGATATTGCTCAGTAAGAAGTGAGTATGCCAGCTTACCTAATAATAGGATCTTAATCAGCATTCCTGATTTGGTTGGGTTTATGTGCTACGTAGGATTTGAAGGAGAATTGGATGTAGTCTAGAGCAAGAGTGGGCAAATGTTTTCTGTACAGTGCTAGATAGTAAATATATGCAGTATTGCAGGTCTCTCTCAAAACTACTCAAATCTGCCCTTGTAGCTTGAAAGCAGACATAGATACTACATAAACAAGTGGAAATCATTGTGTTCAAATAAAACTTTATTTATAAAAAAAGGTGAAGAGGGCTGCATTTGGCCCTTGGCCAATTTGGTTGAAAAATCATAAAATTTTCGGAGTCTTTCTTAAGGCAAAGCCACATTTGGAACGAACTTAAATGGATTTAGATGCCTTAAAATCACACCAGTGTTAATTAGATCGTGCAGCTTTGCTCTGCACTAACTGCCTCCAGGCTCTTATGTCTCAGAATGAGATCCAGGTCGATATTTGTAGATGGTCTCTTAACATCCAACTAGCATATTGAATGTGAAGGAAGAGTTGATTTTGACTCAGGACGGAATAACTCTGTACCATTTTTTTTAATTTATGGGCAGATGCTTTATGATAGTGACTAACTCAAAAATTATTTTATTTGATTCACAGAGAAGCACTGGGAAAAGTGAAACCTCAACTTAGCAAGTAATATTTGAGAAATGGGTGTCTACCTTACCAGAAGCAGAATCATGTGAACCTGTTGCATTGTCTTTGCTTACTTGCATTTCACTATTTCTTTATTTCCATATTTATTACATACCTATTGTGTGAGGAGGAAGAAAAGACTAAGAAGCATATGTAATCAACCACCTTTAAGTGCAGTAATTAAAAGTGGTAGTTACATATATTTAATGTAGTCACAAAACCTGTTCTTTCTTTCTGGGTGCTGTGAAACTCTTGGGCTGTGTGGAAATGCGATTTCCTTCCAAACATCCCGGTGCCTTTCAGGCAGCTGCTATTAGTAGGCAATGACTTGATGGTTTCTATTCATCAATCCAGTCAGGTTTAACTTGAAGTCACCTGCTCTTGTGCTCTGTCTCATAACAGTCGGCCTTTGGTATCAAGTGCTGAAATGCCTTTTCTTCCTCTGGCCGCAATTGAAATTAATTTGGTTTTCTTCCTGCTGTGCTTATCCTTGTGGAACATTATCTCTTCTTCGGTCGTCACATATTGGTTGCTTGATGAATAACTTGTGCTTAGAGCCTTCCTCCAGCAGAGCAGGCAACCTAATCTGTGTTAAAGAAACTAGCCCAGCAGGTAACCCAGCATGACGCAGCAGCAGACACCGAACTCAAACCCAAGTCTGCTTGGCCCTCTGCCCTTTTGGCCTCACTCTGTCTACCTGCCTTGTTTGGGATGAGACGCTATAAGGGGCTTTTGTGCAAATTGTAATTTATATTAAGAGGCTGTCCATTTTGGTAGGAGGAAGAGAGGCTCTGAGATTAGATAGATCTGGCTTTAAATTTTTTGAATTTTGACTCCACCCGTTACTTGTAGGACCCGGGCAAGTCATTAATCTTTCAGTACCTCAATGGCTTCATCTGTAAAACAAGCTCACATCTGCCTCATAAATTATTATGGGTATTAAGAGAATAGCCCCATGCTCCTGCATGGTATATCTACACCACCTACTACGTAGTATAGTAGGTTAGTAGGTGCTTTGTAATTTTTTAAACTTTGAATGGAATGTCTTACCTGCAGCTTCAACCCAAAATAAGTGGCTGTGAATTTTTGGATGGGTACCCCTTTAAAGGTCCCCTGGCTCAAACACCCTGGGCTGAGTGAAAGGATAGTTTTCCCAGGGCCATGTGGGCTCTGTCACTAACAATGACTTATGGCTCATGACAGCAACTGTTCACATTTGGAACCACAGCTTGTTGAGGTCAGGGCGAATTTCCGAGGCTTTTGTGTAATAGGCTTTGTGTGACGCTAATAAACACAAAAACTTCTTTTCTATAAACATGTTCCATGTGGACCCCTGAGGCTAGAGGGCTGATGAGCTTATTTTTTTAATGAAAAATAAGATGAACTGCAAGTACCCCATTAGAGAGGCTCAGTCAGATCACTATAAGCTTTCAGGCCCGGACACAAAGGAAGAGGTTTTAAGGGGCTAGAGCAAGAGAAACCATAATGAGAAAAACACTAAACTTGCATTTATTCTTAGCAGCAGCTTTGTTTGTCTTCTCTCTAGGCTCAGAGCTGTGCTGCTGGGACTGCTCTCATTTCCCAGAAAACTATTTTTGTTTCTAACTTGCAATGCTCTGTGAATGGACTCTCTGAAAAGCAAGCATCTTAGTCCCCTGAGGAAAAAGCATTTGACAACACAATGAGTAGCGATGCATGATTTCCAACCCTCACCCAGATGCTTCTTCCTATTGCAAAGATACCCCACAACCTGGAAGCTTCTAATCCAGGAGCATCAACCCTGGCATGTAACAAAGAGGATGTGATTGGGGAAGTGATGCTTTTTAGAAGCTGCTCTTGCCCACGGGTTACAACTCAGAGACCAGCATGGGTGCATCTTCTGAAGTCAGTATGTAGGTGATAGAGGTACAGGCAGATGATGGGGCAAAACATTAAAATAAAACTTCTAAGGCTAATGAGCCTACAATCTGTAGAGCCATGTTGGTGTGCACATACACTCCAAAGTTCCAGAACCAAGGTTGTTCCAGCTTAGCGTGATTAAAATTAGGACTGGATATCTTCAAGGACCCAGGCAGATCTGAGACCCAGCAGCAGACCCCTGATTGCATGTATCCCTTCCTCGTCTTCCTCTAATTGTGCTTCCGCTGCTGGCATCCCCATCATTGGTATAGTCCATTTTATGCACATTTATGGTAGACACTGGCCACATCAAATAGAGCCAAAGATATCAGGTTTTTATCTGCATATTGGTTGGGGTACCATTGAAAGGTTAATAGACTAGAGATGTAAACAGATTTGTTTATAAAAGATTGTGAGTGTAGTACATAAAAAAAAAAATCTATTCAAGATGGGAGTGCAGTGTTTTTTAAGGAATGTCTACAAATTATTTGATAGTCCATTTTATGCACATTTTATGCACTCTTCGCTTCAAAAAATGAAACTTAATTCTTCTTCCCTTGAGGTGGGATGGGCATAGTGACTCACTCCTTATGAACAGGACATGATGGAAGTGACAGTGTGTAATTCCTAAGGCCAGGTCAAAAAAGACAACGTGACCTCCACTGCACGCTCTTGAATCATTTGCTCCGGAGGCTGCCAGCTGCCATTTTGTGAGGAGCTCCAGAAAGAAACTGAGAACTTCTGCCAATAGCTGCATGAGAGAACCAAATCGGGAGCAAATCCACTGGACCCACAAAGGCCTTCAGAGGATTCTAGCCGCTGCCAACATCCTGCCAGCTGAAAGCAACAACAAGCCAGCTTAACGGCTACAAGACTCCTGACACTCAGAAACTATGAGATAGTATTTGTTATTTGAATCAGTAAAAAGTTGGATGGTTTGTTATGCAGCAATGGAGGAGGTAAAAACAAATAGTAGTGGGAAGTCCCTGTACCGGTCCAGGCAGAAGATGATGATAATGTCTTAACGTAGAGTGGGTTGGTACTCAAGTACAACTTCACTTCCTCTTCCTAGGAATACACCATGGAGATGAGAGCATGACCCCTGGAAAGCTGTAGATGTGGCTTTGAGTCCAGGATTTACTACTTGAAAGGCTTTGCAAGGTCACCTATAGCTGCCAAATATTTTTTAAATTCATATAACAGAGCTAATACCACTTCCCTTTTTGCTTACATGAAGCTTATATACATGTGTCAAGTCCATAGTGGATCTTTAGGGACATAATAACAGCCCAAAGAGTATTACCTGCCATTTTTTCTTATTATGTAGTACTTTGCCACGAGACTAATCCCCATTAAACACTGCTATGTCACTTTCTTTATCAAATTGCATTTGGAGATACCTGTCACTTTCCAAATAAACTTTCAATTCTTGGGTGGCTGGTTGGCTCAGTGATTAGAGCGCGGTGCTCATAACACCAAAGTTGCTGGTTCGAGTCCCACATGGGCCAGTGAGCTGTGCTCCCCACAACTAGATTGAAAACGATGACTTGACTTGGAGCTGAGCTGCACCCCTCCCCCCCACAACTAGATTGAAAAAAAACGACTTCACATGGAGCTGATGGGTCCTGAAAAAACACACTGTTCCTCAATAAAAAAATTTAAAAAAAAACAACAACAACTTTCAATTCTTTGGCTCTGCATTGAAGGTTCTCTAACTTTTAACTTGACGGACCATGTTACTACTTATGTGAACCTCTGCTCCATGCAAATTCATTGTCTCTTGAATTAGTTTCTTTCTTTTTTGTGTGTAACTTGTGATGTTTGGTTGAGTCATTTCATTTCTCTTGCCCTCAGTTTTCTCATCTGCATATTGTGCACAATAAGAGATACCCGCCCCTCCTCAGTGTTCAGGGAAAGCACAATAAAAGTTGTTGCTTTGTGACATCATGTGCAAACTCACTCTACTTACAGGAAGCATTAGCACGCATGCTACACTTCCTGTATGAGCATACATAAAATGAAACAGCCACCAAACATCTCTCTAGACATTCCACCAGCCAGGAGGAGGCACTTCAGACCTCAAGTCTCAGCGGTATCAACTCAGTTTCAGGACACCAAGCCCATCAGTCTCACTTCTTGTTTCCCAGCAGCACAACGGTAAGATGCGATTAATCACTGCTGATGCATACACAGTCATGGTTTATTGCCTAATTAACCTCCGGCTGTCTCTTGCCATTCTCAGAACAATCCAAAGCAGATGATGCTTTATACTTAGACACAGACAGGATGAAGAAGAAGATTCTGCCACAGGCTGGGCCAGTAGGGCCTCTGCTGATGGCTGCAGAGATGATTCCAAGTCCCCAAACGTGCCTGGACCTCACTGGTCCAGGATACCTGAGAAATGGGTATGTTTGACCCACACTGAATGCATCTTAGATCTGGTATTTTAAACAGTGCATTCTTACAGTAACTTCTGATTTCTAGAGCCCTCCCAGGCTGGCTCAAAGTATGTGGGCATAATTTTCCACTGTCTATGCTCCCTACTGATAATAACAGGAGTTATTACTCTGGGTACAATGTCCTTCAGAAGCCAGAAACAGTGCCTAAAACATTAATATGGTCTCTTCTCCATCTCCAAGCCTCCTTTAAAAAAAAGAGAAGGTGCCCAACAAAGAGGTTCTTTAATTTGCCAAGGACCCAGGACAAAGTGTTTTAAACTTTTAATTTTTTCTTGTTTGAGTTATCACCAAAATGTAATCATTTAAGTTAAGCGAGAGTATAGCATCCAGATGTGATGTTTACATAGATACAGATGCACAAAAAGGCTTTCTGAAAGGAACAGGAAAACAATAGATTCTTTCAGATCACAAGTACCCACATAGGTGGGAGGATTTAAAGTTAAGAAATATATTGGAGCTGAAACTTATGGCTCTTGAAACATCAAAGTCCAATCAGTACCACCACGATGGAAGTCGTATCTGTTACCATATTTCTGAGCAATTTTCTCATTTAAATGCTTCAACAGAACAAGCCAGGGTCATTTGCTAAAATGATGTTTGCATTTCCTTACAAATATATTCTACCAGTGATGTTTCTGAAAAGTAGTTTCTACTTAATTCATATCTAAATGATTATTTTTATTTCAAGATGCCTAAGATTGTTTTGGAAAGTAGGTGAGACATAGAAGAAGGGAGAAGGATTCCTCTATAAATTGCCAAGGTGAAGGGAATAATTCCTCTGTTATGGGTGGATTCGAAGGTATACAGATTAGGCAATGGAAAGATTTTTTTCCAGAATTTTAATCTCGTTGGGGGTGATCAGAAATGTTTTATGGAATTTTTTTAAATTTCCAGTTCGTACATTGGATATTATTGTCTCAAGTGAAATTAAGAAAATATATCCTAAAAATGCTCTACTAAATTTAACTTTTGGTAAAATAAATTTGCCACGGTCAACGTTGTTTAGATAGAACAATGGACTCTGAAGTTTTAAAAACGGAACCACATGGACACTTTTAGAAATAATGATCACAATGTTTATTTTGGTTTATTTATCTTTATTTTATAATACTCATTCACTGTAATGATTGAAGTTAGTTAACTGTTCTCAAATAAAATTTTAATTAAATTGAAAAATCCTCAGAAAAATCTATGAAAAGCTTATAAAGTTACCTGTCAAAAGGCTAGCAATAAATGGTAATTTTAAAATAACTCAAGTTTTCTCCTTGTGTTGCTCTAAGACTATATGAGGAAGTTCATGGTTTCCACCATGATAGTAGCTGGTATTGAACTTAGTATCTGACTTTAAATAACTAAAAATCCGGGAGAAAACTTATAAAATCACTGTAGTGATAAGATTGGAGCTAAAGCAGAGACACAATCCCTGGTTGGATGGGGGACATACAAGATGAGTCCCATTTTCTTTAATGCTTTTTTCTGGAGATAATTCTCAAGCTGCAGGGCAGGGAGATATAAAAGGCCAACCACTTTTTAAATGTGTTTTATAAAAATATCTGCCCTTCGACTCATACAACTCAATAGCAGAAAACAACAACAATCTGATTTAAAAATAGGCAGAAGGTCTGAATATTTTTCCAAGGAAGACATACAGATGGCCAACGTGTCCATGCAAAGGTGCTCAACATCTTTAATCATCAGGAAAATGCAAATCAAAACCACAATAATATATCCTTTCAAACCTGTTAGAATGGTATCATCAAGAAAATAGATAATAATTGGTAGGGACGATGTGGAAAAACAGGGAAGCACTGGTGGGAATGTAAATTGGTGAAGCCACTAGGAGAAATAGTACACGGGTTCCTCCAAAAATTACAAATAGAACTACCATATGATCCAACAATTACATTCTGAGTATATATATGCAAAGGAAAGGAGGACACTTTTACACTTTTTCCCCCCAAAGAACCAGCTCTTTGTTGCATTAATTTTTTCTATTGTCTTTTTGTTCTCCATTTCATTTATTTCTGCTCTAATTTTTATTATTTCCTTTTTTCTGCTGACTTTGGGCTTCATTTGTTCTTGTTTTTCTAGGTTTTTTTTTTTAAGATTTAATGCTAGGTTGTTTGTTTGGAGTTTTGCTGGTTCCTTAAGATAGATCTGTAATGATATAAACTTCCCTCTTATTACCAGTTTCGCTGTACCCAAAGGTTTTGATAGGTCATATTATTATTCTCATTTGTATATGTGTCATTTGATCTCTCCGTTTATTTCTTGTTTGACCTGATCATTAAGCGTGTTGCTTAATCTGCACATATTTGTGGTTTTTCCCGCTTTCTTTTTGCAATTGACCTCCAATTGCAAAGCATTGTGGTCAGAGAATGTGCTTGGTATGATTTCAATTTTCTTAAATTTGTTGAGGCGAGTTTTGTGTCTCAATATATGGTCTAGCCTTGAGAATGTTCCATGTGCACTAAAGAAGAATGTATAATCTTGTGTTCTGGGATGAAATTCTCTGTCCATTTTGTCTAATGTGTCATTTAAGGATAATATTTCCTATTGATTTTCTGTTTGGATGATCTATCCATAGCTGTGAATGTGGTATTTAAGTCCCTTACACACTAACTCAAAAATATCTGCATCCCAATGTTGATTGCAGGAAAAAATACTATATATATATATATATATATATATATATATATAGTATTTTTTATATATATATACATATATATGGTATTAATAATACTATAAAAATATATATAATATACTATATAAATAATACTATATAAATAATATACTATATATAATAATACTATATAAATAATATTATATAAATATATATACATATATATGAATATATATATTCTTATATATACTATGTATATATGTATATATACATAATATGTATATATAATATGTATATAATATGTATATAATATGTGTATATATATATATATATATATATAAGAATATATATATATATATATTCTTTCTTTTAAAATAATGTTCTACTTAGAAATTTAGACCTGACAAGTCAAAAGCAAAAGGAAACATTTGCTTTTCCTGTGGTGGTATAATATCTTACCAAGTATATCATAAAGTAGATCTTTTCCTCTTCCACTTTCTACCTTTGATTTCAGGAAGTCTATATCTGATAGGCATGTAGAAGTATTGCAGTATATACCTCTCATAAACTAATAAAATTAACCCTTTTCTTAATTCCAGTCTCTGAGAAGAATTTATCATATTGAACTTTGAATCAAAGAATGACTTAGTGGACAACATCTGAGTATAATAGTTGACAAAGCACATCCAAAGATAACCGGATGAACTGACCTGTTGAACTGGATGCTGAGCTTGTCCACAAAAGTGAGGATTTTATATTGACATATGAGGTGGAGTTATGCTTCCTGATAATTATTGGCCCAGATTTTCAGTTCCAACTTGAAGGTTGGGATAGTAAGGCTAAATCAGCCTCACTGGATTCAGGCTTCACCCTTGAGTGACACACACCCCTAATTTGCTATAGGTAGTAAAACCAAAGGCTAAGTGTGATTCATCTTCCTACTGTCATCTTACTGGAAGGTTTGAGGAAAGAATCATTTCTTTTACCTTTAATCTTCCTCGGATACAATGTGAAAATTCAAAATTCACATGGACTCAACACAAGGCTTAAGAAAAGAAGCCTCTTTAGTACATATCCTCAACATCCCACAGGCATCTGTGTTTATTCTTTGCTGCCGCTGGGGAGGAAATGTTTGAGAATGGAGAACATGTACTGTCATATCAGGCTGGGATTCCAATTCGCCTCAGCCCCTCACTAACAGTGTTATTTTGGGAAAGTTGCCTAAACACTCTGAGATTTAGTTTACTCATATTTAAAAAGAAGACAATATTTACCTCACGTTGCCACAAATTAAAGAGAGACAGGTAGAAAACCTTCCTGTGCATGCATAGCCAGATAGTATCCTCTCCTCTCAGCTCCTACCCTCTAAAATTATGTGAAATCATTTTGGTATAAATCAAAAGGAAGAAGGATAGGAGACCATAGTGTTTTATCACAGACTTGCACTCAGGTTTGCTTCTCAGGAGTTAATTCTTTCACTCTTTCTTTCATCATGGTGCTGTAATATTACAGACTGGGAATAAGTCTACCATGAGAACAGAGATTGTTCCAAATATGGCTCCTGCCTAGGGAACCAGGTCTGGAATGAATCTTTAAGTGCTTCTGTTTTTTTAATGCGATGAGACTCAGTAAAAACCATATGAAATAGGAAGGCAATCCTGAAGTGCTAATTTAAGTAACTCTGCAAGGTGTCGGACAAGAGGTTACATGAGTGGGGACCAGCCAGGGGCTCAGGGGAGTTCTGGTAGAGGTGAAGGAAGAAGGTTAGAGAACAAGTAGGACTACAGGAAAATCTCTGGAAATGTTAAGACAAGGGTTTTGGGTCGGGCTTAGTTGCTGTGCTGTTGTCTGGGGCTACCTGGTATCTGGGGGTAGCTGCAGGTTGGAATAGAAGTGGAAATAAATGGTGGTGACAGGAAAGCCATCTTTAAGCACTGGTAATGGGCCATCTTCCACCCAGGTGGTTCATACATAAGGGTGTTCACAAGTCAGGAGCTTGTAATTTGGGGACTATTTAAAGAGTAGTTTGTTCAATGATTCCTTTATTTGTACTATTTGTGCAAATATATATATATATATATATATATATATATATATATATATATATCCCTCTATTAATTATTTGCTGGATGCAAAGCAAACCAAGGACAACAAAATGTGGCAAGATTTTGTTACCATTTATCCATTCTTCATTCATTCAGCAATACTTAGCACTCACCGTGTACCAGGCACTGGGAATATAAACTGAAAAATCCAATGTTTGCCCCTGGGAAAAAACATTCTACCTAAAACTGTATATATCTTACTCATTCACTTCAGAAAGTATATGTGAGATTGATATCCTATGTATTAATTTTTATTCATGTAAAAACATTGTATCAACCGTTTTTCTTCATTGCTTAATTTCTCAAAGGGCCAGGGACACCTCTGGAACTATTTTTTTTAATTTAAGAATATAAAATAAACATACAAAATCTTTGGCTTGACTCTAAACCTGTTCAATCAGAATTTCTGCTCCTGAGGCCCAGAAATCTATTTTTTTGCTGATTTGGAGTGTGAGCTTATGTAGTAATTAAAAGTCGAGAACTATAGTCAACTCTCTTTCTTAACATTCTCCCTTATCGTAAGATAGATGACACCAAGGACTTCAAAAGCAAATCAGAAGAGATCACATCTGCCATGAAATTTCCAAATACAATCTTTCTAAGTATGTGTTGGTGCATAAACTGATTTGTTTTGACTGATTTTATCAGTGAGGCCAATCCACAAAACAGCCACGTCAATCAAAAAGCCATTTCCTTTTGTTTGTGTCTTAACATTCACCAGCCTGGGGATTGTCTCAGACAAAGGTTACCTGATTACACTACTGTAGCAGGCATTGGGGTGGCTGCTGTAGGAGCCACATCGGAGACATTCGTCAAAGAACTTTTCAATGGGCAGGTCGGTGCTTAATGAAAGTGTCAATGGCTTTCACAGAAAAGTTTATCTCGATTCCTGTTAACACTCTTGATAATAAACTTACCACCTTCTTTGATAAATGGTCTTTCTAAATTTTTAAGTACGCAAAGATAATCAAATCTGAGAGGACCAAGTGTACTTTTGGGGGGTATGTGATGGCAGGGATCCAGAAGCCTTTGTCCTTGACTTGAAAGAAAGTAAAGGGAAGCTGGAATGTGCTAGTATTTACAACATGGCTCCCAGAATGAGAAAGGCTCAAATCCTCCTCTCACAATTACCACGCCATTGTTCAGGGTAGCTAAGCCATGTTTTCTCCTCTGTAGAAAGGAGGAAATAATAATAACTAATATTTATTGAGTGTCTATAATGTACCAGGTCTACTCCTGAGCATTTGAAATGTATTAACTCATTTAGTCCTCACAATAATGCTGTAATGGCAATGATATTATCCCTATCTTACAGATGATGTAACTGGAGAACACACAACAATTTAATAGAGTGTTTGAGAGCATTAACTATGAGACTATTTGGAATGCTAGGCACAGAGCCCGATACTTACAAATGCTAAATAAAGTTTACTATTAATATGAATTTATTGTATTAGCCTTGTTTTTCCTTTTCAAGCCCCTCTCCAATAGTTATTTCAAAATTCACAGCCTCTTTGGTCTGAACCCTTGGACCAGGCAGTTAATTAGGATGTATTGTCTGAATGCATACATGATTCTCACTCTTCAGACTTCAGAAGAAGAGTACATTGAGCTTCTAAAGTTTGTTCCAGGAGATAATTCTCTATTTCTCCAGTATGTGATTCTGAGTCATTACACTGGGCAGGACCGGAAAGCACACACCACCAAGGAGAGGTTTTATCTAAAATATTACCAATCAGTCATTTTGATTACTTCCAAGGGGCACATAGTAGGTGCTTTGGCTGGATTGATGCCCTTTGGACAATTAATCCAAATGTGAGTTCCATTGGTTGGTTCCCTCAAAAGAGTAAGAGAGGAGGCAGTGTGGCCTTGGGAAGGAGCTGAATCTCTGTCAGGTGCTGAGAGGAGTCAGAGCTGGAACGGAATCCTGATTCCCTTTCCTTCCACCTATGAGTTTAGCAAGCTCCTTCAAGTATTTAAACTAGAAATACCTCATAGGACTATTTTGAGAAAGTAGACAAGAGAAGCTATAGAAAGATCCGTAGCAGGTGCTCAATAAATAAAACTGAAGTATGAAGATTATTTCTATTATTAAGCCACTTACCAATAATGTTTTAGATACCTCACATAGGATAAGCAGCATAGTCCTATGACTGGGAAGTCGGCACAGAGAGAAATTACAAACGGATGACCTCTAATCAGGTTAGTGTATCACTGAGTAGCATACAGAAACAAATGGGTTGATAGGTCATAATCATTTACTCTTTCTTTTGTTGAACCAATAAATGTTGAGGCTTTGGGAAATTAGGAAGAAGGGGCTATGTCTCATCCAGTTTTCTTTGAAAGCTTGGGATCACTGATGCCATACTGCTAGGTGTCTTGGTAGAGAGTGTTTTTAAGCATAACTGCACAGAGAAAGATATTCCTTCAAAATAGGAAGGGAATGGAAGCTGAGGTTCCCAAAAGTTGCAGAAACTTGTTTTCAGCTTTTCTGAAATCTCCTAGAGGTGTTGACAAGACCTCAAAAGGCATGCCTGCAAGGCAGTCCCCAAAAAGCTAGACTCTAGAACAAAGTTTCCCAGTTGTAGCAATGGCACCAGGCTCCAATCCTGCCACAAAATGGAAAAATTGCTAAACCTAAATGAGCTGACTGGCTTATATAGCGGGTCCTCGAATAACATTGTTTTGTTCAATATTGTTTCATTATAATATTGATGAAATGCCGTAGGAATTTAACTTTTGTTTATATCAATTAGCCCATGGTAAAAGTGGTTTCATTATACATTGTTTCTCTTAAAGCCATAGAACCTATAACAGCATTAAGTGAGAACTCACCATACAATGGATTTCTCTTTGGTAACTAGTGTGAACTGAAAACCTATAATGACTTGCTGATGTCTCCAGGTTTCAAAGACTTGACCTTCACCCATGATGTAATCAAAGGCCTTCGTATAGCAGTGGGGTGGAGAGGCTCTAAGATTGCCTTCGATTGGATTCCCTGCTGACTTGGTGAGATGTGGAGTGAACAAAAGATACATACCATTCCTTGCACATCCAAGAATAGAATGAGATGCGTGTTTGCTATATATAATAATCAGACAGCTGTTGAGATCCTTTGTTGAAATCTGAGGGAGATATTGAACATAAAGCAAAAGCTGTATATTTAGAGTTCCTTCTACCTTCATGAAAAGCTCTGTTGGGCCTCATCTGATGTCAGGGATCTATGTGCGTCTACCTGAAATCCAGGATGTAGAACCTAATTTGTACCTCTAGCGTAGTGGATGTTAAACTTGAGCATGCATCAGAATCACTTGGAGGGCTTGTTAAAACAAAGGTTGCTGGGCTTCACTCCTAGAGTTTTTAATCCAGTAAATCTAATGTTGCCAGAGAATTTTCATTTCCAGCAAGTTCCCAGGTGATGCTGATCCTGCTGGTCCAGAGACTCCATTCTGAAAACCACACCCAGAGACGACAACCTACCAGAGGCTGGGTTTACATTTTCATTTAACCTAAATTTTATAGGCAATTTTTTTCTTATGTAGCATGGATTTATATTCTTGCTTTATAACACTGTCTCCTATACCCACCCTCTGTATGCCCCACTAAGCACAATTGTGCAAGCTGGTTTCCAGAAATTTCTATTTTTAATGCTAATTTTTCACATCAGGGTTTGTGAAAGCAATAGATAAAATCATGGCACTTTTCTTTTACTTTTTAATGCTTAAAGCGTTTTTAAAATGTGTTTGGTTTTTGAAACTTTACTGTTAAAGGGAACGCTGAACTTGTCTCTTTAGTAGCCATTGAACTTGAGAGTTCTAGGGTTCCAGGCAGGGTAAGAAAGCAGAGATAGGAATTTGTGATATATATACATATAACCTCTTACAAAGCCATCATTTTATTTTCTTCAAATACAACCTACCAAAGTCTCTTATCTGAGTTGGTTTTAAAAGCTATTTTGTGTGACAAATTGTATCCAATTTTTTTCTTGCACCCTGTAGATATTCTTTCATGGACTGATGAACAGAGTATAAAATCTGTTATAGAAATTAAATTGTGTAGTGGGTAAAAGCATGGGCTTTGCTGACAGATATACCTCAGTTCGAAATTCAGCTCTGTCCTTCATAAATAAGGGGTGACCTCAGGCAAGTCAATTTTTCCTCTTTGAGACTCTTTTTTTTCCGCCAAGTAATCGAGATAATGCCTTCTCTTTAGGTATTGTCAGGGCTGATTTAGATGATGTAATAATAAGCATTCTAAATAGAAGCTGTTATTGTTTCTTAATGATGATCCTTTACCCAAACTTTCTAGGCCCCTCTTCAACCTCCTAATTTTATAGTTTAAAAAGAAAAAACTGAAAAGTTAGAGAAAAAAAAAATTTCTGCATGTACTGAATATTAGAGGAAGGTGCTATTGTCAAATCACATGGTTTTTACATGTTATGATAAATTATGTGTGTTTGCTCAGTGTTTACTCTTATTTCAGCAGTGTTTTCCTGAATCAACATTAGCTAAGAGAATTCACACAGTTCAAATAAATATCAGTGAGCTGGAGAGGACTTTTCTCCAGCCAAGCAGGTCATGTTGAAATGCTGGGTTAACATCGGTATGCATGAAACCATTTGGATTACATATCTTGCTACTAACATAGGATATTCATGAGGTAACTTATTTGTAGCTTAGATGAGAAAAACCTGGAATATATCTATATCTATATATCTATATATATCACATAGATGTATAGATATATATATATATAAATATCTATGTATCTATGTATCTATGTATCTATCTATCTATCTATCTATCTATCTATCTATCTATCTATCCATTAATTAGAAGACAGTAAAATCATCCATGCCAATTTTACCAGCTTTTAAATGTAGTTTGTAACACCCTTCTCCTTAGGCTTTAGTTCCATGTCATATGAATCTAATGAATCTTTTCAGATGGGGTATAGCAAACAAAAGAAAGTGTCTCTAGTTAACCCAAGATAAAACCAGATGTGTATGTCGATGGGGCAAAAAAATGAAATTGATTGGCAGGGTATGGAGTAGCTCATGGAATTTTAAAAAGGCAGATGACCAGGCCAGGAGGGAACATAGGCAGCAGAGCTCAGCCGTCCTGATCAGCAGGCTGACTCCCTCCTGAGCGCCAACTGCTTTTCCATTTGTGAGTCATTCTGCTTTAGAGATAAGCGTCCATCACCTTGTGTAGGTCAGGTCAAGTACTCACTTATTGTTAGGGAAGGGCAGGGAGCTTTGGTTGACAGTTCCACCTATGCAGCTGCATACAATCTCTGGTGGTTGGGGGACTCCCCTCCACCCCCAATAGCCTACTATGGACACACAGAAAAGGAATGGATGCAAAAAGAAGTATAGGTTACTGGTACAAAAAGCACGTGAATATATTTGTTTACATAGCATGTTCATTTATCTTGGAAGAAAAGGTGCCATAGGCTTAGAATGACAACAAAAAGCATTTTAAAAATATAACTTGAGTCCTCAACTTATCCAATTTCATAAACTGTCATGTTATGCATGTTGAATTATCTGAAAGTTAATATTTAACGTAATATTCAAGATGGCATGATAAAACTCATTAAATGGAATAATGTTCATTTGAAAGGTTAATTTATTCATATGGCAATGGCTATTTTGGTTTTCACTTTTAATAGGGGCAGCAATAAAAACTTTGGCAATACTGTTAATTTATTGAAAGCTATAGCTAGTAAATATTTAATACAGCCCCAAACATTTTAATCTTTTTTCCATTAATATTTTACCTAACACTTTTCTTCTCATATAATCAATTTAATATTTTTAATGCTTAATATTTTAATTGGTCTTCAATTTGGAGAGATGGAATAGGAATTTACACTTAAGATATGAAATTGTATCTACAAGCTAAAGAAAAAGTGAAAAATATGTAAACCCCTTAGGAAATGGAAAATTACTTTATTCTAAAATGTATGCCATAAATTTTGTATTAAACGAACACTGAATCACAAATGTTTCTCCTTTCAAATCTTTAATATTCAACAATTATGTCTCTTTTTAATATCCTTTGGCATTAAATTTAATTGACCCTGGTTGTATCAATTAGAAGCACTTTTATTATTTATGGATTTTTTTATGAATTGTCTTTATCAGGTCTGTAGAGCTTTAGGCCACTTGCTTATTCATCACCACCTTCATCAAGTTGCCATCTTAGTATACTGGGATTTTAAAAATATTTTCTAATAAAATAAAACATCTACTCAAACCCTATATTCTAATGTGGGTGGCACGCATTTTTCTATAAAGAACCAAATAGTAATTTTTTGGCTTTGTACGCCACATACTGTCTCTGTCACCTCTTCTTCCTTTTTCTAACCTTTAAAAAATGCAAAAATTATTCTTATCTGAAGGATCTGGATAAAACACAGACTGCATTGAGCTTATAGCCTTAGTTTGCCTATTCCTGTAATGCATTATTTCATTTTATAAAATGTTATACATACAAAAGGCTATAAGATATATTGTAAGTTTAAATAATAACTTTAAAGTGAACTACCATAATAACCACCATTTAATTCAAGAAGTAGAATGTCATAACCAGTGCCTCAAAATCTCCCCATGTGCCACTTCCAGAATTAGTAGTATCTTTGGACATTGTCTTTCATTCATTTATTTTTATCTTTTCAGGAAAATTTTTCTTTTAGCTGAGTTCATTATAATTTAGTCAGCTTGTCAAAAAATATTTATTAAGGATATCTTGTGTTCCACGCTTTCTTCTAGAATCCTAAGGAGCTTATATATCTTGGTAATGAAGAGAAACAATGCATACATAAAGAAATAACACAAATTTAATACTAGCTAAAGGTGGGAAGTGATAGTGGCTTGAAGTGACATAAGAGTTGGGATATATATTTTTAAATAGTGCCATGGGACTTACTGTTGGATTAAATGTGAAGTATATAAGAAAGAGAGAAATGAAGATGACTAAAACGTCTACCTGAACAGTTGAGTAGATGTGACGTCATCCAACGAGGAAGATTTTGAGAGGAGCAGATTTTATAGCAAAACACAATAGTTATATTCGGGCCATGTTAATTTTCATGCTTATTAGATATACCCCAATGGAAATTTAAGTAAATACTTAGATATTTAATTTTGGTGCCACAGAGCTAGATGACATCACCCAGGAAAAGAATAGGTAATGAAAGTGGATACAAAAGAGATAAAGATCCAGGAGCAAGTCCTGGGGTTCCAGAAACAACGGGAAGCTTGCTGAAAGAGAAGAGTCAAAGGAGATACAGGCACAACATGCCAAGTCATGTCAGGTAAAACACTAGATGGGTGTGGGGGATCTTGACACTTAGAGAAGAAACGAAAGAGTGGTCAACCAAGATTTAAAAAAAGGAACAAAATTTCTGAGAGGTTGAGCAAGCTAAACACATTGGCATCGGCAACATATTTTTTATGACCTTGATTATAGCCGTTGTGGAAGAGTGGGAAGGATAAAAACCAAAAACCTGGTTGGAATGTGCCGAACAGAATGACAGATGCACCTTTCAAAAGAGTTTGCAGTAAAGGGAACAAAGGAACAAGGTGATAGCTGAAGGAGATATGAGTTAAAGGGAACTCAAAATTTTTTTTCAAAATCAGTAATATAAATGAGATTATATATAATTTAAGAACAAAAAGACTCTAATAAATGTCTTAGTGATATCTCCTTAATTCTTTTCCCATTATCTCATGCCGTATAACAAATTACTCCAAAATGTACCGGTATAAAACAAGCACTTATGCTCAAAGATTTTGTAGGTTGGAAATTTGGATAGGGCACAGTCAGGAGAGTTTTTTTATACTCTGGCAGCTCAGGGCTTAAAAGTGAGTGTCCCAGGAAAAACTGGCACAATCTTCATGTTTGTTTTTTTTTTCCCCCTTCGCTTGAAAGTCAAGTAGTGTCATTTCTGCCATATTTTGTTTGTTGATGTAGCCATAAAGGTCCACATAGGTTCAAGGGGAGGAAAAGGAAGGAAAGTATGCTTCTTCCTGGGAGGAGTGTTAAAGAATTTATGGACATGTTTAAAACCACCATTCTTAAGAAATAAGCAAAAGGTCAAGAAACTTTTTTTTTTCCCAGAAGGAAAGTTTGAAGTTTCATAATGACTCAGATGATTCCAAAGTTTTGGTTGAGAATGGAGAATTGTGGTCACCTGTCATTTAAAAAAAATTTTTTTTTTGGAATGGTACTGAATAAAAAATGGCTCCTTACATAATTCAACTATGATGGAGCTTATTTCCATTCAGACTGTCTCTTTTCCTAAGAAGAGGAAACATATTACTGACTTCCTTATCTTTTGTATCTGCAGATTTAAAATCATTTATATTTTGTATTTTTGGTTTGTCCACTGAGCATGAAAATGGATATCTGGCTCTTTAAAATATAAATAAGTTTATTTGGACATCTGTGGTAGGCTAAATAATGGCCCCAAAGATGTCCACATCCTGGAACCTGTGAATGATACTTTATATGGCCAAAGGCAGATGTGATTAAGGATTGTGAAATGGAGAAGTTATCCTGGATTATCTAGATGCTCCTTAAGCATAATCACAAATTTCCTTAAATGAGGGAGGCAGAAGGAGATTTGACTAGAAAAAGAAGAAGGAAAAGTGATGATTGAAGCAAGAGGTTGGAGAAATGCAGGGAAGAGGTCAAAGGCCAAAGATTGCAGGTAACTCCCAGAAGCTAGAAAATCCAAGAAAAGGGATTTTCTCCTCAGAACTTACAGAAGGAAACTGGCCTGACTGCACTTTGACTTTAGCTTAGTGAAACTTGCCTCAGACTTCTGGCCTGTAAAAGAATATATTTGTGTTGTTTTAAGCCACCAAGTTGGTGGTAATCATTTGTAGCTGCCATAGAAAGCTATAGAAGTTCATGGAACATGACATGAAGCTGTTGTGACCTAGGAGTTTTCCATAATTCTATCAGGGTTAAAATGAAACTGTAAATGGGATGCCCGCTCATAGTAGTTGCTCAATAAATATAAGTTAAATAAGATATATATTAAATACATAATTAGGAAGTAGAGGACAATAAAGGTTTGATAAAACCAGAAGGTGGAACTGGGAAAAGCCACAAGAAGAAAAAGGCACAATGAAATCAAATTGAAATTGAAAAGGACTAAGGGAGCTGAGAATAGAATCTCTCCAGGAGACTCAAGAGTGTACATCAGGGTCCGCTGGAGACAAAATGAGGCCGTCTTCCCTCAGCGCTTGAGTCAAGCCCTTGTGGTGGAGTGGAAGGTATAAGGTATGGCATTTATTCATTCAACCCTGAGGGTCCACCATGTCCTAAGCATGTGCTACTCCTACAGACAAATCGTGAGCACTGGACTGTCTCTGGTGCCTGGTGAGGCAGGGTTGGCCCCAACAAATACACATGGAGGGCAGAGTCCTCTTGACTGCCCTCACTAATGAAAAATTGTTTCCATTTCTTTTTAAATAGGAATATGCATGTATGTTAAATGCCAAACTTCTAACTTCGATGCTTTAAAAATATTTGTTTACATGGTAGTTCATAAAAAGCTGAAGACGAAAGGGGAAAACATTCAGGTTGGTAATACTTAGGCACCTTACTGAATCATGTTTACGTCCTATCTGCATCACTGGGCTCCTAGGAGCTGTAAAGCAGAAGACTCAATAGTATGGATTCTGGAGCATTATTTGCCATTGTTAGATTCAGGACTTGCTATTATTTAGATTCAGGACTTTGGACAACAATTATTTACCCTCTGTATGCCTCAACTCGCTCCCGTGCAAAAGTAGAGAAAATAACAGTATCTATTTTACAGGTTCTCATAAGAATTAAAAAGGTTAGCAACTGTAAGGCACAAACAGTGTCAGCTCACTGGAAAAGCTATGTGTTTGTTGAGAAATGTATTAAAAATTTTAGGACCTGGGAGTTCCTAAGAAAGCACATTTGTTTATACTCTGTAAATTGCTTAACTTTTTCAGAGGATGTTTTACTTCTTGACGTTTTCCATGCTCACTTTCCAAGAGTCCCCATGACGAATTTCCACTTAAACCATTCAACAAATATAGACTGAACTCTGTCTGTGAAAGCGTGAACCCATATGTTGCAAATGAGTGTCAGTAATGGCGACAGTTAGGGTTTCCCAATCTGTGAGTGAGAAGAAAGCTCATGAATGCAATCGGAGATGAGGTACTCCTTCTATCACTTCTAAAACACTTGAAACCCTTTTGGTTGGGGATGAAAATAAATGCTTGGGATGTGAATCAGAGCTATTGCCTCAGGGAGGAGAGGTGGAAAACTTCCCAGCTGTGCCAGTTTGACTGAGCTGCATTCAAATCCTGCCCCAATCCTCACTGTCTACATAACAAGCCAGTTAATTAGACTTTCTTAATTGAGAGAGGAAAACTTTGCCACTTTGGCTAAGGCCTAAAATACACATATATATGCAACGTAATAATTGAGCGAATGATAACTATCCTTGGCTAAGCAGCAAACAGACTTAGGTTGGCTGTTCAGAAGTTGGAGCACCCAGAGTTGAGATAAACACATTCGTATTTTTCAGTGGGGAAAGGCAGGCAGTACCTCATGCCTGTCTCTTGTGACCTTTTATTGGCCAAGCTTTCTGCCTTTACTTCTGTTTAGCCTTTTAGAAATTGTGAACATTCAGGCATTTCTTTTGGCAAATCTGGCATGTACAAGAGAAAGGACATAAACATTTCCAATCTCTCCAATGAAAGTGGATGTGTAACACATAAAAGAATGGTGACGAGTCAGACAGCCCATTCTAGTAACAAGGTCCCAAGCACTGATCTCAGAAGATTTCATTCCCTGCTACCCGGAAAGGAGGACTTGATTCTGCAAACTGCTAAAATTATAATCATTCTCTTCATTTCCTACATTACCCTGCCTTTCCGCCCACAAATAATCCCACAGTCACATCACTCAGCATCAGGCTCCTGAGTTTATTTCACTCCCAAGAAAAATGATGACTGACAGAAAGAGTTTTTTGTTTTCTTTGAAATTTTGGCTTTTTCTTCCTAACTGAGACAGCTTTTTAGAAAACTTTCCACAGAATCAGTTTAGTTATCTGAACACTTTGTGACTTCACCCTGGATATAAAGGAACAGGGGAGAGGGCTGGATTAGGATGAATTATGGTGGTACATTTTATTTTTATTTAGTTTACATATTTAATGATATGAGCTGCCTGTGAACTAGTAGTACAAATCAGTGTAGGGCAAGAATTATTAGCCATATTTTACAGACAAGAAAACAGAGGGAAAAGGCACAGAGGTTACACGATTTTCTTGTGGTTACAAAGCTTGTTAGTAGCCGTTCCAGAACAAGAACCTAAGACTTGTGACTGCAAGTCCTGGGCTGTTTTTCTTTTCCTTGCATCCTTGGTAATCAACATAACTGAAATCTATTTGGAAGTAAGTGGGTTCAACAAAATAAACTACTGTTCCTTTTGTTGTATGAATTTGATTTGACCTGGATATTAAATTTCTTCAAGGCCCACTGTCTCGTTTACTTATGTCTAGTTTGCTTGTGTGTTTTTTAACAGTGCGTATGCCTTTTAGACTGTTGATTTCTATTAAGGGAGATAAGCCTTGGTTAGCTACCAAAGAGGACGTCATTCAGGTGAATCTGGGACTCCTGTGGAATTCAGAAGAAAGGCCAAGTAAGCACTTCAAGTACAAAAAGAATGGAAGTAGCTGAAGGGAGACCAAGTAGTTTGGTTTATTCTTGGTTTTCCCTAGAGGAAGAGGCATTCCTGCCATTTTTACCCAATGTGGATCCCATCTCTCAAGGTCCGAGATCCATCTGTCTGCTTTTCTTATCCTACTTCTTTTCAATGGCATCGTCTCCCCACCAGAATTCAATCTCTCTTTATTCCATTTTTGTTTTATTTGGTCAGATAAGTGACAATTCTTAAGTCTTGTTCTAATAATATCCTGGGACCAACTCGCAGTGATATAAACTGGTGAGTAACCCTGGGCCCAGAGGTCTGGTGGATTCTCCCAAAGACGCCATGAATTGAGGATCCTCTAATGGATGTTTGTAACCTATGAGTGTTAAAGAGTAAACTTACAAATCAAGCTCAATCCTGCCCCTGATGACATTGTATTTATAGACACATTTTTGCAGGTAGAGTGAAGTATAACTCACCATATTTTCTTCCTCACAAGTAAGATTAATTCTTTAAGATTATAGCAAGAAAAGTTATGAAAAGTAGCCCAACCGAATACTCATCTCTTTACTTAATGTCTCATTGCTTGGCAATTTTCTTCCTTGTCATTTTTCAATGGAAAAATACTACTGAAAATTTCAGTGGAAATTCATCTACTGAAATTCAACTGAACAGAGTAATTTAAAAAGAATCAATAGTCATGCTAATAATAAGGAAAAATATTCAAATGCAACATAGCATTTGTTTCTAATTACCACTTCATCAAGTCCCAGTTACAAATTATGTCTTTTATTTCCATTAACAATTTAATGGTGCTTTAGAGAGACAAAGAATGCTTTAAAAGGAAACCAAACATCTGATAAAGCACACCCAATATTCCCCCAAAGAAAACCTGATAAATTCTTCAAGCTATAAGAAAAATGCTGGAATAGATTTGTGGACAGTACTGTCCACCACAGGTAGGAGATGCAGATAATTTTATCTTTTTTTGTTTTTGTTTTTTTAATGCTCTACTTTCTGGGATTTTCTCCTATTACACATGTCTCTTCTGATATCCTGTCGTGGGGGAAAAGGACAGCTAACCAGCCATGTGTTTACCCAAATATTAAACACCTACTACAAATATTAAGCACCTACTTTGTCCAGCACTTACGTACTAGGTCATGGGGATTCACTGAGGAATAACATCCAGTCCCTGCTCTCAGGAAGACTGTTGTTTAGTGGTAGAGACAGATATATAAACCAATAGTTATAGTTTAACATGTCTAAGAAAATAACCGAATGGGAAGAGCTATAGTGCAGATTGTTAACTTCATTTATTCTAATGTGTTATATTATTTCATCCAGAAGTTTTTAAATGAACAGAAGAATATCTTATACATGTGTGCACATGTATGCATGCACACACATGCACACGCTCCTAAGGGTGAAATTCCAGGTATATGTGATGAGGGTTGTTCGAGGTCTGATTCTCACATAGGTGACCACAAACTCTAACTGCCTTTTAAGACTGAGCTTATTACAAATTTTAATTCCAACTCTGGGCTGGATAAAGCCATGGAATGTTAGGGCTTCAAGGATTTGCTAAGTATATCTAGTTGACTCTCTGACTTTACAAATGAGTAAACTGAGACCTCGAGAAACTAAGTCATTTGCTGAAGGAGACATAAATAATCATTGGAAATCAACATTAGAGTTCGGCTCTCCTAATCCTTAGTATAACATGTTAGAGAAGATGTTTTGTCTTTACTCAGAATGCCGGCATTCGCTCGGCCTTGTATAACTTGACCTCCCTACAGACTCAGGACCCATAACTCTTGTTCTTTCTCTTCTACGCAGCTGATGAAACCTTTCATGTCAGCAGCCACATCTGCTAAATAAAGTTAATACTCCGCATTTTTTTTAAGTAGGAGAATTAGCAGGAACAAAGCGACCCAGGGATCCATTCTGAAAACTATTGAGTAGTATTTTGTTGCTTTTTTTTTTTTTTAAGATTTTGTTGGGGAAGGGGAACAGGACTTTATTGGGGAACAGTGTGTACTTCCAGTACTTTTTTCCAAGTCAAGTTTTTGTCCTTTCCGTCTTAGTTGTGGAGGGTGCAGCTCAGCTCCAGGTCCAGTTGCCAGTTGGTAGTTGCAGGGGGCGGAGCCCACCATCCCTTGCAGGACTTGAGGAATTGAACTGGCAACCTTGTGGTTGAGAGCCCACTGGCCCATGTGGGAATCGAACCAGCAGCCTTCGGAGTTAGGAGCACGGAGCTCTAACCTACTGAGCCACCGGGCTGGCCCTGCTGGGTTGTTTTGAAGGAAGTCGTCCACCTGAAATAAATGCCTACTGGGCACGTAGTGGTAACGCACATTTGGTCTGATTCATGGATAGAGTTCTAGTTTCCTATAGTTACCATAACAAATTACCACAAACTTCATGGCTTAAAAACAATAGAATTTGTTTTCCTCTTATAGTTCTGGAGGCCAGAAATTTGAAATTGGTATTGCTGGGCTGAAGTCAAGATGCTGGCAGAACCCACTAGAGGCTCTAGTGGGGTCCTTGCCTCTTCCAGGTTTTGATAATGGCTAGTAGTCCCTGGTTTGTGACCAGATTACTCCAATCTTTGTGTCTGTGATAATATTGCCTTTTCCTCTTCTCTGGTATCTGCCTCCCTCTTATAAGGACACGTGATTATGTTTTGGATCCTCCCCGCCCCTCCCCAGATAATGCAGGATCATCTCGCCATTTCTAGATCCTTAACCACATCTTCAAAGTCCCTTTTTGCCAATAAGATAACATTCACAGTTTCCCGGTTTTAGGATGTGTATATCTTTGGGGGGGGGACATTATTCAATTATTCACCCCGCTACAGGTGGATAACTGGGTATTCATTCTTCAGTCAGAGTTCAGGATACAGAGTTCCTTCTTGCTTTTGTCGTCCTATTAATTTTGCACATAATTACTGTGCTCAGATCTTTCAGGGACTTTTACCATATAAATATATATTTTGCTTACATCTCTCAAAAATGTTTTATGATTTTTCTCATAACCTGTCCCTCATGATATTTTTGTAAGTGTTTGGCTATCTTGGTCAGTGCACTGAAGTAATCACAATCACTTTGAAAACTGAATGAAAAATCAGGCGGAAAACCCAAGCTATCTGTCTTACATGTTAGGAGAACTTTGTTGTTCTTTATGTCTATTTTTAGAGTTGGAGCTAATCTGCTGACAGCGACTGCTGTGTTCAAGGAATCGAGTGTTCTTCTTCCCAAACAGCCAGTCAGATAAGATAGCTAGGTGCTTTAATAATCACCATTGATTCACTGTCAGATGGCTTTGGGCTCTATGACAACTTTTCAATATCATAGACTTTACCAAGTAAAAAGGCATCCCCTTGTCTTGTGTATAGAAAAAAAAAATATGATGGTGAATGGAGATGACAGCCAGAAACCCTGCGGCACAAAAAATAAACATGAACGTGCCCTTTCATGTCTTCTGAGAACTTCTATGCTAGAGATGGACTCCTCAGTATTTCTTGTCCAGTTTTCTAATTCCAGTTGATATCTAGGCATACAAGTCAGCTTGTGATGGGGCCAGAGGGCACTACAAATTGTTCTGCACGAAGCATCGAGTTCAGCAAACAGACCATGCAGGAATAAGACTTAATATCAGTCACGGCCATTGGACGGAGACGTCCTGTGAGATGAGAAATGCAACCACTTTTGAGACTGATTTCCTAAGCAGAGTAACTTGGTTCCATCCATCCTCACAGGTGACTTCTGACCCAGTTCAGAAGAGAGCTAGCTGCAAGTGGCAACTGCAGAGAGGAGTTGGTGGGGAGCACTGAGACCCATCTCTTTATTGACTGTATTAATCTGTGCAACTGAGTTCCCCAAGTCCCTACTGACATTTTCTGCATAACAAGCAAGTTCTACTCCTCCATAAGAGAAAACCTACGATAAATTCATCTGTACTCATAGCAACTCAGTTCATGCTATAAAAACTTAGCGGTGTTTGAATTTCTTAATTCTTTGTCAAATGTAATTGAGTGTAGTTCATTGAGTGCAGGAAAAGAGTAGCCAATGATTTTAGTTTACATTTCTTCAGATGAGGGAGAATAAACAAATTATTTTTGATATATCTACCATGTCCTCCAAACACGATTGTGGATATTTTTCCTCCATAAATTTCTTTCTTATATAAATATCACTTAACCTTTTCTTGAAAGGTAAAGATATAATCATATCTTTATGATTATGAAGATAAGAAACTTGTATGAAAATACAAATTTTCCCCGCCCAAAGATAACCATATTTCCCTCAGATGATAAGTAATTTGGATTTAATATTCTTCCAAGAGAACTTCAAGAACTACAAATGGTCAGGTACTGCTATTATTTTTATTTTGAAATATGACAAGCCTTCAAACCAAGGGAGAAGAACGGCTGAATGTGATCGCTGAAAAGAGAGCTTTACTATACAATAAAAAGCATATCATAATGACGAGAAGCTTGATTAACTGCATGACCACAGACTTACCTAAGCATCCACATCTTAATAGGTTAAATGTAAAATAACATCAAATGTACTATATTGTAAAGATAACATCTGTTTGTCAGGTGGAAAGTCCATGTTAGATGTTACTTTCCACGTGGTTTAGTAATGGAGAAATCATCTTCAACTGTATGATGACCCTCAGTAAAAGACTGGATCATTTACTGGAACATTTACATTCAGGTTATAGTTGTCCGTAATTTTCTTGGCCTCTTTTCCAAATCCAATATGGCAGCAGTTGTGAAAGAATCAGTCAAACTGCTCAGACACCTGCACTTCTGTTTGGTCACTCTGGTCTCTCTCTTCCAAGGCCAAGTGTTGTGATCATTTAGTCTTGTTGGCATTGGCTGCTGTTATCGAGCGCTCCCAGGTGGAGATCAGCTCATCCCTCAAGGAACAGCTCCAAGGTCGGCACCCTTTCGTAACCTACCAAACCAGGAACACCTTCCAGGAGCTCTTCTTTCAGTGACTAAAAGGAGCAAACAGGATACGGAGGATGGGGAATGAGGGGAACTTCAGCCTTATACTTTTTCTATCTACCCTTTGTTTTATCCTCTAAAGGGATGAAAAAAGTTACTGCTGCTATGACTACTCATCTCTTCTATTGGTCCCAGAGCAAATGGACACATATAGCATACGTGACCTTACTGGTTGTTGAAACACTGACCTTCTGCAATTGTATAGAAATAGCTGCCGCCCAGTGCTCTGAGTAACACATACTCCTCAGGTGTCAGCCCCGGACTTCCCAAATCCCTCCTTCATTTCCAGCAATGAAAAGGTCAGCCTGGCACAGCAGGAGGTCTCCAGATCTCTCTGGTGCCCTTTCGAATTGTGCATGGGGATTCAAACACCTCTCCTAGCTGTGCCCCCTTTGGCTTTCACGATAATGTAGAAAATTTCATAATGTAGAGGATGTATAGCTTTCCATTTGAAAATGTTTAGTTTCCATTCAAGAATAAATATTGGTCAAGAGCTTACCATGTCCTAGGCACTGTTCCAGGTATTAGTGATATTTTTTTGGATGTGCGTCTTACGGATATAACAGCAGAAGACTTTGGCTCAGTCTACTTTAAACCCAAGAGAAGAAAACTTCCACAGATATTTATAGATTTGCTCTTTTCTATTGATTATGATAACATCCTGTCACCAAGACAAACCACATTCATTAACCCCTGCGGTCAGAGGGCAGCTTCTCTCGGACATTTAATTACTTCACCCATGAAATCATACCTTTATGTGAATTTACTTTTTGAAATATCCAGGTAGTTTAAATTTACCTGTAATGTAGAATGGAAGGAGACAGGAACCTAAAAACATATTGTCCTGGGGAAATGTAGAATATATCAGATGTATTCCAAAGCAATTTTGGGAACAAAAAGATAACCATTATGAGCCCACCGGTCAATGTAGCATTAGTTTCTTCCTTTAGGAAACAAGTCAGATCCTTTGTTCATACTCAGAAAATTAGAAGTATCGTGATAAACAGATTTAATAGGTTTCCTGCCTGTCCTCATATTTCCTTCTAAGTTTCTTACAGTGTTAGATTTCTGCAAAATTAATACTCCTTAACACTCTGTCACACGTGGGAGGACACTTTGTGAATTTTCAGATGCCACACAAATTTCAGGCATATTGTCAGGTCTCAGAGTAACTTGGTAAGATTTGTGTACTGTTCACACTTAATTAATATATGATTAAATGAATATCCAGTAAAATACAAATTAAATTGGCTTTCTATCCACAAACAACAGGGTTGCAAGGATGACTTAATAAAACCTGCACACAGGGAAAAAGAGCTTTTTCACAAGGAGCATGTTTATTAACCTCACAACGAGTTGTAGATTTTCTTTTTGTTTTAAAATTGGAAACATCCCAGTGAAAGAATACTGTTTGGAAAACTATAGAAAACAACTGGGCTCTTTCTCAAGTCCTCAGAGATACCACTGTGATAAAAATATCTGGTTTGTTATAAAGGGATGTGTGTGTGTGTGTGTGTGTGTGTGTGAGAGAGAGAGAGAGAGAGAGAGAGAGAGAGAGAGAGAGAGAGAGAGAGAGAGAGAAAGAGAGAGAGAGAGAGGAGAGAAACAGAGAGTATGTACACTCAGTGAGGCTCCTGAGGGAGCACTAATCATGGATAAGAAATATTGTGTGATATCCATTGCACTTTACTCAAGAATTTACAAAACAGCTCTGAATCTTCTCATTTCTTTCTATTTGACCACTCAGGATGTATCTTCATGACACAAACAGTTTTCAGCCAAGTGTATCCAATGGTCTCCTTTTTCTCACAAAGATACCGTTCTTTTGCTATACACTTTACACAGCACTCTCATGTCTCCTACTGCATAAAATCCTCACCTCATAGTTACTGACTGCTAAGTCTGTTTGGGCTGGTGATAAAGCCACCAGAAGGCACAGGTGGCTTTTGAGCTCCAGACATAATGTAACAGTTGAGCTCATTCTGGAGCTCAAGGCTAGAGCAGACAAAGCAGGCAGCTAAGTTTCTGAGGTTTTGCCAACTATAGCTTCCTTTGGTGATTGGATTATTCTTAGGAATCTTCTGATTCAGAGAGATAACATCATTGTCCAAAGCCTTGCAAAATGAGGTATAAAGTTTTTGCTTTAGAAAGTTGTAGTAGTGTTAAGAAATAAATACATTTATTTTCTCAAAGTGCCTTTCTAGTGGGACCCAGAAAATGGTTGCGGTAAAAGTAAATTATGCCATTGACCCTTCCAAATACTCTATGCAGCCAAGGCTTAGTTACCTCAGTTATAACCAGTATTACTGCTGTCTTCACAGAGGACTATAAAAAATAAAGAATCATCGAGAATTTGCAAACACAGGCTCATAGAAACATCTAGCAGCTATGTCAAACATAAAGTTCTTTTTCTGGTAGAAGAATGGGAAAGAAGCATATTTTACTGGATTCTCATGACTGCTAAAAGCCTGACCAGACTGTGATTGGCTGGCTTCCATTGACTGAATCACAAAATCTCACGACTGGCAGTGAGTACCGTGAGAGCATCTGGTTCAAATAACTTACACTGTAGATGAGAAAATGGAGGTTCTGATAGATTAAATTACTTGCCTAGGGTCATACAGCTTGTTTGTGGCAGTGTCAACACTAGGAGCCCAAGTTGTATGATGCTATGACTGATTTCTTTCCTTGAAATCCAGATGGACCTATATCTTGGAATTAGTATCTAGGAAAAGAATGATAAAGATGTCACTCTGAGTCTTAATTGATTGATAGGAAATGCTGATTGACTGGCATGGAATCCTGAAGTATATGTTAATAAGAATTTTGGAGTCACATTCAGGTTTATCAGAAAAGAGCTCCCAAGGTCAAATACAATTTCTGTCATGAAAAAAAAAAAAGTGAAGAGAGACCAGATGTCCTATGATCCTCATGCAGAAACACACAATTTTCTTATAGTCATTGCCAGATATGTTTAAACTATACTTGATGGTTGTAGGAATGGATTTTATAAGATTTTAATGAGAGAGGACTGCAAAAAATAAGTGTGGACTTAAAAACGGTGATAAAATATTGTCAAGTCAACAATTGCCAACTGTTTACCTCAGCCCATGCTGATAACTATGAGGTCTACAAAGAGAGCAGAAGACAAACCTTTATTTTCCAGTTACCTATGCTATAGTAGAGGGGAAATCATTTAGCCATACTTATGGTATCATGGTAATTTTATAGGAATACAGTGCTTTACATTTTCAAAGGGCTTTCAATGCATTTTCTTATTTTATAGACACAGGACAAAGGAATACATGATCCTGTGCTAAATTTTGTGACACTTAATTGTAGATGTTTTAGGGCAAAAAGCCTTTGAATGACAGGGAAGGAGGAGGGAAAGTTTCTTTAATTTAAAAGACGAAACAACAATTTAAAAAACACCTCTAAAAATAAAGGCAATATGCAGACTTTAAATGATCTATATTGAATATTTCATTCAGATATTCAAATGGGAGCCCTTCTGTCAATAAATTCCGTAACTGAATGGAATTGATAAATTTATTTTTCACATCTCATTTCTCGAAAAGTTGCTTTGAAATTCTCTTCGTATTTCATGGTTAGTTGCTTGGCAGTCCAAGCTATGGAGTGGCATGGCACAATGCCTTTAGCGTTCTCAGCGTGCCTAAATGAGAAGCCAGAGTTCAAATCAAGCCATCCAAACATCATTTGAATCATTCCAAATGTCCTCAACCAATTCTCCGTGCTGCTGATGCCTGTCTTTCCTTCAGTGAACAGAAAAAGAAAACTCAATTGGATCTATATTTTATTTTCGGTAGGATAAGAGAACTTCCTACTGCCTGAAAATCATCCAAAGACTCAAATACACCACAGAATGCACTTCACCAAGGGTGATTATCATGGTGATCTTTTCAATGGACAGAACACCACAAGACTGTGGACAAAGCAGTCTGGAGAGTAGGGTTGGAGACAGATGTATAGGAGTGGGCACAAAGTGTTAACATCTTCCTATTGCATGATAATGCCTAATACGGGACATTTTGCATGAAAAAACATTAAAAAAAATAGAATAACTTGCCTGGTTGACATAGTCAGCTTCTGCTATTGGCCACTCTAGTACTGATACAATGGGCACATGAACAGAACAGCCATGTCGTCAGAGATCAAAGAATGTGTCCTCCAGGGATCCTGAAGACTCCTGTTAAACTTTAAATAATGGCTGCTTCCTGTCACTTCAGACTCCTTGTACCAAAAGACCAGCAAGTTAGGAAAGGGGCTGCCTGCAAGAAGTAATTGACCCTGGTAATCAGGTGTAGGTAGGTCTCCTCCTAGAACAAGAAGCCCTACATGGAGACAAGGAAGAATGTATTGACAATGCTATAATCCACTGGAGCATCTCATGGTACTACCCTGTCTAATTTTTATGGTCAATGGATAAGTGCAATAGTCACAATTTGAAAAGGCACAGTGACCAGGGGCTCAGACCCTTCATGGATGAGTGTCTGGGTTGCTTCAATAATTAAATCATCTAGACCAGCAAAGGTGGTAGCCAAGGGTGGGTGGGTGGAGGTGGGGAGTAATGATTTCAATTGAGTTGCCTAGGCCAACTGCATACGCAAGGGCTAAATTTTACCCAGTAATCTTAAATTTCCCCAAGAAAAGAGACTAACCGCAATCCTGGAGGGGCTGTTCCCTGATAGGGTGAACTTTTTGATGAATATGTGGATCTGAGCAGCACAAGGGATGCTATGGTTTGAAGGCTATATTCGCCCTAAGGACTGGAACACTTATTTCCCCATATGTCAGGACTATTTCCTACTGTCAGCTTATAGCTGAGTCACTTAACAGAAATTTCCTTTGGCTAAGAGTTCTTTATCCTCTCCACCCAAGAGCAGTCCTTACCCAGTGACTTGTCATTTGTGGGGAAAGGGAGTACAAAGCCCTGCCTCTCTTCCCTCAATTCAGGACGAATCTGAAAGGCCATCACAGCTCCTTAGCTTTTGTTTTGAATACATCACAATTCAATTTCTCCCTCTGCTTAATCTTGCTTCTTTCAACTACCAAAGATATTGTTCCTGAGAGTACCCTCCAGTAAACCTCCTGCTTACAAATATCTGTCCTGAATTTGTTTCCCAGGAATTTGAACTAAGACCATAGGACATATCAATAACCCTCCAAAGTCGCCTTAATTTACTTTCACCTACTGTCATTTAAAAACAAAAATAAATAGATCTACTTCCATTATGGCACAAGTTACTGGGGTAAATCTATCTCACATATATGGGGGGGGGGTTGCCACTGGCAACATAAGCTGATGTAATAAAACAATTCTGTCCATATCTGTAATCCATAGAGTTCTTGATGCAAATGTCACATATTAAGCAAAATTAGGAAAATGGCCATCCTCTAAGTAGATCCCACATGATTTATATAGTACTCATGGTTTTCCTCTAGGCCACTGTGAGCTAAGAATTCTTTTAGGTTTGTCCAAAAGATGGATTTTGGAGGTACTGCTGTGTTCAATTTATGTGTCCAAAATAGAGCAAAGTCTCTTGCCAGAAGCATTTAGAAATATGGATATGGTTTGCTTCTTTCCTAGGGGTCATTTATTGGCTCTTTATCAAAATATACAGGGTTATTTTGTAGTCTCAAAAAGGAAGATGGGTAAATCTTACTGTGTTCCAAGTTTAACAGATATCTCAAACTATTTTTCAAATTGACAGCAAACATGAAGACACAAAGCCTTAAGGCAAATGTAAGCTGAATCTTGCTGACTCTTTTAAATACAATACATCCCAATACTGTTATTTTTTTAAATATCTGGGATGGCTAGTAATATTTCAAGAGGAAAATTGGAAAGATTTTTTTTTTTTGTACCTTTAGGCAAGAGTGAATTATTTCAAACACGAAGTGGTTCAAAGTCCCGTTGAGTCAGGAGACTGGGTTTCATTGGATTTCTAGTGGGCCCTGTGTTTGGCATAATAAACTTCCTCTCCTGCTTCAGTTCCTTCACCTCAAATAGCCACATACCCTCTAACCAGCCCTTGAGCTAGACCTCAGTGTTGAATGATGGATAAACATCATTTTCCCCAATTCGCTTTAAGAACTATGTTTAGTTTCCAAACACTAAAGCAATGTGAATGGCTCCCTTAGGAAAACAGTAAAAGCACAATCAAAACAGTTTAAATTTCAAAGGTCAAATTCATAAGCCTATGTTGCAGTCTAGTTTCCTCCCCATAGGCAATGTGGTATTACATACATTATGAAGCACCACGTTCACTTGTAAAGATTAGTCATAGGCTGTCAGACCTGGCAAGGATATCAGAGATTATCCATTTCTATGTCTTTCTTTTGCAGATGAGACAAAAGGCTTCGGGGAAGTGACAGCAGAATGGAGAGGAAAAGAGACACAAAGTCAGACACACAAAGGTCCTGAGTTTGTTGGTAGACAAGTTGTGACCAGCCTACTTCTGAAGAGTATTCTCTAACTCAGTGATTTCTCCCATTTCTTTCACTTGGGCTCCACCTCTCAACCCTTATTCCCATCCCACCCTGCCTGTCCTCAACCTGGACGCCTCTCTCAGCAAGCTTCCATCTCTGTGACGGCTTAAGGTGTTAAGTCAGAGACTTCTCAGGGTAGCTACCATACTTATTAGTCTTTTGCATCAACCTCTTTTACGTAACGTGGAGGGGAGCAAGGCCCTATGGATGCTGGCTGAGCTCATGGTACAGAAGCAGAAACCTGATTGTGTCGCCTCTTGGTTAATCACTTTGTGTACGGATTGCAACAATTAATGCCCTTCTCTTATGCAGGACTGAAAAGGTCTCCCCATTTTTCTTATCTCAATCCAAGCATCGTGATGCCTTGGGTTATCTACTCTGATCTGTAGCCTTTCTGTTCTATGTAAAGCTTCCCAAGGTTTCAGTCTCTACTACCCCTCCACCCCCCACCCCATCATCTCCATTCCTCTACCTTTTTAATTATACTCTTTCTCAATGACAAAGGTCATGTTTCTTTTCTTAGAACAGTGACATTTTCAACAAAAATTTCCTATAATCTTGGACAAAGATCTAGGATCTGGGGGTGGGAGGCTGGGATCTATTCTAAAGTGGGGGGTTAACGGGACCCTGGAGACTGAGATTTGTACGAAAAAGATCAAATCACAAGAGGTCTTTTATACATGGTCTTTTCTATGCTGTAAATCTTAAATGCTTTGAAGATGTAATTTCACCACAAACAAGTCATTTTCTATCAGGTATTTTGTATGGAGCAAATAGTGAGATATAGTGAATAATCAAATAAATAGAGTGCATATGTTCTCGTTATAATGTAGACTTTGTCATGCGCAAAAGACAAACTATTTGTTGGTGTTTGCTTAAGAAAGAAGCTGCTGCCTGTGGTCAATGCCACATTAAATCCATCTAGGAAGCACGGATGAAAAACCTGTGCTCTAAATGCACCACCGACAGAACGGAGTAGCTGGGATGAAGGCATGGGTTTGGGAGGCAAAAAGTCCCAGGTACCAAACCTTATCAGCCACGTCTTGCATAAACTTATCCAAATCCTATAATCTCACTGAACCTCAGTTTTTTTATCTACTGAATGTTGCAACAAAACTAACTTAATAGATTTGATGTGAGAATTCAATAAGATGATTATACATATATATTATATAATATATATAATATATATAATATATATATATATATATATATATATATATAATATATATATATATATCAGGGGTGCCAAAAAATGTATTCACATTTTAAGAAAGGAAAAAACTATTAAAATTATAATATTCAATATACCAATAACAAAAGATGAATACAAGTCATGTTTGACTTCTGCAATTACAAGAGGTGCTCATAGTTGTTACCATCAGCGTCCAGACACTTCTGATTATGGCAAACTACTGCTTGAGCAATGTTGACCAAAACTTTTATACATTGTTTGGCACTTATTATACTTATTTTACTATAATATAAGACCGGGTATAATATAATATAATATAATATAATATAATATAATATAATATAATATAATACTGGGTCTTATGTTAATTTTTGCTCCAGAAAGACGCATTAGAGCTGATTGTCTGGCTAGGTCTTATTTTCGGGGAAATAGGGTAGCTTAGGAGAGAAGAGCCGAAGTCCAGGAAACTCACAGACCAGATAATTAGGCAGTGAATAATTAAGAGTCAAGTGAAATGAGTATGAATTTTTTAAATAACATCACAGGTTGAGATCACATCTACCAATCAAATGATAATATCATTCATTAAGGCATTTGACTTCTATTAAAATTTGAGAAAAAAATCAGGCAGATGTTCTCATTCATTTTATAGATGAGAAATTTAAAGTTCAATGAGACTGTGTGATTTTTTTCCAAAGTAAAAGAACCTGTTATGACAAGGCAAGATAATAATAGGGTAAGAACTCGGATTTTTTTTTTTTGTAAACCTGTTTTGAGTTAAAACTTACAGAAAAGTGCACAAACTTTGCGTACCATGCGATAGACTTTCATAAATTGAACACATTCATGTATCTACTACCCACATCAAGAAATCGCACCCAGGAGATCTCTTACACTCTTCTCAGTCACTACACTTCAAAGTAAGCAATATTCTCTCTTCTACCATCATTGGTTAGTTTCACATGTTTTAAAACTTTTATAAATTAGTATAAATGTTCTCTTTTATGTCTGGTTTCTTTTGCTCATCATTATTTTTGAAATGTACCCAACTTGCTGCATGTACCATTAGTTACTTCAAATTCAGTGCTATATAATATTCCATTATATAAACATACTGCAACTTATTTATCTATACTTCTACAGAACACATTTATGTTGTGTATAGTTTTGAGGTGCTATGAACATCATTGTGCTTCCTTGGTGTACATATGCATACCATTTCTATTGCGTATATAACTAGGGATGCAATTGTTGGCCAATGAGGTATGTATTAAAGAAGCCAAATCTTTTGACTCTGGAATCAGTCTCAACCTACCAATATCCTCAGTATGACTGGACTTTCTTCTGATCTACACAGCAACGGGCTGGCAAGATCTGGGAGTGAGGAGGCTAAGATGGACTGACAGCCTTTCGTATGCTATTGGTATTGAGCAGTATTGCACTAAAAGTGCCATAGAAAGAGCACTTAACAGAGAGCCTGAAAACTGGTTTCAAACACGGGTCTGTTGCTTATTAGGTATGCTATCCACAACAAGTCACAGAGCCTTTGCAATTGTTGTCCTTTCTGTCAAATTGTTCACCCCCTTCCTTTTGTCTTGAGTAAATTCTGCCCATCCTTCAAGACGCAGTCTAATTCTCATTCCCTCAACACAGCCTTTTCTGATATCCCTAATCCAGATTCAGATTACTGTTACTTGTCTCACAAAAACCCGCACTTTTTCTTTTTTTAAAAAAAATTATTGCTCTTAATCATAAATTTATAAGCAATTGTTTTTGTAAGTATTGGTTTATCATCGCCATCATTAGATGGGAAGTTCTGTAAGGGTAGAGATGTGTCTTTCTTGTTTGCCACATTTGTTTAGGGTCCCCAAGGCCACACTCAGGTTCAATAATTTGCTAGGACGGATCAGAGGACTCAGCAAATACGTGCATTCACAGTTATGATTTGTTAGAGTGAAATGATACCAATGAACAATCAGCAGAGGGAAAACCAGGCACAAGCTTCCTCGCCTAGTGAATCACACAAATGTACCTAATTTCCCCAGAAATGCATTGTCACAACACAGGTGAAATGTTACCAACCAGAGAGAAACTCATTAGATACTCAGTGTCCGAGGTTTTTATTGGGGACTGGTAAGACAGTCACCCTCTGCCTAGCACATAGCTGAGTGCCAGACTCCCGGAAGAAAAGCAGGTGTTCAGCATAAATCACGTTGCTTGTACAAACAGTTTAGGCACAGGGAGCTACTGTTATCAGTTCTGGGGATGGAGGGAACACTCCCAGAATTTATGCTCCCAGATGCCAGGACACCAATTCCACGGATGGTTCTCAAAATAAGAGTTTAGTTCAGAAAAATATCAGGAGACACTGGTTAACAAATTTAACTACCTTTTTGGTCTTTCTTGACTACAGGAATTTCAGAACCTTTAGTTGTATAAATCTCTAAGGTGGTGTGGGAAGACAGAGTGCATAATGTTTCCCAAATTCTTTGACCATGAAATATTTCTTCCCCATCTCTTGTTTGTTTAAGGGATTGGTGTTGGATGAAGAACACACTGAAAAATGGTGTTCTAATTCCAGCCCCTTCTCTCAAGCCAGTCACTTTCCCCACCTCAACTTTCTGCCGACAATGCTCAGGGTACAAACATCCAGAGCACACCTGTCTGGTTTCATAGACGTTATTGAATGACAGTCGTTTAGCCTATAAATTCTCTTACTTCCTTCTCAGCCACTTGTAATCATGACCATAACCCGTCACAAACATCAGTGATTCTGAATCGCAGATAATGGAAAATTAAAGCGGTGAAGCATATATGTTCATTGATAACAAGACAATATTTATTCAACATCCCACCTTATATGACCCAATTTCTGTTTCTTGGCAGAATTTTGAAAAAGGAACTTAGTTTTGCAAAGGTAACTTAATTGAAACTCATTAGAATGTTACTGACCATATAGCACAAATAGTGTAGAACAGAAGTAATTAACCACCGTTCCAGCTGAAAACTTAAATTCAGTTCCTTTTCTATTTTCTCCACGGCTCTGGGATTGAGACTACTGAGGTGAAGTCTGTGTCAAAGAGGTCATAACTAAAGCCACTGCTTTGGATAATTAATATGTAGTGCTATGATTTTTTCAGGCCAAAACTATAAATTTTTAATAAAATGCTAGATGTATTCATACAGGAACTCAGAAAAATGGCTTTCATATAAACACTAGAGGAACACCTTATTTTTCTTCCCAGATTTAATTGAACTATTTTAATACAAGGCAAATTAAGTAATATAGGGGCCAGGCTTCTCTGCAAAATAATAGTTCCCTAAGTTTAGCTGAATGTATGCTTAATGAAAAAAAAAAAACATCATTTTTTCCATAGGTGGAAGAACTGAGATAATGGTGGTTTGTCAAGCAATTCAGACCATATATTGAGACTCCTCAGCCATTTCTGAAGGTATTGATACATTAGCTGGCATCAAGTCTGAACCATGAGCCATGAATGTAAACAATTTATGCTCCAACGACTGACAGATTTTCTTCCAATCCTAAAGATAGAAGCCAAGGCGTTATATTTTGCTAACGAAAATAAAAAAGAACTGTCTCAAAAAATGATGTTGGGTTGTAGTCTCTTTTATGAGGTCACTAATCCCATTCACGAGGACCTTACTCTTGTATCCCAAAGGCCCCACCTCCTATTACCACCACATCGGAGATTAAGTTTCAACGTAAGAATTATGGTAGGACACAAACATTCAGTCTGTAGTAGGTATGGTCCACAAACTTGGTGCATCAGAGTTAGCTGGTGGTATTTTTTAAAATGAAGATTGTGGAGCCCCATCCTAGATCTGCTTAATCAGAATCGCTGGAAGTAGACCTGGGAATCTGCATTTTTATATGCTGTACGAGTCTGACAATTAAGTTCGGGAACTTGATGCATCGATGTTGCTAACCTATTTTTGATATTAGAGGGATTATTCATTATGAATTCGTACCAACTGGACAAACAGTTAACCAAGTTTACTATTTGGAAATGCTGAAAAGGCTGCATGAAAAAGTTAGACGACCTGAACTTTTCGCCAACATTTCATTCTTCTTGCATCACGACAATGCACCAGCTCACACAGCACTGTCTGTGAGGGAGTTTTAAGCCAGTAAACAAATAACTGTATTGGAACACCCTACCTACTCACCTGATCTGCCCCCTAGTTACTTCTTTCTTTACTTGAAGATAAAGGAAATATTGAAAGGAAAACATTTTGATTACATTCAAGACATCAAAGGTAATACGATGACAGCTGTGATGGCCATTCCAGAAAAGGATTCCAAAATTGCTTTGAAGGGTGGACTAGGAGCTGGCATCAGTGCACAGCTCCCCAAGGGGGGTACTTCGAAGGTGACCGTAATGATATTCAGCAGTGAGGTATGTAGCACTTTTTCTAGGACGAGTTTGCAAGCTTAATTATCTGTCCCTGTATATATGGTTCTTATACACACAAAAATTTGAAAATAACCTTTTCAGATGACCACAAGTGGACAAGGTCATATCCTGTTCTCAGGGCTAAGTTAGGTGATTTTTAGTGGGGTTTGAAAGGACGGGTAGGATTTGAAGTTAAAACTGGAAGGAAAGGCCATGCTAGTTGGAAACAATGGCATGGGTGGACACAAAGAGGCAGAAAAACAATCATATTTATCGAATGGTGAGAAGAACGGTTTTGTTGCAGACAGGATATAATGGAGGAGAAGAGTGAAGAGAAAAATGAGAAAGCACACAGGAGTTGTACTGTGACTGGTTGTCTCACGGGAAAGCAGCCCCACTCATAAACAAGAATACACAAAAGGTCCCTCAGGTATAGATGACCTCGGCAGAGAGATCTTCCAGGATCAAAGATGGAGAAGATTCTATTTGGGGAGGAGGTGGGGAGAGGAGAGTTTTCTATAAAGCATGCCCTGCTTCATTTTGAATTGTCTATTTACTTATTAATATTCAGCTTTGATCCAAAAATTTAGGAACAAGCTCTGATGATCTCATTTTGTTCACAGAATTAATAAATGAGCTTTGTGGATGTGTCTGCATTCTAACATCCTCTGATAAAGCAGTGCTAATCAGCGGCTGTGCCGGGCGAAGATAAGCACACAAAGACTGTGATGTAGTTATCCTCCCTTTTTCTAATTAACTTTTGAATCTGTTGTGCCTTTTAGGGTCTAAAATAAAATGGTAGGCAGTGAGAGTTTGATCATCAATCCCATTTCATAGCTCCAATGGATGGCAGCTTGCTATTCTATTTAATATTTTATAATTTTTTTTAAATTTAAACTTCTGATCCTATCAGACTCAGAATTTTCATAGTTTTTTCATTCAAACTGCTTTAGCTCCCAATTGAGAGATGTGTATAGATTACTAATATTGAGTGCACGAGTTAAACTTTCAATCGACTGTCCTTAGTGGGAAGCCTGTGCCCTGTGAGAACAATCTAGCCCTGGGCCACAAGCCCCCCGTGGCTACCAGGCTAGAAGCACCCTGTAGACACGCTCCAGCGGGTTTTCCTTCACAGCCACTTCCTGTGTCAAGCTGTGTCCTACAGCTGCAATGCTCCCCGCTGCCACCACTGTTCATGGCACACAACTCTAAACCAGTCTGAGACTAGTTGTTTTTGTTCAAATGTCGGCTTGAGGACAGGTCTTGGGCCAAGTGTGGAAGAATAATCCAGGGTCATGGACACAAAGCATGGCCACCTATATAAGCAATCACCTGTTAGCTCCTCTCAACTCCCCTGGAAGGGAGTTGTGGTTATGAGAAGCTGTACTACTGGCCTTTCCACAATGGCATATTAGATATCCAGCACAGGAATCTTAGATGTGGGCAACCCAGTATATAAAAAAGACATACTACATGCTTAAAAAGAGACACCATCCCTCCTCAACTGATGAGGGCTGAATTTTGGAAGCTTGTCCATGAATGACTGAACTCTAATCCATTGTACAGAAGTGGCACCTATCTGATTTGAACCATAAATAGTGGTATAGGAAATGATTTCAGGTTCAAATTTTGCAGTCTCCAATTCAAATTTATCAACAAAATATACAAACCCTCCAGGATGATAAATCTGTATGAAGCTCAACCAATAGACCATGGAGAGCACAAATTGAATATCCAAGCCTGAATGCAAAAGTGACTCCATAGCTGCACCGCTTCATCCCCCAAATAAAAAAGTGGGATTAAACAAGTCACTGTGTCACTGGAGTGACCAGGTCCTTTTCATCACTTCCAGGGATTCTTAACCACTCTTACGCCAGTGCAGGGCTCTCGGGACCCACGGCAGCCAGGAATGGAGCTGGAGTCATATGCAGACAATAGAACAGTGTTCCCAGTCTCTCGTGCTTGGACACTGGTCCTCCACAGCATCTGCACACAACCCAGTGACTGTGCCGTGTAGGACCCAGGCCAGAGACCACATGGCGGTGTGTTTTCCTGCTTTCTTGCTGCAGTCTCATTTCAAATTTCAGACACTTTGCTGATGCTAATAGTATTGTGAATGAAATAGTTGATGAATGATTTGAAGCCATTTCAGAAAGGCATGAAAAACAGCTTGTCATTCGGGTTTCACACCCAAGCTGTTACTTGTAAAACCTACTTTAACCTTTCAATATTCTCTCTGCCCAGAAGCCGACAATCTTCCTCAGCGATCTCTCCTGGTCTCCCAATGTATTGACGTAATATCCCCCGCACACCAGGCATGGAGCCTCTCCACTTTCACCCGCCTGCCTGAGGGAAGTGTGAGTTTTAAACAAAGCAGGCAGAGGCCTTCCCAAAAGAGTGGCTTCTTCCTTGGTTCTGGTATTTTCTTGTTTAGCAATGCCCCTGCCAGGCAGGTCACTTCTGCCTCTCTCCCTATTCTGAAGGGAGCTTGAAGTGACTCAAGGGAATATCATGCTATTTAAAGTCTGATAGAAGGGTATTGGTTGCGTGACGATGGGTGCATTATTACACTTGGTTGTACTTTGGTTTTCTCCCCTATTAAGACTAGGACGGATATCAGAAGTATCTAATACAGTGAGTGGCATGGAGTAGGTTTCTCAGTGATGGCCGTCAATCTCCCCATCACTGTTACATTGTGAGAGAGACTTTTTATAGTTGGACAGGACCTGGGAGTCACCAAACCCCCGTATCCTGCAACCCATGGATCTATAAAATGAGCCATCTTGGGCCAGAGGTGAGGTACCTGGAGCCGATAAATTTGTTCTGACTCCTGCAGCTATCTCAGGAATCAGGGTTGGGCTGGAAGAGGTACTGACCAGTTAGCAAACATTTTTCCTCTATCTTGAAATCTTGAAATATATACACCCACACATATTTAATTGTACCAATATTCTGAGTTTTTTCCATCCTTCTGCCAAAATATCTTCTTCAAAGTGCCTCAGGGGCTGAAGAATCATTGAAACGTGTGGTTGGGTATCTGGACACCTGAATTCTAACAGCGATGTGCTGGTAAACTTTCTCTCTTGGAGGAAAAAAAGGTTTACAATGTTTACCAATTTCTGTGGTGTAAATATACCCACTATGGATGATTTCAAATTGACATGGCTAAACTAAACACTGGATTGGAAAGAAAGGAGCACAGCTGGTTCTTGTGAGTTGGCACAAACAAGCTCTAAGCAGTGGTCCTGGACCAACTCTGTCACTTCCAAGATGTGTGTTTTGTGAACCAAACTTTACTTTCTGGATTTCTGTTAACAAAGAAGTTAAACCAGACTAAAATCTTCCCATCTGGATGCTAAGATACAAAAAAATATGTTCTTGGCTCAATGAAACTTGGGAAACTTTGGATTCAACAAAATAGATCAATTAAACAGGTTTCCTTATAACAGAACTACTTTGAGAGACATATAAGTTTAATATGACAGTCAGAGGAAACTATGGTATTTAGCTTTTCCAAACATTTCTTTTGATTAGCACAACTATTAACAATCAACAGAACTCTGTATTAGGTGATATTTTTTCAGCTCTAAAATTAAAAAAGAAAAAATAAGAAAAGGAAAGGAGGGAGGGAAGGAGAGAAAGAAAGAGGGAGGGAGAGAGAGAGAGAGAGAGAGAGAGAGAGAGCTCAAAATGTTACCACCCTTTCCCCAACTCCATTCCTCTTTGTAAATTAAGGGCACTGACCATTGTTGAGTGCTTACTCAGTGCTGCATGTGAAAATCAGCTGTACCAAGGTTTTCTAATTTAAAGCTAACAACTAGCCTGAAAACCAGGAATTGTTTTCTACTATCCTATTTCCAAATCAGAAGTCTGAGCCTCACTCAAGTTCACACAGTTTATTTGAAGTGAAGGAGGCAACTAATACTCCAATCAAAAAGAGCTTTTCCCAAAGACCATCCTTAAAAACACAATGAAAGTGAAGTTACATATGTATACTCTCAATTGATCCGGTAGGTGGAGATCTGTGTTAGCAATAGTGACACCTTGTGGCTATATCTGCCTCATTTTAGTAGCCAGAGACTAAAATGGATCCTTTCCTAGGCAAGTCACCTACCCCATGAGAGCAGTGGAACTGTAACAACATGAAAAGGGCTCGGAGAATTCTGTGGGATCATCATTTTGTCATTTCAGAAATAACCTGAGATGAAGAGTCAGATCTGTCTTTTCTTCTCTTTGGTTCTTTTCTTTGATTCCTATGATAAACTAAGAAGCAAACAAGTTTGCTTTTACATCCTATCCTATCCAAAACAAAATCGTACATTTTTAAATACAAAGGTAACTCTTTGATGTTATAAAAAACACTAATGGCCCTTAATTTCAATGGGTCTTTCAGATTCTGGGAGGCCTTCTCTGTATCCCTTTCATGTGTTTTTAGAGAGATTTCAGATGGTTCTTAATGAGATGAAAAGACAAACACATTTCTCTAAAGCAGCCAAAGTGATATTAGGTTCTTAGAAGATAACAGGGCTGTTGTCAAGTCATTTGAAGAAATGTCTGGAAGAAAATCTTACAAAGATCTGAGGGAAGATAGAAAAGCCAAACTGGACAATAGAGTAGAGAAGGTAGAAGTAAAACCAAAGAGACTTTTTGCTAGCCTTTTATTGTAAAACCAAGGTCATGAACTGGATCCTCGGACCTCACGGGGAGCCAAAACATTGTGAAAAGATCCATCTGGGGGAGTTGAAGAATGGAGAGTTGAAGAAGCATGTGAATTTGTTGCAGATTTTTAGCGGTTGAGGTTGTGAGGAGAGAGCACGTTTAAATTTTGCAGAGGCACCGTTCTCAGAAGTCAAAATAAAGAAGTGGAAAATGAACGTTTGTGACTCTCATTTATGTCACAACTGCAGCCATCTCAACTCTCAGATCTTCTGTTATACCAGTCACAGAAAAGAGATAAATACTAGAAGGAGTCAGGAGAGCCATACAAAAGAGCAACTCTAAAGCACTTTGTTGTGTGGAAAAGCTCAGATTAGCTTGGTGATTCAATGAGGTACCTGTGCCTTACCTAGAAGGGGGCTAAAAGGGACACTGTGCAGGGGATAAGGATGAACAGAAGGAGAAGTGGAAAAGTTAGAAATGAAAGCATGGGAGTAAGGGAAGGAAGCAAGCAGACAAGCGTTCCTGAGTGAACATCAGAGTTAGGAGCTCAACTAAGATGTTTTCACCAGGTGAGTCTTGTTTTCACATACCTGTGTGGAAATCCCTCCTGAACATTCCTGAATGAAGTGAGAGTCAATGAGTACAGGAAGCTGGGCAGGGACGATGTCTCTGATCTATTGCATATATTCTTTTTCTTCTACTACAATGTTCTTCCATCCCTCATCTCTTTCTCTCCAGCAGCATTTCACATACTAGTAAGTCCTTTCCAATTCACACCAATGCATAATCCTTCTCCTAAATAATGTCTTAGCAAGCACTGGGTGCCAGACCTGCATGAGGAACTGAGCTGCAGAGCGCGAGAAGTCACACCTCACTTTTTTAGGAGCTCCCTGGGTAGTGGCAGTGCTTGGAGTGTGGGGGACAGTGAGGGAAATTCTCTGAATATCCCCCTTTCATAACACATTTCTGTCTCTCTTGCTGTGCTTACCACTGTTAGAAACAACCACTTTTTTCCTAAGATAGGTCCCAAACTACCCACAGGCAGAGACTACGTGTTAATCTTTGTCCCTCTCTCTGTACTATCCCAGGGTGATTGAACACAGTAGATGCCTAATGAATGGTCATGTATTTAAATTGAGTATCCAGCTGACTGTGAGGGTAGGACCTACAGCTATCTCTTCCATACCTAAAATGCTGCACTCCAGCCTATTGAAGTAGAGATGCTATTTTTCTGGCTGCCTCCTGAAGGAGAATGGCCAACATTCAGCCAGCAAAGAGATTTAGGAGGAGGGCCAGCTGAGAGAGTGTCATGCAGAAACAGAGGGCAGTGGGTGGTAGGTAACATCAAATTTGATTAGGAAGCAAAACAAAAAGAGAAGTGGACCCAACCACGGGCCACGGCAGGGATCCTGCTCCCTCTCAGCCTGATCTGATCCTTCCTTTCCTCTTCCACTCACCAAGCCCAGCCCTCTGGTTTGCTCTCTTGGGGGAATTACTCCAGCTGTTATTCCAAGCATGGAAAGCTGTCTTCTAAAGAGGAACTTGCCTGTATCAAACATGTAGGAATGGAAACGAGGCAACACATGATAACTTAATTAACACATTTTCAGATAAGACAGCCCTATTTTAAAACAACAAAAAGAGAGAGAGAAAAAAAAAAGTCTCCATAATTCATCCTTAAAAAATGAAGCTCCTTCTAACAAAACAACCAAGTTATCTGTCGTAAGCTGCCATTGCCCTGCTTTTTTTTTTTTTTTTAAGTTTTTGGGGTGACAATTGTTAGTAAAATTACATAGATTTCAGGTGTACAATTCTGTATTATATCCTGTATAAATCCCATTGTGGGTTCACCACCCAGAGTCAGTTCTCCTTCCATCACCATATATTTGATCCCCTTTACCCTCGTAAAGGGGATACCACCCCCCAGCCCCCTTACCCTCTGGTAACCACTAAACTATTGTCTGTGTCGATGAGTTTTCTCATTTGTTTGCCTTGTTCTTTTGTTGTTTTTGGCTTATATACCACATATCAACTTTTTAATGAGCATCAATGGGTGGCAATGTCCTGTTGGGGAAAGTACACAGGCAAATTGTCTTGTCACTAGATCCTGAGTCACCTCAGAGTGCAATGTTTACCCATTGATGCTTCTCTAACCCTGATCTCTAATCTGGTGCCCAAGATTTTCTTTTCCCTAATCAGAAAAAAACACAAACTCATAAAAATATTTTATTATTATTTCTTTAAAGGAATTTCTGGGATTGGGAGTGGAGAGACGGGAACAGAAAAATCTCTGACTTCCCTCCATGCCTCCTGCTGTGCCTAGTAGAGCTGTGAAGGCTAACCTCGTGTAGGATGACATTCCCCTGAGAAGGGTAATTCTAGATTAAAGGGGTCGGGAAGCTGCCTGTTCCCTTATCTCCAGCTTCTTGATGAACTCCAAGTCAGCCCTGCCCTGGCACTGACTTGTCCAGCACTTTCCTCCATGATCGAGACTCCATTCTAAGACTCTCAGAGATGTTGCCTGTAGTTGACAGAATATTTTATACCATTTTAATTTGTATGTGATGATATTTTCAAACTATCATTATATAGTTTTCCCTTTCTTTTAAGATGTGCTGTAATGCTATTTCTATGCCTCTTGTTGATTACTTTGTTCATAAATTATTATAAATTAAAAACGCAACTCTAACAAAATATGAATCTTAAAGAATAATAATATATGATGAAAAACAACACTCTTCCCAAATCTCTAGATATAGATAGAGACATTTGTATCTGGATGTCTCTCTGTACGTCTCTATCGCTGAGTGTCAGAGCATACCTATGCAGTCTCTGTCTCTTATAAAAATTTTCTAAAATGCACCTTATTACGATAGAGGAACACAGTATCGGGCACCGTGAAATTGGGCACAGTGTTTAGGGCCCTTTTACTCCTGAGGTCTCCACTGTGAGACAGGTTTATGGAGAAGCCACTTAACACAAGTATTATTTAGGAATTTCTTACTCTCGTTAGCTCAACTTCTCGATGGCCTCTTGATACCACTGAACATGTTGTCAGGAAACAAAACTACTATGACTGAACAAAGTGACAGGTGCATAAAGTACCAGAATATCTCACAGTTTATAAAAAATACTGCCTTACATATGGACAGTGCAATCCATTTTTCTTTGCGACGAATATACAGTAGAAGGATTTCTTCTCAAATATTCATTTTAAGATAAAGGGTAGTGAGACAGAGATCTATAAGGGTTTGATTTTGGATGGTTTCTTTGAAGGTTGCTTTGGTGGAATTGCCTACTTTATAGCTATGACAGCCCTTTGTCAGAGCACAATGAATGCAAATGACACGGAGTCATTGGCAGAGAAATATGTGCAGTCATAGGAAAAGGAAAAATGTACACAGATACACTAGAAGAGCAGACTAGGTAATAGTGGAGAGTCTTCTTTTCTAATTAACTCTAAAAGTGAGTGTGGTATGCTCGGTACCTGAATTTGTTCAGCCCTTTTTATTAGCATTTTTCATATTGTAAAGGAAGGAAAGTAATAGAATAAGTCCTCCGCTGACAGCATCCCTATCCTCTGGTTTGTTAGCATATGTTTTTACTAATAGCAGCATAGAATAAAGATTCTAGGGAGGGAACATAGGAATTAAGGAAATGGGTTTATGTGATACCAGCCTCAGGTGGAATCCACGTTCCCCATATCCTTGTTGAGTGATCTTACCAAGTTGACTGACCTGATCTCATCTGTAGAATGGAGGCAAAACTAGCTCTGATTTTATAGGATTTCTATGAAGATAACAATGAGATGATGTAATTAAATACCTTGCATTGAATTGGCATGTAGTAAATGTTAGTTCTATTCTGGACGCTCTTTCCAGAACTAAAGGCAGATCCTAGCGGATTCAAACTCTCCCCCACCCTCTTTGGCTCAAGATATTCACCAATGCTTTTTAGGCCAAGACTTTGGATATTTGTAGCATGTACAAATTTTGGTCTATAAACTTGAGTGTGCAGGAATTCTTTTCCTTATGTCGAACTTGAGGGCAATAAGGAACTTTATTCCAGTATTACAAGCTTTCCTCCTTTTCTCCCTCCTTTGGAAATGGGCATAGGATACTAATGTCCAGTATATCCTGGTGGCGACTTCTCCTGGATTTTGTCTGCTGTGGTGCGTTGAAATTCCCTGACTTACTGTGTCGCTACTCATGTAGGTAATAGAATCTTAGCCAACACTGGAAACACCATGCCAAAGTCCCCTTCCTGAGATGCCCACTGGCTGAGAGGAACGGATAGCTCTCTCTCAAAGCCCTTTGCCCTGTTAACATCTTCCTGTCCTCTTGCCCTCTAGAGATCTAGCAAAATATCAATTGATTAAGCCTTTTCAAATATAGATAGCTTTGGGCTTCTGCCTTTTATCCTACTCAATTTCCGACTGTAAGAACTCCAAGGAACCACAACTTGCTTCAAAACTGGGAGACCAGGAAAAGCTTCAGGAGGAAAGGACAAAGCAACATTTCAATTAATTATCTTGCCTCAGGTTTTTTTCATTCCAGGGGAGTCAAACGGGAAATTTCTTCCTGTAGCATCCAACGTTGAAAAAAAAAATACATTTTAAGAAATGTAGATGGGAAGTACTCATGAATGTAGTTATTTAGCTACCTGCTATCTGTATGCCTTGTGAGTCTGCTCTCCTACCCAGGAACTCCCGGTACAAAGGAACAGTGTCCTTCTGCTCACTCTTGCCTCAGCCACAAGTGTATTGTCTTTTTTGTTTTGTTTTTTATGATTTGTTAATTCTCAGATTTTCTTTTTTTATTAGTATCAGGTGTACAAACCAATGTAATAGTTACACATTTACACCCTTCACAAAATGATAACCTTCTTCCCCCAATCTACTACCCCTCTGACATCATATATAGCTGTTACAATTCAATTGACTCTATTCCCTATGCTGTACTCCACATCCTGTGACTATATATATATATACACACACATATATATATATGTGTATATATATATATATATATACATATATATATATATATATATATAATTATAGTCGACATTCAATATTATCTAGCTTCAGCCTCAGGTGTATAGCACAGTGCTCTGGCATCTACACCGTCTGTGAAGTGGTCTCCCTAATAAAACAAGTGCCCATCTGACACCCTACAAAAATCTTTACATCGTTGATTACATTCCCCAAACTTTCATATCCCCATGACAATGTGGATTAAAGACTTAAAAGTAAGATCTGAAACCATAAAAATCCTGAAAGAAAATACAAGTGTATTTGTCTTCACCTTCTCCCTAACAGCTGTTGCTCAGTTCTCAAGTGTTAGAACGAATGACCTCTCCTCCAAGAAGTCCTTTGTGATCTTCACACCCTCCTCTTCAGTTAAAACGCATCCCTTCTCCTTTCTCCTACGGTACTGTGTTTGTCCCACTATTGGGCATTTATTCCTTTTGCATCTTGGACAACTTAGTTTTTTATGTTTTTGCTGCTATAAGAACCTTGAAAACAAAGCCTTGACAAATAAATTTGTCCTGAAGAGAATTCGAATCAATTTCAATTAAACGAAGTAGTTTTGTAAGAGACCTTTGAAAAGGTCTGTGAAAATCTGATGAATTTCTTTACATTTAAAAGGAGAGAACACAGAGGCAGGGGGCATATTTGTTTGGTTGTTTTGTTTTTGTTTTTGTGGTATAGGACAACGATTCTTAATCCTGGCTGCGTGTTAGAATAACCTACATAATTTTCTGAAGGTAGCAGTACCCACAATTCTGACATGACTGGTCTGAGGTGGGGTGCAGACATTGGTGTTATTAAAAAGATTCCTAGTTGATCTGAACGTACAGACAAGATTGAGAAGCACTGGTGTGAGAGAGGTAAGAGTTAATGGTGGAATCTTTGAATCCCATTTTCCTGCCATTTATTTAGGTTTCTTTATTAATGTTTCTTGTTTTCCTACCTCCTCAATTTCTGAATTCATCATTCTTTTGTATTGTGTGCATTTTTGTGAGCCAACTCAAATTCTACTGGGAATAGGCAGAATTGAAATAATCAAGTCACTAGAAGCATGAACCAGCAATCGCTAAACCAGGCTTCCCAATATACTATGACATTTTCATGGAATCTTAAGGAAAATACTATAAAATTCTCAAAGTAAATTTTATTTTATTATAAAACTTATTTTTAAAGAATATTCATTACATTCTCTCCCAGCCTCTCCACCAACAGCCCAATGCTTCTCTTTGCAGAAGAAAGCAGCACAAGAGATAAAGAAATAATAGGCATATAGCAAAACTTCAAAAAGTTTGGATATGTTAAGACTTGCTTAGTTTTCTGAACTCTTTATTATTCTAAAATTCTGAGTGCAAAGCTTATTAATTTATTAACTGAGCTCTTTATAAAGAGGGAAAAACCTACATCAGGATTGGATTATTAAAATAACATAGCCACAATTCTTTTAGGATCTGAAATTGTGAGATTGAACTGAATGAAATTTAATCACATGGCTCAACCTATATATTTGGTCAGGACTCCCTGTAATGTAACCAAGTCTCTTGTTTATAATTAAATAGTATTACAATAATGTACTATAATTTTATCTTAATGAAATGTGAGCAGTCATGTTAAGCAATTAAGGAACTATGAAATCTTTCTGAGTAGAAATATTATATAAAATCTTCCATAATTGATTAGATTTTATTCCATAGCACCAAAATTTACTATAACTGAATCAGGACATAGAGGGGCTGATTGCCTCAGAACAATAGTAAATATAAAAGATCACAATCTCGATATAGCAAAAGCAAAAAAATGCTATAATTGAAACTTCGAAATATAGAAGAAATACTTCACTTATTCCAGTTTATATATTAAAATCCAGTCTCTTCCCTAGTGAGGTTGCACAGAACTTCTAGTACCTGATGTTTTGGTTTCCTTCTGGGCTGTGCTTAAGCGTTCTCCTAAAAAAAATAACAAGAAAATAAATCTTTTGGAAACTTAAAAAACTATATTTTTTAAAACAAAACAAAATAAAGAGAAAGGAAATGGCACCATTTTCCTACCAGGTAGCGCACAGGGATGTAAAAGCCCCAACTTATCTTATTTCCGGCATGCTGGCAAATTATGAGTTCGTTGGGCATATCACAATATCTTTGTGTTATGGTCTTTCCATTTGTAAAATACTAATGAAGGCATCTTCTACTTTCCTCTAGATGATACGGAAGTTATGCAGTATTGAACTCTATTCTTTCTGATGAAGAAAGAAGAGAGAAGAATTGTCTGTAGTCATTAATCTATACAGTAGCAACTTCAGAAATATCTAAATTATATACATAAGGAATGAATAGATTTTTAGAGCTTGTTAAAAGCTTCCTTCAGTACGTACCTATATATAAACATATATATGTAACATTATTTTTTAATTATAATAGCAAATTCAAAGATTAATTTATTTTCTTTCCCTCTGTGCTCCATCTCATAACCCCTGGGATACAGCACATTTCTTTTCCCCCTGAATTACTTTACCCACCCCCCCCTCACCCCTTAATTAGCCTCTCTGGTTAATTCCACAAGATAGAGAGGAAAACAGTCTCTGGGATTTAGTAACACTGAACAGGTGCAAAATGTACCATTGAAAAGCTAGTTAAACCTCAAAAGTGGAAGCGCCCACTATAAATTAAAGAAGAGGCATATAGGCTCTTCAGGCCCCATATGTTGGTCATCTGGGGATGCTCTTATCAGAATGATCTTTGTAAATATAACAAGCCTGTTTCAATGCTACCCACAGCGTGAAGCTGATTTCTATTTTGCATTGTAATAGATTATACAGCTTCAATTTTCCATGGACATGCCCTAATATATTGAGTCTCTCAGGAGACACAGCAGTGGCATTGACCAGAAGGGACGGAAGGCTAAGCAGCATCATGCAAGATTTAAAATGTTTTTTTCCTTGACAACCAGCAAACTGTGATCACTACTTCCAGCTGTCCAAAATAACAGCATCTCCCATTCGAGGCCCAAGTGACCATCTAAATGTCCAGTTTCTGAAAAATGTGTGTGTTCACATGTTGATTATAAGATAAAATGTTTAACTTGTTATATATGGGGGAAATGTTTAGAATAGTTTTGATTTTTACAGTGAGAAACGAGGTGAGGAGACTGTAGCATTGAGAAAACAAACTCAGCACTGCACCACAGGAAATCATGATAATAATACCTGCTGGGGTTGTGTCACCTTTACTAGTATGGTCTCCAAGTAGTCACTGAACTAAGCAGGAAACTAGTTTGCCGAAGACTGAGTGGTTTCCTGGGACTCAGGACTGTAAGTGCTAAACTCAAGACAGTCCCAAGCAAACAAGAACAAGTTGGTTAACAGAGTGGAAACTTTTCACTTACCATCAGTGCACACTTTGAACTGAAATATTGTAAAACCATATATCAACTACCCAACAACTGACAACTCTGCTAGGTCACTCTTATGGCGGAATTCAAAAGAAGACAAAGTAATAATAGATTTTTTTCAAGATTACGTGTTATACTTTGGCAACAAGTTAAAAAATTTCTTCACTATTTTTTAAATATTCGTATTGGAGTTTGGGCATCATATTCTCTGAGATGACTGAGAAGATTTGGCAATATAATCTCACATCAGACAGAGGGAAACTGAAAGGGTATTGGGTTGAGTTTGACTAATCTCAACCTAAATTAAATTGTTGATGTTATAGAATAATTTAAGACCAGATATCACAGAATTGAAAACTGTACAGCCTCGGATTAGGATAGTCCAATAGGACTTTCCTTCTGGAGACCATGAAGCAAAGTCTCCCATTATGACTACTAAGTGTCCTGAAGGGAGTGGGACCATTCCCATGGTCAGTAACCCTGGAAAGTGGCAGCTCCAGGACAGAGAGTGAAATTGGAAAGGGGAAATATGAAATCTAAATCACAGATCTGTCTAGAATTTTTCAGGAGAGAAGGTAATAACACTGATGAGAAGAAAGCCAGCCAGGAACTAAGCAGAGAGACAAATTGTGAGGTGAGTTAAGGGAGGATGTGTTCTGAGAGAACTGATTTAACATTTTCCCAAGATGTTCATCTTCTGTAACCCCTCAAATCTTTAGTAAAATCTTATAAACACCTGTAAGTTGGTCTGAGCTGGGCTATGAAAAGTTAAGGGAAAGGGCTGTTCTCATACTTGGGATGAAAGGTGAGAGCAGTATTTCTCAACTTTTTAAAAAATTGACCCCCTGAACAGCCTTGTTAGGCATTTTTTTCCCCTAACTGTCTCCCTCCCCATGAAGTTTTAATACCACAGATAGACTGTATAACTGTTTATGTACCGTATGCATTTCTGTGCTTTGTATATTAAAAGAGTTAGGTGATTAAGATGTTTTCAACCCCCAAGAACCAGTTTTCACCCCTGTGGATATCAATGCCATCCCCATTGAGAATTCATGGATTACAGAGAAGGGATAATAGCTTGAGAGACATGGCATTTTCAGACTATCAAGAGGTGACACTGTGCAGAATAGAGATCAGAAGGCTGATGAGACCCCAGAAGACAGTCTGAATTTGTAGAATACATAGATACCCCCGGTAAGAGACTGGACTAACTGTAGTTAAATAGAATGTCAATTTTAAATCATCATTATAAGGCTATTAAAGGAAATGCAATTTTACTTTGAAGTCACAGGCTGGAAAGGCCAGGGAACATTTGATTTATAAATGTAAAGAAAACATATTTTGACAAAAAATGATAAAGAAGTTACTTAAAGCTCTCAGTGAAGATGGATCATATACACTCAACTGTACCAACGAAGAGGCTTGTGTGATGAAATACAGACAGAACATAATAATTAGGATGATTAGTGTCTTTGAAAACAAAGGTAAAAGTTGAAATTATTAACCAATAGCAATGCTGTAGAGTGTCTCAATGGCTCATTTGGGCTGGTGTTGTGGTAAAGATAACCAGAGACAATAATATAAGAATCACAATATACAGCTAAAATTCATGTCTTATAAACTCTACCCACCTTCAGTCTTTTGCGCTGGAGACTATATTGGCTTTTCTGAAGGAAATGCAGGTTGTATAGTGGGAAACGAATTTTGGTCAGGAGATCTGAGCCCTATTTCCAGCTGTGCTAACCTAGGCACCTGGTTCTTCACTTCCTAGCCATCAGTCCTGTAACATGTAAAGTACAGGGACTACAGTAAAAGGGCTCTAATAACTCTTTCACCTCTAACATTATTTGAAGATATAAAATTATGTGCTTTGCTTTCCTACATCCCAAAGCAGTTAATATTTGATAAGCAATCCAACAGTCAGCCATTAAGTATTTACTAAGTATCTCCTACTTTCCATATTGTACTGAGTACTGAGCCAGGGCTAGATTAATAGAATTCATTCAATTGGATCCCCTTTTCCTACTCATAGATACCTGAAATGTGTTGCATACATAATTAAAGATAAGACTTTAAAAGCAAGTAACACATGGAAAACTAATACAGTGACTTAAACTTATATTAAGATGTAAATAATGGATCCTTTTCTGAGAGTAGGGTTTGACAAAGAGACAGGGGAGCAAGACCAGGGACTCAGAACACCCTGATCTGGTGGCAGGACATGTGAGTAAGGGAACAACTAGGGAGGAAGCCAACTCTGTTGCTAATACCCTTGACTTAATGCACCTGGATATATTCTGAGCACCCCAATAGGCTAGTATGACAACACTTTTGGCTTGAGTTTTATTATATTAAATACATTAAATGGACTCAAGCCATTAGACACTGTTCTAGTGTGTGTTTGTGGGGGGCGGGGAGAAATGACAGCAGTTGGCCTCCATTGGTTAAAACACGGAACACTTAGGTATGATTGGCATGACCTTCAATAAAATGGAATAGATCCAAATTGATGAAGTTCATGATACCATATTCTTCCCCATGTTTGATCCCTTCAAGCTTTTGTTGTTGTTGTTCTTATATAACAACAGTGAAACGTTGTGTAGTTAGAGTAGGAGAAAGGAGTTTGCCTTTGGAAGCAAAAGTACCAAATAACTAGAGTAATTATTTTTAACTTGGAGTGTTTTTATTGGTAAATACATCACTGACCAGATTTGAGTTTTAAAAAGAACAAAACAAAAACAAAAACTGATTTATTTTGTTATAATAAAAAAGCAGCAAACAATGTACTAACCTCGTTTTTCTGTAACTCCAGAATGTAACTATGAGGGAAAGACTTTTACTTCATTTCTTTCTATGGAATGAAGTCTGCAGACCCCCGTTACAGCCAGTCCATCTTTTATAAGATGCTCCGGCTGACCATTGTGACCTCCGGCTGCACTTAAGAAATGCTGGCTGGATCCTCAGTCCACAGCGTGGGTTCACATGGCACAGTGTATGTCCCTTATCGCCGTTAGGCACATAAGTATCTGTTTCCCCCCATGAATTGGGAGTTCCCCAAGGGCAGGGACCATGATTATTCATCTTGGTCTTCCCCAGCACCTGGCACAACATCTGCATGATATATACACTCAATTAGTGTTAATTGGATGAAAATAAACTACTTTTATTTTCAGTGGACTTCTAATTATGTAAAGCAGTATAGCTATAATGGATACCAGAATCCTAAATGTAACAGAACAGTGTATTTCGGTTAGTAATGAAAGTCTTTCAGAAATTAAAAAAAAAAAAAGAAACGAATTTTAGTCAAATACGTATTTTCTCGTTTATATAAGAACAAGGTGTCCTTCAATTACTCTAAGCTTCTCATGGCTTCTTTTATGTGGATATGAAGGAAAAGGGAGCCTCCTGTTACTGTTTATTTGTCCTTTTTGGTTTTCATTAACATTGTTAACGTAGAACAAAACATGCAAAATTAAGAAATAGCTAGATGGTGATATTTTTCATTTTTTCTCCCAAATTTGAAGGCCTATAGATACAGCCACTGGGTGTCTAAATATTTATTTACAAAATGTCAACAGACAGGAGAAAGTGTAAACAGGAATGCTAATAATTTTAATGAAAACTAGCTCTCAAATCTAAGATTAACTGGGTCTCAAATATTACAAACAAATACTTATTCTTCTGGACCAATACTTATCTGGATCCAACATCAAACAGAGCTATGACAAACTTTCTTATGACATTTTTTTTATTAATTTATTTTTAATTTATTGGGGTGACAATTGTTAGTAAAATTACATGGCTTTCAGGTGTGCAATTCCGTATCACATCATCCATAAATTACACTGTGTGTTCACCATCCAGAGTCAGCTCCCCTTCCATCACCATACATTTGATCCCCCTCACCCTCATCCCCCACCCCCCAACCCCCTTACGCTCTGGTAACCACCAAATTACGTTCCCCAGATTAATTTTCAAACCCCGTGGCCATCCTGTGGTCACTGACTGCCCTCCAATCCCCTCACCCTCCCCCCCACCCCCCACCCCTCCCGCCCATCTAGCAACCCTCAGTTTTTCCTCATTGTCATTTTCCTGATCAATGGATAAAAAGAAAAGGATAATGAAGGACAAATATTAATCCTATGGTTCTGTTCATCTCCCCTTCACTTAGCCAGTTGTATGTAATTTGTTATCTACTGTAGTGTCCATGGATAGATTTCACATGGTATCATGCACTAAAGAACTATGATATACTTTTGCAGAATTGTTGATCATACTAGTTAAATTGTTAGACAAGAAGACAACAAGTTCAGGGTGCCAGATCATTTCACAGATCTCAAAAAAGGCATGTTGACGTGAAAATCTGTTAAATTATTTTGGAATCTGTTGACGATTATAGTACATACTCAATCAGTTTCTGAATAGTAATGTATTCATGGATTATTTTAAAAAGTTGTAATCTGTTTCATTTCAAATGTGTTTGTAACTTACAACCCTACTTCCACAAGTATTTAAAGTGATTCATAATTCAAATACTTATGTGAGTCTGTCAACTATAAAGTCAGAGATAAACATGTATGTGGTGCAGTGGGCAATTTGGAGAACAAGTTTGCCTTCCAGGGGACTTTTGGCAATGTTTGAAGACATTTTTGGTGGTCACAATTAGGGTGGAAGCTGCTGCGTAGGTGGATTGCTACTGGTATGTAGTGGATAGCAGCCAGAGATTCTGTTAAACGTCCAGGTGTGCACAGGACAGCAGCTACCCCTGCCCCAACAAAGAAATTATCTGGCCTGAAATGTCAATAGTGCCAAGACTGAAAAACTGTTATGTAGAAAAAGGAACAATAATTCGACCAGGAACCAGGCTTAATTAACATAACTAAGCAGAAAGTTATCTTTAGCTCCTTGATTCCCAAGTCACAATCAATAGAATATTGCTAATGATAATTTTGCAAAGAATGTTGAAGCGTTCTCCATATACCTGTTGTTTTGTGTGTTTTTTTAAATTTATTATTGCTTTGGGATCCTCCAAAAAGCCAAAAACTGAAGATTAATTTTCTAGTTATGAAAATACGAGGGAACCAAACTCAGACATTTGAAGAGTAGAACTTAATAAGCACATGGTATGGTTCTCAAACTTTAGTATACACACGATTCACCCAAGAAGCTTGTTTAAGATCCAGCTCGAGAACTTCTTGTTGTTTATTATTTATTTTTATTAGCAAGATTATTATTTAGTGGGCATCAACTCAATAGACCATATTTTGAGAAATATTAATTTAGTGGAATGAGTCATTAATGTAAACCTTGGACCAGCACTTCCTAAACCTCAGGATTATCTGGGGAATGTTTCAAAACATAAAATTTAAAAAATATATGCATTCGTCTTATTCCAGAAATTTCTATTAATAGATCCTGGAATAGGACTCACACAACTAAAATGTATATTTTAAAGTTCCCGAGCTGATTCCATTAACCAAGGACTAGATTTGCCACCATACTCTATTATTATAATATATCATTTGACTTAAATACATTTTTGACAGAGCTAGATGAAAGTCTATTCAAAATTGAATTTCTGGACAGTGCTTGGGCAAATTATAAGACAGGCTTTTGATTTTTATTTAAGTCCCAATGACCCAGCTTACTAGCTATGTGATCCTGAGTATTTTATTTAAATTAAGCTCTCTGAGTTTCCTCTTTGGTAAAATGAGAATGATTGACCCCACTTTGCAGTGGGATTTTGCAAGTTGGTTAATAAAGTGCCTGGCATAGAGTAAGCACCAACAAACAACTGTAAACTTTAAGGCAAAATAGATATCTAGACATGTAAAGATATAACTAACATATAGATATGGATATCTATCTATTAGATACCAGTTATCGCAGTATCAATACTAAAACTACTAATAGAAAATTAATGAGTTTAGAATTATATTCTTATCCAGAGAGTCATACCCTTTTATCATATAGATTGGCTGTCAGGATCACTCCATAAAAAATACTCTAACATATTTACAAGTAAGTTTGCATTATTTCCACTTCAGCACACACTATGGAGAAATGATTTAGTATTTAGCCTCTACACTGGTCCCTAGTGATCCCAGCCTCCTTCTTTTCACAGCCTTTTGCTATCCCTTCCCTTTGAACATAAGCTGGTCTATTTGACTCACTTCTAATGAACAGAACGTAACAGAAGTGATGGGCTGTCACTTCTGAGAGCAAGTCACAAAAAGATTGTGGCTTCAGTCTCAAGTGCCCTCTCTTGCTCCCTCACTCACTCACTACAATGAGAGACAGCTGCCATGTTGTGAGCTGCCCCATGGAGAGGCCCATGTGGCAAGAATTGATGCTTCTGGCCAAAAGGCAGTGAGGATCAGAGGTCTGCCAACAGCCACATGAGTGAGATTGAAGGTGGATCATCCCCCCAGTCAAGCCTTGAGATGACAGCAGCCCAGGTGGACCTCTATTTTTCCCCCAGGTTTTTTTAAATTAAATTTATTGGGGTGGCATTTGTTAGTAAAATCATATAGCTGTAAAGTGTACAATTCTATAATACATCATGTATATATTGCATTGTGTGTTCACCACCCAGAGTCAGTTGTCCTTCCATCATTATATATTTCACCCCCTTTACCCTCTCTAACTCCTCCCTCCCCCCTTACTCTCTGGTAACCACTAAAGTGTCTGTCTATGAGTTTTTGTTTCTTTGTCTTGTACATTTATTGCTTTCAGTTTTATATCTCACATATGACTAAAGTCAACTTATGGACCTTGGGTTCAGAGAGGATTTTATGAATTTGACCTCAAAGGCAAAGGAAGTAAAAAGATTGTGGCTTCTGTCTCAAGTGCCCTCTCTTGCTCTCTCCCTCTCTTGCTACAAAATAAATGAATGGGACTATATCAAACTAAAAAGCTTCTACACAGCAAAAGAAATGATCAACAAAACAAACCAACTGAATGGGAGAAGATATTTGCAAGCAAAACCTCCGATAAGGGGCTAATATCCAAAATATATAAAGGACTCATACAACTCAACAACAACAAAAATACAATCCAATTAAAAAATGTGCAGAGGATCTGATCAGATACTTCTCCCAAGAGAACATATAAACGACCAACAGATATATGAAAAAATACTCAACTTCACTAGCTATTAGGGAAATGCAAATCAAAACCACAATGAGATACCACCTCACACCTATTAGAATGGCTATTATCAACAAGGCAAGTAATAACAAGAGTTGGATAGGTTGTGGAGAAAAAGGAACCCTCATACACTGCTGGTAGGAATGTAAATTTGTACAGCCACTATGGAAAACAGTAGGGAGGTTCCTCAGAAAATTATGACCCAGCAATCCCTCTTCTGGGTATCTAGCCCAAAAATCTGAAAACATTTATCCATAAAGATATATGTACCCCTATGTTCATTGCAGCTTTATTCACAGCGGCCAAGACATGGAAACAACCAAAGTGTCCTTTGATAGGTGATTGGATAAAGAAGATGCGGTACATATATATAATGGAATATTACTTGGCCATAAGAAAAGATGAAACCCTGCTATTTGCAACTACACGGATGGATCTTGAGATTAGCATGCTAAATGAAATAAATCAGACAGATTGACCTCTTGATTTCAGCCTAATGAGAGACTCTGAGACAGAGGCATTCGGCTAAGTTGTACCTGAATCCCTGACCCACAGAAAGTATGAGATAATAGATGTTTGTTGTTTGAAACCATTAAGTACTTGGAGAAATTTGTTACACAGCAATACATAACCAATATAAGTGTCATCAATGTCCTGTTTATAAATTCAGGAATGTAAGTTTAACCTTTGAAAGAGGTAAGGTCACCATGAAAGGGAACGTGTTTCAAAATATTTTTGGATGAAATCAAAGAACCATCATGGTAATTCATATCATTTGGCATAATATGAACTTTATTATTCATGAATATGAAACATAAAGGCTATACCATAAAGATCAGGCCCAAGCCAGCTACACATACAGCAAATATGGAAGTTTGGGCAGCAGTGCTCAAAAGTGGCCAAAACACGAGAAAATTGTTGGTTCCAAAAGTCACATATAATTGATAAAGATTACGGTGATTTCTCAGGGCATCGATAGCCAATTGTTTGCTATTAACCTGAATGTCTTGAAATCTTAGTGATCACAGAAATTCTAAGGATATTTAGTATCAACAGAAACTCCAAGGCAGTCATGGAGGAATTTGCAATTTAAATAGGAAACTAGTTTATGACATTCAGAAATGGCTTATATGAAACATTTTGCTAGGAATTCTTTTCAGGATCCTAGAATTGGTTTTGTTGAAAGCATAAGGGACTGTATCACTTACCAGGGCAGTTAGCACACTCAAGTTGTGCCCTCTCCTGTGGGAAATTACAAATTCTGCAGTGGTAATTTGAACCACATGGACTGCTATTCCAGAAAGTAAATCTGCATGTACTTATGGGAATTTTAACTGAGCTATCCTTGAGAATGCCTTATTACCATGATACAAACAGTCAACTGAAAGGATGATGGAGGTTGACCAACAAGGTCTGGCTGATTTCATCCTATAACTTCACGTTTAACCAGAGGGACCAGTGTCAATATCTCAACCACCATTTCAAATTAGTTAAAATCTTAAAAGATAGCAGGGATATACTCTAGATATGACATGGATACATTCATAAATTTACTTAATTTTAACATAAGATGTCATCTTGTTTGAAACATATGACATTGAACTACAGGTGGTTTCTTTCAGTGGTTAGAGTAGAGGTTTTGAAGTCAGACTAGTCAAAGTAACTTTGTGTGCTCCCCAACTCTAATATTTAATCTATGTAACGTTTGACAATACCTCACTTCTCTAAGTCTAAGTTTCTTCACCTGTAAAACGGGGTGACTAATAGAACCTACCTCATATAATCATGATGAATGAAATCTAAATAATATATTTATTATATTGTCTCTAACAAAGTGACTGCTCCATGAATCCAAGTTATAATAAAAGGAATAATTATTCTGTGTCACTTCAGGTCAGGTGTATACGTGAATTAGTGTTTTCTCCTTTTTTGTCCAACTCTGAGTTGTTTTCAAAGTGCTGATGGAAAATACTTGGAACTTAGAACTCCATGCAGCTAAAGGATCATTCAAATGAGAGGGTGTTAATATTCACAGGATTTATTAGATATACAAAGACACTCAAAATTAAAATTGAAAATATCTTTCTGAATGATTGACTATAGAATGTAATCTAGTAAAATAAAAATGAATCCAGAAGTAGATGCAGTAAGCAATTGTATACAAAAACTACTAAAACTTATTTTTAATTCTAAATAAGTATAAGATTTTAATCAGTGTATTTAACACTATATTTGACAAGTGGATTCTCTGCCCCCTCCAGTGTAGTTTGGTTCTTTCATGTGCGAAGAGAAAAAATATGAGCCAATATATTTTATGAAGAACAATTGAATATTGATGTTTTTCTTTAAGACATAAAAATGTTAAAAGGGAAGTTAACCAGTACTCTTGCCAATTCTTGACGACCACCTTTAATATTTGTGACCAGTGTAATTTTAATTAACTGGGATTTATGTCATACATGCTATATAAGAATAAATTTCATGACCGTTTTGGGGGGAAAAGCCAAAGAATATCAGCATGATATGTAGAAGGGAGAGATGAGGGAACAGGGAAGGGAATCAAAGCTGTATCAAGTCTCTTTTTCAGAAAGATGATATAGGTGCTAGTGAAGTGTTCATATTGATTATAAAGTACAAATTAATTTATGTGTTTTTAAAATTTAGGAATAACTGCTAGAAGAAGAGGTTTAAAAGGTAAATGTCATATGTGCAATAGTTTACCAATAAATGTGAAATGAAAGCATAGTTTACTAAGAAAATTTAAATTACAAAAACTGTCACAACATGTGTAGAATACTTAATTAGACCATCACCTACTGAATATATTGAAATCAAAATTTAAAACATATGCCGTAACCATCAAAAGGGGCTGAATCTTTACAGGTGAGGTCTATCAAACCTTCAAGGAACATGGAAATCCCAACTTAGACAACCTGTTTCAGAGCACAGGAAAAGAAGCAAAGCTACTAAATTCATTTTATTATCCACATAAAACACTAGAATCAAATATGACTAATGATAGCAAATTACAGCAAACTATAGGACTCACTTATGCACAAAAATTGATAGCTTGTCTGGAGACTTGCACAACCCATTATAAAGGATAATTTAAAAATGCCATTTCTCATAGGTATAAAAACAATAAAATAACTAGAAATATAACCAGTTAATTCTTTTAAATCCATGGAAAAATGTAGAATCGAATTGAAGAACCTGAAAAATGCTTTAGTATATACAAAGATATATTATATTTACGGATGCATAATCTCAAATATTTATGACTGTGAAGCCTCATCACATTAATCTATTAATTCAATTTTTTCCCAAATAAAATCCTAACATAACTTTTCACAGCAGTTAAAAATTTAATTCTAAAATTTATATGTGAGTAAATGCAAAATGGTGGCCAAGACAATATTTCAAAATAAAAGATGGACTTTCCCTGCATGATATTAAAACATATTGTAAAGTATAGTAATTAAAATTGTGTGGAGTTGGCTAAGAAACAGACAAATACTTCAGTGAAATTAAATGGATAATGCAGAGACTGGCCCATGCATAGCTGGGAAATTAAGCCATGTAGATGCAACATTTCATATCAATGGAAAAAAGACAGAATATTCAATACATACTTTCCAGGCAGTTGTCTGACCATTTTGAAAAACAATTATATTCTTCCTTATGGCAATTATATTAAATTCCGGATGGATTAAATACCTAAATACAATGTAAATAATATAAGAAAGTATACATGATTAAGTTTATGTCCTTGAAACAGGGAAGATCTTGTGACAAGACACCAAAAATTGATAAGTTTGGCAGTATCAATGTTAGGACTTCTCATTGATGAAATACATCACTAATAGAATAAGAAGATGAGGGCCTTCAGGGAGGAAATATTTGCAATGCAATGACAAAGTGCTTTCATCAAGAACAAAGTACAAAGACTTTCTACCAATCAATGAGAACAGGACATGCAATGCAATAAAAAAAGTAACAAAAGAAAGGAACAGCCAGTTAATAGAAAACACAAATGACCAATGCAGGTATGAAAATTTATTCAACCTCACTAATGTTCAGGGAAATAAAATTAATCTATCAGATTGTAAACTATTAAAAGGTAATGATATCAAGTGTTTTGAGGGTGTAAGGAATATGATACTCTCATACAGTTTAAAATTTTAAATGCTTATAACACATTTCCCAGGAAAAATTTGGCACTTACTTTAAAAAAGTACTATGCCTGTGAGTAAGATGGATGAGTAAAAATGTTGGTTACAAAAAGGTAGAAACAGCCTAAGTATCTCTTAGAATTATCAATTTTATATCAGTAGTAAGAAGCAGTTTAAAGGGAGGATTTAGACTAACAGCTAATTTCTAAAAATCTTTTATTGAGTTATAAAAGCATGTTGTAGAACGGTATATGCAAGTCAATGCCATTTCTAAATTTAAAAATCTCAAAGCAACACTATTTTCCATGGATACATATATGTGTGTATATCAATACTTTAAATAGCCTAGAGCAAAGAGTCACCAAGCTACGGCTTTTACCTGGTTTTGTAAGGTCGGAGAACTAAGAATTGTATTTTAATTTTAAATAGTTGAAAAAAATCTGAGGAAGAAAAATAGTTTGAAATACATGAAAATGAAAGGAAATTCAAGTTTCATTGTACATAAAGTTTTATTAGAATATAGTCACAATGATTTGATTACATTTTGTTGATAGCAAAATTTAATGATGCTTTAAATTTACATGGCAGAATTGAATAGTTAGTATAGATAGTAAATATAAGCCTAAAAATTCCATTAATTAATTTAATTAGTATTTAATTAATAGTACATATAAGCCAAAAATATTTACTATCTGACTCTTTTGTTGATAAAGTTTGCCAACCCCAAGGGATAAACACAAATTACAGTGGTTAAAGAGACTTTTACCCTTCACATTCATGTTCTGGTTTTAAAATAGAATGTTTTCTCCTTGTTAGATTTCTGAAACAAGTCACAGAGTCTTTTAAAAGAGGGAAATCATGAGCTCAAGGAAACTGAAAATGTCTGGGCTCAAGGCAGCTTCATCTGTGGCTTCCTCAGTTTGCACTGTTAGCAGGATCCATCTCTGGCTCCACTTTCCCTGGGCTGTTTCCACTCTCAGGCACAAATTTTTCACACGAGGGTTGTCAGCAATCCCTGGGGTCCAGGTTTCCCTATTTTAATTTAGAGAAAGAAACCAGTGTCTTCATCCAGTAATCCTACCCAGGGTGTTGTGAATTAGGAAAAGAGGTAGGCAGTGGGAGCAGACAGTAACCGATAGCAGACAGCTGCCACAGATGCTTGAGCAATAAATAAACAGGTAAACAGTGACGCAAATCAATCCACTTCCTCTACATATGCATTGGACTTCCACACATTTGCTTTGTCTTAAAATAATATGTTCAGTTTCCATGTTTCTCTCTTGTAATTCCTTAGTTAACTACAAATATTTGCTTTGGGTATAGAAAAATTAGAACAAAGTAGGATATTCTCTAAATGATATTCTCTAAATTCTGATACAACTAAGGCCATCGCTACGGACCAACTTTTGGTTGGCTTTCTTGAGTTCATAAGAAGAGGTTTGTGATAAATATCTAACTATTCATTGTTTTGTGCACCTGAAACTAATTAAAAAATAAAAAAGAAAAGGTTTGTGAATTTTTCTTGTGTATGTGTTGTTTATTATTGTTCAAGGAGAGTAGAAATATACCAATAGCCAGATAAAATATGCGTGATTTTTAAAAGTGTCAACCTTTTAAAAAAAAAAAGAAAGAAAGAAAAGAAATACTATTTTTACTTATTCTCATTCCTCCAGGAATTGCTTCGTATTCCACCTGGAATGTTCTCCACAATTTCAGTTAGAATGGGTTTTAGTTCTATTCCCATAGCGTTTAACTCTTAGGCCAGTATGTGACTGAGCATCTTCCACTTTAATTGATCTAATTTGCACGCATAATTCTGATGGAATTATTCATTGTAAAGTGCACCTTTGGGCCTTCCAGAATTCTGCCTTTTTTCTGTGAATCCATTGCATTAATTTACCTGCAAATTCCTCCTTTCTCTAGAGGCTTCTCTCGGTTATGTAAATACTTTTATACAGATTTCCCATCGCAAACTATTCTTAAGCACTATGTTCTCTCATTTTTTTTCCTGCTTAGATTTGGACACTGGCTTTAGAAGCTTCACAGTTGAGGTTTTTAATGATTTTTTTTTCTGATAAATTGAAGATTTGTCATATATCTGATTAATAGCATGATTATTGTAATAAATACTAAAATGTTGATACAGAATTTTAACCCTCAAAGATCCTAATTTCACTTTCCAACACAATTTAATCTTTATTTTTGAAGGTGCATTAGTAATAAAGAGACATGATTTTCACGATAATTTTACCCTGGTTTATTCTACCATACACTAGTTAAAGTAACAATTGAAAAGTATGAATAAAGGAAAGAGTTGTGATGGCAACACAATTTCATTATTTTAATTCTGTTTGGCATCAGTATCTTGTAATTAGTAGCTGTCTCTATAAGCTTGAATTGTGACCTTATAGCAGCCTTGTCAATAGGCTAAAGTATGTGGAAGACCAGCAAATACATTAGACCTATCAATCAATATGGCTCCCTTTACTATTGCATCATCCTTCAGTTATTTGTTCCCGTGGTTCCATCTCTCATAGACTCTGTAGTCACAGAAAACATGGATTCACCTGAAATATAATAGATATTCAATATCTATATAATAGATATTCAATATTTGAGGAGAGAGGGGAAGAGGAAAGAAAGGAAGTAAGGGAGAGAAGGCAGGAGGGAGAGAGAGAGAAAGGGAGGAAGGGGGGAATTTAACACATGTGCACATATATAACTGTGAATAAAGACTTAGAAAACAAAGAATAGTTGTGTTTCAGATATTGCAGCTGGCCTTAAGTTTATATATATATTTATATATATATGATGTGATCAAACAATATGGTGAATGTTTAAATTTAAAAAATTATTACAGTAAAAGACACATTGCTTCAAACTACCCCTTGCTTCAACAAAATGCACTCCCTTGCTTCAAACACCCTTATCCTATCATTTTTGCCACTTTCTAAAGCAATTCTGGAAGTCCTCTTTCGTGACTTTAGTTGCATTGCCATGGCTACCTTGATGTCCTGAATCATTTTGACTTTGGGGAAGAGCCAGAAGTCGCACGGTGCCAGATCTGGTGAATAAGGTGGATGAGGACACACCTTAATGTTTTTATTTGACAGAAATTGCCATACCAGAAGCGATGTGTGACACAGAGCATTGTCATGATGGAGGATGATTTATGACACACTTTAAAACACACCTTCTCTCAACCGTAGCTCACACCCTACTGACTGTACTGAACAAGTTGAAACTTGTCACACACTGTTACTAAGGTTCAGTGCGCTGCTTCCCGTATTGAAGATTCCCTGCCTTTCTGTTGGATGGCACTAGGCAGCAGCATTCACCATATTTTGTGATCACAACGGAAAGGCTCCATGTCACACATTTCTTCTTCTACGGCAGTTTCTGTCAAATAAAAATATGGTGGTGTGTCCTCATCCACCTTATTCACCGGATCTAGTACTGTACAACTTCTGGCTCTCCCCAAAGTCAAAATGACCATGAAAGGTAAATGTTTTGAATTGATTCAGGACATCAAGGCAGCCATAACAGTGCAATCAAAGACACTCCCGAGATTATTATGCTAAGCAAACTAAGTCAGACAGAAAAAGTCAAGAACCATAGGACTTCATTCATATGTGGGATATAAAACTGAAAGCAACAAAGGAACAAGATAAACAAATAAATAAACAAAAACTCATAGAAAAACAAACAACAGTTTAGTGGTCACCAGAGGGTAAGGGGGGAGAGTGTGGTAGAAGAGGGTAAATGGAGTCAAACATATGATGATGAAAGGAGAATTGACTCTGGGTGGTGAGCACATGTGATACATAGATGATGTATTACAGGATTGTATATTTGAAACCTATGTAATTTTACTAACCATTGTCACCCGATTAATTTAATTTAAAAAAATAAAGTAATTCTTGATAATCAAAAAAACACAAAGGCACGAAAGAGAACTTCCAGAACTGCCTCAGAAAGTGGCAAAAACAACGGGATAAGTGTGTTCAAGCGAGGGGGAATATTTTGAGGGGGATTAATGGCAACGTGTCTTTTACTGTAATAAAATTTTTTATGTAAACATTCACTGTAGTTTTTGATCACACCTCGTATATAAGCAGAAAAGACCTATCTTTAAGATAGCGCATCGCAGCTGCCACTCTGAGTCTTGTGCTATGAATCTTGTAGGGGGAGCATGCTTTCTCAGGAAAATAGAAAGTCGGGGGCATATAACTTGTAGCTTTTAACTGGTACCAGCTGTGTAATATCAGTCCTACTCAAACCTCAGGCTACTTTTTTGACCCTTGAGGTTTATTTTAACTCTATTTCTCCTGGCTGGTGGGGAAAGTAACTTTCTTCCTTCCTTCCAGCCCTCCTGTCCTCCTGCCCTCCGGATTTCTTTCCTCCCTCCTTCCTTTTTTGCTTTCCTTCCTGTGTTTTTCTACAAAGATAAAAAGTCTTGAAAAAGGCTTAGGATACCGTGTTTCCCCGAAAATAATACCTACCCCAAAAATAAGCCCCAGTTAAGATCGTCAGCCAGACGGACACATTTAGCACATTATAATGATATTCCAGAAGAAGATGACATGACTGTATTTGAATAAATGTAGATTGTTGTACATGAAAAAATAAGACATACCCTGAAAGTACGCCCCAATGCACCTTTTGGAGCAAAAATTAATATAAGAGCTGGTCTTATTTTCAGGGAAATACGGTATAAGATCCGGTCTTATTTTTGGGGAAACACAGTATAAAATTCTACCCATATGATAAATATATTAACTACATGTTTAAAACTAATCATTTGTTTCATATTACAGACTTACCATGATTCTAAATATAGCTTATCAGACTTGAATACTTATGATTGATAGATTTCAGTAATTTATGATCTGAAAACATTATGAGGCATCAGTTATACTTAGTAAAATGGACTTAACTGAATAAATAGGAAACTGTATAAATTGGTAAATTGTCCTCATACTGCCTTCTGCTCTATATTGAATTATATCTTGAAATATTAATATTCTGGCTGACAATGTGGTATGACTCATGTAGGCTGAATTGAATATGGATGAGTTTTATTAAGAAGCTGAATGATTTGCAGCAAATGAACAGCATCATAAATGTTGGTGTTTATTCCTGGGACAGACGTAATCATCAGGAAGAGATTAAGCCAACATGTGTATTAGGAAGGAGATCATTTGACGTATTGCTGTGTAGTGAATAAAATTAATTTACTTGGTGATAGGACATCATACTCTAAAATCAGAACAGATAGCTAAAAAAGAAAATTCTCAAGACCCTATCCTTGACTAGTAGGAGCATAACCTGCGTGTTCAAATGCATTATCTTCCTGTCTGTCATAAAGAAAACTCAGGATAATTTTTTTCCCATATGGTGCTGTGCATTTAATTCTCTTTAACAGAGCGACCTGAGTATGTATAAAGTCAGTGATGGAAATGGAAGCTGCTTACTTTACTGGCATTACTCCTGAATCATTTATCACTGCCAATACTCCACAAAACTGCTGGGACCAGATCCGGTTGATACGTTATTATATTCTATTCTGAACCTGCTACCTTATTTATAACATGCAATAAAAATGAACGCAGTATCTGTAATATTAGTTTTCTTCCCTGTTGGTAAATGGTTATCTTTAATGTTTACTATGTAGAATGATGACTAGAATATACCGGAGGCGCTAATCTTCTCCTGCAACCTTCTTATCATCCATCCACCTTTCTGCCCGTCATCCCTGCTACTCCACCTGGGGACCTCAAAATGCCAGGAAAGTGTTTTTACTTTCTCAGTTGTTAGCTTTGCCCCAGTCCAACTAGAGTCTAGGTCCACCTAGACCATCTTTATCTATAAGATAACTACAACAATGTGGAACTGATGGGAATAAAAAGGCCAACAGTCGCATTCTAACAGTTTAACTTTGGAATGAGTGATTTTAGTAGATAGCGTTGCCTCCAATTGTAATGCGAATCCTAACCAAACATGTCTGGAAACTTAGTCTTGTCAAACTGTTTTCTCTCTGCTCTCCTGTCTTTTTCTCTCTTCTATTGTTGATCTATAAAACTTAGAATTTTTCATAGGAAAAAAAGATATATTTCAGATCCCCTCTCCCTCTCGCATTAAGTTGTTTCCTCAAATTTAACATTCATTGTTCTTTAGGCTCTAAATTGTCCCTGCAAGCCTGCCCACAGTAAAAGCAGGTTATTGGGGAGGTTGAAAATTTAAGTAGCAGAAAATATGCAAAAGGATTCTATTTCGGATAACTAGAAACTGGTAGGGTAGTGACTGTGCCTATAATTTGGTAACATAAGATGTCTATTTGTCATTAATTCTGACACAATATCCTTATTTTGAGAGAATGTGTTCTTTTTGTTGAAGGTTGACGCAATCTAATGGCATGCCAAGGTCTGTGAGCTGTATATTGAATATAAGCTCTATTTATTGTACTAGGAGCTGACAAAAAATTAAAAATAAGATTCTTCTGCATCTGTTGCACATTTTAAACACATACTAATTGAACCTGGTAGTTACTGAGTGTCACAGAAATATTTACTGTGTTGACTTGTTTGTGAGATTGCTGGGGGGCAGTGAGCTGAGGATAAACCCTTAAATCTGAGAGACACAGAAGTAATTACCTGTTTGCCTCAAAGGTATATGGAATAAACATGTGTGGAGTTATGATACTGTCTCTAAGTAATTTTGTTTTCTGAATGACGGACGTATAATGAAGAAAGAATTAAAATCCAAGGGGGAACAGAAGAAAAGTAGATAGCAAATGCTATTTCCCCAGACTCACTACATTGTGTTGGAAGGAAAGATGGGTCTGACTGCCAGGAACAGTCTTAAAAATCAGAATAATCAAACAAGTGGGACTGAGGAAGTGGCCTCCTCATATAAGCTCGGGACTACTAGGTAATATGGAATGACTTAGTGATGCTCGTGAAAATGCCAGCAGCTACTTGTTCAATGCTTATTTCATGCCAGACACCACTAACTAATGTCATCTTGAAAATAACGCTATTGGTAAGTTAGTTTTGTTTTGTTTTTAATCATTTCTATTTAACAAATGCAGAAATTGAGGTATGTAGAATTGATCCAGGCCACTTGGAGCTAGCGTTTGAAATAGTCATTTTGATTTGCAATCCCATATTCTTCAGTATCTTGACATACTGCTTCTATAGAAAGAAATTAAGAGTAATAAAACAAGCCAAAAACCTTTAACTATATAAGCAAGGAAGTCACACTATTTTTCAAATTGCAAGTGGTATTCTTGAGCTTGATCAATCACTTCATTTTGAATAGTTTTTAGGTGTTTCCAAAATTCAGATCCAGTTTACCACCATTAAGCATAATCGGAAAGAAATCTTATAACTAACTGGTAGAGGAAATTCCAAAGGAGAATTTCCAAAGGTGTTTTAAGTGTTTGTAGACATGAGAACCCCCTTTTCCCTGACCCACCCCCCACGGTGACAACTTTGGAGACAAATGTGCCAGGTTGATTGTTTACATCTAATGTATTAGTTAAAAAAAAAAAGTCATATTGTTTTATCAACGTGACTTTTAGAGAAATCACATATATTAACACCAAAGAAAAGGTACGATACATTTAAAAGTAAACTCTAAATGTGAAAAGTAAAAGCTAAAAAAAAGTGTGAAAACTTAAAACTAAAAGGAGAAAACACAGGTAAATGCTAACGGAATAAAATCTTTGAGATCTTGGTTTGTAGAATTATTTCTTTTAAAAGATTAAATTAAACACATACACACAAGCATACGAGGGCTGGGAATTGATAAGTTAGATTACATTAATATTAACTAAATGTTCCATAGACATCTTACATAAAGTTAACAGGTAGGTGACAGACTAGTAGAAGATATTTTTCATGTCTAAAACTTACAAGGATTTCATATCTAGAATATGTGAGGAATTTCTGCAAATCTGCTAGTAAAAGATGATCAATTCAATAGAAATAAACAGACAAAGGACATAAATAGGCACTTGAAAGAAAGGGAAATCCAGATGATTAATACATATATGAGGAAATTTCCAAACTTAACAGAAGTTCAAAATGTAATGATTTACCCTTTCGCGACCATCACATGAAGAAAAACTTAGAAAGCTTGATAACATGAGCAGTGCTTTACACAAGGACATGAGGAAGCAAGGACCCTTATCCAGCCCTGTTGGAAGATTATACTGGCACAGGCATTCTCGAAAGCGATCCAGAGGTGCCTCTCTCCATCAGTTAGCCATTGTTGCCATGTAATGCACTACAAAACCTCAGGGGTCTACATTTATTCCTACTGTGATGGAATGGCTGTCTGTTGGAGCAGCTCTGCTGATCTCCACTGGGCTCTTCATGAATCTGCAACTGTGAGTCAACTCAGGAGAGGGCTGGGGGTCTGTTTGAAGCTGCAGGTTTGTCTTGTCTGGGCTCTCACTGTGGGTTGAGCTGAGGTCTTTCCCAAATTTCTCTCATCCTACTTAGGCCATCAGACCAGCTGCGGCATATTGTCATCACGGTAAAGGCAGAGGCACAAAAGGGCGGTGGAATTATGGAAAGAGTCTTCATGCCTATGCTTGGAACTGACACACTATCACTTCTACCCCACACTCTTTTGGCCCAAGCAAGTCCTGTGGTAGGAAGCACACTCTGTTTGAAGTGGGAGGAACTGTGAAGTTACAAGAAAAACGGTGTGGACATAGAGAAGAGCAAAGAATTGGGGCTGATTAAGTCATTTTACCATAATGCCTTATGGTTCAGCCACCCTATTTCTTGATAAATATTTCAGAGCAACTTTCCCACATAGCTACAAGGAAATAAGTACAAAAAAAAATTACTGCAGCATTGTTTCAAATAGTAAAGGTGGGAAGATTAGGAAATCCTTACAAGCGGAGTGAGTAACTAAATTATGGTATATGCCATCAGTGGACTGCAATGCAGCAGCCAGAAATAGTTACTTAGATCGAAATATAGCAGCATGGACAAATCTCAGTAACCTAAGGTGAATTATACAAAGTGATAAACAGTATGAAATTCATGGGACAATGTCAGTTATATAAACCCATCTACATAATAACACGGTATATTTTTTAAAGACACAGCTGTATCTCTCAAAGGACACTTGTTAAATAAATAATAGTGAGTGTCAAAGAAGAAGAAGCAAAGAATATGACTGAGTCCAGGGGATTCAGGGAGAAGGAAACAAATAATAAACCAAAACAAAAATGGGAGCTTTACAATAGACTGAGAATTAATCAAATCAATTTATGCCCCTGTGATTTTTAAACATAAACATTTTTAAAACAAAAGACACTAAAGAGGGATTAAAATGAGTCTAGTACTTTCAGAAGACTTTTTAAAGAAAGAAAGTTATAAGCAGAGTTTAGGAGTTACAGAGCCTCTGGTTTGAGAAGGGGCGTTGCAGGGAGGAGCGTGTCGTGGTGAAGGCAGGGACAGGAAAAAGATGTGAACATTGTATGGGGCTTCTTTGGGCAGAAATGTAATGAAAGTTTGACAGAGTGTGACCATAGATGAAAGCATAAGGCAGAGTTCCTTGTAATCTGTCACTGGGGTTTTCATTTTGATCTTTTCATAGTTTGGTAAGACTTTGGGAGCTCCTGCAGACAATTAAATATAGCCTGATAAAAATGAACCCCTGGAAGAGGAACTCTTGAACCTTTGTGTGCCATTCCACTGTCCTTCAGAAATCACAGCTATCAGAGGCTCTCTGACACTTTATTGGCCTGAGACACTGATAATAGTCTCCCAAGAGTGTAAGGAATTATTCTTCTTGCTGGAATATAAAACAAACAAACAAACATTAAACAGAACAAAACAAAATCTTTGCTGATGTTGCAGGGAGCAATATCAGCTATTCAACCCACATTGGGAGAAATTATTGAGGGGGCAAGAATTGGAAATGGACCCTATGTGGTTTTCTAGTTTATCATCTGAGGATTATGTAGTACAGCCCCTGAAATTATTAACACTTTTCTTTAAGTTAAAACTTTCCTCCATTGGAAAAATAGTATGGTTTTTTAAAAATACTTTAAGTCACTATTGAAGAAACTGTAAATTGGCAGGGAAAATTATGAAGGTAATTTGATAGTGTATGTTGTTTTAGAATGTCAATATTTTTTAACTCGATAATTTAACCCTCAGGAATTTTCTAATTCTAATTTCTAAAGAAATAATGAAATATGCACAAAAATAGATGTGCATTAAAATGGTCATCACAATATGATTACAATAGCAAAAATGAAAACTAGCTAAATGAGCAAGAACAAAGAATTAAAGGAATTAGATATTTGTTTGATGGATTGCTATTGTCATGAAAAATACTTAATAACATGGGAGAAACACTCCGAATACATTAGTATATGGAAAAACAGGTTATAAATATATAGCAAAATTGAGGGAAAAAATACTGAAATGTTAACAATGTTCATCCTTGAGTGTGAAACTACATGCTAAATAATTTCTTATTTCTTGCTTTTCCAAATTCTCTTAAGTGATTGTTTGCTTTTATGAAACAAAATAAATTATACATGTTAGAGTTATAGAAACTATATTGAATAAATAAGTTAAATATTGTTGAAAGTGGTCATTCAATAATTTATAATCATTCCCTTATTTGTTAAAATATATGTTTGAATTGATCCAGGCAATCTTTAAGAATGGAAAATTTAGATACACATTCAGGCCTATTTTGGAAATTATCCAGGAATATTTCAGGTACATACGCTACCCAGAGATAGAGGATTTACTTAAAAGGAAATGGCCAAATTAAAAGTAAGGTTTACATCCTCAAAGAAATAAAGAAAATTGAAAAGGCGACAAAAGCTGTTTTTGCAAAGCATAGTCAAGCACTTTTTCAAAAGTGTATTTATTCTAATTTATATGCCAAGCCTCAGGATGGATGCACGCACATCCTAACTCACTGCTCACAGAGCACTTCCTGAGCATTATGCACTGTGGTGTTTTTAAACAATAGATAGTGAAATGAAGAGCTCCCTCCAGAAATTAAGAGGGGGATTTAAAGAAAGAAATAAAAGCTATGAAGGCGGTGACCCTAACCTATTCAATTCTGGCTACCTCCTGTTTTCTTATCTCTCCCCCAGGGTTTTTTGTTTGTTTGTTTGTTTGTTTGCTGTTGTTTTAAACAAAGTACCTCCAATATCAGCTAATATTACGTTCATCTGTGTAATCACCTGCAGAGTTTCTGATTAGCAGGGATCAGAGTATATTTTCATGTGCAGGAAGCAACGCTTTAACCCTCAAAGTAGAAAAAACGAGCCGCAAAATCTGACAGACCCAAAACACAGAGTGTTGACTTTTCTTACTTAAGTGATAAATGGCGCAATCATCTGGCTTGATTTCAAGAGATAGTAAGTACCCTGAGCTTCAAAACTGCAGTAAGATCCCTGAGGTGCTCACAAAGGAATGAAAGTCAATCCTACACATCCTTTCCCTTGCATTCAAAGTGTTTCTGAGGGCACATGTGTGTATTCCTGGGTTCCTTAGAGTATAGGAGAGTGAAAGAGAATTCACTCCCATGGTTTGCTCCATCTACACCACACGCTGGCAGTGGCCTCCGAGATTGAGCATACACGCTCTGCCCCTTCTTAAGAAAGGATAAGGGAGGAAGGACTTCTGTTAAATGTCTGTAATGACACAGTGTAAGTTGAGTTTATTCAAAAGCTGGCATTTTCTGCCTTTTATCTGGATATCCTGCATGCTGAATGTGAATTACGTGATGACTTGGGAGGGGACTATCACTCATACCTGGCTGCATTTGAATTTTAGTGTAGAATGCTTTACTCAGAGATAGTGACTGACTTCATTAGCTAAATAAATGCATTTGATCATGAAAACAAAAAAAAAGGAAGACGTTTGTGTCAAAAAGTAAGCTAATGGCAAGGTACCAAGAGATCAAATGCTCCCTGTCCCCAAACAAAAGGAAAACTACCTCCCCTCATTTTTACTTGGAAATTACCAACCAGCAATCATGTGAGAGTGGTTGGATTGCTTCATGATCTGTTGGAAGAAACTAAAAATAAAATCATCCTCAACACGATACTTGTGTTGCATTTTCACACAATTTCCCCAAATTGCAAGACTTCTGCCACAGAAGAACTAATTACCAAGGACTCAGAAGCCTAGAATGCACAGTGACACATTCATACAGCAAGCGAACATTTAGCTTGGTGTTTCAAGTAAGTACCAATTCAGACTAAAAGGCGTAAAGGAAGTCATACATCATAGAGGCTGTAAACAATCATATGAAAAACATAATAAATGTTAGATGGGTCAGGACTGATTCAGGTCTAAAGGCCAAATGAGAGTCAGCTACCTCTTGCAATTTGTAGTCTTTCTTTTTTCATTATACTTGAGTGAGTACAGTATATATTCTCTAAAATGCCATCCTCATTTTTTTTTTCAATATTACCTTGGCATGCTTTGAGCCAAGCTTTTAATACATGCTTTTAATACTTCTGTAGTTAAGTTTGAAGATCATCCAGTGTAGACAAGCAGAAATGGAGTATGTTTTGATAAATAGGCAGCTGGATGAAGAACAGAAGAGTGGCCCTGAACAATAAAAATAAACACACAGAGGATGGAACAAGGATCTGTTTTCTATCTTCAGTGGAAACAGATAGCGAAAAGTGTTGAACTGGCAAATGGAAGATTTGATTTAGACATCTTGAAGATCTTAACAAGGTCAACAGCTACGAAACATCACCACCTTCTAATAAGAGCTATCTGTTTTAAATGCATCATAGGTATGAATTTCAACATCACAAATTTGAGCATGCAGAAATGTGATTTTCTTTATCGCTGTAATTGTCAGATCTCTGATCTGAGCTCCCAGCCTGCCTCATTTCTGACTTTGTTCTCTTTTCAGTTCAGTGATTTTTTTTTTATTTTTATTTTTTTTTTTTTTTGTGTAGTCATACCTAGAGGGTCAGAAACCCTACACAGTTCGATCTTCTTTCCAGGTTTTCTCTGTCCCCAGTCACCCAAAAGCCTACAGGGACAAGACAAGATGACAACTGGCCTGCTTGACACTCTTCCAAACAACTCCTCTTCTTTCCTCCAAGGGCTGGCTTTGGTCTTCAGCCTCCCGGGTTTCTCCCAGTCCTTGACCCAGCTCTCTTATCTATCCCAAGCCTATCTGCAATGTTCCTTGACTCAGAAAACACCTGAAACACTCAGCTGGCCTGGGAACAATCCTTGAACTCTTCTGAATGCACGCCATTTTTTTCTTTTTACTCCAACCTATTTTCTGCATTTTTATTCAAATCCCACCCATTCCTCAATGCCCCAGATATTTCTCCCCGACTCAGAAAAGAGTTGTCTTTTCTGAATTCACTATCCCTCTCCTTTGGCCTTTACCCCGCCTGCTGGCACGAGCATTCCGCTGACATACACTCATACAGATGGAACCCCTGTTGACTGCTGGCATCTGTATGATTGGGGTGACGTCCATTCTGATTGACTCTTGGCTATGTCTTCCTGGTTGTTGTACATTTTTAATCCCACCTCTGCCATATGCCCTGGATTATAATAAATTATATCAGTGCCGTCTTCTCCTACTGTAAACTCCTTGAGGAAAGAGAAATAGTTAGATTTGGTAGCTCATTCAATGTCTTGCCCATAGTAGGCAATCAAAAATATTTCTTAAATGAATACCCAGGGAAAAGCAGACTAGGCAACAACACTTTCCACGGTATAAGAAAGAAAAAGGCAGGAGGTATCATTCATCATTGGCAATTTACTTGCCAGATTGACTCTCTTCTGTCCACTCCCTAATGCCTACTCAAAGTCTCATAATTTTTAATTTGAGGAAAGCACCAGCAGGATACTTTGGTTTTAATTTGTGGAGAAAAAAGAAAATAAAATGATTCAAGCTTTGCTTTTCTTCCACTGACAGTTAATAATATCACTGTCATCGTACAGAGCATAGTTAAAAGGCATTTGAGAAATCCATCATTTCCCTGATTGAATATTATGTTTTCATCCCAATTCCATTTCTGGAGGATTAAAACTCAGCAGCCACTTTGTGACTTTTGTGCTCCTCCATTACAATGATGTAAAAACAAAGAGTAAATACAGTAGAAGAATACTGACAATTCACAAGGACCAGATCCTGGACCTAGATTATTGTACCGCATCATTGCACACAGAATTGGCTTGCATTTCACAACCACTATGTGAAAACAAAATAAAATGAAAACAGGTTACTTGCCCTATTGTAGATACTGAAAAACAAAAATTGTAAATCACTTTAGAACACTTAGTTTGTGAGAATATAGAGCAGCAAAAAAGCTGTTGAGATGTAGATATTGGTTAGAGGGCTTTGCTTACCTCCACCACCTTTCCAGAACATGGGTTCAATTTCCTGTCTTCAAAGTTTCCAATGAATATTTGAGGTACCCATGAAATCATTTGCACACTGCTAAACCTACGAATGTTAATTCCATCAATGCCAGAGGCCCGCTGTTCAAGCAGTCACCAGCTTAACACTAATTTAGGAGTTCTCCATGTTTAAATGGTTACTGTTCCCATCCCTACCTGACTCCCAAAACTCCTGAAGGAGCTGCCGATCCCCATGTTATCCTCAGTCTCCTGAAGCCTAGTGTTCAAAGGAGTTCAGAACTTGGAGTGTAAGATTTGATAAGGTTCAGATAACTCTATGTCTAGAAAGAGTTGGGTTCTGGATTCACATTCATAGTCATGATTCTCCGAGCATCGACCACAGTCAAAGGCAGATTCTTGTGCCCAACACCTGACTTACTGAATTATACTCTTTAGTGGGTAAGCCTGGGAATTAGTATTTTTAACTCACTCCTCATACGATTTTTTAAATTAAGAAAAAAAATTGCAATGTTAGAGATACCATGTGGATTTCAGATAGCCTACAGTCCCAAAAACGTACGCTCCCAACATGAGTAGCTTTACTGACGGTTTCAGTCAGGAAACCAAGTTTGCTGCCCCAAGTAATGCCTCTCCCTGAGTAAAAGCTCATGACATTTTAAAGCTGCACATAGAACAGAATTTAATTTCCAATAATCTAAATGCAATTCACCAAATATTTTAAAAGAAATATTTAAATGGTTCCTTTGTTTCCCCAAGATCCCAAGCATAGAAGCCCATTCAGCTATTGTTAAACTAGAAATCCCTGAATCAGGAAGACCCAGGTGACTAGGTAATCACAACAGGGCCTGAGAAGGGGTTGCCTTTGTCTGACTGTCGGACCAAAATTATTCAGGTAACTTCTTCACAAATAGCACATCTGTAGTGAACATTGCCACTTCATTTACCGACAGCAACCTTGAATGACAACTGCAATAAAAACGGACCGGTACATCAAAAACCAAGAAGAGTTTTTCACTTAGTACTGAAAGATTCCATTTTATAGAGGAATTGAAGCCTTTTGTTTTTCAAATAACATATTATAAACATCATTGAGAGCATTTCCTCATTCACTTTTGTGCAACTAATAGTTTCTTCAAGTTAGTTAGGTGATTGCTAGCAATTAATTAGTAAGGATAACAGTGTTTTTATTGATCAGCCTGACAGCAGTAATTCACAACATTAATATAATGGCTTTATTTCTCAGAAAACCTTGGTGTAAGAACCTAATAGTACTGGGAAACAGTCAGGAGATAAAGAAAAATAGATTGTCCGCTTTAGATTAGGCCAATTGCCTTAACATGCTGCGAGGGCTTTGGTAACTGAATTAAAGGGGAAGGTTTCCTTCCCTTCGGCAGCTGAGAACTTGCTTTTCTGTCCTTCCCCTGGTACCCAGCATGAGAGGCTTCTCCACGGAGGACATTATCATTTCAAGTGCCATCTCCATGAGCAAATAAGAAATAGTTTATAAACAAAATTTGAAAATTCAAAGTGTAACAGTTTTGCGGATGAAATCAGAGACCAAAAGGAAAGGAAGGACAAGTTTGCTCTGCTTTCTACCTCTCAAAAACTCCAATAAAGTTGCATTTGTTCTCTCCTAGTTGTCATTCAGATAAGGAATTAATATTGGCGATGTCCCAGAATGCTCCTGGACCTGGCTACAATGTTATTCCCTTAAGTTATTCTTGTTCAAGGGTTACTAGGAAATGAAGGTAAAATCTGAAGATCGGGTCCATCTTGTGATTGATCCAGAGTTCCAGCAGCTTCTCTGGAATTCAGTAGACACTTTGTTGTACTTGACCTACTCCTGCAAAATGACTAGTTCTTTATTACACCCATCCTATCTTTCAAAATGACTAAGTTAAACTTTTATAATTAGCAAAGATGTTGAAAATTTTTAAAATAGTTTTTCTTCTAATTGAAGTGATTAGGAAAATAAACAAATGTTTTGTTTGGATATTTGCTCAGGGCATTATAACTATTCTAAAAGATGATAGACACAACACCTGTCTGTTATTGTAGAAAGAATTCTGACTCAAAATTATGAAAGCCAGGATTCTAATCCTGATTGCTATTCAATCCATGATCTTAAGCAAATCATCTCACTTATTTTGGCCTAAATTTATTAATCTGTTAAACTTGTGCAATGGCATGTGACTTTCATACCTCAAAGACTGTCCTGATTATAAAAACAACCAATAAAAGGTGTTTTGGTAAAAATACATACAAATGTACACAAAAGCACCATACATTTTGATCATATTCAAAACACCACCAAAGCTGTTGGGAGACTCTTCAATTCTTATCATTGACTCATTTTACTATTATTACTCTTGCAGTTACTACCACCCATAATATACCAGCAGGCAATTGCTTTACTTGCTTTGACCTTCAAGTTTCTCTTTTTGGACCCAAGAGTACTAGATAGAACTTCCCGTATATATATATATGTGGAGCACTGAAGTCATTGGAGGAAGACCCTATGTGTTTAGTCTCAAGAGTTTGCTTTATCACTGAAGTCCTAAAGGGCGCTCTAAAGTAGGTTAAACTAATTTAGAAAGAGTCTGAGGATAATGTTGAATATATAATTCATTATGATTAATAAAGAATCTTTAACCACCGAAAAGTTCTTGATTGCTAAAAGTTTCAAACTTTAAATGCAAGATTATCACTCTTTCTTAGGAAAAAAATATATAGCAGAGACATACTTTTGCTTCAAATAGCTTTTACACTAATGGACAAATAAGTTTTACATGGTTCTACTTTCGTGGGGTTTTTTTATTGGCCTTATTGGAAGTAGAAAACTCTAATTGTGTTACCTTAATCTAATAAGAGACGTTGAAAAGGTAATGACTGTCACAAAGCCCATTTCTCCAATTCAGAGTCTTCCCTGATAATTCATCTAGTTTAGATTCTCTATAATTATATGGCATTTGTATTCTCTTCTCAATATACTCATATTACTTTTACGTCAATTGCAAGAATTCTTCGGGGCAGAATAAGTTGGGCCATTATTTCCCTCTGCTGCTTCCCTGGTAATTGAAGAGTACTGTGAAGATTTTTTTAATTCCTCTCACTTTGAGGTAAGCCTTTATAAAGGCAGTCATAAGACAGAAGGCAGAGATCTGTGCTGCAAATGACATTGTTTCATAAAAATGTCAGTGATTATTAATTCATAGAAGATTTGTTAGGCAAGTGGAAAAACCTGATAAGCCTCATTTCCTTGACAATATTCATTTTTTTTACCCTGGAATATAAATTTTGCTAATCACTATTTAAAACTGCATTTGCCTTTTACTCAGCCACAACAGTGTTCATTTTAATTAGTTCAAGTTTGTGGGATATAAAAATGTTTTCTTGTTCATCCAGATGTTACTAAACTAATATTGCCCAGAGTACTAAGCATTCCTGAGAAAACGGAGCTCTCCATAACAAATTACAGAGCACTTCCAATGGCACTTTCCCAAATATATGTCCAAAAATTTATAACCTCAAGGAACATAACTCATTTTCAAACCTCTTATCACCGAAAATTCAGTAATTCAAAGGAATAATTACATTAATCTGTTTTACACTTTAAATTTACTCAACTTAAACCTCCAAGAATACAGAATACTGTTTTAAAACAGTACCACACTAACCCTAAAGACTGTTAAACTGCAAGTAATGTTTCTTTCCAGTACCAAATTCTCGCAACTTGTTTTCAAATGCTGGGAATATCGTCTGAGGCTCCTCTGTGCATCCAAAGGTCAAAGAACTGACATTGCAATATCAGCAACACAACTTTGGAAGCTGGCAGAAAGATAAACACAGTGAGTTTCTTGTCCAGTCTTGACAAGTAATATGGCTCGTGCAGTGTGAGGCATCTCAAGTGAAAACAACAGATGTTAGTATCTCGTTTGGGTAAGAGATCCTGGCAGGTCAGAGCCAGAATTGGAATGAGCATCTTGAACTCCGTTAAAAAAAAAAAAAAAAAAAAAAAAAAAAAAAAAGATCTAGGAGGCTAAGAGAATCTAAATTCAGAAATTGTATCTAACCTCACAATTTATATCATGAACACTAAGAATGGACAGAATCAAAGGCCAGTCTTTGGAGACATTTTTCTGAACCACAGATATTTCTGTGCCAATCGATGCTGCAATTGAGTTTTAAGTGGATTTGAACCAAAAGTGAAGAAGAATTTTTAATGAAGTCTTTTAAGAGTGTTTATATTAAATTAATAGTAAAACTTCCTCCCAAACCTTACTGACGTGGTTATTTAAAACACATATATCCATTCAAATACCAGAGTCTAAAACAAGACTTTCTAAGCAGGTTCTGATGAATTCTAAGCTATTCTAGAGCAAAGAGTTTGAGTCATCCATTTTTCTTTTCCTCACTGCACCAGGCAAAATGGCTTGCCCAAAATGGTGCTCCATTCCTATTTGTTGAATAAAGAATGATTTTGTGTGGGGGGGGGGTATCGAACTGGCAACCTTGGTGTTATCAGCACCATGCTCTTACCAACTGAGCTAACCAGCCACCCCAAATAAAGAATACTTCTATTGTATCACTCCTTTGCTGATAAACCCACAGAACCCAGTTCTGTGCCTGTCCTATTTAAGTCCGGTTTTCCACTACTGTCCCCTGCTGCTCTGGGCTTGATTTCCTTACTGAATTCTTGCTACCAGGATTGTGTTCCCTCTTTCCCTTTGTCTTCTCCATCCTGGCAACCATTAAAAGTCCTGATTCAAGTCCTACTTTGTCCATAAGTTCTTCTCCTACTGTTAGCCCTCAATGCTCTCTGTGTGATTGTTTCACCCTTAGACTGATTCTCACTTAGATCTTCTCTAGTTGCCCAATGTGTGTAAGGTTTGCCATACAATCAGAATGTAAACACCAGGTCTTCTTGGCTGTGTTTCCCTTCAGGTTCCTGCCTAGAGTGAAGAATAAGTATGAATTTTCATAGAAATGAATATTAATAAGGGTATGATTGTACCTGAAGCACCGGATTAAGACATTCTGTGGAGCCAGGCCAGCCCAGTTACCCTGAGTATTCAGTTCATTTCCGTTAACTAATAGATCAGGCTCAAATTTAGGTTCAGATCGTGAGGGCTACTCCAGACTCTCTCAACATGGGACAGGTGTGTGATTTTCTTGTAGAATTATTGCAAACTTTCAATAACGTATGACCACAGACCCACACAATTCAGTCTTTTGGGCATATAAAAGTTCTACATTAATACCAATCCCTCTGTGTCTTTCTCATTTCTGAAACATCAGATGTGCCAATCTTTGTATTTCAAGACTGAGTTGAGAATAATATGTAAAACTTTCTTTTAAATTAATGGGGAATGTATGCAATTCCTTTTGGAGAATGAGTTTTACACAGCTGAGATGTCTACACACCGCTGAGATGTCTACATTCTATTTCAAAATGTCCTCTGTTGTACCTGTGACCCAACGATCATAGCAAGAAGAAGGAAGAACGCATTCTGCCTAATGTTCTTTTCCTACGAACTCATTAAACTAAATTTTTACATGGTAGGAAAGTGAGCCACTTTTGCTCAAATCCAGAAGTTTCTGAACTTAACATCTGCTGAAGGGAGTCAACTAGACACAATGGATCACCATACCTTACAGGAAAGTAGTGCTGAGAGTTTGTCTACATTGGATCGATAAGAAATGCAAAGAAAAACCAGAAAGAAAGAGCAAGGGAGAAAACAAAAAAAGAGATAAAAGACAAGACTAATACATGATATGAACTAGAAACTAGCTCTAAGGTGACACAAATATATAACTATACACGGAAGTTTGCATCTCTTCAGCTAATATACGTAAGAACCAGACCTCACTACAAACTCTGCTGTAAAACTCAAATTTTCTCAAATTATTTCAAAACTTGATTTTTTTTGGAGCTACTAATATGTGCCTGGAAATGTTCTAAATACTAATATCAATGAATGAAACACAGTCTCTGTTCTCATGGTATTTCTATTCTAGTGAATGACCAGAATCTACATATCAGACAATATAATAGTATACATTAATTGAGGAGCTATTAAGTGCTAGGTCCTTTGTATGTCATTCTGATTTAATCTTCAAAATAACCCGAAGAGGTAGAAATATCACTGTCCCTATTTTGCAGATGAACAACATTGAGGTTAAAAGAGAGCTAACTAACTTCTAGTGTCACACACCTAATAAGAAGTGGGGTTTGGATTTGAACCCACATTCCCCTGACTGCTAAGCAGGACAGTTCAAACAGGCTGTCAATACCAGAATGCTAACCTAAGCGGTCAAGAACATATTCCACTTCATACATATTATGTGTTGTAGTGAAAAGTCCAAACTTGTAAAGATTTGACTCTCGATACGTGTGTATTAAATTAATTTTATATCATGCGTTTTATTTTATGTAGATCTATTGGGATAGTAAATGGCGGGGTATTTGTTTTTATGTTAAAACCTTTCCCTGGTAAACTAGTGCATCTTATGCAGTCTCCTGCAGTTTCCCCAATCTTCTATAAGGGCATTTTACTTGCCTACAAATTATAATTTTAAACATTTCTAAAAATCTTCAAATGAAAGATATTTGAGTGATCGAAAAAGACTGTCCAGCACTTCTTTCCTCTGAGCTCTTCTTTTCTCTTAGTCTTCCCTTTGGGTTGTTTCTCACCTAATAGCTTTCAGGGGCATCTGAACCTTGGTCCAGGAAGCCACAGGTTGTGACAAGTGGAGCTTCCGGCAGTGTAGGGGGCTCACCACCCAGCAGGAGGCTGGCAGCTGTGGACACTGTCATTTCAGACATTTCCAGAAATGATTGCTGTTCTCCAGAATGCTGGAATTCCTTTACATAGCCAAATGCTCAGCTGCCTGCGAAGTATTCATGAGAATTTTGCAAGGGGGTTGGGGAGTCCAAACCTCACGCTCTTTTTAACTCATAGCTCTTGGGACCCACTTATAGTTCCTAGAAATCCAGTATTGAAATGAAAGAGTACGCCAGACAATTTGATCTGCTGTGAATCTGCAGAGTCCCAAATATTGTACTACAGCATAAGCAAAACAATATGCATTGTCTCTGCCCCTGAGGAGTTTATAATTTAAAGGGGGAAGGGAAAATATTTGGAAATACCCAGGTGAGTCAGTAAGCCATACACCTAATTAGAAATGTGTAACCACTGGAGAAATGTGTAATAACTATAGCATCCTCCCTCCCTGAAGGGCAATTTCGTGGTTGAAAGTATGGCCTCTGAAACAAGACCCTGACCCTGCAACTTTCTAGTCATGTGATTCCAGCTGGCTTTTATAACCTCTTGTGCCACAGCATCCTTATATGTACGATGGGGATAATACTAGCATTTCCTTTGTAGCATTGTTGTGTTAAATGAGTTAATATAGAGAAAGTACTTATATTAAGTTAGTATTTAGAAAGTGCTTGTAACAGCATTTGACTAATAATAAGAGCTACTTCTAGGTATTGTCACATTCTGTTTTGTTTTAAGACAGATCTGAAGATTGAGTGAGTTATTTCTCTATTCTAGCAGTAACAATATTAATCCTTCACTTGTACTGAAAGCTTAATGGGAAAATGGGACATGTCCTATCTCACTTAATTCTTACAACAACCTTATGAAGTATATATAATTTTAAACTTCATTTGAATATGAAGAAAACAAGGCTGAGGGGGGTTTAAATAACTTCTCAAAAGACTCAAACCCAGATTTACTTGACTCTTCTGGAACCCATTTTCCATTAGGACCTCTTGCTTCCTCCCCTCAGCCACGAAAGAATGTCAGGAGAATACTCTGGTGTTTGACATGGGATGTGACACTAAGAAAAAAAGAATTTGGTAAGTGGGTAGAGGAAAGAATTGAATAGCTTTCTAAATCTCATAATTAAAAGCAATCAAAATGTAGGTATAGTAGCAGAGTTTTGTTGTCTCTAAAGTTTCTTTAAAAATCTGAACCACACATTAGAAATCCACTCAGATTATGTCTCCCATTTCTAAATTTCCTTTCACTGATATTACTGATAAAGAGATGGAAAGATGAATTAAAAAGGCAAAAAAAAAAAAAAAAAAGGTACTCCGATCTTACTCAGGTTTTGATCAGAAAAATATAAAGGCCCATGGTGCTATCAGAAATCTGCTGAAGCAGATAAAAAGGGAGAAAAAGGATGTTTGTCCTGGAGGCAGACACTCTGGGCTGCATTAGAGAGCAGCAGGTAGCTCTTGACAGTTGGTGACTGCATCCCCCACCGTCAGCTCAATCTAGTTTTAAAAGATCTAGGCTGAGAAAAGAGCTAGTGATGCTCCAAGAGACATCACGATAATGCTAAAGTTTTAGTCAATCCTTTGATGCAGACTGAAAACATAACAGGTTTATTAAAATTGCTTGTGTATTATGCTATGAAGACTTCTACAAGGATGCGAAGATGGGCTTCAATTTGGACAACTCTGTTGCTGCATATCAAAGTCCTTTGACTTTAACATCCAATAATGAATAAAACCACTGGTGGGTGTCCTCCTGAGTCATAATGTAATTAGAGAGGATTGGCTGAGTCTGGCTCTCATTTCTTTTCACTATTGAATGTTTGCTCTCAGCCAGATGTATATGTTGAGAACACAATAATGAATCATTGTATATGTGGTGGAGAAAACCAAGGAGATTTTGTCAGAATGGAAGCAAGAATGATTAGAGTCAAATAGAAACGTGGCTTTGAAATTATTGGTTTTTCTAGAAAAGTTCAACTCTAGGTATCCACAGTCTTTCAAGTAAGGCAAAATTTTCTGCAATAAAACATAGTTTATTAAAAACTGCCACCTCCACTCTCTACGAACAGGCCCAGTCCCACGCTGGTCATAGATAACTCTAAAGGTAGAGCTTAGCACTAGGATTTAGCACTACCTACCTTATTAAATGTCTCTCTGCTGGCTGCTAATCACCTCGGCTCACGATTTCTGAGTTAAGTCTTCTCTTTGTGATCCTGAAGACGCTGTTGACTGAATGGTGGAGACGATTTCTATGTAATTTGTATCCTGTACCTTTCTCCCTTGGCAAACTGCATTGTCTTAGTTGTTGAGTTAGTTGGAAGCCAAATTCTGCTTCCCTTATGTTCCTTCCTGTCCCCAGGTAAAATCATTGTGTGGTCCCAAAATTTTTCACCCTGTTCTTTTCAATATGATTTTGCAGTTTCTCCCTTCAAATGGTGGCATCTATTTCCCCACCCTTTGTCTCAACTTGACTGCTCTTTTGACCTCTTTTTGCCAATAGAATGTAAAGAAGTAAATGTGTAGAATGCCAACTCTAAGTCAGGTCCCAAGAGACCAGGGACACATTAGCTTACTCTATTGTTCCCCTACCTTCCCCATGGGAACAAGAACAGGCTAGCCTGTTGGAAGATGAGAGATCACCTGGAGCAGAGCCACGTGAGCTCAGTGGTCCCATCCAAGGTCCCAGGGGGGATCTACCCCAAATCAGCAAAGCCACCCAGCTGACCTGAAGCTGACATGATTGAGTGCCACTGACCAGCAGAATGACTCAGCCATCCTGATAACTTTTGGAGAAGGGAGGGAGTGATAGTTGTTTTAAGCCACCAAATGTTGGGGTGATTTGTTATGTGGCAATAGCTAACGTACAACCACTATAGCATATCCCCAGTTCTGAAGTCTGACCTGCACCCCAATATAGCGCTTGTGTGAATGTAAGCTTATATTATTTGCTCCTAGCAAGGTACCTAAGAGTCAGCACTTCTCATAATTACTAAGTAAATGATATCTTTGAACTTATATCAGTGAATATTTGGATTGCTCTCAAATTTGCAATCAGATCTAAGTTTAGTTTTCTTATTAACCAGCATCCTCTTATTTGGACTGTGTCTCTTTTGTAATTATCCATTTGGTGTCATCTCTGTTTCTGTTTAACTTTCACTTAGAAATAAATAATAAACTTGAAAGATTCATAAATTTTCTAAATTCCTTTGATAGATGAATTAAGAAAGTAGAAGAAACCACATGAACAGAAGGGCAAATAATCCAAAAGCAAATGAGAATGGAAGGTTTGCCTTGATCTTATAAATTTGATGAGGAAATTCTGAATCACAAAATAATTGTTGGAGGTATTGAATAATCACAAATCCTCATTTTTTTTTATGTGGCTTCAAATTGTTGCTCCCATCCTACTTCTTATACATTATAATATCTTTTGATTTTTTTGAACCTTCACTCAGAAGCCTAGGTAGTAAAGGTAACTGTAAGTTTGTTTGTTTGTTTGTTTGCTTTTAATTTGGTGACTAGGTCCTTCTGCTTAGTAAAATTCAGGATAGAGCTATATTTTCTCCAATCTTCTAATACTTTCAGATCTTCAGCCAAGGAATCATATTTTTATAATTGTCAACAGTAGTCATTTACAAAGTGTGCGTAGACATTGCTTTCTTGGGCATGGAGTCTTCAGAAGAGAACACTCTGCAAATGCAAAGAATTTAGGACATACACCCCAATTTTTTGCGTTATTGATCCTTTGGGACAAAATCCATCAAATTTCAATACCAGATTTATGCAGCGAAGCAGTGAGTACTTTCGGACTATTTGCTCCTTCTCTACATCTAATGCAGCAGCACAATGGTGGCATCAGACAGCCGTTGCCAGGAGAGGTTGAGGATGTGTTTCTCTTGGCATGGCTAAGCACTGGCTGCTTGTTTCTCCTTGCACAGAGACAAGTGAAATTACGACAGAATGGGCAATTCAGAAAGAGAAGAGCGACAAGGAAGTAGCCTATGTTGTTCTCTTAATTATCACATTAGGCTGCAGCCATTTCATAAGGTTTGGCGCTTGACTGCCGTTCCTTGTCTCCCGAGGTGTAGGAGCATTTCCCATCATGGCCTGACTGTTGATGCAAAGATGCTGTGAAAGCCTTGTTCTCGTCTCATTCTTTCTCTGCCTCATTACCTCGAACACTTTAATGATTACATCTTCATACAGTCTAACATTTCAGTATCAAATGTTCTGTTCTTAAATTAAGCATTAAAAATAGAGAAGGGAGGGTTGATCGTCACACAATCAGTCCTCATCTATTTCAACACTTACGATGAGTTTGCTTCATTATTTTAGGGTGTGCAAGGACTCATGTACCCCTGTGTCCTTACCATCTATTAACACAAGTTCGCTTTATTTGTACCTGTATTCAACACCCATTTATTGAGCTCTCTCAGTGTTCGTGGCCCTGGGGAGCAGCTTTGAGAGAAAGAAAGAGAAGCTTGGATTCCATCCCCTCCCTCTTAAAAGAACATGAATCTCCCCTCTCCTCTTCCGCTCCCCCGCACCCCAGCAGAATGGATCAACTTTGAGCAAGTCCTGATGAAGAAAGGTGACACACACTAACCTAAAGGAAAAATGACTTGAAGAAAAGCCCAGAAGACTAGGAGTAGATACTAGGAAGGGAAACTGTGTTAGGGAGACTCACCAGGGCTTATCTTCAATAGCTTGTTAAGCTCTATATTTATGCACTTTTCTCTAGATTTATTATATTTACAATTAAAATATCAATAAAATGAAAGTATTCTGGTAATGCTTCAAAAGGAGAGACATGGGGATAGTTACCAAAAATGATTGGATGCTCTTAGGAAGGTAAGAGCAGTTAATTTTTAGGAAGACAATTAAATTGGTATCTCATTTCAGTACAAATTAGACCCAGTGTAAGATGAGAAGATATTCAGGTTTGATTTTATTCTCCCCAGAGAATGAAAAATATGACCCATGTGTAGGTATCATCAATTAGCTTTTCTTATACCTTACTCTAAATGTCATCTGTCGTTCAACATTAACTTTTTTATATCATTCAAGTTAACAGAGGTTGAGTGCTTGATCAATTAAAATATGCTTGTTTGTTTTATATGGAAACAAAAACCTCCCTATACTATACAATTGATCTTTATTCATCTAAATCCAGGCCTTTCAATAGTCATGAAAATTTGATCTATATAATTTCAATCTATCAAGATTATTTTTAAAATTTTGATTTTATGTCAATTACCCACTCTTCCTATAAGGTTGTTTTATCACCATTTATTAAATTATTTAATAAATATTTTTTGAGTACGTACTATGTGCTAGAAACTATTTTAGGTGCTGAGGGCATAGCAATAAAAAAGAGACAAAGTTTCCTGCCTTCATGCAATTTACATTATAGGAGACAAACAATAGAAAAGAAGACAGTGAAGTAGATACTACATCAAATGGTGATATGAACTGTGCAGCTATATAAAATAGAATAATGGGCATAGGAAATGTAGAGGCCTCTAGGTCCTGATACAAGCTTTGGGTTTGGGAGGAATTGCAATGAAGTCACTGGCTGTAGCAGAGGGAGAGAAAGAGGAAGGAAATGAATACAAAGATGTAGAGAAGAACTGTGTCCTGCAGGACCTTGTGGACCATGGAAAGTCTTCGGCTTTTACTCTGCATAAGGTGAGAAGCCATTGGAGAGTTTAAGTCAAGTTGTGACATGCCTAGCCTACATTTTAATAGCTTTTACATTTTTTGAAATGTTGAGAATAGATTGATGAGATGCAAGAGTAGAAGTAAACAGATCTACTGATTATTGCAGTAATCCAGGCAAAAATTGATATTGGTTTGGACTAGGTAATAGCAGTGAAAGTGGTAAGAAATGGTCAGATAATGAATATATTTTGAAGGTTGATTCATGTAACTTGCAGACTGATTGGATATGAGGTATGAGAGAAAGAGAAGTCTACGTTTGTGGCCTGAACAATCAGAGGATGAAGTTGGTGTTTACTCAGATGAGGAAGGCTGCAGAAAGCAGACTTGAGGTGGGAACCAGAGTTGGGCAATGGATGCGCTGTATTAACATTTGAGAAGTCTAACATGCACACAAGTGGAGATGTTAAGCAAACAGTTGAATAATTGAGTCTTGAGTTGAGGAGGTGAAGTTCTGGCTGAAAATATAAATTTGAAAGTCATCAGCACATACTGCATTTCTCCGAAAATAAGACCTGACTAGAAAATAAGCCCTGGCATGATTTTTCAGGATGACATCCCCTGAACATAAGCCCTAAGGCGTCTTTTGGAGCAAACCTTAATATAAGACCCGGTCTTATTTTCAAGGAAACACGGTAGATGGCTTTTAAATCCAAGAGACTGGATGGAGACACATAGGAAACTAGTGTAGATACGAGTAGAATAGAGATGATATCCCAGCATAAAGCTCAGAAGAATGCAAATGCTGAGTTGAAGAACAGTCAACAAAAGAGGATAAACATGTGTCGCCAGTATAGTTGGAGGATTTGTGATATGTTCTTCTGTATTTGGGCACGAAGGCTCACTGTATAGTATTTTTGATGAAATATTTCATTAGATTATTTAAAATATAAAGAATATAGAGTGAAAATTTATATAACCCTTTGTGCTTTATTGAATCTTTACTTTTTTTTATGCACTACAACATTCCAGCTGAGGTAAACATCTCCATGTACATTTCTGCTTCCATTTCGTTCTCTCTACCCCAGAGGTCATCACCATTCTTTTGAAGTTGATGTTTATTATTCTCATGCATGTTTTCACTTAAATATATGTAAATACATAATTTTTACAATATATATATAAATTATATATGTATAAGTATATGTATATGTGTATATATATATATATATATATACACAAAATATAATACTATTTTTCAGGTTTTTAAATTTTCTTGCATAACCTGCCCTTTACCTTCTATACCTCTTGATTTGCATTTGCTTAGTAGTATATTTGTAACATATCATTACATGTAGTTTAGATCACATTTTTTAAAACGCTGTACCACATTCCATTGTAATATGCTGCAGCATATTTTCCCGAACATTTTATGCAGGATATTTAGGACTGTTTCCAAATTTTGCTGTTTCCAACAATGGTGCTGCAGTCACATACTGGCTTTAATGTACCAACGTGTGTGGTTTTCTCTAGCCTATAAACTCAGAAGTGGAATTGCTGGTCATGAGGTATTCATCTTATTGAATGTCACAAAATCTTTTCAAAGTGATTGCACCAGTTTACATGAGTAGCAGGAGTGAATGAGAGTTCCTTTTGGTGGACTCCTTGGCAAGCCATAAATCTGATGGGACCAAATGACCATCGTTATTTTAATGTTCTGTTTCTTGATTACCCATGAAGATAATTTCACCTTCTCAAAAGTTTATTGTCCTTTTGGGTTTCCTTTTCTATAAATGGACTGATCATATCTTCGCCCATTTTGTGATTTTGTTTGTTAATGCTTTACAAATGGGAAAATTCACATTAAATTCTGGTTTTTGCTTTTCTTGAAAACAAGACCTGGCAGTAGTCACTAACCTTTTCACAAGGCAACAATTGACAGGAATTGAACTGGAGCATACACGTGTAAGTTTGCCGCAGTCCCACACAGCCCTGTTTCCATCACAAAGAGACGGCTTCACTCATTTATTTTATCTACATGACCCCTGGAGGTATCTGACTTGGCGATCGTGTCCTAGAACCACCTAAACCAGGTTAAAAATATAAGGTTGATCTGGATTTCTTTTGAATACATTGTTTAACAAGGTTAGACATTTGTTTAAATGACAAACATAGGAATGCTATTTTTAAAAACAAACAAACAAACAAAAAACCATTAGTTTCTTTTACAAACATATCCTTATTTTAGGTAATTTCAAAGCATGAAAATATCTCTGCAGGTGGATTTTAAAATTTTACCAAAACTAACTCTGGAATTTCTCGTACAAAGCAACCTCCACTAACGCACTTCAAACCTGGATTGTTATTCAGCCAACATATACTTGTAACAACCGACCATTACAACCCCCTCTCTGAAAACATCTCCCACATAAAGGTAGTTACATGTACACTTTGATTGTGACAACGTTTTCAGCTGATTAAAAAAATAATACATTCATTAGCACCTGCCTTACTTAAAGGTTAATAATGTACCGGCAACCCTGGAAAAAAAAACAATAGAAAACCTAGAAATGAGAGAGGAAGAGTGTGAGAGGTTTTGAGTGGCGATCAACAAATGAGATATTCTGGGGCATTTCTTCACTGATGAGAATATGGGATGCAAGGCTGATTCGAAATAAGTGAATTATTTCCCTTGGGCACTATGTCTGCTCTTCTGGTAGCCGCTGCCACATGAATATTAATGTCTGTTTTGGATAGCATAGCCTCAGTGACTACGCTCATTTCAGGCATAGGTAATGTAATGCAGAAAAACAAGGATATAATACATTATTAACTTCTTGATGTTTCTGGTACAAAATAAACTTTAAAAATGAATTTACCTAAACTTATTATAATTCCTAATTAATTGATATATTGTTATATTATTATATATTGCTATATTATTATTATATTATATAAGCACCTACAATGTACTAGGAACTAGAAATCAAACCATCAAAAATCTCTGCTTGGTAGAGCTTATACCATGTTCGTCCAGTCCACGTTTTATGTAGCTCTACCCATGCATGTGTATTCGGATAGATCCTTGGCTGCTGCTTACCTGGCACATCTCCACTCTTCTTGAAAGCTTAACGTTCTGTCTGTCTGTGGTCCTACTGCTTTTTCGTCATCACTCAGCCGGTCCCAAGCAGTGGAAGAATGAGAGGTCTAGAGGAAAGGTGTGGAGAGCATTTTTTGCAACTGGTGCCATTTCAAATAGATACAGAAACAAAGGTAATATAGGTGCATTTCCTATCGTACTCGAAATATTTGTGCTCCCATGATACTCCAGAAAGACATATGCTATGTTCATAATCTTTGATACATTGCTCCTTTGCTGAGCCAAGGCTGTTTTAGGGCAATAGCTTGATCTTCATTTGATGATTACAACAATTCTACTCAAAGTTAATAAAAGACACAGGAGAAGAAAATCCAAGGGAAAGAAAGAAGAAGGGTGCAGAGGTAAGTGGACAAGCAGCAAGCATTATAAACATCTGTAAAGAATAGAAAGAGCAGCAGTTGGAATATTCAACTGGTACTGAATTGAGATGTTGGCAGAAGCAAGATGCCCGTGGTCCTGTACATGACCAGAGCTGGCCAGCTCTTTAATGAAGAAGAGTCTAAAAGATACTAAGTTTCAAAGAGTATTTAAGAATATGAAAGAAGAGTTTGAAAAGAGCAGAGCTGTCTGCTGCTTATAACACTTTGATTTGGTATCTGAAGAAACATTCCTTGTATAGAGTACCTGAAATGCATGATAAAATGTAAACATCATCCTTTTTAAAGCATGGCTGAGCGTTTGGGAAAGTTGGGGAAATCACCAGAGACTAGAGCTGTAAGGAATCATGAATCTGGAAAGATAAATAAGTGCTGGAACAAGTATATCTGAAAATTCCTTATGTTTGAGAAGCTAGGTTTTGAAGGTCTATGCACGCAGGAGACAGAGTCAAACCTGTAGGCTAGTTAGATACCAAAACAATAGAAAAGTAGCACTCTCAGTGGAATTCATTGAGCAAAAATTGGTAAAGCTGAGAAAACTAAATATACTTAATTGGGTTTTGACTTCTGGTGAGATAGATATAGATAGATAGATAGATAGATAGATAGATAGATAGATAGATAGATAGATAATAGATAGATGGATGGATAGATACATGACAATGCCTAACCGTATAACTGTAGACATTCCTTATTCAAATTTGGAGCCAGAATTCATAATAATTGTATGGCCAAAAGACCAAATATTTAAATGTTCCCAAATTATGTACAAGAATGACAATTAAACTGACATGGTATCAATAATGATAGAAACTGGGAAAATATTTTTTAAAAATCTTTAGAGTCTTGAGAGAAAATATGTAGAATTGAATATCCAGAAAAATGATTGTTTTTATTTGGAGTGAGCGCCAAATAAAGTTATTTTCAAACATTAATGACAACGACAAAAACTGAGATTACAAATAACAAACCTTTACTAAAAGAACTTCTAAAATTATTCTTTGGAAAGAAGGAAAATGATTCTTGAAACAAAGTCTGAAATACAAGAAATAAGGGTGAGCAAAAAACTGGTAAAGCTGACGGGAAAACTAAACAACACTGATTGTTTAAAATACTACTAATAATGTCATTGCCATGTGGAGTTAAAAATATTGGGGATAAATCCTGCCTCTCAAGAAGGATGGGATTCGTGCTAAGAGGCAGCAATACTTATAAAAACCTAACAATTTAGACTTTTGGCACGTAAATAAATAGGTAATGGAAACTATGAAACAGGAAAGAAAGCCCAGAAACAGACTAACTTGGATGTAGTAACTTGGTATTTGGCTTGGCAGATCAGTGGAGGGAAAATAGACTGCTTAGTAATTTGGTTGTACAGATCGGCCGAAATGAACTAAGACCACAACTCACACCCTACAAAATTCAGTACCAATGGACCTACCTATATGTAGAAAGCAAAACTCCAAATGCTTGTAAGACAATACAGGGGACTATCTTTAACCCTCGATTCACAAAAAGATTTCACTAAGGCCTTTAAACAGAACGTAAAGGGAAAGATTGAAAAAAGTGTCAACACTTATATCTGGAATTGATTGTCATCAAAGACATCGTAAGGAGAATAAAAACACAAGCCAGCAACTGGGAGACGTTATTTGCAAAATGCACAACTGTCAAAGGCGAGCATTCTGAAAACAGAACAAAGACTTCTACAAGTCAACCATACAGTCAAACCAGGAGAAAAGACAAAAGGCACTTCATGTAAGAAGAAACATGAATGGTTCATAAGCAAATACAAAGATATTTAAATATATCAGTGATCAAGGAGAAGCAAAATATAATCACAGTAAAATATTGTTTATCCTCTAACAAACCATGGAAACAAAAAAAAAAATAGCTGAGAACAGCCAGTGTGGGAGAATATGTGAGGCCATGAGAACTCCCTTAGAGCACTGGTGAGAGTGGACATCAGCACCACCTCTGGAAACCATTTCTATTCCTGAGTCATGTTTAACAACTGTTTGATGCAGCAGTAAGTCTCTTAGGAGTATGCTCTATGAGTGAGAGAAAAACATAGCCAGTTTGATACCATACTTATACTGTAAAAGTAAAGCAAGAAAATGCTGCATGTGGTATATTCTATGTCTTAAGCGAGGTGGTGCTTACATGGGGTGCTATACTACTTTTCTGTAAACTGTACTTACATGGTATATATAGTCTTTGGGGAAAATGAGGTAAATATTAGAAACTATGTGTGTGTTGTTCTATATCACCATGCATAAGTAAATCAATTAGTGAACTGTAATTCTCATTTCGTAGTCTTCATAGCATGGATATAATGATTCTAAATCTGCTGTCTTCATACAGTCCTGTGTCAAAGACTGCCTTCTCCCCACATAGAGATAGATGCTGGAATTGGAAAGATGCCTCCTGCCACTGCACTTCTGCCCCACCTTATTACCCTTCTGAGAAATAGTTTCATCTTCCCATGCTCAGCTTAAGCAGCTGAGGCACCCAGTTTTCCTGGGTGCTGGACTCCATGTTAAGGTGTTGCACCTGGTTCATTTTACACATACTCAGCTTCTTTTCCAGAGCACACATAAAGCCAGCGTGCCAAGGTGTGGCCTATTCAAATATCAATAGTCTCACAGAACCTGGAACAACACGCACTTTAGAACCACACGTACTGCATCTGTATCTGGCTTCTTGTACCAGACTTCTTAGGATGGGTCTTCTACAGACAGGCTCTGCCCTTCCCACGACCATCACCACTTTCCTCTACCAGAAAAATCCCTCAGCTTCCAAGTGTTTCAGTCAATGTACATAGTTCCTGGAGAGGGAAGTTCAGAAATGCCCCACATAAAGGATATCACCATCCTTGACATAGTGAAATGAGTGAAGGTCTGTATTTTGATTGTTTGGATCAGATTAGACAATTTCCAACATCTTCAACTTTATTTCAGTCCTGGCATTAGATTGTTTATTAATTCTTATGATTATTTTGTTCTTTTTACTTCGATCTGTGTCATGTTACAATTCTGATAGGGTAACGATAGCCATATGAAGTAGAATTAGTCATTACTTAATGGCAGATTGTTGCAGAGAACATTGAAAGGGCAGAGGTAAAAAAAATTCCCAAACCTCTTGCCGCCCCCTCAGAAAGTATTAGTTACACACAAGTTAGAAGCTTTCATTTGGATAAGGATGATTCACTCCACCCATGAATCTTTAATTCCTTTTACCCTTAAGGCTTTCTGTGCTATGATGACACCAACATCATTTTGGCCTGGAACGAGGTAGTCTTGTTGCTTTTCCGATTTATAGAAAGACATACTAATGTCTGAATTTATCCCACTGTACAGTGTTTTCTAGACATGTTAGCTTACAACCCTATATTTGGTTTGATGTAAAGACTCAACGCTTTCCAAAAAGTCTTGAACACTTCCTAAATAAAGAAGATACAAAAGAGTTTTGAGAATTTGAGGTTGAGTTTGTTGTATAGTTAAAAAAGACATGGTTGAAAATCACTGACAAAGTATATAGAAAAACACGAGTAGGACGCAGACATGTTCCAATTAGGATTTCACTGTTTTGGTGTCAAATCTTCTGAAATGAATATCATCATGCTCAATATTCTCTCCAGTGCAGAGTTACAAAGTCTGCAGTCCTAGGCTAACTCTTCTGTTCCATGCAGGCTAGTCATTATTTTATCTGTTATGTTATTCATCAATATTACAGTCCTAATCTGACTCACATTTCAGTAATGACAAAGAAACTTAGTGATGGTTCTCAAAAAAAAAAAAAAAGTCCCTGTCATCATCTATGTTTTTTATATTCTTCATAAAATTTGGGATTTTTCACAGTAAAGATATTGTCATGAACCATTATTTGCAGGAAACCAATTTCACAAAAGAAGTCTACATGAAGTACATCAAAGATTACATGAAATTAATCAAAGGGAAACTTGTAGAACAGAGACCAGAAAGACAAAGACGCTTCAAGACCCGGGAGATCGTGGAGGGGCTATGCCTGGAGGTGGAGAGGAAGATGGTCAGTAGGACAGAGGGTAACATTGATGACTTGCTCATTGGTGGAAATGTCTCCACTGAAGGCCCTGAGGTCAAAGGAACTGAAAGCCCAGGAGTCACTCATGGTGATATTGTCATGAACCATCATTTGCAGGAAACCAGTTTCACAAAAGAAGTCTACACGAAGTACATCAAAGATTACATGAAATTAATTGTAGCATCATTAGAAAGATGCATCTGTTTATGCTAGCTTTTTTTCAGCAAAAATAGGAAGTGTATTAAAAATGCAAAATATGATCTCTGCATTTGCCTCTCATAGAAACTGCTAAATGTTATCATCCATAATGCACAAGAGTTAGTAACTTTTTGCATATTTCCATTTTTTCATTACTTCCTTTCCTCAAACTCAGAAAATTAAGTTGGCAAACTGAAATTTATCAAAATCTTCAGGAGGTGGTTTTATGGTCTTTGAGCCATTGGCTTAACCAGCATCAAATAAACTGTAGAAGAGGAGAAGGGCCTTGATGAATAGGATTAATATAAACAAACACGTATGTAAATCTAAATCTCCTCCCGCCTTTTCCTCAAATAACCTTTATCAAGGCTCAGAAAATTACATTTCCCATTCCACTTAGCTTCATGAATTGGCTTGTGTTAATTGGTTTGAATTACTATTGTTTTCTTTTTAATTATAAAATAATTTTTGTTCTGTTTTAAGAATTTGAAAACGACAAGAAACTAGCTTTTCTGCCAGATCCCCGCTGTTGCCGAGTACTGCTCCAGCTGCACCGGGCTCTCTTGAGCTCCTGCTATGCCAGCACCACCGTCGTCTCCTTCCAGCTGCCATCATAATCATCTACTGGGACCTCATCAGCCATGATGAGATGTTCTCCCACATCTTCAAGATCTGGGAGATCGTGGAGGGGCTATGCCTGGAGGTGGAGGGGAAGATGGTCAGTGGGACAGAGGGTAACATTGATGACGCTCATTGGTGGAAATGTCTCCACTGAAGGCCCTGAGGTCAAAGGAACTGAAAGCGCAGGAGTCACTCGTGGTGATATTGTCATAAACCATCATTTACAGGAAACCAGTTTCACAAAAGAAATCTACACGAAGTACATCAAAGATTACATGAAATTAATCAAAGGGAAACTTGTAGAACAGAGACCAGAAAGAGTAAAACCTTCTATGGCAGGAGCTACAGAACAAATCAAGTACATCCTTGCTAATTTCAAAAACTACCAGTTCTTTTTTGGTGAAAACAAGAATCCAGACGGCATGGTTGCTCTGCTGGACTACCGTGAGGATGGTATGACCCCATATATGATTTTCTTTAAGGACAGTTTAGAAATGGAAAAATGTTAACACAGTTGGCCATTGGGATCCATCACCTGCCATCATCATAACTGGCAGCCGCTTTTCATCCACATACCAGGACCAGGACAGATGGGACCAATGTTACCTTGAGCTCTTTGTTTATTTTGACCTTGATTGATTTGGAGTGGAGGCATTGTTGTTAAGAAAAACATGTCATGTGGGTTGTCTGAAAATAAAATGCATTTAAACTCATTTGAGAGAATCCCTCTTAGTTTAATACATATTTAAATCCATCCTGTGTGATGTTCCTGGAGAAGTTAGTGGTCTACAACCACTACTATGAAGCATAAGACTGTCTTCAGATAACTTTTACAGTGAAAACTGCTTCTGGGGCTGGAATATAAAAACCAAAGATCAAAAGTCTTAATTTGGAATTAAAGTGAAGGGAAAGGCCATGTTCACAGAATAGCCAACATTTGAAGTGGATTTCTTTAGACATTTCATCACCTACAAATGGAAGTAGTTAACTCTGGAAGAGATCAACAGAGAAATAAAAAAAAAAAAGACTAATACACCTGGGGGAAAAAAAAAAAAAAAAAGCATCTCCTGAATATCCCACCTTCTAGAGACAATAAAAAGCTTCTGCACGTACTTGTTAAGATGGCTATTATAAAACATTTTTTTTAAAAAGATAACAAGTGTTGGTGAGTATGTGAGAGAACATGTTCACTGTTGTGGAAATGTAAATTGGTACAGCCATTATGGAAAACAATACAGAGGTTCCTCAAAAAAACTAAAACTAGAAATACCGTATGACCCAGCAATCCCATTTCTGGGTATCCAGAATAACTGAAATCAGGATCTCAAAGAGATATTTGTACTCTTACCGTGTTTCCCCGAAAATAAGACCTAGCCGGATAATCAGCTCTAATGTGTCTTTTGGAGCAAAAATTAATATAAGACTCAGTATTTATATTATATTATATTATATTATATTATATTATATTATATTATATTATATTATATTATATTATACCCGGTCTTATATTATAGTAAAATAAGACTGGGTCTTATATTAATTTTTGCTCCAAAAGACTCATTAGATCTGATTGTCCGGCTAAGTCTTATTTTCAGGGAAACACGGTATGTTCATTGCAGTATTATTCACAATAGCCAAGATGTGGAAATAACCTAAGTGGCTGTCTTAGAAGAATGGATAAAGAAAAATGTGGTGTCTATACTATGGAATATTGTTTAGCCTTAAAAAAGAAGAAAATCCTGCCATTTGGGTCAGTATGTATGAACCTGGTGGATATTTTGCTAAGTGAAATAAGCCAGTTGCAGAAGGACAAATACTGCATGATCCCACTTATATTAAGCATCTAAAATAGTCAAACACACAGAAGCAGAGTGGAATGGTGGCTGCCAAAGGCTGGGGGGTGGGGGTGGGAGAAATGGGGAGTTGCTGTTCAACTGGCATAAAGTTCCCGTTATGCAAGATAATTAAGTCCTAGAGAGGTGCTTACAGTGCTTAATGATACTGTATGGTACATTAAAAATGTGTTGAGAGTGTAGATCTCATGTCAAATGTTCTTACCACAACACAAAAGAGAGACAAATAGATTTTGTTTTTAACACACATTCACTCTGTCTGTTGGATTTTGTTTTGCTTTGTTTTGTTTCCAAAAAGAAACCTGAGTTCTTTAATTCTGCATTACCGCTGAATTACCTTGAAATGTAAAGTTGATATTTTTTTGTGAGCTGGCACACTGTTCCTCCTCTTGAATTTTAAAATCTGACTTTGCTGAGGGGAATTTCATTTTCTCGCATCTGAAATTACAAACAGATCTCTTCTGTGCCTGAGTTAAGCATGAAATTAAGGTAATTAAAGATGAGTAAAGCTAAAAGTTCCCCGAGCAAAATCAAAGTAACAAAAAATTAAAGACTGTCATGACTGAAGTAGCATGACTCATAAATCTTCCAGGGGCTTTTGTTTTGGTTTTAATTATTTCCCCTGTTTTCTTTTTCAGTGTAGGATTAGATAAAAATTCGAGACCAAGAAACTGGTCAAAAAGGATCGCAAGCAGGTGAATTTTACAGCGTTTTCTCCTTCATTCCTATAAATGCTTGCTTATTTGTCTAGCACGTGTTCATTATGTGCTCAAGGTGTGCCGTTCTATGGTACTAAAATGTCAGTGAACCAAGTATAGGCAGGCAGTTGCCAACTGGTGAATTCTGAACCTACTAGCAATGCCCTCAGTCAAAGACCACCGGGAACCCCTTTGTAGTTAAACAAGTTGGACTTATTTATTACTCATTGCAATGGGGGAGAACATACAACATGGGGAGTTGTGGGGTGTCTCAGAAGGAGGTAGAAAGCACATTTATCTCCCTTTACAGGATTTGGGCTTGGATTGGGTGATTTGGGAGAGAGTCTAAGGAAGCAGAGTTTACTCTAGATTGGATGCTGTTAGAAAAGAAACCACTTCTATGTTTGAGTGTTCTGTGGGTAGCCCAACAACCATGTTTTCTGTCTGCGCTTGGACAAATTGATGAAGTAGCCTTGCTCTGTTTCATTTTATCATTGTCTCAGGATGACCTCGCCTGAGGTAAGAGATTGTTTATGTCCAACAGGAGAATACAATGACTTGGCTCTAAATGTCAGACCAGCTCGTAGGTAATAACATTGAGGTCTAACTGTGAAAACCAAATCCGTTCCAAATGTCAGGAGATGTTTTTTGGTTGTTGTTTTTCTCTGCTGGCCTGGCCAGGAACTCTCTACCCTGCTGGGTGCAGAACTCCAGTTGTCACTCTGTTCCTTCACCCTGCTTTGCTTAGAGCGGCTCATTTTCTACCTTTGCCTCTATTGTGGCCAGCTGCCAGGGACTCCTTTCTTGCACTGTGACCTGTGCCTGCACAGGAACAGAATCAAGCCCCTTTCGTACTGCCCGGATCAGGTGAGGAGACAGGTATACTGCAGCCATACCTTATTGGAACTGCGCGGGCCCTGGGCATCCCCAGGTACTCTTTCTCCCTCACTCCCCATAGTTCATCAATCTCCAATCACCATTTATCCAACAGACTTGCCACCACCCACTTCTATCCATCTCCATTGCCAATACCTTAGGCCAAGCTACTTGTTCACTTTCATTGGCTGTAGTAACCCCCTGATTTCCCTCCTGTCACTTTTGACCCTTACCACCTCTCCTCTATACTATTTCCAGAATCATCTTCCACCAAAGCAAATCTGAGACTATTATTGCCCACCTTCAACTCTGCATGGCATTTAAGGCCAAGACCAATTCGTTACAAAACTTGCCATGATGTGACCATTACACATCTCCCCAACATGCAGCTCTCTTTCACTTTATTCTCAGTACTCTAGCCATATGGCAGATCTTTTTGCTACGCAAATGGGCTCTATTTGCTTATCCCTCCCAAGTCTTGACCTTTACACATGATCTTCTCTCTACTTGGAACCTGTCCTTTCTCCTTCTTCCCTCCAAGCTCCAGTTTGTATCTAACTCGCACTTAAAACCTCAACCTAACCCTGCCTCATATAAGAAGTCCCAAGCCAAGAAGGCTCCCTGTTGAGTGCTACCGTTGCACATTGCAGTTCCCAACTTCATAACATTTATCTCCCTTTACTATGATTCCCACTCAATGTCTCCTTTGCCAAACGATTGTGTGTTTCATGAGGAGAAGGAGTTGTTCATAGCTGTTATGTGAGTTGTTCATAGCTCTACCCAGTATCTGGCATATAGTGGATGTTCATCAAAATATTTGTGGAACATATGAACATATTTATCAATTAATTACATTTGACATACACATAAAAATCCTGTAAGTGCTACTACAGTATATATCACTGTTAGTACTAAGGCTTATTTTAGATTTAATAGGGTTATATATTTTAGGATTATATAGGCTATCCAGGGAAATTTATGAAAGTGTCAGATACTGTTCTTTAGAAAGATAGAACCTGAATTCTGGACCAAAAAAGAAATCGCAAATAACTTTCTGTAACACATCCCAATTATAATAGGTGGGCTGTCTATGATTTCTCATGTATTTTTGTATTAAATTTTATTTTATGTTGTACCAATTAAGTTTTATACTTTTTTTGTTTCCCATCTCTTCAAATATATTATAGGACCTTGAGGATGGACAATATTTCTCATTTATTTGTCTTTTTCACAAATCTAAGCAGTTTGTGACACACACCAGCACTGGGATAAACGTTGGTCTGTTAGAATTGATTTCTGCCCTCAAGAATTTGGGCATATATAATCAGATAATCAGTTTGACATCTGCCTCCTGTATGATTTTGTGAATTGCTCATTCATGATTCATTTGGTCACTCAGTGCTTATGGACCTTTATATACTTGGGTCTATGTTAAGTATTTGTTGTACAATGAAAATGAAAAACAGCTATCTTTCTTTGAGGGGTTTGCAAGTAAGTAGGTAACAGTAATGTGAGAGATAAGTACTGATGAGGAAAAAGCATTTACACTGACTAAGGGAGTGTATGAGATCTGGAAGGGTAGGGAGAAAGTGTGCCCAGTTTATTGTTTTCAACTGCATAGCAGCATACAAGAGCCGGGGAGTTGAGTGGCATGCAGGGTATGGGTAGGATAACAGTAGAGGATAAATCTGGACAGGTAGGTTGGATCTGGCCTGGGACTGTAAGCTATATTAATGAGTTATGATTTCATCCTGTTGGGTGGTGCATAGATGCTATAAAGTGCAGCCTGGACCCCCCTTCAAGAATAAATGACTGAATGCCCCAGGTGCTAGTAGCGCTGCCAGCAGAAAGTTCTCGGTCCTCTGTTGCTGGCCCCCTCTGGGGATTGCCTCAGCTGGCGAAAACCATCTCATCCAAGGTCCTGCCTCCTTCCCACGCTGGCCCACATTCAATGATTGATTGAAATAGGTGGATAAGACCTGGTTTCCTGACCCCAGCTCAGGAATACAGAAGGGTTATCCAAACCTCAGAACTCCTCAGCTGAGGCCCACTGAGGCAGCTTCTCAGTTTCACTTCTGCCTCTGCTTAATTCTGCTATTTTTTTCTTCCCTTCCATCAGTGTTGATCCTAAAACCATTCCTGAATAAAACTCATGCACAGTAACATAGTTTCCAAGTCCGCTCACTGAGGCAAACAACTCGTAGTAGGTGGTGATAAGAAGTCATCAAGGGATCCTAAGCACGAAAGTGACATAATCAAATATATAGTTTTTCAACATTTGCTTTCCCACACATACAAAAAAATAATTAGGCTTTAAACAAAAATGCACAGCAATTAATTTATTTCATCAGGGATTATTCCTGTAGGGCTAAAAAAGCTGGTATGGCAGCTGCAAAAACATGTAGTGTTGATATTATTTAATAATGGATCATTTTTCTTCATTATGGACATCAAATTCATCTTTTCCAGGATTTTTTTTTAAACATCAGAGGTCATTAAACTTTGTCTCAGAGCAAAGGAACTACAAAGCAAATTCTTTATATTCAGAACTTGATAATCATTAAATTACCTTTATTAAGAAATAAAATATATGCCTGATTTTTAGAACATCACCCTAGGTATCAAATGGGAAAACAAGAAATTTTCCACAACATCTTTGACTTTACTATGGGAAAATTAATGTTTAAATCCTACAAAATGAAATAGTGTTGTTCCAACATCAGCTCACTGGAAACTACATTCTTTTAATTTTTGTCTTTCAGATGATCAAATCCTAAAGACCTATCAGGTAAGCCAATGGAGAACCACATTGAATAAGGGTTGCCATTGACTTTATATTCCCAGTTTTTAATTCCACCTCTGAACTCCTCAGGTTACCTTTACATCATTCATTCAATATACAGCTACTGAGAATCTAATATAAGGAAGGCAGAGAGTGGTCATAAATAAAACCCATCCAAACCTACTAATAAAAGACTCAGCCCCTGGCTTTTCCTACTCATGTATAATTGGGAGTGTGTCACTTGGGTTCCCATAAATCTAAACACCATGGGGCCAGCTGCCATGTGGGGGCTTCTGCTTCTTTCCTCTTCTGTTCTGACTTTCTAATGCTGAGCACCACCACTTTTACTTCTATGAGAGATTTTCGCACCCTGCAGACACAGCAGTCTCCTGCAGGCACCGCTGGCGTTCCCTAAGGCCTCGAAGAGTGACAATTCTCTCATGCCAGTCTCACCAGATTCTCCTCAGCCCCATTTTTGAGGCCCTGGCAGCCTGCAGTTGCCCAAACTCTACATTTAGTTCAAAGAGAGGGAAGACTTTTTTCCCCCTGCGCTGTGTTACACTCTATTACGGGAGTTTCTGTTTTACTCCCACAGACAAAAGCTCTCATGTCATTACAGGATATGAAGTGGGACATGAACACCCCTTGGCTTTTCCATCAGTGACTAAGGCTGTGTCAAACTTTTCATGTCTGACTCCTTCTTCTCTCGGAATTTTTTTTGCAGGAAATCCTCTTGGTTCCTTATATACATAGACTCATTTGGGTCTATTCCATTGTTCACTCAATATTTCTGAACCCGGTGGTTGTCATAGTTTTGACTGAAGATACAACAAAACAATAAATAATTATGCAGTGTCTGCCTTAAGAGATTCTAGAATTTCTCTAATTGCTAGTATACCTCAGGATGAATTGAAGCCATCAAATACCAGTAAATAACAAAGAGAAGAGACCAAATTGTTGCTATTTCCAAATAGTTCAGTCTTTTCTGTCTCTCAGAGGACTATAACTTTTAGATTTTTCTTAATATATTTTTAAACAATAATTGATTCAGTACTGTTCCAAATTTTGAGAATTGTCTTATTATCTCACATGAACAAGACTTAAAACATTTCTGTGGATGAGGGAGATTTATTTAAAAGGTTACTGAGAAGTTTATTCAATACTTTAGAGTCTTTTCTGACAAAGGATGATGGTAAAACATTAAAAGGGCTATCATCTTGAAAGTGGAAAGAGGATTTGTGACACTTAAAGCCAAGCAAAAACCTTTAGAAATTGCACTGCAGGAAAAAATTATAGTTTCTCAACAGAAAAAAAAAGAGTCCTATTCATCATTCAACATGTTATAATTTAATATGAAGGACAGCAGAATGTGCTTATTAAATGCTGAATAAATTTTCATTTTAGAGTAATTTAATTTTCACCACTGTCATTTGAATGACTCAAGTAAAACATAAAGGAGTTAACCGAATGGATTATTTCAGATATAAATTCTACAGACAAAATATATTGCCAGGTACAGCACACATTTTTATTCCTAAGCTACATTTTGAGCACTCTAAAATGATAATCATGTTGCAGAAATCATGAAGTTCCAATATATTTGAATGATTTAATTCCAATAACACCTCCTTTCCTTCCTTTATAATCACGAGTTGAATTTCTACCTTCAGCATGTTCATTCTTCATGAAACTATGCTATTTTATTCAGAATTGTTTCTTCATACACTGATGGTTTATTGCAGACAATTATACAAGATATTAAGGTTTGTTAGAAGAAAAAAGAGGCAATCAAAATTCTATTTGGTTGGACAACAATGAATTGCTATCTGGGTTTCCAATTCCAGACATTAGGGACTAATTGATTTTCAAAGACATATAAGGAAGAAGTCTACAACCTCCCTGTGTCATCACTTTCAGCAGCTAACAACCCATATTGCAGAACGTTTGACACAAACGCTTGTTGTGATACATGACTTACTTACACCATGTTTTTCTTTAAAAAAAAAAAAAGTTCGATATTATCACCTTGTCTTTTCTTGAAGGACTGGAATTTAAAGGCCTACGATAGAGAAGTCAAAGCGTTGACGATGTCTAACAGAATTCAAGATCTTTACAGAACATTAGTAGGACACTAAGATTTTATTTGGCTTGAATTTGGTAGTGGTCTTAAAAGAGTTTAGAATGCTTAAGATAGAATGATCCTTTATAAAGAAAAAACTTGAAATGTACAACTCTATTTGGAACAATTGGACTAATATTGCTATAAGCCAACTAGATTCTTACAAGTGGACTTTGCCAAATCCATGCTATTCATTGATTTCTAGACAAGACATTGTGACACCATAGAGCTCTAATATATGGTCAGAAGACAGTTCATTTTCACTGTTAGCACATACAGAAACAGTTATAAATTCTAGACCAAAATGACAAAATGTTTAAACTATACATCCACGGATTGTAACTCCTAGAGACCAATTAGCTTAAAATGGATACGACTATTAAGGTTTTACCTTGGGGGCTGAGATAAGGTATAGAAAATATATGTATACATTTACGGCATGTATGTCTTTTGGCTTCCAGATTTTGAGAATAATTTTAGCAACGTGAGCAGTATTTTTTTGCTTTTGATCTACCTGATTTCAACATTAGGCCATACGTGAAAATTAACTGTGAAAACATTTATAGGTTTTCATGCTATTTTACTTCAGCAACAATATCTGAACTTCTGGGTATTTAGAGGTAAATAAGGCTCCCTCTTTTTTCTTTAACTTAAATGTCTCAAACACTCTATCAAAGCCAACAATTTTAAGTTAATTCATTTTACTATGGTAACAACCCCCATAAAAAATTTCCCCCATGTCATGCATGGACTTTTCCACCTTATAATGCTCCCCACCAAAAATAAATAAATAAATAAATAAATAAATAAATAAATAAATAAATAAATGAAAGTTAACATTTGGTAACATAATTGAAATATATTGCAAAAATTATTGAAAAATACTTCTATTTCATCATCTAAATAGTCTATAAACACTAAGAATTGTTTTGCCATAGTAATTTTTGTGGTGTCAAAGTCATATTTTCAAATAAATTTAAAAGCTAAAGTCAAATTAAGATACATCTTTAAATTGTGAATGTTCACTTTAGAAGGGAAACTTTGTATTTATAACTAGGAAAGAATATTCAACAGATTTGGAGCTATTGCTATCACTTTGACATTAGGAAGTTAACAGCAACAAGGCGAGCTTATCAACACATTAAAAAAATATCTGTCACTTTAGGTACTAATTTGATCAAAAATTCAAACACAGACATATTTTAAGTCTACAGCAGTTCTTGGTTATAGGAAAGTCATCCAGATGTTCTCGAATAGGACTCTATTAATATTTCCAAATGACTTTAAAATTACAACATAAAATTTAAAATATCTCATAGGGAATTAGAAGATCCCTGATAGTATATAGAATCCAGTTGGAGAAATATTTTGGCCTGAACAAAGTTTTTTGTAGAAATATAACATATTACAGTTGCTTATGTGAACTCTTTTCTCGGGATTAAGCTCTTTGAAGAAAGAAACTGTGCTTCTTTTTACATTTTAGAATCCTGGATTTGACATAGGAACTTGCTGTATAAAGTTAGGTGAAATTTAACATTTGCTTAATAAACACAACAAAGTAAAAGGAAAATTAGCTAGGCTTCCATATCCGTAAATATGTTAGGATTTTCATTTTGGCTTACATATAAAGTACAATTAGTTCTTCAGTTTACAGAGTAAAAATCAAAACAAAATAAACAGGAAAAATTTTAAGGTGTACTTCCCTCATCAAAAGATTAAAATCTGTGTATCTAGAGTGTTACATATTTTCCAAATGCTTTTCAAGCATTTAATTTTTTGTTTATTGCTCATAGAGTCTGTCATTACTTGGATGTGGCAGATGAAGAACCAAAAAGCTATTTAACATGCTAAAAGTTAGTGGCAGAGCAGGTAGACAAAATAAACAAAAAAATAAACACACAAAAATCCCTCATGATCAATTTGGTTCTCATGGACTTTTAGACTGACATTTTTCAAATCCTTTAAAAAACAAGACGGGTGATAAATACATACCTTGTTAAGTACAATGGCAAATTGATTTGTGCTGAGAATAATGTATAGGGCTGAGAGAAACCAAGGTTCTGACTATGAAATCTATCCTAATGTGACCGTTTAAATAGAAAAACAAAGCTTTGATAAAGGAGGGTTGAGAGAGAACTACAAAGGAAACATTTAAAAAGAGAAACAAACAGAAACAAATCTCTTCACAACATGCCCCTGGAGCCATTTATAATTCTTTGGTATAGCTCAGTATCTAAATTAAGTGTCTCTTCATTATCTGGGCTGCAACTTACCACCTGGTCACATGTTTTAGGTAGAACACAGGCTAGACCAGGACAAAATAGTGATCAATGGGGATTCGTTCCATGATGCACTATTAATTGCATATGAAACAAGGAGGATTTAGGGTTTACCACATTGCTAAAAAAGTGTTTGTTTTCTTCCACAGATGCAGCCATTACATAGGAACACAACATATGGCTGTAGGGTAATTAAGAACCAGGTGCCTAGCAGAACATGAATAAATAAACTCGAGAATCCAACTACACTACATCCCTCTGCACTTACTGGTCCTTGGCTCATGAACAGTGATTCTATTTAATGATATAGGGAACTCTGAGGGAAAAGTAAGTTTCGGGAAGAGAGGAGAGAAGAGAGTACAGTTTGCACATGCAAAGTTTAAGGTGTCTATTAGACAGTCTTGTATAGGGATCAAATTAACAGCCATTCAAATCAAATTCAAGAAAAAGGGTAGGGCTGGAGATATGAATTTGGGGGTTAAGCATATGAATAATATCTAAAGTCCATTGGGAAAAAATGAGATAACCCTGGAAGTAAGTACAGAAAATAACAGACAATTGAGGACTGAGCCCTGTGATTCTCTAGCATTAGATGTAAGACGAGGAGGGATAAGCAGCAGCAAATAAATAAGAAAATTGAGTGATGCCCCGTACCACCTGTACAGAGATGTTCCAAGACGAAGGAAGTGTTCCATAATGCCAAATGACAGTGACCGGCCAGGTTAAATGAGAACTGAGAATTAACTTCAACATTGGGTAAAGAGCAGTGGAGTGATGGGGACTGGAATGGGATAAGAGAGTGTTAGATAAAGAAATGGGTAAAGAAATGCTCTTTAAAGATGTCTTACCCTAACGAGGCACAGAGATATATGGTAACAGCTGAAGATACACTGTCATGGGGCAGCATGGTAATTTTGTGGATTGGAGATGTTACAGCATTTGTGTGGGCTACATTGGGAAAGAAAACTTGATAATGCGGGAGAACTAATCTTTGTAAGAGCAGTTTTTGAGCAGGTAAAAATGATACTCGTGGAGAGATTAGCCTTAAATAAAAGCCAGAAAGTTTATTGTCCATTACAGGAGAGCAGTTATAATTCCAAGGACAAGAAGACAAGACAGCCTTGATCACTAGAGTGGGTGGCTAAGGGAGGATGGAGAACAAGATCATGGAAAATGTGTTGATGAAGGAGTCCAGTGGGAGGTGAGCCAATGGATGAATCATCTTGTTACAATCAACTCTCCACAGGCAGTAATTATTCGAAGTTCCCAACATTTGTTTTACACATACCCATGAATGAGAACAGAGTGCCTTTTTGCCTTTGATCACAGCAGGAGGCTGAATCCATACTACTAAGCTCCAAGGACAGCCAATATGGGAAGGAAAGTAGGAGTTCCTGAGAGGAAGGCAGTTGGTTCTGGTCTCCTAAGGTTCTCTTGTCTCAGTCAGCGCTAGATTACAGGAATAGAGGCTAACACATGGACCTTGACTCATTGTTAGTATTCCTGATAAATCTCCTAAGGCAACTGAGTAGAGATGTTAAGAAGAAGAGAATAAACATTAGCAGCTGACCTGAAGTTAGAAATAACATAATTTCTGAATATTGAAATATGTAGTAGATATTGGGATGATTTTCAATATAATTCTCCATAATGAAATTAGAAATCATAAAATTGAAGTCACAGCTAAAAAGGTCAGAATTAACTAATTTTTTTTTCCTTTTTGAGGCAATAATCTTAGGCCTTTATAGTACATGGAGATACTAGAATCTGGGTGTACATTTCAATGAATCTAAATTTATAAGCCATTTGGCCTAAAAGAGAAAAAAAATGTCTGTTGAACATGTATCTTTTTTCTTTTCCTTTCAATGAGACTGGGTCAGCTAGCTTGAGAAAGAGAAGATTTGGATGTCTACACTGCTTCTATAATTCACATCATGACATTTAACTGTCAGCTATTATTTCTAAACTATTAACTTTAATGAAAGCTATTGAAACAATAATGTCGATGGTGAATAATATTGGCTTCAAAAATATCAGTGAATAAAGACACAATCCTCATGGCAGTTTCATAAATTCTGAATCTTTTCTTTTGTTAAAGAAATAGTTGGGGCAATAGTTTGGCATCATCACATTTTCGTTCACTTAGAAAAAGTTTTTTTCTTTTTTCATTGGTCAAGGATTGATGCTGCCCTGAGAGCATTATAAGATTTTTAAACTTCAGGTTAGAATGGTCCCTGCAGGTGGCTACAGTACCATGTACTTGGTGACACACACAGTAGGTGCTTAAGAACCAGCTGCTGAAAGGGTTATAGTAGCTGGAAAAGATGCTGTATCTCGATTGAGAGTTGATAGTTAGCAATACGAGTATTAGGAAGGAAAGGCCAAAGGTAAAATCAACACAAAATATTCCTCTAATTACATTAATTTTTTGGCTCTGCAGTTTTTTATTTTTTTACAGTTTCTGCTTATAATGCTGTAAACAGTTCCAAAATTCCTAAGCCAAGCCAGTTATTAATTCCTTGAGAAAATTCAATTTTATTTTTTAAAAAAGCAAAAATTTTCTAAATCTCGTTAGTAAAGTTATTTAAGTTTCACGTATATAATCTAATAATAAACTCAGGGATTTTTTTAAAGGGTATTAAATAGGGATACTTTTAAGGATACGTGGGGATTCTATGAACCATAGAAAGAGTTGTTACACTCTAATATTTTTAATTCCTTTTTCAAATATTAGTCCATTCAAACATTTCATTTTTATGATCAGATTTTTCCCTGAGGCCATAAAAAAAAAAAAGATATATTTGTTTACATACAGGATCGATAGAAAAGTGATTCTCAGAAGGAAAATCATTAAATTTTTCTCCCCGGAGGTAGATAGAGCTCTACTCAATAAGACATGAAGAAGTTTTATTTCTTATTAATAACTCCAGACAAATGATTCTTATCTTCTTATATTTGAATGTGCCTGTATCTCCAGGTTAAACTGCTCACCTTCTTGTTGGAGACTGTCTCTCCAATCACAAAATGGAGCCTGGGTTTCCGTGTGCCTTCACAGGGAGGCCTTAAGGTATTCGATCAAGAGAGCTAATTCCTCTCCCCAGGATCATAAAGCAAACCCAGACTTCCAGAAAGTGTCAAGTCCAAGGGCAGCGCAGAGACAACTAGACCATCCCTAACACTTTCAGTGCAGCACAGAGGCAATTTCAAGGCATTACCAAGCAGCATTCAGAAGACAGCCGGAAATAACCAATCCTCCCCATAAAAATAATGTCTGCTAGGGGCTGCATGTGGTCTCTATTGAACAAGGATGTCATTTTTGCTCCTTTGAGTAACCTTTCTTAGTAACTCAAAAAATATGAAGAAATATCACCTAGAATTCAAATAGCAGCTATGTATTTTTATTGATATCCCAATATGATCCTTGGAACATATCTGTAAGAGGTATTTTGTACATAGGCTCACTGGCATACAGAACAGGGAAGTGACTGTTCTAAAATCACATTGACATTGAGTGTCGGAGTGCCATTCAGATTTCATGATTCTGAACATCAGTCTCTGTGGATAGTTCAGTGCTGCCTCTTTGAAGGAAAGAATTTAGAATTCTCATCTCTGCCCTCATGACAGAGACATTTGGAAAACACAGACTCACTAATTACCTACATCCTAAAGCAAAATTTGTGTTAATTGTCACCATTTATTTTCATGGAGGAATTTAGTCAAGTAATTATGAAAATTATTTCAAAGAACAAAATCTGTTGGCAATGATGGACTGTAATGAGCAAATATTAAACTGCTACATTAGTTCTCCAAAATTAGTGCCCTTTCTATTTCTTCCTTAAATGTAAAAATTTCTGTGAAAAGTATTAGATGTTTTAGTCCTTGACATCAAAAGCCATGGGGAACCGATTACATAAAGTTGAATGAATATCTTAAATTCGTTGTGTGGCAGGCCATGGCCAAGGATGTTCTTTAAAAGTCCCCAAAGTAGACATAAGTGGACAATCCTTGGGTCCTATAGACACAGAGAAGGAAGTGTATAATTGTGGTTGGAGATGGCCAGCTGTCCACAGAACACTTTTTCTCTTCCTCTGTCCTATTCACTAAGGCTGCAGGTAGCTATGTGACTTAATTCTAGTCAATAGAATCTAGAAATAGAAGTGATGGATGCCAACTTCAGGTTTGGCCCATAAAAACTCTTCCAAGCCCTTTGTCCATTTGAGAGCTCGATGAAGCAAGCACAATGGCATTGGAAATCATGTGCTGAAGATGACAAAGTCACAAAATGGAAAAGCCCAGAACACTGAATCACCAAATGGACAAGAGTTGTCTACCAATCAGGAACACCAATTTTGGAAGTTCTGTAAGAGCTAAACTTCTATCACGTTTGAGCTATTATATCTGTTGGAGTTCGTTTGTGACAGTAGGCAGCATTACTTTAACTGGTGTGTGCAACACCCAGCATGGACAGCGAAAAGAGGACATTGCATTAGAATGATTGGGTAAGATTTCAGCACTTGGAATGTGGACACTTTGTGTTCCGCGATTTTGCTGAATAACAGAATGATTGTCTTACACAGAACCATAATCCCATGGTCATTAGTGTGGCCCTTTCAGGTGGAGTGATGTTTAGAGTCCAGTGTAACCACCTATTCTGGACTCCTTTGGCTAGGAATACTGCTCTGCTTGAGCAGGACGTAGACCATCACCCCCACGCTGGGTGCATCCTCACAAGGAATGAAAGGAGAACCAGAGAAGCCATGATCACTCAGATGTATTCATTGTCCATACTCTTCTCATACCCCTTTAGTATTTGAGAAAGCTTATGTGTAAGACTACTTGGTGTTGGTGATTTCTACCATCAATAAACTGAGTCCCAGTTTTCTGTGATCATTTATATGTGCAACTACTATGTATAGAAAGCAGAACTTATTGCATAGTAATCAAAAAGCAATTTTATTTTTATTCTCACTGCACATTTCAAAGCATCCTATGGGTTCTCCTTTGTCATCTGCTCTTGGGTGAAATTTAGGGAATGTCCCATTATTTTTCTGAGTACTATCATATAAAATATAGGCTCAATTCAGTAATTACTGTGGCTAATTCACTGTTGTGATTAAAACTTTAAAATTATTTTAAAGATTCATGTTTGGTCTGCCTCATTCTTCTACAGGATAGACATCTGCAGTGAGACAGTAGAGCATTTCTTTCCCTTTTTTGTACTTAAAACTAGGTACTAGTATTTAGACTTAGAGGAATAAAAGGTCTTTTGATACTATTATGTGGAAATGTAATATGATATCCAACAATCCAAGTGTATAAAATTAATATAACAAGAATGAAAATATCTACACTTAGAAAAAATTAAAAATTTTTCTCTCTTAGTGGTTATAATTATAACTTATCTATTATCCAATAGAAACTATTAGACATCAGCAAACTAATAATTTTAAATTCCAGGCAAATCCTAATTCCTTCCAGAATACTGGTGTTTGTCTTTAAGAAAAAATAATGTATTTTCTTACTGGCTTATATAATTCAGTGTGAGCATGTGTTACCTCAGGCAACCATATGAGATGCTATTAAAAATGCAATTTATTCTACTACATAAAAAAATAACTAAAAATGCTCCAAATCACAAAAGTGATGTAAGCAGTGAACTGAAACATTTCAATGCCATTAAATTTGAAAATATGTTCATTCTACTTTTACAAACAAACTAGCACTTAGGAAAGTCAATGCTGTTTATTAAAATCTAAATTTCATTATAAGAAAAAAACGTTTCTTAAAATGTTAATAATTGTTGAAGCTGCGTAAGGAGTGCATGCAGATTTATTATATGTTCCCTTATTTTTTGTGTATGTTTGAAAATTTACATAATAAAAACTTTTGTTGTGATAATTGTGAGAATTTTATTATCTGAATAAAAAATTTACTTAAACTTATCTGATTTATTTAACTACTAATAGGAAATCAGAGTAGACCATTCTCTGGAAGTCAATTTCCAAAAGGAATAAGATCAATAAAGAGGGTAAAAAATATAAAATGGAAAGAGTTGTCAATCAAAGGGGCAGACCATTTCCAGGAAGTACAGAAGATTAGATATCACCCCAACACCAGGTTCAGCGATAGCACAAGAACCAGAAAAATATGAAGTTAATACATTGTGTGCCTTCATCAAAGTGAAATACCCCAAAGATACAAATTAATCCCCTGTGCCAATTGAATTTAAATGGCCATTTGTGTTTGAATCACTTTACAATGTATAACCACCTATGTAACCATGTACAACCAGAATCCTGATTTTGTGATAACCAGTGCCTTGTTTCTTGGTAATGTTACCACATATACATGCACCCCTAAATGATATATTGCTTAGTTTTGTCTCTATGCAAGTGGAATCATATTACATTTATAATTTGTTGAATTATAGCTTTCGTTTAAAAAGACATTTGAGAGGTTCATCCATGGTAATGGGCTTAACTTCAGTTTATTTATTTTTGTTGCAATTCTTTGTTATGAATATACAACCAATTTATTGTTGTTGATCAACAATCTACTTTTGATGAACTGTTGGGATGTGTTAATTTTCTAGTTATTACAAACAATGACACCTTATTAATTTTGTGGATGTGAATTAATTTAGAATAAATCGGAGTGAAATTGCTGGATCAATGGATATAGGTTCAAGTATTTTAGGGAATGTCAAACTGGTTTCCAAAATTTTTGTGCCACTATACATCAGCAATGTAGAAAGTTCCCATTGCTTTATAGCCTTACTAATACTTTCATTTTTTGCTTTACAGGCATATTTTGACTTTTAAACAAAGCAATACCTACTAAATACCAGGAAAAGAGAAAAATGATGCAATCTGAACCCAAGTTTATTACTAGCCTCAAGAGTTTCACATATTTTTCAGACTCTTGCCAATAATAATTAAAAAAAAAAAAAAAACGAAAACAAAGGGTATCTTTTGGGAGTTGCAAGACAACTAGTTCTAATGTAAGTCAAAAATAACTGCTTTGAGAAGCTAAAATTAAGGGAGGCAGACGTTTTAAATAAATAAAAATTAATTTTGACACTTAGGGTTCATTACTTTTATTGGATACTTTCCATTTACCCACGTAGAACAACTTCCACCCTTACCCATCCTGCTCTCCATCCCGGGAGGCTAAACTATATGCACAAGAAATCAATGCGACCCATTGACTTCTGGCTTCTGGATTCAGCCAATGAAAATCTCCAATAGAAAACAGGAAGGAGAAAGCTCCCTCTTCTGGGACAACTATAACCTGGCCTGTGTCCCAGAGGTTTCAGCTCTTTTCAAGATGTCCACAAGACCCTCTAATTTTGGGTTTTAGTAATTTCTTACTCCCCTCATCCCTCCAAGCCTAAGGATGGTAACAGCTTTGCCATTGCAAGCTCCACAGGACTCCACTATCCTTTGTGCTTCTCTCATAACTTGACCAACCTTTATAAATAATTCCTTTATTAAACCTTTCTTGAGTTATCCTAATTTGAGTACAGCATCTGTTTTCTGCTGGGATACTGACTATTACACAGTATCAAACTTTAGTGTGTGTTAAGTCAACTGGCAGACTTGTTGAAACACAGATTGCTGGACACCACCTCTGGAGCTTCTGATTCAAAAGACCTGGGTTGGGACCTGTGAATTTACATCTCTAACAATTTCCCAGGTGAAGCTCAAGACCAAACTTTCAGAACCACTGTAATACTCTATATTTTCCAAGTTCAGCAAGGCTTAGCCACTTTTGAGCTACAAGAAGTACCAGGTTACTATGACAGACACAAGTTCCTTTGAGGAAGGAATATTGCTTGATGGGATAATATGCCAGAAATCCTAGAACCTTAAGATTAGGGAAGGAGGTTATAAAAAATCCTTGCTGTTAACAGAAATTCTCTTTGTCTCTATGTCTCCCTGTCTTAATACTTCTCTCTCTCTCTCTCTCTCTCTCTCTCTCTCTCTCTCTCTCTCTCTCTCTCTCTTTCTCTTTTACTCTTCAGCGAGTAAAAGGAAAAGGGCTATTTTTTAAATTTAGCTTCTTCCTTTCCTGAAATAAATAAAATATGTTTTAGTGAGAAAATTTTCATATAAAAATTTTTCCTTAGCGATATAAAAAGTAACATGTTAAAATGCATGGCTTGGAAAATACTGTTAGTTTTCTTCTCCAAATAGCAAATGGAATCGGGAGTATGTAAAGAGAAAAATTCCCTGGTGAAAAATGTACTGTATATATAGGACTCTACAGCCTATTGGAAAATTGTAGGAGGACGCTAATATTTATTGAGCACTTACTACTTACCAGTCTTTTGTAAACATTAACTCCTTCTATCCTACCCCCTAAATCTGTGTGGTAGATATTATCACCTGTGTTTTAAAATGAGAAAAAAGATTATAAAAAGTGAAATAGCCTGTTCAAGAGCACATGACTGGTGATAGTATCGGAACCTAGGTCTGTCTATCTCCAATGACTGATTTCCCCATTAACCCACATTGATCCCAAAATAGAATATAAAAAAAGAACAAGATAAACAAATGAGAAACAAAAACTCATAGACACAGACAATAGTTTAGTGGTTACCAGAGGGTAAGGGGGGACGAGGGTGGTAGATGAGGGTAAAGGGGATCAAATATATGGTGATGGAAGGAGAAGTGTCTCTGGATGGTGAACACACAATGTGATTTATAGATGATGTAATACAGAATTGTACACAAAATATAAATAAAAAAGAAAAAAATAAAGAAATTAAAATAGTGAAAAAAAGAATATAAAGATGGATGCCATGCGGCCTTTAGGACTGAAGGACTTTGCTCTCAGTGCCTGGGAATATTGACAGCTGACACATCCCTCGATTATCTCCAGGAATTGCCCTCAGCCAGAGAGAACTGCTTTACCCACCATCACACTCTTCCCTGAGGTAATCTGCATCTAATCATTGAGTAGGTCACTGGATCCCTTGGCAGACTTTTTTGTGATTGAACCACAGTCCAGCTACTCCCTTTGTCCAATCCCATTTTCTTCTCTTTTCTTCCATAATGGCTGACCCTGACAAAATTCTCTGATAAATGGTCAACATGTTAATCTCCATCACAGCCACTATTTCCCAAAGTTTCCCAAAGAACTTAACCTTTTGCTTTTTTAGATTGATGAGAGAATAAGGAATGGCTCATAGAATCATAAATTTTTTTATATTGTTAAATAATTTATAATTTTTGTGCTCAAAGCTCCATTAAAAACATTAACAGAAATTTAGCTAAAAAGGTCAATAACTGTTGTCCCCAGTCTTGAATAGATGGATTTCTAACAGAACAAACAAAAACATAAAAATTGAGGACCAAGTAGCATCCTTAAGAAGAATATCTGAACATGCATTATCTTGCCCTATTTCTTTCTGTCTCTCTTCTTTTTTCTGATATTCTCTTGTTTCTCTCTCCCTCTCTCTCTCTCTCTCTCTCTCTCTCTCTCTGTTCAAATCAATCTTCTGTAAATAAACAAATTTTGCATTTGCAAAACTTCTTCCTGGGATTTGTAAGTTCCATTAAGGTGCTTGGGGAATGAGATTGGGAATCTCAGGGGACAGAAAGTTAATAATATTGCTGCCACCACAATACAAAGAGAATAATTATTTTCAGAATTTAATAAACAGACGTGAAGCTCACTTCAATCAAAATTACTGTGGTAAATAATGAGACTCTCTTTCAAAGCCAGAAAAGAAGAAACACAGGGAAAAATCTTTGAAATAGAAGACACATGTGTATAGAAAAGAGGAGAAAGATCAGAAAGACAGACAAAACAGAAAAGAGGGAAAGGGTCAGAAAGACAGAGGACAGAGAGAGAGAGAAATAAAAATTATGAAAATTTTAAAGGTGCTTAGAAGAGTAAAAGATATCTATTGTCAGAAAGTAGACAATACAACAGTCTTTCAACACCTGTAGTTTTATATGATAACAAAATCCATCATCATATGATGACCAAATTTACCATATCCAAATCAGGATATGTCTTGTGATAAATATGAGAATATTTATGCTAAGATGAAGGTAATAAGCTGACTATATGAAACTGGAAATGTGCCTGAACAAACAGAGTCAGACAGGACAAAACTATATAATCAAAAATTAGGACAAACAATTTTCAGACACTTTTTAGAAAATATGTCTTAATGTGTTTGCAAATTTCACATTGATTTCCAAAATTTTTCAGGATCAGCCATCAATAAACCTATATCTTGGTTCGTAATTTCAGTTCGCTCTATAATTGCTAAGAGTCAGGCTCATATAATTGCAAGAGTTCCAGAGTGACGGACCTGATTCCAGATCTATGGATTAGTAACTAGCTCTTTTCATCTTGAGCAAGCCTCTCAAACACTCTGCTGCAATTCCTTCCATTTGTGAAATGAACAATAATAATTATGTAAAGTAAGAATGAGACGCAAACAAAATCTACAAAAACTCTTTGAAACACATTATTATTGCCCAGAAAGCATTTGTTAAGATGAGGATAAAAAGTCAGTTAAAGTCATCTCGATTGGATAAAGAAGGTACGGTACATATATACAATGGAATATTACTCAGCCATAAAAAAGAATGAACTTTTACCATTTGTGACAACATGGATGGACCTAGAGGGTATTATGCTCAATAAGTCAGAGAAAGACAAATACCATATGATTTCACATACATGTGGAATCTAAAAATACTTTCCTAACCTGGTGAAGGAAATAGACATACACACTCAGTGAGTGCAGAGCGTCCCAAATAAGATGGACCCAAAAAGGCCCTCACCAAGACACATTATTATTAAAATGGCAAAGGTTAAAGACAAAGAGTGACTCCTGAAAGCAACAAAAAGAAATACAACTAGTTACTTGTAAGAGAGCTACCATAAGACTGTCAGCTGATTTCTCAGCAGAAACTTTGCAGGCCAGAAAGGATTGGCACAAAAATATTCAAAGTGATGAAAAGCAAGGACTACAACCAGATTTCTCTACCCAGCAAGGTTATTATTTAAAATCGAAGGACAGATAAAGAGCTTCCCACACAAGAAAAAGCTAAAGGAGTTCATCACCACCAAACCAGTATTACAAGGAATGTTAAAGGGGCTTCTTTTTTTTTCTCTATTCATTTATTTTATTTACTTTTTTAATTAAAATTTATTGGGGTGACAATGGTTAGTAAAAGTACATAGGTTTCAAATGTGCATTTCTGTAATTATCATCTATATATCACATTATACGCTCATCACCCAGAGTCAGTGCTCCTTCCATCACCATATATTTGACCCCGTTTACCCTCGTCTACCACCCCCTCCCACCTTACCCTCTGGTAACCAATGAACTGTATCTATCACTGTATCTATGAGTTTTCGTTTCTTTGTTTCTTGGTCTTGTTCCTTTGTTGCTTTCAGTTTTATATCCCACATATGAATGAAGTCATATAGCTCTTGACTTTTTCTGTCTGACTTATTTCATGTAGCATAATAATCTCAAGACAACCACAGTGTCCTTTGATAGCTGATTGGATAAAGAAGATGTGGTATATATACACAGTGGAATACTACTCTGCTATAAGAAAAGATGAAATACTGCCATTTGCCAAATTTATTATCTTATAGTTGTTTAGATTAGAAGTCCAACTTGGTGTCACCGGGCTAAAATGAGTTTGTCATCAGGGCAGAGTTCCTTTCTGGTGGCTCTGGGCAGGATTCTGTTTCCTTGCCTTTTCAGTTTTTAGAGGCTGACTCCATTCCTTGGCTCATGGCTCCCTCCTCTAGTTTTAAAGCCAGTAGGACAGCATTTTAAATCTCTCTCTAACTGTGACTATTCTGCCTCCCTCCTCTACTGTTAAGACCCTTTATGATTATGTTGAACCTACTAGATAATCCAGGATGATCTCCCAGTTTTAAAGTCAGCTTCATAGTAATCTTAATTCCATGTGCAACATTCATTCCCCTTTGCCGTGTGAGCTAAAATATTCACAGGTTCTGGGAATTAAGATGGAAATATCTTTGGAGGCCCCCGTTCTGCCTACCACACTTTTTTCAGGAACCATATGTGAAGAACAAGGCCCAATATTCCAGGAAGGCCAAAGACAAAATCAGGTGGTACATAGGGAGCATTCTTGGAGCAGAAGCTTGAAGCCAGAACACCTCTCCTCTTTTTCCTCCTCTTCTCTTCCATATATCAGACTATAAGGCAGTATCCCACCATAGAATATTCTTACAGCAGTCAGAAATCCAGGGAGAATAAAGAGGTCATTCAGTTGGGTATAAAGAGGGGCATATTGCCTACTTGAAAACAGGGTAGATAATTTGGAGGTTCATCACCTACAAATTAGAGCGAGTGTTTGCCTCTCAGGTTTGTGTGAGGATCCATTGAGGTAGCACATGCAACACACAGCTTTATCCCATGTTTGACTGCTTCATGGGTGCAGGGATGTTACCAGTTTCAGATTCCCAGGGGCGGGGGTGAGGGGAAGATGTTTTGTTTTTCCACAATTTTTCAGAATTTCAGTTTTGAAAAGGAGGCAGCAGGATTTAAATCATTGGTTCATACGCAATGCATTATAAAATTTGTGGATGACATTGATACAGGGTTTATGAATGAGGACATCTTTATTGTACTCACGTGGGTGCAAAATACGAATTTTTCTATACACTTAAGAAACGTTCCCTGGCAAAGGAAAGTTACATAATTCCTTAGAAAAGGCTGCACATAGTGAAAATGGGTATTTATCATAATTCTTACTGGCAAGCATCTAAAATTAAATCATGCGAAGTCAGTAATGATGCTAAAACCCATAATATTCTTCAATTATTATAATAATATCTTACCTTTAGCAACTGTGCCACAAGTTTCAAAGCACTTCAATTTACATTAGTTCACTTTTAAGGCATGCATAGTTCCTGTCTTAATCTCATTTCCAGTTGGCCCATAAATTGATTTATTTATGCGACTTAGCCCATGGGATCAATCACTGTTCCAACTGTTCTGAATTTACCTAAATAAATAGGGCGTTCTTGATACAATTAATCCAGATTAAAGTCACATGGGATTTAACATGAAAAATACATGTTTTCTTAGGGAATGTCAGACTTCTCATAAGGTAGTCTAATAAATTTTAGCCACCTGCCCCAGCCCATTTACAGTATATGAATAATAGCAAACTACGCTACAACTTGTAATCAGATAAACGTTCTACACAATATCTGTATTCACAGATTCAGGATTTTTGAAGACAACATAAGAATTTGCTATGATATTGCTAAATCCACTCGCTAAAACAGAATGTTCTCACCAGGACTTCAGATACAGTGAGTACAAGTGATAGTTATGCTGAACCAGTTCACCACTGACTGTGGCCACCTTCCCCAGTGTGTCCCCAATGGAAGGGACTCCTCTGTGTGAATCATAGGTCATCTGAGCTGGTCCTAGGTCCTTATGACCAACCTGTAACTAATGCAGCTTTTGTTTCCTAACCCAAGAATGGACAGTATAATGAAGCAAATCTCTAGCTCTCCATCCCAAATGTTTTATGTGTATTCACAAAATAGATATGTGAAGTCTTTGGTACCTGCTTTTCTCCTGTGGGATGAGCACCCTAGGCTGGAGGTGAGGAGAGGAGTTAGGATGGGGCTGTAGTGTCAATGATGCCTGCTTCCTGTTGGATTAGAATTCTTTGCGCTGTACCAGTGAGAGCCATGTTTTAAATCCATTTTGTCAGATATTATTCACTTTGCACTCAGGATCAAAACTGAAAATGCATTCTCGCCACTGCATGGAAAATGGCTGCCATGCTATTAGGCATTTCCATGGAAGGATTGTCTCCGAACGTTTGTGTCTAACAGCTTAACACCCAGTCTTACAGAGTTTAAGGCTGAAAAACAGTATGCATTACATGTAAACAATTTGAATAATCACTTAAAATAATTGTTTGGCAAATGATCAACTTGAATGTTAAGTTCATTAACCAGCTATACCTCTTATTTTAAAACTTCATTATCTTCATAAATTCAGAATAACCTGTCATCCAAAAAACATGTAGACTACTTGATAATGTTGATAATTTTATCTCTTGCCCTGTTGCAATAACTGAATTCTTACAAATACTATGTATCTAGATTATGAATACATGTACACACATGGATACACATGTGCATGAGCACACACATTGAAACATTTTCTTGTGATAACATTTCTCTCAACCATGTTTGTCAGATGGAGAAAAAGATCCAATTCTACATTAAAGTAAAATGTGCAGATAATTACTTTTGAGATTTTCTTATCCTTCCCTGGCATAATTTTTTAAACCATCTGAAAGATTGCACCTAAAATACATTTATTTCTAGACAGTTCAGATTGAATCATTAACAATTTTTTCCTTTTTCTCTCTTATTTAAGCTTACCTGATAATGGAATGTCATATTGCTGTCTTGTTTTTTGTTGTTGTTTTTTTTTTTTTTTTTAAATTTAATAACAGCACAGGAAGGTGAGAATCATGTGGTAGAGAGTTTCAGAAAAATACCTCAGGTCAATAAGCTGATACATCTTTTTCCAGAAACTAATGTGAACACTTGCAACAAACAGGGAAAGTGGGCCTAAGAGACGCAAATGAGTCAACAGCATCTCCCAGCAACCCCTTGTGGGACCAAGAACACATCCCAGGCCTCCGTTGTCCTCCCGCCTCCACTCAAGTCTGCTGCCCTCTGCCCTTTTGTTTCTGATAAAATGTAAGAAGCTTCCTGTCCAAACCACATGTGTTTATAATTCCCTGATCTCTATGGTAACAGTGAAAAAGATATGAAAGCAAGTTGACTCTGTTACAAGTTAACGAGGAGGTTAGAAATTGTTCTGTGCTGATTAATCATCTTTCTGCTTGTGAATTTTACTGACTTTAATTTAAGAAATCCTGTTTGCGTCACACTGTAAGTGAGAGTCCAGACAGTAATGTCTTCCATAATGAAACAAATAAATTAGATGAAACACAAGCCATCCATGTGAAAGTTTACTATTTATCAGTGTAAATTTGGAGGGGTCATATTTGGTCCAATTTTCTACCATTTGAATAGGCCATTGGGGAAGAGCATTTGTTCTCATCAAAAAATGCTATTATACACAGGATCTTTTTACAGTAAACGTTAAAGAACTGTCTAAATTTTTCGAACAAAATATTTGCTTGAAGGTGATGGAATTTCAACTGGAGACTGATCATTTTGTTACATGGAGACTTCTTTAGGTAACAGCTTCATTGAGATATAATTCGCATGCCATACAATTTACCTATTTAAAATTCAGACTTGTGCAACCATCACCACAATCAATTTTAGAATTTCTTCACCCCTCCCTACCCAAAAGAAAACCCTATATCCTTTATCTATTACTCCCACGATTGCCTAACAACAAACACCCTTATCGCTAGCCCTAACCAACCATTAATCTACTTTTTTTCCTGTATAAATGGGCCTTTTCTGGACATTCCAGATAAATGGAATAAGATAATATTTAGTCTTTTGTGACTGTCTTCTTCATCAGAATAATTTTTTCAAGGTTGATCCATGTTGTAGTATGTATCAGTACTACACTCCTTTTTATGGCCATTCCTTTTTATTCCATTGTATGGATGCTCCACATTTTATTCATCCATTCCTCAGCTGAGGGACATTTGGATTGTTTCCACCTGTTGGCTATTATGAATCATGATGCTACGAACATTTTTGCGCAAGTTTTTTTATGGACATGTTCTTACTCCTCTTGGGTATATAACTAGGAGTAGAACTTCTGAGTCAAATGATAAATCTTGTTTAACTTTTTGAGGAATCACCAGAATGTTTTTCAAGTGGCTGTAGCATTTTATATTATGTAGAAATTTAACTTATCAGAATTTGACTCTGCCATTTGTAACTACTGCAGTGCTCTGAATTGGTACTTAATCTAACATTGTCTTAAAGTTATTTGTCTGGTCACCTCAATTATCAAAACGCCAACAGAAACCAGAAGAGAAGTTGGAGGAAAACTCCCTAAGGGCCCAAACAAATATCAACTAAAATTCACAACTATCCCTAGAAAAATCTCATAAGCTCTCATTCATAGTCCATTTATTCTTTGTTTGGACTAGTTATAATAGCTTATTTTCCTGAATTCCTAAACACTTGAAGTTTAACAAAAGAAAATTAGAAAATTGGTGAGAGTTTCTGGACACCAGATTACTAATGACATCAAGGAAAGACAGCTGAATGCCTCATAGTGAGTAGGAAAGAAACTGAGCACAAAGTCCTAAAAGAAGGCTTATGGCCTCTGAACTTTGGGACCTGTTCAGTTTTATGGGAGAAGTCCCTAAAGACCTGTAATTACTCTGAGATGTATTGTATCAGAGTACAATTATTGATACTTAGATTTACAGTCTTTAGTAATAATAATAATAATAATAATAATAATAATAATAATAGAGGCAATCGTACCATTAAAAAAAGCGTGGCAGTTTTCAATAGTAGTTTGAAGGGTTACATTCAAAACAATGCAATTTTGAAAGCTCATTTGTTAAAATCGGAGACTACTAGGGCTGGATGAGACCTGAAGGATCATCTCTTACTCAACATGATGCCAAAGAAAAATCTAATAGGGGGATTAAAGAGAACTGGTTGTAGGTTTGTAGGTTTCTGAACTTGAGCTCAGAACAGTAACTTCCGGTCTTACTTTCGTTACACAGGAAGTGCTGGATCTAAAATAGATAACACACAAAGCTTTTAGATTTTTTATTCTATTCTACCTCTTCCTCACAAAAAAGGCTCAAGGGAGGGTTAAGCATACTCTAATTTCCTAAAAGAAAATCAAAGAACAAAATACTTGGAGAACATTAAGAATCTTTTTAAACTTATAGACTCTTCATTAAGAAACAGTTATTCAGGAAGCATTAAATACCTACTAAGTGTCAAGCTTTGTGATAGGCTCTTGTGATAGAAAGATAACTGAATTAAACCTAGTTCTTGTCCTCAAAGGTACACAAACCATTTATCAAGTAGCTATCATGAGTGACAGAAGTCATACAGAGGTAATAATGTTCATAGTAGGTCTCACTTATTGATCGTTTACTAGGTACCTGCAATTGTGCTACATGCTTTACACACTGTCATAATTTAATTCTCATAATTCTGGGAGGTAAACATTATTATTATCCTCAAACACAGAGAGGTCAAGTTGCCAAAGATCAAAGAGGTGGTGGTCTGGTCCTGATTCCAGATGGAACACAACAGGAATTGAACATTTATATTGCAGGGGTGGCAGGGAGGGGTGGTGGTGCTAAACTTTCGCTACATTTAGTCTCTTTCTTTCCTAAGCCCCTCTGGCAGGGCTACAGTGGAAGCATATGATAAAGATGTACTCTACTATCGTATAAAAGTTCAGATGCAAGTAATGGAAAATATTTTAGCTACATAAAGCAGAATATAATTTAACACAAGGAATAAGGTATTTACAAAATTGTTACAAGAGCTGTAGGAACAGGCTCTTGGCTGGGCCTCCTAGAACCACACAGTAGAACTGGCCTACCAAGAGAATTACATCTGAGAGGGAATTCAGGAGCAAAATCCTGACTCCACAATTATCCCTGCCTTAGCTATGATCTGGGACAGAGTCCACTGCTGCCACTGTTGGTTTGAGAGTCATGCAAATCCTGCTCAATCTGCACCTGCAAAAATGAGTGTCTCACACAATAGGCTTCACTCCTTGGTTAACTCAGTTGTAAATACAAGTGTCATTTCAGAGCTATGATTGGCAGGATTTAAATCACATCTGGAATCCTTACTTCGAACACATCTGGGATTTTTTTTTTTAGCTTCTATTTACTATAAGGAGGTTGAAACAGATGTTTAAAAGAGCCAATCCAGCAAATCGACTATAACCAAGAAAAAATTCCTTGCTGAACTTCACAGCCCTCCTCAGTATTTTATTCCAATATTTCAAAAGTCCTGTGGTTTTGTCCACCATTCCTGATGAATCTCCCCACATTTCAAAATACATTTCTTTTTAAACATGTGGTCTCCTTACAACTCCAATTTTGTTTTGTTTTGTTTTGTTTTTACTTACATATAAATGAATAAGCAAGAGACAAATAAAATACCTATTTGGTGGTTCATCCTCTAAATTTAACTTGAAAGTGACAGTAATTATTTTTTCTTAAAGTAAGCATTTTCTATGTTTTCCAATTTTGGCAAGTTGTTATTTTGTCCATAGAGTTGTTATTTGTGTTTGAATCCAGCAATCCAGCAAGCTACGTATTGTTTTTATGATGTTCTAGGTTTGGGGAGAAACAAATGGGAGTGAGTTTCAGGTTTCTTAGGCTGAAGGACTTTTCACAGTGCTGACATTCATTTTACTAATCCATCCTCAGGACCCCTATTACAGTGCCCCGGGCTTGGTGGCGTTACAAATTCCATCATCAGTGCCCCGCTTAGACATCACTGGGTATCATTAAGATCCTTCACTACCCAGCCCATATATATTTTTTTTAACTTGTTACATTTAAAAAATTTTTTCAATTACAGTTGACAGTCAATATTATATTAGTTTCAGTTGTACAGCATAGTGGTTAATCATTTACATAACTTATGAAGTGATCCTCCCAATCAGCCTACTTCTTATGTGATGGTGGGAAAGCCCCTTCTGCCTGCAGGAACCACACGTTTTCATGTGTAACAAAGGAGTTAAACTAAATGCTAAGATTCTATGTTGTCTATCACTGAATATGACAGAGCACCTTTAACTCAAAATGGGGTATTTGAAAGGTCTCTTAGAGGAATCTACCTGAGGTACAGGTTTATCTATACAATATGGTCCCTAAGGGCTTGACCTGCTGTTGCATACTTCAGTTCTTCCATAAAACTCTTTCAATTCAATAGGCTACAAATACAACCTAAAATTCTTATAGTTTGAAATCCACAAAAGAAAACATAATTTGGGGAATAGTGAGAAATGTACAATGCTTACTAAATTCCTTCTCTTTATTGCATTTTCTGAAATACCTAAAAGAACCATTAATAATCCGAACAGCTGCTCTCCTCACTGCTCTCATTTGGGTTTTTGAAAAACAAAGTAACACACTGGATTACTTCAGTCACAATTTCCCTACATATGATTTCAGTTTTCTAACAGCTAGTTTTCGGAGTCTTTCATAAACTGTATTCCTTGAAAAACTTAGAAACTGTGTTCTATTATCATGTTAAAACCTCTTCCAAGTTATTTCATCTTGATAAATTCAAGTAAAATGTTCCTGACATTAGTTTAATTGTATCAGCTATTTCCTATTTATAATTCTCCTAGAATTTAATCCTTGTTTTAGGATGATTCAATGACTTTTTTTCTTTCACATAATCATGGTTTTAGCAGCGAACAACATACATAGTATACAAAACAGCATCATTTATTTTTAAGGAACATTTACGTGATGGTCACCATATGGATATTGAAAACAAGATGGGTAGTATAAGCCTATTGTGTTGCTTAAAATATATTAGGAGCCTAATTAAAGGAAATAGTAAGCCAATTTGTCACAGTTGTTTATTCTAAAGTAAAAGGAAAAAGCCTTTGTTTTATAATAAACAAAGGCTCATATCAGCATTGGAATTTAAATTACAGATAACCTGGCTTGTTTGTTGCAACTTCATTAATTAGATATTTTTCCAAAGAGGGACTTTAATTCATAAATTCACCAAATGACTGTTAAAAGTTTCACAATTGTGGATGTGAACATAATGTAATGATTTCCTATAACACATTGCTGACTCCAGAGTTGAGCGAATCATTTCTCATAAGGGCTACATCTCTATATTTACTGCCTACTTGAACCTCTAAGACATTTGGACACTTATCCATTCAACACATATTTGCTGAGCATCTACTATGAGCCAGACATCTTTTGAGGCATTAGTCAATAAATAAAAAGGCTGAAAATCCTTGCTTTCGTGGAGGTATAATTCCAATGGGAAATATAAACAATCCTCAAAATAAACAAGTAAAATATATTGTGTTTTAGAAAGTGACAAGTGCTTAGGAAAAAAACAAAGATGGGGAGTATGAAACATCAGTGGAGGTAGCAATTATGAAATGAATGTTTGTGTACCCCCAAAATTCATATGTTGAAACCCTGATCCCCAATGTGATGGCATTTGGAGGTGCAGCTTTTGGGAGGTAATCAAGTTTAGAGGAGGTCCTGAGGGGGGTGCGTCATATTGGGACTAGTGCCCTTACAAGAAAAGGAAGAGACAGGGGCACTCTCTCGATGCTCACACATCAAAACCGACACATCAAAGGCCACGTGAACACTAAGCAACAAGGCGGCTTTCTACAAGCCCTGAACAGGCTTCACCAAACACCAACCCTGCTGGCACCTTGATCTCGAACTTGCAGTCTCCAAAATTGTGAGAAATAAATTCCTGTTGTTTACGCCACCCAGTGCATAATGTTTTGTTATGGCAGCCTGAGCAGAAGGAGACAATGGCTAAGAATTATTTCAGAGAATTATTTTAAGTGATTCTAAAACACAGTATTTTGACTGCAAATCCTTAGTTGGATGTAGTCTAAGGGCAAAATGAATTGCAAAGTAATCTTAAAATATATCCAGTTAGTTGTGATAATATTTTTTATCTTGCAGCTACTATATTATAGGACCAAGCAAATAAGTAATTATATTACTATCATTAGGAACCATGATTTTCAGTGGAAAAGAAATACAAGTCTAAAATCAAGGAGGTGAAGTCCATAAGCTTAACTCAAATTGAAAACTGTCAATATTTTATATATCATTTTTAAAAATGCCCAGTTCCTAGCTGTGTCCTGAGAAAAGCCCTGGCAACAATGCCAATTCAGGAGAATTAAGTATTCTCCGTGGCCAGATTCAGATCCTTAAATACTGTTTCCTATCCACTCCCCCGACCCCGGAAATACCACAGCTCCTTGGAAAATTGAATCTAGGTCAAGTGTTAAAAATGTATTAAGTGAGCTTAGGACCTTTAGATGTTTCAAAAAGCCCGAAACTTCTCAAAAAACAACTGAAGTTATAGCAAAAGGACAGTAGAGTTGATTTGAAAGGGCTTCTACTAGGCCAATGTAGATAATTTGCACATCAAAAGAGTAGTGACTGCAATAGATTGAAACACATTAAAAATATGAAAACCTACAAGTTTATAATATAAGCATGACACGCACTCAATGTTCACCATTAGAGGTTTCTTGGAAACCAACTCATTATTCTAAAAAATAACAAATAAAGGGAAAGCATCGAGTCAGTCTTTGCTGCACAAAATGCATTTTAGTGTAATCAATTAGTTGATAAGGGAAAATTCTTTAAAGAATTCTCACTAATAAATGAAAATGGAATGGCATAATTAGGAAATGAGTTTTTGCAATCCCTAATGAAATAATGGATCTGTGCAACAATCGGCATGGATATAAAACAATTAGTGAGAAGTTATTGGGGAACTTTATAATGGATGCATCATGCTGACATCATCTAGACACATTTTGCTTTCATGGAGGTAGAATTCTAATGGGAAATATAAGCAATCCAAAAAGTAAACAAGTAAAATACATTATATTTTAATATTTTAACACAACTTAAACAGAACAAGTGGGCATTTTGCAACAGGAAGTACATAGCATCCCTTATGCAAAATTCTTGTCAAAAATTTTTATATCAAGCCAATATATCTACCATTTTACAGTAAATATAAAGAAATGAAGAACAAGTTAAATGGCATATTGGAAAGCAATCAGATGAATGCAATTTGTGAGAAATTCTACGGTATATAAATGAGTTTCTTCAATAAATAAATGACATTAGAAAAGAGGAAGAAGAGGAACTGTTACAGATTTTAAAAAAGAAGTTAAACGATGTCATATATGAAATTTAAGAACTAATTCAAACAAATCAATTCTAAACAGGCATTTTTGAGAAAATTGAGGAAATTTTAAATGGGCTGGATATTACATAATATTAATAGCTTATTCTATAATAGTTGTTTTATTACAAAAACTTTATTCATTAAGTATACATACTAAAGTATCTGAGGAGTGTATTATATTGTCTTGGGCTTACTTTAATATACTTGGTCTCCATACCCAAGTAAAATTTCAGGGTCTTCCAAATAAAAGTACAGTGGAAGACAGATGAAACTAAATTGGCAAAATGTAGGTTAATTGTTGGATTTGAGTGATTTCGTTAATGGTTAATTACACATTCTTTTTCTACTCTTGTTTAAAATTTTTCTGTTAAAAAAACTGTTTTTTCAAAGAAAGAAGAAATACAGTAACAGTGAATATCATTGTTCATAAATCCTTGTGCTCCTGTATCCACTGAGGATAATTGCTTAAAAGTGTAATTACATATTTCAAGTTTTGACATATGTTTCTTATTTATGTTCTGAAAAAAAGTGTGTCAGTTTATATACTGCCCCCAACAATACATAAGAAAGTCAATTTCTGTTCTCTTGCCAATCTGACTTTAATCAGTCTTTTTAAATTTGCTAATCAGAAAGCTGGCAATATCTCATAACTGTATTTTCTGTGTTCATTAGATTATTAACAAGGATGAAATATTTATATAATTCACTGACCATTTGTATTTCTTCTTCGGTGAATTGCCTGTTTATATCTTTTGCCTATTTTTTTTTTTTTTTTTTTTAGGAATCACCTATTCCCTTTTCAATTTTAAGAGTGCCTTCTATACTACAAATACTCTTTTTTTTCTATCACATCGATTACAAATATTTCATATTCATCAGCCTAGTTTATGGTGTTTTTTTGCTGTGTAGAAGTTTTCCATTTTTATGTGTTAAACATTTTAGATCTTTCTGGCTTTTATTTCAGACTAAGAAAAGTCTTTACCATTTCAAGATTATAAAAGTATCTCTTTATATTTTCTTCTGATTCTTTAATAATTTTATTTTACCATTTCATCATCGTTCTGTCTGGAATCTATCTTTGAAAGGACTGTAGTAATGTTCTAGCTTTATTTTTTATTTTCAAATGGCTGGTCAATTATCCTAAAATTGTTTATTAAAGAATTCATCTTTTTTCCTACAAATTTTAATGTCACTTTTACCATATGCTTAATTCACATATATACTTGGTTCTATTTCTAGGTGTTTATCTACTTCATTGATCTATTTATTAATTTATGCTTTATATTGGCACTATTTTAATTGTTTTAGCTTTATAACATTTTAAAATGTAATAGGCAAGAGTCACTTTGATAACTTTATCTTTCATTTCTAATTATTCTCACATATTTTGTCTGTATGAACATCAGAATTAACTAGTCATGATTCAAAAGCCATATAAAGTTTCATTGGATTGGTATTATTATTATTGCACTAAAATCATAGATTGATTTAGAGAAACTGACAATTTTATAATGAGTCTTTTTATCCAATAATAAAGATGCAAGATAAGTCCCTTTTTAGTCAATCTTCTTTTTATATGACTTTTTACAGACTCTTAAAGTTTCTTCATAATTGTTTTTGATATTGCTTGCTATTTGGATGCTCAGCTATTCTAGCGCAATTTGTTGAAAAGACTATTCCTTCAGTGAATTGCTTTAGCATCTTTGTAAAAAGTCAATTGTTCATATACATATAGTTCTATTTCTAAATGCTCTATCTTGTTTCATTGATCTATTTGTTATTTTTATTCCAATATCATACTATCTTGATTACAATAGGCTTTTTAAAAAGTCTTGAAATTAGGTAGTTTTAGTCCTCTACAGATATTGTTATTTTTCTTAAAGATATTTTGACTATTCTAGGTCCTTTAAATTTACAACAAATTTTAGACTCAGTCAATTTCCATTTTATAAAAAGTTCCTCCTTCCCCCCGCCCCGAGGATTTTTATGGGAATTGCATTTAATTTATAGAAAATATAGGGATAATGACAACTTAACACTATTGAAGCTTCTCACCCAGGGTATAGTGCTTCACTTATTTAGGTTTTTCTTAATCTTCTCAGGACTAGTTCATAGATTCAGTGTACAGGTTTTGCATATCTTTTGTCAAATTTACCCCCAAGTATTTAATATTTTTGTGTTATTGAAAATAACATTGATAATTAATTTAAATTTATGGTTGTTTATTGTTGATATATAGGAATACAATTGATTTTGAATATTGCTCTTGTAACCTACAATCTTGTTAAATTCATTTTTTTTCCAAACAGTTTTGTTTTACTTCTGCAGAGTCTATCAAATTTTCTACATGCATGATCATTTAATTGATAAGTAAATGACGTTTCACTTCTGTCTAATTTAGATGTATTTCATTCCTTTCACTTGTCTTATTGAACTAACTATAAGTTCAAGTGCAATGTTAGATAGAAGTGGTGAGAATGGAATTCCTTTTGTTTTCCTGTTCTTTGAGTGACACCATTCAGTCTTTCATCATTAAGATTTTAAAATGTGTTCTTTATCAGGTTGAAGCTATAGATTTTAAACTGTGTTCTTTATCAAGTTGAAATAGTTCTATTCTTTTACTAGTTTGCTGAGAATTTTTGACAGAAATGCATATTGGACTTTGCCAAATGTTTTTTCTGTGTCTATTGAAGTGCTTATGTTTTTTTCTTTTATATTTGATGGACAGTTGTAACATTTATTGGTCTTTTATTTTGTCCATTTTTTTGTTTAGTTGATTTTTACTTTGTTACATACCTAAAAATTATTTATTATTTTCATGTTTATCATAAAATATTTTGTTTTTACTTCTGTTTTATTCAATTTTTTAATCATTTCTTCCTTCTTGATACTAATGTTGTATATTATTCTTTTCATAAAGTTAGGGGTATTAGTTTTTTAGAGCTGTCATAACAAAGTACCACTGACTGAGTCACTGAAACAACAGAAATATTCAACAGAAATATATTTTCTCACAATTCTCTAGGCTAGAAGTCCAAGATCAAAGTGTCAGCGGGATTGTTTTTTCCTGAGAACTCTCTGTTAGGCCTGCAGGTGACCATCTTCTCCCTGTGTCTCCATATGGTCTTTCCTCTTGTATAGATTTGTCTTCTAATCTCCACTTTTATGACACCTGTCATATCGGATTATGGCCCACCCTAATGAACTACATTTAACTTAACTAGCCCTTTAAAGATCCTACCTACAAATATAGTCACATTTTGAGGTATCGGGGGTTAGGACTTCAACAGATGAGGTCCAACATTTGTGGGGAACACAGTTGAGCCCATAGCATTAGGTTACCTAGAAGATTATGTGTTTTATAATTTTGGAGTTTCTCACTAATGAACAAGCTCTTGGCTTTCCCTAACTATTTTTGTTTGTATTGGCCTGGAGTTCTTGTTTTTATTTTTATTTTACTATCATATTAATACTTTTAATATGTCTAGAATTCTTCATTACAATAAATAATACTTTGAGACACATTTCATTTTTCTTAAGCCTCAAATTTAATGTTTTGATATAATATTGGCACTCATTCTTTTTTGCAGATCACATTTGCCTGCTATATATTTTTCTCATCTTTTTACTTTTAGATTTACTTCATTTTAGGTTGGTCTCTTATCGACCACATAGGGTTTTGTTTTTTAATTATTCTAAACTCAGTCTTATTTTTTTAATTGATGTCTATCCCATTTTTTGTTCATTTTGTTTGTTTGTTTGCTTTCTAAAGGAGGGCACAGCTCCCAGTGGCCCATGCGGGGATCGAACTGGCAACCTTGGTGTTATCAGTACCACTCTCTAACCAACTGAGCTAACCGGCCACCTCTATCCCATTTTTATTTGTTGTTATGACAAAATATATCTAGCTTTACTTCTGTCATCTCATAAGTTTTCAGTTTTTTATGTGGCTTACTATTTTCTCTACATTCTTATCTTATCAGATAGTAAATATCCTGTTGTCACTGTGGCTGTTGTTCCTTTTCATTCCTGCCTGAGCTTTTTTGGATATTCAAACAGTTTTCAGATCCACCTGTAGTTACCTTTGGTTGAGCTAAAAAACAATCTCTCAATTTTCTATACTGGAAATATGCCTCTTTAGTCATTATTTTTCCCAGAAACCTTTTTGTTGCTATTTACCTGTCTTTGTTTCAGTCCTGCATTCACCATAATCAAGGACCTATAATATATCCTTATTCTGTTATTATTATAGTGTTTTGGACTGTTCATTGGAACTTTTCTTACAACTTCTGGATATAATGACGAAGCATCAATGAAAGGTCTTTGACACACAATTCATAATGGGATAATTTTTGCCTATTTTACTTCCATCTCTTAAAATATAGACAATAGTTTTTCCCTCACAAGAGTTTCCAGGATCTTATTATTCCAAGGTGATTATGACTTGTCCTGAAATGAATAACCATCATGTTTCATCTCTAACCAGATATAAGAGCTACCTTAACAAGGAATATATTCTCTAGGGTTGCTATCCTGACAAATATTGTTATCAAGCATCACACTGTGATGAGTATATCTCCTAATAATAGTATTTATGTAAGAAACTTGTTTCAGCAGATCAACTTATTGTTTACTTGGTGGACAGAAATGATGGTCTGGCTGAATGCTTTTGATCTCCACACAAATGTCCCACTTACTAAGCAGACAGCTAATTTCCTGTCTCAATTCTCAGTCAGAATTTAACTTTCAAAGAACATGTGCTGTTGGTGGATAGTGGTGCTATTTTTCCTTTAGGCAGCTTCAGTAATTGTCCTCAAAGCCTGCCAAAGGCTGAAAACAAGCAGAATATAGCCAAATTTAAGATTTAATAATCAGCTTGTCAGTTAAAATAGGTTAAATAAATAAGCAAAGAAATCTTTTAGAAAGTCTTCATTTGACAAAGTAAAAGTATTCTATCTTCTCTCTGTTATACCATGGCTTAGAAAATACATTTACTGTACAAGTCATTCCTTAGTGCATCCAGATAAATAGGTATCAGAAAGGGCACTGAGGAGATAAATAGATGTCAGAGCTGGCTTTCTGCTTTACTAAGTTTTATTTCCCTTAGGATCATCAACAATGTGAACTAAATGGTATTATTCCACAATTCACCTCTAAGTGCTTAAGTCAGGTGGTGACAATCCTGAGTTTAGCCACTTTGAATAATAGGTTGGAAAAAATATATAAAGAAGAGATAAATAAACTCAATTTTTCTATTTCTTAGATGGATGAACTAAAAAACAAATCAGGCTAATCTGAGATTTCACTTGGGAGCTATATTAGTTCTAGGTTAAAGCTGCCGCTGAATAATGTCTTGCCTAAAAATAGTCTTACAGTCAATCCTTTAGGTCCCATTCAATGGCACTACCTCCATGATTTTTTGTGCTAGGTTGTCACTGTGATTGAATTGTGAACTTGTTCTCTTTGACCTCCAGAAACTTTGAGAATTCTCTAAAAGTTTTTTTAAGGTCAAGATTATATTGAGAGACATTAATCTATGTAAGTAAATCCTATGGAAAGAAAGATAATATAGTAAGTTGTCAAGACATAAAAGAAGGACAAGATTATAGAAAGAAATGTTAAATGTAGTAAATGCAAAAGAGAAATGAGTGAATGAAAGTCATCTTCAGAAAGAAAAGCTTGTACTCTGAGGAAAGATAAAAGAAAAAGGACTGGAGAGCATCTCCAAACCAGGAATTATTGTAAACATCCTTACACCATACATGGAAACATGTAAAACCTTGATTGATATTTGAATATTCGTAATTCGGGGATGTAGTTACTTTTTTTCTGAGAATTTGTCCCAGGGAATTGAAATCTGTATATCTGTTCTTAAAGCTCTGAGTTTACAAGTTAACAACTAGTCAATATATTCTGTATCTTTTAGGCAAGGAAAGAAGAGTACAACATTATCTGGTGTCTGGAATTCCCTTAAAACATCATTGGAAATCCCCTGTATTTTTGGCACTCAGAAAAAATCAGGAAATTATTATGGGATTATCAAAGTGATATAATTGCCAGTATTGCTCATCCCAAAGCTAAATTACCAAATCTAAATTTCTTTCAATGTATCTGTATGGAAACAGGGCTTCCAAGGATGGGATTCCACCAGGTGGGACATATATAAGGAAGGAGCTGTGGTGCACAGGGTGAGAAAAAGAAATGCTCAGACCTGATCTGATGATGTCAAGGACTTGACGTCAAAGATTTAGTACTAGAAAAGTCAGCAAATTCAGGATTGAGTTTAGCTCTGCTGTTTCTGTGCAACGGAAACAGGAAATTTACTGGACTTCTCCAAGCCTCGGTTTCTCCTTTCATAAAATAAGTTTAACGTTACTTAATGTGGCTGAGTTATTATAAAGATTAGGCAAAATCACACAGTTTGTGATTCTAAAGTGCTTTATAAGCTGTAAAGCAGCTGCTGTTGTTATCGTTATTTCTGTTCTTGCCGTTGCATTATTCTTGCTGCTTATATGTAATGTATCAATAGTTCTCAAACAGAGCTGTGCAGAAACATCCACAGTGGGACAGCTTCAAAATGCACACACAGGATTCCACTTAAGTGCTGAAGGTGGGCTCAAACATTCCTATTTTGAAAAGCCATCCAGGCAATTCTGTTGTTGTGCTCCCTTGTTAAAAACCATAAGGTTCATACTCTACTCTCACACCTCAGACTTCCTGGACCCTAATGTTTTCTAACTACCATGAACTAGAAGACCACAAGGAGGCATCCTTTCTTCTTCAATCCCAGAGTTCAATCAATGGTTAGTTTATCCCATAAGGTTTCAGGGAACTGCCGAAAAACGGAATTGACTACAATAGTGAAGATTTGTAGTTTGGGGAATAAACAATTCAACAGCTTAAAGAATGCCAGGTTTTTATTCTCCTTCCAATACCTCGCTAAATATCCATTTCAAGTCTATGTAATCTTCCTATCACAAAGCCCAATCCCAGAGTGTATGGTTTATTTGTTTGACTGACACTGGTTTATTCCTGAAGATTAGTCTTTTCTCTGTGTTGTCATTAGAGGTATGAAGGCATCATGGTACAGAGCTCCATTTGCTGCTTACCACATCTCTCAGTGGAAGACAAAGGAGGTGAAAACTGTTCTCTAAGCGCGCGCACACACACACACACACACACACACAATCACCAACACTTATTCATTTCACTATATTCACATAGTCCACATATTATATGACCAGCACTTAACATCACTTATGGAATACACATAAGCTGGGTTTTGCTATTTGCTGTCAAGTGGAATCAACAGATATCAAATAGAATGCCAGCAATTAGAATTTTGTGTAGACATGCAATACAAGGAAGAGGAACAGTTTCACGCTAATTTAAACCAAAGGCAGGGCTTGAATAGCGTATCATCCATAAGGAAAACTTCACACCCAACCAAAGCTGTGGTGATGAATATTGGTGGTATGCACAGAGCATTCTAACCCCTCCCAAGGCTAATCTCTGTTTAGTATACACCATTTATTATTCTTTATTGAATGAAAGTGTTCCAGCTGGTATGGTTCTTGCCCAACAACTGCATTTGTGCCACTCATTCATACTAGAAACCTTTGCCTGGCTAACTCATATCCATCCTTCACGTCTACCTCCAGAGTCCTTGCTCCTCTAAGTCTTTTCTGATCCCTACTCTGTTCCCTAAACTTAGGTAGGTGCTTCTCTCCTCTGCTTCTCCTTGCTGCACCCATAACATGCTTTTGAAAACTGCCCTCTAAATAAAGTTTTCAAGGTGCCTACTGATAGTTCATTAGTATGGAAAAGATCTTAATTACACTAATTTTCTTTCATTCTTAGACCTTTTAGCTTTTCCCCTGCTAACAATTACCAGTTTCTAGACTTTTCCCTGTTAACAATTACGAATTTCTATATTCACTATTTTTATTTGTTCCAGTTGTTAAGAGAACTTTAAACACTTCAATCTCCCAATTTATCTTTTAAACTGTTTCAGAGTTTACCAACTAATACGCAATATCACAACTTTCACATAAAGAAGTGCATGAATTGACATGTCTTTCAGGCTCAAAACATTGTTTTGCTCTAAGCTCTCAGAAAGAAACATAACTTAAAAATAAGAAAACTAAGTGTATGTGTGTGTATGTATGTGTCAGCTGTACAAGCAAGACCAAAAAAATGTGTCCCTTTTTCAAAGTTATGACACTAAATTATAGAGTCTGAATCAGTGACCCCGATTTCAAACATGGGTCTGTCATCCTAAAAGGTTACACAAGAGCAACATAATAAGATTAATTCATTTTGAGATAGATATGTGTATAAACATAGCAGTTTGTAAATATTTTATTATGTACTATTATTATTTGGCTGATGCAAAAGACAAAAAACAAATCAAAGCAGAAAGTTAAACTCCACATCCCCACACCTTATAATAAATAACTACTATAAACATTTTGGCATACATTTCCAGACTCCTTCTGTGCCAATCTCACACACACAAACAATTTTACATGAATGGTATCATACATCAATTTGGTAATCCACTCTTTTCACTCAACAACATATTGTGGACACATTTCTATATCATATAGAATATATAAACATGTGTATAACAGGGACACAAATACTACTGAATATATTCACAATTTTAGAAGAAATAACGATGATATAATACACCAAAATAAGAGGACGTCAAAACGACAGAGTAATCCCAGACCTTTCCCGGCAGGAAACGAGTGCACTGAGCTGTCTAGGATGGCTCATCATGAGCCAAATCCATATCCCATCAGCTCCTAGTTGTTCGTGCCTCAACCGTGCAAGGCGCCAAGAAAAGGAAACCAGATGCATGATTACCGCGCCTAACTCTAAACTCCCTCATCTCCATCTGGCCTCTTTATCATTCCTGGTTTGACTTAATCATCTGTCCTCAGCTTTTAATTGTCACAGCTATTGATACCACATGGTCTTCCAATTAGCTTCAGTTTTGGTTCCACACACACAACAGATATTCATAAATCCACTTCAAATGAGTGGGTGGCATAAATATTTTGAAGGCTCCACCAGGGGTGGAGCTAATGAAAACCAGACCAATCAACCTAATCACACTAAATATTCGGTAAAGACAAAAGTGGAGTCGTGAGACACACACACACACACACACACACACACACACACACACACTTGAGAATAAGCCAGAATAAATATTAGACAAGCAAAAAAAATATCAAAAGCTTTTGAAGAACATTACTTGTAAAGATTCACCACACTTAATAGGAAGTAATTTTTAAAAGGGAATGACGGGCGGATGGATGGCTCAGCTGATTAGAATATGAGCTTTTAACAACAAGGTTGTCCATTCAATTCCCACATGGGATGGTGGGCTGCGCCCCCTGCAACTAAGATTGGAAATGGTGACTGGTCTTGGCGTTGAGTTGCGCCCTCCACAACTAGATTGAAGGACAACGATTTGGAGCTAATGGGTCCTGGAAAAACACACTGTTCCCCAATATTCCCCAATTTAAAAAATAAAAAAATAAAAGGGAATGACAGAGGAATCTTGGATCTGGGCTGTGTTTGAAGTCTGACATTCTGTGTCAGTCATCAGTCAACAAAAGCATGTGGAACATACAGTTTCTGGTTCCACTATGACCTTTCCAACATGAAAAAAGTAACGCCCCTGGCCACTGGGCCCCGTACTCACTTTCATCGCAGGTTTTCTTGAGACTAAAACCTTTTAAATAAATTCCCACCATGTAAGACCTTTACTCTCAATCCTCCACCACATCATAATCTTCATACTACTATGCACTCCTTGGCCTAACCTAACCGCTTTCTCTTATCCCATCTCTCATACCCTTCTAGTGGGTCTTATCAAATTATTATTCCCGAATTCACTAATTTGTTTATATCTTTGGCCTCTTTTCTGAATTTTCCATCCACTTTTTGCTGTATCTGCAACCGGCACTTACCTTAAAAGGCTGTCAAGTTATCTCAAGGGATAACATCACATTATTTTCTCACACCCCATATACCCTCAATCTAGGAAGTAGGACTAATGTTCTCTTGTTCTCCATTGCTGCTTTTAGGTTATTACTTCCTCATTCTCTAGGGAAGGGAAGAGAAGGGAGGGGAATGGAAAAGAAGGGAAGGGAAAGGAAAGGAAAGGAAAGGAAGGGAAGAGAACAGAAGGGAAAGTGAGAGGAGAGGAAGGGAAAGGAAAGGAAAGGAAAAGAAAGAAAAGGAAAGGAAAGGAAAGGAAAGGAAAGGAAAGGAAAGGAAAGGAAAGGAAAGGAAAGGAAAGGAAAGGACTCTGAGGCTTATATCATTCAATTGCATTCAACTCTCTACCTCTCAAATGCTACCATCTTCTGAAGTCAGGATCACTGTCTGTAGATCACTAGAGAATTTGATTCCTGGCTTGTAATCATCCCCATCATTCCCTAGGCACCATCCTTGTGCATCAGCCAAGTCCCCTTGGATCACCCGGCCCAAAGTTTTGGCTTCTTAGTTCTTCAATCTGTGCATCACCAATGATCATGCTCTTGCCCTGGACTTCTCTATATCCAAAGCAATAATTCAAATATATTGATATTCTTTGAACACTAATTCTTCTCCTCTCAGCTTGGTTTTTTAAAATTACTTCTGTTACAATTCTTTGATTTCATCATGGTCTCCAGTCTGATGTCCCCCTTCTTCCTCCCAATTAATTTCCCTCTTTCTTTATTTCCCTTCTGAGATCATTTAGAATACATGTTCTATTGTTTCAATAGTACTTTTGATAATGCTATAAACTTTACCGCCTTTCTGCTTTATTCATTACTCTCCTCTAAGGAAACCCCAAAACTGAATATGTGTGACTATGGGCTTTCTTAATGCCTGCCTCTCAGCAGCTGAGTGCAGTCTGAGAAAAATCACACAATAGGCTAGATTGGCTCCATTGTAAACCTGCAATCAGCAGCCTCAAATGGTGCCTTCAGTACTGTCTAGAAATCTCATCACCTTTCTCTGGCTCAACTCGTTCACTCATACTCACCTCAGTGATTATGTCCTAAGTTTTCCATTCTCCTCAAACCACTCTCCTCATCTCTCAAACTCAGCAAGTCACCTCTTCCTAAAGATGTAGGAACTTCACAAAGAACATAGACACATACCATCAGGAGGTGTTTACCTCATTCCTTATCTCAAACATATATACATTTTCAATTATGTAGCTTTCTTCTTTCCTAGGAAAATTAAAAAGCTGTCTCTTTTCCTAATAACTCTAAATTCTCTACCACCGTGCTTTGGACTCAATGGTTTTCTGAAAGATGAAGAACCTTTTGCTACTGATTATTTTTTCTCTCTCCTATGCATTCAACATATCTCCGCCTTCGTTGAATGTTCCTATTGACTTTTACACAGTCTAAGCTTCTGCCATTAAAATTGAAAAATCCTTGTCAGTTCTTTATTCCTCTCCAACTACTGCGTCAGTCTCTCCTTTCTTTCATAGACTTCTCAAGTTGCCTGAACTTTTTGTCTATGTTTCATTTCTTCACTCCCAGGCCTAATTGAATTTATCATCTGGTCAAATGACTTCCCTGAAATGTCTCTCATTAAAGTAAGAGATATTCATAATAATGTTTAACCCAACTAACATTTTCATCTTATTTGATTCTTCAACAAAATGTGTCACCATTTAACCATGCCCTCCTTCATGAAATACTGTGATCTCTTTTTAGATGAGAAGAGGAGAAGCTTCATTATCTGTTGACCTGGGAGAGAAAGATGACCTTTTGAATATATTAGGTGAAGCCTCTGCCTTGCTGTCGTTTTACCCACTTAAACTTTCATCCGGGTTATATTATCTGCATAACTTCTACATCCAATACTTACACGACTAGAAAACTTGTACCTCCAGCCCATACTTTTCCTCTGAGCTCAGAGTACTATATTCAGCTATCCACACACCTCATCCAGGATATTTCAGAAACAATTCAACAAATGTCCGAAATCAAACCTAAGTATTTCTGCAAATCTGTTCATTTTCCATTATATTTAAACTCAGAACATGGCACCATCGAACAAGCGATTGCTCAAACTAGAAACCTGTATGTTTTTATTGACATCTCACTTTCCCTCACCCCACATTCCAAATTCTCATCAATTTTTGTTAGTATTGTCTCCTAAATATTCGATAGTGTTGTCCATTTTCTCTATCAATACCACTACCCCTCTAGTCCAGGCCCCCAAGAACTCTCCTGGATTAATTCAATGGTCTTTTAACTGATGGTCTCCATTCACCCTAACTCCTCCTCATCTGTTCTCTGTGGTAAAACTAGAGGGACCTTTAGAAATTTAAAAAATAGATAATCTTACTCCCCTGCTTGAATACTTCAATGTCTCCTAGTTACTCGTAAGATAAAAATATGTAACATGAACTCGGAGGCCATGTGTGGCTGGCTCCTGTAAGAGACTGTTAGCATGTAAGAGACTGTTAGCATGAGAACTGCTATCTTCAGGTCAGGGTTAACAGCCCCTAGCCTGAAACAACATAATTATAAAATTCCAGGATGTGGGCAGTTGCAGCATGGCGACTAGAAGTCCTGTAGCTTATCTTATACTCCTGGTCTCCTTGTCCTGCAGTAAATCTTATACTCTTTGAAGCTATGCAAGTCCTGTAGCTTATCTTATACTCCTGGTCTCCTTGTCCTGTAGTAAATCTTATACTCTTTGAAACTATGTAAGTCCTGTAAGTTTATCTTGTACTCTCAGAAGCTATGGAAGGCCTTGAAAATGCTATATAACCCCTTGGCTTTAAGTGTTTGGGGGTCCTTGTTAAAAACCCGCTGCATCGGGCAGAGACGGGGACCCCAGCCGGCTGGTAATAAACCTCGCTGTGTGACTTGCATTATTGTGCGGGTTCTCTGTCTGTCTGAGGGGGACAATTCCGGATCTTAACATTTGGGGGCTCGCCCGGGACGCCCCCCCTCAGGGGAACAGACAACTCCCGATACCGAGGTTTACATAGGGAACCGCGGAAGGAGGTTTGGCCACCTCCAATAGGGGAGGACTGAAACAGGTCCTCGACCGGAGAGACTGAAACAGGTCTCTGCCCGGTCCCAAACAGGGGAGGACTGAAACAGGTCCTCGACCGGAGAGACTGAAACAGGTCTCTGCCCGGTCCCAAACAGGGGAGGACTGAAACAGGTCCTCGACCGGAGAGACTGAAACAGGTCTCTGCCCGGTCCCAGTTGAGAATTCTCACGGGAAGGAAAGTGCAGGTTACGACCCTGGAGGCTTCGTTACTTGAAGTCGTGGGAGACGTCCCCGACGAGAAGGTGGCCCAGCGACGTCCACAGTGGACGCCGTTTGGACGGGCCCTAGGTAAGGATCTTGAGCGTGGTGAGACTGGTGTGATTGAAACGGCGCCTGTGGATGTGGTGTGGTTGACCGGCCGGTGGGTGTTGAAGAGTCCTGTGCGAAGTTGTGTATTTGCTGGCACTGTGTCTTTTGTCCTTTCTTTTGCCTTTTCTTGGTTTCTCTTTGTGACAATTATGGGACAGGTTCAGGTAACACCTAAGACCCTGCTCCTGAACCACTTTCCTGAAATCCGCGCCAAGGCTCGTAATCATGGTGTGGAAGTGAAGAAAGGTAAGTTTGATACATTCTGCTCTGCAGAATGGCCTACTTTTAATGTGGGCTGGCCCCCCAGGGAACTTTTCCCTAGACATTATTAAGAAGGTCCGAGATATTATTAATCGGCGCCATCCGGACCAATATCCCTATATTTTGATGTGGCAAGCCTTAGTAGAGAGTCCTCCCTCCTGGCTTAAGCCCTTTATCCCCGACAAGCCAGAAGATCCCCCCCTCCCCCTTAAAGTCCTGACCGTTTCGGGACCCTCCCGCCAGTCGGCAGTGCCCACGGCCGGCCCGAAACCCCCGGAGAAGCCGACCCAGGGACCCATCCTTCAGGAGGGGTCAGACATATACCCCTCCCTGATAGACCTAGATCTGGAAGAGACCCCCCCTCCTTACGCGCCGGTGGCGCCGCTCCAGCCGCGGCGCGCGCCCAGCCCGATGGCGCCGCTCCCGCCTGAGGCTGCCGCTCCTTCCGAGCTGCCTCACTCTACCGCCTCCCCAATGGCTCCCCCTCCCCCGGGTTCCCCTGCCCCAGCTCAAGGGCCGGCGAGGGGATTGAGGCCTCGCAGACGCGGGGAAGAGACCCCAGAGGAGGAACCGTCCTCCTCCACCTCCGCTGGGGCGCCGATTCTCCCTGTGCGAGCACTAGGAGGAACTGGTCCAGATGGGGAGCGAGCATACCAGTACTGGCCTTTTTCTAGCAGTGATCTGTACAACTGGAAGGCTCAAAACCCTCCTTTTTCTGAGGACCCGAAAGGCCTAACTGACCTGTTCGAGTCTGTCATGCACACACACAGTCCCACTTGGGATGATTGCCAGCAGCTTCTTAAGACCTTATTCACCACCGAGGAGCGCGAGCGAATCCTCACCGAGGCCAGAAAAAATGTCCCCGGCGACAACGGAAGACCGACGACCTTGCCGAACCTGATAGACGAGCGCTTTCCCCTGAATAGACCGGATTGGGACTTTGGGAACGCAGAAGGTAGGGAGCGTCTCCGAGTCTACCGCCAGACTCTTATGGCAGGTCTCCGAGCGGCGGCACGCCGCCCCACCAATTTGGCCAAGGTAAAAGCTATAATGCAAGGGGATAATGAAAGCCCGGCCGTGTTTTTAGAACGCCTCTATGATGCTTACAGACAGTACACCCCGTTGGACCCCCTGGCAGAGGAAAACCAGTCGGCTGTAATTATGTCCTTTATAAACCAGGCTGCCCCAGATATTAGGAAAAAATTGTACAAACAGGAGGGACTGGGAGAAATGTCTATCCGGGATTTAATGAAAGTAGCGGAGAGAGTCTTCAACACTCGAGAGACTCCCGAAGAAAGAGAGGATAGAATTAGAAAAGAAAATCAGGAATTACAGGAATGAATCAGGAAGGAAGACAGAGAGCATCAGAGTAGGGAGAACAGGAGGCAGCAGAGGGAGATGGCCAAGATCTTGTTGGCAGGCGTGCAAAGCACAGTCAGGGTGGGACCGAGTCCGGCCGGACCAGCCCGACCGTGGAGACCGCGGCCCCGACTGGATAGGGGACAGTGTGCAAACTGCAAAGAGTATGGACATTGGAAGAGGGAGTGCCCCAAGCGCCAGGGCCAAACAGGGCAAGATGCACGGGTCCTGCTGGCGGGGATGGAGAGTGACTAGGGGAGACGGGACTCGGATCCCCTCCCCGAGTCTTGGGTAACTGTGTATGTGGAGGGAAAGCCAGTAGGATTCCTGGTAGACACAGGAGCCCAGTACTCAGTTTTGAATAAGCCCACAGAGCCCTTATCTCAGAAAACCAGTTTGGTGCAAGGGGCAACTGGGTCCAAGGCTTATCGGTGGACTAGTAGGCGCCAAGTAGACTTAGGCCGCCACCAAGTGACCCACTCCTTCCTAGTTATCCCTGAATGCCCTGCCCCCTTACTGGGGCGCGATCTCCTGACTAAGATCAGGGCTCAGATCCATTTTGAGCCGGATGGCATTAAGCTATTGGATGGCCAAGGACAGCCCCTCCACATTTTGACCCTGTCTCTTGTGGATGAACATCGCCTGTTCGCCCTGCAGGACAACCCCTACAACCCTCCCTCTATAGAATGGCCCCGTGATATGGATTATTGGCTTAAAACATACCCTCAGGCGTGGGCGGAAATAGCGGGTGTGGGCCGGGCGGCCCGCCGAGCACCAGTAGTGGTGGAACTTAAAGCCTCAGCCCAGCCTATCCGGATCCGCCAGTACCCCATGTCTGCAGAGGCGCGGAAAGGGATTGCCCCGCACATTAACCGTTTACTGGAAGCTGGAATACTGAAACCTTGCCATTCTGCCTGGAACACCCCACTTCTCCCCGTTAAGAAACCGGGGGGAAAAGATTATAGGCCAGTCCAGGACTTGAGGGAAGTAAATAAGAGGGTTGAAGACATCCATCCCACGGTCCCCAACCCTTATACCTTACTAAGTCACTTGCCCCCTTCACATGTCTGGTATACTACCTTAGACCTAAAGGATGCGTTTTTTAGCATAGCCCTGGCACCCAGCAGCCAACACATTTTTGCCTTCGAATGGAATGATGGCAATACGGGAACCCCGGGCAGCTGACCTGGACTAGACTACCGCAAGGCTTCAAAAACTCTCCAACTCTGTTTAATGAAGCCCTAAATCAGGATTTGGACTCGTTTCGCCAGAGCCATAATTCAGTTATGCTCCTGCAGTACGTAGATGACTTGCTTCTGGCAGCCCCCTCCGAAGCTGAATGCCGACAGGCCACTGGAGACCTCCTCCAGGAGCTGGGGCAGTTGGGCTATCGGGCCAGTGCAAAGAAGGCTCAAATATGCAGGCAAACAGTCACCTACCTGGGGTATAAACTAAAAAAAGGAGCCAGATGGCTGACAGAGGCCATGAAAGAGACTATTCTTAGACTTCCAGTCCCGACCTCAGCACGAGAGGTCCGTGAGTTTTTAGGGACGACAGGCTACTGCCGGCTGTGGATTTTGGGGTATGCTGAAATAGCCAAACCTCTGTATGAGGCAACCAAGGATAAGGTCCCTTGGGCCTGGGGGTCAGACCAACAGAAGGCCTACGATGAACTCAAGGTCGCTCTCCTAAGAGCCCCGGCTCTGGCATTGCCAGACCCCCTGAAGCCCTTCACTCTCTTTGTTGATGAGAGGAGGGGAATAGTGAAAGGGGTGCTAATGCAGCGTCTGGGGCCCTGGAAACGCCCGGTTGCCTATTTATCCAAGAAGCTAGATCCAGTTGCAGCAGGATGGCCCCCGTGCTTAAGGATCATTGCGGCAGTAGCCCTAATGGTGAAGGATGCTGATAAACTCACTTTTGGGCAACATCTGAAGGTAGTAACCCCCCATGCGATCGAGGGGGTCCTGAAATATCCCCCTGGTAGGTGGATGACTAATGCCCGACTAACACATTACCAAGGACTCTTGCTAGATGCACCCCGGATCATCTTCGCTGAACCCACCGCTCTGAATCCAGCCACCCTGCTGCCGACCCCGGATCTGAGAGCTCCCCTGCATGACTGCCAAGAGATCATGGCAGAAGTCACCCAGGTGCGCCCCGACCTCCAGGACACCGCACTACCCAACAGTGAGTTGGTATGGTACACTGATGGAAGCAGCTTCGTTATAGATGGTGTGCGGAGGGCAGGCGCAGCGGTGGTAGACCAAGGGGGAAACATCATTTGGAATGCCTCGCTTTCCCCGGGGACATCAGCACAGAAGGCCGAACTGATCGCGCTGGCGGAGGCGCTGGAACGGGCCGAAGGGAGACGAGTGACTGTCTACACCGATAGCCGCTACGCCTTTGGCACTGTCCATGTGCATGGCGCTATCTACCGGGAAAGAGGCTTTGTTACAGCGGAAGGAAAGACTCTGCGCAATCTTCCTGAGGTACGAAGACTGCTGTTGGCTGTGCAAATGCCCCGGGCAGTCGCAGTTGTCCACATCCCTGGGCACCAGTCTGCCCAGACCCCGGAAGCTGAAGGAAACCGGCGAGCGGATGAAGCCGCCAAGGCAGTGGCAGTAGCTTCATCAGCTTTAGCACTCACCCTGCCCACACCTGAGCTCCCTCGCCTGCCCCCGCGACCTGACTACACTCCAGAAGACCTGCGATGGATCCAGAACCACCACTGCCCGGAATCTGATCAGCAGGGGTGGCATCGGGATACAGAAGGAAGATTGATACTGCCGGCACAGCTAGGACTGTTTCTTCTCTCCAACCTGCATCAAGCCACCCACTTAGGAAAAAAGAAGTTGCTGACAATTCTCGAGTCCGCCCGCCTCCGGTTTCCCCGACAAGCGGCTCAGATTCAAGAGATTGTAGATCAGTGCATTGGGTGCCAGGCTATGAGACCCAGTAGGAAAGGACCCCAACATACAGGTACGAGGGTACGGGGAAGAGCGCCGGGACGGAGTTGGGAAGTGGATTTTACTGAGGTAAAGCCTGGGAGGTATGGGTATAAGTACTTGCTAGTAATGGTTGACACATTTTCGGGCTGGGTGGAAGCCTTCCCCACGAAACGGGAGACTGCCCAAGTGGTTGCTAAGGCATTACTAGAAGAAATTATTCCCAGATATGGGGTTCCTGAGGTTTTAGGCTCCGATAACGGCCCAGCTTTCATCAGTAACGTCCTACAAGGACTAGCCCGAGCGATAGGGATCAATTGGAAGTTACATTGTGAATATAATCCCCAGAGCTCAGGGCAGGTAGAGAGAATGAATCGGACTCTAAAGGAGACCTTGTCCAAACTAGCCATCGAGACTGGCGGGGACTGGGTGACCCTCTTACCCTATGCCATCTTCCGGGTCCGGAACTCACCATATGTACATGGTTTGACACCTTTCGAAATTCTGTATGGGGCACCACCCCCCATTATTGTTCGTACTCTACCAGATCATGACCCCAATGTGGCCCCAAGTTATCTGGCCAGTTTAAAGGCCCTACAAGGGGTCCAACATGAGATATGGCCCCTAGTGAGTTCCCTGTATGAAATTAAGGACGCCCCGAACCCGGAACATGGCATCGTTCCAGGGGATTGGGTATGGGTAAGGAGACACAGGTCCCGGACACTGGAGGAGAGATGGAAAGGTCCTTATGTGGTTATTCTGGTTACCCCCACTGCCTTAAAGGTTGACGGCATTGGGCCTTGGGTCCATCACTCTCACGTGCGCCGAGCCAGCCAGCTGGAGAAGACGCAAGCTAAGGAGTGGATCGTACGGCGACACCCTGATAACCCTCTGAAGCTGCAGCTCTCCCGACCTCGGGGAAGCGTCAAGCCCCCTGCCTCAGCTAACGATGGAATGGCTGCTAGCCCTAACTCTGCTCAACATCTGGGAGAAGAGCCACGCGGGGATCAACCCACACCAACCCCATAAGCTAACATGGACCCTAACAGATGGACAGACCCAAACAACCCTTAATAGCACCACACATACTGCCCCCATCAATACGTGGTGGCCAGACTTGTTTTTCGACCTGCGTGACATTTTCGGCACTAAACGTGGACGGCAGTATGACTACTCAGTCAGGTCCAAGCGGGCTGTAATTGACACCTCTCAAGGACATAGTGCACAAGGGTTTTGGGCCTGCCCAGGGAACCTAAGAAACAATTGGAAAACCTGTGGCGGCCCAGACCGCTACTATTGTGGTAGTTGGAGTTGTGTCACCTCCTATGACGGGCCCCGACAGTGGGACGTTGGGAACAGGGATCTAGTTAAATTCTCCTTTAGGGACCCCCACAACCGGGTGCCCCAGGTACGTGTCCAGTTTAACCAAGACGTGGCGCGAAGAGAGCGTGGTTGGTTATCAGGATTAACTTGGGGGTTCCAATTAGATATAGGCCGTTGGGCATGGATAGGTCCCCACCCCGGCGGTCTCCTAACTATTCGACTATCGGTGGAAATGATCAGCACTCAGGTGGGTCCAAATAAGGTGCTGGCCCCTCTCGTCCCTACCAAGAACCCAGGTATATCATGGGATAAAAACACCGCAGGAGGGACTGCGGGAACCCAGCCAAAGACCTCTGTAACTCCTTTGACGCCTGCTACGCAGCCAACCAAAGACTCATTGCGGAAACTGGTGCGCACTGTATACGAGACCCTTAATGCCACCAGTCCTAACCTCACAACCTCCTGTTGGCTGTGCTATGATATAAAGCCCCCGTTCTATGAGGCAATAGGACTTAATGCCACTTACAACGCCTCTAACGGTAAGAACCCTTCTCAGTGTTCATGGGGGAATCGTAAAATTGGCTTAACCATGCAACTATTGAGCGGCAATGGGACCTGTCTAGGGAAGGTGCCCCAGGCTAAACAAAGTTTATGTGCCTCCATAGACAGCTCCCCTAGTTGGAAAAGTGACACTAAGTGGTTAATCCCCAGAACTGATGGATGGTGGATATGTTCAAAGACTGGCCTCACCCCGTGCTTATCTACCTCGGTCTTTAATGCCGCCAATGAATTCTGTGTCCTAGTAACAGTGCTGCCCCGCATCCTTTATCACCCTGAGGAGAGTATGTATTCGCATTGGGATAGTGACACAAGTATGAGAAGTAAAAGAGAGCCCATCACCGCACTAACCATTGCCACCCTGTTCAGTTTGGGAATAGCCGGAGCTGGGACCGGCATAGCTTCCCTGGCTACTCAACAATCAGGAATGACCTCCCTACGGGCGGCCATAGATGAGGACATAGAAAGGTTGGAAACCTCGATTAGTCATTTAGAGAAGTCGCTCACCTCTCTATCCGAGGTAGTACTCCAGAATAGAAGAGGACTTGATTTGTTGTTCCTCCAACAAGGGGGACTGTGTGCCGCGCTGGGGGAGAAATGTTGTTTTTATGCTGACCATACTGGTGTGGTAAAAGAATCCATGGCAAAGGTGAGAGAAGGGTTAGCTAAGAGAAAACGGGAAAGGGAAGCTCAGGAGAACTGGTTTGAGGCTTGGTTTAACAGATCTCCTTGGCTCACCACCTTAGTATCTACCTTAGTGGGCCCAATTATCTTGCTTGTGCTTATTCTAACCTTGGGCCCTTGCATATTAAACAAGCTTATTAATTTTGTAAAAGATCGTGTTAATACTGTCCAGCTCATGGTCCTAAGACAACAGTATGAGACAGTGCCCACCCGTGAGGACCTCTACGGCTGGCCCGTACATGAGCAAGATTCCTCATTATGAACAACACACAGGGGGGAAATGTAAGAGACTGTTAGCATGTAAGAGACTGTTAGCATGAGAACTGCTATCTTCAGGTCAGGGTTAACAGCCCCTAGCCTGAAACAACATAATTATAAAATTCCAGGATGTGGGCAGTTGCAGCATGGCGACTAGAAGTCCTGTAGCTTATCTTATACTCCTGGTCTCCTTGTCCTGCAGTAAATCTTATACTCTTTGAAGCTATGCAAGTCCTGTAGCTTATCTTATACTCCTGGTCTCCTTGTCCTGTAGTAAATCTTATACTCTTTGAAACTATGTAAGTCCTGTAAGTTTATCTTGTACTCTCAGAAGCTATGGAAGGCCTTGAAAATGCTATATAACCCCTTGGCTTTAAGTGTTTGGGGGTCCTTGTTAAAAACCCGCTGCATCGGGCAGAGACGGGGACCCCAGCCGGCTGGTAATAAACCTCGCTGTGTGACTTGCATTATTGTGCGGGTTCTCTGTCTGTCTGAGGGGGACAATTCCGGATCTTAACACAAATAGAGGTGGCCTTGTGATAAGGATGTATGTAGCAACCTACGCTCCAACATTGTGCTGTGATGGATCCTTTTTTGTTTTAAATTCTAGCTACCAGCTCATCTTCACATGAAAGAAAAGTCCCCAACCATTGTAAATTGGTACAGTCTTTCTGGAAAGAAATTGAGTGGTATGCATCTAGAAACTTTAAAATATTCTTATGCTTTAATTCAGAATTTCTATTTGTGGAATTTATCCTAAGGAAATGTTGTAGGAAGAACACAGAAGTACAGACATTCCAGTGAAAGTATTATTTATAACAGCAAGGAAAACAACTGGAACACATGGAGACTGGTTAAAATAATGATAAAGATGGATATGATAAAATAAATATAAAATGCCAAAGACAGTTATTTAAAAAACACTGATTTGAACAATATTTAACAACCTAGGAAAATATTACATAAGATTAAATTTAAAAATCAAGTGTTAAAATTATAATTATATTAGCTTGATTAAAGATATAATATATAAAGCACATAAGACATGAGAAAGGAAAATCCCCAAAATATTAAGTGTTTATTTGTAGGCAGTGGAATCATGGGGGATATTTGTTTTCTTCAATATATTTTGGTATATTTTCTTCAATAAACAGTATTACGGTCCAATGTTGTTACTTTTTAAATAAACTGGAAATTTTAACTTTAAAAAAATGTTTCCTCTACCCCAGCAAGTCTCCGTATCAACTACAAAACATACGACGTAGCCAGAGAGGAACCCAAGACTGTAGCAATGAGGATACACTGCCAGAAAAACAATAGGCCCTGAGTCAAGGAAGAGATGCTGCTTTATTCATCAGACTTGCCATCAAGAACTGACCAAGTGTCAGATACCTGTGCTAGCAAACAAAACAGATAGGTGCGTGTCCATGGAAGTACAATTCCACTGCCAGACGCAGGATGGTGAGGCATATGCACAGGAAAGCAAGAGTAGATAAATTGGAAAGAAGACAAAATGAGGACAGTATGTCCCCCGGCCTTATCTAGCTGTGATTTCATGAATTCTTATTGAGAAATGACTGGAAGTTACTATCAGGGCTCCACTGTTTATTATTTGCCGTTACGTTGCATACATTAAAGGCATACAACTTGTATAGAGTTCATTGTCCGGTGTTCAGCCAATCTCATTTCGTTATCTTGATGAAGTTCATAATAGAAGAACCCTTGGGTTTTATTGTAAATGGAATTCAAGCACCTGATTTTGATCATCACTGTCTTTGTGATTCCAGTGCCTAAAATGAATAAACCAGATAAACTGCCCTTCTTTATTATTGAATGGCAATTTCCCTCTGGGTATGCCAAATATAGCGGCTATCACAAAAAGATTTTTAAATCTATCGAATGCTGTTTTTTTTTTCTCTAAATCTGCTTACTGTTTAAATACTAATGAAGTTATGGCAGTGTTCCCTAGAGGAAATTGAGCTTGACAACCTTTTGAAATTCCCTAGAATAGGCTGTTTCTAACTGAACTTTGAAAACTGAAACTATATCTTTCCAAACATAAAGAATATTAAAGTTAATAATAACATTTGTTTCCTAGAAAAATTAACCATTTCCTAAAGACCTCAAAAGTTAATATTAATAAAAATTACCATCACTTGTTATAACCTCTCTCCTAACAGTGTAAATACTTTCATGACTGGTAAAGGGGAGCAGAATTTGCCACCACAAAATATGCCCTTTTGGCGGGATATTGATTACTTTGAGCTGTTTATTTTCAAGAAACAGAAGACTCTGGAAAAACCTTTGACCTTTGCCCTAACTGCCTAAGAGAATTTAGATAGAGGACCTGCTCTAGGGAGGGAGCTTTCATCATGGATAACTATAGTTTTATATGAACTAGTGTGTAATAGACAGGGAGGAACGTAGCAAAGCCCATTTTATCAAAGTCCTCTCTGCGTTCCATTGTTAAAGAGGGCCCAGCAAACATTTGTTTACCAAATATTTGCTTTTCCATCTTCATGTGAATTGTCTTCCTGCCCTTTGAAGTCCCAAACCACATCCCCTCCCTTTTTCCTTAGCTCAACATGGCATACAAGCCTTAACTGCCCATTTGTCCTCAGGCCCCCATAGTCTTATAGAACTCCCATATGTACCTAGGTAATAAATTTGGTTGTTTTCTCCTGTTAATCTGTCTCATGTTAATTTGATTATTAGTGCAGCCAGAAGAACTTAAGAAAGTAGAAGAAAATTTATTTTTCCTCCCCCACACTGTCAGGCTAATTGGTAAATAAACATATCACAGCAACTGTCAGCTACAGAGAAAAGTCATTTCACCAACTATAATCTAGTCCTGACAGAAGAGAGGGACTCATTTGACATATGAAATTAAATTTGTGCAATGGGTGCAGCCAATGGGCTCTAGTATTTTGGACAGAGAAGAGACAGAGAGGATAGAGAAGAGATTTCAGGGAATTGAGAGAAATTCTGAGACATGATTCTGAAGTAGGTATTCTGAGTTCTTTACATTTTATTGTCCCCTGTCCCACTTCCAGTATTATCTGCACGAAGTTATTAGTTCCTTCTTTAGAAGGAACACACAAAACACTGTGACTCTGCTCCAAATCTTCCAGGCTGGATGGCCTCCTAACTCTGGATGCATGTTTCATGATCAGTAGATCATTTAGTCTGCTAATTCTCTCTACGTGCAATTGAGTATTCACTACCTGTGTGTGTGATGAAAATGTTTTCTTTTTTGTCTTTTAAAGAAAGTGCTACCAGAATATAACAGTGACATATTAACTTTGATGCATAATCAAGTTAACTTTTAAAAACTGAAGCTATATTTGTACAAAAGAAGGTATATTCTACGTGCTGGGAAAACCATGGGTGGTGGGGGGCAGGGGGGTAGAAGTGATGATCATGAAGTTGTGATGGGGAAAGGAGTTAGGACTTTTCAGTTACCAATAGCTCAAGATGACAAAAAGTTTGAATAGATTTTTGACTCCCCTGCCCCTGTTTTTGGGGGTGAGGGTGGGGGACAGGTGGTTGCAGACAATATATTTTGCCTACACGGTCTGATTCCTTCAAAGGGATGGGGATTCTGACCTAATGTTAGAACCTTTCCTAGGTCAAATAAATCACTCTGTTAACCACAAAATTCTATTATCTTTTATGGGATAAATGCCATAGTTAGGTCCCTCTTTTCTCTAATCGCCACATTAAACAGCAAGCTACAACTTGAGAGAGAAACTTCTTACTGGAAAATCTTAAGAATTAAATGGTTCATTAATACAAGATGTAAAATATGTATTCTGGGAAGTATGCACAATAATCTTAGTGTGGCTAATTCTAAAGCCATAGATGAAATTACCATTTGTTAATTTAATTATTTTTTCCCCAAGGAGTGAAAATAGTCATTCATAGGATGGCAAGTGTTAGAAACTTTAGCCCTACACAGGAGCATTTTACCGAAGCATTCCTGAAATCATCTGGTTTAGATGGTATTTGGCTGGTTGTACACTAGGAAGTGGGGTGGAGTAAGCAATCGTTTATGTGATAGGATGTGAAGAGGACTAAAAAGAGCTGTTCCCACTAGGACAATATATTGCCAAAAATTCCCGTCACTAATCATTCTTATGAGTGAACTGTTTTGTATCTTACATTATATTTTTGTTCAATTACCTGTTTCCTACTGCATGTTTTTGTCTTCATTATAATCCTAGTAATTTTGAATTAGAATTAATGAATCATCAAAAGATTCAAGTTATAATTTCATTACTAATGACATAGGTGGTAAGGCCTATGTGGTCTTTCCCTTAGCACAGGACTGATAAAAAAAAACACATGTTTTTCAGCCTGTCAGGTTTAAATCATAGCTTCACCCTTAACTGGATGATCCTAGACTTCACAATCCTCATCTGTAAATGAAAACTTAAAAACAAAAAAAAAATCCTACATGGAAGGTTGTTCAAAGATTAAACAAAATAATCCACATAAAGACATTACATATACAAAATAAGAATTAAATATTATCATATAGAGAAAATAATTTTATTAAAAAATCAACGTATTTCTGCTTCTTTATGATTTGCAGAAACATTAGAAAAAAAGTGCTTATAGCTTGGAATTTCATACATAGTCAATATTTGTAGGGTTTTTTTTTTTTTTTTTTTTTTTTGTTGTTGTTCTGTGGCTTCTAGGGAGGGCACATTTTCAATCAACAAACCATGCCACCTCTCAACACCTCAGTTTTCTCATCTATTCAATGAGATGTGTGGACTAAGTGTGCAGTTTTCAATTATTTTTATTGTTTTAGTTGATTAAATACCATTCATTCAAAAGAAAATGTCCCAGAAGCTCAACTGTTAAAAATAGATAAAATTGTAACTGCTCTGTTTAAAGTGAGGGTTGGACTGGGAGGAGAACTGTACCTACCCCACTCAACCACAAAACAATATAAGTGACTTATGTTAGTATTCTATGATCCTATATACAAACTCAACAATTTTCAAAACCACATAGGCAAAGATCAAATGCAACTGCTGATAAAGAAAATGATAAGTCAAGAGGAAATTTTAAATAGTATTATTTGCTTACTGGCTTCATTCCACTGGTTATTTTAAAACTAGGTTTTTTAAAGAAATAGGCCTGGATTTTGCATTGCAAAACTCTTCCACAAACCATATTTCATCAATAAATGAAGATGTGATATTACGGAATAAGATCAAGCATTTTTAAGTGCTACAATTATTAGGTACAATAATAATAGTACCTAATAAATACGGAGGATCTAGTTATGTATGAAGCACATAGTTATAAGAACTTGACATGGATTAGGCCATTTAATTCCTATGACATACTATGGAATCGAATGCTTTTTATTATATCCTATTTTACAAATGAGAAAAACCTCAAAAAAATGTTAATTTGATCAAGTTTAGTAATTTGATATAGTTTAGGAAGCAAAGTTGCTGGGATTTGAACTTGGAGAGTCTGGAACTCTACTAACGCGACCTTAAACATATTTCAAAGATCTTACTCAATTTTGATAAATAAAAAGAGAAGAATGCCATAGAAGCATACATGAAGCAATAATGAAAAACCACATACATACAAACAAAATACACTAAACTGTAGAGGCTAGGGAATTTATTGGCTGGTGATTCGTAGGTTAAAAATGTTAGTTCTGTCGTGATTGATATCTAATATTTATTTCTACTTCGTTTTTGCCATACAGTTTACCAAAGTAATTTAAAAAAAAAATATTTATCTGTAAATTTTTAATAAAGTAGATTATTGCAAATTATAAAAAATATTTTGACCCTTTTGAAGAAAAACTGATCAAAGTGTTAGATATCTCTTGATAAGGCTTTATTTCCTACAGAAAGTCTATAAAATAAGCTCAAGAGCATGTGCTGTGGAATTTCTTTTTCCTTTGCAGAAGGAAATACTAGTTTCTTCAAGTTGACATGTCTGTTTTCCCTTGAAGAGGGGGCAACTCTACTTTCCAAGAGGGGACTATCCCCATCTTGTGGAATCCCCCACCCCCTGAGCGCCTGTCATGTGGAAATTCCCATCTGCCTTTTAGCCAGGAGGCTGGAGATTCCTCAGATAAATAAAACCCCCCGATGATCTATCTGGACCCAAATCCCAAGTTCCAAAAGGGTGTCTACATACTTTTGAGTGCAAGTGCCCCAAAGCATCTCAACCAGAAAGACCTAAAGTTGCTCGAATGACTCCAAATTGTCTTTTTGAAGCCTTATCTCCTGTGCGTTCTGATTACTTTGGTTTACGAGCAGGAAGACTGTTTTGCTCAATGAATGCACAGGAGATGCGAGGTGAGATGGATGTCCTCCCTGTTGAGAGGTGGCGGGAGGGCCGGCTGCTGTGGCAAATGCTGTCTGTCTGTTTAGACACTCCTGGCTCCCAGACTAAGTAGCCCAATCTGAGGAAGAGTACCTGATGCGAGAATCAAGGTTGTCAAACTCCATGCCATTGTGTGCTTTACAGTGCCTGATCTCTATAGAGTCATTAACTCACAGCACAGGAAGCTTAGCAGACAGGCCCCCACCAGGAAGGAGATGAGGTTACCCAAAGGATAATGAGTCCATAACTGAACAACAAAGAAGAAGAAGAAGAAGAAGGAGAATAAATAAATAAATAAATAAATAAATAAATAAATAAATAAATACCTTTGGGGAGAGGAGGAGGAATTTTTTCATTTCTAACCCGTCCAAGCCAAGTTGTTTTCTCATCCAAAGACAACCCCCTTTAACGTTTAGGAATAGAAACAACAGATATCCTTGTTCAGAACTACCACTGCACACAGGCAAGGGGTGTTCTAGGACAACTTTTGAAAAAGTAACTTATGACTTCTTAGTAAGCCAAGAAATTAATTTTGTGAGGGGAAAAATTACCTGCTTTTAAAAAGGAAAGAGAAGAATCAAAACATTCTCAACCCCTATTTTAAATGTGTCATTTACTATAACACACTAAATATAGTAATGTACATGGAAGTTATGAAGCAAATAAAATGAATGACCCCCTAACCCATTTACTTGACTATTACCTATCCCTAGGTAGCGTTCAAAGTACCTGTGCGGTCCTTTCACAGCCCATCTCTTGCCTCTCCGTCGCCACCCAGAAGTAACTAATATCCTGAATTATGTGTTTCTCATTCTAAACATTAATGTTCAGGACCACAATCCCTTACTGAAAACTCTTAAAACCAGATGTGTTTCAAATTCAGATTTTTCTTTTTTTCAGAAAGATTATGTAGGTCATATCTTGTGTATTATGCACACTCCCAACAGAGTCTGGAGAGAATTCTGTAGTCAAACTCATTAAAATAGCCAAAGCCAAATGGGTGAGTAGTCCCATCTGTTATAAAGAATCACTATAAAGAATGGCCTCCTCTCTGTTTTTGCCACCAAATGAGGTTGCATATGAAAATAAACTTTCATATTTCATGGCTTTATTGATTTTACAACTGCAATTAAAGGAGCTTATGTTTACAGTTAAATTTAAACTTTTCTCATCTAGTTGATCTTTTTTGTATTTTAAGAAACTTACTACTCTGAAATCAGAAAGATATTTTTCTTAAATTTTTTATTAGTGAAGTTTTACCTTCCATAATATATTTAAGTTATCTGGAAATAATTTTTGTGAATAATTTTTGTGAACTGTTATGAGAGAGGATTCTAATTTCTTCTTTTTATTCCCTCTATGGGTAACTAATTACTACTGTTATATTTTTAAGACACCATTTTGGTTACATATCTTACTTCCATATATGATGAGGTCTATTTCTGGTCTGGCTATTTCACTGATCAATTTTTACCCTTGTACAAATACCACACTCTCTTAATTAGCTTAGATTAATAGATGTGGTAGCTAGTAGGGCAATCCTCTTAACCTTATTGTTATTCATCAGAAGTATCCTGACTCTTCTTGACCCCTTGATTTTCTATTCAAATATTATCATAAGCTGGTCAGGTTCCTCAAAAACCCCTTTTGGGAGTTTAATTGGATTTGCCCTGAAACTCTCATTTAATTTAGAGAAAACTGACATCTTAGCAATACTGATTCTTCTTAACCTGAATATGGTGATATTTATGCATTTATATATTTTTAATGACTTTTGATAATGTTTTACAATTTTCTCCATACTGGCATTTCACATATATTATTACACTGATACCTGAGTATGTCACTTTCCTAATTTTTCTTATTAATTCTGATAAACTATCTCTATTTGCTTAGATTTTTTTATACAAACAATTGTGTTATTTGTAGATAACAATTTTGTTTCCTTCCAAAAGTTATAATTATTTCTTTTTCATATATTTCATTGGCCAGAAACTTCAGTGCAATGTTGAAAAAGAAAAAAAAAAGAGTGATAACAGAAACGCTTGCCCTGTTCCTAATTTTAAAAGGAATGTTTCCAAAATTCACTATTAAGAATATTTGCTGTAAGGTTTTGATAAATAATTATATTGCTAGGTTGGAAAGAGTAATTATCATGAATGGATGTTCAATTATACTGAATGATTTTCTATTCCAAGTAAGATAATCAAATGGTATTTCTCCTTTAATCTGCAAATGTGCTGGAACATATTAATTGATTTTATAATGTTTAAAGTACTTTTACATTCCTGGCATAAGCTGAACTTGATCATGTGGTGTTATCATTTTATACACTGCTAGATTTGGTTTGTTAATATTGTGGTTTTTGTTTTGGCATCAATGTTCATGAGTAAGATTGGTCTGTAATTTTTCTTTCACACATTCTTATCTGTGTTTTGGTACAAAGGTTGTACTTGTATTAGAAAATAAGTTATGGAGAGTTTCTTCTTTGTCTATTATCTGGAAGAGTTTACATAAGATTAGAATTGTTTTCCTTAAAAATTTAAAGAATTTATTGATAAAATTGTGCTTGCTAGTTTCAATGTGGGGAGATTTTTAACTACTGATCTGGATTTCCATTTCTTATTGAGTCAGTTTTGATAAGTCAAGATTTGCTACAAATCTACCCATTCCAATTATGTTTTCAAATTTTTGATAAAAGTTGTTACTCTTCCTTGTGCCTTGTGTCTTTGACTTGATAAATTCTGCCACAGGTTTATCTATATTACTAGTCTTTTAAAAATAACTTTTCTCTTTGTCAATCCTCTTCATTATATTTGCTTTCTGTTTCACTAATTGATCTTCTTTATTATCTAGTTTCTTTTACTTTCTTTGGATTTATTTTGTTGATTTTTTCCTAACATCCTAAGTTTGATAATCAGTAAATTAATTTTTAGCTTTTCTTCTTTCCTATTATAAGCATCAAAGGATATACACAGTGGGTGCCAAAAAAATGTATACACATTTTAAGCGATGTTATCTATGTATTACTTTTTGAAGTTGAATTGAATTATGTAGCAATGTGTAGCATGACGTTCACTCAAAAGATGGCATTAATCAAATGACTGCTAGCGTCATCCATTGTATTATAATTTTAATACAGTTTTTTTCCTTTCTTAAAATGTGTATAAATTTTTTTGGCACCCTCTGTATGTATAAAATAAAAGCTATTGATATACATAAAGGATATATATATATATATATATATATATATATATATATATATATATATATAAAACCTTCAAAATATTTAGGATTTTTTTTTATTATATGATAAATTTATTATTATCATGTTCTAGGTATTTGTTATTTTCCAAATGCATGATGGTTGTAAACTTTATTCTTTAATGTATGATTTCTATCTTAATAATATTAAGATCTATATGACACAATTCTTTGAAATGCGTGAAGGCCTAGTATATAAAGTTTCATATGTACTGGAAAAGAATGTGTATTCTCTAACCGTTGGGAATATGGTTCTATGTGCGCCCATCGAATCATCTTAATAATACATATGCAAATCTTCCGTATTGTTACATTTTTTTCTTCTACTTGCCCTAAAAATGAGCAAAGATAAGCGGAATGAATGAATTTCCCTTGTAATTCCATCATGTTTTGCTTTATATGTTAATATTTTGGTGCTATTTAGTTAGATCCATATAAGTTTAGAATTGTTATTTTTTTCCATGTATCTCACTGTTTTATATGTATCTACTTTATTCTTAATAATGCTTGTTTTTTAATTTTTGTTTTGTTAGTTTTAATACAGCTACCACAACTTGCTTATTTCCTTGCATTTTTCCTTTCTTTCTTTTTCTATTTTTACATTAACCAAACTGAGCAATAGACTATTACTCCTTGGTGTCCCCTCACAATCACAAGTCCCTCTGTGCTCCCAAAAGTAACCACTCACAACTTCTTATTTTATCTTGTTTAGTATGTTCCTTTGTTATCCTTTCCCCATTCTTTTATACTTAATCTGTACAGGTTTCTATGTTTCTCTCAAATTCAACCTGATAATCTCTGTCTTTTAACTGATGGTAGTTAAATCGCTATCACTGGGGAAATCATTACATTTCTGTTTATTTATAATACAAATATAAATTAATTGAATATAATTAGATTTACTGCTCTTTGCATCAGATTGTTGTTTATAAATACAGAGGGTGCCAAAAAAATGTACACACATTTTAAGAAAGGAAAACTCTATTAAGATTGTAATAATATTCAATATATACCGATAACAAAAGATGAATACAAGTCACGTTTGACTTCTGCAATTACAAGCAGTGCTCAAAGTGGTTACCATCAGTGTCCAGTCACTTCTGATTATGGCAAACTACTGCTTGAGCAATGTTGACCAAAGTGTCCATTTATGTACATTTTTTTGGCACCCGTGGTATTTATATCTTTACCCTCACACATGGAAGACTATTTGCCCATTCCATCAACCTTAGAGTTGGCTATCCGACTTGCATTGCCAAATAGGATATTAGCAGACATAATACAGCATGGAACTGAATAATGCCTGTGTCATGTGGGGTGTCATGTGGGGTCTCTGCTCCCGCTCCCCACATAAGAATGCAGGATATGGTGAGGCCAAACAGGAACACCCACGGAGCCATAGGTAGGGGAGTCACACCACTATACTCTTGCTGGCGGCTGGGTTGGAGACACAGGAACCAGGAGCCACACAATTCACAACCCTCACTGTGCCGCTTGCAGACTCAGCCACCATCTTCTTGCTAGCCCCCATTTTTCTGCTAGCGTAGCCACAACAGTTATATTAGTGGCCAATGGCTCACTGGTTACAGCTGACGGCCAACTAGCCACAGCTGATGGCCATTTGATCACAGTCGATGGCCATTTACTACCTGAGCCAGCACCTTTCTATGTGAGGCCGAGAGCCTGGAAACTGCGTTTTGGGGCTCTGTCCCTACAGCCTGTATGTTTCTCTGCTGTAATCATGAGGAAAACATCCCTAGGTTAGAAAGCCAGGCCTAGGAGGAGGGTGAGAGGCATGTGGAGCAGATCTAAACCATTTTAGTTCATCTGAGCCTTAGTCACCAATCCTCAATCCATATAAAGACCCGTGAACACGAATGCTTATGTGTTAATCCGTGAATAATTTATTACTAAGCAATAGCTAAATGATACATTCTTATTGATATACTTTTCTATTTTCACTGTGTGACTTTGTGCTTATTTGTCCCACTATTATCTCCTTTTCCTTTAGAGAAGGTGACTTAATTGAAATCTCTGTTGGTTTATTTTCTTTTTCTTTCTCATTGTAATTCCTTTTCCTGTTTGGAACTTATATGTTCTAATTCTTTGATTAATACTCTTGAAATTTTATCATGCATACTAAACCAAGTCTAAGGTTTATATCTTTTCTTTTCTCCTAAAAACACAAAATTTCAGAATAGTTTGATTTCAATCACTCCTTCCCAACATATAGGCTATTTTTTTTTTCAGTTAGTTATATATTTTTTTAACTCACAAATTAGGTGCTATTAAAATTAGTATTTTATACAGGTTATTTTTGTCCAGATATTTTTATGTCTGATTTTAGATTTCTTTAAATAGTTCCTCTTTCTTTGTTCACTATTCTTTCTTGCAACTCAGACCTTCACCTTTTTTTCTAAAATATAGCTTTTGTAAGTGAATATCTTTTAATGACACATTCTGCCAGTTTTTATTTATTTTAAAAATCTTATTTTACTCTGGTTTTAAAAACTTAGTTTTGATAAGTACATAGCTAGTTTTTCCCAACATATTGAAGATATTATTCTGTTATCTATTATTGTTATCAAAAAGTCTGCTGTTAGTCTAGTTGTTACTCCTTTATGCATGATATGTATTCTACTCTGGCTATTATCAAGATCTTTTTTTGTCACTAGTATTCTACAATTTTGCCAAAAATTTACACCATATGGATTTATTTTTATTTATTCTGCTTAGGATATAATCAGATTCTCATTTTGATGGATTTCTGTATTTTATCAAGTCTGAAAAATGTTTTAGCTATTATGTTTTTAACTGATTTCTCAAATTCAATGCATGCTTTTCTCATGCTAATTTCCACAATGATGGAACTTTTATATTTTTCGTCTCCTTTTTCTGTGCTGCTTTTTGGGGAGATTATTTAGATTTGTATTTTAGTTCAGACATTCTTCAGTGGCATTAACTCTGTGGTTAAAATATCCACAGAACTTTTAATTTCAACATTTACACTTTTTTATATTTAGAGGTTCTATTTGGATAATTTTCAGATATACCTGGATATCTTTATATAGTCTTGTTTCTCACTCAATTTTTTATTTCATATTTTACATTAAAATTTTTTATAGTTATATATTCCATATTTGCAAATTCTAATACTTGAAATCCTTGGCTGCATATATCTGTTGTTAACTGTCCTTTCAATTCTCACTCATAGTGGCTAGTTACCTTGGGGATTTTTACTATGAACTTATTTTGTAGAACTTATTCTACAAATCCTAAGTTTCTAATAGGAACATATTTACATCTAGAGAAGATTTGTACTTACTTCTGCTGAGAGTCAGAAGTTATTACCAAGTTAGGATATTTTATCCCATTTTGAGGGGCCTAAATTAATATGAGAATCTCAGGTTCATCTCTTCTACCATGCTGTTCACTCAAGGTTAATTCTCCATTCACAAAATTGACTTTTGCCTGAACAACCCTAAATTTCACCTCTGGAATTTGTTTCCTGTTTATATTTAACTCACTGCTCTTTTGTTTTCTTTTTTTAATTGTCATTTTGTTTTGTTGTTTTGCCATATCAATTTTCCTAACATCATAAGAGACATCATCCATTAAAAATTCTGTTTATGTAATTATTGCAGGAGTGAAATATATGTTTAATGGGTAAGATTTTAAATATCTAATGACCCACATTGTCTCAAAATATTTTCACTACATAATTTTATTAAAGCTTTAAAACAATTTTGTTGAGGATGGTGCTGCATTATCACCAATATCAGGTAAGAAGGTTGAGTCTCAAGTGACTTATTATTCAAAGGACACAGAATGCCAAGAGTAAACATTTGTCAAGGCTGGTACTTTGGAGATAAAACAGAATTTATGCATTGTAGGACTCTAACCCAAAGAATCTATCAATTTAATGTAACATTCTTATCAAATCAATATTTTATTCAAATGAAACAAATTTCATTCCAATTAATAATTAATAATATCCTTTTGATTTTTTCATTTTTGTACCTACAACCTTTAAAAATCGTTTGTGTTTTATAACTTACCATTTAAAAGTTCCTCAAATGTTCCAAAGTTTGACCAAATGATTTAACAGGCATTAGGATTTAGTTACAGTTTAACTTTAAAAATTATTTTTAGCTATAACTTCATGGAGACTGAGATAACAGAAAAGCTGACTTTTTTCCCCCCCGAATAAGCCAATGCTCCATAGTAAATGATTTTGAAGCCAAAGAAGGATTTCAAAGTTATGGAGCCTTAACCATAACTTCTTGGGGAATTTTCCAAGTCTGCAAAATAATACTTTAAAATAAATACTTGCAAATCCATAGCACTATTCATGTGAGCCTAAGTATCATTAAGCCTGAGATAACATACTCATTCCATCTTGCAGACAGTGATATAGAAACACAAAAGCATTAAGTGACTTTGGCAATGCCACAGAAGGGCAACCAAACCTGAGTCCCTAGCAATATATCTCAGAAGTATCTAAAGGAAGAATCACTTCCAGGGGATCCTCAGGCTTCAGAGATTCTGAAATATCTTGGTGGTTCTCAACAACATCACCTAGGAACTTTGATAGAAATACAAATTCTGAGGTCCTACTTCAGATCCACTAAATCAGAAACTCAGGGCGGAGTCAAGCAATCTGCGTTTTCACAAGTGGTGAACTTCATTCTGGTATCCCCTAAAGTTTAAGAGTTATTACTGTAAACAAAAGCATAGACAAAAGACATGATCTTTGTCTTCCCACCTCCCTGGACCAGTGGTAAGGGGCAAAAACTCTCAGAAAGGAAATGAGAAGTAGGGATCATAGATGACAAGATCCGTAGTTGCCACCAGTATGATTCTCCATAGAGATTCTTCGTAGGACTGGTCCTGTACCTTGATGTTAGGCTAGGCTAGCCTGCCATTTTTTGTGAGGTACATAATTTGTTACTAATGATAAAATAATGAATTGTATAAATTATTAACTTTATGTAAATATGAATGAGTTTAAGGCTGTCCTTACAATAATGTCCACTCAATCATGTACATTCCTATATAGTTCCCTAAATTCAAGAGAAATATGTGGAGTTACAACTAGAGTGCTACCAACTTGTCTTCAGGTTGTCTTACCTGTGGTACAGTCGATAATGAGAACCCATTAATAAAGCATGTGCTAATAGTTTTGGAGATTCAAGATTGTTAGACTACCACACTTCTCAAAAATTCTATATACATCTGTAGAATCGATGTATGTAACTATGATTAATATGCTAGGCTAATAATCTCTCATAATCTTCTAATTTGAAGTAATCTGAATGATTGGTATGAAGCAACAAGGGGTATTGAAGGAAACAAGCAAGTCATGACTTGGAAGAAGCCAAATAACATTTTATTTACCATGGGGGAGAAAGAGCAGAGATAGAAGAAAGGAAGATCATGTTTGTGTACTTTTGCCTACAGCAGTAGCTCTGAAACCTTAGGGTATACAAAAATGACCTGATGAGCTTTTTTTTTTCCCTCTACCCCAGGCACACAGACTGCCCAGAAAAAGCATGTGATCTAACAAGTTTAACTGCATTTCGGAAATTGTATCATATTAGGGGGGACCAACCTGATAGACAAGTGTGGTCAAGGAAGAGAGTTGAAACTGACAAAGACTCTGGATGAGTAAGTCAGACATCAGAAGTACAGGGGACTGTACATGTGCCTAAATTCACTCCCAAGGCAACATTACTGAAGGCTGGAAGGTGGTTCAAGCTTAACAGTGCAAGATAAATTGGGGTAAAGTGGTCAGAGATCAATTGTCAAAACAGTACAACTCATACATGTCAATGTAAGAAGAAAAAAATTAATCCAAATCAAGATATGAGAAATAAGATTCTAATGCTCGTACTGTAGAAGGGCCGAGATCAGCAGAGGATCCCACTGAATACAATGAAGATATAATTGTCTATAGAGAAAAGATAGTGACCTCAAACAAAAGCAATTGAATTTTGGCTACACTCTCATATCTGATTCTCTACTTCTCCTTCCTAACTACAACAGTGTTTCCTGTATCCTTCAGCTTTTCCCAGATTGCGCATTTGCTATAGACTACACAGTCAAAAGCTATTATCTAATATTAAACTCCTTCATGAATAGTTCGATTCGCTCAATTTTTACTAAGCTTAAAAATATGAACTGCATCCACAAAATCAATTTCCCATCTGCATTTTGCAGGTAAGAAATGGAAAGAACCAAAATAGTTTTAACTGGGGGTCATTTGTTTTTTTAAAAAAGGTATAATAAACTTGGCCATAGACCGGTATCTGCAAACTGTAAGGAACTATTTTACATAATAACAGAAAATTGTATAATCTTTGCCTGATGCAAGAGATTAGCAAATTGGTTCAAATTTACCACCTGCATTTCCTAGTTTTAGCAGTGATTCTCAAATGTATACTTTCACATCCATATGCAAATAAATGTTAAGTGTCAACAGCTTTTTATAATCTAAAGTATTCTTTCTTTAGCTTTAGAACAAGGTCTGAAGATTTACCCAAATCCTGAAAAATAATGAACCAATACCTTATCAGTATCCCAGGGTTCTCTTCCACTCAAGTAGCAATCTTTTCATTTCAATTCAATACCCAGAAGCCAAAACAATACTTATGGAAAACCTGGGAGTGTTGTGTATGAAAGAAAGGAAGGAGGGAGGCAGGGAGGGAAGGAAGGAAGGAAAGAAGGAAGGAAGGAAGGAAGGAAGGTAGGAAGAAAGGAACGAAGGAAGGAAGGGAAAATGACGAATAAATGAATGAATAACTAAATAAATCAGGTTCTTGGGTGAAAAGCAATCAATTGGTTGTACTTTTTCTGAAGTTTGATTCATCACATTCCCAGGAAAGGGAGAACAGAGACACAGATCCCTTTGGAGTTTTCAGAGAATAGTTTCATCCTACAGCTGGCTACAAAGAGCACTGGTAATTCCCAAGGCAATCAGCATTGCTAAGAAAAATCTCTGTCCCCCACAAACAAATGAGTCCTCATTTGCAAGTCAATAGCAAACACTACCTTTGTCTCTACTGGGAGAAAGCAATGATGGTCCAGGTGGAATTGAATATTAAAAAGGAAATGTAAATTTTTGTGTTCTTATTTCAATTATCTATCAGTTTCCTTTTCCACATACTTAATAGAAAACAACTATATTGGTAAGGTATAAGATAAACACTTTAAAAACTTGACACAATAGTACAAAAGACAGTCTTACAAAACACATACTCCAATTAACAGGCATTTCCCACATTTAATGGAATGATATCCCCCTGTTTATATGAAGAAACTATGGGGCAAAGAAGAATTTGTTTGTTTGTTTTTCCAAAAATAAATAAAATCAGTGTAATCCTAAGTTATATTTTATGTGCATGTGTTGCATATAAAATGATCGTGTATACTTTATTGATTTTTTTTCTTTTTTTAAAATTTTGTTCTGTTTCTGTTAAATACTTCTATAATACCAACAAGACACCTGAATCTGGAGTTCCATTAATTAGGCAGCATCAATGTGCCAAAGCACATATGAGGTAAATTTCTGTGCTTTAAAAATCACAACAATGTGCAACTCTGGAAGAAAATGCATTTTCTGACTTAGAAACCCTTTCCCAGAGCTTAAAAAAAGAGAGTGGCCTCTTTTTTTCTTTTATTGGAAAAGTATTCTAATGTCTTCAGAATTTTTGAAAACTTATTATCATTCCAATATAAAGACAGCTAAATCAATCATATATGAAGACTCCATTAACCCTTTCTTTGGCTTAACAAAGATTCCTGTTCAGAAGAATTTAATACTAAGAGAGCTGGTCACCAATTTCAAAAGATTTACATTTTAGACATATACAGAGAGGGGGCCAAAAAATGTATACACATTTTAAGAAAGGAAAAAACTGTATTAAAATTGTAATAATATATACCGATAACAAAAGATTAATAGAAGTCAAGTGTATACATTTTTGGGGCACCCTGGTAAATAAAAGGATATATATACTAACATACATTATTTTTTTTCTGAAATGTATTTGTTGTACATTTACACACCCAGTTATATCTCTGTGGTGTTAAGTAATGTCAAGAAAAAAATGCACTGAAGAAAGTTAAACAGGCAAGGAAGACATTATTCAAGCTATTGCAACAGGGGAGAGAGAATCAACTCAATTCTGCAGAAAGAAGATTTGGGAGAATGTTTATGAGCTGGGGTGAGCTAGTGGAAAAGTACCAGCGAACATTAGCAGAAAGTCGATCAGTGTGATGTGTGGAGCACATTGAATTACTCCTGCGTTTGCAAATGTTTTTCTCTATGATTAGGTCATCTTGTTTGACGGTTGGCACCCATCTCAATTAGGCTTCTACACTCCTACAGAGACTGGAAGACAGGAGTGCCATCTCCTTCGTTATTTACATTTCAAAGATGTTTCTTTGTTCCTTAAGAAAGACATTTCTTGAGTTGTAAAACTGGCAAGAGGCTGAGAAAAGATTTCCATCATTTCAAAGAGGAGAGAGAAAGAATTTATAATTCCAAGTTTTCTAAAGTAAATGCTTTAAAAAAGGGGAGATCAGGGCCACCTGGTGGCTCAGGCAGATGGAGCTCCGTGCTTCTGACAACGAAGATTGCCAGTTCGATTCCCACATGGGCCAGTGGGCTCTCAACCACAAGGTTGCCGGTTCAACTCCTCCACTCCCGCAAGGGATGGTGGGCTCTGTCATCTGCAACTAAGATTGAACACAGCACCTTGAGCTGAGCTGCCGCTGAGCTCCCGGATCGCTCAGTCAGTTGAAGCACGTCCTCTCAACCACAAGGTTGCCGGTTAGACTCCTGGGATGGTGGGCTGCGCCCCCTGCGACTAACAACGGCAACTGGACCTGGAGCTGAGCTGCGCCCTCCACAACTAAGATTGAAAGGACAACACCTTGACTTGGAAAAAGTCCTAGAAGTACACACTGTTCCCCAATAAAGTCCTGTTTCCCTTCCCCAATTAAAAAAAAAAAAATCTTAAAAAAAAAGAATATATTTTTTAAAAGGGGGGGAGCGGAGATCAGGGACCTAGAGTCCCAAAGCCTAATGCTTAGTCAAGCTGAAGGGAACTCTACAGCCATCTTGGTCAGTAACATGAAAAAGGAAAATCTAACACTACAAAAGTTACTTTGAAATAGTGGTTTAAAGGAAGAAAGGCACATAGCCTCATCAAAAGGAAGGGGAAGGGGTCCAAGTCACAGGTGGGGTTCTGCCAACAGCAAGCTGACAAGCTTTCCCCCAAGACTGGTAAACAGAGCCTGGGGGCAGAGCAGAAAGCCTGAATGGGGCTGCGGGTGGCCATTAGTTACAGAAAACCAGAGGGGGAAGAGCTTGACACCTGTGATTAAGAGTTTTAATTTGGCAAGGTGTCGGGCATTGGCACAGCACTCTGAGAGGGAAAGTAATGCAATCAAAGAGGCCCGAAGAAGATGACTGACAGCTGTGAGGGATTTGAGGGGGCACAAGCTGAGATGGGAAGACCAATAAGGAAGTCATTATAACGCTGGTTGGACCGTTCGAGTGCTTCGTTTCCACACTTGCTCCCACTCTGGACCTTTTTCTCTCCTAAAGCACTTTTCTTGTCTCTCTCCTTAATTATCTTTTCACACTCCAGTCCTTATGACCACCTTTTAAAAAAAAAAAAATCCAACTGCCCTTTCTGTTTCTTTGAAATCTCTCCACAAGGCACACGTCAGCCATGAGATTTAAAATGCAATTAAATCAGCAGATCCTTAAGGCAGAGGGTGGAAAGCAATAATTAAGATCATTTCCTAAGTTTGCCTGATCATAAAGATCCAACATGGGATTTTTATTAAATACAGTATGTTTAATATATTTGGGGGCTTCTTACATATAAATTCCTGGGCCACACTCCAAACCCACTGAAATCGTGTTGTGCAGGGGAGGGGTATACAGTGTCTTTTTAAACGGGTGCCCCAAATGACTGTGATGGTCTCACAATTTGGGAAATACGTTAAGAAATGACCTGTAGCTGGCAGTGTCATGAGAGAGGCTGCATGGAAGAAGTGAGTTTTAAATAAGTTGGTTTTGAAACTATTTTCTTCTCTGTTTTGGTCCCTGATGGCAGCAGTACATTAGGCTAATGGTGGATACCTAATGAATGACGTTACCTGGAAGATCTATGGTGCCGCCAGCCATTGGTTTGAGGGACTAAACATAATCAGAGAAGAGGAATCTGCAGAAGTGTGAGGTCGATTACAAGCAGAGCCACCACGTTGGAGGTGGGCCAGAGGCTCCCTGTGAGAATGAGGCCCCGGACATACAGCCACTGAAATACTTTTCTTAAACTGAACGTCTGTGTCTCTTTAGCCCTATGCCAGGATAGAAGGACTGTAGAGGATAAACATCCAGATGAGGAAATAAGTTTTTATACTATATTGATGTTGGCAGGTTTATACAGCTGTGTACCAAGGGAATTAACACTGAAAATGCTCCTTTAAAACTTTACACAAACGTGAAACAAAGCATCTTGAAGGAATAAGATGTAACCTGCAGGATTATTGTAATCAGTCCAATTTTTCCGATTAGGAAGAACCATTAGAATATGTATCTGGAGACTTCATAAGAGCAAGTCAAAGGAATCTGAAGGAAAAGCTGAAGGGAGCACTTGAAGTCACACATTAAAATAAGGAGGCAGTCGGTGTCCTTTGAACTTTTCCACTAGAGAGCTTACCACCCAGCTTCCCCTTGCGTACAGTGCACCACCAGTAAGCTGAGCGGAGAACTGGACAGAAAAGGGCATCCATTTGGGTTTGGAATTCAAAGTCTGGATGAAAGTAGAAGAAGATGATAACAACCTTCCCCAACATCTATCACCTTCTGGCAAGCTCTGGCAGGATGCAGGGCTCATCTGATTGTCCACAGACCCTATTTTGTCAAGATTACCATTCCTCTTCCCCAGCAGATCCAGATGTTGCCCTGTTGAAATTGAGTGATTCTCTTTTCAAAGTGCTGTCTTCTTTTGGTCAGGACCCTTACTTAATTTTCAAACAGAAACACGATAATGAGCAGTCTCTGCAGAGCTTTCTGTGTCAAAAGTTCTTATTCTCTAAGCATGTGGGGAATTATGTATGCAAGATTCATGTACAGAGTGGCAGGCACTATGCTCACAATTGCACCATCGAGTCCCACAATGGAGAGCTCTTGGGATATTTAATTTGGTTTTCAAATGCAATGGAAAAATTAAAGGTTTTTTTCTTCCCCCTCGAATTTTTTTCTTTCAATGAAAGTATTCTTTTGAAAAGAAAAAGCAAACCAGTAGTAGAAATCACAAACAATACAGAAGAAATGACAGAGACGGCAGGGTACAGACCTCTCAGTACTACAATCTAACATAGACAAGTTCTATAAAAGATTTTTTTCCAGCTTTATTGAAATATAATTGACATATAACATTGTGTAAGTTTAAGATGTCCTTGTTGATTTGATACACTTATATATTGTGAAATGATTACCATAGTAGTATCAGTTAACACAACACCTCCATCACCTCACATAATTACCGTTTCTTTTTTTGTGGTGAGAACATTTAAGATCTATTCTCTTAGCAATTTTCAAGTATATAATACAGTATTGTTAACTATAATCACCATGCTGTACATTAGGGCCCCAGAACTTATTCATCTTTTTTTTAAATTTCAGCTTTATTGAGGTATAATTGACATATAAAATTATAAGACATTTAAAATGTACATTGTGGTGATTGGATATGCATATACATTGTGAAAGGATTTCCTCCCACATAGTTAATTAACACATCCATCATTTCACATATTTGTCTTTTTTTTCTTGGTGAGAACATTTAAGTTCTACTCTCTTTGCAAATTTCAATTAAAAAGTACAATGTTATCAACTATAATCACCATGTTTTACATTACATCCTCAGACCTTAATCATCTTAGAATTTTACTTACCTCTCTTTATTTCCTCCAGCCCTCAGTCCCTGGAAACCACCATTCTAGTCCTTTGTTTCTATGAATTTAACTCTTTTTTTTAATTATTATTATTTTTAAGATTCCACATTTATGTAATACCATAAGTGTTTGTCTTTCTCTGCATGGCCTATTTCACATAGCATAATGCTCTCAAGTGCCATCCATGTTGTCAAAAATGGAAGGATTTTCTTTTTTAAGGCTGTATAATATTTTCCATTGTATATACAAAAGATTTTTAAGGTAGTTTGAATATGCATGCATGCAACAGAGAAAGAAGGAAATAGTAAGATATTATTAAGAATGATGAAGAGAAAAGTATATATATATATATATATATATATATATATATTGCATAATATGCTGATTTATCACAGTAATAACTTTTGTCCACTTTAAGTATTCCATATGTTCTTTCTTCAATATCTTGATGTTAATAGATGGTAACGCTAATCTAGAAGATAGACTTTGCTATGTCTGTCCTCTTATTAGTATGATTAATAAATATTAAACTCTATTTTGATGTATTAAATAAATAAACTATTAAAACAAATATTATATCAAAGCTATTAACATTTGCCTTATTAAAGCAAAATGTAATATTTTGTTATAATATTTATGAATAAGCCACTATATAGCTTGATTTTAAAACATATTTATGAAACACATTATAAGCAAACTTAAATTGCAAGTGACAAACTTGGAAGAATATTACTAAAATTAAAATGTATACACCGTTGTTTCCCCGAAAATAAGACCTAGTCTGACAATCAGCTCTAATGCATCTTTCGGAGCAAAAATTAATATAGAACCCGCTCTTATTTTACTATATATAATATAAAATAATATAACATAAGACCTGGTTTTATATTAATTTTTGCTCCAAAAGACACATTAGAGTTGATTGCCCAGCTAGGTCTTATTTTCGGGGAAATAGGGTATTCTAAACACAGAAAAAGCTGATACAAATCATTAATAAGTATTATTAAGATCCTAATTGAAATATAGACATAAGCAGACTATACTGAGAAGAAAATCACCTATGGATAGGTTTAATGACTTATTCAATTTTATAATAATTTGCAAATTTAAAAATGAACTACAATTATTTAATGAGAATATTCAAGACTGGCAAAGATGCAGTGATATGGGCAATCTATTTCACATCTAGTAAAAGTATAAATGGATATAATTTTTGTGAAAAATTATTTGATAATATACTTTGAAGTCTAGAGCTTTAACCCAGTAGTTAAACAACTAGAATGGTATCAGAGGCAATAAGTAATGTGAAATGATACAAGTACACGGGTTATTCTCACCGAATTATTTGTAATAGAAACAGAAACACTCTAATTTTCATACGGAAAATTGTTAAAATGAGCTTGTAGAAGATTTAATGAAATATGGCAATACAGTGTGACATTGTTTAAATAAATAAATAAAAATTAAAATATATGCATATATATAGTTATGATCCTAATTGTATATTTTAAAATATATTTACCAACAGGATCTGTGTCTTTAAGAATATGCACTTTGGAAGTCCCCCAGATTTTTCAATATTACCATGGCTTATGATCTCCCCCCAAATTCAGCATTTATAGTTCTTAGAATTCATTACTCTGATATCTGCATAATGTGGTGTTTTTTTTAGATCCCTTCCCATCACTGAGTCAATTCACTACCAGACTCCTCAGTTCATTTTTAATTGGTCTAAAATTTTGATTTTCTAATGAACAATCATTATTTTCTCATACTCTCCACTCTCCCTTCATGCCCCTGGCACGAGATGCTGCTGATCTTTTCAGGATGATTTTAACAAACAAAGTGAAAATTTTTTCTTTTTTTTTTAAACTTCATAATAAAAGTAAGAGATTTAGAAAGAAAGAAAAAATTCCTGGAATAACATCGGTTAGAGATTTACCTAAAGTCACAGAAGAAGGAAATGGGACATCAGATTCAATCCCAGGTCTTCCTGACCCCGAGACTAATGGTCTTAATCATATGGGCAATTACTTTTTCTGGTATGGATAGTAAATTAGTCCTACCTGTAACTAAAATTTGTAACATTCTTCAACATTTTGTCAGAATATTATTAATTAGAGATTAGTTGATATTAATGCTCGTTATTTCAGTAAAGAAGTCACTTATTATAAACAATCATTGAATGTTAGCCATGCTATTAAAAATCTAGTTGTTTGGACAATGTAGCATAACCCTATCACCATTATTTCTGTGATGACTTTTATTAAAAGGCAGTGCTAGTTAAAAATAAACAGCCCCTGGGTTGCCAGTTCCATCTCTGCATGGGCCAGTATGAACTGCAACCTCCACAACTAGATTGAAACAACTACTTGATTGGATCTCATGGGTCCTGGAAAAACACACTTAAAATAAATAAAAGTTTGAAAAACAAATAAATAAACAAACAAATAAATAAAATGAACAGCCCCTGATGGCTTACGCAAACCTATACAATTATAATCATAAGAAGATCTAAAAAATCCAATGATATGGTTACTGGCATGAGTGCATCAGTTTGTTTTGTTATTGCTGTTCCTTATATACAGATGTACCATTAAAAATAATAAACCTTAAATAGTACCTTAAATCTGTAGGTAGTCGGACCCCAATGAAATGAATTATTTCCTGAGTGACCCACTTAGACATGTGCATGATGAGAAATATTTGAGGATCTGTTTCTTATTGTGAGAGTGGGTATCAAGTTCCACTCCCCATTCCCAAATATGTGTGGATTGATGGGGCTTCAAAATGAAGGACAAGGGAAAGAAAATGCCCACGTATTGCTTTAAATAGTTAATGAGCAGTCAGGGAAGATGATGCTCCCCTCAGGACGTCAGCAGCACCTCTCAAGGATGTGCCAGGTATTCTCACAAAGACATTCTTGGAAAACTCTTCATTACCAACAAAAGAACTAGCGAAAGATTGACAAAGCCTTGAAATTATCTTGTCTTTAATATAAATCATAAGCTCTTCATTAAACACATCAGAATATGTTGTAACGAGTTTTCAGCTTAGAGTGGCTATTCTGCCATTCTCCACGTTGAGACCATTCCAGGGGGAGTAGGTTCTATGATTAAGGTGATTAAGGTAATCAGCCAGGATGATTCAGACACTCAATCTAGCTGCCGCCGGTGGACCTGCTAGTAATCACCAGAAGAGTGCACTTTGGAGGAGAATTTCTCTCGTAAGTACTCTTGTGTTTGTTCAAGTTGAAACTAAGTTGGAGAAAGAACTGTGCTTGGAAGTTTTCTAGCTGTGCAAACTAAAGTGTGTCCTCTCATTAAAGTGTGTCCCTGACCAGTGGACACTAACCACACCTTAGGGATTATGCTTCCCTTTCTAATAAACTGCTTTGCACACTGTTTAAACCCTGGATAAATTGTTGGGATAAGGCAACTAAAAAAAAAACTCCAACCTTAATGAATCAAGGTTACTTAACTCTTATGTTTCTATCATGAGGGCCATCCTGGTGATATGACTTGAGGGTTGATGAAAGCTATCACCCTTGAAAAACAAATTTGTTTTGTATCACGTCCTGTGCTATTTGCCAGCCATATTGATGAAGTCTCTTCTGCCAAAAATTTGGTTCTAATATCCTTCTTTTCTTCTATCTATCCAGATATTCCTACTTGTGGCCACCCTATAGCTTCCTTTTTTTGTTGTTGTTGTTTTTTTAATTTTAGAGCTGAAAGAAACCTGAGACATAATTTAGTCCAAGCACTTCACAATATTGACCTGTGTTTTCTAATATAATAGCCACTAGCCAAAGGTGGCTATGTAAATTTAAATGGATTAAATTAAATGAAATTCTGCTCCTCATTTGCACTAGCCATATTTCAAATGTTCAACACCTGCACGCAGCTAGTGGCTACCATATTGAACAGTGCAGATAGGGACCGTTTCTATCATCACAAAGTTCTGTTGGACGTCACTGTTACAGACTGAGGGTGCTACTGGTACTACTTAAGATGATTATAGGTGGTACACAAAGGATCTCTTTTAAAAAGTTATTTATTATTTTAATGTGTATTAGAAAGTACATAACTTACAGGTCAAAGCTATTGTTTCACAGGTGTTATTGCTGAGGGTAAAAGCTAAACTATGCATTTTAGTTTAAAATGAGAGTTGGTTCAAAGAAAAATACACTAGAAGGGTTACTAAGGTAAGACGAAATTGTAAAGAGGATAAATGAAGGAGGGAGCATTGGGGAACTGGGAGTTAGATTTCAAAAATAAAAATGAAAAAGGATGAGTAGAGCTTCCAGAGGCCACGGGTGCTCCAGGGAGCATCTTATCTTCCCCTAACAAAGATTATCAGATAAAGTGACTAACAGGTAGTCAAGCAAGGAAGGAAGGGAAAGAGGGAGGGAAAGAGGGTGTCATAAAGGAAGGAAACTACAGCAGAGCAGAGGAACGCACGTAGGGCGGGTAGCTAATAAGCTGTGGAGGCCATGGCAGTGTGAAGAGAAGGAACCGGAAAGGCCTGTCTGAGCACATCAGGCACTTGTTGGGGAGAGTATGAACAAGGAGGGAGGGTACAGATTTCCAGCTGAGGCAAAGTCAACAACCTCATGAAATCACCCCCCCACACACACAGTTATTTACAGAATTTTGAGTTTTGGTGTATATAGTCAATTTCTGATGTAAACAAATTTCCAAAACACTTGAAACTGTAATCTTGGTTGCTACTTCCACTGACTGCAGGAGAAATTTTATCACAGAAGATTTGAGTGGAACGGTAAGAGCAGTCACAATAAAAGATTATTTAATCTCCTAAGTAAATTTTTTAATTTCCTGATCCTTGAGCTAATCCGATAAAGCCTTCCAATCTCGCCAAGTCACATTTTGGGAGCTACAGGTGCTGATGGCGCTACTCCAGTGATCTATCAAACAGCCCCAAGTGTTCATTAATGGACAGCGTGGAATAGGAGAGGCTGGTTCTCACACATTTGATTTCGCTTTCCAAATCTAATGCCTCCTAGAGAATATTTCATACTTTTAGCCAGACTCAAGTAGTCCAAAGGACCTAAGGATCAGAATGACAGTGCATATGGAGAAGGTAGAAGCAGCGTCTGCGCAGCAAGCATGAGCAATAGCAACAGAGGTAAAGGTGTCTTCCTTGAGAAGCTGACAGGGAAAGGCCATCAACAAGATGGGCTTGCAGAAGAAGCTGGCACAGCTGTTGTGAGCACATGAGAGGTTACCTTGGAAATTATAGAACTACTTGAATAGATTTTTTGGAGGGGAGAAAGCAAGGTGTGAGGTATTGTGGTTTTGAAGACGGAAGTCACTGGCCGGCAAAATCTGGTTATAAATGCTGATGTGACCTGACTTGTCACCACATAACTGAATATTCTTGAGTTGTTTGAGCTGCACCTGGCAAATATGTCCACTCTTAAACTCACACAAACCCTGTGAGCATATTATCCCCAGTGAGGTACTGTTGCTATGTTATATTGGAGAGTCCTGAACTTCAGAGGAAGTGTGTTACTCAACTCGGTCCATCCCACAAACCAAGGGGATCTGAAACCCGTACCCTGTGCCCTGGATCTCATTGCTACTTTAAGAAAATGAGCCAGCGCCTTCAGTTTTGGAGAGTAGAAGGCTGGTAAGTTAGCAGGCGCATGAGATAAAGACCATGAGCAGCTGAGGCATTCAGATTGCATTTTATCTAGAATTTGTTCTGCTTTCTATGTGTAAGCACACCAAGGCCCCTACAGGTCCAAGGATTGGTATGAAAAAGCAAAAGTCAAAAGAATTGTAAAAACCTAATACTTGTCTTTCTCCGTCCAGGGAATCCTTATCACTACAAGTGGACATACACTAGCTCCCCTCAAGATGGCTTATTCTAATACAAAAATATTAAAGGGACGCCGTCAGACAAAAAGAGTCATTATATCCTATGATCTAAAGGACTTCCAAAAGCTCCAACTTATATCTGCTTAGAAATGTCTCCATACTTCATACTTGGATATTGCAGGATCTAACATTCTCACCAGAAAGAAACCATTCCTCTTGAGTTTATTAGGTTGATACAAAAGTAACTGCAGTTTTTGCAATTGTTTTTAACCTTTTTAAACTTCAATTACTTTTGCACCCATCTAATACTTTCTCTTTTTCCAAAAAAAGAAAAAATTTTGGAGGGTTTTTTTTTTTCTTTTTGCTACTTAGCATCCATTTCCCCTCCTAACATTTCCAGATCTCAGGTTTCTTTTGAGGAACTACCTTCACCCTTCCCAGACTTTGCGGAACAGTAAATCCAAGTGCCTGCCCCCTCCCCACCCCCTGCCCCTTTGGAAATCAAAGACATCTTTCCTGCCAAAACTTCCTCTCATTGCCACGCCACCATCCGCTGGAGCCAAGAAGCTGGCATGTGACCCAAGTTTACCCAATTGAACTTTCTCTCCCAGGATTTGGAATCTTCCGTTGAGTTGTTCAAGGATGAAAGAAGGAGTCCACTCTTCCCAGCTGCAGTGCCTGGGTTAGCCTCTTGAGCAGTCCCAATCACCGAGAACTTTCAAAACTGCCTTCTATCTTTTCAGTAAATTCCATTTTTCACTTAAGTGCAAGTTCTGTTATTTGTAACTGTTACAGGTTGGATTATTCCAATTCATATGTGGAAATCCTAATCTCCAGGACATCAGCATGTGGCCTTACTTGGAAACATAGTCATTGCAGATGTCAGTGAAGATGAGGTCAGACTAGTGTAGAATAGGCTCCTGATCCAACATGACTGATGTCCTTATAAATAGGGAAATTTGGACACAGACATGCACACAGGGAGAACGTCATGTGAAGATGAAGACAGAGGCAAAGTGACGTTTCTTTAACCAAGGAACACCAAAGATGGACAGCAAACCACCAGGTTCTAGGGAAGAGGGATGGAACAGATTTTCCCTCACAGGCCTCAGAAGGGACCTATCTTGCCGTCACCTTGATCTCAGCCTCCAGAACTATAAGACAATACATTTCTGCTGTTGAAGCCACCCAATTTGGTACTTTGTTACAGTAGCTCTAGCAAACTAATACAGTGGACAAATTACCCAATCTGACTTCTTTTCTTTTTTTTTTTTTAAGGTGAATGAATATTCCTGGGGAATTTAAGGGAACAAATTCACACGAAGTTACCAATTAGGAAAGATCTGAGCAGCCTCAGGAGAGAAGTTGCTAAACTGGGGAAGTTCATATAGATAGTTCAGAGGCTGGCTCCTAACTATAGATATGAATACTTCATAAAAGGCCTGTTTCCCCTGCATTCACAAACACACAAAAAATTGACGGGATAGAACAGATTATTTTGCAGTTAGCTGATAAAGAAAAGGCTGGGAGTAAACCACACAATTTGAGCAGTTTGAGTCTGAAAAAGGGTATATAATGCACAGTTGTCAGAATGAGTTTCTCTGTTATAAGCACTAAATCTTTCGCTTCTGCTTGTTATCTAAAAATGGATTATATTCACTATTCTCCAGCTGATTCCTTAATATAATGCTAGCATCTGCTCTGAGTCGGAAGTTAATATGGCATGGGCAGAAGGCCCAGTTTTGATCTGATTAAGGTAACTAACTTTATCTTTTTAGTGCCAAAGGATTAAATGGCCGCTAATTAACTCTTATTCTTTCAGCAAATATCATTAAGTATATACTCTGGGGTAGGATAGTGTGGTGAACAAGACAGGCAGATTTTCACCCCCCTATTGGAGGGGGTGGCAAATGATACAGCAATTAATAGCCAGGTATATTGTGGGGAAGTAACATTTTACTACCCGCTAAGTGAAGGTCAAGTGAGAATCAACTGGTAGTCCAAAGCTGGGTAGAGTGTCTGAAGGAAGAGGATTCCTGTTGGAATAGAAGTTACTACAAAAACCTAGAAGTGAGAGTACTTCGGCAAGGTAAGGACACCAAAAGAAGTTCACCATGACCAAGAGATGAGACCAGAGAGACCAGGAAAGCTAAATTAAGGACTGTAAATTATCCTAATGTGGGATCATCAGAGTTTTAATCTGGGAAGTGACATGATTAGATTTGTCTTCATTAAGATCATTCTAGTTATCGTTTGGAGAATGACTTGTGGGACAACTAGTCTAGATGTACAGAAACCTATTAGAAATCTGTTGGCATGGTGAGTGAGATGGAGATAGATTGAAGTAGGATAGTGGTCATGGAAAAGGAAAGAATCTCATGTCAGGGAGAGGGAAAATGCCATGTTACCTTGTTACTGTAGGCAGAAAGGATAGGGCTGCAGGGAGAGAGAGGGGAGGAAAGGAAGGAGGAAGTAAGGGAGACAAAGGAAAGGAGGAGCTGAGCTCGTTCTTAAGAAAAGGTGTAGCTATAGCTAATTTCAATGGATTATAATACTATTAGTATGGCAGGAAAAAATCTCCACCCCCTGTGTCGCAGTGACAGTCCCAACAAGGGTCACTTAAAAACCCAGGAAATCCGAAAGAGTAGTCTGCAAGCACAGCAAGGACCTACCTGGGAACACCTATAACTTCACCCCTAACACTTGAATTTTTTTGTGCCCTCGTTCTAATAAAATCCTAAGCTTCTTTGTTCTTAAGGCCAGTTGCCCTTCTCTGGGCCGGCCTACTCTCATGCCATCGTGAAAGCCTACTACACTATTTTTCTTTTTTTCTTTTTTTCTTTTTTTCTTTCTTTCTATTCTTTCTCCCTTTCTTTCTCCCTTCTTTCGTTCCTTCCTTCCTTCCTTCCTCCCTCCCTCCTTCCCTCCCTCCCTCTCTCCCTCCTTCTTTCCTTCCTTCTTTCCTTCCTTCTTCCTTCCTTCCTTCCTTCCTTCCTTCCTTCCTTCCTTCCTTCCTTCCTTCCTTCCTTCCTTCCTTCCTTCCTTCCTTTTAAAAATAAATCCACTGCTTGCTTGGCTTTATTCACATGGCTTATTCGGTACCTCCTCGAATTCTTTCCTGTTATGAAACCAAGAATCTCCATTCTTCGGTAACAACCTGATTGGGAAAGTTATATTTCATACCAGTTTGGCCAAGACTACCATTCTTTCTTGTTGTCTATGAGTACAATAAGGATGTGTGATAATACCACCATGCCTCCTTGCTGAAGATCAGTGATCTGCCTGATAGATTTCCCCAAGCAGTGGCCATTTCCCACGAGATTTGGAAGGGAACTCTGTGACTTGGAGCAGATGTACAACAGATTTTCCATGATCTGGTGTCTCTCGCCTGTTGTGGCCCAGCAGGTCTGGCCAATCTTCAACCCTCATCTCATCTTTTTTCCCCAGACAACTCTTGAAACCAGGAAATATTGGGTTGGGACCGATAGGATGTATGTCTCAGCCCCAGCCCTCCCTTTACCTGGCAGTTCTGTCACCTCTCTCCAAAATTGCCTTTTCCTTCTTTTCAACAGTAGGCGACAAGTCTACTAGCTACGCCAATATCCAACTGGGAAACAAAATGTACAGGGAGTACCTCCACCTTCAGGAACACTGAACTTGTGAAAAGGGGGCTTCTGGCTCCCCAGTAGTACCCATCTATTGATTTAGTGGAGAGGGCAGGGTTATATTTGTATATTTTCTGCAAAAATGTGTTTGGTTTCAGCGACCATTGTTTCCATATATTTAGAATTCTACAACTCAGAAAGAAAAAAATTAAAATCCTGCTTCAAGAGAGCAGAATTTGCCACCCCAAAATATGCCTTTTGGGCATAGGCTTATTTTAGGCTGGTTATTTTTAAGAAACAGCAGACACTGGAGAAGTTCTGAAAACCTAGTAGAAGCTACCCTTTTGTAAGATGCATTTATGTTTGTAAGTGAAACAGCCATTTGAAAGGATACCTCTCTTTCTTTACCAAAAAGAGGAGGATGACTAAAACTGTAGAAACTCTTATCAACGGAGAAGGCAAAGACTTAAATCCGTGTCACAATCATATCTTTGTTTACTGTGCTTTTCCCGGTAATGTCCCATAACTGGCTCCTCACCCTCCAACATCTTCTTATACCTTTAGATGAAGACGTCTTTAGCTGGAGACGGTATATATGGTGGTGGCATGGGCCATTTCAGAGAATTACTCAGTTTTCCTGGGTATCTCCCATGTATGCAAGTGGTGTGCATGTTATTAAACTTCTGTTTGCTTTCCTCCTAATAATCTGTCCTTTATTACAGGGGCATCTCAGCCAAGAATATAGAAAGGTAGAGGGAAAATTATGTTTCCTTCCCTATACTACTCAAACCTCTTATTGTTACCGCCGACTCAAAGGGGTCCACTTTCTTGCATGCATTTCTTTCTTGCATTCAAGTCAAAAGAAAACAGGAGCAGGAGTTAGCAGCCAAGAAAAGGAAGGTTTATTTAAGGAGTTGGCGCCAAGTCTGGAGACACGGGTGAGCTAGTGCTCTCAAAAACCTGGCTCCCTGTTGGCCTCTAGTGGCTAGGTTATATAAGGGAAAAATCATTAATCTTGGTTAGTAGGGAAGTGGGGGTCAGGGACTCTACTGATTGGTGGGGCCTAAGGCAGAGAGCAATTGATCATGGCTTCTAATCCTGATCAGTCAAAGCATTGTTCCTTTGGTTTCCGGGGGAAGTGGTCCATGGGACTGTTTTGCTCTCATGAGTCTGGAACTGAAACATAACTGAGGCCAAAGTATTAGCTTTGTGGTATTAAATGCTTACTCATTGTTTGAGGTTTAGTTATTATATGCTAGTCATGGTTGATAGACCTGAAGTTTTATTCTTAAATGAATTTGGTCCTAAGAACCTAATGTCCTGAGGGTTTAATGATTAGAAGGAGTGGACATACTGTATAGGCACAGGTAGGAGGATCTGGGAAAAGAACGCACGTGAGTTACAGTTCTGTCAGGATAAAGAAAGCCAGCTTGGAGTAAAGCAATATGCATGATAAAGAAATGAAGTTCATGTGTGGTTACAGAACTATAATAACTCAAACATTCTATTCCAAAATTCTTTGGGAGACCTGAATATAGGAAAATAAAATTTTAGTAGGACATTTTTTAATGGCAGGATGGGTTAGCTATTTATACTGAATGCATTTGACTGAGCTATGTATTTTTAAGCATTAAAATGTTTATATTTTCAAGTAGGGAGTGACTAGTGTAAGTACCTTTTTACAGAACACACACACACACACACACACACAACATGTATACAGAGCTTCCTGGGTGAACTCCAAAGGAGAAGCATAACTAATTGAAAAAGTGTATTTCTTGGTACGCGTTTTAATGGTATTTAGGACGCTGAGTTCTTAAAACAATTAAGGCGGATGCAGCAGTCTATCTTTCTGAAATCACCATGCTTACTTGGCTGATTAGATTCCACTCCTGAGAACAGATACTAAAGACATTTTCCATGACAGCGGTTGCTTTAAACTTCTTAAAGCCTTCAAAATAGAGAATGTTTAATTCAGAGCTCTTCGTTAAAATAATTAGCAATTAAGACTCAGAAAATTACATTTAAATCATTCCTTGAAAAGTTCCACATCAATTCAGAAGTTTCTATATGATAAAAAATAGATTGCTCATTGTTAAAGTTTTTAAACCACCTTTTCCTCATTTAAATCTAAGGTAACTCTAAAGTAACTAACAGGACACTAGGCTCGCGAGGCTTAGGTTGCTGAGTTGGTGAAGGGGAACGCTGGCTGCGGCATTTCCTTTGACAGTTTTACTAACAGCTCCTCTTCAACTTTACCCTAAAGTAGGAATACCACCCCTAACACAGATCCAGAGATTTCAAAACACCCTTCCAAAGTACATAAAAAACAAAACCCAAAAAAACCAACAATAACAAAACCATCTAATTTCCTTCTGCCTCCAAGAAGCAATTCTTCATTAGTGGAATCACTTAAGAGGTGATTCTGGGAGTTGCCTTCATGAACTGTGGCAATGCTTGTCTTTGGTTCTGCTTCATCCTCCTCTCTCCATCCTTTCCCGCTATTCAGGATCCACTATTCCCAAGCACACAGTGCCCTATGCATCCTTCGAAAGGGCCAGGATCCCCTCTAAGACCGTGCTTTCCACACTGTAGGTCTTTGCTAGCTCACCTTTTGGTCAAAACTACCTGCCCTATATCCCAGCATCTTTCAGGGAGCCGGCAATTTGACATGCTTATTTTAAAATCCATTTCTACTAAGGCATTAATGAGCAATGGCATATCTTTCTCAGAAAACATTTGCTTTCAAATTTAAGCCTTCGATACCTTAATCTGAAACAGTGACACTCTGGCAAAGACCGAGGAAGAGAGAGATATCATGAGCAGAGGAAGCTTTGCTTTCTCTTCAATTCACATATTCCAGTCACCACTTAGTTTTATGACTGACTTCACTCACATATTTCATAAAATTACAAAATCTGAGAGCTGGAAAGGATTTAGAGATAAGTCAACACTTCCATTTCAAGGATTGAAAAAAAAGCACGACAACACAGAAAAATGAAGAAACCAGTCCCACAATTACTGAACAGAGAGAGAAGCCAGGACTCCTGGCTCCAACTCTGACACTTGCCCTTTATCTTGCAGACTCTCTGTTAAGGAGCTTTCCAGAAAAATAAAAAAATAAAAAATAAAATAAGTGCTCTACTAATTCTTTTTATCTGTGAATCTCCAAAAGGCACATTCACATTTAAAAAGCATAACTAGTAGAATATACTTTGAAACTGGGAAAATGAAAACGCTATTGCTTTGATAACAAAACTACAAGTAGTAAATTGTAACAAAATACTGGCAGGTAACAATTCCGTCCTGTGCATATCAATGGTTTTCAAAGACTGATGATATGTTGGGGAATGGAGACATATTAAAACATCCGCAGGAAGAGGGAGGCTCTTAGCTGTACCTGAAATATATAAAATGTTTTGACTATCTTTTTAAATTTTGGGTTCCGATTATGAAATGTTTCAAATAGAGAAATACAGAGAAAGCATAATAATCACATATCCACTCACTATATTCAGAACATTGTGTTATCATATTTGTCTCACACACATATATCTCTTTGCTGTTTTCAAATTTTTTCTTTTTTTTTTTTAATGGAGGGCGCAGCTCACAGTGGTCCACGCGGGGATCGAACCAGCAACCTTGGAATTATTAGCAGCACACTCTAACCAACTGAGCTAACTAGCCACCCGTTTTCAATTTTTTTAAGACAGAAAATATACAGGCACAGATAAAGCTCCACCAGAAATTTACCTTCCTGCCCCTCTCTTCTTCAAGTAACAAGTACTTGAAGATCGAGTATGTATATATCTTTGCCTACTAATTTATTCTATTTTACCACATATGTATGTATGCATAAATAATGCATGCTACTGACGCATTTTTAAAGTTTATATAAATGATACTACCATTGCATGTATCATTTCACAACATGTTTTTCATAAAACATACCACTCATGAGATTTTTTTCATATTGATATGTACAGATCTAGTTACTTCATAACAGCTGTATAATACTCATTGTATAGTAAACTGAGCTTATCTTTCCAGTCTCCTACTGGAGACTCTTACCCTGTTTTTATTTTTTCATTTTTGTGAACAGTGCTGCAATGAAATCTTGGTGTATGACCCCCTTGTGCAAATGTGTTAGAGATTTTCTAAGGTGTAACTAGAAATACAATGTTAGAATTTTAGTATGCATGTTTTTCCATGCATACTAATATTGAAATATTATCTTCCAAAGTGGTTGTGCCAATTCATCCTCCTGCTAGCATTACCTGAATCCTGTTTCCCTACATCCTTACCAACATTTGATGATATCAAACTTGTCTTTCTTATCTCTTGGGGATGAAATGGTATCTCATATTATTTTCATTTATGAGGTGTGATCAAAATATACGGTGAATGCTGCTGCTGAGTGCCACCCAATGGAAAGGCAGGGATCTTCAATAAGCAAAGCAGTGTATTGAACCTTAGTAACAGTGTGTAACAAGTTTCAACTTGTTCAGTGCAGTCAGTCAGGTGTGAACTACGGTTGAGAGAAGGTAAGTTTTAAAGTGTGCGGTAAATCCTGGATTACAAACAAGGCATTAACATGAAATGGGCAAACAGTTTCATCCTCCATCATGATAACGCTCTGTGTCACACATCGCTTCTGGTATGGCAATTTCTTTCAAATAAAAACATTACAGTTTGTCCTCATCCACCTTATTCACCAGACCTGGCACCATGCAACTTCTGGCTCTACCCTAAAGGCAAAATGATCATGAAAGTAAACGTTTTGAATCGATTCAGGACATCGAGGAACCACCACGGTGTCAACTACTCGTAAAGACACACACGAAAGAGGACTTTCAGAACTGCTTCAGAAAGTGGCAAGAATGAGGGGATAAGCGTGTTTGAAGCGAGGGGGTGGTTAATGGCAATGTGTCTTTTACTATAATTATTTTTTTTAATTATTTATAACCATATTTTTTTATCTCTCCTCGTATATTACCTATGCATCTGTGAAATAGGGTATATTTTCATGCATGTATTAAACATTCCAGTTTCTCCTTGTGTTTTTTTCATATCCTTTTCCCATTTTCTAATGGGTTGTCTTCTTTTCCTTAGTGATTTATAGAAGTCTGGATTCTGAATACTATTTTTTTTTATCACTTATATAAATGGAAAATATCCTTTCTCAGCATGGATTGCTTTTTTGCTCTGTTTATGGTATACTTTGTCACGCATAGCTTTATTTAATGAAGTCAAATTTATTACTATTTTATTTTGTAATTTTTATTTGTTAAGAATGCTTCTTACTTGACATTATAAAATATTATCCTGTATTCTTTCTAGAAAAATTTAAAGTTTTCCTTTGTACATTTAGTGTTTAATCCATCTGCAGTTCATTTTTGTATATAGTATACAGTAGGAGTCAAGCATCATTTTCTCTACAGATAGCCAGTTCTTAGCACTGTTTACTGACCAGCCTAACTTTCCCCATGGATCTGTAAGGCCACTCTACTTTACACAGAGTTCCCACATGGAAATGGGCCTGTTTCTAGGCACTCACTTGTCTTCCATTGAGCTATTTGTCTCTCCTCACGTTAATAATTCTGCTTTATTTAATATGATTATATAGGAAATTTTACTCTCGGGGGTCTCTTCTGTAGCTTCTTCTGCTGCACCTCATTCCCCATCTCTTCCTATAAAATTATTTTAGGCCATTCTTGTAGCTTTTAATTTTTGTAGGACATTTGAAATGACTTTATAAAATTCTGTGAAATTAAATTGACTTCATAAATTAATTACAGTATTGCCATCTTTAATTGTATTAAGTCTTCCAAACTTTGCACATGTCTTCTCTCCGTGGTTTTAACTCTTTTTTAGGTCATTCAATAGAATTTTGCAATTTTCTTCATAAAATTATTGTACTTATTTTGTTAGATTTAGCTTTATGTACATTTACTACATTTTATGAAAGGGCATAAAGGCATACTGTTGATTTTGTACATTGGTCTTCCATTCAGGAATCCAGCTGAATGATTACTGGTACTAATAGTTTACAGATTTTCTTATATTTTTCCATGTAGACAATCATGTCATCAGGAATAATGATTATTTTGCTCTTTCTTTCTGATCTGTTCACATTTAAAAATGTTTAAGTAATTAATTTGTCTTACTGATTGGCTAAGATCTTTAGTACAATATTAAAAGGAAGTGGCGATAGCAGGCATTATTTTCAAGAGATTTAAATGGAGCCTTTAATGATTTCCCATTAAGTATGACATTTGCTGTAAGTTTTGTGGTTGATCATCTATGTCAGATTAAGGAAGTATCTTCGTCTTCCACTTTTAGTATGAATGTATGGATTGCTTTGTTTTTCACCCTAAATTAGTACTAAATTTTATCAAATGATTTTCGTGAATCTGTTATTTATGTTTTTCTTCTTCAATTTGTTCATTTGGTGAATAAAATTAACAGTTTTGTTTACTGTTAAACAATCTTGGTATTTCTAAAATGAGCCTTAGTCATACTATGTATTTTAATATATTGTTGGATTAATTTTTTTATATATTTTAGTTATGATTTTGCATTTTTTCACTAGTAACCATAACCAGCAGTTTTCCTCTGTGGCACTACAGTTCTAAGAAGTTTAGTTTTCAAAGTTTACTGTCCTCATGAAATGAGTGGTAGAACATTTTCTTTTTCCTACTCTTTAGAAGAGTCTGTATTGACAAAACTAATTATACCTTTTTTAAGGGCATAGAACTTGCTGTAAGACCCTCTGTGTCTGATTAGTTTCATCTGGGTTTATTTTTAACTACTAACTCAGTTTATTTAACACTTATAAAACTGCTTATGTTCTGTGTAGTTTTTCTAAAATTTTATTCTTTCGATTAAAGCTTTCAAATTTATCAGCATATAGTTTTGAATACACACCACACACACACACACACACCCTTTAGTAAATCCCAAGAGGGCAAGAAAAACTCTCTGTGGACTTTCACCTTAAAGTACCTTTAGACAATGTATTTACCCACCAAAAAGTTAGTAACTACATTTTGAATAATGATTCATAATTATAAATACTATAATTTAAGGAGCAAATTAAGGAAGGAGAAACATGAATTTCAGCAACATCAGTTGGATCGTTTTAAAGGTGGATTCCAAGCATGCAAATTTATTTCAAATCTTCCCTGAGGATTGAGCACAAAGCAGCTGGCTGGTACTTTTAAGCTTCTCTCAGTTCGGCACAGTAGCTCCTAATGCTGGCAGAGCTCCTGTGTCACCAGGATCTGCAGAGCGTGGCAAGCCAAATGAAAGAGGAAGTTTGCAATTAATTAAAAATAAATGAAAACAAAAATCTTCCCCCAGTGGCTTCCTTCTCATCTTGGTTGTAATCCACAGTCAACATGTGGAGGCCACGTGGGGCATTTACCAAATGGAAAATGTATAGGACTGTGTCGGAGAGACCTCAGACTGCCGCTCTGGACCACACTAATAATTCTTTTAAATCCTCTCATTCCACCTCGTCAGGAGACGCAGCAGCATTTTAAATCTGACTGACCCATATAAATTACCTTTCTACTCATCCGGCTGTGAAATTAACAGTCAAGGAAGACAGGTCCTGTCAAGCTTGCTGTGCTGAGCTGCTGAAGGATTCAGAATAAATGGGGGTGGGGATAGGAGACATGGCACTGTGAAAAAACAAGGAGCCTGAGCAGCACACAGAACAGCAGCCTCTGATACAGGTGCCCGCTGTCACAGAGCCTGGTACCACCATGGGAAGGGGCTTTACCAAGACGGCACAAGTTGCATGGCACCCAGGGGCCCATAACAAAGGTGGCCGGGGCAGACATCACACCCCTCAAGAAAGTTAAACCATCAGAAATCGAAAAATAAATCCAGGGTTACTTTCCATTCTTGTGTCACTGAAAGTCACTTGTGTCCTAAAATAGGACGTTTAAACTTTCTTGGTCTCAGATTCCTAAATTTTTAAGGAATGCTATTACTAGAAGGTAATTTAAAAAAAAAAAAAAAGGGAAAAGAAGCCAACTGATAATGAAGCTGCATCAGTAGGTCATTAAATCATCATATGCTTTCGTGTTGTTTGAAGATGTGGTACAGAAAAGGCAGAACAAATGTCTTAGTCCTAAACCCCCATGATTTTTTCCACAGCCCCACCAGTCTCCACACTGACAGTGTCAGTAATTTCTTTCCTCTATCCTTATATTATACGTGACTAGCTGGCCTGACTTTAAGAAGAATTTGAGTTTATCTTTTGTTCTAAAACAGAAATAGAAGAGTCCTATCAAATTCTTACATACTAAGAGATGAAAGATAACAGAGTAGGAAAAGCCCCTTGCCAGCTCTCCACGATGGGCATGTGCGTTTGCATAGTTCTGCGCACACACAGATGCAAACAGAAATCTAGGCTAGCATCAATGTAGCAGCAGCTATGCATGCTTTGGGCTGCATTCATTCTATGTGAGTCAGCCAAATGCCCCCCCTCCCCCAGCATGGAAGTGAGTAGGCAAGAATAGCTTTGATTGCATTGCATGCCGGTATCCCGGAGAAGCACAAGCAAGACTATGAGTTAGCAACTGCTATTAACCATTTTCTTATTGGTATGAAGGGTTATGTTGGCGGCCTTCTAGCTATTATCTCGTATGTTCCTCAAAAACAATTTGGGATGTGTTTTATTATTCCTTTTTCATGGATGAGACACTTGGGCTCAGAGATGTCATGTAACATCAAAGATCACAACGTATAAGACATAATTGGAATTTGAACCACAGTCTGATTCTAAAATGTTACAATGACTTTCAACTCCATAGTCCATTGAAACTCAGAAGGAAGAGAGAAGACAAACATTGAAGCTATAATAATCATCAGAATCAGGCATTACATTTCCTTACCTCTTCTTTTTGCCAAAGCCCCTACTTCTAAAAAAGAGAGAGGGGAAAAGAACATTCTAGAATGGCTTGTTCTGCTCAGACTATTAAAACTGAAAAAGCTTAGTGATCAGCGCCCACCTTCCCTTTCACATAAGGGAAACCTAAGGCTTAAAGAGCTACTTGCAAATGGGCTCAGCTTTTAATGGCAGAGCCAAGATTAGAAATAGGCAAAGGAAATTCCCAGATCAGTTCTCTTAATTTTATACCAAAAAAAAAAAAAAGGCATTTTTAAGATCAGGAAATTGCATTCCTCATCTTTTACCTGTCTTAATGGTCCTCGATCCAGAAAACCCTAGAAAACTTTGGGAAATGGCAGTTTTCTTTCTTTGCATACCCAACACAAGAATTTTCAGCTAGTATTTTCCTCCACTACAAAGGAGAAAATCAAGGCAATTACATGAAAATATGTTCTGTCACTTTTGTTCAAAGAGAGAAGTCTATATTTTGACATCAATATATTTTTCTTTTCATCACTAGCACTCTGACAAGGAAAGTTTTGAATGAGGTCAGTGGTGTTAATTTTACTTCAGTTTTGACTTCCCAAGCGAGTTACTCTGCAGTATTCTATGTTGATAATTTGTGTTTTAGTAGTTAAGTTGTTCTCTAATATTCTGTATTGCATGAAATTAGACACTAGAGGAAATACATTTGAGATGTGAAGAAGTCTCCAAAGAAGACATTTATAATCTTCAAGATAGAGAAAATTTGACTTACAGGAAAGGTAAACAACAAGAAAACCCAAGTAAAATAAATAAGGATGGCTGGAGAAACTCTTCCTGTGCAGCTTCATATGGATAATTAGGCAGACATTCATATTGGAAATTTAATCCTTCTTTGGAAATATAATTGAAATTGATCCGCCTTTATTTGAGTTTCTCACTCAAGGTAAGAAAAATGAGTTTTTAAAAGTCATTTTCCAGGCCATTTTCTCTCAGTTCCAAATTCATCCTTCTTTTACTTTGTTTTTGGAGACAGGGTAGAAATCTGCAAAACGTATTTCTTCTTTGCCAGTTGCTTCCTGTTAGTGTCTGCAGATAGGAGGTGCTGGAGGGAGACTGAAAGAATACAGAAGGCGAGAAGGTTATTTCCTTTTCTTGTGGGGTCCAGCCTCTGGCTTCCTACGGCACTCTCCGAACCAGGGTAACCACCCTTTCCCCAGAACACTAGGCAGGTAGCTCCCTAAACTCAAGTGCTGAGCCCCAGCGTAACAGAGGCCCTCCTCCATGCTGCCAGGTGCCAGCATCAGTGCGCTCCATCTTCTTCCTAGCTGTCTGATCGCCATCATCACAGGGCTTCTTCTTGAGCTACTGAGGTGTGGCCGCAGCCTGGCCCCTTTCCTGAGAAGTCGCGAGTCACAAGCTCCTTCTCAGGCTCCTGAGAAGCAGTCCAGACAGCACCCCATCCTCAGTCCCAGCTCTGTGAGACTGCTCCCCAAAACATTAGATTTCCGTATGTCCCTGGCCTGAGAGAGATGGGTGTATCCTGCACTCATTATCTCTGTCTATTTGATTTTTCCCTTTTTTCAATCCTCCAACACCTGTTTAACCAGTTCCCTGTATTAAATTATCTTGTGACATGCCCTAGTGTGTTTTCGGTTTCCTGAGTATATCCTGACATAGAAATAAAAATAAGAGAATGTGTGAAAAAAAATCAGTGTTAGTCAAAGTGAGCTGGAATGAGGAACATTAAAGCAGAAAGTTCATGACTATTATTTTGAATCTCAGAAGCAGAGGAGGGAAGGAATCTATTACTTCCTTTATTACTTTTTATTTTACTTTTAAAAATTTTTATTAAAGTGTAGTTGGCATATATTATGCTAATTTCAGGTGTACAATATAGTGATTTGACATTTATATACCTTACTATGTGATCAGCATAAGTCTAATACCCATCTGTCACTGTGCTAAGTTACTATGATATTATTGACTATATTCCCTGTGCTGTACCTTACCTCCCCATGCCTTATTTATTTTATCACTGGGAAGTTTGTACCACTTATTCCCCTTCACACGTCCCGTCTGTCAAACGTCAGTTTGTTTTCTATATCTATGAGTCTGTTTCTGTTTGTTTTGTTTGTTCATTGGTTTTGTTTTCTTTTAATTTATATATAAGTGAAATCATCTGGTATTTATCTTTCTCTATCTGACTTATTTTACTTAGCATAATACCCTTTAGGTCCATCCATGTGGTCTCAAATTACAAGATTTTATTCTGTTTTATTTCTGAGTAATATCCATTTTGTGCGTGTGTGCGTGTGTGTGTGTGTGTGTGTGTGTGTGTATTATGTCTTCTTTATCCATTTGTATATTGATAGACACCTAGGTTGTTTTCATATCTTAGCTCTTGGGAACTCTCATGCACTGTTGGTGGGATTATAAACTGGTACAGCCACTATAGAAAACAGTATAGAGGTTCTTCAAAATATTAAAAATGAAACTACCATAGAATCCAGCAATTCCATTTGGGAATTTTCAGTTTACACACTCAGTCAGAAACCAATAGAAAATAGAAAACAAACGCCATGCAAAAGACCTCATGTTTAACTCAAACCCCATAGCCCAAGGATAAAGCTCTGTGGCATTTATCCATACTCTCCACCCAACAAATACTTACTTACAAATGCAATATGACAAGACCTATCCTAAGAAAGAGCATTATAATGTCATCTCTGAACAGCTGTTCGTTAACATACTATGTGTTACAAAGAGGTCTCTTGTTTACATCCTATAGAAAACAGATTCTTCTACATCTTTGTAAGTACAATTACATGTGATGGCTCTTTGCAGTTTAATTTAGTCTCATTTTGTTTTAACAGGTATTAACACATGGGTATTAACACAGGCTTGACTTTCCCTTAAGCTTGCTCAGACAGTGCCGAATTCTGGTTTTGGAGACCTGTAGTCAAAGTCAGGTCATCCTACCTAAACAGGAGCACAGCTCAATACAAAATAAGGGAATTTAATCAGCACCTCATAACTTTGTTAAAAATATGGGTCACTAGTTACATCTCTTCATTTAAGCAAAAATGGAATCTTGTGTGATTAGCCTATGAATTCAAAGCCAACCTAAAATTGACCTTCCGGAGGGCAATTACTGCTTTTCCTAAAAGCTTTTGTCAAAGCATTAGGCCACCATGGGCACTCTGGAGACCCACATGTCTGTGAACCCAGAGCCGATATCATACAAGGATGTAGGCCAAAAGCAAACATTGGAGTTCTTAATTTGATAGATACGTGGCAAATCAATTACATGCATAATCACATTATCGCTAATTAAATGACAATCAACAATATTATTCCATCTTCACAATACTGCTGAACTGAGGTTCATAAGGATTAAGGCATCTTCCAAATATCCCACCTCTAACACGTGGCAAAGGTGAGATGTGGACTCAAATCTGATTCCCATTGTTAGGTTTTTTTCTATCATTCCACCACATGTAAAGACAGTAGTACAGGATTCTTAGCTTTGATGCTGTGGAGTGGAATGAACTTTTTTATCTTCACTTTTGTGAATCTTTCTCATTCTTTTAGACTCAGATCAAGTGGAACTGTTTGCTATAGTTTGATGCTTCTCTCTGCCCAGTGGCGCTGCCGAGAAGGAGGGCGCCATCTCTCTTCTGCCTGTTGTTCCTAACGAGTACGCCTACTGAGCCAGCAGAAAGGTTTAAGCAGATTTTTACTCAGGAATCTGGTGTTATGACCCTCATCTAGTTGCCCAGCTCCCTCCTCCGCATGAGGGGTAAAGCCTTGCTGCTGAGCTGTCTGACGCCGTCTTCCAAGTGGATGCTTCTGGGCTGTGCGTGGATTTCCAGCTTGGACCACCATGTTCCTGCCTCCTCCTCCATTTTCTTTCAACTCTTTCTTCCTCTGGTGTCCTGGCTTCATCTCTTTTTCCCTGGGAACTTCCCCTGCCTACAGAAAAAGCAAAGCCCTTGTGCATCCAGCACTTCCTTTCTTTGGCTGGGTTCCAATCTGGGGTGTCCATGCAGATTGATGACTGATCTCGGTGGCCTACTTCCTGCTGGCTCTCCACGGGGTGGGGTGGACTGAGGCCTCAGGAGCTGCTGGCTCCACCGGGGGCTGTGGGGAGGAAAGGAGTTCTGGTCCCATGAATGGGGAACAATGTGGTGGTGGCTGGGGTTGGGGGGAAGACCCATTTTGAGTGATGGTTTGTTTCCCTCTAATGTCCTTTAAGTTAAACACATTTCTCCACAATAGAGATTCATTTCCTTCCAACCACCCACACTTCTTTTTAGCAACTTAGTTTCATTTCCATTTCTTGTGAAAAATTTTCTCTTCCTACGTGTTCTGGACTACATTGCAAAGCTCCTTTATATTTATTGACAATTAAGGGCACTGTTCCCAACATACCTCTTCCAAATCTTAGGGTGAAGAATCCATTTTAACCCAGGAGAAGGGCCGAAGGGTGGAGGAGGGGGTGTGGCTCAGAGGTAGAAACCCTCTGTAATGATTAATTTCGTATGTCAGCTTGGCTAGGCTATGGTGCTCAGTTGTTTAGTCAAATACCAGTCTAATGTCGCTGTGAAGGTGCTCTTTAGATGTGAGTAACTTTTAAATCAGAAGGCTTTAAGAGCAAAGATACGTTTCTGGAAGTAAAAGCAATTGGGCCTCTGACTGCAACACAGAAATTCTGCCTGTTTCCAGCCTGCTGCCCCGCGGAATTTGGAATCAGGTTAAGAGCTGCAGCATGAGTTCCCAGGTGGCTGACCAGGCCTACAAATTTCTGACTTTGCAGCAGCCCCCAGACCTTAGCCCCCATCATGTGAGCCAATTTCTTAAATATCCTTAAAATAAATAAAATAAAGGTAATTATTAAAAAAGACTCAGATCAAGTCCTACCTCCCCCAATAAATCTTCTTAATTATACTCAGTCAGTGTTCTCTTCATGCTCTGAAGTCTACAACAGGTATTATTTGTCTGGGTTGGCAATTATCTTGTCACAGGCATATTGTCACCTCCCCCAACCAGGTATTATTACATTTCTGCATAGCCTTTAAAATGCCTAGCACAATGATAAAGACATAGTAAAAACTCAAATATGCTTACTGTCTGAATATTCAATTGGCTAAAGGTTTTATCCAAAACCATTTTAAGTATTCCCTCCAACTTTCAGACCTTTTTTTTTCCCAAGGGGGAGGATCTAGAGTTTATATTTTACCATTTTGGCATTCCAATCTACCAATTAATTATACAAGATTCTACTTGGTTTCCATGTGTAGACTTAGCCCAGGGATGATATTCAAAATATTTAAAATCATTATGTTGGGGTACTGCCCAATCAGAGTGGAACAGGATGTGGAGTCCACCTATTGTACCAGGTATGAACACTTTAATTGATGAATTGCTGGCCAAGCCCACAGATGTAAAAGGGTGGCCCAAATGGCTCAAATGATAGGAAGATACCAGCAGGTTAGAGGCTTAGAGTAAAGCCTCTCAACCAACAGGAATAAAAGTTTTTCAATCGTTTTCAATAGTTTAACAACTGGTATGGCCAGAATGCCACAAACTAATAATTACCAGGCTTGCCCTGGCCCCCAAATCTTCAAAAGCAGCAATTGCCAACAGGGAAAATAAGCAGCCATCAGGCAAAGTCTATAGAAAATTGAATTCCCCACTCTTTGATGTAGAGGTTTTAAAAAAATAAATAGAAGAATTCCCCATCTTTTCTCTCATCCTGTGTAAGCTTGAATTTTCATGTACTTTAGAATTAACTAAACAAGAAACTCGCAGAACTTTATTTTTCTAAACTACAGCTTGAAGCAATTTATTTTAGGATTACCTAATGGCACCCCGGTTTTGAATATTAATATTTGTCATTTCCTCTGCTTTCACTGACCCTGCTAACATTATTATGAATTGTTATTATCTTGCACGATATTGCACTCTACCTTGTTCCAAGAAAAATGCTTAAGAAAATTCAAAAAAGATACAATGCAACAAGATAAAATATATTTGTTATAAGTGGGATAAATCAGGTAAAGGAAGAAAAGATAGAATTAGGAGAGATATTTGTATTCAAAATGCTCGCGATAAAGTCTGATACATTTGCAAAAAGTGAGCTGTGAATTTGGGCTCTAATCTTTCTAGCAGATAAAATGCAGAAGGAAACATCAGTTATAAAGTACACCGAATCCATTGCGATAAAAACAAACCAATTACTCAGAGAATTGCACTGATTCGTCCCCCTGAGACTGCTATCAATCATGAAGGTGTTTGCTTAAAATGGAATTCTTTTACACAGCTGGGGTTTTATAAATCCAAAACTTGATACAAAAGGCTAGTAAACAAACAAAAAGTCTTACTTTTTCAGGTTTTCCACTTACACTGAACTTAGTTTTTTCAGGCCTCTCTTTTCCCAATACAGTTCCAAGAATGATCCAAACTCACTAGTAAATAAGCCAGTCTTATAATTTTGAATATTGGGATGAGTAGTATGAGAAAATTAGAAGTGTTTGTTCCTCCTGAATTGTTAAAACCTGAATGAAATAAACATGGATTTATATAACATGATTTTTTCCCATGGATCCCCTCAAAGAAAACTGTAGTCAAAATGTCACAGACAAGCTCAGACCTTGTAAACATGGTACACAGCATTGCCAACCTCAGAAATCCCATTTTAAGCAATTACTAGTAGCCCTGTTTAATTTGAAATTCAATTTACGTAGCTCTTAATTCTAAACAACTCTACTATGAGAGAGAGGCTTTCATAGTATACATTTGGGACATGTCCCTTTGTGTTTGTGGGGAAGAGACGTGTTTCAGAACTTTTTATGACAGATTGGTGTAATTGGCTTTAGTGATTCAGAAGCAGCATTCATTTCTGAGGCATTTAAGGAAAATACATATTAATAAGCAAAGAGTCACTTTCTCCCTCCATTTCTCAAGAGTCTTCTCAAAGGAAACGGGAAGGTGTGATTTCTTGCAGTCATTTCATCACGCTCTCTTTTCTTATCCAATATACTCAATCAGGTGACCGCAAAGAGCAATAATGGAGACAGGGCTGGAAAAGACATAAGCTTATGCATCGCCATGATCACAATCACCCTGAGAGCTCAGTGCCCAGGACCCGAAAGTCCAGTGACTGGCGTTGCCATGCCTGGGATGCATGCAATTAATGTCATGTACTGGTAGTGAGAGTGAGAGAGCAAAATGTGTGTCATTTTGATCCTTTTGCTATTGACCTGCCGTACCATCAAACCCTCTGTGGCTCAGTCAATTTTATGGTAACGTTCACAATTCATAGTAAGGCTGAATGAGGCATACGTTGGACTTTTTCTACAATTCAGAATGCATAATTAGTATTACTTGCTTATTTTAAGTGTTCTGAAACTGTAGAGGACTTGAAGAACTATACAAAATCATTTGGTTTAATGAACTCCGTTTTCAACTTACCTAAGTCACTAATCTTATTTCCTTTAATAAGGGTATGAATAAGACTCCCGTGGCTCATTAATCTTAAAATCAGAAGTCTACTCCAAAGGGAAAAGTACTTAATACAATGTTGAACACTTTTACAGTCCTTTTGCATATAAATTCTTATGTAAACCATCTTATGAGAAAGTCTTTTTCAGCTTTGAGAGTTTTCTACTTAGCACAGGTGTCTTCAATGGGTACATAATAGGTCCTTAATAAGTAATTGGAAGGAAGGAAGGAAGGAAGGAAGGAAGGAAGGAAGGAAGGAAGGAAGGAAGGAAGGAAGGAAGGAAGGAAGGAAAGAAAGAAAGAGAAATGTTCATTTTACATATGAGAAAATTCAGAGGAGTTAGTCATTTATCAAGCTGTATTGAGCTGGTAGAATTCAAACACTAAGTCTAAATCCATCATTCTTTATTATTCAAAACTGCTTTTGCTCTGCCTAGAAAATAAGATATTGCATTTTCTAGAAAATCACAACATCATTATTTGTGATCTCCAAATAGTTGTTCACTGCAAACATTTGATTTCAGTTCTTCACTGGTCTCTTACTCTGATTATTTTTATTATTCCACTCACTGTAATAAAATCTTAACTTTAGCTGCAAACATGTCCCAAAATTAAACCAACATTGTCACGTGGTACTAGTAGCTTTAAGGCATGACTTCAGTATTTAACTTTTATGCTAATTCTTAATTTGGTTCCAAGGTTTTGGGCACAAATTTCTCATTTGCAACTCATACCAGAGGGGTATGATTCCTCACTTTTTTATTGTTGCCAATTTTTCCATGTCACTCATTTTAGCTCCTAAGCAAATAACTGAATTTCTTATTCAAACCTCTCAGAGACATCATCGTAAAAATAAAAATACATAAAGGTACAAAACATAAACATGGAAGATAATGTGGTTTCCTCAGGCTTAAACAGAATAATAAATGTGTGAGCATACTCTTCATTTCATACTGATATTGATTGAACAATTCCACTGCTGTGAACTGAATTATATACTCCACCCCAAATCCATGTGTCAAAACCCTTACCCCCTATGTGATATTTGGAGATGGAGCCTTGGGGAGGCAGTAAGGGTTAGATGAGATCATGAGAGTATGGCCCTCATGATGGAATCAGTGGCTTTATAAGAAGAAGGAAGGGGGGGGGAGAGAGAGAGAGAGAGAGAGAGAGAGAGAGAGAGGCAGGGAGGGAAGAAAGGATGGAAGAGGGAGAGAGGGGAGGGAGGGAGGGAGGAAAGGAGGGAGAGAGAGAGAGAGAGAGAGAGAGAGAGAGAGAGAGAGAGAGAGAGAGAGAGAGAGAGAGAGAGAGAGAGATCTTCATCACGTAAGGGCACAACGCGCAGGCTGCCATCTGCAGGCCAGGAAGAGAGTTCACCTCACAGAGACCAGAGACCAGACTTCATCTTGGGGGTCAAAGTTTCAGGCCCACGCAAACTCACCCTTTAAGGTAGATTTCTGGAAAAGGCATTCAATGATAAGGAATCAGTGGTATAAATGAAATTTCACCCAAACCCTGACCTTGAGTATTCTTCTATCAAAGTTCCTGTAGCATAGTATTATATTTTTACATATCAAATTCTCTCTCCTGGGCCCGAAACCATGTCTTATTTGTTGTCATTTTTCTTCTTAGCACCTGGCATGGAGCTTGGCATAAAATGAATCTTTACAATTGTTTGATGAGGGAATAAAGAATTGAATGAGAAATCTGAACTAGCATGAATTCCACATGATAAAGTGATTAAGAGTGTGGGCTTTGAAGTCAGGCAACACAGATTCAAATCCCAGTTATGTTGCGTCCTAGATGGGTGACGACAAGCTTACCTACGTTTCTTTTCTTCATCTGTAAAATGGGGCCAGTAATAGTATCTCACTCAGGGAGGATGAAACAATGTGATGCACGTGAAGGACTTAGCATAGTACTCAGCATAAAAGATGTCCCTTTCATGAGTTGCCCCACCTGTGTAACTATCTACGTTGCCTCAGCACATTTATTTTTTATCTCTCCTTGCCCTATTTTATAGGGGGATCATGAGGTTTACCTTAGAGGGTTGTTAAAAAAAACCCAGTCAGAGAAGATAGTGATTTTGAAAATACAAATACCAGGCCTGATTATTATTATTTCACTGTTCAGAAAAGTCATCTCTTTGGAAAGCAGTGTGATAAAACAGAACGAGCATCAAACAAGGATTTCAGAACCAAGTTCTAATCCTGGGTCTACTCTCATAACCCTAAACAAGGCATATAAATTCCCCGGGCTTCAGTCATCTTTTCTATAAAATGAGGTTGTAGTCTAGATAATTTCTCAAATCCATTCTACCTTGTATAAAATTGTATAAGCCAAAATCACTGTGATTTATAGGTCTCAATTTTTATGGCTTGCCTGGTAATATGGCTACGAAACATCACCACACCTCTTGGAGGGAAAGGAAGCGTCAACAGCTATTTTAGAGATGGGCAAAATGAAATGCTGTGTAACGAGTCCACAGTCCAGCCCAGGTCAGCCATAGAGGACACAGATTCAGAAAAAGAGATGCTTATCCTTAGTTCAGGAAAATACTTTTCCACTGAGTTCCTACTAATTCTATATTTAAAATTCTTAAACAAGTTATGGTACCTGTATAGGAATACAATAGATTCATTAAAATGATGTGGTAGAAAATTTTTAATGAGGTAAAAAGATATTGATGAAAAATTAAGTTATAAAATGAACATATTATATATCTAATACTATGCAAGTTATTAGTAATAGTAACAGTCTCTGAGGATGAAAAAACATAAAGACTAATCTGGGTGTGGGGTATAGTAAGGAATTGAAAGGATTGGGTTAAGAGTCTCTCTACACATGCACATTTCCCAAATACTTCAAATTTTGTACCTTGTTTGGAACTTGTAAATGTGGGTGATATTGTTTGCTCACCAGTGTTTTAAGAAAATTAAATGAGGAAACGGATATTAGAGCCTCTAGCCCAGTGTCATTCCACACAAGGTGTTAGAAAAATGTCTGTACACTTCCACTCCCTATGCGAGGCTCTACTTAGTAAAAACAAAGTAATCTTCATCCTGTATTCTTGCTCCATAATTTAATCCTGTTTCTCAAAATGACCTCCTGGAAAATCCTTCCTAAATAAACCCATTTCTCTTTTGATTTTACAGTGAGTGTCCTCCTGCTTTTAGAGGCTGGGAAACAATAGTTTATTTCTTCATTGCTGTCTTCTTTCATTTTGGTTTAACTCTGCACATTTACTGTCTGGACATATTTTGGAAGAAAGATTGTATGAGATATAAAAGCAAAGCACTACTTTTTAGCTGTGCTGACAATAGAGTTGCACTGCATATTGATTTTAGAAGCTACTTTTTTACCAATATCTCCTTAAGCATTTTTCTGAGTCCACAGATAATCACTTCTTATTGCTGAATGTCCTTCATTTCTAACACTTCCCCTCTGCCCACACACACGCTTATTCCTTAGTCCTTCCATACTACCTTATTAACAAAACAAAACAAAACAAAAAAAATGAAGGGGATGTCTCCGGGACAGAGTACATTTTAGAAATGGGCAAACTGAAATCGACTTAATGAGCTACAAATATGCCATTGTACATAAAAATATGAGAATTATATTTCATTGTCATCATTTTATTTAACTAGGATATTATGTTCCTATTTCTCTCCCAGGAAACTTCTATTCCTTCTGCCAAAGTCCAGCCAATCATTTCTGATGATCTCATGACTACACCATCCAGTCCATTTTTCAACATTAGCTTATGTGGGTATTATAATAACAGGGTGCTCGTAACAGCTGTCAGATGCGACTGCAATTTGTGGATTCCCTAAAACATTAAGATTTGGACTTCTCTACCATCCAGCCCTCTTAAAAACTATGTGTCAAACCACAACCAACAAATTACTTTAAAAGAGAGAGTCACCCACACTATCTTAGATCTGTGAGGTACAGAGGCATGCGGGGAGAGGAGCAGGATTTGAGAATGTATCTACTATTGTAAAAATCGACCAGTTCCCTACAACTACAGGTCTCGGATATTAGGCTTAGCCTTACTCTCAGTTAAAGAAATACAAATGAAGGTTATCATAAGGCAATAGTTCTGAAGCTTTAGAGTGATTAAGAATTGCCTGGAAAGCATGTTCAACATGGGGATTTTCAGAGCCTATCCCAAGAGACACTTTGAGTAGATCTGCAAGAAAGCTAGGTTTCTGAAATTTTTAATAAGCATCCCAAGTGATTCTGACGCAGAAGCTTCATATCCCATGCTTTGAGAAAAATTGTTTGATAGTCCAAAAATATACCTTCTCAGTTAGCAAAATAAGTAAAAATTATAAAAATCCAAAGTTGGTGGGACTGTGAAAAGGGACATTATAAATAGCACTATGGATTTGTTATAGATCAAAGAACAATGCACAGCAGACGCTCTTAAAACAACTAGAGCTTTTTGCCTATATTTTATGGGGAGGAATCATATTCCAATGAAATATCCTAGAATATTTATTTTAAAGTTAGTAGTTAAAGACAGTCAGTAAAGTACTATTTATAATACAATAATATCAAACAACAAAATTATCAACAAGACAATTTATTTAACAAATGTTTATTTAGCACTTACTATGAGAGATAAAGTACTAAGCCCTTTATGAATATTATCATTTAATTTTCATTTTAAGGAAAACCGTATTATGGCTAAGCAAATAACACTTATTAACATAAACATATACTATGTAGGTTTTTAAATTACACAGGTGTGGGACATAATTCATGGAGATACCGTGTTTGCCCGAAAATAAGACTGGGTCTTACATTAATTTTTGCTCCAAAAAACGCATTAGGGCTTATGTTCAGGGGATGTCATTCTGAAAAATCATGCTAGGGCTTATTTTCCGGTTAGGTCATATTTTGGGGGAAACACGGGATATAAACTAATACAAGGTAAAAATGGCAGAACACCATTATTACATAATTATTACAATTTTATAATAGAGATGTAGAGATTATCAAAGATCATCAAAGGGATTAGTGATATAAAAGAATACCAGTTTGTGAATATTATATTTTTTTTCTATTGAATTATTTGCTTTATATTTTATAAGAATCCACAATTCTGGATAGTCACAAGCTAAGAAAGACAGGAGTAAAATATTTCTGTATGTCAAGAATATGAAGATTGGAGGATGAAAATTATAAAAACAACCAATACATTCAAATGAATGACAGGATTACACAGAAAGACAAAAAAGAATAATGAGTGAGTTTTACATGGTCTAGATCAAGATCTGAAGTTCTGAGTTAATTCTAAAGGGTTTTTTTAACCTTATAAATATTTTCCAACAAGTCTAGGTAAATTTTAAAAGTCAAATAAGCACTGGATTTCACCGTTTTCCCCTAGTTTCTTTCATCAGCTTTGGCCAGCAAATCTTGGTCAAGTTTCTTTTGCCATCAAGCAAGACCACCTGGATTCCATACCTTAGATTCCCTTCTTTCAGTAATGAATCATGATTTTACTTATTCCCACATATACTGTCAAAGAAAAGCTACAAGGACAGCTGAAAAAATAATTCCTATGATGGCTCTGATCCCAAATTGCATTTTATGCACAGATCAATCTCTCTTTCACCGAGATTTTTTTTAAGTCCCTTTGAATTGTCATATTTCCAGACACACACACAAACACACGCACACACATACACGCGCGCACACACAAATTTGCACTAATATCAAATAAAATCAGTAGGAAGACAAGTTATTTCAAATTTATTGACATTTAGCCACTTGGAGGAAAACCGACAGATTCATTTCAAAATAATTAATCTTTGCTGAAAACACTCAGGGGTCTGTTTTCCCAAAGCAGCCCCGTGAGCCATGTGCTGCACTGGTAAAGGCGTACTTCATTGGGCACCATCATTGCTTTTCCATCTGGCAACAGGTGGTCATTAATACGAAATGTTAAACTAACACTAAAATGAAATCCATGCCTAATCAGAGATTTTGGAGAGTGCAGAACTGTTTGAAAGTCTGAAAACTGCTCATTTCACTCAACAAGCAAGCCTTCACTGCAAACTCTTCGAAAAGAAAATGAGCCACTTGTATCAGCTATACACAAGTGGTTTCCAAACGTTTTGTATTTGTAGAAATTAAATCACTGGAAAAGTGACATGTAGAATTGGAATCCTTCAGGTTCAAAGCAGAGGAAGCACTGTGGAAGCACCACAATCGTGGTGGCCCCAGTGGGTTGTATGGGGCACATTTTATTAATCACTGTTCCAAAGAAAGCTTTTGGACCCATCAGACTTCTAAATGTGGTGGTTTGGGAAACGAGGGACAGAGCAGCTCATGCCCTGGACCCACCATGAGGGAGAAACTTGGACAAACTGTGGCTTCAGCACTTGTACACATCAGTTCGGGTATCTGGCACAATCAGTCAGCCATGATCCAAACTCAAAATGGGTTGAGAAGCAAGTCAAAACTGGGGGTTACCCCAAAGAACCTAGATCGATGTCTTTTCTGAATTCTGATTTAATATTATGCTTTTATTAAGGACTATTGTCTTAAATCTCAACAATAAGAAAACAAACAACCTGATTTAAAGAATGCGCCGAAGACCTTAACAGACACTTCCCCAAATAAGATACACAGATGGCAAATAAGCATAGGAAAATATGTTCCACATCATATGAAATCAGGGAAATGCAAATTGAAACAATGAGATATCACTGTCTATCTATTAGAATGGCTAAAATCCAGAACACTGACAACACCAAATGCTGACGAGGACGTGAAGCATCTCATTGATGGTGGGAATGCTAAATGATACAGACACTGTGGAAGACAGTTTGGCAGTTTCTTAGAAAACTAAACATTCTCTATAAGAGAATTTTACTTCTTGGTATTTATCCAAAGGACTTGAAAAGTTATGTCCACATTAATACCTACACACAGATGTTTATAGCAGTTTTATTCACAACTGCCAAAACTTGGAAGCAACCAAGATGTATTTCAGTGGGGAGTGGATAAACTGTGGTACCTCTAGACAATGGAATATTATTTAGCACTGAAAAGAAATGAGCTATCAAGCTATGAAAAGACATACAGGGACCTTGAGTGCATTTTACTAAGTGGAAGAAAGGAATCTAAAAGGCCACCTACTGTGTGATCCCTATTATATGACATTCTGGAAAACGCAAAACTATGGAGACAATAAAAAGATCAGTGGTTGCCAGGATTTAGAGTGGAGAGGGGTGAACAGGCGGAGGACAGACAATCTGTAGAGCAGTGAAAAATTCTCTGTACGATATCATGATGATAGATGCATGTCATTAGACATTTGTCCAAACTCATAGAATGTACAGCACCAAGAGTGAACCCTAATGTAAACTATGGATTTTATCAATATAGGTTCATCGATTGTAACAAATGTATCACTCTGATGGGGATCTTTACAATGTGGGAGACTATGTATTGGTAGGGACAAAGGGTATATGGGAAATCTCAATTTTACTGTGAACCTAAAACTGCTCTAAAAAATAAATTCTCAGTGGGAAAAAAAAAAAGATTCCAAGCAAAGTAGAATCATTGGGTTAAGCGTCCATTTGTTCATCTGGATGTTTAATCCAAATGTGTTTATATAAGTCTCAATACCTTAGAGGTACTCCCTATAAAGAACATAAGATCAGAAGCAAGATGCCTACGTTTTTGATATTCCTAAATGGTAAGTCTTGTGTGTCTGCATATGTATGGTTGGCCATGCATTTGCATGCCATGCTCCCACCACGACAGCAGACACACGTACATATTTGACTTGTGCGTCCAATAAAACACTAAAACTTGAGAGAAACTTGTGAGAAGTGTGCACCACTGTAGGCTGGTTGGAACTATGGAAAACAAACAGTTGGAACTCTGAGAAACAAACTTGGATGCTCTGTGAGTCTGTAAAATAGTAGATTCAGTGAACCCTAATGTGAAAAATATGCTGGCCCTTACTGTTATAAAATGTCTCGTGAAGAACTAGGTTTGTTGAAATTATGTTTTTTGGTTTCAACGTGTCCCTTTAATGCAAATGAGCCTGACGACCTAGCCTGTTGTCTCTTCTCACCAGAATGGCTACTGCTTATTTATATTATGTTTATCTCAAGTTTGAGAACTTTGCCAAGATCACAAGCTGCTAGAACAACCTTTCTCTTTTTAATTTCCTTTTTTCCCCAACTAAATCCTTAATTGTCAAAAATATTAAAATGGAGATAGTCTCTCACTGGAGCATTTGTGAAAATTACAGAGTCCTCAGTGACTTCCGATGTGACTGAGGCCAGCTGCTGATAGTAACTCAGATAACAATGCATTTCAAATAGCTAATCTAGCGAGGCTTTCTAAACATATTAATAATAAAATCCAAGTGATTTAATTTTTCTGGATGATTATAACGCAAGCTCACTGACTCTGTGCGTCATCCGGCTCTGGTTGCTAGGAAATCCATGAATAGAACTTAATACGCATTCAGCAACAGGCTGCAGGCGTAATTTATCTCCATGGATGCTCCCTCGATTGCCTTTGAAATGACATTAAGATAACTTGGAAGCGTTTGAAACAAGCCAGAGTCAGTGAACACAAAGGAAACAGACCATTTTTGGGCAACCATCTGGACTTCCTATATAGCCTTTGAATTTCACTCTGTTTGAACTGTGCATATCTTAGTGCATATTCTATGTAGGTGGGGGTTCTGGAACTATGACCATACTGTGAGTAGCGGATGAGGGACAAAGTATAATGCAAAAATGTGGTCTTTGGAGGCAGATGCATATAAGATCAAATTCCAGGTCAGTAACTTTCTATTTTGGGTATGTAAACGTTTCTGTGCTTCAGTTTACTCTTCTATAAAATTAGAGTAACAATGCTCACCTTACACAATGATTGTAAGCATTAGACGTGTGTACCTAAAGGCCCTGACATACAACACCAGCGTAATTAATGATGTAACAAAAACAGGAGTAGTGGAAGTATATGTGGACAGAGCCAGGAGTGCAGTTTCCAGGCTCTCGGCCTCACATGGAAAGGTGCTGGCTCAGGTAGTAAATGGCCATCAACTGTCATTGGATGGCCATCAGCTGTGGCTACTTGGCCATCAGCTGTAACCAGTGAGCCATTGGCCACTAATATAACTGCTGTGGCTACGCTAGCAGAAAAATGGGGCCTAGCAAGAAGATGGTGGCTGAGCTAGCAAGAGCGGATTGCAGTTAGCACGGCGGATTGCAGCTAGCAAGTGAGGTTGGTTGGCAGAGAAGAGGACAGCAGGTCGCACGTCACATGAATCCAGCTTCCAGTGAGACTATAGTGGTCTGACTCCCCCACCTATGGCTCCGTGGGTGTTCCTTTCTGGCCTCACCATATCCTGTGTTCTTGTGTGGGAAGCGGGAGCTGAGACCCCGCAGGCTGCCCCGCATGACAAAGCAGCAGTAGTAGGATTTGTAGAATCACAGCAGCAGAAGTAGAAGAGTAGTGATTGCTGTCAGTACTACCACCAGTCACTCCTACTAATACCGGAAATGACAGTGTAAGAGAGGAATCCTTTCACTTTCAAACTTTGTACTATTATTGTGACCTAAAAACAAACTAAAACAGATATACTTCTGACAGAATAGTTATAAAGAGCACCAAAGCGGTCAGCTGCACCAAATTTCACAAAATTTAGCATTATCAATATGACCTAGGGGAATAATGGCGCCACCCACTAGTAGGACAAGTCATTAGTGGTGGAACTTTGATTTTTGTTTTGCTTATACTATGAAGCCCAAGTCCCCTAATCCACCAAGGAATCCAGAAGAATTCCTTGTCTTTATGTATGAGAGGTCCTCATGACAGAGATAGCGAAGACTTGAAAAGTATATACTCCTTCCATATGCACTGGGAGGTATCTCTTGCTTCCTTCCTCAGTTGGTCAAGAAAACATTTTAAAGGACTTGACAGTTAATATATTTGAAGGGATGGTGCAAGGACCATGCAGGGTAACCTTCTATCCAATGGGTAACTTCTACACGGCCAGCCAATAAGAAGATAAGTTAAACAATTCTTATGATTTAGGAGAATAAACTTCTCCAATATTTTCCCAATGTGATTGGAAATTGCACGCATCCATTGCTTTGTTCATCCTAGGAAAGTTCTAGTTCTGTCTCTTTTCTGGGTTCTGAACCAACATAAACTTCTCAAAACCTAAGTAAAGACTCATTTGATTTTAAATCATGGAAACAAACAAACACTTCTTTACTTAAAGGACCCACACGGATGATGCTGCATCAAAATTGTTTTCTATACATGATTGGAAGGATTTTTCCCATCTCTACCTGGAAATTTCTCTACCTGGAAATTTCCTCTCATAGTTGCACTCAGCAAAACAAATGTCTTGGGTATGCAGTGCTCCCCATAAGAGAAATATTTCTTAAGAAAATATCAATAATGAAGGTCACAGAGAACACTCTAGGAAAACATATGAGGCATGTAAAGTTTGCCTCCTTTCTTTTATCCCAGCGCTCCTCTACTCGTATGGAGTGTCAATTCTATGCACAGTCCTGGGGCACAAAATATCCATTAATTCAAATGTCACGCCCTCCTTGGCAGTGCCCTGTCAAAGACTTCTGCTCTCATCCCTTGTCCTGTGCCATTTTTGAACCAGGCACGATAATTTAACAAACTACTTTATACTAAGGGGTTAAAAATTGATAATTAGTTCATTGATTCAAATATAGCTATTGTCTGGAGGCTAAGCGTTTAGTAAAAGGAGCACTGGATCAAAAAAGAAACTGTAACGGTAACCTCCTCTTCTTGAAGACCTGGAGAGGGGAAGTACTCTCGAAACTTGCACTCAGGTTGGTTTCTAATTTCACCAAAATGAAGATTTTTGAAAAATTATCGTTTTTCTTTTTAATTAAATGTGAAAAGTTTTGTTTGCTGGTTGTTTTTATTTTCTTCCCTCTGCAGAGAAAAGAGTATGAGGCATATCACAAAAAGTCTGAAGAGTATCAAAGAAGATTTGACTTAAACAATGTTTGCGAGTTCAAGGGTGGCAAATTCTGCTTAAATACATTTAGAAGTATTCACACGTTATATAGATCCAGGAAATAAAAAAATCACAAGTGACATCTAGACAGCTGGTTTTAAAAAAGCCGGTCGGCTTGAAATGTTTCAATTTGAACAGGATATTAGGAGCAGTGGAGTGAGATAACATCGAGAGTGGACTGGGTTTGGTCCTGGGGCTGGCCTCCAGTGGCAGGGTGGCTGTCTGGTGAGCTTGTAGCCTTGCCAAACTTCAATCCCTCATCTGAGAAATGAAAAAATTAAACCTGCCCTCACACCCTTCAGAGATAGTTCATGTATGTTACAGATAAGAAAACCAACCCTCAGAAATTGCCAAGAATTGCCAAGTTCACAAAGCTGGTATGAAAAGAGCCAAAATTTAAAACAAAGTTTGGCTCGCTCCAAGAATGACACTCTACCAACTGTACTAGTGATTTTCCACCTGTGCTCTGTTGTCACCTGCAAGGTATTGGGGTGGGGAGGGAAGTAATTGGCAAATGAGCAGGGATCCAGAACCTTGCACTCCAACTTCAGCAAGAGCCGCTTTACAATGATTATTTGTGTATATTGAGTTTTCATACACAGTTTTCTTCAAGAAATTTTTCCAAGCTAAAAAATAGATCGAAAAACCTCTCTTGTACCATGCTGCTTTCCAACATAAGCTTTTAGTTCCTTGAGCAGTGCTATTCCAATAAAACTTTCAGTGATTCTGGAACTACTCCATATCTGCATTGTTTAATACAGTAGCCAATAGCCATTTGAGACTATTGAACATTTAGAATGAGGGTAGTTACAAGCAAATGAATTTTTAATTGTATTAAATTTTAACTAGTTTAAATTTAAATTTTCACATGTGGCTACCGGCTACCATATCAGACAGTACAGTAATCTATAGCGATAAATGAGGTTTAACCAAAATTAAGCTGTGATAATGACAAAACTTTTGTTTTAAGGTTAAATACCATTTGACAAGGGTAATGAGAAGCTGACGTGATTTCATTTCAAAAAATGAAATAAGCACATAGTATGCCTTCCAGAACTGTTGTTGTTTTTTCACCAGAGCTGATTAAATGGCTGTTCTCATCTCCATAATATGCAGGTGAGAGAGTTAAAGTTGAGGATATCTGTATTCTCTGGGTAGCAGTTTACCTGTACTGAAACAGAATCTCTGTTTGTCTTCTTACATTATTTTATACTCATTTTGTTATTTACAGGTGATTTTCTATTTTTTTTAAATTTATTGGGGTGACAATTGTTAGTAAAATTACATAGATTTCCGGTGTACAATTCTGTATTACATCATCTATAAATCCCATTGTGTGTTCACCACCCAGAGTCAGTTCTCCTTACGTCACCGTATATTTGATCCCCTTTACCTTCATCTACCACCCCCTACCCCCTTACCCTCTGGTAACCACTAAGCTATTGTCTGTGTCTATGAGTTTTTGTTTCTCATTTGTTTGTCTTGTTCTTTTGTTGTTTTTGGTTTATATACCACATATCAGTGAAATCATATGGTTCTCTGCTTTTTCTGTCTGACTTATTTCTCTTAGCATTATACTCTCAAGATCCATCCATGTTGTCACAAACGTTCCTATATCATCTTTTCTTACCGCCGAATAGTATTCCAGGTGATTTTCTACTGTATTTTTTCTGTCAATGCGATAATTGAAAGACTAATCTCCATTTGCTCACCCTCCCATTCTTTTAAAGCAGATCCCCTCTTCTCCTGGGGTGTCTTCCTCTCCCACCTCTTTGGGTGAAAGCCCACGAACCTGGGTTTTATTCTCTACTGGTCAACTGACCCCACCACAACAGAGAAGGACCTGAGGCAAGGGGGCAGGCCAGGGAGAAGTCCCTACTTCAAGTCATAGCTCACAGAAGTGAGAAAGGGTTCAAGTCAAATGTCTGTCTCTAATGGATTATTGTTAACAGTTATATTCTTTCCCAGTAACTGAATAAACACAAAATCAGATTTCATTTTTTTTTTTTACCTGATTCTAGAGAAACCAGTGCATTCATAGTTCAGTTCTCTTCCCACAGACGGGGAAGAGAACTGTCCCCCTCCATATTTCAGTGAATCAAGAATCAGGCCACCTGACAGCAGAGGATGGAGCAATCATTTCTCATATTGTCGTTTGATGAATGCCCGAACAATGCTTCGTTTAAACAAAAGCCGATTTTCGTTTCAAAATGCCAGTACCTTTTCCCCAAGCAATTCTACAGTGAGTCTGCATCTGTTCATTCAGAGTTAGTAGATATTAAAATAAAAATAGTCTGAACCAGACTATTTCTCTCCATTGAAATAAAAAGAAGTCACTGGATCAAACCTGGAAGACATAATGTTGCACCCAGACAAAAATAAGACTTGTTAAGGTAGACAGGCTCCACACATCCTTGCTTTCTTCATGTCTCGGTGCACATTTCACATTATCAGAAGGGATTTCTCAGATCACTCCCCTCTGATAATGTGAAATTTGAGTCGAGAAGAATGCCTTGTTCGTCTCTCATTCTCTCAATCCCCTTTACTCTTCTTTATGCATCTTTATTTTTCTTCATAGAAATAATCACTACGTGCCATTTTATGTATTTACCTCTTTATTTGTATATTGTCTATCTCCTGAAAATAGAATATAAGCTTCTGGAAGTCAGGGTCTTGACTTTGCCATTCATTCATCCACCCTCCACATCTATATTAGTGGCTAGCACGTAGTAGATGACTGATAAATATGTGCCAAGTGAAGTGTATAGTAGTTCTCCCTTGTCCCTTTATACCTGAGAGCCCGGACTCTGGCGCAGGCAAACCTGTCAGTAACCAGCATTTACTGTAGTGGGAGGAGGAGGTGAAGCCCATTCCTGCTCGGACACTAAACTCAAAACAGGTGCTCCTAAGGCAAACCCCACAGATGCCCCACGCAACCCCTCAACTTTCCCCACTGAGCAGCAGCTCAGGAGCCTTACTGGATAAATATTTCATGCCAGTATCTTCTATGGGTCCACCCTGAAAGACATTTTTCCTTGAAGAGAGGAAAAGACTAAGGTATGGATCAGCAAGAAGTGAAAACACTCTATGTACGAGTAGGTGTATTAAAAGCAAAAAGGAAACATCACAAACCTGTGTTCATTATACTATGATTCTTTCAATGGCAGACACCACAATTGCTCACCAGGGCAGCCCCAGTACCAAGGAACCCAGTAGGTTCTCTCTATGTGTTTGAATAACAAACACTTTGCTTGAGGAGACATGATTTACACACATGGAAAATCAACAGGAGAGCAAGCCCAGAACAACAGACGTTGAAAGCCAGAGTCCTACTTTATTTAAGCACTCCAAGCAAAAGTCACACTGAGAGAAATGAGCTCTTCATTGTACAAGGCTTGCCTCCTCCAGGAAGCCTTCCCTAACTGATCCAGTCCAAACTAGATTTCTATTGCTTTCAGAATGGCTGCCACACCTTTTATCACTTAGCAGTTTTCCAAAGCTTTAGAACAAGGACCACTTCTCTTCAAGACTAACATCTCTGAGAGTTGGAACTATATCAGATAATCTTCTACATGCCAGCCTAGTTCCTAAAACCATACGGGGAAAGCATGTATTAGTGGAGCATACATAGTAGAGACTGTAGTTTCCAGGTGTGCACTGGTTAATTAACAATCTTTTTCCATTTCTCCAAACCATAAGCGACTTAACTATGTTTCTCCACTCTTATTTGCATATCTACTTCCAATGTCATCATGTTTTACATATATATGTTCATTTTGCTTACACAAAATGAAGCTATTTTTCTGCAATCACCAGAATACTGTTAACATCCAGAGCCGAGTTTCCCATCTGGTAGCAAATCCCACAATAAAGAGCCTTTTTGGAAGCTTGGTTAATCCTCTAAAGAGATGTGTTTCACAACTCAACTTTCATCTGATGTCAACAGAAACATATTTTTGCAAAATGTGGCTCAGACGCAAGTATGCTGAATTCCTAGTTTAAAATACAGAAAAATAGAAGGGGTTGCGGGTAAATTTTACAGGGGAGAGTAGTGCAATTAGTCAAAGACTGAAATGGCCTTGAGCCATGACCCTTCTGGTCCACGCTATAAAGAGAAGAGCTTCCAATCAATTAATGTGGCCAAAATTTTTCTAGCTCCTTCTCTGGGGAAGATCCCCTGCTGGAAGATTGGTGGGGGGAGTTCAATTGGAAAAGGTACACAAAAAAATAATACAAGAATGCAAGTAAGATTAATTCTGTCTTCATTCCTCGATCACTATTTCCTTCTTTTTATTCTCTCCTCAAATCTTTAAGCCACTTCTCTACCTCTCAACTGAACTAACTTCTCATTTCACTGAGGAAGGAAAAAAAAAAAAGCAGTGAGAATCAAATTTCCATAGGCACCACCATCACCACTACTTTTGCCACCACATCTTCCAAGATATCAGCATCTGTGCCCATCTACTCTGACTTCCTCTCTATTACAGTGAATAAATGGTCAGTGCTCCTACCTAAGGTCAACCCCTCTTGTACCTACTGAAGGACACTGCTGCTCAGGTGTCCTCTCTCTCCCATGTGTCATCAAGTTTTCTATTTCTACTAGATCAGTCCATCACCATGAGAAAAAAAAGAAATGTACGATCTCCCACTCACATCTCCTCTAGCCACTTCCTGAGTTCTCTGCTTCCCTTTACACTACAACACTAAAAACAATTGTCTGTATTTGCTGCCTCTTCTTCCTCTCTTCTCATTCCATTCATGGAATGGTGGAGTCCCTAGTGATCAGGTCATTGTTGATCCAAAGGTAAATGCTTAAGTCAGCAACACTGACACAATTGGGCCCGACCTGTTTTCCTGAAACACCTTCTTCACTTAGCACTGTCTCTTGGGTCTCCTCCCATCTCCCTGGTTGCTCCCCCCAGTCACCTGTACTAGCTTTTCCTCATCTTTGTAGCCTTCAAGTGTCCCCAGGCTTCGGGTCTCACACTTCTCCTCTTTTGCATTATCATTCAATCTAATGACTTTAAAGTGCCTTCTAGACATTGGTAATTCCCAAATATATACCTTTCCCCCGATATCATACACCCATCTACCTACATCATGCCCTCACGTGTATATTCAATAGCGTTTCACACTCATGTTCAAAACTGAACTCTTGGTTTTACCCTCAAATCTGCTCCTCTTACCATCTTTCTCAAGTAAATGGCAAATCTATTTTTCTTGTTTGTCAGGCCAAAATATAAGACTATAATAAGCTCCTTGGCGTACGGTGTTTGTGGAGTTCATCTTTCATATCTAACATCTACAATAGTGCCTAGCACATAGTAGGTAACTGACAAATACATGCTAAATGAGATAAGGCTATAGAGTTATAAGTAAAGGACATTGGAAAAAGTCACTCATCCTAAATTTAAGGGAAGAGAAGGAGGACCAATCGGGAAATAGTTCATGGGAAAAAAATTTAATTTGGTCTTGAAAGATTAGCTAGACTTTGACAGGAAAATAAAGGAAAACATTCCTGGCAGAGGGAATAGCATGAAAAAATATTTAAAAGATGTGTGTTATATTTGCAGAATGAGAATCATGTCACTGAGGTATAGGGTAAATAACAAAGCATGTCGGGAGATGACTCTGGCAAAGTAGTTTAAGGCCAAATCTTAATGACTCTTGTTAAGAAATTTCGAAATTATTTTACAGACAAAGAAAACTAAAGATTTTTAAACAGAGGAATAACATTTCATAGCACAGTGTTAAGGATATAATAAGATGATTAATAAATGTGTGCAGGGGAAACAAAAGCAGGAGCAGATGGGGTGATAGATGGGAATGTCAAGGGATAAGTGTGGACGTATGCGAATCGATGGCGATAGTTCCAGCAAAGAGATGGAAAAGCCTGCACTAAGCTGTGATGCTAAGAATGGCCAGTAGAGAACAGCTATCGGAGAGACTGTGGAAATAGTTACTCATGGCAAATGAAGAGTACAGAAGGCTAAATAGAGGGCCAGAAGGTTGGCAACCTCCAGACTTCTTTCCTGACACCCCAAAATCCTTTAGAACAACTGGAGGAGGTACATACCAAACTGGCACTCTCAGATGTTGAGAGCTAGATGAGAAAGAGAGACCAGCTGGCAAAGGCAGGCTCCAGACATGTGAGAGGAAGCCTGTTCCCAACGTTTATATTCATTCATTTCCTCTGCACAGTGACCCCCTGCGGAAGTCAAATAGCCATTTTCCCACCATCTTGACCTCACTTTTATATGGGATTCCACTTCAGAGGACAGAGCTAAAGATAGTCTAAGCTCCATGCCAAAGATTGAAGGTAAGAGAAAATTTCATGATTGCTACATTTTGCCTATAATCAGCCTGGCTTCCAAGAAAGAAAAGAAAATTGTTTCTCTGTCTACCAACTGTACCACATGGGTCGCTTCTACCCTGAACCTCCGATTCTTGCTTGTCCTATTAGTTTTATATTAAGCTATATTATAACTTAAAGAGATCTGGAGGCAGAAGCTACTTGGAAAACTCATCGTCATTCATAAAACTATTAGTATTGAAAAAAATGTGTTGAGTTTCAAACTACACATTTGTAAGTAAACTTTTGGTACTTAGTTGATTCACACAGGAAATAGGATTTCTTCCTCTATTCTTTGTAATTTGTATTTTTACTTCTCTGCCAGTTTTTCATTATAATGCAGCCTCCAAAAGGGCACAAAGTTAACAATAACAATTATATTAATGATAGAGTAAGTTATTAAAATTTACTTTAATAGCCACTATATTTATGATGATAATTATAGTTATGACTAACTAGGATTATAGCATCCATTGTAATCATAATAAGCTCAAGGGTGGTTTAATGCTAACTGTTCCATCATAAGGAAATCAGAATATAGAACTGTAAGTTCTATATTACTAATGATTGCAATGCAAAAGAACATATGTGAATATTAGTTACTAGATATTAGCCTTCTCCATGAAAATAGAGCAAAGAAAAATTTTGGTAAACCCAGATTTGGTTTAGGTATGCTTTAGATCTCCTGAGAAAAAATAGGTATCATTCTTGAAACTAACTGCCTTGCATTGAAACTAATTTGAGATTTAGGGGATGTACTAATAAGATATTAGGACCTTCTTTAATTCTAAGTGGACCAGAGATAGAAAATAACACCATGGACCATTGTCACTGCAGCCCACTAATGAAAGAAACCGCCTGGCCATCAAGATCATATGAACATACCTGGACATAGAACTTCCTGGTGGCATGTCTACTAAAGAGACTCCTGGAACTCTCTCCTCTTTTTGTGTCCCTTCATACAGCATAAGGTCACTCTGAGGAACTTGTCAGTCTTATGACAACAAAGAACTATGTGTGCCTTACAATTATAGAGATGGATGGGTGACATTTTGCAATTCATAAATCTCACAAAAATCAGTTTACTTGCCCACTGATTATTTGTCCTTAACTTTATCTCACCTTAATTTCCCTCCTATCCCAGAAAGATGCCACTTTGTAAAAATTCCACAAGTAGTATCACAAATCAATAATTTTGGGTGAGATATTTTTCCCTTTAGGTATCCAAGGTAGAAGAAGGCAAACTGAGCCAATTAGATAGGAGAAAATGTCAAGTACCATGTTTTTAAAATAAACACAAGATATACTCATTTTCACACATATTTGCTACAGATGGAAATTTCATTTAAAGATGGATGGTTGTGGACCCTGGCCAAAAGCTTGTAAATACCAAGGAGACACATAAGATGGCCTCACTAATAAAGCAACCACACTGAGACCATCAGAACTGGTTTCTAATGAAATACTTGACAATAATGATGACATCAAGTCGCTCTATTTGAACCAACATAGATTGTTATGTAACCATAATAAAAACTTTGCATAATGAGAATTTCCAAAGGAGTTAAAAATAAGAGTAATTCTTAACAATTCAAAAAGTCCTGATGGAGAAAGGCAAGAAAGAAAGGAAGATTTATTGCTGATTGTCAATGGTATGACATTAAATAAGTTTCAGTTATATCATGAGTAATCAGCATAAGAAAACTTGAATTGATTCCCAATCTGTAATGAATATGCTAGCCAAGAATTTTCCAAAGCTTTGTTGGCTATCCACGCTCAAAAGGCTTCTCAAGCCTCATAGCCCTGTCACCAGTAGAGGATGCTATTCTTCCATGCATAGCAAGTTCACCACCGCCACCACCACCCATCCCAATTCCATCCAGAAAACACTCTATATGGGAAAGGATTCCTATTGGACCATTTTGTAAGTGTGGTTTTGCACTTCAAACAAAGAGAAGGGACTCTTTCACTCAACTAAAATTGATTTAAATATTTTAGTGGTGATTTCTAAATCTATCAATTTTAAGGAAGTGAAAATACTGGAGTAAAGTAGGAATGAACTAAATGCTGTGCCTAAAATATACAGACATTGTTTTCTCTTCTGTGAATGTTTAGCTCCCATTAGTGAATCTGAAAACAATGCATTTCAATGAAGTGCATCGTGAATTGATCAGAATTGCCTGTGAATAATGAAGCCAAAGTAAAGGCTATGGTTGTAGAACAAATGAAAACAAGACAGCCACACAAATTAATAATAATAATAATAATAATAATTGTTTTTAAAGCCGAAAAGGAAAATTTATCTCCAAGGGAAAATAAAATTTAAAAAAAAAAAATGGAGATGGGATTTCCCAGAAGGGAAGTAGAGATAAAACATAAAGCCAAAGAAAAATAAGAAAAGGACTCATTCCTTTGAAAAGAACTTGTAAAGAAGATACACACAGGATACAATTAGACAGGGACTCTTTCTCTCCCAGTAAGTAGCCTTTCATTCATCTGACAAGCATTTCTTGAGTGCCCCGTGCTTGCAGAGAACACTAGAACTGCAGGCACAGAGCTGAATAGCACCCAGGTCGTACTTCCAGGGATCTCAGAATCTAAGAGCAGAGACAAACCATATAGAAATTACAATGTAAAGAAGAAAACAGTAAATGTCGTGAAAGAAATAGGTGTAAAGTATTATACATGACAGGAAGAGGGGGAGTTGTCCCTGTGTGTTGATGGATGAGTCACAGAAGACCTCATAAAAGGAGCAGGTTTTCAGTTCGACCATTAAAGGATGAGTAGGATTTTGATAAGAGTATTTGGGCCTTTCTTATAGAGAGAAGAAATGACATGAGTAAAGGTTCAGAGTTGAGAAAGTAATTTGTTTTTTTAACTGCGCGTGTTTGAGGCGAGAAGGAGTGGGAGGCGACACCGTTGAGAGGCTCTTAGAAACCATATCATGAAGACCTTGGAAAATTAGTCTAAGAAATGTAGACTTTATTCTTCAGGAAAAAGTTTCTTAATCTGAGCTTGTGCATAATTTTCAAAGGGTCTATAAAACTCCCTTATGTATTTTTGTGATTGTACTTTTTTTCTGGGAAGAGAGCCAACAGTTTTCATCAGATTCTCAAGCGAGTCCATAACTCAAAACAATTAAGAACAGAGAGAAGATACCTGATAAGGTATCTGCCCAGCTCACAGAGGCTCCTCTTTCTTTTTATCTTTTTTTTTGGGGGGGGAGGGATGGTGCAGATACTGACCTTGACACTCATGAAATGTGGCCTCTAGTATCCAGAGCTGTACTGTCTGACCTCACAACAATTGTCACCGTTGAATGAATCTCAGGATACAATTGAGCCATGTCAGCGCAGTCATTTCCTGAGGGTAGGCAGATGTGAACTGAGAAACCCAGAGACTAGGGGAGAGGGAATTAGGATTCTAGAGGAAATATTCATGAATTCCTTATCTGTCATTACTTTGATTTCTGCCCTTCATGGTGCTAGATTATTCAAATCTTTCTTGAATTCTGTGAGAAAACCTCCATCTCTTTCCAATGTCCTTTTCCTTGTTTAGACTGGCCAGCGAGTTGATTTCTTTTACTTGTAACCAAAAGAATTTTGATTGATTTAGAAACTGTACTTCAAACACTGAAATGAGGCAATGAGAAAGTATTGAAATGTTTGCACAGAGGAATGATGTTATCTCAAAATTTTTTCAGAAACATCAGAGTTATCTTTCATTTTTTTCCTCTATCCCCAATCCACAAAATTAAATCTACACTATAGTTTATCCCTTTTGCCTGCACAAGATGTCTAGTATCCATTCGCATTGCAGCTACCTGGTTCAGGTCCTAACATTTCTCTCCTAGACCATTGAAATGAGCTTTTAAATGGTACTGCTAACTCCAGGCTCCACTCCATTCCCCACACTGCTGACAAGTGTCTGCTGCAACACAGATGAGATCATACACATCAGCCCTAAAATCTTAGCACCCACATTTCTGGTGAAAAAGTCTAAAGTCTCCAGTCCAGCATTCAACGCTCTTCAGAGTCCAGCCATCATCCACATTTTCAACATAATCAACCACAGATCATCCTCTCAACGTCACTAGACTCCATTGCAGATCAGACCGTGGGCTCCAGGTCTCTTCACCTACTGTTCCCTATGTTGGAAATGGCATTTCTCTTCTTTTTACCCTGTCATTCAACAGAGGTGTCATCTATGTCATCCTTCCCTATCCCATCCAGGAAAAATCATTCTCTTTATCTTGTGTATTCTTGTAGCAGGGGCTCTTATTACAATTTGACACATTATAGCTATTTGCCTATCTCTGCCACTCCAACTGTCCTGTGAGCTGCTCAAGAGCATGTCTGATTTATCTGTATATGTAGGACCTAAAGCAATACCTTCCAAAAGTACATTCTTGATAAATGTGTAATGCATATGAAGAAAGAGTTGGTGTAAGAATTAATGAAGGCAATAGAGAAGACATATGTGGAGAAGTATAGAGAGGACCTGGTATGTAGAATGCCTAATCTCAAACCAGTTCAAGAAGGGGCGATTGGTCAATGGTGTCCAAGTCTGGAGCGATGTCCAGGAAAGGCTCAAGGGAAGGTGAAAGCTCACTGAATTCAATTATCGGAGGCAACTGTTATGATATAGTCATAATGTGGAGAAGAGTGCCGGGAGAAGTGAGAAGGCTGGTGTGGGTGGAAGTGGGAAGAAAGTAGAAGAAAGGGAAACAGTTGGGAAGTAGGTAAATGCAATGAGATTAACCAGAGGGACAGTCCCGTCCAGTGAGGCAAGGAGGGAAATCCAAACGGTAGTAGAGAAGGCAGAAGTTGGAGATGTTAGCATTGTCAGGAGAGAGAGGAGCCTCCTCTTTGAAAAAGAAAATAGGTCTGGATACAACAATTACTTTGGAAGAAATATGAGATATCTTAAATCCAATAAAGGAATAAACAGAAAGAACTGCAGCCCCCAGTGTTACCAGTTTTCACTCAGCGGTGCAAAGAATATTTCCATTGCCTCTACCAAGAACTCTCCCCCAAGCAAAGTTCATCCAATATAGAGTCAAACCAAAGGTAGAATAACTATGATTTTGTAAAGGAGAGACATTAAAGACATAAAAACAGCAGAGATCACTTGAATTGTATCCATTTCACATCAAGGGCACCCTTATCATTACATTTAATTACATATGGATGGGCTGCGCAAACTGCTGGGTGGATCTTAATTTAATTTAACTAATTGATTTATTGGTTTCATTAATTGCTGTCAAAGGATACAAATACTGTCCCCAAGGGCCACGGTTTAGGTGATCATCACTACAGCTTCTAGAAAAGTAATTGGATTTCTTAGTTTAGCCCCGGAGGTGAGCTATCAAAGAGCTAGCAGGATTTAACAATACTGTGCCATAGAAAATAAAGACAGAGAACTACTTAGTGATAGAAACAGTGCCTCCTTCCTTCTCATTTTCCTTAGTGACAAGGTCTTTTTCCATTAGTCTTTTAAAATTTCTTTTTATCAGAGTAAATTACTTTCATTTCTTCCCCAAGCACTCTCGCTACTATCCTTTTCTTTGGATTTCACCTTTCATTTTCGATCTTTGCTTTTCTCTAATCATCTTAGATGTTCTTCATACATCAATGGGATATGAATCGATAAATATCCACTAAGATTGTTAACTCGAATCTTAAACTGACTGTTTTTCCCTGTTATGTTGCAGTCTTTGGACATAATGCTAAAGCCTGGAGGCTTGAGTTGCATATAGATGTTTCTCTTTCTTTTTTAGGTAAAATTAAAACCTACCCAATTTTTAAATGAATGATCAAATATTGAGAAGAAAATAAAGATAACTGAGAATCCCAGACTTATTACCTTTTGATCTTTTTCCTATGTACATAGATATGCCTGAATCTCCAGGGAAAGGAGCTATAAGTAAAACCTTCCAAGGCTGCTTTTTTTCTGTTAACAAACCATGGCATAAGCAGCAGTTTAGCTATGAAACAAAATCAGGGGGAAAAGTGGTTTCTTCTTTCTTCCCATCTTTCCTCCCTCCCTTCCACTCTCTCTCCCTTCCTTCCCTACCCAGAGTTAGCATCCGTAGGATTCCAAAGAGACTGTGTCAGTGTCTAGTAAAATTTAGCATTTCCAGACATGTTAGCTAATGTACCTGGGCAAGCATCTCTAGATGGGGAACTATAGTGGACGACAAAGCAGAGAGAGACTGTGTGTGCACAATTCAAGGGAAGTTGCTTATTCCTGCACATGTAGGACACATGCCCTGAAGACATTTTTCAAAATATTGGGTAGAAAGATAGGCATTTTGATGCTGCTCAAGTTTAATACCAGTCATATAAAAAAAATGAACCAGTGAAATTTCAGCCGTGGCCATTGATACGAACTCATTCCTCTGTAAAGGCTAGTAGAGCCCAGGGAATTTCAAGTGTGAAGATATTCTTGGACTTCAAGGGCATAATACACGTGTGCCCCATTTCTATATAGTGTGTGTTTTCCATCTCCCATACTCCTTCTATAATTAATGGACATACCCCCTACAAAATGCATTATTTCCTTTTAAATATTTAAATTTTGATTTTCAAATTAATTTAGGACTCCATTTCTTCTGAGACCATGTATAAAAGTTACCTTACACTGGCAGGATGAATGCAACGATGTGTGCTGTGATTAACGCAGAAACAGAAAGGCTGAAGACACAGGACCAATCTCAATATACCCGTGTCGACTCTGTCTAGAAGAAAGGTTTTACAAGAAAGACTCTCTAATGCCCAAAGAACTGCTAGCAATAATATTCTTCAGTAATTAATATATTGTATATTATATTAACATATACAATATATTACATAGTAATATACTATATTATATAACATAAAATATAAAACGTATCATATTATATATAATAGATATATATATATATATATATACTATATAGATAACATTATATATATATTGCTTCCTTTGCTATTAAACCATAATGTTGTTATAATGTTGGGGAGCTATTGAAATAGTAGCATTCAGTCTACAAAATATTAGTAATATTTCTTTAACTGCCTGTAAAATACAATTTACTTACTATAGTAACATTCAAACAGAGTTACAATACAATTTTGCCTTCTACAATTTCTTAAGACCCTTGATAACGCTTTTAACTTTTATGACTGTGATTTGGTTTTAACTGTACAGGTAATATGCAAATATAGTAACTACAGAAGTTATGTTTTACGTAATGCACCAAATGATCTCAATGTGCTGAACTACAGCCAAGAGAGTTTGAAAACTATCTCAATGTTTTCCATCCAGTGAAGTTGTTTATCAATATCACTGTTTATAGCATCTTGTCAGTTGGGGGCCTTTTTACAGATGAACGTGTTAGGTAATGTCTGGTGGAAATATCATTGTAGCAGGTTCTCAAGTAGCCATACAGTTATCTAGACTCTCTCTGGGGCAATCAGCCCTTTGGATAATAATTCTGAAAGCTGATTCATGGGTTTTTACAACTAGAAAGGCTCGTAGAGATCATCTGCTATAGCTCGACTCCCTCAATCAGGAACCTGCTTCTGGCCACACACACACAATCTGCTCCTGCTTTCATTATTGCACTTGGTTTTGCTTGTGTGGCTCCTCTTCCTGCTCAGAATCCAGAGCTACAGCAGCAGTCCGAACCTATCCCTGATGCTTCCAAATTGTATTTCATACCTATTAAACTGAAAGTTGACATTCTACAGTGTAAGTCTTGTTATTCAACATAAAGAATGGGGGCCACCAGGAGAGAAACGGGTCTAACCCAGAGGCACCTTGTACAAGAACTAAGGCTGCACAGCTTCCAGCCTGTCTGCCCAACACGCTGGAGCTTTCCCTGGAAACGGCTAATAAATGGAGGAATAGTCGAAGATGACAAACTATGAATTGTCTCTAATAGGAGGATTCTAAATCCAGCTCGTTCTTCAAAACCCAGTTTACGTACCTGGTTCCTCCTTCCTAACCAATATTGATAATTAATATCATTTCCCCTGAGTCCCAAGCACTTTGTATACATCTTTACTGAAGTTGTTTTAGAGTCTGTCTCCCAGTGAGATTATGCAGTTTCTTGAGGAAAGTGACTCTATCTTATCATTTTTTGTTATCTTCAGTGCCTGTAATAGAATAGCTGTTTAATAAATGTCTGAATGTATAAGAAAATGTCAAAGAAAAACATGAAAAAGATAGCATACTCTTTTTATTGCACATCAGGGAGTATCAGAAAAGGAACGTAAAAATGCATGCCATCTCTGCTCTTTGGATGATCAGAAAAGCCCATGAATTTAGTCAGATCACCCTAACCGGTGTAGTGAACTCATTTTGAAAACGAGGCAAGTGTACATTCCCTCCTCACCTCTGTCTACCCTGGCCAGTGTCATTTAAATCGTTTATTATTTGTTCAGAAAATGTTCAATGCCACACAGCCTCTAATAATGTTAGCCAATTGCACACTCGCAATATGTAGATGGATTGTAGGAAAGTGTCAGCTCTTTCTTTTGTAAATATGCTACACAGTACACATAATGGTCGTTGTAAGTCATTTTTATTAATGTCATTTGAAAAGCAGATTGACTTCAGGAGCTATTGTTTGTGGTATTTTGCCGCTGTTTTCCTCCATTCGCCATTCTGTACTGTAGTCTTCACAAAAGAACACTAGAGGGATGAGCTTCCTATGTTTTAGAGCCTTTGTGTTAACCAAGCCAAGTACAATTATGGCTCTTCCCAGAAGAAGGAAAGAATAATGTTGGCAATAAGGGTGTTACCACCCAGAACCACACAAAAAGCTGCAAATGTAACCAAAATGGCTTTCTCAGCTTTTATAAACCCAGAAAACTACGTGGCATTTTCTATGCCCAGAGGCTGCACTTTGGGAAATTACCTTTAGAAAACTGGTTAGAGGTCTATCGAAGCTTTGAAAAGAACCTGCAACCTGGAGAGGGGATTGAGGAAATAAATAAGCAGACTTGTTGTTTAATAAGGCTGCCAATTTTTTTTTTTTTTACTTCCAAGGGACAAAATCAAGTAAATGTCAAATTTTTCCCAGCTGGTAAGCACATTTAGATTTCAGACTAAAATCTTCCCAAAAGGAGTAGGGCTGATAATGAGAAAGGAAGAAAAAGATGAATCCCTGCTTTACAAAATAGAATAGAGAAATAATCCAGTCATCCTGAGTCCGGACATTTTTTCTCTCTTTGCTTTGCCCAAACCGTGGCCGTGAATAAAGACATAAATGGATGAAATAGTATGAATTTGGTGTTCATGGACACAAAGGAAGGGAACTGATCAAGCTGGTAATCCAAGGCTGTCAGAACTAACAAGGTAACTGAATCATAAAATGAAAGAAAAAACAACGACACTGCGTCTATAGTGTCACTCTGTAACTTTAATTTGTCAATTTCAGAAAGACCTTGTCAGCTCCTAAACTGATTGGGTTAGTGAATTACCTCATTTGCAGATCCCCTCAGCCCCCTGGTGCCTGTGGTGTGTCCTAATTAAAAAAAAAAACCATGCCGCCCTGATAATTTTATCATACCATTTCTCTCAAAAATTTGCTGTAGCTTTCCATTGCACTAAAACCTGTAATCCAGTTTAAAATCAATATAGGGGCTCTAAGTCTGTGTCGCAAATGTTCTCGTGTCCCTGACCCAACTGCTGGCCTCCCTGCTCTGCACAGCCAGAGTTGTCACTCCAGGTAGCCAATCTGCTTGACTCCAATCACATCCTGACATGATTCCCCCTTTTCTCGATTGTACCTTTCTCTTCTTCAATAAATAAACATTCAGCCAGAGTGCAGCTGCAAAGGCCTGTTTTTGTTGGCCATGCTGGGTTGTCGTTTATAGGTTTTGATCTGCGGTGTATCTTGTCTTGTTTCTTCTGCAATCATCGACTCCATGCTTTTTGACTCCTCGATCAGTCCACAGCACTGACACTGCACTGGGGGCTCCATAAAAGTGGTTGGCTGTTTCCCAGGAGGAGATCGAAAGGAAGCTCAAATCTTTGTCTTTATAAGCCAAGAGCGATCATGCAGATTCGAAAAGTTCTGGAAAAGCAATGAGGTTCCCTTGAGCCATCCCCCTTCATCCCTCACTCCTGACTGGGTCCCTCCCTGCTCTGTAAAAAAAAAAGAAAAAGAACCTTGGCTTTCCTATATGGTGGAACTTTCCAGCAATGTCCTTCCATAAAAGGGATGGTTCTTGTTTCAGAGCCAAGGGATCTGCCTCCAACAGTTTAGGCTGGATGGTGGTGGAGTTTTTTATACTTTTAGACAACGTGGAAGTGTCTGGAATGGTGCCTTCAGTCCCAGCCATCCTAGGAATTACTCAGTGTTTCAGGGCCCTGAGCCAGTAACCACCTCCCAACCACTGGCCAGCCACCTCTGCCACGTTAGCTCTGACAGGGAGGTAGGTCAGTGAGCTGTGGGTTCAGGAAGGACAGAGTGATAGGGTCTCCCATGCTGAGAAACCCTCCACAGGATCTACAGAGTAATTCACAGACAAAAAGCACCCACTTTCTAGTCCCTCCCCCTACCTGGTATAGAACCACAGCAAGTGAGTGAGTTGTTCAGATCTCACTCCTATCTGGGTTCATTAGGTTGTGTGGGTTCTGCCAGAAAAATGGGTCTCTGTGATTCCAGGCAAACTGACTAGGTATCTTGCTCCAGCCAGCTTTACTGACTCAAGTAAAGAGCAACTCCCTATCCCGTAGGTTATAATATCCTTCTGACACACACACACACACACACACACACACACACACACAGAGACACACACACACAGAGTACACTGTGAAGGAGAATCAGGGTGGGTTTAAATCTTGCTTGCCCTTAACACTTACGACTTGAAAGTATTATTATACATGAATCTTAGTAAGTTCATCTATAAACTGAGATATCACATCCAAAAGACATCCCATCCAAAAGTGATATCACATCCAAAAGACATCCCATGGTGACTCAGAATGCAGGCTTCCAAGCCAGATTGCTTGGGTTTATATTCCTGTCCTCCCACTAACTAGTGCTGGGATTTGGCACAGCTCTTCAACTTTGCTGAGCCTATTTCCTTATCCTTATAATGGAAATAATAATAGTACTACTTCAGGGAGTTGTTAGAATGAGTGACTAAATTCATGTAAAGAATCACAAAAGTGTGTGAATAAATAGTAGGCACTCAATAAAAGTTCACGATAATTATCTGACTGTCTTACATTCCCATTTTTTTGAATTTAGATAATAGTGGCTGGGATTTGAGACTTTCGAACAACATTCCAGTTTTTATTTCAAGCTTTTCTCTCTTTGATCAATGGTAGTCTAAATTCTACACATAGCAGTCTGAGTATAAGGTATAAGGATAATAAAAAGAAACCCTGGATGCAATCTCCATCCTATTTATCAAGAATATGACTAATAGTATCTTCTAAAAATCTCAGTCGTGTGTGTCCTTGTGCTGATCCCAAATTGAAGGATTTCAACCAAGGTCAGGCCATCTTAACCTCTATATCTTCATCCTCATGAAGATTTTTATTTCCCTACATTCAAGACCAGTTTTATTCTTTTCTTTATTAAAGATATTAGGAGTGAAGAAATAAGGACAAAATTACATTGCTTGTTCTTCAAGTTTTTATTGTTACTATTATTAATCTAGCTCCAGCCAAAGTGGCGGAACATAATTTTCCCTTCCGTGGAACATGGTCATTTTGCTATTCTGAGCAGAGTTTGGGAAGAATGAAGTTGAAAGAGCTGTGAACTGTGGATAACCCATAAATTCCTAAATCATTGTTACATTTTTATTTTTCTCACAATTATTAAAAAAAACAGATTTATTTGGAAAGGCTCAGAACAATGAAATAAATACAGTTCTGATTTCAAATGCAAATGTCATGTCATTTCTAGATGAGTCAACCTTCAAAAGACAATGGTAAATCAACCAGATAATTTCTGTGTGTCAAGGAGTTTTAAAGGTGGTAGCTAGTAAATTGAAGTACACATCAGTTTCTCAAATAAAAATGTTAAATATAAGTTACTTCTTCATACTTATCTAAAACCTGTCAAGTACAGGGGAAAATAATCTGTCCCACCCCCACCCATTAAACGAACAGATCACGGAAGTAACTGGCATCTTTCCACCTCCAGGAGTGGCCCCCGGGTACAGTGGCAGCTTCATATTTCCAGCTGCGTGGGAGCGTCTCAGTTCTAGCCCCTCCAGCACCAATCAGGGCAGGGCTGCAGCCCATCCAAGTCCGTGTGGCAATGCCCAGGACGCAGCCAGAATGCCCGATTCAAAAAGCGTTGCTGGAGCCGTCAAGGCTCTAGGCTGTTCAAAGTTCTAGGCTACTGGTCATCTCAGCCAGAAAGGACAAGGAGTGATTTATGAATATACGTGCACATCCTATGGAAATGCACTTGGAGTAATATTCCTAAAACACTGAACTTCCGGCAACCAAGAACGCAGGATCTTGGACTTCAAGGTGTGGGTGTTTAAGTTAATGACACCCTTTTTCCACTAGCTCAGGAAGCCTGAACACCCCAGGTTACATGTGTCTTACATATTTTGAAGAGCGATTGATGCTACCTGTTGTTAATTTATGAAGTGAGTGGGCTGAGAATTAAGGAGGCGGAAAAATCGTGACATGCAAATGATTTTTCCTCCCCCTATGGATCAGAACTTTAATCATACAATAAATATTCTTATTCTTCATGTGGATGATGCAGGTGATTTCAATTTTACAAGGGCGTGTAAAAATCCAATATGCATTTCTCCATTCCCAAGTGAGGGGCTTTTGAGTAAACTATTGCCTTTTCACCGACATTTATGTTTATTAATGATAGCCACATAGAGAAGGCAGCTGGCGGTTAGAGAGCAGCAACCCAGGAACTTGTTAGCAGCTTCTCCTCTTAAACCAAAATCACTGTGCTGTGCCTTTAAGGCAGGGGGGGCTTGCTCCCAATTCTGGGCTGAACTCTGCCCTCTCTGGGCAGTGAGTCAGACTCTGCAGGCTCAGACAAATGGAATCTCCCCCTGTGAGAGGCCACAGCCTTCCACAGCAAGAAGACATCAGAATGCCTGAGGGGAATATTTTCCCAGCTGACCCAACCTCCCAGCTCAGACAGCACTTATATTCCTTACTGAGAGGGCCAGCATGTCCTAAAAGCCTATGAAAATTAAAAACCATAATTCATGACCCAAGCAAAACTTTTCCTTCCCCCCATCATCTAAGGACCACCTGGGGGAAATATAGAAATGGGCTAATGCCAGATTCAGTGCAAGGGTAGAGGGACCACAGCCAACTCTTTTTTTTTTTTTCAGTCTTTCCACAGTGTCTCTCTCTCTCTCTCTCTCTCTCTCTCTCTCTCTCTCTCTCTCTCTCTCTCTCTCTCTCACACACACACACACACACACACACACACACACACACACACACATCCATACTATAAATCAGTGTCTCAGGTTTGATGAAAACAATGTTTCAAGACAGGGATGAGACAAGAAATCGTGCCAGGGACTACAGCTCTCCCCAACAAAAAACGTGTGTGTGTGTGTGTGTGTGTGTGTGTGTGTGTGTGTGAGAGAGAGAGAGAGAGAGAGAGAGAGAGAGAGAGAGAGAGAGAGAGGCAGAGAGACTTCTAACAATTTCTCAGTGTTTTTTTTTATAACAGCAGAACCTTCTTTGGTTAATCTTATTAACTAGCAACAAATTTATCCACTGATCAAACAATAATATGGAGAGAGAAGAAAGAGATTGAGAGAGACAGAGAAGAAGGAGGAGGACGAATAGGAGGAGCAGAGAGAAGAAGAAGAGAGGAAGGAAGAAGAAAGGAAGGGGGTAGAGGGACAGGGAGGAGGAGGGAAAGGAGAGAGAGGGAGCAGCAGAAAGCTCAAAATGATAAACTGAAAGAACAAGCAAAACAAAGTTCCTTCTCCCTTCCTCCCACACTTTCAGATTTTTGGGTAGCTTCCAACCTTGCTCACATTCCCAAGGGCAAGTCTTAAAGAAATGCTCAAGCGGCCCACCAAACTCAATTTCTGGACACACTGAAAACTTTCTGAGATCGCAGTCCTGGATGGCAGCTCTAAAACTGGGCCATGGAGCAGGAGTCGCCTGTGACCTGGAAGGCTCTTAAAAAGAAGTCTGCAGCACCTGGGAGCAGCAGTTCCCTATCCCTTCCAAGCCCCCAGGAGAGATGTTTTTGTCCCGTTTGTTTAAATATGCATAATAGTATCATTCACACACACACACACACACACACACACAGGAATAGCTCCTTTAAATACAAAGAAGCAGTTGATGTCAACACAGACTAAGTGAAACAGGACCTTATTTTGCATGCCAAATTGAGGAAATGGGATACATTGTTTATGTAAGTAAAGGCTTCCTGAAAGCAGAAATTAACGTTTCCTTAAGCTTTGCTTTATAACGGTTTAGTGCAGTATTAGCTTGTAAACTGGTGTTGATATTTACTTGGTTGTGTTCTGTAACAGTACTTTGACTTAAGCTCGAAAGATTAAGATAGCAATTAAAGATCTGCTAATAATGCATTTTTAATAAAAGATGCAATCCAAAAAGTTGTAACTTTTAACAACTTCTTAGATTATTTTTTGTAAAAGTGTAACCTTCCTTAGTTATTCTTGTTAACCTAACAAGTTTATCCACTGATCAAACATTTGAAAATTAATGTGAAAAGATTCAGAAACCATTGCAATCTACTATTGATATTATTTCCCTTCTGACGAGATTTCTATGGGTTTTCTTTCTCCAACCAATTCTTTAGCCTGGAATTCAAAGCCTTTAATAATCTGATTATAGCCTTCTTTAATCTCTCCCTTCCTCCTTCCCTCCCTCCCTCCCTTCCTTCCTTCATTTTCTTTCTTTATTTTCCCTCTTATTAATGTCCTTATGAACTTGGAGCCAGCTGAGTCCATCTACTTAGTCCCCATAGCCTCCCTCATGTTCTTTCCTTTTTTCTGGAATTCCTCCTTACCCCCCACCCTCTGCCCACTTCAATCTTACTCGTTTTCTGAAGCCTAACAAATACTGCCATCTATTTAAATTTTTGCAACCGATTTTCATATACAGATGGTCGATGTACGACCTCCATTGTGGCTGCTTGTATTTCTTATGCCCCTCAATACATGGCATTTCCTGAGTCCTATTCATTATCATAGCCCCCTGCACTATACCTCGCATAACCCCCATGTTTAAAAAATAAAAAATAAAAACACATAATTCCCTGACCAACCCCCAACAAATGAGCAAGACGAAAGCACCCGAGCAGGAATGCAATGTTTTTCCTCAATCATCTGCTAATATCAGTTGCCCTCAGTGTACACAGATATTATCGTAATACAAACACGGCCAACCTTTAGGTCTCAACCACACACAGCTGTCGAGTAAGATGAGCAACTCGAATGATCATATCAAGCCAGATTCCCAGAAACCCTCCTCACCCTGGGTCTCCAGATCACTACCACACTGTGCTACGAAGAGGACGTGCCTCGGGAAATTCAATTGACCAAATGTGTCCATTTGTCTGATTTGGTTTGCCTAATCAATACAAAACGGGTTTACTACAAGGACCAAAAGTGATCTTGTCCATTCCTCTAAAAATCTTAGATGTTAATGTGTTTTCATAGGATCAGCTACTCGCAGTCTTCTTTATTTTTCAGAGTCTTCCATTTGGCATATGAAACACTTCACCAGGTCGCCTAAAGGTGGATATTAATTTACTCACAGGAACTGAACTGTTTTCCCTTTAATTAAACACTGCCTTCTCAACCCTATTATATGCTTTTCAAAAGAAAAAGACAAAACAAAAAGAAACTGATATTTGCTGAAAGGGTTGAGGACTTTTATGAAGCCTTTCAACTGATTTGTCAGAAAGCAATATGCAGTACAGCTGTTCTCTACCCCTAAAGCTGGCCTCTCAGATTTCTTCCAGTGCCTTTCTTCCAACCCCTCTCCCCGCCTTCAGGCATACTTTCCGTCTCTGTTATTGCTCTTTCTTGCTTGCTTTCTCTCCGCCTGCACCCTTTCACTCCCGGCTCCTCCCTGGTGTGTCTCAGAGGGAAAAGGCAAGGGTGTGAGTGGAGTGACACACACCATATCCTTAACAAACATGAGAAAAATTCACTCATAATCGAATCACTAAAACACAACCAAAGTATTAAACACAGAAGAGACATATAAATATCCAAACAGCTCAAAACGACACACAAATTATCCTGCCCTTTATGAGGTTAAAAAAAAAAAAAGTACACTGCTTGGGAGAAATAATATATACCTCAGAAACTTCTACCAGCTATAAATCAATGTGTTTCAGAAGACCAATTTTTCCTGCATAAAATTCAGAATTTGGAGTTCAGTTTCCACATTCCTAATCAAAACCACCACCAAGTCTAAGACAAATTTACTTAACATCAGAACTATTCATGGATTAAGATATTCTTCTTCATCAGTATTAACTGTTCTGTTATTTCTCAGCAGTATATTAAGAAAATAAACAATCCTCGACCTCTCACAAATGAAAACTAAAATGCTTGATCTAGAAGTATAAGGGAGTACATTTGGTTCAAGGTAGAAAGGTAGGGGGTCAAAATGAAGTGATGGTGACCTCCCGTCAGTGTTTATAGGTTTTACTGGTCCTCACAAGTGTCAAGAGTATCACAGAACTGTACCCTAAGCTAGAGAACAGAGACAGACAATATGTGTGGTGTCTGCTTCTTAAATGTAATCTATCTACCATGCTTTTACAAGTTCACATAACTCAATAGTTACTCAGTGCTTATAAAATCACAGGCACTGTTGGGGTTCTGGGGAGATGGTAAAGAACAACACAAACAAAATCCCCACCCTCCTGAACCTTACCTTCCTGTGGGGGAAGGCAGACAAGGAAGAAATAAACACATAGATAAATGGTATGGCACATGGTGATAAGTACTAAGAGGGGAATTGTTGCTGCTTTAAGTAGATTAATTGGGAAAAAAAAAAACACAGAGAAGATGACTTTGGAGCAGAAACCTGAAGGGAGAGAATGAGTGAGTCATGTGCGTAACTGTGGGAAAACTATTGCAGGCAATGGAAATAGCAAGTGCAAAGGCCCTGAGGTAGGGGCATGTCTAGCATGTTTCAGGATCAGCAAAGGCACCGGTGAAGCTGGGGCAGAGTGAGTGAGGGGAAAAGAAGTAGGAGGTAAGAAGGATCAAAGGGGAGACAATACACATCCTGTAGAGACCAGTCAGCAGTCATCGAATAAATGGACTTTGGACTTTACTCTGGATGACATGGGGAGGTTTTGGATGGCTTCAAGCAAATAAGGGACATGACCTTAAATATCTTAAAAGGATCATCTGGCTGCTATGTGTAGAATAGACTAAAATAGTAGTGGTAAACGTAATAATAAGTAAGGATGTGCCTTGGAAATAGAGCTGCCAAGATTCAATAGAGAGATTGGAGCAGAGGATGGAAGGAGATGAGGGTAGTGAAAGCAAGAAAGAAGTAAGAATGATTCCAAAGTTCTAGACCTGAGCAACTGGAGAAAGAGTTACCATTTACTGTAATATAGGTGTCGGGAGAAGGACTTTCTTCCTTCTTTCCTTCCTCCCTCCCTCCCTTCCTTTTCGTTTAAATGAGAGGAATGACACCATGACTGTATTTTAATGGGAATGATCCAAAAGAGAAAGAAAAAAATCAAATGAAGATGCCAGAGAATGAGGAAACAATTGCTAGAGTGATGCCCTGGAGAAGAAACGGGGATGGGATTGGCCGTGGTTTATCCATAGTAACAGGAGTGAAGATACAGCAGCAGGTGCATTAGTAGAGGTGGTGGGGAGAGTTGTGGGAATTCTCTTCCATTTGATTCTATTTTCTCATGTCTTCAATGAATGGTTAGGTTCCCACTATTCTTCCCTGACCCAGTTGCCACCTCTCCACCACCACCCAAACCCTCCACTGTGCCCTCTGGAATAGCTTATCCATCACCAGCAAACTGTCCCTCTGCCAGTTATTCAATATTTTCTTTCAGCCCACACCTACCCTTCCACATTGGGATCTACCTTGCTGGGGCTGGGAGATTGCAAACATATTTTTTCAGGCCCCCTGCCAGGCGGCTTCCTTCTGCCAATAGAAGACAGTAGAGAACAGAAGGTGGGAAGGAGGGAGCAGTTTCCTGCTTTTGGCTCTGATGGTATGGTAGCCGTTGGCAATTATGGAAGTGACAGTAGGAACCTGAGAATTCTGGATTCCAGCAGCCCAGGCAGGGCAGCAGATTCTCAGTGGGTCCAGTTCTGGCTGAGATGGACCCAGAATTGACTGACCGTTTCTCCAGTAGCACCCAGCAAGGGCTGGTTTAGGGGCATTAGCAGCTTCTCAGCTCTGAGAATCTGCTCCTGCACGTATACTTTTTCAGCCACTTGATCTTTCCCTTTTGTTCCTCTAGTCCTGCTGAAAGCTTTGTAACCAGTTCCTTGAATTAAATTCCCACAGTATGAAAGACATGGAATAGTTTTTATATTTTTGACCACCAGTCTCTGTCTGATACACAACTGATACCCTTCACCCCCTTGTCAAGGATTTCTTCCATCTTCCCGCCTTCATTAAAATGTATCTTTTCCACAACAATACTGTTACTGCATCTGCAATACTGAAACCATCTGCAATGCTTTCATGGGTCGCTTCTTATTATCTCATGTTCCAACTATTCTAGGGTCAGGAGGTAGTGTTAATACCCTCATCTTTCCCTATGGCTGCTTTCAGACCATTATTCTCCCAACCTATCTTCTCAAATCCTGCTTCTTTAGACCAATTCCATCTGACTTTACTAATCTTCAACCATCCGATATTTACTCAAGCCACCACCTTGTTATTCCTTTTCTTTAACCAAAAATTTTGGCACCCGGACCCCAACTTGGTTTTCATCCAAGCCCTGCTGAAAGCCTGACTGATCTCAGTGTCTATCGGATGACCTACTGACCCATCCAACACCCTGTGCTTTCAGCTTCTGGGTCTCTTCCAGGTTCTTCTCCATCCCATTCAGCCCCAATGTCATCACCTCTGTTTGACCTGTTTCATAATCAAAATTACGAATTCCCATGCCATCTTTTTACTCACAAACTCGCCTATGTGTAGCATACTTGACTGGGTACCCATTGGCCTTTATTCAACCTCAGCAGCACTTCTAGTGTATCGATCCCTCTATTTTCTCCTATTTAATCAACGCTTACTTTTCTTTCCTCATTTCCCTCCCGAGATAACCTCATTTCATGACTCATTGTTTCAATAGCATGCTTGTCAATATCTTAACTCTCCTGCTGTACTATCTTTTCTCCATGTAAGTCCAGCAAAACCTGAGTCCACCAATCCTGAGTCATCCAACACTTTTTTCATGCCTGGACTTGAGTAACTAAATGTAGCTAGAAAAAAAAAAATCCCATAACATGGCAGATTGGTTAGTTCCTTTACAGCTTCAAAAGTCCAATCTCAAACAAGCTGTGAACCTAAACAGCTCTAGCTATCTTATTGATCTCTGCTCTACACTCTTTTTCTCCGACGGCTTTTTCACAATGTTTTAAAAAAAATTCTTAAATTTTTAACCCACCCTTCAGCCCCTTTGCTCTCAGCACATGGTGGTCTCACATGTTAATTCATCGAGAAAATATATGCCATAATAGAGGCTCTCCTCAAGTTCTTGAAAGAAAATGCACAAACCCACCTATACCTGCCTGTCATTCTTACTTCCTTCCTGTTCCAATAAAGGAGCTATCCCACAAATTCACTTCAGGCCAATCTCTCCATTTTTGCTTTAATTTTATCTCTTCACAAATTCTCAGACACCTACCACCCCTTATTAATGCTTCTCTCTGCATTCCATCTGGAGTCTCACTCAATAACTTCTCTTTTCCTTTTTTTTTTTAAATGAGGTAAATATTATATAACATGAAAGTAACTATTTTAATGTGTACAATTGAGTAACATTTAGTACATTCACAATGTCGGACAACCATCACCTCTCTCTAGTTCCAAATATTTCATCATCCCAAAAGGAAACCTCGTATCTAGTAAGCAACCATTCCCCATTTCCCCTTCTCCAACATCTCTGGAACTCTCTAATCTGCCTCCTATGGATTTACCTATTCTGGATATGTCACATAAATGGAATTACACAACATGTGACCTCTGCGTCTGGCGTCTTTCACTTAGCATAGTATTTTTCAAGTTCGCTCATAGGTATTATAGTATATATTAAGACTTATTCCTTTTTATGACTGAGTAATATTCATTGTAGAAATATACCACACTTTGTTTATCCAGTCATGAGTCAATGGACATTGAGGTTGTTTCTGCCTTTTGGCTACTGTGAACTATGCTGCTATGAACATCTCCGTAGAAGTTTTTGTTTGAACACCTGTTTTGAATTCTTTTGGATGTATAGCTAGGAGTGAATTGCTGGCTCATATAGTTATTCTGCGTTTAACATTTTGAGGAACTGTCAAACCATTCCCACAGTGGCTTCACATCGACTTCTGAACATGCTCGTGTCTTTACAGTCAAAAGAAAGAACAACTCCTTGGTCCTCTTCAGTTAACTGATCTGTCTCTTCACAAAGAGACTCCTCCTCTCAGAGCAACTTCTTGGAAAAAGTTGTTGATAGGCTCACGGTCCTTCTGCAGCCATTAACTATTAGCACTCCTTCAGACTCAGTCCCATGCCTTCTTCTTTTCTATATATTGTTTCCCCCATTCATTCTGGCATCCTTCCAATCTGTTTTCTAAACAAGCCATTGTGACCTTTTCAGGATGCAAATCTGATCATGCCCCCTTTGTTTCAAATAATCAAAATTTCTGTTGCTCTTGGGTAAGACAAAATTCCCTAATCTACATGACCCTGCACGGTCGGACTCCACTTCCTCTCCTGCCATTTCTCTCAGTAGGTGCTCTGTTACTCTAGGAACCCAGGCATGTGCCCTCCTTTCCACCATAAGCCTTTGTTCTCACCATTTTCTCCTCCTGAGATTTTCCTTTCTCTACCCCCATATCTTCACTCGTTAATGTCTATTCTTCAGATCTCTGTTTATTCAATACTTCTATGAGGCCATCCTTAAATTCCATGATTTGGTAAGAATCCTATCAGTTCTTACAGCATTATTGTCTTAGTTCAAGCTGCTATAGCAAAAATACTGTAGACTGGTGCCTTAAACAACAACCATTATTGCTCACAGTTTGGGAGGCTTGGAAGTCCGTGATCAAGGTAATGGCAGATCTGGTGTCTGGTAAGATCTTGCTTCCTGGCTTATAGATAGCCACCTTCTCACTGTGATTGTCACATGGCTGAGTGTGGGAGAGAGGAAGCAAGCTCTCTACATCTATTCTTATAAGGACACTAACCCCACTGATGAGAGCTCCACCCTCATGACTGAATTACCTCCCAAATGCTCCACCACCAAATACCATCATATTGGGGATTAGGCTGCAACATGGGAATTTTGAAGGGACACAAACATTCAGTCCATAGCAACTTGTAATTGGCTGAAATTTGATCCTCCAAACAAAATTCATATGTTGAAGTCCTAATCACCAGTAACTCAGAGTGTGACTGTATTTGGAGATTAGGCCTTTAAAGAGGAAATAAAGGTAAAATGAGATCATGGGTGGGGGGGGCTGAATTCAATATGACTGTTGTCCCTATAAGAAGAGGAGATTGGGACACAGACAACACACTGACAGAGGGGCAACACTGTGAGGGCACAGTGCAAAGCCTGCCACCTCCAAAGCAAGAAGAGAGGCTTCCAAAGAAATCAAACCTGCTAGCCCTTTGACCTTGGACTCCTAGCCTCCAGAACTGTGAGAAAATAAATTTCTCTTGTTAAAGCCACCCATCTATGGTATTTTGTTAGGCCGGCCCTCGCAAACTTATACAATCAAGGTAGTGGTAGGTTCTTTCTAGTTTGATCTTCAAAGTCAACTTAACAGTCCAAGATGGCAGCTGGAAGAAAGAAGGAAGGCAAAAAGATAAAAAAGAGACTGTATTCCCAAATAAATCATTTTTCCTTTCAGCAGCTCTCCCAGAAGTCACACACAACACTTCCACTTCACTGGCCAGATGTTGGTCTCATGGCTACTCCTAGATGCAGAACAGGTTGGGCAATGTATTTGATCTGACCTACTGCTGCCCTGAATAAAACCAAGGTCCTGCTACTAGGAAGAACGAGAGACTGAAAACTCTACCCCAGCTAGCAATCTCTGCTACAATGTGTACGTGTCACATAACCCTAGAAAATTTGGAAATAAATGTACTAAGTCCTCATTTTATGTCGTGGATAGCTTCTGTGACTCTAAACAAAATATATAATGCAACCCAATTTTACCACAGGCTAATTGATATAAACAAGAGTTAAGTTCCTATTGCATCTCATCAATGTTATCATGAAACGACATTGAACAAAATGACATTCGAAAACCTGCTATGTATAAATGATGAATCCATAGTATTAAGTTGGCTGTTATATATAGACTTAATCTGTGTATACTTGGTATTTTTATATTTCTAATGCACTAAGAGAATTTAGCACATTGGAGTAGCCAGTGGATTAGTTCTGTGATTCCCTTTTAAATTGTATAATTAGATAATTTATTAAACTTTTTATTTGAATTTCAAAGTCATAAGAGATTTTACTAAGTTTATAAATAATACCAAGGCTTTTAAAAAGAACTTAAATTTTTGTCATATTGGAAAGTTTAATTAATTGGATTTCTTAAGATTTACTTATATGGAAAGATTTTACTTGTTAATTAGTTTAGGATCTTTTTAAAAATCAAGTATTTTAAATTTATAAATTCAGTTTAAGATGTTTAAACAATTTTAATTAATTAGATTTAAAGATCCCCTTGAGAGTGGTTGTTGAAATATGCTATGTTTTTAATAGAATGATAACATTTCTAAGTTGAATGTAAAAGAGTGAGAAAAATTAAGTTGGATCTGTAATATGTCAAATATTAACATGAAAATTCAAAAGAATCACAAACAGTCTTTTCTGTGCATTGACGTTGCCCTCAAGGACACTAGAAAAACTTCATAGTGACAGGCACATGATTATAAAAGACTCAAAATAATTAGTTCTAAGTATTTGGGGATTTTTGTCTTTAAATAATGTGAATTCACTGGAATCTTTAGAGCAAAAGAATGTCATTATCACATTTGTGTTTCACAAGATAATTTGGATGGCAGTGAAATCCTTTTCTATTTTTCTGCCAGGTGAATTCCTACTCAATTCTTCAAGTACCAACTCCAAGGTCACCTCCTCCATGAAAACCAAACTGATACATAGCCCCCAGGCAGCATTAAGAGCTTCTTCCCACTACACCATTGCACTTTACTCATCCCATATTATGACTGTTTCATTTTATTAAAGGTATTTGTGTCTGTTTCCTCTGGTAAACCATGAGGCAAAATGATCTTATTCATTTTTAGATTGTGTGTGTGTGTGTGTGTGTGTGTGTGTGCGCCTAACAAGGAGCCAGATACCTCATAGTCATATAATATATATTTCAATAGGATAGAATGCAATTGAAACGCACAGCTCAGGACTTGATTCTAAATTTGGTACAATCTCACCAAAGTATAGACATCAAACGTCACCCTACCTAAGAAAGAGGTGACCTCTTCTAATTTTTATTGCAGTTATAATTAAATAAATAGCAAGTCATAATTATTTGTATCCGAGATACATCTAGCACCACAGAAAAATCATTGGCTTTTCCAGCATTTCCTATCAACAGGTTTTCAGCTCTGTACTCACTTGCAAATGATTACACATTCGCAGGAAAGAAATGTGTTGTGGTTGGAAAAAGTCCCAGCAGGCCCATTGGGTGGGCATTTGATTCCTTGATAAAAAGCCACGTCCTGATGTCTGGAAAGGAGGAAATTAGAAAAGGGCCAAAGTAGCATTTGCTTCAGGGCCTGAAATAACACCAATTTCAGCAAGAACTATGAGAGCAAGATAGTTGAATTAAACAGTGGAGAAAAATTGCTGTCTAAGACTTCTTTCACTATAAAAATAACTTAGAAAATAACTCCAAAATAATTTCCCAGCCCACAACAAGATTTTGACCAAGAATATATTTAAAGGCAATTTAGCAAGATATTTTAGGTAAAAGATAGAATCTTTTTAGATCCGGGAGAGATAAATACTAAATATTAATCCAAACAATACAAACTGTATTGTACCTTTTGATCCTGAGGTTTTGTGTGTGTGTTATTCTTTTGTAGGTATATGTATGTGTCTCTTCCCCTCTCTCTGTTTCTCTCTCTCTCTCTTTTAATTATACTGTAAAAATCAAACCAGCAGGAACTGCTTCTTAACATTTAATCATTATCCACACGAGCTGTTGTAATTTTTTTCTTTTCCTATTACGGAGAAATTTTTTCTTTCTATTGCCTATACTTCTCTCCAGCACATTAATTATCTTTCCCGTGACAAGCCCCTAATCCATTTTTTTTTCCTGTGAAATCTGTAGCACTTAATGAAGATTATTCTCACTTTGTAAAGGCTTTAGAAGGGACTTTTCAGATCCTGTCTAAATGAGGGCCTCTTAAGTCATAGGATGAGCTGAGGTTGGAGCCCTGGTCTCTCAGATTTGATTAGCAGGTCCTGATGGCTTGCTACTACTAGCCCAGCTCTGTGATTTTAGCAAGAAAAAAAAGCAAAAAGAAAAACAAGAGTAGCTATCTGGATAATAGCAAGAACAAGTCAGAGAGGGGAACATTCACTCACCTGCCATATGCACTATAACTGAATACAGTCATTAGCTACAGATGCCTGGTAATTTGAAATGGGGGCCTTTCTGCCTCTTATCCTAAGTGGCCTACGAGTTGAGACCAGTATGTATAAATAAGAGCCTATTCATCTTCCACTGAGACTTAGAATTAGTGATCTAGCATATGGTTTTCCTTTCCTGTATCTTCATGACCTTTCTGCCTTTTAAACAATCAGTACTTCATGATTATGGTCTGCTTTCACTGGTCTCCTTCAAAAAGAAAAAAAAATTATAATGCATTAAATCCCAATTCAGATAAAACAGTGCCCAGGTCTAAAAAGCAGATGTCATTATGACAGTCACTAAGGAGTTCTGATGACATGCCTCTCATCTTCTCTCACACTTGGGGGGAAAGCCATATGCTGTCCAAAGCCCAGCCTTATGCTGTCAGAAGCATATACACCTTACCAGATGCTAATTCGATTTGGAGTTTCCAAGTATTCAAATATTCCCCAAATTAGTGACAAACACACACCCAGGGGTTTTAAATCAGAGCTATACATCTGGTAACTTATGGACCGCCTGTGGCTGGAATGGTAAAATCAAAGTTTGGGAACAAGATATCATGATTCTGAAATCTAAGGTACAGAGACTAAGACGTGATGGCTTTTTTCAGTAACAATGATTAAACTGGCTTCTTCTACCCCTGGAAATAAGATGAAATAGGAATAATAAGAACAAAAACAACAATATTAACATTTAGTGAGTGTACCAAGGTGTTTCTTTCTCTAACTCTTTGAATCATCATCATAACAAACCTATAGGGAAAATATTTTTATTACAGTTTCCATGTGAAATGTGTGTGGAAAGTAAGTTGGCAATCTGTGTTAACTTGTCCAACATCATAGGTTTTGGATATTTAAAAAATGAGTTTCTAAACTGGGATTTTGTTATGTCAGGGCTTGTCCTCTTACTCACAATGTCTTCTCTGTGAGGGTCCTATTGTCCTGGAACGCTAATCCTACCAGAGCAAACAAGCATGAAAAGGAGCATAACTAGACCACAACATTTTTGTGACGTGGGTGAAGCATGACCCAGGAAATAAACAAATGTAGAAATACTACCTCCCATAAAAAGTCCATCCTCAACCTGATGCCCAAGGCAATCAAGAACCCGGGATGTAGCCTGAAGTCTTTTACTTTCCAGCCTTCACATACACTGTTCCCTGCCTAGAAAATGCTCTTTTCTTCCTCTTTCCCTGTCCCACCTCAACCTTGACTTTACTTGGAAATTCTTGTATTTGCTGTAGACTCAGCTTCAAACTTCTTTCCTCAAACAAGCCTTCCCCAATCTCCTAGTCCAAGTGAGAAATCCCTATTAGGGTCTCCTACGGCCCCCTATACTTTGCTTATTATACTATTTATCATTAATTATTATATTCTGTCTCATTGTCCCCTTTCCTTACTAGATGTTAAATTCCCTGAAAATTGTAGAACACTTTTGCTGCATTGCCTAATACGTGGTAAACTCTATACGCATATTTGTTGAATCAGTAAGTGAATGAATGAAGAAGCAACACATACGTGTGTCTTGACAGTACAGAGTACTACATTCTGAAATAGCTTTTATAGATAAAAGATAGAATTGTTCTTTTTTCAGAAAACCCTAAAAAGCAGGATTAATGGCTATCTATCTAAGATTAGCTAATTGTCCTTTCTAGGTCCCTTCAGTCTGATAATTCCATTTATTGTTTTTAAACAAACTTCTGACACAATCTGTAGATTAATAATAGCCTTGTTGTCATTATTTCACTGCTTCAGTAGATGAGTGCCTGAGATGGAGGTGAATAGCAGGACTGGCCTCCATCTAATCAAGCATTGAACGGCACTTGGCATGAGGTATGATGGCAACCATTTCACTTCTCAAAATTATTGCCATTAGATAAAAGAGGTAATAGAGATTTTCATTAAGTAGAAGTCTTTAGTCTGTGTAATTTTACCCTCATCACTGGTTAATTTACCAACCTTACTTCCTTTGCTCCAGGGTTGACAGATTTAAAAAAAAAAAAAAATGGTGAAGACCCGTATTATCTATGTGAATTTCCACACAAGTATTTTACTATGTTTATTTGATAAAGATAACTAATTCGCCACACACTATTTTTAACAATTACTTCCGCTATTGCTACTGATTAATCTGCAGTTTGTTTCAGAAATTGGATTGACCAATTGGTAGATATTTTTTCACATAAAATATTTGATATACCTTTCTAGATTGATTAGGGGCCATTATGTATGGAAATTTATATTATTATTTTTCTGCATGACCCAAACATATGACTTGACAGCTTACTGTTGAGTTTGTAACCTAGAATATTCAACAAAATTTAAAAATGAGAAAAAAGGAAGCATCTGTCATTAACATAAAATACTTCTTCTAAATTCCCATATTCCCTGAAGGAGTCACCTGAACCTATTTAATCTGTCAAATGAGAAAAACTGAGGCACTGAGAAGTCAAAGTCATAACATATTTTAGTAAGTTGACAATAATTTTAAATTTTGCTCTTGGTTACATTTAAGAAGTGATAGTCATTTGGAAGAGAAAACATACAGGACCTAGAAAATAAACTGAATTATGAAGTTTTTTAAGATACACAGACCCAAGGAAAGGCATTGAACTGCGAGGTCCTTGAAAACAAACTATTGTCTTCTATCTTAAACTTCCAGCCCAAGGTCTGGGGTACAGATAGTGCTTTATACAAGTCAAACCAGTGACTGAATCAATAGTGGTGCTATGCCCATTTCCCTTGGATTGATGATTAAAATCCTGAACAGGGTTTATGAGGCCCCACAAGCTCTGTGCTTCTCTTCCTTCTCCAGCATCCCCTCAACGTCGCGCCCTTGCTGCCTATCCTCCAGACAGAAGTTTTTGCACTATTTCAAGTGTGTGTTGCATTGTTTTGCTTTGGTAACTTCAAACACACTAGCTCTGCCCGCAGCATGCCCTCTCCCTTCACCCATCCCCGGGAGATGCTTCAGTTTCAGCTAAACGACACTTCCTATGGGAAGCCTTCCCAGGCTGTCCAGTGTCCTTTTCTATGGACCCAGCACCTGCATGTCCCGGTCACAGCATCTACTCCATCTCCGTGCCATCGCCCGCCTCACTCAGGGTCTCCCTCTATGTTCCTTGAGGGCAAAGTCTGTGTCCGTTTAATATCAGTCAGATCTCTTTTTGTGGCAAATGATAGAAAGGTTACTGAAACTCGCCTAAGCTAAAAAGAGATTTATCAGTTATATATTCAGGCATGCCAGATCTTTGTTTGACGTTGCCATTCTCTCTTTCTCCTTCTCTGCCTCTTTCTCCTCTCCATGCGAGCCTTCTCTCGCTGTCTCTCTTCATTTTCCATGTTCTATCTCTATTGTTTCTTTCTCTCTAACTGTCTAACTTTCACCTGTGCTTCTCTCTATATGTTAATCTTCTTTCTCACTGCAGATTACTTCCTCCCTGTGTCTGGAGGGAAGGGTGGGGAGAGGTCGCGGTTTGGCTATAAACAGCTCCAGATTACATCATCTCAATTTAATGATTACAAAGGGAAAAGAGCCTCTCTCTCCTGGCATTCAGGTATAATATCTGAGGGTGAAGCACTGGGTTTGGACCCACGCTCTGGGGTTGGACTAATGCTTGGACGATTCCCTGTAGCCAAGGGAAGAAACCTTGTGTCCTGGGCCAGTGGGGTCACGTGATGGGCAGCCCTATAGGAACTGGAATTGGGGAGGGTCAGTTTCTTCAAACGAAAAAGAGTACTGTTCCTAGGAAAGGTGGAAGTGAACAAAGCAATATAATTTACCCACACTGAGTTAATCCTCTCTTCCCGGGCCTTACCATTAAATCTGTCATATTAATATCTATTTAGTCGTCAACTAATAACTATTTAGTGAATGAATAAATGAATTAACTTAGGAAATGAATTTGGAGGACATTATATTTGATGTGTCAATATTTGGAGTGGTGGAACTCATAAGTGAGGATGAAAAGAAACAATATTTCTTAACACAACAAGAAAACAATGTGTTGTGATTTCTAAAAAGCTAATACTACACTTGGTAAAAGATTTGCAAAAGCAGTATACTTAATGTCACATCACAAGAATGTCTGGTGGAAGATGAATATATTTTAATAATTATGTTATGTCCTGCTTGGCACCCTATGCTAAGAACCAGGTAAGCCTGACTAGCAGGGGTGCCTACAAAGTTCTGCTTTTTAAGCACTGGCCCACCTTTTTAGTGGGGCAAATATATATTTCAAGCAGGGGTTATATATACTTCCCTATTTACGTGGTCCTCTATCTCAGAATTGAGACAATCTCATGATTTCAGGGCCTGGGGATGGATCTGGATACCTGCCTTTTGTTTCATCTGAGCCTCTGAACACTTGTACCCTAATGCTAACCATCCTAGCCCTACCTGTGTTTTCCTTCCTATTTAGATCTAAGTTGTAGCACCCCCTTTGGTTTCCTACAAATTCCTTGGATCATTGGATTTTGGATAACTTCATGTTTATTGGACTTCCTTTCCCAGTCTGTTCCACTCCTGTCTAGATTGAAATGGCAGATCTGGTATCAGGATTGACTCACCTCCCTGTACTCCATTCAGTTGGGTCCTTTTCCCTGAAGTAATTTTCTTATCCTGGAACCTCATTACACACTCATTGCTCCCAGAGGAGTAGCTCCTGGGCACAAAATTTGTTTTGACCCATAGGTCTGCCTGTCCCTTTCCATTATCATCTATTTTCTGCCTCCTCACTCCAATTGAGATAAATAGTAATTTTCCAGAAAATTCTGTTCCATTTTGAACTTCTGAAATTAGTAAATAGAGATACATTAAATAATGACTTTCATGATATAATCTAGCTCTAGAAATTTACCACACAGAAAGGGTAGAATATTTAGCATCATTTAACATACCTATTAGTTGTGGATGGCACATCGTGCCCTTTGACTCTGAATGCCCTCATAAAAAAGCGCAGTTGAGTCAAATACTTCCTTGCCCCAGCAAAGAAAAGCCTAAATGATTTACTACACAGTATTTTATCAAACTTTTTTTTTCCTTTTTTTTTATTAGTTTCAGGTGCACAAGACAAAGTAATACGTACACGTTTATCATTTATATCCCTCACACTGTGTGAATTCCCCTCCCCCACATCCACTATCTCTCTGACATCGCACAGAGCCATTACATTTCCATTGTCTCTATTCCTAATGCTGTACTCCGCTTCTCATAAGTATACACACACACACACACACACACACACACACACACACACACACACACATATACATATATATAAAATTATAGTTGACATTCATTATTGTTCAGCTTCAGCTTCAGGTGTACAGTGCAGTGATCAAGCATCTACATCATCCCTGAGGTGGTCTCCCAAATGGGACAAGTGTCCATCGGATACTTTACAAAATCTTTACAACATTATTGATTACATTCCCCAAATTAATTTTCAAAACCCCGTGGCCATCTTGTGGTTACCGACTGTTTTCTAATCCCCTCACCTTCCCCCTTATCCCCACCCGGCCTCCCATCTAGCAACCCTCAGTTTTTCCTCTATGTCTCCAAAACTATTTCTGATTAGTTCATTCACTTATTCTTTTCTTTAGATTCCACATGTAAGTGAGATCATGTGGTATTTGTCTTTCTCTGTCTGACTTATTTCACTTAACATAATGTTCTCTAAGTCCATCCATGTTGTTGCAAATGGTAAGATTTCTTTCTTCTTTATGGCTGTGTAATACTCCATCGTATAAATGTACCACAGTTTCTTAATCCAGTCATCTACCGATGGGCGTTTCGGTTGTTTTCATGTCTTGGCTATTGTATATAGTGCTGCAATCAACATAGGAGTGCATAAAGTTTTTTGAATTAGAGTGTTGGATTTCTCCGGATAGATACCTAGGAGTGGAATTGCTGGATCATAAGGTAGTTCCATTTTCAGATTTTTGAGATACCTCCATACTGTTTTCCATAGTGGCTGCACTAATCTGCAATCCCACCAACAGTGCACAAGCGTTCCCTTTTCTCCACATCCGTGCCAGCACTTGTTGTTTGTTGATTTATTGATGATAGCCATTTTGACTGAGGTGAGGTGGTATCTCATTGTGGTTTTTATTTGCATTTCTCTGATGGTTAGTGAAGTTGAGCATTTCTTTATATATCTGTTTGCCATCTGTATGTCCTTTTTAGAAAAATGTGTCTTCATGTCCTCTGCCCATTTTTTAATTGGGTTGTTTGTTTTTTTGGAGTTGAGTTGAGTGAGTTTTTTATAAATTTGTGATATTAACCCCTTATCAGAGATATCATTGGCAAATATCTTTTCCCATTCAGTAGGATCCCTTTTTGTTTTATTGATGCTTTCCTTTGCTGTGAAAAAACGTTTTAGTTTGATGTAATCCCACATGTTTATTTTTTCTCTTACTTCCCTCGTGTGAGGGGATATATCAGTAAAAATCTTACTCCGGGTAATGTCTATGAAGTTTCTTCCTATATTTTCTTCTAGGAATTTTATGGTTTCAGATCTTACATTTAAGTCTTTAAGCCATTTTGAATTTATTTTTGTATATGGTGTAAGGAGGAGGTCCAGCTTCATTTTTTTGCATGTGTCTGTCCAGGTTTCCCAGCACCATTTATTGAATAGACTGTCTTTACCCCACCGTACATTCTTGCTTCCATTGTCGAAGATTAAATGGCCATATAGGCATGGATTTATTTCTGGACTCTCTATTCTGTTCCATTGATCTATGTGTCTGTTTTTATGCCAGTACCATGCTGTTTTGACTTCTGTAGACTTGTAGTATAATTTGATGTCAGGTATTGTTATACCTCCTACTTTGTTCTTATTTCTCAAGATTGCTGAGGCTATCTGGGGTCTTTTATGGTCCCATATAATTTTAGGATTATATGTTCTATTTCTGTGAAAAACGTCGTTGGTAGTTTGATAGGAATTGCGTTGAATATGTATATTGCCTTAGGCAGTATGGACATTTTAACTATATTAATTCTTCCTATCCATGAACATGGTATGTGTTTCCATCTATTTGTATCTTCTTTCATTTCTTTCTTCGGTGTCTTATAATTTTCTGAGTACAGATATTTTACTTCTTTGGTTAAATTTATTCCAAGGTATTTTATAGCCTTTGAAGCAATTGTAAATGGGATTGTTTTTTTAATTTCTCCTTCTGATGTTTTATTATTGGTATATACAAATGCAACTGATTTCTAAATATTAATTTTGTTTCCTGCTACTTTACTAAATTCATCTATCAGCTCTAATAGTTTCTTGGTGGAGTCTTTAGGGTTCTCTATATATAGTATCATGTCATCTGCATATAATGACAATTTTACTTCCTCCTTACCGATTTGGATGCCTTTGATTTCTTTTTCTTGTCTGATTGCTGTGGCTAGAACTTCCAGCACTATGTTGAATAGAAGTGGAGAAAGTGGGCAACCTTGCCTTGTTCCTGATCTTAGGGGGAATGGTTTTAGCTTTTCCCCATTAAGTATGATGTTAGCTGTGGGTTTATCATATATGGCCTTTATATGTTGAGATATGATCCCTCTATTCCCACTTTCTTAAGGGTTTTTATCATAAATCGCTGCTGGATTTTATCACTTGCTTTTTCTGCATCTATTGATATGATCATATGATTTTTATTTTTCATTTTGTTAATGTGGTGTATCACATTAATTGATTTGCGGATGTTGAACCATCCTTGCATACCAGGGATGAATCCCACTTGATCATGTTGTATGATCTTTTTAATGTATTGCTGAATTTCGTTCGCTAATATTTTGTTGAGGATTTTTGCATCTATGTTCATTAGAGATATCGGCCTGCAGTTTTCTTTTTTTGTGGTGTCTTTGTCTGATTTTGGGATCAGGGTGATAGTGGCTTCATAAAAAGTGTTTGGGAGCCTTCCCGCCTTCTGGATTTTTTGGAAGAACTTGAGGAGAATAGGTGATAATTCTTTTTTGAATGTTTTGTAAAATTTACCTGTAAAGCCATCTGGTCCAGGGCTTTTGTTTGTTGGGAGACTGTTGATTACTGATTCAATTTCCGTGGTGGTAATCAGTCTATTCAGGTTTTCTGTTTCTTCTTGAGTTAGCCTTGGAAGGTTCGCCTCTAGAAAATTGTCCATTTCTTCCAGATTGTCAAATTTGTTGGCATATAGTTGCTCACTGTAATTTCTTAAAATTTTTTGTATTTCTGCGGTGTCTGTTGTCACTTCTCCTCTTTCATTTCTGGTTTTATTAATTTGGGTCCTCTCTTTTTTTTTAATGAGTCTGGCTAAAGGTTTGTCAATTTTGTTTATGTTCTCTAAGAACCAATTCTTGGATTCATTGATCTTTTGTTTTGTTTTTCTGGTTTCTATTTCATTTATTTCCACTCTGATCTTTATTATCTCCTTCCTTGTACTCCCTTTGGGCTTATTTTGCTGTTCTTTTTCCAGATCCCTTAAGTGTGAAGATAAACTGTTGATTAGTGATGTTTCTTGTTTCTTTAGGTAGGCCTGCAATGCTATGAATTTCCCTCTTAGGACTGCTTTCGCGGCATCCCATAGACTTTGGGTCGTCGTGTTTTCATTTTCGTTTGTCTCGAGGTATCTTTTGATTTCTTCCTTGATCTCCTGGTTGACCCATTCATTATTTAGTAACATGTTATTCAGCCTCCATGAATTGGTGTGTCTTCCAGTTTTTTTCCTGTAGTTCATTTCTAATTTCATAGCACTGTGGTCAGAGAAGACAATTGGTATGATTTCGATTTTCTTAAATTTATCAAGACTTGTTTTGTGGCCTAACATATGGTCTATCTTGGAAAATGTTCCATGTGCACTTAAGAAGAACGTGTATTCTGCAGCTTTGGGGTGAAATGCTCTGAAAATATCGATTAAATCCAAGTGGTTCAATGTGTCATTTAAGGCTGTTGTTTCCATATTGATTTTCTGTCTGGAAGACCTGTCCCTTGTTGTCAGAGGTGTGTTGAAGTCCCCTACTATGATAGTGTTACTGTTGATCTCTGTCTTTATGTCAGTCAATATCTGTTTTATATATTTAGGTGCTCCTATATTGGGTGCATAGATGTTTACTAGGGTTAAGTCCTCTTGTGGGATCGATCCCTTTATTATTATATAGTGACCATCTTTGTCTTTTAATATGTTCTTTATTTTAAAGTCTATTTTGTCAGATATAAGTATTGCAACTCCAGCTTTTTTCTCATTTCCATTTGCATGAAATATCTTACTCCAACCCTTCACTTTCAGCCTGTGTGTGTTTTTTGATCTGAGGTGAGTCTCTTGTATAAAGCACATACAAGGGTCTTGCTTTCTTATCCACTCAGCCACCCTATGTCTCTTGATTGGAGCATTTAATCCGTTTACATTTAAAGTGATTATTGATAGGTACATAGTTATTGTCATTTTTAAATTTGTAGTTAGATTGTTTTCATCTTTCTTCTATTTACAGAAGTCCTTTTAGTGTTTCTTGCAATGCTGGCTTGGTGGTAATAAATTCCTTTAGCTTATTCTTTTCTGGGAAGTTCTTTATCTCTCCATCAACTTTAAATGATAGCTTTGCTGGATAAAGCAATCTAGGTTGTAGGCCTTTGTTTTCCATCACTTTGAATATCTCCTGCCACTCCCTCCTGGCCTTCAATGTTTCTGTAAAAAAGTCATTTGATAGTCTTATGGGAGTTCCCTTGTATGTGACCCTCTGTCTTTCTCTTGCTGCTTTTAGGATTCTCTCTTTGTCTTTCACCTTTGCCATTTTAACTATAATGCGTCTTGGTGTGGACCTGTTTGGGTTTATCCTGGTTGGAACTCTCTGCACTTTCTGAGCTAGTATATTGGTTTCCTTCATCAGGTTAGGGAAGTTTTCAGATGTTATTACTTCAAATATATTCTCAATCCCTTGCTTCCTCTCTTCATCTTCTGGTTTTCCTATGATGCTCATGTTGTTGCACTTGATGTTATCCCAGAGGTCTCTTAAACCATCTTCATTGTTTTTTATTCTTTTTTCTTTCTGTTGTTCTGTTTGGGTGATCTCTGCTAACTAGTCTTCTAAATCGCTGATTCGATCCTCTGCTTCATCTAACCTGCTGTTAATTCCTTCAAGTGAGTTCTTTATTTCAGTAATTGTGTTTTTTAGTTTCAATTGGTTGTTCATTATGATTTTTCTATCCTTCTTTATGTCGTCTCTAAGCTCCTTAAACATTCTTATCATCAGTGTTCTGAACTCTGTCTCTGATAGGTTGGTTACCTCTGTTTCATTTGGTTCCATTTCTGGGGGTTTCTTCTGTTCTTTTATTTGGGACATATTTCTTTGTTTCCCCATTCTGGCTGACTCTCTGTTTGCTTCGATGTATTAGGTAGATCCCCTAGAGTTCTTGCTTGGTTATCTTATGTAGTATGTGTCCTTTATATTTGACTTGCACTACTTCGTTCTTCTCTTCTGCGTGTGCTCCAAAGGTGACTCTTGTGTTGTGTATATTGTCCTGTTAAAGAAGATCTTTAATTGCTTTTCGCTTGTGAGTAGGTGGGGTTAACTCCTAGGCTAACTAGTTGTGAGACTTGGCTCTGTCCACCGCAGGGTGTTCTGCTGCGTGAGGGTTGACCACTTAAATGTGGTTTGGCCTCTATGGGCTCTTGTGCCTGTAGAGAATTCCCTCTGCATGTGTCACTTGTAGGTCAAACCCGGTAGTACTCTGGTTTGGTCTGGAGTTGGCCTCTGGGTGTGTTGAATCTTGTGCCTCTTAAGCTGGGCGCTGGTGTAGGGCAATTTCAGAACAAAGCAAATCACCAAGCATAACAACAACAACAATAACAAAGAAAAAAACAAATACATTCACATGTAAAAACAACCGACAACGCACACTCTACATAGGCAAAGGTATCAAAGATATAATGACAAAACAAAACAACAACAACAAAAAAAGCAGCGCCAGTCTTGGCTTAATCCCTCCAAGTAATCTCTTTGCTATACCAAAGAGTCCTCTGTATATTGTGCAGGCAGAGCCAGTCACCTGGTGCCCAGAGTGACATTGGGACTGCAGATTTAGATGCATGGGGTTGAGGGGTCTGGATGGTAGTTTCTACAAAGTCAGTGCAGATTCTGCCCTTGCCTGAACATATGCACACTGAGAGTAGCACCACCAGCCTGTGTGCAGTTCTCCTGAGTCTTAGGGCACTTCTTCCGTGTGTGTGTCTGTGGCGGGCGGGAGATTTCTGAGCTGCTGAAAGCCCAGAACGGTGTCTGCCGCCTACTGCTGATCCCTGGGAGTGCCTCCGCAGTTATAATTGCCCTGCCCTAGGCAGGCCAGAAAGGGTGGGGGCTGGGGATGGAGGGGTCTTCTCTCTCTCAGCCCAGCCGTATCACACTCTTCCCGCAAGCCAGAAAAGGTGGTGGTTGGGGGTGGAGGAGTCCCTTCTCTTCTAGCCCAGCAAAAATCACACTCTTCCCAGCCTCTTCCCTGGGTCAGAGCTGCACGCCAGTCTTCCCAGAACCTGAGCACTAAGGCTCCTCTGTAATCTGACACTACTCCTCAGTTCAGGGGCCAGTTTAAGTCTCTGGAAGGGCTGGGGTAGGATTGGAAGAGTGGGGGAAGGGCCTAGGTATGGAGTTTGTTGTGTCCTTTGTCTGGCCTAGCGCCCAATTGGAGGTCTCAGCTGAGGTTATTGCCTCAAATGCTGGATATGCTGCCTCCTCAGCAGGAGAGATCACCTGTGGTATGCAGGGAAAGAGCCCACCTCCTGGCTTTTGTGTTCTCTGTTCTGTCCTGGGATCCCCTGTGTCTCTGCAGCTGCGGATGCCGGCCGTGTTTCCACCGTCGCAGATGCGGACCGCGTCTCCACTCCGCTCCCTTCCCTCTTCCCCTGCTCACCCAATTTGCCCACCTTCAAGTAATCCTTGCACGAGTCTCTTAGCTGTTCTGCGTGATGAGCAGAGAGTCCTTTGATGGGTTATAGGTGTCCCGTTTGTAATAAAATCTGGAGGAGAACTCAAAAAGTGCGCCCCGCTGCCACCATTCCTATGACGTCACCAAACACAATTTTTTATTAAGTCAGAAATCAAATTTTTACCTTTGATTGAAGATGACTGACTGATTGCTCATATTTAACACGTTTCTTTCCTGAATCTGCAGCAACGTTTCCACAACAGCAAAGACACGTAAATAATCCAAATGTCCATCTTAATCTCTGCCTGCAGATGTCTTTGCCAGCTGCAGCATTTGCCTATCAAACATTTTTTTATTAGTTTCTTTAGCCTCATAAGGATACAGCACTGGCTTCTAATTATATCTTCAATATAATTCCAGAATATCCTCATTTCAATATATATTTAAATGTCCATCTGACTTTTAGTGTTTATACTATCATTAGGTATATGTTTCTAAAATCACAGAAACTATTCGTTCCAAAACGTGAACATTGATTGAGTTCTGTATTTCTCTAGTCTGCACACGTGACAGAAAAATGAAAAAGTAGCAATTAACCTAACCTGGAGTGAGGGACTGCACCTTTCTTATGTGTCAAAATAATAATTTCAGTGACATGTCAACTTGAATTACCAAGACAAAAAATAAGCCATCTCATTTTTCTTACTATATTTCAATATTGGTATTTGAGAACTAGTGGGAAAACTGTCTTATACATTAATTTTATTTTATATTCTCTATCATGCCTATTGGCATTCATCCATTAAGCAGATACCAGAGGCCTAATATATATCAGGACAATGCTCAACACAGCTTATAATATTTAAATAGTAGATCTTGAACCCCAGAACTCAATACTTTATCTCACCACTAAAAAAGAAATGCCAAAAGAAATTTTCTTCCCCCATCATTTGGTGATAGGGGTAAAATTCTTTATCTTTAGTTCTAAGGAAAAATACTGTTTTAAGGAATTCAATACATGTTATCATTGCCAGGACTCAGATTCACACCATAAGTCTCACATGTGAAAAATCTGAGACATATATATTTTTTAAATTAATTAAAAAATTAGGCAGGAGAGAACCCAAATAAAATTTCAGAATAACTTGTCAGCATTCTTAACATTTACTGTTTCTAATTCCATAACAAAGCATTTTAGATTTGATGGGAAAACTTTCAATTTTATGTAAAATGTAATTTTATGTAAAATGCTCATGAATGATCGAGGAACATTATGAGGAATAAACTTTATTTTGTCTCCTTGGAACTACTGAAATGAAATGCAGTCATTTGGAACATTATCTCCCTCTGATATAGCCAGTAAGAGGTGCCCCAGATGTAGGTACAGGGCATTCCCAGGGATTTTTCTGTGGACTCACTAGGGGTGGGTATCCTATAGGCACCAACTTCTTTGGCTTTCTCTCCCTTTGATCCAACTGCTGCACATCTATTAAGTTTTGACTTTGGTTCAGGTGAAACGGTTAATAAGGAGAGGCTAAAAATTAAGGACTAAAATAATGAGATTATCTACGAATATAAGTTTTGCTTTTGCCATGACCACAAATAATAAAGAGGATATTTTAAAGGTTAATAATTAAAGGCAACCGCACCCTCTTTCCCCTTGGTAAACAGGGAAAACAGGCAGTGAGACGGTGCAGTCTGCAATACTGTGGTTCTGAAGGAAGGGCTGCTTAAGTGGCCTCCTCCCTCTTGGAACCAAACCTATATCATTTGGAAAACCTTTATTCATCATGCAGAAGCTGAGAGACACACAATATTCCAGCTGGTCTCAGAGACTAATGTTACCAGTAGCCACGTCACCTCCTCTTCCTTTCTCTTCCCTTTTTCCTCCATTGTTATTTTCCTCTGTCTTCCCTTGCTTATTTCCTTCCTTCTTTCCTTCTTTCCTTCCTTCCTTCCAAATGAGTGAGTTTTCAATTTCCCGTTATTCTTTGTTTCCATAGCATGTACTTGGAAAACTTTTTTTTTTTAAGTGATGGCAAACAAACCTTATTAGAAACAGTCAAGACTGAAATTTTTTTTCCTCCCCTATCAACTTGCCTTGGTGCAGTTAAAGTAAAATGAAGTTTACTAAATCCTTTTAGAAGGCCTGTTGCCACTATTCTAGAAAGTTTGACGGGTGGCTGGTTAGCTCAGTTGGTTACAGTGTGGTGCTCTTAACAAGGTTGCCGGTTCAATCCCCACATGGGCCACTGTGAGCTGCGCCTAGATTGAAACAACTAGATTGAAACAACCCCTTGACTTGGAGCTGATGGAAAAACACACTTAAAATTAATAAAAGTTCAAAAAAAAAGAAAGAAAGAAAGAAAGAAAGTTTGCCCTTTACAACAAGAATGAGGAGTCATGAGGTAGAGAGACAACGTATAAACCCTGGGGAATGAGGACTACCAAGAACAAGGCAGCTTACTCTGGCCAACCAAGATCAAACACTTCTAGTTTCTGTGTTGGACCCCATCTCAACTGGAGGAGAGGAATGAGAATATGACATGAAATGATTGATCACCAAGGAGAAGAAACGCCATAATTTCAAGATCATGTGTTTGTGTGTATTGAGGGGAGATGACTTTTATAAGAAGAAAGGAATTGTAAGAGAAATAAAATTAAATTCTGGCTACAAGAGAAAGTATACAAAATCCCAGGAATTTATAATTGAAAGTGTTTCTCAGGCTCTACAACTACTCATGAGCTTTCAGTCTTCTTAAAAACCTCCCTCGTAATAAAGGGGATAAAAAAACCCATTATGAGTGTTGAGTTTCTGTAGTGCAGCTGATGCTGGTCTGCTGCCTGTAAACACCAAGAGCAGTGACATATGATTTCAATTAGGTTCACAGTTCCACAAAATATCCTCTCTACAAAATGGAAAAAGACCTAGACTCGGTACCAATGTTAACTAAAGGGCCCTTGGTTTATCCTTGGGCATTTTAATACGTTGTTTCTGATAGATTTCCAGTGACAAGACAATCACGTTCCCAACAGACTTAACTTGGAACAATATATCACTCATACAGGAAGGAAAGAGGAAGAAAGGAAGGAAGGAAGGAAAGGAAGAAGGAAGGAAGGAAGGAAAGGAGGAAAGAAGGAAAGAAGGACATTAGTCACATAACTTAATAGGAAATAAGATGTTGAATGGTTGAGTTCTGGAGAATCTTTGCTTCCGTTTTCTAGCTTCTGCCCTGTGGAGAATCATCATCTCAATCATATTTGTTTCTCATTTTCAAAGGAACTTTGTGAGAATTTGTTGGGTAACACCTCAAAGACATTTTGAAAATCATACAAATGTAAATTTCAAAACATTCTGCCCCCAAGTGCCAAAATTACATCAGCTCTTGTTATACCACTCCGCTACCATTATTCTCTTCTTTGTTCCAGGAACAAAAAATAAAGCAGAAAATGTCCTTTTTGTACAATCTTTCTGGTTAGTCACATAATCACATCACAAAAGCTATATGGAGTCACACATCTAGAAGATACTGCTGACGAAAACCATTTGCTTCAATTTCATACTGAAATAGTCTTAATTGATTAAGGTTATGGCTTAATAATTATATTTAAATAGAGTTCACAAAGAAAAAAATGACTCAACTGGATAATTTAAGTTCGTTTTATTCAGAAGTATCACTTGTAGAGGAAAACATAGAATTGATCTTTCTTTGAGTTGAAAGTATTGAGCACATTAGACTAGAAAATAAATTTCCTTCCAAAAGTCTTTTGAGTATGTAAATACTCAAAAGGTTTTTGGAAGAAAATTTTCAGCTATCTGATTTTCTGGCCGTTATGTCAGACATAACAAAACTTTCGATTTTAACAAGAAGTTTCCAGACACCGGGAACAAAACAGCTGCTATGTTTATGTATTCCACTTTATCTTTTTGCAAATTATTTAACGTTGAAAATAAATGTAACCGTCTGTGTCCTAGAATCACCCTCACTCTCATCACGACTCAGAGGATTCTGTAGGATGGCCAAGCATATGAACAGAACTATAATAAGAAATACCTACAATTACACTCCATGGAAATGGTGCCATGCTGCACAAAGCCAAAGGCATTTACATCTCTAGTCACCAACTTGTATATAAATATTTTATACAACTAGATGAAAAGTTATGACTGTGAGAAAAAGTGTGTAATTTCCTCCTGTAAAGGGAGAATTCTAAATCTAGACGAGAACTTGGAGATCATCTAGCACAATATCCTCATTTTACTGATGAGGAAAACCAAGACCCAGAGAATTAAATTTCCTTTTACAAGGACTCCCAACCATTTAGTGAGTGAAAGTGAACTGGGACCAGCAAAAACAGACTTCTAAATAAGACACTTCAGAAGTGTAACAGTTGCCTTAGCAAGTATTATGTTTTACGTGTTATGTTTTAATGTTTCCTACAGGAGCTGAGCTTCCAGGAAAATGGGGTCTGTCCCCTTCACTGAGAGTAGACTTTCAAGCCCAAGTTTAACTAGTTTATTGGGGCCAAACTGGTCTCATAGAATTTTTCAAATTTTATAGCCCAAAGGGCTCTATGAAACATATTGCCTAAACCCCTAAATTTATAGTGGGAGAGCTGAGACCTAGAGAGAATAAGCACATTGTCCAGAACACTAATAGAACCCCTGATGTGGATGCAAAATAAGCGCTCTTCCACTCTAGAGGTACAAATGATAATTTTCAAAGGATAGCAGGGAAGACCTCCTTAAGATATCGTTTGAGGAATGACTTCAAGGAGGAGAGAGAGTGGGCCATGTGGGCATGGGGAAAGAATTTTCCAGACAGAGGCATTTTCCAGGAACAGCAAGGAGGCCAGTGCAATTGGAGCTCTTTGAACCACGAAGAGAGTAGTTGGAAATAAGGTCAGGGAGGCAATGCAATAAGAGGCCAGATCATGTAGAGCTTTGCCAACCATTTAAACGACATTTACATTTACTCTGATTGAAATGGAGAGCTACTTGAGGTTTTTGAGTAGAGGATTGGTAGGACGTATCTTCATTTTTAAAGGATTGATCTGGCTGCTATGTGCAGAATAAATTGCAAGGTAGCAAAGATCGAAGCAGAAAGATCACTCAGAGACTCTTTCAACAAATCCAGACAAGAAATGTAGGCACCTCAGACCTGAGTGGTAGAACAAGGTAGTAAAAAATGGTCAGATTCTGTGTGCGTTCTAAAACCTGACAGATTGAGTGTGAGAGAAAGGGAAAAGTCAAGGGCTAACTCCCAAGCTTCTGGCTTAAGCAACTGGAAGGATGAAGTCATTGTCTGAGGTGAGGAAGGCTGTGAGTGGAATAGGGGTAGTGGAGGGAAAGACCAGAAGCCTCATTTGAGATATGTAAAGTCAGAAATGTCTTTTATATATAAAATGAATATGTCAATTGCGCTGGTGGGCATACAAGTCTGGAGTACAGGAGGAAGTCCAGGCCAGACAGGAAAATTTGGGAATTACCAGTACATATTTAGCACAGATAGTATTTAAAACCCTTTTCGTAAGCAAAAAAATATGAAACAGTATGCAATACATGAATTGCATTTAACTATACTTCAAACCACTTTAAAACTCAACAAAAATGTAATGAAAGAATAAATCAAACCTTATTACATTTTAGGCTCACTTTGTGATTGTGTTTTTTTGTGATTCTAAATATTATGAAACATTGATTTTCTGCGTGAAGATATAATCAGTCAATGAGATACCACCATAAGGTTGCCTTCTTATGATTTAAAATCTCCTTGCACATATACATCAGATTGGTTTTTATTATATAGTATCAAGGATGACCTCATCTTGAGTTTCTACATAAAATGATGTTTTAGTTTGACATCTAATTATGATACTTCTCATTACCTGAGAAAATCAAGAGACCTAGTCTGAGACACTGAGAGATGAGAGCTTTGGCAGCCTTATCAACAGCTGAAAGATCTGACATGCTCTAAGTAACATCTTGCCTTTTCCCTAAGAAAGCAATTCAGAAAATACAGAAAAGATGTGTTTTCATGAGTATGTAATACCCATTAGCAAACAATTTAAGGACCAATTAATTAATCATTAAAATTTCCCTATTAAGTATTTTGGCTTATAGCTCTATGGTAAAGTTGCTAATGAAAGTCACATATGCTGAAGTTTCCCTCGAGAGAATACATATTAAATTGTTTAAATTAGCCCTCTTTAAATATATTTAAGTCTTTCACATCTAAAATAGTTTAAATAAAACTTCCCACCTAGATTTAGGGATCACCTCTTTGAAAAAAAAAATGAGATGAGTCTAATTAATATCTATTCCTGGAAAGAACATCTCCCTACTGATTTTATTTTAAACTGAGAAAATAATGAATAATTAGAATGGTGTCAAAGAAGATATTTAACATTCAAAGAATCTTTGGGAAAAAATGGAGGTAAGTTAGTTCCACAGCTAGACTTTTAAGAGTAAATTTTTGTGCTAAGACAAGATTGACTGACTTATCTGCTTTCTCTGCAGATTCCTGCCTCTGCGACCCACCCCACCCCGCCCAAAAAAAAGAACTTAGGATATATTTAAAAGAGATGGGAGATCGTAATACAATACTAAAGGAAATTCAAGTGGAGACAGCTGTTGGATTTATTTTGTTTTGGCAGTATAGATAGGTAACTAAAAACAGAAAGGCATATGGAAGGGGAAAAAAAATTACAAAAGGCGTAAGTCATCCAAATATCCAAAACACACACTAAAAAATCAAAACACTTTATGCACAGACCGGCACCCATGAATCGACAATCTGTATGTGACATGTGTTTCCCTTTGCTATGCTCACTGTGAGAGTCTCAACTGTCATGCAGTAGTCATTCAATCAACAGATACTTCTGAGCACTTCCTCTCTCCCTGCACTGTGCTAGGCACTGAGGCTACAGCAGGAATGATCTCATGGAGTCTTCATTCTAACAAGAAAGATACGTATTAGAGCAGGCAAATGAAATAGGATGAATACATCCTATTAACATCCTCGATAGGTTTGTGGAAAAACGCAACTTTAAGCGAAATGACCTATAATGAAACTGATTTTACCATAGGCTAATTGATATAAATGAGAGTTCAGTTCCTATGGTATATTTCTCATCCCAAAAATCTCACCAAAGTTTCAAATAAAGATCTATGTCTTGGCTATTATTAATATTATTGCAATGAATATAAAAGTACATACGCATATATCTTTACGAATGAGTGTTTTCAAATTTTCAGGTAGATACCCAGAAGAGGGATTTCTGGGTCATATGGTAACCCTATTCTTAATTTTTGAGGAACCTCCATACTGTTTTCCATAGTGACTGCACCAATTTACATTCCCACCAACAGTGTGTGAGAGTTCCCTTTTCTCCACAGCGTCTCCAACTCGTTATTTCTTGTCTTATTGATAACAGCCATTCTAACAGGTGTGCGGTGGTATCTCATTGTGGTTTTGATTTGCATTTCCTTTATAACTAGTGATGTTGAGCATCATTTCATATATCATTGGCCATTTATATGTTTTCCTTAGAAACAACCTAACTGTCCTTCAGTGGATGATTAAATAAAGAAGATGTGGTACATGTGTACAATGGAACACCACTCAGACATAAAAAAGATGAAATATTGTCATTTGTGACAACATGGATGGATCTTGGGAGTATCATGCTAAGTGAAATAAGTCAGACAGAAAAGGACAAGAGCCATATGATTTCACTAATATGTGGGATATAAAACGAAAAGCAAATGAACAAATGAACAAACAAACTTGTAGATGCAGACAACAGAATGGTGGTTACCAGAGAGGAAGAAGGGTGGAGCGAGGACAAAAAGGCTAAAGGGTTCAAATGTGTGGTGATGGAAGACCAGACTTTTGGTCGTGAGCACACAATGGAGTATAAAATGTATTATAAAGTTGTACACCTGAAATTTATATAATGTTATTAACCAATGTTACCCCAATACATTTAATTTAAAAAAAAGATCCACTTCTAATACTAAATATTGAAATCCGTGTGAGCTATGCATACGTTTAAGAGAGATGACTACAAACAAGTAAGATTGTTCTTTTCCAACCTGCTTATTCCAGTTCAGGGTCGTGGGTGGCTGGAGACTTTCCTAGCAACTCAGGGCCCAAGACTGGGGACTCACCCTGAGCAGGACGCCCTTCCATCTTAGGGCACAGTCACACATACACACACCCATACTCACTCAGACTGGAACAATGTAGACACACCAGTTCACCTCACGCGAACATCTTTGGAATGTGGGAGAAAACTGGAGTCCCGGAGAAAACCCATGCAGACATGGAGAGAACATGTAGACTCTACACAGACAGTGGCTCCAGCCAGGAATTGAATATTTTTTTTCTCATCAGCGTTATAATGAAACGATGTTGAATAACATGACATTATTCAAGGACCTGCTGTACTTCTAAAAGGGAACTTCAGGGGCCGGCCCGGTGGCTCAGGCAGTTAGAGCTCCATGCTCCTAACTCCGAAGGCTGCGAGCTTGATTCCCACATGGGCCAGTGGGCTCTCAACCACAAGGTTGCCAGTTCAATTCCTCGAGTCCTCCAAGGGATGGTGGGCTCCGCCCCCTGCAACTAAGATTGAACAAGGCACCTTGAACTGAGCTGCCTCCTGGATGGTTCAGTTGGTTGGAGCATGTCCTCTCAACCACAAGGTTGCCGGACTCCCGCAAGGGATGGTGGGCTGTGCCCCCTGCAGCTAGCAATGGCAACTGGACCTGGAGCTGAGCTGCGCCCTCCACAACTAAGACTGAAAGGACAACAGCTTGAAGCTGAATGGCACCCTCCACAACTAAGATTGAAAGGACAACAACTTGACTTGGAAAACAGGCCTGGAAGTACACACTGTTCCCCAATAAAGTCCTGTTCCCCTTCCCCAATAAAATCTTTAAAAAAAATTTAAAAATAAAAGGGAACCTCAGTCTCCCCTTTTCTCCACCGCTCTCTTGCTACCCTCACCTGTCACAAGAGGCTCTCATCGCTCCTCTGCCGAGTAACTGCCACCTGATCACCTAAGGGAGTTCAGAATCCTACTGCTCAGGCAGGTGAAGGTACGCCCTTCATCTCCTGGATTGTGATTGGCATCAACTGCTCACACAAATATTTCCATTAATCTCATTTATGCGTACACTCTTTTATATCCAAGTGACTGGAAGCCCTAGAAAAAAATAAACCATGTTCTCTGCTCTTATGAAGCAGACACTTCTGAGCAGGGACAGAAATGAACATGAATAATTCTAATACAAGGCATCATCTGAGAAAGCATTCGAAGTCGTATATCCATGACCCCGTTTGGAGGGGCCAAGGTTAAGGAGAGAAACCTTCCATTCAAATCAAGAAAAAATACCCAACTAAAGAATGGTCTCTGAGATGGTCTATAAACAATGCTTAGAATTTCGACAGGCAGAGAAGATAAAGGACAGCCCAATCTAAAGAGAAAAAGATAGCAAAGTCACAGCCACCCAAGAGTAGGGTGAGGTAAAGGGATGGCAAGTGGTCTGGAAGAGATGGGGCATAGAAAGAACACTCAGTCAGGCCGTGTATTTCTACACTTGTGTGTTTGTAAGGAAATGTTTATTGTATATTTCCTACACAGTGACACCCCCATCACTTTCCCAAAAGGATTTAAGTGACGAAGTACTGGTTTTGGACTTACAAAACCTAGGATCGAGTTCCAATGACAGTGTGACCATGGGTAAGTCACGTTATCTTTCTGATGTCAGGTTTCCTCTTCTGTGAAATGGAGAAGATAATCACATCTTACAGAAGAGTCCAGGGCACAATAATACCTTTGAAAACATCCCATACTGCAAAGGTTGTGAAAATACTTAAGAACTTTTCTGGGACTTAATAGGTGCTCATAAAGGGCTTTATTGTTTCATAAGTCAGTACAACTACAGCCACAAATTTCTATTTAATTTCAAGTCATCAGTTTCGCGTGACAGTTTCACCGGAGATCACTCTGTCACAGCAAAATTGAATCCACCATTAGTCTTCTAAAAATATTTAGTCTTCACAAAATAATGACACAGATATCAACATCATCTGTAATATTTAGCTGTATTTTAATTTTGGGTTTGAGATTTCTGTTAGGAAGAGATGGTATATCACTTTTATTAAAAAAAAAAACCCACAGCATCTAACGTGGCTGTTATCACTTTTTGCAGGAATATTACAGCTTATGAAAGTTCAGGTTAGCACTATAAATTCTTAAAATTAAGGAGGGGATAAAGAAAGTGCAGAGGGGATAAAGGAATAGTTAAGAGGTGATGCGGTTTCATTTCCTTTCCACGTCTGGAAGACATCTCCTGGAAAAATACATGTGAAGTTCAGGAATTCAGATAAGAAACTTACTGTTTTAAACCCATATGAAAAGGAAAACTTAAAATCTAGATTTAATAAAGACTCTATTTCTTCAATCTTCAATTTAAAAGTTTGGGGTTCCCCCCCCCCCAGCGTGGCATTTTTATATAAAAATCTTTTTGGAAACTCACAAGTGCTTAAGCAAGTGTTACATGGTAGACTGTCTCTGTGAACTTCTGTTATTGCTAAATGCAAACCAGCGTCTCTTGAAATTCATACTCAAATACCATTCCAACTTCATATAATTCAAATGCTCCTTTATTTCCACAGTGGCAAGCAGATATTATTAAATGTATTCAATTTTATTTTTTGAGTATTTCATTGAAAGAGAAGGCCTAAAGCTCAATAAAATAAGTGGTATGTAGTACATATCACTCTTTCAAAAAAAACTGTACTAGTACGATTTTGCATGGACAATAAAAGAGTCACCTCCAAAACTGACTCGGCAACTCATCTATGATGTAAGGACAATCCTTGTCATTGGACTTGCAGTGACATCTAATGTGACGGATAAAAAATCCAGGTAGAATCCACTGTGTTTGCCAGTTAGGTAGAAGACAGTGGAATGTCTTGGGAAGAGCAGTGGTTTGGAAGCTGGAGAATGTGAGCAAGCCACGGAACTTCTCAGGACCTCGCTCTCTTCTTTGACAAATGAGAGCCTAGCTCCGGACAGATTTTTTTCAAAAACAAACCAGAAAATGTATGCTTCTAATCCTAATTTACTTTCCAGTTACAAATAGTAACAAATGCACAGGAGCTCCACAGCAAATTACCACAGAAAATTACCAGAAACAAAATCAGAAAAAAACGTCACACTTTTCTCTCCTTTGCTGCCAACCATAGAGGGGGAGGAGAGGTGGAATGGAAAAGCATTGTTGGAGCAAGACTATGAGAGAGTTCTGAAATATCTTAGAAAATAAATAAATCTGTTTACTTCAGTTCATATTTGGTTACAAATGGATCTCCAGTAGTCATTTTTAAAGTGTCTCACTCGTCAAGAGCTGAATCAGATGGGAACTCATCTTAGAGGAGATACAGTTCTGAAATTGTCTCCACCTCCATAACTCTTTGAGCACGTAACATATTGCATGTTATTGCAGGATTTTCTTAAGTATAAATGTTTCTTCTTAGCTGGATGGCAAATCCAATTTTGAGCAACAAAGCACATTGCATACTTCTTTCAAAAACCACAGTCCATAGAGCAAGACTTTACATACAGTCGTCTTTAATAAATATTTGCTTATGAATTAATAAGTTAGTGTGCTAGGGAGATTCTGTAACAGATCCTAATGATCCCTACCTTCTTATATTCATACCCTTGTGTTATCCACTCCCCTTGAGTATGAACAAAGTACAGGAAAAATGACAAGATATCATTCCTAAGATGAGATTACATAAGCAATGTGACTTCCATCTTTCTTGCCATCTCATCCTTTCTCATAGTCCTTGATCTAGGGGAAGCAAGTGGCCATGTTGTGAATGACCCAATAGAGAAGCCAACTGGGCAGGGAAATGATGTCTCCAGCCAACGGCCATCACGACCATGCCAACAACCATGTGAGTGAGCTTGCAAGTGGATCCTCCCCAACTTGAGCCTTGAAATGACTTAGAGCCCTAGCCAACACTTTGATTGTGGCATTGTGAGAAACTCCGAGGCAGAGGGTCCAGCTAAGCTACACCCAGATCTGTGACCCACAGAACCTATGAGATTATAAATGTGTGTTGTTTTAAGCCTCTAACTTGTGGGGCAAGGAGTTGCACAGCAATAGATAACTAATATAATTAACGAAGCAATAAGTGTCTCCAGAGAGAACATTCAGGAATGGAACATTCAGGGATACAAAAGCTTCTTGTTCTGATTTGCTTTGAAGGTATACTGGGGGGGGAAATCCAATCTCCAATATTCCTTACCACCCACCCTCCCATACACACACACACACACACACACACACACACACACACACACACCTTCAATTAAAATGAACTGTGAAAGTGTTTCTGCACTTGTCATCTTTTGTTGGCCCATAACCATATGCATGCCATTAAAAAATCAATCTTAGAAGAATCAAATAGAGAATGGAGAGGTTCATGTATAATTTTGACTAATGAAATAATTAAGGATATGGTCACCCACAGAGCACAGTCCCAGATAAAGAGGCTGCTTCCTCTGTCATCACAACTAGTCAACCACTGAGTGCTTCCGCCAGATCTCTTTCTCTTCGGTACCAGGTGGAGAAGGCAGATGGGGATAATATGAAAAGTATCTCCTTCCAATTCAATAATTCAGTCTCAACATGTAGAAAAATGAAGCTTTACACTAATTCCTCTACTGTGAGTCAAGCCTGTATGTCCAGAGAGAGGAAAATATTACGGTTGGTAGCAATCAGCCCATGGAAAAAGAAGAGCGTATTTGGAAGGCACCATGCAGATTCAAAACCATTAAATATACTCTGCAAAAAAGGGGGGGGGAAAGAGCATCTGGGTTTCTCATTTAGGCCAACAGACTCAGAAGATTGGCCATTCTCTGCCCAGTTTTGCTGCCATATGCCGAAGGGTTTTGTTTTATTTTGCTTCGGGTTTTAAAGCTTTCTCAGCTCACTGCCTATACCTCCCCCGTCTGAATCACTTACTGGCGTGTATGTGCAATACTGTGGAACTGGTAAGTCTGGGTTTCACCACCTTGAGAAAAAAACAGCAATACCCCAAATCATAACAACTATGACTTGCTGCTTTCCTAAATGAGCTGGAAGTCTCTCTGTCTCCAAGGTTCCACCAACCTTGGTATGTATAAAATACCTAGAAGTCAAAATTGGTTGCCTTGGTGCGGCTCCTGGAAATCCTCCCTAGAAGCTGTATGTGCTGGAAGCGAATGCTGAAGGTTAGCACCTGAGGACTTCTGCAGGGACCCACAGTCGTGGCTCAAAGGGCAGGGAAGACCTTCTTTCTTGGATGCTCAGATAAAAACGAGTAGCAAGGTCACTCAGGAGTCACTCCCCAAAGGTCCCAGTCCTCTAGACACACTTCTCTTGCTCTCACCACCATATATCAATTCTTCTCTTTCCTCACACGCCTTATCTAATCCAATCCTACTGGCCCCACTTTCGGAACGTATCCTAAGTCCAGCCACTTCGCCCCCTCTCCACAGCTACCATGTTAGACAATGTGAGTGGCTCTCTTTTCTTACTTGGATCAACGCAAGCTTCCTACCCCTGCCACCATCAGTTACAGCACCAGTGATTATTTAGAAACATCAATCTCAAAACCTGCCGATGGTTTCCATATCTGCACAGCCCTTCAGCATCCATTGCCTGTCTCCCCTCTCCAGCATTATCTCCCACTACTTTCTCCCCCTTTTCTCTCTGCTCCCACAATGCTCTTAAATATCCGAAACATGTTCCCTCCTCAGGCTTTCGGCTGCTTCCTCTGTGGGGAGCACTCTTACCCACATGGCCATATTGTTCATACACTCTCACTTCGTTTCATTTTCTGCTCAATGTCCCCCCTTCAGAAAGGTGCTCTCTGAACACCCTGTCTCAGACAAGCCCCCCGTACGCACACTCTTAATCAGACCCTAGCTCCTTATCTCTACCTGAAGTGACATTACGCAGTTGAACCTTTAACACTGCAGGGGTTAGGAGCCCTGACCCCTGCACAGATGAAAATTTGAGTGCAAATTTTGACTCGGCCAAAACTTAACTACCCCTGGCAAAGGCAAGGGATTGTTTCCAGGACCCCCTGTGGGTAACAAAATCCTCAGTAGCTCAAGTCCCCTACATAAAATGGCGTAGATCAACGCCTACAATTAGTCCTAAGTGTCCACCAACTCCCAACCTCAGATCGAAAACAGTACAGGTATTTACTGAAAAAATAAAACCACGTATAAGTGGACCCATGTAGTTCAAACCTGTATATGTATTTCTTTCTAGAAATAAGCTCCATGTTGGCAAAAGGTTTCCCTGGCTTTTTACCTTTATATCCTAAACACTAGAGAAGTACCTGGTATATAGATTCTCAGTAAATATTTTTGACTAAATGAAGGACTAAATGACTATACAGAAGAACCAAACAACCTGGTGGCTCCACAGAGATACATTTCTGATTGAAGCATTTGCCCCTGCTGATTCTGGTGTCTCACTTGTTACCACTATTAACCTAGTGGCTTACTGATGAAAACTGGGAGTGTCACAGGCAGATCACCCACTTCTGTGCCTAAACCCCATAACCTTACCCCTGTCCTCATCACAGTGGAGGAGCTCTGCCCATGAGACTATGCCTGGCCTTTCCCTAAGTGGGGAGGTAGTCGAGTCTCCCTTTGATTTTATGCTCAGTCAAGAGCACTTTATGCCAAGACTGGTTGGATTCTTATAATACAGTTCTTCAAATTCACTCATGTAGCTGCTTTTCTTGGATCTAAGGCTGCTACCAGAAGGGTGAAGCTGGATTCTGGTATCAACTAGCAAGAGAAACCAGGAGCAGGGCTTCAGCCCTTAACCCTCAGTAGAGAAGACAGTGAATATGCACCCTTCTCCCTCCAACCTTGTTCATTCAAACCTCATAAAAATCTCAATCCACAAAGCAAAGAGTTGGGAGCCCTAACCACGTTCCTCCTAAGTCACACCTGATTGTTGTATCAATTTCTGAAATCAAAAAAAAAAACAAAAAACTGTGGAGCAGTTTCCTAATTCCATATAGCAATGGATATGTTAAAGCAAGGTGACACACACCTACACCGCACTGACTTCAAGACTTGAATGAACTAAAATGCCCTATGGGGAAAATAGGATAATGTTCCAAAGTGTGACATTAGCCAATGTCCCATATTCAGCATCCATTTTATAATAGACCCTCTGCTGATCACAGGGGTATATAAGGATAAATAATTATCCCTGCTTTCCAGGATCTGACCTTCTAGTAGGAGAGATGGATACAGTGATACGAGTGATAAACCCTACTATGTGCTAGATAAAAATTGTATCACTGAGCAAGGTCAGGGAACACTTTACAGAGGAGATCATGGCTAAGTTGAGTCTAAGGGTGAGTAGGAGGCTGCCGGGTCATTTCAAGCAAAGGGAACAACATGAGCAATGACCTAAAAGAGCCTGATTGTTAAAGAAATGTTTCTCTTCAGCTTTGTCTTCCAATGTACCTCCCTCTGCCACTTCTGCTCTAGCCACAGCGAGCTGTTTTCTGGATGTGAATAACATGCCGTTGGAAATGGTGCTCCCTCTGCCTGAAACAGTTACTCCTTTCTCTCAACTTCTAAGCCTTGGATCTGAATAGCACCTTCTCAACCTTCTGGTCTCAAGCTGGATATAATGACGTCTTTGATCTCCCCAAGTCTGAGTTAGGTGTCATTTCTATGTTCCCCATTGCACGCCAGATATCCCCTACTGTAGAGCTTAACATACTCTAGCCTGACCGCCTGCAGACTTATCTATATTTTCTGTAGATTATACATTCCAAGAGGACAAGACCATATCTATCTTGATCACCATCGTATCCCCAGCAGGGTGTCTGCCCCATAGCTGGCGATGCATGCAGAATGAATCAATTGTTCAAAATTCCTAAGCATAGGATGGGGCGGGAGAAAGGGTAGGTGATAAGATTGAATTTGTAGTAATTACTAAGGCCTGAAAGGCTATGGTTGCTCTGCTGTGTATATATGGCATCCTCTGTCCAAGGAGAAGTCATGGGATGATTATAAGCAAGAGGAGAGCAGCAAGGCAGCAACAAAAGGGCCTGCAATAGTGGCCGGGGGCTGGAGACAAGAAGACCAATTGCAAGAGATACTGTATTTACGAAATTATACCTCTCAGACCGGATGATTTATTACATGTTTAGGAAAAGGAGTGGGAGAGTAAAGGTGACTCACATAATTGATAAAATGCAAGATCTATGGGGAATATTTTTATTTTTCTCTTACATAAGAGAGATGAGTAATGTAAATAGGATGTCCTGGGTATTCAAAATCTGTCTATTGTTCATTCCTGTGTGTCTTGATATTTATTGGCAGCTCAATAAGCTATGAAGACATTTGTACCCTCACCCAAGTGGAGAATTCAAAATTTCAAAGGACTACTTTATAATTAAAATGGAAGAGAAATAGGTAGGATTCCTTTTTAAAATAACACAAAATAAATCAACTTTAAATGCTTTAAGAAATGGATAGTAAGTGGAGGTTGAATCACTAAATCTTGACTTAGGAAAATGGCAAATTATTGGCCTATTTTTCTTATTAGTCTTTGCCTTCAGATTACAAACAACTTTACCAAAAATGGAGAAACACACACAAACACACACACACACACACACACACACACACGCAAACAATGTCTTTCAGGAGATGTTTATCCAAATGGAAACACAGAGGAAACAACATTGTGATAGAGATAAGGGAAAGATACTTGATAAGTGAGAGTAAATCTCAACATCAAGACAGGAAATGGTTTTCAGAAAACACTTTGAAGAGATGGGAGAGGATAGCAGGCAATCACAAAATGCTTCCATGTGGGTGGGGGGTGGGGTTTTGGAAGAAGCCAGAAAATCAAGACTACAAAGTAGACAGAGAATAACTCTTAAGAAAAAGGAGAAAAATAGGAGGGAGAAATGGAAGCAAACACATGGTTAGAGAAAACAATTACAAAGCAGCCCCCAAATCTCATCCTGAGCTGGAAAGGACAGAGAGTTTACAAAAACAGTTAGAATACTGCCAGAATTCCTTAACTCAGTAATCAAACCTCAGTTTTCTCCTTTCAACAACAGGGATACAGTTAAGGGTTGTATTAGTCAGCTCAGGCTGCCATAACAAAATACCATAGATTTGATGACTTAAACAACAGAAATTTAATTTTTCAAGTTCCAGAGGCTAGAAGTCCAAGATCAAAGTCCCACAGGGTAGGTTTCTGGTGAGGACTCCCCTCCTGGCTTGCAGACTGAGCCTTCTCACTGTGTCCTCACATGGTGGAGAGAGCGAGCTCTCTGACATCTCTTATAAAGACACTAATCCTATCAAACTAGGACTCTACCCTATTATCTCATTTACGTATATTGCTGTGTAAATGTACACTTTTTTGCCCAAATTTGTGAGAGAAAAAATAAGGATGCACATTATACATGGGTATTACTAATTCCATGTTTATATAAATGTTTTTAATTATTTTATTTATGCTTATGAGTTAAAAGTGTAACTTTAGAAATCAATAACGATATCCGTATGCAGAATAATACCCTGGAATATGATAATCAGTTTTGTTGAACTTACGATGGATTTGCAACAATGAAGAGTTCTTGGCCTTCTATGATGCATAAATATCGTAAATTTGTTACTGGTACATAAAATTTCTTGTACCTTGTATCTGTTCTTGTGTTTTGTAATTATTTTTTACATAAAATTTCTTGTACTATAATATGTTAAAAAATAAACGCTAAAATTCCTTTATAATACAAAAAACAAGTACCTAAATGTAAATAAAAATTTGAATTAAAAAATTAAAATGAAATATTTTTTTCCCCTGAAAGTTTGGGTAAAAAATGTAGGTGCACATTATACATGGGAGCATATTATATATGGCAAAATACAGTAACCTTAATACTATCACATACTATCCAAATACTATCACATTGGAGGTTAGGACTTCAGCACATGAACTTTATGGGAACACAAGTTGATCCATAGTAAGGTTGTTATAAGAAATGTGTGCCAGGCACTTACATTGTGCCTGGCACATAGTAAGTGCTAAATAAATGTTAGCTATGAAATCATCGTCGTGACAGGCATCATTTCTGAAGTAATTTATCCTTTCTCTTTTATATTTTTAAAGGAGATGGATAAGATACATATTTCCTACTGCCCCTGAAAACTGCCCAGCTGCCTGGCATACTAAGTTGTCCTCAGGCCTGTTTTATAAATATCATCTAAAGCAGAAGTAGGTATAAAAGGAGTAGAGATATGGTGAAAGAGAGGAGAAGAAGGTGAGAAGGGATGAGAAGACAGAGAAGGAAGGGTGAGGAAGGACTGAGATCCTGCAGATTCTGTCTTCTTTCCACACACTCACAAGTGTGCAGCTAAGTTATCTGATGAAACAAGGAACATTAGAACTACCACCTCCAGGGGAGTTCACCACAGATTCTATTAAGACGACAAAAATATCTTTATTTTTGCACTAGTCTCATGCTATTCCATTCAGAGAGACCATGCTAAGCAAATCAGACTAACATTGCAGGTGGTCACAAACTTAATGAGAAGGTTGCATTGGCCTATAAAGTCTTTGAGTTTGGAAAACATGCTGCTACTTTTACTCAAGAGGAACTGTGTATATTAGGATCAAAGGAGAAGACCAGCTATGGACTTAAAGGGTCCATGGAAGTGTAAGAAACACTGTAAAAAGGGTAATGAATTTTCCATCCCACACCCGAGATTTTAAAATAAAAACATAGAATACTATTGTATAGAAAATCCAGGAAAATGTAGCCTATTTGAGTCACTAAAATTATCACAAACCTACTGTGATATATTTTTAAATTATCTATCTTCTAAAAGGGGTAAGGTATTCTAAGTTGAAATAATGTTCCACTTGGCAATACTATAAATAGAATGGCCAGCATTTGTTTAGTGTCTAGAATGGCATTTTACAAATATTAATACTACCTCATTCATTTATTCCTAAAAACTCTGTTGGGATTGAGATTACTTTTACCATTTTGGAAATATGTAAACCAAAGAGCTTACCCAAGGTGATAAATGAAGGTTAGAATTCAAACCATATCTGACTGCAAATACATCTTATCTCCTTCATGCCAGACTCATCGTCATCTTTAGAGTCTTGGGACATGTGAGCATGACTAGGGAAAATGGGCCAAGCTGGTAGTAAAAGAAAAAAAGTTGGCACTGATTCTTAAAGCAATGTATTTATTTTTCAGTGTCGTTCGTAAGAATATTTACTTAACCAACTGTTTTTAAATCTCCTGAAAAATGCCTCAGTACTGAAAAATTGCTCTATTATTCTAGTCATTTGATCATATAATGAGCTTTTTAGTTTAGATGCTATGGCAGCAGAAGATCGGAGTTGCAATTCAGTGTTGCCACTTCTAAATTATGTGAGTTAGGGCAAATTATTTATCTCCTCTTAGCATCCATTCTCTGGGGAGCATTATCACCTATGTCACAGGGAAATTTTAAGAATTACATAAAATGAAGTCTGCAAAAGCACAGTCAACTGCCACATTAGCACGTGGTGTTTGTATTTTAAAAGTTAACAAAAACATTGCCAAAATCTCTATTTCTGAATACAGAACAAACAAGAGAGACTGCAAGGATTTGTACAAAGAACCCGACTGCCTGAGACTTAGGACTCATTACCATGTAAACTCCAGACATAATCAAAGTTGTTTTCAAGCTTCATTGTTCCAATCTAGTTTATCTCTTTTCTCCCCCAGTTATTTTGATGGGTTTTCACAAACTATGCAGACTTCAATAACTCACTCTCTAATAATATACTCTGGATAATTGTTAGCTTCATGAAATGCAATTGCCTATACTTTAAGTTATAATTAAAGGCATTACTTAAACCCTCAAGTGGCCTTTGGAAATCTGAAAATGGAAGTTGAATTTATAAATGCTAGGGAAGAATAGGAAATCCCAGAACCCTAAATCAGCAAACTCAAACTCATGTGAACTCAACTGCAGGAGGGTGCTTCTTGCTTTGGTTATAACCACCCGACTTATAGTGACATTAAGACTGTGCTACAATTACTAAATGAGAAAACTGGGCTCACTAAGATCTTGAAGTTCAGTGCATTTACTGATGGAAAAACCGTTGTGATTCAGTCGAACAAACAAAATGCAGTTTTAAAAACAGATCTGTGGAGTCAAGGGCAATTCCAATGAAGGAAATCCAAATAGTCCTATGTGGCATCTGATAGAATGAGAACAGTGAGTTTTGCAAATTATGTATCTATGATTCAGTCAGTCTGGGACCATTGGCCTCCCTTCCCATGATGTCATTGGCTATTGTCAGAGAATTACTTTATGAGCAATATAGAAAGACCCATACTTTTGAGTATACTGTTATTTTTTAAAGAAATCAGTAATATGTCTACATTTTAATAACCTTGTCAGAAGAATTCCATTGACTCACTATTCTAGAATGAAGTTAAGATCATCTCACCCCAACTTTCTGGTCCAAGTTGTAGTTTCTTTTCCATCACTGCTTAAGCCTTTATTCATATATACATATATATGATATATATGTGTTATATAAATATCTACCCTTCCTACCTATAGACCATTAAAATGTAAAATATAAGTCTCTAAATACAGAACTCCCCTCTCAATAATAAACAACAGTGTTGATTCTTCTATTAAGTTCTATTTAATACATATTATTTTTTTCAATTCTCGTGACCCAAGTGCTATATTTAGGGCCATATACACTAAGATGAATAAGCCATGAACCCTTCCCACAACATGTCACAAAAAAATAAAACTTTCATGACATACGTATTTTATAAAATGTAGATGACTTATAGTGCATATTGTTCCCATGGTTCTTTCAAGAACTATAGTCCCAGCTTTTCTCTTAGGTTACCTCTGGCTACATCACTCCAATAACATTATTGTCTGGCCCATTTTCTTTTATTTAGAATCAGATCAAAAGAGAAGAAAGTGACCTGAGATCGTTGAGTGCAACCTCCTATTTCACAGATGAAGAAAATGAGGTCTTTCTGATTCTGATAATACAGGCAATTGAGGAAACATAAACCTATTCCTACTACACCATGTAGCAATACGTGATAAAATAGAATGAAATAAACAATTGTTCAATACATAGCTGGCCTCACAAGAAAGAAATAGAGATCCCCAGACAACAAGATAAAGGAAATCCACTCTAGCAGGAGTAGTAATCTCCAAGTAACACTGCCATAGCTTTTACTTCACCATTGGTAAGATCTGTGGCTTCCTTGTTCTCTCTCACCACTGTGAGCTGAGGTGAGTAATGTCTGTAGTGGCCAGTGAGGTGCATTGCTGAGATCTCCTTCAAGAGAACTGTGTAGGCCACTTAGGTGATTGACAGCCTCAGCTGTACCTCTTGGGATTCATACTTTCCCCAGCTGTCCCCAGACCACACTCGAGCATAACCTGGGATACGAGAGCCAGCCCATTCCTACCTGACACCTCACTCCTCCAACCAGCAACCTTTGGTTGCGGGAATCCCCATCAGCCTGGTGGCTGTTTACTCAGAATTGTGTTGTGGCTGAGTCGCTTCCAATCCAAACCTCCTGTGGCTCTCTTGGTTTATAGGTGTCAAACCTACATTGACAAGTAAAGGCTCTCCCTGCCCTTTCCTATTTCTTCTCCCTTTAGCCTTCACAAGCATTTTCCAGAATAAATCTCTTGTATATCTAATCCCATCGTGGTATCTACTTCCCAGCAGACCTGACCTGATGCAGAACCTGAGTTCATCTTTAATGTGGTATGGTACAACCAGTGGAAACTTGGGAAGCTCTGTACTAGAGGACCTTTCAGATATGTACACAAGGAGACATCATACAATGATGTTTGTTACAGCGTGGTTTTAAATAGTAGGAAATTGGAAACAACCTAAATGTTGAAACATAAGGAAAGGGATTAAAGCATATTTATTTAATGGTACAGCAGATATAGAGAACAAATAGAGCTACAGGTATCAACACGGATCAATCTTATCAATATAATGTTGAGTGAACAAAAGAAGTTGCAAAAATACCCACATGATGTTGCACAATATAACATAAATAGCACTCTATAGTTTTTGAAAATTATGACAATTTGGGTAACAAGAACATTTATTCATTTTAGGAGAGTGGTAATCTCTGGGATAAAAAGAAGAGAAAATAAGATAGGGTGGATTTCAACTCTTTCTGTAATATTTTATTCTTTTCATTTTTAAGGATCACAACTGTTAAATTTCATTAGTGGATACATGGATGTTTGTTACAGTATGCTCTGTACTTTTCTCTGTGTTTGAAATATCTCCAGATTTGTTAAATAAAATAATTGTTGAAAGAAAAAAAAACGGAGGCCCAAAGAAATTAAGTGACATGACCAAGTTCACATATTTAGTGAATGGCAGAGCAGACACTGTTCCGCAATCCTCTTGGTTCTTGGATGGCTTTCTGGATACCATATTATGCTGCCTCCATTGTCAATGTGTCTATCTAACAGGGAAGACTATGATTGATGTGTCTTTTGTATCTTCCACAATACATAGTACCATCCTAAGCACTTAAAATCTACGAGATCAAATTGAACAATTAGCATTAAACCTCTAATGCAAAATTAATTTATCACTGGAATTGTGCTCCAAGAGAAGAAATCTCAACTACAGTTCTGACTGCCAAGTGTTCAGAAATGGGTGTGTCATGCACTCAGCAGTTTGGTGGGTCGAATTGCTGGCTCAGATCTCCTCCAGAAACACCAAAAAAATGGGGAAGCAGTTCTTTGTCTAAAGAGTCAGATATTAAGCGAACCAATTGGAAGGCAGTGAAAATATACCCATAACATATAGATGATTTTGGAGAGCTTACATACCGTCTTTCTCTAAAGATTCACATTTACAAGGACCCTACCACTCACTGGACTCTGGAACTCCTTTGTTCAGAATCTGGGAAATTCAACTGGCTCCATTCTCTACACACTAATGGTAAAGTAATCTTCTTCTCCTAAACAGAAAGTGGAAGATTTACTGACCCTGGATTCTGTGGTCCTACAGAATCTAAATGAAGTCATACAGTGTCCATTTTCAAGAGCTCTCCAATTTATAACAGATACAAAGCCAACAGCAGCCGAAACAAAACACACTTATAAATCTTAAACCTAAAATGTAAATGGGTTAATAACCACAAACAGAAAAGAACAATTAGGATATATATTAGGGTCCTCTTTATGTATGCTCATTGTGAAAGGCAATTATTTTTCTAACTTTAGCAAAACCTAATGCTTTTATATTAATTTTGATTACATGAAAATTTGAGGTGAATTTATCCTTTGAGGGTAAGCTTTTTCATCAGTATATTATTACAAGCTGGCAAAATGCTTGGCACATTATTAATGTTTGTTGATTGAATGAAAAGATGAATAAATTAATATAAGTGAAATTAAGACATATTTCTTACTGACAGACACTAATGACTAAAAAAGGATTCCAACAAATGAGCAGCGTTGACAATTAAAGTGTAAATAGGAATCTAATGAATGTTCTAATTGATCTTCCCTGCTTTAAAATGTAGCCAGGATTTTTTAACCTTGAGATACAATGCTCAGCAAATTAGTAGACTGTCCTTGTGCGAAAATCTCTTTAATCAAACTAACATTTTGTCTACTTAACTACTATAGGTTATAAGAACTCTGCGAAATTAGTGTTCTGTTTTGTTAGTCTTGACAAGAGTTACTTCCTAATAATAGATTCATATACAAAAGTATAGTTTAGCACTTTGAACTTCTGTGAAAAAAAATAGAGTATATGTTACATTTTTTAAAAAGTCTTCAAAGTTAACAATCCTGGGAGAGAAAGAAAAGAAAACTCTCATTCTTTCTTCATGATTCTTCACTAAGAAAACAATAGTTTTAATGTCTGAATCTATTCTAACAAGATTTTTTTTAGTAAATATGTATTTATTAATAAATATATAATTGCTGTGCTTGGTTAAGGCACTGGCATTTTGCCATTATATATTTTTACACACATTATATATAGCATACATTAAATATATATCAAACCAAAGGCAAAAAAATTTATTTTTTAATTGATTCTTTCTCTTTAGTTTTGCAGAGGCCTCAACAACACAATGGGTGCTAAACATTCCTTCAATCTATTGAGAAGTTTGACATCATCTATACAAGGCTTGCTAAGAGGTGGCAAAAAAGTTTTTTTTCTTTTTTTCATTTTAACCCTGATCATACCATCCACCTCCACCCTATAAAGGAGGATGGGGGCTGAAAGGAGAACTGAACTTTAAAAATTGCATTTTGTAAAAAAGCCGTCCGTGAGCGTTACATCCCACTCACTCCCCATGTCAGGAAGGGTTAAGGTTGCTTTCCCTCGTGTGGAGCCCAGGGAAAATGGCTTCAATGGAACCACTAGAAGAGTTGAAGCTGTGCCCTGGATGCTGACCGAGGACACTGGAATACAGATAAAACTCCATATGACTAGTAACTCTGCTCTAATGGAAGACAAAGAAAGACTGCTACGAAGAAAGATTGCAATAGAGACTTTTTTGGTACAAAGGATGTGTGAGAGTTTACTGTGAATGCAAGAGACCAGAGCCAGCTTTGGGGTCCTCTAACTACTAACCAAAATGACTGCCTCCAGGTACACAGTAACCCTCAACAATGGAGTGAGCCACTAGATTCCCAGGAACTGAGGCAGAACATCATATAAGCAAGCAACTGCAATGATGAATTTACCAGTATATTAAAAGAACTGCACATTAGATTCCCCAGTGATTTGGGGTTGGAGGGTAGGCAGCTTTCAAATAATGCACTAACATTTGCCAGGAAAAAGTGTCAGCTTTAAATAACCTGCCGAGCACAGAGAACACAGACGTCAGCTTATTTCAGCACTGATCAAATAATGCCTTTCTTTTTCTTTGACCTCTTCCCTCTGCCTCAACCCCCTCCTATGAAGGGGTCAGAGACAGCAGTTAGCAAGCTGGAGGAGGAGGAGGCAACAGAGCAGGAAGTGGGGAATGGAAAACAGAGCTCACCCGGTCTGCCTTCCCCACTCGCAGTATCATCTCTGGCAGACTTCAGCTCGGAGAGACGAGAAGCCTCAACTTTAAATAATATTAAGCTTATTACCTCGGAGTGGATATTTTAATGCGTGAAATAAAACATCTGGGATGACCAGAAGCACACAAAGTTTTTCTTATTATCCAGGAGTGACCAAAACAGCCACTATGCCCTTCCTGAAATTCATCCAGGCACAGAAAAGAATTTGTCCCACTGAGAGGGTTGGAATGGGAAGTGGAGGGGAGATTAAAGTTGTCTTGCAATCCCACTCTGCGAGCCCTGCTCATTCGCTACAAGGTGATCTTGCCACATCAAAATTCCAGTCAGTTCTGTTTTCTGGGCTTCATAGTAGGTATTCCAAAAAAGAATAAGGAAAAGAGCACACTTAATCGTTTGAGATCGACAGGGTTCAGTGTGATGAAGGGCTAAGGATAGGTCATGAAAGATTCCTCCCCGTCTCTCCAGCCTGGTCCTGCTGAGGAAGGAAGACCTGTCCCTCACCAGCTCTGACTCAGGCAGGCAAACAATAGTGTGAATTCATTTTGCTGCCCAGTGTTCAGCACCCGCTAAGGTTGAGTTTGCTGTCTCCCTCCCGTGATTTCTCCTAATTCCCCATACTAACTGTGAAGTTTGTTTTCTGACTGTATGTAATGGTAATCTGCTTTCCTGAAGAGACCAGGACCCTCTGTCTCACATGCCCTGCCATGAGCCAGGGTCACTCTCCCAATAGACGGATCTACTAGACTCTCTGTCTGACAACAACTTCTATCCACAACAATTTCCTCTGCTCTGCCCCACTGACCAGATTCAACCTCTTTATAGCAATACCCGCCCATACCCTGCCACACCCATGGGGAAGAGCCTGCAGCCACGCTGACTTTCAGCCTCTACCCATCAGCCTTCGCTGCTGAGGTCCCAGTATGCCTTAAGGCTGAAACCATGGAAAGTTGGAACAAAAAAAAGAACTTGGAATGACTCATTTGCAACTATTTCTTGTCATTAAAAGTGTCACAACCATTAAAGAAAAAAAGGTGAGATGTAAAAATTGGGGCCTTAAAAAGTAGCCTTCTGTTATCATGTAAGACTGGGAAAGTAGCCACAAAGTATTCTTAATGTTCCTCAGTTGTTATCATTTCAAATCAGACACAGACCAGGAAGATGCAAGAATAATCATGAAATATGTGGCACACCACTGCTGAGCACCAGTTAGTTCCAAATGTGTTCATTTATTCATTTGCAGTAACAGCCTGGGAAATCAGTGGAGTGGTCTCTAGGAAGTGAAGGAGTAAAATAATTTTCCAACTCTCATAGTCAGAGGGCTAATTCAAGTTTCAAAAGCAACACTAATGTGCTTACAGTACCATAAAAAGAGAGAAAGACAGAGAGAGTGGAAATTCCATCCTGCTTTAATCACTGTCCACTGCAAGTTTCCTTAATGATTTCCAGCTGCCTACATTTAAGTTGTTGCTTTGACAGAACTTTCATACAAACTTGGAACATTTTCGTGTAAGAAAAAAACTCTCACTTTGCCCTCAACTGCATTCTAACCAAATGCAGATTTCTCTCGGATTATATAAGAATATGATGAGCTGGGAGGGGGTGGGAGAGGGGTGAGGAGTAAGGCATCTGCCTCTGCTTTTTTGCTTTCTCCACAAACCATTCTACGAGACACAAAGGAGAATGTGAAAACTCTGGGAGAAGCGCACACCCTTGTAGCAAGCCAAAATATGCTTTTACTTACTACTGCATACCACTGCATTCTGAAGTGAAGAAAGACTATTCAGAATTAAGCCACCATGAAATAATTACCTCAAAATTCACATCAATTAAAATTTAAAAGGTGTGTATGTGTGTGTGTGTGCGTGTAGTAGTACTAGTAGTAGTAGTAGGCTAGTGGAAGTATTTATAACCAAAATTGTACTGGCCAAATAGTCCATAACATTAAGTCATCCATTTCTGTGCATGTGGGAGGGAGCAGAGAAAAATGGAAATGTGGATATACAATATAATAACAAGTTGGAAGTTAATAATTGAGTTAGGTATTTTATTAGAAACCATGAGCTTGAGGTTTCAAGCCCCTTTAGGATTATAGTTTTCTTTCCAACAAGGATGTATGCTCTTTAAAAGCAAAGAGCAACTATTAATATTTCTTAGTAATCTTTGTCTTCCCCCATAGCTCCTAGCACTATCTCATATATTGTAGGTCTTCAATGTCTTCAATGAAGACATGTGAAAGTGAATAAAGGAAAACTTTAAGAGATTGATGTTAGGTAAACAATAGGATATGTAGAAGGAGAAAATACAGACAGCTTGAGAATAGATAAAATAATAGATAATTTCATCCTCATTCCATGAATCTATAATGTTTTCAAATATCATTAAATTTTCTATGTAGATATAGTCCTATATGTTATGTCAAAAAGGAACTTTTATAGGTCCTCAAATTATTCTCTAAAAACTATCCTAGACTACTGGAAATCTAGTGTCTTTTTTAAAAAGAGTTCTATAAATTAACCTGTTAATATTTTCTCATGTCAGTAAGGAAATACTCTATATATCTACCTTAAATCCTTTATTTTGCATATAGAATCCTTTGATGGTGGAGAGGAGATTCTTAACAATATGGTAGTCCCCCCTTATTCACTGGGGATATATTCCAAAACCCCTGGTGGATGCTTGAAACCACAACAGTACTGATATATATATATATCAGTACATATATATGCTGTATATATGCTATATGCATGCTATATATATATATATGCACTGTATATAATAAAGTTTAATTTATAAACTGGGTACAGTAAGAGATTAACAACAATAACTAGGAATAAAATAGAATAATTATAAAATACTGTAATAAAAGTTATGTAAATGTGGTCTCTCTCTCTCAAAATATCTTATTCTACAGTACTCACCTTTTCACTTAAAAGAAGCGTTTTACAGCTTCTCTTTGGCATATCTGAATTGCCAGCATCACTTCTTTTGCACTTTGGGGTCATATTAAATAAAATAAGGGTTACCTCAACACAGCACTGTGATACTGCAACAGTCAACCTGATAACCAAGATGGCTACTAAGTGACTAACGGGAGAGGAGTATACACAGCGTAGAGACATGACAAGTGGACCATTCATGTTCCCAGCAGGAAGGAGCAGGATGACTCAAGATTTCATTATGCTACTCAGAATGATGTGCAATTTAAATCTTATGAATTGTTTATTTCTGAAATTTTCCATTTAATATATTTGGACCATAGTTGACCATAGGTAACTGAAACCATGCAAAGTGAGACAGTAGATAAGGGGGTATTACTGTATTAATAAATTCATACTAAGCTTCTATTTAAAATCCAAAGGAAGCACAGGGAATAACAGCTAAGTCAGTCTTTGAGACACTTCTTGTCCCCCTCTTCATTCATTTTGACAAATAATTTTTGAGTCCTTAAGCTGAAGCAGATGTTAAAATTCCCAGAGATGTTCCTCATAAATCTTATTTCCATCATTCAGGAGCATTTGGAAGCTCCAGAAATTCTACCCAAAAGGGCTCTGGGGGCAATAATCTGGTTGGCTGGCAAGGATGCCAACTTTTGTCCTAAAGCTAAATGTGAATATTGAGCACACTGTTTTACTTGCATTGCATTTTTATTTCGGGGGGCTTGGAGGAGGGTTAAATTCCCCCAAATCACTTGGTACAGTCCCTATTGAGGACCTTATTTTAATAAATTTTTTAACTTTTCTTCTGAATCTTTCCAAGTTCTCTATGTTATTATCAAATTCTAGTGCCAAAAATTGTACAGAGGACTCTAATGTGGGTAATCATAGAGATGAAGACAAACAAATCCATCACTTTATAATTACTGGGTTCTGCCTATTTGGAAAGCTCAGTAATTATGCTTGCTTTTTGAATGAATTCACTATTCTTTTGATTCCTTATGACTAGATGACTTTAGCTGAAAATCACTGCAAACAATCATTTATTTTCAAAAAGGATTCTGCAAATAAAAGCAGTCAATAATATAAAATGTGAATTCATTGTATCTGTATTAATCCTTCCTTCTATACATTTCTACTCTTCTTGTTTTTTCTATTTTTCCTTCTGTTAAATATGCTAATATATAAAATACTATTAACAAATATTCTTGCACTACTTTTTTTTCCCTTTCATTTCTTTATGTGTTTTATCTTCTTTACCAAGTTTCTTAATTATAGACATTACTGGGTTCACCTTTACATCTCACTGGCCAGCATCTGGCACATAGAAAACATTAAGAATGGTTTGGTGAGTGAATGAATGAATGTACTGAACCCTGAACCCTGGAAGAAAAATACAAAAGAAATCTTTAAATGTTTAATAAATGGATTCAAAAGCCTTTTCAGGGAAACTATTAGCAAGTCCTCAAGTCTAAGTCTTCTAGGAGGCTCACTAGGGAGGGTCAACGTAACCCCATAAGGGTGTAAACACAGCTGATGTTCTCTTCAGGATCTGATTGCTTTTGATTTATTGCTCATGTCCACCTGCAAGGCTTCTCAGAGCACACAGAGTCATAATCTCCAAAGTCACCTAGTGACAAGTGAGCCCCTCAACTCCATTGCTCACCTGCATCACCAGCTCTCATTTATCTATCAGGCAGCTCAGAACTGCTCCTAGCCTCAAGGCCCACAAACCTAGACTTTGTCAAACCAAATGGGTAATAATTTACAGTATAAGTATCTTTTATAGAATAGTGAGTTATTTCTCTTCTTTTTCTTCACCTTTTTTCCTCACAAGATAAAACCCTGGGATTATAGACCATAGATAGATTTATAGTTAATAATTTTAAGAAAAAATAAGATATGTGCATTATCCTGTCACTGGTCACAAGGAGGATGAGGCAGGGAATTGAAAGGAGCCAAATAAACATATTAACACTTCCCCCAAAAGGGCTCAGAGTGCATGGATTAGTCACATGTGGCAAGCCGCAGAAGGAAGGAGGGAAGTCAGGTAAAGCTCAGTTTGGAAACTGAGGTCGAAATATAAAACAGGAAGAAAAGAGAAAATGTCCACAAAGGAAGACATGCCCCCTAAAGAGTTAAAGTGCTAGATCCTGAAATGCTACATTCTAATCAGGCATTAAATCGGATCTTCACCTCTTATACCTATAACTTGCCTTTTCCATGAAGTCTGTTCTTATTTCCAACTAAAATAATGCATGGACAAGATATACTTGCCTGTGTGCCGAAAATCCCACAAAGGAAGAGCAGATCAAACGATATGATTCCCTAACGGAAAAAGGAAGTGAGCCTTATAGTTATCCTACATTATGGACACCACTTAACACGGGAGTCCTGAATAAAGCAAGCCTTGCAATTCATCCTCTCATCCACACAGATAGGCTGGTCCCTTTCATTCTTTCTTAGCAGTCTCTGCAAAATGAAGGGAGCATTTCAAAATGTGTTTACCTACTGATATGAAATATGCACCCCCAATTCACCTCACAGTAGGCAGAAGGCAGAAGCAGATAGTAGTTTGGGGGTTTCACATGACATTTGAAACTAACTACCTACTTCTGTGTATTTGGGAGCAAACTTTATTTGGCAAAGAATGCTGAATTAGGAACTAAAATTTATGTTAGAATCCTGGTTCCATCTCCTAGTACATGTGTGATCTTTAGTAAATGACTTAAGATCTTTTGAATGTTTTCAATGATAAAATGGTGGGTTAACGACACTTGCCCTCCCATATGGTTGAGATAATCAAATGCGATGTTACAGTTCAATGTGCTTTGTAAATCTAAAGTGTTATGCAACTATAACACTAATGGAACACATTTGATAACATAAATGTCTTTCATAGAAATTTTTTCTACCATCCTATGACACAGAAAACTGTTTTGAATCTTGCCTATAACAAGAGAGCATATAAACAAATAGCTATAATGACACATGAATAGCTTTTCCAAGTCTACAAACCACCTGTACTTACTAAAAACAGCGACTAAAATTATAGAGGTAAGCAGATTCTTCCAGGTAGTTCCTTTCTCTTGCTTCATTGAGCTTTGGGGAAATATTTTTTAAGTTCTAGTCTATTCCTTCTAACTGGTTTCTGATGTACATATGAAGGATAAATCTCTAGATGCTCACTTGTTCCAGAAAGTATTTACTTAGAGAAAATTAGAATTTAATTTATACTGGATGATCAATACAGACCTTTATGCATGCAATACATCTAATACACTGCAGCAAGATTAATTTCCCTAGTCAGTGATGAATTGCCTGCTCTGTCCCAGGCGCTGGAGAAGGTGCCTGGAATACAACAGAGAGCATGATGGGCAGGGTCTCTGCCCTTCTAAATGTCAAATCCATAGTTTCGTTTCAGAGTTCGTCTTTCTCAGTCTCTGTGACATTTGATTTTGTTGCCAGTTCACCCTCTTGAAACTTTCTTCTCCCTTAATTTTGAAGACATTATTCTTCCTTAATATGGCGGATACCGTTGGCCAAGTGCTCCAAACTGAATTCTCAATCCCTTCTCCTTCATCATTTTCTAGCTTGGGGTAGTGATGTGATGTTGTTCTGACCAATTACCTGTAAGGTGGAGTCTGCTAATGTGTCCACAAGACATATAGTCAGCACTCCTTTTTCTTCCTAATTCCTTCTGCTAAGATGTAGATATGCTGACTAGAGCCGCAGTCACCAACCTGCATCCTTGGGGAAAAGTCAAGAAAACGACTTCATGGCAGTTATAGTCTAGGAATAAACTAAACCCAGCTAACGCTAATTCTTCCCCAGTCACACCTGAAATGTCCTTGGAGAGAGCTCCACAAACCTCCCAATCTAAATAAGCACCTCCTACTAGATATTTTCATAGTGCTGTGTGATTTTCCTTCATGTAACCCATTTTTAGTTTTATATTTTACCACGTTAGTATTTATTTTACATCTTTCTTCTCCACTAGAAAGTAAAGGGATAATTAAGTCTGTTTATATCCATTCTATATTCAGCACCTCACAGATTATCAAGCACATATTATGTGCTTAGCAAATACATGTTGAAATTGGATGACTTCTCTAGACTTAGGTTTTAAATTACCCTCTGGGTATCTCTGCTGGAATATTTTGCAGGGCCCTCAAAACCAGAGACCCAGAGTAGATGCCACTCATACTGAATTTCTACTCCCTGTTAATGGCATCACCAGGGACCAAAGCCACAAACCTCCCAATCATCCTGACCTTTTGACTCCTCCACTTCCCCTCACATCCAGCTGGTGTCCAAGACCTCCTCATTCTATCAATTTAACATTTCTTCACCATCCTCTTCATCCCCTTGGTACTGTTCATCCTTCCTTACTCCAAGTCCTCATTATATCTGTATTTCTACAGTATTACTATTGCAGTACTCATTCATCTTCCTGTGTATGTGAATCCCATCCCTATTAATGATCTTCAATTAGCCAAGTATTATAAGATCAGAAAAAGTAAGGCTCCAAGAGTTTAAGAAACTTACTTCAAGTCACCCAACTAGTAAGTAGCAGAGCTGGAATATAAACTGGTCTATACCCCTAAATCAGGAGACCTGGGAGAGATCTTCTAGACCACAGCATGACCCAAATCCCCAATCCAGGCACCCGACATTATAAGAGAATGTTTATATATTGATTACTCCCCAGAAGTCTGTGTATTTCTTGAGAACAGAGAAAAGATCTTCATTTCATCCCTCTCTATCACCCATCACCTACCTCTGCCCCAGCACACTGCACAGTGGCTACTCCATTGTAGGATGTCAAAAGTTTTTTGAGACAGAAAGGAAAAAAAAAGGAAAGAGAAATAAGGAAGGACTCATCCAAGGGAAAGAAAGGGAGGAAGATCCAAGGCGATAAGACATGAGGGAGAAAGATAGGAACAGTAAATATAACTCACTTAGTTTAGACTCTTGTTCAGAAGTTATGCCTTCGCAAAAAATACTGGCTTGAATTTTAGCTGATGTTTTACTTAGTGCAGCACAGGGAAAATTCCACCTTGGCCTTTTTCCTCAGGAACATTTATGAAGAGTTGAGAGTTATATGATAATGTGAAGTAAAGAAAGTCAATTCACATATACCCCTCTTCAAAGTAAGAGTTAGCAGCTAAATGCCACCAAGTAAATCATCTTTCCTCTAAAAGCTCTGCCCTCTCCCCTTCAAAACAATTACAGTCTACAAAACCAGATTGATTTGTCACCATTTTTTTTTTTTTTTTTTTTTTACCATTTTGTGCTTTAAGAGTAGTTTGGGACTATATTTAGGACTGCAATTTCTCCTCGATAGCACCTAAAAGCCTTAAACCTTTTCAGTCTGATAATTAACCCACCATGTCATTTCACCCAAATAAACTTCTAGAAATTTAACAATGTACTCCCATATCTTCTGTAGGCTGGTTTTGCCTCAGCATCACTAAATCACTCAGTATCATGTTTCTCATAGGCAGCAGCTGAAATGAAATATGCATACTCTGTAATTGGAAAAAGATTCTGCCTCATTTGCCTCAGCTGTTCCTCCTCGTTGGCGTTGCAGAGGGAAACGAAGGCAGCAAGAATACCTTCCTGCTGACAATTTAGAAGAAAAGCCATCATCACAGAGCCACATCAGCAGGGGCCAGCCTGAGTTCTCTGCAGGTTTCTAACAAGGCCCTTAGACCCTGAGACACTCATCACGGTCCCCTGACATTGAATGAGAAGAGATGCTATCAAGCAATGTGGTGTGCAATTACAAAACACATCTTAAGTGTCCCCACTCATTGGCCCTGTTCAATTTCCAAAATACTCTTGTTCAGCTTTTCAAAAAAAAAAAAAAAATTTTACCTCTAGCTAAAGTGCCACATGTGCAGAGAAAGAGCACATTGTTTTTATATTTTTATGTGTTTTCCATAATCCTCGTAATAAAACATATTAAAATGAGAATTTTCCTCATTAAGCTGGAGTTTATATGGGAGACAATTTAAAATTTTATAAATTTACTGTCACTTTTATTTTCAGTTCTCTATTATTTAGAATTGAGTTGTTCAATTCATGAAATAATTATAGCTCGCACTTATTGTGCTTTCCATGTGCCAGGCACTGTTCTAAGTGCCTCATGTATATTAATTTTGTCCTCAAAAGGATCCTATGAGGTCGTTGCTATTATTGTCACTCTATTTTTACATATAACTAAAGCCCAGAGAGGTTAAAGAACTTGCTCACATCACCAGCTAGTAACTGGTAGGTACCCATATTCTAGTGCCTCTTCTTTATACAAGTCATCATATATTTGTCCACCATTCTTTTTTCGTTCTTTCCTTGTTCCTCTTAGGGCCATTTTATTCATGTATTCTTTAAGAGAATGTTTACCTTTAGAGAATGTCATCAATGTATGGGGAAGATACAATGAGGCACACCCCTAGCATTATAAAACTAAAAGAAATAGAGTGGGCTTAGAGAATCCTTCAGACCATGTGATAGCAGCAGTCAGTGCTCTCTGAATTTCCATGGGCCCCGTACTTTTCCAGTTTTCCTGGAAGTTGGAGGGAACCACGTGACTACTTCTTGCCAATGGTCTGAGTAGAAGTAAAGCCAAGTGAAAAAGTGAACTAGGAGGACAAAGTGTTCAACTGTCTCGAATGCCACTGATAGCTAAAGTACAGTGGGAATTGAGAATTGATTATGGAATTTAGCAATATGGAAGCTATTACTGACCATGATAGGAATAGTTTCTCTATAGAAATTTATTGAATCAGCAATATAGAGTACAAGAAACTACTTCCCTAGTGGGTACAGAATTTGGGTATACAGAAAAGTTAATCAACAATTGGCATGGAGTTATAGAACCGAGATCTGTCTCTTCAAACCTATGCTGCTTTCTTACCTAACCCACTCAGAAGTCTGTTTGTTCCACTACACATCTACATACTCACACATATATGTCAAGTTATCATAAATTGAATTACTGGTCCAAAGTCTTTTACTTTCCTATATATAGTAGTGCTATACATCTGCACCTTTGCCATGGTCTTATGGCAAGTAGAGTACTTCTAAGCCCCTTAACTTTGGACTTCGTCATATGATTTGCTTTTGCCAATGGAACATTGGCAGAGACAACCTGACCACAAATATTGAAATTTGCATGAGCAATTGGATTTGCCCTCTTGCACATCTACACAGTTCTGAGATTGTCCCCATACCCAGGATAGTCCATTGGTCCCATATAGACACCCAAAACTAACATGCAACCTGCAGCCTAGTCCTGGTGACATCAGCCAAACTTCAGCTCACCTGCAGAGGCAGGAGTGAAATATAAATAACTTTTTTTGCTACATGCCACTGAGTTTTGTAGTGGTTGGTTAATATAGCTGACTGAGACCAACTTTGAGTTATTAACCTCTTAAATGTCCTTAAAAAATAAGACACAAAGTTTTGCCTGGACTCTTCTCTACTTATGAGCCTTAGATTGATTCCAAAATACCATGAAGCTACTCTACCAATACCCACACCACACAGTTAAATTGGTTCATTCTCCTCTTAAAAGATCAAAGACTTTAAGAATTGGGAGGGGATTGAGTAATCCTGTCCAATCACCTTTTCTTTTCCTATGAGAATACCCAGCCAGTAAAATGATACGTTAAATACCACATTGCTAATAACAGATAATAGCTATTGGAATCCAGATTCTTGACGGTTATTTCATTACTATTTCCACTGTATCACACACTGCCTGTCTTAATTCCAGACTGAGAACTCTCAGGTTCACGGTATATTCAGAAGCAAGAATAATGAATTTCCAGTCAAGATGGTGGAATAAGTAAATGCTGTGCTCACCTCCTCTCAGGACCACATCAAAATTACAACTAAACCACAGAACAACCATCACTGAGACTCACCTGAAGTTCAGCTTAACCAAAGCCCTACAACTATGGACATAGGGAAGCAGCCACACTGAGAGTGGTAGGAGGGACAGACACAGAACCAGCTGGTCCAACACCATGTGTGACCATTAAAACTAGGGAGAGATATCTCAGCTGCAGAGGTCCCCTCCTGAGGGTCAAGTGGTCCCAACCCCTCTCCTGCCCAGGGTTCCAGTGCCAGGGAGAGAAGCCCCCATAACTTCTGGCTGTAAAAACCAGCAGAGATTGTGGCTGAGTGAGAAGATGGGCGGCTACACGCCCAGGCGCTCCTCTTAATGGGATCCCGCATAGACTTACTTGTTGACAGACTCACTCGTTCCGAGCTCCAGCACTGGGGCAGCAATGCAAAAGGTGCCAGGGACGTACAAGGAGGCACTGAATCGTGTAACTTCAGGGTGAGGGCTGGATGGGCAGCTTTCTCCTGGAGGGAGAAGCTGGTGGAAGGAGAAGCTGGAGGAAGCCATTGTTGCTCTGTTGGGCCCGCCCCCTTCCTGCGTGCAGACGTACACAGAGGCACGCAGATGCTATGTCTGAGTCACCATCAAACTGGCTATCACCTTTTATTTTCCCCACCCTAGTGAGACCACATTACACCCAAGTTTTCTAGCACACCCAAGCCGTTTCCAGTGGCATTTCCCTATAAACGGCCTGCCTTTGCTCATGCTTCTTGCTTTCTTAAAATCTCTCAAAGGTTCACAAAACCCAAACAAGCAGCATCTGGCTTCAGTGTGTACTACACCTCTGGCTGAGCAGCCCTTAGCCCAGCACAAGCAACAGCCAGTCATGGTTCATGGCTTAGCCTTTCAAGGCACCTCCAAGCATATTGCAGGCAGTGGCCACCTCTGGATTTCTTTGTGGCTCATGCCAGGTGGCCCTGGGCAGAGCACAGACTGTGGCTGAACTTGGCCTGCAGTGAGTCCCCTCCCAGGAGGCCCTGGGGCTGGCAGGCCAGTGGCCAGCTTCAGAGTAGGGCATAGCGTCACCTGGCCCCCTTCAGTAATGACACACCCAAGTGGCAGATGAGGCAAGCACTAGAGCCCTGCTAAAGTGAACACTGCTCTGTAGAGTCAGCCCCTACACAACAGCTCCTCCACTGTAGTCACAGCCAGTCTTCACAACCATTCAGCCTGAAGGTCAATCCCTCTCACTGACATGCAAACAGCAATCAAGTCAACTACAACAGGAGGGCACACACCATCCACAAAAGGGACACACCTGAAGCACCCGGCTCTGGTGACCAGGGACAGTGCACCATGGGGTCCTATAATTTAAGGCCATTCTAGTAAGACCAGGAGGCATAGCAGCCATACATAGAAACAAACACAGAGAGGCAGCCAAAATGGGGAGACAAAAAAACATTTCCCAAGTAAAAGAACAAAACAAAGCTCCCAAAAAAGATTTAAACAAAATGGAGACAAGCAATTTACCAAATGCAGAGTTCCAAACATTGGTTATAAGTATGCTCAGTGATCTCATAGACAACTTCAACAAAGAGATAGGAAACATAAAAATGGGGATAGAAAACACAAAACAGAACCAGTCAGAAATGAAAACTACAATAACTGAAATGAACAATACATTAGAGGGAATCAACAGTAGATTAGATGAAGCAGAGGATCAAATCAGTGATGTAGAAGATAAGATAGCAGAAAACACCCAATGAAGTAAAAAATAAACAAACAAACAAAACAGAAACAAACTGGAGGGAGATTGGGAATGGATGAAAAAAGGTGAAGGGATTAAGAAGTACAAATTTGTTGCTACAAAGTAGTCATGGGGATATAGGGTATAACATAAGGAATATGGTCAATAATATTGTAATAACTATATATGGTGTCAGATAGGTATCAGATTTATTGGGGTGATAGATGGGAGGGGTTGGGAGGCAGGGTGAAAAAAGGTGAAGACATTAAGAAGTACAAATTGGTAGTTACAAAATAGTCACAAGGATGTAAAGTATAGGGAATATAGTCAATAATACGGTAATAACTATGTATAATGCCAGGTGGGCACTAGACTACTCAGAGGGGTCATTTCTTAAATTATACAAATTTCTAACCAATAGGTTGTACACCTGAAATTAATATAAAATAATATTGAATGTCAACTGTAATTTAAAAAAAAGGGGGGGAAAGGTGAAAGGGAATAAGAGGCTCAAAGTTCCAGGTATAAAACAAATAAGTCACGGGGATGTAATGTACAGCATGGAGAATATAGTCAATAATATTCTGATAGCATGGGACGGTGTCAGATAGTTACTGGACTGATGGTGATCACTTCTTTAGGTATATGAATGTGGAATAACTGTTGTGTACACTTGAAATTAATATAATATTGTATGTTAGCTATATTTTAATATTTTTAAAAAAAAGAAATCTAGGACTCAACATTATAAACACTCATTCTCTTACCATCCACAGGATCTTCTTCCCCTTTTTGTAAACTCGTTTCCCTTCAGTGTCTGAGCCACTGCCCCCCAACTCACCCATGCACGTGGGGTTCAATCCAACCTTTAGTCTTTGTTTGGACTATGAGGTGATATCTTCCAAAAATCTCTGTTGCATCTACAATTAACATACATGTTTAAAATGTTTTATTGGAAGATATAAAAAGGGGTGTGCCCAACAGAATTATAAAGTTATTGAACTAACAACTTCATTTTACAGGCAAGGAAATTGAGCCTTAGAAAAGTAAGACACCTTGCCTAAGGTCATGCAATTGGATCACAGAAAGGACTGGATCCAAGGCTTCATGACTCCTCTCTAGCATCTACTTTCCAACCTCTAACGTTTATAACTAATAATATATCTATATTTGTGCTTTTGTGGTAATTAACCTCATTAGTTCAGGAAAAACTAAATTTGGATTTTTTTTCAATATATTAGTTCTCAACATTTTTTTCCTACAATTGAGGAGAGAGTTTCTATACTACCATGTAATCCAAATATTCCTGAGGGATTTCAAAAGCCAGTATGACTTTCACTCTTTCAAAAAGACCATCTCTCAAGAGGATAATGACTTGCCTTTGCACTGCTGTGCTTTGAAACAAAAAGATAATTTGTATAAAAGGCATCTTTATCTTCTCATCTGTAGAGTTCAGTGCTTACAAAAACAACTCATTGTTTCTTTACCTGTTGTCTTCTTAGAAAAGAGAAGAAACTCACTCAAAAACTAAGGCATTTTCCCAAGGTTGGATAGAAAGTCACTAATTTAGCACACTTGGGAATGAACTTTTGTATGTTATTACTACTAGCAATAAATTTCACAAAACTAGCATTCCTTGAAGTTATACTGTGTTCTAGGTACAGTGGCACGACTTTTATATGCATTAACTTATTTATTTCATGACGACGGTCATCTTAGTACTTAATATTATTATCCTCATTTTAAAGATGAGGAAGATGAATCTTAGGGGTGTTAAATAGGTGACATAGCAGAATAAACCTGCCCGATTTCAGGCAAAGATGTCATGTCTTTTTTACAAAATATTATCAGATCAGGATAGGGAAAGGATCTTGATTCTAACACTGAAATGGGGAACAAAATGATTTCGTTGGTTCTCATGGTGAATTGCTGTAGATACTTATACGTACTTGTTTGAAGTACTGTGAATCTACGAAAACAATGGATTTGAGCTCTTTCATACAGGTAAATTAAAAATTAGCCTTTGATGTTAGAAGTCAGGATTGTGGTTTCCTTTGAAGAGGAAGGAGTGCTCATGACTAGGAGGAAAGCCCATGCGTCTTCTGCAGTACAGGTAACGTTCCGTATTTTGTTGTGGGAGGTCATTACACAGGTGTGTTTACTTTGTGAAAATTCATTGAGCAGGTCTCTTATGATTTATGCAGTCTTGTGTGTGTGTGTGTGTTATATATTTTTAGAATTCACATTAACCTTTAAAAATGTCTAAATACATATTCAGAATAGAACCACTGTCTACCTTCGAGGAAACTATACATTTATCAGCTGTGAAACAGGTTACACTGATGGACTTTGAAGATGACAGGTCTTACTCAGTTCCATCTCAGTTAAGTATTTCTAAGCTTCCCCATCCTTGCCTATGAAAAATAAAGGAACTGAGCACAATAAGATTTAGTATAGTATTAGTTATATTGTTTGTTAGTTCGTCTTCCAGTGCAGCTTTCTGTTTACCTTGTGTGTTAATCAAAAACAAAACAAACAAAACAAAACAAACAAAAAAAAACAGACACTAAGATGGAGTTAAATGTGCACTAGATTTATTGGGGAAAACACTAGAGGAGCCTGAGGGAGATACCAGACAGCAGTACTAGTCTAAACTGTGAAGGTAAGAGGGCAGGGGTCATTGAACCAGATAATTCTAGCAAAGAACCAAGTTTGGGGAGAGAGAAAATAATGAATTCAGTTTTGACATATTGAGCTCAAAGTGTTTTTTAAACATTAATCCTGAGAGTCAAAGGGAAATGTGGTCTGGAGTGTGCTGCCGTGGCACATTGTGAATCGTCTACAAACAGGTGGTAATAGAAGCCAGAGGCAGACTGAGAGGGCATTGGAACAGACTATCAAGTGAGAAGAGCAAAGGGCCTAAAGCATTGAACAATTCTTACATTTCAAGTCTGGACAGAGAAGGATGAGCCTGCAATGATACGGCCACAAAGACAGGCAGAAAGCAGGGAAAGATTCTGTCTAGACAGTCAAGGGAAGTAAGAAATGATCAACAGTGACAAACACTACAGGGACGTCAAGTAAGAAGCAGCCTAGAACTGTCCATTGGATTTAGAGACTTGAGGGCCATTGTTGCTTAACAAGAACTATCACAGTTCAGGGACCACGACAGGCGAATCTCTCTATAGAGTGCTGTGGGGGAAGGGCATGGGTAGGGAGACAGAGATGGAGACAGTGTACAGATCTAAAGGGCAAGTGAACACACTGGCTTTGAGAAGATGCAAACAGCTCCATTAAACAGGAGAGAATAGATTAGATACAGATGTAGGCAGAGATAAGTTTGGAAATGGAAAGCTGAGAGATCACAATCTTATCTAATAGTATTCATTTTCTCTGTGAAAATATCATTTTCTGAGAGCGGTGGAAAGGATAGAGAAGTTGGAGAATTATAGAGAACAGAGTTTGAAAGTCATTTAAGAAAATGGTGGTGGGAATGGACGAAAAATACGCAGTAAATTTAAAGGCCCATTTGCAGTTGTAGATTATACATTTATAACAGATCCAATGAGCCCTGCTATGCGACCTTCTCCAGCCAGGTTGGTCTGTTAGATACCCAGGAAGGGCAGATCTCTGGGTTAATCTAGGATTGACTTTATGACTAATAGCTGCAATGAAAAGCCAAGAGTAAACGTGTTTAGTGGTATTTGTCATAGTGTTACTGAAATAAGAGTTCATGGACATGGTTGAGGAGAGAAGTATAGAAAGGAAAGGAATGACGGATTAAGAGAATGCAGGCATCAGAGAGAACCCCAGGAACTGAACATTTTGTCCTCTAACTTCAAACAACTCTTCTAAAACCCATCAGTTTGGTTCCCAGGAAAAACCATTTTATAAATCTTAGATTTGAAAAATCAACTGTATTTATGTTAGCAAATATAGCTGAAAAAATGTCCTTGCCTTCGTGAAGTTTGTATTCTAGGGAAGTATGACTAACAATATTAATTATAGAATAACACTATCTAAAAAATAAATATCAGGGGAGCCATATATGTTATTTTAAATTTTCTAGCAGTCATATCTAAAATAGTAAAAAAAAAACAGGTAGACTTGCCTGATTAAAAAAAAAAACAGGAATATGCTTAATACTAAAAAATTATTCCTTGTTTATCTGAAATTCAAATTTAACTGGGCATCTTGTGCTCTTATTTGATAAATCTGTCCATGTAAATAGCTGAAATAAATCTTATGTTTCTGTTTCTTTTTTATCATTTCAACATGGAATCGATTTAAAAATGGAAATATTTTAAATGTTAATAATTAAAAGCAAACAAAAGTAAAAATTTAGTTTTTCTCACTTCCAGTGCTCAATAGCCACACTTCAAGTGTTCAATAGCCATATGTAGTTAATGGCTACTGTACTGGGCAGCACAGTGGTAGATTATAAACTCCTGACGTCATAGACAATGTTCAACTTTGTAATCTCCCCTGTTGACCAGCAAGGCTCTATAATCGCATTTCCCTGAAAATAAGACCTAGCTGGACCATCAGCACTAATGAGTCTTTTGGAGCAAAAATTAATATAAGACCCAGTCTTATTTTACTGTAATTTAAGACTGGGTCTTATGTAATATAATATAGTATAGTATAGTATAGTATAATATAATATAATATAATAATATAATACCCAGTCTTCATAATATAATATAATATAATATAATATAATATAATATAATATAATACCAGATGTTATATTAATTTTTGCTCCAAAAGACTCATTAGTGCTGATGGTCCAGCTAGGTCTTATTTTCGGCGACACACAGAATTACCACCAACAGAAGGAGATGTATTGGTGTAGAAGAAAATATACAAAAGATATACAACAATGAGCAAAAAGAGAAGTCGTATATGTACTGAACCAAAGAGCCTTCTACAAACCAAAGAAATTTTACTCTTTGGACAGAAATTTATATGAAAAAGATGGTCCTTGGAGAAACAATTTCATAACCAACTGGAATCTAATTTTAAAAGAAAAAAATACCTTGTGGACTTCAGCAATATATACAGAGAGAAGGAAACGGTGTCTTTTAAGAAAGTTTCTATCCCAGCAGGCCCCAAACATTTCTTTCTCTGCATTTTGCATGGAGCTTAATTTCTAACATGAATATGTTCCACAGAAACCTCTGGAAGTCTACCCCTGTTAGGCCTGCAAGGACACAGTGTCCCTGAGAATTCCACAGAGCAAAGATTTAGGAGGTTGTGTATCTCTGAGGAGCGTGGCTATTTTCTCTAAATCCTCGCAGGGTGTTTTCTGTTTTCTAAAATGAAAACAACCTGGAAATTATTTACTTCATGGTGGAGACCCAGAAGAGTAACGGCAGGCTGAAAGCTCACAAAAGAAAAGGCTGAAGTTGTTCTTTTCCTCAGGGAAAAAATAATCTGAGTCTGATGCAATGCAGTTGTTTTTTCCCTACCATTCTTTTTATCTGTGAAGCTATGCTCTCCTAGAGCATTCATCAGACAGCTCTTTCTTGGTTAGTACAGAGGACTCTGTATGAATTCTAACCCCGTGATAGGATCCATCTTGGACAGAAGAGAATATAATGAAAAAGGAGGGGAGATAATTCTTGTATTGATATTTACATTTCTAAGAACATATAAAGCTATCACTTAAAATTAATTGCTCACCAGACCAGGATCCCACTGAGAAAATGTTGTTTCTTTTAGAGAGGAAACTGACCTGTAGCCCCCCTTTGAATCAGACACTGTTTTAATTATTCTCTTCTCTTCACTCCACAAATGAGCCCCCGTTAATGGTTCAGTTTGTGAAAAGTTCCCCTCCTTTGTATTTTTAGTCTGCTGAAGCTTAGAACTCATTATTATAAATTTTCATTAGTTAAAAGATTAATTTTATAAACTTCTGAACTGACGAAACAATAATCGCTTTCCAGTCTATAAGTGGATTTTTTCAGGGACAAATACAGGACCAATTTTTGAAGTTAGACTATACCTATAGTGGTAAGGTTAATATCTGGTTTGTGGGCGAGGATGGTATAAAAATTTTAATGCTTGGGTAATGTTTGAACATTGGAAAAATGACACCCAAGTACACTACCCAGTGGTAGTTTATTGAGACATAAAAACTCAGGAGCAATAACCTGAAAAGAAAGGTCACCATTGAATGGAGAATCATTTACTTCTACTACTTAGCATTTGCTAAGAACTGACAAGTTGTGAGTCGTTGAGTACATTCAACACCCAAGACAAACTCTTCTTATCTTTCTTTTCTCTTTAATTTCCCAAATCAATATAATAACATTACAGAAAGATATCATGGTCTAGGATGGAATTAGAGTCTTGGCTGGAAATAATTCAACTCTTCTTTACCCTAAAAACAATGCATTACCAGCTCTGTCATATATGTATAAAATTGTTGGGAGACAATTCTCTGTGGGTCTCACATTTCTACCCATTTTGCAAGAGAAGCACTGGTTGCTCTTTTATTCTGGACTATATTTTTAAGGATGTTTGTACAGCGAACAGCCTTGGAAGAAAAAGGAAGTATCTCCTTCTGGAACAAAGGGCGATAACTTGCATGCTTATCATCCAGTAAAAAAAAGATAATGCCTCCCTGAAAGAAAACACAGGAATGCTTACTGACCACTGTAAAATATTTGGGGTCCTGAAATTCGGGCTCCTTTCCTGTAATGCAGCCCTGTGATGCAACATGCAAGTGTCATTTGACCATTTTTATTTTGCATCATCCTGTAGGACTCAGCTAACTGGCAAAATAATAATAATAATGATAATAAAATAACAGCAATAATGATAATGCTTATATTCTGACCATTGCTGTTCCAGTAAGAAACAATCCTTTGTCTACTCACCAGGAGTCTTGTGTCTTCTACCAGTACCCATGAAACTGTGGCCACCTTACTTGTTAGCTTACGAGCAGGGTAAAATCTCAAATCCTTTACAGTTCTTTGCAAGAATCAACTAAGAAAAATGCACAGGCTTTTACTACTCGAATGCCGGCTCTAGATATATTCCTTCAAGCTGAGGCCGGAGAGGGCCAGAAAGGAAGGGATTTTGGAGAACAGGATCTCAACTAGTTACAGCACACTGGTGTACTATAAAGCCTTCATCAGTGTACAGTTTTGACTTGATAAGTAAAATGTATTTTTTGCTGCAACTGAAGACATATACCCTTATGGTGATGTGTATCAGATAGGATATTGACTGACCTGACCACGCAGTATAATATAGAACAGAATATACCTTGCTGAGAGTAAGAGATGAAATGTTAAACTCAATTTAGCATGAAAGGGAAACTGAGCGTTTACTGGAACATATGAGGATCTTGCTGCATGAATATAAAAGTATTGCCAGAGCATTCAAAAACTTGATTCAAATAGAGACTGGCGGTGAAGGCCCTAAGGGTTACTAGTTGAAGAGGCTGGTAACTTCAGTAAGTTTTCTCAGTTTTCCAAAACTTTGCCTTTAAAAAAAAAATTGGTATTCACCTTTTCATCTTTTCAAGTGTGTTTCCCGTCCCCCACCCTCCAATAGACTTCTAATATGTGCCATGGAAACGTAAATGATGCGAACCACAGATCTGGAATGTCCACAGCTATGAATCGGGTTGGTGTTGCCAACTTCACTATCCCCAGTGAAACCATCCCGATGAGGCTGATTCTCACAGGAATGTACAAGTCACACCAGGGACTAAATACAAAGCTGAGCGAGTAAATGCTATTTATCCAGTGCCCTTTCACTTGGTGTCCTTTTAGAAGCAGTGGGGAAATGCCTCTCCTCAACCCTCTAAGTCTCCTTCTAATTCTCAAATGAGGTCATCATCGATGCTACCTAAACAGATGGAGAGATTTATTGCTCTGGGATAAGCCCCAGACCTCCTGTATAAAGCTTTAAGAGATACAGTTCACAATGTCTTGCCAGAGGGAGGCCTCTAGAAGGGCTTGGGCCTCTGGAGAGAATTCCCAAGATAAGAGAGGGATTCCACATACCACAGACACTAAGTGACATGATCCAGGGAGGACCAAAACCAAATCCACTTAACTGAGCCCATCTCTGCCCTGCCCTGTGAAGAATGTGACAAACTCTAACATGGGAGCGCTCCCTCCATGCCAGTCAGAACACATGCAGCCATTGTGGCTTCCTCCCTAATGAGAAGGTAAAAAAATAGCCTGTGTGCCCATGAAGTCTTGGAGGTTGAGCTATAGGATGTAACCTCCTCTGACATTATTTGGAGAACAAAGAAAAGCGATTTCTCTTAGGAATAACTTCCGTCTTCATCTTTGATTAAAAGTAAAAGCAAAAAGAAACCAAAAAAAGCAGATAAATATTTTAGGTTAATGTGCTAATTGACCACCCCTTATGTTTACAGTTTTACTCTGTAAAGGAAAACCCTGCTGTCTTTCCACTAACGATGCCTTAAATAATAAAGCCCTTTTCAGGAAAGTCCAATATGAAAATGGCTATATGTTTTAATGAACACTTTTGACCCTTGGGAAATATAAGAAGGAACATCCAGAATAGTGATAATAGATTTTTCTGTATTTTAATCCTGATGGGAAAGCTTCTTTTGAAGAATTTCAATTCTTAATGAAGACACACAACAGATGACAGAACTGATTAACTGTTAAGAGCTCAATTCTTCCCCAGCAATCTATTCAGGTTTTGATTCCCTATTAAAACTCAATACTTAAACGTTCACCAGTGAGAGAAGGAAAGAGAATAATGTCTCTTGCTTCGAACTCATAATGGCCTCCAGTTCTGCTTTGCCCACTTTAAGTAGATTGCTTGGTTTGGCCATTTACACTGTTTTTTCTGGAAACCACTCATACTTTTTCTGGGTTGCACTCCTAAACCACTGGAAGTCGTCTGGCTGAGAAGGAATTAGAGGCCAAGTACTTTTTTATGACTTTATTTTACCTGCTCCTTTTGAGCATCCTGCACTTTAACAAACACAGAAAACATATTTATTGACAACTTTTTACAATGATCTCCTAACAAGATGATTTTGTTGTTACCCACTCTTGCTTTCCACGTTTTACTGCAAAAGAAGAAGCTCTGCCCAATCCAGTTGGTGACTTGTATGGAAAAGTTTACCACAGAAACATTTGCAATCAGTTAAAATGTTGGTCCCATAATCCTTAGCAAAGGAAGCTGAAGACAATTTAGAATGGAAATAAAATTCTCTGTGCCAACCCTTAGAGCGCAGTTTTAAGGGGTCACCCCTGGAAGACATGTATTTTTCTAATCGTTTGGTACTTGGTGAATGGCGATAACTATGTCTTTAAGATTTTTCTCCACTATATTTGTGTTTGCATCTGTATAGAACATTATCTTTCACTTGGCAGGTCACCTAGACTTGCCCACATCTGTTTCTGCTTTCATTTCTACTACCCTATTCATTTCTGGCCAGCACTTAGGAAGAACTGCAAGTTTATAAGTGCCACGAAGGCATATGGTGGAAGGGGATATTTTCCCTGTTTACCAAGCCTCTATTTTTGTTTTGCTTCCCCCCCACCCCATTCTTCACTCAATTATGAGTAATCACAATTGAATTGAGACTTTTACCAATATTCTGGAAAATAAAATTTCTAAAAGGCATTTTAGAATGATCTAAATGTTAAGAAACTTTATTTGGATTACTGAACTAGATAGAGACCCTATGGAGAGGCGCTCTTCGTTTGAAAGACCGTGGGCTTCAGAGTCAGGCAGAGTTCATTCTGATCCTAGTTCTGCCACTTATTGAGTGAGCGACGTGAATCCTAGGTTTTCTCATCTGTATTTACGTGATTTAAAAATAAAAATAAAAAATCCACATCTTTAGGCCGTTGTAAAGATTAACTGCAAATACATTAGTAAGCACCTGGTAAGAGGAAAGTATTAGTAATAAAGAGTAGCTCTTAATAATATTTTGCAGCAGCAAAATGCAATATTCTGATCACAATCAGCAATTTTGAAAAATAAACAATAACTTGCTGGTTATCATCTTTATGAAATCTATTATATAGTGGTTTTCCGTTAGGCCCAATCGAATGTCATCACTAATAATAAAGGATGTAAAGGCCTACTGAGGCATAGTAGTTTTATTTGCTTAATGTGAGAGAATGGGCCCAAGGACAGTATGAGTACATTTATGGTTTGGGAAAGACAAACAAGTTGCTATAAAAGCAAAAGCATGCTGAACATGTCAGAGAAAAATAAAACACTGATAAACATGAAAATAAGTCCTGGTACCAGGAATAAGGTAAAACAGTGATTAGTTACTGAAAATCCAGAGTGCAGACCTAACTAAAACAGACAAGATAAACCAAAGGAAACCATTCTCCATCTCTCTCCTCCATTCTCTTGATTATAATTAGCTTTGGCTTTTAACTAAAGCCAAAGTGAAAAGGACGGCTTCAGCTAGGTAAGGCCAATGCCAACCTTAGTTAACTGTTTGAGAAAACTAAATAGAGTTGCCTCAGAATGTCAACTTTAGTTTTGCCAGTAAGTAGTAAAATTATGCCCAGAGACCTATCCATACTCCTTTAGTGCGATCATAAACATAAAAGAGACTGACGTTTAAAATAAAAGTCACCAACATTTTAGGTGTTTATTTCACTTCCGGGGTCAAGTAAAATTGAGTAAGATATATTGTACTATTTTGATAGGATTTGCATAACAAGCTGGATTTAAAGATTACTTCTTCCATGTAGGTGATGGTGTTTGCTGTATCACAGGAAATGTTTATTATGATTCTTGTCTTTAAAGCAGTGATTATTTCCTATACTTCCAAATAATTTCTCAGGCACCCAAAGACAGCACCACTTATGTATCTATATTCTCTAAAAGTATATTTTGTTTCTTCTCTGTCTCTCAGGTGAGGTTGACTTTCATAAAGAAAGACAGAGATTCTGGTAAACATTGGAGTTTTTCTTTAATCAGTTTTCTTGTCTCCTACTTGGTATCGCTTACTTCCCTCTGGGTCATTTCAATGAAATTAAACTTCCACCACGCCATACTAAATAAAGGAGGAGTATGAATTAATGGAGTTTGAGTAATATAATTCTTTTAATGAAATTCAGGTTTATTGCTTTAAAGAATCTATGGTAATTAAAACTAGACTGAGAACTGCTTCGTTGAGATTCAAATTTAATAAATAACGAAGCGAGATTTGAAATTAGATTATCATATCCAGGCGCCAGCCCAAGTATTGCCAATGTCTGCTTATACTGTAAGTATACTATCTTATTCATTTATTTATTCATTCTTTCAACACAAACTTATTGGGCACATATTATTTGTGAAGAATAGATGCTAGGGACCGAATGGTTAACAGGAGAAAATTACTTCTTTACCTGCTTGCTTCTTGTAAACTTGGGAAAAACTTTCCTTTAATTAATCTTTCCTCTTATGTTCTTATTTATATTATTCCATGTGTTGATATAATCACAAACTCACAATTAAATCTAAATTGATGAGGGTTTTTCCTACTTTTTTTCAAAGCAAAACCTTTTTCTGCATCTGTGCATCTTAAAAGATTTTTTTTAAAAAAGCTGTCTGAATCTGTTTCTTTTTCTCTAGAAATTTGCAGGGAATGGATGACTTTTGACTAGAAACCACTTATCACATCAGTCTTTTTTATTTTTTCCTTTTAGCCATTATTACAAGAGTTCTAACAAACAACACATTTAGAGAAGTATTATGAAGTCGAGCAAGTGCAGTAAAAATGTGGGGGAAACACATTTTGATGCCAAGAAGCCGAAACTTCCAATAGTTCACAACCATACAGTTGTCTCAGAGGGAAGGATGACTTTAGAAGATGAAGCACATAGACGTCATATAGCGTATAGAGTTCACAAGCACATCTGACCCCCTCAGCAGGGCGCAGTAGCCATAAAGAGCCTGGAGTCCTGGAAGGAGAATTGATCTGGTGGTCACAGCAGAGCTGTGCCAGTCCGGTCACCTCACCTCTCAAGGATGCAGGATATTCCAAAGCAGCACAGGAGTTGAAATCAGAAGCCTGATCTGATCTGTGACTATGGACAAAGCCCTTTTCAACAGTGGGCTCTTTTGTCAAAATGATAAGGCCAGACCAGAAGTTTTCAAAAGAACCCCCAGTGCTGGCATTTTTCATTTTTAGAATTAGAGTTAACACCACAGGCATTTTTTAAAACAATGTTCTGAATGGCACCTGTCCTATCCACCACTCTCCTTCATTCTACTCCTTTTGGAGTCATTGAACTAAACCGTCCAAGGGCAAACCCCAAATTCAAATGTTGAATCTTAACCCCCAGGACATCCGAATGTGACCTCATTTGAAGACAGGGCTTTTAAAGAAGCAATCAAGTTAAAATAAGGTCGTTAGGGTGGGCTCTCATCCAATATGATTGGTGTCTTTTTTACAAAAGAAGGAGAAATTTGGACACAGAGATATGCACTGAGGAAGGGTGATGTGAAGACACAGGGAGAAGACAGTCATGTATAACCGAGGAACGAGACCATGGAACAGACCCTTCCCTCACAGCCCTCAGTCTTGCCAACACCTTGAACTCAGACTTCCCACTTCCAGCTGTGAGACAATCCATTTCTGTTGTTCAAGCCTCGCAGTTTGTGATACTTTGTTACAACAACCCTAGCAAACTAATACACCCCATGAGCTAGTTCCAAAAACATAAAAGAGGGGTCTGACTATCTCGGATAACAAAAAGTAGTAGTGGGCTTGGATCCCCGACTTCTTGCCCCCCTCTAAACACACACCCCAGTTTGCATATTTCCCTTTCGTGGCTTCTCTCTCTCTCCCATCTGCCCCACACCCCAAAGCTGCTTACATTTTAACCAGATATAAATATGCTGATTTGACGTCATAGATTTATCACCTCATTTGCCAAGTCTTCCCCACCTTACCGCTTTGCCCCAGTGGAATCTCTTTTGTAAAACTTGTTGGTTGAATTTGACAGTGAGGACTCCTTTTAGCTTCTGTATAAACATATGTAGTAGATAACAGGATCCACTGAGACACTTTGAGAAAAGGAACGAAATGATTAAAACAGTGTTTTAGGAAGATCATTAGTGACAGTGTGAAGGGATTAGAAGAAGAGAGACAAGTAGAGGCCGAGAAACCATTGTTGTAATTGCTCAAACAGGCGACGTGATGAAGTAGTCAACAGAATTAGACTAGGTCAGTGCCTCTCAAAGTGGAGTGTGTGCCAGCATCGCCTGGAAGGCCCCACCCCAGGAGATTCTGATCTGTTTCAGTAGGTCTGGGGAAGATGTCCAGAATTTCTAACATGTTTCCTAAGTGATGTTGATTGACTCCACTGGCTTAGGGTTCACCACTTTGGGAATCACTGGGCAACACTGTCATAGCCAGAGCGCTCTAGAGAATTTGGACCACAATCCTACTTTAATTTTTTTTTTTTAAGTGTGGCATTTGGCAAAAACAGGGTTAATGTTTGCTTTTAATTTTGTTTTGGCCTGAATTATCCAAGCAGTTAAATACACAAGAGTGGCCATTGATCATTCAAAATTCTATCTTATTTGGGGCCATATCAACCAGGAATTAGAAGCCTTGGAACCTAGAACTGAGAGAAACGATCATGAAATGGCATCCTCAAACCTGGCTACAGTCTTCTTTAAGTTAAAAACCTAGGTGACTACTACTTCTATGCCTTCAACTTTCCCACCCCAGTTGAGAACCACCGATCTACACTTTTCAAAGCTTTTTCATTTGATTTTCAAGAGCAATTGGTGAATTCACAAACAATGGTTCTGTTCATCATTCTCTGTGTGTAGGCTGAGAAAACATTACCCCCAATTTGCAGATAAAAGAAATGAGTCTCAAAGAGGATCTTTTCTCATTCAAAGAGGATCATTTCTCATTCTGTTCCTGCCAAGATTTTAATAATTTGCAAAAAAAAGATTAATGTTCTGACTCCAGAAGTTTTCCTTAACATATGTGATAGGATCAATATTAGACTGATCATTAAATTCACACAACCAATTTAAAGCAAATCACCACAAAAGTAGAGTCCATTAAAAACAGCCAATCAGCCCTGACAAACTTCTCCATTGGCAAACTATGGATTCTGCTTGAAGAGTCATCCTATAGGATTGCTCACATTTTTCTTTCTTTTATCTGTGTTCTTAGGATTCATTTCATATAAAGTGGCTTCCAGCTACAGATTCAGCAAATGAGGAACAAATAAGCTTCCTTTTCCGGGTTTCCTTCATAGTTCACAAAGAGAAAATCCCAAGAACTGTACTTTCTATTAAACTGAGCAGAGAGATGTGTAATAAGGAAAGAATTTTGTTCAACAATAGCAGCAGTGCCACATAGCTGACCAGCTGGAGCCCAGCCCAGCTGCACCCCCACAGCTATTCCTTCCAGAGAGAAGCCAGCGTGGCTCAGAAGAGGCGCCCTGACAGAGAGCATTCGCCCAGCCTCCATCCAAAACACCAGCCATCTCTTTCTGTAGCAGAAGTTATGCATTTGTACAACTTTTGCTCTCTCTCCCTCTCTCCCTGCCCCCAACTTCCTAAATCCTCTTTTAAATCAGTTTTGTGGCTTTAACATGAGCAACTAAGTATATTGGGTCCGCCCAGTCTATCCTTGGATTTAAATGAAAAATGAGTTGCTTTTATTTCCTTGGGGTCTTAATTTTACTCAAAAGAGGAGGGTTACACACTGACACTTCATCTTCATGAGAGAGAGCAACGGGGAAACGGAGACTGAGAGACACGGATTGGGGGTGCACACTGGTGGGGGAGGCCGTTCTGAGACCGACATTTCGACCTCTCCTTCCTGATTGCTATTTAAGGCACTTATTCTGACTCGGAGAAAATGTAATATATAGTTTCTTAATGTGTTTAGTTAAGGACCTCATGAATCATGTGGACTTCTCCACAACCTAAGTGGTTATTATGCTGACCCAAGGGTGTGCCATTTTGTGGACACTTCATCTTTGTGTCCCTGTTTATTTGTAGCGAGCAAGCTTAGTTCTGTAAGACACTGATTAGAGGGGCACTGGAAGTTATCTACTGTAAGTTGCATACAGCAAAAAGCTGCCAAGTAGTGTTCACGTAATTGAAGATGCCGAGCTTTCAGACTTGATTGTGATTTGGGTCTAGAGCTTCCAATTCTAGGTCAGGCTCTCAATAAAGCCAAGACTGCTCCTTATTCTGAATTATTCCTTTCAGGAACACCACCTTAACCATGAATCTTGGCGATGGCATACCAGTTGTTGCATTTAAAACCTCCTTTTTAATGACAACAATCTCATCCTTAGTCCTCCCCAAACTAATGAACCCAGTCCGCTTCCTTTGCTTACAACTAGATTTTAACTTTGCAAAGACTTTTACTATAAGTGGAAAAGCAATGGGGGATGGTGATGGCGTTGAGTTACTTAGTACAACTCAGAGCTGAATGTGAAGGAGCGGCTGTGCTTTCTTACCAGCTGTTATGCATCAAGAAGAGGCCGGCTTCTGTAACCCTTTCCTGGCACGCTAGTGCAAAAACAAAAGCCAGACGCTCAGTTTTGATAAACTGAAAACATGCACACAACATAACAACTCTTTCCCACTGAGGTGTAGGTTAAGAAAACACCAATCTGAAACATATAAAGAAAAAGGCTAGGGTTGAACCTGCTCTTTGTCAAATTTCAGAACTGTATTCATATGTACTTCCCTTAAGGGTTAAGTACAGGGAACCTCCCAGGAAATGACAAATGGTTCCAGGGCCAAAGTGTTGCTCACTCCCCTCCCTGCCCCCAATATCCAGACTTCCAGACTTCCAATAGTTAGAAAGAGTGTTTGGTTTGAAATAATTCCTGAGGTTTCGTTTGCCTCACAAACCACATTCTTTTTACCCTCCTCCATCTAGCTCAGTTTAAAAAAGAAAAAGGAAAAAAAGAGCAAGAGGAAAATAGCTTGGCATTCTGATGATAGACTTGCTTAAAATCGTCCACGTTGCATGCTGAGGCAAAAAAAAAAAAAAAAAAAAAAAAAAAAATCTAAAGAATATGACTTCTTCTGTAGCTGCCAAAATGTTTGTCTTCAATTAGAGATATTTGTCTTCCATTTATTTCGCTACATCTTGAATTCTTACTGTAGTTTTCATTTTGCAACTTACCATTTTAATAACTTAATTCCATTTTAGTCCTATGCCCATGAAGACATCAATTATTTTGTGAAGCCCAAGGTCCTTTCATATACCAAAACCCTTCAGTCAGTGTCCATGAGCTTTTTTTTAACCTACAAAGGCCTGGAACCCATCTCTAAAAATTCTCATTTAGTAAGTCTGGTTTGGGGTCTTAGAAAGTGTAATTGGTCCTCCAGTGATTTTTAAAGCTGAGCTTGACTTAGAAAACTCTGCTACCTATTATAGATCCTCCCAAACCCCCAGACACACACACATATCTCCCATCTAATGATGCTATCAGAGAACAGTCATTATTAAGAGTTCTATTTGGAATTCTATTGCCGATATATCCTATTTTTCCTTTCTTGCTGAATTTCCTGAAAAAGTACCAGTCTGCTCTCAATACTCCTATTTCCTAATCCATCGCCCACTCACACTATGTACAATGTGGCTTTCTTCCTAATGATTCTGAGATCAGTAGCCAGTGACCTCTGACTTGTGAAGCTCAATGGTCTTCTTCAGTCCTCTGCTTCTTAAACATATTTTCAGCCTTAATACTTAACCACTTTTACCTACTTGGAGCCCCTTCCTCCTTTAGATTAAGGAGCTCTGCCCTTCCTCAGCTCTCTCTCTCTCTCTCTCTCTCTCTCTCTCTCTATCTCTATCTCTCTCTCCTCTCTCTTCTCTTTCTCTGGTTCTTCATATTCTTTCTGCTGCAAAAATACCCCCCTCCACCCCAAATCTGCCCTTGGCTGTTTCGTTTTCCATCTCTACAAATTCTCCTCCGGCAAGCTTATTCCACCTCACAGCTTCAATTAGCACCTCTTCATCAGGAGGTTCCCAGATCTCTCTCTCTCTAATCCTGAACTCTGTCCCAAACTCCATTCCTCTCCCTTTCTTGTTTGCAAGACTCCATTGGGCAATTCCACTACACCTCCAAAGTAACATGCCCAAATGGGAATTAATCTTTCCTGCCAAACCCACTGTTCATCTGGTGTTTCATGATTCTGTAAACAATAGCTCAATGTTCATCCTTCCACCCAAATATCTCTCACTCAGTCTCCTCCTTTCTAGTCCTACTGCCAGACTATAAATGCTACTGTATGTTAAATATGGGGAAGAATTTTTGGGGAACAAGCATATTCAGAGAAAGATTCAAAATGCTCAAGATGAGACTTGAACAATCCTTGAAAGACAGGTAGGATTTAGGTAAACCAAGGGAGAGGTAGAATGGAATCTGGTGAGAAGATCAACATGTGTAATGGTCCAGATAAGCATGGCATGTGCATGTACAGTAAAAATTTGTTTGACTAAAGCCAAGTATGTTTATTACTCTCCAAAAGTAACTCCCTAATCAACCATGCTTCTACGTAATTGTACCCTTGTGTAATCCTGTCCTCTTGAATCTGCCACTGAGGCTCTGTGTGATTATAGAATGTGGTGAAAGTGACACTGCATAACTTCCATGGCTAAGACAGCAGAAGTCTTACAGCTTCTGCTTTAGTCTCCTAGAACACTGTCTGTGGGGGCCAAATAAGAAATTCACTGCTGTGCTAGAGATGCCACATGGCGGCATTTCTGTCAACTGCCCCAGCTGAGCTCAGCCTTTCTGTCATCTCTGTTAAGGCAACAGATATATGAACAAAGCCATCGTGGACCAGTTGGATAAGACCAGCTGCCAGCTGAACCCTGAGTGACCTCAATTAATACAAAGGAGAAGAGAATAATCACGCAGTTAAGCCCTACTTGAATTTCTGATCCATAAGTCAAGAATTGGTTGTTTTAAACCATTAAGTTTTGGCTAGTTTGTTAGGCAGCAATAGAGAACCAAAGCACAAAGGCAAATTTTGTTGAGCAGTGGAAATAAGATTAAATATGTATGATGGTTCCAAATTACAGAGAGCCTTGAAAATGTCAAGTAGACAGGCTCTTCTTGCTGATATAGGATGATAGGGACCTAGAGAAAGTTTTTGAGCAGTAGAATGATAATCATAGCAGTGTATGAAAGATAGTTTGGAAGAAATACACAAAATGCATAGACTAATGGCAAGCTTTTGCAATTTGTTCATAGGCGATCTAGGGTCTAAACTTGGCTTTGTTGATATTGAGAAAGTTATTAGCTTGAACTTGCTACCACCTCAAAGGCTTGTTGTGATGGCTAAATTGGCCCTATAATGAACAGTACTTTGAAGTCTCATTTTAAATACCATATAAAATAAATTTCCGTTAGATAAAGGAGAGACTAAAGACATCAAAAAGAGCTAGAAGTTGGGACAGCAACCTGGGTATAGTGTGATGCATTCCTTATTTAAGAGGATTGATTTGGGCCTTCTCTCTGCTTACTTCCAGCCACTTTCTACTACACACTATGTTTCCCTGAAAATAAGACCTAACCGGAAAATAAACCCTAGCATGATTTTTCAGGATGACATCCCCTGAACATAAGCCCTAATGCATCTTTTGGAGCAAAAGTTAATATAAGACCTGGTCTCATTTTCGGGCAAACAGTAATTTGTACTCTAGCTCTACTAACTGTAGAGGGTGGCTTCAACATGCCACACCTTTTCTAAGCTCCAACACTCTTGCTCTTGCTGTGCCCCCTACCTCTAGGTCTTTCTCTTCTTATTTACCATGCCATGCCAACTCATCTTTCAAGACTCAGCGGGGGTTTTTGCTTCTCTTGTAACCTTTTATTGATTTTCATAGTTTGAATGAATTGCTTGCTTATTGGGGCCGCCACTATACATTTACTCTATAATGATTCCACATGATATTAAATAGCATTTGTTGGTTTACATATTTGTCTCTCCAGTGGTACTACACTCTGAGCAACTCTGATTACCTGACACACAGTAGGGTCTTAACAAATGTTTTTGTTTTCTTTTTATCAACTAGAACATTAGGGATAGCTATAAAAAGGACTGAAACAAGTGGCATCTTAAAGGGAAAAAAATAGGACTCTCTGACTGACTGAATTTAGAGAATGGAGATTATGGAAGAATCTGAGATGATCCTGGGGTTTTAGATGTGTGCAACTAGGAGAACATTGTTGCACAAAGAGACTCAGGAAAAATAATAAGGATTCTGGACATAATGGACGAATTCTGGAAAGCTTAGATATGATTGTACGGAATTGAGAAAATCACAAAACATCCAAAACATCTGGATAGAAACATACAGAATTTGTTGTCTATATAAGGCTAACATTGAGTACATAGAACAAGAGTCAACCTTTAGTTGATTCTTTAGTTGAAAGAGATAACTTTTCAATTATTTCTCTGATAAAAGGTCTTTTTCAGAGGAATAGTGTACAGAGGGAAGAGGAGGACCATCTTCCGGGAGCAAGAGAAAGAAAAGAGTTATAGACGGAAACTCAAATAGGTCAGCATTAGTAAGACCTCCAATGGTGATGTCACAGAAGCCAGCAGCAGTTGCCAGCCAGTCGCAACCGATGGCTGTCCTGTGTCATCTCAACCATATGATGTGCAAATCTCAATTTCTTCCCCTCTTTCTCCTGTCAACCTACCACCACCATCCAATGCAATATGATTGCTTTTTAACTGCTTGCCTCCAATCTCAGCTCTCTATGATCCATCCTATTCATAGCAATGTTCTAAAATACAAATCGTACCACAGAATTCCCTACTGAGAATCCCTCAAGGATTCTCCATCTCTTACAAGATAAAACTTCGTCCTCTATACATGGATGCTGCCTACTTCTCTGCTTCTCTTCTGATTCTTCACTATAAGCGGCCTCCATGTTCCAGCCATGGGAAATTATACATGGTGTTTCAAACACAACATGTCTACAAGGGAATACATTGTTTTCTCAAACTCAAATCCACTTTTCTGCCAGAATTCTCTATCTCAGAAATGTTAGACAGAAACAACAAGACAGAAACCTGGTAGTCATATTTGATTCCTCCCTTTTCCTGACTCACATCCCAAATCTACCTAATTCTCTTCATCCCCAGTGTTATCACCCCAGGTCCCACTACCATTCATTTCTCATCTGGAACAGTCACTTAAAGAGTCATGTTCCACTCATCCCTCTCCCATCCATTCTCTAGACCACAGATAGAGTTATCTTTCTAAACGATATCTGATCATGGTTAGCATTAGAGGGTTGGGGTTAATGTTAGAGTTAGGGTTTAACACTCTTCAGTGGATTCTCACTCCTGCTAGGATATATTTCTTAAATTGCCTTTCAAGGCCATCCCTCTAGCTCACCTGGAACATACCTGTATGGACTCAGCCCCTACCTCACTGATCCCCTTTCCCTGGGCTAAATAGCAGCCATTTGTTAGGGACTGAATGTTTGTGCCCCCTCCACTCAATTCAAATGTTGAAGTTCTAATCCCCAATGTGATGGCATTTGGAGGTGGGGCTTTGGGGGGATGATTAGGTTTAGATGAGGCCATGAGGGTGAGGCCTCCAAAAAGGGATTAGTGCCCTTTTAGGAAGAGAAAGAGAGGCCAGAACTCTCTCTCTCTCTCTCTCTCTCTCTCTCTCTCTCTCTCTCTCTCCCATGTGAGTACACAGCAAGAAGGCAGAGTTCTGCAAGCTAGAAAGAGGGTTCTCACCATGAACCAAATCTGTGGGCCCCTTGATTTTGAACTTCTCAGGCTCCAGAACTGTGAAAATTAAATGTCTCTTGTTTAAGCCACACAGTCCAGGGTACTTTGTGATGGCAGCCCAAGCTGAATAGGACACCACTCTAGTCCTAAGTTTGTCATTTCCTTAGAGTCCTTCCCTGTGTTCCAGGGCTAGTGTCCATGCCATGTACTCCCATAGCTCCCCATAGATTTCCTGTCAGATGACTTATTACACGTTGTGGTGCAGACTTGTTTCATGCCTGTCAAGATAGCAGGGAGCCCCTCACCCTAGATTATCAATGCTTGTCACTGTGCCTGAGACATATTAGGCGTAAAATAAATATTTAATAAATAAATGAATCAAGAACTTGATTCCACTATACTGCTATGCTTTTGCATATTCTTGTGTATTTCCTGCAGATCCAACCTAACAAACTCTTCCCCATCAAGACTCATCTTCTCTCCTTGAGGATCCCTCTTACTCTTCTCAGGCAATGTTAGATACCTCTTTTCTGTCTTCCCACAGAAAGACCTCTATCCCATTGTTTTGTTTCTCTCTCACACGTCCTCACTAAATTATGAGCAACTTGAGGCCAATTATCATCTTAAGCATTCTGCTCTCCTCAGCGCCTAGGATTCAATACATGTTTGCTGAATAAATAATTCACTTGAGAAAGAGGTAAGTTAAAGTAATATTTCTTCTAATATTAAGGGATGGAGCTATCCTAACTGTTCAGTGATTTCAGTTGTTTGTTACCATGTTCGAAAAGTGTTATAAACATACAAGAAACAATATTCTATTTTTTTAAGTATGGAAAATAAGGGTGTAAATATAGTCATTTTACCTTTTACATAAGGAAAACACTTTCAGTTAATTGTTAAACCATTCTGTCTATTCCTTATTGTTCCCTACAGTACATACTTTAGCCCATTCTTTATTTTTTAAAATGACGTAAGTAGTGGACATTCCTTAATATTCTTTGGAAAATCTGTCTAAAGCATTAAAGGCCATACAATTTTAAGTTGTGCCTTGAATATCCACTATTCTTTCTGAAATAATTATTTTCTATTTGTAATTCTTCAAATTATCACTGTCATCCTCTGACTGTACTTTCTACAAACGTTTTAGAGATGAAGTCTATAGAAGGAAAAGATTAAAGTTCCAAGAATCGGTGCACTGTACTATTTCAGACCTTTGCCATTGACTGGTCACAAGACATTGATGGAACCACTTTGTGTCTCTGGAATGACTCCATTATGCCTCACATGAAGTGTGGCAATCAAGACTGCAAAAATAGAGCAAATGGTCTCTTAAGTCCCTTCTTGTTCCCCACTCCTGTCATGGGCTTTCATAGCTGCTGAGTCTTTATCTGGACAGTTTCTTCAGCTTGAAGAACATTTTGTATTATTTGAGACAATTATAGATGGCTCACATTGATTTGCTGTATTTTTTTAGTTGTCTTCCTTTCTCACAAGACTGTGAGCTTCCTTTTAAAAAATTGAGGTGAAATACGCATAATATAAAATTAACCATCTTAAAGTGTAAAATTCAGTGGCATTTAGTATATCCACACTGTTATGCAACCATAACTAATATGGAATTCCAGAATATTTTCATTATCATCAAAGAAGACCCCACACCCTTTAAATACTTATTCCCCATAGCCCTTTGGCCACCACCAATATATATTTTATATATGTATATGTATACATACATGTATATATATGTAAAATATATATACATTTTTTTTTTGCCTCTGTGGATTCACCTATTTGGGATATTTCAAATAAATGGAATCATACATTATATTATCTTTTGTGTCTGGCTTCCTTCCCTTAGCAAAATACTTTTGACATTCATCTATGCTGAAGCATGTATCAGTACTTCATTTCTTTCTATGGCTAAATAAAATTCCATTGTATGGCTGTGCTGCATTTTGTTGATCCATTCACTTATGGATGGACATTTGAATTGTTTCCACCTTTTGAATATTGTGAATAGTGCTGCTATAAATATGTCAGCTTCTTAAGGACTAGAATTATATATCTTGATATTCTCAGTGCCTGGTAATCTGTTAATCAAGTTTATTGAATATAATAAGTTAATGTGTTAATAAATATACAAAGACAGATGCGCGTGCACGCACATGCGCGCGCACACACACACACACACACACACACACACACATCCTGCTTCTCTTCCTATCTTCTTCATCTCAAATAATGACACCAACATCTACTTAGTAGCCCAAGGCAGAGACTTCTCCATTCTCCATATTTAAATGATTGCCAAGTCCTATCAATTCTAAATCTCAAATATCTCTCAGATCAGCCTTCTTGTATATTTGCTGCTTTAGTCCTAGGTTAGACTCTCACCATCCCTGCACTCTTATAATGCTTTCTAAGTGACTGACCACTCTCCGGGCTATTTCCACTGCTGCTTGGTTATCCTACTAAAATATAAATCAGATGGTATCATTCACCTGCTTGAAATCCTCCAGTGGTTCTATCCATGGACAATATATTAAAGGAAGACTCCTTAATATGGCATAAGATAACACTTAATAATTTCTCTTTATTTTATCAATAGCCTTATTTTCCCATTGCTCGTTAATTATGCCCTAACTTCTAACGCTGAGTATGTATAGTAAGTCCTCACTTAGAGTTGTTGATAGATTCTTGGAAACTGCTACTACTTTAAGTGAAATGATGTATAACAAAACCAATTTTACCTCAGGCTAATTGATATAAACAAGAATTATGTCCCTGAGGCAGGTTTCTGGTCACAAAAACATCACCAAACTTCTAAACAAAGACCTAAAACACTCTTAATGTTAAACATATTAAACACGGCAATAAATGTGAGCTATACATATAAGAAAGATGAAAAAAACAAGGAAGATAGTTTCCAAGCCACTTATTCCAGTTCAGGCCCATGGGTGGTCAGAGCCTGTCCCAGCAGCTCAGGGCGCCAGGTGGGAACCCACCCTAGACAGGACGTCCTTCCATTGCAGGGCCACCCACACCCACACTCACTCACAATAGGACAGCGTAGACTTGACAGTTAACCTCACATGCACTTTCCTGGTATGTGGGAGGAAACCAGAGGCCCCAGAGAAACCCATGCAGACATGGGAAGAAACGTGCATCTCCACACAGACAGTGGCCTTGCTGGGAATCGATCTTTTTTCTCATCAATGTTGTAATGAAACGGTGTTGAACGAGAAGATGTTATTCAAGAACCTGCTGTATTTCCCCTCCTCAAACATTTCTCCTTCTCTTTCATGCCTCCATCTCACTCAACAAATGTTAAATGAGTACCAACTCTTCCTCCAACCATGCTAGGTCCGGTTGACAAAGGGGTGAAAAAGATAGGCGAGGTCTCAGCCCTCATGGGACTTCCTTACAGAGCAGTGGCAATGTTGACATTTGAGGGGGGTGATTATGTGTTGGGGAATCTATCGTGTGTATGTAGGATATTTAGCTGCACCTCTGACCTCTATCCACTAGACCCCAGTAGCACGCTCCTCCCTCTAGTCATGACGGGAAAAACTGTCTCCAGATATTGCCCAATGTCTCCTGCGGGCAAAATCCCCCTGGATTTAGAACCACTATGCTAGAGGGAAATTGTGATAACATTGATTATTTTTAAGTACAAATTATGATACATGTCACCTGCCTCTTCACATGTTGTACCGTCTTCCTAGACAGGGTTTTCCTTTCCTTTCTGCCTGGTGAATTTCTTCAGGATCCAATTTCAATGTTCCTGTTCCCTACTCAGCCTTCCTGAGGAGAATCAGCTATTTCTTGATATTTGATCCTCCTCATGGACTCTCTTAGACCTTGTTAATACATTGTTCAATGAAGAAAAGCAAAATATCTCTGTTTGAATGAGCTAATGTGCTATTTTCTCCTGTTAGGTAAAGTAAACTCCGCCCCCATCACCATTAGTGAATTGCCCCTACTTTAAATTTTAGTAAGCAAGGGATTCCAGTATATGCAAAGTTAGTTTTGTGCACTTTTTTTCCAACCACAAGAATCTTAGTTTCAGTATATAAGAATTATGAGTCACTCCTGTTGGGGATAATTAGAAGAAGAAATTGGGTGTTGTGAATAAAAAAGTAAAGTAAAGCAGATGGCATGACTATAACAGAGGTTTTTGCCTTGAGGCTTTAGGAAATAAGGGAATTTAAGGAGACATAAACCAGGACCTTAAAATGGCACTCTCACAGCTGCCAGGAAGGAGGGAAGTGATATTTGTGGAAGAGGGGACTGATGGCATGTGCTTTGGGAGTTATGTCTGGGACTGAGGATGCCAGAGTCAAGAATTCCAAATCATGAAATCAGAAAGGCATTGCACATTTGGATGGAGAACCAGACACGGGGTGGAGGAAATCCTTTCATATGTACATTATCTTCAGCAAACCAAAGCAAATTTATGGGCATTTCATTAAAATGGCAGGGGAGAAAGACCCTGAGAAATTTCAATTGAAAAAGAGATGGTAAATGGAAAGCAATTGTACCATAACCATTATTAGTAATTTAAGATGTGAAAAATGTCACTGATGCTCTCTTTATTTAGCATGCTGTCTTGATGGTTCCACTTTAAAGACGTACAAAGATTTACAAGGGTTTGCATTTAGTCCCTCTATTACCTTATTTCAACCTCCCAAAATCTTAAGTACTTCAAACTGAAATATCTTCTTACCCTCACAATTGGGGAGGATCTACTGTGTTTGCGATGTCTTCTGAGCTTGGAATCTATATCTTATCCCTCTACTTATCCCCGCATTTGCACCTGGCACATAGTGGGAACACCATTATTGTTTGTTGAACATACAACCGAAAACAAGATGTGGCTAGAGGAACTGGCAAAACCCATTCTCTTCTCTCAGATGGAGATTCTGAGAGAAAAGTGGAGATTGGGAGCAGGCACAGCAGAAATGGACTCAGCTGCAGGCAATAGCTGGACGTCAGAAGCAGGGAAAACACAGAGAGAACTACTGTGTGTGTTGGGCCAAGCCAGGACTGCCATCAGTGGGTTCCTGCAAGAAGAAATGCAGGTGTTGCAACAGGTGCTGGCATATAGAGCCCTGGGGAAGCACTATGGCAGATGGAGCCAGGCAGGTCTGCAACAGTGACAGACGCGAACATAGAGACATGGTGCTGGAGTTTAGGGGCAGATCTCTGGTCTCCAGAGTGTCAGGAAAGGGCAGGCAAGGGAAGGTTGCCAAGACCATGTTTCAGGCTCTGTTTCCAACATCGTATCTTACATAGTAGGAAATTTGTTGAATAAATTAGTAAATAAAGTGAATAAAGCCAATTATAGAGGAAACAGGCACATTTTCGAAAGAACTCAGGTGCAAGAAGATAGAAGGTAGGCTATAAGGATGGACATAAAATTTAGACTGGGTTTCAGCTATATGAAGCCAAGACAAAAGAACAGTGTCAGAGAGTGAAATCCAATGAGTGGCAGTTAGACAATGCTACAGCTGGAGCTTCTTGTATCCTCTATAACAGGGGTGTCCAAACTTTTTTCAACGTTTTTTACCAAGGGCCATAAGCGGTAAAATACACAAACAGCCGGGCCACTCACTCGAGGTGAAGTACGTATCGCCTCACCTGGTTTATTTAAGTAAACTAAATATATTTTTGAAATTTGCTGCGGGCCAATTAACAATGGATTGCGGACCGCAGTTGGCCCGCTGGGCCACAGTTTTGACAGCCCTGCTCTACAAGGACAGAGCCTGTTTCCAGCGTCTGCACAGGACTGGGTTTGCAGGTCTGCCTAAGGGGCCAAGGTTGTAAAATAAAGACCTGTCAGAAAACCCAGCAGGAACTCCCAGGCAAAAACAATGACTTCTCTGATTGTTTTAGTCCAGCAGCTTGCACTTCCTGAAATAGGAAGATCTATTACTTACTATCTTACACTCTATCTTTTATATACTCTCTTGGGTGCTTCAGAAGGAAAGTCCATTTATTTAAGGCTCCGGTGTGCCCTTTTTATTCAAGTACCAAAACATGACATGGGAACTACAGGGAATAGAAGCACATGTCTGAGATCTCAACATATAAATAAAATGTTTCCAAACATTATCTGGGTCTTTGGGGGCATTTTCTAGGATGAGTAATGAATGGATTCGCAGTAAACCATGAATCTTTCCTGTCTCACCTGGACTGTTTAATTATCTAAGGAATTGTACCCCAGGTCCACAGAGCGGTAAATTCTAAAGAACAGTAACAGGAAGAAGTTAATTGGTCATAGAGGAACTGAGGCTACAGCCCAGACTTCATTAGCACAAGTTCTAACCATTAGGCCAATCACACTTAGCTTTCTTGAAATGTTAGTATTCTTTGGAACATTTTTCCACTGTAAATGTTATGTTATCCAAATAACCATAAACAGGGTTTGGATCAACAAAAAGGAATTAAAATGATCTTCCTTTGATGTTACAAATACTGTAAATAAAAAACAACTAATAGACTTTTCAGGATGTTGTTACCCATCCCCATGAACCAAAGAGAATCAAGAAAAGAAGAAGTAAAGATGGGTACAAGACTGATGGGGCTGATCACTTGGTAAGTTACATAAATGTATAATCAATGTGTTGTATACCTGAAACTAATACAATATTATATGTCAACTGTAATTGAAAATTGTTTTTAATATTTTATAAAATAATACAGAAAAAAGGAAAGAAGCAGTCAGTCAACAGATATATTAGAGAGAGAGCAAAAATTGATTTTAAGGGGGCTTTTTGGAGTGAAGGAGAATAGAAAAAAGGAGTTAATATTTTCTTAACTGGGCTCTTCCAGTTTTTAATCTTGCTATGCTCACATCTACTCTCCATGATGTTAAATTCAAATTTATTTCCAATTTAACCATAGCAGTCCCATTCCTCAAACCTGGAGGGCTGTTAAAACACAGGTGGTGCTAATTCACCTCCAGAGTTTCTGATTTAGTAGGTCTGAGATGGGCATGTGATTTGCATTTCTAGAAAGTTCTAAGGTGATGCTGATATTGCTGGTCTGGGAACCACACTTTGAGAACCGCCAATCTAGAGAAAACCCTGAGTTTTTTTGAGCCTCAATTTTCTTCTCTGTAACATAATAACTAATCTCCAGACTACTGTAAAGGTTAAATACTGCAAAATATTCTAGACAGATGCTAGCTGTTATTTTAATTTCGAGGAAAGAACAAGAGACTGGGAATCAGGAGATCCCCTGGTTACAGGTCTACCATAAGCCAGCTCATCACATAACCTTCCTGGGCATGTTTTCTCATTTATAAAATGTATTAATTCATGAAACTAAAACTTATTGAATACCTGCTGTGTACTTGACATCTGCCAGACATTAGAAATATGAAAGAAGAACAAATCTTGATTCCACACATGTATATGATTATGATTTGGCTGATATCTAAATTGTCTTCCAACTCTGAAATTTCATGCCTTTATAATTATTAATAAAATTAGCTTTTTCCTATTCTTCAATCACTTCACTCTTCATAAGTAGACTTAATAAAATAAAATATTAAAAGATATCAAGGAATAATTAGGTGCTACTATTGGGTGAGTTGGTTAACATACATTCGTGGACTATTCAAGTAAATTTCGTTCGTATGTTGATTCTCACTCTTACCTATCAATAAAAAGAAAGTTTAAAATGTGTGGGTTGAATGGTTAAACCATCAATGAAAAAAAGTAACCAGAATTTACATTTAAGTTCTATATTCCCCAGTTACGTCATGCCAAATCAGTCTTCATTTATTGAGGAAAAATATTTATTGAGCAACTATTATTCAGCAGACATGATGCTAAGATGTGGGGTTGGGAGTGTGAATAAAATAGGCATCGTCTCTGCTATTGAAGACCTCACATTCAAGTGAAGCCAGTCAATGAACAATTAACTCCTTTAATTAATTAATCCATTATCATTGTGATACATACTAGATGTTAGAAATACGAAACATTTTGAAAATGTAGAACAGAGGCACTGATCCATTCTAGGATCTGAGAACATACAGACAAGTCACTTCATCTCTCTAAGCCTCAGTTTTGTTTTATTTTGTTTTGTTGCTTGTAAAATTGGGAATAATAAAACGCATCCTACTAAAGTTTAGGTGATTGTTGGAGGTTTGAGATAATTGGTGTAAAATTCCTGGCAGAGTACTTAGCACACTATATAATAGGCAGTTATGATGTCACATTAACGAACTGGAAGATTGTTCATGCAAGTAGAGAATTCCAACGGTCAAAATCAAATTTTAAATTCCAAAGAGTTCATCAGTAATACCATTAACTTAATTTGCTAGTTATTTTTAAAAGATGAAATACAAATTATATAAATTCTAAATATGGCATCATTTAATTAAGTACATATAATTCTTTTTCTATATGTAATGTAGGAACCAAAGAGAATATATCTTGATTCAACTTAATGGGTGAATCAATTACAACACCCAGAACCTTTTTTGCAACTGAAGAAAAAGTCTCCTTATTTCTTTCCACCACTGGAAAAGATCTGAAAAATATTAGCTTAGAAACCAAGCCAACCAAACTTCTAATAAGCCAGAGTGGACTTTTGGAATGTATTCTAGTGCTCTACAATTTAAAGACGGATTTGGAGCTAGCTGAATAAATGTAATCAGCATCTTCTCAAAGAAAAAGGTAGACTAGATTTAAGGCTGAAATTTGTGTGCCCTGCCACATCTCTCTGAATTATAGACCATTGACGATGGAAGAGGTGATAACAAGATACCACAAAACACCTATGTTCATATAATCTGTACGAGTGCAAGAATACTCAGTGGTTGTCTATTTCATATTTCTAAACCTGCAAAACGGGTCACTAATCCCAGATTAAAATGGGATTCATAAATTATGAGATAAATGGACTCCGTCTACACATTTTAAAAGGAACTCCTGAAGAAAAAAAATTGATCATTCACTACCAAGTTAAAAGTGCTCCTTCCTTTAATATTAAAAAGAAAATGGGGGAGAGGGGAGTATAATGTAGGAAACCTCAAGAGGGAAAAGAACATTTCAATGGAAGTCTTTAAAATGGAGTGAGATCGAATGTCTGCTTCTGATGGTCTCTTTCTAACATGCGTAATTCTCTTCCATGTTAATCTCAACGTCACCCTTAAACTATATCCCAGGTCTCTCCTGACTTCTGTTATACAACGTTTTGGTCCACGACTCACCCAATGTACAACGTTCGTCCCCTAAGATTATAATGGAAACTAGATTTGGGGTGGTGAGCAGGCAATAGAGTATACAGATATTGAATTATAATGTTGCACACTTGAAATTTATATATTATTAACCAGTGTTACCTGAATAAATTTAATTTTAAAAGGAAATTATAATGGAGCTAAACACTTCCTATCACCTAGTGACGTAGCTGTTGCAGTGTGGTAGTGCAATGCGTTGCTCACATGTTTGTGATGATGCTGGTGTAAACAAACCCACTGTGTTTGTTGTTGTATAAAAGTATAGCACATACAATTACAGTAGTAGGCTATACCACCCAGGTTTGCGTAAGCGCACTCTATGATCTGTATATAATGATGAAATCGCCTAATGTTTTCTCTGATGTTTTAATTACCTCCTCAGTCTTCCATGTTCTTTCAGCTGGATTCTATTCCCCTGAAACCACCTTTACCAAGATCACCATGACTTCCAAGCTGCTAATTTATGTAATAATTGTAGCCTATGTTTCTGAGAGGCCAAGTTTACTTGGCCTCTCAGAAACATATGAAACTTTTCAGCATCCCCCAAAACTATATTTTGCTCCCAAAACAATCCATTCCCTTGCCTTCTGTGATGGAGACACTGGTTTTCTTCCACCCTGTATGGCTGTTCGTTCTCAGTCGCCTTTATGGATTTTCCTCTTCTGTCTATTGCTTACATGCTGGAGCTTTTCAGCGTTTTGTTCTAGGTTTTATTATTGTCTGTTTCCATACAACATACAACCTGGGTGATTTCCTCTACTCTGAATGACATCAGTAATCCGATGACTCACTCTCTTGTCCAGAAATCTAGGCCAAGCACAAGTTTTGGACTTTAGGCCTGAATATCTAATCCCCTGCGAGACCCGTGGTCCACAAACACCCCAAACTGAACATACCCAGATTGACCTCTTCATCCTCCCCTTACTCACCCCAAACCTTCTCCTCCTCAGATGTTTCCCAAATAGATGGATGATACCTCCAGGCAGCCAGTGGCCAAGGCCAGAAACCTGGTGATGCTCCTCAAGTCCTCCTTCTCCTTCACTCCCCCTAACCAAACACCAGAGTCTTTTTCTTCTACTTCCAAAATATTTCTAAAACCCACCAACTTCTCTCCAACTCCACCAGCACTACCCTAGTTCAGGCCACCATCATTTTCCTTCAGAAACACTGCTGCAGCCTCCTAACTGGTTTCTGTCTCCAGTGTGTTCTCCTGCTAATCATTTCTCTACGCTGCAGCCACAGTTGTCTTTTTTTTTTTTTAAAGTAATGAAAAAGCAGTTCATTAGTAGAAAAAGTACACTCCAAAGAGTTTGAAGCGGGCCAAGCAAAGGCAAGGCTCCAAAAGGCGTGGCTCACAGGAGCCTGGGGGGTCTTATCTGGGATGGGTTGTTCCTCTCCAGGTGGGGGACTACCTGATTGACACCTGTGATTGACAAGGGGCTATTACCTTATCTTTTCAGACTTCACGTGTTCTCTGTAGTTTGAAATTGTTAATTCCAAGCTGATTGGCCCTTCCCCCCTACACCTGAGCTGACAGTTTTGGCCGGCTCTGCAGCTTGACTCTATTTTGTTAACTATTAAAGTTATTTCCGCTGGCTTTGTTATGGTCTCCGCCTTAATGCCCTCCACCGTGGCCGTGTCCCTGACTGCCTGTGGTTTTTCTATCTCAATCCCCCCTCTGATGACATAACCCTAACTATCAGAGCCCTGAACACTCCAGCCATCACCAGGAAGATCTGAAATTAATCCTGCGCCATTCAGGTGAGTGCCCAGATGGTGGGACTTAACCCCAAAGGGACAGTAATGGGAGGTTACATTCTCCTAATACTTGCCTTTTTCCTCTTTTTAACTGTCACCCTCATCTGCGCTGCCCTAGACCTAAAACAACAAACAAAAAATGTTGTTTTTACATAAATCATACGATCCATAGTTACCCATTTGGACACTGCCAGTGAACTAATAACTTCCATTTGGGTCTCTCAGGTTGGTGGGCATCCCTTAGAGCCCAGCTCCTACAATGGCTACGGCCCCTCCTGGCCCCTCTACTAGTCCTCCTCCTTCTACTCTCCGTTGGGCCCTGCATCCTCAACCTACTCAGTAGGTTTATCTCTTCTCGCCTAGAAGCCGTAAGATTACAGGTTGTACTCGACATGGAGCCGCGTATGGACTTACAAGACCTACCCATCTACCGTGGGCCATCAGACCGCCCTCTGACCGACTAGCTCACTGCCGGTCCATACTTCGCCCTCCTCAGCAGGAAGCAGCCAGAGCAGTCTTCGTCCCTTTCCCTAGCCACAGTTGTCTTTTTAAAAGCACTCTCTCGTTGCATAATTTCTATGCTTAAAATCATCCAAACACTCCCCATAGTACATAGTTAAGAAAACAGAAGCACCAGAATACAGCTTAAAAAGTGTTGTTTGATCTGGCCCCTACTAAATCCACTGATGTCATCTCCAGTTCCTTCCTCTATCCACCCCCCCGCCCCTTTCAACCCCCACAGTCCTACATGCTGAAAGACTTGCATTCCTCAGAACTGCCAAATCTTCTCCCGCCTCTGTGCCTGGATCTGTGCCCCATCTCTTCTAAATCCTCTTCACATGTAAGGCTTGAGCTTGTTGCATCCTCCAGAAAATCCTCCTTGACTCCATCATCTAAATCTAGAGTAGGTGTTCATCTTAAATCCTCCCGTTAACACATAAGCTCCCTGTACCCCCAGCACAGTACTCCCCCACATTATTCACTATTCTCCAACAGCCTACAAGCTCCTTGAGGCAACGACCATGTCATTCTGTTTCATAGCTATATACCCATCAACTAGTACAGTGCCTGGCGCAATGCTAAATATTAGTTGAGTGACTACATCTGGACCCATTTTACTTTATTATTTTATTATTTTATTTTGGACTATTGGGGCAGAGTGTGTTTCTCCAGGGCCCATCAGCTCCAAGTTGTTGTCCTTCAATCTAGTTGTGGAGGGCACAGCTCACTGGCCCATGTGGGAACCAAACCGGCAAGCCTACTGAACCGGCAAGTTCAGAGCTCGCACTCTAACCAACTGAGCCACATGGTCACCCCTGGTCTCTTTTAAGTAGAAAGAAAGGAATAACCTAATTGACATGATGTAGGGCAGGAATCTACATTTTCCAAAGTAATATCGCACTGAGAGGTCAGCCCTCAAACCTTTTCAGCAAACACCTTCATTGTCAGCTCATCCCTACTTAGCAGTTGTTTGACAACCAGCTTATTTAGAGCTAGAACTAGAATGAGACAGCATAGTATCTTTAATAAATGGATCGAAAGGAGATGTCAGTCAGATGCTCACTTTGATCAAATAAAGGAATAAAAGTATAACATAATATGGCCTTTCCAGGCTGGTTTGCATCCCTTCAGCAGTCAGGCTCCCAGCCATTCTCTTGCCATGTTTTTAAGTATGGCCTACTTTGTCATCTCTAGGTTATAGGAAGATGAAGAGATCATCTTTTGTGCAACAGACAGTGATTTAGGAATAGGAACTCAGGTGTTCACTGTCGAGTGGCAAAATGTAGAAGTCTTTGATTTCTGCCTCCTGTGTTCCATCCACCACTCACAACCTCTACCCCCTCTACTCCCTTACTCTTTGCTCCTCCTACTTAGTCTCCAAACTTCCCTCCGACCCCTGCTCCCAGGCACAGAGGCTCCCCCTCCACTCACACACAGCCACCAGGACACTCAGTTTAGGCTTTGGGTCAGCTCTTTCCCCAGCCCCACTCCATGCACACAAAAAAGCCTCTCCCTGTTTGGAGGCACGAAATGTTAAACAGATCTAAACGTAATCATTAAAGAAATCTTCCTATAACACAAACACTTAATTAACTATGTTCCCCACTGAGTGATGAGTAAGAGAAAGAGAGGATCCAAATAATGTGTAAAAACTGCTGGAACTGGAATCTGTCTCCCACTTAAAAAAGAATTCCCCTTCAGTTTTCTCCATTTTCATTGTTCCATCTAGATCCAGGGCCTCCCACCAATCACTGACGACTGCCTGCTTCAAACGCTGCCACATCAGCAGGGAGGGAGCCCCACCGCATTTGGTATTTGCATCAGTTTCCAGGAATGCGTTTCAAGTGATCAGTGTACTCTGCAGTGAGGTTTTTTTCCTTTAAGTTTATAAATGAGTGCTTGAATTCGTATTTCTCTAATTCTCAAAAACTAGCTGAGAATTTTTTATGCTAAAAGGGAAATTATAATTGCACTTCCAAACACTGTTTTACAATCGAAATGATCAGATTTGACTTTGGATTGATAAACACCTTGTAAACACCTTCCTAGAACTGACCAGAACCCCTTTCAAATTCCTTTACTATACGTTATCTCAAAAAGTCTTTCATAGTTACCTCTCAAGTCAGTGCTCTTACTTAGAATAAAATAAGAGTTTATTATAGTTTTGGGTTGTTCTCTTTTATTTCCATTAAACTTTTTGTTTGTTTGTTTGTTTGTTTTTAAAGTTAGAGGAAGCAACCGGTTTAAGAATATTCAATCCCTTCAGTTTATAGCAGCTGCCGATGAGTTAGGTAGAAATTCTTCCTTAAAGAGCAGCCAAAAGAAAAAAAGAAAGGAGGGGAGAGATGGGGGGAGAAAGGAAAAAAGATGAGTAAGAAACTATAGCCCATTGGATTTCTGTTTGGTGGAGACAGAATTGACCTAAAGATGCCCCTTTGCGTTGACTTCTGGGAGAGGATGGCCCCCTGAGTAACCCATGGCAGCCTCATTGGGGGTGCTGGGCAAGCAGAAGCCACCCCAGACCCCAAGCTTTTCCTCTGGGCCTGAAATGACATCTCAAGAGGGCTGGAAAAAGGGCAATCCACTGAGGTTGACTGCACTCAGTATTTTGCAATTCCTGGGAGCTCTGGCCTCCCACCCCCAGTGTCTCAGGGTCAAGGCCCCAGCTCCTCCTCTCCCTGGTGGGAAGCAGAGAGTGGGATGGAGCCGCAAGGAGAGAAGGAGGTTGAGTGTTGGGGAGTTAACATCCACGTTGATGGGGGCGCTGCTTGGGTTGTTACCAGAGAAGACTGCCCATATCCCCAACTCGAATTAGAAGCTTCTGAAGATGGGCTAGGAGGTTTCTCCAAGCTGTGGAAGGACCTGGGACAAAAGGAAGGAAGGTGCTTGGGCACTGACTGCTTGTAAGAGTGGGGTCAGTGAATGGGCAGCGAGATCAGGAGGGGTTGTGGATGGTCACTAGAGGGTTATCAGAGTCCAGGCTCAGGATGGAACCAGTCAATGCGGACAAGGAGTCTGTGAGGACGAGGAGAGGGACCCGAAACCTGAAAGAGAAGGTGCGGGTCCTACACTGCAACCTCAGCAAGGAGACTGCGTAAGAGAGATATCCAGGTCTGTCCGTTGCAGTCATTTCGCAGGGCCAGATAATCCCCAACGCCTCGATTTAGAATCAGCCTCAGCAGAGGGAAGGAAGCGAGGAGGTGAAAGGTCTTCCCGATGGCTTGGTCTGGTCTAGTGTGCGCAAAGCGCGTCCTCCCTGTAACGGGTGCCACGCCGCCCTAAGCCCGTTCCCCTCTGAGCCCCCAACAGTAGTCGTCCTCCGACTCCAACCTAACCCTCCGCGGACACAACCCCCCTCTCACCCTCTCCTGGAGCCAGGAGAGCGTTACTGCTGAAAGAGTGGGCGCACACTCCCCAAAGCGGAGAAAAGAGGTAGGGTGGAGGGTGGGCTGAAGGGGGCGGGGGCGGACTGAAGAGGGCGCGGGAGGGCGGCCTCCGGCTGCGCCACGCAGTCGGATCCTGGCTCCCTCCTCCCCCGCCCCCTCCTTGCCCGCCGGGCCCCTCCACCCTGCCCGCCCGCGGGGCACAAGGTGAGGCCGGGCTGGACAGCTCCTGCTTTGATCTCCCGGCGCCCGTCCCCTCTCCAGCTGCCCCGCGGTCCCCAGATCTGCAAACTCTGCCCACGTCGGTGTCTACAGAGCGCTCCGACGTGTCCAAAAGTGTTTCCAAACTCGGAAAGGCAGGGGGAGGGCGGAGGGCCGGGGGAGGGCGGAGGTATGCAGACAGCGAGTCAGAGTTTCCCCTTGAAAGCCTCAAAAGTGTCCACGTCCTCAAAAAGAATGGAACCAATTTAAGAAGCCAGCCCCTTGGCCACGTTCCTCCCCCCTTCGCTCCCTCCTCTGCTCTCCCGCAGTCTCCTCCCAGCTGTGGCTGCCCGGGCCCCCAGCCCCAGACTTCCCATTGGTGGAAGCGGTTTTGGAGGCACCCTCGGGCCAGGGAAACTTTGGCCGTATATATAGGGCAGATCTGGGCTTTATTATTTTAGCACCAAGGCGGCAGGAGGTTTCGGCTAAGTTGGAGGTACTGGCCACGACTGCATGCCTGCGCCCGCCAGGTGATACCTCCGCCGGTGACCCAGGGGCTCTGCGACACAAGGAGTCTGCATGTCTAAATGGTAGACATGCTCAGCTTTGTGGATACGCGGACTTTGTTGCTGCTTGCAGTAACTTCGTGCCTAGCGACATGCCAATGTAAGTGCCTTCAGCTTGTTTGGGGCAGGCGGGGGAGAGAGGTTAGATGGGTGGGCACCCTGGTCTGAACAGGGAAAACCTAACCTAAGTCCGAGGTACAGCTTGGAGGGAAGGCTCTCTGGCATGTGGAGAAATGCTGGCGTTGATAAGAAACACGGAACTTACGTTAGAAATGAAAACATAAAACGGCCGACTCTCGCCGAAAGTTAGGAGACTTTTCTCTGAACTCAGAGTGAGACTGTTCACTTGATCTGGGCCCTCTGGATGGTGAAGTTCAAAGGGAACAGAAAGGCTTTTCCCTAAGGATGAGATAATTAACTGATGGGATGAAGGAAGAAGGCAAGGGCCTTCCCTAACAGGCCCCATAACTGCGCCCATACGCACCTCGTAAAACTTGAGGCCTGCTTTAAAAAGCCTTCTGATTTAGTCATACAAAACTCACCCCCTAACGGCTTTTCTGGGTGTTTAAGTCTTGTCTGGATGATGATGATGAGGTTGATGATGATTGTGAGGATGATGAACCTGACGACTGTCAGGCGCCCTCTGGAGGGCGGACAATGGAAGCACAGGGGACCAGGCCTTAGGCTAATGGAAGACTATAGGTTTATAGAGAGGTGATCTGCATTTCTGACCGAAGCCATTCCCAACAGCTAGGCAGTTTCTGGGAAGGAAAATGGATGCTACTTGGAATGGATACATTCTGAAAAGTAAAATTAGCTTCTCAATTCATTAGCTTCTCAATTCATTATTAGTCATGGAAATGGTAACTGAAATCTGCCCTGCCTTTTGTTGAACCCAAGAGTTACCTCCTCGACATGTTTCCAATGACAACCAGACATTTTGATCACAGCAAGTTGGGAAATATCAACTCTGATGTGAGACTCCAGAGACCCAGGTTTTTCCCATGATGTTGCCATTAATTTGCCATGTGACCTTGGGCCAGTCAAACTGAGCTTTTTCTAAAATGCAGGATAGAGATTAGATGGACTCCAAGGCCACATTCCAGCTGTAGGTTTTATGACCAGACTTTCATGTCAAGATAGAATGAAGAAAATCAGTCCATTTTTGATGTCTTGAACATGGCTTCCTAATTACCAAAGATACTGACGTGATGGAGTATGAGGGGTGTCTGACTATACCCGACACTCCAAAAAGTTCGCTCTACCACGTACCACAGTGGCTACCATTGCATCATTACTGATGCATTTGTGGTGTGTTTTCTCCCTTCACACACTTTTAGTGTACACACTGTGGTTACTAAGGAGTAATTGCATTGAACAAATTCACATCAGCAAGTTCTTTTTTTGTGAGATCTGAGGGTGAGGGGAAAGAGTTGGCTCCTAGAGAAAAGATGAAAACAGATCTAGGGAAGTTTGAAGATACAAAAGACAACTCACCTTCTGAGTAACAGCCGACCACAGTCTGAAATAAAAGTTACCAAACACACGTTCTTCGAAATGGCTCAGTCTGAGTAATTAAAAGGCAAATTTCCAAAATCATAAGGACTTCCGTTAATCAAGGGCAGGCATAATTATTCTTCCTGCTGATGGACACAATGAAGTAAACATATCATTTTCCTAATTTAAAAGTAATTCTCATAAATTGCCCTTAAATGTCAGTGCTGGATGTGGTCCGCCCTCCTGAATTGTGACTATTGCAACAGATGTTCTCCCTCCAAATGACATATTTCTTGTCCACTTAATTAAAGCAATTTTTAGGGGTGATTCATCTTGTTGCCAGGTTGGCCACACTTATATCCTGTGTTAACCTATAATTTTTATACTGTAGGAGAGGAATTCAGTCTTAAGGACTTACAGCAATCATGGCAAAGGAGGGAATATTACATTATTGTATTTTTCCCATTATTTTTCAAGATTTTGAATTCGCAGTTTTTCTATTTATACAGGGAAATTCTTTCTAAGGGACAAAAGTAATCGGTAAAATGACCTTACCTAACTTAAGTGAACTAACTTAAAGTAAAATTTCAGATGTCCGAATGAATCCAGTTTCATATTGCCAATTAGATCTTTTGAAACAGGACATTAAGAAAGGTACAAACTCGGTGAAGTACTACCATGTTTCCACGAAAATAAGACCTAACCAGAAATTAAGCCCTAGCATGATTTTCCAGGATGACATCCCCTGAACTTAAGCCCTAATGCATCTTTTGGAGCAAAACTTAATATGAGACCTAGTCTTATTTTCGGGGAAACATGGTAAATAATTTCAATGTTTTATATATATATATATATATATATATATATATATATATATATATATATACACTTTCGGCAACATATTTTCCTAAATTCTTCCTTTTCTTAGATTTTTAAGTATCAAAAATTATCTAAACCATAAATTATTTCCTCATCAATCTACTGGTCTTACTCACATTCAGTGATCCACGTGTGTAATTTACCACCTTAATTACTGAGCATTAGAAATATCCTTTGTACACATTAATATTTCACAAATTTATAAAATAGTAAATAACAATTCGATTCAAAATATAGTTACACGCTAATATTGTACGCAAGTCACCCTGATCCCTGCCATACTTTTGACCTGCATAATTTCCAAGTCATTAGAATTTTCCTAATAAAAAACACAATTGGTCTTTTACTTAGGTAAGTTAATTTTATAGACTAATATCTTTATTTGGTATTCACTGCTATTCGTCAATGAAATAATACTAATAATTATTTCCTGTTTTCCCCTTTCTTCTACAGCTTTACAAGAGGTGAGTAAAATTATTTTTAGAACATATTTTTTTGAATACTTTGATTGCCTTGGCCATAGTGATATCTTCTTTGGGAAAAGAAGGGGAGGCTACGTTGGTATTGACCAACCTGAATTCCCAAGAAAATTATCAAGAGTTATGGTAGTCAAACCTTTCTGGTTGCCTTTAGAAAGTACCCACCCCAATTTCCAAACTGGGCGGGGCTACTGAATAAGATCACTCTCATAAAAAGACCCAGAAGAAATAGAGAGTAAATAATCCAGTGGAAGTTTGGATTTTAGCAGCTGCTACTACAAAGCAGAAGACTTCACAGAGCTAGAGAACCTTGTCACTCGCTTGGAGTCATTTGCAAGACTATAATGAACACATTCTTAGCTCATGAATTGAATTTGAGGCATGATTACAGATAAGTATATATTTCGGTTCTGTACATATTTTATTTAATTTACTTATAAAATTTAAAGTCACACTTTGAAATATTAAGATAATAGTAATGCTCAATATATATACTCCACAGGTATATTGTATACTACACAGAAATGGGAACCATTTTAAAATATATGTATATAATTTTCCTCATAATAATCTTTTACATTTCTTTTCTAGGCAACTGCAAGAAAGGTAAGAGTCCAATACTTCTCCATTATATCTGAAATGATCAGCAATAATTTATAATTTAACTAAATTTATAGTGGACTATAGAAGGAAAATACATTGTCAAGATTTGCCCATGTTCATTTAGCTATTGAATATGCATTAGCTAAACCAAAAATAAAATAGCTTTGATGTTTAATATAACAGTTTTAATATCTTCCAGAATCATCTCTGATTACATTATATTTTATAAACTGGTGATCTACATACTAAAGAAAAAAAAAGACTTTTCTTTATTCTTGAGACATAATGACTATTATGTTCATTATAGGTAGATGAAGGTTTATTTTAAAGGGCTTTGACTATATAAATATGCTCCTAACGATGTAACAAAATGGTAACTCTTTCCACAGAAATCATCTTTCTGAAAACAGTAGTTATGATATTTCGGCCTAATGACTGGAGACTGTAGCCTACAATATCCCAGTTTTTTTAAAAAATTACATGTTAATTATAATAAAAACCACACACTTTTATCTATTGTATTGTGCCATTTTATAGCTGTTATCTAATAACATTGTGATTAGATCAGTCTAACCAACTAATTTTTATCAAGAATGCTTTGCTTGTTCACTGGAAATTGCTTAGACATTTAGAATTGTGCTGTTTGTATCTTCCTTGTAGGGCCCAGCTGGAGATAGAGGACCACGTGGAGAAAGGGTGTGTAATTTTTGAACTATTAAAGGGTTTTGACCCATAATTGAATAACTACATATTAGAAACTACCAGAGACTGACGATTTATAAGAATATTATGTAGCCAGATAATTGCACCATCTTTTAAGCAGATAATGCCCTACAGAAGAGACGAATGAGCATTATTATATATCATCAATATTCTTTTCAGGTCAAGATTACCTTCAAGAAAGCAAAACTATTTCAGACAGCCATATTCTTTGCATGGTCCATCTCTTTTTTGGTTTTAGTTGACCTGTCCAGTACATACATAGTGAAAATGTATCCACTACCACCACATAGTTCTTCTCTTATTATGGCATTTTGTTTGCTTTTCAAATAAGATCTCTTACGTAGCCTGGTAATAATAGTGAAACAGCAGTCAACAACATATTTCTGTCTAAATTCATAAATATGTAAATTAGGCGTACATTTTATTCATGGTATTCTTAGATCTCCCTGCTATGCTTATTTGGCATATATAACTATATGGTTTTGCATTATATAACACTTTTACCAAATACCTATCTCTTGTATCTATCTGGAAGTACAGACTTACATGTATTTCAAACAATCTATTAAAGGTAGCATTATGTCAGCAAGTTACTTTAACAACATAAATAATTAACAACATAAATAGTGTTAATGGTCGGAAATCTGTAGGATTTTCTACCCTGTGATAAAATTACTTTGCTATCATATTAATTAGTTTACTATTCACACATAGCATAAACAAAACAATTCAGTAAGTTCATCAGTCAGAAACAGTCAATCAATATACATAGCACATCACTGTGCACTGTTAACCATATATGGAATCATACATTTTAGCTATGATTTCTTTCTTTATTTGAATACTGGAGCTCCATTATGAATTAATATTTAGTGGCTGAGGTAGTTTCTCTTCCTGGAGGAACTACCCTGTCTTGTGTCTTCTTCATATATCAGTTACTAAACCTCCTTCTAAAATAAACCCAAGTCACAAGTGAATTTCAAGCAGGGACAAATATGGCATATTGAATGTCCAGACCACTTGCTCATTGAAAGGTCTGAACAACTGATTTGACCACATGCGTTCTTAGGGATCCTTTGTCACGTATTAGTTCCTATGGGGTCTAATCCTGATGTAATTCACTTTTTACATAACAGGGTCCACCAGGCCCACCAGGCAGAGATGGTGATGATGGTACCCAAGGCCCTCCTGGTCCACCTGGTCCTCCTGGCCCCCCTGGTCTTGGCGGGGTAAGGTGTCTTAACTATTGTTAACTTTTAGCTAACTTTGGTTTCTCATACTTCTATTGGAAAAGGCTCGTTGTGAAATTTATTTTTAGCAGTTTAGGAAGGGGATGCTATTTGGAATATTGGTATATTTTGTTTCATTTCTTTGGTTTCTTCATTCAGAATTCTGCTTTGCCCATTCTCTTTGTGAGCTCTTATCCATTACAGGCTGGTTTTTGGGTTCACTGAAGGTAGCTGCAGCTCTCAGAACCATCATTTAATTTGAGTATTTAGTATCTTTTATTGGTAGGGCACAAATAAGAGGTGTTGCATTATTAAAGAGCTTGATTATATTGAATTATAACTGAAATCCTCGCTCTAAAGTAATTTCACAAACATCCTATTCTTTTTATTCTCCTTGGTTTGAAGTCTGCTGAACCAACATTCAAAAGAGTTTTAGGTTTAATTTGCTTGAAACTAATTTGAGAAAAGTACATTTCCTTTTTCATTAATATCGTCTTTTAGTTTTAGGTATTTAACAATGGTATGAGAGCCACATGGCCTCACTGCGGGAAGGAAAACATAGTTGCTTAATTGGTTAGCACTATGAATCAGAAGCCTGATTCCAATACTCAACTGTATGCCAGTAAAAGAAGACCTTTCTCCCCCAAAGATCTTATTATGATTGCTTATCTATTGAGTACCTTCAAAAGCACCTTCTTGAATAGATCTACCACTATAAGAGATACCTTTAACAGGAAAGTTATTACTGTGAACTATTTTTTAAAATTTAATCTTCCAAAGGGCATTTTAATTTAATTTTCCTCTAAACTTGAAAACTCTTTATATCTTTTTTGAAACTTTAGCAAGTAAAAGGTCCTTAGTCATTCTGTGGAGTTCTGGAGGAGTGGGGCAACAGGAAGTGCAAAGTCGTTTTCTTGGCCTCTGCCCAGTTTATCAGGGGCCCTCAGTGACATCTAACATTTTTGAAAGCTCCCCTTCCGCAGTGCAGAGGTAGGAGATGGGAGTGGAGAGAGGGTGAACAGGGCAGGAAAGGGTTTGAAAAATAAGGTAGGGAAGCTACCCAGTTCAAACTAGGTATGGAGTAAATTTTAAACTTGTATTTCCCTGACTTAGGAATTTAGCTCAATAGGGAATTCTAAACTAATAATTGTATCAAAAATATTGCTCCCTTTTAAACAACAACAGAAAAATCTTAACAAGTAGAATGAGAAAATGAACTACATGGCTGGTAATTATAATATATATATATTTTTTTGTTTGTTTGTTTGTTTGTTTGTTTGTTTTCCCCCCACCCTTCTAGAACTTTGCTGCCCAGTATGATGGAAAAGGAGTTGGACTTGGCCCTGGACCAATGGTATGTGTATCTCTTTTTATCTTAGCCAAAAAATTACTGAATAGAGGATTTATTTTATGTTAAATTTCACATTGCCATTATTTAGCTACCTAGGTTAATGCCTAATACTTAGATCAGATTAAAGCAGCAACTCTTTTTGTATTCAAATCTATAAAAATCTAAATCTAGTTAAAGGGGGTTCAGTTTTCTCTGTGAACATGCCTTCTTAGGATAGATCAGGTATTTACATCCAAGAAATAACCTCTGGACATAATAATCATAATTTAAGTAAATCAATTTAATTCAAAAGCGTGATCACTTTAATTTTTTTTACTTCCTTTAACATTGCTCAGAATTTTAAGCAACCCTTAGAGACAGAGAACTATTAAGTTCTATAAACTTGTTGAAAGGATTGACAATTTCTAGTCCAGACTTTTCATTTTATAGCTAGAGAGTTTAAGCCCCATATAGGTTGTTAATGACAGAAGTAGAACCACAGCCAGACAAGATGTTGGATGTTTGACGATGACATGTCTCATGTATGTATATAGCACTTGAATAAAATATTAATTTATTCAACACATATTTATCAGGTGCCTTCGATGAGCCCCAAACTGTATTATGCATTGGGGACATAGCAGTGAATATGACAGAGTTTCACCCTCCCTCAGGGGTTAACAATGTAGGAAATGTTTCTTTGTATTCATTTTGATAAAAATTCATTTTTCAGTCTATTGATTACAAATCTATATAGAAGAAAATATGAGTGAAATTTAGCACTTATATTAATCAGCACAAATATTCAGCAATATATCCTGTAATTTTAGTAACATTTAGAAAAGTTTTCTATATGATTATGATGATGATGGTCTATCTTCAACAAGTGAACCTTTTAACAAGCATTAGTGAGACATGTTAATGAAAAAAACGATCTGAGCATGCAAAATACATACTAATATGTATAAAATAGAGGGAAATATGCTGGAAGTAAAAACATTAAGTTGATTAAACACTACAGTTTAATACACACACACACACACACACACACAATCTGGTGGTTTTAATTAATTGTTTCCAAAGTTAACACAGTCTTTAAAAAATAAATTTTACTTGGACAATGCGTTCAGTGCCCTATCTTCAAGAGAAGATGTTTTGCTGGAGCTAATGGTCCACAATAAGCTAATACACTATAAGGGCAAGATAATATTTTCTGTAAATTAAAACTCTCACTGGAGAAGTAATGTGCCTTTCATGATGATTTCCAATTTCCTGGTAACTTAAAATATTCATATATGAAATGAAGAAGTAGAGATTTTCTTTTGGCTTTGTTTATATTCGATATGTGAAATTAGCCATTTCAGCTAATGCTGGACATTAGTCAGTTTTAAGGCAGTACCTATATTTCAAGAAGAAGCTAAAGGGGGAAAAAAATAAAGCACTAATTTAAAACGATTACATAAGCCCAGAAAATTAATATAGATTTCAGATTCCCGTGATGTTGGAACATCTCTCTGGGGGACATAAAGCAAAATGTTTTACTTTTAAATATCAGTAAAATATAATTTAAGCTTGCACATCCACACACATTCACAGACACATGTAATCAACAGATGTGTATTTCACAAATAGGAACAATAGGCAGCAATAAAGTATTAAAATAATTTTCCGTGTTGGAAAATCAATAACTATAAAACCCCACAGGGTTCTTCTCTGAATTAATGAGTAATCATTGTCTCACAGCCTCCACAACACAAACTACTTTTTAATGCAAATGAAATCGTTGCAAATACATGGAAAAAAATGAATAAATATAATTAAAAATTCATGGTGTCAAAGAAAAGTGTTTATTAATGTATACTTAAAAATTATTTTGATTGAAAAGTGACAGTTTCTTTTAAGGTCGACGCATTTCCCAAAACCAAATAAATAATTCTTATAATTAAGATGATGTACTTTTTAATACGATCTGTATTATTTCACTCTAGGCAGTAACACAGTGGGGCAGACTTGACTGCAGAGGCCCCATGGCTGATGATGGACTGCAGAGTCCCTCATGAGCAAATTACCCAAGACTTGTCTGTACAGTATTTTCAGCAATAGAGGAACGGGCTCCTACAGAAGAGCTTGCACAGGCGTGGATTACTGCAAAGGGAGTCAAGAATGTATATTTAGCTTGCAAACTAAATATTAGCTTGTAAGCTAAACTAAATTTAGCTTGTTTCACTCTACTTGTGTGCTACAGAATGAAGCACAAAGGGGAGAACAATCGGCTGTCATTTGGGTCATATTTTCAATAACAATATTATGCGATAGACTCTTCCAGGGGGATGTTTCAATAATATTTTATTTCTCCTTTACCCCTCATTACATCTACTTTTGTTTGACATTTGCATCAGTCACCAACAATCCTTAAAGTAGTTATCAGGTTATAACAAACCGCTCTCTAATCGTTAAAAAGGATTTTTGATCCTTTTCAATTTATGCCCCTTGTGGCAATAAAAATATCAATTTCTTGGCTAAGGATGTCATGAGATGACATATGATCAAGGGAAGCCAAATAGAAATGCTTCGTCAGCTGCGTAGAAGGCAGCTGTGTACTCTGTACTGCGCAAAGGCTGATTTCTTAGAACAACCTCAGTATGCCCACTGTGCACAACTTGAAGGAACCTATGGCCACCCCATCCAATTCTCATTGAGTTCTGCTGCTTTGGGTTAATAGGAAAGGAAAAGCAAAAGCAGAGAAATAGTGGAGGAAACCTAAGTCCCTTAAAGCTTCCTTTGGGAAGGACAAAAACTATGAAATAAGACCAAGACAGTTCTGTTTATCTGTCTATCACAAAATGTCTGTCAATGGCACTACGAAGCTAGTTCTCTCTGACCCTACCCCAGGCCATCACACCTTGGCCGTGCTGAGTATATCTGTCCTGTTTACAGGGTTTGATGGGACCCAGAGGCCCTCCTGGTGCAGCTGGAGCTCCTGTAAGTATCAAAAGTTTGTAATCTCTCTTTTGTAAAAAGATGGACAATTAAAGAAAGGCTTGGAGTATGACAGACTGGTTTCTCTTAGGGCCCTCAAGGTTTCCAAGGACCTGCTGGTGAGCCTGGAGAACCTGGTCAAACTGTGAGTCCATTCTTTCCCTTTGTGATACTTTTATTTTATTTTTCCAAGAAATTTGTTAATCCAGCTGTAACAAAATGATGGGTCTTCTGTTTTTTTTAGGGTCCTGCAGGTGCTCGTGGCCCAACTGGCCCTCCTGGCAAGGCTGGTGAGGATGTAAGTGTTTACTTTTCAGCACTTCCATGTGCCATTTAGTACTTCTGTCTCAACGAGATTTTCTAGATTCAAGTGAAGTATTCTGCCAAGAGCCAAATATGTCTGACATAACTGTCTCCATATGGGAAATATTATTTTAATAAAATATTAACTGGATTGTATTTAAGGAAATATAATTGCGAATTAAATGTATGTTTGGATCCACATTTTTATGAGATGCCTTTTTCCTCTATTGTAAAAACCACCATACCCACATTTTCATCTGATAGTTTACCAAGAAAAGGTTAACCCTAGGATGCTTCCGTGTTTTAGGGTCACCCTGGAAAACCTGGACGACCTGGTGAGAGAGGAGTTGTTGGACCACAGGTAAGACTTTTTACAACAGTATATAGTACAAGCATCAGAGAGCATCTCACATATAAGATAGTTGCTAAAAGTAAAGTCAGTCTAAATGGCAATATAGATGTCTGCACACTTATAACATTTATAACATTTATTGAAGGCATCTGGCCTAGTTAAGAATGCATCCAGTTTTTATTAAGGCAAATAATATAATATCAATGACAGCCGGCATACTATCAACAACAAAATGGTATTTTCTACAAATACCACAGTATTAGTTATTCAAATCGGAGTAAGTTAATTTACAGCTCTGTGCTTAAAAATATATTAGTCTTTGATTCCAAGCTTGAACTTTGATAAGAACAAATATTTTGGAGGGAAGAAATAATTTTCTTTTTATCTGGAACAGAAAACATTATTTGTCTTCTTCTGTGTTTTCTTTTTCAAGGGTGCTCGTGGTTTCCCTGGAACTCCTGGACTTCCTGGCTTCAAGGGCATTAGGGTGAGTACATTCTTTACCCCGTGAGAAAAAATGTTGATGATTTTTAGGAAAAACTTCAACCATATTTAAACTCCTGGGTGACGTATTTTTGCCTTCCAAAGTCCTGGTGTTTGCCAGAGTGGAGAGAGAGCTAAAGAGTAAGGATCACTGGAAAGTAAAGTAAAGTGGCATGTAGTTTGTTTTCTGTCTGTTCATAGCTTCCAAGAAGCGGGGATCCCTACAGAGAAATTGTGTACAATAGATATGGCTTAAGTGGTATTTACAGCCATCTGAAGATCATAAAATTATTCAAGATAGAAAGGACAGAAGAGAACGTCTAGTCCTAGATCCTTCTCTTTCTGGGGCAAGGAGGTTCACCTAGGACAATGGAGGGAGTTGGCTGGGAGCTGGAGCAGGCGGATTGCATTCTGCTGACGAGTTCACAGGATTCACCCAGGAGATAGTGACTACAAAGACAGATGTTTGATTTGCCCAAGCACCATAATGGAATAACATTTTAATAATGAGGATTTCCCTTTCAGGGACACAATGGTCTGGATGGATTGAAGGGACAGCCTGGTGCTCCAGGTATAAAGGTAAATACTACATCAGAAACGTTTTTAAAACGATTGATTGTCCTTCCCCATCACCACTCGAAAGTATATTTTGACTGAAATCTACTCATCTTCTAAACAATATTCTATTTCTTCTTCTATTTTAATTAAATACTAATTAATCCTTCAGTGGTGGGGAGTATGGGATTCTGTGACAAAAGGCCAATTATTGATAATATTCATTTAATTAATATCTTTTACACAACTGTGATTTTTTAAAATGTCAATAGTTTCTTCCTCCATTTCCTTTCTGCCTATAATTTCAGTTGATCTCTGCAGCGAAAATAAAAGTAAATAAATATAAGCAGACATGAGAATAGTATATGCTATTTTAAACTGTAAATTCTCCTTTGCCATGCACTAATTAGATAGGTACATTCGTGCCACAATACATTTTTCAACCTCTTTCCTGTGATTTATCTGTGCACACTCAAAAAAATTTTAATTAGATAATTAAAGTCTCAGAAGTGTGTTATCTCTGGGTTAGGCTCTTCTCTGACAGCATTTTCAACTATAAAATGTTCTCTCTCCTATAAAGGAGATAATGTGATATTAAAGTGAATACCAACGTAATTACAAATTAATGAGTAACGAATACTAGCGGGACCAGAAATGAACATGAATATGGAGAATCTGTTCTAACTTTCCAGCTGCCACACAAATGGATAAGGTCAAACTCATTCTCTCTAGAGCCTAATAGAATAGCTCATACTACTAATCACAGCACCATAAAACGTTAAAGCTCGCAAGGAGCTTTGGAGACTTCCTCATTTTGCAGGTGAGGGAAACCAGGGCTTAGAGGAAGTGAGTGACTTGCCCAAAGTCACACATCTGGTAGTTAGAAGCATATGGGCTAGAATTCTTAACCCCTCTCCAGTGGTTATCCCCAAAGGATACATATCACATAGGATCCCAGAAATAAAGGCTCTTTAACTGGTCTCTTAAACCCTGTTTATTCCATATCTAAATCAGATTATCTTCAAGGAAAGTTCTTTTTATATGTGCCATTGTATCAAATTATCCCACCACGATTACCACCACTCAAGATAAGAATGTAGATTGGAAAAAAATAAGACAGCTCTGAAAATATTACGAAGTTCAAATTTTCATGCATATTTTACACTCAATAAAAATATTGAGTGTTCAAAATAACGTTAAGAGGGTAATATTGAAAGCAAATTTATCTTCTGACATCTCTTTTTATATCTTTCCTAAATTATAAGCCTAACCTAAATGATATCAAAAATCTAAGGTGAAATTGGGGAAGGGCTAACACTCAATTCACCACATGTCTCTAGTACCATGATATTTGGTATTATCCAAATGAAAACCCGTATTTTAGAAATTTTAAAAATTTATGTGTTTGGCATAATTGAGAAACAGTCTATATGTGTAAGAAATGTTACAAAATATATGAATGGTTCAAATGGAAAATAGGGTAAAAACTGCCCAATCATAAAACATAATCGATATATACACATATTGATATATATATTAATGTATAATGAACAAAAACTCAATCCTTTCCCATGTAGGGTGAACCTGGTGCCGCTGGTGAAAATGGAACTCCAGGACAAACAGTAAGTACTGCTTACTGTCAGTCTAAATCTGTATACTCTTTGCAAGCTGGAACTTCTTTAATGTTTTGGCTAATTACTATTTCCCTCAGCTTTGTATTCTTTGATGTTTTTCGACTAGCCTTCTGCATACTTACTTGGAATCCATTATCTTTTAGTTGGCATTACAACCTATTTATTTGTAGTGGATTCTTGTGCATGTTGGAAATTGAACAAAGCAAATGATGCCTGTGACTTTTTCAAAATTAGCATTCAGGATTTCATTGAAAATATTTCTGCTTTTAGGGAGCCCGTGGGCTTCCTGGAGAGCGAGGACGTGTCGGTGCCCCTGGCCCAGCTGTGAGTGCTTCCATTTTTGCTCATTTTCATCCCTTTAAAAATCTTCTGATAATTGCCTTTTAACTTTCCACTTGACTTTTTCTCTTTATTTACTTCATAGGGTGCCCGTGGAAGTGACGGAAGTGTGGGTCCTGTGGGTCCTGCTGTAAGTTTTGACACTGAAGAATTTGGAAAGAGTTGAGAGTATGGGATGGAAGCTATCTTCTTTGTTAATTTCCTATGGAATAACACCGTTTTAGACACCTTACCAAATATTCTGTGGGGTCTGTTGAAGGTCCTATTTATACGTACTATCCCTGGGGTGTTGATTGATTTATAAAGTAAAATCTACTGTACCTTGGATACTCTGAATGTCTTCCCTTTGATAAGACTACTGACAACAGACTAGCTGTCAGTTTTTTCTTTGCCAATACTAAATAAGATCAAACCATTCCAATCTTCTGTTGTTGTTGTTGTGTTGTTAATTTACTAGGAGGAAATGTCTTACCACCTTCTACTTTGATTTCAGGGTCCCCTTGGGTCTGCTGGCCCTCCAGGCTTCCCTGGTGCCCCTGGCCCCAAGGTAAAAATATGGTGACCATTGTCATTACCTTGATAAACTTTTTGTAGTGATGAGAAAGATAGGAGCTGTGTTTGCAGATGGAGAGATAATTACAGAACAGGTACCTTAACTAGTCCCTCCTTCAGAGTGGATATAGAGTGACCAGTTTTCTCACTCCCAGCTTGAAATCGATCATCTCTCTGCGTTTGAGCACTATGATCGTAGATGTAGATGACAGCATGGAAATTGATTCCATGGGGTCTTCCGGGTTGCACTCCCAAACTCGCTGGGACTGACTAGCTGAGCACCAAAACCTCTCCCACAGGGAGACAGAGGTAGGTGAAGGTAGCACTGGGAGCCAGATGGCAGAACCAGGCCACGAAAATAGGAATCCATTTTCTGGTCTGTGGTACCAGACGATTGCAGTTCTGAAGAAATTTCATAAAATTGGTCCTAAAACTGGAGAAGTGCTGTTTCTTTACGTGTTGGCTAACGCCCCAGTGTCATTCCCTCTTTTAGGGTGAAATTGGACCTGTTGGTAACCCTGGTCCCGCTGGTCCCGCAGGTCCCCGTGGTGAAGTGGGTCTTCCAGGTCTTTCTGGCCCCGTTGGACCTCCTGTAAGTAGCCATTGTCATTAACCTTACTGAGTGGAAGAAAACAAAAACACCAAAGGAATGATGATGAAGTCAAGGAAGAAGAGAAATATTCCTATTAACTGATATCTTTCTGCCTTCCTTTTCCTGGTAGGGTAATCCTGGAGCCAACGGCCTGACTGGTGCTAAGGGTGCTGCTGTGAGTATGTGGTGGGAGTGGCTAACATGCTGCTGTGGGTTAGAAGGCTGCCTCGCCTGTCAGCGGCCTTAGGATCGACCACTCTGCATTTGCCTTCACAGGGCCTGCCCGGTGTTGCTGGGGCTCCTGGCCTCCCTGGACCCCGTGGGATTCCTGGCCCTGCTGGTGCTGTTGGTGCTACTGGTGCCAGAGGACTTGTTGTAAGTAGTCATGGCTGCGACTTTCATCATCCATTATTTCATCACTGTCTAGACTTCCTCTTGCACTTTTTAATTCTTATTGTTTCCTTCCTTAGCATTTAGTTTGTATTTCTTCTGTCAGTGCACGTACACGTCTCTTCCTCTCATGCACACACATACAGACACACTCCTGCTATCCAAAAACATTACCCAAAGGTCAGTGAGGCATATTTCTATAAGATCATTCTTGTCCTTTCAGTCAAGACCATTCCCCGGTAAGCTTTTTAAATATCAACTGGGCACATTTCTTCGAGAACTTGAGTTTTTCTTTACCTTGACCTATAAACATTTCAAGATGTTTGTCTGCAAGAGAGTTGTGACAAATGTTTGTCATGTGACCACTGTTTTGTATTTGACCCTAGGGTGAGCCTGGTCCAGCTGGTTCCAAAGGAGAGAGTGGTAACAAGGGTGAGCCTGTAAGTAGTTCTAGAATCACAATTTTATAAAGTTATTACTTTTTCATTTAAAAAATAATACATTTTTAAAAAGTTATTACTTTTTCTCTAGCTGGATATGACATAAAAATTATTTTTCCTGTTCCCCCCTCTTTTGTTTTTTCGTTAAATAGGGCTCTGCTGGGGCCCAGGGTCCTCCTGGTCCCAGTGGTGAAGAAGGAAAGAGAGGCTCCAATGGTGAATCTGGACCTGCTGGCCCCCCAGGACCTGCTGGGCTGAGAGTAGGTACCAAGTATTCTTGACACCCAGACACACCAGAGGCAGAGGATGACACCCCTTCTCTGGGAATTGGTCAGAATGATTGAGTGCATTTTCTAGACAAAAGAAGCATCTGCTTTCCATCTGCTTTATTAAATTAGTGATTTTGATATGTTATAAAATTGGTCTGGAAACAATATTGACCTACTTTGGCAGAATGTCTCCTCCACACATTCCGTTGGGGTTTGGATGAAGTTTTTTGGCTTGGTTGGTGTTCCTATCCCCATCTTAAGAGGATCAAGATTTCTTGCAGGATGCCCTGTTTCAATAAACTCTGCCCTATGTGATTCAAGGATTTTTCTGCAATTCTCTTCTATTTTATGCGCTTTCTTACAGGGAAATCCTGGTTCCCGTGGTCTACCTGGAGCTGATGGCAGAGCTGGTGCCATGGTAAGGTGTCTGTTACTCATTTTCTGGGAAGGAATTTGATGCTTAAGGTCGTGGGTGTGTCATTCACTTTTGCATCCTCCTTCCCCACTTCTTTTCAACAGGGTCCTGCCGGCAGTCGTGGTCCAACTGGTGCCGCTGGTGTCCGAGGTCCCAATGGAGACGCTGGTCGCCCTGGAGAGCCTGGCCTCATGGGACCACGAGTAAGTTTCAGATCGATTCTGAGCAAGTCACACATGGAACTCTTTCCTTTTTTAAAGGGATGATTAATATTTGAAGACGACAATTAAAAAAATCAAAAGTAAATTTGTTAGTTGACTTGCCGATGGTTGCCTTTTTAATTTAACTGCATCAAAGCCCAGTAGATATTTTTCCAAATTTGGTTAGTTCATAAATTTCCTATTTATTACTTGATACAATAGCTGTAAAGTTTTTGGAAGGATTGATTTATTTTGATATATCCAAATTAAGTTGGTTCTCCTGTCAGCATGAATCTTTTATCTCAATTTGTGAGTTTTACATAAGGTGTTCATGGAACGTATTAGGACTATACATTATCAGTTTATTAGATTCATAAGTGGAATCATTTTTCCAGCAATCGCCAAGTGCTATAATGTATTCAGCATCACACTTGCTATGGAGAAATGACCTTTAGATCCGTATGCACTCTAATCCATAGCAATAGAGTAATTTTTTTGCCTCCATTATCTCTATGGATGAATATCAATGGTAATTATACCATAAACAAGTAATAAAGACACCAAATATAGCAATAAATAAATCCACTATGAAAATTGCTTACTAAAAGTATTTGTTTTTCTATTATGAGTAAATACCATGATACATTTTGCCCACATAGTATGTTGCCTAACAGTTTCTTGATATATCTGCAAATAGATCAGTTGTACTAAAACTCAGTGAAAGGCACAAAAAAATCGAAAGAAATATTTTAGATCTTTTCATACCTCCCAGTTAGTGGCTAATACCCCTAATGATTTGCCCTAGGCAACAAACAGAAACTGGGGGAAAAGTGCTTTTGTGAGATTTCAATTAATTAGATCCTCAAGTATGTGCATGCAAGTGCCAATATGAAACATATTAATTTGCTTTATAGGGTTTTCCTGGTTCCCCTGGAAATGTTGGCCCAGCTGGTAAAGAAGGTCCTGTGGTAAGTATTGCTCATTTTCCATTATATTTTCAAGGACACTGATTACAGCCTTATAAAGTCTATTCTGTGGCTTATTTATACATGAACACATTGAAAATAAATATCAGCCACATACATCATCTGGGAACGCAAAGTAATAGATTGTAATTATGGAGTCCAAATGAACGCAGGACTGAAAGGGGAGGAGGAAAAAGAAAAACATTGCAGGGAAAATTGAAGAGGGTAACAACAATATAGAAAGAGAGAGAAAAGAGGGAATTGTGTACATATGAAATTGACTTGGCTGTGTGTGTACCAACATCCTAATTAGAAAAGGAAAATGAATTCATAATTTATTGATGCTTTATACAGGAAGCTCTATTCATTCAGAAAATGATAATTTCATCTCGTGACAGCATCACAAGCTTGAGGTTGTAAGACCTGTTGATGCTGAGCAAAGATTAAGTTAACTCTGGTTTCAGGGTCTCCCTGGAATTGACGGCCGGCCTGGACCAATTGGCCCAGCTGGAGCAAGAGGAGAGCCTGGCAACATCGGATTCCCTGGACCCAAAGGCCCCACTGTGAGAATCACCATCACCTCCTCTCCTTTGGCAGTTTTTGGCCACATTTCACCAAAACTCTAGTGTTTCTCTCTTGCCTCAGTTCACTCTAACTCAAAGGCGTCACTTTCAATACCAGAAAACTGCAAGCCACTTACCACATTAAAAGTTGACCTCCAGTGTATCACTGTACACCTTCTGAAAATCCATCTCCTGAGTCATGCTTCTGCAGACACAGGTGTACCTTTGTTGTATGCGGAGCTGCATAATGACGGATCATACCTGAGATAACAGAATTTAAGGTCTAGGAATCTAAAAAAAAAAAAAAGCAAGAAATTAATGTTTCAATATGGTCACAGTTAATTTGACATTAAATGTGTAAGGTGTTTTTTTTTTTTAATGTTTTTTATAGGGTGAGCCTGGCAAAAGTGGTGAGAAGGGTCATGCTGGTCTTGCTGGTGTTCGAGTAAGTGTTCATTTCTCTGCGGGTCTATCCATGTAGCATTCACCTAGGAAGCACTTCCTGTGAAGTCACCTGATATCATTCTGTCACTTTCTTTCCAAGATGGCATCCCTTCGGGTTCTTTTACCATTACAAAATGTTTTGTTTTGTTTTGTTTTGTTTTTTAACCATATTTGTAAGGAAGTGAGCTATAACAAAGCAGAATATATATTAAGTCAGAAATATTTATGGATGCCTTTGGTTTTTATTTAATTCATCCTCTGGCATTCATAAATTGCCCTCCACCTGTGGACTTTCTCTGAGCCATATCAAAAGTTAGTAGGCAGTATTTGGGCCTTGGCAGGGGACCCACCATGAGTTTAATTCATGCTAAAATGATAAGCTTTATTTTGAGGAAGTAAAGTCTGAGGCTATGAGGTATCTCAAAATACCTGACCCAGGGGTCACTCTGAGCCTTTCTGCTAAACATTTTAGGGCGCTCCAGGTCCTGATGGAAACAATGGTGCTCAGGGACCTCCTGGACTACAAGTGAGTATTTCTCCCACTCTTGTTCTTTTCTGCCCTAAAGTGAATCTGGTCCCCCAGAATGACTATTTCCTTTTTCTAGCCCAAAAGTTATGTCACTGGACAGTAATGGTCACTAAATTCCTTTATTTACGCTGTCTTTCCTATCACTTTCAGGGTGTCCAAGGTGGAAAAGGTGAACAGGGTCCCGCTGGTCCTCCCGGCTTCCAGGTAGGTCATCTCAAACCTACAGAATGCTGCGTTTGGTCAGACTGCCCAGCTGGAAGTCACCATACTGCTCTCCCCCACCACCCAGAGCATGATTTAGGAACTGAAGCAAAGAAGGGTTCATTTTTTTCAAGGCAAATTTTCATATACTGCTTTAATAACATACAGTAGTCAGTTGTCATGTTGATATTAGATAGTTCCCCCCAAAACCCAATTATTAGCAAATCCTGCGAATATGGCCATAAGATTGAGATTGATATTTCTTTCATGTAGGGTCTGCCTGGCCCCTCAGGAACAACTGGTGAACTTGGCAAACCAGGAGAAAGGGTGAGTAAAACAAGTTATTATAAATTCACCTACACTTGGGACATTCCCCCATTTAATACCCTACTGCAGTGCAATTATATTTACAAAGGAAACTTCATATTTCATATATTAATGATAGTGTTCCACATATGTTGGTACTGATGGAAAAAATGATCCAAGTTACTCAGTTTTTTTCAAATTACTTTGTTTTAAGGATTGAATGAAACATCACATTACGGAAGTAAAATAAATCAATAAACATTCCATTTAATAGCCTTATTTTTTGTATTGCTCTTGGTAAATACAAATTATGTCCTTCCCCTTAGTGAAAAGTAAATGCACTGATTTTCCATCAAACTAGCCCCTGACAAATCACATTTAATATTTTTCTTGGCATTCAGACATGGCACCACTATCCACAGTCAGGGCATGAGTTCTGAGTCATTTTCTCTGTAATTGTGATGAATGTTTCTCAGTTCAGTTACATTATATGGCCTGGTCTTCTCTGTCAATAGTGGGACACATTAAGGAGACAGCTGGTCAGTAATAAAAGAGATACACTTGGGTATACAACTAGATAATGCATAATATGACCATTTCTATTAAGACAGCAGCCTGTTATATGACTAAAAATAGGCAATGTCTGATATTATTCATCATTATTTATCATATTATCAAAGGAGATAGTCTGTATGGTCACTTTTTTAAAAAGCAATAAACTAAATAATGGGAAACTTAAATTTCCCGATACCAGGTTCTAGGAGAGATGTAGCTTTGATGAATGGGATTCCCACTTTTTGTATCTTTCCATACACAACTGAAAGTTTTCTTGTTCCTAATAGCCCATGTACTGATACATATATACCCACGTAGGTAGAACCTATCTGGCTTTATTTCACTGTTTCAAGTTTTCTAAATATCTTATTCATAAGTAGATTTAGAGAACATACATTAATTTCATGCCTTTTTTATTCTCATGTTTTGCCTAGGGTCTCCCTGGTGAATTTGGTCTCCCTGGTCCTGCTGGTCCAAGAGTAAGTGTTATTTGATTAATTTCTATAAACTTCTGGATATGTTTTTTAGAACAAGCTCTGTTTTCTCCTAAAAACTACTGATGACCTTGCAACAGGTTCCTGACATTCTTCTGTAGTCAAACATTATCTGTAGAGAGCATTTGATTTCTGACTTGATAGTAGACTTTTTTATTGAATTGCTCACATTTCTTACTAAACAACCACATGGTTATAAGAAATATAAATGAACTAACATATGTGTTATTTTCAGGGATTTATATAGACAAGCATGATATATTTATGACAGTGTCTTGACTTGAGCAAAAGAAAAGTAATATTTTACTAAGATTTCAAGTCAATTTTTGCAATGTGCGCTAATGTTCAAAATCTAAAGCTGAAATCATGAGTGTACTTTTACCAAAAATAAACAAATAAATAAATTTAGTTTGTCTGTGGTCATTAGAATAACTAGAATGATCAGTTTGCTCCTAAAGTATCCTGTTATGTGGCTAGTTACTTTATATCTGGGATGTCCAAACAAATTTAGTACCACAGAATCAAGTTATAACAAGGGACTTTGAAACAGTTGCAATGTGGACTTACGTGTTAAATATTCTGGGCCACAGAATGCTAAGTCATAATGATATTTACATGCAAATTAGGAGATATTTAGGTAGATAGACAAACACACATACATATACATATACATATACATATACATTCATCCTCTTTATAACTGTTGCATCAGTATTGAACATGCCCTTTCTGGCAAAAGGGAGCATGGATATGATAATATTTAATCTTATCTACACCTGGCATCACTATTCACCTAAAATGGCATAATGTTTCCCTTTGAATACTATGTATAACTGGCATCTCTTTTTTCCAATGGATCTATCACACACACACACACACACACACACACACACACACACACAGCAAGCAAACAAACAAAGTAAATTCAAAAGGCTGAATGTTATATTCTAAGAGCAACACATTTTGGAATTGTAGCCACAGAACATTAGAGCTGAATGAGACTTTAGAGATTATCTCATCCCATCCCTTCATTTTACTAGTAGAGAAATTAAGAAACAATAATTATAATTTACTAATAAATGGCAGAACCAGGATTCAAAAGCTAAACAAGTGTGAATTCTAATGGGTAAAACAGTATCTTTGAAAATGATTCACAGTACAATACTTCTTCTAATCCCTTTTTTTACAGGGGGAGCGTGGTCCCCCAGGTGAAAGCGGTGCTGTTGGTCCTTCTGGCCCTATTGGAAGCCGAGGTCCTTCTGGACCCCCAGGGCCTGATGGAAACAAGGTAAAATTATATGTTATATACTACTGGTTTGGCCCAATATACTCTAGAATAAGTAGATCCTTTACAACAGTAAATAGTTTTTCAGATTTTTTTTTTTACTTATTTCTAGTCCTGTGATGATTTCCATGTCAGTAAATAACAAACTGATTCCAATGGACCTGAATTTTTCCAAAAGAAGGAAAACCCAGTGTTCTATACACATAAAGGAATTAGTAGGAGAAAACACTCTTTACTCATAACTGTTTACACTTCTGTTTTAATCTAGAAATGTCATATATATTTGGACACTATTTTTAGAGAACAAACTTTTACCTTCTTAACATTCTACTTCAGAGTAAAATTTCAAAAAGTAATCTAAATTTTAATAAGAAAATTTATGATAAAAATTAACTGGACAGTACATTCACCCCAAAAACAGAAACCTGAAAATTTGTTTCAAAATAGAATCTGTGGTTTAGATTTTAAAATACGTGGAATTACTTTAACCACAATAAAGAAAAGGCAACTCATATTATTTCTGATTCTTACCTTTAAAGAAAAAAAAATGTAAAGATTAGATGCAAAAAGCTATTTGTTATATAGAAGGCTATTGGGAAAAAATATAATGAAAGTAAGAGGGAGAAAGGAGGAAATAAGAGAGGAAATATGGTTCTGTGAGGTAGCACTTTCAAAGAGTTTCATCTCAGAAGCTAGTCAACAGGTTTTAAGTATGTGGAATTGCAGAGCTTTATATAAAAATGGAGGCTATAGTCCCCACTCTTAAGGAGATTAAAATGTAAACATCTCCTCAATTGATGAGGTCTCTTTCCATCTTCCCTGTCTGGGCTAAGAGATATATCCTTGAAAAATGGTTGTGGGCTAGCATTTTTCACTCTCTGCCTCCCATTGTCCTATCCAATTCTTTTCCATGCCTGACTTCCTTAAGAGGATTGGGAGCAGGTTATAGAAACATCACAGCCACCCACTCCGACTACGCTCTTCTCTGTAGTCACCACGTTATAACAGCGCCTGTCTCTGTTATAGCCACCCTTCTTTCAAAAGCCCTCCTTTATGTCTCTAAGTAGACAAGAATGTTATCTATTAAGCGTTTAAATTGGAATCCTTCAAGAGTTTGAGTTTTCATTTTCTTCTTGTGCGACTGAAATAATTGATTTCACATGTGTTTGATTGAAGGGCGAACCTGGTACTGTTGGTGCTCCCGGTACTGCTGGTGCAGCTGGTTCTGGTGGGCTCCCAGGAGAGAGGGGTGCTGCTGGCATGCCTGGAGGCAAGGGAGAAAAGGTACCCTCTCTCAGTGCTGGATCTTAATACATACTGCTGATGAGTTCTCACAAGAAGGCTGCTGCACAAGGCTTGCTCGATTTTTTACAATTCTGGGCAGGTGGTCTAGTGGCGTTTTGGTATCTGTCATGTGGGGTCTCTGGTCCCGCTCCCCGCACAAGAACATAGGATATGGTGAGGCCAAAAAGGAGGACCAATGGAGCCATAGATAGGGGAGTCGTACCACTATAGTCTCGCTGGCGGCTGGTCGAGACACAAAAGCAAACATCCACCAGTACCCCAATGAGGGGTCTTCCTGCACCCCCGTCTCGCTGACGGCTGGGCGAGACACAAGAAGTAGGATCAACAAGATCCACAATCCACAATCTGCTTGCTAACCGCACTTGCTAGCCGCAATCCGCCATCAGTTTTTCTGCCAACCAACCAACCCCCTTGCCAGCGCACCCACGGCAGTTATATTAGTGGCTAATGGCTAACTGGGCACAGCTGATGGCCAACTAGTCACAGCTGATGGCCATCTGATTACAGCTGATGGCCATCTAATAACCGAGCCAGCACGTTTCGTGAGGAAACTGCTCTCTGGGACCCTGTCCCCACACTGTCTATATATGTTTCCCTCTGCCACCTAGCACCTACACATTTCTAAACTCACTAATCTGGCAAAGTTCCTTGCTACCATGGAATTTCACGCCAACAGATGGTGTTGAGTAATACATGAGGCTCATTTTAATGCCACTGACAATAATGCCTCATCCTGCCCTAATTAATGGCAAGAAGCTGTATTGAACAGCTGTCAACCGTGCTGTTGCATCACTTCTGCCGTAAGAGTGATTGGGCACTGAGGCCCACGGTGATGTTGCCTTGTCATTCCGTCCCCGTGAATTTGCACCTTGCTAGATTATGCTTCAGGAGGGTCGTGGAAATTAAAAGAGAATATTTCCCAGAATAATCTGGGAAGGGCTTTGATTATTTTTCCTTTCTTTTCCTCATTCAGCATCCTATGTGATGGTAGGGAAGTGAGGCATGACTAAAGATTTTAAATGGCTGAGGCATAGCAGCATCTTCTGTAAAAATACTCCAGATTAATTTGGGTTCAAACATTTGGTCAGAAAACAAAACGTTGCTCCTGCTTTATATTTTCAGGGTGAAACTGGCCTCAGAGGTGAAGTGGGTACCACAGGCAGAGACGGTGCTCGGGTGAGTAAAATGGTGTCCGTTTGCTTGCACTTAGGCTCTCTTTCTTTTACATGTCACTCAGTTTGAGTTGAGAAGCTTTCCAAAATAGAATTGACTAAAGAAGGATTCAAGTTTAATAAGAGAGTATTCCATTCCTTCCTGGATAGGTGTCCAATAATATCATTGTACCTGTTCCAAAAGAAAACTTCAACAGGATTTACCCGTTGAAAATCTAGCCTGGATTTTCTACTTTCCTTAGTGTTAACCATACCAAGTACAAACTACAAGCTAAGAACTCTCGGGTTAATGGAACTTTAAAGGATTGTTGAAGTTATTGTAAGGCTTTAGAAGAAAACAATAACTCTTATATTTTTAAGAAGCCAGAACCTCTGACAAGGTCTTGTTTATTCAAATATATGCCTTAAGAATGTGTCACTCAAAGAGCAGCCCCAAAGATTAGCTCGTTAATGCCATGGAGATGCCAAAGATAATCCCATAGAGGTATAATAGCCCTACCTGGAGTGCTGGCATCATGGCTCTACAGGCCATAAGCTTGGTTCCTTCTTTTCACCTCTCCCTCAGAGCTGATTAACTCACTGTGGCACATCCTAATAGTCCTGTCTCTGAATCACAGTCCGAACTGTTGCAAACAAGGCTACTCATTTGCTGCTCTCCAGGGAATTTTACAAGAGCAGAGCATTTACCTCTCGCAAATTCCTAACCTGCTTTTGACGTACACATTTCCATAACCTTTATCACTGGGGTACTCTCCTCCTGAGAGTGGCTTCTAATAGTCTCGATAATTAGAACTGAAATGCATCAGAGGCTTTCTGGTTGTCTACCCAGAGGGCGCAGTGAAAGTTTCAGTCGCTGTAGAAGCACAGCAAGGGGGAATAAACAGCAAGGGTCCTTTTTGATAGTATGGGAGTGTCATTAGTAAGACTTGTTTCCTTTTTGGTACCAGGGTCCTCCTGGTGCCATGGGTGCCCCTGGTCCTTCTGGAGCTGCTGGTGACCGGGTAAGCATGCATTTTCACTGAGCTGAAACTCTCTGAGCCAATAGCAGTGTCTAAAATTTTCTGCCTGCCTTAGCCCTTCCCCCTACCGTCCACAGGTCCCCAGCGATTCATTGTTACGGCTTGGTTTAAAGCCCACTTATTTAAAAGCCTGTCTGTTGAGATGGGGCAGCGGGAAACAAACACAGAGTGTTTAAAGTTCTCTTTCCCTTCCCATAGATGTGCCAGCTATGTGATCTATAATCTCTATCATTTGTTTCAAAGTCTTTCTCTGTTACCCATTAACAATATCCTAAAGCCTTCTCAAAGCCTTCAGTTGTACCAAAAAAAAAAAAAAGAAATCAATAAAATACATAGTACGCCCATTTCACATCGAACAGTCCACTTAAAATAGACCTTATTTATTGTATTGCAAAGATTGCAGCAAATACATCAGCGCTGAGTTCATCTAAAAATTAAAATGTCCTCCTGGTATTGTGGGCACTGATTTATAGTGTTTTCGCAAGTATATGACCAATACCACTTCTACCCCTAAAATGAATACAACATTAAGCAGAGTCAGAACCCACTTCACTTTACTCTGTGAGGTGCACACTGGTTATCTCTTCCAATGCACCTGCAAACCCTGACAAGGGCCCAACTCACTACCACCGTTCGCTCTCCCTTCCACCTCTGTGAGCATCTGTGTGAGTAACACGCTGATATTTGGTCCCATCATAGGGTGAAGCTGGTGCTGCTGGTCCTTCTGGTCCTGCTGGTCCTCGTGGTAGCCCTGTAAGTAGAAACCTGGACACTCATTTTGGACACTCATGACTTTAAGTGAATTTATTGGTGAATCTACTATTGCTAAGACATTTTTAAACCTCTCCTTCCACCTAGGGTGAACGTGGTGAGGTTGGTCCCGCTGGCCCCAATGGATTTGCTGGGCCTGCTGTGAGTATCATATATCGCAGGTTAATCTGAAAACATCCCAAGTTGGTAAGTAGAGTGATTTGGAATACCTGAACTATAAAACTGGTCTTTTCCAACAGGGTGCTGCTGGTCAACCTGGTGCTAAAGGAGAGAGAGGAACCAAAGGGCCCAAGGGTGAAAATGGTCCTGTTGGTCCCACAGGCGCCGTTGGACCTGCTGGCCCATCTGTAAGTTGAATTCATTGGTGGTCATCACAGCCTGTAGAGTTACCCATGAAATCTTATGATTCCACATACATCAGTCAAGTGCCTACTACACATAGCAGGGAATGTACTAGATAGAAGATGATTTTAAAAGTCAGAATTCTAACAATTGCACGCTGCTTTACAATTTATAGAAGTCTCATATATATTATCTTACTTCTTTGATAACACCATCGGGAGGTAAATTGAAGTAAGAACATTTATTTTATATGACACAGTTAATCATTTTTAATTTCTGGATTTGCTTCTGATAGACATGGGAATGATCTCTTTGAAGAAAAGAATAAATTTGTAAGAATCATCTTATGATTTGACACCATCTTTTTGTTTTTGTTTCCATTTAGGGTCCAAATGGTGCCCCTGGTCCTGCTGGAAGTCGTGGTGATGGTGGTCCCCCTGTGAGTATTTAAAACAGACTCTGATAACTTTTCTTTCTTGAAAAATCTATTAGGGACAACTTGAAAGTTTGGAAATTTTTAGAAAATTGGACCTATAATAAGGAGACACTGAGATTCAAATTAACTCTATTCAGAGACATTCTGAAATTGAAGTTAAGGAAAGGTTCATGGGATGTTAACTTACTCCCAGCTGGAACTCGGTGCTGTGTATGTTGCTACCACCTCACTTGAGATAATAACCAAAATTAACCCCAGGTACTTTGTGAAATGGGTAGTGTATTTCTTTGGCACCCTGTATTCTTTTGTTGATGCCCCCTTCTTTTGCCTGACCAAGTCTAGAGACCCAGAGCTCCCCAGGAATGAACTCCACTGACTCCTTCCTTCTTTCACTGGACAGCAATTAATACTCTTGGTCTTTTGTTGTATCTTCCCTTTGTAAACAAATTTACTTATTCAGTGTCCATTCCTTTAGCACCCAGCCAGGTAGTTAAGACAGTTATTAATATATACACATTCATGTATAATGGCATAGTTTCTTGTCTTCTAGCTCTTACAACCCTCAGGTAACATGTTGACATTTCAAAAAGGACCATCAGAGCCTTAATGCAAAATATGGGTGTGGCACCTGGGGACATGTGGGAAGATGTGTAGAGATGGAGGGTCTCAGGTGTGCTGGTTAAATAATACCTTACATGAGATAACCACTATCTACTCCTTGGTCCATCCCTGGTCACCTGGTATCAAGGATTTGCCAGAAGAGAAATTTCCATTTTACCCAAATCTCTGAAGTTGGTGTTGATTGTAGAATTTCAATGTGCTTCATTCTTAGGGCGTCACTGGTTTCCCTGGTGCTGCTGGACGTACCGGTCCTCCTGGACCCAGTGTAAGTAAATCACTTCAAAATATGTCTTTATTCACTCTAGCAGAAGGACCTGGCTTTTGGTAGGAAACTAGTAAGAAACTCTCTTTGAAAACATGCTACCAATATTTAGTTATTACTTTCCCAGTCTGAAATCGTTTTTTCTGAACCATTAAGGCAAAATCATCACATATTATAGTTTATAATATCAGTTTAAGAGGATTTTATTCATGTGAACAGAAGTCCCCTTTTAGGGGCATGGTCTCTTTGTTAAAAATAAATTTTTTTTTAAAAAAAGCACAATTTTAGTCACATATCAGATATTTCTATATCTAATTACCCTTTATGGCCAACATTCTGCCTCCATTGTTAAAATGTAATTGTTCCTGAATTTCAAGGTGCTTTGGCCTCTAATTTAATTCTGATTCAGACTCTCCTGTCAGGACTCAAGAGAATTTAATTAATTACCAAGGATTAAGTCTTCCAGTTAAGGTTTCAGGGGAAAAAAATAGCAAAGATGTTGATTTCTTGGAATCTTTTTACAGGTTCATAACATAAAAATCTTCATTCCCTGTAGGCATTTAATTAAAGCTAGTTGAGAGCATATGCGATTCCTCATTTATGAACAAACTGCCAGTATTGGCTTTCTTCAAAAAGAAATGAGTAGACTCCTCCAACAAAGTCCCATTCATTTACAGCTACCTCTTATAACTATACATAGTTCCAATATGCCAGGTTACCGGTGTCACACCATTGCTTGTCCTCACAGACATTTGACATACTTCGGCCTCAGTCACTTTATTATGGCCTCAGGAGAAGGAAGATGGGAGTTGCTTCTTCCTACGAGAAAGAACGTTAAAGAGTCAAAACAGTTCTTCCCAAATGCCAGCATGTTATTTTGTGGCTTCACACTGCATCTTACTATCTAGAACCTCGGCTACTCTCTTCCAGGTCTGTGATGATTAACAGAAAGTAAATGACCTTGTACGTTTGCCCACAGGGTATCACTGGCCCTCCTGGCCCCACTGGTGCTGCTGGTAAAGAAGGAGTTCGTGGGCCTCGTGGTGACCAAGGTCCAGTTGGCCGAACTGGAGAAACAGGTGCCGGTGGCCCCCCTGGCTTTACCGGTGAGAAGGGTCCCTCCGGAGAGCCTGGTACTGCTGTAAGTGATTTCAAACTCTTTTGTCTTAATACTTTGTGTTGAATTAAAATAAAACCCTTAAACAAATCTTCAAATGGTGTATATGTGTTGGTGAGTATTGCTGGTTCTCAAGTAGACCTCAACTGAGCCAGGAAATCTGTCCCAAAGATATTGAGGTGTTATAGCTTCAGCAGATGCTCAGAAAGCACTAGATGGGGATGATAATAAATGAGGAAACTCGCTGTTTTTAACAAAACAGCCCTTTAAGCTGTTGAGGGCACCTTACTGGTATTGGGATTAATAGAATCCCTTTGCCATAGTCATCCTACTGTACATTAATCACTCTCAGTAAGCTACCAATTCTTTAAATGTGCATTGTCCAGTATTATTGCTACTCTGAAATGTGCGTTTACTAGACCTGGTTCAATTAGAGGCAAAGGTCAAAATTTTCTTCCTGGCACAGATTCTATAAAAATTCTAATCCATCACCCCAGATGGCTTCATTAATCTCAACCACATATTTTTTTTTAATGTTGTTCCATTGGTCTCAAGGAAGAACCAGGTACAAAGAAATATATATATATGTTGAGAAATATACATATGTCATCACCAGAGAAAAGGATATCCAAGGATATGTCCTGCTAATAGGAGACCTTTTTCTAACCTGAGGATAGCTCATTCTCACAATCCTCAAGCCAACCTAGGATATCACCTATGGTCTTAACAGTAACACTCAGTATTTGTCATCTTGCTCAGGGACCTCCTGGCACTCCAGGTCCTCAGGGTCTTCTTGGTGCTCCTGGTATTCTGGGTCTGCCAGGCTCTAGAGGTGAACGTGGTCTACCAGGTGTTTCCGGATCTGTGGTGAGTGTTTGACACCATTCTTATGTTCATTAACATAATAAAAGATTTTAAAAGCTGCCACTTCAAATGTGACAGATTGATCACTGAATAACTCCACTTAAGATTTTTTATTCATGGCATTTTCTTTATACAGATCACATGTCACTTATTTAAGAAGCTTTAATACTACCTTACTTAGACACACGCAATAAAGACACAGCTTAACATTATGCAGAATGATTTTTGTTCTTTTCACATGCTTAAGAATGATATAAGCTCTAATTGCATTCACTCCTCTGCAATATGAAATGCTGGCACCATTTATCCTGTAGGAAGAATGAAACTCTGGAAGTTCTAAATCATTCCATTAAACCTTATACGTGACAGCAACTAGGAACCAGCTCATCTCCATAAATTCTCTCAATTTTATGAATTCATTTCATTCAGGCTATCAGATGAAACTAGGTTTGCCTCATACAAGCAACATTTCAAAACTACATAAAACTGACCATCATAAAAGTCTGTAGGAGGAGGGCAAGGATGACACTAAGGACACTTCTTACCATTTTGTGGCCTAGTCACTTTCCATTTACCTTCTTTCTTCACACTGTAATCTCTTGGCTAGGAATGTTTCAGGAGGCTGAGATTGGCACTCAGTTCAATGAGGAATGTTGTTTTGTCTTCTCTGCTGTTTTAGGGTGAACCTGGTCCTCTCGGCATTTCAGGTCCACCTGGGGCCCGTGGTCCCCCTGGTGCTGTGGGTAATCCTGGAGTCAACGGAGCTCCTGGAGAAGCCGGTCGTGATGTGAGTCCAGCACTTGGTTTGTAAAGTCATGCCTACCGCTGTTTCACTGTGTGCAACTTTATATCCTGAGCTAAGGTTCTCTTGTTTCAAGTTTCTAAACAAGATGTCTGATTTGTCATAATGTCTACATATACTGACCACTCATAGTATTGAAAATATGAAAAATTACTGGACTGGGGGATTGGGTCTTTAAATAGCATACTTCAAAGTTGGCCAAAATATTAAAAACACCTCTAAAAAAATCAAGGTTGGTAAGTTCCTGTCCTTATTTTTGACAGTCTAAAAGGGGGTTCTCTATTGAGCACTGGGAGTGATGAAGGCAGAACAGCTGAACTGTTCTGGGGCTACAGTGGGCTACAGACCCTCACTGACTGCCTTTTTTGGCATCATGTCTTCACAGGGCAACCCTGGGAGCGACGGTCCCCCAGGACGCGATGGTCAACCTGGACACAAGGTTGGTGTACATCTTCATGTTTCTCTAATTTAAAAGTGATGAAAATGCAGGCCAGACTGATGCTAAGTTTCATTTTGCCTCTGGTAGGGAGACCGTGGTTACCCTGGCAATGCTGGTCCCGCTGGCGCTTTGGGTGCACCTGGTCCTCATGGCCCTGTGGGTCCCACTGGCAAACATGGAAACCGTGGTGAACCTGTAAGTTGTAAATACCAGTCCCTTAATGCTGTCATCCTCACACGCTTCACTTCTGACCGCCCCACACTTGGTAACTGTGGGGGCCTGGGGAGGGATATCTGGGGCTTGGCTGAAGACTTACTGTTTTGTTTTTTGTTTTGTTTTTTGACTTACGGTTCTCTTTTCCAATTCACAGGGTCCTGCTGGTTCTGTTGGTCCTACCGGTCCCGTTGGTCTAAGAGGTCCTAGTGTATGTACATGGTGAAGCTTTCTTTACAAATTATGACTTGGGATCAATACAGATGGTCCATTAAGAAAATAAATAGTATATAGGCTAGATTTTATCTTTTTTAAAAAATTTAGTCCATGTTGAGAATTGCTACAAATAGCTTTTAAATCTCTTCTATTTCAAATATCTTCTGCTTGTTTGTATTAAATAATCATGAAGATCTAGCCAACTTTATATATAGCTCGACTAAAGCAGATTAGGAGAGAGGAGTAGCACCCCCATGGCTTTTAGAACTTTACATGTCTTGATTACATTTATCAACAGATTAAACAATATTTGTTGAGAAGTGAGTGTCATTTAAAAAAAAAATGTAAATGTCCTATCTGTCCTCTTTCCTTACAGGGCCCACAAGGTATTCGAGGTGATAAGGGAGAGCCTGGTGATAAGGGGCCCAGAGGTCTTCCTGGCTTAAAGGGACACAATGGATTGCAAGGTCTTCCAGGTCTTGCTGTAAGTAAAATGAGGACATCCAGCATATATGCAAATCTTAAAGGCCTTCGACTCGAAATGATCTTTCTCAGATTTTCACTGTGATTGTTCTAAAATGCCCTATATCACATTCATTTCCCATTCTCTGGCTAACTCCATCTCTCGGAGATAATGCTATTTCATCCCAACATGAAAAGGTGAGGGTTAAGGGAGATATATTAAAAATCTCCTGGCAACAATGTCCTTCAACCCCACTTAAAATAAATATAATTAGAGGAATGACTAATAGTGCACTGCTGAAATAGCTTGTAGGAAAAGAAATAATTGAATATAATAGACATAATGGGAGAAAAGAGCCCCATTTTACATTTTCAATTTTCTCAATCCTGAGTTCATTGAAACTAAAGTTTTCCACTCAATTTTTAAAAATCTATTTATCAACGTGTTCTGAAAATGTGATTTTTCCTGTCCTTTCTTTAAAGGGTCATCATGGCGATCAAGGTGCTCCTGGTGCTGTGGGTCCCGCTGGTCCTAGGGTAGGTCAATCTAAGAGATATTTGTCTCTGAAATATAGCCAATGCCGGGCAGGGAGCCCCAGGCCTCTGCTCTCTTGGGAGGTTTTCACTGGCTCACACAGACTTGGTATCCTTCTTCCCTAGGGCCCTGCTGGTCCTTCTGGCCCTGCTGGCAAAGATGGTCGCACAGGACATCCTGGTACAGTCGGACCTGCTGGCATTCGTGGCACTCAGGGTAGCCAAGGTCCTGCTGTAAGTATTATTTGGGGAAAGAATAAAGGGTATCAGTCACCTAAGGCATGTTTTCTTCAGACTAAATCAGGAGTATTATATCAACACATTAAATAGTCCCTGAAATTTCTCTGAAATATGTAAAAATGGTCTGTATGTCATGAGCTGTTTAAGCCCATCCCTGCCAGTATGCCTGGGAGCAAGTTGTTTATTTACATGAACTTGATTCTTTTGTACTTATTAGAACATGCTTTTGTATAATGCCCATCTGAAATCCTGCTGTCCTTGAGGTCTCTCACTGCAACCCAATACAAAGCCTCCTTTTTCTCGCTTTCCCCTTTGCAGGGTCCTCCTGGCCCCCCTGGTCCTCCTGGACCTCCCGGCATAAGTGGTGGTGGTTATGACTTTGGTTTTGACGGAGACTTCTACAGGGCTGACCAGCCTCGCTCACCACCTTCTCTCAGACCCAAGGATTATGAAGTTGATGCTACTCTGAAATCTCTCAACAACCAGATTGAGACCCTTCTGACTCCCGAAGGCTCTAGGAAGAACCCAGCTCGTACGTGCCGTGACTTGAGACTCAGCCACCGAGACTGGAGCAGCGGTAGGTCAAGATGTCCAAGTCAGACTGAGCTGTCTCACAGGTTGGGTTTTTCAAAATCAGTTTCTACTGACATTTAGAATGAAAGGTATTTGGGTAAAAACTGTATTAGGTGAATCATAATTAATGAAGCACTTTGTTCTCCCAGCCATTACCAATTCTCAAGCTTCTCTTCATATACATATGAAGAGAACAAGTGCACAACTTGTTCTCTTCATATATATATATGATTTTCCCCTTTTCGTGGTAATATGTATCCTGATTTGATTTTTCACGGAGGAGAGAAGGAACTGCCTAATCTTGAAAATAGCTACTCTCTTCCTGTTAAATGTGGGGTAAACAATATAACCGTACAATCAAATTGTTATTTATGAGAATCAAAATCTTTGACTAGTAATTATTAGAACCTATGCGCCACTCAATGAGAGGTTTTATGATGTGGGTCTTATTTTCTTAAAAGGTTACTACTGGATTGACCCTAACCAAGGATGTACTATGGATGCTATCAAAGTATACTGTGATTTCTCTACTGGCGAAACGTGCATCCAGGCTCAACCTGAAAACATTCCAGCCAAGAACTGGTACAGAAGTTCCAAGGCCAAGAAGCACATCTGGTTAGGAGAAACTATCAACGGTGGTACCCAGGTGAGGATCCCTACAAACATTCCTCCCCTTACTAAACAATATTTTTTAGGATTGTTTGCTTTTTTTTTCATTATCCGTATTTTAATCCTTTACCAAAATGGGCTTATGGAAACAACCTACTCTTTTCTTGGGTTCCAGTTCTGTCCTAGATTGCATATTAAAGATGGATTGATTGGACATAGCGATACAATTCAAAGTTATTATGCAAATTTGACTTAACTAATAATCGCTGAAGAAACTGACTAATGTCATTTAGCGTAAAGGAGTAGGAGCCAGCATATAGCCCCGTACTCATGCATACGTATTTTCGGATCATGAACTGTTCTGAATTTTCAATCAAATCTTTTCACCAACTTGACTGAATGCCTACTGATGGATATTACTGAAAAAGAAAAAGGTTCAGATCTCCTCCCCTTGCTTTCTTATTCTAAAGAAGAAACATACACAAAAGGGCTTATCGGAAAGAGGTACCTTTTTGAGATGACCTTGCTCAACCTGATCATTCCTCTCTCCCTTCTAAGTAACTAATACTTCAAAGACACGTGAATTTTGTTTCCTTCAAAAGTACCTTCTTCCTAAGGTTCATATAGGAGTCCATTATTTCTCTCTATACCGGACTTTTTTTTTTTTTTTCCAATTGGACTCTTAGTATCTGAGTCCTTCTCCACTTAACTGGAATTCCCATCTTACTCTCTGTAGTTTGAATATAATGTTGAAGGAGTAACTACCAAGGAAATGGCGACCCAACTTGCCTTCATGCGCCTGCTGGCCAACCACGCCTCTCAAAACATCACCTACCATTGCAAGAACAGCATTGCATACATGGATGAGGAGACTGGCAACCTGAAAAAGTCCGTCATCCTGCAAGGCTCCAATGATGTTGAACTCGTTGCCGAGGGCAACAGCAGGTTCACGTACACTGTTCTTGTAGATGGCTGCTCTGTAAGTAATAGTGAAATATGGGAATAGCATTTATTTTGGGGTGGGGGGTGGGGGTGGAGTCCTAGTTTAGAGCATTAAATGAACAGATAAATGAAAGACCTAACTTATTCAATCTTTTTTATAAATGTATTGATTTAAATTCAGATGGCAAATCCAGAGTATTCTTATCAGATATTGCCTTCCTAAATTCTCTGAAATACCCATAACTTAAAATTTCTTGAGGTTAAAAGAGCTCAAGCTATAATTTATTGTTACGTGTATTTTATTGTACTTATTAGTACAATAAGATTATTTTTCTTCATGTTGTCTCTACAATATGCTATAAATGGAAGAAAAATTAAAATGCACTAATAGCAGTACTGCATACCCCGCAACTCTCCGCCTTTCCCTGCCCCCGACATATATCCTGCAAATGATGACATAGAAATAAATCACTTGGAATATGTATTGAAATGTTTTTTTTTAAAAAAAAAAAATTAGATGGGTATGAAGCTTCTCCCCCTAAAGAGACCGCTGATGATGTTGTTTCAAAGATGAACTTGTTGATCTGGGACCCATGTCTTGAGAATGACAGAAGCCATAAAGTGGTTCTTACACTGTCTAAGGCTCAGATGATATTAGATTCAGAAATAGTCTGCATTATGTATGTTTCTCCTTCTCTCTTTTTTAAACAGAGAAAGACAAATGAATGGGGAAAGACAATCATTGAATACAAGACAAACAAGCCATCTCGACTGCCTATCCTTGATATTGCGCTTTTGGACATCGGTGGTGCTGACCAAGAATTCGGTTTGGACATTGGCCCAGTCTGTTTCAAATAAATGAACTCAACCTAAATTAAAAGAAAGGAAATCCAAAAAACAACTTTCTCTCTTTGCCATTTCTTTTTCTTCTTTTTTAACTAAAAGCTGAATCCTTCCATTTCTTCTGCACATCTACTTGCTTAAATGGTGGGCAAAAGAGGAGAAGGATTGATCAGAGCATTGTGCAATACGATTTAATGAATTCCCTCTCCCTTACCCCCTCCCCCAAAAGATCTGGAGTTTTTTTTTCAACACTCTTACACCTGTTGTGGAAAATGTCAACCTTTGTAAGAAAACCAAAATAAAAATTGAAAAATTAAATAAAAACCATGAACATTTGCACCACTTGTGGCTTTTGAATATCTTCCACAGAGGGAAGTTTAAAACCCAAACTTCCAAAGGTTTCAACTACCTCAACACACTTTCCCGTGAGTGTGATCCATACCATTAGGTGCTGACCTAGACGGAGATGAGCTGAGGTACTTGTTGTGTTTTGTTCACAATACAAAGGTGCTAAATAACAGTATTTCAGATACTTGAAGAATGTTGATGGTGCTAGGAGAATTTGAGAAGAGATCCTTCTCTGTCTTGAGTTGTGCTGTGCTTTTTCCTTTTTCCATTTGGTTTTGCATCAGTATTTTACATCGTGTCCCTGACTAAAAGTATGTGGTTCATTTGCCCAACACTGTCCTCCTCGTTAAATTCCGCACTTGTTTCTTGCCAGTCTCATTTTCATCCTCTCCCATGGTTCCAAAGAAGCCTTGTTTCTCGGACAAGCAGGAAAATTAAATTGTACCTATTTTGTATATGTGAGATGTTTAAATAAATTGTGAAAAAAAAATGAAATAAAGCATGTTTGGTTTTCCAAAAGAAAACATTGAGTAAAATTCCTTGCTTCAATGCTCTTTGCAATATAAATGTGGATGATGGCATCTCTCCCAGCCATTAGACTGAATGTTTCACATTAGATAGACACTATGCGAAAATGGCAGTTTGGTCCAATAGGAAGAGCAAAGAATAAGGACACAGGAGAGCTGAGCACCAATTCTGGCTCTGCTCCTTTTGGCTCATTGACCCTGAACACTTCATCTTTCTGAGTGTCAGTTTCTACGAGTACATCTATAATATGGGGAAGATTCTTTCTCTGAACTGTTAACATGTGCCCTATTCAACATACATAAATACCTGAGCAACATGGCATTGTGAACCGAAGTTTATTCTAAGTATAGGGCCACGGAACCTTACGGTTTATTACCCATTAAGCCCTTTGAAACAGTGGCTGAAAGTTGGTCTGTGCACAATTAATACTCTTAACTAAAACCGTTTCAAATATTCAGTAAAAATGCCATACACTTAAACCCGATGCAATTGAGTACAATGCCTGTTGAGAAGTAATGTGTGTGCTGTCAATCAGCATAGACAGTTGTGGATAATAGTACCACGAACACCTACCTGCCAAATCAGGTTCATTTTCCTCCCCTGCACCCTTCAATGACATCTTTAATACCCTTAAACATAGTAATGTGTCAAGGAAAATGTTAAGATTCATTTAGAGCTTATTTCCTGTTGCAGAACATAATTGTAATTGCAATATTTGCCTCCTGTGATAAGTCATCTCAAGATTCAATTAGTTTTAAAAGCAAAAGACTGAACATGATGGAAATCTAACATTGACTCTAAAAAGTTAGCAAGGTCTGTTAATCAAATGGTAACTTCAAATTATGGTCCTTCCGCCACCTGAACCAAAACACTGGGCTGTTTGTTAAAATGCAGATTCTCGGTCCTTATCCACCAAATTGAGACTTAGTAAGGAATCGGTACGCTAAAAGTACCTTGCAAAATTCTGATGTGCACTAATTGGGAAACCACTGGTTAAGGTGATTTCTACAGTCCTTTGTAGCTCTGACTTTCTATGTCTGGCAAGAATGAATCAATATACCTGACCAAACGATATAAAGAAAACTAAACCTCTGACATCTAGTACTCCCCACAAGTTAGTCATTGAAATAGCCCAGGCACACTTACATGATAACCAGTTAGAAATCTCTGGATTAAATATATGCTATGCCTTCAGGCTCATAGTAGAAGAAACAACCATAAGTTTGGCATAAAGAAGGGAGAAAGATAAGACAGAAGAAAGACAGAAGAAAACCGATACTTACTGAGGGGCACCTATGAGCCAAACACGATGCCAGATGATGATAACAATGACATTTGTCAAACTACTTGTCAAACAAATAGGCAGATTTCCTAAGCCAACAGTCACTTAATTATCGGTGGGAGACTAAAAGTAAATAGTTAAACAAATAATGGTATATCTGATAGACAACAATGGGGAATAAGTGATGGTATACTCAACAAATATACCAATGAGAAATAAATAATGGAATATCTAATACATAATAATAGGAAAACATAGTGAAATACATTTTCATATCCCAATAACATTTATAAGGATGATTAAACAAAAGAAAAATGCTTAGAATGGAATGTTACAATCTTTACAATATAATATACAAATACATTGTCAGAAATATATTCAAAACGTATAAAGTGCTAAGACTAGGTGCATTACCTAGTAATGATAGAAATAATTTTATGCCTAAATTTGCTGTAATATAGTTATATTACTTTTATCATTTACAACAATTTTACTCTTAATATTTTATGAAAAGTTATAAGCAATCAACAAGTGTAAACAATCCTGGTTGAGGAGTGGCCAGCTCCAGAGAAGGCGTCATCAACCTCCCGCCCACATATTTTCTGAAAGGGAAGGAAAAGCCTAGCCTAAGAGTCATCATTCACCACGTCCCAGCCACTCTGCGGGATCTGGGGAGGGGTGTACAAAGCCGTACCCAGCAGCAGCAACCTCAAGGCTCTCGCAGTTCAGTTGCAAAGCAAGAATCGAATGATGGGTGAGGGCAATTTTAAACAAAGTGTCCCCCGAGGATAGCGGAGGACACCTATTAATTAAAGAGAGGGAGTCTCGGGACATTAACCCTAGCCTCATGCGGTAATGGTGATATTTGAATTCAGCTGGCCAGCTCCTGCCAAGATCCCATTTCACCGCCAAGCTCTATCTCCGGCTAAATGCTTGTTCTCTGAAAGCCAGGTATGAGAGCAGTCTGCTACTTACCGGGCCAGGAGGTGCACTGTGCGTGCTGCCAGGGCCTGGGCAATGTACTGAAGGCTTGTCCATTGTATGGCCAGCCCTCTCTTTAGAGGCCAGTCACCAGGCCCCAGGGACCCTCCTCACAACGCCTCCTGACCCTTGCTCATGTGACGGTCAGCCACCTCTATCTCGTGCCCGTGTGAGAGGCAAAAAGACCGCACATAAGAGAGGGAAGGAGCGAGGTAGCCAAGATGAGGGGGCAAGATATTAATCAAGTCTGGTAAAAAGAGTCATTTAAAATTCGAGAATCAATACAGCTAACGCACTGGCAAACAGCACCAACACCTGGGCATTGCTGAACACGTTTATTACCTTTAATGCCAGAAGTCTTTTTTATGCTGTTCCACTTAATAGCACCAAAAAGGAAGTTCAGAAATTGGATTATAGATAAGAAAAGTTGGAAATGTCATTTTGGGTCCGAACAACAATCCATCTAGATGAGTACTTTACCTTTGACAGTGGCACCAGGGGAAATTTGGGAGAAAGAGAGGGGTTGGCACTTCCCATGAAGCCAGCCTCAAAACTCCCATTTAATAACCCATTATAAATCTCTTTTTTGTACACAGATGTATCTAAAGCCTTCCAGAGCCCTCTATCTGTTTTGAAATATGTTGGTATTACAGCACCAACAGGAGAGAGCTAATGCTGGATTGTTAGCTCAGCTACCTGGCCCTTTGATCAAGTAGATAAAATACGTTTTCTATCCTTGTGCCTGGATCAGCCGAACATTTGGCAACTCAGTGCCCTCACGGAGCACCAGGAACTGCAGCAAAGTGGCCCATCACGATTGACTTATCTCTGTGGTGCAGTGAAGCGAGCACATTAATTTGTGGTCAGCAGCCAAGGTTCTGCGGAGCAGGTCCACCCCTGACCGGCCACGGGCCTTAGGAAAGTCTCTGAAGTTATCTGAGAATTCTACATACCTGCTCTCAGGGGTTTCCACTGGCTCCCTACTCTGTCTCACAGTGGGCGGATTAGACGGGGCCGGTGTGAAACTGCTTAGTGAGGGGCGAACACATGTTACTTGTCATCATTAGGTCAGAAACATCCAGTCACTGGTAGTCACCTCTTGATTTACTCTCCTACCCTTGACCCTCCAAATTAGGAAGAGGAGAGACTGTCATTTAAATTGAATTAGCATCACTCTCTAAATTGGTAGCCTACCAGTTTTGAGTCAGGCCTCCCTATCAGTAAAAGCGTGAACTCTTACAACTCATTCTGTTAACCGACTTATATATAAATATTATAGGTGGACCGTGGTACTAATTAATATAGGGTGTGCAATATAAAACCTACATGGAAAAACACTTCAAAAGACAGAAAGGAAATTCCATACTCCAGTGGATCGGTTGGCACCCACGCTGGGGTGCCTGTACCTCTTCCCACCCCCCATTTTAGAGACTACTGCTCAAAATAAGGCTTCATGAGGGGACTCGGGGGAGAGCACAACATCAATGAAGTCCTGAAACAGAGTGACAAATTTTGTGTATATGTGCATTTTTCTTGGACAAGGGTCCACAACTTTCTTCAGATACTCCAGGGGTCCATGACCAAAACATGTGTTATTAACTACTAACTGAGAGAAGTAGTACTCACTTCATTAAATCTTGGACTTTTCTGAACTATGACTGTCAGATCTCATCTTGAGTCTTGTACTCAGAACATGCTGTCTCTCCTAAGACCGGAGAGAACCAACCAGCACTGGCCCAAATGAAAATAAAGGTTTGTGTTTCGTTCTTCCATTTCCCTGCTGTGAGCCCTCTGTCCTATGCTTTAACAAGGCTTGGCAGATGTTTTGTGAGGCAGCCTTCTACTTTGCAAAATCAAAATGCGCTTGTCCACAGAATCTTTCCAAGTAAGAACAAATTCAATAACGGAGATCGATTAATGAGTTGTTCCTTTTAGGTAAAATATGCATATGTTCGTTGCATGTTTTTTTAGAAAGAAGCTTTAACCGAAATTGATTGTAATTCCTGCCACCATAAAAGGCTATAAGGACGAAAATTGGAACATGTTTTTCAGGGACCCACAAATCACCCCGTAGACCCAGATGTCTCCTCCTCATCTGACTGCTCCCAAGCAGAGCTGTTATTCTGAGCCCAAGGTATAAGGGTACTTTTGGCCAGAATTAACAATCCTAGTGGATTCTAGAAAGGTGTTCCTTAAAACTGCAATTCACCACATGTTTAAAAAAAAGTTCAAACCGGAGTGGTGGGGGGAGGCAGAAGAAGGGGAAAAACAATTCATAAACACGAAAAGTGCTTCACCACTAAAGCGATTATTTTTTCCTAGTGCAGCATTGCTCTTGGTGTCCAATGACCTAATTAACCATAAACAGCAAGGCGGGGAGGGGAACCAGAAACTTTTTTTTAATGGAATCTATCACTGCCAGGCAGGATAAAAACACCTACTTATAAACCACTGTGCTGAGTGGACCGCACTTCTTTTCCTACAAGATGCCACTTCAAATTCACTGCTCCCCCTGCTGCCCGGATAATAGAACACCCCAGTCTTTTAACACTGCTACTTCATGCACACCATCAGAGAATGAAAACTCAGTTATAGGAGGAGAAAATAATACAACTTCCTCTGCTTATTTCCTGTTTGCTCTAGACACACAGCCTTCTCTTCAGCTTCTGTAGTGGTCTGCCGTCAGGTCCTCAATGTTCCCTTTTTCTTTTCTTACCTTCTCTAGTCTATCCTTAATATCTCCCCCATGGAGCTAATAAGCAGACGTCACAAGGAGGCAGACATAAGCTCAAAAGGAGAATGGGATTTGGGATGAGTAGAGCTGTCCAATGCTATAAATGCTGCCCCGAAGTGTAGTGAGTAAACCTTCAGGATTTAAGCAAGGAGTTTTAGGGATTATGTGAAACAGAGACAAGAGGATGTGACAGAAAGAGCAAAGGCTTAGGAAGCAGAGCTATCTGGATTTGAACCAGTCTCCATCATTTCCCATTACAAAATGGGGATAATGACGACACCTCCCACAGGACTGTCAGTGTGGGGAAAAGGAACGCATAGCAGCTCATAAGATTGGTAGAGAGAAGGTACTCAGCACGGCTGCTGTCATTATCGCCACAAGGCCGGATCTTCCCTAAAAGCCATTAGCTCCATAGCTAAGAAAAGTCATCACCTTTCCATAACTCTCTTCTCCGACAGCGGTGGCCTAAAATGATAGCCCATCTACAATTCAATTACACTTCAATTTCTCCTACTACAAATAGTTTCCAGTGAACTCCCAAACCCTCATAATTTTGGCAAGTCTTTCTCCACAATCCAATAAAACAGTACTGAGCTTTTCTTAAAAGTTTGACAAACTTTTCAATTTTTCACAAAGAAAACCAACAATTCCACCTTGACAGTTGAAAAAAATAAGTAAAGTTTCTGACAAAAGGAACAAATTTGCATTCAACTGGTCTCTGCCCTATGCCATTAGGTGCTTCCGATTTTGGGGGCAAAAGTTTTCTGAGTTTAGACAGGCCCTTCTGCTTACTTGGAAGCCAGTTCCACACAAATGGACTATAACTCCTACATGTCGAATGAGCAAAACTTCTGACACTTAATTTTCACAAGTTGATTTTCTAAAACTTTGTCTCTGACAGAGAAAATCCTAACTCAAGAGTTATCAGCACAAGAAATTGATCATAATTATTAAATTCATGTCCTCAGGGAAATTTCTTGGCCTATATAAATTTACTCAAGGGCTTTAAACATCATTAAATCACCTATTATTGCAAGTGCTCTGAATGTCTATATAAGTAATATTATAAGTGGATCCACTTCAAAGAAACATAGAAGAAGCTTTGATTATAGTTATTTCCAACATGGTTTTTCTGTCACTGATTATAGGGCTTCTTTTCCTTATAATATAGAAGTCTAAAATAATTTCCAAAACTTTCATCAATGTAACAAGCTTCAAGTTTCCATCTACTATTTTGCTCATCATGATATGTTCCTAGTCAAAAAAATTTAAAAAGACCTTTCTCAAATAACATCTAGAAAATGGCCCATTTAACCATTTCTCTGGGTTATTCATAATGCATATTTACTTTTAGTTATTGCTGGGCATGCTATTAAAATATAGCAAACTTATGGTCAGTTTGAAGCTCCACGTGTTTGCTTAGATTTTCTTCAACTAAAATGCCACAATAAATAATCACTTTGCCACCATAAATTATTAAAAGAGCCTTGCTTTTCTTCTCTTAAGCTTGGGAGGACTATCTATCAAACAGAGTATAAAGTCCACTAAATCCTTTGAACCTTTGAAGAGAGAAAGACAAATCAATGCCAAAAATGATGTGCCTTCTCACCAATAAACACACACACACACACACACACACACACAAACTGTGTATTTTGTAAGATTTATAGGGTAACTGGGCTTCTTTTTATTATCACTTTTGTGAGGTATTTGTCAAGTGAGTCTAATTCAGTAAAATGGATTGATACATTAGGAAATATCTCTAGTCACCATTCTGGGTTGGGGGAAAAAAACCATGCAGACAGTTTAGTCACACTGTACCACTCATATTATGATTTAATTGGTCTGAAATATCGTTTTAAAAGTCTCTTGGTGATTGTAATATGCAGTCAGTTGAGAAAAATTGTACTAGACTAAAGCCATAGGGTTCTGAAACTCTCCCTTAAAGTCACTGGTAAAGTTGCAAGTACGTGCATATGTGCCTTTTTCTAGGAAGACAGTGCGCAATACTTCTCAAAGATTTTCAAGACCCTACACAATATCTACCTAACCAGAATTGCTGGGGGTGGAGCTGAGGTTTCCGTATTTTCAATGAGTACACTGGGGTGATTCTCATGTACTCCCCAAGTTTGGGAGCCACTAGTTTCTTGCTGTGATCATCTTATTGACATATTCTTGGATGATTCTGTGCTCCTCTCTCCAAAAGGTTTAGGACCACAGCTATAAAATCATGGGCTCTCTAAGCTGCTTAAATGAGAACATGTAATGGCTCATTGAACATGTGAGCAATTAATTTGGGAACAGTTGCAGTATTATAAATGTGATTACTTATTGCAAACCCAATTAATCCAGTCAGGAGGAATGTTAATTATAAACGAGTATGAAAATTAGCATGAGTGCATGACTAAATGCCTAAATTCTGACCTATTACATTACCTTTCTGGTGATTTACTTTAAAAATATTTCCATAGGAAGTCTCGTGTATATATGTGCATGTGGGTAATAAGGTAACACTAGTCCACACTCCAGGGCTGATTAAGTAACCTTGGAAATACCCTAATCAGGAAAATCCACAGCTTTAGAGGTGGCTATTCTGGTATTTCGAATAGCATTATTGAAATCTACACCAGAGGTTATACTAATTAGCATAAAAAATGTTAAAAATAAATCTTCATTGTTGAAATCATGGTATTAAAGATATATGACTAGCTAATAAAGATTCAATATTAACAAAACTTGGGCTAAGCCTTGCTCTATTTATACCATACCACTTAACAGCCAGATTGACAAGAAAAAACATATAGTCCAATCTATTTTCAGCCACCAGAGGCTAGCTATATTTACCCAAAACTCTTGAATCACTGAATTGACATAGGTCAGTTCACAAAATGACTCAAAAAAAAAAAGCCCAAAGAAACAAAAAACTGAGAAATGGTAGAAGATGGCCAGGTATTTGCTACAAAGCAAAACTATATTTAATTGATTTTTTTAAAAAAAGAAATGGAATGCTCAAAATAATAACTGCATTTGTTTTATGAGCAATGGGATATCAATCAAAACAAATCCAGATATAGGAGAAAGCAATTGGGAAGGTTTTCAATGTTCCCAACAAACTCTCCTAATTTGGAAACAGCCAAGATTTACTAGATCCTTCTAGGTACATTTCTGGCCCTTCTTCCTGGGGCATAACTGATAACATAGAGGTAGAGCCTTAGCCACGCTGGGCCATTCATCTCCTCTCTTCAGAAAATGTAAAAACTTGGAGTGGAGAATGACAGAGATTGAGAGCCAGAGAAGTTGAGGCCTGCTAACGACACTCTAGAGACAACTCTGAACTTCTGCTGATAAGGTTCCAGAATAGTATAAGGTTTTTGAATGTTCTTTGTATTAAGAAATAATCCAGTATCCTTCCACTAATGTTCATTTTTTGCTTACGTTAGAGAAAGTTGGTTTCTTACCTTGAAAAAAAAGTTTTAACTAATACACCTATAAACAGGAGATGGCAAAAACAGGAATATAGGACAATCTTACAGGAAGTAGATACTTAGGGTTAGTAGAAATAAGGATCAAAAGTATGAGTGGTTTTAAAAAGTATCCAGAGAAAGGAAATGCTGGGAGACAATTCTCCATGGGTCTTTAGCGTTTCTGCAAAATGTCGTACAAGCAAAGGCACTGACGATCTTTGTCGGACTATCTTTTCAAGAATGTTGGTATAGTGCTAGTGAACAGCCTCGGAAGAGAGAAATAGTGTCTCCCTGCAGAGTGGATGGCAGGTTACTGTCCAGTATAATAAAGGGAATATTTCTGTACAGGGCAAATATCAGGCAGGTTTGCCTGCAGTGCATCGTAAAGGACGTGGGCTCCCTTTACTTGGTTTTCCTCAGTTGTGACACATCCACCTGGGTCGCTCTGCATTGCCCCCATGGGCAAGGATGCCAGAAGCAAATGTAAAACTTACATTGCCTGCCTTGCTGTGAGAAATAAAGTCCTTTGTCTCCAACTCAAAAATCACGTCTTCTGCCAGCATCTATTAAATTGTGGCAGTCTAACATCCTAGCTTTAAAGCAGAGAAAATTTCAGACCCTTCACAGTTCTTGACAAACATTTCAAAGAATTCACATCCGAATGAAGCTACATCCGTTCTGTATTCCTGTCTTTCAAGTTGCCTAGCAACTAGTTGGTCACCATTGATCTGACAATCTGCAGTAATGAAAGACCACGTTATGTAGGAAAGTGTGATTGAACTATATTCTTCTAAATAACAGAGATTGTCTGATTCATCACTGTATTTCCTTTACCACCTAGCACAATTCCTAATATAGACTGTATACTCAATGATTTTATGTTGAAGAAATTGTTAAATGAAATAATTAACTATAAAAATAACTCTGCTGGAATGCGCATAGAGTTGTACTAAGATGGCTTTAAATCGGTGTCATAGGTACCTTTCCTCAGAATCATTCTGTTTCTTCAAGTTCACTTAAATGTAAATAATAGAGATCCATTCAAGGAAGCTCAAGAAACCGGGACATACATTGAGGAACAGAGCAGGAAAGATAAACAGCCTTGCCGAAATGGGGGCTGGAATGTGGCTCTCTATTGAAGGTGGTTTTAGAATTCTCAGGAGCAGGAATTTGTGTCTTTTCTCTACCACTCTACCACTAATCTGGTTCATTCATATTCTGCATGTTTGTCCTTTCAGATCTGCTATTAATTGGCAATCTTTTTTTTTCTACTTGCTATTCTAATTCCTCAGGGAGAGATTCCAGTGCAGTTCATAAATCCCTTGGCAGCCTATTAACTGGTGACCTTTGAGTAGACATCCCATCAACTGTGATCATTAAAGTCATGTGGTGTAACACGTAGCCACCTAGGCATCAGAAGCCATGGGTGGGGCGAGTTTTAAAGGAGAGGGCATGAAAGGCCATAAGTAACATCTCTAGTTGAATGTCTACTGCCTATCTATCCTTTTCACACTCTTCCTATCACTACTTTCTTCTAAAAATGTGTAGCTTGTTTCATGTGGTTTGGGTATTTTGTCTTTAGATAAGGTCACAAAATACAAAGAGTTCTCAGACTTGAATTTTAAAAAAATGCTTGCACCAAAACTTGTGGGGGTGGGCAACAAAGAACAAGAATAAAAGAAGTAAAAGGCAAAAGGTCATTAAATATGCAAAAAAATGTTTAGTTCCTCTAGTAATTAAAGAAACACAAAGTAAAATTTCACCTGGTCTATGGCTATGCTGCCTTTTAAAACAATAAGTGTTTTAGCCAAAAGACCAGTCTCATATAGAGTTGGCATGAGTACAAATTGGTACAAAATTTCTGGAGAGTAATTTATCAATATTATCAAAAGCCTTAAAAATGTTCACACTGTTGACCAGTTATTATTCCACAGCTGGGAATGTACCCTAGGAAATGAATCCTTGATTTTTCTAAAGAGTTTGGAACAAAGAGAGCCCATATGAGGAGTTTCTCCTAAAGCTGTGAGACCCTGGTTTTCTTTCCACTGCCCAAGTCAGAACAATATATAGTTATCCTCCAGTGCAGCTGTTCAGAACAACCTAAGAGCGGAGGGAGAGAGATGCCAGCATGAAGGACAGCACATGAATCACAGAAGTCTTCTAACGTCGAGAAATGCCATGGCTATTTGCAGCATGAACCCGACAGAAGGACCCAGAACACTGTACCTCTCAAAACAGCCACAGCAAATATACTCTGAACTGGATCACTTGACTAAGTGCCAATCCAACCCTCTGAACAGAAGGTGTCATGGTAAGAAGTCTCCACAAAACACCAAAAGGTTGTATTAAAGATACATGTTTTAGGGGCAGCTGGATGGCTCGCTTGGTTAGAGCGCGAGCTCTCAACAACAAGGTTGTCGGTTCAATTCCCACATGGGATGGTGGGCTGCGCCCCCTGCAACTGGACTTGGAGCTGAGTTGTGCCCTCCAGGACTAGAATGAAGGACAACGACTTGACTTGGAGCTGATGGGCCCTGGAGAAAGACACTGTTCCCCAATTTAAAAAAAAGGAATATTTTAATACATTGAGATAATATTTATTAATATTTAGCTCCTGGGAACAAAAATTGAGAAATAGTATGCTAGAGAATGTATATAAACTAAGATGGAAGACTCTAGCTCAGGATTGGTGTGCTTATTTCTGTTAGTAAGTTTTTCTTACTTTATTTTGTGCAGAGTTCCTTTTATAATGTAAGTTTCTCAAGTATATTAAAATAGTGCTTTAAGTGATTTTTAAAACATTATTTTTGAAAAGATGATAAACGTGTTTTTTTTAATGTATGTTTTCTTGCCTCTTCTTCCATTGAAGGCAACCTTCAATTGTTATTGTGCAGTTACGTTCCCCTCCCTCTTATATTTTATCAGCATGAAAGTAGTAAAAACACCTGAAGGAAAGACACTACAACAGCAGTAAGCACATGTGCAAAAATAATGGCTGACCATCATATCTCGGGCACGGCTGTTGTTCCGAGCCTTATTTCTAGCAAAACATTGGAAATTAACGAAATGTCTAAAAATAGTGGGATGGTTCAAGTAGATATGACACATCCATCTGATAGACTGCAATACAGTTATTACAAATGTTCTCAAAGAATACTTAAGATCGGAAAAATTCATAACAATATACTAAAATTAGTAAATTACAATGAAGTTGTATCTCATGCAGGAAATATGTTTTAAAATCAGCACATGATAAAAAAAAAAATCTCATACAATTAACATTACCCTTGAAAATCTCCAGGTTGGACGCCAAATACCGTAACTTCAACACAATTTTTCTTTTTAGTATTAGAATAGACAATGGTTTCTGTGATTGAGAATCAAACCTGTTGACTTGAGTTTTGACCAAGTTTTAGAAAAAATATGTGTTTTTGCCATTAGACTCATAGTCATGGCAGCAAGATGCATATACTATAAGAGACACACAGAAATTAAACAAACAGCAAATTCCTATGCCCCATCTCATGTGTATTACAGGGCATACATAATCATGAACAAATTTAAGGGCAAATTTTAAAAATCTATTTAAATTGTTGTCTCTCTAACACATGCAGAGTAAAATTCATAAGTTAAATGTGTGTAGTGATTATTTGTATAAGTCATAATATACTATGTAAGTCCAAGTTTGCTTAAAATTTTCCATTTTATGCAGAGATGCATAAAAAAATCCAGAAAGATTGTATGCAAAAATTTTCATAGCCATCATCTCTAATGAGGTTCTGGGTGCTGTCAAATTTTTTCTTTTATCTTTCTGTACTTTACAAAAATTTTTAAATGAATATTTATTACTTTTAGCATCAGAAAAAAGTGATTATTTTTAAATGGCATTCACGAAACAAAAGATATCTTTAAAACAAAGCCATATTTGATTACAAGTGCTTAACAGTATATAGCTTTTCGTGTGCACTTTCTGTATCAAAAGAATAAGCATTTGGTGAAACTACTGCTAAACACAACAGAAACATGAAAATACGTTGCAGGAAGTTACGATCAACAGAATTCTATTAGTCTACCTTGGTAAAGCAATACTATTAGGGACTATTGAATAAGACCTGGAAACAGGCCCTCCTATTGAACTAAACATTAAAATGTACTTGTCAAAAAAAAAAAGGTTCTATATAGATGTGTGTTATATGTACATGCTGAGTCTACAGTAAATTACCTTAGGAGGTGCTTTCTGAGCTTCCATGAATTCCTACCCTGTATGCACTTTCCTAAGATATCATTAAAATACCTATTACAGCAATACTTTCTCTGCTTTATTCATAAAAGATGCATAGACGCATTTATGTAATTCAGGCAATTTCTCACTGAAACACATATATCACTCTAGTAAGTCTGTTTTAGTCTCATATGAGAAGGATTTAAAAGACAGGTCAGTTAAAATAGTTCTTTGATTATGTAAAATTACTGCTGGTTGATCCATTGTGTCAGATGTGAAATGAGATCAAACTGTCATAGTAAGTTTTAAATTCTCAGCCTTACACTGAATTAATAAATTGAGCAAAGACGTGGTTCAAGTAGGATTGAAAGGTTCTGCTAAAACCAGACTGTTTAGATCCATTAGCAACACAGCTACAAAGAAAGACTATCTTATCAGAAAGCAGTGTAGGCTGTGGAAAATTAATAGAGAGTGCTAGACCCAATCTTGGTGTAGAATTACATGGAAGGGATTAGGAAGTGAGGGGAAGGTAATTAAGTAGAAAGAACAGCCGGAAAGAACTGAAAAGCAAAAGATCAGATGGTCTGAGGTTGAGCCCCTCACCATCTGTTGGCAATCATCAAAATTTATTTGATCTTATTGTGTATTTATTTTGTAAAAGGAAAAAAAACCCCACCTCATTCTAATGAATGAATAGGTGAGCTACAAGGCGAATGCCCATTATAACACAGCTCATTATTACAGCAAGTAAAATCATTCCCTTTGCAACATAACAAACACAATTAATGCAATCTAATTGTTACATCTTCGTTAAAAGGTTCTTATGTTTTTCTGGCCTTTTGTGATTTAGTTGGAGGGCTTTGTCTGTAATTTTCCTGTCATTGTTTATTGTATGTCTGTCCATACAATTTGCTCTTGTAAAATTTCTGAGTGACTGCATGTATCCATTAGGAAAGTAGGTCAGCCAGCCACTTATGTTTCCCCTTCTAATTGCCATCAGCACCTGTGATTTCAATATTAGTTAAGGATGCTACTATCTACCCAGTTATATAAAGAAAAAAAACCTCAGTTATTTCCTCTGTTTTACCTCTGGCACCCATATTCATTCAAATATCAAATCCTTATAAATGGTTTACTTTTGAAATATTTAGGTGCTTCCTCTCTTCTTTTTAACCTGTGCTGCAAATTTTCACTTCAGGCTTTCATGGTCTCTCACTGTAAACTACCTGCCTCTCTTCCCGCCCCCCTCAAATCCATCTTCCATCAAACAGAGAAAATACAAATCTGACCTTTCAATCTCCTGTTAAAAGATTTCTGTTTCCACAGCACTTACAGGATAAAGTCAAAGGCATCTGTGCGGTATATGAAACCCTTAACCACAACGTCCCCTGACAATTTCACCACGCTAGTTCTTCTCTCCCATCTCACAGCGTACATCCTTTAGCAAACCAGAGTGAGGAATTTCGAAAGCACTACAAATAACAATTAAGCAATATTTATTATAATCAACTCAAGACATGCCTTGGGGGTGTTTTCATTTATTCTTTAGGCTGTGCTGTGCATTACTATTTAAAATTAGCTGCTTGGGTTTTAGAGTTTGAGTCTTGCAAATAAGGCAGAATGGACTACATAGCCAGCTGTCACACAGGAGCATCTGTACAAAATGTCTCCCCACAGCTAACTCAGTGAGACTAGCAGATACATCATCTTATCTCTGGATACATATTAGCATTGCCTGCCAGTCAGGCAGTGTGCAGCTACACTGGAGAAGTGTATATTTTCCTTTATTAAAAAATGATTGAGACAGTGTCGTTCTTTGTCTAGTATCATCTTTCACATAGCTAGCAATACACTTTTAACATGCCGGATATTTGAAAGCTTTATCAGAAAAGGCTGGCTGCCTCAAATCAAGGGTTTTATTTAATTTAGTTCTAAAGTTGCTTGAGAAAAATAAAATTGATGTCAGGTTTTTCATTTTAAAGTTGCATTTGCATTGCAGATGGACTATTTAACAGTTCACATAATCAATAAATTTATTGCTGAAGCCAAGGATGGGTTAATGAAAGACTCTAATATCTGAGTAAGTGGTTTCCTCCCAGAAAGTTGGATCATGTTTGCTTGCTTAAGTTTGTTATCATAAGAAAACTTTTTTTGATGAAAAAGTAGCAGAATATTTCCACAAGATTTTGGCTCTTTGCTCATGAAGCTAATTTCCTTTTAGGGACTAACATATCTTGATAAGTGGAAATATTCTATACCACTCCCTCCACCCTCCCACCCTAAAAAAGAATGTGTAAATTCAAATTTGTGTGAACTGGTTTAAAGCACTGATTCATTACTGTGCTAAATGCCAATGAAGAAATATTTTTAAATGTCTTGTGTATTCTGCACACCTACAAATAGGGTGAAATAACATTGAGCTAGTAAGAAGTTAACACTCTGCATTTTTAAATATTTATTTTTCTTTTAAGAAAGATGAGAGTTGTTTTTATTTTTTACTGGACAGCACAGTTTTATACTCTATATTTTAACAATTTTATTGAGGTATAATCAACACACAATAAGCTGCACATATTTAAAACATACAATTTAATGTATTAGGCTGGTGCAAAAGTAATTGAAGTTTTGCAATTATTTTTAGCCTTTTAAACCACAATTACTTTTGCACCAACTTAATATATATTTGATATATAAGCATTTTATTGTTTCTAGTTAAAAAGTTAGAAATAAATAAAGAAGAAAAATATCAACTATATCCATAGTACTATAGATAATCACAATTAAAACTTTAAAACGTGCTCTCCAAGTTTTTCAAAATCTATTCATATACATGTGTGAATAAAATATACACATTCATTTCTACCAAATTGTGAACAAACTGCATATACTGCACGTACTTTCCCCCCTTTAACTAAACTTTTCATGAATATTTTTCCACATCATTATCTTCCTAAAGATGATTTTTAATATAGAATGCACATGTTTATCAATAATAAAATAATTACAAAAAGCATGATGAATAAACACCTATAACCATAGAAATATAACCACAGAAATAACCATACAAAATCACTATTAAATTCTAAAATGATTTTAATCTAAACATGTAAATTGTATAGATAACTGTATATACATATATGCTTTATTTTTATTAAAATGGTAATCAACTACATGTCTTATTTATACCCTAGTTTTAAAGGAATTTTAATGGGCATTTTCTATATTTGCAATTTTTTTTTGCTTTCCAAAAGCTAAAAAAATACAGAAATGAATGAAGAAGGAAATTATCATTAATAACTCTAGTTATACAGATAATCACTATTACAATTTTGGAATGATAACCTGCTGGAGAGATGGGTATAGATAAAACTACATTATTATTTAAACTGTACTTGTGATCTAAATTTGATATGAGCATTTTCCATGCCATTAAATATCTTTTTTAAGGAATAATTTTAAATAACAGAACAGGTCTATAATATTGAGTACTTTTGACAATATCAAGTATAAAATTTTATAAATCTTGGCCAATTTAATAGCTAAATTTTTCAGTTTTTAAAAATGCATAATGCATTGCTTAGCAATGAGGTTAAACTTTTTTTCCAAATGTTCATAGGCCCCTTTTTAAGGATGTCTATTTTGTCAGTGCCATATGCTATAAATATTTTTCCCAGTTTATCATTTGCTTTTATGGTGATATTCATACACAGAAGTTTTCAATATGTTCCTTTATAATTTTTCCTTTGCATTTTTGCTTAGCTTAAATATTCATTTATATATTTTTAATTTCTTTCATTTTATATTTTTAATTTTTCACATCTGGAATTTATTTGGTGAATGATGTGAGGTAACCAAGCATCCTAGCACATGAATTTGAAATGGCATCTTTATCACATAATAAATTCTTATGTATGCATTTGAATTTAAAATTTGTGCTAGTGGAGTGATGAAAGCTGCAGTTCAATCTCTGGGCTTTTGTTCCTTTTGTATCAGTTTAGTTAAATATGGCATTGATTTAGGATGGTGCCTTTTATTTAACACTCCGCAAAATGCCGTTATTGAAGACTTACATTTCAATTTATACACACACATATACTTATTTCTCCTCTTCAGATTTATATATATATATATTTTTAAAAGCAATGCAAGCTTTCTATAGAAAAAAATGTAACTAAATGAAAGTATAAAGAAGCAACAAAAATTATTTTAATCCCTCTTACTCTTAGTACTCAGCAGCAACCACTGATAACACTGTGGCATATTAAGTTCCTAGATTTGTTTTTTCACTTCTCCTTTTGTAGAGTCAACAAGAGATGTAAATAAAGATTTTTCAATGGTTTCATAGTGATGATATTTTAGTCTTTTCAATAAAGCTTTAATTGTTTCCTAACAATGAAATTCTTTATTCTGCTAATGAAGTTTAAAATATATATAACTATTTTAAAAATTAAATGTATAAATTCATACTCTGAAATAGAAAACAAGCATTTTTCTTCAAGTACTCATTAAAATGGAAATTCTCTATTTCACCAGCGGGTGGCAATCTCAACATATACACAGCTTGGTATTTTCAGCAGACCCGGTTCATGCAAAGAGGAGAAAACTACCTAAAATGTCTGACAACCGTAACTCCAGCAGCTGTTCGTTGCCCTTTAGTTGTTATGATTTAAAAAAAGAAAACAAGAAACCTGCAGGAATAATCACAAGTGAGAACACTGCACACCATGAAACAAAATTACCTTGACTTAAGGTGGGCACGGTGAAAATCAAAGCTATGTGGTAAAATATTATTCCCCATAGGCTCCCAAAGAACACAGTGTTTTGAATATTTCCAGATAGGACGAAGAGTTTACCTTAAACAAATGTCCTACAACTTCATGAATTACAACCATTACAAAATAAAAGAAAAAAAAGTAATGCAGAATATAATTGTGATGGGAAAAGTGCAAATTTGAATTGTTAGCAAAACACAGAGCTGAGCCACCATTGTGGCGAAAGGCAGGCAGGATAGGAGAAGTCTGCAAGGGGAGGAGAGTCCTGTGGGGAAGTACTTGCAAATACCAGTCTGAACTTGCTCTTATCTCCAATTTTCGAAAACAAAAATGAACATAAAATCAAAGCAACTGGTTTTTTAGGTGTAAACTTCAGTCATCTGAAACATCGGATCATGAAAGAAGCAGCTCTGGGTGCTTTCACTAATCATTTTGATCTATGAATTTATATACCCAGTCTCCAAACCAAATACAGTATAACTATGGCAATTTTTTTTTATTTTGCAGAAAAAACACACTTTTTTTTTTTTTTTGCACTGGTAATTGAAAATAAACTAAATAGCAAAATCTCTTGAGAGAGAGAGAGGAGTGAATCCTCAAAGTACAGGGCAGTCTAAAATTGAGGGTAGGAGTTAGAAGCAAAGTTGTAAGATTTATCTTTGAACCAAGTGCATGCTCTGAGACAAAGAGAGCTTTGCATCCACTCAGTCCAACCCAGTTCTCTCTTACTGACCTTGTTTCCTGGCCCCTTGACTATCTACAATTTGTTAGTTCCAATTTCCCACCTGTTTCTATTCCTCTTTTGTAAAATCTACTGAATCTGGGGGAGCAGAACATAGTATTCAGCAATGCTGTGGACCTCTGGCAAACCGGTAGGCACTCCCTCAAGAAGCTCATAAAGACTGAGGAAGCTCTAGGGAGAAATGCTTGGGCAAGAATAAATGAATGAATGAATGAATGAATGAATGAATGAATGAATGAATGAACAAATGAATGCAAGGACCATAAAGCTTACTTCGAAACAAAATCATAGTAGCTGCAAAAGTAAGGGCTTCCAAAGTATAGTGACTCTTCATGGTAGCTATTCCCAGTCCTAGCTTTAGGGACTCCTATTAAAGCTTGACTACAAATAGAAACCCAAAAACTGCAAACCTCTCCCGCAGCACCTAACACCAAAGGAAGAGACATTCTTATCCACTGCAGTATCCAGTCCTTTCAGCCACTTCTCTTGCAACGTAAGGTTTCTAGACCCTTCTCTATTTGCTTCTTTTTTTATCAGTGTCACTCTCAGGATTTAGATTCTCATAATTAAACCCAATATTGTAGGAATGAGAAATAAAGCAGCCTCTTTAAGCTGGACCCTTTTTGTCCATTAATAGACAATATCCTTTTGCTTTTTTAGTATTGAACTAGTGCTTTGAGTAATATTGACCAGAGGTCAGTTTAATATGAACAGCACTAAAATAGGCAATTTGCTACCTTCAACACTATGTGAGCCGTATTCAGCAGTCTAAGAGGGATTAAAATCACCTCAATAGATGGTAATGGATGAATTAATGCATGATCAAGTGCCAAAATGAGCACTGCAGATTCCGAGAGCTTTAGTAGTTCAGAGCCAAGGAGAAGTTATGGCAGACAGTTCTTAACAGCTAACATTCACTGAATGTTTATTTGGTGCCAGGCTCTGTCCTGTGTTCCCTTAGTCGCAGGATCTCATTTAATCCTCACATCAACTCTGCAAGTTAGATACTATTATCATCTCCATTTTATAAGGGAGGAAACTGAGGCTTAGTGATGTTAAATAATTTATCCAAAAGCACACATTAGTAATTGCAAAGACCTGGTTCACGAACCCAGACAGCCTGACTCCGTTCTGCTCTGCATTCTCCCCACACAGCTGTGGCACCATCGGTTTCTCAGTCATGCCCGAAAAATCAGAGGTGTCTCATTTAGCTTAGTTCATGGTGGCTGCTTTCTAATCTTCAGGGACTGACACTTCTAGGTTCCCTTTTTCATGTGAAACCAGGCAAACTGGTCATAATGAAACAGTCTGAAGCTTTGTCACATGTGAATCCACTGCATTCATGAGGATCCAGCCCACGCTGGCAGGTTAGGGCTCCGTAAAAATGAGCAGCATAAACATCAAAATAACCCATAACAGACGACTTAAGCAAAGAGTTTGCATTATGATTACAAAACGTACATATTGATTTGGGGGTAGTAACACAGATCATTCAAAAAATATTTACATCTTTTTCATTCAAATAACAAGCACGACAGAATGCAGATTGTGTGCAAGGTGCTGCAATAGATGCTGTGGGTATTGTGTGCCGGGCTTTATGGATCTTTAGAAGCAGATGCCCTTCTTAAGATTTTTTATTGTTACTTACGTTTTTCATTCTAAGCATACCAAGTTATAGTGAGAAAGGAAAGTGCTGCATAACACCAAAGGGAAATACACCAAAAGAAAAAAAGCCTCTCCCTAAAACTAGTTGATAATACAAAGGGTGCCAAAAACATGTATACACATTTTAAGAAAGGAAAAAACTATTAAAATTGTAATACTCAATATATACCAATAACAAAAGATGAGTACAAGTCATGTTTGACTTCTGCAATGACAAGAGGGGCTCAAAGTTGTTAACATCAGCATTCAGACACTTCTGATTACGACAAATAACTGCTTGAACAACGTTGACCAAAGTGTCCACTTGTATACATTTTTTTTGGCACCCCCAGTATTTATATTAATTGAATGTCAATAACACTAGACCTACTACGATCATATGCACAGCCTCAAGAGAATAGTGTTATGAATAATGATAAAGTAGAAAGAATGCCTTCTACAGTAATAAAATATTTGGTCTTTCTGTACTCTGTGCCGGGAGGGGGGGAAGTAAAACAAAAAAATTGTAACAAACATATGAAGAATCCTCATTAGACTAATGAAAAGTGAAGAAAAAAACCTACCAGAAAAAGTGATTTTATGCCCTTTGTTAAACAACTTAAACATTTATCTAAACAAGCATTATTATATTTAAGGAGCCAAATCTGCCTCAAAGGGAACCAGCTGGCCATGAAATATAATCTCTTTAGCTGGATGGAGGATAAACAAAGTTTAGTCCTTCGTGCAGAACATGCAATGAAGATAGAAAGCACATTGCCCTGGGATTTGTCAGAGCAGGTGTCAGCAGCCTCTGTGATGGTTGCCAAGTCTTTATTTATTCACTCTCTCAGTAACTGGAAGACAGAAGCGTTCTAGTATCTTTAGATATTCACACACACATGCCCAGAATGGATGCACTTTGAGGCAGCTAGGTTAAATCTATAAGCAGAAGAAACATTGCGAAAAATACCTGGTTCATGTTTGCTACTCTACTGAAAATGTGGGGGTAGGCATCCCCAAAGAACCCCTCTTCCCACAATTCCAGTGACTGTTCCTAGGGCCTCTTTTACAGTTCCCAAGAATTTCCTCTTATAATGCAAATATTCTTTAGACGGACCACACCTTACATTCATCATTGCAAAGCTTTAGTGAAGCCGGAGACAGATAACACTGAGCATAGTTATGATCTTATGATTTGAGGGAGGACAATCAGTTTTAATGTGTTTTATCTGGTCTCATGGTGTGGGTATCTGGGCCAGAGGACGGAGAAAGGCAGAGTGCTGTTGGTTAAGAACGGGAGGAGCTGCTCTTTTCTCGCTGTTCTCCTTTCATCTGTGTTAACCTCTCAGAGGACGTATACCAGATCAGCTTTGAGGCAGAATACCATACTACAATCATATTGTATGTATATTTATGCTACTGGCTAGATCAGTAAACAACAATAATGGAGTTCCGACTAGAAGCAAGCGCACTGTATTTGGGATTTATGGGAATACAACAATATAGTTTGGTTTACCCCTAGTTTGCTAGCAACAGAAGTTTTTACTGCTATTTACCTAGTGACGAGAGCCAGGTGGAGCAATGTAATTAAAATTTTCCAGGTCACCACAAAAAATTTACAAAGGCTTAAGTGCACTTGGATCAATAAGGAAACATATTTTCTGTTTTCCTCCTATATTTTCTTTTCTTTCTTTTCTTTTCCTTTTTTTTAAGTTGATGCTAAATAAATTTCTTTAGTCTATACATAGAACAGAAATATTATGTAAGATTGATGACAGAATACTAAGTAGAGATCTTTAAAATCTTTATAATTTGATAAATTCTATAACCAAATAAAAACTCACAGCCACCTTTAGGTTTTCTACAATAGGGAGTTTTTAGCCTATTCGCTCTGTGTTTTCCATACCCAACCATTATCTGTAAGACATTTTCTTGTTTCTTCTTGACTACCCAATATCCATCTCCTGCTTCTTTAAGGCGAATTGCAGTTTTCCTTGGCAAACTATTTATCCACACATACACACCCCACCTCTCAATCTGTGTATTTTGGGTGGCATAGCATCTGGCCAGTCAGAGCAACAGACCCAGGAGCATGGCTTAGGGACCACATGACCCAAGTTGGTCCCATTACAATGGCTGCCAGGATTTGTGTGGAAACTACCAGAGAGACACTTTCTCCCTTTTCCTCTGGACTTGAAACTTGGAGAAGTCAGGCCGAGAGCTAGCCTGAGAACAAAGCTAACACAGGAGATGGCAGAATAAGGAGAAATGGCAAAACTAGGTTCTGATGATATTATTTGAGTCCTGTATCAAGCCCTTAGATGTTCTTCTACATAAGCCAATATATTCTTTCTGTTAAGCTATTTGGAGTAACTTGCCTCTCCCCGTGCAATCGGAGAAGACCTATCTGATACAGAGACCAATTTGGTTGCTTCTTCTTAATCTATGACAATTATGTCCTTTCTGTTTCTATTCTCTAATTCATTATATTAGATATTTAACAAAATTACCATATTTCCTAACAAAAGTATAACTTTCTTTCACACTTCATGTCATAGAAACTTTGAGGAATAAGCTGTGACATAGCTGGCATTTCCTACGACAGACATACTATCAAAGTAAAGGAGGAATCTTGTCATTGAGTTGTAATCCTGTTTCTTTGCATTGGTGTCATATACTACACAGTTTCATGTTGACTTAAACTCAAAGTCCAAATTTTCACTTAAAATGCTTTCAGAACGATTACATTATGAAACGGCACTAAAATGAAACATGATAACAGAAGTAAAGATTACCTGGTAGAAGTCAGGCAGTGCAATTAAAGACAATAGAAATTGCCAAATCTTTTTAATAGATCATCAAATTATCAAAGCTAGGGATGATTAATACAAACAATACATGTTATAAAGAACCATAGTCAGGCCCCCCAAATAACTATCTGTCAAAAACCTTTGGCTGACTTTCAAGAGAAGCTATTTAACTTCTAGAAACACTTAATTCAATTAAAGATAAAGTATGAGTTTAATCAAATTGGAAATGCAGACAAAATCCCAGTGCTCTCCCATGTTATGCTCGTATAATATCAATATATTAATCCTAAATGTGTTAAAGAAGTTAGCCTCCTAGGAAATGTGTTTTCCACGTGGTGCTATATATGACTGCCCATGGATGAGAATGATATAGAATGGCCTATAGATTCCAGATATAAAGAAGGGTTAGAGTCAATCTTTATAAAGCTAAAGACATAAAATGTCATTATTTGCATAAATTTATTAACGCACAGGTACTAAATTTTATTTATAGAGTCTGGTTCTAAGAGGCAGACTAGCATATGCTGGTATCTCTTCCTCACACATAAAACCAAAAACTAAGAGAAGAGAGGGAGAAAAGGAAGGAGGAAGGAAAGAGCAGGAGGGAGGGGAAGAGAAAGAGAAAGAAAGGCAGGGGCAAGGAAAGGACGGAGGGAAGGGAAGGGGGTGGGAGGACGTCTTAAGAAAGGCAACTCAGGGCGGGCATGATACTGCGAAGTGTCACTGAAAGAAAGACTGGCAGCCAGAATCACAGCCAGAAGTTTAAGAGGCGGCCATTGAATGGGAAGCCATCGTAACTGGAAGTCATTACAGGCGGGAAACCTTTGGGGCCTTTACAACTGGAGCACGTCACAGCCGCTATGCTAAGAAAAGTCAAGACAGCCATCCTGAATGAGCACACTGCCTTTGCTATAGGCGCGTTGTTTGGTATCAGAACTACATCACCCCGCTGGGAGTTAGTTTGGATACCATGGAGGAGACTGCCACAGCCCCGCGTATACGCAGGGTAATTCTATCACAGAAGGTAAATGTCTAAATAAGGTTTACTAATTACACGGCAACACCAAGGAAGACTGTCAACCAACTCAGCCCTTCAACTCACAAGAAAGAACTTAACACCTGATGAAAGGAGTTACTAGAAAGGTCTTCAATTAATATTTAATACTATAGGAGAAATAAAGCAGGGAATTTAATCAAGAACAAGTGGTTATGACACAATAATAAATAGTAATAAAAGTAATCAGTTAAAGGTCTTAAAAATGAAAAAAATATACTCATCAAAATATAGTACATAGACTGAACAACATACTGGATCTACTGCAAAGAAAATTGGTGAGCTGGAGTATATTGCTGAGGAATTCTTCCAGAACATAAACAGGTAAAGAGATATAAACTCGAGAAAATTCTAAGAGACACAGCAAACAGATTCAGAAGTGCTAATATCTGACTTAAAGAATTTTTGTAAGAGGAGAAGAAAGACAAAAAGTAATACCTATGGTTGGAGGAATAGAGGCAAAGGATTTCTAAGAACTAAGTGACAGGATTCCTTTGTCAAAAGTTCACCAAGTGCTACCAGAAAAATAATTGTGTAAGAACAAAATCCAAGTCTAGAAACATCAGAATAAAACTACAGACCATAAAGGACGAGGAAAAAATGTTTCTATTTCTCCTCTTCCTTCTCTACTGAGGAAAGATTTCCTTCCTTCCACATCTCTGTCGGAGGAGGTGGCAGCAAGGCCAAAGGCACAGGCGGCAGTCATGAGCCTGGTGCTGAAAAGGTGGTTGGGCCATGGGGCCTGCAACGGATTCAAAGAGGCGCAGTGCGCCCAGAAGAGGAACACCCCACAAAGCAAATGGCCTATATTCTTTGAAACCATCAAGATCATTAAAAAAGGGGGGACAGGCTGAGGAACTCCTCCAGGAAGAAGGAGAATAAAGTCACATAACAACTAAATACATCTAATCCTGTACAAGAAAGGGGAAAATATGCACACACATTGTTGGCACATTTGAAAAAATTTGAATGGAGTCTGTGGAGAGGATTGTGATCTTGCCTCTGTGCCAATTACTGTTTTGGATTACTGTATTGTCATTATGTAAAAGAGTATCTTCGTTTTGGGTAAATATACATTTACATATTTAGGTGTGCTGGAGCATCATGTGTATAACTTGTTTTCAAATTATATAGAAAAATAATAATAATTGCTATATGATAAAAAGGTAAAGAGAAAACAAATGTTAACAATTGGGGAATCTCGGAAAAGAAGCTATGGAACTTCTTTGTACCGTTTTTACAATGCCTCTGTAACTTGAAAGGTATTACAAAGTAAATTTTTAAAAATAGAAAAAAAATCTAACAGCCACAAGTGCAAGAGAGAGGAAAAAAGGTAACTCACAAAGGAAGAATCAGATTAATATTAGGCTTCTCATCAACAATGTAAGAAGATAAAGAATTAACATGATCAGAACATTAAAGGAATATAATTTTGAGAATAGAAATCTATAAGCAGCCAAATCTGCACCAAAAAGTAAAATAAGACACTTTTAGACAAAGAATTCAGTTTATCTTCTATTGACTTTCCTTGAAATAATTGCTAATAGCAAAATACCAAACAAACAAATAGATGAGACAGAATTAGTGGTATTCAAGAAGCACAAGAGGGCTCGTAAATCGTCATGTTTATAGCCACATAAGTAACGGTTATTTTTAAGACTGACTTCATTTACAAACTGGAACTGCAATTCCAAATGAGAAAAATTAGATTCATTGAGGTGGTAGTTAGGGACTACAGGTGAACAGGAGAAAATAGAGATACTTATTAACTATATATGTATATGATAAAAATGTGAAGGTAACAGAAAAATGAAAGCATCAAAGTACAATTTCCAAAAAGTTAAAAACATGATTTCAACTCATTGAAATAAATAAAGAACACATGGCAAAGGTTTAAAAACAGTTTACTTGTAAGCATTTAAAAATGCTAGAATAAAATTGTATCTAGGTTAGATACCTTTTTTTTTTTTAAGTCTCTGAAACTTATAAGGCAGCACATCTTTTCAATGTCATTAAAGAGCAAAGATCTACCCAAGGATTGTTTAAGGCAGGGTTCTGCAACCTTTTTCTGTAAAGGACCAGAGAGTATATATTCTTGATGTTTCAGGCCACACCCTGTTGTCACCCCAAAGCAGCCATAGACAATACATATATAAGCTAATGGGCATGGTTGAATTTAGCTCCTGTTGGACCAGATTTGCCCTACGGGCTGTAGTTTATAAAACCGTGATCTAGAGATATATATTGTGTTTGACTAACTGTTTATTGTTGATTAAAAGTCCCAGATTTAGTGTATTTACATATTAACTTACACTTTTTTTTCCTGTGGGAATGTAAATTTTTTCCTTTGTTAGAAAACATAACATCAAAGGTTATGGTTTGTTGCCTGGGAGAAAATCACCAGTTTTATATTTAAAACAGAAATTTTATTCTAACAATATTTTATTAAATAGATATAAATACATAGCTCCTTAAATGTTATTTGAATTTGCCGGAATATCTTACCACTTTCCTTACTAATCAAATAAATAAAATATTTGACATGAGAGTCATGCTATTACCTTTTAAAAAATTATACGTTGACAATACAAAGTGTCCTAAAGGGCAAGTGTGTGTGTGTGTGTGTGTGTGTGTGTGTGTGTGTGTGTATTTATCATTTCTAATGGACAGAAAGCTACAGATTAACATGTATTAGGTTGGTGCAAAAGTACTTGCGGTTCTTGCAATTATTTTTAACTTTTTAAACCTCATTCACTTTTGTGCCAACTTCAAAGTTAAGCACTGGTAGATTCCCCTAGATTATTAAATAATCCCCTAGATTATTAAATAATCTATGGATGGTCCTTAGTATCTCCTAATATGATACAAAAGGATATACTTTATTCCCTTCTGCCTTATTTCCCAGTTCTCAGGAAAAAAATTAACAGGGAGAAAAAAAAAGGGAAAATACTTTATGTAATGTAATATAAGAGGAAATGAGAGAAAATAATAATCATTATAAGCTGAAAATTCAAGACGAGAGAGCAGAAATACTCTAAACATATTAGTAATTACAATATATATTAATGGATTCCATTCTCAAAATAGATTTAAACTAATCAAGCTCAATTAACAAAAAAATGTATTGTAAACATAAGAAACACCTTAAGCAAAATGACACAGGGGCAGGTTTTAAAAAGTAGGGAAAAACATAGCAGGCAAATTCTAATTAAAAGAAAAAAGATAGTGTCAGATAAACAAATAATTTAAAGCAAAAGTCATTAAGAAATGAAGGAATGACTTATTCATATAAAAGCCATAAAATGTTAAGCACCAAGCAATATAATATTTATCAAAAAAAAAAAATTGGAACTCCAAAGAAAAACTAACAACTTCACAATTACAGTACGAATCTTTAAGATGCCTGTCTCAAGATATTAACAGATCAAACAGATTCAAAATAAGTATGGACAATGTCTGAACAACATAACTTAACATTTCCTAATATATACAAGTATATACATGCGTATCTATGTATGTACTTACATATACACATACATATACATACAGAGTGTGCCAAAAATGTATATACAATTAAGAAAGGAAAAACCAGTATTAAAATTGTAATAATATATACCGATAACAAAAGATGAATACAAGTCACATTTGACTTCTGCAATTACAAGAGGTGCTCAGAGTGGTTACCATCAGCGTCCAGACACTTCTGATGACAGCGACCTACCGCTTGAGCAACGTTGATCAAAGTGCCCACTTGTATACATCTTTTTGGCCCCCCGATACATAAATTTATGTTACCATTCCACAATCTAAAAAATTTTGGACTCTGAAACACAGATCATATTTCAAGTGGTTTCTATAGGAATTGTAGTCTGGTGCAGTATTTCTTCTGCACTCTGAAGCTCAGATAAAAAGGGCAATGAGGGTAGCTTTTCCACTCCGATATCTATTTTCCACTTCCTAAAGCTTCCCAATCAAGTATGTTTCTGTGGCAAGTCTCCAATTTTATGACTACTATAATATGTTAACTTAAACTGTTTAATTTTTTCTTTCTTTTCTTTCATGCAGAGAATAATGGAATGCAAATATTTTCCCTTGCCTAGAGGCAGGGTTTGAATATTAAGGAAAAAACTAATATTTTGATTGCTAATGATTCAGCCTGTGAGGGTAATGAACCATCAAAGGTTTATTGTGGGGAAAAAAAACCCAGGAGAATTAAACTTGAGGGAAGAGAAAGTACCTGTGAGGAAAATCTGAATAGAGAGGAATGGATTTCCCACCACCTTTCTCATCCCTGGCTGAAAGGAAGTTGGAAGGAGGTGAGTAAATGAAAGGGGGTACCAGAAGGAGCCCCAGGAGCTTTGGAGCACAAGGAGAGAGCTTACTGTGTGGGAAAAAACAAGTAGGTAACCTAACTGACGACCACCGCCACGAGCACCCTTCCAGTGCCCAGACAGTGAATGCAAGTTAAGTAAGCAGGAGCTTTCACTTGAGTGAGACTGTCACTACTCCAGTTGATCCTCTCTATATCAACAAGAATGCATTTAATTAAAACCCAGTTTTTCACCTGTTCATTTTAAGCAGGGATGATGCCTTTTGAGTTACAGGATTTTACTTAGCCCTGTCTGAATAACCCACAGAAAAAATTTCCCTCCCGATTATACTTTGGGACCTCTCTAAACCCAAAATAGGGGAGATAGAATCCTGAACAACTAGTGTAGTGGTGATGGTGGGGAAATCACTCCTTGCATTGCTGCGGCGGGGGGAGTGGTGCAGAACTAAACAAGATTTTGTTTTGTAAGTGGCCTATGAGACTGTCCTATATGTACATGAGTTGTAAATATAGAATAGTTCATGCCCCTAGCTATTCCAACAACTCTTTATCAATAGTGTGGGCAGTTTTAATTACTGAACAAATCTACAAACTTTGAAAAAGAGTACAAGGAATCATATTACAAATAATTGAAGCGTATGGAACAAATTTAACGCAAAAATGGATTTTGTATAGGCACTTCTAAAACAAACTACAATAACAGCAAAACCCTGAGCAACCTCTGTAATCTTATACACCTATTTCTTATGTTGAGTAGGTCTCTATGTTAAGCCTGGAGAAGGAAGCAAGCTCATGTCTTTCACATTTTCATAGACCATCATTCCGCCCATTCCAATATGCCTGAATTCCATTCATACCTGAATTCATCTCTTCCTTAAGAGTTTCTATAAATAACCAAACCAAAGGGAGCATTATGTTAGAAAATCATCGTCAAAAAAAGATAAAATCATGACTCTCACACAAATATAAAATTAACACGTCAAAGATAGTTAGCCCATTAATTGAGGAACACATTACAATGGGTTCTAAAGGAGACCTCAAATAAGACATATTTATGAATCTGCAATTTTGAGATGAATTTGCAAAACTGGTCTTTCCACAGGAGGAAAAAATGTTTTCCCTCCATTAGACAGAATTTCTTTGCGTGTCTATAGACAAGAATTATTTGCATTGTTATCCATTTTCTACAATTTAACTCTACTCTGCACAGAGTTGTAAAACAGCTTACTTAGAGACAAAGTTGCATATCCCTGTAGGATTAGATAATCCCCAAAAGCTTTAGTATTGTATAGAATATACAGACTGTAATCTCCTTTGCTTCTTCCAATGCATTAAATTTCCCCCTACAAATATTACTTGAATACAATTTTTAAATTGTCACAACTATTTCTGCAATTCTATAAGTCAAGCTGAAGGTTCTGATTTAAAGGAAATGCTCATCATTAATGTGGATTGTAATAAAATGTCAAGGTTTTTGATAATTGTCAAAGTATCAATGACAGTGAGTAGGCAGAAATGATTAGTTCTTGTTCTGATACTTAGTAGATATACTTACAGTTTGCAAAAACTCAGGCAAGGGTAAAGAGAGAGAAAAATATTTTGTCAATCATTACTTTAAAAATAACACTGAGTAGTGCTCGCTTCGGCAGCACATATACTAAAAATTGGAACGATACAGAGAAGATTAGCATGGCCCCTGCGCAAGGATGACACGCAAATTCGTGAAGCGTTCCATAAAAAAAATAAAAATAAAAATAACACTGAGTAGAAGAAGCATCTTGATAATCATCAACAGCATGTCAATAAATACTTTTATATGTGCTGCAATATTTCTAAGATCAGTAGAAGGGCTCTCTTAATTCTCAAGAAAGATTACTGAGGGGAGAAGTGGCAGTAGTTCAGACTTTCTTAGAGACATTTTAAAGAGACCTGGGCCACCCAAATTGTCATCCTTGAGATATTCTTTACATTCCACAACAAATTAAAATATGGTGAATTAAGTGCTAATGGTAGTTGACATATTAACTATGGATCCAAATACTGGTACAATATAGTTTTTCTTTAATATATTGCATATCACATATGCACACACCAAATATGTACATTATATATAGCAAAAAGTCTGCTTTTACAATTTTGAATTGTCATATCTTTGTATAAATGTTATAGCATTGACATATAACTTTTAGGGGCTCTCCTCCAAGTCTTTTAGTCACAAATAAAACCCTAAATTATAACACCAGAAAAGTATCTAAATTGTTTTTAATATGACAGAATTATATTGCAACAAAATGTAAGGACTCCCTTGTATATTTTTCCAAAGAAAGCTGGGGAAATTCTGCTATTACAGAAAAGCATATATAGAAAAGCTATTATAGAAAAGCACATACAGAATAACCATCTTGCCAAAATCAACTAGAAAATGCATGAAACAACAGTTTGATATCAGGGTCCAGACAGCAGGCAGAACTGGAAAGCAGGAGTCCGGCAGTGAAGGTGAGCACACTGAGGTGAGTCTCTGCACTGTTTTTCCTCAAGGCACCTGCATATCTGCAGCAGAGAGAAACAGGCTAAACAGAAAGACAAACTTGGTTTGCAGCACTCTCACTGGGAGGAAGAGACAGAATTTGAGTTGAAGGCAGCCAGTGGGGTTAAGACGTGAAGAAGAAGAGAAAACACATAAAAGTGAGCCTGAAAATCTGCATGCAATTTACCTGCAAAGAGTTTGTCACCTCCAAAACTATACATACACAAAGCATGACTCCCAGAAACATAGCCATAAGTAGCGCTATGCTAAAGAGCAAGGCAAAGATTTTAGCAGTACGGTAGTACTGAGGATGTGTAGATTATAATTCAGGACTCACAGAGGTAGAGAGGACATAGGAAACATCCCCATGACAGCACTTGAGACCACAGAAAGACAATAGCGTAGAAATAAGGGCTATGTTAAAGGAATGAAGGCAAATTAGAACTGCCCCAGTCCGATGAGTGTTAAGAATCCACTCTCAGCTACATCAAGGTGATCTGCCATAACTCTATCTTCCTATCAAAATGAAATTAAATTATCTTTGGGAAAAGACATTATCATCAAGGACCTCTATAATTCTTCATTCAGATGTCCAATATTCTATCAAATTTTACTAGAGAACACTAGAAATTGGAGCATATAAGAAATCAGGAAAAATTTGAGAATAGAAATAGAACTAAAGATGGCCCAGATATTGGAGTTATCATTAGAGACTTTAAAATAACAATGTTTTATATATTTATGAAAATAGAGAAAATAATGAAGAATTTATAAGAAAATAGGAATCCACTAAAAAGCATTAGTGGAAATTGTATAACTGAAAATATAATAATTGAAATTAAGAATCCAACAGCAGAATTTAATAGCAGATACGGCAAAAGTGAAGATTAATAAACTGCAAGATAGTAACTAGAAAACATCTACATGGAAAGTCAGAAAGAAAATTCAATGGGGACAATTCAATGGGGGAAAGAATAGTCTTTTTAAAAGTGGCACTGGAACAACTTCATATCTACATGCAAAACAATAAAATTGAACCTGTAACTCAAAATTAACTCAAAATGGATTGTAGCCCTAAATGTAAAGCTAAAGCCATAAAACTTTTGGAAGAAAACAGGTGTATTTACAAGACCTTAATCTTCAAGACTTTAGATTTGGCAGTAGTTTTTTCAATATTCCACCAAAAGCACAGCTACAAAAAGAAATAAATTGGATTTCATCAAATTAAAACATTTGCACTTCAAAGGACATCATCAAGAAAAAAAATACAACTCACAAAATGTAAGAAAATATTAGCAAATCACATATATGATACAGGACGCATCTAGTATAAAGAACTCTTACAACTCAACAATAAAAAGACAACCAAATTTAAACATGAGCAAAGGATTTCTATAGATATTTCTCATTATTCAAATGCAAATCAAAACCACAATGAGAAACCATCTCCCAGCCATTAAGATCACTAAAATAAAAAGACAGAGAATAAAAGGTATTGGTCAGTATGTGGAGAAATTGGAAACCTCATACATTTCTTGTGGGATTATAACATTTTGCAACCACTTTGGGGAAAAAGTTTGGCAGTTCCTCAAAAAGTTAGACTTGGTGTTAATACGAGTATATTCAAGAGAACTAAAAGCATATGTCCACACCAAAATGTGTACATGAATGTTCATAGCAGAATTCATAATAGCCAAAAAAGTAGAAACAATCCAAATGTCACTGATAAGTAATATAAAATGTGGTATATCCATACAATAGAATAGTATTTGGTCATAAAAAGAAATGAAGTACTTATACATGTTATATACCTTGAAAATATTACGTTAAGTGAAAGAAGTCACACAAAGGCCATATTTTGTGATTCCATTTATATGAAATGTCCATAACAGGCAAATTTATAATGACAGAAAGTGATTATCAGCTTCCAGGGGCTGGGAAGAAAATGGAATATGGACTGACTGATAATAGGTACAAGGTTTCCTGTACAAAGTTTCTGTTCAGGAGTGCTAAAAATATTCTAAAATTAGTATTTACAACTCTGTAAATATAATAAAATTAGATAATATATTTACAACTCTGTAAATATAATAAAAACCACCAGGTTTTTACTATATTTACATTTGTCGTACTTTAAAGGGGTAAATTTTATGGTATGTGAATTATATCCCAATAAAGCTGTTATAAATTTAATCAAGTTAAGAAACAAAACTGAAAAAATCCATTGTAGATATATGTTAAAAGAAATACTACAAGAGTTCTTCAGTTAAAAGGAAAATGATCCAGCTGAAAGTTGTGTGATACAGGAATTAAGGAAGAGCAACAAAAATTCAGAATGTAAGTAATTCTTAATCAGTGTGAGTTGATTTTTAAAAAAAGTTTCTTTAAAAATGGATCACAAAACAAGGTCTTATTTAACTTAAAATATATGGAAACTAACATATCACAACAATAGCACAAAAGGTGAGAAAGTTAATGGAATCAGAATGTTTGAAAGATCCTTACATCGTCCAGAAAACAATAAAAACACTTATTTCAGGCAGATTATAACTTAATGTAGACAGTAATAGTTCAAGGATGTATGTTGTAATCTCTACATTAACTAACGACAAAAGAATATTTTTAATGCATTACTACGAAGCTAATAGAAGTAGAAAAAGAATAAAATATACTTATTAATTCAAATAAAGTTAGAAAAAGAAGAAAAGGAGACAAAGGCAAGAAGAAGTAAATTTAAATCAAGCCTAATGTAGTAAATTTAAACATAAATCTATTTTAGCTTTTACTTCCCTTGCCTTTGAAGTCAAATTCATAAAATTCTCTTTGAACCCGAGGCCCATAAGTTTAGTACCTATGTTTTCTTCTATGCAGTTTACTGTTTCAGGTCTTATGTTAAGGTCTTTGATCCATTTTGAATTAATTTTGGTACATGGTAACAGATAGGAGTCTAATTTCATTCTTTTGCATGTGGCTTTCCAATTCTCCCAGCACCATTTATTGAAGAGGCTGTCTTTTCTCCATTGCATGTTTTTGGCTTCTTTGTCGAAAATTATCTGTCCATATTTATGTGAATTTATTTCTGGGTTCTCAGTTCTATTCCATTGACCTGTAACTATATCAAACTAAAAAGCTTCTGCACAGCAAAAGAAACCATTGGCAAAATAAAGAGGCAACCAACCAAATGGGAGAAATTTTTGCAAACAACGCCTCCGATAAGGGGCTAATATCCAAAATATATAAGGAACTCATACAACTCAACAACAAAAAACAAACAATCCAATTAAAAAATGGGCAGAGGACCTGAAGAGACATTTCTCCAAAGAGGACATACAAATCGCCAAGAGACATATGAAAAAATGCTCAACATCACCAATCATCAGAGAAATGCAAATAAAATCCGCAAGGGGATACCACCTCACACCAATTAGAATGGCTATCATCAATAAGACAAATAGTAACAAGTGTTGGAGAGGCTGCGGAGAAAAAGGAACCCTCGTACACTGTTGATGGGAATGCAGACTGGTGCAGCCGCTATGGAAGGCAGTGTGGAGGTTCCTCAAAAAATTAAGAATATAATTATCAATGACCCAGCAATCCCTCTCCTGGGTATCTACCCAAACAATCTGAAAACATTTTTCCGTAACGTAAACATATATGTGCTCCGATGTTCATTGCAGCTTTATTTACACTGGCCAAGATGTGAAAACAATCAAAGTGTCCTTCGATAGATGATTGGATAAAGAAGTTGTGGTATATATATATATATATAATGGAATACTATTTGGCCATAAGAAAGATGAAAAAAGATGAATCCATTTGCGACAACGTGGATGGATCTTGAGATTATAATGCTAAGCGAAGTAAGTCAGACAGAAAAAGTAGAGAACTATATTATTTCACTGATATGTGGTATATAAAACTGAAAAAAACAAAAGAACAACAAAAACAAATGAAGAAACAAAATTCATAGACACAGACAATAGTTTAGTGGTTACCAGAGGGTAATGGAGTGATGGGTTGGTAGAAGAGGGTAAAGGGGATCAAATATATGGTGATGGAAAGAGAACTGACTCTGGGTGGCGAACACACAATGTGATATATAGATGATGTATTACAGAATTGTACACCTGAAATCTATGTAACTTTACTAACAATTGTTACCCCAATAAACTTTAATTAAAAAAAATTTAAACACAAATATATTAGTAATTAAATTAAATATAAATTGACTACATACTACAATTAAAAGAAAATTATTCAAAATACATTTTTTTAAAATCTGTATCTGCTTACAAGGCACCCACATTGAATGTAAGAAAACAAAAGTTGAAAGAAATATATGGAAAAAAAGGTGATATGCAAACACTAACTAAAAGAGAGGTGTTTACTAAGATCAGATAAAGTAAACTTTAAGGCAAACAATAGTAATAACTAGAAATAGAGACATAAAAATGTAATTTTTTAAAACAGTCAATTCAAAAGTGTACTATATATATCACACACACACACACACACACACACACACACAGAGGGTGCCAAAAAAGTGTACATACATTTTAAGAAAGGAAAAATCTGTATTAAAATTATGCCAGTGGCAACCACTTTGACCACCTCTTGCAATTGCAGAAGTCAAACATGACTTGTATTCATCTTTGTTATTGGTATATATTGAGTGTTACAATTTTAATACAGTTTTTGCCTTTCTTACAATGTGAATACATTTTTTGGGCACCCTCTGTATATTTACATATACATACATATATATATATATGTATGTATGTATGTATGTATATATATGCATCTATTAACAGTGTCAAAGTATGTTAAGCAATAACTTGACAGAGCTCAAAGGAGAAAGATAATGCACAATCCTGGTTGGAGAGGTTAACAAAATTTAGTAATAATCAAAGAAGACAAAGATATAAATAAGAATGTAGAAAAACACAGCTCATTGACCTAATTGACCTATATAAAACTCCATCCAATACGACGGAATTCATATTCTTTTAAGGTGTGTATGAATCACTTAGTAAAGTAGACCATCTGATCTCAAATAAACTTGAAAAAAATTGAGTCAAACAATAAATTCTTTCACCAGTAGTAATTAAGCTAGAAATTAATATATCAAGAGATATTTAGAAAACCCTCCACAAGTTTAGAAATTAAACAATACAATTCTAGGTAACTCATAAGTCAAAGAAACAGTGATTGAAAATAGGAATTATTTTTAATTGAATGATAATGAAAATATAAAATATATCAAAACTTATGTGAAAAGATAAAGGCTTAATTGCAATTATTAGAAAATAAGAAAAGTTAAAAACCAGTTACCTATGTTTCTATCTCAAAAGTAGGAAGCAAAAGAAAGAAAATAATAAGGATAAGAACAGAATCAGTAAACCATAAACAAACATTTAAAAAAATATTTTTAAAGCCATTATTTGAAAATAAATGATAAAATGGATTAACTTTTAGAGAGGCCAAACCAGAAAATAATATAAAAGAAAACACAAATTACCATTATAAGAAATTTAAGAAGTGAACATTATTAAAGATTTTACAGTCATTCAAAGTATAATAAAAGGGTATTATGAACAATTTTATGTTACAGCATTTGAGAATTAGGATGAAATAAAAAATTGTTGAAATCACACCTTCTCATAACATATTAATATGATATACAAAATTAAAATAGTCCTATACCTGTTAAAGAAATTGAATCTGTAATGAAAAGTCTTCCCAAAAATAAAAATCCAGGTCCAGATAGATCCATGGTGAACTATCGAAAACATTTAAAAAAAAACCAAAAAACACTTTTCTAATGAAGAGAGGGAACACTTCTACCTTGTTTTATGTGGCCAACATAATCTGATACTAAAGTCTGTCAAGGATATTACAAGGAAGAAAAATTATAAGCCAGTATTCTTAGAAACATAGGTATAAAGACCTTACATGTAAAAACAAATTGGATTCAGGAAAGTATAAAATCATAAAGATAAAAACATCAGAAAGTATTCCTAAACTTGACTTAAACAACCTGTATTGAATACTACTTCCAACACAACAGAATACATATTCTTTTAAAGGACATATGAAACATTTAGAAAAATAGATTATTATTATGGTCAATAGAACAAGTGGGATATAGTCAAAGTATGCAAACTTGGTTTAATATACAAAATTCAATCAATGAGAGATGTACTTTCAATCTGGTGGAGTAAACTCCTACCAGATAAATCCACCCAGAGATAACAACTATAATTACTGAACAAAATACAACTAACTAGAGGTACTAGAAAATGAACAAAAGTAAACCAATTCTGGAGGCAATTAAACTTGGAAGAAGGATAGCATGGGGTGAATTTCTCTTTTTTATAACATGTAGAGTAAGAGGCTGTATTCATGCCATATTTAGGTTAGGTAAAACTCCAGTACAAATCTGTAAGCTTTTTAGGCAATAGAACCAGAGGACAAGTTCAAAGGGGTCATAGCTGTTGAATCTCAGAAAGAAGAGAAACAGGAAGCCCTAAGTTTTCTATATAAACTCTGATCAAATCTCTAGTTGAATTTGATAAAATCCAACATCTGTTTATGATAAAAAAAAAACTCTCAAAAATAGCAATAGAAAGACATTTATTCATTTTAATAAAGGGAATCTACCAAAAAACCTACAATTAACATTATACTTAATAGTGACAGTCTGAAATCTTTCCTCCTAATTAAAAAAAAAAACAATTCCAATAACAATATTAAAAATAATAGAATACTGATAAATACGTTTAATAAAAGTAGTTCAAAAACTATATACCAAAAACTTTAAAATACTGCTGAAAGAAATGAAAAAAGACTTAAACAAAAGGAAAATACGGCATATTCATGCACTGGAAGATTCAACATTTTTGAAAAAGCCATGCTCCATAAATTGAGCTACACATTCAAGTTTGAGCTATACTCAAGTTTGAGTCATAGACTCAACACAATAAATATCAAAACCCAGTAGTTTTATTTTGTAGAAATTAAAAAGTAGATCTTAAAATTTATATAGAGATGCAAATCACCTAGAATAGCCAAAACAATTTTGAAAAAGAAGAAAAAAGTTAGGAGAGTTATACTGTTTGATTTCAAAACATACTGTAAAGCTATAGTAATCTGAACAATGTGGTTCTGGTGTAAGGATAGACACATAGACCAATAGAACAGAAAAGACAGTCCAGAAATAAACTGACATTTACAGCCAATTGACTTTTGACAAAAGTAACAAGATAGTTTGATGGGAAAAGAATCTTAAAAAAATAGAAAAAATGTCCAGACACTAAAAATAAATTTAGACGTACCTCACATCATACGTAAACATTAACTGGAAATGGATCACAGTCCTACATATATAAAACTATAACTTTTATAGAAGAATATATAGGATAAAATCTTTGTGACCTTGGATTAAGTAGCAAAATTAAAACCACCAAACCAATAAATAGTATTTAGTAAGAGTTTATTGTGCATATAAAATAGTTCACAAACTGGGAGCTTTCAAATTTAAAATTGATATGAAGCTCAGGGGCATGACATTATAGGATGGCTTATAAAGTGAAAAGGTGAAAATTGTTTGATCTTTAAAATGACTGGTTATTACAATGGGGTTTCCAGATGGCAAGGGATTGGTTAAAAGTGATTATCTTGTGCCATTTTTAGGAATATGACTTACGTTTCTCTTATGATTATCAGAAGTATTTACATAAGAAGCAGCCCAAATTATTTCACTTGCTTTACTAAATTAATTTAAATTCAGTTTTACTTGTGTGATTTGAATGATTTTGTCTGCTCAGGGAATTTTCAAGACTGGTCTCTATTTTGTATTTAATTTTAACACAAGCAAGAATTTTAAAGCAGCTATTATAATCATAGTCAGTGACATAAACAAAAATATTCTGGTAATAAATGAAATATTAAGAAATGTTAGTAAAGATACAGGAACTATATGAAAGAAACTAATGAATCCTAAAAGTGAAAAATGAAATCTTTGCAAAACAAAACAAAAGAAAAAAACAACCCTTGGAAAGGCTTAGCAAAAAAAAACAGAGAAAACAGAGGAAACAGTGAAATTGATGATACAAGAATAGAAATTATTTAGCTGAAGAAAAAAAAAAAGGCACTCCACCCCCCAAGAAAAATTAGAAGAAAATGAACCAAGACTCAGAGAACCCGCAAGACTCAGAGAACCCTGGGACAATATCAAAAAAATCTAACACATGTATAATTGGAGTCCCAGAATGAAAGAATGTGGCAGAAAAACAAACTACGAGGTGTGATCCAAAAACACGGCGAATGTTTAAATTTAAAAAAAAAAAAATATTAGGGCAACCATTTGGCTCATTTGGTTAGAGTGCAGTGATCATAACACCAAGGTCGCTGGTTCAATTCCCACATGTGCCAGTGAGCTGCGCCCTCCACAACTAGATTGGAAACAAGGACTTGACTTGGATGTGATGGGTCCTGGAAAAACACACTATTCCCCAATATTCCCCAATAAAAAAATTAAAACAAAATATTTATCTGTTATGTGTATTTTTTTGCTAAGCCTATCCAAGGATTTTTTTTTAATTGCAGATTTCATTTTTCATTTTTAGAATTCATTTGTTTCTTTCACATAGTTCCTGTATCTTGACTATGATTTTCTAATATTTCATTACAGTAAAAGACACATTGCCATGAATCCCCCTCAAAATACTCCCGCCCTCACTTCGAACACACTTATCCCATCGTTCTTGCCACTTTCTGAAGCAGTTCTGGAAGTCCTCTTTTTTGAGTGTCTTTAGTTGCGCTGTCATGGCTGCCTTGATGTCCTGAATCAATTCAAAACGTTTTCCTTTCACGGTCATTTTGACTTTAGGGAAGAGCCAGAAGTCACAGGGTGCCAGATCAGGTGAACAAGGTGGATAAGGATACATCGTAATGTTTTTATTTGACAGAAATTGCCGTACCAGAAGCAATATGTAACACAGAGCATTGTCATGAGAGGATGAAGACACTCATGAAAGAGGACTTCCAGAACTGCTTCAGAAAGAGGCAAAAATGATGGGATAAGTGTGGTTGAAGCAAGGGGGAGTATTTTGAGGGGGATTAATGGCAATGTGTCTTTTACTGTAATGGAATTTTTTTAGTTAAATATTCACCATATTTTTTTTTATCACACCTCGTATTTTAAGAAACAACAGTCAAAAATTTCCAAAATTTGACTAAAGGCATAAACATAGATACTGAAGAAGCTTGGTGAACCATGAACATGATATATATGAAGAAGCTATGTGTAGGCATCTCATAGTCTAGTTGCAAAAAACCAAAGAAAAAGAGAAAATCTTGACAGCAGTCAGAAAAAAATGACATAATTACACAGGGAACAATAATTCAAATGCTGACAGACTTTTCATCTGAAACTATGGAGACCAGAATTTCATGAAACAATTATCTCCAAGATGGTGAAAGAAAAAAAAAATGTCAACCCAGAATTCCATGCACAGCAAGAATGAAGATGAAATAATAAAATTTTCAAATAAAGCTAAGAAAATTTGTCACCCAGTATATCTGCTGAAATGCTAAATAAAATTCTTCAGAGTGAAGGGAAATGATAACCAATGAAACTTCAGATCTTCAGGAAGGAATAAAAATACTTGGCAATGTAGATATCTTCCCACTTAATATCTTTAAAATACTCCTAGGTGTTTAAGCCAAAAATTATAAAATGTTCTTGTGGTATTTATAATTTATGTAGATGCAACACATATGAAAATTATCACATAAAGGATTGGTTGGGAATAAAAGACATATATACTTAAATGGCTTCTATATTATGTGAACTATTAATAGTATATTATTAACTATAAACTGAGGTAAAAAGTTAAGGATATATATATTAAGGATATATATATATATATATATATATATATGAAAGGATATATATAGGATATAAATTAAGGAGATATATATATATAGATATAGATATAGATATAGATATATAGGTTTTGCCTTTTTTGGGGGGTAATATATACATATTAACCCCCAGAGCAACCACTTTACCTGGGATTATAGTCTCCTAAAAAGCAAAACCTGTGTTTTATTCACCTTTCATCCTGAATCATTCGACACAGAATAATGAATCTAATGAAACTGAATATAATGAAACAGCGTTTGTTAAGATGTTTTGAACCAATTCCTTTTAACTAGCTCACACTTGCTCACAGCTGAGGGATGACTCTACTCTTAGTACAATGACATATAGTAAAGGCATCATAAATTCTTTCTTACTACTACTGTTAGTATTATTATTATTATTTTCTTAATGTCTTTGGAAAATAATGCCCTAGGTTACAATTTCTGAATTATCAAAGAATAATAAATTCTCATTTAAGGGCACAGGTATAGAGTGCCCAGACAGGTTTTTGTGTTTCACTGACTATGTGGCCTCTCAATTTATTTGTGTATAAAGTGAGATCATGATAAAACTCACTTTACTGGGCTTTTGAGAAGACTAAATAAGAATTCATGTAAATTGTTTAGCATAGTATTTGGCACACACAAAAAAAATCAAACAAAAAAAAACACACACTCAAAAAATATAGGGTGCACTTATTAAAGGACGTTTTGGGGTTGATGGTACTCAGCAAAACTCTTCAAAATTTTGTAATCCATGGATAATTACATGTATCAACTCTGTACTAATCAGAACATCCATTCCCCAGCCTTGGTGGATCACTGTGTTGTATAACTCCACCGTGTTATGAAAGCTTCCATATTTTCAAACTACTTGTGTCCACAAATAAACAACAAGATTGGCTCTACGACCCTATGAAATGATTAAAACACTGATCAACAATCTTTTTGCAAAATCCTTGGGACCTGATGTCTTTTGGAACTCAGAACTTCTTAGATTTAAGAAAGTTGCGGATATCTCATGGAACAACGCCAGGGGGATCTGGCAGTAGCTCTTAATCATTCACTAATCAATATTTCTTCATCAATAATTCTTCCATCATACATACATATGGATATTCACACAAGGTGAGATAAATAAAGTCTATAACTTGCCACAGATCAGTTCATGTCAGATCTTACCACTTAATGAGTTTGCTACAAAATGTGCCATGTTTTCCAGCTTTTCAACTTTAGAATTACAAATAAGGGATTGTGAACCTATGATAGCAAACACTTAAATTGCATTTACCGTGAGCGAGGCATGTTCTAAATGCTTTACATATCAACATATTAATATGTGATCCACAACAAGGCTAGCAGGTACACACTATGGTTAGCTTCAATTTACAAATGAGGAAACTGAGGTACAAAGAGGTTAAGTAATTTACCCAAAATTATACACCTAATAGAATGTGGGATTCGGATTTTGTTCCAGAGTTTATTCCTTCACCACTTTGCTATGCTGGCTCTCTGAAATCTAATTTAAATCCTAATTATCTATAAAACAACACATTTAAAGGTCATCCTAAAAAAACAATTTCTAAATTCAGCTGGATATCAGTCAGTTTCTGGCCAATGGGACCAGTAGAGCTATAGAAAACTTCCCCTGCTCTATGTGCATTCTTACACTGTGAACAGAAATAGAAAACTTTACTCAAAGTACCAATACGTACAATATTCACCAATTTGTACCAATAACCACATTTATTTTTTCTCTGCTATGCTGGCAGGGAAAGAAATAGCAGGGAGTGAGAAATTGGTGGGGGAGGCAAGCAGAAGGGAAAATAACATGTGAAAATCAATAGAATCCCAGTGGGTAGTCTTTTGTCATCCCCATGTGTTCATCCTTTCCCTTGAGAGAAGAGGGTGGCAAGTTGTCTGGGCTTGACTAGAAGTCATATTGCTTTAGGTCTCCTAGATCTCCTCTTGGGGAATTATATAACAGTCACATTAGAAGGCTGGTTATTGATTTAGAACATTTCTCATCTCTGACTCACTCAATGTATTAAATGCAACTTGAAAAGCTTTAGCAGAATTTTCTGTAACTTAAATTCAACTACAAACATACAATGGTTTCTTTGAGGCCCCTAGTAACTGTAGCAAATTATTACCTTTTCTTTGAAAATCAAGTGATGAGCATTTTCCAAATTAGATTTCCTTATAGGTATATAGTAACCATAATCTGTCCAAATATCTTCCGTTTAGGTGATTGGGTTTGCAATCTAGGACATTAGTGTTGAAAATGCAGGGTTTTTTTAATGAGATGTTTTGATTCTTAACCCAAGAAACAGGTATTCATTTTGTCCCTTGCCATCCCGGATATAGTCAAATCTAGGCTGTGTCTGAAGGTTGAAGATTATCTTAATTATATGTATATATTCCTGTTGAAAAACAATCTGCGTTATTTTATACTCTTGCTTTCCTAGTCTCATTTCATGCCCTGGACCCCTAGGTAATCACAACGCTGGCTCTTAAACATTTGAAAAACAAGTTTAGTGAGATGAGATTTGATTCTCCTTGTAAAAATGTTGGTCCACTGTAATGTTGTATTTATGGCATTCAGAGCACATACAAAAAGTAAAGAAATCTAAGAATCAAAGGGTCCAAGAACTTATTTAGTTATAAAAAAAAAAAAAATGAAAAAGCTTAGTTAGCCAGACCCATCTCAAAAGATCTGAAAAACTAATGAGAATGTAACAATAAATGAATGACCACCAGACCCCAACCTTGGCCGCCATCAAGGAGTATTTAAAAACAAACAAAAACTTAAGATAAAATGGGAGAAAGTGGAAAAGGACCAGACTATACAGATGAAACTTTCAAGTAACTCGGTAGCCCTATTATCTCTTTCCCGAAGGGCAGAAAGACCATCACCGCTGCTGTGGGACAGTGAAATATTCTCCTCATTGCCTAACGGAACCAATCTCCTCTCTTATGGGTGATCACAGCAAGGGTAAGTGCACTAAGTGAATCAGGGAAAGAGATTGCCAGCAGGGATGTCTGCACACAAGGCGTAAAAGAGCTCTTCTCGGGGTTTTACCAGGACAATCACATTAAGGGAAGAGAAATTTTCAATCAACTAGGAAGAAAAGGTTATTATCCTGGAAGTCCTCTTTTTTTTCCCACCAGGATACAAGTAAACATCATGCGTTAAGAAGCAGGAAACTAGCATTTGCATATCCCAGCGGCCTAGGCTCCTTGATGGGGACTTTGGTCATGTCATCTCATTTGACAGTGTAATCAATACTGAAATTTTGATTTCTTCTTCCCTCATTTTACTGATAAGCATAAAGGAGAGAAGCTTAGTGACTCGTTCACCGTCATTCTATTAGTAAATGATAAAATGGGATTCAAACACACGTCTGTGTGACTTCAAAGCATATGCTCTTCCCACTGCATTTGGAAAACTTTGCCTCCCAACAAACAGATTCCCTGCTTCTTGCGTCACCTCTCAGAAATACAAGCTCATTCCTTTATTTCTTAATTGAGGCAGGAATTCTTCAAACTGGACGGCCCTTGCTTCCCCTCAAGCAGAAACTCCCCTTTTCCTTTGAACATCTCCAGGGAATCCCATCTGCAAAAACACTTGGGATTGGGGACCAGCCAAGTCAGGACAAAAGGACAAAATCCTTTTAAAATGTGCTTTTTGAAATGGAGAGAATGGACGTTGTTTTGGTTTGTAATACAAATGAGTCCTGGCAGTTTGGGTTTCGGTCTAGTCTACGTAGACGACTCCTCAAAATGACATCTGTGTCCCCAAGGCTCAGGTTTGTCCTGGAATGCCTAGACTACAGGCCTCGTGAGTGGACACTGCTCCACAAGGATCTCTGCGTCCAGGGATGGAGAATGTGGAAATGGACACTGAGCAGTCCTCAGGTCCTCGACTGTCTTCATTTGCCTTCACACCAGCCTTGACGGCACAGGTGAGGGAAAATTAGAGTGAGTGTGGGGAAAGAAATGTGACACTACAGATAAAATGCGAGTTTTCTAACAGTCCCGAGGCCAACCAGACACAACCTACAGCAGAGCTTAATTGTACCTACACAGTAGTTCCACCATTGTTTGCACAATTCAGGATACCTCCTTTGCTGCTACTAAGGTATGTGTGGGACTAGATTTCAGGATCACATGGACAGTGTTTACGGATAGTTCGTTCAGGTTATAAAGAGACATGATGAATTCTTCTCACCACAGAACGCTTCTGTAGAGACCAGAATTGTTCTGCTCTTCAGATGTGCTGTCTCTCTTCTTGTCCAACAATCCTTCCTAGCTTTCTTAGTAGTGGATAACAGCCACCTCATTTTTTCAGAAATTCGGTATTACTCAACTTTATTAAACTCTCAACCTTCTGAGAATACTTGACTTCTATGTGTTGCCTATATACACATTTTTAAAACTGCACGTGTCATCTTAATTTATACTTTATGATACTCTGTGAGAATGAGAGTCAAAAGTAAAATTCTCCTGAAGTCAGTACATGAAAGATTAAAGTTCTTCCTAAGACTGGGAAATTCGGGAAGATGAAATTTAAATGGGTAAGCTTAGCGCACAATGACTAATAACGAGATAGAAAAGAGAGAAGAAAACCTCTCAGGCCAGTCCTTGATGCATTAACTGTTAAAGAATGTTTACTTAACCAATTCTCTTTGTGCTGATTTCATGTTCATCAAGTAAGCTTCGGGTTATAATTTGACATCTCATATTCAATTACCTACAGAAAGAGAATGGACTGGTCACAGAGTATAGTTCTCTGGTTAGTGTGACAACTGTATTTCCCAATAAAAATTAATAAACGGGCGCTCAGTTTTGGATATCAACCTTGTGAGCTCGGTTTACATGAAACTGTCACTGAGAAATGCATCCATTCATATGAGTTGACTAAAACTTCCAGCTCAGACAAGCTCAGGGCTGGATCACGTGCTGTGATAAATTCACCAAAATAAAGTCCCCTCACAGGGATCCGTGCGGCATCTCAAAAGCCAGCTGCTGGCTTGGCTCTGACAACACCTCTCTCACAAACGGGGTCTCTCGACACATTTCTATTACTCTGTGCACCAGTGTTAACCACTGCAGCCCATTAATTGTTGGCATCCCAGTCAGCCCGATGCACAGGAATTTACCACACACAGAACATATTCTTCACATCTAATTGGGGGAAAATGCACTTTTGTTGTTTTCTCATGCCACTTATATCAATTATCAATTGTCACTTTTAGCAAGAAAAATGAAATTCAAGATGAGAAAGCCAATAATCACTGCCTTCCCCTTACCACCAAGAACAGCAAGCTAATACATAAAAGATAACACTTTCAAAAAATATTCTAGACTTACAGGCTTTTTCCAATTTATTATACGTGTTTACTTTCACCAGTTTCGATTAAAAAAAAAAAAAAAACAAGGTTATTTTCCTGTGCAATTTTTCTGTGTCTTGAACAGCTAAAAGCAGACAGATTTGCAAATCCATCATCAAGGTAGGATATTGTAAATATATTTTATTTATGTTTACCCATGTTATCTAGAGAGTTGTTTGCTTTTCCCACTGTTTCTGGGGGAAAATGAGAGCTCTACTTTACAGGACTACCACAAACAATAATAATGTAATTTCATGACAGACAACATGAAGAAGCACTTTTCTATCAATTTCCAGGTGTATTTTGAATTAAATTAACCGGTATTTATTGAGTCCCTAATATGGGTGTCCAGCATGGAGGAATAGTTTATATTCATGAAAATGTTATATTTGAAGTAGGTTTTATGAGTTTATTTGAAACTGTCTTGAGATAGAGACAGGTAGGGGGTGAGTAGTCATTTGTTCTCATGTTGCCACCATAGAAAGTTTCTTTTTTCTGGGAAAAATGAAATAAGATCTATAAGCTTCAGTACTAACTATATTATGGGCAAAGGAGAATTAAAGTTTAACTTGAACATCTCAGCCATGGAAGTCTTAGGAGTAGTCCTGTTGATCGTTAATAGCCTGTGAACCTGACTCATCAAAGATGGCTACTGCCATGCACAGTCCTGTGGAAAGAGAGTATGCTTCCGTGGCTACAAATTATAAGCAATATCACAGTTTAAACCCACCTATTCCAATTCAATAAAATTGTGGTGAAAAGGGAGAAGAAAAAAATGTTACATTGATGATAAATGATATCCATAACGAAAGCTTACAATTTCTTACCTCTTGTATTAGGTCTTTTTAAATATATTCTGTGCTTACTGTTTTTATAATGTAGGGGATGATGTATCTTCTGACCGGGAGGAGAGAATGAGGAACCATAAATTCCTCACAGTCCTGGGGAATGGGACTCTGCATTTTCAGGCTGCCTTTGAAAAAAGAATGAGTGATCTTTGATAAGGATACAACTTGCTAGGTTTAGAGAATCGACTATGCCAAGAGTTACACTGTTCTCTTTCCCATGAGGAACCACAAAGCCCCTCTGAGAACTAAAAGATGCAATGTAGCTTATTAGAAACAATATTGAAAGTCCCACAGACTGAATTTTGGTAGCTTAGATATATTTTTCTTGGTTTATTTTGGTTTTCTTCTTTCTGTGGTATTTCATTTTTAATCTCCCTTCATCCATGTCATCTCAACTTCTATTTATTCAGCCTTTTTCATTAAGTCTCAATAATTCCAGCTTCTCTACTATCTGTGATTTAATATACAGTGGGCATTAGCCATTAGCCGTTCTGCTTCTTAATAGAGCTCTAATGTCTTTTTATTTTTACGTGAATTTTTCCAGGACCCATCAGCTCCAAGTCAAGTAGTTGTTTCAATCTAGTTGTGGAGGGCGCAGCTCACAGTGGCCCATGCGGGGATCGAATCGGCAACCTTATTGTTAAGAGCACTGCGCTCTAACCAACTGAGCTAACGGCTGCCCCTCTAATGTCTCTTTAGGAAATGATTTACCCTCTTTGGGTACGATCGTAGCTCGAGAGTAACTGTAGGTACCCGCCTTATCAGGCTCCCATCTTTCAGTACAGCCAAAGGATGCACATGTGACCTAACATCAGCCTATTGAATGCTTTCATCCTCCACCATCAAAGTGAAGCAAGAACAAAAAAATGATTGACAGTCATATACCAGACTGCTCCAGCCACGCTATGGTATTTGTAATTCCTGCTTCTCTGTTCTTCCGAGCTACCTGGAATCCTCCCCATTCTCAAGTCTGGCCTCCTACCTAGCATCCAACTGATTTTGGATGCTCTCATCAGGAACTGAGAGCTCCTGATAACTTCTGAAACAACTTCAGTTTTTGCTTCATTGCGCCAGTGTACTTCTGTTGCTTGCAACCAATATCCCTCACTAGCATACTACATATATCAGTTACTACATATATCATATACATACATACTACATATATCATATATCATATATCATATACATACATCAGATGCTTCTGAACTTATCATGGGGTGACATCCTGATAAACCTATCATCAATTGAAAATATCGTAAGTTGAAAATATATGTAATACACCTAATTTATGGAACATCATGGCTTAGCTTAATTGACCCTAAACTTGCTCAGAACACTTACATTCGCTTACAGGTGGGTAAAATCATCTAACACAAAGCCTATTATATAAGAAAGTGCTGAATATCTCACGTAATTTATTGAAAGCTATACTGAACGTGAAAAACAGAATGGTTGTGTGAATACTCACCATTAACGTACACAGCTAAAAGTATGTGGGGCCTGAAGAATATTTGAGGCATTGAACTAACATTAATGCTGGATTATGGGGATGTGACAGCAACAGGATCACCAATATCTCTCTCTTCTGATGAGGCTTGAGAATAGCTGGTAGAAAGCAGTGGGGCATCAATGCATATTGATGGTTTAGCAGGCATAGTATTCATTTGCACTGTCATTAAGTAAAAAAATCATTAAGTCAAACCATCGTAAGTCAGGGACCATCTGTACCTGCTTATATACTTTACCATAATTTTTGTAGCTCTATTTTGTCTCCCCCATAGGACTTTACATTACAGAGTTAATATTTACTAAATGCTGCAAATCTTAGGATAATAGAAAACATAAGCTGAAAGGGATTTTAAAAATAAGTTAGAGATGAAGAAACAGACACGATAGCTAACGTAACTTGCCACAGTTCACATACTTAGCAGTGGAATCAGGACTGGAACAAAGATTCCCTGCTTTGCTGTTTATTACTTTTTCCACCACAACAAGCTTCCTTCTTGTTCATTAAGTGATTTTTCTGAAAACACTAAGACTCAACTATGAATCATTTCTCAGATAATATTCAAAGAGAATATAATATGCATTCAAATAAGGAGCCTAAGAGCAGTTACAGAGCACTCTAACCAAACAATAGACCTACATCTTCATTTTAGGATGTCATCCTGCAGAGCTAATGGGACACAGGAACTAATTCCCAAGAATGTGCCAAAGAAAGTAATTTCCCATAAGAACCCAAGGAAATATACTGCTCCAATGATGACTGCAATAACTGATATACTATTCAAAAGCCCTCATTTATCATGAACTTTATTATAGAGTTATTTCCATACTGAATAGAATTTTTTCTCGCCGTTTCTTCCACGAGTTAGCTGCAATACTTAATGTCCCAGGGTTCACTCCAAGGTATCATGTTGGATTCAGAGTGACTATTTGCATAAGTGTAGCAGGAAGAAGTTTAAGGATTGTGCTGAGAGGTCTGTAATTCGTATTAGAGGAGAAGCCGGGAACATTGCTACAAGAGGGCTGAGCACACGTCCCTTGCAGTCCGTGCATTCTTTAACGTGGTTATGAAAGAACTGCTCTAATGAGAGACATCCTGTATTGCTCCTGCCAGAGATTTCCATCTCTGGAGTTTAAATCTAAGTCCAAAAGGAAATATTTCCTGTTCTGGGGTTTAAATCATCAATGTCAAAGAGCAGAACTTTTAGCTGCAATGTTTTCATTATCTTCCACACAGTTTCTATATTTTCCACACAACTTCTGTGGCAAATTAATAGTTTGTTCTTCTTTCTTTTGGCATGATTAATACGAACTATTTACAACAACATGTGAATCCATCATGTCAATCTCCTGGCAAACAGATATATTATCTAGAATCGAGATGTCAATTATAACTACTTAAGTACGTGCACCCCTATGATGGGCAAGGATTTAATCCTCAGGTATGAAGATTATGAAGTTCAGTGAAATGAAAAATGGAATAGCATAAGAGAATTTTTTTTTTATAATTATCCTGATATAGTAGTAGCATTGAGGTCCATAAAAGAACAACTGTATGTTGTTTTTTAGTTTCTTACCTCTGAGGCCAGAATTATTTAGAATTATATGCTATGTGTGAAACATGAAATATAATTAGGTTAACAAATCAGAGTCTTTTACAAGGAGGCGAGGGCCAAGAAAATGCTTGAGAAATTTTTAAGGAAAACAAAGTTGCCATCGATGTATTTTACCGTGGTCTCCAAGGCCTTCTGAAACTTGGGGTCTGCCCACTCTGCCAGAGTATCTTCCATCACCACCTGCCTGACTTTCTTTCTCGATCTTACCTTGGGGCATTTTACCATTTTGCCCCAGAGTATGGAATGAGTGGCTCTTTCTCACCATGGAAGTTCTCAACCCAAAGAGGCTTCCTAGACCACCATAGCTAAAGTAGCTTCCTACCCATCCCCATCTTCACAGTTACTTTCTACTCATTACTCTATTTGATTCAGAGCATTAACATCAAACAAAATTATCCCACTTACCTGTAATTAATTTGCTTATAATTTGAACTCTATGGAGGAACAAACATGAAACTTTTATTTTTTTCCAATCATTGCCTTCAACCTTGCAATGTTGAATTTTCTTTTCCTGCTTCTTAACAATAACTCAGGTAGCTCTCAAATTTGTTGGGGTTGTTTTCAGATATTAAAAATCGAGTCTGGTTGATTTTAAAACCTTAGTCTTATTCTCTTTCTCAGGATGTTTCTTTCCAGTCGCCTCCTTCAAAACTCCACTCCATTCCTTCCAATATTAGGGCTTCTGGAACAGGGGATGAAAAGGAAAACAATGCGAAAGATAGCCAAGAGCTTTATGTAACTGGCTGCCTGTCGGTGGTTCTCACAAGGTCACAGAGCCTTCTCTGGGTAACACTACCTGTCCTTTGATGTTCTCCTTGCAGAAAGCCTACAACTGCTGGTTCTTCAGAAAACACTGAGGGATTCCTGACATAGTCAATCCCAGTCAATCTTGCTCCTTCCAGCCTTCCCATAGCAGCGGCCCAAGCGATACACCACAAAGCTCTTGGTGTCAAGACCTTCTCATGAGGTGAGGTACCAGGAGGTCAGCTCAAGTCCACCTACAGCTTATAGTTTCTATTAGAACTGGGGGATTCTCATTTCTGTTGCATGCAAAAGTTTGAGAACAGGCCACTTCCTCTCTCTGTTCTGCCATTTGTTTCTGATTTTTTTCCTCTGCATTAAAATGGCAGATGGACAAGTACACGCATAAGCAAATGATCTAATACAAAATGCGATGCAGTCTCACTTGCAGATACCCCCAATCTCTATGGGTGGCATTCTTGCATCTCCTCTCATTTGGCTTTTGGGGTTAACAAACACTCACTTGACTTTCAGGGGACACCTCACCAATTCCACCAAGTAGAGGAGAAGAAAATGCCCACAACTCTCACTTTAAGCAGTGGATTCTTTCTCTCTATCTCCTCTCTAATCGCCTCTAAGAGAGACTACATGGGAACGTGGTAAGGGGAGATGGCCTGAAGTTTGGTAGAATCAGTTAAAAAAAAAAACCCACAAGCCTTGAGGGTATATTTGTCTCCAATGCTTTACTGCTGTCTTTAGAATCTGGAGCACTCCACACATTTTTAACCTCAGATTTGGCTTTTAGCCATCAATTTAGGAGTAACAACAACAAAAAAATCTCTTTTACTCAGCATTCTGTGTTAAATTTTATTTTACTTATGTGTGTTTGCTTTTTAGCACCTCCCGCCAAAATAAAAGTTTAAAGAGGGCAAGGATGCTTTTTTTTTTTAATTATTTAAATTTATTGGGGTGACAATTGTTAGTAAAATTACATAGATTTCAGGTGTGCAATTCTGTATCACATCATCTATAAATTACATTGTGTGTTCACCACCCAGAGTCAGTTCTCCTTCCATCACCGTATATTTGATCCCCCTTACCCTCATCTCCCACCCCCCAACCCCCTTACCCTCTGGTAACCACTAAATTACGTTCCCCAGATTAATTTTCATACCCCGTGGCCATCCTGTGGTCACCGACTGCCCTCCAATCCCCTCACCCTCCCCCCCACCCTCCACCCCTCCCGCCCACCTAGCAATCCTCAGTTTTTCCTCTTTGTCTCCAACACTGTTTCTGGTTAGTTCATTCACTTATTCTTTTCTTTAGATTCCGCAAATAAGTGAGATCATATGGTACTTATCTTTCTCTGTCTGACTTATTTCACTTAACATAATGTTCTCTAGGTCCATCCATGTTGTTGCAAATGGTAAGATTTCTTTCTTCTTTATGGCTGTGTAATGCTCCGTTGTATAAATGTACCACAGTTTCTTAATCCAGTCGTCTAATTCAGTACCACATCCCCCGCCTCCAGTGTAGGGCTTGGCACATGTGAGGCGCGCTGGATAATATTGATTGATTGATGGTATTCATGAAAGAATATAGAGTTTAAGGAAAGTTACAGTTTGAGGGTTTTACCACTACCCAGTGCTCAGAACAAGAAAAGGGGATCCCAGGTCTATAGTGGTGACCAGACTAAGTTTTCAGTAAAAAGTTCGTGACCAAACTGTAATGAGAACCAGGGTTTCCCGTTTCCCCCCTTCTCTTTTCTTTCCCTCTGTCTTCCCTTCTTCCTGCAGTCAACACTGATGTCCCTGGGTCCTCTCTCCTTTCTTCTCTCCCTCTCCCCCTCCGCTTTCCTTTCTTTCTTTCTTCCCTTCCTCCCTCCTTTTCTTTCTTAAACAAGGAACAACAACAACAAAAAACGTAGTACCTCATATCCATCTATGGGACAAACAGAGGAGATTATACTAATTTAAGGTGAAATTGTGAACTGTTGGGAAACCAGAACAAGCTGAGTAGTTTAGAGAAGATCTTTGATATAAAAGTGAGTTTCAAAGGACCTTAAGCAAACCAAACAGTAATACAGCCATAAACAAAGAACTTAGCATTCTTCATATCTTTAATATGAAAAAGATCTGTCATATAATTGCTTTTTCACCCAAACTTTTAGAAGAGAGAACATTTTAGTTTCTCCTCCTCCTTTTCTTTTTTCTTTTTTTTTTTAACTCAGAATATTCTCTTACCAAATTCACACTGGGGAAAGAAAAGTACTGTTCAATGTCTCCCTTGGTTCACTGCTGAATTCCCTCCTGAATTTTTTCTGTAGGCCCACAAATGATTCCTGATCAAGTGCATCAAAGACAGTGATATATTCTAAGTCAATTCCCAAAAGGAAAGCCAAAGGACTACCCAGGAGCTGCCAAGAGCAAGCACACTGTTTCCCCGTAGAGTGCATAATCACTTGAGATGGCCTTAAAAAGGAGTGTCTAATGATAATGGAGGGGATGGTAATCCTCCCCCACCCCACCCCAAAGGATCTCTTTTTACTGCCGTGGAATTTGGGTTTCTAAAATGGTCCCTTCTGAAAATACTTCCTCCTTTTCCCTTCATTGCTTTCCCTTCATGTAGGTCATTCTCCTAGGCCACGTGAAGCAACCACTCAACACGTTGGCAACTGCCACACTTGCAATGAATGATCTTTGAATCCTCCTTCCCACTTACTACATCTAAGCAATTACCAAATTGTGAAGTTCTACCCCAAAAGCAATTCTCAGCTCTGTCCCACTACTTCTCCATTATCAAGTCAGTCAAGCACATTGTAGGAAAAAAAACAACTACGCATCAATGTAAGAGTATGTATCATTCAGCGCATACCCTTCCAGGTATCTGATTCTAGTCTTTCATTGTCCTTGACTTATTTTACAACTCTGTACATTTTAGATAACTGATAACAATGCACAACTATTGTCTATAATTATGTAAATTCTGTCCAGTGGAAAATCAGTTAACTTTCCTCCCTTCCTATCCACCCCAATGAGGCCAATTTTACCTCTATCTGCAGATTTATTTCAATATTCTTTATTTATAAATGTGTTTTTTAAAATTCTCCCTTGAACTTGTAATACCTCACCAGGTTCCTTACTAATGAGTTAAAATTTTTAACCTCTACTCATTTTTATATCTGCATAAAAGTTATGATTTTACCTTTCTCTAAACAAGCATATTTAACATATTCAACGATGATGCACTGTCACTTCTTAACATTCAAGGTCATCAGTATTTCCCCTTTGGCCATTCTACTCCCCATGTAAACTTTTTGATATTAAAACAGTGTAAGTCTTTATTCTCTGAGTACACAAAGGGAGCTTTTGTTTCTTTTATCTGGTTCTTGGCCCAGACTATGTATCTGTTCATGTCTTGTTTAACTCCACAGCTGGACCCATGGACGAGTGGGTACACTGGACCACTGGGGCAGTCCGGATTTTATAGTCAAGAAAGCACCCTGTGTATCTGGAAGTCTGGTTGTGTACTGCCAAAAAAGTTATTCCTCATTGGTGACAGCAGTGTTTGGGAATCTGGTTTTATGATCTAACTATTAGCTGGTCTCTGTCAGGATATAATAGGGATCTGTAAGGTGAGAGAAGATGAAAAATCAGGTTAGCTTTTTTATTTGTCTTTTTGACATATGTGAACTCAACTCAGTCGAGAAAACATTTTATGCTCATGGAAAGTAGAACATCCCTTTGAAATCTGCTCTACTGAGTTTTTATGGTTCTGTGTTTACTGTTAACCTATGATTGAGGTTATAGAACTAAAGCTGCAAGCTCTCAGCAAGTCTGTATATCTGTAATTGCAAAAAACCTTTACCTCTCAATGTGTTTGACATTTTCCTACCTCCGGAGTACATAAATTATGAAGTCTCTCAAATCCAAATAGCTTCATTCTAATTGGTTCTTAAAGAAAAATGGTACTTACGTAACTTGAATGAATATTCCCAAATTGCTCAACAAATAAAGAAATTGGACATGTAAAAAACTCTTACAAAAACCTCAAGATCAGAAGTAGGTTTGTATAAAAACACAAGTTCACGTAATAAAGTTGAATCTTTTACAAATTAGGCTGGTTTGATCATTTTTGGGTTAACAACATCTATATGATTCTTCCCTGTTTTTATCAATGTGGTTGTATGTTTGCTCATGCTGCGTAACAATATTACCACAAACTTCTCAGCTTAAAGCAACACACATTTATTAACTCATAGTTTCTGTTGATCAACCAATGCTAAGTTTATTAGGCCTACTGCAGTAAGGGAGAATACCACCTTACGAGATCTTACTAACGTCTCAAAATGGGGAGAGTAAGGGAGGTTAATTACAGGGCTTGAGGATCAGGGATTAAATGATTGAAAGCAGGTTTGTCAAGACAGAAAACAAATTGAGACAGGGGACAGGCCTTGACATAATAATTTAGGATTGAGGGACACCGCAAGACCAGCTTCTTGACATGAGTCTTCATAAGTAAACGTTTTTTGTTTGTTTGTTTTTTATAAGCTATGTATTTAACCAAGTGAGCAATCTATTATTTTGATAGGAGATAGAGCTGTTTGGCCAGATGAACAAACTATATGGATAAATTGCTTTTTAGGAATTTCCTAAAGCAAATAATGAAATTGTTTATTGGTTATAGCTTTATATTCCTGGGCAAGAATTTCCTGGAACAAATATTAAGTCAAATTGATTGAGGGGAACTTAGCTCTCAGTCCCAATCATGCAGCTATGTGAATACAAATGGTCTAAGTTCTTTTTCTTTCTTTTTTTTTTTTTTTCTTTTTGTACAGCCAAACTACCTTCTCTTACTGGATTTTCAGTAAAAATACCAATCATGTCAAAGTTTCCATGCAGACTCCTAAAGAGCACAGCAGATCTGGACCCAGACGTGGTGGCTGTAGAGACCTCCTTCTGTAAGGTTTGGAGGCAGGCTAAGTGCGGGGGTGGTGGGGTCTGGGGGGTTGGGCTGTCACTTTGCTGGGTGTTTGTCTGTGTCCTAGATGCTGGGCTGTGTATACAGGTGGCCACTGGGAATGAACAGAGCAGTCAAGGCATTCCAGGTGGTGATCGCACACTGGTGGCTCATGGGCCTTGTAGTGGGGCTGGGGTCCTCAGCCTTTTTGTATTTCTGCAGGTTCTCAAAGTGGGCCAAGGACTTGAAGTGGGAGCAAATGGTCTCAGTTCTTAAGTTAGAATTCTGATAAATGATTTTCTAAGTTAATTTAACCAAGATTCTTATTTAACTTTAAAAGCTTAGACTATACTTAAAAGTTATTTAATGCTATTAAATAGACACCTAGATAGACACCTAGATAATTCCTAAGCAAAATATAACACTGAAATGTGGTCACACAACTTGTTTTTAATATATATTCTTTGTGTCGTATAGTGGATATATGTGTTGGTCATGTTAATGATTGTGTTCCTTTTGCTAATTTAAAAGATGAAAAATGGATTGTGTGACTCTAGAGGGGTTTATGTGTGTATTCATGAATTTTGCTAATTTACACTCCCAGTTTTCTCTATGAAATAGAAATTAGTTAATTTGATTAGAAGTTATAATTCACATAGATAATAAGGCTACACTAAAGCAATAGTAGCAGAAAAGTCTGACTGGGAATGCAAGGTAATGGAACGTGTTTTTGTTTTCATGGAAAGGAGAGTAGTTTTGCCCTCAAATAGAAAGGCTGGTTCTTCCAGAATGTGAAAAAGGATTGCATAAGTCAAATCTTGAATAGATACAGAAACTCATCTATTGGCAGAAAACAAAAATTGTTTTTCATTTGCATCAAACTGCAAGTAATGAGTTTGAAAAGAAGTAATAAAATGTATTCAAATTTTGACGAAGTTCACTCAGTTTTGATGGGTATATTGGTAAGATAATTTAAAAACGGAGGGAGCTCATGAATCCTTTATCGCTAAATAGAATATTAACGCAAAACTAGAATTTAGTTTTCTACATATTAAAATGACAATTTATCTTGAACCATTTGGCTTTCTCTTAACAAGAGGTATTGAATGGGAGCAAAATATGCCACCCAAAAATATACCACTTTGACATACTGGTTATTTTTAATTAAAGTTACTTGAGAAACAGCCAGTGCAAGAAAGACACGCTGACCCCCACTTTGTTGCCCTGCAGCAGGGATTAAGTCTCCCCTGTGAAAGATACCTTCCCTGTACCAGGAGGGTAGAAGGCATCCTTCTCGTCAGAGAGAGGGAATTCATGGCCAAGAAGTCTGTACAAACAAACCGCGTTACTTACTAACTTACCACCCTCAACCCAAACTTTGTCTTGTCAAATCTTCACAAATGTATTGTTTTTTTGGTCTACAAGGCGTTTTTAAAAGTTGCCTCCTTTGGTCACTTCTTTGAGACTCATATTTTTATGGGTTCCCATATGTATGAAATCAAACTTGTTTTTCTTCTGTTAATCTGTGTTATGTCAATTCTATCATTCGACTAGCCAAAAACCTAGAAGGTTTGAAGGGAAAAGTTTTTTTCTCCCTATAGTAGTAAATGGTTATTCTTTTACATTCTGTGTGATCTGTTTGCATGGCAGAAATTCTATATCCCATCAAAATAGGTGTCTGTGTTTTATGCTGACTTTGTCGAGTCCTTGATTAAGCGTCAACATATGCAACCCCCAAACCTGTAGAGAATTTTTATGAGAGTTTATTTGAGACCAAACTGATGACAATTGCCAGGCAGCAAGATCTCAAATGCTTGGGAGAATAGTTTTGCAGCTCCTTTTATACATTTGGAATTAAGGAGGGGACATAATGAAGATTAGTTAACAAGATTATGTGCTCTCTTGAGGGTAGTTGTGCTTCTGAAAAGAGGCATTTCAAAGGTGTGTTAACCTAGATGCACAGAAACAATGGATGGGACTTAATTAAGGCAAAGATAAACCTTTCACTAAAAGAATGATATGCCTGGGGTGTGACTATCCACCATGACCTGTCCATTTAGGAATTTACAATCAGCTCACCCTGCAAGGGTACTTTCCAAAGAACACCTTTTTCATCCACATAAGCAACAAAAATATAGAGTTCCTTATTTCTAAAATAGCGAAGATTCCTTTCAATTGTGTTACCTTTTTTGTTATTTATAATTTTGTGTCATCACTTTGATTAGTAGGTAGCCAATTTATTGCTTCTCAGGCAGACCTGATCTGTTTTAATAGGTGATTTAAAGTACTCTGATAACTCTTTTGATTTTGCTTTCCCACAATCATATCCTAAAGTTAGAAAAATTAAATTCTCAGGGGTTTTTTTTTAACACATAAAACTTCTTTGAAATTTCCCTTAAGGCCCCTAAAACTTCATGAAGATTTGCTCTTTTGCTTTATAATAGAAGTGATGACCAAAATAATTGTTTCTTGACATATTCTATAATTCCTGATTAGTTCAACACTATTGTAAGAACTGATCAAAGGAGTTGTCAAAGGGCACATTTTATAGATAAAATATTACTTGTATATATGTTTCTGAGATTGTACACATTACAGAATGAATTAACAGGCCCTAGAGATTTATCAGTGCTTTCACTGTCCATAAACAGTACTGTCTGCCCCTATCCGTGGGGGATACATTCTAACACCCCCGCTCCCTGCCAGTGGATCCCTGAAACTGCAGATAGTACTTAACCCTGTATATACTATGTTTTTTCTTATACATACATACATACAATAAAGTTTAGTTTATAAATTAGGAACAATAAGAGATTAACAACAACAATAATAAAATAGAACAATTATAACAATATATTGCAATAAAAGATATGTGAATGGCTTTGGGCCACTTTTAAGTAAAATAAGGGTTACGTGAACACAAGAATTGTGATAGCAGAACAGTGAATTTGATAACAGAGATGGCTACTAAGTGACTAACAGGCAGGTGGAGTATATGGCATGGATATGCTGGACAAAGGGATGATTCATGCCCTGAGTGGGACAGCACAAGATTGCATCACTCAGAAAGGTGTGCAATTTAAAACTTATGAATTTTTTCTAGAATTTTCCATATAATATTTTCAGATTGCAGTTGACCGTGGGTAACAGAAACCATGGAAAGCAAAACCTCAAACAAGGGGGGGACTACTCTATGTTCTTACTCCCAGGAAAATCATTGATCAAATTCTTACAAAAAAATTATGTACTGCAGTCAATAGAAAATTGTACGGGATTCAGTTTTGACATTATTGGTTACCACCATAAATTAATCATAATCATTAGTCTCACTGACAGATGATTTCTGTTATCTTTTGATACTGCCAAAAGGCTCACAAGTTAATATTTTTATCTTCAAAACAGGACAATCTCACAATTTCATGGAAAGAACTATACCATGTACTGAATGCTGAATATCTGAGCCTTCTTCCCCAGTCAGTTCCCACAACACTGGTTGTCAGACTTATACCCCACAGATGAGGAAATGAACAATTCTGCTTTGGAGAAAACAATAGGCCCAACAACCTGCAGACACTGACATTTAGAGGTTCCTCTAAGAATGCTGCCAGATCTCCACTCATCATCCACTAAAAGGCCCACCAATCAATAAGCTCCAGGCACTTGCACAGAACTTCCAATTTTTTCATGTCTTCTTCTTGAATATACATAAACAGATACTGAAAACTCACCAGACGTTTGACATGACAGTGATTAAAGCAAAAAGGGGAAAGTGGGACTGAAAATAAACAATGCAAGTTTAAATTAAAATTAAAAGATATTAATATCCTTAGAAATAAAAATATATTACACATCCATGACACAAGAATGCTATAAAGATAGAACATTCAAAGAAAAAGTCTTAAAAATAAAACAACAATAGTTGATACAAAAATTACAACAGAAGAGTTAAAAGAGAAAATTAAGAGAAAAATCAAAAATATAGTATGAAATAAATGGGAAAAGGAGACAAGAAAATTAAAGAATCATTCAGAGAAATCAAACACCTCACTAACAAGAGTTTTAAAAAAGAAAACAGAATCTTACCAAAGAGACAATATAAAACTTGTGGATAAAAATAGCAGATTGAGCATACCCACTTACTTTGGTCTCTCCCTAACCCACACCAAAATGACTATAAAGGAATTTGTTTTTAAGTATATAAATATAGTGAATGAAAACAGAAAAAGCACTAAAATTTTGGAAGCCAGAAAGCAGACAAATAAGTGGTAAATGCCTAAACAGAATGAGGAAACTCAGTCAGAAAGCCAAGATGCAATCTGATTTTATTGTAGAGCTCCCAAAAAGGATAAGGAACTGGTCAGATGCCACGTAATTCTCTACATTGAGTGAATGTGTGTGTTGGCAGTGATGAGAGGTATTAGGAAAAAAGCACTACTAAAAATAAGTACTTAAAAAAAAAATAACCAGTTAAAACTTTCCCCAACTGAAAGAAGTCTGGAGATTTATGCTTTGCAGAGGGTAGAAAAGATGATCTCTGACATATCCAGATGATTCAACAACTTGCCTCACCATGTGCTCAGATCTTCCATTCAGCCTTTTAGTGCCTCACAGTTAAATATGAACAAATATCACCAGGCAAATATCACCAGGTCTCTCTAAGAAAAGTCTTTAACATGAAAGACCAAAACAAACCAAACAAAATCAACTCAGTAAAAAGATATTTGTTACAAAGAAAACCTCACAAAATCTATCAATATCTCAAATGGATACAAGATATGTAATCATAAAACAAGTAGGATTCCATGAAGGTGAGGGAGAGGAGAAACAGAAAACAAAGAGCTTTTGAAAATTAAAAATTATAGCAGAAATTAAAAAACAAAAACTCAACTAAAGAATTAGGAACTTTGAGAAAATCTCCTAGAAAATTAAAAAATATAAAAATGTAAACATAAACATATATATGAGAGAAAGAAGAGTCTTAGAGAACCAGTCTAGGAGATCCAATATCTGAACAATAAGCACTTCAGAAATAGAGAAAATGGAGAAAAGGAAATCACAAATAAAATAATTCCAGAAAATTTTCTAGAAGTCAAGATCATGAGTGTTCAGATTGGCAAAGTCCCGGCACAATGGATGAAAACAGATCCTCAACATGGCATCATCATAAATTTCAACACACTAGCTGGCTAAAGAAAAGATGGTTAATATTCGACAGAGGGAAAATATAAAACATACAAAAAATTCAGAAATCAGAATGGCAACTGGAATTCTTAAAGAGCAAGAATGGAACTTCAAAGACAATAAAATAATGCCTTAAAAATTAACAGGAGAATGATTTTAAACCTGGAATTCCATTTTCAATCAAAGTATCAATTGATATTCAGGTAAAATTAAAATATATTCAGGTATTCAAAGTCACAAAAAATGTACTTCCCCTGTAACCTTTCTGAAGATAATACTGGAGGATATGCACCACCAAAATGAAAGAGTAAACCAAGCAAGAGGCAGACATGGAATGTAAGAAAAAGAACACCAATTCAAGAAATGCAAAATGAATACCTAAGAAGTAACTGGTGCTTCCAGGGGGATAGTTATAGATCAGTTAGGAAGGTTAACCAGTCCAGGCGAGGGCTCCAGAAGAACTCTCTCTCAAAGATGAAAGTGATCTACCACCTGATGCTTCTGAACATACTGAGAGATTTATACGCCCAAAAGACTTTGAGTCCGAATTAATATGTACAAAGAAAACAATGCAAATGAAAAATTAAGACAAGTATTTATCTGTGAATAGTATTAACATGATCATAATATAAACACTGAATATTCTTCTTAAAAACATTACTATACTTGGAAGATGAGGTGAATAAGAAATGACTGGATTTTCTAGGCAAGAAGGAGAAGTAGGTAAATGCTATACTCACTTCCTCTTAGGACTACATCAATTACAATTAAACTACAGACCAACCATCATAGAGAATCACCTGAAGTCTAGCTGAACAGAAGTCCTACAATTAAGGACATATAAAAGAAGCCACCTTGAGACTGGTAGGCAGGGCAGAGACAAGGAACAGGCTGGTCCCACACCACCTGTGATCATTAAAAATTGGGAGGGAGGGCTGGCCCGGTGGCTCAGGCGGTTAGAGCTCCATGCTCCTAACTCCAAAGGCTGCCGGTTCGATTCCCACATGGGCAAGTGGGCTCTCAACCACAAGGTTGCCAGTTCAATTCCTCATGTCCCGCAAGGGATGGTGGGCAGCGCCCCCTGCAACTAAGATTGAGCACGGCACCTTGAGCTGAGCTGCCGCTGAGCTCCCGGATGGCTCAGTTGGTTGGAGCGCATCCTCTCAACCACAAGGTTGCTGGTTCGACTCCCACAAGGGATGGTGGGCTGCGCCCCCTGCAACTAGCAATGGCAACTGGACCTGGAGCTGAGCTGCGCCCTCCACAACTAAGACTGAAAGGACAACAACTTGAAGCTGAACGGCACACTCCACAGCTAAGATCGAAAGGACAACTTGACTTGGAAAAAAAAAAAAAAGTCCTGGAAGTACACACTGTTCCCCAATAAAGTCCTGTTCCCCTTCCCCAATAAAATCATAAAAAAAAAAAAAAAAAATTGGGAGAGCTATCTTGGCTGCAGAGATCCTCCCTGAGGAGAGAGGGGTCCCAGCCCTACACCAGTTTCCCCTGCCCAGGGTTTCAGTGCCAGGAGAGAATTACCCATAACTTCTAGCTGTAAAAACCAAGGAGATGGTGGCTGAGTGGGATGAAGGGTGGTTGCAGTCTCAGGTGCTCCCCTTGGAGGGCCCACACAAGACTTACTTGCTGATGGGCTCACTTGCTCTGAGCTCCAACACTGAGGTAGCAGCTCAAAAGGCACCAGGGCATACGGGAAAGAACTGAATTGTCTAGCTTCAAGGTGAGGGCTGGAGAGACAGCTTTCTCCTGGACAGAGTAGCTGGCAGAAGCCTCTGTTTCTCTACTGAGCCCTCCCCCTCCCTGAATGCAGACACATGCAGACGCCATATCTGACTCTATATCAAACTAGCTATCCTCTCTCATCTGCTGTCCTAGTTATTCCCTCAGATCCCACCCTACCTAACTTTTGGGCACACCAAAGCTGCTTCCAGTCACTTTTCCACACAAACCACCTGCCTTGATTCATGTTACAAACTTTCCTAAAATCTGTCAAAGGTTCACAAAACTCAAACAAGCAGATTCTGGCTTTGGCATGTCCTATACTTCTGGCTGAGCCGCCCTAAGTCCGGCACTACTGACAGCCAGCCTTGGTTCATGGCTTGGCCTCTCAAGGCACCTCCAAGCACAGTGCAGGCGGTGGCCATCTCTGGATTGCTTTGTGGCTCATGCCAGGTGGCCCAGTCAAGGACAGACTGTGGCTGACCTTGGCCTGCATTGGGTCACCTCTCAGGAGGCCCCAGGGCTGGTAGGCCCAACGGCCAGCTTTGAGCTGGGCCTGAGCATCCCCTGACAACCTCCAAGGATAATACACCCCAAGGTCACACTGGGCAGGCACTAGAGACCCATTAAAGTGAACCCTGCTCCATAGGGTCAGCCCCTGTATAACAGGTCCTCCACTGTAGTCACAGCCAGTCCTCACAACCAATCAGCTGAGGGTCAGTCCTTCCCAAACAGCAATCAAGGCTCAATTACAACAGGAGAGCACACAGAACCCACACAAGGGACACCTCTGGAGCACTCAGCTCTGGTGACCAGGGAGACTGTGCCACTGGGCCCCATAGGACACCTACTATTAATACATAAGTCACTTTGCTAAGGCCAGGAGGTATAGCAGCTCTACCTAATACATAGGAACAAACACAGGGAGACAGCCAAAATGGAGAGACAAAGAAACATGTCCCAGCTAAAAGAACAAAACAAAGCTCCTGAAAAAGAACTAAACAAAATGGAGACAAGCAATCTACCAGATGCAGAATTCCAAACAATGGTTATAAGGATGCTCAGTGATCTCATGGAGAACTTCAGCAAAGAGATAGGAAACATACAAATAGAGATAGAAAACATAAAAAAGAACCAGTCAGAGCTAAAGACTACAATAACCAAAATGAAGAATACATGAAAGGGAATCAACAGTAGATGAGATGAAGCAGAGGATCGAATCAGTGATTTGGAAGATAGGGTAGCAGAAAACACCCAATCAGAACAGCAAAAAGAAAAAAGAATCCAAAATAATAATAATAATAATAATAAGGAGAGTTTCAGGGTCCTCTGGGACAACATCAAGTGTACCAACATTGGCATCATAGGGGTACCAGAAGAAGAGAGAGAGCAAGGAATTGAAAACCTATTTGAAGAAATAATGACTGAAAATTTCCCTAACCTGGTGAAGGAAATAGATATACAAGCCCAAGAAGCACAGTCCCAACAAGATGAACCAAAACAGGCCCACACCAAGACACATCATAATGAAAATGCCAAAGGTTAAAGACAAAGAGAGAATCTTAAAAGCAGGCAAGAGAAAAGCAATCAGTTACCTACAAGGGAGGTCCCCTAAGACTACCAGCTGATTTCTCAACAGAACTTTGCAGGCCAGAGGGATTGGCAGGAAAAGTTCAAGTGATGAAAAGCAACGACCTACAATCAAGATTATTTTACCCAGCAAGGCTATCATTTAGAGTCAAAGGACAGGTAAACAACTTCCCAGACAAGAAAAAGCTAAAGGAGTTCATCACCACCAAACCAGTATTACAAGGAAAGTTAGAGGGTCTTCTTTAAGACCAAATAATAATAATAATAATAATAATAATAATAAGGCAATAACTACATATTTATCAACAATTACTTTCAATGTAAATGGATTAAATGTTCCAATCAAAAGACAGCCTAGTTGAATGGGTAAGCAAACAAGACCCTTACATATGCTGCCTACAAGAGACTTACTTCAGATCAAAAGGCACACATAGACTGAAAGTAACACCATGGCTGCGGCGGCCCACTCTCCCTGACACTGGGACCTCATTCTTTTCTCTTGAGGCCTGATTAGATGAGGCCCAACCACATTATGGAGGTTATCAAGTGGGAATCCTGTATGAAAAATACTATAGACAGGTTGATACAGGCAATACTGGAAGGGTATTGGCTTCTGATGTTGCTGCTTTCCTGAAAATATCAGGAATTCCAGACTTGATAGTAGGGAAGATTTGAGATTTAGCTGACACAGATGGCAAAGGTATCCTGAACAAACAAGAATTCTTTGCTGCTTTTCTTCTTGTGGCATGTGCCCAGAATGGATTCGAGGTTTCACTGAGTAACTTGAACCTGGCTGTTTCTCCACGAAGATTTCATGATACCAGTAGTCCCTTGTTAATCAGTGGAAACTCTGAAACTGAGCTTCCACGGGCTATAAAATCTGAAGGTAAGGCCAAATACAATGCAATTGTTGATAGTTTAAGCCCAGTAAATGGATTTCTGCCTGGTGATAAAGTGAAACCAGTGTCATTCAACTCTAAATTACCTGTGGATATCCTTGGAAGAGTTTGGGAGTTGAGTGACATTGATCATGATGGAGTGCTCAACAGAGATGAGTTTGAAATTGCCATGTTTTAGGTATACAGCAAGGTGGAGAAAGAACCTGTGCCAATGTCCTTGCCTCCAGCCTTGGTGCCACCTTCTCAGAGGAAAACGGGTTGAATCGCCTGCAGAAAAAGCTAAATATGATGAAATCTTCCTGAAAACTGACAATGACATGGGTGGATTTGTGTCTTGATTGGAAGTCCGTGAAATCTTCCTGAAGACAGGTTTACCTTCTAACTTACTAGCCCATATTTGGGCATTATGTGACACAAAGGACTGTGGGAAGCTTTCAAAGGATCAGTGTGCCTTGACTTTTCACTTAATCAATCAAAAGTTAATAAAGGGCATTGACCCTCCTCACATTCTTACGCCTGAGATGATTCCACCACCAGACAGGGCCAGTTTATAAAAGAATATCATAGGATCAAGTCTTATTGCAGATTTCTCTGCTATTAAGGAGCTAGATACCCTTAACAATGAAATAGTTGACCCTTAATAATGAAATAGAGGGAAAAGAATAATGTGGAACAGAACCTTAAGGAGAAAGAAGATACTGTTAAACAGGGGACATGCGAGGTTCAGGATCTTCAAGATGAAGTTCAGAGGGAGAATACTAACCTGCAAAAACTGCAGGCTCAGAAACAGCAAGCACAAGAGCTCCCTGATGGACTGGATGAGCAGAAAGCCCAGCTGGAGGAGCAGTTCAAGAAAGTCAGGAAGAAATGTGCTGAGGAGGCCCAGCTGATCTCATCCTTGAAAGTTGAATTAATGAGTCAAGAATCACAGATCTCCACTTATGAAGATGAGCTGGCCAAAGCTAGGGAAGAGTTGAGTTGCCTACAGCAAGAGACAGCAGAACTGGAGGAGAGTGTTAAGTCATGGAAGGCCCATCTGGGACCTCTTCAGAAGCACCTGCAGGATTCTCAGCAGTAAGTCAGTTCAGTGCAAATGAAAATGATGGAAATGAAAGAGCTGGAACATCATAATAAGCAATTAAATTGGTGCAGTAGCCCACACTGCATTCTTGTAAATGGCGCTACAGATTATTGTAGCCTGAGCACTAGCAGCAGTGGAACAGCCAACCTGAATGAGAACGCGGAAGGCCAGAGCAACTGTAAATCCATATACCAGGAATCTCCAGCAAGAAGCAGTCCTGAGTACTGCTTTCTGGTGTGACTGATGAAAACGAAGTGGTGACCGCAGCTGTTAATGAAAAAGTTTGTCCTGAATTTACCAGTGACAGACATTCAAAAGAGGAAGATCCATTTATTGTAGAATCAAGGTCACTGACAGATCAATTGCAGATACAGACTTGGAGTTTTTTCCAGTCTGATCATTTAGTTGGCCATGATCTTTTCAAGGATGATCCTTTTGGGAAAACTTGGGAGGTGATCCTTTCAAAGGTTCAGATCCATTTGCATCTGATTGTTTCTTCAAGCCATCTTCTACTGATCCCTTTGTCACTTCAAGTACTGACCCTTTCAGTGCAGCCAGCAATAGCAGGAATACATCGGTAGAAACATTGACGCACAATGATCCTTTTGCTCCTGGTGGAACAGTTGTTGCAGCTAATGATGTGGCTACAGACCCCTTTGCTTCTGTTTTTGGACATGAATCATTGGAAGGTAGATTTGCTGACTTCAGCACATTGTCAAAGGCGAACAATGAAGATCCTTTTAGTTCAGCCACACTGAGCTCTGTCAGCAGTGTGGTCATTACAAAAAATATGCTTAAGGAAGCATAGTCAAAAGTGAAGGCGAACCCCCAGCACTGCCACCAAAGAGCGGACCTCCAACAAAACCCTGCCCAGCACCACCTATATCCTTCTGAAGAAGATGTGATTGAATGGGCCAGACAGGAAGAGAAGAGGCTTGCCCGACTCAGTCAGCAATAGCAGGAAGACATAGAACTGGCTGTTGCACTCAGCAAATCTGAGATTTCAGAAGCATGAAGAGTTCTCCAGTCTTTTGTCAACCATACAACACTCTTCTGCCTGAATACTGAAGCTATTTACAGTGTGTATCAAAACTACCTATGAGCATGGGAATACAAAAGGTTTGAGATTGCTGTAAATATGGGGGGAAAAGATATTTCATGAAAATGGAAACAAACCAACAAAAAAGTTGTGGTAGCAATGCTTATACCAGACAAAATAGACTTTAAAACAAAAGCTATTAACAAGCGACAATTAAGGACCCAGTAATCCCACTTCTGGATATTTATCCGAAGAAACCCAAAATGCTACTTTGAGGGGATGTGTGCATCCATATGTTCATTACAGCATTGCTTACAATGGCCAATGTGTGGAGGCAACCTTGGTGTGTGTCAATGGATGAATGGATAAAAAGGAGGCGATACATACAAACAAAGGAATATTGCTTGGCCAGGGAAAGGAATGGGTTCTCAGCATCTGGGGTGCCATGGATGGACGTTGAGGGTGTTGTGCTGAGTGAAGTATGCCACACAGCAAAAGACAGATGCAATGTGATTTCACTTACATGTGCCATCTAAAGAACAAAATAAATGAACAAACAAAACAGAAACAAACTCATAGATAGAGAACATTTTGATGGCTGCCAGATGGGGGGTGGGGGTGGGAATGGGTGAAAAAGGTGAAGGGATGAGAAAGTACAAATTGGTTGTTACAAAGTAATCACAGGAATGTAGGGTATAGCATAAGGAATATAGTCAATAATATTGAAATAACTATGTATGGATCAGATGGGTACTAGATTCATTGGGGTGATAGACAGGAGGGCGGTCAGGTGGACAGGGAGAAAAAGGTAAAGGCATTAAGAAGTACAAATTGGTAGTTAAAAAATAGTCATGGTAATGTACAGTAAAGCAGAGGGAATATAGTCAATGATATGGTAATACCTATGTATAGTACCAGGCAGGTTCTAGACTAGTCGGGTAGATCACTTCTTAAATTATATAAATGTCTTACCATTATGCTGTACACCTGAAATCATAATATTGAATGTCAACTATAATTGAAAAATTTAAAAGGGGGGACAAGGCAAAAGGGAGTAAGAGGTTCAAATCTCCAGGTACAAATAAGTCATGGGGATGTAATGTACAGCATAGGGAATATAGTCAATAATATTGTGATAGCATGGTATAATATCAGATGGTTGTTGGACTTATGGTGATCACTTCTCTAGGTTATGTAAATGTTGAATACTATGGTGTACACTTGAAATTAATATAATACTGTATGTTAGTTATATTTTAATAAAAATCTTAAGAAAATTAAAGAATAAAATAGGTAGGCTAAAAAAAGAGAAAGAAATGATCAGTGGTAGATGACAATCTAGGAAGATGTGCAACATCCTCATTTCCAGGGTGAAATGACAATAGTTAGAACCTAAAACTAAAATCCAGCAGTGGGCTTGAACATACGGAAATATGGATATAAACATCAAACAGAAAGGGGCTGGCAGAAGTTGCCTCTCAAGAGGTGAAAATGGAGGAATGTTTAATTTTAAGAAAAATAAGAAAAAAGAAAACAAAAATATTAACCCCGTAGTGAAGGAAATGTATTTCTAGATTTAAAAGCTAAACCTAGAACTTAGCACAATTAATGACGAAACTTCAGAACAACAAAAGGATAAAGAGAAAAAGCTTCTGGAGAGTATATGTAAGACAGGGTAGGGAAAGGGACGCATATGTTAAGAGCAAGAGAGTACCCAATTTCTCAAGAGTCTTCAAAACTCTCAGGCAAAATTATTTCTTTCTCACAATTTGTGCTGAACGAAACTGTCAATTGAGTATGGGGAGAAAAATAAAGATAATTTCAGGCATGCAAGATTTCAAAAAAAAAAAAAGCACCACCCTTTCTAAGGACACTACAGAAGAATGCGCTCTGCCAAAAGGAGACTAAACCAAGGAAGAAGAGGCATAGGGAATTCTTAGGAAGACAGTGAAGAAAATCCCAGGGTTAACAGCTATGTAGGAAGCTTGGAGAACTGAGGGCTCCAGGAGGATATTTCCATGGGAAAACAAAATAGAAATGATGTACCTGAACTACTGAGGTTTAGAAATCTACAGAAGTGCTTAGCTTTTACATAACAAGAATAAAAAAATTGTTCAAGGAAGGTAACAGGACACTATAATGCTTAGTTATAAATATTTTCAGAGTCGTAACTAAAATTGACTACTGATTTAATTTTTTTTAAGTTGTCTCCTTACTTTTTTGAAAGAATAGAAGAAGGGGAAGAAAAGGGAGAAAAGTGCACTAATATCTAAAATTAAAGGAATACCATTATCACATAATATTTAAGCAGATGGAAGAAAATCCTAAAAGACGTGAAAGTGGCTCCTCTGAGACATGAGACTCAGATAGGCAAGGAAAGGCAGGGAACTGGCATCTGCCCTTGTATTTCAGTTTTTAAACTATTTACTTCCACTTTGAAATTTTTTTCAATTAAATAAAGAGGATTTCAACAAAGAAAAGTCCTCTAATGATCTGAAATCTTTTTCAAATCAGAGATGAGATCTAATGGTGTTACCTGCAAAAGGAAAATAAATATGTAAAATAATACGGATGTTTTGAAGGAGACGTTGCAGAAGAAAGAACAAGCAGGCACCAGACTAAATGATATTCATTTTCTTTGTGGGCTTCATAAAATTGTGGTAGACTTCAGTTCCTAGACACACAACTGTAGCAGCCACTGTGAAATCCACTAGCTACTGGTATTCTGGAAAGTAATGCAAGGCTCAAGTATCCACTTCTGTAACTGACTTTGTTTCTAGGTGGAGCTCCATATCCTTGGAATGGTTAGTGGCTCACTTTCAATGTGACCATTATATTTCCTATCATTTTTGCTTTTCCCTTTTAGCTGCTTCCTTGAAAGAATTCTTAATTCTTCTGCAGGATGTTGATACCATCTTAAATTACAGAGTGGCCATCAAGCAAGAGAGAAGTGATGTATAATCTTCTGCATGACACTAGTCATCATCATCATAACGACCAGCTGTATACTTACTACATCCAGCAAATTCACGTTCTTTGCTTTATAAATGACCAGCTGAACTGCTTGTGCCCATAGATCAATTGGAACAAAATGTTTGTTATCCAAATTCTCTGAAATTCCTATAAAATAAGTATGTATTGCACCCCAACAGAGAATTTTACTGTATTCAATTTTGACATTGTTGTACAAGGTCACACTGATGTAGGTGATGTTGGATCTGCCAGCAGTTTCTGAGTGTGGGCCGGGATCGAGTATCGTGAAGCTGAAGAATGGAAACACGGACACAGGGAGAGGCAAAGAGTTTTAAAAAGAGGATAGTTTATTAGAGGCAGGAGAAGAGGTTGTAGCTCCCGAGCGGGAGGGGGTCCCGAATGGGGGGTGCCCGTGACTGAGGCAAAAGCTCTTGCTGTTATACCTTCCCTTGCCTGCTTGGGGAAGGGGAGCTGTTTGAAGAAGGGAATTGGTGCCTTCTAATGAAATCCGTCTACGAGGTTTGTTCTGCTTGCACATCCTAAAGGAATTAGCACACTAACCCACTCTTATCTATCAGATCTGCTCCATTTGTCAGGCCAAAATGAATTTTATGATTAACCTCAAGGCCTTGTTACATTATGTCCTGGAGCAAAGGAATGATTGCAAAACCTGAAGTTTTAGGATATGACTGTCTTTTGTTTATTCCACCAGGGACCTCCCTGTCTACCTAGGGACATGCTAACTCTCCTGTATCAATACCTGAGTGTCATATTTGAAAATAAATGACATTTAATTAGATATGGAAATCCCATCATTAAAGAGCGTATGTTGTATTTTATGTGTGAAAGCAATGCCTACAAATCCCACCCAAGAAAACTGGCCTGGTACCTGTTTTATGGTTGAAGCTTCACAGGTCACAATCAACATCACTTACTGGTTGGCCAGGAATCTCAGCATATTTGGGACTTCAAGTAGAAATGAATTTACCAGAATCTATAAGCAATGAAGGTGAAATCTTGGCAGGTGGGTTTCCTTGGGCTTGGTTTACTAGTCTCAGGATAGAAAATAAATAGATGCTTTTAAATTATTGAATCCTATACTACTTAATGAAATTACTCAGCAGAATGTAATCAGTTGGCCTCTATAGTTGCTCCATACTGAATGCTCAAAGAGGCACATATGGTCAGTTAATAACTCTTGCTGAACTAGGCCAAAACATAATGAAACCAGCCTTTTGCATGTGTGTGATCAACAATAATCTCTAGAGGTTTTTTTTTTTAAATAATCAAAAGATTAGACTGTTAAGCTAAATTATTTAAAACTTGAAATAAGGTAAAAAGGTGAGCAGCAGGACCTTTCAATATTACCATGAGATATTGTTTAACAGATTAAACCAAAGATTATTTAATTATCTAAAGGAATGTATCTGTGCTTAGCTGGCTAATTTCTATTAAATACCGGTCTCTACAACATATATGTTAACTTGTAGATATTGACTGGTAGATAGCAAATTTAAGAACTGCTGGTGAATTTACCAGTGACAATGAACTTTGAAGGAAGAAAGAATCTTTTATTGAGCATCACCCAAGTGTCAAAAACTATACATTACTCACATAGTCATAAAAACAACCTTGAGTGATAGGTGTTATTATCTTCATTTTACAAGTTAGAAAGTTGAAGTTTGAAAAGGTAAAATGATTTGCCACATTATTTAGCGAGTAAATGGTGGAGCCAGGTGTCAAACCCTGAATGTTCTTTTCAAAACCTATGCTCTTTTACGGTACTATATTAGTCTACCCCGGTAGTATAAACTTTTTTCTGATGGCCGCGAAGTTTTACCTGCCATTTCAGCAAACTGAAAATTATATCTAAATGTCACCCCCCCCCACCAAAAAAAAATATGCTGGTTAGAAAGGCAGAATTTCATGGTGAGAAATGTAAGTATATGTTCGTGTACATAGAATAAAAGATCTATGAGTCATCTCCTGCAGCCCACTAAGTGTTTAGTTGAAGATTGCTCTTTACCATCTAGCTAGATGGCAATTAGAAGGTGTGAGACAAAGTATCCCTTAGGAAAAACTGGCTAAAAAATAAATCATTTAAAGTGTTTTACAGACATTATCTAATATATTTTCACACATCCCTCTGAGCTACACAGCTCTACACAAAGAGCGATCCTAATTTGTTTATAGACTATTCAAAGGTGATATAGTATAAAATGGAAGGCCAAGATGCTGCTAACCAGATTAGACTTACCTAAAGCCTAGAGCAGTTTTGGCCATTTTAGCTGAACCACCACTAAGTTAATTAACCTCTATTGTTTTCCTTAACCTACTTAATGAAAATGTCAGTACCATTTGGGCTAGAAGGCTGTGAAACCAAGCAGGTCATTTAGAATTTTTTTCTCCCCTTCAAGTTGCCCCACTCTTATCTGATCAATGGTTAACATCCTTCACCTTAGAAACAATGGGAGATATTTATATTCGCCTTCCCTAAGGGAAATGGTACCTTTTAAAAAGCTGTGAACTGTGAATTTCCAGCTAATTTAAGACAACTATTCTACAGAAAGGAGAATTTGTCTCAGCCTGTGAGGAAGACTCAGGGCAAAATAATAGTTACACTACCATCCCTCTCCCTTTATTTATTTAATGGATAGGAAATGTTGATTTCACCTGAAAAAAAAGTGTGCAACTTGGGAATAGAGTGGGAGATGCAATTTCTGTCCTAGAGAAAGGGTATTGAGGGTGGTGAGGTGAGGCCAAGCTTCATATGTGAAAATTTAATATGTATTGTGTTTTCTGGGTTTTCTTTTTTAAACATACTTCAATGTAAACAAGAAGAAACTGTAGTAATATTATGATAACCTTTACCAAGCTTGTCCCCACTCGTCTTCCCTTGTCAGTAAGTAGTCCCTGAGGACAGAAGTCATCTTTGATTCTCCCTCTCCCTTATCTCCCACATGCAATCCATCAACAAGTTCTATCGATTTGACTTCTGAAATCTGTCTCCAAACTGGCCACTTTTTTCTTATCTCCTCAGCTTTCACCTTTGTCCAAACCAGTAAAGTGAATGAGGCTACCAGGATAGAGAATAAAGACCTTTCTCAAAAGCACAGACGTTTGGGAAATGCTACAACTGGTAGAAGAGGAGCTGAAAACAGGGGAGAAACAATATGAGATAAAAGGAGAATTTAGATAGAAAAGATCAAAGACCCAAGGTTGACCCTCAAGCATTTTCCAGTCTCAAGACAAGAAAGACAGGTGTGAAATATAAGGTGAATTCAGAATGTGTTTCTTATATTTAAGACAAGTATGAAAGAAACATTTACTTTATACAAACTTCCAAATGATTACTAAGATTTCTGCATAATTTTTTTCCAAGTGAAATCCTCCAGATTAAAATACAAAACAAAAAACCAAAAAACATGTAATAAAATAATTGACTACTACTTTAGAATTTCTTATTCTTTTGATTCACTTTTTGGATATTTGAGTAAATACAAATCAGGCATTTGGTCTTTGTTTTATTTTGTGTACAATCAACTGGATCAAAAATCCAAAGGCCAATCAATGTTCAAATTCATTCTGATCAAAACGAGTTTTCAGTCTTCTACAGGAAATTGTTTACTTGTTCAGACAAGCCAAAATTCAATTTGGAAAATACTTCTCTACTCCATAATCTTAAAAATTCTAAGAAAAGAAGTATCTCAATTTTCTCCAGTGTTCTTCATTAAAAGATATTTAATCTTAACTTAAGAAATATTAATATTTATTAAGTTCAAGGTATGTTCATATATTAAAAGATAAGTTTTAGAAGACGATATAGTATGACTTTCATACAAATATAAAATGAATATGTGTCAAAGCTTTCATTTAATTCACTAATTAATGAGGGAACCAGTAAGATATTACAATTGGGTCAAAGGAGAATTCAAAGAACCACACATATATGGACATTCAGAATTGTGAAATAGGGCCGGCCCCGTGGCTCAGGCGGTTAGAGCTCCATGCTCCTAACTCCCAAGGCTGCCAGTTCGATTCCCACATGGGCCAATGGGCTCTCAACCACAAGGTTACCAGTTCGATTCCTCGACTCCCTCAAGGGATGATGGGCTCTGCCCCCTGCAACTAAGATTGAACATGGCACCTTGAGCTGAGCTGCTGCTGAGCTCCCGGATGGCTCAGTTGGTTGGAGTGCATCCTCTCAACCACAAGGTTGCCGGTTCAACTCCTGCAAGGGATGGTGGGCTGTGCCCCCTGTAACTAGCAACGGCAACTGGACCTGGAGCTGAGCTGCGCCCGACACAACTAAGACTGAAAGGACAACAACTTGAAGCTGAACGGCACCCTCCACAACTAAGATTGAAAGGACAACAACTTGACTTGGAAAACAGGCCTGGAAGTACACACTGTTCCCCAATAAAGTCCTGTTCCCCTACCCCAATAAAATCTTAAAAAAAAAAAAAAAAGAATTGTGAATTGCTAAACAAATATAAAACTTCGAAACTGCTCAATATCTAGAGAGTAATAATCAACTGAATCTCAATAAGATACAATTTGCATTCTGTATACAAGAATCACTTGCATTATTATAGGTACTATATAACTTATAGCAATGTAAAATAATTTAAAGCCAATAAAAGATTCAAAGACCCTACAGAATCAGATAATCTCGACAATGCCCAGTTTTCCATTGAAGACAACCATAATATCTTGGTCTATTTCTGTCTTTCACAAATTTTCCCTACAAAGACTACAAAAAGTACTAACTCCCTGTGCCCCAGTGCACAAAACCTGGAGGGAGGAGAATGAAGAAGAGGAAGATAAACATAATAACTGAATAAATTATAAGGCACAGTGGGTATATCCCAAAGGACAGAATTTGTGTCAGGCATCCAATACACCCAAGACGCACAAGTAAGGAAGACCTCTGTTCTGATTGGATAGTGCCTGTGCTGAATGCATACTTAAGCACAGACAGAAATAAAGAACTATGGGAAATCAAAAGAGGGAAAGAGTTATATTTCGATAAGAAGCCATAAGGCTTACTTCATGGAAGAGGAATGCAGCAAATCTTTAAAGGAGAGAGTTTTTCTGATTGTAGTAATCATTTCACAAAGTATGCACATACCAAATCATCACATTACACACTAGATATATAAACAAATTTTATTTGTCAATTATACCTCACTGAAGCTGGAGGGGAAAAAGAAAGAACGATTTTAAGTAAGTAGAATATGAGGTACAGGGAAAAAATATATTTCAAGTTAAGGGAATAGTAAGAGAAAAGCAACAGACATATAATGTTCCTAGCTTGTAGTTTAACAAGGTTGGGTGAAATGAGAGCTAAACAGAAGATATTGAGATTTAGGCCGAATCGTAGAAAACCTTAAACATGTTAAGAGGCTGAGAATTCATTTTGTTCCAATAGGGAGCCACCAAAGCTTTTAAAAAGGGAAATGACAGGATCAAATATAAGCCTGAGACAAATAATTCTAGCAGCAGTTGAGATAAAAACTGAGATTGAAAAGTGAGAAATTAGAGGCATAGAGGCCAGAAGAAACTTGTTGCAATGGGCAGGTCGGAGCCTAAACCAGAGCATTGTGGGGAGAAGAAAAGAGCTTTGAGGAAGGCAGAATGAACAGGATATTGTGATTCACTAAATAAGTGAGTCTAGGTTTTTGTACACGCATACCAGTTAAAAATTCGAGCATGCACCCCTCTAACTCATGCACATATTTATTTGGCTATAAAATATGTATAAACCTACTAATGAACTAATATATATAATTTGAAACATTCATACATGCTCACAAACTTTTTTTGCTCTCAGAGAGGTTTAATTCATGTTTGGATGCTTAATTTCTAAACGTCTTGCTAATTTTGATGGCTTCATATCAGTAGTAACTCTCATCTCAATGTACTTAGAGCAAGATCCATGGTTTACAATGAGTGGATGTAAATTCTTATTTCAAACAATCTTGATAATTTCAATTTTTTTTTTCTGATTTCTTACAGATTTAGGTTGTCCATATATGTTTGTGATGTATATAATCTGTGTTTATATATTATATGATATATACGTGTGTGTATATATATATGTGTATATATATGCACACATACTTTTTTTTAACTATGTAATGTAGCTTACAAAGAGCTTGTATTAAGAGTAGGCGATCCCATTCTGAATATTCTTCTTTTTTGCTAGTGCTTGTATGATTAGAATTATCTTCAATTCACATTCCCCACAGGGATTTTTAGTCACTTTCCGTTTTGTGAGTTTAAGTGAAAGGAGGTAATACAATCTGTGAATCCCTAGACTCACAGGCACAATGTGCTCTCTCCTCAGGATTCCTCTCCAAGTGTACTTGCCACGACTCTACATGTAGACCAAATCCGAGTACCAGGGGAAGTCCTTATATTAAATATTAATGAAGCCCTGGTTTGATTGTAGTTAGGGCTGTTGGAATAACTTTCTCCGCCCAAGATGAAGCTACTCCTGCCCCAGGGTGCCACATCAGCAAACTGAAATTTAGATAACTTTCCTGTCCCTGTAAATGCTCCACTTGACCAAAAATGCAATATATCCAGTCAGTCAATCCCCAAACACCAAGCCAACTCTGGGCTCTATACTTGCGCTCTTGTTTCTTTTTTATCGCGAACAAGGTAGACTGTGTGGCCCCAGTCTATCAGATAGTTGCTATTTTTTTCTTCCTTGTTCTTGGTTCTTTATTCTTCCATCTATCTTGCAGTTCTCCAAAAGGAGACTATCCACTTCATAAAGTATTAAATAAAGTTTGTTTGTATCACCTAAATTGTTTTCTTTAATCATTTTTTAATAGGGATTAACTATAAATAGAAGTTTCAGTACTTTGTTCTGACTATCCAATAGCTCATCTTGTACTTTGTTCTGACTATGCAATAGCTCATCTTATACTTTGTTCTGACTATCCAATAGCTCATCTTGTACACACACTCCCTGTTGAAAACCCATATTTTAGATAAGGCAGAAAGAAAATGAGTCAAAAATTAGCAGGAATGACTTGGATAGTAGTATCAATGAAGTAAATGGTGAACATAACAGGATAATGTGTCTGGAAGGAAACTAAAACTGGTTCCCAACATATTGAGTCGGAGGTACCAAGAGATACATACTCAGTACAGCTGTCCCTGAGCTATGTGAAAGAGGTCTGGAGCACATGAGAGGAATCCAGGTTACATGCATGGATCCAGTGTATAGTTGAAGCCGACTCGTAATGTAGTTTTCCCAAAAAGAAAAGCAGGCAAACGAGAATTCTAAAAGGCACTTTCATGTAGGGGGTTTTAAAGCAAGAGGACTCTCTTCTTAGAGATGTATGGGAAAGGAGAGAAGAGAGCCCAGAAGAATGTAGTGACATGGAAGCCATAAAGAGAAGATTTTAAGAAAGCAAATATTTCAACTATGCTGCACAGCCAAGAAGGATGAAGCTAAGACAAAGACATTGAACTTGGTTGACATTTGAACGACTGGTTTCAGTAATTAAGGAGCAGAAGTCAGTTTTCAAGTGTTTAAAGAACCAATGAGTAGTTGGGGGAAAAATGGGAACAGTAACCATAGATTGTTCCTTCAGGAAGTTTGACAGTTAAGGGAGAAGAGAGATTATGTAGAGAATTAAGGAAGGTGCTCTAAAGAGGAGGTGTTTGATTTTATATGTATAGCAAATAGTGAAAAGGGATAAACTGAAGGTAAAGATAAAGAAGAAACTTTATGAGACCAGGTTCTCAAATAAAATGATGGTATTGCAACAATCAAGGTAGTAGATAAAAGAGATAGATTTGGGAAGGGAGAGGAAGAATTTTTCAAGTCAGAAGGGAACTATGGTTAATACCGTATTGCATATTTCAAAGTTACTAAGAGAGTAGGTCTTAAAAGTCCTAATCACAAGGGGAAAAAATTGTAATTATATATGGTAATGTTATTAACTACACTTATGGTGGAGATCATTTTGCAATATATACCATTACGTTATACACCTGAAACTAATATAATGTTATATGTTAATTATACTTCATTGAACAAAATCACATCAGTATAAACAGTAATGAATGGACACAGTGGAACAGACACAGTTTGTATTAAAGATTCTCACCTCGAAACTGTGCTCCTCCTATTGCACTGGCTTCTCCATTTCGGTCTCCTTTTCCTGTCCTTTTTATCCCCATGACCTCCTGTGGTACAATGGGAAATAAATATTTGGTTTTTAAAAAAAAAAAAAAAATGAAGGGAAAGGATAAAGTGTGGTAGTTTTTTGTTTTGTTTTTACGCACCTTGAACGTGTTCCTATCAGATGGTTTATCTTTTTATCAGCCCATTAGGAGGGTGAGGAAAACTTATGAGCATTAGTTAACATTCTGGACAGTTTAGGGGTGGGCAAATAAACTTGGAGCCACTAACTAGTTGTTAGCATCATCCAGATTTGAGCTGAAGAAAGTTCAGTCTGATCAGAAGTATGTCAGATCAGAGGAAGTAAGACTAGATTTTTGAGCCAGCACTGAGGAAGATGAGTTAAAAGGATGAGAAATTCAGGCAAGAAAACATGACTTAACCAAGGCAACAGCAAGGGGATGGAAAGAAGGCAACATATTTGAGTCATTTAGAAGGGAGAATGGGAGTGGAGCAAGTGTACATGACAAAGTCAATACCACTCTTTCTAGAAACTTATCAGAAAAGGAAAGAGAGACAGCGAGGTAAATACACAGGAACACAGAGTTCATGGATGTGTTTCACTAAAAAGAGAAACTTACTGGTAGGAAAGAAACAGCCAGGAGAGAGGGAGAGGTTCAAGATGACACAGACGGAGGATGGAGTTTTCAACACCTCCAAGAAAGGGGGACAATAAGAGATTCACAGCAGAGGCGAGGAATTAGCTTTAAACTAGACGGAAGAAAGGAAGAGCTCCACAAAGTATTTACAGTATTTCAGAAAGCCTTCTGGAAATTGCAATTAAATAAAATGTCAAGTTTCTTTACTTTTGGCAGGCATTAAATCAACTCTGGTTATTGCACACTGATCAGAAATTCTAATTTGCTGTTGATGACATCATAGAAATTTCTAGGTTGTGATTGGTGGAGCATATATTGTTAACAGAGTTATTTATCTGGTTTTTACAATATCTGATTTAATTCTTCTAGCAAGCATGTGATCAACCTTGGATTAGAAGAGTGACAGCTGAAATTAAGCAAGCATTTCCAGGGAACAGTGCCTAGTGTTTGTACACTTATTTAACTTTATTGCTTATTAGCATTACATCCATGACAGTGATGTATGTGATTTCATTTAAGTGACAAAATCTTTCAAGATATGGGATCTGTGGATGAAAACATAATAAAATGAGTCCTTGGATGAAAAGAATTGAGATCACAAGATCTCTATTGTCCCTTCACATCTAACATTCTACAATTTGAAGAGAGCCCTATAAACACAAGTTGGGGAATGGCTAAATGGGAAAGTTGTAAAGAATACTCGAAAACACCCCAACTAACCAATGACTCTCTCTAAACAAGGCAAGGAGAAAGGGAAGCAATGTAAATAACCATTTCCACCTGGAAGGCAGCACAGGAGAGACCAAGAATTGAAATTAAAATTAAATAAAAGAAGGGCGGAGGATAGCAAGCGCTTAATAAAGGAGGAGTGCTGGCTTTATTGACAACCACAGAACAGAAATGATTGTCCTGAACAAACTTTTTTACGTTTGGCACATCCACCCAGCCAATCCTTGTGTACACACAAATAGTGAGATTCTTTTCTCACCACCAATTACAAGCTAGGCTCATTCTGAATCTTCTACTCTTTGTGGTGTATCTTCACCCACTGGAACTGGGCAAACTGAGGGCTTTAAAAAAAGTTACAAGAGAAATGGGCCAAGAAGATGAGTTAAGAGTTAAGACTGGTCTTATCCGTGGGTTGGGTGCTTGTGCTACCAGCAGTCTCAATACCTGGCAAACCTGGGGACAGCCAGGCAGACCAGATAGATAACCTTAAGATAAACACTGGTGACGTCGGGGTGGCCTTCGCACCCTACTAAACAGGTTCAGAGCGTAGAAAGCTCAGAAAAAGAGGAAGTGGAACTATGTGTACTTTTCTTCCGGAACTGTAGTTCTGTTGCCCCAAACTAGGCTCAAGTACCGGCCAGTAAACCAGATAAAGCCCCAAGGCTCGCTTTCGGCCCACGCTGGATCCCTGGTCCTCTCCTCACATCCCCATGTCTCTGCGGCAGCCACTGCCGCCCGCCGGCGCCCGTGACCCGGTGACTCCGGAGGGCCGTCTGCGGCCCGTGACCCCGGAGCACTGGGCATCCGGACCCCCCTCGGAGGCGCAGCCGCTATTAAGGCAGGAGGCTAAAGGGGAGGAGGAGGAAGGGGAGGAGACAGGCGTCCAGGGCGCCTCTGGAACCGGCACGGCGGAGCAGCGGCGGAGGGGCTGGGGGGAGGCCGCTGAGGCCGCTGGAGCCGAGGAGGGGCAGGTGGAGGCCGGGGGCACTGCAGCGGCGGGGTCAGGTTCCCCGGCGGGAAGCGCGAGTGGCGACCGCGGGGACTGGCGGCGGCTGCTCGCCTGGCTGCGGCGGCGGCAGCCCCAGTGCTGCCCCTGTGCGGCGCCCCTTCCCCGCTCCGCCGCGCACTGTTGTCATGGAGGAACCAAGATGGCGGCTCTGGCCTACAACCTGGGCAAGCGGGAGATCAACCACTACTTCAGCGTGAGGAGCGCCAAGGTGCTGGCGCTGGTGGCCGTGCTGCTGCTCGCAGTGTGCCACCTCGCCTCCCGCCGCTACCGAGGTGAGCGGGCCCTCCCCCTGCCCCGGCTGGGGGAGGAGGCGACGCGGCGGCTGGAGGCCGCCCCCCGCGCCCAACACACGCCCACGCTCACGCGGCCGCCCGCCAGCCCGCGCGCCGTGCTCGCGGGGGAGGCGGTGCCCCCACGTGCCCCCAGGTGTCCCCAGCGGCGGGCCCGGCGCTCCCGGCCGTCTGAACGGACCCCAGTGCGGGCCGCCACCGTACGAGGCCCCGTGATTCTGGGTCCCCCGAGCGCCTGCGCTGGGGTCGGAGGCGACAATCCGGGCCTGGCCAGAGGGGCTGCCGGGGTCCCGGTTCCAGCGAGAGCTGGCTGGGGGGAGATGCGCCAGGCCCGGGGCTCGCGTGCAGGAGGTCGGACAGGTGGCCCTTGGGGACCAGCCCGGGACGCACGAAGGCAAAGGCCGCCCTGCAGTGGGGCACCTTCGTCAGGAGTGGGGTCGCCGATTCTGCGCCCTAGGGGTCCTGCGCCTTAGCTTTTGTTTAATCCGTCCTCTGCCCTGTAACTACAGCCGGGCCAGCTGTTGTTGGACAGCGGCAAGAGCCGCCCCATTTCTTTTGCCACTGGGGGCTACAGCTGGCAATAGATGTCCTTGGCCAAATGGAGGAGGTGTCACCCAGCCTTTGTGAAACGTTTGAAGGGTTCTGGTTGCACACTTTTTACAAAGTCAAGGCACTGGGGCAGATAATGTGAAAAGAAGTTAGGGGTTGACAGGAGTCGAGGTGGGCAAGGAAAGCAAGTTGGAAGCAGTTTGAAAAGAGCCTTCGCTGTGTGTTTTGAAATTGGTATAAAGGGGAAAAGGAAATATGACCTTATTTCAGAACGAATTACTCAGTAATCAAGGATATATTTACTTGTCCTTGTTGATTGATTTAAAAAAAAATTCTGTGTAAAAATGTCACTAGGAGAGAGAGTGACAGGCTGAGGGAAATTAATGATATCATCTTTTATTTTTGGCTCTTAGTAATATCGAAACCATTATCCGTGACTGTGAGATTAATTGGTCAAGATGTAATGTGTAATAAATTGACAGGTGGGCATTTAATGCTACTTTCATTTAACTTCACACCCACTTTGGCAAAATATCCAGTAAACGAGGTATTGGAATATGAGCTCTCTTCTCATCCCAGGAAGTCTTTCAAAGTGTAGAACATTTTGATCAATTTTGCTGCTTTGTTTTTACCAATACTTGAGGATTAAAAATCTTGTACTCTAATGCCATACTGGATGAATAGCTCTTTATATAAACACACTAAGTCGATTTAAAAAGATAAATACTTTTATGTCCTTTAGGCCTTTCTCCTCCAGCCTCCTATAGATCACAGCTGTAGGATCTGGCAGGGCCCTGCTTCATCTGCAGTTGCTTTAACAGATCATAAGCAAAATCAACTAGCAATGTTGATGGCATTAGTTGGTGATTTTTAAGAAAATTTTGTAACTACTATTAATCACACGCTAGTTTGGTATAAAAAGATAGTAATCTAACTCAATTTTGTGTAACTTTGGTGCCACATTCCTAAAGGTAAACATCTAATTTAAAGTCATTGCGGTTTAAAAGGTTAAAATTAATTGCAAAAACTGCAATTACTTTTGCACCAACCTAATAATTATGCTTTTATCTTTTGATAAGCTTGGATACTAATTGTTATATTTAGATTATTTCATCCTTTCAAGATCTGTCATCAGCAGGGAAAGTAGAATGTCAGATGGAACCTTATGAGTCAGTGTAGCAATCTGGGGTTGTTTATAAAGCCTCCTCCAGAAGCTAGTTATCAGCTTCCCTAGGTGCTTCAGTGCCTTGAGTGTGAAGCAGTACACCTGGTGTGTGTACTTGCCTAGACTGAATGTCAAGAACTTGAGCAAGAGACTGTTTGGGAAAAACACTCTTACTAGGAACTTTTTAAGCCATCCTTACGCTTTGGCAGTGTCAAACTGAGTCAGAGGCAATATACACTTGATAACCATATACTTGAATCACAATATAAGTCTTTCAGAATAAGAAAGGATCTTCTTACATTAGATATAGAGGTTTTGGCAGTATATGAAAATCCCCAATCTGTGGATATGAATATGCCTCAAGCAAGGTATAGTGAATGCAGTTTGAATACATATGTTCAGTATCTCTTGCTTTATTTACAAACCACAGAAAGTAAGAGAATTACACACAGCAGAAAACAAAGCTTGGTAAACACAGACACGCTAGCATTGAACATTCATTACATGCCAGATACTGCTCTAAAGGTTTTACACATTTTAATTCATTTTGTATTTACAATTCTGTGAGGTAGATACAATTACTCTATTCCATCCTCTGCCCCTGCCCCATTTTTAACATGTCTGTAACCAGGATGAGTGTTTAAAACTTCGATTGCATGTCAAAGTTGAATTGATAACATTTTTCCTCCTGTTACATAAAATAGTGATGTGTTATAATTAACGCTTTTAGATTCATCAAGTTACAGTATTATTTACATTTTAAAGGTGACTCATGAGAGGTTAAGTTGCCTAAGGATACACAATTAGTCAGTGACTGAGGTAGGATGTAGAACCCAGTCAGCTTCACACCATTGGTTTATAGTCTGCCTTTCTCAGAGCTTCTCCCATGGTGGTGATGTATAGAAGATGGAGTGAGAAAGCATTTTCCAGAGGGACATGTATTAAACCATTTAGAAACATTAATTCAACTTCACAGTACCATCCAAGAGTTTTCCTATTCTTTTTCCAGAAAAGTGGTTTTCTAAAAGTTGTATGTGTAGAACTTCAAAATCTGACTATTTAGTTTTTTATTACCTGTGTTTTTGTTTTTGTTTTCCTTCATAAACTCCAGGCTCACAGTCTAAATGTGCTTTGCCCTTTTATGTATCTCACAAATACCTGATTTTCTATGCCTGCAATGGCCTTTCTCTCCTGGAAAGAAAGTACAGATTTTTACCCCAAGGCCTGGTTCAAATATCACCACCACAGAAGTAGAAATTAGGAATTAAGTATTTCTACGGCAATTACTACATACTTACCATGTTGTATCATAATAATTTGTATCCCAGACAAACTGTGAGCTTCCAAGGGTATTTTATTTATCTTTAAATCATCACAGCTTAACACACAGTAGGAACTCCATATACAATTATTGGATAGATTTTTAAAGTCCTTATTTCCTTCGGTGTTCCTCTTAGCATTTGGTTCTTTTGTTGTTAATTGAGTTTCATGTCCTAATAGCATGTTCTGATCTGGACTTTAAAAAGTAGAGTTTATTTTTTTGTGTGTTTTTCTTTTGTTTTGTTTTGCATTATTATTGCCACATAATATAGTAGAATGACATTTAAAAAGTAATTATTCTTTTAACTATACATTTTTTAGGCTTTATCAGCCTCTAACATTACTGAATTACAAAATGTCCATTAATATTGTGATTACAGATTGGAAACATTTCTGTGAAAAGAGGCCAGTATCTGTCACCCTAAAGGTAGTTCCAATCTGGATTATATTTTAATTTTTTAATTGACAAAGTTAACTTGCTTCAAATGCCTTAATTTTGTTGAAATCTAATTCCTTTCTATCATTAGGCATATTAAATACAAATGTTAAACATTCTATGTTTTGGAGAAAAGTAAGTTCAAAGCCTCAGAAATTAAAGCAAGAAAGAAGCTGTAGGTCTCTTAGGTTTTTCTTTCTTTGCTAGAAAAATCCTAATCTATATGACACTACTTGTAATGAGGCACTCCTAGCTTGTCATAAGAGAAATGTAAATGGTGATTTTTTTCAGCACAGACTAAAATATAACTTGCTGAATTTTAGGCAAACAAAATATGCTGTAGACTATATTGTAAACTGTATGATCTGATATTTTCATGGTTGGTAGTAAGAAACACACAGCTTTGGTAAGATAATTCAGCCTAAGGGTACAGTGTGCCAGAGGTATTCTATTCAAAGGAAAATAAAAGTAACGCTTTATTTAGCACATCAGATGTTTTCTTTAGTTGTTATATTTTATTTTTCAGCTTTTTTTTCTTCTGTTTGTCTTTTTACTTATTTTGCTTGCTTTTTAGTATCTCTCTATTACAGAAAAATCATGCATAAAAAACCTAAAACTAGATTGACAAACCAGAATGCTTATGCTTAAGATAACAGAATGAAGAGGAAGACAGCCATTCATCTAGATAATCTTAGTATTGGAGATAGCTGAAGTAAATAATTCTATCCCTTTAGTTACTCGTGTGTGTGTGTGTGTGTGTGTGTGTGTGTGTGTTTTCATAGCTTGATTTATCTGAGCACTTGGCAGTGTTCAGCTCACATTGGTTGTATTAAAGTAGCTATTAAAATTATATGAGGCAATTGAATATAATGACTGGAGATTTTCTTCTGTTTGGGGTTTTTCTGGGTAAATTTTGAAAGCAAAATATGTGCCAGCATATTGCATATTGTTAGTATACATAATAAAAATGTGGCATATTCACTTATTTTAACATCTAGATTTACATTTAGTGATTTGATCCAAAAAATATTTCTTTCCCAGAAAAAGAAAACTTCTTTTAGAGTTTGGAATTTTGTGGAGTTCTCTTTTCTAGATTAGGTTAATTTATTTTTAATCAGATTACAATAGTATTTATTATTACTACTATTTTTATGACAAATACAAATATAAAAAAGCCAATCTCTTCTTGTATTTTCAGTTGTCTAGTTAGCAATTCTTTTACTTTTCTAATGATTCTTTATATGAGATTCTCTCTATTAAAGTAGCTAGTAGGTTGTCTTCTAATGGGACCTTAACTAATATACTGAGACGATTAAATTCAGATATGGGATTATGAAAAAAAAAAACCTTTGCATCATAAAATATTTTAAGAAGAATCATTGTCAACAAGCATTCAGGAGCAAATTAAGAATTTCTTCCCTGGAAAGACCAGTAGTCTCAAAATACGTACTGTGTTTACAGTGTTTTTGTGCTTAGTAACGACTTCAGATGTTTTGCTATAGGTTTTTTTTTTTATATGGGCTCATCAGATTAGAGCTGTTTTCCACGGGCTGAACTACTGAAAAATAGTGTGTGAGTAGTAGTATTGAGAAGGAAACAAAGAACTTTGCATTTTTAAATACATTTTCTGGTGGAGAAAAGACTGATTATTTTAAGATGCTGGCATGGTATGTCCATCTCCAGAAAATCATATTGAGAACCCATATAGATGATTAATAAAGAACATAACCCCACATACTGAAGATTGATCAAGGGGTGTTTCTATTTAGGCTTCTATTAAAAAACAAAACACAAATAACTTTTTTTTTTAAAAAAAGGGAGCAAGAAAGAAAAAAAGAAAAGGAAGAACAAAGACTACCTAGTTATTTGCAACTTCTTATAACTTTTTTAGAATATAAATGTATTACTAATTGGTATGCTCCTGTAGTTCTTTCTTACTCCTCGATTATTTATGTAGCTTAATTTTGTTTTTTAGAACTGGAACTAGTTTTTAATAATTAGAAAGAATTAAGAACTGATTATTTATAGTTTCCTTAGAGAGATGTTATTAAAAATTCTTTGAAATACAAAAAGCTTGCACAGGCTACATTGATACTCTGCTTTCCTTATCAGTTCTCCACCAACACAGTAATACAGTATTTGTGCTTTTCTGTTCTAGTTTAGAATTTATGACACTGAAGTAACATTTTCACTGTTTATACTTAACTGTTTTGCTTGCATCTGTATCACTTTTTGTATGTATGTTAGCCAGATAGATAGATAACTGGATTGAGAAAAGAGATGTGTTCTACTTTAAATATCTTCAGGTCTTCCCTATCCCCACTCTGAATTGTTCAGTACAATATTTGTTCTGTAATATTTCTCTTACCAGATTCCCTGTCCTGACTTTAACAATTTTAAAACAAATAGAGTGTGCTGTTGACTGTTAATAAAGAACTTGAGATTAAATTAAATAATACATATATTATAACCCCATGGTTAATCTAAACATCTCATTTTTCCCTCACCATTTGACATATTTGAACTTTTTAAAGAACTCCAACACCCTCTTTAATTTCTTCACTCATTTAAGCAAATGTACAGAAAATGGCCAAAGGAAGAATGGTGACCACCTGTCCCAGTTTACACAGGACTGGAAGGTTTCCCAAATGTGGAACTTTCTGTGTAAACCTGTGACAGCCCCAGCCAAATTGGGAGCTGTTGGTTGGCCATCCTAAAGGAAGGCAAGAGCTATCAAGGGAAGTAGAGATGCTGAATATTAATAACTGAAATCTACAATTTATTACTGATACTGACCGTGTGTATCTTCGGCCACTTAGTGGCTGACAGTTTTACTAAGTCTTATCTTTGTAAGACTGTAAAAGGATGCAATTTTATTAAGCTTTTTAAGAGGTTCTCGAGTAAGTCTTTTTCTCTGTTCACACATTTACAGAATAGAGATGACATACTTCCTCTTAGGGTAGTTGTGAAAATCAAGGAGTAAGCATAGAAAATACTTCAATATTAACTAGGTTTCCAGACATGCTAAAACACTATGTATTGGAATAGTTGAATTCATTTCCAAAGTTGAATTCATTTTCTCTTTTCTCTCTTAAACTTTTCTTTCCCAACTAGAAGTAGGAGTGATAAACAGATATAAAGGCTAGTTTGAGATTGAGATGATGTCCCCAGAAAAAAACCCTAAAACAGAAGGAATGGCCAGAGCAGTGAATGTACCATTTAGGAGTTAGGAGCCTCTTCTAGGGTGACGGAACTGTCCTTAGTGGCTATTATCCTACTGAATAGTAATGCAGTGATATTTATAGAGTTTCTCATGGATGAGTAATATACACCTAAAAGGTATAGTGAAGGATAGAAAACTTTGTTGTCTCAGAGAGTTTACATGGGGTCAGATAACCAACATATGAAAATTTAACTATTGTTTACAACACTGTTGTGTTTAACTGTTATAGGCAATGATTCATGTGAATACCTTCTTTCAAGTGGCAGATTTCTTGGAGAGAAAGTTTGGCAACCTCATAGTTGTATGATGCACAAATACAAAATCAGGTGAGCTTTCTTCATTGTGTTTTTTGTTTTTTCTAGTATGGATTGAAATATCTAGTGGAGAGGGCTTGATGAAGCAAAGAAAGTGCTGTATGGTACTTCTCTATATGATTGTAGAGAATTGGTGAAGGAGGGTGGGGTAAAAGTGAATCCAAAGTATGATTGATGCCAAAAACATTAGGGAAAGAGCTTTGGCCAAGCTGCTTTCTCTCAGGTGAGATACAAGCATGCCAAAGACAGTATTGCCCTTGAGTGAAAGACTCCTGCTGTGGGTCTTGGAGAGCTACCTCATAGACTAATTCTGAAATAATGGCTATAAAGCAAATATGGTTAGAGTACATCTTAAACACTTAATAAATGGGGGCTCTTCTTATTGAGAGTTAGTTGATCATATAGGGACTGGTAGGTTAAACAAACTTGGCCACCTATTTTTAAAGCAGTGTAACTATGTATAACAATGCTGTACTAATTTCTTCACAAACTATGTCGTTGAAATGTCAATGTACTGATTTTATTTATTTTAATTAATGTTTCTCTGTGATTTCAGTGAAGCAAAGAACTGCCTTGTAGATAAACATATTGCATTTATTGGAGATTCCAGGATCCGTCAATTGTTTTATTCTTTTGTAAAACTAATTAATCCTCAATTCAAAGAAGAAGGAAATAAGGTAAAACTTGTCTACTTTCGTCATGAGGGTATTGTTTTAAAAATTAACCAACTGAATATTGTTAGGAGGAATGTGCCTCTTCACATTAAGACAAGAAACTGAAAAGTTTTACTTTGGTGTTGAGAAACGTGGAGGGGAAAAAGGGATGATTTGCTCTAATGGGGAACATAAAAACAAGATGTGGTGGGGGAAAGTATTGACTGGCAAGCCTTTTATTAACTTAAACTTTTAGTTTTCAGAAATAATACATTCTTTCCATGGAAAAACTTCTAAAAATTCCCTAGAAAGAAAATAAAGGGAAAGTATTCCTTATCCTCCTTTCAATATTTGCCATATTTGTTTTCAGTCTCTTTTTTAAAAACATATTTGTAATGTTTTAGCATGTACAATTTAATGTCTTGCTTCTTTCCCTATCACTTAATTATAATTCACCACATTATGTTTTAAAATTTTTTTTTATTGGGGAATATTGGGAAACAGTGTGTTTTTTCCAGGGCGCAGCTCAGCTCCAAGTCCAGTTGCCTTGTTTTCAATCTTTAGTTGCCGGGGGCGCAGCCCACCATCCCATGCGGGAATTGAACCGGCAACCCTATTGTTCAGAGCTTGTGCTCTAACCAACTGGGTCATCCGGCTGCCCCTCTGGCAGCTCAGCAGCAGCTTGTTGTCTTCAATCTAGTTGTGGAGGGCGCAGCTCACTGGCCCATGTGGGAATCAAACCGGCAACCCTGTTGTTCAGAACTAACCAACTGAGCCATCTGGCTGCCCCATCACCATATTATTATATAATCAACATATGGATCTTCATTAATGGCAGCATATTGAATGGATATAAGCTAATTTTATATAACTTTCCCTTTTCTCAACTTTTGGTATTTTTCTAATTTTTTTATTTTGCAGTTTAAAATAGGATGTTTTTATTTACATTTTTGTGTGAAAACTTTGCTTTTTTAAATTTCCTTAGGATGGAATCTCTACAGTGAAAATATTAGGTTGAAGAAGATACTTTAAAAATTACTGATTATATTGCTAAACTATTTCAATTTATAGTGTAATCAAGGTACATCAGGGCCTAATTTTCTTTAGCATTACTGGTACTGGGCAGTCAAGCTATATAGTTAAAACAATGCAACAATAAATGTATGCTCTTTTTACAGACAAGTTCTTACTTTAAAAATATATCTTCTAGATAAGCATTCTTCTAGGAGAATAAACAAAACTATATGTTATATAATATATACAAAAACTAAATATATATATATATCAAATATATATCTTTGAAAACGTTAACAAGCACGAACATATCTCCATGTTTGTTAAAAATTATTTTTTGTGTGAATTAGCTCATCATATCCTCTTGTTTATCCATTTTGTAAGTTATCCAAGGTGCTATCCCTGTCTTCAATTGCATATGATTGGGAGTGAGAAATGGCAAGGAGAGAAAAGTGAAGTACAAGAAAGTTCAGAATTGTAGGGGAAATAGCTCATGAATTTACGATTAAAATCTGCCTGTCCACATCAGCTTGCCCTGTGGTGAGGAGCTGGAAAATTAGGGACTTCACAACTAAGTACCTAGGCACATAGTGAAGATGATGGTACTGGAGACTAAATTCTTAGGAACTATTCCTTGCAAGAATAGTCCTTAGGCTATTAGGTGTTTTGTCCACTGGAAAAGGCTACTATTGATTTTAAAGCTGAATAATGGAAAATAATACAGTCAACTTTTCATTTTATTTGGTGTCTACAAATGCAGTTTCCGTTTGTATTTATACACAAAATTATACAGACGAGTTGGAACTATTTAATGACATTATTACAGTTCAAAGAAAAAAACTTTAGTAAACTTTTAAAAAGTCGATTTCTGATTTCAAAGAAACAGTTTTAATATTTCTAGACTTAGAATAATGTGACTTCCTGAAAATTGAAATAATGGATTTGGCAACAGTTAGTTGAAAAAGGTATAATGGTTTAGTCTACAGCCAAAAGTAGGTACAATATGGTACATTGCTTCTGAGGCCTACTTATAACACCTAGGTTTCCTTTTTTTTTTTTTTTTTTTTTAATTCTACAGGTGCACAGTTATCCCACAATTATCAAATAAGATACATTTAAATGTATATGCATTTAAAAAGGAAACAAAGACAGTTTGTCACAGTCTTAAAGAAACAGTTGTTGAGAAACTATTTAGTTCAAACTGCTAGTGGAGCATTTGCCAACTTGTGTTTTAGTTAGTTCTCTTGTCTCTGAGCAACTTGAGGACAGAGATTATGTATTATTATTGTTTTTTAAAAATACACTTCTTGTGCCTAGTGCAGCTTGGCATATTATAAAAGCCGACATATATATATGTCGTACATATAAATATATATATATATTTAGCCTTGGATGGTCGGAACAGGAATATTGAAATAATTCTTTGAATTTGTTTCTTTCCTGTATTGAGGCAATCCTTTTTTTTAAAAAAAAAAGAAGCTTTAGAGTAGGACTTATTTCAAACTGTGATTTGTGGAAGATTAATTCTGTGAGAAGCTCTGGTCAAGTAAGTTTGGGCAGAGCTGGATATCATAACCCCTTCTTAGATGGTTTTAATTTAGGCTAGGATATTAAAAACTTGAGAAGTCTTGCAGCAAAGAAACCTGTTTGTTTTGATTCCAGCTGGAGGGCAAACTAGACACTCTGGGGGCCCTTTCTACCTCAAACCAACTGAATCCTAGATTTAAAAAAAATACTTACTGGTGTATTTCTAGAACTTAAGGAAATGGGAGACACTCCCCGAAAAGGAACAAACTGTGAGGCAAAACCAGAGATGGGAACAATAAGAGTAGGCATGCAGCAGAGATTCAGGTTGCCCTGAAGACAGGTGCCAATAACTGTAATGCCCCGTAGGTAGAAAACTAAGCTTTGGACCAGCACATTTCTTAGTAGTAATATTGGAAGCCAGGACACAGTAAAATAATAGCTTTAACATTCTGGAAAAAGTAAATTTCAACCTAGAATTGTATACCTAGCATATAAATTTCTCTATTCTTGAAATATAGGACATTTTCAGATAAACAAAAACTGTAAGGGTTTATTGCCAGATAGACTTATACTAAAGGATTTTTCTAAAGGATAAACTTCAGGAAGGAAGGATATAAGTCAGAAAAAAATTATGAAATATAAGAAGGAATGGTTAGAGAAAATAGTAAACATGTCTGTAAATCTAAACAAATAGTGCCTGTATAAATAATTTTTTTTATACTTCATAAAAAGAATATACTAAAGAACTGGCAAATAATAACATAAGTCAGAGGGAAATGATCATAGTTAAAACGTTCCAATATCCTCTTTACTCTTGAAGGTATTATTTTACTGTAAAACATAAGTTAAAGATGCCTAGTAAAACTTCAAGGGCAAGGATTAAAAGGATAGAATTAGGAATTATAAATTCCAAACCTGAAGAAGAAAAAAAATGAAACAAAACTAAACTCATGCCAAATGTGTTTTATAGATACAAACACACACATACATACCCATACATACACATGCACACATATATAGAAAGCCATTTACATGTACATGTAAAACTTGGTGTTTACATGCATGTATGAAAAATCTGCATATGTGAAGGAACTAGAAATCAAAAGGTAATATAATGGAAACATAATCAAAATAAGTGCAAGTAGTCTAAACTTGTCAGCTAAACACAGACTCAGATTGATTTTAAAAGAACTTTCTGCTACTTAAAAAGATAACTTAAAGTAAATTTTAAGGCATAAAGCATTATCAGGGATACAGATACATTTTAATGTTGAAAAGTTCAAATCACTAAGATTTTAAACTTGTAAGTATTTAATAAATTAGCTTTAAAATACATAAAGCAAAAATTAATATGTTTATAGTGAGAAGTTGACAAGTTCTCCATCATAGCGGGAGAACTGTGCACTGCTCATGTAATTAATGATAGGATAAGGAAATCAAATTAGTAAACACATAGTAGACTATTAACATACTGATTTTACAAACTTATGGCTCAATACTTAATACACTAAAAATTGAGAGAATATATCTTTTCAAAGCACGCATGGAATGTTTTTTGACCATATATTGGGCCATTATGCAAGTTCTGAAAATATCAGAGAATTGGTATCCTTGTTTCTCTATTAGGTAGGTTCCTTTATATTCTAACTTAACCTGATAAAAATTCTAGCAGCCTACAGTAAATGTTCTTCATGGTGAAATGCTAGACACATTTTCATTAAAGTCAGGAAGAAGACAAAGATTTTCATATTTTCTGTTTCTATTCAACATTGTATTAGAGGTCCTTAGCCAAAGACAGGTAATTTAGAGATGTTTGGAATGCAAAGAAGTAAACTCAGGATTTCATATGATATAATGATCCATATAGAAAACCCCAAAGAATCTATAGAAAATTTACTAGATGTAATACAAATTTTAATAGCTGGTTATAAGATGAACACACAAAAATCATTATAGTTAAAAAAAAAATTCATTTTAGTAACTCAATAAATCTGTTAAAATTAGTTTCATAGCAACATCCCAGGAATATGGAGTTTAAAAAACACTATTTAAAAATATACTGTATGCAACAGTAACAAAAACCATATAATATATAGTAATAAAAGTGGCAAATAGGGAAGATCTATATGTAGAAAAAAATCATAAAATTTTTCCAAAGGTAATTTAAAATATATTAATAATTAAATGGAGGATATATACTATATTCTGGAGTGGGAAGACTCAGTATTGTAAAGATGTTAGTTATTTCCAAATTGATCTATAGGTTCAATATAATTAGCATAAAATCCTAATAGGGTTTGTTGTGGAACTTTACCAGTTGATTCTGAATTTTATATATAAGAGCAGTGGACCAAGAATAACCATGACAGATATGAAGAACCTGGTGGAAAGGACTTTTTCCCCAATATCAAGACTTATTTTAACTCTGTATTAATTAAGACTGTGGTATTGGTAGAGCTAAACGAAGAAACCAGAACAGAATATAGAGCTCTAAAATAGACACATGCATATATAAAGACTTCATAAGTAATAGATATGTCACTGAAGATCCCTGGGGAAAGGAAGTTCTATTTAATTAATGGTGGTGAGGCAACTGGTTATGTATAAGGAAAAAAGTGAAATTGGACCCTTACCTTATACCACCAAGTACAATCATTTCTAGATGAATTTAGACTTAAATGTGGAAGCCAAAACTTTGAAACCTTTAGAAAACAAATGTAGGAGAATATCTTCATTACTTCAAGTAGGGAAAAGTTTCTTACATAAACAAAAAATACTAACCATAAAATAAAAGATAAATTTATGTATTTAAGATTAAGAGTATCTGCTCATCAAAAGATACCTTAAAGAAAAAAGACTAGCTATAAAATGGAAGAAGATATTTGTAGCATATACCCAGGAGATATAAGGAACCACAAATTAATAAAAATGATGACCCAACAAAAACAGGAAAGTCATGACCAGGCATTTCACAGAAGAGGAAACATAAATCCTGGTGTAAATATGAAAGATATTTAATCTCATTAGTAATCAGGGAAATCTAACCTTATTAGTAATTAGCAAATTAAGACCATACCTACTTGACTGACAGAAATTAAAACTTGACAATGGCAAACTGTGGTACATTTATACAATGGAGTATTATGCAGCCATAAAGAAGAAAGAAATCTTACCATTTGCAACAACATGGATGGATCTAGAGAACATTATGTTAAGCGAAATAAGTCAGACAGAGAAAGATAAGTACCATATGATCTCACTTATTTGCGGATTCTAAAGAAAAGAATAAGTGAATGAACTAATCAGAAAAAGTTTGGGAGACAATGAGGAAAAACTGAGGGTTGCTAGATGGGCGGGGGGGGGGGGGGGGGGGGGGGGGAGGGTGAGGGGATTGGAGGGCAGTTGGTGACCACAGGATGGCCACGGGGTTTGAAAATTAATCTGGGGAACGTAATTTGGTGGTTACCAGAGCGTAAGGGGGTTGGGGGGTGGGGGATGAGGGTGAGGGGGATCAAATGTATGGTGATGGAAGGGGAGCTGACTCTGGGTGGTGAACACACAGTGTGATTTATGGATGATGTGATACAGAATTGCACAACTGAAATCTATGTAATTCTACTAACAATTGTCACCCCAATAAATTAAAAATAAATTTAAAAAAAAAAAAAAAACTTGACAATGGCAAAAATATGAAGTCTGACAGGGTGTATTAGAGAGACTGTGTCTCATAAACTGTTAATGAGTATTAATTGTTACAAACACTTCAGAAGATAATTTGCATTATCATGTCAGGGTGAACATTTGTATAGACAACCTTTAGAACTATTTGGAGAAACTCTTACACATATATTAAGAGACATATCCAAGAAGGTAATTACATATCAGTGCTGTTTATAATCTAGATTTGGTGCATTGCATCAAATGACCTAGACTCAACAAAAATAGTAAATATAATATTTAATGTATATTGATATAACAAATTGACATATATATAAATTTAATATGTATACATTAAAAAGTCAGGGAATGTTCTAGATTAAATGAGACTAAAGAGACATAACAATTAAATGCAATGCCTGATTTTAGTTGAATTCTAGATTAAAATATAAGAACTATAAAGAAGACATCAGGAAATTAGGGAAATCTGAACATGGGCTGTATATTAGATTAGATAATATTTTATCACTGTCAAATTTCTTAGGCGGGATTATACTATTACAGTATGTAAAAGAATGTCCATGTTCTTAGGAGATATATGCTTAAGAATTTCGTGATGAAATGTTATGATATCTGCAATTTACTTTCATATAGTTCAGCAAAAGGGTGTTTGAGTGGTTATTATAATTTCTTCAACTTTGCAAACTTTGCTGTAAGTTTGAAATTTTAAAAAATTAAAAGTTGGAAAGAAAGTTAACTAAACAATATATTATTTGAAGATGCATATACATGTGATAAAACTATATAATAAAAAATATATAAACAAAATTCAAAATAGTAGTTTCCTTTAGGTAAAGCAAGGAATTAAGAGGGAGAGGTCCACACAGGATATTCATTGTGTTGGTAATGCGCTGATGTGTGCCATGGGTTCATGAGTTGTAATATATTTTTACTGTGCTTTGTGACTTACATACATGTGGCATATTCTTTTGTATATATCAACTGTCACATTAAAATAATAAAGGAAAAGAAGAAAGAGGTTGAATCAACTGAGCTATGCAAAACTAGGAAAAAGGAAATTCATGACATATTATTCCTTTGAGGAAGAATTTTAACAAAGTCGGGATGGGGTAGGAAGAGAACACTTGTGTGATTTTGTCTGACCCAGTATTTCCCAGACTTATTTCACCAAGGATAGTCTTTTCATATAACATGCCATTGAATTAATGGTCCCAAGAACCTTTCAGGAAATGATGCTTAAGGATCATTTAAAAAGTTAGGTTGTTGGTAAAAGCAAATTTCACAGAGATATAAAAATAAATATTGTATGTCTAGTTAAATTAATGAAAACATTTCAACCTTGGCTTTAGAAAGAGAATTAGCTTCTTATTGACATCTTCTGTCCCTACCCTACTCTGGGTTTTTAACTCTGAAAGGATTTCTGTTCTTTATATGGAACCTTTGGTTACAAGGACTTGTCTCCAGATTTTAATTTTTTCTCCAACTGAACTGTTGATCTACTGACTTCAAAGTGAAACCTATAATAACCTAGAGTCATATACGTCTATTCCTGTTCAGACAGGACCTATACTCTTATATTGGTAAGAATGGATTAGATACTGCAGCAGCAACAAAGCACTCTAGAATCTTAGCAAAACAGAAGTTCATTTGCTCCACACAGTCATTCAGGGATTCCTGCTGTTGGAATTTCTACCATTTTCTAGTCGTACCATTGTAACATTTCGTCCTTCTGTCTCTGCACCAGGTTAAATCAGAGACTAGAGGATTGCCTCAGGAAATTCAGCCCAGAATTTATGTCAGCCAGAACTAGTCGTGTTGTCCTGCCTGTCTAACGGAAATGAACTCAGGAAATGTAGTGGAGCAATCCATCGTACATAATACTGGGACTAAATTAAAATCATGGCAATCTTGGCAAAAAGATAATTTATATAGGCATGTTCACATATCTGTTTGTTTGTAATTGAGGTTTTATCTTTGAGCTACACCTTAGATGTTGAAAATCAAATATAAACAATTTCACTAGTGTCACTTTTTGATATTCTATGCAGGTCTTTTCCCCTTCAAGTTGAATATAGATAATTGAGATATGATGCATAAATAAACCAACAAAAGCAGCTAAAGGGAGAATTATTTACGTAAAATTTATTCATTAATATTTCTCTGTTGTCTCCTTTTTTATGGCAGCATGAAAACATTCCTTTTGAAGACAAGATTGCTTCAGTTAAAGTGGTAAGTTCATATAAAATAGTAAGCAAAATGTTATAATGTCGAAACTATATTCATTGGCTAATTTATTTGCAGATCGGCTAATGCTTTGTACATACTAAATATATTTCAGTGTATTGATAGTGGATAAGAATAGTAAAATAATTGAATAAATGTTTGTGTGCACCATTTTGTGGAATAAAATAGAAAGTTTGGTCTCGACTTTTATCCAGGAAAAAATAATTCTGTACATTAATTTGAAATCAGTATGTCTTCAGGATTAATGAATTTTCTGAATTCCCAGTCAGCAGTGACTTCTAGATACTGCGAATACAGTGGGAATCAAGACAAAAATATCCCACACCTAATGGAGCTTGCAAGTCATTCTAGTTTTCTACATACAAATAAATGCATGTGTGATAAGGATGGCAAAAAGGAAAACATGGGGCATTAGGAAGGTCCAGATCAAGAAACTAAAAGTAGATTTCCTCATTGAGGAAATGATGTTTGAATTGAAGCCTCAGAGATTAGTAAGAAGAGTGGAAGAGTTTATGAACACTTTCTGCAGAAGGAAGAGTATGTGCAAAGTGCTGGAGAAAAAGGAGCAGGTAGAACATTCCAGGAGCTACAGGAGAACCCAAAGGGTACTTAGAGCAAGGGGGAAGGTGGCAGGAGAAAAGGCAGAATGTCTAGGCAGAGACCACATTCTGCACCTTCTTAGCAATTTTAAGGGTTTGAATTTATTCTGAGGGCAGTTTAAATTCCTTGAGTATTTAAGCAGGGATGTGGCAAGATCACATTTTAAATTTTTGAGACTACTCTGACTAAAATGTGGAACGTAGTTTAGGAACGAAGTGGATACAGGAACTGTTGTGAAACTCTTGCCAAATTGAGATGGGAGATGAAGACGTTATAGACAGGTGGTGTTTTACTTGTAAGTACAGTAAGAGATATATTAGTGTTTACTTTGAAAGGTAGATTTAACAGTTTCTTTGACTTTTTCTTTTCTTACATTTCTCTTAGGATTTTCTGTGGCATCCAGAAGTTAATGGTTCTATGAAACAGTGTATCAAGGTGTGGACTGAGGTCTGTATTTGAAAATGTAGGCCTTTCTGGTTTTATGCAACCAAATTGTAGAAGCTCTTGAACATCCATTGTTTTTCTCCCGTTCCTCACCTGTCCCACTTCTATATTTCATACCTTTTTGATAGCAACTAAGCTGTGCTGAATTGATTCTATCACTTTACTGAGAAGTGAAAGTATTCTGATCCAGTATCTCTGCTATCACCCTTTTAACCCTAAGGTGATTGTGCTTATCCCACACTTTCCAGACTTAAAATTTTCTGTTACTGCTGTAGCTCAGTTAATTCAAGCCTAAGTAATCTTTCTAGCACAATACACATTCTCTTGAGCATTTTGTCACTTCGTTCTTGACACTCATGCCCAGCTACTTAAGGAAACTTTTTTTTTAATAGCCTGTTTTCTTTCCCTTTTGTCATTATATTTGTGACCCAAAAGTTGAGACTGGTATGTTTTGGTTCATAATGTTCAGAGATAAATCACATATAAAGGCAAGCATGCTATTAAGATCAGAAAACCCCTAAGTTTCCACCAGACCACTTTAGAATTTCCGTGGTAGTCTCCATAATGCCTCATCGCTCCTTTAATTAAATGTGTGTTGTTTCCCAGAAGGATTTACATTTGGGATGGATAAGACAGTATTCAATTCTGTTGACCTTATTTTGCTTGATTACTTGTGCTACAGTGGTATTTTTTCTTTGCATCTTTTAACAGTAAATGTTTAGTACTGCAGCCACTTCATACACCAAATAAGCTTTTGTAAGATCTGGTGGGAACCTGGTCAACATTTCTAACTTTGTTTCTTTGAGAAAATGTATTTAAGTTTTCAAAGAAAATAAACATACAATTTCTAGAACTCAACTTTCTGGTAAATTGGAGTCTTACATAATTGTGTTTTGTTTTTTATTTATATATTTTAAATGTCTGGAAATATAGAATAATGTTATATGTACATTTCAAATGATTTAAACATAGGTTTTATATTTGTGCTAGACCTGAATTTATATCTATTAATGTAGTAGAAATTCATAAACATCAGTACAGTATAATTTATAAGTTTAAAGAAAACCTGCAAGTCTAAAGAAAACCTTTGTTATTTACTAACCTGGAGATATGTTTTATATCCAGATTTTCAGTTCTTATAATTTGCTAAACTAGTTTTTGGAACATTAGATTCTGTTGTAAGACTCTTTAAGGTTATTGGGAGAAAGGAAAGATTTAACTTATTTAGGTAGATGGCCACGTAATTACCCGATTGATTAGTTGATTGGTTTTATTTATTCAAAGAGTATATATGTATTGATTATTTTTTTTTTTTTACTGTTTCCATAGTAAGCTGCTAGCCTGAGAATACAAAGATCCGTATTTTTATTTATGTACTGTTGCTAGCTTTGTGCTGGGTATTATGGATGTGGCTGGGAGTTAGCCCCCCTCTCAGCCCTTGAAGAATTTCCACACTAAGTGACAGTGATTTTCTGATGCATGATGATATGCTGAGATGAAGTGTAACAATAGATTGAGCACAAAGGACTAGGAAAGCACCATGGATAGAGGCACTTAGGATGGGAGTTGGTTAGAATGTAGGTGATAATCTAAGAAAGCTTTAGAGAGCAGATATTTCCAAAGAACTATAGGTCAAAAAGATGACTCGTATAATCATATACCCTATAGAAATCTAAAGGCATACAAGCAGAGTTGAATTTAGCCAACTCAACTGTTATTCAACAGATATTTACAAATCTAGACACTAGGCTAGACACTGTTAATATCCTGGTTAACTAAAATAGAATTCCTGTTCTCAAAGAGCTTCTGGATGAGTGGCAGATATAGGTAATTAAGGTAGCAATGTAGTGCCAGAATAAGGGAATTATAAGGTACAACAGCATTACAGAGGATAGGCACTAAATGTAATTTTAAAAGTTTTCAAAACTAGTTTTCAGATAAAGTGACCTTAAAGGTGAGGGTTTGGAGTGAGAAAGGAGGGTTTCCCGTGCACAGGAAATAACATATGCAAAGATAAAAGTATATAGCCTATTCAGGGAATCACCAATGGTTTTAATGTTACTGGAGCTAAAATTCAAAGTGCTCCTTTATTTCTGTTTAGTTTTGGTTTTTAATATTGTGTGCTTTATTTTGGGAGAGAGCTGAATAGAGATGAGGTAAGCAGACACTAGTTTATGAATAATATCCTAAGCTATATTTGATGGGGTGTAGATTTACTTTATCCATTTTCTGATTACTTCTTAATATTCAGGATGTGTTTTCTGAAAATAAGGATATTGGGTTGAATTTATCCTGAGGGTAGTGGAGAACCATTGAAAGTTTTAAACAGGAGAATGATGTGATATAGTGCGGTAGTAGTAGGAAATGAGACTAAATTGTGAAGAAACCAACAATTTAGATTTAAATCCGTAGGTGAATGGTAGTCATTAAGAAGTCTGAGCTACTTAGATGGATTTGGGGAATCTTGGTATGGAGTGAGGTGATATTTGAAGTTGCTTGAGTGGAAAAATTGAATAGGCAGAGTTTAGAGAATAAAGATGAGAGTTTAGGAATGGAACTATCCAAAAGATTCTAAGAAGGGGAGGTAAAAGTGGTAAGAGGAAAAAGTAGGAGAAGAATAACTGTCAGATAACACAGGGAAGGAAAGAGTTTTAAAAAGTGGATAGTCAGTAGTGCCACTTTAGGACCTAGATAGAGTAGAAAGAAGCTATACGACTTGGCAATCCAGAGTTCATTAATGGACTCTAAGAGCAGTTTTAATGGACTGAAGCCCAAAATCAGAATGTGATAAATTGAGGCATAAATGAGAGAGAAAGAAACGGGCACAGTGAAGGCAGAATGCTCTTCCAAGTAACCTGTTGGCTAAAGGTGTGAAGGGGAAGAATTTGAGAGTGAGACAAGGTTAAAGGAATATTTTTGAGGATAAAAATGATTTAACACTTTGTAGATTGTGGGAAGAAGAGTGGAGAAGGCGGTTGACACTGATAATATGCGAGTTTAAGGAGATAATGGATACAACCCCTGGAAGTAAGAAAGGGAGGGGATATAGACATAGAGTAAAGGGTTAGCCATTAAGAGGAATAGGGACATACTTTCTTTACTCACTTGTCAGAGGAAGATAGTCTGGGAGAACATATGGATGAAGTTGTAAGAATGGAGGAAGGAAGGGAAGGCAAGAGCACACAAGCCAGATGAATTCTATTTTCTCTTTGAAGTTTGAGAAGAATTAGACTTGCTGTAGAGAGGGAGGAGGCGGCCAAGAGGGACCTCTATAACGAAACTAATATTTGGGATAAGCACAGTGAAGAAGGGTGGGACAGGGAGCCACCTAGGGATGAGGAAAAAGTTTCACTAAAATAACAATGTCAAATGAAGCACTTTGTACTTTCTCTTAAATTAGCTCATTTTAATATAGATTCTTGCTACTCGTGAGATAGGCAGGAAGCTATTATATATATCTCATGAAACAAGGGTACAGGTTCAGAAAGGTCGGTTAAGGGTGCTATACTGGAAATGGGAATATCTCTGAAGGGAAATAGGTTAATTTTGTTATTTTTCTCTGCTTTCATAGCTTCCTGTGAAAGTGTCGATGACTTTTATGATAAGACAATAACTCATTTTAATTTTACATATGGGTCTAATGTGTTTCTAATTTCTTATTTTTAATTGTTTCTTGTGCACATGATTGTAATATCAAGTCTTCTATGTTGTGGAAGGTACATTGAACTCAGGAGTGAGAAAACTTAACTTGTAGCTTTATCTCTGTCAAGCTTCAGCTATAAACCATTCTGAGTACAATTGGCATTTGAGGAGGATTTCGACCAAATTGCTTCTTATTTTTCCCCACATTGTAGTCTATAATAACTATCAGTTTATTTTATTCAATGCATACTGGACTTAGCTTTCCCAAAAGATTGTTTCTTTAGGGCACTGACCTTACATTTTATTTAACATAAACTGTGTATTTTATGAATACTTTTAAATTGGCCGACATAATATACTAGCGTTTTACTCTTAAGCAGTATACTCACAATTCAGAATAATATTAGGCCATATTAGATTTCCATAGTGGTTTTTGGTTTCTGCAGTTTTTGTAAAGAACACCAAAGAATTAACCATACGAGCCTCATGCCATCGTGACTAACCATATAACCAGGTAAGGTTTTTTTAGGCATTGGTTGTCCATCTTGTTATAATAAGAATCTAGTAAGGAACTCTAGAAAATTAAAACACATTTAGAAGGAAGAAGAACTGAAATTTAAGGGAAAACATTAAGTGGTGTTACTTATATTAATTCCCTGAACTGGATAAAACACTATTATAAAGATTTTTCTTTCTTTAGGATTCTGTCGCAAAGCCCCATGTGATTGTAGCAGGAGCGGCCACGGTAAGTTATTATCTGTATTCTTACATAATGACTTTTGTTTCATACCTAAAGACATGCTAAGAAAAAGTTAACTTATGTTAAATAGAATTTTTGATTGTACTCATATTTTAATTCCTATTTCTATTATAATTAATGAGACTGATGAAGTTTAATAAAAAGTTCTGAATGATCTTAGGAAATTCGTTGTTAAATGTCAATATTATTTTATATCTAAAATTGTTTTCTCCTTGAACATTATATATTGAAACTCTAATTTTTTATCAGCTGTTTCTAACTGCCTTTATATATTTCATGAAATAATTTGACCATAATTCTAGCATTGAATAAAAATGGGAATTATCTTAAATAATAATCTTTGTTACAATAAATTATATACTTTAACTTTTCTGTGATAGATGCTGAATTAATGCTTAATTTTTACTTCGTCTTAGTGGTCTATCAAGATTCATAATGGCAGCAACGAAGCGCTTTCCCAGTATAAAACGAACATTACCTCCATAGCACCACTTTTAGAAAAATTGGCGAAGACTAGTGATGTTTATTGGGTCTTACAAGGTAAGGAATGAGTAATGGAAAAATGTCATTTTGTATATATTTTGAGGCATGGGCTTTTATTATGTTCTATTTCAAGAAGCAAAATTACAGCTTTATGAGAATAAATTTTGAAATAAGGTTTGCAAAATTAGAATAAATTTGAGTTATTTTCTTTCCCTTTTTGAACTTAAGGAACAGACTAATATATATAATATGTAAAAAATAAATAATAAATAAATAAATATATCCTCCGAGGAACCCCAGCAGACAGAATGGCTGCAGAATACATTCTTAAAACAAATGAGATACTTCCTTCTGATTATTTGTTTTTTACAAAGTATATTTATTGTGATTGGGAAATATAGGAAAAAATTATTGTCTATTTCATAATGTTAGATTCATTTGAAAGTAAATATTCTTTGGAATTGACAGAATTATTTATATTCATACCATCAAGTTTATGCCTGGTAATGAAATTCTTTAAGAGAAAGTTGACATTAGATCGACTCATTTCAGGAGTTTATTGAATGTCTATTATTTAATGCCTAGCACAATATGAAATGCCTTGGATTTTTTAGCAATTCAAGTTATTTGTCAGAAACTCATGATTATTTCCAAGTTGAATGTCAAATTGAGAGAAATAAAAGCGCTGGTGATAATCTCTCCCACAATCTCTATTTACAGACTTATTGTTAACCTTTCTCTTACTAAAATGAGAAAAAGTTAAATTTAAATTGTTTATGGTAAATGATAAGAGAACTTGATCCTCAATATCACCTCTTAATTGTATGAACAAAGTTTGCAAAATTAAACAGTGACAGGAGGAAAAAAAGACTGGCTGCTATTCTTAATCAGGTAGTCTCCTACAATCCAGTTTTAAATTGCCTTAGCCAGTATAAGCCAACATCCAAAAATTTTAAACTCTTAAGACATAATGGAAGATAAAAATGTTTCCTGAAAGTTGTGTACCTAAGAGAGGCGGGATAAAAGTTAAGTCTACGGGAGATATTGATTGATTCAAAAATTGAATATAAGATAGGAAATCTATTGCAAATCTTGGCCAGCTTTATTTAAAAATGAATTATTAGGTGGTTGGAATCCTCTGAACTTTAACAACAAAAATATGCAGTCAACTAAGTTGTATGCCCACAATTTCTACCAATAGGGATTTTTTTAATGTGTTTTTACTAATGTGTTTCATGTGCAGATCCTGTTTATGAAGATCTATTAAGTGAAAATAGGAAAATGATCACTAACGAGAAGATAGATGCCTACAATGAAGCTGCAGTCAGTATTTTGAATAGTAGCACGAGAAATTCTAAATCAAATGTTAAGATGTTCAGTGTTTCTAAATTAATTGCTCAAGAAACCATCATGGAATCTTTGGATGGCTTACATCTTCCAGAATCAAGCAGAGAAACTGTAAGAATTCTTGTGTCTGTCAGTAGAGACTATAGTATCTATGACAATGGTTATAGCTGTAACTCACTCTAAATGTTAATTTATTCCATTGCAATCCTAAATACTTGTAATTATTCTACCTAAACATACATCTAGAAATAAGTTTGCTTTCATTACTGAGCTGAATATATGTGAGAGTTTAATATACTCTAAGAGAGAAAGAAGTTATGGAAAGGAGGAAATGAAACTTCATGTATTGAGTGCTAGTTCTTAATATACCTTGTTTCATAAGAAGTTTATAAGTTTTCATGTTTGAAAACAACTGTTTTATGTTCTTACCTTAAACCTTAAAATTACAAGATTAAGCTTCTGTGAAGAGCACATTTTTTAATATGTAGAATAATTTTGATTATTTCCTTATAGTTCTTATACCCTAAACATTATTCAAGATACATAATAAATACTGAAAAAAATCCATATTAACAGATGGAAAGAGATGTTAGGTTAAGTATGAAAGAGAGCTGCATAATTATGAATTTTCACACATAGTACAAATAGATATTATTTAGAATTGTTGTTTTCTTATAAAGCAGTGATTTCTTAACTTTTTTTGAGGATCGCATAACCTTGAGTGTTTGATATAAAGCAGTGGTTTTGTTCCTCTCCTACAGAAAAACGCATGTTTGTGTATCTACACACATGGTTCTTGATCTACTCTAAGAACCTCCTGGAACTAGTAGTTAAGAACCTTCGGATGCAGTTTGTAGGCTAGTATCTGCAAGAGTGCCAGGCACAGAACCTCCTGAAGTCTCAGGGCTAAAAGGATGAGGTTTTCTAAAAGATTGAGCACTTTGAATGTTTATGCTTAAATAATACAATCATCTTAGAGTTCCAAAGATGCCCAGACTACAAAGTTTTTATAAAAGTAGATTTGACTGAACCTTCAACTAGATAGAATCTTGACAGTTTGCCTAGAATATTTTTATTATAATGAAACCATGTTGAAGATTCCACATTTTATTTAACATCAGAAATCTTAAAACTGTAGAATCCTAAATAGTTCATAAACTGTAAACCAAATAAAAGGCATATTACAAATATTATTAGCTAAGAGTTATTTTTTGTGGCAGTTATTTTACATTGGTTTTCTTTTTTCACATCTAAGGACTGGGACTCTATCTTAAGTATCCTGGTAACTTCTGTATTAAAAGTGGGCTAATTAAAATTTTTTGGTCTTTGACATCTCTCAGTATTTTCTTAACTGAAGGCCACGGACCACTAGAAGCCATGAAATGAATATTTAAAAATATATATAGAATAGAACAGAAAAATGTGAGAGTGTATTTCAAGTAGTAGGATAGGCATTGTTTCCTATATATGTGTCTGGGTTATATTATAAAATGAATTTTTCACTATAGATCATAGCCCAAGAAGTTCGAAAAGCCCCAAACTAGCTATTACAGATTGAAGGAATACCATTATTTGCATGAGTGTTTGGGAAATGTAGCAAAAAATGAAAAGCATTTTGGTTTCAGTGCTGAAAAGTCGGTAGTATTCACAGGAGAAAATCTAATGCAAAATGCATTCCTGACAAGATAATAACCAAATAACTTGATTTGTTCACAGAGTGCAATGATTCTCATGAACGTGTATTGCAATAAGATTTTGAAGCCTGTAGACGGTTCCTGTTGTCAGCCTCGGCCTCCTCTTACTCTCATACAGAAGCTAGCTGCCTGCTTTTTCACTATATCTATTATCGGATATTTAATTTTTTATGTAATACATCGTAACACTCATCGGAAGAATAAGTCATGTACTGATTTGGAAAGTGGAGAGGGAAAGAAAAATATTATCAATATCCCTGTGTCTCAATTAGAAATACTTTTACAGTCTTTCTGCAAACTTGGCCTGATTATGGCTTATTTCTATATGTGTGACCGTGCAAATCTCTTTATGAAGGAAAACAAATTTTATACACATTCAACTTTCTTTATTCCAATTATCTACATCTTGGTTTTGGGAGTATTTTACAATGAAAATACTAAAGAGGTAAGAGTCATTTTCTTTTTAGCTCATTTTATCTTTCTTATCTCATTACAAACTCTAGATTTAAAAAAATATCATGCCAGAATATACATGCATGTATATAGAAGAGGACAAAGGAATATTGTGGTTGTACTTTACTAAGTGGACTCTTTGTTGCTTTTTTGAAACAATTTTGAGGAAGTTCAAAGAGTCTGGTGAAGATTGTTGAAAAGTTGGAAAATAATGACCTATGAAAAAGATGTCATGGCTTAGTGTTATTGTGCCTGCATGGGGATGGAGAAATTAGAGGGGCTTCCAATTTTATAACAGTCTTCAAACATGAGATACTATTATCTTCTATAAAGTAAAAAAATATAATTATGTTAGTAAATGCTTATGTGCACAAACATTTTATATTTATATATTTATCCAGTCCGACATATGTACACACAAATTAGAACTTACATAATAATGTGGTCACTATTTACAATATTCTGAATTTCCTATTTTAGCATTGCTGTAATTGCTCAGAATATTAGTGTAACTCCTTTATAAGGAATGATTTATTTGCATTAATAAATTCTATTGTAAGAAATAACTCATACGAGGATGATTAATCAGTTCTTCATCTCCAGTGAGAAAATCCTAGGGAAAATAAACTATAATAATAGTTTATTATTATCTTTTTTTTTTAACAATAGAGTATAAGAGAACTGTAAGATCTTTTCTAATTGAAATCCTGATTTTCTTAATGAAAATTATAAAATGCCATTTTTTTCATTTACAAACACGTCATAGTTTAAATGTAATCTTAATAGAAAACATAAGTATCTACTGAATTACCATTTAAAAATCTTTTAATTTATATTAGTTTTCAAATTTATGTTATATTTTAAATAGTTTTATTATATCTTTTATCAAGAAATAAAATGACAACAGTCTTTCACTGGTTTTACCCCCAAGGATCTTTTGACAAAAGCATTAACTTTACATCCCATAAGAACAATTTTAACATACTTAATATATAATAGCTTCCAAATAATAGCTTCATGGAGAATTTTAAAATAGATTTTGGTTCTTTACACAGACTAAGGTATTAAATAGAGAACAAACAGATGAATGGAAAGGATGGATGCAACTTGTGATTTTGATTTATCATATCTCTGGAGCAAGTACAGTAAGTATTTTGAAGTTCAGATTATATAGGAAATAATGTCACTTTAATATTACTTTCAGGGCACCAACTTTTTTGTGTTTTATAACCTCTACCATTTAGAGACACCTCTTATTTCTAGCCCAATCTTTTTGCTTTCCCATTCTTCTCCTACCACCTGACTCTTTGAGAATGTATAGTTTTAAAAACAAAATAAAAATTTTTTTATAGATAAGGCAATAATTTATTTGTATTTACTTCTCCTTAATTTTAATATAGTACAAAGAGCTGGTAATCTAAGGATATTATTTCATGTAATCCTGTTGAACAACTAATTTAAAGTTACTAAGAATCTTTGTAGATGACACTTAATTGCAAAGGATTTAGAATAGGCAAGTTACTATGAAAAGAAATCAAATTAGATGATTATTTTACATTCTACCCTTCACCATATTTTAGGAAGTTTGACCAAATATTTTTAAACTTTTAAAGTTTAAAAAGCTTAGAACTCTCTTGCCCCAGTGTTCAGAGAACTCAAATACTGATGGACTGCCATTGTAGACCATGTAAGATGTGCCATATTTTCAAAGTATTACCTTCTCCATAAGACGGAGGACCCTTCCTTTGCTCACCCAGTGCCTTCTGTACCTGAACAAAATCATTTCTTCCTTCTCCCTGTGTGTTTTAAAAGACTTAGATCCTCATGGTCTGGGAACACCTTGGATTTAGCAAGGGTAGAAAAAAATGTATTCAGAGTTGTAACACTTCAGCTACATTATAGTTAAAACAGCTTTTGTGGGTGAACCTAGGTATCTGATAACCACTTTACACATAAGCTTTTATAGTGATGATACAAACTGATTTCCATCAAATATGTCGTAAAAATTTAAGAAACTCATTCATAATTTGGGAACTACTGAACTGTTTTATTTGCTTATATAAAGCACATGGCTTGAAATAGTATTTGAATCAATGATAAATTGAGATGACAGGGAAGTGTTGCCCAGAAAGAAGTATTTTGAAATTTTCATAGCAGCAGTTAAGAAGGTAAATAATACTGGGATTTTTCAGATATCTCTGACAATTTGAAAGTAATGTTAATCTTCATTAAGCCTCTATTATTTTGAAAAGTTGTTGGTGATATTATGGATTATTTGAAGGGCAAAAAGCAAAGGAATTAAGTATAATTTTTACTGAAATTATATGACTATGATATGTGTATTTGTGGTAGCAGTGAAATTTCCTGTGACTGAAAGGGACCTAATGAATTCAAGTAGCTATGGAAGAGCAAAGACAGTAAAAGAGATCCAAGTCAATGAGAGATGAAGATAGTAAAATTTAGTTTATAAGCCCAGTTCAGAGTTTGTAGAATAAATGTGGCAGATTCTCCAAAAAGTAAGTAGAGATGCATATTGAATCCTAGAAATATCTCTGACATATGAATAAAGATTAAATTAATTTCAGGGGTTGTTTTAAGAAAATACCACTTAGAGACATAATTAATTGCTGACATATTAAAGGGTAATGCTACTGTAAAAAAAAAATCAGACAGAAAGAATTAATGGCAGATTAAGTTCTCAATTCAGTGATTTCAGAAAGGATTTGGATCATAAAAGGATGCAGGCAATTTGGCATTCTAGTATAATCATTTGCTAAGCTAGCATTCTAATACATCTTAGACTACACCCAATACATCCTCAATTGCAATTTAAAAAAATCCCTGTTCTGGAAGGACATACTTTTCATTAACAGATCATTTGTTATGATTAATTAACATATCCTTGTTCTTTTATACTACAGGATTTTGTGGTTAAAAATTACCTGTATCTACATCAGCAAAGCATTATTAGCATGGGCTCTAACATATTTTGGGACTTGATTCTTGGATATTTGAGAGATCATCTTCATTAAAATGTCTTTTTAACTGTCACGATTATTTTAATTACCTAATCTTAATGTTTTTATGTTAAGTAAAATACGTCAAACGTTAGTTGTGCCGTGTTTTTATAATAAAATAGAAACTGTGTCAAAAATCACAGAGAATTATTAAAATAGTACAGATGGTCCGGCAGATTGCAATTGCTGGTATACACATTCTCTTAAAACATAATTTATATCTAATATGACTAAAATACTATGAATTTAACATGGAAAGTATAGCACAGTAGTTATATATAGTAGATAGTTTCATGTTCCATTGTGGGTTTTTCCTTTGAGAGTTTGTAAATTAGTTTTATTAAGGGACCTGAATGAAGGGTCTTGACGGAAAATTTGTGAGACTAGAAAAAGAACAGAACCAAAAGTCAGCCTAGCTACTAATTCTGAAGTTGGAATTTAAATATATTTTTAATACTGAATTTTTCATGTAAATAGCACTTAGCTCATGAAATACAAAAAGAAAAACAGTTTAAATTAAAAGCTTAAAGAGGAATGACAACTAAATGCAATGTGTGGTCATTGATTCAATTTCCTAAATAAAAACAAAAACAAAAACATTTTCTTAAACCATAAAGGACATTACTGGGACAATCAGGGAAATTTGAATATGGATTGCACAATAGATACTGTTATATAAATTTCTTGGGTATGATAATGATAATATGGTCAGGTAAGAAACTATTTTTTCTTCTTAGGAAATACTTGCTAAAATATTTAGGGAAGATATCATGTAGTCTGAAACATACTTTTAAATGGTTCAGCATAATATACATAGGTATCCATTGTACTATTCTTGCAACTTTTTGTTGGTTTAAGATATCTTAAAATAAAAATTTGGGAGAATTATTGAAATCATCCAACATTGGTATGAACTTGGCAATTCACTGTGATAGTGTTTAATTCAATTTAAATAAATTGTTTTTCCTGTTTAAAGGTAATAACCAAATGCCAATTTTGTAGGTCCAGCCTCAGTTTTGAAGGGACTTGAAAGCATGTTTTATGGACAGTGGTTAAAGTAATTGGGAATGGTTAGCCTAGATTTAAAACTTGTTTTTAAATAATTGTAGAACTCTTAGATGTAAAAGTGATTAAGCCTGTGCATACGGCTCTCAGTTATGGTAGCCAGTAGCCACAGGTGGTTATTGAGCACTTCAACAGAGCTTTATCAGAATTGAGATGTGCTGTAATACATAAAGTGAATTGCAAACCGGATTAAGTATGATTAATTACAGTAAACATACTGAGTTGAAAAACTTAGTATTAAACAAAGACAATAAAACACCTCATTATATGTTCGAATGATAATACATTAGCTATATTGAGTTAAATAAAATATATTTATTAAAATTAGTTTCATTTAGTTAACTTTTTAAATGTCCTGGTAGCCATATTAAAAATTTACTATGTGGCTCGCATTTTATTTCTATTGCATAGTACTGTCCTAGACTAGGACTGAAGTTGGTAGTTTTACAGAGTTAGATTTCAACTTTTCATGAAAAGTAAATTTATAGCAGTCAAGGACCTTCTGAAAATGGAATGCATTGTCTTGGGAATTTGTTTTCTGATACTGTTAGTGTTCACATACTCGAAGGGAGCATATTAGAGTACTTTTAAGAATGAAGTAAGGGCACACGTTTAGATAAATTAGATAAATCCTGAGGTTATTTCAATAGTACATTTCCCACCTTCATTGCTGTGATTCTAACATGTTATGTTATACCCTCATTGAAAATTTCTGATCTAATGATGAGATAAGACATTTAAAAACTAATGATGAGGAACTATAAATAAAAACTGATATATAGATAGTTGGTACTGTAATATCTCAAAGGAAGGAGAAATGACTTTCATCTGAGAGTAAAGACCGGAAATTTTGAACAGGGCTCTAAAGAAGAATAGGATTTGAATAAACAACATGTGGTTGGGAGAAGAACATTCCAGGGTATAATAAACAGATAAACAAGGGAGAGGTGACAGGGAAGCACAGGGGGACCAGTTTAGGAGACAGAGAATCTAACAGTTTGACTGGAGTGGAGGCTGTGTTAAAGAATTTATGAATTATTATAAATTCAGGGTTTTCTTCCTTCCAAGAAAAACTATTAACCCTAAGAAAAGGAAAACGTTCAAGGATTTATTCAAGAATATATGCAAAAAAATGCATACATTCAAGGCCTTAGAAAGTCTAGTTAAGGTGTCTGCTTAATTATTGTATTTTATCCTACAGAGCGTCACTTGGGGAAGCACATTAACTAAAGTGGCCATAAGCAGTGTTAATGCTGGATAATTAATTACACAGGTGGTCAGATTAGTCCATAAAATAGAAGCCAAAAAAATTTTTACATCAATTTAGTAGTTATCCTTAAAAGAATGGCCTTATAATTGCAAGAGTTGAATGTTACTTAACAAGACTTTTAAAGATCATTTTTAAAAACAGTGCACTAGTTATGTTGTGTAGGTCATGAATTTGCACCTAAAGGACCATTGCTTGGTGGACAAGTGAAATGACTATTCTAAGGTTATGATAATTAGGACTTGTAAATGAGATAATATTTCCAGTGACTCCATAAAATACATATTAGAAATATTGTATTTCATTCAACTTAGAAGTGAAGATGTGATGCTCTGAAAAACCATGGTAAGTGAAAAACCATTCTAAGGGTCTTGGTCATAAGGCAACATTTATGTAGGAATGTAAAATAAAATTGTTTTATAAAACCAGAGTGAGAAGGAAATAATATTTCTAAATTATCTTTGCATATGCTTTTTAAATATGTATTTTTTGCTAAACAATTAAATATTGTAATTAGTCATGTGAAAATTTTATTTACAAGTCTAAAGTCGACTTAAAGGGGCCAAAAGTATAGGATTTTTGTTTTGTGTTTTTTTTCTCATTGGGAAAATGTGAAATCCAGAGTGAACTTGGTATTCAGCGTATATGGTGATTAATTATTATAGATATCACAGGTTTAATTCTAACTGGATGAAATGTACAAAGTGCTTTATATTTATTAACTCATGCATTCCTCACAAGAACTCTTTGAGGAAAGAAGTGATAGTATCATTTTGCAGTTTAGAAAACTCAGACAAAGTCACATAGCTAATAAGTGGCAGAACCAGAATTTGAATCTAGGTCTATCTGATTTCTACATTTTTTTAACCCTTGCTATGACGCCTAACTTTTGAGAATAAATCTTTTTATTGAGCTAATGCCAAATGGCAATGTGATCCATTATCTTGGTTAAATGTACTGATTATGAGAATTCAAGGTATGGTTAGTGCCGGTATGTATTTTACGAACATATATTTTGTCAACAGTTTTTGCCCGTGTACATGCACATTCGGGTTCTGGTTGCTGCATATCTGTTTCAGACGGGGTATGGGCATTTCTCATACTTTTGGATCAAAGGAGACTTTGGAATCCATAGAGTATGTCAGGTAGGAATGCATTCACTTATTTTCTTTTTCTGTTTTTCACTTCAACATGCATTTGTGCCTAATTGTTGAGAAAAATATATATATACATATATATAGTTATTTTAATGAATAATTTGAATTTATGAGATAGCACTTTAAAGTTGTGTTATTTCTGTGTTCTATGGTAATAATTCGGGATAAATAATTGACTACTGAGGGAAGGAAAAATGTAAGTGAGATGAATGTATAATAAAAGCACTGGTACATAGGGGACAACATTGCTGATTCACTTTAGTTTGGTAGACATGTACAGTTGCCTGGGATGGTTATAATATGCTGTTTTCTCTCTCTAAGAAGAGGATTAATATTTATTAAATTTCTACTTTGTGCTGGGCAATTCCTGAACATTATTTTATTTACCTCTCATTACAATCCTGAGTTGTGATCTTCATGTGTACAGAGGAGGTCACTGAGGCCCAGAGAGGTTAAATAATTTGCCTATGGTTGCATAGCAAGTGGTGCAGCTCTAATATCTATCTGCTCACGTTCTTTAGTCTTTGAATGACATCACACAGTCGGAGTAACTTACAGAAGTCCCCAAGATACTTTCTAATTTGAGTAATATTATTTTGTATCTATGAGAACTTTCAATTTCATCTCAAATGGGGTAAATCAACATCAGATAGAGATGAAATAGACACCTTTTCTTGAGGTAATCTAATCTCAGTTTATAAACTGTAGCCTTAAGAAAGAGGTTTATGATTCTTTCCCTGTATTTAACAAGATGGCAGTTGTAGCCAGAGAACAGCTCAGTGTGGTGCTTTGGTGGGATTCAGTTAATATAATCATGTTTAAATATTTTATATTCAACTCTTTACAGTGATTGTAGAACAAATATAATTTTAGGAATTAGTAAGATATACTTGTAGTTATTATTTTAGTTTTAAATGTTTATACACTGTCAGAAAGAATCTGTCTTTACTCTTCATGAATATCTGGAATGAAAACCATTTTCTTCTCCTTTTAATAGGTTTTATTTCGTCTCAATTTCCTGGTAGTGGTGTTATGTATAGTAATGGATCGGCCTTATCAATTCTATTACTTTGTTCCCTTGGTCACTGTATGGTTCATGGTCATATATGTTACTTTAGCACTGTGGCCTCAAATAATCCAAAAAAAAGCAAACGGTAAATATACTCTCTTACTAATGTTAATATATTCTTTCAATGTGCTAATTTTTTTTTTTTTAGTTACTAAAGGCTATTGTTTTTATTGAGACATGTAGACAGTTTAAATTTATGTATAGTATTGACATTTTGAAAGTTCTTCTGTTTCTAAAATGTTGCAGCTAGTAGCATTTAACAGTGCAGAATAATAATTTTTATCTATATTATGTGTTTTCCATGTTTTTTAAATTAAATTTTTCAAAGCCATTTTACCTATTAGCTAATGCAACAGTTTTGAACTGTCTTGTCCAGAGCCGGATGGAGAGAGCTAGAAGAGAGAAGGGAAAGCCAAATAGGGCTTAGTTCCCTGCATCCCACTTTAATCTTGACAACTTGGCTTTATTTGATTTCTTATATATATATATATTGAGATTTTGAATACACATTCATTTGCAAAAGGCCCTTTATGTCAAACAAGTTTAAAGCACTAATGTAATTTATCTTCTAGACAACTCTTTAAACCGTTATTATTAACCTTGTTTTACCTAGAAAGAAACCTAAGAGTCCAAAAGGTTGTCATCTTCAAATCTCACTTAAACAGTTACTGGTGATGTTCAAAGTGAGGCCAAAGTCATTTGTCTTAACGCTTTTTCCCTTTAAGATCATGTCATTAAAATAAAAACTTTCCCTTTCTGGAACAATAAAAAATTTTATTTTTAATAATATATTTAACTTAACTCTTTCAACTAAATATTGTATATCAAAAAATATTTTCTATTGACTTCCATTATGATATCAAATAATTTTTCAGGAGGGAGTTGAGTTGCAGCCTTTAATAAAGTCCACTAGTGTCCTTTGGACAGCTTCTGTAGTTTAATTCTTTGACACAAACCCACCACATTAATCAAATGAATAATCAATATGTATAAACTGTGAACAAATTACTTAAAACATACATATGTGAAAAATATATGTTATGGTTCAATCCTAGTCCATTAGGGAGTTCTTAAGCTCTCTCTTTAGAACTTGAGTATTTAAGCTGTTTTACCAAAGTTATATTCAACATGAGTGTTTGTTAAAATCACATTGAACAAATTGTTCCAAATTTTGTTACAACTTTCAATAATGAATAGGTACAATTGAATCCAGGGGATATTTTCAAATATATTTATAGTGGATGAACAGCAGGTATATAAGGTGTCAGGTGTGTGTTGTAGCCTCATTCCTAGCAAGGACCCTCCATCTTTTTCAACTTTTTTTTCCTTTTTATCCTACTTATAATTTATACTACTTAGATATATTTTTTTGTATCCTGTAAGCAGCTGTAAATTATTTTAAGAACTGTGCAGGGTCTTACTATGTTAAATAGAGATTATTTAATGTTTTCTTCTGTAAATGTACATTTCTTAGTAAATTAAATATTTTCTCTCTTAGGAAATTGTTTCTGGCATTTTGGCTTACTGTTGAAACTAGCCTTCTTGCTGTTATGTATATGTTTTTTGGCATATTCTCAGGTTTGTACAGTCTTTTTAGTTTATATTTTGTTCTATTTTATTTTAAAGTTCAAGTCTATTAAAGTATGTGAGAAGCGTCAGAGCTTTTTTTTTAGCTTCATTTTTTAATGACTGTAATAAAAGTGTCACTCTGTAGTTGAGTACACAGTGTAGTTCCTTTGAGACCTATCTACTTTTGTTACCACTGTATTTGTTGTAAGAGCAATTTAAAGCTCTTCCTCTGGCATTTGTTCGGAATCCATTTTCTTGAGTTTGATCAATCAAACGTTTATTGAATGCCTCTTATAAGACACTGCTCTGAGTGGAAATCAAAATTCTCTTGACAGAATTTGCAACTTGGTTTGTGCATTATTCATTGCATCAAAGTGTTACTTGATTTTTCCTTGACTGCATAGAGTAAAATTTTGGCAGTTAATAAAACCAACTCAGGAGCAAAAAGGTTTATATATATGTAGTATGTTTAATAAAAATGTTGGTCATTTTCTTATCTCTCACCTTTTATCCTCCTCTTATGATGGTTGAGATTTCTCAGCTAGTTTAGCAGGATGGCAGACTGCTTGCTGGTCAGCCCATCAGGCAGACATACCATTTGGGCAGTATATTTATAACAAAGTATTTTAATTTGATTGCCTATAGTTGTGTATGTTAGTTTGCTCTTGTCTCCAACACTCTCTGTCTTGTACCTGGCTGATTCAGGTGCAGATGTCATATAAGCAGTGTGTGTGTGTGTGTGTGTGTGTGTGTGTGTGTGTGTGTGTGTGTGTGTGTAATTCTATAAAGCTGGGTTTTGGGGGGTTTTTTGGCTTATTTTGTAGGCTTTCATACTTATTTTCATACGTGTGTGTGTGTGTGTGTGTGTGTGTGTGTGTGTGTGTAATTCTATAAAGCTGGGTTTTGGGGGTTTTTTTGGCTTATTTTGTAGGCTTTCATACTTATTTTCATACTTAGAAATAAAGCATCTATATTTCTGCCTGACCTCCAAGGGTTTTTGCAGGAGATATATAAAATAATAAGGAAACAATAGGCAAATGTATGAAGAAGTGCCAGGTAATTGCAACAGCTACTTAACAGTCATTCATTAAAGTTCCCAACCCTCTGGTAAAACTGAGGGAGAGAAAGGAAAGTGGATCAGAGGTTCAATAGTGGGACTAAGAAGGTTTCCCCTGTTTTGGATGAGTGTTGACCACTGGACAAGAGAAAAATGTACATAGCCCAGTATAGCCAGTGTCTTTCACAAAATGGGTGCTCAGTAAATACTTGTTTAATGATCACATTAGAAACAAATTTTTAATCAGAAATAGTTGTAAATTATAAATACATCATATATATGTGATATATAAGGTCTTGTGTCTTATATATATATATCAAATAGCTACATATCATATTTCTATATCTTATATAGAAATATGTATGTATATATATATATATATGATATGTAAGTACTTTATATTGCAAATCTTGTTAAAAATCATCCTTAATATTCTGGAGCATAGATAGAATCTATTTTTAATAAGCTATAAGCATTTTAAATTCTGTCATTAAAAGGAGAATGTTACATTTCATTAAAATAATAAAGTTCTTCTGACATAAGGGTTCAGCATTACTTAAAATATAATACTGCTTTCATATTTTTTCTTTGATTTTTATTAGCCTTTTTAAAAATTGTGATGTTACATTTTTTTATGCTGTAACGTTAGGTCTAACAATGGAGCTGTTCTTAATAGAGTTTGTCGCATTCTTTAGTCTGGAAATTGAGGTTTTTGTTCTATTCTTTGAAAGACTTCATTAATGTGCAGGCATGTACCCAAGACTTCTGCCTCTTCATTTTCAGATTTTTCAGGCTGTCGGGTTACAATTCACTAACTTGACCAGAGTAAAACTGTAAACTTTGTTGCAAAAGCTAGTAATGGCATTTGAGTGTGGTTGAGTAAGGTGACTAAATTCAGAGAATTCTTTTAACTCAAATGGTTTATTATAGAATATTAAGGACGTTTAGAGAAAGAAAAACTATATTTTAACCATCACCATCATTCTGGAGTTTATTGATACCATATTGGCTGAAGCCTTTTGTATTTTTGTGTTTCATCAGTAAATATTAGCTGTTTCATATACTAGATTAAAAAATTTTAATGGAATAATTGTCCAATTACCAGCTTTTGAAAACTTTTTCAGTCTCAGTAGCCTTTCATGTGCTGTGAAAGTTTAAGTTAACAAAAAAGTTTTAAGTCATCTTTACTAGCAATTAGTAAAACAATTTTTTTCCAAATGAAGTGATAAATGAAATAAATAGAATCTGAAAATTGTGAGTGATGCTTATATAATCCTAACTTTAGAAAACTACAATGTATAATGAATTACAAAGCAAGTCTTGACTAGTACTGTCATAATTTATTTTCTGGATTCCTTTTCTCAGGGTGCATTTGAGAAGATCTTTTCTCTTTGGCCATTGTCCAAATGTTTTGAACTGAAAGGGAATGTATATGAATGGTGGTTCAGATGGAGGTTAGACCGTTACGTATGTATTTACCTTGTGATCTTTTGCCATTTCTAATTATACTTTTTAAAATTATTTGGAAATCTTAAATCTATTTTCATTTAGTTTTAGAATAAGGAAACAAGTTGATTTCATAAATCAGAGCAGTCCTGCCTCCCTACTGTTTTTATAGCAGAGAAAGGGTATGCAATGTATGTATATCAGCAGGAAAATACTGTAAAAATGTTGTCTATAAAGTGGCCTTTGTTTGAATCATAATTTTTACTTACAGGTGATTCTTCATTATATGCTTCAACGATTCAACACAATATTTATTGAGACCCAATATATGCTCTAGCGTTGGTGTTGTGAGGGGTATATTAGGGAAAGCCAATTTACCTTCAGGCTACTAAGCCTTATAATCTAGCTTAAAACCAAGATTACGATTTACAATCGGGTGCTGAACTTTGCACTATGGATTTGGAGGTAGAAGTGTGCAGAGAAGAGAGAGCAGTGTCATGGATGATACCATGAATTTAATCTTGAAGGATGGTTAAGATTCAGTTGGCCAACATAACATAAAATATCTAGCATAGCCTTTGGAAAATAATAGACACTAAATGCATTACCCCCCCTTTTCTCTTTTCCTTCCATCTTTCACTTAACAAATGTTTTCTTTATTTTTTTTAATAGTAATACGTTCCTATTTGCTTTTTTAAAAATATTTTTTTTTATTAAAATACAGCTGACATACAATATTATATTAGTTTCAGGTGTACACCATAGTTATTCAGCAGTACCCACCTAGCTCTATACAGTGTTATTACCACATTATTGATTTTATTCCCTATGCTACAAATATTTCCTTAATGCCTATTCTGCACCATTTCTGGCTCCCAGTGCCTGTGCACTTTCCACTGCACTGCATTGTGTCTCAAAACCACGTATGAATAAAAAGCTTCGTTAAACTCTTGACATCAAATACTTTTAAATTCTCAACTTTCTCATTAGAGCCGCCTACTATGACATGACAGTGCACGTTAAGTCTTATTTAAAAAAGAAAGCTTCTGTGCGTTCTGATCCGCCATATTTTTTTCACTCTTATTATGTGCATGTAGTCCTTTTTCAAAGTATGATCTTGGTGGTGTTACTGTTGTTTGATTTGATTGAAAGTACCAATATAAAATGTTTTGTCTTGGTTGAGTACATTTAAATTTTATTATGTGTCTTCAGAATAGTTTTTTTTATTACTTGTAAATTGTCTTTATTTCTTCACTTGCTGCTGAAACTGCTCAAATGAACCAGCTTATCTCATATTGTTAGGAGAGATGTTTGCTCCTCTATTGCTGATAGTTTGTAACAATCATGGGCTTTGTTTCATCACTTGAAATTTTACTCTTGAAGTTGAAGCCCTAGAAACTCTGAATCTTTAACCTTCTAACCTACTCACTTTTATACATATTTTTCTCATTTACCAATTTTTTTTTTGCTATTTATTGGAAAGTAGCTGTTTAAAACAAACTTTCTCTCTTATTTTTCAGGTAGTCTTTCATGGAATGTTATTTGCTTTCATTTATCTGGCTTTACAGAAGCGTCAAGTACTTTCTGAAGGAAAGGGTGAACCTCTTTTTTCAAACAAAATTTCAAATGTTCTGTTGTTTATTTCAGTAGTTTCTTTCTTGGTAAGTTTCAAAATGTAATCTTCTCATTTTCCAACATCCTAAATTGTATAGAAAATTAACTTTAAGAGATAGGAATTTAATCATTTATTTTTTTAATAATATTTTATTTTTCAATTACAGTTGGCCTACAATATTATATTAGTTTCAGGTGTACAATATAGTGATTAGACATTTATGTAACTTATGATCACCCTGATAAATCCAGTGCCCATCTGGCACCATCCATCGTTATTACAATATTATTGACTATGTTCCCTATACTGTGTTTCACATCCCTATAACTATTTTGTAACTACGCATTTGTACTTCTTAATTCCTTCCCCTTTTTCACCTATCCCCCAATGCTTTTCTCTTCTGGCAATCATCAGACTGTCCTCTGTATCTATGGGTTTGTTCCTCTTTTGTTTGTTTGTTTATTTTGTTTTTTAGATTCCACATATAAGTCAGATCATATGGTATTTGTTTTCTTTTCACTCAGCACAGTAGCCTCTACATCCATCCATATGTTGCAGAAGGCAAAGTTTCATTCTTCTTTTATCGCTGTGTAATATTCCATTGAATATATATACCATCTCTTCTTTATGCAGTCGTCTATTGATGGATAATTAGGTTGCTTCTATATCTTGGCTGTTGTAAATAATACTGCAATGAACAGATGGATGCATATTTCTTTTCAAAGTAGTGTTTTGGGTTTCTTCAGCTAAATACCCAGAAGTGGAATTACTGGGTCTTTCTTTGTCTCTTGTTACAGCCTTTGTTTTAAAGTCTGTTTTGTCTGGTATAAATTTTGCTACCCCAACTTTTTTTTCTGTTTCCATTTTCATGAAGTATCTTTTTCCATCCCTTTACTTTCAGTCCATATGTGTCTTTCAATCTGAAGTCTCTTGTAGGCAGCATATGTAAGGGTCTTGTTTTCTTATCTAGTCTCCCTGTTGACTTGAGCTGTTGCTCGAGGTGTGTCCATTGTATGCATTGTGTGTGACCTCGTGTTATAGTTTAGACTTGATGCTTTTGGCATAGCAGTGGGCAGGATTAAGCCTCAGGATGACTGGTTGTGAGGACTGGCTGTGACTACAGTGGAGGAGGTGCTGTGCAGGGCCTGATCCTACAGAGAAGGATTTGTTTTAGCAGGACTCTGGTGCCTGCTGAGTTTGCCCACTGGGTGTGTTAGTTCTAGGGCGTCTGGGAGTGGCTCTGGTGCAGGCCAAGGTCAGCCGCTGCCTGTGCCCTACCTTGGGCCACTTGGTATTAGCTACAAAGTGATGTGTAGATGGCTGCCATTTGTGCTGGGCTTGGAGGTACCTGAGAGAGGCTAAGCTGTGAACTGAGGCTGGCTGCTGCTAGTGCCTTGCTTGAGCCTGCTTTGCAAGAGGTACAGGACACACCGAGGCCAGATACTGCTTGTTTGAGGTTTGTGAACCTTTGAGAGATTTTAGGAAAGTCCACAGCATGAGCCAAGGCAGGTTGTTTGTATGGTAAAACCACTGGAAGCAGTTTGGGTGGGCCCACAGATTGGGTGGGGTGGGAAGAACAGTGTTAGCTAGGTTGATGGAAATCAGATACGGCACCCACCTGTGCGTGCAGCTGGGTGGGGGGAGAGCTGAACAAAGGAACAGTGGCTTCTGCTATCACTTCTGTCTGGGAGAAAACTGCCCCTCCAGCCCTTTTCCTGAAGCCAGACAATTCAGTTCCTCCTTGTATGTCCCTGGTGCCTTTCAAGCTGCTACCCCAGTGCTGAGCTCAGAGTAAGAGAGTCCATTAGCGAGTAAATCTGTGCGTGGGCCCTGTAGGAGGACCTTCTGGGACTCCAGCTGCCCTCCTTCTCATTCAGCTACAATCCTTATTGGTTTTCACAACCGCAAGTTATGGGGACTTCTTTTCCTTGCACTGGAACCCTGGGCTGGGGAACCTGGTGTAGGGCTGGGACCCCTTGCTTCTTAGGGGCAACTGCTGCAGCCAAGATATCCCTCCGGATTTTTAGTGGTCACACATGGGTGTGGGACCAGCCTATTTCTCATCTCTGCCACTCCTACCAGTCTTAACATGGCTTCTTCTGTATGTCCTTAGTTGTAGGACTTCTGTTTAGCTAGACTTCGGGGGATTCTCAATGATGCTTGTTCTGTAGTTTAGTTGTAATTTTGAGGTGGTTGTCGGAGTTGGTGAGCACAGCATTTACTTACTCTGCCATCTTGACCAGAAACTAATCAATTATTTTTAATAAATAAAATCTTTAAAAATTCTTTTTCTCTATATTTTCTAAATTGAACATAAATCTGAACTGAATACATATACAAGTTGTTAGAAGTATGGAAAATAACTAAAAGCTTAGTGAAATAGGAATTTTAAAAGTTATAGCAAGGTGTTTGTCATGTAGAGCTATCCCAGCCTTATGATCACTATGTCCAGGAAAGCATAGACCTGTGCCCCTTTTGCTGCTTTCTCATGTTTGGGCAGTTGAAACACCAAAACAAGTAATGAGCCAACCTTTGGGAAGTTTTGGCTAAAGTTGTTTAAATATGATGAAGTATAATGTTATTAATTAATAAAACTGCTTAAAATTTTCTGAGAATGCTACCTCTTTAAGGCATAATTGTTTTTGTGAACTGATTCATATATTTATTTTTGTTCTAGACCTATTCCATCTGGGCTAGCAGTTGTAAAAACAAAGCAGAGTGCAATGAACTCCACCCATCTGTTTCTGTGGTACAGGTAATTATCTTGACTTAGAGAAATGTTTTCTTCTTAATTCTTGATAGAATCCAATCTCTGGTGGAACAGAAATTTGAAATCAAATTTTATAAAATATAAGTATATTAATGTTTCTAAGCCCTACCTTCCTCTGTTGTTACAGGGATATTAAAATCTTTTTTTAAGGATTGTGATATTAAATGTATGGAAATCATCAGTATTTGTCACTTATTAGGCATTTAGAAAATGTTAATTCCACTTTCATATTTGCTTTTCTTCATGTATTTATTCAAATTTATTTATTTAATTGATCATAGTCATCAATGACCTATGTGTTAAGTACCGTGCTACATGGAAGAGGTTCAATGTTAAACAAGATAGAGCTCCTGCCCTCACAGAACTTATAGTCTAATAAAATATGAATCAATAAACATTCAGTCATTTAACACATTTTTTTATTCATTTACCAAATATTTGAGACCTGGTACGCACTAGATGATATGCTGAAGGATACAGTGGTAGCCAAATCAGTCATAGTTCCTACCCTTTTCGAGCCTACATTCTTATATTACAGATAATAATCATAAAATTGCCTTGTAATTATAAATACAAGTACGTGATGCAATAAGAGAATATCATGAGGGGATTTGACCTAGTTGGAGTTCGGAGTGAGGGTGGTTGGGGTCAGGGATGATTTCCCTGAGAAAATTAATCTGAGAATAGAGGGATGAAGGCATAGCAGGCAGCAAGAACATAAGCCCTGTGGTGTAAAGGAGCATGCACGTTCAGAGAGCTTATCTATGGCCATTGGGGCTGGAACTCAGAGAGCCAGTGTCTAGAGACGTGTGTGGTAGTGACTGGAAGGTGGGCAGAGGCTAGAGGCTTACGTTTTGCAGAGATACTTCCGGTTGCAGGCAATCATAGTGCGTCGGGGTTAGTGTAGTGATGGTGAAGTACAGGGCTCTCTGGAAACACATGGGACTTCTTCCTAACCCATCTTGATATCACAGCAAGGTTGTTGGAGAACTAAGTGTCTAAGCCGAAGCCTGAATAATGAGTAGCCCAACAAAGAGGAGAAGGGAGAATTTCTAGAGACTCTTCGCTTACGAAGAGAGGTCTTACGTTCTCTTCAATGCAGGACTATTTTATTCCTCCTAAACCTCTGTATAATCAGCAGCAACAAGCCTGTGATAGACTCTGCAAACACAGTCGGTAATGAAATTTCAAAGACTGTATTCATATAACATTTTCATGACTTTTACAGACAATACTAGTGCTTACCCATAACTCTATCCATATTGTATCTGATACCATTTCTGTAACTCACATGATGGGAGATGTTACCCCTCTCAGTGTACCAACACAGAGCAATGGAAGGAGAGCTAAGGGAGAGAGAATGGCTGCACACAGAATTATAGTAACATTCCCTCCCAATCACTGCCCTCCACATACTCATCTTTCCTTAGTTACTTTTTTTTTTTTTTTGAGGGCCTCAGCTGTTCCACTGCAGAGTAAAAGAGTGGACTGGGAGCACAAACTTGAGCAAATACTAATTGTATTGGCTTGCTATTTTTTGCAAGGGCGCTTGTCCCCCATTGTAAAAGTTGGGGAGCAACCAAGTAGTCCCAAATGTTATAGGTTACAACCCTATTACCTTTCATTCTTATTTTCAGATGTCAACAGAAGATCTAGGTGTGGGGGGAGTGTGTGTGTGTATAAGACATTATGATTATATAAATATATGTATATATGGTTATATATTCTTAGAGTACTTATCTGAGTGGACTTATTTAAGATTTTAAACACGTACAAGATTCCTAAGGTCCTGTTAGAAAGTATTTTCCCAGCCTGACCCAGCAGTCTTAGGCATTAATCCCTGAATCCTAATTTTTTGGTTTGCCTATCAATTTTGATAGAAATTTCTAGAAGGGATTAACTGTAGAACAGCATACAGGTGATTAACCATAAATGATATATATTAAGTGCTTAGCTCAGTACTCAGCAAGTTATAAATGCTGAACAAATTTTAAGCATTATTATTATTTCTATATCAAGCTAATAAGAATGATTCACCAAACCTCAGTTGTCTTCTCCTTGGTTATTATTTCTTTGATTTTTCTACTTCCCTAATCAGATTGTTCACTAAGTACATGACAAAACACAAGACTTGAATATGCTAATGAAATAAACACACATTGGGAATTGGTAGACAACAGAAAGAAAGAAGGAATGTGATATGCTTAGGACTATTCTCAGATTTCCTGATGCTCAGACTGGTGGTTTGTACATATATGTATCTTTCCAGCATTTTCTTTCTAGCATTTACAGTTTAAACAACATTTTAATTATAATAACTCATTAAATGGTTTTATGTGTAAGGGCTTTATTTAGGTCTCACCTTTATGATTTTTGCCATTTGTGTATACCACTTATACTATTAATTACCTGATATGTTTCTTTAAATGACTCACAACATATGCTATAAAAAGTGCCTCGGGGTGGCTGGTTAGTTCAGTTGATTAGAGCGTGGTGCTAATGACACCAAGGTTGCCAGTTTAATCCCTGCATGGGCCAGGGAGCTGTGCCCTCCTTAAAAAAAAAAAAAAAAAAAAAAAGTGCCTCATATATGTTTTAACTTTCACATTAACCTTTCAAAATAACTTTTATCCCCGTTTGTATAGATGAGGAAACACACTTAAAGTAGTAAAGTACCTTACTCTAAGTCCCAGAACTAATGAAAGGCAAAGGCTAAATTAAATTCAAACTTGGATCTCTTTGATACTATTGCTCAAGAGGATCACTCAACTAAATTATACCTAAATACCTAAACTCATGTGGGTTCCTTTTTCCCAATGACAGACTTCTCCACGTATTTCCTATTTCTTCATTTTTTGTGCGTTTCAAAGACCTCTTCCTAGATCCTTTGACAAAATGCCTAGAGTGATCAACGTGGAACATGTGGTTTTTCTCTGAAGTGTAAATAAATTTTCAATTTCTTTTATGAGAGAAGTTTTTTGAAAGGTGTTTATGAAAATGGAAACTCTTTTTTTCTTTACAATTTCTTTCTTCTCTATGAAGAGAATGGATTCTCGAGAGTTTTTCCTTGATAGACTGGTTACTGGATGTGTCACTGAATTGGAAGTTTAGAGAATTCATGATTGTCCCACCTGGTGCAAAACTATTGGGGAGAGGGATGAAGGCCAGGAGCCCAAAGGGTGGAGATTCTCTCTGGGGAGAAAAGAGCCAGAGGGAAAATATATTACATGTGAATGTAGTTTAAAACATCATTGGGCTGACAATGCAGAGCAAGCATGAAGACATCTTAAAAGTCATGCCATTTCCTTTATTTACATGGCTGTCAGTGGAAGAAAGATTTTGGAGAGAGTAATGAGGGTGGGGTCTGCAAACCACACAGATACTTTTTGTAAGAAGCAAAATTGTATCATGGGATTTTATAAATTGACCTAATAAATAGGCCATATCACATAAATATGATATCTCCTTCTACACAAAGGGCCTCATAGTGGCTTTATACTTTTTTCAATACACATAAAACTGTTCAGCTATGTACTATATAGTATCTGCACTGTTACGCAGTATATAGATCACATGTTCAGAAACACAGTTTGGATAGCCTCTAGAAAAAATGACTTGCTAATACTTTATCATTGAAAAAAAAACATTACATACGTATCAAGCTCAAGAACATAAAGAATAAAGTTATGACTTGAAAGAAAGTAAAATGCTCTTAATAAACAGATTATTGATATTTGCCTTTGTGGTTTTTCTTTAGATTTTAGCTTTTATCCTAATAAGGAATATCCCTGGATATGCCCGTTCAGTTTACAGTTCATTTTTTGCTTGGTTTGGAAAAATTTCATTAGAGGTTGGTGCATTAATATTTTGCTCTATTTTACACAGCCAAGTGTTACATGCATGTTTGCATGTATGTGTGTATGAGTGTGTGTGTGTGTGTGTGCGCGAGTGTGAATCTAACATACTTTTTAAAATCAGAGCTATGTTATTTATGGAATTATAGGAGGAAAAACTCAGTACTTTACAAAAGCAGTATTGTAGAATGTTTTTAAAGTCTTACTTAAATGACTATACATGACTTGCACATTATCCTTTATATTGTCTTAGGCTTATAAGCACAACCAAGGTGCGATATTAGGAGAGAAAAAAATGAAATAGATATAAATGAAATCAAGCTGAGGGGATTTTGATTTGTTTTCATCTCCGTAATATTACATTACTGGAATTTAGGTTATTTATTGATGCTTAACTTATCATAATAAAAATTCACCCTTATGATTGGAAATTTGGGGGAAAATTTAAAACTCATCACATTTTTAATGTAATACCTAATATGAAATTATCTATAAAATCAGTTTAAAGTAGGTTTTGAAATGCATTCTGAGTATTCTGAGCTTTATTTGAAATGGACTATTTTAAAACAGTAGAATTCATGTTGTAATCATAAAAGATACATTTTAGAACACAAGCTTTATTTAAAAGATGCATTTTAGAGTATAAGACTTAAGTTGTCTTTAAAACAGGGAAAGTAAATTTCTTTTTGAGTTCTTGAAAAAATGTTCTGTTATTTTTTTAAGTGTCATTTATATAGAGAGATTGTATAGAATTTTAAATTCTTGATCATGAATGACTTACCACGTCATTGAGTATACAAAAGAATATTTATTTTGCCAGTCCCTTAATATTTGAAGCATGAGAGGTTTTTATCAACTTTAACTGAATGAATTTAGTATATCTATTACAAATATATAAGTGTCATAATCCTCATATTTGTTGAAGTAGCTTAAGCATATTTCTACCCTGATATTTTGAAGCAATGTGATGAAAGAATCATGTTTGGAATCACAATCAAAAGAAATAGTTGTGTCATCTAATATGTAATTCACGTAAAACTTGAAATACACTTTAGAAACATGCATATATAGTTCAAGACATTTGTCTGGCCATGCATAGCACACATGAGGACGTCTTAAACTCCATGCCATTTCCCACTCATATATGCATACATAAATATATTAAAAATATGTACATATTTGTACTTACATATAGTATACGCATACGTGTACTAGATACACACACACACACACACCCAATCATTCTATATTTGGTGTCTGAATACCAGAGTCCAGATAACATTCTATCAGCTGTCTTCTACGTCATGCAAAGAAATGTTTGTAAAATTAGAAGGTCCCTATGGTTCATCTCTTGAGGACTTGGAAGCAGTGCTTCAGCAAGGTGGAGTTCTGGAGAGCAGGGTGCAGTAGACTATTCAGGGCCAGTCACATAATACAAGAGAATTTAATGGTTTGGGAAAAGCCTGCTAATGTACTTAATGCTCCCAAGTGTTTAGAGTAGGAAAAACTGTTGTGTATTCACGAACCCTCTGCACGTACATCTAACTTGGACTGTTTTTCCTCCTAGCTCTTCATTTGCCAGTACCACATATGGCTGGCCGCAGACACGAGGGGGGTCTTGGTGCTCATACCTGGAAGCCCTATGCTTAACATCATTGTCAGCACTTTCATATTTGTTTGTGTGGCACATGAAATTTCTCAGATCACTAATGACCTTGCACAGATTTTTATTCCTAAAGATAACTCATCTCTGTTGAAAAGGTTGGCATGTATAGCTGCATTTTTTTGTGGACTCCTCATTTTATCATCCATTCAAGATAAATCAAGACACTAAGTTCTGAAAAACTTCAGCTCTTCAAGCTAACTTTGTATCTGCCTGGAGGAGAAAAACATCTACCTGAAGCTACAACTCAATGTGGAAAGAACAATTTGTGGGGAGAGGACAGCTCCGTGATGTCGGTTGAACATTTGTGGTTGTATATATTGGAAATGTACATATCCAATGTGAAATACTGAAAACAGGTGATGAAGCAGAGTGCATTGTATAGGACTGCATGTGAAACGTCTTTTCTACTGGATCTGCATTTCCATTCATAAATGACTTTAAGTTAACATATGAAAGCAGGGAAATAATTACCTTTCCAGTAAAAATTATAGATAATTTAATTAGCTTAGTGTCACACTGTTTTGATATTTACTAAATTTGTGGTAATAAGACTGTCTACACCTATATTCATCATGGAACTTCCTACTTCATTGAAAACTTTCTTACTGAAGAATGACTGCAGTATTGTTTTCTTATTATATGTGCAATGATGCGGAATGATAAACAGTATGCCTTTAATTTATGTGTTCTTGTTCTGATGTGATATGTGTTCTGCCATGATGGTTTTTCTAACTGTGGTGTTCAGGTATGCAAGCCTAAATCTTTGTACACTTTGTCTCACAAAGTTGTTCTAGGCTCCATGACAGGGTTTTGTCATTGTCATGTTGTTGTTGCTTCTTTTTATAAAAAGGCCAAATTTTCTTTCCAATTCCAACATTCACCTGTTTTCTTTCCTTGAGCTATACCAGTGTAATACCAGTTACCCTGTGGATCCATTTAATATGTTTTCCCCTGACCAATTAATTTTTGTATATTATTTCCAATGTTTGGAAAGCTCTTTATAACCATTTTGGTATTTCTTATTATTCCCCCCTAGTTTTTGAATATTTATCAATCTAAACTTGTGCAGTCTAGTAATGATTCAAGTTGTTGTGATTGAGATGTATGACCATCAGTAGAATTTTAAGTAAACCGGTGACTTTGGGCAATATATGTTTTGGGTTTGGTTTGGTTTTGTACAAGCTAACTGTTAGAGGTATAAATTTATTTATCTGTTGTACAGATTTGTTTATGACTTTTAATGTTTGAAAGATTGCACTTGTTTGCTCTTACTATGTGTGGGATAAAATATATTTTCTGTTCACGGTATATGAAAATATGGAGTAATTTAAACTGAATAAACATTCTGTGGATTCTTATTTTTGTATTGGCAAAGTATCAATTAAACTGTATGTGTTCTTTTTTTAACGAACTGAATCCATTAGTGATTGGTTCAAAAGTCTTAATTCATTTCTTCAGCTTAAATTTGCTTTTCCAATCTCCCAGTAGATAGAAGTAGATGACTGTGATAGTTGAAGAAGGGATAATTAAGTTATCAGAGCTTTGAAGGATAATCTGCCTTTCTGCCCAGGAAGTTTAAGCATTATGGTTTATTAGTAGTCTTATGTGAAGATTTTAAAAGTTAACTATTATTTCTTTAGCACTGGATTTATGTGCTAGCTTATCTTCCCATTAATTGAGGAATATTTCTCAGACAGAAATGTGTTCTTTCCTTTTCTCTCTCCTGCCCTTACTTAATCTTTTGACATTTCCCAGATAGACAATTGTAATGATTCATTGCTCTGCCTCCTAGACTGCAGCCTTATAAGTAGAGAATGGTATAGTTATAAATCAAAAACTTCCAAGTACTGTGATCACATTATTCTTGTGGTGTGGCTTGCCAATGAGTAGAGTGCATTTTAATTTAGCTTGTAAGTTTTATCACCTGAAGAAGATTCTTCCCGATGAAACAGTTGAAAAAGATGACCAGTATTTCTGTTTTGGGGAAGCACTTATGTCTCCAATAGCAATACTCAAGTAAATATAAGTTTTCTCACCTAATGAACTCGAGCCTAAAACTTAACTGTTAAACCCTGTTTTATCATCACGTGCTCTTATTTAATATGTCCCACTACTTTATATAAAATAGTTAAGATATAATGCATTTGTAATTAAAATTCTGTTTATATTTGATTTTCTTAATGGGTTTTTACGGATAAGAGGTTATTATGGTAGAAGTTACCACCATGATAGCACCTATATATGGTATGTTTTAATTTTTTTCTGCATATACTCAGATACTGACTAGTTACTGACTCAGTAACTAGTCAGTACTGAGTCAGTAACTACATTACTCAAAAAGATGTTTAACAAAATATAGACATAAGCTAAAGTTAAGATAAAAACCACAGAGGTGTTCTAAACTCCGATTTTCTGTAATATAAGTCACGTTAAGAAATGTACTATATGGCTCCAAACAGTACTCGCTTGCCTCAGGTCTACCCCAATCCTTCCCTGTTTCTTTTGCCAAACTTTGCCATTTTTATGGTTAACCAATATAGCATTAAAAATTCAGAGCCTTCACCTAAAACCATTCACTGTATTTATGTGCTAGATTCTATTATTTGCTTTAGGTGCTAATATAACGTAACATTTACACCCTACCATTCCATTGTAAGATAAATTGACCAGTTAAAATTTTAAAGATGGGTGAGTTTTTTTTCTTCCACAAATGCTTTATTATTTCAAATGTTAGTATAGGGAGGTTTTAAGCTTGGTAAAATTAACTTAAATGATAAACATATCTGTTTGTTTATATTTCTTTGTTTTCTTTTTTTTTACTAAATTGTAAATCATTAAGGCTAAATAAATAAACCATAGAACCTAGGGCAGAACCTTCATACAACAGACAACAAAAGCCAGTTTGTTGAAGAATGTGCAATTTTTAGGAGAATGCCACTCACCCCTTAGATTTGGACTTTTACCAATCTAGGAAACCTTGGGAGAACCACGTTGGAATTTTTATGTTGAGCAGTATTAAATCCCCAATATGCTCTCATTTTTGACCTACAAAAATGGCAATTTCGTATCATTCAACCTAACAACTTCCCTTGTTGAAAAGGAAAAAAAAAGTAACTTGGTTAGGTACCTGCAGAATTGCTCTTGATTATTTCAAAAATTCTAAATATTAAGGTTGGTTATATTTAGGGTTATTGTGAAGATTGGTGAAAACTTCTTAAGCTACTCATATTTGGAAAGCACTTTTAAATCCATATTTTTCTTTTAATGAAATCTCTTCTAGTTCTTATATGAATTAGCAATATTAAAAGAAACTTAAAAGTTACATCCATAAAGTAGTGTAAAAAAAGAGACTACTTTCAAAAAAAGAGTTGATATTATGAGCTGTAAAATATCCAATAGATTAGTTAGAAATACTTTATTTAAATCTTATTTCTTATTTATAAAATACCATTCCAGAGCATAAAAATGGGATATAATCAACATTATAAAAGGAAATTTGTGGTTGCCTAGAAGTGCTTCCTATATAGGGCAAATTTTTCATGCTTGAAGGTAATTATTGTAATATTTTAAAATCCAGCTAGTTGTATTAGCTTTAACTTCACTAATGCCTACTGTCTTAATTTAGACAACATTTGAACAAATTTTCTGGTAATGAAAATGGCCAGAAATAATTGCAAACTATTAACAAGAATTTATTTTTTAATTCTAGAGCTACTACCAATGGATTGTTTAACCCTTTTTAATCTTCATTGCCAAAATACTGTGATATAGCCAGAATTTAGCTGAGGGTAAAAGCTCTCTACATTTATCACCCATCTTTTCATCTCTTCTTAATATGAATTCCAGCCAGGCCAATCTTGGTGTTCCTCAAATATCATATACTTTGTTCCCACTCTTTCATCTACGTAAATCCAACTTATTTTTTTAGTACAACTTAAACTTCACCTTCTCTGTGAAACCAATACTTTAATTATCCTCTTTTATTAAACTATTCTAGCATTAATTACCTAGTCTTATTATTTTGTTATTTCTTCTATTCCTTCAGTAAGATTGCAACCTAGGGTCAAGATGGCATTTCTCATGGATAAAGTGCTATGCACAAAGTAGACATAGAGAGGCTTGAGCGTCAGCTGAGAAGTTCTGGCTTTGTTTCTCCCATCTTAAAAACAAAATTCTTTTTTATCTCTTGCCTTTCCAAAGCTGCTGCCTCATTTATGTTCTTCTATGGACCTGAACTACTCTTGTTAAGATCAACAAGCGCCTCCATATTGCTAATCCCATGATCAATTCTCAGTCTTCACCCTACCTGACATAAGCAATAGTTGACACAGTTGATTTACTGCCTCCCTTTCCAACCATCCTCCTTCACTCTGCTTCCTGGACATGACCATTTCCTGTTGTCCTCCTACCTCAGTAGCCATTTCTTTACAGTCTTGTTTCCTGGGTCTTTCACATCCTCAACCTTTAAACTGCAATTCCACAAAACTTACTCCTGAGACCTTTATTTACACTCATACCTTAGGTGATATCACCTCGTCACATGACTATGCTGATCACTACCAAATGTATATCTTCAGTCTGAACCTCTTCTCTGAAATTCACACTCATAACCACCTGGCTATTTCACATCTCCATTCGAATATCTAAGAGACAACAAGTCTAAAACAAAACTAAGCTTCCTCACTACTGGCCAAAAACAAATAAGAACACCCACAATCTTTCTCTTCACAGTGGCAACTACATCCTTCAAGTTGCTCCAATAAAAAAGAAAATTTGATTCTTTTTCTCTTATGACTGGTAAGTCTTTATTTTATTTTGCAATATTTTACTGTATTTTAGTAAGTCTTGTCAGCTTCATCTTCAAACTATAATTCAATAATTCAACCACTTTTCATCAGTTCCAATGTGATTACCCTGTTCCAAAACACCAGCTCTTCCCTTATTGTAATAGATTTATTTTTCTCCATAGTTCTGACCTACCAGTACTTATACTTACCTTTTTTTCTTCCATTCTCTTCCCCATCCTCCGCCATTAGAACATAGTCTTTCTGAGGACAGGGATTTTTCTCTTTTATTCACGATGGTATCCCCAGCTTCTAAAGGAATGTCTCTCAGTCATTTGCGATGAATAAATGAATTAATGAATACTGCAAAAAAAAAAATTGTGTCAAGTATGAACCCCATTCAAGACAGGTGGGCAGCCCTTCAAAGGTAAAGCAGTTGGAAAAATACTTTTCCTTAGCAGTCTGGACAAGAGGCTAAAGATACGCTTTATTTGGCTTTTAGGATGTTGATTTGCTAATGTAAAAAAATTTTAACCCACTTATGTAGCCAGGTAAATAGTGACTGCTGCAGGGCGACGATCTTTCTGTCTTGGATGACAACTATCTGCAGAGCTGAGCCCCAGTCACACCAGGCGGAGCATAAGTCTTTTTTACTCACTATGGGTTCTAGAATTCCTTATTTTCTTGCTTTATGCTGGGGCCATAATTTGTCATTGCACTTACGCTATTATTTTTCTTATAGTAGAGAATTATTTCTTTAGACTCATGTCTCTATCAAAAGTAGGAATATGAAAAGATAAACCAAGAAAATCATGTATTTTAAAAAGAGAGGGATTGTGTTTTTAGTGGAAGTCGAAAATACTCTGCGTTCAACAGGCAAAATATGACTATGTCAAAGAATACCACTTTAAAAAACATTATGAAATAAACTCCACTAAAAACAATTGCCAGTACACAGAAATGTATATGTGAGTGGCAGTATAAGTAATTCGTATTGATGAATTAAATGAAAGCCTGAAATTTCAATAAGACTTAATTTTAAATGCAAAATTTAAAAATGATAATGCTGTGAAATTCAGATATATATTAAGTGAAAAATATGGCATACTAACATTTAACAAATGGTACACTTTTAATATCTATTGAATGTAGCAGAAATTACATACCAAAAGTAAATAAGCTTTTGAAAATAGAAGCATAACTGGGAAAACTATTATCTCCCTCAGTATATCGAGATATAGCTGAGAACTTACAGAAAAAGTTTAAGAAAAGTTTAATTTATGAGAGCCCAGATATCAACAATACCACCTACTTGATTAATTGTGCTTTCAGTGAGAATTCTAATGTAACCAAATGACTTCTTAGATAATATAAATGTCTAACCGCTATGCTGTACACCTGAAATTAATATAAAATAATATTGAATGTCAACTGTAATTGAAAAATTAAAATGGGGGAAAAGGTGACAGGCAAGAGGTTCAAATTTCTAAATATAAAACAAATAAGTCATGGAAATGTAACATATAGCATGGGGAATATAGTCACTAATATTGTGATAGCGTGGTACAGTGTCAGATGGTTGCTGGACTTACGGTGATCACTCTTTGGGTATAGAAATGTTGAACAACTATGGTGTACCCCTGAAACCAATATAATATTGTATGTTAGCTATATTTTTTAATAAAAATCTTTTGAAAAAAAATCTATGTCAGGTTCATTATAAGGAAATGGCTTATTGATTAATTGGATTGAGAAAATCTTAAAGTTTGATATAGGCTAATATTAATAAAGTTAATCATTGGTAAGTATGGTAATAGAATGTGTTATTATGGTGATCCCAGGTTTTGCAAAATGAAATAGTGATTTTTCACAAGGACATGGAACTTAAGTCCACTCATTATTTCATTCCCTGGGAATGACTTTATGCTAAAACCTTAAAAATAGAATGCTTTCTGAATATACTCATTGATATAAACTGAATGTGCTCTGTGGCTTGTATTACGGACAGGTCAGTGTTTTGCTGGATAAATTGGATATACCACATGGGGACCCTGCTGTGTAGTAGGAGATTAAGTGGCATTGTACCCAGAGATTTTTGGAACTATTCAGAGAGATTGAATTCTTCACATGATTCAAGAGAAAATGACCTTGTTAGCATAATTGCAAAGACTGAAATAAACATGCTCGATTTTGACTGGAAATTCACCCATGTTACCAGTTGGAACATTTCTTCTCTACAAAGCCATTCAAATTGATTGCATAAATATACAACTTAATTTGTTCTTCATGCATAAGGTAATTGTGATTTAGGGAAACTTATTTGGTAAGGTGTATTCTCATGCAAAAAATGGTTTCCAGAGAAGAAAGTAATGGCAACTACATCCTAAAATTGTGGAGCTGAAGCCTGAATTCTAGAAAAGTTTTTCTGATTTTAAATCTTACCAAAAAAATGAATAACACTGTTTTACCTTTTCTTATTACTAGGGATAGTAAAAATTAGGACACTCAGTGGCAGTTGTATAACTGCCATCGATAATGGTTCCAGAACCTGAATATGACAAAATTGGAATACCCGAATTCTACATATACATTAGAAATAGCTGCCTTAAAATATAAAAAAAATATTATGCAGAAGTTTTATCCATGTTCAAAAGTGATAATTATGAAGAATTTGGGGAACTATGAAGCTGAATAAAATCAAATAACCCTTGTCTTTGGTAAATACCCTTGTCAAAGATAAAACTGTACTGAACAATGAAAAATCTGACATTTTACATCTTAGCAAAAAAACGGTATCAAGATTCTTATTCCAAATTTAAGGTAAACCGAGAAGAAAAATATTGTAACTAAATTTATTTTCCCTTTATTGTTCATTTCCTATTTTAAAATATCTCCAATAGTATAAATGTTTCTGTTATATTTAAAGGCTTATGCCATCATATGATAAAAATGAATAAACTTTGGTTCTATATCTGGAATTTTTATTTTATTTTAATTCTTAACCCTCTTTGTTCTACTTTCTGTTTAGTCACAGTAAGTGCTTGATTTTTTACTATAGCGTTTTTCATAACTAGGCCAGTATGTTTGTTTCTTTTGTTTGACAAGTCATAGGGTGAAAGTCCTGCTAATAAAAGAAATAGATTCTCTGTGAGACTAGACTAACCAGCTTTTGGACAATAATGTTTGGAGTGGCAAGATGTGGTTTTCCTAGGTTATTCAGAGGGAAAATAGTGATAGCATCTCTGGTACAGAGAGACAAGACTAGAATGAAAACCCCAAATTTTTCTCTCCTCACCTCCTTCCATGTCATCCTCACCTCAGGACACTATCACTGGAAGAGAAAAAGTGATGGAAAAATATTTAATTGAAGTCTTAGCGGCACTTTCAAAACACATATGCATGCAAGGGATATGAAGCTGGCACACTTTCTCAGAGACTACAAAATTAAAAATGGAACCTATAGAGAAGTAAAACATGGGCAAGAATATCCAAGAAAAAACTTAAAGAGTAATGGAAGGGGTAGGACTTGTACAATTGGATATTTAGACACATAATTACGTTACAGTTATATCAGTGTGGAATAATAGATGCAAGAATATATAGATTAATGGACAATACGAAACAAACATTTTAATTCTGAAGATATTAAAATAAGGTAATAGTTTGATTTCACATTACTAGGGAAAGGTAGAAATATTCTTTAGTTCCAAAACATTTGCTTAACAGTGAGGTGGGGGCCTGTCAATTCCTTTTCTTACTCTATATGCCAAAAGACATTTCAGATGATTAATGGATTAAAAAGAAAAAAAGTAGAAAATGTATGTGAGTATCTCAAGATGAGAAAAGACCCACTAAGGATAAAGCAAAAGGTAAAACCAGAATTGCTACATTCCATTACATAAAAATTTAAACCAGTATGCCAAAAGATATCGATAGAAGACATACAAACTGGAAAAGTTTACATCATGAGTATTTGACAAAAATTTAATATTCTGAGTATATATAGAGCTCTTGAAGTTTAGAAAAACCAAGGTACTTTCCAAATTTTAGTTGGTTCTTGATTAATTCTATACAGAAAGTCACTTCATTCAGATACCCTGATGTACTTTACATGAATAATTTAACTTGGAAAAACATCAGAACATCACAGTACTCAGAGCTAGGCTTTCTATGGATGCTTTTCAGAAGTTGGCGAGAGGGGATTTTTTTTTAAATGGCCTCTATGTTTAGTTACGCCTTCCTTACATATTTTCCAGACTAATATTTATTAAGATTCGGTTATATTGAGCAGAAATTTGGAAACTCAATAGCCCATCTGTCTGTGTGAGAGTACATATTCATTTTTTTTTTTTTACCTAGAGAGAATCTTGACCAAGCTCTAGAGTATTACCTCAGAAAATACTGATTATTGGACTCAAACTTCCCCAAAAGATGTCGCTCCTACACTATTATAGTTCAATGTCCTATTAAGACTACTTTTTTCCTAAATCTCTTGAATAGCAGAACTCCAGGTATAAGATATTCAGTATTTAATTGCCAGCTACCTAATATCTATCACCTATGGGATTGGCTGTGGCTAACAGTATCGATAAAGGAACATTAAAGATTTGCTTTTTTATCATTTCCTCAGATCCTTTAAAATGTACTCCAGAATTAAGTCAGGCAAGCACCTAACAACGTCACCTGTACAATATCTTCTTTATGTACCCCTAGAATTTCTCTTTGGTTTGAAGCCATGGGTCAGCATTTGCAAGACACTATACAAAGCAGTTATATGAAATTCATCATTGTGTCAACTGTAAGAATGTTGTTGATTATGTTACACAATGGCCTCTTTATGTGACTCTCAAAGGTTATTTCGTTCTGGACTTTGTATTGGAATATATATCTTTTGGACACTGTGAGTTGGCTTTTCACATTTGCTGATAAAAAACTAGAGCTAAATTTGTGTTCCATCCCACAGAACAGGGCACTTTGGTCTTCAATGTTTTTATTAGCCTCATTCTTGGCCCCCTTTTCCTCTTCATCTACTTCAAATGATGTTATCTGGCTATATTTCGTCTAGCCCTGTGAGCCACCTTACACTCTTTTTTGGAACAAGGCAGTGTGGTGGTCCTAAGTGTTTCTTTAGGCCACACCAGTCAGCATGAGCAATAGAGACATACCCAAGTAGCACATAAAATGTCCCAATAGCAAATGTTCACAGTTCTCCACAACTCTCCCTAAAAACAAGGCTGAGAGTTCTCCTTCGGTTCCCTCCATGTTGTTTTCTGTCATCTTAGCCGATGCTGTTTCCTCCTGTATATTTTTTAAGCATTACCAAAAATTCCAGTGGTAGCTGTGCTGGTTCCTTCCCTAACTGCCATTTCTGTTTCCATTTTGAAGCTAACTGCTCTGAGGAACCGATGGCCAGGCCACAGCCTCGAGATGTTGGTACACATTTGCCCTCAGGACAGGGCAGTGACCTCTTCTGTGGATACTTGCTTCTTACTGCCACATTGTCATGCTATTGCTCTGAGAGCATCTGATCTGGTGGTGAGTGGCTTCATCTTGGACCATGAAATAAGATGTTCACTCCCCACTGGAATGTAGTCTCAACTGTCCCTTTTCCTGGAGGGTGCTGGAGGATACGGGAAAATTTCTCTGTTTCTCGTGGCTTTCGTTTGCCTAGCCCTTCAGGAAAATTTGAGGCACCATAACAACCTGACATGATAGTGCTTAGGAGAGTAAGGTTGCCCCTTGCTTAACCCTCACTCTACACATAGCCGCCTTGGGAGAAACAGCAGTATTACCTTTAGGGGGCTCTTATCCATGAATTCCCCCTGTGACCTATGGCAAAGTGAGCAGTGACCCTTGGCAGATGAGAGTGGCGAGAAGAAAAGTGAAACTTGGAGGAGACATTGAGTAGATCACAGGAGGTTACACTACTTAGCCCCTTTTCCATATACCTTAAAAGAAGGCAATGTTAAAGAGGCCTATTCCATGCAAAGGCCAGGAGGCCTCCTGAGGAGATGATATTTAAACCTTGGGAAGTTCTCATACAGAGCTAAGGAATTCTTCAAGGGAGAGTAATTTTTCAGTAGTTGGGTCAATAGGAGAATCAAGCCATAATTAGTTATTTTCAATTGTTTCTTAATAAAATGCCTATTGATTTCCTTTATCCATACGTAACTTAAAGCTTGTCTTTTTCTAGGTAATCTGTAAGTGTTCTTTGTGAAGTAAGGATGATAACCCTTTGTCCCTTCCCTTCCTTTCCCTTCCCTTCCCTTCCCTTCCTTTCCCTTCCCTTCCCTTCTATTCCCTTCCCTTCCCTCCCCTTCCCTTCCCTTCCCTTCCCTTCCCTTCCTTTCCCTTCCCTTTTCTTCCTTTTAAATGTGCCACCATGGGCTTTTGGTGAAACCTTCCTTAGACCTTTTATGGAATGAAATGACTGAGTCTGTGCTGTGTGGAGCAGAAATTTCAGCCCTCAGTGGCCCATCTGCCTGTGATTAAGACCAAATTCCAAGTGTTTTTCTGATCGGCATCTTGGCCAGTTCTTTCCTCCTTTCACAGCTCGTCATGATGTAGCAGTATGAGGGTTCTTCTGGTTCCCACAGGCAGAGAAATTGTTTCCCCTATCCCTAGGTCTCTGAATGTTTAAATTTTCACACTCAATCAACCAGAGTAGCTGTACTCCACATATCACCAGAGAGGTTTTACATTTTTATGTTTGTTTTGCTAACTATAATATTTAGTCTTACTAAGTCCATCCTGTTTTAGATTGATTATTTTGTTGATTACTCTTTATCGTTGTGATTAATTTTTCTCGTTTCTAACACGTCTCAATCATTCAGGTTTTATTTCTTTGCTACTGATTTAAACCTTTAATGCCCTGCTTCTACCATTCCAGTGGTTATCTTTAATTCTTTCCTCAGAGTTCTAATATTATCAAAGATGAGACACGTAAAAGTAACAGGCATATTAGTGGAACAAAAATTAAATTTGCCCATCACTTCCCACATGAAGCATGTGTACACTTCATTTTTGGCAAGGTGCTAGCCTTGAAAATACCAGGGGAGATATAAGGGGCTATCAGAAAGAAGACACCAGAGGATTGGTAAACCTCTCGCTCAGCATTCTGGTCATCTTTAAAATACCAGGGGAGATATGTGGAGATATCAGAAATAGGAATGTGTACAGCCTGTGTCCTCCAGCTTCCTCTTTCAAGGTCAACTTCCTTCGTTATTTCTTAGTATGGATTTCTTTTTGAATAGGGAATATATTTCAATGATTCAAAAAACAAAACATATTAAAGGCAGGTAGTGGAAAGTTTTATTTTCCTCCACAGCCCCTTCTCTGTCTAAATCTCATGACACCTTCTCCCCCATTACATGTCGCCACTTTTACTAGCTTTTTATGTATTTTTACAAAGTTCCTTTATACAATGTAAGAAAATACCATTCTTATTTCTCCTCTCAACAAAACATATATCATATGTTTTTCCACATAGCAATATCCCTTGGAGATCTTTCCCTATCAATCTATAGTTTCCCCGTTCTTTGTTATCATGGCATAGTGTTATATGGCGTGAGTGTCACGTAATCTATCCACCGTTTCCTTATGGATGCCTGTTTTGATCCACCATTCCCTTATTAATAAGAAAAACCATTTCCTTATTGATTAATTCCAACCAATTAGGATCACAAATACTACTATAATGAATAGCCTTCTTTATATGTCATTTTCCACCAATATGATTATATATGTAAGGTAAGTTCCCAGATATGGGACTACTGGGTCATATAGTAGATGCGTTGTTAATTTTGATATTTACAGCACGCGTGCCCTCCTTAGGGACCCTGGTGATGTACACTTCCAACCAGCACTGCACCCGGGCTTGTGTCCTACAGCCTTATACCGTATCACAGTGTGTCATCAAATCGATCATGTCATATACTTCAAAGCAATACATATTTCCATTTCTGTGAACATTTTGCTTAGAGGGTTTGCCCGTTTATCTATTGTGGGTCCTTTTCTTATCAACTTAGAGGAATTCTTTACATGTTTGGGAGATTAGCCCTCTTTCTATGATATAATAGAAATACTTTTCCTCAGTCTGTCTTTTGCTTTGCTTATGGTGCTTTTTCTTTATAGAAATTTTTAAAAAATATAGAGAGAGAAGAATTTGTCAATATTTTATGACTTCTGGATTTTGAATGGTGTGTACCTAATGAAAGATTTCCCCACTGCACAGCGAGAAAAGAAATCAGTTTAATTTTTTTTCTATACCTTATTATGGGAGGTAGGGAACCAACTTAGTTTTGTTTCAGATGACTACCTACTTGCCAATACTATTTATTAAATAGTCCATTTTTATTTCATCACTGTTTTTGGATGCTACCTATAACATATACTAAACTCATTCATGTGTATGGGACAATTTATGTACTTTTTACTCTGTATCACTAGCTATTCATGCAACAGCCCCACAGTTTACGTTATAGAAGCTTTATGGTATGTTACAGACGCTCCTCAACTTACCATGGGGTTACATACTGAAAGCCCATGATAAATTGAAAACATTATAAGTCAAAAATGTATTTAATGCACCTAACCTACAGAACATCACAGCTTAGCCTAACCTACCTCTTTAGTTTCACAGCTACACAGGTTGAGGGGAATCATACTTCAAGACCTGCACTTAATATATCACATCCAGGAGTCTCATTTTCATCTGATTTAAATAATGTTGGTAATGAGATTTTGAAGTTTGAGCTGATAAGATTGTGAAATTTAGATTCAGTTGATGAAATTTTATTTATTTATTTTTCACTTTGAGCAGATGCCGTAACAGGGTGAGACTCTTGAGAAGATTGGGAAAGAAGCAAATGTTTGGGAAGAATGTGAACCTTTGGTGACAAAAGGGAGGACTGTGATAGGCAGAACTGTAAGATAGCTCCCAATATTTTACCCTCGTGATGTGATTATATCCTGTATAACTCCCTCTCATTGATTACAGAAGGGATTAATGAATATGGTGCAAGTGAGTTACAAATCAGTTGACTTTGAATTAATTAAAAAAAAAAATTATCCTGCATAAGCTTGACCTACTCAAGTGAGCCCTCAATAGAACAACTGAGCTCTTTCTGAAGGGAGAGATTCAACATGAGAGAGATTCTCCGCTGGCCTTAAAGAAGGAAATACAGTAATCTCCTCTCACCCACAGGGGATACATTCCAAGACCCCATGGATGCCTGAAGCCACGGCTAGTATCGAACCCTATATATACTGTTTTTTCCCTATATATATATACATACCTACAATAAATTTTAATTTATAGGTTAGGCACAATAAGGGATGAACAACTAATAATAAAACAGAACAATTATCACAATATATTGCAATAAAAGTTATGTGAATGTGGTCTTTCTCTCTCTTCAAATATTGAACTGTGCTCACCTTTTCACTTAAAGGAAGCACTTTACAGCTTCTCTTTGGTGTATTGGAATTGCCAGCATCACTAATCTTGTGCTTTGGGAACATTAAGTAAAATAAGGATTACTTGAACACAAGCATTGTGATACCATGACAGTCGATCTGATAATCCAGATGGCTACCAAGTGACTACCAGGAAGATAGTGTACAGAGTGTGGAGATGTTGGACAAAGGGAGGATTCACGTCCTGGGCAGGATGGAGCAAGACGGTGCAAGATTTCATCACGCTACTCAGAATGATTTCATTCAATTTCAATGTGCAATTGAAAACATCTGAATTGTTTATTTCTGGAATTTTCCTTTTAATATTTTTGGACCATGGTTGACCATGGGTAACTGAAACCACGAAAAGCAAAACCCGGATATGGGGGACTACTGTACTATACTGTGAACAACTACATAAGGGGCTACATGGTAAGGGACTGAGAGCAACCTCTAGGAGCTATTACAATCCCCACCTATAGCAACCAAGACAACAGGGGCTTCAGTACTACAACCACAGGGAATTGAATTCTTCCAACTATCAGTGAGCTTGGAAGAGCACCCTGAGTCTTAAATGAGGTCATAGCCCAGGCCAACACCTTGATTTCCACATGGTGAAACCCTGAGCCGAGGTCTCACCTAATCCATACCCAGACGCCTGAACCATGGAATCTGAGATAACACACCTGTTGGTCTAAGCTACTCAACTTGTGATAATTTCAATACAGCAGTTGAAAACAAATCAGTGAGTCCTATATGTCTCCAATGCTTCACTCTTTCAAAAAGAAGTATCTACTGTATTTATCAAGTCCCTGTCTCAACATTCTGTGTTGAGTTGTGGGAGTTGGGGCAGATTACTCACAGTTTTAGTATATGTCTCCGTATCAAGAAGAGCCACATCCAAGGAGAAGCATCTGAACCTGATATAGGTCATAGAATCCTGTACTTTGTTGCCATATTTGGATGAAAATTTGGAGTCTTGAAAGGGGTTTAGTGTATTTTGCATGTGGAAGGTTCCAGGTTAGTATACAAACTATGGTAGATGGATTGCATCAATGGTCTCCATTAATCGTCGCCTCATATTCACAGTCGCCCCTGTAATCTTATATTTTTCTCTCACTCTGATTTAGGGCTCAGCCAGTTACTACTTACTTTGACCTATGGAATATTAGCAAATGTGTCACAAAGAGTGGCTTGAAAGAAGAGGCACACTTTCTCCTAATCCTTTGTATGATTGAGTTACTCTCTCTGTGTTTCTGCTGGACATGAGACCCTGTCCATGGCAGGCTAATTAAAGGAGATAAATGTGGAGGAAACCAAGTTTTCCCACATCCCAGCTGAGGTCATCCTAGATCAGCCAGTAGGTGGCCAATTCCAGGACATATGAGGAACTACAACTTAGACTAGAAACTTCTAAGCAATCCCCGCCTACATGGTTGACCCACAGTGACCTGAAAAACGCTTCTTGTTTTGGAGGTGGTTTGTTACACAGCAGAATTGTTGCAGGAAATCACACGTCAATAAATAAAATGCGTAGCATAACCTAGTTGAAGGATACATCTCCCACCCTGTTTTTTATTTTTAGGTACTTGGCATTTCTCACAAAATATTACAGACTTTACAGGCTTGTGGGCCACTCTGGTGCATGGTTTACGAACATGACAGATCTGAGCTCTGTTTAGAAACGCCTTATGGCCATATGGGTACCAGTGTGACCACGTGCAAGGCGAGGTCCCCACACGGAGCTGCCAGAGCTCCAGGTGCAGGAGGCGGTGGACTCCGTGGTGAAGAGTCTGGAGGGCAAGAACATCTGGAAGATGCAGAGTCTCATGTTCCGGTGCAGCGCCAGCTGCTGCAACGACAGCCAGGCCTCCATGCAGCAGGTGCTCCAGTGCACTGAGCGCTGCCACGTGCCTCTGGCTCAAGCCCAGGCCCTGATGACCAGCAAGTTCAAGAAGTTCCAGGACCACCTGGCTAGGTGCATCATGCATTGCAACGGCAAAGCCAAAGAGTTAATAGATGCTGGGAGTAAAGAGCTTCAGGTGACGTGGCAATTGGGGAGTTGTGTGACCCAGTGTGTGGATGACCACACGAACCTCATTCCACCCATGACCAAGAAGATGAAGGAGTCTCTGTCATCCATTTAAAAAGAGAAGTCTTTGCCATTGGCCATCGTGGCCGAGGGCAGGCATCTATTTAAGAAGAAGAATGAGAATTTGGGTCTTTTAAGCAAAGTTTATGAAAGAAATTAAGGATGGCAGCAAGTTCAAGGCATATGTCACTTGCCTCCGGACACTGCTTCCTTTATATTTTAATTCTAGAAAATGAAATGGAAAAACTGGTGCTAAAAGTTGAGTCAGAGAGTTTTTGAGAGCCTAAATTTCTAGTGGCGAGTGCTTATCCTCCCTTGTACGAGCCAGCACCTTCTGAGGTACCAGATTCCTCTTTGTACACAGGTGCCAACAGGTTGCTCTAACCTGCCAACAATCTAGCGGGGTGTGAGGAGAGCTGTTTGTTTGTTGCTACCCTCCTGTTTACCAGAAGCATCACACCACTTTCCATAAGCTGTAAAACAAAATCCATTAGGTCATTAATTTAAAAGGGAAAAAACGTTTCTGGGTCTTTTGTTTTGCTTGGTTTTGTCCTATATACAAAGGCATGAAGTTGATTTAAGATGTGGAGTTCGGAGTGGTAGTTTGGATAAGAACTTTGAAAGGTTCTTTTGGATATCCGTTTCTGGCCATCAAGATATGGATGTGCATTTCTTAAAATTCTCACACATTACATCTTTCAGCCTGGAACAGTCCAAAAACATGATGTCACACTTGGTATGGGAAGCAGACCTTCCCTCTCACTGGCTCCCATGATGGGCCCTGAGGCTGTCTGCAGCAGAGAGACAGGACAATTTTGCAGTGACACTCTCCCTTGAAGGGAAAGGGCCTTTTGATTGTGCTATATTACCAGTATCCAGGAATGAACAGTCAAAGAGGAACTGTTGGCTGCTTAATTGAGTTATAAAGTACCATTTGGAAAAGACCTGGTTTTCAGGAATGAAAGCTACATCCAGTGTTGCTTACTTAGCCACCTGAAATGATATAGTCCCACTGAGACAATCCCTTGGCAATAGGAAGGTCAAAGAAGAAAAAGTAAGCAACTCGGGTGAGCTGTGGCTCCTTTAGAGAAAAAGAGGGGCAGACCCCCATTACCAAATACCACTTTTGCCTGGGGCCTTGATAACATGTAGTGTTCCTACACCAGCTCTGGCACCTTACTGTTTTGATAAGGACCGTGTTGCCTTTTGACCAGCTTATTACTTGAAATGATAATATAGCTTGTCTGTGCTGTTTCAGGACTGTGATATATTTTCCTAGTGGTCTAGATTTAAAAAATAAATAAGGTTTAATTTTTCCTTCAAAAGAAAGAAAGAAAGGAAAGGCCATAAGTGTCTAATCCGTGATGACCATCTATCAAGATGAAGCATTAATGTCCATTGCTTTGTCTCACTAGGAACTGCACGGTCCGTTCATAAAGAACTCATCTGTGTCAATGACCCTAACTACTTGGCTTGGCTTAAGATTGCATGATCTCAAATTCGGATCCCTGAACACAAAGAGAAAGCAATTTTAATTATTCATTTCAATTTTCCAATAATTTTCCAGCATAAGGAATCACCATAGATAAATTAGGTCATAACTGACTATTTACTTTTGAAATGTGTTTATTCTTCTTTAGGTTTGTCTAAGATAGCCCCGTTACACATTCACCTAAAACAAGACCCCTGGACTTCATTATCTTTATACGTGACAGAACCTTTGAACACTTTGCACTGATATAGATATTACCAACCATTTGTATACATACCTAGTTAACATTTTACTAATACTATCTGTTATAGCCAATAAAATTTGCTTCAGCTGCTTACCACTTATATACACAAACTTATATACACAAAAATTTGGCAAATGACATTGAAATGACTGAGATGGCACATGTACTCTACTCTTTACCCTAGTAAGATTTGGCCTTTGTAACTAGTAAAAAAAAAAAAAAAATTCAAAACTGAATTCTTGATTTTATCCTTGATATATATTTTTTTACCCAGCCTTCTCAAACTCAGTAAATGAATCAAAAACATATACAGGAACTAAGTCCACGGCTCTCAAAGTCAACTTGATTCCTCGTTTCCCCACATTTCTAATCTGTCAGCAAATCCTACCAAATCCATGTACAAACTATTTCTCAAACACAAACACTTCTTATCCATTTTTTCGTCCCCGTCCTGTTCCTGAACAGTTGCTCTTCTTTCCTCTGCATTAACCTCTTGCCCTCTTATCCATTCTTCATATTCTAGTTAGAGTGCTGTTTTTAAGACGTTCTGAGTTCATTTAGTATTTTCCCTGCCCCAGCCCTGAAAGCAGCCATTTCCTCAAGAAGCTCTGGCTTCTAGAAACCAAGATTTGGCTGCTGGGTGTTGTGGGTATTATTGCTTCTAGGTTCTCTCAGTGGATAGAACAAGGAAACATATAGATGATGTATACACACACACACACACACACACACACACACACACACACACTATCTTCTCTCTATCTGTTAAAAGTTATAGGTTCATACTTATCGCTCCAATTCCATTACAACACTACAGAGTTCATTTTAGCCTTTCCCCTTTCCAGATTGTAATTCCCTTCTCCAAAGCTGAGAAACACGACTCCCATTACCCACAAAATCTTTACCTATTTGCACAATCCTACAAGATAAAATCGTTTTCAGAATTGTGAACCCATACTACAGTAAACAAAAACAAACTTACTAGAGTAGAATATTTATTTGTGGTTCTTTGGTTTTTACCTTAAAGCAAATAGTCAAAACACTATATGACAATTACATAAGCTAGTTCTACCCCCACTACTTGAGTGTGATTAAGTTATTCATTGTACGTACCACTGGATTCATTTGTTTTTGTTTGTTTTTTTGGGGGGTGTTCCCATTAGTAGGATATTTACTTTTCTTTCCTTTATCTGAGTATGTGAAACATTAATATGGCTCTACATCAGAATCATAACAAAAATACTCAGGGAAGAATTACTCCTCTGCTCCCATCCCTCACCCCAACTGTTAGCCTGAACCTCAGGCAGCTGGGAAGATCATAAATTACCTCTAATTGTTTTCACCAAATGCCCCACGGAAAAGATTTTTCTTACTGGGTGAGGTCTGAGCCTGGACAGCCTTGCAAGTGGTTATCCAGGGAATCACCAGACAGGTAACATAATAATGACAATTGATTTGGAATGAGGTTTTGAAGGAACTCCAACTTCATTCTGTCCCTTTTGGTGGCTACCAGACTGTTGTTGGTTTACCCTGACTGCAGGCAGTTTGTTTTCAAAGCTACCTTGGAGCTGGAGAGGAAAGGATGAAAATAGGGCAGGTTAAAATGCCAGGAAGCTTGCTGTTCTTACAAAGATTCAACTGCATTTCTATGATAAACCCTCCCCACATGCTATAAGCCTTTGGTTAACTCCCAGAGTTTTGAAAAAGTTTATTTTGACCATTTTTTGCCAGTTTTCTCATTTACAGAGGAGAGAATTTTCAGTGGTCTTTACTTCACCATTTTCGCTGACCCAAAGTGGTTTTTAAATGTAAATGGGTTCATGTTGCTTTTCGATTTCAAATGCTTAATTTCCAGTGCTCTTAGAATAAAATCCAAAATCCTTCATAAAAGTCTGTAAGACTAATAGGGCTCTGTTTACATCTCCAGAATTATCTTTTTTTTTTTTTTTAAGCTATTGGTTTCTTTGTGGGTTTTTTTTTTTGTATTTTCAATATGATTTAATTCTTTTCTTAGTTATTTTTATTGAGATATAATTGACATAACACTGCGGAACTTTAAGGTGTACACCATGTTGGTCTGATACATTTGTACCCGAATCATCTTTAATCCCACTTCCCTTTCACTCTGTACTCTCCAGCCATGCAGAGCTCCTTTACATTGTTGAGACCAACCTATCAGAAAACCCAACCCAAGTGCCTACAGCACAAAGAACCGGTTTCTGACCATTTTGTTGGTTCCCCTCATTTCTGGTCCAATGGCCTTATTTTCACCCTTGATCCAAGTAGTGCATTAGGAAAGATTACATTCCTTTCTCAGAAGCCCCAGTATAACTAAACTGTATTTCATGGGCTCTACTGGGTCAGAGGTCTAAACCATGTCCAGAGGGATTCAGTGTTCTGATTCGCCAGACCTGAGATCTTGTTGTAGGTATGGAGTCAATTCAAGTGAAAGCACCTGAATTGGAAGTATGGCAAGGAATTGTTGCCTAAAGAACAGTATGGAGAGTTGCCAGAAGGATGAATAAATGCTGGACAGAGACTACAACCACTGTGTTCCATTCCGTTACCTTTGTGTCCATTTCACAGGATTGCTAAGCATGACTGGCACAGGATCATTTTTCCAATTTTATCTTAAATGTTTTCTCTTAAGATAAACCTATTTCAATCATTTAATAAATAGCTGCTTTCCCCATTCTCTGTTACAACACTTCTTTAACCTTCATAGCCTTTACTAACTGACGTGAGACTGATTTCCTCAGCAAATATTTATTTAGCACCAACTAGTGCCAGACAGTATACTAGACTGTTTATTTTCTTTCATAACACATTATGCCTGTTTTATTTGCCGAGCATAATTCAATGCCTAGAACATAATAAGCCCTGAACAATTATTCACTGAATGAATGAAATGACCCTGATAACTTAATTCAATAAGATATTTTGATATGTTTGCGGGGGGGGGGGACGAGGGCGAGGGGAAGGAACAGGGATATTTTATTCTGTTAGACAAGTTTATCTCAGCCTTTCCTCATTGTTTGACCACTTAATTGGCTTTATGCACACACACGGACCCCAAATTTAGGTGATATAAAGAAGTTTATCACATAAAAATCACAGAAAAATTAAATGTTATATACCAATATTAGTAATATAAAATTAGTAATATGTGTCCACAATACACTAGTAGAAACTCTTAGGACCAGGTATATTTTAATATTCAATTGTTTTCAGGTTTTATTAATGTAATTAATATAAATTATGTCCCTTATATTATGTAACATATTCAGTAGGGTTAGGATAATATTCTGTTATGAAATGTTAAAAAATTTCTATAGCAAAACATCACACCAAGTAGGAGTAAGAAGACAAAATAGGCATCCTCATTTTTGTTTAAGTGAGGTTCTACCATTAAATAGATTTGTTCTGAACTTATGCAAACATCAAGATCTTTGGATTTGAGAATTTCAGATAAGCGATTTTGAACTTATAATCATATATTTTTCTACAAGAATTCAGTGCAATATTTCTCCAAAATATGTTTACCTAGCTTATTATATCTAGGCAGTTTTTTGTTGTTGTTGCTTCCACTGAATTAATAGTTCGAACTCGTAATTTAGGTTATTGGGAACGAAAGAACTATTATTTGCATAATTATGTTTTTCATTGTTATATGCAGCGATTAGTCCATAAGCACTCATCACGTTTTGTCCAGTCCACATTTGTGTAGCAAAGACAATGTTCATGTTTACCACACCATTTCCTCTTCCTGAGTACACAGGAAGATTACGTTTCATAGCGTCCATAGTAATTATGTTTGGATAATATGACATTACCAGCCAATGGAGTATAGATGAAAGTGATAAAAGCCATTTTGAAGCCTAACTCTTAAAAACATCCCACATGACCTTTCAGCTCATTTTTTTTTCCGTAGAAATCCTGGATATCATGTGTTCCAGATCATACAGCACACAAGATGGAGGAAGACAGTAAATTACACTGGGCTATGATATGAGTAATCAGTAAACTTTTACTGTATTAAGCCCCTGTGATTTCAGGGGTATATTTGTCATATTAACACAGCTCACAAAATAATTTTTCCCAAAATGAAAAATCAATCCTCTCATGGCAGGAGTTTTCAGTGAAAGAACAAAAAGCTCATCAAACAATTCTCATTTATATATTAACTTCCTGTATATCACAAGTTGTATGCTATGCATCAATGATTTCATCCCACTGCAAACTGAAATGTTAATTAAGAAGTACTAGTGATAGTAACTGCCTTTTAACATTGTATGTCAATGATGCTATGCAAAATCCAGCAGTGTCCCCTGATGAAGACATTTTTTTAATAGCTTGTTCAGCTTTCTCTCTAGGTTTCTCACCTCAAGTTTCTGTAGCATCTCCCAGCATCTATGCCCCAGGGTTTTCTCCAGACGACCAGGCTCTTGCTCAGCCTGCTCACAGCTAAAGCCCAAAAGTGCAAGGGAATTAGTGCCCCCTCATGCAACTCTGAACTATAGGATGGTAAGTCAGTGGATGAAAGTCTAAATCTCCTGTTACTTGGAGGGAAAATTCTGAGGTGTATTCTATATATTTATTAGACGGATCCCCAGGTGACTGAGTTCTGCTTTCCAGAATAAAGCTAGATCAATGCCACACCTTATTGTTGGCTTTCCTTCAGGACCTCCTAACCTCCTCACTCTTTCTGCTTCCACACTCTGGCTTCATGGGATCACCTTCCAAATGAATGACCTGTTTTGGGAGGGAACCAACCTAATTCAGTATTTCTGTTGTATTGCTGCCTTCTGTTGTATTCCCAACATCTATAGCAATCTTTGGCATATGTAAGTGCTCAATCAATATTTTGAATTAGATAACAGAATACTATTCAGCCATAAAGAAGGACATTCTGCCATTTGCAATGACATGGATGGACTGTGAGGGTGTTATGCTAAATGGAATAAGTCAGACAGAGAAAAACAAATACTCTTATGATCTCATTTGTATGGGGTATCTTAAAAGAAAAGACAGACTTGCTGTGAGGAAGCTCTGCTAAGCCTTGAAAGTAGTGTTATCGCAGGGCAGCCTGGAGTTTTGGAGCTAATTCATATCACCGTCGGCCAGTGACTATTGTCTTTTTGAGCAATAGCTCCTGGATTGCCTCTAAAACCAAATATCTGATAATGGAGTCAGGTAATTATGCACCTAGACTGCCTTTCGTGAACTAGGTGTCATCAGATCCACAACCCATAAAACCAGGTTTACCCAGACACTCCAAGTAGTGGTATACAAAAGAACAGGCTTTACGGGCCCCAAGGATAAAAGGACTATTTAAATGGCTTACTCACTTAGAACACAGAACACGGACCTTTTACATATTTGTAAAAGATTGCTGAATGAAGAATGACCACATGAACTGTTCTTTAGCAATGAAAGATTCCTGCTATATAGGAGGCAATCAAATACTTTCTGAAGTAAATTTCACCAGACATTAGGCTTCATTAATAATATTTATTTTAAAGATCACTTTTTATTGTAACAAATATAAAGTCATCAATGTTTTACAAATTGTCAAAAATGCTTTAAGTACAAAAAAAATGCATTAGTAAAATGAAAGTTATATTGTATTATTTGGTACATACTTAATACTGTCAACATGCACATCATATGCCGGAAAAGCTCATGCATTATTGGGAGAGAGAAGAAATAAGATATAGCTGCTATACTGTCTGATTATAAATTCATTGCTTCGGTCAGTTTCCTTTCTTCAGGGATTCCATTTACCTGTGACGTGTAAGAATGAGCACGGGCATGTGTTAGTCAGGGCATGGACACTTGTAGATTTTGAGCACAACAAATTACGGCAAGGCGTCATTTTGCTATCTTCTTACATATTTTAAAATCATGTCTCTGCATTTGGTGTAAAATGTTTTAGAAAGGAAAAATTCTAAATTAGTCCTCTCCTTCTTGGGCCAAAGCTATCTAATGTTCCAAAAGTCACAGCCTGAAAATTCCTCCCACAATAAACAAAAAGCATGCGGTTGACTGCGGGATGTATGACTGTACATTTTAATCCTGGCTTTTCAGCTGAGAAAATGAGAAAACCGGAAGGGGCATAGATCTTAATAGCGAGGGTCTGTTCCAAACTTAGGGCTATTGTCAGCTTTTAACTGCTCTATTACCCCAGCTAGTGCTTAAGTCCAAGATTACAACACCGGCAGCCAATTCATTTCTTAAAGTTTGGATGGTCCTTTAAAAGAAAATAACTAACTAAATAAAACAAACTTCAAAATATACTCTCCTTTGACAAATTCCATATAGTTAGCTACAAATAAAATTACTTGGTATTCCAGAGACAGACCTTGTGCTTAAATTACCTTCATAAAGAAAACTGTGACACTTAGCATAGTGCTCTGAGGTACTTGGGAAAAGCAAATTATTATTTCAAGATAATCATGCACAAATGTTGCTGCCTCTTTGTGATTCTACAATAACCAAGGTGGAGGAACAGAAAAGCTATTGTACCCATGAAATATGTAAACTGAATTCATGCATGTATGGACAGAACAACTTAGAAACTGAGAAACAAACTTTATTTTTTCATTCAAATGAATAGAATGGGAATCAAGAATGTAATCTGCCCATTTAGCTCTTCTCTCCAGGAGGTATAACTCTATTTGGTTTTACATTTACCAGAGGTAGAAACACAATACTCTATCACAATTACAAAAAATGTTAGGGTGGTCTCTTTCTCTCTCTTTAGCACTTAGATACTTTGGGGACTCACAGAAAACAAGAAGAAAAAAAACAACCAGGAGGAAATTGTACACTTTAGTCCATAATATGCTCCAAATTACAGAAAAATGTAAGAAAACAAGAAGGTAATAGGCTATAGTGTTAACTGAAAAGGAGACCAAAGCTTTCTTGATGTAAGCAAAATGCCTGCTCCCCAAAACTTATTTTAGAAAAATAATTTAGAAAATTAGGTTGAACGACAACCTAAAACCCCTCTAGGGAAATTCTTTGCCTCTTATCACGTTTGCTCAGGCATAAATTGTCTTGTATTTGGAAATGCTGCCTATTACTAAAATGCAGCACACTAACAGGTCCACTTGTTAAAAATATGCAACTATGAAATCAATCTCTGTAATATCATCTACTTAGGCTCCCAAGTAAAATCTGCATTTCTAAAATACTAATTTTTTTTTTTCACTATTTTGCTAGAAATTGTCTCCCGTCTACTTACTCCTTGCCTGAAATAATTAATAATCAGAGGAAAGAGATCTTAGGAGACATGGCAGTCTATGAGGTTAATGAGGAAGAAGTTTTAGCAAATCCGCTGTAGAAACAGTCTTTAAAAAGTTTTCCTGTTTAAGAAAAAGCCATGAAATTAGAGGTAGTAGGGATTCATTTAGTTCTTTGCTCTTTAGATAACACATATTTATAATAAAGTTTGTTCCTTCATCAATCTCCTGAATGCTTACATCAATATATTGAACAGTTTTGTTGAAACATGTTAGCATTTAATTAAAACAAGTAATCAAAATTGTGGGGTAAATTCTGATAAACGTTATCTCGTAATTAAAATCTGATGAACAACTTCATTATACTTGCCTCAAATCTTTGAAAAGTTGTCAAACGAAAATCTCCTTAAATTCCCGAAAGCCGTAATAAACAAGATAATTTTTGAATGAAAACATCCAATACATTTCTACATGTGCCTCAAGTTTTTAAGAGACTTACTTAATAGCTTCCCTACCACAATACCACTATTCATACTCAGAATTCCACATCCAACTTACATTTTTAAAATGTCTCTTGCTTTTCCAAAAGAGCTACAAAGGCATTACTGGTTGCCTGGCAATTAGAACTAAGAATCAACCACTAATTAGAAGACAATCATGAATTAAGTTACCTACTTGTACCGAGATGAATGAAATAATTGGCTGTGGAAATTTTTTAGGGACACTTGAAAGAAATAAACTTAAAGAAAGTATGTCTTAGGGAAATAGAATAGTCTAGGGAGAATTGTCCGCCATCTTGTTTTCATTGGTCATGTTATAACAGCTTTTTAAAGTGGCATTAGAACCACGTCAACCATTTCTCATTTATCCCCCTGAAGCCTCAGTGATTAGTTACAATGGTTTCCTTTTGTAAGAATCAGTTTCAAGCTGCTCACTTACTGAGACAAATCCTGGATACATCTAAGCTAAGAATCTTTCATACCATGGGGAAGAATAGGGAGCTTCGCTGAAGGAAGAAGATTTCATTCAATCTTCCTTAATTAGACAGGACCTCCATGGATGCTTTTGCTCTAAGATCATTTACCCTGTGTTTCACTCTGATGCCAGTCTATGCAATAATCAGCTATTATTCTGAGGTTCTAACTCTGAATAACGAATAACACAACTGTTTTACCTTACTTGGTGAAGCTAACGCTTCATAAATTATATAGTACATTAATTGTCTTTCAACCTATTAACTTCATCCATATTCAGTAACTTATTACTTTCAGTACTCACCTGTCGTCTGCTGTTGGGGAATCTGAGTCTGATGTGGCAAGTTCCTAGAAGTGATTAATATTTTTTTGAGTAAAACTGTGCTTGTTTACACACATGTAAACAAAGAGGAGACATCTCAGAATGAAAGACTTTATAGCTAGAAAGGACCTCAGAAATCATCTAATCCAGTACCCCATCCACCCACCAATGAGTTCATGGATGAGGAAACTGAAGTCTGAGGAAGATAAATAATAACAATATTGGTAACATTCATGGAGTTGCTACTACATGCTATATTCTACCTCACAATCACCCTAGGAGGTACGTATTATTTTTATATTAGTTTATAGATGAAAAAAATAGGCTTAGAGGTTCAAGGCTACACAGCTAGGAAGTAGTGGGTAAAGATGTGAAGCCAGGGCTCCAGGGCTTCTGCTTATACCTGAACACTTTCAGATCCAGGTCTAGAACACATGTACACACTCACACACTCTCATAGAACAACATATATAACCACTTTCATTCACTGTGTCAAACCTGTGCTCCTCTATCTCCATTCCAAGAAATGACACTGGCTATCCATCCACCTGCACTAGTCAAAGCGTAGAAGTTATCACTGGCCCTTCTCTCCCCTTCAGTCCTCACATCCAATCACTTAGTAACTCTTAACGACTCTCCTCGGTTTTTTCAATCTGTCCCCTTCTTTCCCATCTCCATTGCTAACTTGGTGGAAGCCATCACCATTTCTCATTTGGATCTTTGCAACTGACCTGAATGGATTCCTCATTCCTACTCATGCTCCCTTATAATCCACTGTGCACACTGCTTGCTGTCTGATGATCTTCTATGACACAAATCTGATTATGTCATTCAAATAACACACACTTTATTATTTCCTTATACATACCCACAAACTAAGTTTCAAGGTTTTTAGTGTGCCCCAGAAGGCCATCAATATATCTGGTCCCAACGTGGAGCCCTCCCTGACTGCTTGAAACAGAACCACCACCACCATGGCCCATTACCACCCAACCAGCTCCCATTTGTCCTTGCAAATTCAACTCAAAAGTTGTTAAAGTGAACATGTATTACTCTTATAATTTAAAAACATCCCACAGGAATGTTAACTAAAATTTTTAACTTATTAATTTTAATTTTAAAAAATCTCTCAAGTACCACCTCTTCTATGCCTCGTCCCTAAGCACCCCCTAAATACGTTACCATTTAACATGCTATCATACACACACTGATAGTCATCGTATTTTCCCTCACGTTTCATTGTCCCAAAGTGCCTTAACAGTAAGAACCATCCTGTTTGGTTTAGTATCGCCAACGATAACCATGCAATAAATAATGTTTGAACGAATACGTGCAAAAGTGAAGATACTAAGAAAGATTCACATAATACACATTTTTATCAACACACACACACACACACACACACACACATTTAGTTTCAAATTTTGATATTAAAATTAGTTTACAAAAATATACAATTTAGATGCTGTGTGGAAGAAATTTTAAGAGTCAGCTCCTTGCTACAGAGTAGGGCTTGATCCAAGCCAGGGATTTTCAAAGTTTTTTTGTTTCTCTTCAGTAATGAAATTCCTTTTAATTGAAATCCTAAGCAGAACTCTTGATATACAAAAGAGATACATGTGAGGTTTTCCAGGTTGAAACAAGGGAGCCAGAATCCTGCCTGCTTTGTTTCCTGTGCCCCACATGCTAGCCCCTGGAGTATTTCTAAGAAAACTCCAAGAAGCAGAGTTTGAAAACCACTGATCTAAATCATTTCAGCCAGGCAAATATTACATTCCAAATACAACCATCTAAGGTGGAAAACAGTACACACTGGTTAAATACTATTTAACTCTTAAATTAATCTATAGGAATGTTAATGACTGAATGATTTTTTTTAAAAAAAATTCAGTTCCATTTTAATATATTGTTAAGAAAATAACAAAATCGATTCTAACTCACTTTGAAGAAATTACTTCATAATTCATCTCCATAATTACATTCTTTTTTGCTATTACCCATCAGCCCTACTTATCCCTGGGTACTGGGTAGTTTCAGGGAGGTTTTGTTGTTGTTGTTGTTTTGGTTTATTCTTTCCATTTTACACAATGTATTTACACTGATTTTTATCATGAAAGTAAAAAGATTAATTTATCAACCACAAAGAGGAAATAAGTTCTAGATTTAAAGATGGGAAAACAAATATCTTTATTCCAGAAGTGAAAATTAAATTTCATGGGCATTTGGGAGGGGGTTACGAATTTTAATTTCTCAGATAAAACTGATTTGGGTCTATCCCACATTAGAAACTAACACAGCATCCTTTACACACACGCACACACACACACACACACACACGCATGCACGTACCCACACACGCCCTTCCTTATTTTTTATCATCTCTAGCTCTACCTAGCCTATTAATGGATTGAATCAATACATTTTGACAAAATTAAAATACCAAAGGAAGCCCTTCAGAAGCCCTAGATCAAGTATAACCAAAATTCAAAAATCAATGTTGGATGAAGTCATTGGACCCCCCCCCCCCATTGGCCAGCCCAACTTACCCTTCTGTGGAACACAGTTTGAAAATAACTGATCAGAATTAATCTATGCCCCATCATTTCTTCTCTACCTTCCATTTTTCTCTCTTCTGATGCTGAAAGTTTCCTTCCTTCCTTTCTTTTTTCTTTCTTCCCTTCCCTTCCCTTCCCTTCCTTTCCCTTCCCTTCCCTTAGCTTCCCTTCCCCTCCCTCTCTCCCTCCCTCCTTTCTTTCTTTCTTTCTCTTTCTTTCTTTCTTTCTTTTTCTTTCTTTCTTTCACTTCCTTCCTTCCTTCCTTCCTTCCCTCCCTCCCTCCCTTCCTCCTTCCTTCCTTCTTTCTTTCTTTCTTTCTTTCTTTCTTTCTTTCTTTCTTTCTTTCTCCCCTCCCTTCCTTTCTTTTTCTTTCCTTTTTTTTTTTTTTTTTTTTTTTAAAGATTTTATTGGGGAAGGGGATTAGGACTTTATTGGGGAACAATGTGTACTTCCAGGACTTTTTTCCAAGTCAAGCTGTTGTCCTTTAAATCTTAGTTGTGGAGGGTGCTGTTCAGCTTCAAGTCCAGTTGTCATTGCTAGTTGCAGGGAGCGCAGCCCCATCCCTTGTGGGACTCTAGGAATTGAACTGGCAGCCTTGTGGTTGAGAGCCCACTGGCCCATGTGGGAATCGAACTGGCAGCCTTCAGAGTTAGGAGCATGGAGCTCCAACTGCCTGAGCCACCAGGCCGCCCCCTTTTTTTTTTTTTTTTACATAGCAATAGGCTTGGCTAGGTTTGAAGAGAAATGATTGGTTGAGAAATCATTCCACACATAAACTAGAAGGAATCTGGAGAAGCTGTATGAGAAAGCAACTGTGTCCATTACATTGGTTTGGGGCTTTAAAAGTATCTGTACTGCGTGTCCCAAGTGGTTAATTAAGTTTGAGCGATGTACATGCACTCCTTACAACTTCAACTGAAACTTGGATGAGTTATATAAAAGTGCTCGGGTGTGCAAAATGGTGCTCAACAAAAAATATGTGGAGATTAAACTTCCCCAGAGTCTCCAACGTATGGACACAGAGCTCTGTTTTTGTGGTGGCCTCAACTCGTAACTACGTGTAAGCCTGTGCGTGTTAGTGTTCACATGTATCTATGCTAGGCATATTTGAAGTGTATTCCATTTAAAAGTTGAAGGGAAGTACCCCCATAAGAGCACTGCTTCCGGCATACTGGAAAAATGCCTATAACTAACTCTGCTGTAGTTAAGCAGCAGAGAACACAGTAAGGAAATAGAACCATTTCCATCTTTAGTGAAAGCAAGCTGCTAAAGGCAATTATACGGGAAAGTGGGTGCTGACATCAAATAGAAGTCCTATAATCCTTTAAAGAAAGGACCTTTGTAAAATCATAAAATTATTTAGAATAATTAAGTTATTGATGGACAAACAGAATGATTATTATGTGTAAATTGCATTACGTAGAAAAAAGATTTAAGAAAACTAATTCTCTAAATTATTAGCATCAATTATTTTCTAATTTTACTACCATTAATTACATGCATTTAAATAGAAAATTATGTAAATTAGTCATTGCACAAATTTCATTCTTTAAGAGGGCAAAGCTAATAACTTGCAAATTAATAAATAAGTGATTTAGTGGGAGCATGCAATTATTTATTATTTGTACAACTGTTTTAAGGTAATTTGACATTTTTGGATATCCTGTAGAGTAATTCTATGAGTAAGGGTAATGATTATCCACGCATTATACTCCCATTTGCTTGAAGACTCAAAAGCAAAGAAAGGTTAAGTGATTTGTATAAAGCCACAGAATCTATGCCAGAGTTGAAAATAAATGACAATTTAGTGATATGGAATACAAAATACTTCTCTTTTGAATCATTTAACAATAAAACAGTAATATATTTTTGAAATTTCCCAATTATTTCAACAAAATTGCCATTGCCCAAAGCTTGCTGATTTGGACCTTATAACTTTTACTAAGGCATCAGGCCATTATTTGGATTAAAGAAGGGAGAACACAAAGAAATTGGAATCACCATAATTTTACATTTCAAAACCAAATTTTAACTAAAATCAATGCATAAAGGAGAAAGGAGACATTCATTTCTTTTAATTTTCCCCCTGCCTGTATAAAGCCAAAAACAAGCCTGTATAAAGCCAAAAACAAGCCTGCCATAGCTTTAAAATGATGCAGTACAAACTTATATAAACAAAACCTATCAAAGAGATACGGCATCTATTGCTTTTAGTGTATACTTACTGAATTAAAAAAAAAAAAAGTCAATGGATCTGAAATGTCCTTGGCTGGTTAATACTTCTTGTCAACAGGAAATCATTATCTTGGTCCCCTGAAACATTCTTTTCAACTGATATTAACTTTTATTGAAACCTAATTTTTTATTTATGGAATTTTATTATAAAGTTAGTTCTCATTATTACCAAAGGGAAGACAAATGGAAAAATACTTCAGCTAAAATGATTAGTGACTAAATATCTTTAATTAGAAGATTTAATTCTACTTTTAAACTTGTTAATTTGCAAAAGATTAAACACAACTGACCTCCTGCTGTGAGGGAGACCCAATTACTCTGGATTATGTATTACGTTTTATGTAATCCATACAGAAAATTTTTGTATATCCAATTAAAATATTCCTAGAAAATGTTGGGACACTTCCCTCTATTAATCATTACATTCAATACTGTATGAAGATGCCTCTCACTCAGGAAAAAGACCGATATTAATGTTGGTATAAGAAAAGAATAAGGAGGAGGCACATCTATCCCCTGAAAGGACACATAATACATGACCAATTTAGGAACAGATTATTTTCTAGAATATTGAATGTTTGTCATCCTCCAGGCAATGCCTGCCATAAAATTGCAAAATGAGTGCAATTTCCCAGTGGTTTTTAGCTTTTCAAGGATTAGCGTTTCTCTGTCCCATCAGACACTGCTTCTAATCGGCACTCATGTCTCATCTCTCCCTGTCATTCTCCTCAGGCAGCTTAAGGAGATGTGCGAAGTCCAGAGGCTGATAAGCATAAACCCTCTAAGAGCCCCTACGTCCTAGAGAATATGCGGGACTGCCCCCTTTCACACTTTTCTTTCTGCACACACCCCCTGGGGGAATTAGGAGAGATTGTTCCTCTTTTAAAACTTTACTTGGTGTAAGAGTGTGAATAACAGCCTCCACCCCCAACCAAAATACCAGAAATACCAATCTGGCTTTCTGAATTCGAAAACCTGGGTCCTTTACGTGTTTAAATCAAGGATTCTCAACCGTTCTTTTTGCTCCACCATAACAGACACGTTCACGAGATTCCAAATCCCCAGAAGGAGGGCCCTGAAGTCTGTACGGTTAAGAACTCTACAGCTGACGGGGACCTGCAACTTGGTTTGGGAACGAGCAGGCTAGACTCTCTCTCAACATTCCTTTTAGGACCTAAAATTCCATGACTCAGCATTTGATTTTCTTAATTTAAATCATTGTAAAGCTTTATTTTTGAGGAACATCAGTCAAATCTGCAATAGATCTTTGGTCAAAGACATAATCACAACAATGATTCTTTGGGCAAAGCAAATTGTACGAATGGCTTTATCATGTGAATTCCAGCAATGAATTGTAATGATTCAGGGCATTGTCTATGGAGGAAAACATTCTTCTTACTATTAATGGTAACATTTATCCACTGAGCTACAAAGATAAGTGATTAAATACAGATGCAGAAAGCCTGGGTATACTAAGAGATGGCGGGGGGCATTCTACAGAATAATTGGCTATTCCTTTTCAAGACTTTCAAGGTCATGGGAAACAAGGAAGGTCTAAGACACTGCCCAAACCAGAGAAATCTAAGACACATACCAACTATTGGGCCCTGGACAGAATCTTAGAACAGAAAAAGGACATTAGGAGAAAAACTAGTAAAATCAAGGGTCGGGGGAGGAGTCTTAAGCATGGCTAATAGTAAAGCACCAATGTTGGTTTCTTAGTTGTAACACATGTAATAAAATACTGTAAGAGGGATATCTGGGAACTCTCTGTAGTATCTTTGCAACTTTTCTGTACCTCAAAAATCATTCCAAAATAAAAAGTTTATTAAACAATAAATATGCTAGCAAAGATCAAATTCCATTTATCTTACATTTCTACACCAGACGGTAATTTTAACAGCCTATTTATATTGTCTCTATAGTCTGAAAAGTCGAAGGAACACTGTAAAAATGAAATCCCTCCTTTCTGAGCATGTGCTCCATCTTCAGCTTCTCTTTCCACTATTTGCTCAGTCACCTTGCTGGTAACCTGGATCAGAGATCCTTCTGACCTTCCGAGGTCAATGACCACATTATCTAGCCCTGACTTGATCAAGATAGGTAAATAATCTAATCTCAGTTTTGACCTTAGATTTAGCTTTGTCTCTTATCCCTGTCTCAATTTTATCGTCTGCAAATGATTAAACATTTGTTGCTGTCTAATTTATGGTGCCAGTCTGGATTCCTATGAGGCATCCTACCAAAAACAAAACAAAACAAAACAAAAAACAAAACAAAAACATTCCTATGTAATCAACAAATAACTCTGACAACCCCTCATAACATTAACTGTTACAAGTTCTTGATACCTCACACTGTTATGAGGTTCTCTAGACCTCTTGGGTCAACTTGTTTAAATGACCTTAAGAAGTTTCTATATGGTTTTGAATGTTCTTGAGTCTTGCTGCTTGTAAGCCAACATAAACTTTCAGCCACATCCTTATGCTTGAGTATTTCTGGTGTTGAGTCTGAAGAATAAATACAAAATCCTGTAGCTAGCCAAATTATTTATGAATGATAAATTCAGTAGTTACTATGAATATGCGAAGATGAAATACATGCCCTTTTAGGAAGGATTAATTAATAAATCCCAGGCAGCATTATCCAAGCATATACCCAATTATCAAGTGCTATAATTCCTCATCAAATATCTCATTTTAATGTTGAGAATTCAGTTCAACCCAATGCCAAAATATTTATACTTGTGTGTACTTGGTGCCGAAATAGAACTTTGAAGACAGGGCTACACTTTTAAGGTAAGAAGTAAAAGCCGAATATGCGTAAAGGACAGTTGTGACGAACCCAATACAATAAATTCCCTATTATCTGGCATGGTTGGGAAATGAGGTTAATCACATATTCTGGCTTATAGGGAATTACCACAGAGACTGTGAACACTTTATCCATTTCCAAGAGTAAAAAAAAGATAATATACACTCAACACTGAAACTACACCGAATGTAATTTAATTTTCTTCCGATGAGTCAGACGCACTTGAAGATCTCGCAGTGCCTCAGAATAACCACTGTGAACATCATCAATTCTCTATGTACCCTATTTATTCAGAAGTACTAGTTAATGGAGTTTTTCCATTAGCAGAAACCTGAATAATATGAAGGCTCTCTGGACTTAAAAATACGTATATGGTCAAACTGTTGCAAGTTCAATAAAATAACCTATATGTCATTTACAAATAGAGACCTGATCAACATAATGACAGTCTTGATGGGGTTATGGAAGGACCAGGAAGATGCATTTGGTTGTAAAGTAGATAGGAAATTTTATTTTATTTTGCTTGTATATTAGTAGAAACATGGGAAAATCTTAAACACAGGGAATCAAAATAATTTTTAAGGAATTATTCTTATGTTCAATACATATGGTTAGAAAGCATATCTAAAAAATAGCACAGCCTTTTCCCCTCCCTTAAACTTCACCAGCAATAGAATTTTACTGATTTATAAACATATTCAAGTTCCCCTACTCATTATAATGAATATATTTCTATGCTAAAATTTGATAGTATCGTTATTTTGTCAATAGTAGCATTTCCTAAACTGTCTTCTTTGGTTACATCTTCTGATCTTTACCATGGATTTACAAAGCATATCAACACACTAAAGGTTCTGAGAACTCTTCTAGCTGAAAAAAAAAAAACAAAAAACAAAGAAACAAACATATTTCTCAAGTATATCTGACCATTTCATTTTGAAGAATATGTATCAACATTTCACTAGCACTCTTGGGTAAGTAATATAAGAAATGGAAGGCTTAAAGAATGCTTTAATTCTTTTCATTTTGAAAGTGAATGATAGGCTGTCCATAATTTTCATGTAAAAAAGGCAGGAGAGATTGCTAAATTGTGAACTATTACAATATTCTCGAAATTTTACTCATTTTTCTCATCAGTATCTAATTCTTGTAAAGATGGTGTTATAATGACCCACTAACCATCAGAGAACATAGAAATCTATCCCTTCTATTCAGTACAACTAAACTTTGTGAGATTTTAATATTTACATCCCTGAGAGAATATTAATGTTTCCAAAACTCAAAAATTTAAATTATGCAATTCTCCCCACTGTTAAAAGGACTCAAATCAATTACACACACACATGCACACATAAACACAAACCTTGGCCTACGCAACACTAAGTAAATGATGTTAGAGAACTTCAGGAAAATATAATACTTTCAGATTTCCAAAGCCTTTTGCACAAATTTACTGAGTCTGACTATCTATACTACTCATAATAATTACTGTTTAATCTTCAAATTACCAAATACTTTTTGCATGGTTACAAAATAAGCATCACAATGGGAATATGTTTGCATCCAGTATGGTTCCCAGATAAAAATAACCAGTAAGAGGCTACTTTTATATCATATCCTAAGGTTTATGTGGGGGGGGGGGAGGGTGATTTTTCTGTCTATCCATTCTAGTTACAAAAGTGAAAAAGAGGGGGGCTCTCAAAAGCAAAGTTGTGACTTCCTTGGGGAAACTGAATTTAATCCATTTTAACATATAGTTAAAAAAAAGAAAAAAAAGAGCCATGTTCTTAAAAATAAATGACAGTTTTACCTATAATTCCCGATATCAAAGTTTATCTAGGCACATAACACGGGTTCTCAAGAGCAATTGGGAAATTTCCTCAACCCCTCTCTTCCATACCTACGCCTTACAAAGGCTTCTTCCAGGCTTTCTGACCATCGTTTGTCTAGCACGACAGAGAAGGTTGGCACTGATAAACTGTGTTTATAGCCAAATTAGAACGACTCGTTTTGATATAAGGGCAGATCACACACACACACACACACACACACACACACAAATCCTAAAAATATTAAGCCTGAGGCAAAACAATTTAATAGGTCTATGGTAATAACATATAAAAAATGTTAGCATAACCAAATAATTCAAATAATAGCTCTAAAAATAATCAATTTGTCATGGTTTAGCATATGCCTCTCTTTTCACAATTAACTCATTCCTGAGCCAACATGTTAGTTTATTAGCGTATCAATTTCTTAAATATTAAGGTAAATGCCATCTTGTTTGGATTAGTAAAGGGAAAAAAAAGCATTTCCTGAAAGTAATTCTATTTATTTGGGTCAGTAAGTGGGGTTGGCATCTACACTATCAATGCCCTTTTGGTATTTTCTCTTCCAGTTATAAGCAAACAAATGAAAGCAACAATAATGAAAAGCTCTGGTCTTTACGGACATTAAGTAGATATAGCCATGCAAATAAATATTTCATGTGATACTTACTGCTGTGTTTGCATCAATGGCATATTAGTGCTCTCATAATTATCTGCGTTTAGAGGAGGTATGATTTCCCCAGTTACAGGGTGAAACACAGGAAGCGTGGACAAGGGCCATGCTATCTCTCTATTCTTGGACATGTCACGAAGTTCTTTGGTAGATTTCTGAATAGCACTATGATGGACCAGTTGGATGCTAGGTCAGAAAGAAATAAAACAACATGTATTTAAAATCATGTATTAGCCCAATTTGAAAAAAAATTGAATTTTTTTTTTTTTTTTTTAAGTAAGAAGACATTTTTGCCCTTTGGACATTCTAAAAGTTATCTCACAAAAAGATACATTTCATATACTTTTAACATAGCAACACTGAAAATTATAAACTAATTTTAAATAAATGTGTCTCTCATTAAACTAAGCTATAAAGCATTGTGTTACTATTACAGCCCTAAGTAACAAACTAGCCTTCTATTTAATTCCTATGATTAAGATTAAACTACCAGAGCTTTTATATTGTTGCTTCTGATGGGGCATTTATAAATACTCACAGAAGTTTCATTTTATGGTAGGTTATTACTGTAGATTCAGGAAAACGTGTATGAAAGGTCTTTTCATCTGTTCTCTGGTTTATAGAAATGCAGATTGGGAAATCACATAATATAAATGGCAAGTTAATATTCTGAATCTGAAATTTTTTCGGTTTAGTTTTTATCTGTATAATCTTAGTTTTCAAACCCTTTTTATTTTTAGTTCCTACCCCTCTTAAATATCTCTATTTAGAAAGCAGCTTTCACATTTATGAAATAAAATATGAAAGATGATGAATGAAAAAAAAAGCATGACACACATGTATGAAGCATGGTGAGCAACTGAGAAGTGAAAAAAAATGATGAAGAAAATAACAGGAAAGAAGACACTTACTCTGGTGTTTGCATGTTTCTCTTTTCCCTAGAAACAAAACAAAATTTATGAATTAAATAATAGCATTGATATTTGAAACATTAAGACTATATGCTCATGGGATCTTGCATGATGTGAAAATGCTGACATTGTTACTTTTAAATGCCACCAGGCAGCATTTGCCACCAGGTTTATGACATTACTTGGATGAGTACACATACAGAAATGGAATACTGATGAGAAACATACAGAAAAATGAAAAAAAATGGAGATTAAGAATCAAGCTCTTGGAAATAAATTCTATGACATAATGAAATCAGGCTACATGTAAAAATGGAAGAATTTGTTACTTGCTGCTTTATTAATTTTTTTATCCTTGGTTTTGTTACCCTGACTTCCAGATAACCTCAAGAGATTGTTTTAGTTGACACAGATGTCCTGAAAGTACTAACTATCATGAAGACTCATTACTCAAGTTATACCCTTATTTTCATTAATTTACTCCTAAGTTTATGTATCTACATATTTATTTTTTAAAAACATTTACATTGTGTCACCCTGTTTGACAGCAGACCAATTTCAAGAGGATTCTGACCATCACTTCTGATTAAACTGACAATTTTATTTAATTAAAGTGCAATTTAATTAAAGCGCAAATAGATTTCAAAGTCTCTGCTTACACAATGTGGCTTGTAGAACCAAAATATCTAGCCTCGATTATTGCTGGGGCTGTTTTTGCCAGCATGAATTTACATCTAGCCTTAATAATTTTTGAATAAAGTAATTAAATCTTCTAACTTGATTTATTAGACTCAAAACTATTTTAATTCATTTTGAAGGAATAAAGTACAGTAGTTCAACTTGAACACAGTTTCAATTCATTTATAAAGTGTTTTATGAACTAAAGGAAACTTGGCTTTTAATGGAATCTTATAGGTTGTTATCTTAGTAGGCTCTGTAACTTTTTATTAGTGTTTTAAAGTACTCACACGCCTTCCCGTCGGCAGCACATGATATAAGCAAGTATTAGAAAAAGGACCAATGCTACTGCCGAGGGCACAGCCAGTGTAATTAGGAAATCCGTGTAATAGTCTCTGCTTTTCAAAGAATCGGAAGGGGGTTTGTACTCTCCACCATCAGGTAAAATCCCCTCTCCACGAATCACTTCCTGATAGGTGGACACTTGCTTTGTTTTATCAACCTGATACAAAAGAAGACAATTACACATCAAATTAATAGCTGTAAACATTATGAGATTTTAAAATCTAGACATAGGAAAACATTCTTTGATAAATTTCTATAAAGCAATTTTTTCCAATTATTTTATCACCTTGAACTTGCAATTATTTATGGGAGCTAGGAAGAAGTAATGAATAAAAGTAATAAAACTGAAGGCTTTATGTTGGTCTACTTTCTATGTCCTTCTCACAATATATATACATATATACGTGTGTGTATATATATATATATATATGTATATATATATATATATATATAATAAACGTGTGTGTGTGTGTGTGTAGTTGTTCTCTTCCACTTTCCTTACTCCAAAGAAATCTTTCACACTACTATGTAAATGTCTTATTTCCTAGTGACAAACCTCTAGTGCAGATGTTAACAAACCATAAACTGGCTGATAATCAGGTATGCGGTATGGTTTCCAAGGTTAGCAAAAATAAAAAAATAAAAAATGAGAGAATTTTTCAATGATTACAACCTTGATCTTTCTGCCATTCAGTTGGCAGAAATAGTTTTTAGAAAAGATAGTCTAAATAAGGAACATGTAACCCATCCAGTGCTATAGTTTTATGAAATTCTATCCCAGGATTAAAAAATGCACATTTGTACTACATTAATTTACCTTCACATTAATTGAATTGCTTTCACTGAGTTGCATTTAATTATGTTAAGGGTTTCATTGAAGAACTACAAAAACAGACATATGAAATTTGTTACTGCATTTGCTTCTCCCCCGAAAAAAAGTTGGGAAAAATTATTTATGGCATTTCTCACTATCCTCTCCCCCAAAAAATTCCACTTGAAGAATTTTGTTAATACAGTGCTACTAAAAACTTTATTTTCTGCCAAGGAACTGCCTCCCTTAAGAATGAGAATTCTGCCTCCCTTAAGAATGAGAATTAAATAACTGACGAATTTCCTCTTCTAATCCTGAACATTAGGAGGATTGTTGTCAAACTTGATCTTAGGCTTTTCCTGTAAAATTTAGGCCCTGATTTTCTGTTTCTTTTATAATTTATTTATTATGTTTATTCATCGATTCTTTCACATAATAAGCCTCCTGAAATCTTCTGTGGTAAGATGTAACATATATACATAAATACGTGTGAAATGAAAAATGAAAATTCCCAACCCTTCTGTTTATAAAGTCTTACCAACAGAAACTAAAATCTTCAAAGCATAAGTCATGTTTAAACCCTTAGAAATCAGATACAATTCTTAAACATAAACATTTTACAGCACAGCACAAGTAAAATGGCATTGTTAGGGCCCACCATCTACTATCTCTGGTTAGAGGCATCTATTTAAATTACGAGGGCAGGCACCCAGCCTTTCGTACCTTGTATGATTAGCACCCTGACTTAAACATTGAAATTTGTAAATTCAAACTTATCTATAATACATAAACCACGCCATCTTAATAATTTTCCTTGATTTAAGAAGGCAGAGAAAGAACACTATTTTCCTAAGACACAAGCGACATGAACAGAGGAGGCCAGCGCCAAAGACCACAGGTGCTAAGAGCGTCAACGTGAGGAAGATGTTCTCCCCTACTGGATCCAGGGAAGTTGCCTGCAGTTGGTTCTCTAAGACGTGAAGTGACAGTTTGTTTATGTGTCAATAACTTTGTTCAAATGTCAACTTTAAACTTAGAATTCATTCAGTCACCACCAATCATCAAGAGTTGACAGAAGTTAAATCAAAAGGTCACTAAAGTAATAAAACAACTTTTCCGTCTTCCAGAAAGCAGGATCAAACAGTATAAATTTTACATAAAACATTTTATATATAAAACCTGACTTATTTTTCTAAGTCTTTTAGCATGCTAATTAAAAAGTGGTTTAGAAAAGAAATATTTAGTATTTATGGGGCTGTGGGGAAGATTCTGACTTTTCCTCACTTGGAGTTGTTTCTTATCCCTTGAACTTGCCTTACATCTTGAGTTTCTAGGACACTGAATCATAGCACAATATTGCTTTACATTCAGATCTATCATTGTACTCTGGCCTCTCCTTCCAAAGTGGGGTAGTGGCAGCATATTTGAAACTTTCTACACATGTCACACTGACTCCATAATCTATCCTGGTTTAGCAGCCACCTGGATGTCCAGGGTGAGCATTTGGACCACCTGCCAAGCTAATCCAGCCCAGCAACCAATCAAGGGTAGATTGAGAACAAAAGTGGAGATACTCTTTCCTAAATGGATGCACTGTCCATGAGCTTGCCAAGTCCTTCAAGTCAAGGAAAGTCAATTTCGGTGAATAAAGTAAACCCAGGATTTGTTCCTAAAAGCAATCCAGATTTCAGTCAAATGTTATCTCCCGTCACATCACTTCTAATTACATTTGCAAAAACAAAATATAATTAAAACTCACCAATGAAATTTTGCACCAGTCAATGTAAAATTGAGTACGAAATTTTTTATCACATGTTATTACAGGCTCCATTTCTTGACTGCATCTCAATTGATTCTGTGGATTTTCAACTTCTCGTAAACAAGAAGAAAACGGAACATCTGCACCAACCATGACATAAACGCTGCAAAAATGTGAAACTCTCAGGTTATCCTTTAAGAAAATTGAAAACGCTGAAAAACAATCTACCCTGAAAGCAGGATTTATCCTTTTGAATTGAGGGATTATCTAGAATCATCCCTAAGATAGGGGCATGTGCTTTAAAGGCAGTGATTCATGTAGGGGCTTCCTTTCATTGTTGCCTTTTCCAACCAATATTTACTGAGTGCTTTGGTGCACAAAACACTCTCTTGATTATATGTTAATTTCTAAAATTTTTTTTCATCCTACTTATTTTAATTCAACATAATTATGCATCCTATTCTGATTAGTATTTTGATAGATTACTTGCATTTAAAAATTATTTAAAAATAACACTATTTCACTAAAATAATAATTATTAGTAATGAAGTTATTATATTATTACTAACATAATAACTATTAGTAATAAATCTTCACTTGAATTCATTTTAATAAGATTGTGAAATTACACCCCTGAAGGTATGAAGCTTTAGGCAGACTTAACTATTTTACCGAGTTCTTTTTGTCAGTTTTTCTACCTCACTGACCCTTACTGTTAGATCTTTCATTACAAGGTCTCTAAATCATTTACCTAAGAAGTTACTATAAGAGAAAAACTACAGTTTGGTAAACACAAACTAGGCAAACAAAATTTATTTTCTTGGTGTGTATCTTAGCAATTGGGGAGAATAACTCTACTTAATTGGCCAATAGAGTTTCACAATAAAACCGAATATAATGGTAATAGTATTTAAATAATTTTGGAGCAGGTTGAGAAGATAGAAATCTCATAAGTCTTTCAAAAGAAAAGAGAAAACCAGGAAATTTATCTAAATTAAATATTTTTTTTTCCTAATGACAATGCTATAGCAACTTATAAAATAATATAAACCCATTAAAGCTCAGCTGTCTTCCTTGCAAAAATTGACAAACTGATCTTAAAATTCACATCGAAATTCAAGGGACCCAAAATAGCCTCAAAAAAATCTTGAAAAAGAAAATGTTGGAAGACTCACAATTGCCAATTTCAAAACTTACTACAAAGCAATAGTAATTAAGACAATGTGGTACACGTACTAGCATAAGGATAGAAATGTAGGAATAGAATTAAGAGTCCAGAAATAAACTCTCACATTTAGTAAACTGATTTTTGTTACAGGTGCCAAGACAATTCAATGGGGGAAAGAACAGTCTTTACAGCAAATGGTGCTAGAACAAACAGATATCTACAGGCAAAGTATAAAGTTCTACCCCTACCTCACACCATATAAAACAGTAACTCAAAACTGATCAAAGACTTAAATAAATATAAGAGCTAAATCTATTAAACTCTGAGAAGAAAACAGGCATAAATTTTGGTGACTTTGGATTAGGCAATGGTTTCTTAGATATGATATCAAAAGTTACAGCAATAACTGAAAACAAAAATAAAAAGATAAACTGGACTTTATCAAAATTAAAAACCTTGTGCTTCTAAGGACACCATCAAGAAAAAGAAAAGGAAATCCACAAAATGGGAGAAAATATTTGCAAATCACATATTTAATTAGGGATTTGTATCTACAACATGTAAAGGACACTTACAACTCAATAACAAAAAGACAAATAATCCAACTTGAAATGGCAAAGGATATGAATAGACATTTCTCCAAAGAAGATATACAAATGTCCAATAAGTGCATGAAAAGATACTCAATACCATTAGCCATCAGCAAAATAGAAATCAAAACCACAGTGAGATACCACTTCACACCCATTATAATACAAAAAAAAAACACAGATAATAGGAAGTGCTGCAGAGGATCTGAAGAAACTGAAACTCTCCTGCGCTGCTGGTGGGAATGTAAAATAGTGTAACTGGTTTGGAAAACAGTCTGGCAATTCCTCAAAAGGTTAAATACAGAGTTATAATACGACCCAGCAATTCCACTCGTAAGTATATATCCTAAGAAAAGTGAAAATCTATGTCTATACAAAAATATGAATGATTATGGCATAGCCAAAAAGTGAAAACAATCCAAATGCTCATCAACTGAATGGATAAAAGGTGGAATATTCATACAATAGACTTACTCAGCCATAAAAAGGAATAAAATACTGATAATACATGCTACATCATGGATGAACCTTGAAAACAGCATGCTAAGTGAAAGAAGCTAGTCACAAAAGACCACATACTGTATGATTCCAATCATGTGAAATGTCCAGAACAGGCAAATTTATAGACACAGCAAGTAAGTAGTGGTTGCCTGGGGCTGTAGGGGGTGGTGGTAGTAAATGACTGCTAATGGATACGGGAAGGGAGTGTTGGTATGATGAAATGTTCTAAAATTGATGGTGGTAATGATTGCACAACTTTGTGAATAAACTAAAATCCACTGAGTTATGTACTTTAAATAGGTGAACTATATAGTATGTGAATTATATCGTAATAAAGCTGTTATTTTAAAAATGATATATAATAAAAGTGCAGCACAAAAATTCAAAGCTATGTCAATGTAAGTATGAAGTCACACCCTGAGTTGACAACTGTGCTCCCCAAAGTATGACTACACGAAGTCATTTGGTTGCTCTTTATATTAAATTTATATTTGGACTTCAAATTCATTTGAAAGAACAGTTTTTTAAAAACTATGGTGCCTTTGAGAGACAAATAGTATATAATGGACTAACATTAAAGACCAAATAAAAAAATCAGAACAAAAGTAGATGTAAAAAACCACTGGTAAAGTATTTAGATGATCAGTGAATATAAATATATTCCATTTAAAACAAGTTGTTACTTTTGAGCTTTACATAAAGCAAATTTCTATACCCTTATTAACTGCCTTGCAGAGACCTTATTTTTCCTTGATAATTGTGAAATATATTTGTAAATGCAGAAATAAAATGAATATTTCTTACACCTGTTAAAAACCCTCTTGCTTTAACATGATATTGATTTGCATTTATAATCAGTAAGATTTTAAATTAATTCAGTTCAAGATAGTATAAATGGGCATAAGAATAAGTTTTTGGTGCTTTGAAGTTTTATTTATTTTCTCAAATTATAAAAACAATATAAAACATTACATAAAACTTGGGATATCAAAACAGAATAAACGTTACCAAGATAATTATTTTCATTTTCCAATGTACCTTGCAGAACATTTTTCAAATGCATATATTTTAACCTAATTGCCATTATCTCTAAAATACAATTTTGTATACTACTTTTCACTTAATGCATTATAAGCATTTTCCATATTGTAAGTCTTTGTAATTATAGTTTTATGGCAATATAATTTTTTAAGTGCACATGATTTATTCAGCAATTATTTCAGAGTTGGACATGTAAGTTGCTTCCAATTTTTTGATGTTATAAATAATATCGCAAAGACTATCTCTGCATATTCTTTAATGTTACTATCTTAGAAGAGATGTCTAGAAGTGGAAACATTTTTTCTGACAGTTGACACATACTGCCAAATTACTTTCATCTCTACTTGGATGATCCATAAGCTTCACAAACTTCATATGTTCCGAACTGAGCTCATCAGCACCCCACCCTACCTCCACCTGTTCCTCCTTCTATCTTCTTCTCTCTCACTGATTGGCATGGCCAGATGCTCAAGCACCATCATCTTTGACTCCTGTCCTCCTTCCCATAGTCAATTCATCATCAGTCTCTGACATTTACCCTGAAAGAACTCTCATACACACCTGTCCACTTTGTTCCATCCCACTGCTACCACCCGAGCTCTCGTCACCATCACTTTTCACAGGGAGTGAAGCAACCTTTTGAGTCTTAATGGTTTTCCTTGAACCCAGTTCTTTTACACTGTCCTCAGGGAGGTTATGTGCGGAATAAATGAATGAATATAAAGCATTATACCAGTTTAAAAACACAAGCAATTGTATATTTGAAAATTGCTAAGAGAGTAGATCTTAAAAGTTCTCATCACAAGAGAATACTGTGTAACAATGTGAGGTGATGGATGTTAACTGAACTTACTGTGGTGATCATTTTGCAATATATGCATACATCAATTATTATGTTATATACCTTAAATTTATGATATCTCCATAAAACCAGGAAGAAGAAGTTAATAAATAAAATGCAAACAGACTACATATGTAATGCTTAAGAAAAGTAGATATTGGATTTACCTTATAGTTTAAAAAAATGTATATTTATTGTTCTTTTATAGAACAAATAAGTTTCAACATGTGGGTTTTCTAAAAAATAATTTTGTATGAGGCCATGTATATGATGTCGGACAATTAAGTTTGTAAACTCATCCTAGAAAAAGTGCTACATATCTCACTGCTGAATATCACTATGGTCTCCTTTGAAGTACTCCCCTTGGGAAGCTATGCACTGACACCAGAGCCTAGTCCACCCTTCAAAGAGATTTTGGAACTCTTTTTCTGGAATGGCCATCAGAGCTGTTGTCATATTACCGTCGATGTCCTGAATGTCATCAAACTGTCTTCCTGTCAATATTTCCTTTATCTTTTGGTAAAGAAAGAAGTCATTGGGGGCCAGATCAGGTGAGTAGGGAGGGTGTTCCAATACAGTTGTTTGTTTACTGGCTAAAAACTCCCTCACAGACAGTGCCGTGTGAGCTGGTGCATTGTCGTGATGCAAGAGCAATGAATTGTTGGCGGTAACTTCATGTCGTCTAACTTTTTCATGCAGCCTTTTCAGTACTTCCAAATAGTAAACTTGGTTAACTGTCCATTGGTACAAATTCACAAGGAATAACCCCTCCGATATCAAAAAAGATTAGCAACATCGTTGCAACAAGTTTGCAAACTTAACTGTCCAACCTCATAACAATAACTGGGCTTTGTATGCTAAAATTTCATTTTTCATAATCTGTTTTCCTTTCAGCGAGCTTTTTGATATGCAGAAATTAAAATTTTTTATGAAATGAAATAAAGATGACCTTTATCTTTATGAAGTTAGCCATATATTTTCAAACTCTCCAATGTGTGTAAACTGATGAGATGGGAACATATCAAGAACTAAGGCTGTCAAGCAATGTTACAATATGGTGCCTCAGAATCTTAGGAATTGGTAAATACTAGATAGAACTTGTTCTTTACGAAGGCTTTTTTCTTCAAATTTGAACAACTCAATTGCCCTTGAAGTAGAACATATTTACTTAGGCTTTTACACATACACACACTGAAGAACTGAGAGAAGGGTAAAAAATTTAAGTCAAAACTCCACCTTTTTCAACAACAGTCAGATAAATGGAACCAGTGATTGTATTTTTAACCTAATTGTCCAAGTAATTAATGTATTTTATTCTTTACCTTGTATATAGGAGGTAACAGACAGAATAAAGAATTTGTCCACAAATTACATGTTACCTGAGGACAAGAGCTCTTACAAGAAAATTTACCATACCTGGCTCTATCCCCTTCCCTCCTTCTTTGTTCTGTGCATATATGCAGTCAGTCAGTCAATCAAAAAATAAGATGAAAATTAAAGATAAGTAAAACTAAATAAAGGATCTAATACAGAATAGAAATAAAGAATAAAGGACACTTCTAGACTCTCGTCTTACTGATTGCTTCGTCCTCTCTGTCGGAGAAAAAAATGAATTAGCAGAAGAAGGACCCATAGGCTTGGATCCTTCTGGTTTGGGGTGAGATTCCTGCTTACAGGAAGGAGACATTTGGGTTTGGCCTACTCTTTCATGAGGCAGGCTTAGCAGGCCCACCTGCTAAAATGAAAACTTTAGTATAAGCCATTTTCTGCAAAGGTCCCTCATGCTTCAGGATAAAATCCAAACACTTTTTCCTGGTGCACAAAGCCTTACGTTGGTCTGGGCTTTGCCTCCTTGGTAACTATCACTTCTGGATCCCTGTCCCCCCCATTTCCACACGAAGCAGGTTTCAAAATTTACCAGGCTTTCTCCTACATAAAGACTTTTGTTCAATCTGTTCCCTCTGCCTTCCGAGCAGGCGAATTTGTATTCGTATTTTAAAATCAGATGAGGTGTCACCTCCTCTATGAACCCTTTTCAGGTAAGCACTGACATGGGGACCATGCCATGTACCACACTGGGTTTTTTTGTTTTGTTTTGTTTTTTAATAATCTGATTATTTGCCTGGTCCCCAACAAACTGTGAGCATAGATTCTATGTTTAAAATCACTGTACCCCAGAGTCTAATATACTATTCCCTCATAAAAATACTAGTAAATGCTAAATTATGAAAGAAAAAGATGAATATATGCATAGAATTTAGAAGAATAGATATTGGGCATCTAGTTGTATTGATTTCACTTAATGGAATACTTATAAAAATGGACTTATGTGGGTCTCCAATATTTATTAAAAGCTTTTTTTCAAAAATTCCTGTCATGTCACCATCATTCTAAAAAAGAAAGGATACGTGCCCCAAAAATATAGGAGGCACATTAATTAAGAATAAAGGACAATCTTGTAAATCACCAAGTATGGGGACAAATTCAGCAGAGACCACAGACTGGCCCAGGATTGTGACCTTGTATCAGAGCAGCATTTGGCAGCCACCAACTTACATTCTCTTCTTCAAGTGTAACTTCTCACTGAGGCCTTTGTCAGGCAAAAAGCAGACAATTAATTGGAGGGAGCACTTTGTGAGCTCGCCTGCAGAATAAACCAGACTTCTCTGTTGCTGACCGAGGCTAGATCCACATGCTTCGGTAACCAGAGGAAACAGTGGGAAGTTTGACAATCTCTTATGAAAAGTGAGTATATTCTTTAATCCTCACACCCCACCATTCCCTTCATAGCCACCATTTACACCACATCACTCACCCTGGGTTGGCAGCTACGCCATGCCTTCAATGAAATATGAACCTGCTCCTCTGTCCACCGGCTTTATCCCAGGCTAAATGCATCCGTGAGTCCTTAGCCTCTGGATCCCTCTCAGGAGCAAAAGCAGCACCAAGACCAGACTCACAGAGAGCACAGTTGCCCTGGGGTTATGGGTCTGGCAAGTGAAAGGGAATCTTTCCAGGAGGCTCAGCCTTCCTTTGCAGGAGTTTACTCACTTTGAAATAAAACTTTATAATTGGTTTTTTGTTAGATTTAGGAGCAGTTTGAAAGCTGTCAGTGAGTTCTGCAGAGATGGAAAAAATACACATCAAGAAGGATGAGGAAGTGGGATCCTGAGTAGGTCCTTGATCAGTGACATTTAATGGTGCTTTGGGCTGTGGAAGGGCAGTGGGTTTACTCTGAGGGTCTACATGAGAGCTGCCCTTAGTCCGTGCTGTTTATTTGACTACATGTAGCAAAGATGGAAGAATCTGCAGAATTGATTGCGGCTGCCATGAGGAATAAGGAATAATTTCATGGAGATTTTTTTTTTAATTAAATCAGAGACTTATACCAAGAATAAAGCAGAATACATTTGTTAGGTGCTTAATTAATACTTCTGAAATGTTATGATATATACTCGTATTTAAGTAAAATTTTAGAAAAGAAAGGCATGCAATGCTTTTTGCTATCTCTGATCCTACCACTTGATCATTTCAATATTTCAGTTTTAAAAGGGATTTGTAGCCCGTGTTGTTTTCAAAAAAAAAAGGTACAGAAGCAACAAGTTTATTAAGTGAATTATGAATTATGATATACACCATTAAAAGACAAGGAAGGCACAAGAGATGAGTTAAGCATTGGATTTATTTCTAAATTTAAGGCAATAGGGTTGAAAAAAATATTTTTGTTACCATGACATTATATAACAACTAAAGAAAATACGCAAAAAAGTCATTCTCCGGGACAAATTTTCCTTCTGGAATTGTACTCAAGGAGGATCTTATTTTATTGGTGCTCGTATAGGGAAATTGGAGTAATAGAGTTGGCACTGGGTTCAATTTATAGAAATGCTATTTTGAAAGACTTATCAGATGAATACTTTGTAAAGGTTATGGCTTAACATTAAATTAAAACTCATGGAAAGCATTTCAAGTTGGGAAGGGATCTGAGACAACAGGGTCCAAATAAATGCCACAAGACTGACTCTCTCAAATATCTGATAGCACATGCCGCCCTCTAGCAGGTGTTGGGGGTCAGTCAGCGAATGACTGAATTCTCTAACAAGTACTTGAAGGACAAAAATTCTGTTCTTAATTTAGAGTCACATGCTCAGGCCCAGCCCTAGACGCAAAGATTCAGACTCAGGGGGAATCAGAGGCCAGGAACCTATCCATATTTTTAATAAAGCTCTATTGGCAATTCTCAAGCTGGACACAGGATGCACTGTCTTAAGGTCAGAGTTTGGTTTAGAGAGTTATTTAGTTCAATTTAGTTGAGTTGTGTCTAAAAGTGCCTCTGTGGGTGGGGCCTGCACTACTGAGGAGAGACAGGGTGGGCCCAGAAGAAAACACAGCTAGGGAAAACTCTACCAACACTTGGTTTTCACATTGCTCCCTCCAACATCTTTGCTCATGGTTTTAACAATCATTATGGAACACACTACTTTAACAAAGTGTTGAAAAGACTCCATATTCGTGGAATGTTTTCAGGGAAGATACCTCTATTCGTCTCTTCCCATGGTTCTTCCGTAATTACTCAGAGAACCATGGTGTAACTCAAGTCAAAATTTAAGCCTTAGAAGTATGTTTTCACATAGAAAGCCAACCAACAAATAGACAAGAGATAAAGCAACTATTTTACCCAGAGCAATTCTATGTCTGCTTTACTGACTTCAGAACATTCCTGTAACACACAAAGCACAATTTAATTCTGAAATTCGTAAGTTAGACTTTACAGCCCACTGCTTATTCCTTCGCCCCCTTTTGCCTAGCTATGTCTATGTCTTTTCCATTTCTATGTCTGTCTTTTCCCTTATTGCCTTAAATTTAATTATTATTAATCCAGGTGCTTTAGTTAATTCCATATATCATCTATACAAAGATGCAATCAGGAATATAGATAAAGGAGGAGTTGAGAAGGGACATGCTGCACAAAACGTGATTCATTCCGTATCTCATACGTTTATAGGATTGGGTGGAAAAAAAAAATCTGCTTCAACCTACAGATTAGAAATTGAAGAGCAAAGTGTAGTTTGACACTGACATTTGACCCTTTGAATTTACCCAGGCATAAGGAGTGTTTCTTAAGCTCTACAAGGGCATTAGTCACACTTCGTGTTTGTAAGCTTGAGAATAGACAAATCCTTTCAAATGCATTGTCTCGGTTAATCATTATAACAACCCTGAGGGAGAGTAAAATCCTCGTTGGAGCAAAAGAGTAAGTTGAGGCACAGAGAAGTGCAGCATTTTGCTCAGTGTTACCCAGCTTGTGAGTGACAAGGCCAGGCTTTAGGAATCGGTTTCAAATCCACTCCAGCCATCAGTCACCAACACATGGTGGAAAGAATGTTAAAGGCAAAGAAATAGTTTCCTAGAATAAAGTTACAGCAGTCTGCATGTCCTTCTGCAGCTGAGAACTGGAGCATCAATTTCCTTTGAAATTCCAGGACCTAAATAATCAGCTTCTCTATGGAAGGTACAAAAGACTTAGTGCTGTAATTTACGATTGCTGATCCTGATCTGCAATTAGATTTCACAGGACCAGGAACATCAGATATAAAAAACCATTAATGTAACCTCCTTGTCAATACTGAAAATTGCTAGTCTTTCATATCTTTACAATACCCATTTCTGATTAAAAAGAAAAATGCAATCGGCCATCTTCCATCTATAGTAAGTTTGATAGGATCACCATATTTAAAAATCCATATTTAAGGCAATGCGATAAAGGTCTGCTTACCCCTCCTTCATGTCATTAATGGGCAGTGGAACCCTGCCGCCCCTGTCCAGGGCTGACGTGATGTTTATGGCGTTCAGACGCTCTGGCTGCCACACATTTTTCACGGCCCCAAGAAAGTCTCCGAGAACTTCGCTGGCCAACATTTCTTCTACATTCATATTTTTAATGAAGAATTCTGCTTGATATGGTAATGGGAAGTCTAATTTTCGTGAAAAAGGGGATGCACATATTTAATGAAGTAGTCTTTTGAAAGGGAAACAAAAGAACAATTCTAGATTTGGTGATTTCTGTCATAATCCCAGCCTTGGGAAAGAATATTAATATTGACTTGAAGGCTTTCTGTGTAACAGAGGATGTAGCTAAAAACATAACATACATTTGACACAGAATTTTGCCTACAATATAATCAAATCCAAGGGCACAGCAGGTCAATTTATAATTATGGGATTTGTCCAAAATAGAAAAAAAAGAAAAGCCAAATCGGCCCCCAATGTGCCAGTGACCGGCTGGCCTCCTACCCCTGCACCACCCAGGCAAAACGAGCACTTCCAGAACACTACATGGCAGGAATAACATACTGTATTTGTGGAGTTTTAAAACTAACGGATCTGTTTCAAATGCATCATCTCATTTAATCATGAAAACTCTACGTAGATCTATTCCCATTTGAACCCCACCCCATTTGAGCCACATCCTTTCGAAACAGAGAAGACATTACAAAATCGTCCGTGCTTGCTTGTGGGCTGTTGTTATGTGATTTAAAACATCATATATTTTAATTTGCGGTACAGTCATGCGTTACTGAACAACAGTGATATGTTCTGAGAAATGTGTCATTAAGCAATTTTGTCATTGTGCGACCCTCACAGAGCCCACTGACACACACGGGTGGTCTAGCCTGCTACGCACCTGGGCTACATGGTGGAGCCTCGTGCTCCTGGGCTACAAGCCTGTACAGCAGGTTACTGGACTGAGTAGGCGATTATAAAATAATGGTAAGTATTTGTGTATCTACACATAGAAAAGGTACAGTAAAATACAGTATAAAAGATTAAAAACTGTCCGCCTGTATAAAGGCTCTTTAATATTAAAGGATATTTGATGCCAGAGGTGAAGTCAGGGAAGTCCAGCTTTACAGTTTTCAAGAGTTTTCTAGAGCGTGGTTTCCCTGCCTCAAGATTTGAGTTTTTCAAGGCCCTAATCACAGAAGGTTCTTTACTCATCTCTTACACTGTCATTTGTTCTTTTTATGGTTCTGTTATATTTGTTTGATGCATAGGCCATCTGCAATCTTCTAAAATATGATATATTTATTCTCTTTTATGTAGACAAGTTTCCTGCTTTATACAGATACATTTCCTGTTTCCTACAGATAAACAGTAGCTTAATCATACTATATTTTCCCCTATACCAAGAAACAGTCCTGTAGAAATATATCATGAAGAACCGTTTCTTGGCAATAAATAATGTTTATAAATAATGCCAAAGACAGTTTTTGAGTATGCTAGAAGTCTATCCTCTATTAAGTTTCATTTTGTTTTTACTCCCACTTTTCTACAGAAGCATGTACAACTTGTTTCTTATTATCAATGCTACTTTTTGGAGAACTGTTATTTGGCTTTTCCTAATCCATGGGACTCAACTTCGTGGCTACTTTGTGAGACTGGCTACTGCCACACCCCTCAGAGGTTCTGGGCTGTGCAGCTGCCTGCTGTCTAACCAGCCAGGCGTGGCCGCCAGGACTCCCAGAGATGAGTCACAGGAGCTTTCTAACTTTGGGGAAATCCCATGCCTGCTATATTTGGACATCACAGAGGCCAAGGGAACAGCAGGCCAACAGATTGGTGGCAGGCCTCTGAGGCACTACACCCAATTTAGAGAATCATTCTGTGTACTCTCCTTGAGCTCCAGGCTGTGTGTGTCTACTGGACTAATTTCCCATTAGGCCTCTCAAAGCAGGAGACAGCTGGGCAAGGAGTCAGACTGAGCGTGATTATCCTGATATTCAACTCCTGTTATTTCTTTTCCCAGCCTTATCTGGGAGAAATGGCATGTATGTAGATCTTGGTCAAAGATGCCGATATACATTCCATCTAGACCCAAAAGGATAAATGCATGTCATTTGGGTCACCGGTTTTCATAGTCGGGGGCCACTGAACCCTCTGAAAAAGGCAGTGAACAGCTCTGTCTGAAGTAAAAGTGGAGTCTTCCAAAACACATCTCCTCTTCCTCCCTCATCAACACATTTTCACAGCCCCGATTTAGATAAATAGCCCCTAAAACCAACTTTCAATCCTACAGTTGTGTAGCAATGTTCTACTAGTATCTGCTTGAACATGGGTCCCCACATATTAATAACAGCTATCAAGATAGCTGTGGACTCTGTATCCACAGGACTGAGACCAGACTTGAGAAGCAGGAGGGTCAAACTGCAGACCAGGCTATGTTTCAGTGTGTAGGGACTTCCATCCCGACAAAGGGTTTTGAGTCCTTCTGAGAGCATAATGGTGAGGTTAGCGGTCTAAGCCCACTGCAGTGTAACTACTACATATCTATACTGGTGAATTCCCTAGGAGAAAGGGAACTTTGCAATTATTCTGCTCATTAAGAGTATTCCAATTCTTTAGGGACTGCATAGACAGGATGTAAGCATATAATTACGATTGGAGTCGAGAACAAAAGTCTCCTTGATTCAAACATGACTACGTATCAAAAGCCCTTGGGAATTGGAGAAATAGACAGGGAGTCTTCCATCGAGGCCCACAGAGCTGGCACTTGCACTTGCTTTTCATATATGAAGGTCATTTTCAATTTTAAATTAGCACATTTGTTGTATGCAGTTGATATCGCTAAAACACCTGGGGAAAAACTCATGTAAAGGTGTTCAAAATCTTCAAGCAATCTCCGCAATTATGGATTGCATTATCAGGTCTACAGAAATTGCTTTCTTTTGCGTAGTGTAAAGGCAATTTTTAACTCAGCCTTTATTGAATTATCATGAATTCCAAATCAGCAGGTTCTGATCAAATGTTTTATGTGTGCTCATTTGTTTTTAATTACACTAATATATTGAAGACTTCCCCTTTCTAATATACACAGTTGTTTACTGCTTTTTTGGGGGGGAGGGAATACTATGTTCATTCTTCTCCTGCTACTCTCATAAATGATATCTGGTAGAGAGGAGTATCCCATGACTTAACACATTTTAACTACAAAGTTTTTAATGGCATGTATTTTTCCCAATCAAATGCCAAAATATTTGATAGCGTAATTCTTGGAATATTGCCTGTGTCCCTAAACTTCCAAATCCTTGGGAATCACTTATAATTTGAGCATATGCAACTCTAAATTGCTGATGGACTCCAGTAATTACTGATACGTGGTATGCTATTTAGGAAGGAGACTGTGACCCAAATTAGTTTATTTCTGTCATTCAACAACTCTTTATCTTCATATACAATTGGACTACAACCTGTAAGTTTTAAAGTAAAATAATGACACTAGCTGATCGTACACTCTGTCCTCAGCTCCATGTTACTTACACACATTTCAAGCCTGCCTCATAGAATCCGTATCCCAGACTTATGAGGGATATGCTATTTTTAGTCCCATTTTACAGATGATGAAACGAAGGCCTGGAGAAAAAAGTGGCCTGTTTGGTTCCCTACCCTGAGCTTTTCAGCACCATAACACATCATGATATTTTGTAACAAATTAGATACTGCTTAGTTTTCTTTTCTACATTTTACTATTTCATTAGTTATATTAGGTATCCAGTACTTCAAAATCCTTAACTATATTTTACATAAGACATAATGAAGTACTTCTTGTAAATAAGGAAACAATCAGCAACATATTTTTTCATACCTACCTTCTGCTGACATTATATTAATTATCAAATTATGCCTTGCAGTCTCAAAGGTACGCCTATTGTAGGCAGTTATCTATTAGAAAAAGAAAATCATATTATTAAAGAAGTGCAGTGTTATTTGGAAAATGAAATTCATTAAGGACAAAATGAAAACAGTCGTTCTTTCCATTTTCGATATTTGTTTATATACTTACAAAATATTCCTTCTCTGGGCAACAAGAACTCAGAGCTTTTAGCAATACTATTGGAAAATAAATAATTAGGTCTATTTAACATGCTAAAACAAAAAGCTAAAATAAAAAAAGACCCTTTTACAGAAGACTGTTAAGTGCTAATCGCAACGCAGGTGCACCATTAGAAAATGGATTAACCACTATGAATTACTTACCAGTGCCATTCTAAGATTTCAAAAAAAAAATCCATATTTTGTATTTTTAAATGGAGCTTAAGGATTATACTGGAAAGTACCCTTTAAAACAAGCACATTTCTGTGCTGTTTGCATTCAGTACTAAACGGCACACTAACCAGTCAAAAAATGTCATGAATAGCACTTTGGAAATCATATCTCACTTATGATGGGAGTAAAGCAGTAAGGATTATGGTCTATAAAATTTATGGCACATGCTCAAAAACACAAGTCAATCCCTTTGTAGACTCAAATATTAGTAAACATTTGCAGAGCCAATGAACTTACATCAAAGTCAATTCAGAAACAGCCACTGCAAACAACAAACAAAGCAAAGGCCAACAACAGGATACTACTTCAAAAATCAAGGAATAATTAACTTTATAACAGATATGAAATCATTCAGGCAGGTCTGCAGTACCTCAAATAAAACAAATGATTGTGTAAAGTCTTAGCATCCCAGCACTAGCCTTCTGGCAGTGACTGCAGCTGTAGTTGACACTGAGACAAAAGAGTGGGACAAAAAACTGACTCAGACTAAAAGAAATATCTTGCTCATTTAAAAACGATTATCAAAAATTTTTATAGCATCACCTATAAGCTTTAAATGAAATAAATTACACTCATCAGAAATATTACTTGCAAAAACAGTAAAAATGAACATTTTGAAATAAATAATTCCAAATCTTTAACAATGTTAAAAAGTACATATTCTGAAAAGCCTATTATTCCACCATGTTAAAAGAACTTCTCTCTCCACAATTTGTCAAATTTCGGTAAGATTTCATGACTTCCTTGCCTGCTATTTGTTGGGACACATAATTAACTAGATTCACACTGAACACTGAAATTAAGACTAATCATTAAAATAAGCTAGGAACTATTGTTCACAAATAAGCAAATGAAAAAATAACAAAAAATGGATTAATTTGGGAATCTTCATGATTTTAAAAGTTTACCCTGCAATAAACTTAATCTTATTCTCAATGGAAAAAAGTATCAATTCTCTATTGTTATATCTTAAAGCTAATGCTCAGAAAGAAAGCTAGACATTTTCAAATGAGCGGCAATACTTTTATGACTAGCCTTCCCATAATAATCACAAATTTCATTATTGTAAATTTCATAAGTTCTAATAAGTTTTTTTTCCTTCAATCACAAGCTACTGAAGGGAGTGAAGAACATTTCATAAATCAGGAGGAAGAATTTTATTATCTGAATTTATATTTAATGGTTAACTTTAACAGCTATAAAAGAATGCAGTCCTTTTATCACTTCTAATGAGATATTTAAATATTATATATCGTCAAATTTTACTTATTATGATGATGTGAAGCCCTTCATAGCACAGAGGTATGAGCGTGTGTGCATGTTTGATCCCCTATTTCTAGGACGGTGGCTGATCTATTTTAGATGCTTAATAAATATCTGTTGAATAAATTAGTGGATTTATATAATTAGTTTAAGATATGCAAAACTCTTTTGACTATTAATAGGATACTTTAAAATACTGTAAATGTTACTATATATGAATGTAGAAATGAGTTATTTACTACTTGTCTTACATGAAAGATGTGTTAAATTTTAATTATAGTTTTAGATTATTTGATACATATTTGTAACATTATGTCTTAGTTATAAGGTATTAAGAACATAAGGAACCCCTCTGAACTCGAACCCCTCTGAACTCTCGCTCAACACATGTATTTCTCTGTCCTAGCCCCTTGCTTCTCTTCAACCAGAAATAGCCGTTTTGAATTTTGTATTTATCATCCCATTCATTTTAAATATGGTTTTACTATCAATGAATGTATGCTTAAAATATATTGTTTAATTTGCTTGTTTTTAAGCTTTATAAAAATGGTAAACTGTATACAGTCTTCTGGGACTTTTTTTTTCTTCAACATTATGTTTAAAACATTTGTCCATGTGGCTGGGCAAGCTTAACTTCATTGTTGTTAAAAACATTCACTGTGTGACTACTCCACAATTTATTTAGTTAGTCTTTTGCTGATGGACTTTGTATGCACTCTTGCCGATGGACTTTTGGGTTACCATGACTTTGCAAGTTTCCAGGGATTTGCCATACAAACATTGCTCAATGAGCAGGATTATACACACCTCCAAGTGGACATTTGCAAGTGTTTCTGTTGAGTATGTACCTAGAGTGGGACCGCTGGATTATAGCGTACAGTGATACTCAGTTATGTGAAATAGTATTGTTCTCCAAAGTGGTTACGCCAATTCCCACATCCACTCACAATGAATTTTACTGTGGGCAAAATTCTCATGGTGGTCTTAATTTGAATATTCCTCGTGAGAATAAGCTTCTTAATTGGCATTTATATCTCCTCTTTAGTGAAATGTCTATTTATGTCTTTTTCTTATTGAATTGTAGTAGAGTCCTTTTTGATATTTTAGATACTCCCCATTAATCTGAGATATATATATTTAAAAAATCTTCCAGTTTGTGAGTTGTCTTTTTTTTTTATGGTGTCTTTTGATGAACAGAAGTTCACAAGTTTAATATAATAAAAATTTATCAATCTTTTCTCTTAAATAAAAATACTTAGGTATTATTTAAGAAACCCTTCCCTACCAACAAACTCAGAAAGGTATTCTTCTACATTTTCATATAATAGCTTAAAATTTTGCTTTTTACATTTAAGTCCTCAATCTAGACTTGAGTTTTACATTTCCTGTGAAGTAAGAATCTAATTTCGTATTTGCCATATGGCTAACCAAGTGTCTGAGTACCATTTAATAAACAGACATCTTTTCCCCCAATGATCTATGGTACCATCTTTTCAGACATACCATTGTTCCTTATTTAGATGCATGTGATTTTGTTAATGCCTCCAAGATTTTGATGTGTTGTTTCTTCTGCCTAAGATAGCCTTCCATCTATTTTGTGGAATGAATTTCTAGTTACCTTCTTACAACTCTGCATCAAACAACACCTTCTTATTAAAACAGTTATATCAGTACTGACTAAGTATGGGCTTCCATTCCAGTGCTTTAGCCTCTGAACTATAAGGCATGGCAGGACTCACCACTTAATTTATCTTCCAATCACCACCACCTATCATAGTGATGAGCACACGGTAGGGCTCATAAAATGTCTGTTTAATGACTACATCAGTAAACATGAAATTTGAAATTAAAATATGGAGCAAATAAGTTTGTATTTTTTTCCTTAAACAGAATTCATATTATAGTACTCTATTTCTTTAACTGTCTTTTATTTTTTTCACTGATTTAGACTGCCCTTTTTTATTTAAAAGCTGAAATTAAAAACTGTAGATGAACACAAAGGAATGGTACATTCCCAAATGTTTTCTAGTGTGTTTCCATGCATAAAATACCGAAAACTGTTGCCATATCATTTTAATTTCAACATTTGAAACTCCAATTACAAAAACACAAAAATAAAATTTTGCTCATTCTAAGTAAATTACCTCAATGATTGTTGGTTTTCCCACATTTTCAGCTGTCGGAGACCCATACAGGACTCCATCACTGTATGGTGTCCTTTGGATATATCGAAGCCATCCAGGTCGGTCTGGATAACCCATTAAATTTGTGTTAAATGTTATTGGATCATTACTAATCTCACCTAGATAAGAAACACAGAATAAGATATAAGTCAGTTATTTTTACACATGTTGCTTTGGTAGTTTCAATCTAAATATTTCTACCTAAAAATTTTTTGTTACATTTGTAGCAAAGTAAATAAACACCTCCCCCACACACATAATTGGTATTACTTTGAATTCAGATTAGGGCTGCATGTAGAGAAAAAAATCCTTTCGGTTGTTTAGTTTGTCTAGAAATATGATGCAATAAAGAAAGCAGATTCATACAACTTTTGGAGAAATTTTCTTCTTCTTTTCTGTTTTGGTCACCTAGGAGTGGGGAAGATCTGCCAATGAAACAACTGTCAGAAAAATCGCCTAATCATGTTGATATGTTTATTCTCCTGAGAAGTCTTCCTGTCATGAAACTCTGGAAACTATCAAACTAATCTTAAGGGATATCTCAAAATAATCAAAGTATTATCAAAATAAAAACAATGTAATTTTAAAACAATGGAGGATGAGTTGAAAAAGATGTCACAAACCTGAAAGAACTGTAATAATAACACTTATTCATGGTTAACAGTAACAACAGCAGCATTTACTAGCACGAGCTCAGCCCTGTTGTTGTGCCAGATATTATTTCATCTGATTTTCAACCATACTTATAAAAGTAATACTATTATTAGCCCTAATTTTATTGCTGGAATATGTCATTTTCCATGTTAAGTTACTTCACCATGGTCATATTAAGTGGTGAAAAGAGAATTCAATTTTGGCTGGCTCCAGAAACTATACTCTTAACTACATGTTTTCTTCTCAAATATTGGATCCGAGGCTCATAAGGTTTAGCTGCGGTATCTTGTTTTGCAAACACAGAATGCCCCATAAAGGAACATTTTTAAAAATAATTGAAGTAATTGATGAAAAGACTACCTTTTCTTCTTGAATGCTGGTAAGACCATGGTTAACTATATCTTATGCGTGGTTTCAGGTATGCTACTCATCACATAATCTACAAAAATAATATTTACATTAATTCTAATGCTGTAATTTTCAGAGAATTTATTTTTGTTACTTAACAGTTACAGTAATTTATTTTCCCTTGCTAGTCTTTCTGTATCTTCATTAATTTGATGGCATTTGTGACAATCCAACATAACATATTTAAACCAATAGTGAATTAAATAAGACTTCATAATTGGTATTACTTTGAAGGAAAAATTAATCTTCACTGTATTATTATGAAGTTACATAAAATTATCTCACATTATAAAAGCTTTTTCAAGGACTCTATCTTAATACCATATTTCATTCTCTTCTACAACATTTGCATATTTTTCAAAAAATCAATGAACTATGTTAAGACTCTAAGTCTTAATATAAAAAAATCATAATTGTACAGCTGTAATTATTTCTATGCAAATATAGGTAGATCATTTGTCAGAAGCACAAAACTCAAGACTAGGAAACCAAAAATATTCTTTCTTTAAAATTAAAAAAATGAATCATTGCCTTCTGTAATTAAATTTCTAGTTTCGTGCTTGCTTCGGCAGCACATATACTAAATTTCTAGCCTTAAAATGGGAACTATCCTACAACAACCAATTTATCACACATCCAGACCATTTCAAATGTTAACAATATTTTATTGTATATCATCTAGATTATGCACATTGAAAAAAAAATTAGTAAATGACCCCCTTTTTTTACCACCAAGAACATACCAGGTTTGGGGTAAGGTGGAAACTCCCCCTTAAAAGACTCTCTTTCCAAAACATGAACAAAGAGAACACCAGCAGATGGGTATACATCTCGATCAGAGTGCACCTTCGAGAAAATAGTGTACACTGGAAACAAAGAGGAAAGATAAGAGATACACAAATCATGAAATATGCTTTCGGTAATTCGCTTACACTGTAAAGAAGGATTTCACTATGTAGAAATTTTGGGGAAAACTGAAGCAAGATGCGAGAAGATTTTGTTAAGAAGTTTGTTTTAAAGGGAAGTGTTTTTAGGACAAAACACAAAACAACTCTTTCAACTTGGTGTGTTTAGAGACTTTTCAAATACTCTGTAAACAAAATTAGGCACATTTAATATTTTAAATTGTTATTAAACAACGAAGACATACATATTACCTTTTTGATAATTTCTTTTTATTGAAATTATTACAATGAAATACATCATGAGAACTGACCAACTACCTAATTGCTAGTTTATTGTTTCCCCTACTTTCAAAGCAAAGTATAAAGAGTAATTTTTAAATGATCAAAATATATGCTGTATTAACTGTTTGCTAGACAAAGTACATCAGAGGATATAATACCATCACCGTATGTAAAGCAATTTTCATACATACTTATAAAAATGCATTGGATACTTTTTCTATGAGTATTATTGCTCATATCTCTCCTAGAAATGATTTATTCCATTTTAACCTGATCTTGACATTTAATAATTCACGCAGTATAGTCTATCATGCTATACCCTAACTAAGCGATAACAATTACATAATAAAATTCAGTACCAATAATTGCTTTAAGTGAAATAGGGCAGATTTCATGATTTACTGGTTACTTAAGATATATGATGTGAGTACATTAAAATGGCCAAATTGGTTTGATTAGTTTCCACCTATTGTTTTTCCTGTGATATCATCTCTACCAACACATTACTGCCATTACCCTTGTCACCTCTACAATCTCTTCTTCATTTTCTATCTTCCTGACTGGCTAGTGGCGGCAATTTTTAAACAGATAAACCCTATCAGGCCAGCTCTTTCTCTTAGTCACTGATGGATTTGTAAATGTGGTAATTAACCTTAAGAACCCAAGGCTGCTCACTCCAGGCTCACAACTAACTAAAAGCCCTGAGTAGCAAGATTCATGACAGTACATTTTTTAGCATAAAAATCGGAACTTTCACAAAATGTTTCTTTATCTGTGAAAACTTGTTCCTGCAGTTCAGTGGATGGCTGCCAAAAATGGAAAACTAAACGAAAATATTTGGCTTGTAGCTTCATGTATCCATAGTTTTACTACTAAAAAAACACAACTTCAAAGGCTATGCAACAGAGGGAAGGATGCTGCAAGTTAGATTTAAACTAGGTATGTAGGGAGACGCGTTCTTTCCTGATTTGTTTCCTACAAGTTTTCATAAGTAGTCATCCCAGGGCACTTAGAGTGCCCAATTACTACCCAAGAACAATTTACTCACTGGTGGAAATGGTCCCATTCCACAAAATACATGTATGAATCATAGAAAAATCGTGAGGATGAAAATTGGAGAGTTTTCACCAGCTGGATTCCACAACATCCTCTGAATGCAAGGTGCTGCGGAGAATGTGGAGATGGAGGAGACCAAGTCCTTGACTTCCATTAAGTTCACCATCTGATTTGGGAGACCAATACCCACCTAACTAGATATGATCCCAGAGATAGAAACTGCTCTGGCAATACCTGGAAAGGCAGTGAGGAACAACAGAGGCTGGAAAGATCTGGAAAAGGTTTATGTAAGGGGTAGAATTTAAAATGGCTCTTAAAGTACTAACAAGATTCTAAAACTCAGAGATAGGGAATTCTGGCATTTTAGCGGTGAACATGTACATGATACAACATGGGATACTGTGGGGCCCTTTCAAGGAAGGGAATTAAGCCAGTAATGCTAGATCCTGGGGCATATTTAAGGTAGGGGAAGAAAAACTGGGGGGTGGGGGGGAGAGTCAAATTGTGGAGAGTTGTGAACTGCTGAGCATTTATTTCATTCTATATGCAAAGGAATTTACATTCTAGATGAATAATTCTACATCCAAAGCACAGGAACATTTTGAATACTCTTCAAGAATCTCTTTGGAGTTTTATCTAGTTAATTCTTCCTAGAGATTAAAAACACCTTGAAGTCCAGCACCAAATTTTATTTACTTTCACTATTTTTTACGCATCCAAAAGGTATGTGGCATATTTGAATAATTTTATCAATGCCTAGTGAAGGGATGAATGCATTCTAATACAAAGCACTGTACAGGTAAACACAAGTCTCATGTTTGTGGACTAAATATATCATACGCAATTTAAATTTCAGTTTTGTAACTTGAATTAATTTTCATAGGTGTGTGAGCGGGGGATGGGTTACCATCCTCCGTTTACATTATAAACTACTAACAGTCTCCCTTAGTGTTTGCTGCTATAGGTGGTAAAAGCTAGCTTACAAAGCAAAAAGGAAGGCTGTTCGTATTAAACGATACTGAAATGATTCTATTTTCTGTATCGCCCAGGGCAGGGCCTGAAGTGGAACCATAGAAGGGTGCCTGCCACTGCCGATCGCCTCACTTCAAGGACTCGTATCGAACATCTATCTGTTTCTGCTTTCATAAAAAGCATGTCTGCGGTCGACAGAGCCAAACCACAATCTACCATGGCCCTCCTGGGTTTTAAGATGACACGCACATTTCTTTATTCATGTGTACTCCAGTGCCTTTCTGCAATATGCTGAACTGCATACCTGCTGGTCAGTTACCTTGGCAACTCCACAGTAAAGCCTGCTTCATTTTAAGTGTATATAGTATGTCATTTACTTGGAGAAAAACATGATACAGATGTATGACACACTCATCATCCAGAAATGGAAAATGACTAAGCCCCTATGTTTTGTTTGTGAAAAATCATACTTCCTTTCTGCAGCATCCATTTAAATTATGGGCACCCACACGACATTCTAGAGAAGAACCCTTTACCTTTCCCGTTTGTTAACTTGCAAAACAAACAGCTCTTTAACAGAGGCTACTTGGGCAGTAGTTACACCTCACTTCCTTCTGAAAACAACAAGTGACACAGAAAATTCAAAGTTATAGGCCCTTGTTCTAAACATGAGCTATATAAACAATGCTGATAGGGTCTGCACCAACACCCACAGAGGCCATTACCAGCAGTTAACACATGTTGCACTCTCATATATCTAGGTAGTACTTACAAACAGAAAACTTGAAGCATATTGTTTTCCTTAAAAGCAAGTCTTGAAAATCAAATTTAAACATTTTTAGAATCCGCACTGCTAAAATCTAATAATCTCTGAAATATACATGTGTCCAGTGCCATACTAATCAAGCTGAGGTCACAGGTTCTGGCCTCGCTGTGCATCACACGGCTTTGCAGTCGTCTCCAGCAGCAAATCCATTACTTCTGCAAACACATGCCACTGGATACAAATGAAACTGGAAACCACTGTGTGGCTAAATCTGTGCAAATCCATCACCATTAATGGGAAAAAACAATTAAACCAAAAGTCCAACTCACAGGGGGTCAAAAACATCATCTTCAAACAGCAAGGGTAGCTAGATTTCCAAGGATTAAGATCTGAAATCAGGTAGCCATAAATAACAGTTTTTTTTTGCCTTGTTTTATGTACAAAAACAAAATATGTAAAGAAAAATTACATATCTGAGTTCAGAAGAGCAAAAGGATATACGGAAAAGTGGCTGGAATAATTATTTCACCCTCCCAAATGTAGTTCCAATGTCCCTCGTTACCATGCTAGCAAAATCTTTTCACAAACCTGTTCTCTGCGTTTTCTTCATAAGACATTGAAATTATAGACCATGATAACAATGCATATTATGTTACAGCAGAGAGCAAAGAACCAAGTAACAGACAGTGATGGTGGTAGCAATAACGTAGGACCTCATACTACGCAACAAGCAGCATGTCTGCTTTTATTAATCGTCCATTTGACGTTTTCTCTTTGACGTTTTCTCCCTACGGGAGCAACATCGTAATAAATATATCAAGGTGTGCTTATTTACAATTACTTACAAACAAAGGCAAATTTGGATGTATTTAGTAAACATTAAACTGTGAAAGGCTATGGTAGTGCATTGCTAATGAATCTATAGCATATAACTTCACAATTATCACAATGATTCTTTTTAAGGGCATATAGGAACGTAGAAAGTCCCTTTTCTACATAAAAGTCTGGAGAACAGTTACCGGCCCTTTTTCTGTATCACCACAAGTACATGACTATAAACTATTTAGTGTAAGATCCAGCAAATCCCAGGTAATTTAAATCTGAAAGCCGTTTTTCCCCTGAAATCTTTGAGAAGTCATAAAGTAATGTTCATTAGGTATCTATTATGTGTGTATCTCTCATAAATGCTTTATCAACAAATTAATCACTTAAAAAGGTCCGTTTACATCATTTTCTAATTTTTATGGTTTAAGAGACAATGGTAAAATTGCAGTTTACGAGGAGCCCAGGAAGGAAGCATTTCAGAGAGCTGGGTTCTCTAAAGCACTCAGCGTTCAATCCTTTTTCATGATGGCACAAGATCATCATTTGGCACCTCAATTATTGCACTCTGTTCTATCACGCAGTGACGCCCTTATGAACGGTTTGGTTGCCTTGTCATTTACTGATCACACTAGCACTAGCAGGTCCCGGTTTGCTAATGCTTTTTAAGTCTGTGTGTTTCATAGATTTGCTGTTTTCTCATCTGAGGATAAGCTGTCAGCTGTCATTTCTAGTGCCATCGGTATGTTTCCCATCTCAATTTCTCTGGCCCTTCTAATTTGCCACTATTAATCTGCAGCAGGTTTAGAAACCAGACTACCAAACGAGGTTGGATTGCGTGTTCAAGTAGGAACAAACCTGTATTGTTCTAACACACACTTTGCTAGATGTGAAAAAGGAGCCTGCATTTGCAGCATCTATGTTGGCTACCCAAAGACCCTTTTGTGGCATACTGCCTTGGTTCTTAGTTGACATAGTATACTTCTGGATAGGTGATCTTACTATTAGGTTGGTGCAAAAGTAATGGCGGTTTTTGCAATTATTAAGCTTTTAAACCGCAATTACTTTTGCACCAACCTAGTATTATTATAATCAGAACACAGGCATTACTTGAGGAGATAGCAGCATTAAACTCCACATATTAAATGCATTCAGAAATAAATAAGTGTACCATAGAAAGTCTTAATTGAATCCATATATTACATAAACACGAGCTGTCAAATCAAAATGAATGGATTTAATGTGTTGTGTAAAATAATTTCTTACATATTTGATGTGTGGGAAATATACTACGTAAATTAAACAAAGAGATCTATTAAGTGATCTGTTACCTTTAGCAATAGCTCAATCAGCCTAAGAATATTATAACACACTATCATTAATAAGTAATTTATTAATAAGAAATTAAAGGCTGTTTCTAAAAGCATTTCAATTTTGTTAATCTGCCTCTCATTCAGAGAGTTTTAAGATGTAAGCTATTCATTTGGAAGTATGACATGGGTGCTTTAAATGAGTGCAAATTACTTAAATAATATAGTGAATATTTCCCAACTATTCATTAGTATGGCTTTAATAGTAAGCATTATCTGGAGAAAAATTTTGGATAAGAATGATGAAGATTTTAAATGTTTAAGATATAAAGATAATACTGACTAGCCACTTATCTGGTCTGGCTTGTAAAAGAGACTTTTGCCTAAGCGACTAGACATCACAACTCCTCAAGATCCTATTTAACTTGCTCAAGTTAAGACCTGGAATATTATTTAAAAAGAAAAGTTACACCAGAAATACAATGGCCACACTTAGTTAACTTTATGAGCATGGCTGATAATTTAAAATTGTTAAGTTCTGACAGGAAAAAGAAGGCTTATATTTTATAGTTTTATAAACTATAAAACTTGTCTTGTATTTTATAGTTTTGACCAGAAAAAGCTCTTTGTGAGGCTCAGAGCCCCTGTCTACACAGCACTCCAAGAAGCTGCTACTGATTTATCGGAATTGAGGATAAGACATGAATCCCATTTGCTATCTCTGCATCAAGAGAACTCATTTCAGGGTTTGCAGAGGATGACATATTTATGGTTTCCTTCCTAATTTATTTTTTAACGTGTTATTTCTATAGTGAAAGTGAAATTTAATTAATTAAATTAAATAATGGCTGGAGAAAAATATTTTGAGAGACACTAATATGCAGCTTGATACAACCTGTTTTGTTTTGTTTTGTTTTCCTTAAGATTTACCTTGTGCTTTATCAATCCAGCTTTATAAATCTTGGCTTTGAATCAAAAGCTTTTCTCAGCAGTCTGCCCTTCACCTTTCAGTTTACTCAACATCAAAGTACTGCAGGCCATTCATTAGTGGGGGTCAGCTATTGTTTTTATTTTAGTCACAGATAGCCCATGATTGGGCTGTAGAATATATCACAGGGAAGGCATTAAACTGCCTTTTTAAACTTAATTCTTCTAATAGATGTGGCCACTTTTCTTTCGATGAGGCAGAAGAGAAATCACTAGTTGGGTCTTTTTCTACCCAAAGCAGAAGGGTTTCTTCATGAGATTTCCCTCCCACCCCCACCTCCCCAAATGAAGCCGCTTACCGAAACCATTTTTCTAAACTGGAGTTAAATATCTCGATTTTCCAAGTAATGAAAACATGTATTTGTTTTGTTGTTTTTTTCTTAAATGTCAGTTGGAAAGTGGTTGCAAACCATTATTAATTGGTGATCAATAAACTTAGTCTCACAGACTGCTGCAGTTGAAAAGGGCTTTAGATGTCATCCAGTCTGGGCATGCTAAATATCTTTCTCTACTAAGAGACAGATCATAGCGTTACTTCCTACTGGGATATGGCCTCAGCATTCTACTCAACCCAGCATTCCTGACAGATACTACCAATTGGAGTTGGCATGTATTTGCTCTCCTGCAGAGTTCAGTCCTTCATTTTACAGATAACAAAATTGAACCCAGCAAGACTAAGTGACAGATTCAAGCCCACAAGACTACTAAAAGAACAAGTCAGGACTTGAACCCAGGTAATGATGTACTTTGTTGATTCGAAAACCTAAGGTAATACATTTGGTGGCTGTACATTTTATTACAACCTACTACAGTAAGCTAATTATGTTGTATAACACCATAACTTCCTTAATTATCTCTCGTTTTATGATGAACCATAAATTGACCAGATAAACCAAGTTCATTCTAAAATGTCATCAAGTTATCATAATTACCCTGCACAACTGGAAGAAGTCAGTTGACAATCACAACTTCAAGAAAGAAACAAATCTGAAGTTTCTTTTGTTTCAAGAAAGAAAAAACTCAGTTTAGATGGAGACACTTCAGCCATCATAGTCAGAGCCTAAAAGGAAAAACTCACATCTCTTCTAAATGGTCTTTTGAAATCCTAGAACATGGTGATCCCTTCCTCCTGACATTGCCACCTTTCAAAGGCAAAGAATACCCATTTTAAGTCTAAGGGCACGTCCTGCTCCTTTCCAACCACAGAGGAAAAGAAGTCATCTAGAGAGATATTTCTGCCTTGAAGCCATGCAGTTCCTTGACTATCAGCTAAGGAGGGGCCTCCTTTAAGATGGTAACAGATCATTCTACCAAATTATTCAGAGTACATGTTACTTTAATCTCATGGATGTCCAATTCAAGCTCATTATTTAAGTTGAAAATAATTAGGAAATCAGGACACAATCAGTTTGACTTTCTCTTTGTTTCTTAGGAAAACAGCAACTAAAGTTGATCAGTAAATTTAAGGCTAATCCATTTTGAACACAAGTTGTCTTAAGAAAGGAAATTTGAAGATGTTTATGTAAGTATATAAAGGAGTAATGTGAAGGCTCATCCTTTTTCACTTAAATAACTCCAGGGGTTAATTTTAAGTTCCTTTACCCTACCCCAGGAAAATAAAAAGGGGATCCATATTTAGAGTGCTCTTTATGATTTTTGTAACCACTTAATGTGTGCTGAGGTAAAATGATGCCAAAAGTGTTGGTCTGAGACATTTAAATTCCTTAAAATCCTATTTACAGAAAAAGCACCACCCACTAATACAATTAAGAATTGGAATATTTAAAAAAAAAATAAAGTTACATTAAAAAATGCAATTGCTAAACTTATTTTACTATATAAGTACTCTTATAATCTTTTGTGCGCTCTTGAAATTGTCAAAAAGAGATGACTGGGATTCATGGCCAAAAACACCTTAAAACAAAATTTGGCAGATCTGTGAGATGGCATTTAAAATGCCCCTGCAATATAATCTACTACAAACAATTCTTTTCTCACAGTTGATGAAACTTACTACTCTCTGTATAAGGTATTTTGATAATACAGTACTATAAAGATAGAATTTAAATTGGACAGGGAGACCAGAAAGGGAGAAGAAGCGAAAGGATGCGTTCAAGAGAAACTGAGGAAATAAGAGAATGTGGTAACTTAAACTGGTTTCCTCTGTAGATTCAAGATGATCATTTCTATTTGGAGAAGTACAGTTATCTCTCAGGGCCCAAGAAGAAAATAAGTTTGGGGTCCAACGGGAGCATCAAGTTTGAAACAGGAAGAGACAAGTATCTCTTGGAGACTTTAGAGAGTGCTATATGTAAAGGTCTTAGAATAGTGAATTTCGCTGAAAACAGCACCACAGAAGATGACTAGCCTGGGCTTAACAGCTGGTTAGAGAGTACCTTTTTGGCAAATCAAATAGGAAATGGAGGGACATGCTCAAAGAACACAGAACTTCTAAGGATCAAAGTTAAAGAGAAGAAACTGAAGAAAAGGGAAAGGATACGTGCAATTTAGGGCAATATGGTGTCAAGTTCAGAGGAAGAGTCTTTGGGGATCTTGTGCAGGGCACCAGAATCAGGGCAGGTCCCCAGTCTTCCGGAGATTACAGAGCCGAAGTACACCGCAGGTGGCAACATTGAGGACCATCTGATAACCATGACTGGAAAGATTAGAAAACAGGAAGAGATTTGCCAAAGAAGCTGAAAGACTTCAGCTTCATTAAGGAACCAGCCAGATAAGGGCAGTCAGGGGTGATTCCCTTAAAGAAACCTAGGAGAATCCCATCAGAAAGGGGAAATATAAGGGAAATCATATAGGGGAAATATAGGGGAAATCATATAGGGGAAAGGCTATGAGACGATAGGCTTAGGACCTGGAACAGGCACAGCTAGGGCTTTTTAAAGTAAATTTTTGTGATCTTTTCATGGGAAGTTACTATTATAAAACTCTGTTTTCTTATAGATATTAGCAATGAAAATTCCTTAAAAATGCAAAGGTGTGGTGGGTTTGTTTCAAAGTAGCTGGGTAAAAGAGATGTCGGGAAACTCTGTCTTACTGTGAAACAGATCTGGGAGTAGTAGATGCCAGCTGAGGAATAATTTAGTGCTAGCTGGAAAAAAGTGAGTGACCCCAACTTTAGGTAGGTATGAAGAAAATGAGGTAAGCCACGAATCACTCCTACAAGGTACTAAGGAGATTTTATCTGGCAGTAAGGCCATTTTAGCTTATAAAAATTACTATTCTTTTAAAAATATTTTTAAATTCTTGTTTTTATAGATACTTCAGTTGCCCCAAAGTTACAGAAACCCAGTTACCCTTCTGCTAATATTCATGAGCACATATAGTCAAAATTGTATGTGTGCATGTGTGGTGGTGGTAGTGGGGAGTGAGGTGTAAGAGGGATCGCAAAGGCAAATCATCAAGAGATACAGTATTAAGTGAAAGCTCATGATAATTGATATTTTGAAAACAACAAATCTTTTGGTTATTAAGTAAGTCTTTTTCTCCCTGATGAAATGCATTATTTCAAAGGTTCTAGAATAATGCTAAAGGACACATTTATAGATACATAAAAAAAAATTAGAAGGAACAATCAATCATTCAAGGGTCAAGTAAGTTATCTTTCCAATAGAAAACAATGCCATCTAATTATTTAATCACAAAACATATCAATATGGTTTTGCAACAAAAAATCATTCAAAAAAGCATCCATAATTAGCCAAAATATGTTATGACCGTTTTTTGAAGGTTATATAAATACTTTTCAAAAATGATTTATGTTAACTATACGTCTTAATGTTTTCCAATGTTATAAATAAACTGTTATAATAATCACACTGGACAACTTTTTACAAGTGGCAAGCCAGTGATTGGATAAGGGGCAACAATAGGTTAAAAACATAAGAATTATTTTTAGTTAAAAAAAAAAGGCATAACTACAGCAAAGGAAAAACACTTGGAAAATAACAGATTAAGAACATAGAGAATCAGAAGTTTTAGAAGATTAGGAAAACAAAATTTAATTTTTTTCAGACTGACTTATAAAAAAAATATCCACACATGACTAAAAAAGCAAAAGGAACATTGGAAGCAGACATTTAATTGACTCCCCAAAAGGGATTTAGATTTACAACCTAAACTCACCATCTTTCTTCCCAGCAGCCATTTTTCTGCTGATAATAAAATTGTTGGCCTGTTTGGTCTTCCAGTTAACTGTTCCATTTATGCCATCAGCACAGCTTAATAAAAAAGCTTTTCAGAATAAAACAAATGCACAAAAAATTAAATTAATGTTAAATTAAAATGACTATCATAGATCAGCTCCTATTAACTGGGATCAGATTCCTTCCAGCCCAGCTAGCTGTTTAATTCCATTCAACAAAAATTGCTGCATGTCAATAAAAGGAATATATGGGGAAACCAGGTAAATAAGACACACAGTTCCTGCCCCTCAAGGAGCTCACAATCTATAGGGATTGATAATTCATGTACAGAAATATATATGTAATATTATATATATATATACATATACATATAATTACACATAAATACACAATGGTAGAAAGCATAAATGCTACAAACACACTGAAGGAGGAAGCAATTATCTCTGGCTAGGAATGTTGTGATAAGTTTCAAGTATCTTTTAAATTCATAGATTTGGAAGCATTACACTGGCAGCAGTGAAGAAAATTAGGGTTAGGAGAAACTAAAACTCTGGAGTGCAGAGTAGCAGTCAGCCCCACAAATCAGCAGTTGAAGCAAAAGGAAGTAAAAGAGGGGCCAGTTACAAGACATTACGGAGGTGATACTGACAATACTTTTCAAATTGCCGGATGTGGGCTAAAAAGAGAATCAAAGTTGGCTTTGAATTTTTGATCCAGAATGATAGAATTGTGATACATTAGGAACTCCCCAAAAAAGGAGTTGGTTTCAGGATAAAGACGATAAATTTCATTTGGAATATGTTAAATGTGGGGTACCAGCTGGATATCTGGTTCATAGAAGAACCTAACGGGCCTTCAGATGCAGAGCTGAAGTTCATCCCCAGAGAAATGATTGTTGCAGCCAAAGCCCCCAGTGGAATTCCTTAAAGAGATCACGCTCCCAGGTAATGCACATTAGACTTTCATGTACAAAGTGATCTGGGGAAGATATAGAATCATATTCTTGACCGATGTGTGTATCCTATTTCCCATCATACAAACCACCAATCTTATTGCTTACTCTCCCATTTTCCATCCTTACCTTTCAGACTTGATATTTGGGTACCATTTTCCTCACTACAATGTTGGATCTCCATCTCATTCTCCCTTCCTCTGTCTATCTCAGGTATATTCCCTCTGGGTTCAGCTCAGTCTAAGAATGCCCAAGGATCTACCTCCTAGTTTTGTCCTAGCACCGAGAGCTGAAATATAGCAAGAAGGGATGCCCCAAAAGTGGGAGGGACAGCAAAGGCAAAAGAACGTGTTAATAAAAACAATTATATAGCAAAAGCAGAGGATGATTCAGCATAGAAATAAGAGACAGGCAGTCAAAGAGGTTGGACAACTGAGTCTGAAGTGTCACATATGTCAGTGGAAGAGATGTCAAGAAAGAAAGTATGGTCAGCATCCTCACATACTGCAAAAAGGTCAAAGCAGGTGAGAGCTTAGAAAAAAAGATCACTAGATGTGGAAAATGAGAAGTTATTGGTGACTCTTAGAAAGTGGAGTTCTAATAAAGTGGTAAGAGGAGAAGCCAAACTGTGAAAGGTCAAGATGTAAATGCAGCAAATACAGTTACTCTTTCAAGAACATTAGCTGGAAGAGAGAAGCAAAGCTATAAAATGAGACGACAGACTGGGGAGTAGCAAGGTGAGGAGGAGGACTGGTTATTTTAGCGTGGGGAAACAGATTTTGTTCATAAGCTGGAGAGAAGTCATAAAGAGACTAAGGATAAACGAAATGAGCATAACTGATAAGACACAATCCAAGAAAAACTAGAATGGGTAGGAGCAAGCATATACAGGTAAGGAAAATATTTCATGAATCAGAAAGTAAGGACAAGTGAACATTTACTGGGAAACAGGAAAATTAATGTTGAAAGGGCTCCTCATTTTAGTATATCAGAGAAGAAAAGTATATTTCCTTTTCAAACTGAATTTTCAGTAAAATTCTGAACTCATATAAAATTATGAGAAATACCAAGTTACCGTCCAAAGTGAAAAAAGAATACAATTCAAAACTCAGGTTATTAAAAACAAGCAAGCAAACGAAACCTCAGGTGATCATTTCAGTGATACCTGGGAGTAGCAATCAAAGGCCCTAGCACCCTAAACAAATAAACAAGTGGGTGGGTATTCAGTTTTTAAAATATGTAAATTTAAGTGTGCTAATTTTATGTCTACTGAAAGACCAATTTTATGGCTGATTCGCCTAATAAATGGTTGATTCATTTAATAACCGAAATATGTCATTTTTCATCTGCATGGAAAATACAATAGTCAATTCCTAAATAATCTAAGCTAAAATAGGAGCAGAAATGTTCACAGTCTCTTGTGGTGAAATATCCTAACCCCCAGCGTTCTCCTCATCACTGGGTTCCAAAGGCAACATGCTGGTTACATAAGAATTACCTGGGCAGCTCTCTACAAATAAATAGTTGCACATTACACCCCTCCCCAAAAAAACCCATAATACAAAAATTTAAAAACACATATTCATGCCTCCACCATGGAAAGTCTCGGTAGGTGGGTTACACAGTTTCATCAAGTGATTCTCACACACAAATCTGAACTCTAGAAGGCCAAGAGAAGACCTACAGAACCCAAGGGTATATAGGATATGCAGCAGAGTCACATCACATGCACCAAATGTAGGGCTAACCTTAGAACTGAAAACCTCACCCACTCCCACCTCCAACTGACCCACAGATACAGCCAATTTGCAAGAACACGTAAGTCCCTGTTGGACAATGGGAAGTTCCAACCTAGAAGGCAGAAGCAGGTAGCCAGTTTTTTCTCTACAACTTTCCAAAGAACACTGACAAGAAACATTTAGATTTCAATCTATCACATCACTGGTCCTGAGCAAGGTGCTTTCATGTATAATGTCTAGTTCAATCCTTACAAAACCAAACGAATCTATCAACATGTCTGAAGATTATAAGGGCTAGATCTTAAAGGAGAATGGAGTAAATTCTGCAGGCTATCAGCCACTCTACAGATTATCCACTTTTCCATTGATTGGAGAGTTACCATAAAAACAGAATGGGTTGTGTCCAGACAGCACCTCTTTTGTTCTTTCCTTTATTCTAGGCCAGTGGTTCTCAGACTGTGGTGTGCATAAGAATTATTGTTCAGAGTTATATACACAAAACTACACATATTGTAGTTTATGGATGATTTAAAGGATTTACTAGGAAAACTTAATTCTATGGGATTTTTGTTTTGTTTTGTTTTATACTCTGGCTTTTAGAACCTGACTAACCCAGCAAAAAGATTTAATGCCACCGCATGCCCTTGACAGGTGAACCAACATATCATTGCTCATGCTTTCCAGGTCTTAGATAAGTGCAGTCTAGTTGGCTTTTACAGGATTCAAAATACAGGTCTACTTGGTGCCTCAATGGTTATAAAGTAGATGCAGGGTAAAATAGTTTAAACACATTCCACAGATATCACTCTATTCTAAGGCCAGCATTGCTTTGAGCACATTCATTTTTTAAAAGTTCATAATGGTCCATCTAAATAAAGTCCTACTTTGACCACCGAAGACCACTGTCCAATAAATCTAAATAAAAAGACAACTTTTTATGGCTCTACTCACCAGACAATGTCTCTAAAGGCAAGACACAATGCCACGGATGGTGTGTCTGCTTCAACATTCAAGTCTCACACCTTGAGGGAGAAATCTCCATCACATGAAAATAACTCTGTTTTGAATGGCGTGCCCAAGATCATAGATCTAACTTCTTATATAAAAATTATTGTAACCTGGACATTGACAAATGCAGAATATTCACTGAAAAAGGCTAGTTCTTTCAAGTTTGATTTCATTAGAAAAGGGCCAAGCCTTTTTTTTTTTCCTGTGAGAACAAATTTCCTTAGTTAGCATGGGAAATTATGACTTAACATTTAAAATATTCTATACATAACTTTTCAAGATTAATTCTAATGTGTTAAAAAAAAAAAAGTCAACCTGTATAGACTAGATCTTGGACTCTTTCCAAAGACAACGGACCATCCTCAGGAATCTTGAAAGAAACTCCACTGTGCTCACAGGGTTCATGACAATCTATGCTACCATTGTACCTGGACGTGAGTTTTGCTCTAATTCATAAACATAAAAGCAAAGAATAACATGCATACTGCGTTTACATAGCCCAAACTAAGAAGATGTTCACACAGTTAGCTAGCATATCAAGGTATACAATTTATTCACTTCCTCAATGCTCCCTCATCAGTCCTCAAAGCCAGAAATAATCCAAAGGTGGATGGCATGCCCTTAAATTCCCTAGAAACCATACAATACTTCAAGTTTGTCTTAAAATTCTATGATTCATTCTGAGTCTTGTAGCTGCATGACTACATTTCTCCTGGCCTGAGGCAAGCTCTCTCTGAAGAGACATTACTCGTTCCCAAACCTGAATAATTTGCTGACTGGGGAAGGAGGAGTTTGCTCGCTGCTTAATAAAAGCAATTGAAGAGCTGTGAATAGTGACTGATTGCTGATGAGCTAATCAGAATATTAAGGAATAGAAATAATAAGTAACTTATTCCCACATCACTGTCCAAGTACACAGCAGGGTATGCAAAATGAAACTTAATTTGATTAGCACACTCATCTTAGAACCAAACTGTCAGGCCTTTCTCTGTCCACTGTTTCCATCTTGTCATTTTTTACTAGAAGTGGACACAGACTTTGTTTTTATAAATTGGATCTAGAGCTCATGCCCCTCACCTCTCTTCCCTTCTCTCACCACTCCTTATGGCACCATGTCGCTCCCCTGCCCTCTACTTTTTCTCCTCCCTTCCTTTATGCAACTATCTGTAATATTCTTAAATTATCTCATATTAAAATATTGTTTTTACATTTCTTTCTCACCAGAAATGGCAGTTGACATTATCACTAGCTACCGTGTTTGGAGTGCTAAGTGCGAGGCACGGCATTAAGGGTCCTGTATAGATTAACTAATTCAATCCTTATGTTATCAGCTGGGTGAAGTGGGTATTATTAGCTCTGTTTTACAATGAAGATAAGGAGTCTTAGGAAATTAGGTAGCTTACCTCAGGTGATATGTGTGATAAGTGTCAGAGTTTGGATTTTGAACCTATCTCTTGGCTGACTCCAAAGTCCATGTCATCTACTCGTCGATACAACCCCCAAATGATTACATGGAAAAGTAATTTGTAAACTATATGTTTTAATGTAATTTGAGATATTGTTATTATTATTACTAGTAGGTCATTTTCAATTTATTTTTCTTTATAGAAAAATAAGTTTCCCCTGACTTATTGATGCAATTCCCATGGAAATGAATCCCGTGCACTATGTATACACACACACACACACACACACACACACACACTACACACACACACACACTACACACACACACACAAATTCATTGAAAGAAAGCCAAAAAGTTTGGTGGAACCTTTGGAGAAAATAGGCTTTGCTGAGGAGGACTGTCCACCCCATCTTTGGAAGGGAGTCAGGAAAAGATATTCCTAAGGTGTGTAACAGCAAGACTTTAAACCAAGAGTGCCAGAAGAAGCAGCCTCCAAACTTTGGTAAAACAGAAGAGCATGGCAGGACATAACACATAAGTAATTATTTAATACAATTAAAAATTATTGGAATTTTATAATTTTAGCACAAGCCAGGTAAGACATTAGACTTTAGAGTGAAATAAAATTGGAGTACAGAAAGGTAGTGTTTAATACCAGTCTCTAGAAACAGAGTGTCTAGGTTCAAATCCCAATTTGTGTCCACTGGGCAAGTTATTCAATGTTTCTGAATATCTCAATTTCCTCATCTGGCAGGGACAGAACAGTGCCCTCTCCATCCAGACATTGTATTAAATGAGATAATGCATTTGAAACACTTAGAAAAGTGCTTATCACACAATGAAGTTCTCAAAAAATGTGAGCTATTATTACATTTCGTCTTCAGCTAATAGGAAGAAAATTTTAGCTTTCTTTAAATGTGATTTATAAACATAGATGCTCAAATGAAAAAAACTCACTGTTACTATAGTTGGCATTATAGAATACAGTACTCTCTTGTTTTCCTCCCAGACATGAGGCACTTGAAAAATGGTAATATTTCTATGGCAGCGTGGAGTAAACGCTGGAGGAAGCTCAGAGCAAAGGCAACAGGGTCTCCAACCATCCCACACTGTACATGGATGGCCTCTCAGAGGGCTAAGAAGATGGCATTTTTAGCAAGTCTTCATTCAGCGCTGTCCAAGACACACTGGTTGAGAGCTGCAGTTTAACCCTTTGGAGGAAAGCCAGATGTAATAAGAAGCAAGTCAGACTGATATTTGTGCCTTCTGACTCTCATAAACTCAGGCATTAATTCTGTTGAAATAATGCAACAAAAACAAAAGTGCTTGGACTTAAGAATCAACTTTGCATTACACATATCAAACTTGGGGGAAAATTAATGCCAATAAAAGAAGAAGTTTTGATTTGATAGAATAGTTAGTGTAGAAGGGAGGGTTATCCACTTCTCTGGGTAGTTTCACTCCTTTGCTCAAACAGCCCAACCAAGGCATATACGGAACTACTGGGTTTTATCTCAGAAATACTAGATAAATGAGAAGCACCAGTGGGACCCTTAACTAAAGGGACACATAATACATGATGTCATTATATACACCATTACAATTATGTCCTCATCGGCAAAATGTTGGACTGTTTTGAAATTAATAAAATTAGTAAAAGGCAGAATAGAAACTAGTGAAATCTAGTGTAATAGTGAAACCTAGTGTGATAGTGCAATCTAGTGGAAAAAGATTAAAAGGCAAAATGTAGGAGGGTTAGGGAAGTAAAAACTGTAGGAAAAAATTCTGCCCCAAATAAAAACATAATGGTTAAAAGATTTTCCAATCTTTGAAAAAGAAATACTCTCATATTTGCTGTTTACTTGAAACTGCCATTAATTTTCTTTTTTAAAGAAGCTGTACATTCTCATTCTAATTCATTCAAATAGTATAACCAGGAGGATATAAAATATAAAAGTTCCCTCTCAGGTATCTATTGCCATCCCACCAATGTCACTGCCTAGAGTCAGTGCATCTTTCCATAATCTATGCACATGCAAACATGTTTGTGTACATATAAAAATAAACACACACACCATACTCTTCTTTACATAAAGTGATCAATTTTTTCACTTAACATATCTCTCGAACATGGTTGCATGATATCACATTTTAAGGCTGCATAGCTTTATGTTGTGTGGTTCAATCATAATTTTTTTTTTACCATCACCTCAAATTCCGTCTGTCCAAACTACGACTCCTGATCTTTCCCTTAGTCTGGTCCTCCTCTGGCATTCCTTGTCCCATGAATGGCACCACCATTCATCCTCATGAATGTGACAGAAATCTAGAAATCACCCTTGAGATCTTCTCCTGCCAATCTCCACCCCAAACTCAATCCATAACCCACTCCTGTTGCTGTTTACCCCTCAAAATGTCCCTCCTATCTTCATCTCCCCAGGAGACCATCATGTCTATCCTGGATTCCGATTACCATAGGCTTGCAGCAGGTCGGCTGCAACCTTTTCTGACCCTTCCAAACCTTTCTTCACAAAGCAGCCAAAGTGCTCTTTTTGAAATGTGAATCTGATCATGTCCTGCTTAAACCCCTCACAAGACTTCCCATAGGTTTTAGGGAAAAGATTATATTCTTTAACGTGGTCTAACAGGTCCTGCAAAATGTGCTCCCTCACTTCCTATCAAGCCTCCTTTCATATTGTGCTCCCCCTTCTCTCAGCTCCGACCTCACTGGACTTGTTCCAGCACCTTCTATTTGCCATGTCAACCTGCCCAGGGACCTCTACAGAGCTCTTCCTTTTGGTTCAAATATATCTTTCCTCTTCACCTCACTAACATTTACTCATTCTTCAGCTCTGAGTATTTCCTCAAAGAAGCCTTCCTAATCCCCCTGCATGGCCAAATCCTCTACTTAGAAATTCTAGTAGTGTTTGTAGGATTTATCATAGTTCTAAAGGCACATTTATATATGTGATTATTTGATTAATCTTTGTCAACCCCAATAGTGTAAAAGTTCCATAATGCCGGGGACCATGTATTCCCTGGCAACTCACACGGAGACTCAAAACCAGTTGACACAAAAAAAAAAGAAAGAAAGAAAAGAAAGAAAAGAAAGAAAAGAAAGAAAGAAAGAAAGAAAGAAAGAAAGAAAGAAAGAAAGAAAGAAAGAAAAGAAAGAAAAGAAAGGAAGGAAGGAAGGAAGGAAGGAAGGAAGAAAGAAAGAAAGAAAGAATTATTAGTTAGTAAAGATGACTCCTATTTTTTTTCTACTTTTTCATAATCACTATCAATTCTACCATAAACATCCTTATACCTTTATCTTTGAGCACTTTCAGGAGTGTATCTGTATGCTAAACTCCCAGAAGTAAAACATCTAGACAAAAAATAACATACATTTCAAATTTTGATAAGCACATGTAGCAACCTGTTCTGTTCCCACTTCTGCAGTCCCGGTCTTTGATTAGAATCAACTCTGTAACTACAGAAAATGAAAGATGTTAAAGGTGCTACACTGATGAACTATTTCATTGGGGAGAAAAGCCAATGTCATTTTACTGCACAGCGAGAAACACCAATTTCCTAAAGAGAAAAAAAAACAACCTTGGGCTGTATTTTTCTTTTCTTCTGCATTCCAAGGTAAAAGATCAACTTTACTTCCATGACTACTGCTGAAGAAATCGGGCACTAAAATAGTTCACTTTAACTACACTAGGAAAATTAACTGTGATCTCTTCTTTCAAACTCGCAGTGAACCCCAAATCTCCATAATAATCAAAGTGGTGACCAGATGAATGAGTGAAAAGCTAAAGAATAGGAAAGAATTTACACCAGAGCTGCCTAACTCCTAAACATTTTTGAAACAAGCAGCTTCATTTGTCAGGGGAAAAAAAGTCTGCCTTCTATGTCACAACAGATGCTATGGCGATTCCCGTGGAAAGGAATGCCGAAGATCTAGTCTAAAAGTCTGATCACCAAGGCAATTAAGTAGAAAGTCAGATGTGCAAAAGATGAGTGGTTCTTAAGTAATAAACATTTAAACTGCTACTGCATCAAAATTGCACAAAATTTCTTAGAGGAAGACACAAAAGATAAAAATTCTACCAAAGTGACATAAAAAGAAAATAGCACGTTAGCTTTACTAACATATTATTGTTTTCAAGATTATAACATTAGGAATCACACCAGCAACTCATGTTTTGAGGTTTCATATTTATTTCCTGAAATAAGTTCTTGAAGTTTAAGAATCATTGGGGATTATACACTTCCCAAGCAAGCATTGCATTCAAGGAATTGCAAGTAGCCAGCCGCCTGCCGTTCAGGTGAGCCAGCGGTGACAAGCCAGAAGCTCATCTTGAGCGTTTCTCTCGGAAATAGGAGCTCAGCCCAGGACCGCCTGTGGCATCTTCAACAACTGGGAAGCGAGCCATCAGAAGTTGCCTTTTGCGTTATCACAGTACCACAAAAGTGCATAGTACTTGTATAAAAGATAAACGTGTCCAACATTAAAAATAATATTTTGCACAGAGTTACAGTGACCGTATTTCTGACCTAACAATTTGAGAAGATGAAAGTTCTGGGTGTGGAGGGAAGAGGCAGGGGTGAAAGAAGCAGGAAAAAGTTGATTAAAAGAGATGACTGAAGAAAGTTCTTTCTTCACATCTCTCATTGGAGGCCCCCTTAGTTTTCAAGGCTCCAGGGCATGAAAATTATATGGAGTTAGAAGTGTGATAGGTTATTACTCCTCACAAGTGGGGTCCTGTGTGCATACCCTACAAATTAACTTTGAGCCATCACATTTTCAAAGTTAGATACGGTAACCAAAATAAACAATCAACAGGCAAATGGCCAGGAAAGAAAAATATGCCCCAAGACATGTCTGAGATACTAAGAACGTATTCTTGAGGCAGTCAGAAACCAGGTTAATCTCAAATGGAGAAAAGTTAAAAGAGCACGGTGTTAGAAACTACTTTTGATTGAAAGGTTTTATTTTCAACAGAAAAGAAAAAAAAAAAAAAAAAACAAAACACACACACACAAAAAAAACAAAAACAAAAAAACACAAAAAAACCGGTCATAGTAAGTGTTGCAAAGACATATAAGGGGGGCAAACTGCAGAATGGAGAACTGCCCTACATTTCCTCCTGGGTAAAAGTCTCCACCAGCTGAGGGCTGAGCTGTCCTAGACCAGGGGCCAGCAGAGACCTGCTCCCCTTAACCCTGAGTGACCCCAGCATCCACAGCCACTCTGCCGGAGAAGCCTACTCTCAGAGAGCTAGAAACACTAGGGAAGGAATGATTCTAGGAAGGAAGTAAAGACCAGGACACCTTGCAGGAAAAAAAAAGTCTTTAATTCTCTTCTCAAATTTTCATGTTTGAAATGGAATGAGAGGAGAAGAAGGAATGTGTTAAATGGCCCTGTTGCAGCTATTTTCAAATTGTAAGAGATCAACTTGCAACACACAGGACTATGCTTTTCAGACAGTTTATCGAAAAAAAAGAAAATGTTTCTATCACACGTATCTTTGCTGTCCTACACTAAAATGTTATCATGGCCTTCAAATTAAATATTCATTGCAAGAAAGATGAATATTTCTGATACTTTAAAAGAATAGACCAGGTAAAGGTGTTAAGTTGATTGATTCCCTTGCTGAGCAGCACTATTAGAGTTGAAATCCATCTCTACCTTTCACCCACTGATGCTAGTTCTGCTCTCTGAAGCAACTAGAAGAGACTTTATGTCTACTTTCATAGTCTTCAAGCTAAACATTTCCAGATCCTCTGAGGATACCTCCGATGACAGGACTGCCAGGCCCCTCACCATCCCCACGGACTGTTCTGAAAGTTGTCTAATTTGTCAACATCTCTCTTTAAATGTGACAGCCAGAAATGGACACAATGGTACAGATGTGGTTAATTAGTGCAGGGTACTATTAATTTCTGTGACATATGGACACTATACTGTTACTAGAATCTAAATTTGATTTTTTTTTTTGCAGCCACATCGTGCCACTAGTTCACATTAACCTTTTTCCTCAAAAATTGCCACCATATAAAGTAACCTTCCTTACACATCAATGAATTATGATGCATTTACTACAATAAAATACCTTTTTGCATAGCATTTCAGCCTATTTTATACCATGTTAAACCTACATTCTGTTATCAATTTGTAACAGTTACCCTTTTCAAGTCATCCATGGGTTTCACAGCAAACATCCTATGTCTTCATCAAAGTCATTCATAAAGATTTTAAGAGCAGAACCAAGGCAAAGCCTTGTGATCCATTACCAGGGACTACTCCGGGACTCAAACTCAGTAACCCACACACCTGGCAGGTGCAGGTTCAGCTGGCCTCATGCTCAAAAAGCAATCTTATTGTCTATACACCATGTCACACACAAACCATCCTAAAGCCTTGGCAAATGCCTTGCTGGAAAAAAGATTCACTGATATTTCAAACCAAAGTGTAAACAATATACACATATTAAGAGTATAGCCATGTAAAAATATATATGCACACAGAACAAAGACTAGAAGGGAAGAAGAAGCACCGATGGAAAGATTTGTTCTACTGTCAGACTGCGGAGATAGCTTTTTATTCAGTACTGTCTTTGCTATAGTTAACGTTGTTTTAAAAACGGAAGACACAGGGAATTTTGCTTAAGAGAATTTTGCTTGGAGGCAGTTCATGTGAAAACAGCTTTAACAGCATTGAGACTCTCTCTGATCCTACCAACCTGAAAACCTCAATTACAAAAATAGTCATTTGAAAAGACTTGTTGATCCAAGTTTCTTTTTCGCAATTTTGCATTGCTGCTTTTGGCTTAGTATTTCTGGAAATCAGGGAGATAGCAGACTAGAGAACTGAATCCTTAAGTTTAGATAAAAACTTAATGTTTTGCACGCGTGCACGTCTGTCTGTCTGTCTGTCATGTCTGTCTGTCTCTGCTAGAGAGGTTGGAGAGGATAGAAAGAAAAACAAAATCATAGTATTAACATCTCTGTGAAGCTCCAGACTAAAACAGAGCTCCAGTGAAGAACCTATCGGACCCATAAATCTGTATCATCTATTCATCTTTACACTAAGAGTAGAATAGCAACAGAATTTACACTTTGGTGTTTAGAACTGAAGTAAGGGTAAGTTTTGAGAAAAGGGGTCAGATAAAATAAGAGTGATCAGTTAGCAAAAAAAGAAAAAACAAAGCAAAGTGGCTAGTTATTTTAGAGAAACTGTGCTCTATAAATACTGCACTTATTAGAATCTCAAACAATTTGAATGTGTGATTGAGAATTTTTTAACGTATCAAGGTTTCTGTACAGCTTCAGCACTTTGGTTAGAGCATGGTTTTCATCAGTGGAAAACCAATGATAGAAACTGGATGCATGTTATCTTTACCTCTTTGAGGTTGTCTTTCCCAGTTTTTTTTCATCAGAGACAAGTGAAAATTTCACTTTGCTTAGAAATGCAATTTGTCCACTATACTAGAAGTTAAGCTAAATATATGAGGTAAATCAACAGCTTTTAGATTTACGGCAAACTCTTATAATAAATGGATAAAGTGATCAAACACTAAATCCAGTTAATATTTGACCACTGAAAATTTTACTTTGCTGAGAAATAAATTTTCCCCACCATACTGAAAGTTAAGCCAAATGTATGTGGTAAATCAGCAGGTTCATACATACGTCCATAGCAAATTGTCATTTAAAATAGATAAACTGTCCAACTAGAAAGTCCAGTTACTATTTAACAAATAAAAATTCCACTTTGTTTTGAAATACAATTTTCCTACCATTGTAGAAATTAAGCTAAATACATGAAGTAAATCAACAGCTTCATAGATAAATGGCAAATTGTCAAAAAAAAATAGGTAAAAACGTCCAAATAGAAAGTCTAGTTATTATTTGACAAGTGAAAATCCCACTTCGTTTTGAAATACAATTTTCCCACTAAATTAGAAGTTAAATACAGGTGGTAAATCCACAGCTTCATAGGTCCAGAGCAAATTCTCATTAAGATGGATTCTCATTTAGTTCTCATTAAAATGTCCAAATACAATGCCCAGTTATTATTTTATAAAATAGATAATGCACATTAGCAATTCTTTCTGCTTTACATGTAATCTTGTGCAAAATGGATAATAAATAGTCAACACTGGGAACAAATATTTGAGAAAATCCAAAATTCACTTATGATACTAAATGTCAAAAAAGTGTTTAAAATTCTTTATTAATTTTTGGGGAGGTGGTTTTTAATGTTTTGTTGCTTTCCTTTAGATAACACAAAAATGTTACCTAACGCATTGCTTATTAACCTTGTATTTTGTTTTTAATATTGCTTTGTTGTTTTAGATAAGAAAGTTTTATCAAAACTACTTATCTACTAATTTTTTTCATAGAAAATTCTATTTCTAAGGCAAAGTAAAAATTATTTCATATGTAAAGGAGAGAAAACACAAGGAAATACACCAAAATTATAACTATGTATATGTTAGAATAGTGAGATCAGAAAAAAATTCTCAGTTCTCTGGTTTTAAGTATCTATGTACATTTAAAATTTGAATTAGAAAAAGCACTATTATTTTTTCTTTAAAAAGTCTTTGAAAATTTAGTGTTATTTGACAGTTAAGGCTCCTTGGAAAGAAAATAATGGAGAAAAATTAATTTGATCCCATTTTTAATTTTTACAAATTATACATATGGAACTCTGAAAAATATTTATCAGTTAGGTACATATATATGCATAAACTATGAAGAAGTAAACTCCATAATGTTTACTGGGGTTATCTTAGAATGAAGAGGTTACAGGTGATCTTGATTTTCTTCTTGATTTTTCCCCCCATTTTTTTGGAGTTTTTTTTTTCCCCTGAATTTTGTACAACAGAAATTACTTTTATTATGATAAAAATAATACTAAAGCTTTATTTTATCGAAAAAGTTCTGGTTAACATTTTGAAATAAAAAATCAAATTGGTTCAAACTTGTTCAAACTTTACAAGTCTTGGGATAAATTTTTAAACTTGAATTTTCCCTACCATCTATACTGGTTTTTCATCTCACTTTTTAGCAAAGACTATCTATCAGCCAACAACTAGGTGAAGTAACTTTCTAGATTAAAAAGAAAAAAAAAAAAGCTAAGTCCGAAAGTCAGCACAACAGTACTCTGGCAAACATAAGAAATCCTGAAATTATTCTATCTTGCAGAAAAGGGTGCAGACTAAAGATTAAAAGTCACTTCTAATAATTATAATTGTGTTCCCCCAACTTCCTGGAAAAATATATTTCATTCATTCATATATCTAATAGTCAACATTTTATTTCTCATAAAAAGTAAAATCTCAGCAAATGTGCTAGTTTTGTTTATTCCTAGAAAGTTTCGCTTTAAGTGCGATCCTAAGTGCGATCCCTGCCACCCTATCATTTATAATGGGTCAAATTCTTATTTATCTTCTACACATAAAATAATCTGTAGCAATACTACTAAAATATGTTCAGTTTTAGCCTTCAAATATGAAATGTCTCATCCATGTTTCAGGAACCTCAATCAGTTGTAGATAATTTGGTTTTCCATTTTAATTTAAACTTCTTGTGTTCAGATTACCAACAGATTGTCCGTTTTCTCAGTGCCTAACACTTTGAGGCACTTAAATGGAAATCCGCTTTAAGGCTTTTTTTTTTTTAATGCATCCTTCCTCATCAGTGTTCTAAATGAGTCTTGTAACTCACTGCAATTTTCTCTAATGTAAAATATACGTTTACACGTAGAAATACACACAAATATTTGAGGCCGAATCTCGGCAATACACTTGAAAAGATTAAATGTGCGATTGCCGTGGCTAAATGTATTCACTCACTCTGCAAGATTTACAAAAATACAACGTTGCAGGGAGAGCTAGGTATCTGCGAAAATCTCTCGTAATCATCACCAAAAGGCCGTGGCTGCGAGCCTCCGAAGCCCGCCAAGCTCTTTGGAGGCATCCACAGCTGTTTTTAATTGTTTTTTGCTTTCTCTAAATGGAGCACTTGGTGGGGCAAATGGTGCTGTTTGTAGTGTCTCTGGCCTTCAGCCCGGGTTAACCCTACCTGCGCTCCTGTTTAGCTCCAGCATTTCATGATTCTGCACCCCTGATCCTGAAAACCTGAGAAAAACGAGATTTCCGCCGCCGACAAATGCGCTTAGTAAGAGAGGGGAATTAGATGTTTCAAATGCATTTTTGTGTTCTCTCCCGATCGAATTCAAGAAAAAGAAGAAAAAAACTGAGTGTTTGTGTAGAGGGGGACGCAGCTTGATACCCATTTCCTATGGCTTGCCTCCCGTCCGAGGCCGCAGAACCCATTCTCAAGGTAATGGACCCTCCCCCCCCCCCCCCGAAAAACTGGGCAACGACCCCCAGCTCTTAGCTGCAGGGACAGGGAGAGGCCCACCACCAGGTCTACGATGGGGTTGAGGGTTGGGAATGGATATTGGAGATGGAATTTCTGCGCGCTCTGGCCAGGGAGGGGCCGCGGGGGCGCGGAGAAAAAGAAAAGGCCAGGGGTCAAGCCTGGGAAGCTACACACAGGGTCCGGAAGTGGGGTGCAAGGCGTCCTGGATGAGGGGTGCAGTAGGGATCGGGGCAACAAGAAGGGATGACGCCCAGAAAATGCCCCTGGGTACCTAAACTCTGGGCGGGGGATGGGGAGGCGTCGGCCTGTTGGCCCTGGGACCTCCCGTCGCGCGCGGGCCACTAACCTGTCAGCAAGAAGGTGCCAGTGGTCGCGGGGCTCATCCTGCGTGTCCCCCGACCCTGTCTTGTCCAAGCACAAGGGTCGCCCAGCTTGCACCACCGGGGCAATTGCATTCTTGGCCTGGCTAGGCCGGCGTCCTCGATTCTCCCCTCCCCTCCCTTTCTTCTTTCTTCCCAGCTTGGCCAGTTGAGCATCAGCATCGTGCACCCCCTCCTTAATCCCGTACTCCCTCTAGCGGCGGGCCAGTGTAGCGTGGCCATCGCCCCCATCCCATCCCCCATCCCTCCCGCCCCCGCTCCCCCACCTCCGCCCCCCTAACCCGCGGAGCACGCTGGGATTTGGCGCCCCCCTCCTCTGTTCAGCCTATATAAGGCTCCCAGTCGGAGCTCCGGGTACACGCGCTTCAACTTCGGTTGGTGTGTGTCGAAGAAACCTGACTACGACCTAGGAGAACAGCCGAGAGGGTCCACCGATCCTTGAGAAAGGTCCGCTGAGCGGGCTCGCGGCCGGAGCCACTCCAGGCTGCGGAGCACCCAGTGGAGCCCACGCCTGACACAGGTGTGGGACCTCGTCCTTCCTGTCTTCGCAGAGGAGTCCTCGCGTGGTGAGTATGCGGTGAGGATTTTTTTTTTTAAGATCACATTCATTCCCCGTTCTTATCGGGAGCTGCGGGAGATGGAGTAGCGCCCCTGAATGTCTCCACGCAAACCTTGGCATGCCTTCACTGGCTGTTCCCCAAAACAGTGGAGAAATCAAGCCTTCAGGGCTTTGATTTCCAGGACCTAAGTCCAGATATGGGCTGTAGACAGACATGAGCTGCGGACAGACATGAGCTGCAGACGGGCATGAGCTACAGACCAATTTGCAATTTGCTCTTCAAATGCGCTGCGAAGTGATACGCGCTACAAACTAATTGGCGCTTCATGCGCTACAAATTGATAAGCGCTTCAGATGCGCTACAGTCTGATAAGAGCTTCAATTGCGCTACAGACTGATGGGCGCTTCAGTGCGCTACAAGCCAATATGAACTGCAGCGATATATGAGCTGCAGACTGATTTGCGCTTTAAATGCGCTATAAAATCTGAGGTGCAGAAGAATAGCGCTACAAAAACGATATGATTAGCACTACAACAGCGCTTCATTGCGCTACAAGGCACAGGAACTGCAGAGGTACATGAGCTGCAGAACAATTTATACTTGCAAATGCACTACAAAGTAATAACATCTGCAGAGGTATCCAAGATGCACTGTTTCGTGCTACAAAGAAACCAGTTGTAGAAGAATCTGAGCTACAGAGTAAGATTACTTTTGTCTTCTTAGAGGGGGACCCCACCCTTTGTCTCTAACACACCTTTTGGAATGGCTCCCACTATGTTTCTGCAGGACGGTTCTCTGCATTTTATTAGACAAAATGGAGCCCTGGGCAAAAATAATTATTTAACATTCTGCCCATACCATTCCTGCTATAGCACTGGAGTGGAGGGGCCCTGACTTGAGTGTAAAAGGGAATCTTTTGGTGGTGGCAGAGCGGGCTGCCTTGCCTAGCTGCGCTTGATTGAAGTGGTTGTAGTGGTGGCGCGAATTGGCGCCCAGCAACAGTTTGTGGAAACTGTTGGTTTACTTAGTATTGGAAGGGGGATTGGATGGGGGTGGGGGGGTTGCTCTTGTTGCATGAAATATGAATCTGGCTGTCGGAGTCTGGTGGGAGGGGTTTGGGGGGTATCCTGGGATAGGCTTGCAGCCAGTCTCAGACCTGCCCCGCCCATTCTAGCGCGCCTTCTCTGCAGTATCAGCTTGGAGCGGGCTTAGCGCCTCCCAGCGCCTACTTAGAGCGCGCCTCCTCTGCAGCGCGCCTTCCCAGAGCGCGCCTTCTAGACCCGGCCTCCCCAGACTCCACCTCCTCTGAGGCGGCTCCTCCAGACCCCGCCTCTCTCCCTGAGCCCTCCTCCTGCGGTGGCTCCTCCTTAGACCCCGCCTCTCCAAAGCTTGGCCCCTCCCTGAGCCCGCCTCTTGATTGGGGTAAAGCCCCGCCTCTCCAGAGCCCGCCTGCGCCTGCGCAATGTGAGGCCCTAGCCCACCCCCTATCAGGCTTACCTTTGCGCCTGCGCGCCTTCACTGCCTGAGTCTGGCTGCACAGCCCCGCCCTCCTGCGGTTTCTCTGCTGTGCCGGTTTTGCTTTTTATCCACTAGTGTCTAATAAATACAAGAATAATAAAGAACAATTAATAACAATAGTAATTATACATGGAAGTTATAAGTGTTTTCCTTAAGTTAAGTAACATCCCACCACTTAAACTGGTAGTGGCTTATAAAGAAGCGTTCGTCTAAGTTCACATGGTTGGTGCCTCTAAAGGCAATCCAGCTAAAAGTTTGTAGTTAAGGTGATATATAAAATGTTCTAAATACTTTCACATTTTAGGTTTTTTTGTGGTTTTCTGTGAGACACTACTGGACCGTTGTGGTGGGACCTACTAGAATCGGATGCTTTGGTGGTGGATACAAAATAAGAACAACTTAAACTGTTTTATAGGAGTTTTAAGAGGCTTATTGGTGCTGCTTGGCTTGGCCTTTGAGAGGATGAGGTGTTTATCTGTGTGCTTATGAAGCTGGATTTTTTTCTTTCAACTGTAGGGGATTAGCTTTGCCTACATATTTATAAATTGTGCCTGGCACATGGTAGGCGTTCGTTAAATATGAGTTATATGACCAGAGTAAATTGGTTTATTCCGTGCTTTCTTTGGTGTCTGCAGGTTTTTTCTGGTTTCTTGCTCCTGGCTCTTTTCCTATGGTGCTTTGCTGTCCTGGATTGTCCAAAGCATTGCTCCCCTTCTCTCTCACTTTTAGCAGAATATTAAGAAAAAACAAACTGAAAAAAAACCCATACATTTTTAAACTCTAATAATGTAAGCTGTAATTAAAATATAAAGCAACTAAATTAACTTAAAATTTTCAAAATAATTAGCTTTATTAAAAATAAAAAGCAAAAACTAAAATTTGGGGCAAGTGGATTACTTTTAATGATACATTATTGTCATATTTAAAATTTATGTAATGTGACATAAAGTGGTTACATTACAAAATAGAGATTGAGGGTTTTAACTGGCATTATTAAACATATATATAAAATAAATGTGTACTTTACTACCAGTCAGGTGTACCATGTTTATGTTTCTAACTAAATGAAGAAATTTAAAAAACTGCTTCCGTATATTATACACCATGAGCCAGGACTTTGTTAGGGAGGATTTGGGTCTCAAAAATCTGTCACACCCCACTCCACCCCCCACCAAGTATACAATCTATGGATAACACGTGCTTATCATAATTACAGTTTTAAGTAAATCCCCAGACACCTTTTATCTACCTTGCCACCCTGACACCCCTCCTCTTGAAAATTTTGTATCTGCATTTTAAAAAGTTTCAAAGCAATGGTAACATATGCATATTAACGAACTTGGCATTTTACAAATAGGGCTCATAGCACTCAAAAAGAAGTTTAGACATTTGAAAATGTAAAACAATTAGGAGTTGCTTAATGAAGTGTCATTTCCTATTGGGATGTTTAATGTGCAGTGGGTTTTGGTTAACTATTGCTCTTTGGTGTGTTGGGGGAATAGAGAATTTTAGAGGTCATCTTGAAGAACCAAAGATTAATTAAATGTATGTATTTAATTCCTAAGTAGACTAACACGGAGCTCTTTCATATGTAAAGGTGGCATCTCTCCCAAGTGCCTTGGCTTTATGCTGTGTGTCCTTTCAGGTTTTAGGAATGGGGCCTCTTGAACACATCCCCCCTACCCCCCATCCAGCTCCTACTAAGAGGGCATTTAAGAATCAAATCCAGTCACAATGCTCCTGTTCCCTAGTGAATTGGCACTTCAGTTGCGGTTGAAACGTTTTAAAACTTTACTTACACTTATTGCTAACCTACCTGTCCACTGCCCTATCACGTTTAATGGTCAAAGTACTCTGTTCTGGGCATTTATCTCTTGTAGGATTTAGAGTCCCAGCCCAAAATTACAACCCCTGAGGCCTGATAGTATAGTAAAGGTCAAGGATCTCAAATTGGTGGCGTTTCAGGCCAAATAAGACCCTGAATTTGCTTGACCAGCACTGGATCAAAAATGTTTTAAAGACTTGAATGTCTTTGAGGAGGGCACATGCATCCCTGAGTTATATAGTTGCAACCCCTCTTATTGTCCTAACTCCAGTCTCTTCTTACTTCTACCTTCTTGTCTAGAAAAATACATTTGAATTTTAAACCCTTATTGATGTTTCTGTTTCTCTATACAATTCAGTGATTATTTGCTGATTTCCTAATGTATTGTTATTTCTGACCTATTATTGTGTTGCAGATGTTAAAACCATCAGACCTGGAGCCTCAATAGAGCCCATCCCAGTAACTGGAAATGACCCGTAGGTCCTTAACCTTCCTGATCTGGGTCAGGCTGCACCAGGCCATGCAGTAAATACCTTTTCAGAAGTCTTCTAAGTTTTGAAAGTATTAATGTCTAGGTGACAGAAGTGGCACCTGAGTCACCTGACCTGTGCTTATTATTTTTTATGGGATATTAATACTCTTAATTTATTAAAAATTTAATAAAAATTTTATTATTCTGTGACCTTATATTCTAAGTGTCACCAATACAATTGTGTTTAAGGAGTTGGAAATGAAGCTAAATGTCAGACTGATGTGTTAATTGCATCTTCTCATTTTTTCTAAACTTGAATATTTTACCTTGAATGTCGATTATTCATTGTTCTTGGAGCCTAAATTATTAAAATAATTAAATAGCAAGTTAAATGCACAGTAAATCTGTCCCTTAAGGACTCTGCTTACTGTAAAACCACTATATCTTTGTGGTTTTGTTTTTTGTAATTAATTTGGTATCCATTTTTGCCTTTATGGGTCAGAGAGGAACAGTTGGCCAGGACTGCCCAATTAAAATTCAGCGAATAGGCAGTTGGCCTGCCTTATTATGTTTCTAAACTTTTGAACACTTTCCTAAAATTTTTGAGAAAGGAAAATTTGATTTTCATTAAAAAAAAATCATTGAAAGCTAAAATAATTAAATTACTCTAAATACATTTAACCCTATATTCAGAAAGTCCATAGGTACTATGTGATGGTTTATTATATGTGTGATTTATTATCACCATACCCATAATTAGAACATTTAATCTCCTTCCTCATCTCCCCCGACCCCTCACTACCATTCACCCCTAGGAGTTTAGCCCTATCTCACTCTAAATTACAAACTTTCAGATTGCACGGACAATCTTATTTAGGACTGCACTGACAATCTTATTTAAAAAGCAGGAATTGCAAACTGGTCACCTGCAAGTCAAATGAGACCCTGGATTTGTTTGACCAACACAGTATTTAAAAAAATAATATCTTTACATGGGAAATGCAAGCCCAAGTTGTCATAGTTGCAGCCCCTCCCTGTTTTAATCCCAACAACTTCTTTGCACAGAAAGTTACCTTTGTGTTTTCTTACCTTTGGGTTACTTTTTAATACCAGCTAACAGTTACCACACGTTTAGTATGTGTATTATTTAATTAAATCCTTATTATAAGTTTGAGGTGTACTATTACTGGGCTCCTTCCAATGTCCCGTTTTATAGCCCAGCTGCTGCTAAGAGGTAGCAACTAATATCTATGGTTGATTGCCTGCATAATAAGGAGGAAAACTGACATACGCATGTTGCTGCTCAGTGCCGTTTCTGTCCCATAGGGAATTCTCTTTCAGAAATCAAATTATGGTCAGAAAAGTAATTTAGACAATCCTGTGGGTTTTGTGACAGTTGTTGTTTATTTTGATACAAGTTAACCTTCTCTGTATGGTGACGGGTTGGCCAGAATGCCCCCTCTCCCTGTGGTTGATGAATACAGGCGTTGTGATTTTAATTGCCCCCCCCTTCTTTTGGTTCCCTATTGACTGGAATATTATCTATTTTTCAGGTAACTCCTCTAATACCAGTTACCATTTCGGCTTTATTTTTTGTAATTTATTCAATAGCCATCTTTGCCTTAAAAGTTTTTTGCTCTGCTCTCTGGATACAAAACTACTTTTTTGGAGTGTGTCAACATTCTATTATAGTCAGTAAAGTTAAACATGCTGTTGATACAGTTATGTATTGTTGAATCATAATGAACAGAGGACTTTTGAGGATGAAAAAGTCATTTGGACATCAAAAAGTAGGGTGCTTTTCGTTATCTGTTGTCTCTTTGCAGGGTTTTTGTTTGTTTAACTATTAATGTAAGCAAGTAGAGTAAAGAGATACTTTAAATCTCATGTATTTAAATAACTTTAGTAAATACTTTAAGTGCTAAAATCTTTATGTTGTGCTACTTTGAATGTGTATGTTGAATTTATGCTATTATCCTCATTTACAGAAACAAAAGGCTTTTGAAAACAAAAAGAAGAAAGGGCGGAAGAGGAGGCCAGGATCCAGGCCTCCATCCCCACAGGAGTGAAGCTACACTTGGGAGGTCCCCTCCCACCCCAACTCTCACCCTGGGGCCCGACTGCCCTCCACCTCCTCCTCCTCCTCCCCCATCTTCCTCCTCCTCCTCTTCTCACAGCGGCCAGAGGGGCCAGTACATCCCCAACCTGGCTGAACGGCGCCGGGACGATCTCTCTGAAGAGATCAACAACCTCAGAGAGAAGGTCATGAGGCAGTCCGAGGAGAACAACAACCTGCAGAACCAGGTGCAGAAGCTCACAGAGGAGAACTCCAACCTTCGTGAGCAAGTGGAGCCCACCCCCCAGGATGAGGAGGATGACCTCGAGCTCCGTGGTGCTGCAGCCGCGGCTGCCCCACCTGCTCCCGTAGAGGAAGAGTGCCCAGAAGACCTTCCCGAGAAGTTTGATGGCAACCCAGACATGCTGGTTCCTTTCATGGCCCAGTGCCAGCTCTTCATGGAAAAGAGCACCAGAGATTTCTCAGTTGATCGCGTCCGCGTCTGCTTCGTGACAAGCATGATGACCGGCCGTGCTGCCCGCTGGGCCTCTGCCAAACTGGAGCGAGCCCACTACCTGATGCACAACTACCCAGCCTTCATGACTGAGATGAAGCACGTATTTGAAGACCCGCAGAGACGAGAGGCTGCTAAACGCAAAATCAGACGTCTGCGCCAAGGCATGGGGTCAGTCATCGACTATTCCAATGCTTTCCAGATGATTGCCCAGGACCTGGATTGGAACGAGCCTGCACTGATTGACCAGTACCACGAGGGCCTGAGCGACCACATTCAGGCGGAGCTCTCACGCCAAGAAGTTGCCAAGTCGCTGTCTGCACTGATTGGCCAGTGCATCCACATCGAGAGAAGGCTGGCCAGGGCGGCTGCAGCCCGCAAGCCACGCTCCCCACCCCGTGCGCTCGTGTTGCCTCAGGTCACCAACCACCACCAGGTGGATCCCACCGAGCCTGTGGGAGGTGCCCGCATGCGCCTGACCCAGGAAGAGAAAGAAAGACGCAGAAAGCTGAATCTCTGCCTCTACTGTGGGAATGGAGGTCATTACGCTGACAACTGTCCTGCCAAGGCCTCGAAGGCTTCGCCGGCGGGAAACTCCCCGGCCCCGCTGTAGAGGGACCTTCAGCGACCGGGCCAGAAATAATAAGGTCCCCACCAGATGATGCTTCATCTCCTCACTTGCAAGTGATGCTCCAGATTCATCTTCCGGGCAGACACACCCTGTTCGTCCGAGCCATGATCGATTCTGGTGCTTCTGGCAACTTCATTGATCACGAATATGTTGCCCAGAATGCAATTCCTCTAAGGGTCAAGGACTGGCCAATACTTGTAGAAGCAATTGATGGACGTCCCATAGCATCGGGCCCAGTTGTCCACGAAACACACGACCTGGTAGTCGACTTGGGAGATCACCGTGAGGTGCTGTCGTTCGATGTGACTCAGTCTCCATTCTTCCCCGTCGTCCTAGGGGTACGCTGGCTGAGCACACACGATCCCAACATCACCTGGAGCACCCGATCGATCGTCTTTGATTCTGAATACTGCCGCTACCACTGCCGGATGTATTCTCCAATACCGCCAACTCTCCCACCACCAGCACAACCGTCCTTTTACTACCCAATGGATGGATACAGAGTTTACCAACCAGTGAGGTATTACTATGTCCAGAATGTGTACACTCCAGTAGATGAAAACGTCTATCCAGATCACCGCCTGGTTGACCCTACCATAGAGATGATTCCTGGAGCACACAGTATTCCCAGCGGACACGTGTACTCACTGTCCGAACCTGAAATGGCAGCTCTGCGTGATTTCGTGGCCAGAAATGTGAAAGATGGGCTGATTACTCCAACAATTGCACCTAATGGAGCCCAAGTTCTCCAAGTGAAAAGGGGGTGGAAACTGCAAGTTTCTTACGACTGCCGAGCTCCCAACAATTTCACCATCCAGAATCAGTACCCTCGACTCTCTATTCCAAATTTAGATGACCAAGCTCACCTGGCGACATACACGGAATATGTACCTCAGTTACCTGGATACCAAACGTACCCCACTTATGCCACGTACCCGACCTACCCAGTTGGATTCGCCTGGTACCCAGTGGGACGAGATGGACATGGCCGCTCCCTGTACGTGCCTGTGATGATCACTTGGAATCCGCATTGGTACCGCCAGCCTCCGGTCCCTCAGTATCCACCCCCGCAGCCGCCACCGCCGCCCCCGCCGCCCCCGCCGCCGCCATCCTACAGCACCCTGTAAATTAGTCACGTCTTTCAGGATCTCTGCCCTCAGCTGATTTGTGCCCAGCTTCTCAATCAGTGACTGTGTGCTAAATTGGGCTTCTGCATCTTCAGGCCAACCTGAGGCTGTCCTCTCTGAAATGGCTACAGAAGGTCAGGGCCACCCTGGACTGGCACACATCCTAAAAGCACCAAAAGTTCTTCACCATTTCCTGGGAGCAACAGAATATTCACAAACAGATTACCAGTTTTCCACCTTGACTGCCAAGGGGACTAAAATTCATAAGTTGACTTCCCAGCGAATCCTGGCAGCCTCGATTAACATTTGCAGAGAAGCTGATGCAAACACAGGGAATGCTGTTTTCTTTATGGAGGGAGAGACAAGGAGGAAGAGGACGTGACTTTTCTTGCAGTTTCGGTACTCTCTTTACATCATTGGAGGACCGACGCCTTATTAAGGAAGCCACAGTTATTGGTGCAGTGTGAAACGGCTTCCGTGATCTTTTTGCTGCACCCTTAGAAACTTCACCATCTTCATACTCTTCTTTCATGGTTCCGTTAATTCCCAAGGAGCAGCAACTCGACCGGTTCTCCCAGGGGCAGGCAAAATACCTGCAACAGAAACACCTCAGGCCTGAGAAGGAAGTGCCATCTCAGACGGACTCTTGTGTGTTGAGTGTGCCTTCACCTCCTGGTGCAAATCATGTGTACCCAAGAACTCTGGCTTTTTCACTACACCTTACCATCGTCGTGCCAGCAATGGCTTCCACAAAATGTTAAACCTGGTAACCAGAGACTATTGGTGGCTCTAGTTGTGTTAGATATTGTGAAATGTGACCACCTCTCAATCATATCTGAGGGCTAATGAGTAGCAAATCAGAAGGACTCTGAAATCCGGTACCCAACTCTTAAAAAGGGACTCTGAGTTAATGTTACCAACTTGTCCTAGTACTTTAGATAGAATATTCATGAGTGTTGTTAATGGGCTGGAAGAGGATCACCTGAAATCTTGGGAACATATGTCCACGTCTTTGCCTCCATAAAGTATCTGGGCATTTCATCATTAGTCCCCTCACTAAACTGTAGCATCAGGATGCTTAGAGAGGGGAAATGATTTTAGCACCCACACCCACACTCCTATGCCTGGGAGGGATGTCTTTGAATGAAGGGAAATTTGGGCACTGAACACTGTCTGGAGAATATGGATTTGTTTAGTAAGCTTCAAATCCAGCTGCCAATGAATGAAAGGCCTCAGAAAGCAACTCCAGTGACTCAAAGCAACAGACAACACAAGCATTGTCTTTAATCCAGTGACATCATCTGGTGTTTCCTGGATGCTTTGTGCTAACCTGGGACTGCCTGACTTCCTTTAACCTGGTCCCTTGCTACTTCCTTGAACAGTCTGTCTAACCTCTCTCTTTCTGTTTAATTCTTTACTACTACCATTAACCCTGCTGCAGGATTTATGTCATCCATCTTGCCTGGTTGCTGAGACTCCATTTTGCTGCCACACACAGAGAAGAAAGAGGCAGGCTTCAAGGAGCATGTGTTTGAGCACAAATTCTCCAATTGCCAAAATACAGTTTAAGCAGTAGAAAAACATGATACATATTTCAAATTGCCTATCAGGAAGAGGAGTCTAATGGTGAAGTCTCATTTTTCATCAACATCATCTTTCACATATTCACTATCATCCACCCTTATTCTTGCATGTTTAAATACTTAAATAAATGTTTAGCTATAGATTAGTAGTGTCCTTTAACAGTGTTTTAAAGTGGTGACTGCTCAAAAATTATTTCCATTGAATTACAAAAATACTATCTATCCAATTCTTACTGTGTTAGAGTTAAGCTAATTAAAATTGATAAGTAACGTAGTATAAAATATTTCCTTACTGTGAACTTCTCTTACAACACTGTGAATAAGAGGCTCCTCAGAACTGGAGTTTTGTATAATAGTTCATCCTGTTCATCTTCAATCTTCTATTTTAACATCATATAATTTCAATTTTATTAATTAGGCCTTTAAAAACCACACAAAAGGATGCAAATTCAAAGAAGATACCTAATTGGCTATTTAATCCAAAACAACTTTCTTTTTCTTTTTCAATGGAATCAGAAAAGCTTGTCAGTCACTCGTGTCTTAGAGTCCATCATTACTTTTAAAATGGTGCATTTGTGCTTCTGGACTATTTTGAAGCGTCACTTCAGTTTACCTCAGATACCAATCCATCCTCCATACATTTAAATTCAAATTGTGTTGTGTCAAATTTACAGTTGTCAATTGATCTTTAAACTGCAGAGGACCTAGGAATGGGTCGTTGTCTGCAGCCTGGCATGTGCACACGGACATTTGCCATCACTGCAAGAAAAAATCTGGAGAAGTTGGCCAGTGACAGCAACCGTCAGGAAGAAGACAGTGGTATGGGTTAACAACTCACGGATGAAGACCTGACACACATTTGGTTGTTTAGTAAAGCTTGTGAAAATCTATTGGCAGTGTGTACTATGCTCTTTTGCTATATATACTATCTATAAATGTAAGTGTTAAGGATAAGTAATCTCAAATTGATTGTTCTCTACTATCAGAATTTTATTAAGTTTCCTTTCACTAAGTTGATTTATTTTGTTGCTGTTGAACAAATTTATGTTAATTGGATACATTCAATATTTTTGGCATTTTCCAACAAAAATGCCTTTAATAAGAAAGGAAAGAGTAAAATAATTAAATCTCTATCTGAAGAAGTTAGAAAGGGAGCAAAATAAAAACAAGATAAATAAATCAACATCAGAATTATTAAACAAAGCCAATAGTCAACCCTTTGAAGCAAATTGGCAAAATTGATTGACTTTTGGCCTAAATTTGCAGTGTTAGTTAAAAAATCAAGAAAGATTTAGGAGCTCCCGTTGCTAGGCAGACCTAGAGAGAACTAGCTAAGGTCATCATGCTAGATTATTGAAATGGAAGTTTACATACATTTCTGAGGGGTCAGTTTAGTTTGAGTAATGAGGTATTTGTATTAGATGCTGGAAAATGATGAATTAGTTGGATTAAATCAGGTGAGGTAACACAGTGAACTAGCAGGTGCACAGAATAAGAGGGGCACATCTATATAGTGCAGTCGGGATTTCTATTTAAGGTTGCAGGTACCTCTTAGACTCCTGAATTGATCCAGTTGTCATCCGCCACAGACATCTAACATCGGATAGAATTCCAAGATTGGCAACAAAGAACACTGCTGGAATGACCTAGGCAGAAATGTTGGACCACCTGCAGAGGTGACGAGCCTGGTGGGAACCACCTACATTTTCATCTGAAGAAAGAATGTACATCTTGGGACTGAAAGTTCTTTGTTGTTTCAGATTGTAGAATGCTATCAAAGTGGTCTGTGGAAAATCGCATTGTTTTTATTTCTTTGTGTAATCAGTTTAAGTAATAGGGGATATATATAATCATAAGTATTTAGGGTGGGAGGGATTATTAAGTAATCTTAAATGGGTGGGATTAAACAGCATGATTATGTATTAGATCTATCTCTATAAGTGAACATGTGTACTTACTTATGATCCTTTACTCTGTGATTGCTACCCTTTACCCTTGTGATTTCAATAAATTCTGGAGGGAACTGCAGGGAGATCAACATATTTTGGGAGAATTGGAAATGAATAAAACCCTAGTGGGAGAAAGTTCAAAAGTGATTGGATACATAATTTAATACAGGCTTTTTGCCCTGGGTATTAACTCCAGGGGTCAAGATTGTGAGCAAAGCCTTTATTTAGAGAGATGTTGGGTGGATAGATACCCTTTGAGAAATTGTTGCTGGAATGAAATTGATAATGATGGATGGTACATATTCATGGCAGTTAAATGAAAATGATGAATAAGAACACTTGCCCCCATCAGTAGCCCTCCTCTTTACCCCTGCTTCTTCTCCCTTACCCCTACCCCTCTCCCATATCCCTGCCCTTCCGCATTTTATTGCTGTATTCTCTTTACTCTATTTCTCTCAATTTACTAATATTGCATTGATGTTATAATAATTCAATTAATAAAGATTTAGTGGTTAAGTGCAAACTGTGTCCTGATCATTTCAGCGTCTGCCAGCATCAAGGGAACAGGATGGGGGAGTGGAGGGGTGGGAGAGTTTGGGGGTGGGGGAGTAGGAAGATGAGGGGAGAAGTGAGGAGGGTGGGGCAGTAGGGGGGTTGGGTTGTAAGAGGGTAGGGGTTGGGGAGGGTGGAGTTGAAAGATAAGTTTGGAAGTGTGGGGGTGGAATGAAGAATATATTAAACAACCCAGTATTATTTATCCAGAATACTCCAGGAAATCAACTAAATTATCCCAGCTGCAAAACTTCAACATGTAAGGTCACACAATTAATAGTGACTCTATTGATACAAAGTTTTTTTTTAAGATGCAAAACGTTAACTTATAAAATAAAGCCACACAATTAATAGTGACTCTATTGACATAATATAAAAAACTTTAAGCTGCAAACCTTTAACATGAAGCCACACAATAGAGATTCTATTGACAAAATACAAACTCTTTAAGCTGCAAAACTTGAGCATATAAAGCCACACAATAGAGATTCTATTGACATATAAACATTTATTTTTAATTCAATTTTATTTGGAATACTTGAGATACATTAATTGAAAGTTATAGAAGCATTAGTGAGGATAAAAAGGAAGACATACCAAATGAAGTCAGTGCCGTGTGGGAAATGAACATACAGATGTTTTTAATACCAATTAAAACAACACCAGAGTGATTGTGAAAGTCAAAACATGGTGTTAGAGTTGTAGAATAATAGGTTGCATATAGAAAACTTAACCTAAACTTAATAGCGGTAATCATTTCACCCTATATGGAAGTCAAACCATTAGGCTGCACATCTTACATAGGGATGTATGTCAATTAGGTCTTCATAAAACTGGAAAAATAAACACACATTGCCAGCTCACCCCCACCCCCACCAAAAAAAACAAAAAGGCCTGAAAAGGGGACTCCAAATGATGGGCCAATTTTGAAGGGTTGCTGCGTTCATATGGTGTCACATAAACACAGTGATTTATTGGGAAGGATTCATGGAAGATGACGACTAAATGGAAAGATCTGGGGCTAATGATGAAAACACCCAACTGAAAACTCTTCTCCTGGGAAGCAGGCTACTCTGAATAGTTATCCATCCAGCCCAGAGTTCACAGACTGTGTGCAGGATGGTGGGTAGAATTGGAGAAATGGGGGAGGTGGTGGGGGCACAGTCAATGCCTATCAAATGCCTGCTGGGAGGGTTACTTATTTAAACAATGGTGTAAAGGCTGTTAATGAAGTCACTTTCAAAGGAAATTGAAATATCCTATTCATTCCTGTTTTTCACACCTAGAGTCCTCCCCATTCTGACCCCCACCTCTCCATACACCACATGATTAAATAAAACATGAGGGAAACAATAAAAGTTGCTGAGCCTCAAGATTGTGTTACATTTGATTATACAGCTTGGATCACAAAGCTAGTTCAAAACATCAAACTTACTGTTTATAGCAATGACACTATTTGTTAAAACCCATACCAGTTTTGGGAAAGAAGAGGCTCCCCAGAGAGAAATCAAATCTATTTATAGCTGCAGAAATTGTATAATGAACCCCTCTTTTCCAGTATAGTTGAGGCCAGTCATTAATCAGAACAATTGTTTGAAATGAGAACCACACTATATTAACTTAAAATACATAAATGTACATTCATTGGTCAATCTTGATAGAGGTCTGTGCTTCACTGATTCGAGCTCTGAGTTACCTTCCTTGAATAAATTATATCAGTAACAAAATAAGTAGCATAAGAGTGGGAAAATACAGAGCTTTTAAAAACATATAAAAGCAATTAAATAGTGTGGAGAAGAATCACTCTTGATGCATACCTCAAAAAATACACTAATGAATACCAGATAAATCAAGAACTACAAGAAGAAAGAAGAGCTAATGGTAGGGGAGGGTAAAAAAAATTATACATGGAATAATAATAGCAATCAAAAATTAGCTGAATGGTTTTGAATTCATAAAGAACATGCAGAACAAGAAGGAGAAAATATTTGGTATATACCTATAAAATATATGATAACTAACTTATTACCCAAGCACCTAGTATTTTCCAGGATAAATACCTAACCCCACCCTTACTTGTTTTGTGGGGTTTTTTGTATATATCTAGAGAGAAACCTAGATAGATACATCATAAATAAATAAATGTAGAGAAAAATCTGGATGGATAAATGCTAAATGGATGGATAGATGATAGATAAATAAAGGAATAAACGTGTGAGTGTTCAATAATTGATTTTTTTTAATGCGCCAGAGATAAGTAAATACCCAACCCTCACCCTTTACTCTTTTTCTGGCTTTTTTAAATGTATGTAGAGAAAAATCTGGATGGATCGTTAATCAATTAATTAAGCGGATGGATGGATGGATGAATGAGTGTGTTTTTGTGTGTTCAATAATTATTGGTTTCTTTTAATGTGCCAGACACTAGACTAGATATTGGGACACACAATGCCGGGCACAGACCTTACACTGAGATACCTAATGCAGTTGAATGATGAGCACCCAATAGTTCTTTACCCAGGGTACCCCAACTTTCTTAGGCATCACGGTTGCCTAAGTCATTTGGGAACAGGAACTATTACATCACAATTTAGTGCAGACAAAGAGTTATTCTTAATTTTTAGCATTTGAGTTTTTCTCCAGAATGCACTAAATTTCTTAAATGTTTATTTTTATTAGTGTTTGATAATTTGAAAGAGTAAACAAGAGAAAGAGAAGCTAGATGGTTCTTTCCTTCCATCTACCCCATCTACTTCCATTAACCGCCCGAGAAACCCTCTTAGCACACAGTAAAGCTCCCTAATTCTATTCCCAGATAATCCCAGAGATAGTCGACACATGTACATTCGGAACCCTCTTCCTGGTAACTGAAAATAATTTACAACATAACATTTGACCCAAGACAATAACTAAAGGGAGAGCAAGTGAACCTCTGGAAGATCATTAATTACTGTTTTATATCTGGCCTTACAGTCCTTACATAAGAAAATCACTGAATTAAAATGATCACCTACGTACTTGTATCATTGGCTAATTCTTCTCAAGGAGTGCATGTCATAAGCCAAGTAAAAAATAAGTAGACAGACATTGTACACGCTTCATGAAAATTCAATATAGAGAAATTTCTTTTAAATGCAGAGGGTGCCAAAATAATGTATACACATTTTAAGAAAGGAAAATTGTATTAAAATTGTAATACTCAATATATACTGATAACAAAAGATGAATGCAAGTCACGTTTGACTTTTGCAATTACAAGAGGTGCTCAAAATGGTTACCATCAGCGTCCAGACACTGCTGATTACGGCCAACTACTGCTTGAGCAATGTTGACCAAAGTGTCCACTTGTATACATTTTTTTGGTACCCCCCGGTATAATAAAAACATTTTTCCATTCTATTTCTAAGAGGTTTCAACATTATGTATGTTTCATTTACATCAACTTGATGTTAGAATACATCTAGTAAAATAGCACAACATCCTATATTCTAGGCCTAAATTAATTTCAAAACTATGTATTGCTCATTTTTGTAACTCTGAGTCACCTGAGTACCACCCCAAGTTTTATCACTGACTGTAGTGCTTAAGATTAATTGCAGTAGGGTGGTAGTATTTTACTAGCTTTAGGACCACAAAATTGGCATATCAAATTACCCTGTCAGTCCAGCACTGAAATAATGCCCAATTCTGAGAACTAAATTTAAGCTTTGTAGCTAAGTGCTAAAATCCAGTGTTGGGTTTGGGAGAGTGTTCACTACTCACCTCTCTTCTCTTTTGAACCTACTTGAGAATAAACACAAGAATTTAGATGTGAATTAAAGTGCATCTTTTTTAAAATTATTTTTTAAATCGAGATATAATTGACATAACGTTATATTAATTTCAGGTATACAACGTAATGATTTGATATTTATCTGATCACCACAGTAGTAAGTTAACATCCATCATCATACATCCTTACAAAACTTTTTCTTGTGATGACAACTTTTTAGATTTACCTTCTTAGCAACTGTCAAATATAGAAGACAGTTTTATTAACCCCAACTCCCTCTCATCTATCACCCAACAAATCTAATACCCATCTGACACCATGTATACTCACCATGCTGTACATTACATCCTCAGTATTTATTTATTTTATAACTGGATGCTTGTACCTTTTGACCATCTTCACTTATTTTGCCCCACTCCCCCACCCCCTCTAGTAACCACCAATTTCTTCTCTGTATCTATGAGTTTTTTTTATTTTCTCTCTCTTTTTTTTAAGATTCCATATGTCAGTGAGATCATATGGTATCTCTTTTCGTGTCTGACTTATTTCACTTAGTGTAATGTCCTCAAAGTTCATCCATGATTTCCTTCTTTTATATGGCCAAATAATATTCCAGTGTGTGTGTGTGTGTGTGTGTGTGTGTGTGTGTGTGTGTGTGTACTGGGGGGGGTGCCAAAAAAATGTATACAAGTGGACACTTTGGTCAATGGTTGCTCAAACAGTAGTTTGCCGTGATCAGAAGTGTCTGGATGCTGATGGTAACCACTTTGAGCACCTCTGGTAATTGCAGAAGTCAAACGTGATTTGTATTCATTTTTTTGTTACCAGTATATATTGAGTATTACAATTTTAATACAGTTTTCCTTTTTTAAAAATGTGTATACCTTTTTTGGCACCATATATATGTGAGATAGATAGATAGATAGATAGATAGATAGATAGATAGATAGATAGATAGATATAGACATAGATTACGTTTTCTTTATCCATTCATCCATTAATGGGCATTTATGTTGTTTCCATGTCTTAGCTATTGTAAATTATGCTGCAGTGAACATGGGGATACAGCTATCATTTCGAATTAATGTTGTTGTTTTCCTTTGGATAAATACCTAGAAGTGGAATTGCTGAATCATCTGATAGTTCAATTTTTAACTTTTTGAGGAATCTCAGTAGTTTTCCATAGTATAAATTGGCTGAACCAATTTATAGCCCCATCAACAGTACACAGGTGTTCCCTTTTCTCCATATCATAGCCAATACTTGTTATTTCTTGTCTTTTATATGATAGCCATTCTAGTGGGTGTGAGGTAATATCTCATTGTGGTTCTCATTTGCATTTCACTGATGATTAGTGATGTTGAACCTCTCTTCATGTACTGTTGGCCATCTGTATGTCTCCCGTGAAAAAAATGTCTATTCAGATCCTCTGCCCATTTTAAAATCAGATTGCTTTTACTATTGAGTTGCTGTATGGTTCTTTATATATTTTGGATATTGACCTCTTATCAGATATATGATTTGCAAATATTTTCTCCCATTTGGTAGGCTGTCTTTTCATATTGTTGATTGTTTCTTTACTGAGCAGAAACATTTTAGTTTGATGTAGCGCCACTTGTTTATTTATGCCTTTGTTGCCTGTGCTTTTGGTGTCATCTAAAAATTTATTGCCATGACCAATGTCAGAAATTTTTTTCTATATATTTTATTCTCGGACTTTTATAGATATTTTTATTCAAGTTGAGTTGAGGATGTTCCCCTCTAGCCCTAGGTGGCTGAAAGTTTTTGTTATAAAAAAATGCATGTTGGAGTTTATCAAATGCATTTTCTATATCTGTTGATATAATCATGTGATTTTTCTTTTCTAGCCTATTTTTCCCCTTTAAAAAAATTTTCAATTATATTGAAAATTATAATTTTCAATAGTATTTTATATTTTATATTATATTTTATTTTATATTAATTTCAGGGGTACAGCATAGTGGTGAGACATTTGTATAAGTAGTGATCATCCTGTCTAGTCTAGTACCCACCTGGCACTATGCATAGTTATTACCATATTATTGGCTATATTCCCTATGCTATGCTTTACTTTACATCCTCATGACTATTTTGTAACTACCAATTATTTGTACTTCTTAATCCCTTCACCTTTTCACCCTGCATCCCAACTCCTCATATCACCCAACATTCTAGTACCCATCTGACACCATACCTAGTTATTACAATATTATTGACTACATTCCTTACGCTATACCCTACATCCCCATGACTGCTTTGTAACAACCAATTTGTACTTCTTAACCCCTGCCCCCTTTTCACCCACGCTCCCAACCCGCCCCCCCCAACCTGGCAACTATCAAAATGTTCACTGTATCTATGAGTTTGTTTCTGTTGTGTTTATTTTGTTCTTTTTTTAAATTAATTTTATTGGGGAATATTGGGGAACAGTGTGTTCCTCCTTGGCCCATCAGCTCCTAGTCATTGTCCTTCAATCTACCTGTGAAGGATGCAGCTCAGCTCCAAGTCCAGTTGCCGTTTTTAGTCTTAGTTACAGGGGGTGCAGCTCACCGTCCCATGAGGGAATTGAACCGGCAACCCTGTTGTTAAGAGCTCAAGCTCTAACCAACTGAGCCATCTGGCTGCCCCTCCGGGAGTTCAGCGGCAGCTCGTTGTCTTCAATCTTGTTGTGCAAGGTACAGCTCACTGGCCCATGTGGGAATTGAACAGGCAACACTGTTGTTCAGAGCTCGCACTCTAACCAACTGAGTCATCCGGCCACCCCCTATTTTGTTCTTTAGACTCTGGTTTGGTGCCAGTGCTGAACCTGGAGCTACCCAGCAAAAGTCTCAGAGCACACAGAGGCTAGTTGACACCTGCCAGGGGCCTGCCAGACTCTGATAGTTTTCCAAGAACAAGTGCAATGTGGTTGGGGCTGGATGCTTACGAGAAGGTGCCTCTGGCAGTATTTAAGTTGGATGCAGCTGGGTCAGCAGGGTGGAACAGCGGAGCTCACCAAGCCAATCAGATTCACTTTTGGCCTGTGGGGGGGGCGGGTTCAACATAGGCAAGATGGCACCCACCTGCTGGCTGCACTGAAGTAGGAACCCCTCACTGAGAAAATGCCAACTGTCCTCCAGTCCTCCACCCACAGCCACACACCTCAATATGAACCCCCATATGTCTCTGAGGTCCCCCCAATCACCATCCTTCTGCCGGAGCCCAAGGTAAGTGCCTGTGAGCAAGTGAGCTTGTGTGCAACCTGTTTAAGAGGATGTCTGGGTTTCCCATAGCCTTCTGTCCCACCCAGATGGTCAGAATCCCCATTGTTTTTCACAGCCAGATATTGTGGGGGCTTCTACCTGGCACCAGTATTCCAGGCAAGGATACTGGGGTCCCTCCCTCTTCTGGGGGGATCCTCCACACTGAGATATCCCTCCTGATTTTCAACCACTACATGGAGGTTTGGGGCCCGTTCCGTGTCTCTGCCCCTCCTACCAGTCTTGTAGTAGCTTCTTCTTTGTATTCTTAGTTACAGGACTTCTGTTCCACTAGACTTAAGATGGTTCTCCAGGTTGATTGTTCTATAATTTAGTTGTAATTTTAATGTGTTCATGTTAGGACGCAGATAGAGTATTTATCTACTCTGCCATCTTGGTTCTCTCTCAGTCTTCTTTTAGCCTGTTGATGTGATGGATTACATTAATTGATTTTCAAATGTTTAACCAGCCTTGCGTACCTGGGATAAATACCAAATGGTCATGGTGTATAATTCTTTTTATGCTTTGTTGAAGCTTTTTGCACTGATATTCATGAGAGAGATTCATCTTATAGTGCCTTAAGAGAGTTTTCTCATAACGTCTTTGTCTGGTTCTGATATTAGTGTAATGCTGGCCTCATAAAATGTGCTAGGAATTATTCTTTCTGCTTCTATCCTCGGAAAAAGATCATAACGCATCAGTGTGATTTCTTCCTTAAATGTTTCGCAGAATTCACTAGTGAATCCATCTGGGCTTGGTGCTTTCGTTTTGGAAGATTTTTAATTATTGATATAATTTCTTTGATAAATATAAAGATTATTTCTTCTTGTATGAGTTTTGGCAAATTTTGTCAAGGAATTAGTCCATTTCATTTATACTTTCAAGTTTGTGAGCATAGAGCTGTTCATAGTATTTCTTTGTTAAATTTTACTGTTCTTAGGATCTGTAGTGATGGCCACTCTTTTATTTCTGATGTTGATAATTTGTGTCTTCTCTCTTTTTTCATGGTTAGCCTGGCCATAGGTTTATCAATTTTACTAATGATTTTTTTAAGTTGTCTTTTTGTTTTGCTAGTTTTTGCTCTTTTCAATAGCATTAATTTCTGTTTTCATTTTTATTATTTTTTTCTGCTTCCTTTAGGTATAAATTGATCTTATTTCTCTACTTTACTAAGCTAGATTATTGATTTTAGATTTGTTCTTTTCAAAAATAGACATTTAATGCTATAATTTTCCCGTTAAGCACAGTTTTTCCTGCATTTCGCAAATTTTGATATGTTGTATTTTTATTTTTGTTAAGTTCAAAATTTTTATAATTGTTTTGAGACTTTTTTGTTGACCCATGTGTTATTTAGATATATGTTGTTTAATCCCCAAATATTTGGGAATTTTTCAGATCTATAATTTTCTTGATCTGGTTTAATTCCATTGTGGTCTTACAGCACATTTTGTGTAACTTCTCCTCTGTTAAATTTTTTAAGGTGCCTTTTACATCTCAGATTGTAGTCTACCTTTGTGAATATTCCATGTGGGCTTGTGAAGAATGTGTATTCAGCTGTTATTATATAGAGTATTCTATAAATGTCAATTAGATCAAGTTGATTGATAGTGCTATTCTAGTGAATTATATTCTTCTTGATTTGCTTCCTGTTTGATCTATGCATTACCTACAGAGGGGTTTTGAAGTATCCACATATAATAGTAGATTTATCCGTTTCTCCTAACAGTTCTATTAGTTCTGTCTCATGTATTTTGAAGGTCTGTTGTTAGGTCTTCTTGGAGTATTGACAACTTTACCATAATGTATGCCTTTATCCCTAATAATTTTCTTTTCTGAGGTCTGTTTTTTTTTAATTCATACAGCTACTCTTTTTTTTTTCGTTAATGTTAGCATAGTATATATTTCTCCACCCCTTTACTTTTAATCTATTTGTCTTTATAGATACAGTAGCTTTTTTGTAAACCACATATAGTTTGGTTTGATTTTTAACCACTCTGACAATACTAAGTCTTTTAGTATACTAAGTCTTTTACTTAGTATATTTAGACTGCTTACATTTAAAGTGATTATTGATACAATTTGATTAATACCTACCTTGTTTATAACTGTTTTCTTGTCTCATTTTCCTCCTCTTTTTCTCTTCTCTGTGGTTCAATTGTACATTTTGTGATTCTACTTATCTCACCTTTATGCATATTAATTATATTTCTTTAAAAAAGTAATTTAGTAAGGATTGCCCTGAAATTCACAATATTTATTTTTAACTAATAAAATTTTACCTTTAAATAACAAGGGAAGCTAGGAAAGCAAGTGTCTGGCTTCTACCTTGGCAATGCTCGTAAGGTGGAAAATTCTGCAAATATTGGAAGGATGTTCGAAATTGCTGAGCAGTTAGAAAGAATGACAAATGTCCACTAAATATTTTCTTAACTATTTTTTTTTTTTATATTTTCCACCTCTTTGCTTAGTGCCTAAAACAACAAATTTCTTTCTACTTTATCTTCTAGTGATTAGGTTATTCTACAAATATCTTACTGCTCTTCAATTGTACAACTGAGTTCTTTTTCAAAAAGGTCATAGTGTCATGCTTTTAATTTCCAAGAATTTTTTTATTATGATAGTTTCGTTTTTTGGATGCAATAACCTTTCAAATCTATTTGAAAGTAAGAATTTTAAATATTTAGGTTATCTTTTTTTCCTCCATATTTGTGTATTCATTTTGGTGTCTCTTTTTCTTGCCATTTGTTTTCCTCAAAACGGCATGGTAACTCATCTTTTCTATTCATATTTATAAATGAAAGAATAGGTGTCATGGAGTTCCTTGGCCATTTTCATGCTTTCTTTCCTAGAGATAAGTGCCCTCTAAAAGAAGAAATAACTTTAGGGTTTCATAAGAGTGGTGGGGAAAGCTTGAGAAATGCTTCTTGTCGGGGGGATAAAGGGCAGCTTTGGGCCCATGGATAGGAAGGAAACAGACAACCTACTGACTTTCCTGTAACAGTGAGATAACAAAAGGATCACTGTGGTCCAACTCATGTCAGCCTGAAGCTACATGTCCTTCCTGTTTCTTTCACATCTATTCATGTTCATTTGAGGGTCCGACTTTAATTTTTTACCTGCTCCAGCCCAGGAGCTCATATTGGATTTCCATTTTACATGAGTCAGAATTTCTATCTTATTTAACTCTTCTAACGGGATTTAGCCTGTAGGCTAAAGAACATTCATGTTGGGACCATCCCACCTATTGCACAATTTTTTAATGAATCAACTCACTAATTGGCTTGTGTCCAGCTCCCATTACCAACTCTGCTGACTCAATGCTTTGCATTCTTCTGAGGTTTCTAGCACTCATCTTGCTATCTACTGTATATTTTATCAAATGTTCAGTATAACAATGGCACCCTGCCTTGTCTCCTGTGCTGTTATAGATTTGTTTCTTTTCTTGTGTCACTCCTATTTTTCAAGGTGATTTTACAGATGAAAGCAATAACATCTGTCATCTTGGTGTGGTGGCTGTATTTGTTCTTTTCCACTTCACAACGGGTGACTAAATCACTGGGTAAAATCAGAATGAACAGATTAGTTTAGATGACACATATATTGCTATGATTGAAAATTCAGATTTTGCATCCATATATTTGGAATTGGTGCTTTTGCCAAGATTCTTGGACATGGGCATCTTTACTGTATTACTTTTAAAATGCAAAGTAGTATTTGATGTTTGTACAATTCATTGCAGTACTTCTGAGAAATATTTTCTTAGCTCTTCTGAATCACATATATGTTCATCAACATAAAAAACATGTTAACATAAATATTTTTAATATGAAGATGAAAATATTTATAATGGTTATTCTGGAAGGTGGAATTTTGAGTGACATTTTTGCTTTTGGATTGTATTTTCTAAATTGTCTACAATAAGCATGTGTGTAATTAAAATGGGAGGGAATTTAGAAATAAGCCTATTTGTTGTTTTCTCTCAGTTTGCTAGACAAATGTTATTTAGTTTGCTAGACAAATGCCCATATCGTCATAGAGAAGTAATCACATTCTTGAGCAGCAAATTTAAGATATGGAAAAACTAAAAGCATAAACAGCTTTATGTGTACTGGTTGCATAGAGATTTTTTTTGTGTGTATACAATGAATTTTACAACTTCATGCATTACTTTTTTGCTTTATCCTGCCAGATGCTGACCTTCAAAACAACATATTATTGAGATGACTCACGAGAATCAGTGTGAAATAGAACATGTTACTGCTGGAAGTTTTTCCTCCTTAGATTGCTTAGTACTATTTGGCAGTATTGTATAAAGGAAGAACAAAGTTATAAAAACTGAGATTAGAAATTAGTCCTGTCAGCACATCTTAAAAGAACTATAATTTTGTCAGGAGTGTGCAACAAAAGAATCAATGTTAATGATTCACTTAACAGTAACATTTAATATGCAAAAGAAATAATGCATTACCAGCATTGTAAGATGAGATCTAATGTCTAACATGGCAAATACAGAGCTTTGTAGGCTCCATTATAAGTTGGCTAACAAAACTCACATCTCTCAAATTTCTCCATAAGTTATACGAAATTAGATGCACAAAGATTATTTTATTAAAGTATTATAATGTTAGCATTTTTTAATTGAATATTTAGAACTCATCCTATAAAAGTGCCTTAGGAGTAAGAGACAGAAGATGGCTCTAAATGTGGAAGTGACATTGGGAGTTATTTTTAAACTCTGGGAAAAATAAAAGAATGCAAAGTGTTAACATTTTTATTTGCTATGAAAAAATAGGCAAAATTTGAAAATGAGGTGAAAAGTTGGGTACCATGTCCCTTCAGTATCATACTGGGGTGACAGCCACCCAAGGATTATCTAAGAATGTTGTTCTCAAACTTCACTGTGCATTAGGATCACCTGAAGGACTTATTAAATCACAGATTGGATGTAAACCCCATCCAGAGTTTCTGATTATCTTGATCTGGCATTGGGCCTGAGAATTTTTATTTCTAACAAATTACAGGTCAGGCAGATGCTCCTGATCCAAGGACTACGATTTCAGAAGTGACTACTATACACTACCAATTAAAGACCTGCTATACACTACCAATTAAAGTTTTCAGACATTAATTTATAGACCATTAAATTTATTAAACGAGGAGGCCATTCAACTCCAGTGGCTCTAATGCCTTAGTGATCTATGTAAACAAACCAAAATCTAACCCTGTAAATACAAGGTTACAAAATCAAAGCCTGAGGACAAACAATCACAAATAGCCAACTAGGCTTTATAGCCAATTAAGTAATTTATTTTCTTGGCTGCTGTTGGCTGAGCGCCACTAACCACTTCCTATTTGGCGCAGTCTGATTTGAATCGATTTTTGATTTGTGTTCAAGTAAATTCTTAAAAATTTTAATATGCCTCAGTTTATCTTTTAACAAAACTTTTGTTCAATAAAAATGGAAATAGTCTCTGTCCAGTGAAACAGATAACGCTAAATATTATTGCCTTGTAAGACATTATCAATTTTCTATCTTATCGTACCCAAGCATCTTATCTTAACATTTCTGTATGAATGTGTGTGTGTGTGCGCGCATGTCTATACACTCATATGTGTGTATAAATAGCTTTTCATATGCTCTTTGAAGCTGTTCTAACAGCTTACTGATTTGCACATGAATGAGTTCAATATTTTGACATGGGTTCGTAGTCTATTTGTATGAGTCATGATTTTACTTTTATAAAATTATACTTTAACACATATGAATGAATCAATTTTAACTGAATTTTAGTGCTCTTCTGGACTTTATTATATAATTTTACCCAAGTATTGTACATAGACCATCAAGATAACATCTTTTAAATTGAAAATTACATGTTTGGTGAAACATTAAATTACTTTGAAATTTGCTTTTTCAACATACTTCCTTTTCTTGACTCAGATTTATGTGCTTTTACATGATCTTAAAGCTTTATCAAAAAGTTGTATTCTCTGATAATTATCAATCAGAAATCATTTCCTCTTCATTTTCATTTAAGTAGCTTGTGAAGAGTGTTTTTAATATTACCATGTGGAAATATACAACATGGCTCTATGTACGTTTTCCATAAAATTTTGGTGGCATCCATATTCGGTAGTAAAAAAATACATATTTTAGCATAGAGAAATAATAACAGGACATGGAAGGCAGGAGTTGATGTATACTTCTAGGAATTAAGTAAATAGCTAGGAGATTAATAGCTACAAATTCAACTGCCAGTTTATCACCAATTTCCTGTGAGTCTTAGGAGATCACTAAGCTTTTAATTCTTTTGTATCATTGTTTGCCAAGTATTGTAATATTTGCAGGTATATGATATGGTAATTAATGAAGTTATAGGCAAGATTTATAAATTGTATAGTCTAGTGGAAAAAAAGTAGTATAAAAAAATATAAATCTTCAAGACCACCATGCGATAGTATTTCACATGCATTAGGATGGCGACTATGAAAAAAACAGTAACAAGTGTTGGAAAGGATGTGCAGAAATTGGAGCCCTTGTACGCTGATGGTGGCAAAGCAAAATTGTACACTTGCTAGGGAAACAGTTTGGAGGTTCCTCAAAATATTAAAAATAGAATTAACTTATGATCCAGCAATCCCACTTCTGGGCATATATCCAAAAGAATTGCAAGCAGTCCCTTATTTGCACACCCATGTGCAAATGTAATAGTCACATTATTCACAATAGCGGAGAGGTGGAAGAAACACAAACATATGTGATATATACATACAACAGAATAAGGTTCAGCCTTAAAAAGGAAGGAAATCATGTCACATACTATAACATGGGCGAGCCTTGAAGACACTATGCTAAGTGAAATAAGCCAGTCACAAAAAGACAAATACTGCCTGATTCCACTTCTATGAGGGACTTAGAGTAGTCAGATTCATAGAGCAGTGGAAGAGTGATTGCCAGAGGCGACAGGGAGGGAGGAATGGGGAGTTGCTTCATGGTTATAGAGTTTCAGTTTTGCAACATAGAAAGTTCTGAAGAGGTATTGCACAATGGTGTGAGTATACTTAACTCTACAGAACTATGCTTTTTTTTACCCACAATTAACTAAAAAAAAAAAAAAAATCTTTCTGGATAGGACTCAACTCTATGGCTTTATAAGAAGGCAGCCACAAGAGTGTAATTTAAGGCTTACCAAAGGATTCTCTTCTCTTTAACTTGTCTTTATGTCTTAAATGTCACCCATAGAGCATTATACCTGTGGTTATGAGCATATTCTCTATTGTGAGTAAATACCTAACAATGACCTATCATCAAGTATTTAGACTTTAAGAACATTAGGTCAGATTGTTGAGAGTAAGCTTTGATAGAATAAAGAAGGGAAAAGAGCAGGAAGGCAGGGGGTCTTTGGCGAAGGAAGAGTCAGAGCCTGGGGAAGCCTGATTGTTTACCCCAAAATTCACCTATTTAACTCCACCTCAGACCTGCAGAAATACTTTCCCTTCCTACTTCCTGTTGCCCTGGGGAAAGTTGCTGTTACCATAGAAAAGAGGGTCTACGTGTGTAACCTATGCATTCCTTTCTAGGCGCAGACAAAAGAAACATTGTGAGGGAATTACTTTCAGAGCTCCATTAACATGCTGTTTTTAAGCAGTATTTTTCCTGATTTTAAAGTTAAATTCCTTATAAATTGTTTCTCATTTCCACGTCTTCCTTAAGTTCAGTTGAGGAACATTATTTTATGATCATTACAAAGGGACCAGAAGTATTGATCTATTTTAAGGTCGATTCAAAACAGACCACTCACCTTTCAGCACTGTGCTGGAACTTAACTTCTGGAAAAAATTCCATTCTTAATTTGGGATCTTTACACATATACTTTAAAAAAGGTGGTTACTATGGAAACTGGGGAGTAAATACCGTGGTAATTTTAACAGAAGTGCATACTTGCTATTGCCAAAGCTGGAATAACAATTGAGTGTTTACCAGGGGAATACAGAACTTTCTATCATAAAGTTGGCTACTTTTTTTGCCAGGTGTTTCATAACTCTTCAAGTGTATTCCCAATATAGGAACAATATTTTCTGTATTAAAGACAGAAACATGTTTGTTATTTTGACATAGCAGTATGGTGGTTAGTAAAAAATAATTAAATTAAGACTTGATTTATAGTATTACTTTATGTGTCTACATCTTTCCCTTCTCTTCTGTGTGAGGATTCAAAGGGGCATTCATGAAGGTTTTGTGGGTTTTGGTTTCCTTTACTTTTAATTAAACATTGAAGTGATTCATTATACAAAATTTGGAGAGCAAAGTATAAAGAAAATGAAAAAAGCCATAAAGTCATTATCCTGACTCAATTTTAGTTAATAATTTGATGTTTTTCCAGAATTTTTTCTTAAGCATGTTTTTAGCATAGCTGAGATTATTAAAGTCTTTAATTGCAAGTGTAAAAGGAATTGCAGACTCCTTGCTTAACTGGCTGAGGTACACGTATAAAACGGCTTTGTTCAGTATTTTTTTACCTTTATTCTTCAGCAATTGCATTTATCCAAGCCATCTCTCATTCAGCATTTCTTATTAATAATATGCACTCAGTTTTGCTTTAAAATGTTTCTTATTTCCAATTTGACATGTAGGACTTGGGTAATATGGGATTTTTAAAAATTTGATTAAGAAATTTTTATTTGATTGATAAATACTTGCTATGGGAAAGAAACCAAGCAATACTCTTGGTGCCAGAATGTCAGAGTCTGGATTGAGCTGGAAAATACTCACTACTGACAGGTGAGTGTTATGGGATTTAAGATTGCAAGAAAGCATAAGGGATGATGAGAGGAAACTTCCATGGCTGAAGCTGGGCAATGGTTGTTCCTTTCATCTGTCATGAGAATGCCCCTAGCTGTGTCTTATGGGGTGGCTTATGACGTTGTGTTTTATGAAATGATGGGGCTGAAGATGTGTGCAGATGAAAATTGCAAAGAACTATGCAATGTTAGTAATCAGAAAAAGGGTTTTGGACTTACAAGCTTCCATCAGAATGTATCCTTTATAAGAAGACTAGCAATATTAATTGCCTTTTTCTCAGATTACTAATAGATAATATTTACTGAGTACTTACAGTATATCACGCACAGAGCATTTATTGTCCCATGAAATCCTCTCAACAGTCCAGTATGTTAAATAGCGTCATTTTTCTCATTTTAGCAGTAAAGAAACCGAGTTAGAATGTAAATAACTTGCCCCAAATCAATAGCTAGTTAGTAATGAAATCAGAATTTGAACTTTGGCAATCAGATGTGAGAGCCCACATTGTAATCAATGTTTTGCTGTGTCCCATTTGGAAGATTCAGATCAATAAAACTTCTCAGGACTATAAGCCTTGTTATCAGTCTTTTCTGAAAAAGTAACACCAATTACCAAATGTCAAACATAGAGAGTTTTTATCAGTATTTGTTTTTAGATCTTGGAGGACAGGTAAACTCAAAAAATTTTAAATTAAACTCATTACCTTTTCTCTTTTGAAATGAACCAAAAAGATTACTGGATATCTTCAATGGAAAATTAAGCAGTGGTTGAAGCACACCATAATTGGTATCTGATTCTATAGGTCCTCTGTACTTTTTGTTGCCTTAGAGCTATTTTACAATTCTTATAAATTGTAGATAACTGATAGCAATGTGGATGATTGCTGTCTGAAATCATGCATATGAATTTTGTCTGGGATAAGTGCAATTGATTTCTGTCTCCCATGGAATAAGCCAGATTTGCAACTATTTGGTAAATTAATTTCAACCTACTTAATCTTTATATAAAGTGTGATTCTTTAACTCTCACTTGAATCAATTGTTACATCTATGACTCCATCATTAATTAATGAGTAAAATAAAATCTTTGGCAGGTGTCCATGTTATGTTTATATGAGAGTCATGATTATATCCTCTTTCAAAACCTCAAACATCCTTTTCTTCTTTTACTCCAATCAATTTCCATATTCTATACATCCTACCTCAGATTTATTGTAACCCTATCTTTCCTGTTTCATTTTGCTTACCTAGGCCCTCATCATCTCATCAATTGCCTGTATCAGAAGTCTAATTGACATATAAATGTTTGCTGTATAAATGCATGAACACCCAGGTTTGGGATTGGGATTATAATATTTATTGTCAATGATGAGAATAGCTTGATTGGAAATAGCAAGAGATACCAGGGCTGTAGAAAGCCTTCTCTTTCAAAAATGTTTCTGAAATATGGTTTCATTGATACTTCTTTTTCTGATAAAACATTTCATTGCAATATGCACATTCCTCACTTCAACAATAGTACAACTGCTCTCGCACCCAAAATTCAACTGGCTTTACCTTGGCTTGATACCTGGTTACAGCTCCCATTTCTCTTCCATTTCTTTAGGCATGGCTGGGAGACTCCAGAGAGTTTGCTCATCACCTGGAATTTATACTATTGGGATATTTAAATGAACAGTAACCCATTCAGTGGTTTCTTATTTTTCAGGCTTGATAATAGGATTGGGTTTGACTGGTAGTAGTAGGGGATGAAGAAGGAGCACCATCAACATATAAAATTTCCTTTGCTATTCAGCATATTCAATACTTTAAGCTCCTCTTCCTCTAAAGAATATTCCTCAAAGTGTCCTTTGTCCAAAGCTATTGCTTGTTGTTCTTGGTTTCCAAGTATTTCCTCTGGTAGGTGCCAATTTCAATGTTCCTTCTTGTATTTTCTTGTGGTAATGTAAACAGCATAAACCATAGCCCAGAATTTCCACACATAATCTGAATATACTAATTTAAGAGTGAAAAAAATGACCTATGTAAATAAAGCCTTGTATCTCAGGATGATACCTCAAACCTCTGTTCGGAATCTAGAAGTCACGTGAAGGGGCAGGTAGAAAAACAGGTTCCCACAAGTAAGTTCTGACACTGGAGGGGTGCTCTACAATTACCTAAGATGATACTGAAGGTATCCTCAAATCACCCTGTTTCCTGAGTTTCTTTACACATACAAAATGATTAAAAACAGTACTCTTTGAAAGGCCCAGAAGCCATCCCCGTACTTGCTTAACTGTCATAAAGAACAGAAGGCTTTAACGTTCTTGAAAGTCCCAGGTAGATTGAATTTACCGTTAGCAAAATGTTGTGAATTTATGCGCACCAGAGGCTGGAGAAAAAGAAAGGGGACTTATCTCATCCAATTTAAGTTGAAACTGCAAAGGCTATATGTGTGTCCATTTTCAGCTACCACACTGTTACTATATAAACATTGCTAAGAATGTTCATTTTTATTTAGATGCCTTATAAAATGGATACTCTGTCAAAATACTCTTCTGAAACAAATAATTTAAAAATTCAAATAAGATAAAAACAATAATGTAAAATTTCAAAATCGGGCTGCTTCAATATTTTTTAAAACATGGCACTTTACCACAGATATGAATTTTCTGAATACGTAGACATAGAATATATGTGTATCTCTATAGAAACTTTTCCCTTTTTATTAAGAATTATTTTATTATAAAATTGTGCATTATTTTTTTCACTAACATAAACCTATTATTAGGTTTATTAGTAAAATTATCTATAAACTAGTACATAATTACACAGCCCAACATTTTCTAATACTTTTTTACTTATGAACTCTCCAAATGTTTAAAAATCATTTTATCCATTTTTGTATGGTATACAATAAAAAAGTGAATTTAAGTGAAATATTTTTATATTAGCATATCAACAAAGAACACAATATCATATTTGTTAAAATAGTAATTTTAATATATGATATTTAAAATGTTAATATCTAATAATATTTAAATATATAAGAATAAATTTATACTCCTTCTTATTCAGTAAAAACAAGCAAAGGTGCTTGAATTCCATTGAATTAATTATGTAAAACATAGCCTACTTTGTCAAAAATAATATTCAAAATTAAATATGATTCATTTTGGGACTGAATGTATTTTTAAAAAATATATTAATGTGTAACTAAACATTATGCATCAAAAAGAGCAAAGATGCCTCTCATGACCTTGTTAATTTTAGCATATTCTCGAAAACTAAACTGGTTTTGTTTTAAAGAAAACCACTTTTTTTCTTAATTGATGAAGGAAAAGCAGTGTTTTGAGGCTATGTCTAAAGATCTTTCCACAAATAAAATAACTGCTTTGGGGTATGGTAATTATTTCACAATACATGGATTACACATAATGTTTTCTCATTTTTAACATAAGTGTTTTAAGTCCTTCTCTTGAAGACCTGTTTTAGAGTATAGCTTCTGATCTGGTGAAGAATATTTTTTGTATGATAACAACCAAAGAAGCAGAACTGCCTGCTTCATAGTATGAGTAAATTGATGAGATTGATTTGTGACAGTAACTAACAATATCAAAATTGAGGAGAATAAATTTCTCCATTGTGGTATAATATATAACTTTTTCATAACAATTTTATCAATATTTTTCTCTGGATAAGATTATATCATGGACAATGAAGGCATTAACAAATCTCTTGAGCCTGTCAATTTATTTTGCATAATGTAGAATCTCAGAAAATTTCATTTGAACATTTTATCTGTAGCAAATTATCATTTTATTTGACAATTCTTCCCATGGATTTCTTATAATAATGATGAGCTAATTCAGAAACATAAAATATATCAAACCAATCTAAAATATTTCTGGCATCTCTCTTTTTATAAAACAAATATGTAAATAGTTGTGATTTTCCAGGGGATCTTTGAGAAATCTCAAAGGTAATTTTAATTTTAAAAGACATCTAGTGCTTATTTTGGCAGCACATATACTAAAATGGGAATTATGTAGAGATGATTAGCATGCACCTGAACAACTACGACATGCAAATTTGTAAAGTGTTCCATGTTTCAGCAAGTGATATTGGAAAAACTGAGTATTCACACACAAAATAATGAAGTTCAACTCTTACCTTTACCATAACAAAAAAATTAACTTAAAGTGAATTAAAGATCTAAACATAAAAGTTAAAATCGTAAAACTCTTAAAAGAAAACATATAAGAAAAGCTTTGTGACGTTGGATTTGGCAATGGTTTCTTGCATATGATACCAAAAACACAGGCATCAAAAGAGAAAATAGTTAAGTTAGACTACAACAAAATTGAAAACTTTTGTGCCTCAAAGGACATTACCAACAGAGTGAAAAGGAAAACCATGGGATGGGAGAAAATATTTGCAAATCATGTATCTAATTAGGGGGTAGTATCTAGAATCTATGAAAAACTCCTACTACTCAACAAAAAAATAAACAACTAGATTTTTAAATGGGCAAAGGAATTGAACAGATAATTCTCCAGAGACATACAAATGGCCAGCAAGCATATGAAAAAAATAAGTTCAAATCACGTCGTTAGAGAAATGTAAATTACAACCACAATGAAATGTCATTTCACAACCGGGAGGATAGTTATTATTGAAAAACAGAAAATAACAAGTATTGGCAAGAATGTAGAGAAACTGAAACTCTTGGCATTGCTGGTGTGAATATCAACTGTTCCAGCCACTATGGAAACTGGTATTGCAGTTCCTAATTAAAAAAAAAAAAATTTAAACATGGAACTACCATAAGATCCAGCAATTCCACTTCTGGGTATATACCCCAAAGATTTGGAAGCAGCGTCTCCAAGAGATATTTGCACACCCATATTCATAGCAGCATTATTCATAATAGCCAAAGGATGAAAGCAATCCAAGTGTTCGCTGAAGGATGAGTGAATGAACAAAATGTAGTATATACATACAATGGAATACCATTCAGCCTTAAAACGGAGGAAAATTCTGACACATGCTACAACATGCATGAAACTTGAAGACATTGTGAGATAAACCAGTCACAATAGGGCAACTACTATATAATTCCACTAATATGAGGTATCTAATGCAGTCAAATTCATAGAGAGAAAAAGTAGAATACTGGTTTCCAGGGGCTGGGCAGAAGGAGAAATGGGAAAATACTGTTTAATGGGTATGGAGTTTCAGTTGGGGAAGATGTAAAGCTCTGGAGATTGATGGTGGATGGTTGTACAATAATGTGAATGTACTTAATGCCACAAAACTGTACACTTAAAAATGACTAGATAAATTTTATGTATATTTTGCCACAATAAAAAAATGAAAAAGACATTCTAAAAATTTTATTTTTCTGCATTTAGGAGCTGATATTGAGAAAGAAAAATAAAGAATTATCAGAAGAGATTTGGTGATTTGATTGAGACAGGAACACAATTACCTATGAACAGTGAAGAATTATAGCCGAACTCATCATAAATCACAGTCACAAAATATTTTACAATAAAAATAGAAGAAGGTGACAACATTATAAGGAACATTAGCTGTTCTAAAGAGATGAACTTAAAAAAATATAATCAAGAGCATAATAAGGTCAGCACAAATTACAGGAAATTATTATGGTGATGTACAGAATTTCTGCTAAACTTTCAGCTTACACAGAAGGTAAAGAATAATCTTTTATTCTTTTTGTTAAAATTAGACTAAATATTTCACGACTTATGTTTTCACAGGGAGAAAAGAAAATTCCGATATTACATTTAGTCTTTGGCAGTAAAGTATATTGACATATCTTTATAAATAACCCATCAAAATTAAGCAAATTTTAACATATTTTTTCTGTTTATCTTTCAGATTCAGATATTGTAAAGTATGGCAAATAAAATTCACTTTCCTCAAATCTTCTACAACTAGCTAGAAACACTCAAGTTTTATCCTCCCTTAAAATACTGGAACAAACCAAATTTTACTCGAGAACAAAATCTATTATTTTTTCCCTCAAAAAACATGCCAGGCTACCTCTCATGATTGTAAGAGCTGTATTTCTCTTTCTCATTTTGCATGATTTCATTTTTTCTTACTTTGTTGAGATTTGTTTTATGACCCATATTGTGGTCTATTTGGAGATGTTTCATTCTCATTTGAATGATCAATATATATCTCTCTTTACCCTGGGTAATGTTTCCTTGTTTTGAGGTGTATATATTATACGATATGAATACAGACACTCCAAATGTCTTTTGATTAAGGTATGTGTATGAGTATATATATGTTTATATATCTATATAGCTATATAAATACCTAGATATATAAATATTTATTTTTCAACTCATTTTAAGCTATCTATTGAAAAGAGAGTGATGAATTACAAGCACATGAGGAAATTTTGGGGATGATGGAAATATTCAGTATCTTGATTGGCAATGATATCATAAGAGATAAATATCTGTTAAAACACATCAAATGGTATCCTTGAATTGAATGTAGATTTTGACACAAAAAGTATACCTCAACAAGGTTGATTAAAGACAGAATATAACAATAAAAAGTATCTAGGAACTCTCCCAATATTTAGAAACGAATGCACGTCTAAATAAATAATGGGTTAAAGAAGAAATCTCAATGAAAATCTAAAATATTTTGAACTGAATAATAATGAAGACTTCATAGAAAAGTATGCAGGATGCACCTACAGCAATGTTTAGAGAATTGTCTATAGTTCTAAATGTTTATATTAGACATAAAGAAACATTTAACAATATTGATCTAAGGTTCTACCATAGGAACGTAAAAACAAAAATTAAGTCCAAAGTAAATCAAAAGAAAGAAACATTAATATCAGAGCAGAAATTAATGAAATTTAAAATGGCCAACAATAGAGAAAATTAACAAAGCAAAAAGTTTGTTCTTTGAAAATATTAAACAATTGATAACTCTGGATAGACCATATGTTGTTTATTTTCTTCTGGGACATAAGCACACTTACCAAAGAAAAATTGAGTATCTCAGTCTTCTAGATAATATTATTTTTTCCCCCTGAATATTAACAAAACAATGTGGATAATCAGCCTTTGTTAACAGTTTTAGGTAAGATTTTGAAGGATACAAAGAAATTTGCCGTATAAACAGTGAAGGTAAGTAAGGTAAGGACATTCTCTGCACAGACTTCAAATTATGGTCAAGTCAGTTATGGTCACAGTTAATGAAAAATTACCCAAAACTTGAAAATAAAGCCAAGAGAGTAAAGTGTAAATTTTCAATGTTGTACTGGATAATTATTTAATAAAAACGTTGGAGGAATATTTAATTCTTTTTTAAAGTGATTTTTATTAAAATGCAGCTAACATACAATATTACAGTAGTTTCAGGTATAATACCCACCTGGCAGTATACATAGTTACTACCATGTTATTGATTCTATTCCCTATGCTTTACTTTACACCCCCGTGACTATTTTATAACTACAAATTTGTATTTCTTAATCCCTTCACCTTTTTCACCCTGTCCCCCAACCCCTCCCATCTATCACCCCAAATGATCTAGTACCCATCTGACACTATACATAGTTATTACAATATTATTGACTATATTCTTTATACTAAACCCTACTTCCCCATGACTACTGTGTAACAACCAATTGGTGCCTCTTAATCCCTTCCACTTTTCCACCCACCTCCAAGCTTCCTCTCATCTGGCAACTGTCAAAATGTTCTCTGTATCTATGAGTTTGTTTCTATTTTGTTTGTTTATTTTGTTCTTTATATCCCACTTATAAGTGAAATCATATGGCAGTTGTCTTTTGCTGTCTTACTATACTCAGCACAATACCTTCCGGGTCCATTCATGTTGTCACAGATGGCAAGATTTCATTCTTTTTATTGGTTGAGTAATATTCCACTGTATATATGTACACCCTCTCCTTTATCCATTCATCCATTCAAGGACACTCAGGTTGCCTTCATATCCTGGCTATTGTAAATAATGGGGCACTGAATATATGAATGAACACATTCCCCTCAAAGTAACTTTTGGATTTCTTCAGATAAATACCCAAAAGTGGGATTACTAGGTCCTTCTATGTCTCTGGTTATAGCCTTTGTTTTAAAGTCTATTTTATCTGGTATAAGTATTGCTACCACAACTTTTTTCTTTGTTTCTTCGCATTTTCATGAAATATCTTTTTCCATCCCTTTACTTTCAGTCTGTTTGTGTCTTTCGATCTGAAGTGATCTTGTAAGCAGCAAATGTAAGCGTCTTGTTTTCTTAGCCATTCAGCCCCCGTATCTTTTGATTGGAGCATTTAATCCATTTACGTTGAAAGTAATTGTTGATAGGTATGTAGTTATTGCCATTTTATTATTCATATTTTTTATTCTTTTTTCCATCTTAAAGAAGTCCCTGTAAAATTCCTTGTAATACTGGTTTGGTAGTGATGAACTCCTGTAGTTTTTTCTTGTCTGGGAAGATCTTTAGCTGTCATTTGATTCTAAATGATAACTTTGCTGGATAGAATAATCTTGGATTAGGTCCTTGCTTTCCATCACTTTGAATATTTCTTGCCAATCCCCTCTAGCCTGTGAAGTTTCTGGTGAGAAATCAGCTGACAGTCTTATGGGAGTTCCCTTGTAGGTAACTAACTGCTTTTTCTCTTGCTGCTTTTACGATTCTCTCTTTGTCTTTAACCTTTGGCATTTTAATTATGATGTGTCTTGGTGTGGGCCTCTTTGGGTTCATCTTGTTTGAGATTCTCTGTGATTTCTGGACTTGTATGTCTGTTATCTTCACCAGGTTAGGGAAGTTTTCAGTCATTATTTCTTCAAATAGGTTTTTAATCCTTTCTCTTTCTCTTTCTCTTTCTCTTGTCCTTCTGGTACCCCTATAACGCGAATGTTGCTTCACTTGATGTTGTCCCAGAGGTCCTATAAGCTGTCCTCATTTTTTTGGATTCTTTTTTCTTTTCCCTATTCTGATTGGGTGTATTTTGCTACCGTTCTTCTAAGGAGCTGATTCAATCCTTGGCTTCATCTAATCTACTGTTGATTTCCTCTAATATATTCTTCATTTCCGTTATTGTATTCTTATTTCTGACTGGTTCTTTTTTATGTTTTCTATCTTCGTTTTCATGTTTCCTATCTCTTTGTTGAAGTTCTCCCTGAAATCATTGAACATGAAACACTTATAACCAGTGTTTGGAACTCTGCACCTGGTAGATTACTTGTCTCCGTTTTGTTTAGTTCTTTTTCTGAGCTTTGTTCTGTTCTCTTATTTGGAACATGTTTCTTTGTCTCCCTATTTTGGCTGCCTCTCTGTGTTTATTTCTAGTGCAGTGGTACCTTGGTTTTTTAACATAAACCATTCCAGAAGATCGAGTTCTGAAACATTCAAAAACTGAAGCATGGTTTCCCAAAGAAAGTAATGCAAAAATGGATTAATCTGTTCCAGACCTTTAAAATCAACCCCATGAAACCGCAAATTTAGCTTGAATTTTACTATCTAATCACACCATAGATCCATAAAATTTATGGCTTTCATAAACCAAAATGTTCGTCAACAGAGACATTCAAAAACTGAGGTACCGCTGTATTAGGTAAGGCTGCTATGTCTCCCAGTCTTAGCAGAATGGCTTCTGCAGTAGGTGTACTGTGGGGCCCAGTGGTACAATCTTCCTGGTCACCTGAGCCACGCATTCCAGGTATGTCCCTGTGTGTTGTTTGTGCCCTCTTCTTGTAGTTGAGCCTTGGTTGCTATTTGCACATTAATGAAAGAGAGTGACCCTCAAGGTGGTTGGTTGTGAGGACTGGCCGTGACTACAGTGGAGGAACTGTAGTTCAGGGGCTGACCCTACAGAGCAAGATCTGCCTCAGCATGGCTGTGGTGCTTGCCCAATCCACCCCTTGGATGTGTCATCCTTGGAGGTGCCTGGGTGATGTTCCAGTTCATTTTGAGCTGGCCACTGGCAGCACCAGTCCCAGGGCCACCTGGGAGGGGACTCATCTCAGCTCAAGTTCAGCTGAACTAAACAAAATGCAGCAAGCAATCTACCAGACACAGTGTTCCAAACACTGGTTATAAGGATGCTCAGTGATCTCAGGGCAGGGCAGTGTCTCAGATCACCAGGGCGTGGGTGAATGACCAGCTTTAACCAGCATGATGGGGACTCAGATATAGTGGCCACTTGTGTCTGCACACTGGGATGGGGAAGGGCTCAACAAAGAAACAATGGCTTCTATCAGCTCCATCCTGGAAAAAGCTTCCCCTTAAGCCCTGATGTGGTCCTAAGAGAAGGTAAGTACAAAATTTACCTACTCCGCCATCTTGACCAGAACCTATAATATTTAATTGTTTGCTAAAGTTAACTAGGCACTTTTTACCTGTGTTTTACCATTCTCTATTATTTGATTATAGCCCAGATCATGTGAAACTTATGTTATCTTGTAGATTTCTGTATGATGGAAAGTTAACTGCCAGAATTATGTTGCATTTTTTTGTTTGTTTTTTACTATGAAGTAACCAGTTTTGCATCTAACTTAGCAATTTTCTTCTAACATTACTTTACTCCAGTGCCTATAAATAGATAATTCCTCAGAATGTTTTTTTAATTATCTTTATCTTACTTGTTAATGTTAGGAGACAATTTCCCATGGGTCTCTCACATTTCTGTGTGTCTTATGAACAGAGGTGCTAACTGCTTTTATTGTGAATTATCTTCTCAGGAATGTTTGTATAGCAAACAGCCTTGGAAGATAGAGTATTTGTTCCCAGAGCAAAGCTCAGGTTTGCTTAGAGCTTTGGAATATAAAGGTAGGTCTCCCTCCTATGGGTGGGGAGGGTGGTACTCAGAAATGCTTAGTGTGTATTACCCAAACTCAGAATTTGTCTCCTAGAATACAACCCACTGCATTCGCAGGTGTCACCTGTCCTTCATATCTCTGTGTGGAAACTGTGGTTTGAAAAACTGGCACCAGATATGCTTATTCTCATGCTGCTTGCTTTGCTATGAGTAGTAACTTTTTATTTTTATTTATTTATTTTTTTGCCTCTAATCCAGGCATCTTGTGTCTTCTTCCAGCATCCATGAGTCTATAGCAGGTAACTTTTTTAGTTTGCAAGCAGGGCAAAATGTTAGACCCTTCACAGTTCTTAAGGTTCTTCATTACTTAAAAAATTGGACAAAATATTTGACTTGTGTTCATTCTATGTTTGTATGAGAGTTATATTTCAATTCTTTGAAAATTGTGTTTTAGCATGCTGAGATAACTGAGTGGACGTATCTGTGGGATTCAGTAGAATGGCATTGTCCAAGAAGTGAACTTAATGAGTTGTTAAGCTGAGCATGACTTTTCTTGGTTCTTGTAGTGATTCCCAATCAACTGGAGAAATTTACCTTTGTTGACTCACTGTTTCTCCAGTTTTTTTCTTTCTTTTTTTTTCCCTCCTGATTTTTGTTTTCTTTCTTGGTTCTTGGTAAGTCTGTTAGTTGACCTATGTTTTGTCTAACTGGGTGTTTGGGCTAAGTCATTTTCTACAACCAACACAAACTATCTAAGAGGCTTGTTTTGACATCATAGTCAGTTGAGCACCTTGTGTGTACATGAATTTGGTTTGTGTTTGGCCAATAAATGTTTCCTAATTCATTGTGTTATTAATAAGAAGCCAGTTTTCCCTGCAACTGCAAGAGTTTCCATATCTGACTGATAACCAAAGGATTCCTAAGAGGACTCCTCTTTCTCAAGATACACAATAAACTCAGTTTTAGAGGACTTCACATAAACCTATTGGACCTGAGCACCGGTGTAGGGCATGTCTCACCACTGCAGTGGGAGAGACCCTTGAACAGGCGGTTCAAGAAGTTCTCAAGGGCAACATGCGATTTCAGAGCTGAGGGCCTTGAGCCACGTCAGACAGGAGATCTTGATCAGATATGGTTGGGGCCTTCGTATTGTCACTGTCAATTCCCCCTCAAAACTTGTGCTGATCAAGCAAAGCTAAGTTTACGAGACTTACTGAAATAAGTAAGAAAATCAGTTTGAAAGTCTTAGTAGTATTTCAGAGGAAGATTTCAAGAATTAATATTTGTAGGGTTTAAGGGGCTGGGCTTATGAGGTTTAAAGGAAGTCTTTCAGGGCAGGGAAGAGATTGCGATACTTTTGACACAACAATTTAGGATTGGTGGGCACAGCAAGAAGTTTTGATGAATAAACTGTTGAAGGATAAGCAAGCTATTTGCCCAAGTCAGCTATGTACAATCCTAATAGGAGAGTTGCTTCTCCAAATGAGCAAAGTATTTATTTGCCTGGACAAAATTGGTTTGCAGAAATTCCCTGAACAAATAGTAAAATAGTCTTATCTCCTTGGGCCAAAGTTTCCTGGAATAAACAGTTGTGTCATGATGGCACAGGTGATCTGAGTTCTCAGAACCTTTCTATTCTGTGACCTCTACTACAGCTTGCGCAGTGGTATGCCTGGAAGGTATGATTGCCTTAAGGTGATTTCCCACCTTAAGGTATTTTAATTTTAAATATCAGTTAATATTAAAAATCAGTTAATATTTTTCAGTGTAAAAGTTTCCTTCTTTTTCCTCAGACTATACCTTTTCTTTAAAATGGTATTATCCTTTCATTGAGCTGGTGATATTTCTGTGTCCATTTTCTTGAACAAGGTGTTACTGGTTGTTAATAGATTAGAGTTAAAAGAGGTTTTGCCAAGGTTTAACTCTCAAATTCTTTCAGGCTTCCTGGGTACACGGGTCTATCCTTCCTTAACTTGTTCCCACTCCTATCTAGCAAGACTTCAGCAAATTTCTAAGGCTAGTAACGATTTCTTTTGACTTGAATAATTTGCAGTTATTTCCATTAAAATCTAGGTCAAGAAAAACTAACAGCTTGCCATATGACCCTTTCATAAAGCATATAAGTTGAACATTTTCCTTCTAACATGACTGGTAAAATAAAAAGTGAGATTACAGATGCCAGAATCCCTCTGGTCACTTGGTAATATGAACTATTTCATTGTGTTAGACTAGAGCAAAAGTGTCTTTGTCAATTGTAATATAGTGAAGCAGTTTGAACGAAAGCCTGAAACGCATATTTTACTGCTTGCATTTATTAAAATAGAGAAATTAAAAACTAAATTTGACTCACTAAATATTAGAAACATTTCTGTAACCCATCAAAAAGAGCTTTTTAATTTGCCAAGCCAGATTAAGATGCAGACATATAGACAATACAGATGCATAAAGAGAATAATCATATTGTATGTACAAGTGTCAATGGAAAGGTCTTAAAATTCAAGAGTGAAAACAAATGGACAAAGCCATGGGATGCCCAGAATCGAATTAGATATCTTCTAATATTTATAAAAATGATCGTCCTAGAAGATAGAAAAAACATGAATAGAACCCAAGATGTAGTCAAGTCCAAACGTTTTTAAAGGTAGACAGGAAGATATTCAAATATCTTAGGAAACAAAGAAGTGAAAAATCCAACTGAGATGATGAAGCAAGTGGCAATAATCTTAGTAGGGGCTGCACACTTCTTTTAGAAGACAAGCGAAGGCATTTCCTGATGAATGTCAGTAAATTCTTCCTGAAAATCAGCACTTATTTCCAGAATTGTTAACAGAAGAATATATCCAATTATTTTAAGTAAGGAAAGTCTTAATATGTTAACCATTATGAGGGCTAAAAAAATATAATACGTTTCCTCCCATCTTCTAAGATACGCTAGCTGGGCTAATAATCAAATTAACAGAGACATTAATAAGAGAAAATCAAATTTTAATATGTGCAAGCTTAATAATAAGCATTGAAATCCCAAAGACAGTGAAGTAAAATTGAATATACTGGGGGTGACAAAAAAAATGTATACAAGTGGACACTTTGGTCAACGTTGTTCAAGCAGTAGTTTGCCGTAATCAGAAGTATCTGGACGCTGATGGTAAGGACTTTGAGCACTTCCTGTAATCGCAGAAGTCAAATGTGACTTGTATTCATCTTTTGTTATCGGTATATAGTGAGTATTACAATTTTAATACAGTTTTCCTTTCTTACAATATGTATACATTGTTTTGGCACCCAATGTATATGTCATTTTGGATAAAGGAGAAAAGTGTGGGAGATGTCTGAGATTTCAGAAGAAGTCGGCAATTGACAGGGAGTTGAGGAAGAACAGAACATACATGGCATGTGAATTTTTGCTAGGCAACCCAGAAACAGTGAAACACAGGGGTAATCTCGTCAATAGGCCCCTGCCTGATGCCTTCCCATCCACCGTACTCAACTCATAGTAGGCTGCTAAAGCCAACATTTTAAGCTTTCCTTCCTGGAATAGACCTTTTCTTCTGAATCTCTTAGACAGGAAAGGTGGGAGGGCCAGTTTCTTTGAGTCTTTTGTTTCTTAATAACCAGCTTAAGATCAATATCCCAAAAGGCAGATATTAGAATAGCAAAACTTTGGTCCCCTTCACCATTAATTCAATGCCTCCAACCAATTTCTTAAAATACAGAAAAGCATATGAGTAACAGACGCTTTGATATCATTGGAATATAATATTATTATAACTAAATGTTGTATTGTGGGCAGTAATGCTGCAGTGCCTCTCTGTACACTACAGAGATCATAAGAGTTACATCTCTCTTATTGATGTTATGCTATGCTTGTCAAGGCTTCTACGCTAATTCTGTCATTCTGTCAGTTGTATTTGGATCACAGCTCAAGGAATTTATTTTTCATCATCTTGGCAAAAAATTATTGCATTGAGCTTTGGGGACATAAATATACATTTTTCTTCATATAAACACTAGCCTAAAATATTGTTTTGAGAAATAAATACGTCTTATGAAGTTAGGGGTATTAAAATCCAAGAGGCATTCCAGTGGGAAAACAACTGAGGAGAGGATTGGTAGTTCCGGCCTTTATTAGGAAATTTGTAACTTATTGGTGACTTCAATTCATGAACATGAACTAATCTTAAGAAAATAAAACTCAATGTTAATATTTTGCATTAAGAAATCTTGAGTAGTTGCTATTCCATCTTCTTATAATGTTTCTTTGTCTTATTAGCCTTGTAATTCCATTTTCTGAAGTATACTTGTGCAACTGATTTAGGTTTGTGATATTAAATTAAATTGTTACTAAATTTATGTACATTCTTGAAAAATTTAAGATAATTTGAGGTATTTTATAAGTTTAGTTTATGGATCAACAAGAGTAGTCAGGAAGATTGTGTTTAAGTTAGACAAGTGTACTGCTGAAAAGAAATTGAAGATTTTAAAGTAAAATGTTAAACGTAAAAGGCAATTTAATGAACTGAAATGTTTAACAGAATTTAATAAGGTTCTAAAATCTCCCTTAAAAGCAATTGTAAAAATTTGCCAGACATTTAAAAAAGAATTCAAAGACTATAGGGTAAATTAAAAGCTTAAGAAAGTATCAAGTAAATACAATTTTCATTTAAAAAGAAACCGAAGTAAACCTCTAAATGCTCTTTCTACACATAAAAGCTGGCCTTGAGGGCATCAAAAAACTGATTTTCACACTGGCAATAAAACTGAATATAAAGAAGAGAATGAAAGTTGGGTGGCAACAAGTTACTAAGTAGTTAGTTGTTAACTCCACAGACATGGTGTGAGCAAGTCAGGTATCTTATAAAATAGAAATAGAATGAAATTCGGTGACTGCAGAGAACCACAGCTAAAAATGTAGATGTGGAGTGTTTGCCTTCCTATTTAAATTATATCAAACCCTTCTTGGTAATTTTTAACCTCAGAGTCTTTATTCAGTTCTTTACTCATTAACTGCCTTGCCAGCAGGCAATTTGTGAGTTCTAGGGTCGTCCTGAACCTGTGGGAGCCAAGACTATCAGGAGCCTGGATAATAAGCAGCCTAATTCTCTCTTCCTCTCTGGGACAGAGTAACTTATAATTCTACTCAGGTGCAAAAGCAGTTTGAAACTGACTATGTCTCAGGTTCTCAAAGATTTTCTCACAATCAAAAATAGATTTTTTTTTTCTTTTTAAGTAATCAGCAAAGCACCCTGCTCGGTAACATGTACATTTAATAATTTGGGGGTAAGATAATAAGGATGACCTGGTGTGATACCATTTTAATGAGCCAGTCTCTCTCTAAGGAAGCTCCGCGCGGTGGTGAATTGGAAGTACATTTTTAAATGAGACAGATCACTCATTGATCACCCTCTGTGTGTAGAGGACTGTTAGTATTATCGACAATTTAAAGGAATAACACAAGGAGAAGCCTTGGACTTCAAAGTGTTTCTAACAGCCTTGCTGGAATATGGAACACTTCTGGGCAGGCAAGCCCAGGGCAGCATGCTGCAGCCATATGTCAGCTGCAGGGCACGAGGTCACACAGCAGGAGACCAGGAGAGGAAATGAAAGCTAGACGTAGGCTATAAAAACGAAATTGCCTCCAAAGAAATCTTCAGGACCAGTGGTCCAAGCAGGGACTAGACAAAGCCATCCAAAACAAAATTATACCTCTCACTGAACACAAGACTTGCAACTATCAGTTCAATAAAGACTTTCCAAAAAAAAAAAAAAATCACCGCCTTCCTAGAGAGACTGAAAATACAAACAGACAATACCAGAACAGAAATGATGATACAACCCTGTCCTACAACCTTTGCAGCCCAGATCTATCAGGACTTGGTCAATGACTACCAGCCTCCTTTAATTTTTGCCCCAGCATCCAGCTCAGGACCAACCAGAGAAAGCAAACTGTCTACTAGTGAGCCCATCTCTAGCCTTCGCATGCCAACAACCTCCCATCAGAGCATACCTGAGGCCTACATATTTTTTTCACTATAAAACCTTGCTGAGCTTGAGTCTCTGTCAAAAATAGCAAGTGATAGTGGCTGACACCCCCACTAGCGCAAGCTCTGAATAAATAGCCTTTTCAAATTGTCATTTGGGTGCTAATCATTGATTTCCACAGTTTTACTGGGGGCCTTACCTAGATAGGGTCTGCACTGCCTGTTATCATGGACCTCAGCCTTCAAGCAATCAACGGCCGTGGAGGACCCCAGGACCTGCGGCCTGTGGCCTGTGTCGTGCTCTCCAACGTGGCATGGCAGCACCGAGTCTGAACTCTGCTATCTCTGCCCTGAGTTCCTTAGTTATCTCCAGTTTAATAAGCAGACATGGTTATTGATTTCCATTTGTTTGGTATTCTTGGTGGAATCCAGTCATTCTTTTTCATCCCTCTGGCTGTGTTTTGTGCTTCTGTTTGGAGTTGTGCTGTCTGAAAGTGTTATTTGTTATAAGGAGAACCGCAGGTGAAAGCACAGGCCCAGGCCCTGTTCAGTTGTTCCAGCTGACCTCACAGACTCGCGAATTTGCTGTTTTTATTGGACAGGAGTTCGTTTGGACAAACTGCTGAGAGTCACCAAACAAGATATGAGTTTCTCCTTTTGTCTTGACTTTTTTGTCTTGAGAGCTTGGCTTTGATCCAGAGAGAGCATTCGCTCTAGTTTTCCGCCTGCAGGGTAGGGAGTTGCGAGGAGGCGGGATATAGATTATTGGGTCTACATTTGGAGGCCATTAAAATTCTCATTTGGGTGCTTCAGGTTAGAGGCACAAAGTGTGAGGTGCACAACGTCACGTTTCTACTGACCACCGCCAGCACTCATAGTCATCTAAGCCTAAATCCACCTGTAAAAAAACTCCATATACTTTCATTCCAATTGTAATTCTTGTGCCCATCTTTCTAAATGGCGGAACTTCACCAAGGATGATTTGGGCTTTTAATGACTATTCTGAGGAACATTTTACTTGAACAAAAGTGTTCATTTGAGAGGAACCATAGAAAAGAGAGGGAATAAGATTTCTTAGTCCTAATGAGCAACATTTTTTGGTTAGTATGCAGAGACCTCTAAATGAAATTCAGAATAAAAAATTGTTTTACTGAAAGAGTCTTTCGCCAAACACAATCAGCACTTGAACAAACTTAAGCAAAACGAAATAAGGCTCAGTTCCCTAATAAGTACTCCCCTTCTTGTCCTCCACTTGCCTCCTTATACCCTGCTCTTTCCTCTTCCCTCATCTTCTAATCTCACTCCTTCCTTATCTCCCTGAACTCCTCCTTTTTCCCCTGGTCCAGATACTCTTCCTTTTGCCAATGACTCTCCAAAGACCAGAAATTCCACTTCCCTCTGAAGATCCATTCCTCCCATGAGCCAGGTATGCCGGCAACTGTAGAATTTAAACTTTTGAATCTAGGTTAATTGAAAAATATAATTAAGGATTTCCCTAAACCCAGACAAGACCAGCAAGTATTCATAGATGAATTTAGAATTCTTGTAGGTACATATGACCCTGGGTTACCCGCTCTATCTCAACTTGTGCACATGTTGGTCAGAACCTCAGAAGCTAAATCCTGGATGGCAATAGTTGGTTGGATCAATTCAGAAAGGAACCTAAAGATCCCTGTTTTGACAGTAAGTCTGAAAAACACTCAAAAAAAAAAAAAAAAAAGAGATCAAAGTCTCCTAAAAGCCATACTTGAAAAATTTCTGATGAAAATTGATTGAACCATAATTAAATTATGGAAACAGAGAAAAGATGAAACTATAGGAACAGGTTTCAATCAAGATTTAAAAGACCTGATTTGTCTTGTGATCTAGTTCTGATATAACATGTGGATAATTTCATGCTTTGTTCAGAGAACAAGGAAGCCTGTAGAAAAGTTTCCATTTATTTGTTCTCAGCCATAGCAGAAAAGAGACATAATGTTTCAAAATATGTCATGATTTTGCCAAAATACTGCCCATTTTTTAGGGCATGACCTAATGAGGAAGGGAAAAGCACTCTCCTAATAGACTATCCAAACGTATCCTATACCAGTTGTAAAAAGACACGTGAGAGGATTTCTAAGTTGAACTGGATACTGCAGACATTTGGTGTCAGATCTTTCTGAGCTTACAACACCTCTTTATAAACGGAAGATCTTGCAGTGCAGTTGATTATAGAGCTAGCTGAGCAATCCTCAGTTGGTGAAGGTTCTGGATATCTAGCCTTCCCTGAATGGTCAACTTCTCACAAGTGAGAGAATGACCAAAGAGGTGGAGATGGGGGTGGGGGATGAGAGACTAAACATACAAACTGACCAGACCGTATGTGGAATCCAACTGTGACACACAACCTCTGTTACAATCAGCCCAGATGGATCAGAAATTGTCAAGGACTGCCAGTTTCCCTAATTTTTTGCCCTGACTTTCAACTCAGGATGAACCAGAGAAAGCTAAGTAATCTTCCTCAAACTAATCACGTAGGATGCCCCATTTCTAGTTAGCCCTATTTTCCACTATAAAGCTTTGTGTACTCCCCTGTTTGCCTTGAGTCTCTGCCAAATGCTAGCGGTGGCGGATGACTGGCTTGCTATAGCAAACTCTGAATAAATGAGCCTTGTCTGGTCTCACTTGGGTTGTCTTTATTTCCACATCCTTCACTTAGAGTTTTCCCATTTCAAAAATTTTTATTTCTGGTTGTAAGTTCCTGAGTACCATCAATCATACCCAGAGCCAGTAGAAAGATTATGCTACTTGATCCCGAACTCCAGAGTCAACACGTCTGAGTAAAAATGCCATTTTGTCTTACTTTATAGACAGTTATTTATCTACTCCCAAAGCTGCATGGTAACTATGAGTATGAGTTTACCCAAAAATAATGGAGGTCTCACTTCAAAGTTTTGTTGAGTCAAGCTGACTCATCCATGCTTGCCTATCTGTCTTTAATAAAACCAGGTTATGGTCATCCCACTCTCCAAACCGGCCTCAGAAAACGAACCCTGCAACACAGATATGGATGCTGTGTAGTACATTTCCAGTGACTTCAGTCATCTCCATTAGCAGAATTTAGGACGGCTGCTGGTAAGAAGAGAAGTATGTGGAACATACTTTCCAGTCATGTAGTTTTATAGAAATGTCAAAATTATACTCAATAAAATACCGGTAAGCCCTGCAGAAAGCTAGCATATTATCTCCACCAATGTGATAGAAAAATTATCAAAATATCAGAAATAGGCAAAAGTGAGCACTGAGTACTCTTCAAGCACAGTGCTGGGCTTGGAGCTTTGATTAACTTCCTGTTGTCTGCATTGTTTTACAGCTTTTTAGGGACAGATGTTAACATGCAGAGTTTCGTCCATTAGAGAGGCAAATAACTTCTACCCTGTATCATTTATTGTCCACTAAGATATGAACCAGTTTAATATTTACCCCAGAAATCTAATACCAAGTTTCTTTTATTAAATTACTTACAGCTTCCTGGCTCCTCAAATGCTCTCTGGACTAGTTGTTTTCTTTTTTTTTTTAAGTTTCAGGTATACAAAACAACATAATGATTAGACATTTACACCCCTCACAAAGCGATAACCCCCCCAGTCTACTACCCCTCTGACATCCATAGCTATTACAATACCATTGACTATATTCTCTATGCTGTACTTTATACCCCATGACTGTATATATACTCATATACATTTAATTATAGTTGACATTCAGTATCATTTTATATTAGTTTCAAGTGTACAACACAATGGTTAGGCATTTACATGATCTAGAAGTGATTCCCCCTTAAGTCCAGTACCCACCTGACACCCTACATAGTCTTTACGACATTATTGCTTGTATTCACCACACTGTATTTCACATCCTCGTGACTATTTTGTTACTGCCAATTTGTACTTTCTAATCCCTTCACCTTCTTCCCCATCCCCCAAGCCCTCTCCCATCTTCCTGATTCCCTCATTTGTTAATGAGTTGAATAAAATCTTTGACAGATGGTCATTTGATATTTTCATGATAGACATGATTTTACCTTTTTGAAGACTATACATTAACCAATAAAAATTTAAGCTCTTAAAGGAAAGATATCATATGACTGTTTTTTCTTCTTAAATATTGTAATGTGATGATATGTACTAATGGCTACCCTCATATTGAACAACCTTGCATTCCTGAGAAATATATATGATATTGTGGTGCCAAATTGTACTTGCTAATATTTGGATTTAGAATACTTGCGTTTATAATTATTAGCAAATAATTTTCAGCAAAAGGGAAAATCATGACATTGGTACAAATGTAAAAATAAACACATGATGAAGAGTTTATTTTATTCCTATCATATGAGGGAACCAGACAGATGTTTTATCCAGTTCACAGGAAAAGTTAAAACAGAAAAAATTATATGAAGTAAGGGAATGTTGAAAGGAACTGCAAATGGGGACAAAACTGTTTTTTCCAAAGAGGGAGGAAATCAATTAAAATCATTATCAGACAAGACAACATTTACATATTTATCAGTTCCCTAAATATGAAAAGAGATGCAAAATTGCTCAAAGACAATGAACTGGGCTAGATCTGATAACTTGATACAGATGATGCATAGTTTCCATGGAAACAAACATTTTTTTTGTTTCCTGTAACTTAAATTTTTACAGTGGTCTGTAACTTAAATTTTTAAGCAATCTTCATTGCATTTTGGTATTGTAAAATGAAAAAAAATATTCTCCAACATTTCCACTGGAGAAAAATTTCAAGTCACATCAACATCAGTGAAAATAGTAGAGTCCAAACCTCCAGGGGTCTCCCAAGAAATATAAAAAACCTGGCAAAAACTTTGTGAATCAACCTATGGAAACCCTGGAAGACAGTCAAAAGTTTACATCAACCAGGAGCAAGGCCACAGAAATAGGGCAACAGAATGCTGTGACAGTTAACTTAGACTTGCCCTGCTCCCTCCCCCGTATGCTTCAACAACAGCATTCTTGAAGACAGTAATCTGTGTTCGTAACATGGGAACATGGTTCCAGGGTGAGCCAGGTAGACCTTGTTCCTGGGAATTGTGTCTTCCTCTTTTGACCTGTCATGGATTCCCTGAAGAGCTGATGCAAGGGGCCTGCTTTCGTTTTCCCTAACTTGGAACTCGCTCAAGGTGAAGAAGCAGCTACATGGAGGAGGTTCCTCTAAAATATCAAAAGTCAAAAGAATGAGCCTCTGTCAGCTAGAGCAAAAATTACAGTTGGGACGAAGGACAGACATATAGAAAGCTGGGAATAAAATTTGGAGAGTGAGAATCTATGGGGAATGATGGCTTTGAAAAGCTTCTGCTAATAGTGGGGAACCTAGAAATCCACACGTGCCCAAGGCAGGATGCCTGCTCAGAAAAAACCTGAGAAGGCCATAACCTTTGCCTTCTGGCTGATCTTTAGGTTCAATGAAAGCAGGAAGTGAAGGCTAAGTGAGAGTTGTAAACAGACTGGCTAAGCAATAAAGGAGTGCCCCTCAGCACAGAGCCAATCTTCAAAGTCCTTTCCTTTTGGGGGGAGGGTGGGGCTTCAGGAGATGAAGGAAATCCCTGTCAAGCAATTAGCTAGAAACTAAACTAAAGCAACGGAGACTTCATAGACACACATGACAAAAATACAGTCTTTACAAAAATACCTTATAAAATTCACTAAAACAAACAACTACATCCCAGCACAAGCAAAACAACAAATCTTGAAGAGAGGGGAGAGTTTAATTTTCAGTTACCACCTTATAATATTCAAAGCGTCCACTTTTCAACAGAAAATCATGACGCATACAAAGAAAGAAAAAAAATACGGCTCTTTCACGGGGGGGGGGGGGGGGGGGGGGGGGGGAAGAAAAATGAACTATCCCTGAGGAAGCATAAACAGTTGTACATAAGTAGATAGAGATCTTAATAAATAGTCTTACATATTCTAAAAGAGTTAAGGGAAACCATAGACAAAGAATAAAGGAAACCAAAAAATGATATTTCAAAAAATAGAGAATACCAACCAAGAGATAGAAATTATAAAAAGGGATCAAGTAGCATATTTAGAGCTGAAAAATACAATAACTGAAATGAAAAATTCACTGCAGGGAATTCGATACCAGAATTGAGCAAGCAAAAGAAAGAATCAGAGGACTTAAAGATAAGTCAAATTAAATTATGTAGCAGAAAGAAAAAAGGATGAAGAAAAATGAACAGAGCTTAACAGAATGGTGGTATGCCATCAAGCATATCAACAAATACATAATAGAAATTCCAGAAGAATAGGAGAAGGAGAAAAGAGGCAGAAAGACTTTTTGAAGAATACTCAATATTTTAAGAAATAATGGCTGAAAAACATTTCAACTTAATAAAAACATGAATCTATACACCCCAGTTCACCAAATGCTGTGATGGAGCAACTTTTCACACTTTAGTAGTCACTTGTGTTTTCTCTTCTGTAATTGCCTGTTCATTTTGTTCATTTTCTAATATTTTTGTGAAATTTAGTGTTTTCCAATATAAAAACTATTGATTTCTATATATTTATTCTCAGCCATTTACTAAATTCTCAAACCAGCTGTAAGAGTATTCGAAGTTGAGTCTCTTGGTTTTTCTAGGTATAGATTGATAGTAACTATAATGATATTTTTTTCTTTCAATAATTATACTTATTGCTTGTATTTCTTACAGTAGCTAGGACGTTTAGGAAAAAAATGAATAATAATGATGATAACAGAATTCCTGTCTTTTCTCTGGTTTTAATGCCAATGTCTTCATTGGCATTAAAAAATTTCAAGTCACATGAACATCAATATTTTTCTGTTTTGTATGATCTTTGTTGGTGGTGGTGATTTCTGATAAAGACTCTTTCCATCTTTAAGGAATTTCTGTTCATTTTTTGATTGGAGTTATAATCAGAAAAGGGTGATAAATTTTACCACATTTAAAAAATATATCAACTGATATCATCACATATTTTTCCTTTTTATAAATATTACATGGACAGGTCATCTAACTAAAATTGCCTTTCTAATGTAAATCCTACTGCTCTTTGAGTAAAACCCAGACTTCTTTCCATGCTCTGCAGGATTTGGTTTTTACCTACCTCCAACATCTTTTCAAACCAATTTTCCCCTTGGCCCCCACTTACTACTATTTCATTGCACTAGCCTACCTTTTACTTCCTACCTATTGTTATCTTTGCACGGAATTCTCTCTCCCTCGCTCTTCCCATGCAGACATAGTCTCAACTTACTCACTTCTGTGTCTCCTCAGACTAGCTTTCCCTATCAATAGATGACTCTTCGGGTATTCTCCATTTCATAAATCAATTTATTTTCTTTCCATCTGCTTTTTCAAACTATAATTATCATGCTGTTTCTTTATGATCTATTTCAAGGTCAGCAAATTTTTTCCATAAAGAGCTAGGTAGCGAATATTTTAGACTTGTGGTCTGTGTCACAACTACTTGATTCTGTCACTGTTGTGTAAAAGCACTCATACGCAATACATAAAGAAATATGTGTGGCTCTGCTCCAATAAAACTCAATTTACAAAACTGGCAGCAAGCTGGATTTGGCACATAGGCTGAAGTTTGCTGACTCCTCGTCTATTGTAGCCCCTATCTCTCTAGCCTGTCAGATAAAGAGATCCTATAGGTCCTGTTCATTGTTATATTCCTAATGCCTAGCAAATCACCGGGTCTAATGGTGGTCAGTACTTTCTACTTTCTGAGTAAATAAACTTTTACTTTACTATAGTCTAGTTAACTAGCTTTAGTCAACTAATTCACTTAGCTCTTTTTTTATTATTTTTTAAAGAATTTGAGCATTTAGTTTCATAAACGATGGTAGTTTTGTTTGTTTTTTTTTTTCTTTTTCTGGGTGCTATTGTTAGCAATTTGTGGTGTTATATGTATTTTGAAACTTTTCCTTATTTTCCTATAATCTGATTATCTTAAATAACAGAGATTTTTCTATTCCTAGGAAGTTAGAGCTCCTATATAAAACAGTACTGGACTAGCATCTTTTTATTGTAGATTTTAAACAAATCGTTCTTGATTTGTTCTGAATTTTCCAGTTCTTCTTAGGCAATAATTTAAATTTATGTTTTAATTAAAAAAGCTCTTATTTATGCCAGATTTTCAAAGTTATTTCTATAAAGTACCATACAGTGCATTTATGATCGATTGCAAAAATAGCCCTACTTCTGTGGAACATTTCCCATCACCAAGAAATGGAATCTATGTCCTCATATTTTGGATTGGAGATGGCCTGCAATTTGCTTTGGCCAATAGAATGTGGCAGAGGTGACACTGTGTGAATTCAGAGCCTGTATATCAAGAGGATATGTGTACTTCGGTTCTTGCTGTCAAACTCACGACATCCATTTTCACAAGCCCAGGTAAATTGATGGTGGATGAGAGACCAAGTGGAGAGAGGACCCAGTCCTTCCATCCATCTCAACTGAGGTCTTTAAAAACCAGCCAGCCTCAGTTGGCCCACTAGTTTGTATCCAAGGCCAGCAGAGAACAGCAGATTCCAGTCCACAGCAGAAAAATCATCCAGCTGAATCCTAGCCCAACCCACAATGCTGAAATGCTGAATTGCAAGCTAAATAAATGTTTTCGTTTTAAGCAATTAAGTTTGAGGATGATTTGTCATACAACAAAGGGTAACTGATGCACCCTCCAATTAATTTCAAATTTTATCTCTAATAATTTTCTTCTCCTTTTTTATTTTAGTTTGCTACTTTTGTTGTCCTTTTTCTCAGTTTACCAAATTGAATATCAAGACTTTTACTTGAAGCATTTCTTTAAGTGCAGGTTTAGCTGCGTTATTTAGGATTTTATCCATGTGTTACCTTTTCCATTACCGGCAATCCCTTGGGGATCATATTCGATTATGAAGCAACTAAGTTTATATTGTTTCTTTTGTTACCAATTTTAGTTTTTTCACAGTTTAGTTAAAGAGCATTATTACTACCTCTTCATTTAAAATTTTTCCATTTTTTTATCTATCTGATTTTAGATTATTTTCTATAATTGTTCTATGAGTATAATAAAATAAGAAACACGTACAGTGATAACTACAAAATATAATATACATATATATGTTGATGATTGTTTTGTTCGAATTGTCTATATGCTTAATTATTTGGTAAATTAATATTAGCGATTGTCATATCATTTTATTGTATTTTTATCATTATAAATATCCTTTTCTTGAATACTTTTTAATCATACTACATCTGATATTAATATCATCCTTTAATTTTTTAATTTGTATTTGCCTAATGTATCTTTCTTCCAACACTTTATTTTCATTCTTTATTTGTTTCTTGTAGTTACTGTGTGACTAGATTTTATTTCTTAAACCAACCTGCAAGTCTATCTTTTCATGGAGGAATTTAATCAAATCAATTACTTAGTTTAATTTTTTTAATTCAACTTCTTTTATATATACTCTCTAGTATATTTTGTTATAGTCTATTTTCTCTTCCCATGTTTTTTCCATTGATCGTTTAAAAAATTCTTTTTTTCCCTTAGTTATTTATTCTGTTATATAGCTCTATTTTAATCAATCATATTTAAACCTCTAAGTTTCTCTATTGATATGCCAAAATAAAATAATAATTATTGTATTGCTCTGCCTCAACTCTCTCTCCTGTCACTCTCTACTTTTTCTGATGCAGGGAATTGCTGGTCTCTGAGCTACACAGCAAAGTTTGGAGGCAGAATATCCACTCAGATAATTCTCGAGGTCTCTTAGATATCTAAAAGAATGTAGAAATAATGAGCTAATGAGGTGGGAGTTACAGGGAGAACAATTTCCTCCCTCAGAAAGTATCTACAATGAGAAGGTGGTGTCCAGCCAATTTCCGTGTTGTTGACCCTCTTCCTGTCAGAGGGCTGCATCCATTCCCTATTGCATTGTTCCAGGGCAAAAGGTCAAGCGTTCATTGGCTATGATTAAACTTGTTTAAACCTTAACATCTGCTTGTAATTAGTATGAATCCTTCCAAGATTTTGATATATGATGAATTTTAATCGTTAGTTTCCAGAACCATTGCACATGTTCTTTTAATGTTTGTTTTCATAGATATTACATAAAATTTTTGAGAACTTTTTTGTAGTTATTGAAAAGGTAACATGCAATATTGCCTAACATTTGGAAGATACAGAAAAGTCCCCATAAACAAAAAACCCATAATTCATATATATAAATGTAATGTCTGTTATCAGATTGTTTTATATATATATATATAATAATTCTGATTTCATATCTATTTTTCTAATGCTAGAGTTGATATATTTGCAAACTATTCTATATTTTTAAAATTTCTATATCATGAACATTTTTCATTTTATCTAATATTCTTCAACAGCAAATTTTTGTTGCTACTTAGTATTCCATCTATAATTTTAAGAGAATTATTTTCAAATTTATTAGTAGACTTATCTGATACTGCCTTTTCACCTTTCAGTATCCTCTGGAGTCTACCTATATCCACTTCCTCATTCTTAAATTTATTTATTTGTGTTTACCTTCTATTATTATTTATTAGATTATGGAGGGGTTATTATATTCATCTCTCTTTTTTAAAATCAACACTTAAAACACTTCTTTGGTAAAATTTTATTTTAATATTATTTCAAACTGGTACAAAGTTGAATGAGTAGGATGAGAAACTCCCATATGACCATTGTTTATATTTTGTCCATTTGCTGTATTATTTTGTATGTGTATATTATATATAAAACATGTATCATATATATATTTCTACTACTATGCTAGATTATACTATTTTTATTCCTCAATCATTTGGGAATAAGTTGAACATCCCTATTTTTCCCTAAATACTGCGGTATGTATTTCCTAAGAACAAGGATATTTCTTAAGCACAATATAGTTGTCAAAATTTGTAGGTTAGACATTGATATACTATTGTTGAATTCATAATCCATATTCAAATTTATCTATGCCTCATTAATGTCAGTTATGGCATTGCTTTAGTTATCACATCTTTAGTTTGGTAAAAATCCAGTGAAAGAAATACTGTAGATATAACCCATTCTAATTTTGCATACTTCTGATTTTCCCATTAACCCACTGACTCTCTGGTTTGTTTTGTTTGCTATGATTTTTCCCATATTTATTTTTCAGTATTCCCCCAGATCTTAAACACCGTAATGTGAGAATGAACTTTTCATCAGCCTGAGCTATCTCTTTGGAACTTCTCTTTCTCCTTTGTAATCAAACCAAAAGAAACACATTGATGATTGTATCTAGATATTGCTAACAATGAAATTGTAAATCTAGGAGAATAAAAGGTCTCCAACTTGAGTCAACCAATAATATTAAACAGATAAATGTTTAAATGGCTCTATTTTAGTAATTTGTTTGATAAAAGCAAAACAAAGGGTAATGTTGAAATAAAAAACTCGAAATTGTAACAAAGAGGGTTTGAATTGAGTAACTCCTACATGAAAAAAAAAATTCCTTTTCTTCACAAAAAGTGTATGTTGTAGTAATTGACTAAAGTTAAGAGAGATCAGTATAAACTCATGGTTAGCTTAATATAAATACATGGTTATATATAAAAATACTTATCATATGTTTTTATATAGTGGTTAATAAACATTATATTTCCTTGCTCTGTCAGCTGAGAGTGCTTGAAGCAATGCCACCCCAGTGTCAATGAGGATACCTAATGCCTAGATCTTGGTTTCTAATACCATTCTCAAAAAAAAAAAGAAAAAAGAAAGAAAGAAAGAAAGAAAGAAAAAGGAACGATGAGCTCCTTAGAGAAATGGCTGATTCTAGGGAACTAGGGCAGGAAGTAGGCAATAAGAGGCAGAAGTATGAAAGTGCTAAAATAAACAAACAAACACATGATGGAAGCATGTAAAATGGACGCATTAGCAAACGGAAAGATTTCCCAATGGTTCAAGCTGCAACAATTTGAGCAATTTAAGAAAACAAAAACAAAAACAGCATCGAGTTATAACACAAAATATAAAATAAATATCCATGAATCCATACTGATAGAACTAAATGATTAATTGATTAATTAAAGAGCAGTAGAGACAAATTTCCCATGTAGAGACTTCCAAATAATTTATGTAGATACGTACTTTACTGTCACGAAATGGGGACATAACCCCCTACTCTTTTAACATGGACTGTACGTAGTAGTAACTTGCTTCCAAAGGACACAGTATAGTAAAGGAGGAGGGGAAAGTAACTTTACAGTGGAGAAACTTGGCAAACACCACCTCAGCCAGTTGATCAAGGTTAACATCAATAGTGTAAGTCACATTAATAGTATGTACCCTTGATAGAAGGTGATGGAAATGGCACTTGACCTCTATGGCCTTCCTTATAAAAATTCATAATCCCAGTCTAATGATGAGAAGAATATCAGACAAATTCCAACAGAAGAGATTTCTACAAGTTACATGGGAAGCTGTCAAGGTCATCAAAAACTAGGCAAGTCTGAGAAATTGTCATAGCCAAGAGGGAATATGATGACTAAATGTGATATGATATCCTGGATGAAATCCGGCAACATAAAAAAGACATCATATTAAAACTAAGAAAATCTGAATGCTATACAAATTTAAGATATTAATAATGTATCGATATTAGTTCATTAATTGTGACAAATGTATCATACTGAGATAAGAGGTCAAAAGAAACTGGATCTGTGGTATAAGGAAACTGTAATATCTCAATTTTTCTGTAAGTCTATAACTGTTTTGAAAAATAAGGTCCAAATTTTTAAAAAGTATGTATTGAAATATAAAACGCCCACATGATTTGGGATTGTATGTATAAACAGTCTAAAGGTCAATTGTTTTGTTATTATTTATTATTCTTTCCTTGGTTTGCAATGTTAACTTCATTCTTTTCATAAAATGATTCAAAGTTATTTACTTTCACTCCCTCAGGAGAAAACTTCCGCATATGCTCTTCAATATGCTAGTGTGTAACCTCGTACTGCAATGCTTTTTAATAAAAATTCTTTTCAGAAACAATACATTGTGGAGTTGGGTTTTCAACTTTACTGAGTGAAGGACATTAGTTCTTCCCATCATAGGTTCAGATAAATCTTGCATTCAAGATGCAGATCTCACATATATTACTTTTACTCTGAAAAGGAAAATGTGCCTTGTGAGATAAACATAATACAGTGCAATATGTGACAATTATGGCTCTTGAGGGCTGAAAGTGACCCTGAAATGAAGAACTCCAAGTACAGCATTGTACAAATTATTCCCACAATCACTAAATTATGGCAGCCAGGGCAAAAAGAAAGTAAAATAAATAAACAAAACAAAACAAAAAACTCAAAGCACATCATAAGTTGAAATATTTATAAACGTTAGAAACAACATTCATATAATACAGGTCTATTTTTTCCCAGGATTTCTCAATATGGCATAGGAATATATTTGGGGACCTGTTTGCCATATTTATATTAATATACAGTCAATTCCTGTGTGTCTGCTTTTGGAATATTAAAATCAAGTCACTTCCCTGATATTAAAATTCTGTATAATTCTGGAAAATACCAGAAAGGAAGTTATTTTTCCCTTTGTACAGGAATGTATATTCTGGATGATAAGGGGGAGAATGCAGTTCAAAACAGGGGACTTTCCCTAAAACAGTGATAATGTTAGAACTACAGAAAGCAGCCTTTAGGTGGTGGAGAAAGAAATTGGTACCACCAAAGAAAATTAAACCAATTTGAAATAGAACAAAAGCATGATTGTATGCCCTTTTAATATCGCATTGAAACATTGTCTAATAGGACAACCCAAGGATTACCTAATTCTATAAGGGATGTACCCTTGTTAGATTTACTAGTTACCTTTGATTAAGGCCCAGGTCCTGTGAATTACATGTCAATGGTATAGATTTTTTTTCCAGAAGAAATGTAAATGATTGCCCCCCTGGTAGAAAAGATAACCCAAAAGGTTGTAGTTTTATGGCCCGATAGGGTATTATTCAGTTTTGTTTCTCACTGAGTAAACTTATTTTAGCAAGTCTTTTTTTTCCTAAGTGAAATTAAAGTCAATCTGTGTGTATATGTGTGTATATATATATAAATATGCGTGTATATTATATAATATATAATACATACATAATATATAATATATATTATATATTTATACATGCACATTATTTATATATATAAAATATTCTATGTGCCATCTCAACCATTCTCCTGGCACCCTTATTAATAAGTCAAATACATCTTTGACACATATTTATTGCATATTTGTATGGGAGTCGTGCTCTAATGAAATGATTGAAAGTTATTTACTTTTACTTCCCCAGCTGAAACCTTCCACATACACTCTTTAACCCACTAAAATAGGTCAGTGAAAAAAGGTCTATTTATAAATTTGTTGGTTTTGAGGTACATTACTGCCCCCAGAATTTACCTCTTCTTTGCTGCTACATATGTCCTCTTCTATTTATGATTATGAGGTAGCACAAGACAGTATTTGTGAGCTATTATCAGTGGTGATAAGACATAGATGGCTCAACTTTTGCAAAGTTGAACAGTTTAAGCTTGTGATGGATGAACAGCTTGAATGTATCATAAGCTTTCAGAGCTTTTAAGCAGATATCAATTGGAGAAAATGCTTTTAACATTTACACTTTAAAAGAAAGCTACTTCATTAATGAAAATCAATATTTACTCATCTCCCATCAAATATCCTCAAGGGAATGACATAGATTTCAATGGGTGGCATACAGAGGGAAATAATATAATCAATTAGCATTATTATTTATCAAGTAGTCAATTATAAAAATTGTATCTTTTGTGATACAATCACCACAGAATCAAAGTCCACTACATAAATAATTGAAATATATAAAAGAAGGGTAAAATAACTATTCTATAAGGGATGTATATGTTAAATTTGGGATGTCTATAAGGGATGTTATGTTAAATTTCATTAAATAATCATGTAGACAAATTAATGAACAACAAATTATCTGGCTACTCCATTAGCCTAGGAATAAAATTCCACAAAATAAAGGTCATTCTTGAAACTCTCCTATATGTGTCTTCTGGGACAAAATAAAGAAATATTACCAAAAATATCTGTGTGGTAATAACCAGTGTTGAAGATGAGAAGGGACTAATTGTCAGGCCTTTGTATAACACCGTCAGCATTATATAAATAAATGGTTGTGGAAGTACAAATCCTGCCCCAGGGAAAAACCCTTGCTCCTCCTGCTTATGTTCACTTGTCAAGGTTCTTACTGATCTGTAATTTGTAAGTCACCTTCAAGAGCCAGTAAGTGGCATGGCTGGAATTTGAATGCAAGACTTTCAACTGTTTATCCAGTGCTTTCTTCAAAAGATAATAGTGTCCATATTCTGCACATCTTGACTTCACATCATTTCAGATCAGGGTGTATTAAAACCTTGTTTCATGTTTTAGCATGGGAAACAACATTTTCAAGGTTTTACTACATAGGAACGGGATGCATGCATATACAGTAAATTCTGAATTACCCATGCCAATAAAGAGCATTGCATGAAAAATGAAAATATCATAACTAGTGTACCACTTGGAATAGAGATAGGTGCATGTGTATTCCATGTTCATTCATATTTATGTGTTTTGTGACAAACATCATATAGTCAACACTTGTTTCCCACATATTTTCTGTCCAAAATATTTGGTGCCACCCACATCGGGGTTTCCTAAAACACAGGTACTCAGAAAACTCTGGGGTTTATCACTCTTTTACTTTATTACTGTCTTTTTTACTGAGACAAATTATATTTTTGACCAAAAGGCCATCAAATCTAGCAAGCCTTTGGGTTTTTCAACAACTGTAATAGACATACATAGCACTACCATTTGGACAGTCTTCAAACATAAAGGTGACTTACAAATAAATCAAGTGGAAAGGCCAACCACACTGAATTGGGGACTAAGAACTCAGGTTCCGATAGAGTTCCGATAGAGGAATTCCGATAGAGTTCCAATAGTTTGATATGAAGAAATTAGGAAATCCCTTAGCACTGTTTTCCTCAAATGGAAACCCAGAGGGCTGGGCTGACCTCTAGAAAATGTCTAAGTTCTTTCTCTTCCATGTTATAATTCATTGACTTCTCTAAATTTTTCCGTCATGAAAAATAAATTCCAGATAAAATTCTTATGTTTGCAAAAACATAAATAAGCCTCTAAACTTTAAATAGATATTTCTACTGGAGAAAAAAAGAAAATAGTCTTCATAATTGCACTTAGTTTTTACACATACTCAAAAAATCTAAGATAACCTTTACAATACAACTATGAATTTCTACTACTGAAGAAATGTTAAATTTATTGTAACAAAACCTGTAACTGTACCAAATAAGACAAAATTGTAAATATCTCTTAAACTTGGACATTGTACAGTATATTTGATTTATTAATTAAAACTTTAACTATATTAACTGCTAAGGATTATAAAATAACTTATAAAATAAGCATTTTACAGATTAAGTCACTTATTTATCTAGCACGTATAAATACAAACTATCATGAATCATTATAACATTCACTTTTGAGTATGACTGATGAAATCAATAGTAAAACCTACATAGCTAAAATGTCCAACTTTGAAAACTAAAAAATTTGTCAATGTGAATTCTATCAGTTTTTGTTTTCCAACCCTTAAATTCTTCTTTTCCTATCAAAAAATATTTTTCAATTAAGTAGTATCTTCAGAATCATGAAAAGCCAAGTCAATGTGGTCTGACTGAATAATTTGACACCTTAGCTAAGGCAAAAAAAAAAAATTAAAACATGGCTCTTTCTATTAGTGCTAGCATTTCAGTTCTGTTCAGAGACCCTCTCAAATTTAGCTGGAGATAGTTTCCATGGTAACTGAAGAATGTGCTCTGATGAGTCTTGAAACAGACAAATAAGAATCTTTGCTTCTTACAAGTAGGCAACAATTTACCTCTTTAATGCTTAACGGAAGACATTTGAATCTATTTTTGTTTCAGACAAAAGCTGGAAAAAAAGCAATTCTGACAATTACACAAAGTCTGAAAGGTAGATATTAGTAAAGTTGGGGTTAGTATAGGATACTGATATACATCCCAGCTGTTTTAGCCTTTCTGAGATGTTTGTTTTCCAAAGGAGGAATATATCATCTGATATTAAATATCTTATACTACCATGAAGAACTTAACTAATTTTTTTTTAGATCAAACAAATATATCACTTTCCATTGTCGTTGTCAGATTTTAATGAATTACTTCCTATGGAATATAAAATGCAAAGTTGTAACAATGCAAAAAGACAAAATGGTGTTTAATTTTTTATGACTTTTCAGGTACAGAAAAATTTAGGATGGATTAATGAGAATATACAAGTCAGCACATGAATGAATGAAATACTTGCAAACTATTGAATTTAAAAGCAGGTACAGTTTTTCAAAGCCTAGGGGAAAAAAAAAAGACCATGAACCTGGAAAAGAAAATTGGTATTACTCAAGAATAAGTCATGACCCTACTTGAAAGTCTCTCTGCATAAACTTGTATAGCAAAGATAATAAAAACAGATAAATCTACCCCAACTCAAAGACAAAATCAACAAAAAGACAGTCAACTCCCTAGAGAGGAATCTTCCCTTCTGTTGGTTGTGAGACTGGTTACCAAGGTAGTAATTATATTTGAGAGGCCCCTGGCGATAAATCCATTCTCTTGCAGACCTTCAGTAGAATCTAAATCAAACAGACCTTTTTAATGGATTAACTTGTGCTCCCTAGTGCTCTAACACCTGAAGCGCAGCAAATGAAACTTCTCTTCTTACAAAGCAAGGGCAAAAAAATCAAGGCGATTATTGAAAAGTTTGGTTGAAAACTGCTTTTACCTCAACTTTCTAGAAAAAAAGAGTTTGAACGTCTGACATCATGTAGAACACTGTGACCCAAGCATTTTGACTGGCAGGAGAGCTACTAGCCAACATGATATACTTGTGTGGTTGCGAGGAGATGAGTGCTGCTGGTGGGGCTCACAGCAAGTAAAGCACAAGCAGATTTAAGGTCCCCTCACACCTTCATCCGGACATACTTATACAATACATCAACTCGTGGCCCAAGCATTATGTCTTGATTATGCTGGGATGAATGGAACAGAACAATTGCTACCAACAGAAAACAATGATTGGGATCTGGTTATTAAAGGACTATTATTATTTAAACAAATTTCAGCAACATTCACTGAGCACCTACTGTGTGCCAGGAATGTTGTGTAAGGAATACAGAGATGGGATCTATGAGTTCCTAAGATAGGACCTCTGTTTCCCAGTCTCTGTGAAGGATGTAATCCTAATTTCAGTAACTACAAAAGAATTCTCAACACCTAATGACTCCTTCAAACCCCTGCACTAAGAGACTTTACCAAACCAATCATGGCTTCTGACATCCTAAGTCCGCATTCTGGGGTCTACCTAGGCCTCTGCCCCCACGTCCCCGAATATTTACTAACAAAAGCTAACAATTATAAATCCTTCCCCTGTCCCTTTGAGGTAAATATTTACATCTCTCAAGACGAAGAAGTATCTTTCTCAAGGACCTGAAAGCCATTCCTTCAAAATATAAACTTTTGGAAGGAACCTCTGTCTCTCAGCCTCTGTGGGAAGATATAATCCTAACTTTAATAATTGCTGACTAGCAGACACAGCTGGCCTAATCGTATTTACACTGTCTGACCCTTTTACCCACTTTTTGTAATTTTTCACACCCCTGACACTGCTTGAGCACTCCCCTTTCTTACTGCCTCATTCTGCCTGAAACAGTCACCTCTGCACAAGTTGGAATGGAGCTCAGGTCTTTCCTCTACTGTCAGCAGTTACTGAATAAAATCTGTTTTCACCACTTTAAAGTTTGGCTTTGTTTATATTTGACTGATCTAAAAAAAATATCCTAGCGTGAAAAACGAGTATGTTCAAAAATGACCATAAAATATAAAGTAAAAATACTATGATAGTACATTTGATTAATTAAATTACGAGTATGTAATATAAGGCTTGAATATTGGTACAATTATATAATAATATCGAGAAGAAGGGAAATATCCATTGGACAGAAGAAGGCAATAAAAAAGGAATGGCACTTTGGGTTTTAAGAGTTTGCACTTGAATAACGGAAGTAGAGAATTTAATTTAACATTGACATAGGTTCATACTATTCTAGAAGACATAAGAATTGTCATAACCATACCAATAAATTCCAAGATCCACAAGGGGAGAGATCTTGTCAGATTTTGTTTTCATACCTGCACCATCAATGTCTAAAATACAAGAGTCTCAACAAAAATTCATGACATTAACAAATAAATGAGGTATTATTTAAACAAAGAGTCTAAATATGTGAACTAAAAAGCAGTTTATGGAATTACAACTAATGCCACAGAAATAAAAAGGATTCTAAGAGACTATTACCAACAGTGAACAGAAACCTAGGAGAAATGGATAAATTCCTAGAATAATATAACCCAGCAAGACAGAATCATGAAGAAAATATAAAGTAGGCCACTGTGAGCAGCATCCAACGTCGCTTCGGCTGCGACGTTCCTTGACAAAGTCGCAGATGCCCTGCAGCCATAGCCAGCAAGGGTTTGCAGGACCTGAAGCCACAAATGGAAGGGCCGGCCTAGGATGCAGCGACTGTAGCCGGAGCAGCAGTTCAGCAAGTGCTTGATCAGGTCACAGAGGCAGGGCAGAAAGCAACGGACCAGGTGGCCAAATCTACCCAGGAAACCATCAACAAGACTGCTAACCAGACCTCTGAGACTTTCTTGGGTTTGGGGAAAAAAATTAGGTTTCCTGAAATGACAGAAGGGAGCCATGGGTGACTCCCCTCCGGGTTCTGAGCTCTGGTTATTGGCTGCCGCCTCAGCCTAATGCCTTATTAAAGCACATGTTCCAAAAAAGCAAAGAAAATAGAAAGTCTGAACAGACCTCTAGTATGGAGATGGAATCAACAATTAAAAACCCCCCAACAAGAAATATCCAGGACTAGATGGCTTTACTGGTGAACTCCACCAAACATTTAAAGAAGAATTAATGCTAATCCTTATCAAACTCTCCTTTAAAAATTTGTAGGGTAGGGAACACTTTCAAACACATTTTATGAGGCCAGCATTACCCCAATGCCAAAGCCAGACAAAAGCACCACAAGAAAAGAAAACTACAGGCCAATATTCCTGGTGAACATAGATGCCAAAATCCTCAACAAAATACTAGGAAACAAAATCCAAGTGCACATTAAAAGCATCACATACCACTACCAAGTGGAATTTATCCCTGGGATGTAAGGATAGTTCAACATATAAAGATCAATTAACGACATACACTACATTAACAAAATAAAGTGTAAAATCACATCATCATTTCAATAAATGCAGAAAAAGCACTTGGCAAAATTTTAGACCCTTTCATAATAAAAACTCTCAACAAACTGGGAAAGTACCTCAACATAAGAAAGGCATATATAAAAACCCACAGCTGACATAAACAATGGTAAAAAAATGTAAGGCTTTTCCTCTAAGATTAGGAATGAAGCAAGGATGCCCATTCTTTCCACTTCTATTCAACATAGAAGGCCTAGTCAAAACAATAAGGAAAAAACATCAAAATTGTAAAGGCAGAAGTAAAATTGTCTTTGTCTGCAGATGGCATGATCTCATATATAGAAAACCCTAAAGACTCCTCCAAAAAACTGTTAGAACTAATAAATGAATTCAGTAAAGTAGCAGAATACAAAATCAATATACAAAAACCAGTGTGTTTCTATACACTAACAATAACCTCTCTGAAAAAGAAATTAGGAAAACAATATCATGTATAATAGCACCAAAAAATAAAAAAAACTTAGGAATAAATCTAGATGAGGAGGTGAAAAATTTGTATACTGAAAACTGCAAAACATTGATGAAAGAAATTAAAGAAGACACAAACAAATGAAAAGACATCCCATGTCCACGGGTTGGAAGATTTAACGGTGTTGAAATGTTCATACTACCCAAGGCGATCTACACATTCAATGCAATCCCAATGGCATGTTTTACAGAAATAGAAAAAAAATTCTATAATTCTTATGGAACCACAAATAGCCAAATGAATTATGAGCAAGAAGAACAAAGCTGGAGGTATCACATTTTCTGATTTCAAAACATATTACAAAGCTACAGTAACAAAAACATTATGGTACTAGCAAAAGAACAAATATATATAGGCCAATAGAACAGAATAAAAATCCCATGAATAAATCCATGCATATACAGTCAACTGATCTTCAACAACGATGACAAAAGTACACAATGGGGAAAGGATAATGTCTTCAACAAATGGTCTTGGGGAAATTGGATATCCAAGTGCAAAAGAATAAAATTGGAACCTTATCTTAAAGTATACCAAAATAAATAAATAAATAAAATAACCCCCAAAAGGGCTAAAGTCTTAAACATAAGGCCTGAAACTGTAAACATCCTAGAAGAAAATATAGGGGGAGATCTTCACGACATTGGTCTTAGCAGTGATTTCATAGACAAGGCACCAAAAGAGTAGGCAACCAAAACGGCAATAAACAAGTGGGACTACATCAAACTAAAAAGCCTCTGCACAGCAAAGGAAACAAGGAACAGAATGAACAGGGTACCTGTGGAATGGGAGAAAATATTTGCAAACCATATATCTGACAAGGGTTTAATTTGCAAAATAAATAAGGAATGCCTATAAGTCAATAGCAAAAACAAAAACAAAAACAAAAAACCCTGAAAAACCAATTAAGAAATAGGCAAAGGGCATGAAGGGGCATTTCTCCACAGAAGACATACAAATGGCCAACAGGTACATGAAAACATGACAATGTCACTGAATATCAGGGAAGTGCAAATCAAAACCACAATAAAATATCACCTCACATCTATCCGGGTACCTATTATCAAAAAAACAAAAGATAAGACATGTTAGCAAGACATGTATGTGAAGAAATTGAAACCCTTGCACACTGTTGGTGGGAATACAAAATAGTGCAGCTGCTATGGAAAACAGTATCAAGTTTCATCCAAAACTTAAAAATAGAACTACCATATAATCCATGAATTCTACTTTTGCGTATTTATCTAAAGGAATTGAAATCAGGATCTCAAAAAGAATTTAGCACTTCCATGTTCATTGAAGCACTATTCACAATAGCTGTGGAAACAACCTAAATGTACGCCAACAAGATGAATGGATAAAGAAAATGTGGTATATACATAAAATGGGATACTATTCATCCTTTTTAAAAAGGGAAGAAATTCTGTATATATAAAAATATGAATAAACCTTGAGGACATTATACTAAGTAAATTAAGCCAGTCACAGAAAGACAAATACTGCATGATTCCACTTATATGAGGTAACTGAAATAGTCAAATTCATAGAATCAAAAAGTATAATGGTGGTTGAGAGGAGCTAGGGGAAAGGGGAAGTGGGGAGTTACTAATCAGTGGGCATAAAGTTTCAGTTAATCACGATGAATAAGCTATAGAGATCTTTACATTAGTCACCTATGGTCAACAATAACGTATCATACACTTTAAAATGTAATTAGAGGGTAGATCTCATGTTGTGTTCTTACCACAATAAAATAAAATTAAAAAATAAAGATTCGAGGACATGTCTTGATGCAGTTAATTTTCTTGGAATCAGTTTGAGTTTTTTAGGGTTATGGTTAAAGTTAGCTATCAGTTGGAGTCGAAGGACAGGTAAAGAGCATCCCAAACAAGAAAACAGCTAAAGGAGTTCATCACCACCAAACCAGTATTATAAAGAATGTTAGAGGGAATTCCTTTAGACAAACCAAAAAACTAAAACATATTAATAATAAAATGGCAACAACTACATATCTATCAAAAATTACTTTCAATGTAAGTGTATTAAATGTTCCAATCAAAAGATAGGGTGGCTGAATGGATTTAAAAAATAAGTCCCTTTCATATGCTGCCTACAAGAGATCACTTCAGATCAAAAGACACACACAGACTAAAATAAAGGGATGGAAAAAGATATTCCATGAAAATGGAAACAAATTAAAAAGCTGGAGTAGCAATACTTATCCCAGACAAAATAAACTTTAAAACAAAGGCTAAAACAAGAGATAAAGAAAGTACCCAATGATCCCACTTCTGGGTAATTATCTGAAGGAATGCAACATGCCACTTTGAGGGGAAGTGTGCATCCATATGTTCATTTCAGCATTATTTACAATAGTCAAGATGTAGAGGCAGCTAGGGTGTCCATCAATGGACAAATAGATGAAGAGGAGGTGGTACATATATACAATGGAATATTACTCGGCCATAGAAGGGAATGGGTTCTTGCCATCTGCGGTGGCATGGATGGATCTGGAGGGTATTTTGCTGAGTGGAGTATGTCAGAAAGAGGAAGACAGCTGCAAAGTAATGTCACTTATATATGGAATCTAAAGAACAAATAAACAAACAAAAACAAACTCATTGATACAAAAAAACATTTTGATGGTTGCCAGATGAGAGGGGAGTTGGGAAGGTGGGTGAAAAGAGGAAGAGATTAAGAAGTACAAATTGGGTTGTTACACAGTAGTCATGGGGATGTAGGGTGTAGTATAAGGAATATAGTCAATAATATTGTAACAACTATGTATGGTGTCATATGGGTACTAGATATATTAGGGTGTTAGATGGGAGGGGTTTGGGAGGCAGGGTGAAAAAGGTGAGGGGATTAAGAAGTACAAATTGGTAGTTACAAAATATTCATGAGGTTGTAAAGTAAACTGTAGGGAATATAGTCAATAATATGGTAATAACTATGTGTACTACCAAGTGGGTACTAGACTAGTTAGGAGGACCGCTTCTTAAATTATATAAATATCAAACTACGATGCTGTACACCTGAAATTAATATCAAATTATATTGAATTTCAACCGTAATTGAAAAATTAAAAAGGGAGGAGAAGGTGAAGAGGTTCACATTTCCAGGTATGAAACAAATAAATCATGCACAGCACAGGGAATATAGTCAATAACATTGTAACAGCATGGTGTGGTGTCAGATGGTTGCTGGACTAATCATGGTGACCACTTTTTTAGGTATATAAACGTTGAATAACCATGGTATACACCTGAAACTAATATAATATTGTATGCTAGCTATATTTTAATAAAAATGTTTTTTAAAAAGACATTTGGCTTCAGGTCATTAGAACATAAAGTATTCCTACCTCTCTCTGAGCGCCAACAATTGTGGCGTCCACTTCTTCCTGGTGTTTTTTCCTCAGCATCTGTAGTTTCTTCATGTGCTGTGCAGATCTGTATTCAGTTAAAGATTTAGGAGGACCCATCTGCACAGTAACAGAACTCTTCATGACAGCTCCATCCTCTTCAGGACTATGTCTTGAAAATTGTAGTTTCCTGTCCTCCACAAACTTTAAATTCTGTATCCTCTACTCACCAACACTACTAGACTCTATTTGGCTGTAGCATCTATGTACTGCTAAGTGAACACTCTCTAGGCAGTGAGCTGGAACTCTCACCTTCTTTGTTTCTCTACTGTCAAGGATATAAAACAAGAATGAACAAAGACTCCTGGTCGTAAATAAAGTGAGTTGGAAAACAATGAAATGACATCTTTGAAATATTGAAAGAAACATTGTACTGTCAATGCACCCAGCAAAATTATCTTCCAAAAGTGAAGACAAACTAAGAACTCTTTTAGACAAACAGAAGTTGAGAGAAGTAGTTCCTAAAAGACTTGCACGGCAAGAAATGTTAAAGAAAATCTGTGGAAGAGAAGAAATATAATAGCAGTTGAAAACTTGGATGTACACAAAGAAAGACTGTCAGAAGTGATAAATCTAAGTTCATGAAACACAAAAATGACAGAACTATAAATAAAAATAGATAAATCCACAGTAATAGTTAAGAGATTTTGACACAACTTTCTCAGTAATCGAAAGAACAAATAAAAACAAAGTCAATAGGTATAGAAGATTTTCACAATATTATAATGCAATATAAAGTAATTAACATTTATAGAACACTCCATGCAATAACTGCAGAATACATGTTTTTCAAGCATACATGGAACATTCACCAAGATAAAGCATTTACTGTGCCATAAAAGGGGTGCCTATTACTTATATATAGATCATGTTCTTTGCTGCCAACAGAATTAAATTAGAAATCAATAATGGAAAAATACCTGGAATATCTCCCAAATATGTGTAAATTAAATAACACAGATTAAAATGAACATGGGTCCAAAAAAAAAAAAATCACGGTGGAAATTAGAAAATAGGAAGTAAAAGAAAATGAAAATAGAACATAACAAAATTTGTGGGATGCAACTTAAGCAATTATTTAGAAGTTTTTTAGCTTTAAATTCTTACATTAGAAAAAAAAGAAATCTCTAAAATCTGTTATCCAAGATTCTCCATTAACAAACTATAAAAAGAGGAGAGGTATTAAATCTATCGTTAGTTATATTGTTACTTATATTGTTAGATGAGAGAAATTGCATGTGCAAAAAAGACTTATACAGGAATAAGTCTTGTATAAAATTTCTTGTATAAAATTATGAATAATTATCATACTGGTCCAAACCTGGAAATACTCCAAATGTCCATTGATTGGCACATGAGTAAATTGTGATATATTTATACGCTGGAATACTACTTGGCAATTAAAAAATAATGACAGTACTACAAATACACACAACAACATGGATAAATTGTAGGAATAGTATGTTGAGCAAAAGGAACCAGATACGAAAGAGTACTTTGTATGATTCCAATTTTACCAAATTCTAGAGGACAGAGAATTAATGTATAAAAAGATCAATGGATGTCTTTGGGTTTAGGATAGAGTTCAACTTCAAAGAGTTCAAGGATTCTTTTAGAGTAATTGAAACATTCTGCATCTTGATTATAGTGATGGTTACCCAGTTGTAAACATTTGTCAAAACTCATTAAACTATACAGTTAAAATATGTGTATTTTATGTCATGTAAATCATGGCTATGTGGAGTTTTTTGAAGAAATAGTCCAGTTATATAAAAGGTAACCATCTCTCCATTCTGTGATGATGCAGTGAAAAGGCAGCCTCCTGCAAGACAGCTAGAGAGCCTTCACAAGAACCAAATCTGCTAGCACCTTGGTCTTCCCAGCCTCCAGAATTGTAAGAAATAAATGTCTGCTGTTCGAGCCACACAGTCTCTAGTATTTTGTAACAGCAGCACAAGCTGACTAAGACAGGGTGTTCTTAAAGAGATAGGTGAAGAATTGGACCAATAATGCAATCTGGATTTTGGACGGAGTCAGTACTTGTGGTGATTTTACAACATTTACACAAATTATTTAACAAACTAATTCTTCAACTTCTTCCATGAAGAGGAGTCTATGATTCCTTCACTTGAACCTGGGGAGCCTTTGTCAAAGAATAAAATCTGCCAGTAAAGATGCTGCATGACTTCTGAGGTTAGCCAAGTCTGTGCTTTAAAAATATGCCTCAGTACTTCAGAATGATTATTATTGTGTTAAATAAATTTGTTAATTTGCATAATGTGTTAGTATACATGTTTTGGTTAGAGTCACTAAAATGTATCTAATAATTAACACCTAAAATTGTGCTTCTCTTTACATTTTAAGTATTGTTGTATAAAAAAATCCATAAACAAATTAAAAATAGACTTTTAGCTCTGCTTACAGCACTCAGCTTTCAAACCATATGAATCACAATCATGAAGAATAAAAATAAAACAATTGTATAATACCAATATTTCCTGATTGTTTTATAAAGAAGTTGTGAGGGACCGGCTATACTGTTGGTATAAGACAAAGCTAAGGGTAGAGGAAGTAAGAAAGCCAAGTCCAGGTCAACAGAGTAAGGCACGCAGAGATAAATTCACTAAATCAGAGTGCCGAAGGTGGAGTCCATACAGTGCTATGGAACTGAACGTATCCACTCCTACACCAAAGTTCTCTATTTTCATTGCTTTAACAAAGAACTGCATCGAGGTTCTAAAATGCAGCCAGTCTGCTCACTGAAAAGCTGAATTCACAGCACCGCAAGTCAGCTGGCCAGAACATGTGAGAGAACAAATACGGGGAATATTACTAAATGGTGTTTGTGTGTTGTGCAGAATTAGGACAGCTGCAAGCAGAGCATCCAAACACAAATTCATTGAGAGAACACATAAACAAAGCTTGAAGTAAAACTGCTTAGCAACAGAACGTGGGTGGGTAGAAGTTGACAACAGCAGTTAAATTTACAGGAATCAGAGTAAATGAATTGCTGTCCATGAAATGGAGATCAGTAATGTACAAGGATCGAGTGCAGGGACCATAGCTTCCCAGGAGAGCAGCATAAACTTTCTATATCTGGTTGTTCCTCTAAAACAAATCATGAGAATATATACGTATATCTACCTCCTATTCTCTCTCTGTGTTCAAGCTCTTCTTCCAATTGAAATAACTTTACTCCTACTACCACTACAAAGGCTTTCTCTGCTTTAATATCTCGTCCAAGTCTCCTTGATTGAGCTCTGCTCAACTTAATCAATCTCTCACATGCTTTAACATTTTCCACTATTTGACACCCATTTTAATGTAGGTTTATAAGTATGCCTGAAGGTTATTAAGTGGGCTTCTATACTTTTGACTACACTATAAACTCCTACAGGTGGATGTCCAAATTTTGTTTCCCACCTTTATTGAAATATAATTGACTACAACATTGTGTAAGTTTACGGTGTACATTGTGTTGATTTGATGCACTCATGTATTGCAATATGATCACCACCATAACATTAGCTAACATCTCCATCACATCACATAATTACCATTTCTTTTTTTTGTGTGTTGAGAACATTTCAGATCTATTCTGTTAGCAATTTTTAAGGTAATGCAGTACTGTCAACTATAATCAGAATGCTGTACACTAGATCCCCAGAACTTAATTCATCTTCTAACTGTAAGTTTGTACCCTTTGGCTAACATCTCCCTAATTCCCCCACCCTTTGCCCCCGGCAACCACTTTTCTACTCTCTGTTTGTATGAGTTCAACTTTTTAAAATTTTATATATAAGTGATGCCGTGCAGCATTTGTCTTCGTCTGTCTTATTTCACTTAGTATAAAGCCCTCAAGTTTCATCCATGTTATCACAAATGACAGAATTTCCTTTTTTCTCATGGCTGAATAATATTACATTCTCTATATACCACATCTTCTTTATCCAGTCATCTAACTTAGGTTGTTTCTGTCCCTTGGCTATTGTGAATAATGCTGTTATAAACATGAGAGTGCAGATATTTATGCGATATCCTGTTTTCATTTCCTTTGGATATATACCCAGAAGTGGGATTGTTGGATCATATGGCAGTTCTACTTTTAATTTTTTTAAGCTCCGTACTGTTTCCAGTCAAGTGGCTGTGTCAATCGACATTCCTACCAATGGTGCACAAGGGTTCTGTTTCCTCCACATCCTTGCCAACACTTACCCCTTGTCTTTTTGATGATGGCCATTCCAACCAACAAGTGTGAAGTGATACCTCATTGTGGTTTTGATTTGCATTTGCCTGGTGAATAGTGATGTGGAGTATCTTTTCATATACGTGTTGGCCAGATGTATGTCTTCTTTGGGAAAAAAAGAGCAAATCAAATTCAGCAGCATATTAAAAGGATCATATACAATAATCAAGTGGTGTTTATCCTTGGGATGAACATGCACAACATACGTAACATACACACAGCAGTAAGTGTGATATGTCACATTAATAGCAAAAGATCAAAATCATATGACCATCTCAATAGATGCAGAAAAAGCAGTTGAAGAAATACAAACTTCTGTCATGATAGCACTCTCAATAAATTGGGTGTAGAAGGAGCATACCTCAATATAATAAAAGCCATATATGACAAGCCACAGCTAATATACTCAATGATGAAAGATTGAAAGCTTTTCCTTCCATAGCAGGAACAAGAGCAGGGTGCCCACTCTCATGACTTGTTCAACAAAGTACTGAAAGTCTTAGCTAGAGTAATCAGATAAGATAAAAACAAATCATCCGAATCAGAAAGGGAGAAGTAAATTTGTCTTTATTTGCAGATGATATAATCTTACACATAGAAAATCCTAAAGATTCAATCAGAAAACTATTAGAACTAATCAATGACTACAGTAAAGTTGCAGGATAGAAAATCAATATACAGAAATCGCTTGTGTTTCTATACACTAGCACCGAAAAATCTGGGGAAAAAAAGTAACTGAATGAAAAAGGACTCAAAATAGTTTAAACTAAGTGTAAATGGGGACCCAGACGAAAAAGAGAGGGAGAGGGAAAATGAGGCAGAAACAATATTGGAAATGATATCCAGGAATTTTCGTAAACTAAAGATATAAACATATTCAAGAATCTCAGGAAACTCCAAGCAGGATAAATAAAGACAACCGTATATTAGGCTTATTATAGTGAAACTACTGAAAACAAAAATGAAGAGAATTTCATACAAGCAGTCAGAGAAAATGACCCACTATAGTACAGTATAGCAGGTCCTTAAATAACACCATTTCATTATAATATTGACTAGAAAAAAAAAAATCAATTCCCAGCCAGGGCTGTTGTCTGTGTGGTTTGTTGTTCTCCCTGTGTCTTCATAGGTTTTCTCCAGGTATTCTGGTCTCCTCCCACATCCCAAATATGTGCACATGAGGTGAATTGGCATGTCTCAGTTGTCCCAATCTAAGGTGTGTGTATGTGGGTGTGTGTGTGTGTCCCCGTGATGGAAGGGCATCCTGCCCAGTGTGGGTCCCGCCTGGTGCCCTGAGCTGCTGTGACAGGCTCCAGCCACTCTGGACCCTAAACTGGAACAAGCGTATTGGAAAAGAATGATTTGACTTGCTTTTATTCATCTTTCCTAAATGTACATGTATAGCTCACATTTATTTCAGTGTTTAATATTAGAAGTGTTTGGGTCTTTATTTAGAAGTTTGGTGATGTTTTTGTGACAAAAATATACCACAGGAACTTAACTGTTGCTTATACCAATTAGCCTGTAGTAAAATTGGTTGTGTGATAGTCGTGTCATTTAAAGTAGTTTCCAAGAATCTGCGGAGGATGTTAAATGAGGACTGATTGTAATAAAAAATAAAGCTGATAGATAGCTTTTGAATAGAAACATTGGAAGCAGAAGACAAGGTGAATGTATCTTTAAAGTGCAAAAAGAAAAACTAACTTACAATTTTATACTCAGCAAAAATACCTTTCAAAATGAAAGTGAAAGAAAGATGCTTATAGACAAACGAAAGCTGAAATAATTGTCAGCACAACCACAGTACAAGAAATACTAAAATAAATTATTTAGGTTGAAATAAACTGACACCAGATGAAAGCACAGGGCTGCAGAAAAGCATGAAGAGTATCTGAAAAGGTAAATATGTGGGTAAATACCTGTTTAAATAAGGACTAACATCCACGTGTTATTGAACTTATAACAAATGCAGAGGTGAAATATATTGATAATAGCATGACGGCAGGAGATTGGTAAATGTAGTTAAACCATTGAAAGATTTCTAAATTATTCATAAAATGCTAAAATTACTAATATGATGTAGTCGGAAATAAGCCCAGGGTGACTTATAATGGGCAAGATAACCACTTAAAAATAATACAAAGGGTATATCTAAGAATTTAAGAGAGATAAAATGGAATAATTTTGAAAACACTTGTTTAATACAACCAAAAGGGAGTGAAGAAGAAAATTAGAACAAAATAGAAACCAAACAACAAGATGGTAGACTTATATCCAACTATACCAGTAATTACATTGACTATAATAGTGATAAAATACTAAAATTAAAATAAGATAGTGAGACAGATTTTTAAATTGCCCAATATATTCTATTCATAAAAGACAGATTTAAAAACACAAAAATTGATAGGCTGGAACAGAAAAGATTGAAAAACTATACCATGCAATATTAGCCAAGAGAAAGATGATATGCCTATGTTATTATAAGACAATGTAAATTTCAATGCAAGTGGTATTACTGGAGTTAAAGATGGACATCTAATGATAAAAGAGTCAATTCACCAAGAAGCATACACATACTAATTTTCTTTCCACCTAATTATGGTTAAAAGATATATAAAACAAAAATAGATAAAACCAAAAGGGAGAAACAGACAAATCCATAATCACAGTAGAAGATATTAACACAACTCTCTCAGCAAATATTAGAACAAGCTAACAAAAACATCAGTAAGGATATAAAAGGTTTTAATAATACTATTAACCAATGTGATCTAAATGACAGGTTTGAATCACTGCTTACTATAATTGCAGAATATATTCTTTTTAAGCGCACAAGAAAATGTACAAAAAATAGACTATACACTGGACCACAAGCATGTTTCCAAAAGTTATAAAGGATTGAAATACTGGAGTAATAAATTGAAAATCCACAGCAGAAATAGAAGCAGAAAATCCCCCAAATGTAAATATTAACATCTTTCTAAGCACTTCAATAGATGCTTAGGTGCTTCTCATTATAGATGCTTACAAGGACGTTACAAGAAAGTAATATTATATGCAATATCTTTCATGAATATGGATTTTAGAGTCCTGAACAAAATATTACCAAATAAATCTAGCAGCAAAAAATATATATATACTGTACATAAATACATGTGAATTATATATAACCATTATTTTTATTACATTTATATTATATTATATTAATTACACATGTTGTTGTTTTGCATTAGAAACAATTGATTTTTATTTCAGGAATCCAATAGTAGTTTAATATTTGAAAAACAAACAATGTAATTTGCCTCATTAAAAAAACAAATGAAAAATCCACATGCTAATTTCATTGGATAGAAAAAACATTTAAAAAAATTAAAATTCTTTTTATATTATAAAAAAATCTTTTTCTCAGGGAGCTAGGAATGGAACAGAACTTCCTTAATCTGAAAAAAAGAGGTATCTAGGAAAACATTTCTATCATCATACTTAATGAAGATATATTGAATACCTTCTTGTTAAAATCCAGAACAAGACACACTGAAGATAAGCACAATTCTATCCAATATTGTGCTGGAGATCTTACTCAATACATAAAGACCAAAAAAATAGAAAGAACAGGAGAAAAGAGAAAAAAAATAGATTTAACAATATAATTTCATATATAGAAAGCCCCCAAATAATCTACAAAGAAATCATTAAATTAATAAATGAATTTGCAAGATTGACAGGTTCAGATTAAATATACAAAAATCAGTTGGATTTCTACATACTAGCAACAAATTATTGGAAGAAGAAATTTACAGGTATCATTCATATTACAATTTTTAAAACGTCAAATCAAATACTCAGATATAATCTATTGAAGATGTGAAAAGCTTCTTCCCTAAAAGAGAATAAAATACTGATAAGTTTTTAGTAGTTATATTTATCTGTATTGTCTGAAAGTGTTAATGAACAGAAAGAGCTCATCCACTGGAGCTAACAGAGCCAAACACTAAACACTGAGAATTGTAGTGGAGAAAGATTGGCTATTACGAATGGCACCTCCTAGGAGAATAAGAAGCTAATGCTCAAAAGGTGGAACTCCTTTGTGGCAGGTTACAGATTTTGTAGGGCAAAATCACAAGCACTGTGGTTTAGGGGTTCAGGGTTGTGTTGGGAGCTGATTGGTCAGAGGTGAGGTAAGGGTAATAAATCGTATCTTCAGGTCTTGAGGACAGTTCCGCGATTGATTCTGAAGTTCCTCTGGTTTCACGGAAAAGTAGCCAGTGGGTTGTTCCACCTTTGGGCTCAGAAGCTGAAACATAACTTAGGTCAAGATGTTATCTTTATCCTGCCAGAGGTTCAGACCTTGTGACCATTAGTCAGATTCCCGCTACTGTCTTCTGCTACCTTGGGGGTTGCTTATTACCAAGGAAAGATTAGATCTCTGGGGGAGGTAGAGGTGGGAGGAGGAAGGGCAGAGAGAGAAAGATTTCCAGAGCTAGGATTTAAAGCTAAACTTAATCAAAGTCATAAGGACCCTCAGGTTTCAGAAATAGGCATGAGCCTTCTAGGGCAGGTGAAAATTATGTACTTATACCAATAACCATATCAATACCCATTTGCCCCTATTCTTTTCTGGGGAGATATGAAAAGAGTCAGATTGGATGTCACCCTACCAGTACTGGGGTGTGTTCATTAAAATATGAACCTGGAAGTTTAAATAGGAGAGGGATAGGTGTGTGACTTTACCTCCTGAGAAGAGAGAAAACTTGGCTTGCTGATGTAAACATTCCTTGAGAAGAGAAAATGAATGATCCTGTTCTCTTACCTTTGAGAATGTAAGTAACGTCTTTAAGGGAAGATAAGACAAGCATCTTTGAGTTTACAACCAAGGTTTTATCTCCATGGGTTTAGGACTTATGCCTTTGAAATAAAAACCATACTTTGTTCAGTATGTTCCCAGCATTACTTTGGTTAACATTTAACTTCCGAGGCTTGTGTTTTAGCCCAGGTTTCAGTTTTCTTTGTTGCAGATATCACTAACCATGCAAAAACATTTAAGAAAAAATGTGTTCTTTATAGCGCAGTCAGTACTACTCAGATAACTTTTAAAATATCTTAATAAATAGCCATAGACAATATTTTTAACATCTTCAAAATTATGTAAATATTAAGGGCAGTTCCAATCCAAATCTCAGAAGAAAATTCCCAAAGGAAATTGGAAAGCTGATATAAAAATATATCGGAAACCACAAAGATCTGTAATACCCAAGACAATTTTGAAGAAGATGGAGATATATGGCATACAGAACTGGATTTTAATACTATAAAACTGTAAAACTTAAGGCAATATAATATCAGTGCAAAGGATAGGCAAAGAATCCAATAGAATAGAAAAGTGTATGGGAATAGACCATTTATACATGACCAATTGATTTGAGACAAGCATTCATTTTATTTGAATTTCAAAAGCAAATGGATTGTCTTTCCAATAAATAGTGCTGGACCGATTGTTTATCCATAGCCATATCCATATTAGAAAGTCCTAAATTAAAAAGATAAAACAATAAAGCTCCTGGAATAAGAGAATACTTTTATAACATTGGAATAAGCAACACTTCTTAAAAGAACACACACAAAAAAACAGCAAATTAATGAATGTAATTCATAAATATTAAATGACCAATATTATTAGTTATCAGGAAAATGCAAATTAAAACCACAATAAGAATATTTCATATTCATTGAAATGGCTAAAGTATATATATATATATATATATATATATATATATATATATATGTGTGTGTGTGTGTGTGTGTGTGTGTATATATACTTTACAAGTCAAATGTAAAAACTGAAGAATATTTTTATATGTTGAGCAGGGTGTGAGCTTTTTTTTTGAGCATGTTTTATGTGCAACACAAGAGGATTCTCAGAAAGAAATAGTCATCTCTTGTTATTCACGATAGTTATGTTTTATAAAGTCCCCATGAGTGTTGCATTAGCAAATACTGAACCATTGCTCATGAGAGAAAGATATTGCTAGCCTCTGGTCACAACATTTTTGTCAGCTGATCGATACATAGCCTTGTTTTATGCATATTTCTGCTTAAAGACACCTTATTTAATGTATGTTGTTGATTCCTTAACATTGAGCTCACAGCCAACAGAACCATAACTCGTGCCTGCACAAAGCTTATCTAAACCCTATATGTTCTCCAAAAGGCACATCACAGCCTCCTTGTGCTTAGGGACACTAGACTGTGCTTCAACACTATGCTTAGGGCCTATTTGGAACAGCACAAACACCAACAAAAATCACAAAAGAGCAAAACCTGGGGCACTAAATACACCCCAGAAAATATATTTTGAGAGCTGAAACAAGAAGGCACAGCATCACCTTGTTCGCCCTCAGCTGGAAACGTGCATATCAGCAAATTCAATTGTTTTTTTGTACCATTCTGTGCGTGCCCATGAATGACCACAAAAGTGATGATTTGGGGGTCACACATTAATTTTAGCGAGTAGGCAAATTTTCAAATATGGAATCCATGAATAATGAGGATTGATAAATGTAACTAGGAGGCTATATAGCATATATATATTTCAGTTCTCAAATTTAGGAATAATGTCCCTTATGGGGAAATTGATTTGGAAGACATCTAGGTAGATACAGAAGGAAGTGTATATAAATTGAGAAAATATCAAGTCAGAAACGAGAGTGAGAATAATAAAGCAAAATTGGAACTTTAGGCAATGGCTACAGAAAGCAATCAGGAATAACATGAGGAATCACTGAAAGAAATACTGAGGAGGTAAAATGGATTGTGTAGTCTCATAGAATCAACCACAACCCTAAATTCACCTCTTTACCTTCCTTCTAAGCTTTTTCACCATGTCTTCTGGTGGTGGTGGGGGGGGCGATCACGGGGGTCCAGATACATAAGGATCTCATGTTTTATTAACTTTGTAGAAATTTATTTGCAATATATTAAACCCACAATGACAAACCACAATAACATTAACATAGGTATAACAAAATTGGTATTTAGAATGGACATATATATGCACATCCCATAGTTTATCAGTCAGGATAGTATAGATGATGCTGCATTAACAAGCAACTCCCAAATCTCAATGGCTTCACACATTAAAGGTGTTCTCCTTTGTGTTTGTTTGTCTGTTTGTTTTTCTCATGCAACGTGTCCTTTGCAACTCAACTGAAGGTTCTGTTTTAGCCACAACCTCACTCCAGGAAACAGTTACTATATCAAAAGTTGCCTCTGGAGTGTAGCAGAGGGAAAGAAATCATTTTGGAGACTTTTATATCTGCAAAAAATGCTTCAACAGAGAAGTGATATACGAGTACATAGCTTCTACTCGTTATCATTGGCCAAACCCAGCTAAATAACCCCATCCAACCAAAAGGTGGCTTAATATTTCGTTAAGGATATTTGTGACTGTGCTCATAAAGCATATTGATCTGTAGTTTTCATTTCTTATAATGTGTTCATCTGGTTTTAATGTGAGGGTAATGCTAGCCTCATAAGATAAAATAAGTTTTCTTCTCTGTTTTCTGAAAGAGATGTCTAGAATTGGAATTATTTTACTCCTAAGTGTTTATTAAATTTACCATTGAAGCACTCTGAGCCCGGAGTTTTGTTGATACTTAAAAGGGATAAGAACAATCAGATTTTCAACTTTCCCTCAAGTCAGATTTTGCAATTTATATCTTTCAAGGAACTTGTCCATTTAATATATGTTGTTGAATTCATTGGCATAAAGTTGTTCATAATATTCCCTTATAACCTTCTATATCTGCAGGATGTATAGGTGATGTCTCCTCTTTCATTGCTGATATTGATTATATTTATCTTCTTTTTTTTTTCAGATTACAATGAATAGAATTTTATAAATGTTATTGTTCTTTCCAAAAAGAGCTTTGATTTTACTTTCTCTGTTACTTGTCCATCATTCTAAAATTTAGAAAGAGTGAGAGATAAATGGTGTTTGGAGACACAGTGAACCCCGCCCCCTCCCTGCCAGCTGAAACCAGTGTTTGCAGATGGGATTGAATTATAAAACAAGGGGTTAGTTCAAGGGACAGCTCCCAGGAGATCTGGCATCCAAATGCTAAAACTGCAGGATAAACTGGAATTGCTGAGAATATCAGTCAGATTAAAAGAACTCCTGGAACTTTCTCTTGCAAATATCTAAGGTGGCTTAGTGGTTGGCACCAGTGCCTGGAAAATACTGATGTTCATTCAAAGTCTGTTAAATAAATCCCCCGGGATTGTAGATGACCTGGGTGCCTGAGAGAAGGCGTGACCAGGAAATGGTGGGCTGCACCACCTGATGACTGTAATGCCAACAGAGACCCTACAATGACTGTCGCCAGGGTGAGATAATGGAGATGGGATAGTGCCATCAGAGTAAAAGGATCTGGGTATCAAAGGTTATTGCAGCTGGTGAAGTGAGACATACTCCATAACATGCATGAGATTCCTTATTCTGTGACTGAAACATTGGAACAATAGACTCTTGTTATTATAGCAACTGTATCTTTCTAATTTTTAATAAAACTTCACTCAAACTTTGTGGGTAGTGTGCTTGCAAGAGAAGTCATTGATAACAGAAAATTGATATCAATGCAGATACTTACATCAGCAGAGAGATTTTTAAAATTTCTTGGTGGGATTCAAATCAAGTGATCAAATCAAATGGTCAATAATTTTTCCTGTTTCTGTCTTATCTCCCTAACTAAAATCCAGGATATTATACTTATTTGTATCCCCTATTATGTATGTAACCCTGGTTCATCATGGTCTGGGAAAGTGGAAAGTTAATATACTTGTATATGAATGCACACACACCTACACACACTATTTATCATTCTCCTACTTTTCAACCAAGTTCATAAATTATGTTTTTCATATCACCATTTTCTCAGACATTCCCCCCATATTGTCCTATGGGGCAAAATTAGAAGAGCATTAAGGCTGGGTAAAGATGGAGGTTATGTGTTTGTTTTGGGTTGAAATGTGACAGTATGACAGTAAATTATACTTTTAGTAACTCCTGGAACCTCTTCTAAGATAGCAATATTATTTTTCTTTAGCATTAGTATAGAAAATGTGAGTTGACTACATTTGTGAAAATAAAGGAGAAACCTAACAAATGACAGAGGGAAGTTTTAATCAATAAATTCACAAAAATCAACATTGTAACAAAACTGTACAAATATTTAGCCAAATTGTCAAACTGTTATGAATATTCCCAGCATGCAGTTTGGCTTTATAACAAAGCACAAGAAAAGCCATGCCTTTGTGAAATAGCAAACATGAAATGAGTAAAACTATACAAGGTTGTTTGCTAGCTCTAAAACAATTGTTTACTTGAATTTTTTATGAAGGTTGTTTAATTAAATATGTTTTGTATCTTGGGTTGCATGTCATCTTCTATTTCTTAGTGCTGTGAATGTTTCATATTTGAGAGCTGTGTGCAACATATTGTGAAAATAAAGCCTGGAAGGTCATTTTGACTATTTATGAATGATTCATTTTATGGCCATACTCTTTGACCATTTATCAAATACTCTTCTGTCTAGTCACCTTTATCCTTCTAACCCATCTTAAAGGAAGAAATGGGATCTCCACGAACTTTTTGAACTAAAGATTGCAAAAACTTGGTAATTTAATAATATTTTGAATGTATAATACTGCTTATACTGATACAGCGCTTAGGAGGGAGTGCGGAAAGGATAATTAGAATGTTTATGTTCTACTAGCAATATGATGACACTGAAAGTAAAAAAATAATTAATTCTACTGCTATTCTTTTTTTTTTTTTAGCTTTTCCTTGTCATTACTATACACAGCCACAGAAAACCTAGAGAGGAAGTCTTTTACCCTTATTTTGATCAGTTTTTAATTTGGAACCCTGGTTACATTTATTAGCAGGTCATTCTGAGCCAATTTTTCCAGTCTTAATTGAAATTCCCATTTTCATTTCTTTGGTTTTTACTCAGCTTTTAATTAATATGTGTTAATAAATTTTGGGATTGTTGTTGTTCTTGAAATCTGAAATTATTTTTCAAATTAGTCTGGACATATAGATTGCAGATGAAACATGTAAATCTTAACATTTATCTTTTCAGTTTCCTAGCAGCCAATTCTAGTTCTATGTTATTGAGACTTGTCTACAACTTACTGTTAAATACCAGTTTGGACATATTGGCTTTGTGTACATTCATGTATTACATATTTTACTCAGTTCATTTATAAAATAATTGTTGATAATCTATCATGCATACTCGTTTTGCACCCTGAGGGATGCAGACAGGGTGATATTCTAAAATCTGGTTAGGATGAGAGATTATACATAGAAAAAGTCATCAATCCATAGTAAATACATAATAAAAGTCACAAATAATTCTATAAGAATGCAAAGGATATTTAATCACTGGTTGCAGGATTAGTCCTAAAGCACTTTATTTTTTAATTCAGAGTAATAATGTCATTTTTAATTGTTTATGAAATTCAATAAATTTCTGAATCATTAATTTAGTGGCAAAGTATAATTTTCAAAAACTTTAAGAGTGACATTCATACAAATATACAATGAATACTTGTCATAGATATATTAAGTTATTAATGAGGGAATCAGTAAGATGATAAATAAAGCTTGTTCATAGACCATTTTGAGAAATGGGTGACTTATAGATATTTTGGGAGTGTTGAGGGGAGGATGTTAAAAACAAACTAGTGAATGTCCTACAGGACAGTCATAAGCTTTGTAGTTACCATTTCTACCAAATAGAAATCTATAAGGTAACATGTCATTCACAGCACTAGTATTTGTACTCTAATCATTACATACCGTGTTTCCCCGAAAATAAGACCTAACCAGAAAGTAAGCCCTATCATGATTTTTCAGGTGACATCTCCTGAACATAAGCCCTAATGCGTCTTTTGGAGCAAAAACTAATATAAGACCCAGTCTTATTTTGGGGGTAACAGGGTAGTAAAATAGGAAAGTCAAGCACAGGTATATTCTCTACAGAATTAAATCGTCCTTGGGTGGGTCTTTTATACAATGGTCTATATTACATTGGGAGTTCATACTGCTCTACCTACCCCCTCCAATTTCCAAGGTTTGGGTAAATTGTAGTTTATCCTCTTGATTGGTATGTAAGTAAATCACATAATTTTTTGGCCTTGCTTTTCTTGCTGACTGTTAAAAGGAATTCAAGATTTATTTTTCTCACAGTGGGGTTAATAAGCTAATGTGCAAAAGGTCTTGAAAAGGTAACATACCTCATAGTTACTAGTTATTAATAATGTCCCACTCGATATTCTTCAAGAAATATGTACATGAGATTCCTTTTTTTTTTTTTTTTTTTCTGGCATGTTTTTAGAGGTTAGGAACCTTTCTCATTCCTAATTGAATTTTAGGTAACTTTGTACTTTCTGACTGATGGTACGTCCAACAAATGTTTGTTGAATGAACACCTAGGTTTTATGGACATCACACTTTGTTAATAAGAAATGTATGTTGTTGTAGTTTTTCATTAGGGCCATTAATACAAAAGTTTTCCTCCTTAAGTGAGCATCAATGTTCTTTATTCCAAAGAGCTAGGTCTTCCTTGTAAAAACACTAGACTAGCCTGGAGAAATATTTTCAATTTAGACGTCACGCTTACCTTTGATGGTGAACATGGGATTTTTTTTTTTTTCTTAATAGTATTTTGGTATATTTTATTAGCCCCAAATAAATAATAATCCATCCATCCACCTATCTTTTTCATTAATCTTTTATAGCAACTAAGATGTCAACACTTTATGACCAAGCATCACATTATTAATCTTTTCTTTTTGAAAATAAGAAGGTCATATTTTATTATTTCAAAGAATCTTTCAAAGAATCTCTCTATTGAAACATTGAAACAAATCTTTTTAATAGTGTATTCACTTGAATTAAAAACAAAAACAACTTACTGGACCTTCATAGTTGTAGTTGTTCTTAATTTAAATACCATAATACTATCTTTATTTAGCATAAATTGTGTAACATCTCCACTGTTATTAGAGTTAGCGTCATATAGTAAAAAGGACAAAGTATTGAGCTAGGACTGAGTTTAAATTATGGCGGTGTCCCTCGCCAGGTTTAAAAGATCACAGATGATTAATTTTCAGGGATATGTATAAATCTCATAAAACTTAAAATCTGACAGGCACAGGCCTTAAAATCCCAAGTGCCTATATGTCTTATTCCTACAAAGTGTTTACATTCTCCTACTGATAATAGGAATAGGCACAACAAAAATTCATTTTATGATTCCCATTTTATGGACACCAGACATAATAGGAAAGGCAAAACCACGTCCTAGTTACAGAAAATCACACAGAAGGCAAGCTCAGGGTGGTTTTAGCTCAGTCTTAGCTTGGGCTGGTGTAACAAAATGCCATAGACTTGGTGGACTAAACAACAGACATTTATTTCTTACAGTTCTGGAAGCTGGGAAGTCTGAGATCAAAGTGCCAGCAGATTTGGTTCTTGGTGAAGGTTCTCTTCCTGGCTTGCAAATGGCTGCCTTCTCACTGTGTCCACATGTGGCAGAGAGAGGAAGCTCTAGTCTCTTCCTCTTCTTATAAGGGCACAAATCCCTTCATGGTGACCCCACCTTCATCTAAACCTTATTACCTTCCAAAGGCCTCACTTCCTAATACCGTTGAATTGGGGGTTAGGGCTTCAACATATGAATTTGGGGAGTGGGACACAAACATTTAACTCATAACAGTGGGTATTTAAACCAAATCCTCTGAACTTGGGGACAGGATGGGAAAAGAAGAGGCATGGGTATTTCTTTGTGAATCTCCCCTGATGTCTGTGGCTAAAGAAAACATGGTATACATTCAAAATTGGCAAGCTGTTCTGAGAGATTTTGATCTTGATTTTGATTTGTTTGGTGTGATTTCTGGGAATATGCATTTTCGTTAATCACTCCAACTGATTCTGACTCAGGTAGTCTCTGGACTATACTATACTCCTACTAAACACTGGATTAGATGATCTGTGAGGTCATTTAAATATCTACAATGCTCATTATAAAAGCCTAGGAATTCATCATAATTCCATCTGTTTTTTCTGTATGCTAGTACAGATTGTCAAAGAAAAAAAATACTTCCTGGAGTTATCATGATAATTGCTTAAAGAAGATTAATACACCATTTTTTTACGGGGAGGTGGGGGTGCTGTTAATGCTTTTAATGGAGGGAGGTACAAAATGCATCAATGCAGTCTGAGGGGACCTTCTGTGGAGAGACAGCCTGACACAAACCAATGGCTGAAAAGCAATACATCATATTTGAGATGACTTTTTTAAAAACTTAGCTAAAAGAAATAATTAAGATTTCTTTTTGTTCTTTGCTTGATATAGTAAATTAATTTTGCCCTAGGAAGATTAGATATTCAATGTTAATAAGTCTTCCTTTTCATAGTTTCTCTTCTTTCTTTCTTTCTTTCTTTCTTTCTTTCTTTCTTTCTTTCTTTCTTTCTTTATTCATATTTTCTCTGGGACACTAAAAATGCAGCTTTGCATAATTCCTATGTAACCAATATCATTGATTAGTGTTCATGTGCCTTTTACATACTAGCCATTATTTTCTCTCGTAGTTTATATTCAGTTTTATGAAGCAGTCTAGACCACGGTGTACTTTGTTTAGTTCAAATTGTTTCTAATTAGAATATCAGCCTCGATTGCTTTTTTATAATGTCCTTGAGCTGTTCATTGTAATTAGTGTTAAAATTAAGGGGGGCAGCAACATAGAGGAAGAAGTCAGAGCATCTGACTTCTGTAGTCTTGTACAGTCGGTAAAACTACTTTGCTTTTCACCTAAGAACCTTTTTTACTGTTTGTGCTGTTTCCCATATTTATGGTAATATGCGCCCACCATGAATCATTTATAAGACACATAAGCTGGACCAATAGAGCAATACGTACTCAGTGACCGTCTTCCTTTTGCTCTGCTTCTTAATGGTACAAGAATAAGGTTTCTTGGTGTACTGGTCACCGCTATTGTCAAGAGCTCTTGGACAATTTCCAGGTCAAAGGCTATTAATTGAAGCTTCTGAGAAGCCAAACAATTTAAATACCCTGGAGTTAAATTAAGGAGCTCTTTTCAAGTAGACATCAGCAAAGGTGATTGTACTTACTTCCACAATTCCATTAACAATTCATGAATTCTCAGCAAATGTTGATGAGTTAATTCAATCACCATTGTTAAAACAAATGGAGCTTAGATTCTGCTGGTTTTTCTTCTTCATCCACAAAACTTTCATTTGACTTTTTCTTTTTAATGAAAGATATTAAGGAGACAAGAGGGCTTTGGAATTGTATTAGGCTGGTTTATATTCTAGCTCTGTTCCTTATAAATAGTTTTAGGGAGACCATGGAAACTCACTGCCTGTTAGAGGGTTTTTCTTCCCCTAACAAACTAGGAAATTACAGCCCACCCCACAGAGGAATGGACATAAGCGCCAATGTAACATGCTTAGTGCAGTGCCTAGCATATGCATTGCCCTTCATAAATAGGAGTTGTTATTTATTATAGCAAGAGGACAAATATTGATGTACATGAATGTGTATGCCTTTCTTTCCTCCCTCCCTCCTAATCCTTTTTATTGTTTTCCCCCAAAATACAACAGGTGGTTCACTACCTGCTCATTGTCTTACCCCCATGACTTTCGTGCCCATCCCTTTCCCCAGGTGTCTGATGGAGTCTACTATTTCCCACCCTGGCCTTGCTCTTCCTGTTAGCGTGCTATTTTTATTTTATTTTTTTTATTTTTGATGTCCTGACTCTATTGTTACCAAAATATAACTTATCTTTTGCCTGGGTTCCATTCCTTTATTTCCATATCCCATGTATTTTATAGGGAATGCACCAACCAATAGTGGTAGATAATAGTGACAATGACTTACTTCTGGGTAACACTGGCATTTTTACCTGTTTTTGGGGAAAAGATCCTTTATCTTAGGAGTTATTCCAGAGTGGAAATTATAATCACCATAGCCAGTCTGGTAAATGAGGTACATTGGTGGACAGGGGAGCCTCATATGTGAACCCTGTCAGGGAGGAAAAACTTTCTCTCTACTTCCTTAGGTTCAGTACTGGAGGCCTGTGAATTAAACAAAAGCAAGTTAACAGGAGAAAAGGCACACAATTTTTCTTAATATTTACATGCATAGGAGTTCATAGAAAAGAAGTGAAACTCAAAGAAGTGGTTAGAGTTGGGGGCTTATATGCCATTTTAACAAAGGAAAGGGGGTTTGGACTTTGAGGGATGATAAACCATAGGGAAGTGATTAGGAAACAAGTTAGGACGATAAAGGTTATTTTAGTAAGATTTGTTTATGCAAACTCATGTAGGTGGGTGTAGACTCTCCCTCTCTGGTGATGAGTTGTTCTCTTCCTGGTAGGGCTTAAGTGAGGGGAAGAAACACCTTCACAAATGGACACTTACGCTTGCTCAGCTCAAAATAATCCTTATGTCAAAGTGGCATATTTTGGGGTGGCATGTCCTGATGTTCTCCAACTTCACACAACACATATAGGCACTGAGATGAGTACTCAGACCTACTTACTCAGCCAACTCTACTCTCATGATGCTTACCACAATCTCATAAATGCTATCAGTATCAACTGTGTGTCTCCTTGAAAATGCAGACGACTAAGCCCTCTTTCCAACTTACATCTGGAGATTCTGGCCTGTATTGTCAACAACCATCCCAGGTGGTTGTCATGCAATTTAAAATTTGAGAACTCCATATATATATATTATATATGTATTGATATATATATCTATATATATATACATATACATACATATATATACACATATATATGTATATATACATATCAATACATATATATATATATCTCAATAATTTTCTTGCAAATAACATTCACCAGGTTTTCAGTAAGGCCTGCTAATGAGATATAAGTTATATCTCGAAAGCAAATGGAATCCTTTCCCCTAATGTAAAGGAGATTGCTAGTCATGCTGCTGTTTCACTTTGACCAATCCTGGAAGTGGGTTTATAAACAGAAACAAGCTGAGTTCTGTTTTGAGACATATTAACGTCCCCTGATATTAACTCGTAGTAATCCTGATGCTCACGCCACACTCCAGAATAATGAAGTCAGGACCTTTTGGAGTAGGACCCAAGCATTTTTTAACATTTCCTCAAGGGATTAGAACATGTAGCCACGATTAAAATTCAGTGTACTAGAGTCATGCATGATTCTCAACCCTGGCTGCACATTCGAATTACCTAGGAAGGGTATACCAAAGACAGTTACTTAGAGATCCACTCCAAGAGAGTCTCATATAGTTGTCTTGGAGTTACCCAGGTTGTACAGTGGACAGCCAGTATTGGGAGCAAAGGCACTAGAACCACAATTCAAAGTGAGAATGAGGAAGGGTGCTGAGGAGGAAATTTTACTTTCAGATTTGAAACAGAGAAAGAAAGGAAAGGGGGCGAGGATCAAGTTTACCATTTCAAAGCAAAAGAGAGCCTAGTTTACATCAAATGATCCAGCATAAACACCGTAATATAAAAGGGAGCTAACATTTCAAGCACCCTAATCCTGAATGCACAGTCCAGAGGTAAGTTGTTTGTATTTGAAAGATGAAGTAACACTATACGCTTTACAGAGAGCTATTCTAACTACTGTCAAAACCAAGTATGCTTTGAACTAGCATAAGACATGTTAGAGATTTTTCACTCATGTTCAAGCAATGTAGTTGGCTAGGATTGTATAGGTCTTCCTGCCCTCCTCTGCCCCTGCGTGAACAAGGGTATTAGAATTTACCAAGATCACTGGTCTATACCCTTGATAACCAGCAGGAGCGATTTTGTTAGAAATCAGGGTTTCAGGCCCCACTCCAGACCTACTGTATCAGACTTGTGTTTTTAACAAGATCTGCGTTTGAACAAGATTTGGAAGAACTTTTTTAAAATTTTTATTTTATTTTATTAAGTGTGTTTTTCCAGGACCCAGCAGCTCCAAGTTGTTTCAATCTAGTTGTGGAGGGCGCAGCTCACAGTGGCCCATGCAGGAATCGAACCGGCAACGTTGGTGTCATGAGCACCACGCTCTAACCAACTGAGCTAACCATTCGCCCCTGCATGCACTTTAAAGTGTGGAATGCACTGAATGGCATCCTAGCCTTAATATTTAGGACGAGTCCTGTATTCGGCTATGTAACTTAAAATTTTGTCCTCTGACTCCTAAAAGAAGGTTAGCTAAACCCTGCTTCTGTAATATTGTCGTGCAGAGCGGCCTGCGGGAGACCCTGCTCGCTGCACCACGTGTCATGCGGGGCAGCCGGTGGGGTCTCAGCTCCCGCTCCCCACATAAGAACGCAGGACATGGTGAGGCCAAAAAGGAACACCCACGGAGCCATAGGTAGGGGAGTCACACCACTATGCTTTCGCTGGCGGCTGAGTTGGAGACACAGGAAACAGGAGCCACACAATTCACAACCCTCACTGCACCGCTTGCAGGCTCAGTCACCGTCTTCTTGCTAGCTCCCATTCTTCTGCCAGCATAGCCATAGCAGTTATATTAGTGGCCAATGGCTCACTGGTTACAGCTGATGGCCAACTAGCCACAACTGATGGCCATCCAATCACAGCTGATGGCCATTTACTACCTGAGCCAGCACCTTTCTATGTGAGGCTGAGAGCCTGGAAACTACTTTCTGGGGCTCTGTCCCCACAAATATTATACAGTATCCCCAAATGAAACTGTTATACAAAGAGCTTGTGGGAGTACCTAGAAGAATAGAACAAAGAATTGGGACTTCTTTGCCCTATGGAACAGCTTGTGTCAGCTTGCTAATAAATGTGTGCATATGTTTGGTCTAAGATTTCCTTCATTGTAATGCATCTCACTAATAGTGAGGTCGTGCTAGCCTTTACCTCTAAATATTGGTGGCTACATACAAATAAATAAAAAGAACCTAATTCATTATAAATTAAAGAGTAGATTTAAGTCACAAGGCTAGTCCAACCTCTGCATTTGACAGACTAGAATATTGGGGTGCAGAGACGCTAGGGACTCACCCAGTTCCCATTAATTAATGAAAAGTAGGACTAGAAGGCAAAATTTCTGACTCTCAAGTTTAGTCTTTTCATTAACTTATACCACCCTATTTCTTTAGGAAACCACGAGATTCTTTTTCATTTGCCTAGGAGTAGAGTAACAGAAATAAAGGTGAAGGAATGAACTTCGAGTTCATCAAACTTAAAAAAAGAAAACTCATTATCACTTGCTCAGGCATCTTTTTGGGGCCAATCTTCTGCACCGGTAGACCAGAGACCACCTACAAGATATGCTTTAAGAGAAATGAAGGGCTTCTTTCCCAAAGCATAATTTTATTAATGTCACACCTCAAGAATCATTTCAATTTATGTATGGCGCTTTTTAAAACCTGGGGGAAAAATTGTTAGCTAGCTAATATATCATGAATAATCATTTCAACTATGTTAAAAGATAATTCTCAGAAGAAAGTAAAATGATGACTCACATAGACATTAAAAAATGACTCTTATATAGTGTTAAAAATTTTTGTTTTACTGGTTAATCAGTGAGGGAACCAGATAGATGTTAACAGTGGTTCAACAGAAAAGTCAAAGAGCACAAATTTATATGGAAGAAAAGAACTGAATTACAAAGAAAGGCAAAACTTTTTGTCCACAGGAGTTAGAGAAGTCAAAAGAAACTACTGGACAGTGTTTCCAATTCTACCCGTTATCTGCAATTGAAAAAGAGGTACAAAGTAGCTCAAAGACAATGAACAGATTATTACACATCCTAGAAGGATGTGTTATAAACAATGCACAGCTTTTCATTGAGTTACAAAATATTTTTTAAAAACTGAATAAATAACTCATTAGTCCTTATTTTTCCATAGCTATTACAATGACTATGTGTTACTTTCCCTTAAAAATAATTCCGAATAATAAAACCTGATCACTGCCTAACACTATAAAAAGGCAGACTCCAAATGGGTGAAGGACCTAAATGTGAAAAGCAAAACTATCATGTTAAAAAAGATAATGTAGGAGAATATCTTTATGGTAGAGAGATAAGGAAAGCTTTCCTAAAAAAAACCCAAAAGGCACAAAGGCATAGTTGAGCAACGGGTTTCTAGAATTTTTCATCTTGCAAAACTGAAACTCTATATCCACTGAGCAACAAATCTTTCCCACCTTCCCTTCCCCTAGCCCCCTGGCAATCACCATTCTACTTTCTCTTTTTTTTAGAGTCTGACTGCTTTAGATACCTCACGTAGGTGTAATCAGGCAGTATTTGTCTTTTTAAGGCTGGCTTATTTCACTTAGCATAATGTTGTCAAGGTCCATCCATATTGCAGCATATTATGGGATTGCCTTCTTTTCAAAGGTTAAACAACATTCCATTGTATGCATATACCACACTTTCTTTATCCATTCTTCTGTTGATTCTTCAGGTTCCTTCCACATCTTGGCCACTGTGAATAATGCTGCAATGAACATGGGTGTGCAACTATCTCTTCAAGATACTATTTTCGATTCTTTGGGGTCAATTCGCACAAGTGGGATTACTGCAACATACAGTAATTTTATTTTTAAAAATTTGAAGAACCTCCATACTGTTATTCGTAGTGGTTGTACTCTTTTACATTCTTACCAACAGTGTACAAGGGTTTGTTTCTCCACATCTTCATTAACACTTGTTATTTTCTTGTGGTTTTTTGTTTTTTTTTTTTTGATCACTGCTATTTAATGGGTATGAGGTGATATCTCATTGTGATTTTGACTTGCATTTCCTTGATGATTAGTAATGTTGAGCATCTTTTCATATGGTTGTTGGTCATTTGTATATCTTCTTTGGAGAAATGGCTATTCAAGTACTTTGCTCATTTTTAAATTGGACTGTGTGTTTTTTGTTGTTGTTTTTGAGTTGTAGGAGTTCTCTGTATATTCTGGATTAACCTCTTGTCAGATATATAGTTTGCAAATATTTTCACCCATCCTACAGGTTGCCTTTACAAAGGAAACTCTATTGATTGTTTCTTTTGCTTCACAGAAATTTTTAAGTTAATATAGTCCCATTTGTCTGTTTTTGTTTTTGTTGCCTGTGCTTTCAGTGTCATATCTCAAAATTCATTGCCAAATCCGATGTCATGAAGCTTTTCCCATACGTTTTCTTCTAAAGGGTTTATAGATTCAGGTCCTATGTTTAGGTCTTTAATCTATTGTGAGTTAATTTTTGTATGTCGTGTATCATTAGGGTCCAATTTCATTCTTTTGCAGCCTTATATTCTGTTTCCCCAGTACCATTTGTTGAAGAGACTATCTTATCGCCATTGTGTAGCCTTGGCATCTTTACTGAAGATCATTTGGTCATATATGTGAGGGTTTATTTCCGGGGTCTCTGGTCTGTTCCATTGGTCTATGTACCTGTCCTTTTGCCATTACCATATTATTTTGATTACTGTAGCTTTTTGACGTGTTTTGAAATCAGGAAGTGTGAGTCCTCCAGGTTTTTCTTTCTTAAGATGAAATCATACTTTTAAAAATGAAAACTGGCTTTGAGACAATACTATCTGTCAGCTTCTTATACATTTTTATCTACTCTGCCAGTAACAACTTTCCATTGTATAATGAGCTATGTAATATTGTGTACTATACTGTAAACAGTGATTATTATTTGTCTGTACAATATTTGTTGTATAACAAATGCTAGAACATTGTTAACCTGTAGCTGTGACAATAATGAGGTATGATTAAAATGCAATAAAACAAACACATAAATTATGCATCAAAATGAGGGTTATTCTTTCCAGAAGTATGCTTTTTAAAATAATGCTAAAAACTATCCTTTGGAACTCCTCGTTTGTTATGAACTGGCTTCCAATCCAGTCAGTGAGCTACTTAATAAAATTGGATTCACTACTTTTATTTCTCACATCATCATATGTGACTACATATGACTTTAGATTGTTTACAAATGTCAAATTTATTTCAAAGAATGAAGATATTCATTACTGAGAGTAAATTTAGGTGACTGCTTTGAGGTAAGACTTGTTTGCATGCAAATTTGGACATATTTGTTTAAAAATCAGTGATGTTGCCTGATATATACTTATTTATGTGTAGAAAAAGTTTTAACTTATTTCTAGACATCTTAGAAAATAAATTAAAAAAACAAAAATTAAACAAAACCAGTTGTTTACAGAAGTCATCTGCCCATGTGTACCTCACATATTCCCTTCTAATTTTTAGATATGTCGAATCAGGCAAAACATTATTTTTATATGTATTTATTTATTTTTACAGCATTCAAAAAAGGATTTTAACCAAGGCAGAGTTAACTTCAGTCCATGTCACAGAGATTTTGTAAACCCCAATACAGAGTGAAATTATAGATCTAATGTTTTGATACTTAGATGAAATATGTTTTTCATTTCCAATTTTGTTTCCCTACTGTGTGCAGATTCTCACATAACTATAAAAATCTGAATTATCCCACTTCACTTTTGCTCAGCAATTCTTAAGCTGTAATTTGAATCATACCTGACCTCTACAACTAGTACTTTAAGAAAACCGTTCAATGATAGCCAACAGTGTTAGTCAATAAAGTTAACTTGATTTAAAATATGGGAATTATATTTGACCTAGGCAATTGATTATGGCACTGTGGACTTCATTATAGATTAGCCAAAGGTTATTTTTATAGCTTTATTGAGATATAATTCACATACCATACAAGTGATCCATTAAAAGTGTACAATTCAATTTGTTTTAGTATATTTACAGGGTTGTGTAACCACCACCACAATCTAATTTTAGAATATTTTTGTATTCCCTAAAAAAACTCCATTCCCATTAGCCATCACTCCCTACCATAACTTTATAACCCCCCAGTCCCAGTCCCAAGCTTTAAGCAACCAGTAATCTTTCTGTCTCTATAGATTTGTCTATTCTGGACATTTTGTATAAATGGAATCATAGTATGTGGCCTGTAGTGATTGCTTTCCTTCATTTAGCATAATGTTTTCAAGTTTTATGCATGTGGTGGTATGTATTAGTACTTCATTTCTTTTTATTGCCAACTATATTCCATTGTATAGCTAGATTACATTTTATTCATTTTATCATTTAATGGTCATTTTTCTTTCTTTCCCTTTTTTGGCTATTATTAATAACGCTGTGATAAACATTCCTATGGATAGCCCAAAAGTTGTTAATGTAAGCTTTTGTAAATAAACAAGGGAAAACTTATGAAGGCCCTGATATCTGACATTGTAAGGAAAACCTTGTGCTTCAACAGAAGACTATGCATTGTTTAGATCACAATCTTCCAGGTGTCTGATCCTAGTATTTGTCTTTGAGCTATTTCACAACTCTCTAAAGTGTAGACAGCTGATGGAGATGCAAGATGATTCTTGCCTGCGGTCCAGTAAATTCTGTCAGGTGGACGTTCACTTTCCTTCTCTCCTCCACTGGGGAACAGGCCATTTTTGCTTTCATTTACACAATAATTCCAACATTTATGATATATAAATGTGTGTGTTTTTTTTAAAAGAAAATCTCCCTTGAACTGGTTGTAAATTGTGCCAGTTTCCTCATTAACGAATTAAATAAAATCGTAACATTTTTCATTTTTAAATCTAAATGAGAGTCATGATGTTACCTTTTTTGAAAATGATCTTTTAACAACATGCTCAATATTTGGCTGCCTCCAAAACTTCTCCATTTTCTGGTGGAATTAGAATTTAAGTGGCTCTGAGAGGTATCTGCCAGTTGGTCGAGAAATTTCTGAAATCTCAACAAAGGCAGCTAATATATCACAGTACTCTCAAATTTAAACACATTCTGTCTAACAGACTAAACTTATTGTGGATAGTCTTGAAGTTAAAGGAAAGTTTTGAGCTGAGGGACTCAAGAAGATTTCTCAGTTCTTGGAAATGTGAGTACCACATTTATAAGTTTTTCTGGCCTACTTGTATTCATGTAGAGAGCCAACAAAGATAGTAACTATAAAGCAATGGCTGTCACTAGTATCTTAACCAAAAGCCAGGAGTAGACCTCTATAAGCAAAAACATAACAGAGAAGATGGGGCTAGCATGGTTTCTGATACCTCCTATTCACCGTCCCAGAAGTTTCCCTACACATATGACGATCCTACTATACAGGGTTCACCAAAAAGTGATTCAGGAGTGAGAACTTTAGGTATATATGGGACATTAGCAACTTATTAGATTCTAATATCAGTTACATCACCTTCCGTGTTTCCCCAAAAATAAGACGTAGCTGGACAATCAGCTCTAATGCGTCTTTTGGAGCAAAAATTAATATAAGACCCGGTCTTATATAATATAATAATAAGACCGGGTCTTATATTATATAAGACCAGGTATTATATAATATTATATTATATTACCCGGTCTTATATTATATTATATAAGACTGGGTATTCTATTATATTTATTATATTATATTATAGACCCGGTCTTATATTAAAATAAGACTGGGTCTTACATTAATTTTTGCTCCAAAAGGCGCATTAGAGCTGATTGTCCGGCTATGTCTTATTTTCGGGGAAACACGGTAGTTTTTCCAAAAACTGGTAGTGTTGCCTAAACATCCATCCTCAGTCCAGCTGCACAACAGAATTACCTTTGGATGTTTTAGAGTTCACTAGATTCCATCCAGAGATTTTATTCAGGAGGGCTGGCATAGAACCCAGGAATTTCAATCTGATCAAGCTTTCTAGGTGATTCTGATTTTCATACGAGGTTTGGAACCAGTAGATAGGATACTACTAACACAGAAATAGTTTCTAAATTTTACAACATAATTTGTGTTGTCTTATATTCCTTTGCAAGCATTGTTTACAAAGACAAGGATAGCCACACTGTTTCCCCGAAAATAAGACATAGCCAGACAATCAGCTCTAGTGCATCTTTTGGAGCAAAAATTAATATAAGACCCGGTATATATTATATTACATTACATTACATTACATTATATTATATTATTATTATATTGTATACTGGGTCTTATATTATAGTACAATAAGACTGGGTCTTATATTAATTTTTGCTCCAAAAGACACATTAGAGCTGATTTTCTGGCTAGGTCTTATTTTCGGGGAAACACAGCATCATTCACCTTTCACGCCTAGCACTTTGCCAGGGAATTAAATCCAGATAATCAAACTTTCTACGAGCAAAGTATAGCGCAAAGGTTTATTAACTTATTTAATAAAAATTCCACAGGCCACATAATTGGTTTCTTTTGAAATTAACTAATATACAAGGCAGTTTAGTTTTTTCTAAAATGTCTAAATCCTACCAAGAACTATTCAAAATCGATTGCATATTTGATTTCTACGTGGTGAGCCTACAAGATAGTAATTTATTAGAAACATTTTGTTATTTTTATTGATCCCTTGGTCATTTCTGAATTGTTTGTTCCTTACATTTCTTAGGTTTTACATACTGAAACATATGGTTAGAATCTTGTAAAGAAGTCATATCTTCCATAATTGGAGACAATTTCATTTAAAGCAAAATAAAAGTAATCATAGTATGCAATGATCTTGTAACTCAAAAATCCCACATAAACAATCAGAATGGTTTTAATGAGGTGATGATGATGTACAACTATGTTGGAAACTGTGTCTATCTGTAAATATGTGAGTTTCTGGGTCAGCACTCATCCCAGAGCATCTCAGTGTCAACTTTAAGCTTAGTGTTAGATTTTTGAAGATACATTTGCTTTTCAGAAAAGTAAAACTGTATCGCATAATAAATGACTGTTTATTTATGCATCTAAATGCTCATTTGGCTTTGGACCAACTGGCTTTGGGTGTGCATGTGGTAGTTTATCACTTGGTTGTATGTTGCTGGCCTTCTTTAATTTCTGAGGCTCTTGAAACGAGCTCAACTTATGAATTTGTAAAATATGTATATTTTGCATAAATTATATTTTGGCACACTGTACTCAAATACATGTAATTTATTATAAGGAGATTATTCTGGCTTCATAAAATAATGTCAGACTAGCATGTTATAATCTAGAACAAAGCAAAATTAAAAAAAAAATTCAGTTTCCTTCCCTTCAAAGCTCCAACAGGTCAAATTTACATTCCCAGCAAAGATGATATCTTGTTTTTTTGTTTTTGAGACTATCCTATTTAACCACCTTCTAAAATTTTAATTAATATCAGTTCAATTTCATTTCATGTGAATGTATTTGTTTCTATTCTCCGTATCATAAAATATGAATTTCATTTCCTTTAAGGACCTGCTAGGTATTAAGCTGTTTTCAACTATCCACTGTGCTGTTTCTGAATTTGCAAAGTAAAAAAGATGTTTAGATTATTGTTTCTGTTTTTGTCACTATGGAAAAACAATTGCATGTTGTTCAATATGGAAAATAAATTGCATGTTGTATTTTTGGATAGACATATACCACGATGGTGCCCATGGTTTTCTTTTAAAAGTGACTTGGTGTAAGAGAATAAACACTTGTCTTGTAGGCCAAAGAATTATTAATGTAGCATTTAACAGTGTTTTGCTCAATTAAACAAAAATCAAGAGCAGGATTAAGGTACAAGATTTGTAGACTAACTGGTCTTTTTATTTTAACTTATATAAATACATTTTTAGAAAACTGAAATCTTACCATTTCAGTCAGAAAGGTTTTTCTTCTAACGACATTGCAAAAAATCCTAGAAAGTATGTGATTCATCAATACATTTAGAATCTAATCAAAGACACTAGTTGAGTGAAGAACTTTGTAGTGGCTGAATCAAGAAGAAATTAAGTCCAACAACATTTCCAAATACAGTAACAGTGCTGGGTGACAAGAAGTAGGACAAGAATAAGAGGGTTGGTGGCTCAAGCTGTGCCCACTGATTAGGATAAGTACTTGTTTATTATTCATCCAACTCAAAAATTTAATGGTGCATTAACATGTAAGACATTATGATGTATTTTCAAACTTTATTTGGAACTATGTATTAAAATAGTCGTAATTAATCAATGTCTATACTGAACATCAGGGTTATGGCCAAGAATCTATGGAAAAGGCATTAACAACTTCAGAGCAAATTTTTTATTATTTCTAAAAGCAGATGATCACATCTACAAATTAAATACTGTTATACTTTAAATTTTGTATAAAGTGGGACTATAATGGACCTCCTCAAGGAGGCTTTATCACTAGAACTACACTAGACATAGAAATAAAATCACAGAAATCTCCTGTTTAATTGTAGACAAACAGGGGTGTTACTTAATTACTGTAATAATTAATTCACAAGTCTAATGCCCTGGGACAGAGAAGCTATTGAGATACTGCTGTTATTCTTTGATTCAGTCCGCCATATATTTACCACTAAGAGAGTTTTGGAAAGTTATTTCCCCTAACAATTGTGTGCAAAGAAGAGCTTTTCTAGCATATAGCTTAAGAACTACGCTTAGCATCTCTAGGGTAAAAGAGTACTGAATATGAATCCCAGTAAACTGTTTTCAATTTGAATCTCAATTTGACTCTTTGCTAACTGTTCTCTCAGTAAAGGATCACCATGCCTCCTCTCCCATGTGTTTCAGTCTTGAAAGAATAAATTACTCTGAAATGGAGTAGATAATATGCTGAACCCAAGGATGCCAGTTCAGGGGCACCCTGTGGGTGGAGGATTGGCAGATAGAGTCCCACTACTAGAATCCTCTGCCAGAGGGCCTAATCTGCTGAAAGTAAACCACGCTTCTGTGGAAAGAGATAAATACCTCACACTTGCTTTTAAACATGCAATTTGCACCACTATGAAAGTGAAAAGAATGGTTATAGCAGAGCAGTAATGGTAATGAAAACATCATATCATGTCTAGTCCAATTAAACTCTTGGTTTTCTGTATTTTGTGTGGGAAATCAAATAAAGCAAAAGCAGGGAAAAAAGAGAAGATGCATAACTTTGGCCTAAACATACTGTGTAAGTCTACTGAGGTTTATTTGTAAAGCTATTAATAACTTAAAAATGACTTTCAGGAATCCCAAGAAGTTCTATATTTTATCATTTGTAGCAAATAAAAGTAAATACCCAAACCTATCATGAGCCTAATTTTAGGCTGAAAAGTCAAGATACTGGATGTGTTGTAGCATGAGAAATGGACCAAGATGATGGTATATATTTTCAATGGCATGTCCAAGCCACGAATGTAGGTAGAAAGTCACACTGAATCATATTTAGTTCATTTGGGCAGAAACAATACCTTGCAGATTACAAAACCCGTTTATTGATTTCAGCTTGATTTTATAGCTAGCATCAAGAAATCAGACTGATCTGAAGGCAGCAAAGCTCTCTGATATTTACAAATGTAAAAGAATCAGTTATAACTAAACTTTTGGTAAAATGCCTTATTACTATCAACACAGTTTTCTTTTCTCTTTTTTAAATAACCAAGTTCTTTACTATTAATAGTGTACAAATATAAAAATGACATAAAACATCACAGGTCACAATATTGTCAAAGCTTCATTCACGTTTAAGTCGAAGCAGCCAGATTTATTGTTTTCATTTTTTCATGTATTTCCTTCCCACCTGCTTTATTTTGTCAATCCACTTGCCTGTCTCACTTATGCCCCTTACTTGGATAACCTTGCTTCTATAGCACCTCTAAGTGGGCAGTGAGTCATGGGCTTACCCTTCACATACATAGGGATCAACACCTGGCTCTGGTCCATACAGTCCAACAACCACTCATCATCAGAAATTTTTTTTTTCTTTTGTGAGATAGTAAATTTGATCTGAGACCAGAGACTATAACTAGTTAGAGAATGGTGGGTACTAAAACTACAAAGTCATATACGTAGATGCAGGGCTAATAGCTCTTTTAAACCGTGTGCATATTGATGAGTTCGCAAAAGCCTGATCTGCAGGGGAAAGCAGAAAAGACTCAGAAAAGCAGAATGAGAGCCCCTGTGAAGAGGGGGGTCAGAAAAAGAGGGAATCGGAAAATGCAAGGTATATCTCCTGCAACTGGGTTCAAAGATATTGAAAGACTAATAAAGACTCGTTGACTTGAGATAAAACAAAATGCACACAAATACACAAACACATACACATATATTTATATGTAGGTATATATTTATCCATTCTTCCTGGGCCATAAGCATCTTTCTATTAATGTTACTGCCCTCTTTTCATAACCTATTGCATCAGGTAGGTATCTATAACTTGAGCAAGTCCCTTAGTATTATGCAGTTGGGTGTTTCTATTTTTTCATTATTTTGACATGGCAGTTACATAGTGAAAAACATGAACTTTGGAATTTAAAAGAACTCGATCCAAACCCCAACTCTGTAACCATGATCTTGGGCAAGTTATTAACCTGAGTTCCAATTTCCTCCTTTGTAAAATGGGGGAAATTTTACCTACCTCTCCGGTTTTTATGAAGAGTAGAGCTAATTAGTGAACTGCTTATCACAAAGCCTTATATATAGTAGGCACTCAAAAATCACTAGCTATTATAGGATAGATTCTCATAAGTGGAAACTCTGGATCGAAGGCAATGAAAATCGTGCAGGTTCTTGACACTGTCCAACTACTTTAGCAAAGACTGAGTCTACAACCCCTTTTGTTCTACACTTTAAGAACAAAAGAGCAGCACGAGCTTTCCCCTAGCATTTGCATTTCTTCTCCCCAGCTTTACCATGGAATTGGATGTCTAGGATCCAGGGCTGCTTCTTCACATTAGACGGTGTTCACCACCTAACCTTTCCACTAAGACATTTTCCCCTTTTCCTTTGATGGGTGAGGGGAGCACAAAACACTATGCCTTGCTTGTCTTCTGTAGCTAATTTTGCAGTAAAGGTGCAAACTGAAGCCATGTAATCTTCATGCAACTGGAGTCTCTCTTGACCAATGCAGTAGATAGACTTTTAAGAAATCAAGATGGAAACGCGCAACTTTCAATACAGACTGGAAAGTGGTTTTTCTCCCCAAGTTGCAACGTTAGGGAAAGCTGTACTGCAGTAACATGATGAGCCAGAGCGAGCCCCTAAAATCAACGTGTTTTTCTTATTAGTATTGGTAAAGAAACAGCAGTATGAGTAAAATATCCTTTTATATTAAAATTACATGTAACATTACCGATAGGAATTGCTCTTCCATTACTTTGTCTACTTTATAAAGAAATTCGTGTAAGTTGTTCTATTCTTTTCTCTCCCTTTATGAACTTCTGTTAACACACAATCAGCCAGGTGCCTTTCTGCTATAAAGTTAGGAGTGACAGGCAGTCTTTAGACTCAGCTTAGTCAATTTTGCTTATTCTTAAAATTTGGTTCAGTCTTGTTGTAAGTGTAGTTTCACAGCTGCGCCCAGTTTTCACTTTACACACATGAAAATTTTAATTCTTTGAATAGTTACATAGAATACCCATTAGGGACGCTTCAAAAATACACTGAGAGACTCCCGAAACGGTAAAATACATTTTGTAGTTTTGTTTATCAACTAACATTATGGTCAATTCTTACTAATCATGTTGTTATTGGTTACAAAGGAAATCAATAACAGCCCACAATATTCTATATAATTGAGGAAAGAAATCATATATGAAAATCAACCCCCTCCTCCAAGTACATTGCATTTCAGATGTCTTGCAGGTGGTCAGTCCTAAACTTCACCTTTCAAGCCTAACATTGCTCCCGCCCTTTCCCGTTGGAACATGCAAAACTTATGATTTCCAATTCGCAGTACATTAATGATGTATCCAACTAAGTTTTAACCTTTATAAAGTCAATATACCAGTCCTAATTTATAGAAGTACAAATGTCCTGGACAGTATTGTCCAGTAGAAATTACTGTGATGGAAATGTTCTGTACTACACTGTCCAATAGAATAGCCACCAGCCGCCTGGAGCTAATGAATCCTTCCAATGTGGCTAGTGGGACTAAGGAACTGAAGTTTTAATTGTGTTTAATTTTAATTTGGAGATAAATACCCACATGCGTTGGACTAGTACTGGTCTAGTAGAGCCTTCAAACTTTCAGATAAGTGTTAGAAGTGGAAAGTAGATTATGGGCAATCCAGGAATCTTCAATGATCAACATTATATTTTAAAAACTCGGTCATTAATTCCGTTGGTATGACTTTTTCCAGAAGTTTCATATTTCAAAACATGGAAATGCAAACTAACCCGATTCTTCAGGCTGCTTTTGTGTGTGAATCATCTTCTTGCAAAGAGGTGTAAGACTGATTTTATTGTCACCTCTACCCCCCTCGTCTACAGACAGAACTCAGTGATTAGATTCCTGCATTTACTTAGGTTATCCTCCTTAAAAACATGGTATTCCATACTACAAGTAAATGACAGGAACTTTTCCACTAAATTATCCCAGACAGCACAAATGTTCTTTCCAAAAATGGAGACTGGAACCAAAGCCGCCTCACATTGCCTGTTACATCTGTTTATGCTTAGAGACGTGACATCTACTTTGTAGACAGAGAATACCAATCTCTTGGGAAAGCACCCAGAATTTGGTGAGACTTGAAGAACACAATTTCACTGTTCAAAATAAAAGATACATAGACTTGAGTAGCTACAAAGCCCCTTTGGAATTAAGCTAGAAGAAAAGTTTGCTCCCAGAGGATAGAGTCTGTGTCTAGACTTGCCAGAGTTCCTATCCAGCCATAATCATTGACTAGCTGATAAAGCTGTGGGTAAGTTGCAAAACTCAAACCTCAGTTTTCCTATCTGTAAGATACAGATAATAATAGTTCTGTTGCAGGAAGTTGTGTAAGTCTTTGAAATGGGCAAAAGATTACTGGTTGTCCTTTCAATGGAATGCTGGATGTTATCTACAGCACTGTGGAGTTTGGTGGTTTTTCAGTTGTCTGCACCTTTGACTGCCTTTTCAAGGCTATTTTGCTAATCTATAAGCTGTAGAAGTTAATGGTAATGTAAATGGCTCATATCTACAGAAATGTAAAATTATTTTGTTCCTTAGAGACAGAATTGTTACTGCCTGTAAACAGATAATTCAAAACATTGCGGTTTAGTGCCTTATACAATATTTACAGTTTTGCCTCTATCCTGATTGTTCATAAAGGTCTTGTTCTTCACATTCTCATTTGAATGTGTTGCAATATCTTGCGGGATTCCTCCCCAATTAATGAATCAAATAACATTTTTGACACATCTTTGTTTTATATTTCTATGAGTCATTATTTTTTACCTTCTTGAAAAATTATCCCTTAAGAGTTTCTACTCCGACCTGAACTCCGTAGAGTTTTTAGGATTGGTTTAAAGGTCAACATTGACGATCATGATCAGTTTTATATTTTGCAGTCTAAGGCTGTTACACTTCCAGTATTTTTTGGGGGGCAAGGGCAATAGAAAGGAGGAGGTACTGAGCATTTATAGAAGTGGTGGTCTCATAAACATCTTCTGATGAGAATGTCTGAAGACCTCCTCATCCTTTTCCTTTTAGCAGTGGAGCCTTAAGGTCAAGGTGGGTGTCAGGTGGAGTGCAGTCTGTTGGTGGAGGCCACACGGAATCTGGGATCTGGGATCTGGGCCTAGATGTAGGCCTTGGGCCAGGAGAATGGCCCCGGGGGTTTAGATCCTCTGGGGTCATGGAGTTAACGGTAGATTTTGTGGGACCCCTGCTCCCGCTGAGTTAACACCCAAGCAGAAAGGAGGTCAGGCCCCAGAAGGAGAGGCCTTGCCCCAGGTCGGACAGGCCCCTCGCCCACCGCCGAGGGGGTGGAGCGGCCTCGCCATGGGCCAGTGCTTTTCGCCCTCGGTTGGCCGCCAGAGGCTCCCTCTCTCTCCCTCTCCTGGGATTTTGCTGCCCGGCTCGCTCTCTCTCTCTCTCTCTCTCTCCCTCTCTCTCTCTCTCTTTCTCTCTCTCTCTCTCTCTGCGGCCCTAGAGTTAATCCCATCAGCCGAGGTGAGGCACCTGTTACCCCAGGCCTTCCTCGCCCCGAGGCCTGTCCCCCGTTACACCCTGACTCCCTGGCCAGCCCAACGGCCCGGCGCGGGTGACCGCACGTGGGCGCAGCCCCTTCCCCGGCCGGGCCCCCGCCGCCCCAGGCCCGCCCGAGTGTGCGGGCGCAGGGGCCCGGCCGCCGCGCGCCTCCCGAGGCAGCCCGCCGCGGGCGAGGCGCGCGTGGGGGCCGCAGCGCGAGTGGAAGCGGCCGCCCTCCGCGCTGCGTTGTGAGGAGCGGGTGGAGGGCACGGAGCGGGCGGCGCGGAGCCGAGCCGCGGCCACCGGGGGGCGGGGGGAACCTGGGAGGAGGGGGTGGGAGCCGCGGCCGCCTGACCCTCCCCGCCGGCGGCGGCTCCCGCTCGGGTAAGGGGGAGGCTGTGCGCGGGGCGAGGAGTCGGGGAGGGTGAAGACGAAGAGGAAACAAATTGGGATGTACAAAGGCTGAGTTGCAGGCTGGGGGTGGGGGTGGCTTGTGGTTGGGAGCGGTAGGTTGAGGATCGGAGGCACTATCAGTAGGATCTATTGTTTCCTGGCACATTGGGAGGAAAAACAAAGGGATTTATGATCATTGCCCTGTAATTTTTTTTTTCTTTTTCCTTTTTTATTTTTATGTGGCCAGGGAGCTCAGCTCTCCCCGTGCCACACTGGGATCCGCCTGGCAGCAGCCGGGAGCCGCAGCCAATGTGCTAGGACTTCAGGTGCTTCTTGGCACAAAGCTAGACTGCGACCTCCTACCGTAGCGCTTGGCGTCACCTGCTCTCCCGGCCCTGCCCCGGGGCCGAGGGATTGCGTCCCGAACCAGGCTTGGGAATCGGCCGCCTCTCAAGTTGGTGTTATTTATGTTTGTCTTTTGTGAGGGCAGGTTTTGAATCCTCCGGCGGCCCCATCTCCCCCGCCCCCGCCCCCTTGGGTTCGAATTGGCGGGGGAGGGAGTTAGGGGTGTGCGGGGGTGGGGAGGGGAGGGCGTGTAAGCCTTCAGCAAATGTCAGGGTAGAAGGAGATTGTCGATGCTTTGGGGGAAAAAAAAAACAAAACCCAAACCAGGCACCACACTCTTAAAGCCTTTCTTGTTTGTCTGCATGGGCCATGCATGCGTGCTGGGCCAGGAGCCGAGTTTGGAGAAGATTTAAGTGAAAGCGTGTGCTTCTTCAGCTGATTGTGCGTGAGGGTGATAAGGCTCGGCCTAACGTTAAAAACAAAAACAAAAACAAAATGAAAAATCTTTACAACTACATTGTCTGCTCCTCAGAAGATTTTGAAGTACTTGATTGCTGGCCTATTGATATAAAATCCAGCAGTGGGCTCTAGGAGACCAGCAAGCCTGCATTGCATTGCATTTTGAGCTTGTAGTAATTTAGAGGCCAAGTCGGAATAAACAAATCAGGGCTATGGAAAGGTTTCATGGTACATTTGCTTTCTGATTGTCACAGTCTCATGCATTTATTCCCATGATATTCTACATCCCACTCTATAATCAATAATATCCACCCTTAGGAAACTTCCAAATATTTGGTAGAACTAAGAGTGAAACTTACTGCCATTTAAGAACTTTCTTCTGCTTGTTTTAGTCTGAAATTGTACTAATGTTGCTTTGGGGATGCTGTAAATGAGAATATTGGATCAGAAAGAGGCAAATAAGCCTCTATGGGTATGTTTTGGAATTTGTGAACATAGATTCCAAACTTTAATTGTACTTACACGGAAAGAATAAGTTCTACCTGATGTGGAGTCCCAAATGAAGTTCATTTTTCTGGACAGTTTTATTTCTTAAAGATGTATGAACTGCTGGTTTCTTTAAAGGTCACTCACGAAAGCAACCAAAACTTGGGCTAAAGTATTGCTTTCAAGTGTACTTATTGTGTAACTTGTATGTGTGTATGTGTGTGATATTGGTTGAGATCTCCAAATTGTGTTTGAAACATTTTTATTGCCAAAGACCAATCAGAGTTATAACATTTAAATTCTTGGCTTCTAAATTCCCATTTCAGTAAGTAATTTCCTGTGTTTGAAGCCACTTTGAAAAGTGTGTATTAGTTGACTGAACATAAATTCAAACAAGTAAATGAATTCAGAAATTCATTCTTTTCTATTACAGATGAACCTGTAGTCTTGCTTTGAAAAAGCCATTTTGTGTAACTCTTGACTGAATAATTTCCTATAACACCTGTTGGGAGGATCACTGACACAGTATGCCATTTGAAAGGTCTTTTCCTTGAACAAATACTGGTGATTAGAGAAGAGAGGTGTTCTGTTTTTTTTTTTCTTTGTTTTTTTTTTTTTTTTCCTGATCATTATGAACATTGGCTTTTCACCCTGAAGTCAAAATGTTGAAAACCGAGTCTTCAGGTGAACGAACCACTCTCAGAAGTGCCTCTCCTCACAGGAATGCATATAGAACTGAGTTCCAGGCACTGAAAAGTACCTTTGACAAACCCAAGTCAGATGGAGAACAAAAAACAAAAGAAGGTGAGGGTTCTCAGCAGAGCAGGGGAAGGAAATATGGCTCCAATGTCAACAGAATTAAAAATCTGTTTATGCAGATGGGTATGGAACCCAATGAGAATGCTGCCGTCATTGCCAAAACAAGGGGGAAAGGTGGACCTTCATCTCCTCAGAGAAGAATGAAGCCCAGAGAATTTCTGGAGAAAACAGATGGCTCAGTTGTTAAGTTGGAGTCCTCTGTTTCAGAACGAATTAGTAGATTTGACACAATGTACGATGGCCCTTCATATTCTAAGTTCACAGAAACTCGGAAGTTGTTTGAGAGAAGTATGCATGAATCAGGACAAAACAACCGGTATTCCCCAAAGAAAGAGAAAGCTGGGGGGAGTGAACCTCAGGATGAATGGGGTGGTTCGAAGTCCAACAGAGGCAGTACTGATTCCCTGGACAGCCTTAGCTCCCGGACAGAGGCTGTCTCCCCAACTGTGAGTCAACTGAGTGCAGTATTTGAGAACACCGACTCCCCCAGTGCCATCGTTTCTGACAAAGCTGAAAACAATGAATACTCAGTGACTGGGCATTATCCCCTGATTTTACCATCTGTGACTGTTACAAATCTTGACACCTTTGGTCACCTTAAGGATTCTAATTCTTGGTCTCCTCCAAGTAAACACGGTGATGATACAGAGGATGCTCAGAAGAGTATTACAACTCCAGTACCAAAAGTGGCTTCGAAAAGTACCTCTCTAGCTTCGATGCCTAGTGAAGAGATACAGCAGAGCAAGGAAGCCGAGGACTCCACATCTAACCAAGAGACTCCTGACAGAATAGACAAAGACATTCCTGAGGAACCTTGTGCTGAGAATAAGGCAATGCCCGAGTCTGACATCCCTTCACCACAAAATGAACCTTTAGAAGACCCTGAAGCTAATTTGGTTGGGAATGAGGCAGCAATGCAACAGAAGAAAGAACTTGCAGGTGGTGGTTTTACCTCTGCTGATGTTTCTGGATCCAGTGGTGGGAAGGGAGTATCTGAAGATTCAAATAATTTTGAGAGTTCCCATGTTTACATGCATAGTGACTATAATGTGTATAGGGTGAGATCCAGGTATAATTCAGACTGGGGAGAGACAGGCACAGAACAGGATGAGCAGGAAGATAGTGATGAAAACAATTCCTATCAACCTGACATGGAATACTCGGAAATCGTTGGATTGCCGGAAGAAGAGGATATTCCAGCAAATAGGAAAATTAAGTTTAGTAGTGCTCCAATTAAGGTAAGTATGTTTTCTCAGTTTGTTTTCAAAGTTTTTTCCACGTTTTCTTTGTAATCTGGCCTAGCTGTATGCAGAATAGATTTTGACAACTAGAAGGAATTCAAGGTTGTTGATATATACAGGTTGTTCAGGTGATTTTAAAAGGTCGGAGTTTGAGAGCTGTCCATCATATTTTCTAATGTGCTTTGCAGTTGCATAAAGCAGTACTGAGTAATAGTAAAGTTGAAGAGTTTGGGGACTGTGAGATACATTCCAATGGATTAGAGTGAATAGAGTGAATAATAACACTGAAAACCAAAAGTATTAGCTCAAACTAGAGTTACTTCTTTAACTAGTTTTACTTAAGATTACCCATAAATAATAACCTTTTCTGAGTCTAAACACGAGGTCTAAGGTATAATGTACAATGGACAATGGGAGAGTTATGGTAACCTTGAAATAATAATATTTATTTCCTTGTTTAAAAAATCTTAGTTATCCCTTACTTAAGTGTAAGTGGATTGTGAGGAATGTTGGAACTTTTTTTTTGTACTGCTACTTGGTAGTGAAAGTTTGATTAATGAAAATATATTAGCGGACTTAAGCACTTTAATGGAAAGCTATCTCTGTAAATAGCTTTGAGTTCAGAATTTGATCTGTAGCTTTAAAATGAAATTTTGTGAAAGGAAGTTAAGTTGATTTCATGGATTTATTTTTACCTCTTAAAAACTGGGTAAATACCATCTGAATTCAGATTCTCTATTCTAACGACTTCACTTAGTTAACATTTGGTATAGAAGAATAGCACATAATACATTAGCAGTGGGTGGGGAAAGTTATTAGCTGGTAATGGCAATAGGGGTAGGAGGTGGTTGGTTGAGTATCAGAATCTCCTGGAGTGCTTTTTAAAAGTGTGCTTGCCCACTGGCTCTGTCCTAAGATTCTGGCATGCCCTCCTAGGGAATCTGGAGGGTTGCAGTGGCAGAATTGTGTAGTTTGAAACCACTTTCTAGGGGCTTCTAGCTTATAAACTGTGTATATATGATTGATTTGGAATTTGATATAGTATCTTTTAAAATTTTCTTCTCAAAATCTAAAAACACTATTATCATTTTCATCTTATGAAACCCCCATATAAGGCTGTAAGATAAATATTTTACATAGCGAAGAGAAATCTGATCTTGCTTGAATGATGCAATACTATTTTGAAATAATCATCTATGAAATTATCTACAGGTGTTAGCCGGCAAACTTTCATTTCATTAGTGTAAGGCAAAAGTTCTGGATCAGAATGGGCCATGTCAAGTTACTGTGTTTAAAATAACTAGAGATGTGAGTCTAGTTTCTGAGTAAGGTAACTTTCTTTGTAGCTTTGATACCTTTGTCATTCCACCCCCCTCACACCTCCTCCCCCCCTTCCCCCAATTCCAGGCACTCTCTTTAGTGAGTTTGTTCCAGGCCTATTCACTGTGCTCCTAAGTTTGACCATTCATGTCCCTTTTGCAGCTCTCCTTTGAACATTATCTTTCTACCCTTAGGAAGAAAGCAATAAGATTAAATTGTTTCACATCGAGCAAAGCAAGAATAACTGAAATGAACTCTTCAAGGAGTTCGTTAAAACCAGTGACTGACTCCCTAGCAGCTTATGAAAATTTATCAAGTAAAACGCTACTCACTAAACCAAGTGGAGCACCAGCTTTGTATTTGGATCCTGTACTGCCCAAAACATAACTGCACAGTAATAGATTTAATAGATTTAATGAATTTTTCAGGATTTGTCATTGAAATGTGGTTATGCAGATGTGGTTAGACCAGGTTTTGGGGTATGATATTTTGAAATTCAAGTGATTTTTTTCTACTATTGCTTATTATAACAATAAGCATTTTGCTTTTTAATTTTCAAATAATAAAGATACTATGTATTTCATATAACAAAGAATGAAATCGAATACATACATTTAAGTTTAACACATTTCATCAAGAACATAGATCAAGCCAAAGATTGTGAAACAGAAAGATAATGCCCTGCGTTTTAGTGGGCAGTTAACAGTACTATTTGGAGTGGATTAAGTTTGCAAACAGAGGAGTCTTTCTTTGCCTTTTATAATGAATAACACAATTACTTTCTTGTTGTTCTCATTGTTTAACATGTAAGTGGATTCACTTGGAATTTTGAGAGCTGCATTTCTACTGGATAGTGGTGGTGAGGGTAGTGTTTAGATTAATCACCAATTAAGAGTTTTGTCTCAGAAAGTGGTAATAATTAAAGTCAGTAAATATTTATTGAAGGCTTATCATGTGTCTGTTTTCATGCTGTTAGCTTCAGGAGACAGAAACTTATACGATTACCTCTTTTCTCAGGGAACTTGGAGAGTCAGTTCTTAAACACATGGTATTTAAAACCCATGTAACAGTGTAACAACTTGTGCTGAAACATCTAATGTCCTGTGAGTAGTTTAACTGTCCTTGGCTGTACTAGATGGAGTGCACAGAATTCCGTAGATCATTTGCAAGGGAAGACATTCGACCATTCCATATGTGTGTTTCTTTATTCTTTTTATAAAGTCTTATTTATGGAATGTGAAATTATGATTTCCAACCTAAACCTTTTCCTTTGAAATTTAAATACAGCCCCTCTTTCAGAAGCAATAGGGAGCACAGTCCTTACAGGAATGCTCTGTAGAACTTTGATATAGTTTTCATAATACTCTCCTCTCATTTTTCACTAGGGTAAATATTCTCACCATCTTTAGCCTTTTGTTTAGATCTTGTTTGTCTTTGTGTGTGTAATGATGTCCTCGGTTTCTATGTGGATTCTTCTATAGATGTTTTAAATAAACATTTTCCTTGATCTTAAATCTTGGTCTTAAATCTGGATTTAGAAAAACATCAAAATACGAGCTGATCTTTCCTGTGTAGCATATTCCTTAAACATAATTGTTGATGACTTTTAGAAATGGTTGGGTTGCTTTTTAATGGATAGGTTAATGTGTTTCATAGTGGGAAAGTAAAATTAATAATAGGAAATATAAAATCCAACCTTGAGATGTGGAATGAAGAAGTGTTATGAACTATGCTAATTAGAGATGTAGAATTATGCCTTCATTCTCAGGAATATCTCTAAACCAAGGGATTAAATTAATTAAATTTGTCTTAGATAAATCAAGGCTAGAAAGGATGACATTTTTCATTATTTTTCCTGTTAATTCAGAAAATTTACTGAGCCCTTACTATATGTCAGGAACAATGCAAATGTCATAGATACATAAAATGACTGGAGCTGATCAAGTCAGAAACTGCTGGTAGGTGGGAAGTGGACGACCCAGTAGGGATGTTTCTTTGGCTGTTCTATTCAATTCTGCTCTTGGATGATCTTTCTAAAGTCACTATAACTTTATTAAGGAAGTCATAACCCTTTTTCTGTTTCTGGTAGCCTTATGTCCTTTGGGTTGGGGTTCTTGAAACGTAGTGCATCTGAAAGAGGGCATTTTTCTTAATTCCCAGCAAGAAGGAGATTGCAGGGTTCACGTTGAGGTGCATCCTGCTATACTTTTCTGAGTGTTTCCCCAAACTGTATGTGTAGAGCTCTACAGAGCTGGGTGCAAAGGAGAGTCTCCAAGGGCCAGCGTCCTTCTCTAAACCTTACGTGACAGTTGTTGAGAATGGTTCCCTTAGCGTTTTCTCCCTCATTTGGGGCTCTGAGTTGTCAGGGGGTACACGAGGCCTTTTATTCAGGATGGTATTCATTGCATAGTTCTGAGATCCAAATTTCTGTCTCTGTGGAGCTTTTTCTTTCTAACTGTCTTGCTCAGTGCTTCTTAAACTTAATATGCATATGAATCACCTGGGGATCTTTTAAAATGCAGATTTCTGATGCCAGTAGGTGTTCTGTGGGCAGTTACCTTGATGCAATGGTTAGCCTCCAAGTATACTAGCAGCTATTTTAGAGGTTATGGAATACACAGGCTCAGCAACCACATTAAAAGGCCTGAATCACATGATTTATCAAATCAGTTTAAAACACACAGCAGGAAGCAAGAGGAAAGCCCCAGGGTAAATGAATCCACTGACAGGGCAAACAAGGTTGGAAGGACCACACTGAGGTCTGAGTACACAATATTCCTGTATCCTGCCCCCTTTTCACATCGGCCTCCCCCACCAACGGTGTGACTATAGGGACCAAAGTTGATATTTGAGCAAGGACTCTACAGACTAAGGCTACCCTGGGCTTGTGATACATACTTGCTCTAAGGAAGAGAGTGGGGACAAATCCGGTGAGCTACAGCTGTAGCTTTGCCAGTTTTCCTGCTGACGAGCTATGGGTATTATTTGCATGGTTTGGGTAGAGAGCACCTTTGGGTCCAGGATGGGACCACACCGAGTGTCTTTGGTGGGCGGCTGAAATGGAGAAGACGAAGCTGTCAGGCTGGAGAAGGCATGATGACGACTTGGTATTTCCATCTCTTTTCATCTGCAAGTAAACCTCTTGTTTGTTCCATCATAGTTTCTATTTTGGAATGCCTTACAGGTTACTAACTTACTTATTTTTAACACATCTTACGGATTTTGCCTTCCTCTTACAAGCTCTCGCTATACTTAATCAGGCCTCTGAGTGTTGCCTCTTTCATAAGCAACTAGCTTGTGAGATGATCAAATATTATCACTTCTTATGAGTTTCTCAACCTTCATACCAAAATTTAATATTCTCAGCAATTCTCAAATCATACAGCAAACTCACAAAACAGTAGGTCTGGGGTAAGATTTTGCATTTCTGACAAGCTCTCAAGTTGGTTCTGGTGATTCTGGTCAACAGACTACTCTTTGGAATATGATTTTGAAGTATAATCTCCTGGCTTCTGAACGGGGCTGGTCCCAAAATGTTGGGAAAGCTCCTTTAACAAATCTGCTTTCCAGATGGGTCTGCTGTAACTGCTTGTTTGCAATAATATTCTTTGAAGAGCAAACAGGTGTAAACTTGTAAAGTGCATGAGGCGCTCTGTTTCTGGATATACTCAAGTGGATTATGATCCCTAAATTCATAAGGAGTTTGGGTCATTAAGAATCCTAGACTCTTTGTGTGGTCTAAGTTTTTAATTATAGAAAGACAGGAGGAGGAAGTTCTTGATAGACTCAGGAATTTCATTTCTCTCATTCTTTTGGAAATCCGAATTAATAAACTTCTTGAGAGAGTAAAAGAATTGTCATCTTCTTTAGCTTGCTTTTATTTGGATAACTTTGATGTCATAACTTTTAAATTGGGCATCCTTTTAAAATTTGATATTTTGTAAACTGGGGTTCATAACCAGATAAATATTTTTTGAATGAACCCCTTTTATAATACGGGGTGTGTATACTAATACCTCTTTTTCATTGAACTTGGGTAATTTGTCATATAAAAAAGAATTCTTTTGTATAGTAAAATATTACACACAGTTGCTGGCATTTATTTGTTGTAGAAAGATTTAAAGTTTCTTGCTTTTTGTATCATTCATAATATTTTGTCTTCCTCTCTAAACTTTCTCACAAAGGACGCTAGTTACAGGGTCAATGGACTTTAAAGGTAAGAGGCTGAATTTGGGCTTTGGGGGAAAATAACTTTACTATGTTATCCATGCATTGTTTGCCTTATTAATCCAGTAATATGCCCCTCAGTAGTAATTTGATTTAAATCTGATCTGCATTCGTTTTTGGCTAACATGTTTGCCACTCAAAAGTAAAAAGGTTTTAGAATTTCTGTAGAAAAATACAATTCGATATAGGACAGATTCTGTATCAACGAAACAAATATTGCTATATTAAACTCTGAATATTATTTCTCAGTTTGTGTGCTGTTATCTAACTTATTTAATTTATTTTTCATAATTTTCTAAGCCCTTTTTGGATCGAGTTCCGTTTTGTTCTTTTGCTTCCTTGTATTCTACAGTTCTCCTTTTGAATCGGAATAAACCTTTTCAAATAATGCTTTATATTTTTTATTCCGAGTCACTTAAAAAAATTTCCCCTGGTTCTGATCACTTCATCTTGGTTTATGACATAGCAACTTAAAGATGAAAAGTACTTAAAGGTAATCTAGTGTAATTCCCCACTCGCTTCAGTTAGCCCATCACTGGCAGATTGCTGACAGATAGATGATCATTTATTCTCGGCTTGAATAATTCCACTACGGGGAGTTTATTATTTTGCAAGGTAAAAGGAAAGTTAGGAGGGACATGCTGTGTGTGTGAGTGCACACGCGTGTGCACGTGCTTATTTTCATTTGTTTTTAATTTGCAATTTTTTATTGAGATAAAATTCAGATACCATGAAATTTACCATTTTAAAGTATACAGTTCAGTGGTTCTCAGTTTATTCACAGTGTTGTATATCTGTCACTATTATCTAATTCTAGAACATTTCCATCACCCTAGAAAGAATCCCTGTGCCTGCCAGCAGTCACTCCCAATTCTGCTTCCTCCCGCATGCTCTGGCAAACAGTAGTCTACTTTCTGTCTCTGTGGATTTGCCTCTTCTGGACATTTCCTAGAAATGGAATCAAGGGCATGCTTTCTAAAAGGAATGTAATATGAAAAAGAGTATGACTTGGGCTATATTAAAATTTAAGATACTGTGAGGACGACAGATTATAGGAAAGTCTAGAGAACAAGGGCAAAAGAGTTTTCTGCATGGTGACATGGTCTAAAAATTAAATGGCAAGATGTGGTAGCAACAAATGCTGTCTGCCCTGTTATGTAATGTCACAGAGAGTAAGAAGATAAGCTGAGGAGACAGCAGGGTTCAGGAAGGGATGAGGGTACATGTTTGTAAACTAAGGAAGAATAGTCTATATAGCAAAGTGGACGGTTGAAGTAATTCCCTTGTTTGGGACACTGCACTTCTCTTCATGTAATCTGAAGTTATGTTAATGAAGCCTAAGTGTTTGCTTCAGCAGAGCGTGTCTTTAGAGGCACAAATAGTGCAAATGCAGATTTTCATCTGTACACTGGTCTTTCACAGCATCAAGGGACCCTTGTCTTTTCCTAATGATCTGATGCTTATTTCCATCCTACTGCTCTTATGTTGTTGCTTTCATGATGCTATTACTGGAATTGTTTATGGACAAACTTCAATCTTTATTTTTAAAATTCTTCTCCTTCAATATTTCAGTATAGATTTCATATGCCATACTTCCTATTATCTGTAATATAACCATCTGTGAGATGAGTGATTTTGGGCAGGCATTTATTTAGTTTATTGCATATTGTCTACTGAAGCATATTATATATCTTACTATTATTATTAACTGGATGAAAGTAACAGCAAGAATTACTTGATATTTTGTAAACTTGGACAGATCTGCCTCTTGAGGCCTTGGTTTTCTTATTTGTAATGGAGGCTGTCTTACTTGTGCTTCATTGCTAAGACCCTTTCTCAGCTTTAACGTCTGATTCTCTGATTATCTCTTAAAACATTTGTGTAGTACTGTTATCATAAATATTTGTGTTATTATTTCAAAGGGAAAAGTTTGGCTATCTTTTGTTGAAACATCAAAATGAAGAATTTATATTAAATTGCTCTTGAGAATGTTATTTATCCTATAGATTATAGTACAAATTTTAAAGTTATTAAAATGTTACATCTAAGGGAGTAACTTTTTATAGTGTGGCTCTGAGCCACTTGACTTTTGAAAGTATCGGTTGAACTATATATTAAAACACCCTGCTAAGGAACCTAAGAATAAAGGAAGAAATGTTTTGTAATACAGTTGCTGACATATTAATTGCTTCACTCACTTTTGTTCTGGAAATAGCTTTACAGCATAGTTCAGCATGATTGAGATATTGATAATTTTTTTTTGCACAATTCCTAATTTTTTAGCCTAACTTGCTCTCTATCTCATGCACCTATCCTTACAAAAAGGACAACGAACTAGGCAGAGTATAAAGATATCTGGAAATTTAATGTTGTAGGAAAAGGAAAGTTTTGTTCTTTGCTTATTTAATCTATTTCGGAGGTATTTTTAAGAAGTGTTTGTAGAGTTAAATCCATTCCTTATATGTTTATGTATAAGGAAAGGGGTTTTAGATGACATGGTTCACAGACATGTTAGTCTTCTCTTTTTAAAGTCAGATAATGAGTATTGTTCTGGGGAATACTCATCTTCCAAATTATTTTCTGTACCAGCTGAAATCCAGTGGGCTCGACTGGGGCACATCATCATTGGCAAGGGTCAAAAAGATAAGAGTCATGACTATGGAGGCTCTTTCCAGTAGAAACTGCTAAGAGGCTTCAAAATAGGTATTTGGTGTTTTTCCCTTGGTGCTTTTGGACTGGCATGGCCCTGAGAAACTGAGTGACTCTGTGCCTTGAGTCTGTCATTCTACAGTGAGGCGCAACCTTTCTCTTTCCTCCACTTCAGATCTCGCCTCCAAAAATTACTTTTTACTTCTGCATTTCTTTCAAAAGCATGTCAGGACAGAGCTTCGTGGACGGTACATTCATAGTATTGGAAAACTTGTCTAACCCTGAGTACCAGGATTTTAAATAGTACTTAAAGTCAGAGGTACCTGTTCAGGCTTTTGAAGGATTTTTCTTCCACTCAGTAGATGAGAGAGAAAAACAACTTTATTGGTTGGTGTTTAATATCCACTTGTGAGTCAGTGCTGTATTGATGGATTCTTTTACTAAGCACTTGTTTCAGGTAAAATGGATGTACAAAGTTGTTACAAAGGACGGAAAAAAACATAAATTCACACTTTTTATTATGAATCAACTGATACAAGTATTTTTTCCTTAAATCATTCCTTGGGGGAAAGGCAAAACTTTATTGTAGGGTGTTTCACTATCATCTTGTGCACCAATATATAAAACATATTTATTTTTAGAAGTTTATTCTGTAGGTAGAATAATGAAGGGCAGTAAATTAAGTTGTGCATCAGTTATTATATTATATGCTATGCCCAAAGCACCCATTTCCTCTTAGAAATTTTAATACTGAGCACTGAATAGTCAAACAAGCAAGCACACAAACAAGGCTTATGAAAAATAAAAGCTGAACCAGAAATGAAAATCCATGATATAATTGGGAATGCAGAATATAAGAATGATACGAATCATTCTTTGATGAGGTCTTCATGGACTTTTGCTATCTGTGCATGACACTCAATTAACATTTAAAGGGAATTATCCTTGTATACAGTATTTTGTTCAGTATCTAAAATTACTTATTATTTATTTAGGATAGGTCGCTAAAATAAAATTATTGGCTAAAATATTTTAAAGCCCTTGAATTCATACCGACTGAATTATTATTCAAAAAGATTGTGTTAGTTTGTAATTAGCATTGCATTGGAGTGATTTTCTCACAGTCCCTGTACCAGTACTTAGTGTTATTTATATACTTTATATATTTATATGCGTTATATATTATTTATATACTTTATAGTTTTCAATTTGGTAGGTAAAAAATGTCTCTCATAATTTCCATGTAGTATGTTGATTTATTGGTGAGTTTGAATGTTTTCATGTGTTTGCAGGCCTTTTTTGGGTATGAGTTCTGAATGTGGTTTATTGTCTTTTTTGTCATTGATTGTTAGTAGTAAGGAGTTTATCAAAGTGTCATTTGTCTTGGTAGAAAGTTAAAAGTACTCACATATCCAGTAATAGGGCTGTAGTTAAACTCATCATGATATACGCATACAGTGTAATAGGATGAAGCTGTTGCAAGATTTTTAAAGATGAGAAATGCTTCATAGTATATAATATGGGGTAAAGACTGGTTAGATACTTAGTATGCGTTTTTATTGTGATTCTGGTGATTTCTGGATGGAGAGAATAAAGGTGATGTTTTAAGAAATTATTTATATTTTTCTAGATTTACTAAATTTTCTACAATGGACATATGTTACTGCCTTAATTATATTAAAATGATGATGAGATCACAATTGGAATGATCAGCAAGAGCAGCTTATGACGTTGATAAAAACATTTTAATATACTGTTCAAAATTATAATTAATTTTTAATGCAATTTTCTTTGGAGGTCATTGTAACAGGAAAAAAATTTGGTTGAAGAGTATAAATTTATGGAATACTGAAAAAAGTGTCAGTTTAAGAAAATGGGTGAACTTTTGGCAGTTGAATTCATTAAGTGCACACTTTTTAATCCTTGGTAAATTTGATCCCATGTTTGTGGCTAAGCTTGTATTATGGGGGGAACACCTTCCAATGTATTTTAAATTATGATAACTTTTGCATATGTGTTGGAGTTTATTTCCTGGAGTTTCTAGTGTATGTGTGATATCCTAATGTGTTATTTAAAATATGCTTTTAAAAATGGGCATGTATTCTGAATTTGAAGTGAAAAATAATCTTAATGAGTAGTCTTACTAAAATTAATAAATATTTGTTTAAAGAATTACTAAAAAAATAAATATTTGTTTAAAGAAAGCATAGCAATTCTCCCACATGAGAGGGTGTCTTTCTTTTTGATCTGTTAAATGACTGAGCGTCAACAGGCTTTCTCTCTCAGAAGTTGAGAGAGTAGTCAAGTTTAGTATCTTGCCTACATGTCTGTAATCCTATGAAAACACTAGCATACACCCAGTTAAAAACAGGATTTTGAGTTCTAGCCCTCCACAGTGTCCTTTTGAATATGTTTCCTGTTCCAAAACACCAGCCAATATGTAGTTTCCTGTTGTTCTTCTTAACAAAACTTTTAGCTGAGAAGAGAATCATTTGATGTATGATTAGACTATATGGTAGTATATAATATTTTTAGTTAGAGTCAAAGGGTCAGTTCCTCTCATGCATTGGGTAGTGTTCCACCTTTGAAATACTTTGGTAGATAATGCTGGAAATTATAAATGATGAAAAAACATTTTTGTTGGGTGGCAGAGTTTTCTGAAATTGGAAATTTAAAGTACTGCTTCTGGCCTAATTAGATCAACCGATAATTCAAATCTTACAGTTTTAAGCAATTTGGCATTTTATAAGCTCTGGTGAAGTCCTAATTAAATTACCTTACTATATAATCTGGTGCTACATTATCATTTTTCATTAGGTATACTTAAACCTTACTATAATATAATATGGCTACTAAATTTTATTTGTATTTTATTTAATACTGAGTTTATAATAGTAATACTTAGATGTTTGTATATCATTGTAAGGATTAATTAGAGGAAAAAAGTCAACATTATTATCCACCCATCCGAGTTTGACGTGATACTTGTGTTTTTCCATTGGAGACTATGATGCTTATGGAATTTTTATATTGTTGCTTCCTTTTCTGAATAACGAGTTCTGTGACTCGTATATTTAAAGAACTAGAGAGCTCTCAGATTGCTCCATTTGCAGATGTAGCAGTCAGAAGATTTAGTTTGAGGTTACTTGGTTTTGGCTCTTAATGTCTTGGGAACTTCTTACCCTTAATTTAGAAAGGAACCATTGACTAAGTAGAGTTGATCCATGTCACTGGAGGATGGTAGAAATAAACTGCAAACATTGATATGAAATACTTTTGAAGGTATCTTTTTTCCATGTCTTGTATTTAATGTTTAGGTAATATATTAGTTGGTGTTTTCCAGAGAAACAGAACTAATAGGGGCTGCGTGTGTGTGTGATATGTCTATCTACCTATCTGCCTGTCTGTCTATCTATCTGTCTATCTATATGTATATATATATGGAGAGAAAAATATTGATTGATTGATTGATTGATTGGTTTAAGGATTTGGCTCACATGATAATGGAGGCTGGCAAGTCCAAGACCTGCAGGTTGGACTGGTAGGCTGTAGACCCAGGGAAGAGCTGGTGTTGTATTTTAAGTCCAAATGTTGTCAAGCTGGAGCCCCAGGGAAAGACCCAGGCTGGAGACTCAAGGTTCAAGTCCAAAGGCTGCCTGGTGGAGAACTCCTTTTGGGTCAGGGGAAGTCAGTCTTTAATCTATTCAGGCCATCAACTGATTGGATGAGGCCCTCTCACATTACGGAGGGCAATCTGCTTTACTCAGAGCCAACCAATTTATATGTTAATCTCATTCAAAAACACTAAGACAGAAACATCAAAATAATGTTTGGCCAGGTAGCGGGACCTAGCCATGTTGACACTAAAATTAACCGTCATAGTCAGGGTTTCTTATTTGGTTGTGCCCTCTGAAGCTGTTTCAGGGAAAAACTCAGTTCTCCCCCACCTCATGTCAATTCCCCCCAGAAGAACAGGAGCTGTTCTTCGGCCTTTGTCATTCTTAGAAGACTTGCTGAAGTGGTTCTCCCCCTGGGGCATTATGCAGTAGTAGTAGTACGAATATCACATGGTTTGAAATCAGACCTGGATTCAGATCCTGCTGACATAAGTTCTTCTTAAGAAAGTTTGTATACACTTTGAAGGCAGAGACTTTTATCCGTTTCATGGTTTTGTCTCCAGGATGGTCACATTGCCTGGAGCATAGTAGGCACACAGTTATTGTTAGTAACCTTTGATGTCTATCCCCCAGGCTCCTTCCCCTTTCCTATTCCCTCACCCCCCCTTCTGAAGGCCCGAACTGGGATGATAGTGATAATATTTGTACATGTATAATGATTGTATAATTTATTTATAGGTAAAAATCCTTCAAGTTAGCAGTTATAAATGAAGGCTGAGTGATTCCATTATAGATTGTAATCTTTTCTGGCCCCGGCTCTGGCTTGCTGCTGAAGCTGTTGTGTTCTTTTTCATTTGGGAAATCGCAATCTATTGCCCTGTAAAGTAATGACAGTTTATAAGTAACCAGAAGCAGTCATTAAAGTATGGTTGCATGAGATATGGCTGTGAGGGTGGAAGGGGATAGTATTCATTTTGCCTTAACTTTATTTCTACTTCGAGTGATCGCCCAAGCTTGTAATTAGTTGCAAGAAAATATAAAAATTGAGGCTCCATATGAAAGTTGTAAAGCTCCTTATTTAGAAATTGCAGTAATTTGCCATAACTTTGGTAACTTGAATATGCGAGTATATCTGTATTCTTACATGAAAATTATTGCAAATTTAATTAAAGAAGGCCATTGAGTTATTTCTTACTGTTTGGTCTCATATCACCTTGTATTTCCTGACCTGTTTACTAAAATGTGGTTTCTTTTGTTGTTTTGAGTCATTAAAGCAGAATTACTTTTTGGATCATTCTGCCCCCACCCCTTTGATTTTGATTTTAGAAACATTTTTTGTTTTAATTCCAGAGCTAAGTTATAATTTTGTAATTATTATGGTAGTCACTTGTCTCATTCTCTAATCAAGCTCTTGCTACATATGACTTTGGTTTATCCAGAAAACAGTTTCCCATTTTTCTCGGTGACTTGTAAGTAATTAGTAAGAAACTTCATGGGAATAAATAATCTGAGATCTTGAAATCATGTTTTTTGTCTCTATGTTTCTTCCATGAATCACATTATCTGGAAGCTGTCTGACAGTTGTTATTAGAATGAAATATGAAATGGCTTTGCATGTTCATATAAATTTGTTTATGTACATAATGTATATCATTTTCCCTGGCAGAAATAGCTTTTAATGTCACTTTATGGAAGAGAATTGCTAAGCTGTTTTCTACACTTTTCTTTTTAAATAAAAACACAATAACTTCTTTGAGTTATATACATTTCTGAAGATGCAAAGTGTTCCATAAAAAAAAAAATCACCTTTTCGTGTTAATGATGTTGATAAGAATACGTAACAATATGAAAGTTCATCATATTATTTGAATAAATTGAGCTAGTATGTCAAATGTGATGTTATTACTGTTGATATTTTTTGTTTTGAGATTAGTATGATTATAACATTCTATAATTACTGTGTGGGAAGTAATCAAGGCTGATAAATCACTTATTATTTGGGTGTTTATAAATAACTGGTTATGCTTCAGCTATTTAGAGACCATTGTCTTCTCAATTGATTGATGACAGTCAACAGACATTATTGAATATATTTAATATGTGTTGAGCTTTGGACTCTGCTGTGTGGGTATTAAGATAAATAAGACAAGCCCTTGCTCTTCAAGAAATTTATAGTCTTGTGCAGGAGATAGAAAGAGAAGAAAGCATTTATGGGATAGTGTGATAACTATTGTGATATATAGGTATATACAGAAGGTGGCCATATAGAATTTATTGTGCAAACTGTGGCTCTTTTCAGAATAAAAAGAGGTGAATGATAATTACACATATTTGAGAAGTTAGATAGTCTGAGTGTGAATATGTGTTTTTATTTATTATTTTTAATAGGAGCATAGATCATTGCTTAGTTGTCTTTGTATCACATAATGTCCAGGATGACCATATAGTTTATTGTCCAAAAGGGACAGTTTTTGATATTGAAAGAAATGTTATTAATACTCAGGTTGGGACAACAGGTGTAAGCTAGGAATGACCCAGGGCAGCCAGTACGCACGGTCACCTACATGTAACAGGGTGCAGACATGCTCTTTAGCAGAGGTGTCTGTCTTCACTGAGAAGAGGGGAGTCATCACAGAGGGCTTTCCCAGATGAAGTGATACTTGAATCCTTAAAGATGGATAAGAATTAATTAGGTAGAAATTCGAGACATTCTAAGTTGAGGGAAAAGCATGTTTGAGGTAACTACAAATAAATCAGAACAGCTGGAGGAGCAGTAGGGTGTGTGTGTGTGTGTGTGTGTGTGTGTGTAGTGTAAGAATGTAGGCAGGTAGTATTTCAAGGAAGGATTTGTATACTAAGGGGCAGTAGGGGTGTGTGTGTGTGTGTGTGTGTGTGTGTGTGTAGTGTAAGAATGTAGGCAGGTAGTATTTCAAGGAAGGATTTGTATACTAAGGGGTTGGAAAATTAAATGCAAACTGTGGGGAGTCACTGAAGAACCTTAAGGGCTAGATGACCTCATCATTTTGCTGTAGTTCCTCCGTCCTGTATGTTGGTGGTTACGGAAGGTTGGAGGAAATCCATTGGTTCTCTATTCTTTGTCTTTCATTCTCTGTTCTTTCAGTAAACATTTATCATAGAAGCTTTCAGCCAACTTGTATTTAATCATCTTACTGGGTTAACTGATATTTTCCTTTGGCTGGATAAACATACTGACCGATGTCCGTCTTCATGATTCTGCCTGCAGACTGTGCTTCAGTTCACCCTCGCTAAGCTGAGCTGTAGGCTAACCATAGGTTGGTTATGTACTTTTTTAAACGTGTTTTTGCTCACATTATTTATCTTTCCACGTGTGTATTTAATTGTATAGTATGTAAATTGATGAAATATGAGTGTCAAAAGAAAGATTTTTTTCCCTATAAAAATGGAATTAAATATTTGTAAAGATCTGATAAAGCGGTCACTTAAAAATCTTGCTATTGAATTACATGAGGATGACATGGAGGAATAAAACGATTTGAACAAATATCTAAGATTTACTATTCTACCTACTTTCCAAGTGTCCTTAATTTTTCGTTCCGCCTCAAGAAGGCCAAACTGGCCATCATAGCAGTGCAAGAATGACAATGCCTATCATTAATCTGCAGACCTAAACTCAAACAGAAGGCCCTGGCCTGGTGATTAGTGAATGAATGTACCTTTAGGTGTCTTACGTTGATACAGACCTGATAAAAAGTCTGCATCAGTTTTAATTAATTCTCACTTTACCTGCCTTTTTCAATTAGCTGACAAATTCTTAGTCTAAATTGCATTTGGAAAGAACTCATCTTCTTATAAAAAGTGTCTGCTCTAAGCTAGGCACTAATTTATGCAAATTAGCTAAATTGCGTATTAGGACATGCCCTCTCTCAGGGAGCCTACATTCCAGTGGGAGGGATGGACGCATAAGTCAACAGTTACAATGCAGTGAGAGAAGCACTGTGATAGAGGTGTGCACGGGACACTAGGAGTGCGGAGAAAGGGCACCTGGCTTCTGGAGGCCAATTAAGGGAAGCTTCTGGGAGGAGGTAAAACTAGCTGAGTTTTGAAAGTTTAATGTTTGCAGAGAAAGGGGCAGGTGTGCAAGGTAGCAGAAAGGCACAGAAGAGAGCAAAACATGCCATCTTTTGCAGATCTTAAAGTAGTTTAAAATTGTTGGGACACAGTGAGGCAAGAGCAGGTCAGGAAGGTTCCTTTGTACTAGACTTAGTAGTTTGTATGCTTTTCTGAAAACTTACCAGTCATTGGAAGGCATTTCGAGCAAGGAAAGGCATGGTTGGATTTGTATATGAGAAAGACCACTCTGATGGAGAGTGGAAAATGGATTGAAGAGACAGGTGGGGAGGTGGGGAGTGTGGTGGGTATGCAAGAGTCCAAATGAACAGGGTACAACAGATGGATGTTTGTAAGAGTGGGAGTCAAGACAGCAAAGGGCAAACTGGGCCAAGATAAGAGGTGCTGATTTTCATAAAATTAACTTTTCGGTACAAAAATCATATGCTACTATTTCTTACTCATCTATGTATTTCTCCTTCCCAGCAAAGGACCTTGCCTAGTCCTTGGTTTATAACAGGTACTCAGCGAATGAGAGATAGTGAAAGAATTAGCTGGACATAATGGATGTTGATTGTCTTTGAGCCAACATTTGTAAAACAGAATGAGTGGACTCATGGGGGCCTTGGAGTGAAGGCTTTGGATCTGAGAATTGGATCCAGGTATCTATACCATGGGCTACTGTGAGGGGAGGAAAGACTGGAATAAGGGGGTGAAACCTGAGGAAAGTATTTGGAGGCAACATGGTGGGGGAGGCCCGTTTTGGAGGAATAGACTTTGAGAAATAGTGCTTTGGAGAAAGCTCTAAAAGAGGAGAAGATTAGAAAGATTTAAAGAAGTACAAAGGTTTAATTAACAACCTTGCTGGTAGGTTGGTAGCTGAAGAAAGGAACTCTGAGTAATGCTGAGGAAAGCCGGTGGTATTTATGGATTGAGACTGGGGGAAGAGCACTTTTAACCAGGGAAGGTAAAAGAGGTACAGAGATTTAAAGCTATTTACTAATACTTATTTCTGATAAAGTAGATTAGTACAACTGGACCATTTAAAAAGTGTAATAGTAACTCAGGGCTGTGGACACAGTTGGTGGCAGATTTGGAATCAGAGTTCAGGGCCTAAGAGAACCCGTGCGTGCCATGCTTGTCTTGCAGGCTGAGCCCAGATGGTTAATGTCTCTCTCCACAATAGTTGGGTGTGCAGATTGCTGGTAGCTTCTGTAGAATTACTTTATACATGGTCAGCTAGAAGTTTTTCTTTTTTTCCTTTGCTGATTTTTCTAGCTGTATTTTGCCCTCTGATACGACGGCTCTGTAATGATCTTAAACAAAGGCACCAGAGCGATATACATGAACGTTATTCTAAATCAGCAATAGACCAAAATAGTATTTCTTTCAATATTATTTTACATTGCAAAAATAAGTACTCATCAGTAGGATGTTGTATTTATTTTGTTTTCTGAAGGCTCGGGGAGCTTCAGATGGTATTCTGGTAACTTCTAATTTATGACCCAGTTGATGTTAAGCAATTGCCTTTTGACAGGTCGTTGTAAATTAAAATATTTTTCCTATTGGCTTAATATCACAGAGTGAGATTTTGTTCTTGGAAACAGATGTCACCTCATAAAAATACTAAAATTAGTCATGAAAGTGAATAAAGAGAACATACAATGAACGTTTATGCAAATATTAGGTATACTAACCAACACAATCATAATGTTAATGATCCTTTTAGGGGATTTTTCTGCATGAATTAGGCTGACTGTGGGTTCTTAAAATACCGATTCTATGTGTAAGAATGTGTGCCTCTGAAAGTATTTGGATGGGAGTGGCTGTTTCCATGGCTGTTTCTTCTTCAGTGAATTTTTGCTGCTGCATCTATGCTGACCTGGCTTTTGGCATTTACTTCCCTTGAGGTAGGCGTTGGGCTGGGCATTAGCCAGTTTTATGGACAAGTTTCGTTTTATTTGCTGTTATATAAGGTGAGCTGGCACAATGCCTGAGCTTGAACATTTCTATTTCAGGGGTGGCTAGAAATAGATCTACTTAGTATTGACCATCTTTAGAAAGAATAGATTATTTTAATATTATTTTAAAACAAATCAGTATTTACCAGCTGAAAGGTGCTTTGGAATTTGTGCTGTTATATTTTGCTTTATGATTTTGTAAATTGTGTCAAAAAGATCGAATTGGTACCAACTCCCTACTTGAATTCTCTAAAATGAAAGTGTTAGATTAGATGATCTTCATGTCTAGAAGTCTCTTGTGGATGTCAAATTGCAAGTTTTTATTGTGTAATTCTTAAATTGCTACATGACTAGTCAGACCCCTTACTTTTGTGAATGTTATTTTGAAGTGTGAATTTAGTATTTTCTAAGTTTATTAGAACTGAGGCAAAGTTTTAGAGAGCTAATTCTGGAAGTTAAATTTAAGCCTATGTTAAAATTGAGAGAATATGTATTCACAGCATTTGACCTTGGAACTATAGGTAGGAGTGATTGAGAAGAACGGAAAGGGGGATGGTGGAATGCATTGTGACAGTTCATGAATTAAATTAACCACCTACTCTACCAGTAATAATTATGATACATCTTTTTTTTTTTTTTTTTTTTTTTTTTTTTTTTTTTTATGCTGCTCTTCATTTACTAAGATGGAGACGGAGATTCCAATCTACTTGGGCATATGCTTTGTCAGGAAGGGTTTTGATTCATCTACATTCTACCATCTGATTTCCTGTGTGACTGGTACCACGTAACTGTGAAACAGATGGTTAGGAGTGCAGTGCATATCTGTAGAACAGCACTGTGTGATGAAATATGTGACTATATGATTAAGAGTCAGGAAAGAATTAACTTTGACTATAAAACACACACACTCTCACACACACACACACACACACACAGACACACACACACACATTGCCTTTGGCTATACATGTTGTAGTGCAGGGGATCCTGCGGACTACGCCAAGTGTCGTGCGGGGCGCCCGGCAGGGTCTCTGGTCCCACTCCCCACACAAAAACGCAGGATATGGCTAGGCCAAAAAGGAACACCTACGGAGCCATAAGTAGGGGAGTCATATCTCTATACTCTCGCTGGCGGCTGGGTTGGAGAAACAGGAAACAGGAGCAACACAATTCTCAACCCTCACTGCGCCGCTTGCAGACTCAGCCACCATCTTCTTGCTCCCATCTTTTGTTAGCCTAGCAACGGCAGTTATATTAGTGCCCAATGGCTCACTGGTTACAGCTGACCGCCAACTAGCCACAGATGATGGCCATTTGATCACAGTCGACGGCCATTTACTACCTGAGTGAGCACCTTTCTATGTGAGGCCGAGAGCCTGGAAACTGCTTTCTGGGGCTCTGTCCCCACACTCCACCCCTACAGGGTCTCGCCTCACAATCTACGCGACAAGCGTCTTCTGCGAGGGGCCCTGTGCGAGGAGCCTGGAAGTGAATGCTACTTCCTGGACACAGCCAAGCTCTCTGGTCACAGCCAGGGTTTCTCAGGGCACCACCAGTACTTCTGGGCACAGCCAGACTTCCTGGACTTCTTAGGGTACCACTAGTCTCCCCGGGCACAGCCAGGGTTTCTCAGGGCACCACCAGTACTTCTGGGCAAAACCAGACTTCCTGGACTTCTTAGGGTACCACTAGTCTCCCCGGGCACAGCCAGGGTTTCTCAGGGCACCACCAGTACTTCTGGGCAAAACCAGACTTCCTGGACTTCTTAGGGTACCACTAGTCTCCCCGGGCACAGCCAGGGTTTCTCAGGGCACCACCAGTACTTCTGGGCAAAACCAGACTTCCTGGACTTCTTAGGATACCACCAGTCTCCCCGGGCACAGCCAGGGTTTCTCAGGGCACCACCAGTACTTCTGGGCACAGCCAGACTTCCTGGACTTCTTAGGGTACCACTAGTCTCCCCGGGCACACGAGGGCCTCTCAGGGCACTGCCACTCTCTCTGGGCTCAGCCAGACTTCCTGGACACAGCCAGGGCTCTCAGGGCACTGCCACTCTCTCTGGGCTCAGCCAGACTTCCTGGACACAGCCAGGGCTCTCAGGGCACTGCCACTTTCTCTGGGCCTCTCGGTACCGTGGTGGAACAACAGCGGCTCACAGTCAAGGTGCTTACATATTCTCGATGGCGGCCGGTCAAGACACAATAGCAAACATCTGCCGGTTCCACTACATAGTGGTATGTTCCCAAACAAATAGTCAAGCTGTCCATTAAATTAGGGATGGAAGGCAATTCCCCATAGTCCATAGTCCTTCGCCAGGGCTGTCCTGGGGGTGAGGGATGACCTTGACCTCACCCTCATCTCCCACGGAGGACTCAGCAAGTGTTTCCTCCTGGGACTACAAGTCCTGCATCCGGGCTGCCTCAGCAAGTACTTCCCAGCCCACAGGGCCGCAAGGACCTTCGCTTTCTCCGGCCTCTGCTGGTTGGCGAGCCATCCACGTCTTCCCACCCCTCCACGGGGGTCCAGCTCTCAGGCAGTTGTTCCTCCTGGTCTTCCTGAGACTGAGTGTTCATACACCCAAACTGCTCCACGGCCCTTCGGAGAGCTTTGGCCAGCACCGTACCCTGCTCGCTGCGCCATTTGTCATGTGGGGTGTCGTGAGGGGTGGTCTGCGGGGTGTCAGGCGGGGTATTCTGCCGACTACGCCAAGTGTCCTGCGGGGCGTCCGGCGGGGTCTCTGCTCCCACTCCCCACATAAGAACTCAGGACATGGTGAGGCCAAACAGGAACACCCACGGAGCCATAGGTAGGGGAGTCACACCACTATACTCTCGCTGGTGGCTGGGTTGGAGACACAGGAAACAGGAGCCACACAATTCTCAACCCTCACTGTGCCGCTTGCAGACTCAGCCCCCATCTTCTTGCTAGCTCCCATTTGCTGCTAGCGTAGCCACAGCAGTTATATTAGTGGCCAATGGCTCACTGGTTACAGCTGACGGCCAACTAGCCACAGCTGATGGCCATTTGATCACAGTCGATGGCCATTTACTACCTGAGCCAGCACCTTTCTATGTGAGGCTGAGAGCCTGGAAACTGCTTTTTGGGGCTCTGTCCCCACACATGTACACCCACATCGCTATGCACATCTATGCATATAGAAATTTCAGGGCTTTAATTATTAAGAACAGTTATATTATCAAACTACAAAGCTGAAAGAAATTCTCTGGGAACATAGTTTGCCATGATTCCACTAGAAATATGCACATTTACAAGCAGTTAAGAGACAAATATATTATGGTTCCGTTTTTAACTACAGGGCGCTCCCTCTCTGAAAAGACAGAAATACAAGTTGAAGTTAAAATATTCTGAACTATTTGAATAATTGCCACAGAAGCATGTAAAATATCAAAATGCTTAAGTCTTCACTGAATTTAGGGAGAGACAGGCAGAGAGATCATAATAGAATTGAAGTGGGAGTCATTCTCCTCCCTTCTCACAAATGTATCGGAGACGGTTCCAGTGTGGTTATGCCATGTGTCTGTATCTGAAAATCAGTGTGAGCAGGTCCTCTCATCTGCAGAAATGGGATGAGCTGAAGAGAGGCATGGTAGGGCAAAGCAGTGAGATATTGTGAGATTCGGATGCTCACAGGCCCCAGGTAAAGTCACCTGGGTACATTTTACTTGAATCTCTTTGTCTCTCTTCTGTAACCACCTGGGATTTCTTTACAATTGAAGGAATTTTCATAACCACTTGAACGCTTCACAGTAGTAGAATAACAAGAAACAGTCTTGATTCCAGAGTTAAAACAATAGTCGCCGTAGGTTCTTGAGTATAGGGATGCTACCCATTACCAATGGATCAACAATCAGACGATATTTGAGAACTCCAGGAAATTCATTTGTGCTCCATCTTACATAATTCTCTTCTAACGATCCTTTTGTGACCCTGCTTCAACCAACGAATCTACATGACTGTGAGCTCCTTAAGGGAAAGAGAGCTCTATGACTTTGTAATTTTTATGTCCCCACTGCCTATGGCACAAATTAGGTGGTCATTAATTAATTGTGAATGAATGCAACTTTATAGCCATCTACCCATAATTTAGTTATGTGAGCATATGTCCTGATTTCAAGAGCTCTTCGGCATTAATTTGAGTAATGAAGCCTATGAATTACAAGTCTGTGGCAATAAGTAGTTTGGTTTCATACAGAACTATATGGCTTTCATTTAAACTGTTTTTAAGGGATAAATTGGAGAAATAAAAAAAATTTTCTATCTGACTTTTGAGGAGATGAAGATACTCAAGTATCTTCCCTGAAGAACCAGACCATTAGATGAGTGGCCTTGATGGTGAATATTGGCCTTTCCTGTAAATTGGTGTAGCATTTTGGATAGGTTGCCAAGACATCTCATTTCTTAGTTTAGTTTGGAATAACTTTGCGAATTAGTTTTCTTTTATAGGTTTGCAATATTGTATATACTTATTTGTTGAGTTTTTGCTTTGGGCATGGTGATATTTTAGACATCTCTCCATATGGTCATGGAGGGATTTGTTTTTCCCTTGCCATTATCCCAGCAAATTTATGACATTGCTTATGGGAGGGAAAGAGATATTTGAGGTGTTATTTATTTAAATGACATGCTTAACTCCTTTTGCCAGTGGAGGAGGTGCTTTATGAATTTCAAGCGTTACCTACCCTTCTAGAAGTCTGGAGGTGGGGTATACAGAGGTGGTGTTTCAATTCCTTATTTATTTGGATTTTATCTTCCATTTAGAATGTTTATTGTGAAATATATTGCTGAGGATTTTATATAATAATTTTATGGGTAACTTTTCTGTCTTTTTTTTTTTTTTACTGCATTTCTATTTTTGATTTCTTTTTACATGGTTTAATTTTTTCCCCCGTGAGAAAGTAATTGGAGCCCTTGAATCTGCTGTCTTTTGTAGCTTGTTATGCATAAACATCATATGGTTGGAGTTGATATAATCAAATAATTTTTTCTTTTCGTTAACAAAACTAAATTGTCTTCTGTTTTAGCAACAGAAATTTAAAGCTGGTTTTATTTTAGACGTAATTTGGTTATAATTTCCATAAAATCCAGACTCCATCGTTAAGTTGATATGTATAATTGCCATCCATTTTTAAGGCTGCCACTTTCACCCACAAGTCTCCCATAGAGTCCTCTGATTGCCATCTACTTAATATTCAAATTTCTTGTCCTTCCTTCTAGGATTTTCTCTCTATTCTCTTTTTCATTAGTTCCCTTCTCTACTAACATTTCTTCTGTTTTCCATTTCATTTTATTTGCTTACCTAAATACATTTGTTTTTTTACTCAAAAAACTTCTGTTTTAGAAGTTCTTTTGGAATTTTGTGCATGGCATTTCACAAAAGATTCCAAGTGATTTAGAACCAGAAAACACAATAAAAAAAGTAAAAATAGAGAATCAGGACTAAAGCAAAGAGGAGCCCTAATGTGGAGACTATAAATCAGCGGGATTGGTTGCTCTGTTTATGCTTCTCATGTGTTCTTAAACATCCTGTAAACCACAATGAAAAAGGGGGTACGTTGCATGTTTCTAATACTAAGACAAGCAGCATTTTTATCTTAGGGGCCACAAAGCTTTTGTTTTCTTCCAAAGAAAAAGTTTTCACATGGGACATTTTCATGTCGACGATAATAATAAAAGTAGCTAACATTTACCATGCTAAGAAGGCACTACCTTCAAAGGTTTTATTTGTGTTAATTCATTTAGTCCTTGGGATTGCCAGACTCTTTATAGCAGCGGACACCGAGACACAGGGCATTTGAGCAGGGGCCCACAGTTCACGGGTAGACCCAGCATGTGGCCCCACAGCTTGTAATGTAAGACTCAGTCTTTAGAAGAGACCCCTCATGATAAGCTGTCTTCTTTCTGTATTTTTATCCCGTTTGGAAAATAGTTTTCCTATAAATGCTTTTAACTGAGCTTAGAGCTGAGTACCATTGCATAGCATGACCAAAGTAAATTTTAAGTTCTAAGTTGAAGACAAATATAACTTTTAACATTTTTAGGTTTTCTTTGTTAATGTTATTTTATTGTTTAGTCTTTGAAAAATTTTTATGAAATAGTTCGTATTTAACAAATGGGGAACTAGAGGCAGAGTGTTCAATCAAAAAAGATCAGAGTAATTAAGAGATGGTCCAGGAGTAATTTGAATGTAGTATTCTGTTGAGGCAACATTTTGGCCTTTTCCTGGATGTACCTTTTATGTCCAGACTAGAGCATTGGACCATTGGTCAGTTAATGTCTTTCCTGTCACAGATGCACTGACAGTTCAGTAAGTATAATTGAGTCACAACAGTACACCCTTAACAATTTAGACATCAAACACTTACTTTGAACATATTGTCCTTTGTTTAATCTCCTCTAATGTGACCTTTCAAGATCACTAACATGTGGTATACATTTGAGAGCTTCTCAACCTTCACTGCTGAGATCTATCCTGAGTTTTATCATTCAAGTATTACCCATCATGCTTATACATCATTATTATTTTTTTGGTCAAAAAGACCTGGACTTTGAATTCTGGACAAATTCATTGCAGAGTTAAGAAACTATTTCAAAACCAAGTATAGTCAGCAGTTCACAGTGCCCTTGTATTCTGTTTAGTCTATTTATCAACCATTGCCATTTTTTATGCTCTTGATTTGTAGATTATCTTTTTAAAATACATGTTTCTGAAGTAATGAATATAATGTGTTGATTAGCAACAATTTTAGCAGACTATTATGTGTTAAAGTGTGAGAATAATAGATGCAGAGATTTGAGCTTTAAGACATAGATTGCATGCTCATAAATGATAGACTTTGTGTTTTCATTCATTAACTATGGAGCGGTAATTTTCATTACCTGAAATGGGTCACCTTCAGTTCTTTCTGTTCTCTCTGCCAAGGTAAGAGAGGGTAATAGCTGAGCTATAATCAATTCCTTTCCATAGCCCTTCTTAGAGCACCAATGAATAAGGGCTTTGTATAGTCTAGAGTCAAATGACAAGATGTGATGGCATATCCCAAAGATGTGTTTTATAGAATATTATGTCTCTAGGGAGTACTGTAACAAAAATGGCTCTTGTGGTTAAATATGTTTGGGAAACTTTTTACCATAGCACCTTCTTAGAGAATCACAACTATTAGCTTACTCAAGGTTCCAAGGAGACCACACTGTTAACAGTTTTGAAAAAATGTTCTTCCCGCCATATTATTTTGTATTTAGCATTCCATGATGTGACTTAGCAGTCCATGACTCGTGGAACACACTTTGGGAAAAATTGTTGTACAGTTTTTAAAATAGAAGTTTTCTTTTAAATTGCATTTCAGAAGTTCAGTTGTTCTTCTGCCTTCCCTCTCCTCCCCTCATTGATTGTCCCAGAAATCTGAAATTTTATAATAATGAATGTTGGGTTATCCTAAAGGGGGTTCAATTAATGAAAGTACTGCTAGTTTCAACTTTCAGTAAAGCTTATTGATTGAAGTAAGTTGTTGATTTTTGCTATTTCATTTTAGAAACCAGAGATCTGGATTTTAAATTTTCTTTTAATCTCCCGAATCAGCCTGGGTTATAGCATGCTATATTTTCTGCCTCGTGATAACCACGTTGCCATAAAATGTAAGAACATTTTAAAAATTCTGTTTTCTTACTGTTTAAATAATTGATAAGAGTGAAGTAAATATTTTAGGCTATATTTATATTTGGAAAAGGAGATTTGAACAGTAATCTCACCCCTCAGAGATAGTCCATTTGGGTAATTAAGCCTAAATTAGTTTTCTTCCATAACTAAGTTTAAGTGTTGCTGTGTGGATACTAGAGAAGGCAGTGGACTTGGAGTGAGGATACTTTTAGACTTACCTGGCTGTATTCTCCTATTGGTAGTCATTAACTATGAGTGATCCTTTTATAAAGGGCCTCTGTTTCCTCTGCCACAAAATAAGAACTCCTATTAGATGACCTTTTTAGGATCTCTTCCAGTTTCTAAAATCAGTTTTCCTTAATACTGTATCTAAACAAAAAATGTAGTTCTTATTCTTTTTGTGCCTGTAAAAGCTTTTAACACCAAATCAGTCTTAGGCCAATAATATTCTTTGTTCTTTGATAATACTGGAGATCCAAGAAAAAGGGCTTTTCTGTGTTCGTCCTGCTATTTTCTGTCTTATTTAATGCACTGTCTTTATTCTGTGGATTTGAATAGAACTATCTTATTTGTGGAGGACACATTTATGTAGGATTATAAACACGGAAACCTGAGCAAAGATCATATGGAAAAATCTTTTGGAAGTACTTTACCCTGAAATAATATTAAAGTTGTTTAAATCAATATACTAATAAAACTTTCTATTGAGATACAGGGAGAATGAAAACATATTTGTTTATTTCAGAGAATAACCTAACAACTCAAAATAAGTACGAATTCTAGAATTACTGAGGGGAACTATTGCCAAATGGTAAAACATTAATTTTGTAATACGTTCAGTGTAATGAATGACCAACCTACAGTCATTAATTGCTCCTTTGACCTTGGGAAAGTTACTTTTCCAGTTTTTAGACTCCTCAGCTCATATATATGCTTAGAATTATCTGACTAACTTTACACATGTAAAAGTAAAAATTGGACCACTTTTTTGTTTTGTTTTTTTGTCTTCATGCTTTTTCCCTTTTTCAATTAATAGTATGACAGTTAAAGCCATTATAAGGTCGTTCCATGTCTGTGTATCATCATTTTTAATAGCTCTTTACTATAGATATGTTATAATTTCCTCTATTGATGGCCGAATATTCAATTATTTCCAACTGTTGCCTTTACTAGTAATGCTGCCGATAACATCTTGTTTTTTCTTTTTTTCTTTTTTTTTGGCACATATGTGAGTGTTGTCGTGGGGTAGATGCCCGGAAGGGGAGCTATTCAGAGTCCTCTCCTATCCTCCAAACTGGGTTACGTGTACCCAGAGCTCCCAGTGCATTTTTCTAGCACAGTAACCATATTTTATTGAAAGTATGAGGCTGTACCTTTCACTGGACGTTCTTCGGGGACGCAGATTGTGATTTACTTATTGCTGTATCCCTAGCACTGAGCACACAAGTCATTAAAAATAAATTTGAATGAATTTGAAACTTGAAAGTCATTATCTAACTTCTCCATTTTAAAGTCTTGTCTGTCTCTCACAGACGTCTTTAACACTCCAATAATTTTTTTCTGGTGCATTTGCAACATGGCGACATAGCTCTCCTGGTATCCATAGCTGTCAGCATACAGAGTAGCTTTTCTCTTCTCTGCCAATTACATTTCAGAAGCTTTTCATGACCCAGTTACACCAGTATGGTTTCTTACAGAATGAAATGTTTTACAAGTCTCTTGAGATGATTCTCCTAATTAGAAACCAGGGGATGAGAACTTATGTAATCAGCATTGCGGTGGAGTGAAAAGGATACAGGTTTGGGAGTCAGATGTTTGAAAGCATCTTCTCTGTGGCATACTAGAATCATTTACGTAGGGTAAGTTTATTGATCTCTGTGAGACCCAGTTTCCTCATCTGTGAAATGAAGATAGTTTTATATATTAAGATAGGTTGTTGGAAGGATTAAAAGAGCTCTTAAATGTGAAATGCCTAACATGGGAGTTGGTCCATGGTAGGCACTTGGGAAATGTTAGTTCCCTTACCCAGGTAGAGTAGAAGGTTGTTATAATTGACAGGCACTTCAGGTATTTTAGACAATTACTGTACAGTGTTTTGCCATTCAGACATATCTGTTCGCTCCAAAAATTTTTCTCCTCGGGGTGAATATCTTGACTCTGATATTGCCGTCGTCACCAGGAAAAAAGTGCTCCTAATTTACCACTGTTAACAATTTCATGTTTGTACTGCAAGTTCTTTTTTCTCTGTCATCCTGTTTAATGTGATTTATTCGACAAATTTCCTTGATTGGTCCTGTTTCAAAGTGAGTTAGGTTATACTTGTCAAAAGATCAGAAATGGTCCTGGTTCTCATCTTTCTTGATCAAAACCATTTTTAACTCATTTTAAATTTCATCTGACCAATTTGTGAACAAAAGTTAAAACTACTTTCAAGAGCATAAACTGGCAGACGTAGAATCAGTTGGTTCTTTTCTAAGTAAGTTTTCCTTTTGGGGGGTACAAGACTGAAGTATGCCATGTTGTATGTAGCTTTGGGGAGTGAAAGAATTCTGGCAGTATTTTCTTGTATACTCTTAGACAAATATCATGATGCGAGTATACTACTACTGTCTTTTAAGGGAGAAATAAATGGCGATTTTCTTGCCCCTACCTGGAAAAAAGTATGTGAATTTTATGGGCAAGTGGATTATTTGTTTACTGGGATAGGGAGGCTAAGCCAGGAGCTCACTGATATGTGATGAAGATGAATCACCGAGGAGGCATTGAGCAGAGAGCAGGGTGGGTGTGGAGGGAGAAGATCTGGGTGTGGAACTCAGCTCCAGAGCTCGCTAATCAGGTAACAGTGTACATATAGCTCTTCCCACTCTCAGTTTTTCATCCAGGAAAAGGGAGAATCATGCTTTGCACAATGTTGTTTTGGGAATGAAAGAAGTGAATGTATGAAAGCACTTTCTACATTTAAAAGTGTTATCGCCACACGGTTACTGTGCCAACACCTAGCGTGACGCTGGTAGGTAGTGGGGTAGACAGTAAATACTTGGTGATTAAATGCACCAGGGGAAAATTAAGCTGGAACAATTTGCTTCTTAATATAAACATTCAGGTTACCTCTTTTTATTTTCTTCTTTCTGTAGGTTCCAAGTGAAGAAAAGAAATATTAATCTTCTAATAACAGATTTTTGGCAGAGACAAGATTTTGATAACAATAGCGGGCTGCTCGATGTTCAGTGGGCCTGTAGAGCGCTTCAGTCAACAAGAGACTGAGGATAAAAATTATTTATCTTGTTAAATGGTTTATACGATAAATATCTATGAAACATAAACTGTGTACTTAGTATTTAATCAGTTAGGTAAACATTGATTGGGTGCGCACCATGTGTTCAAACCCAAGGGATTAAATCCTGTTGTAGCTAGCTCACCCAGCCTTACAGGCTGCCAGACAGACTCTGTCTCTGTTTCCTCCCTTACTTGGCCTGCCCCCATTGCTGCTTGCCAAGTTCTGAAGGTTCCGGGTTGTATCTGTTCACTCCTGTGCCACCAGCGCTTGGTATGGTGCCTAGGACATAACAACTGCTCAATAAATATTTGTTGAATCATGACTAGACGAGAGTCCTGATTTAGCAGTGTTTGCGCAGAAAAGAACTTGAGCCATAACAATCACGGTGGCTAACTGTAATTAAACCCGTACAGTGAGTCATGTCCTATGCTAAGTGATTTATAGGCAATAACTCATTTAATCTCCTCATAATACTTTGCGGAGGCTACTGTTACTCACGTTTTATATGTGAAGAATTGGCATCTCAGAGCAGACAGATAAATTGCCCTGATGTCTTACAGCCAGCTCCCATTTCTTGCTTTCATCCACTCAGGAGGATCAGGTGTAGCGTAGCCTCTCCTTTTTCCTTTTCTTTTCGCTCAAACTTAGTTAACTTGTGCGTAGTCCATTTCGTTCAGATGTACAAGAGCCTCCTGAATACTACCATCCCTCCCTTCTAACTCATTTCTAGTTACTCTGAAGAGTCTGTCCCTCTCTTGCCTGGATTTGTGAACCAAAGATGCTGCTAATCATAGCTCATTAACATGAGATTGGTATTAATGTTATATTTTTAATAAAAGAAAAGGAAAGCTTCAACCTTTAAGTAAGATGAACCTCTAGAGTCCTTGAAAATAATTAAAAGTCGATTCTGAATCCCTCCAAATGCCTTCATCTACTTTATTATCTTTCTCCACTAAAACCTGCTGTTTTTTAAGACCAGAATGCAAGATCAATAACTAAAGTATCATATATAAAAGCTTTGGTAGATTCATAGAATTTGAAAATCAGAAACAGGCTTATTTTATTTTTTAAATTGGGAAAAATATTTTATAAGTTAGAAAACTTCAAAAAGAATAAGTTAGGAAACTGAAAATCTTAGAGTGTGCACTCTGCCAAAGGGTGCCTTGCTCTGCTCCCATCTTTCTGTAGGCCATAAAAAGTCTTTCATAATGAAGAAACAGACCTCTTCAAGCAACAGTGAAATCAAAGAAGAGCTGAAAAACTTGAAGATTACATTATGCACACACTGTGATTCATTTTGCCAGAAAGAATGAAAGATAATCTTCTACTTGGTTTGATGTTATCTATGAAAGACCAACATTTTTTAGAATTGAGAAATAGCTGGACAGACAGTAACACACAAGGGCAAAGATAAAATGGAAGTAGAGAGATGTTAAAAAGATGTTAAAAAAAAAGCAGAGGGCAGGGGGTGGGCAGTGAGTTAAAAAGGTGAAGGGGATATAGTTGATAATATTGTGATAAGCTTGCCTGGTGACAGATGATTACTAGAATTAGTGGGGCGATCACATTATAAGGTATACAAATGTCAAATCACCATGTTGTACACCCGAAACTAATATAACCAATATAAGATTGTATACCAATGATACTTAGATAACTAAAAAAAGAAAATGTATAAACTCGTTGGCCTAATGATTGACGCAGTGGGCTTAGTTACTAATAATGAAGTTGTATTCTTAAGAGTGAAAAACAAAAAAAGCAGTGACATTTAGAAGCTAGTGCAGAGATCGGGTGAGACAGACTTAGTAACACAAAGCAGCAGAGATCCGTTTTGCCATGAACAGGTGCTGTGATGAGAGTGTGTGTAGGTGACGAGATAGAGTGTGTGTGTGTGTGTGTGTGTGGTGTGTGTGTGTGTGTGTCCCCTAAACCTCAGAGTGAAGATACGGACATTGGAATTGTATCTTTAGCCTTTGTGACTGTTGTCTGTACTTCTGCATATGTGACAGTGTGATTCATTGATAACTTGAACCTCTTCAGTGTGCTCTTTTTAAGAAAGCATGGAAGCATGTTTCTGTATTTCAGAAAGGAGTTTATCTAAAGGTTCCTAAATGACAATTTGACACCTAAATGGTCAAGCCTCAATTAATTGGCAACTTTTTATCCTTTTTTTCCCCCACCAACGCTGACCCATTTCCCCAAATTAAAAACCACTCGTATTTGGGGGTCTGATAAGTTTGTGGGCTGGCAAGTGTGGACACCTAATTTCCATTTAAATCTTGATTTTTATACAATTAAGTTTTAATTTAAAAATTAATCTTGGTAAAAGTTGGAGTGCTATCTTTATTTTTAAAGTAGTCAAGGAAATGAAGGGAAAAAAATCATTGAATTTTTAACGAAGTAATACAGTTCATGAAAGAGCATGGACTTGGTTATTTAAGTTTCAGTTTTCATGTCCTTTATGTGACTTTGTCTGAAGTGACTTTCTTTGATCCTCAATTGTCTCACCTGAATAGTTGCCTCATAGGGTTTTGTAGATTACATGAAATGTATACAGATGGCTTAGTTTGTGTCTGACACATGGACCCAATAAGTGCTGTTTTCTCCGCTATCTTATTCTTAGTCAGATAGAATATTTCTCTCTGATTCTTAACCTGGGCCAATGACACAGAAGCCATAATAGCACAAAAATCAGTTTCCCTAGGCTATAGAATCCCCTAAAAATTTCATTTGAGCTTCAAATTAGTTCTTCTGTATTCTACAAAAGGAAACAGCCACTTCCTAGACTTGGGTGGAGACATAAAAAGAGTATGAATCCGTGTAGGAATGAGGAGAACCATTTCATTAAAAGGCAGTCATCATAATTGAATAATTTAGAACAGAAGTTGGCCAACTATGATCCCTGGGCCAAATCTAGACCTCTGTTTGTTTTTGTAAATCAAGTTTTACAGAACACAGCCATGCCCATTCCTTTAAGTATTGTCTGTGGCTGCTTTCAAACTATATAAGCAGAGTGAGTAGCTGCAACAGAGCGTGCAGCTCTGTTGTGAAAAATATTTATTATCTGCCCTTAACAGAATATGTTTGTCAGCCGCTGATTTAGAAGATTGTGACAGTTTCTTTAGGTGAATATTTCCTGACAAACTTTAGCTTAATATTCATGTTTGAATAACTATGTTAATTTTCTCATTAAAATTTCATAACTTTTGAGAGTTTACTACACTGGGTCTAGATGAGCTAAAATGTGATCTCATTATTTTACTGTTTTTGGGCTAGTTGTTTGGGGTAGAACATGTATGTAGTCTTTATCATGAAAATTTCATGTGTTTTCCCAGAATTTCAGAAACCTGTGTCAAGGTTACTAAAACTTAGTAAACTGCTGATTAAAACAATTTCATAGCATTTTTATATTACTCGGCATCTGTTTTTGGAAATAAAGTTTTTTCTGCATCTGTTTCATCTACTAATATATTTGGAACTATCATGGTGCAAGGTAGCGTGGTAGAACCTGGGGGGGTGGCCATGGGGTGGAGATAATGTTTACTGAATGTGTTTCCGACACAATGGTCGGCCCGAGTCTGTATTGACATTTTAATAGGTAATCCTATGAATTACAAACATGTCTATGCACCTTAGATAGTGATAGCTTATACAAGAGCTTGAAACAAATGTTCAGCATTCAGACCTCTTGCAGTGGGGGGTGATTATGAGAGAATCAGTGAAAGCCAAACTGTGATCTACATTTTAGCAAAACTTGGAATGTGTGTTTTTAAATATGTCAGTTTCCGAGCTTGTTCCCTTTGTTTGTAGAATCCGCCTATATGAGAGTCCTGCCTGTACTCTATGTCTCTTTTCAATAACACCGCCTCATTCAGCCTGTCCTTGCTTCCCTGCCCTTGCACCCCGACACACACCCCCTTTAGACCTCGCTGTGATACTTAAGTGAAGTAACGCCAGATGTTATTACCAGTAGCACGCAGCATCATGTCCTCCACACACTTACACGTGTAACATATAATTAGTGAAGTAGTTTGTAGCTATAGTTGTAGAAATGTGCTCCATTAAAAAAAAAGGAGCATTGATACTGTTCCTGGGAGTTGATTCATGCTGTTTTAGATGAGCTCATTTTTACTAAAGGGGGAAGAGAGCCCATCATTTCCTAAACCTGCGGGTAAAGTTCAGCTTTGATTAAAACAAGAGTGATGACCTATTGATAAAAAAAGTTTATTTTATTTATTTATTTTTAAAGATTTGTTCCATTTTAGAAATCCTAATCGCCTTTCAGGGCAGTTTCTATAGCTACTTTTTGTATACTTTGCTGGGTTTTCTGATTGTGTTTCTCAAAATAGCAGATTGCCTAGATTTGGTATTCCAGTTACCTCTGAAGAGGATTTTGAGAGTGACTGTAGAATTTTAATTGAATTCCATTATTTCAGGGTACTGAGAATAATGCTTTTCAGATGTACATGGATAGTTAGATTCAAAAAAATTGAAAATTTTCATCAAATTTTGGGTTCTAAGCCCAGCTTTTCCACCTAGTTCCAATGGATTTGGGGGTTGGTCTATGATAGGTCAGTAAAATTGCTTAAGAGAATACTTTTTGAAAGCACATGGTAGCTAAGAGGCAGACTTTCATTTCAAAGCTCTGTCGATTACCTTGATTGCCTTTCAAAATATGTACCTTTACTTAACTTCCATAAGATACACATGTACAATAAACAAAATTCCAAGCAGGACGGTAGTAAAAGCCCTTAGGTTAGCTCTTCGCAAGCTTGAGTAACCTTTTGGGAGGTATGTAACCTCTTACAAAATAAGAATGATTATACCTTCCTCAGTGGAGATTGTGAGGCTTATTTTTATGACAGATTCTTGAGGTCAAATGAACATAGCAAGGCTTATCTGTATAATTAAGTCTGAAACCTTGAGAAGAACGTTTTTTTTGCGGGTGCAGGGACATAATTTAGGGACGGTGTCTAAATGATTTAAATTGATTCATTGTACTTGTCCCAGTTCATTGAAAAACTGCCAGTCTTTTAGTTTGTTTTGTTTGAAATTGGCATAAAACTGCCATTTTTGTCACTTCATATTTATGCCCAGTTCGCAAACATCCTCTTGTTGTTTAGTCACCGAGAAGATAATAACATCCTATTAAAGTATAAAGTATACCAAGCGAAATAGGCTAAAATATTTATGAACATATATTTTGGAATTTGGAAACATTGGAAAAAAAGAATCAGTGAAGATGGAAATTTGCTAAAACAATTTGAATCTGTTCAATATTTTCTTAGTAATCTCCTTGACTTACACAAAGCACTATAAAGAAAAAAAAGAACGTTAATGAAGAAGTTTGCTGAGGTACAGAAGTTATTTTTTTAAGGATTTTGTTTCGTTAGTCTGAATATTAATTTTAATTTATTTTACTAGATCAGTGGCTCACATAGCATTAATTCTGGAAACTTAATAGTCATCAGACAGCTACTATGATGCTAAGAGTGTACAGAGATTCTTAATAAAGCTTAATATTACACATGAAAGGGATGTATTGAGTCTCTTCTCAAACTAAAGTGACACCACTACTATAGCAAAAGTTCTGGAAACTTCTTTTTCCCTCTAGAACTAGTGGTTTAATGCTTTTTGGGAATACCCTGGGTAACTCACACCTAATGCTCCTTAGAAAGCTCTGGCCTTAACGTTGTGGTCCAAGTATGGTTCAGTGAGTTTTGCTTTTGCTTCCTTAAGCAGAGCTGAAAGAGGTTAGCATTTTCAAAAAGAAATTCTTAAATACTGAGGGAGAATGTGTGCCTATCTATTTCCAGTTTATTTTTGGAAGATTTATATAAGCTGCTTTATTTAATTTTCAGTGGAATCATCTGAGTCGTCCCCCCCCCAGTTTTATTGAGATATAATTGACATATTTCACTGTATATGTTTAAGAGGTACAGCATAATGGTTTGACTTCATATATTGTGAAACGATTACCACAATAAGTTTAGTTAGCATTCATCATCTCATATAGATACAATGAAAAGAAAAAGCAATGACAGAAACAAAAAAACGGTTTTTTTTTTCTTGTGATGAAAACTCTTAGGATTTACTTACTTAACAACTTTCATATATAGTTGACCCTTGAGCAACATGGGGAATAGGGACACTGACCTTTCCCATGCAGTCGCAAATCCACATAAAACTTGGACTCCCTAAATTTAACTACTAATTGCCTACTATTGACTGGAAGCCTTATTGATTATACAAATAGTTGATTAACATATTTCCTAAGTTATATGTATTATATACTGTATTCTTACAATAAAGGAAGCTAGAGAAGAATCACAAGAAAGAGAAAATACATATACAGTATTTGTTGGAAAAAATCCGGGTGTAAGTGGACCTGCAAGGGTCAACTATGTATCATACGACAGTGTTAACTGTACATCATGCTGTACACTGCATCCCTAGTACTTATTTACCTTATAACTGAAAGTTTGTACTTTTTGACTATCTTCCTCCAATTTCCCTTCCTCCTATCTCCTTCTTCTGGTAACCACAAATCAGATCTCTTTTCTATGAGTTTGGTTTTGACTAGAGTGAGTGGAACCAAAGTAAAGGGATTGTGTCAGTGTGAGAACTTTCCTGGGGTCACATGGGGCAACTCAAGGGCTAGCACTTCCCTTGGGGAGTTTGTGTCTAATTCTCCTGAAACCCTCCACTGACTTTTTGTTTTTACCCCACAAACTTCCACGGTTCAGCCACTGATACAGTGTGGAGGAGGAACAATAAAAGGTGAATTTCATGAGGCCCATTTGGTTCAGTGGTTATATCAAGAAGGGGAGTACTCAGATTTCTTGCTGGTTGGAGGTGTGAAGCCGGGACTGGAACACCTAGCAGGTTCTCTCGGGAGAGTCCTCACAATTGCAGGTGAATGCTGTGGCTCCCAAACAGAACAAGAGTGGGATTTACCCAAAATAAAAGGCGACTATGACTTTGAGGCCTCTGTTAGGCCAGTTTGTGGCTCAGACAGTGACAGGAATTCATCAAAGTGTGGATGGAGTCATGTGTAATGACAGCGGTTGAACAGGGACGCATGGCTCCGGGAAGCTTCCTAATAGGGCAGAAGCTTCACCTGGGGCTGGTGGGGTGCTAATGGTGAAAAAATTAGAGTGCCTTAAATGAAAGGGTATACTCATCCCTCAGTATCTACAGGGGTTCCAGGACCCCCTCTGCTACCAAAATCCAGATGATCAAATCTGTTACATTAAATTGTGTAATCTTTGCACATCCTCCCATATACTTTAAATTGTCTCGAGATTACTTATCATTCGTAATACAGTGTAAATGCTGTGTAAATAGTTGTTATACTGCATTGGTTAGGGAATAATGACGAGAAAAATGTCTATACATGGTCAATAAAGATGCCACCATGGTAGCCCTAGCTACAAAGTACATGTTAGCAACAGCGTACATCTGTTTTTTAGAATATTTTTGATCTGCAGTTGAATCTGTGGTTGAATCTGTGGATGCAGGGCCCGTGAATCAGGGCTAACTAATGTTCAGCCGTTCTGCTCATCTTCGCTGGAGCATTTCTCTGCTAAGGTTATGCCTTCTGGTGGTAAAGTGGGCTTTTCAAAATGACAGGTGTTGTCTCTCCCCAAATGCACTTCTTTTAAGAGGTAGGTTTCTTTTCCTTTTTTTAAAAGCAGCAATTTTCAAACATTTTTTTTTTCCCAAGCTGTAGTTTTATTTCAAGTGTAAAAGAAATGGTTCTTGAATTCTCAAACATTTTGGTGTCAGGACTCCTGTATACACAAATTATTGGGAACCCCAAAACATTTTTGTCTAGGTAGATTATATCTATTGTGCAATGAAAAATTTATTTTCTATGGCAAGTACGAGTACTTGTCTCTGTTGTTTTGCCTCTCTGTACTCTTATCGTCAATATTTTGTACTTTTTTCCCCCCAAAAAAATTGACTTAAGAAGATAGGAGGAATGAGGTTCCTACTTGTAATTCTTGGAGTATGAAGAACATATGTTGGAAGTTGTACATTTTCACATTTTGTATAGTTTATTATAAAGTTCAGAGAGCTGGATTATAGAGCCAGTGGTAATGGGGTAGGCCAGCTCTTTGAGATGGTTGTTTCCATGTTCTGTTTCTGGGATCTCTTTTCTGTTCTGATGATTGATTCGTTTTTATTTCTGTATCAATCACAAACTCATTTTGTCAAGTTCTATGTTTTAACATCAGGTAGTGCAAGTTCCCCCATCTTGTTCCTCATTAAGTGTGGCCTTGCTCATCTTAGCCCTTTGCTTTTCTGTATAATTTTATAATCAGCCTGTGAAATTCCTCAAAAATCTTTTTTCAGTTTTAATTAGAATTTCATTGAATATGTACATCAAGTTTGAATTTTTATAATAATAAAATTAGTTTTCTAGTCCTTGGTTGTGGACGGACTAGGTATATGGCTATACCTTTTGGTTTCCTTGGGTCTTCTTTAATATCTTTATTAAATAAATTTTCTAAGTTATTGTATAACTTCTGTTTAAAAATTTTTTCATTGCTATTGTATCACTTTCATTTTTGTTAATGAATTGAAAGGCAGTTGATTTTTAATATTGTTCTCATGACTGATGACCATCTAAATTATTAATGTTAAAATTTTGCTTGCAGATTATAATGGAAATTATTTTAATATTTTATTATTATATATGAAATTTGCTGTATTTTTTTGGTAGATATCTTTATCAGGTTAATGGAGTTCTGTTAAATTGCCATTTATTTGCTGTTTTGTTTTTTAAATTTTAAGTAAATACTGAATTTACTGAATTTTTTTTTCTGTATCTATTTAGATAATCATATAGGATTTCTCCTTTAATTATATTAGGAGTTGTTTTTGATGTTAAGCCACTCTTGAATTCCTGGGATAAATCTAACTTTGTTATATTACATATTTTTTATTCAATTGATTTTTTTTTTTTTTTTGCTAACATTTTCTTCAGAAGGTTTGTATCAGTGTGAGTGAGCTAGGCCCTGTGATTTTCCTTTCTTCTATTATCCTTGCTTGGTTTTAGTGTAAGGTATGTACCAGTCTGATATAGCTACATGGGGGTAGTTCTCCTATTTTCTAAAATAGTTGTGTAATGATGGATTGATCTCTTCCTGAAGTATTTGATTCAGTTTCTTGTAAGACCATATAGGCTTTTTGTTGTTTGGAGAAGGCTTAAAAATTTCATTCACTATCATTAAAGTTATAGCTCTCTTAAGTTTATAGCCATTTTTGCATCAATTTTGGTAAGTTATATTTGCTAGGAAATTGTCTATTTTGTCTGAGTTTTAAAAGTATTAACAAAGTTGTTTATAATAGTCTCTCTTTTTTAAAATATCCTCTTTTTAAAAATAATAAGTCTTTGATAAAGCTTATTATTCATGGCATTCTAGTGCTGTTAACTTCTCTTACTAATGTATTATGGATATGCCAGTCTCTTCAAAAGAACCGACTTTTGTCTTTGTTGATCTTCTCTGTTATTTTTTATTTTATTAATTTCTGCTACTTATTTTTTCTTCCATTTTCCTTGTTTTTTTGTGTATTCTTATAAATTTTTAGTTTGATGTTGAGCTAATTAATTTTCAGCCTTTCTTCTCTTAATGCTAGATTTTAAGAATATATTTTACTCTACCGTGTTAGCTAAATTGCACATTTTTTAATATTAGTATGTTTTCATTATTATTTTTAAGTGTTTTCTGACTTCTCTTGTGATCACTTCTTTACCCATGAGTTATTTAGAAGGGTATTTAAAAATTTCCTAATTCATTTTTCCCGATCTATGTTTTTATTATGTATTTTGAACTTAACCTGAGTTATGATCAGTGAATGTGGTCTATGTGATGCTTTTTTTTTTAAATTAAAACTGGCTTTAAGACTTATTATTCATGGCCCATTTTTGTAGCTCTTCCCTGTATGCTTGAGAGGAGTTTGTGGTGTCTAGTTTATGACAACAATTTCTTATATATGCGCATTAACTCAAGTTTAATGTTTAGATTGTTGAACTTTATATCTTTGCTAAGCGTTTTATTAACTTTATGTAGTAATAGTGAGAGAATTGTGTTAATCTCTGACTGATGATTTTTTTATCTACATATTTTGAAGCTATTTGTTAAGTATAAAAAGTTTACAGTTATGTCTTCCCTATAATATTTTAAATCAGTCTTTACTTATATATCATTGTATGTCATTTCATAGTTCTACTTAAGGTCTATTATGTCTAATACAAATCTAGCTACCGGTATATCATCTTTCCTTTGTAGGCCTAGTATATCTTTCTTATGTTTTTGCTTGTAAACTTTTTGTTTCCTTATGTTTCAGGCATTTTAGTGAATAGCATGTCATTGAATTTTTAAAAACATCAGACTTTTAAATGGGGGTTTGGTCTACTTAAATTTATTAAGATTACTAATATATTTGTGTTTATTTTGAGCATTTTTTGTTTACATTTCCACTTCTGTTGTTTTTCTCCTTTTTTCTCTCAAAATTTCAAAATTTGGGTTTTTGAATTTTTCCTTGTGACTGGTTTTGTACACTCCACTAGTTCGAAAGTATGAAGTCTTGCTTTTAATTTCTTACTCTAGAAATATATGTTTTTGTGTGTATATACATATATGTATGAATATATGTATATCTTAACAAAGTTTAAAATTATTCAGTATTTTTACTCTCCTCCTGAACCATAAGAGTAATTTTTATTACACCTCTTCGTATGTTTACAAAATTGTCCATATTTGAGGTCTTTTAAAAAACTGATCAAATTAGGCAATTATTGTTTATACAATCATTTCTTTAGGTATGATGTACGTACCTACTTTTAATTTTGTGTTTTCACTGTTTATTCATGTATTCCATACTTTCCTCTGGGATTAGTTTCCTTTTTCCTGAAGTGTACCTCCTTTAATAAACGATTATTGGTATTAAGCCCTTCCATATTTCTTGTCTGAAATTTTATGCTCATTTTTTAAGCAACTTTAATTATCATACTGTCTGATTCCTACTGTAGTAAAAAATATTTATTTCTTAAAAAGTATTTCACGGGGTAGTGATTTTTGTAGTGAGTACTGCTTTGTTATCCATACTCCTGTACTCTTCCTGTGGCAGGGGTAAGCAAGAAAAACCTATAGGAGACTCAGAATATTTTTTGTATCACAAAATTCACCCAAAATAGTTCTCCTATTTCTTTTTATTCCCTCTGGATGATACTTCCTTTTTTGCTCTAATTACTGTCCTATAAAAATATCTGAACTTGACTTACGTTAATTTTCTTTAGTTCCCTTAACCGTCTGGGCACTGAATTTCCTCCTAAAAGGGGAATGGCTATTCTCAGTACATTCTCATTTTTTTTGGCAAATGAGTTGTTTCTTATGGTTTTAAAAATCAGTGCTTATTTGAGGGAGAAATAGGAATTCAAATTTGTTCATTTGTATAGTTTTTCATTTGCAGTTTTGACATTGTGATAAACTATATGACTAGGTGTCTCCAGATTCTCCCAACCTTACATAAACTTGCCCCACTTTCTGAATCACTCCCAACTTAGGCTTTCAGGGTTGGTATTGTTTCGAGTTGGGGAAGATCATGTGTTGTTCTAAGCCTCTGTGGTAGGATGGGAGTCTTTGTGTTTCTTACTGTGTGTGGTTATCTGCCTTCATGGTACGTTGGCAACCTTAGCTGGGATCTCTGTGCTGCCAGGCTTGCCTGCCTACCTGCCACCCTGTACCTGTCACAGTGTTGCTCAGCTCACTCTATCCTGTTGCCTGATGCTGTGTTCTCCAGTTACTGCTGTCCCACAGCTTGGTTGGATCCCTTCCATCATTGAATGCTGCTGGGTAAACTTCCAAGCCAGTCAGTTGGCATGTCTAATTTCCCAGGACAGCTCATTTCATTGGTATCTGAACCCCTCTAAAGTACCTGTGAGCATTTCATAAAGGACAAAATTGGTTTTACACAAGCTTTCAATAGAAAATTAGCTGCAAAGTAAGAAATTTTTTTTTAAGGAACTTTATTAAAAACACATCAAGTGTTAGTATTTTTTGTCTGGTTGTAGTTTATTCCAAACAAAAATATAATCACCAACTATGTGCCATAAGAGTAGAATTTTAAATCTTTTATTTTGTAATTAAAGATTGATTTCTTAATTTTATTCTTCATTTTGCATTTCATATTATTTCGTCATATTTAATTTGACTAAACAAATGGATTATTTTTGTACAGGACTAAAATACTACCTAGGTAATTTCTTTCATTATTTTGGTTACTGCCTAGTGATTAAGTTTTGTAACTCAGCAGACATTGCACTGTAGTATGCCCAGTTAACATTTAGCAGTAGGAAATTTTATAAATTGCAGCAGTTGTTAAAAAATGTTTTCTAGACATACTTTTTTGTCTCTAGAAGCTATACTTTCAAGTATTAAGGCAAATGCGAGCAGTAAATGCATTAGATTTCTTTTCTCAAATAATTATGTCATCAAAGTGGTATCTTTAAGTAATTTTTATTTCTTATGAATTCCCATGCTGTCTGGCTTATGTTAACTTTCTTGTGTGACGATCCCCTTTTAACTTAAAGTAAGAAAGTAGTATATGTATGGGGTGCTGGCCCTCTGGAGGCAAACCTTACCTTTCTTTCTTTTACAGTCCCTGGCTCAGAGTGCATAGTATGGCTTCAGCCGATGTTTGAGGAGAAATCAATCAGATGAGCTAAAGTTTAGATTCGGAATTTTCATTTGTCAATATTTGCAAATACGTACGTAATTACAAGATAACTAATCTCCTGCAGTTCTTTCTATCCAGATATCAGTATACGTGATCAGTTTTCCTTTTTCACAAATAAAGTATTAAACATCAAAGTGGTTTCTATCATGTTTAAATACATCTTTTGAAATTTAATGATCATTATATACTTTATTTCTTTTAGCACATATGAGACATTTAGGATCACAGAGTTCTCAAGTTCATTTTTTTGTTGTTGTCTTATTTTGGAACAAGTAGAAAATTTGGTTCCTCTGCCCTTCTTTGTTTTAAAACTATATGGCAGCAAGTTTTATCAGTTACGAATGGATTTACTCTTGGCACTGAGTCCCAGGTGGAAGGGGAAGACAGGTTCTGCCTCAGTCAGTCATAGCATAAAGGGTTAGGACAGCCCAAATTCCAGTCGAGTTACTCAGCTATGATACCTGACGGGTTAAACCTCAACGTTCCTTATCTCTTGAATTTTTTTGTGTTTCTGAGTACAGTCCTGTCAGTATTACTGACAACATTCTTGGAAGACTATGTCTTAAGGAAGTACTTTGTGTGCAAAAGAGCCTAAGAGATGGCTGCTGGTCTCGGTAGATCCAACACTTGCTAAGAACCTGGTAGAAACGAGGTACATTTTGTGAATGATGTGCCAGAAGGAGTTTATAAATTTGGCTCCAGATACAGCTACCTTCATACTTGAACTAGGCGTCAGTCGGGCCTGAACCTCCGTGTATCCAGATATTGCCTGGTTGTTCCCTGGTATCTAGGTCCCTGTGCCTAAATGTCCCTGTTTCTCCAGTTTAAGTTGGCCTCTTGTGTTCTATCAATAGAACTTATCAATACCTGATGTTTTCCTCTTTGTTATTTCTCTCCTGTTAGAATCTGTGCGCTAGGATGGCAGAGACCTTTTCTCTCTCATTCACCTCTTTATCACCCCTAGGTCATTGTCTGGCACAAGAAACATGCTCAAAAATATTCACTAATTGAATGTGTACGTTTTCTCATTCAAACCGTTTTTTGGTGGTTCTTTGTTCCGATGGTACTGTGGGGGTTCTTAGGGAATAAATGGTAGTTGAGCCCTAAGACATAATGAATGGCCATATTAAATTGGGGCTCTGAAGTAGACATAGTTTCATGAATTCATCAGCAATAGTAAATTAAGCTTTGCGATTGTATTTCCTTTCTTGTTACCTTGATTATACATTTATTTCTATTCATAAAAATTGAAACCTGGCTAAAATCCCAGATTACATAAACAATTCCTTTTTTAAATCGACTTGGTTATTTTCAAAGGAAAGAGGCATTTTCAGTATTGCTGCCCAAATTTCCTTCAAGGCTTTTACAGTAGTATGGCTTAAAATACCAAGAATGGATATAGTCACATATTTTACAGATTACATTGTTGGGGAAATGGTTAATGAATAACTACTACAAAATTAATGCAAGCAGTTAATGAACAACCACTAGAAAGTAGAATAAATTGTCATTTATATCCAAACTAAATCTAGAGTGGGATAATGAAAAGACTCTCTGGGTTTAGTGTGAATATAAACGAAACAGCATGAAGTGTGTCAAGATTAGTTAATATTTCATTTTACTTTTGGAAAGAGTCATTTACTTACACCTTCAGTATTTAGTAACCACCTATGGTTGAAGGGATTCTATGAATTCACATTCTGTAGAAGTGGCCACTTTTAACACCTATCATTCAGTTTGTTATTTATTTTGATATTTTTGGTATTCCTGTATTTAATGGTTGTGTACAGAAAAAAATTATCCAGTTATTATATTGATATTAAAAATTATTTAAAGTTAGAGATTCAAATTTCTAGTTTTACCTTTGCTTGTAAGTTCAGTTTATATATCATGTTATTTCTGTTATAAATCTCCCAAATTTTAACAATTTAAAGGTTTTAAATCGTATTTAGTCATATTTACAATTTACCTTAAACCATTTAAAACGCTATACAAAATTTATTATATTCAACTTAAGTACTTTTCTGAAAACCATCATAATTCTTATCCTTCTCACAAATTTAACTTATAAATACGGTGACTCTGAAAGTTCCCAAAGTATGTTAACAATATGTATAGCACAAGTGAAGTTTCTACTTAAAATCACTGGTCTACATCAGTTAGTCTATTTTGTATTTTAATTGGAATTACAAGGCTGACCTATCACTCTAATAGGTCAAATTCTCTTAAAAGTTACAAATACTTAAAATATAATGGATCTTACTATCATAAAATAGTAATGATAGGAGTTTGATTCTCCTAAATATTTTTACATTTAATTTCAAATCTCCTCAGGGTTATATCTATCTATCATCCCAAGCAATTTTCTGAACCATTTGAGACTTCATGAGGAATTTGAGCTGGAAGCTTATCAGGTTCTTATCCCTTCACTTTGTAGATACATCAAACTTTATTTATAGATAACAAGGACCTATTAAGTTAGTCCCTTCTTAACCATATATGTAGCCACATCCCTATTCTACTCATGTATAAAATGTCATCTATAATACTCGTTTGGATTTGTATTTCGTTGGCTCATAAAATAATTCAACATCTTTTCACCAAACTTGAAAGACCTTTGAAAATGATGGACTTCTCTCTTTTTTTAGTATTCTTTCCAACTGACTGCAGCACGAAAATCTTACTGATACTAAAGATATCTGATTGAATGTTGGCATTCTGTCAAGACTTTTTTCAGTCACAACTTCCAAGGTCATTTTACTGATAGTAAGTAAAAATGACCAGTGAACCCTGTTAACCTCTTGACCCTTCTTCAAGAGTTTGTGTATGTCCTCTGTAGTAGGGGGAAAAAGGAAGTGCTCTTAAAAGGTACACGATGCTAATCCTATGATATCTTTACATAATAAACTATACCCTCCGTTCCTTTTGGTTTAGGTCAAAATAAAATGAAGCGAGAACTCTGAAATTCCTTTGGAAAGTAGAAGATAATAGAAGTAACATTAAGTCCTACACTTTGCTAGGTGTTTTACATATACAGAAGGTGCCAAAAAATGTATACACATTTTAAGAAAGGGAAAAACTGTATTAAAATCGTACTACTCAATATATACCAATAATACAAGATGAATACAAGTCATGTGTAAACATTTTTTGGCACCCCCGATATTAGGCAATTTAAATTCATTTCTTACCATATACCTGCCAGATAGGCTTATTAATTCCTCATAAAATGTCTTTATTTATAGATAAAGAGATAGTGGTTCAGTGAGGGTAACAACTTGCCAGAGGTCATAAAACCTCAAAAAAGTGAGGGAGACAGAATTTGAATTTAGATCTCTTTGTGTCCAGATCTCTCTCCCTGCTTTGTCAGAAGATAAATGAAAATTAAGTCGAGATTGTGTTTATTTAGAAAATATGTTTCTTCTGGTTGGTGCCTCCTCACATTTGTTTGTTTTCCCTGCTAATGTATTTAGAACAAAAGCACAGTTTAATGTATTTCTTAAATTGCCCCTATTGGTTTTGTATACTCACTTGTTGGCAGGGACAGGTATACATTCCATAGAGCTGACATCAACTTTCAGGGTTCCTTTTTTCTCTATGCAAATTAGTTTGAAGAGGTATAGGGGAGAGTGGAGTAAGGATCCGTTGCTTCTAGTCTGCAAGGGAAACTCCTGAATGCAGTGCCTTCCTGCCTCTGGTTTGTTCTCTTCTTCCTCTGCTTCATAAGGAGACAAAGCTGACCAATAAAGTGACAGATTTGCCCTTGAAGGGCCTTAGGATATGCTACCCCAAACATGCCACTTTGTCATAAGGATTGTATTGAGATGAAGGAAATTGAGTCAACAGAGGCAGGAAGAGTTCTCTGCATCTCTCATCTGCCTAAAAGCATGGCATAAATTTCCCTGGCATTTCGCTCTCCTGTACCACAGAGGAGAGGACTCTTCTCACCAGATTCAGGTGAGTCTGCATCAATCAACCTTATTAAAATAGGCCTTATCTTCCATTAGTTCCCACCATATATTTCTTAGTCACTTACCCACAATTCATCATCCCTTGAAGTCTCAAGCCCCTTTTCCTTTGTTAAAGTGGTATATAAGACCCTGAATCTAATCACTTCTTTGTTTTACTTCTTTTCTGTGACTTGCCATTAAACAATAAAATATTAATAAAGATTGTATGCCTTTCCCTTGTTAATCTGTCTTTTGTTAGTTTAATTTGTAAGTTCACCATCACTGAACCTAAGCGAGTAGAGGAGGTGTTTTTTCTCCTTGACATATAAGAGGGAAATTGAACCTTATGAGGGGTAATTCATTTTTTCATGTAACTGGGTTATCTTTCGGCTCTATCAAATGTTCATGCTTTTCAAAATGGTACCATGACCAATGTCTCACCACTATGCTGTACACCTGAAACTAATATAAAATAATATTGGATGTCAACTGTAACTGAAAATAAATAATTAAGAGACAAACAATGGTATCATGACTAATAATATTTGTATATTCTTCTAATATAACCCAATGGGTTGGATAGGACAGGTATTATTCCTATTTCATTAATAAGTAAATTTAAAAAAATGAATAACCAGAGTCACCTCATGCTAATTCAGAGTAGAAAATCTACTTTGAAAATCTTTTAAACAAAACGGGATGCCTCTGAAGTTCCTTATAAATATAAAATTAGATCGATTTAGGAGTTCTAGCTGATTATGTTTATAGGGAGTTGGGGCACCTAAAGAGTGAAGGTTAATTTTAGAAATGATTGGTGCCCCCTTTGCAAAAACTGTTTTGAAATATTTATACCCACTGTCATGGCAAATAGTTCCAAATTTGGATGTCAGTGGCCTGTTAGCCAGCAAATTACTATTTAAAGTTTGAGTTAAAGTATTTGGGAAATGTGTGCCAAACACACTCTTGTTAAAAGCCTTTTAACACACTCTTGTTTTACTTGTACTTTGAGCACATATCCTAAAACAGATTTTTATCAGTGCAGCCAATGTATTTGGGTAGACCCCGAGGGTTACTCTGTCAGAGTATGCTTGTTTTGCCTTAATTTACGAATATAGTTGATTATTACAGAAATGTATGAATGCTTATTATATGCCTAAGACATTTCTTGTGAGAGATATATTGAATCTACTGTTTGAATCTTCAGTGGGCTTTAGTATAGAAACTTACTCCAGATTCAAATGAATTTCCTGGGACTTACTGTATATCAACTAATCCTCTAGTTTTTTATCTAAATCTCATCAACTATCAGGAGGGTCAGAACTCATTCTCCTAGAAGCAGAATCAGAGTGTTTTTTTGTTTGTTTGTTTGTTTTTTGTACCGTCCACAGTTATATAGAATATAACTGGTATCCATCAGTTATATAGAATGAGTTTTTAAAAAATACTGGTTTATGTTTAATTCATTCTCATATTACCCCACGCTGTATTTCTGTGTCGTTTACTGTTCCAAAAATTTATAAATCCCAGAAATGTACTACTGCTCAGATGCCTGTTGTTAATTTCATTAAGTATATGCTGTCTAGATTTTCTTAGATTTTATAAAACTTCCTGATAAAGCAAGCATGTTAGATATTATTATATTGAGTTGCCAGTTGAAATTAGTAGGTTAAAAAAAAATCCACTTAATAGTTTTACAAATATTCAAAAGTTTTTTCCTTCTATGTTGGGGATTTATGACATATGACTCTAAATCGGATTTCTTTAAACTCGTCCCTGTAAGAAAACCTCACTTTTCTGTTTAAAGAAATGTAGAACTTATTCCTTATAAGGAGAAAAATCTAGAGTTCTATTTATAAGCATATAGTATTCAAGGGAAAAAAAGAAACCTTCATGTTGAAAATTCAGATACATAACTAGCAAAATCAACTTACATTAAAAACTACATTGAAATGATGCATGTGGAATCTATAAAATAAATATACCTTAAATGCAAGGAAATCCACCTTAATTTTAGGCTTGATCTGGGGAGTCTGAGTGATTACAGTGTCATTGACATGAGCATAAAAGGACTGGGTATATTCCCACTGGAGCCAAAATAGCATATTAACACTTTTCCGTTTGAATTTCTGTATGTGTGGGTTTCAGGGTAAGCAGAAGACTGGCCACAGAACAACAGGGTAATACATAATATCTCCTAGAGAAAGAAATTTCCTTTTCTGTATTTGTTTCCTGTTCATATATGCTTTATCAGTGAAGTGATTTACTTTGTTGTTTTTTTTTTTTTTAAAGATTTTATTGGGGAAGGGGAACAGGACTTTATTGGGGAACAGTGTGTACTGTGTACTTGCAGGACTTTTTTCCAAGTCAAGTTGTTGTCCTTTCAATCTTAGTTGTGGAGGGTGCAGCTCAGCTCCAGGTCCAGTTGCCGTTGCTAGTTGGAGGGGGGGCAGCCCACCATCCCTTGTGAGAGTCGAACCGGCAACCCTGTGGTTTAGAGGACGTGCTCCAACCAACTGAGCCATCCCGGAGCTCAGCAGCAGCTCAGCTCAAGGTGCCGTGTTCAATCTTAGTTGCAGGGGGCGATGCCCACCATCCCTTGCGGGATTCGAGGAATTGAACTGACAACCTTGTGGTTGAGAGCCCACTGGCCCATGCGGGAATCGAATCGGCAGCCTTCAGAGTTAGGAGCATGGAGCTCTAACCGCCTGAGCCACCGGGCCGGCCTACAATTTACTTTTGAATATATGAAGTTGCAGCATTTAACATTTTCAAATAGAAATCATTTAAATACAGCAAATATCTTTCTTTTTTTTTTAATTTATTGGGGTGACAGTTGTTAGTAAAATTACATAGATTTCAGGTGTGCAATTCTGTATCACATCATCCATAAATCACACTGTGTGTTCACCACCCGGAGTCAGCTCCCCTTCCATCACCATACATTTGATCCCCCTCACCCTCATCTCCCACCCCCCAACCCCCTTACCCTCTGGTAACCACCAAATTACGTTCCCCAGATTAATTTTCAAACCCGTGAGCAAATATCTTTCTATTCAAGATGATTGGGGAATCCAACATTCAGGTTTATAGAACCAGATAGCCTTTACATGGACAATCAATTCTCAAAATATTAAAATAAAATATATTTAATATTAAAACTTCTTTGAATATAAGTATTGTTTTTTTTTTAAAAAATGATGTAAACATGGCATTTTAGGCATTTGAAATGAATTTAGGGTTTACCAGTTAACCACTTAACTTTTATTAGTGAAGCATGGAATGAAATTTTGTGAATGAGGATATCCAGACTCTAATATGCCAGAAATCCATTTTCAACTACGGTTACTATTTTTTATAATACCTTTTATAAGCTATAATTCACATTGCATAAAATTGCTTTTAGTATATTCACAGTTACTCAACCATCACCACAGTTAATTTTAGAAATTTTCATCACCCCTAAAGGAACCCTATACCAGGCCACTCCCCATTCCCCTCTCACCCTGACCCCAGGCAACTGCTAATGTACTTTGTGTCTTGATCTTCATGTTCTGTACATTCTATATAAACAGAATCATACAGTATGTGGTCTTTTGTTTCTGGCTTCTTTCACTTAGCAACATGTTTTCAAGTTTCGTCTATGTTGTAGTATGCAGCAATACTTTATGATATTTTGTGGCCAAAGGATCCAATAAGTGTGTGGACGGACGTACCACATTTATTTATCCATTTGTCAGTTGATGGACATTTGGGACTCTTTTCCCTTGTTGGCTATTATGAATAATGCCACTATGAACATTAATGTACAAGTTTTTGTAGGGACATAGTTTTACATTTCTTTTGGATACATTTCTAGAAGTGTATTAGTGAGTATTTGAAAACGTTTAATTTTACGTTGTTAAAAGTAAATAACGTTAAAAGTAAATAATGTAATGAACTAACGTAAGGAAGTATCTTTGAGTAGTAGAAATGGATTTTTTAATCCTGGCTCGATTATTTAAACCATTTATACCTCTAATTTCTTACATGGCAAACATTTGTTCAGTATCTACTCTGTGGCAGATTTATGCGAGGACTTGGGTGAGTCTTCAGAGGAGCTCATGGGCTAATAAGAAGGTGGGGAATAGGATAAAAAAAAGCAGAACTCATAAGTCAGCAGTAGGCGCCAGCGTGCATGCCCAGAGGCGGGTGCTAGTCACTGAACGCTGGTGGGCCATTGAGGAGAGAGTGGTTGCTTGCCTACTGTGGGTCAGGGTGTGGGTGGGGCGGTCTGGGAAAATATCTCAGTGGAAAGGACAGTTAAGCAACCCTCAGGAGTTAGCCAAAGTGGATTAATGGGGAAATGGCATTTTATAACAAAAGCTACTTGGTAATCATTTCGTGCTTAAAATTTTGAGTACATGAATCGTTCAAGTTGACCAAGCAAGAAAAGACTGTAACACTGTTTTTTCTTTACTACTCCTTGCCAGACTTCCTTATTTTTCTCATTGCAAAAGAATGTAAAACAAGCTGATTAAGCTTAAAATAACTCTTAACTCTGCTTGAACTCTTACTTGAACTATTCTAGTCACCTTCAAAACTTCCTTGAACTCTTACTTGAACTTGTCTAGTCACCTTCAAAACTATTGGGGATCAGCATGAGATAATTCAGTTTTTTTTTTCCCAAGAAGAAATTAAACTTTATTTGTTTAATAATCACTTAATTTTTTAGTAGTTAAATATCTCCTCCCAAGGAAATGGCTGGGAATGGCCTTGGCTGAGGGTCCCTAGATGAAAAAAGCCTCAGAAATGGAGCTGTTTGGGCTAGGAATACAGATCTATGTATAAGCATGGCTGCCGTCCACCTGGGCATGGGTGGGATGAGGGTTGAGCCTGAGTCTTGAGTGCAGCACCAAATGTGTGGAGGGCAACTTTCCTCTGTGAGACCTGCAGGGTAAAGCCTTGCATTGGTTACTTTGGAAGCTCTTGGCCTCCCCCCTTCCCCCCTTCCTCCCTCCTTTCCTTCCTTCTTCTCCCCCCTCTCTCTTTCTTTCCTTCTTCCCTCCCTCCCTCTCTTCTTTTTTTGAGATACAATTGATATATAACATTGTGTAAATTTAAAGTATACAGTATTGATTTTGATACATTTATATATTGCAATATGATTACCACTGTGGCGTTAGCTAACACTTCCATCACCTCATAATTACCATTTTTTTTTGTTGTGGGATATTTAAAATCTGGTCTTTTAGCAACTTTGAGGAATATACTAATACAGTATTTTAACTATAATAACAATGCTGTGCAGTACATCTGCAGAACTTATTCATCTTCTAACTGGACATTTGTACCCTTTGACCAGCATTTCCCTAATTCCTCCACCCCCATGTCCCTGGCAACCACCATTCTATTCTCTGTTTCTATGAGTTCAGTTATTTTAGATTCCACATATAAGTGATATCATACAACATTTGTCTTTCTCTATCTGACTTACCTCACTCAGCATAATGTCTTCAAGGTCCATCCACATTGTTGCAAATGGCAGGATTTGCTTCCTTCTCATGGCTGAATAATAGTCCTGCGTGTGTGTGTGTGTGTGTGTGTATCACATGTTCTCTACTCATTTATCCATTGATGGACATTTAGGTTGTTTCCATATTTTGGCTATTGTGAATAACACTGCAATGAACATCAGAGTGCAGATAACTCTTCAAAATCCTGTTTTCATTTCCTTTGTATAAATAACCAGATGTGGGATTGCTGGATCATATAGTAATTCTATTTTTAAATTTTTGAGAAACCGCCATACTCTTTTTCATAGCAGCTGTACCAATTTACATTCCTATCGGCAGTGTACTAGCCTCACAACACTTATGTCTTGTCTTTTTTGGTAACAGCCATTCCAGGTATGAGTTGATATCTCATTGTGGTTTTTGATTTGCATTTCCCTGATGATTAGCAAAGTTGAGCACCTCTTTCATGTCCCATTGGACATTTGTATGTCTTCTTTGGAGAAATGTCTATTCAATTGCTCTGCCATTTTAAAGTTGGATTCTTTGTTCTTTTGTTGTTGAGTTGTATGAGCTCTTTATATATTTTAGATATTCAGCCATATCAGATACATGGTGTGCAAATATTTTCTCTCGTTTGCTAGGTTGCCTTTTCATTGTGTAGATCGTTTCTTTTGCTATATAGAAGCTCTGTAGTTTGATGTAGTCTCTCTTGTTGATTTTTGCTTTTTTTGTGAGAACTCAGTTTCTGTTCCTTTTGTAGCTAGCAGATGAAGTGTACTCACTCGTGTGTACCTTTGGATCCTCTGTATGTGGTAATCTATAGTAATCATTGCGGTGCTCCTATAGGCGTGTGAGCAAGTGATGGTGAGTCACTGGAGAAACAAACAAAACTTCAACCACAAAAGGTTCACTGGGGGTTATTCGAACTGATAGAAGTAATCTAGTTGAAGTATTTCAAAATCTTTATAGTGTTATTAAAAAGAAAAACTACAGTGAACTTTGTAAATTGAAATCTCTAGGATTTTAAAATTGGTCAGGATATAAGAATTCTTTCTTTCCCTTCTAAGTTCTTCGCTGTCTTTCACAACCACCATTTCCTTTAAAACCTGATGTAAAGCTCTGCCTTGAAGGAAGCTTTCTGTCATTGAAAACTCCCCTTGCGCTGTATTCTTGCATACTGACATGCAGTTTATTACCTAGTTTGTATGCTCATAGTGGATTGATTTAAAATAAAACTACAGAGAGATTTCTGCCCTGACCATGATGACTGAGAGGCACACGGAAGGTGACTGGGGGTGTGAATGACAACGCTTAATGTTAATTCGTAAATGCAATATTCTGTTTTTGTCACACATCCTTGGTATTGTACATATTATTTCAGGGTCTTATTATTTTAATTAGGCAGTTTGTCTCTTCTAAGTTTTAGTTCCATGTTTATAAGTGGATAAGATTCATATTGACCTAAGCTTTCATGATTTATTACATTGATGCAAATCAAACATAGAACAGAGAGAAGGGAAACAACCTTTCTTAGATGAAGCAATACATTCTTAACTTATGCTGTTAAGATTTTTTTTTTCCTGTTTGCTACAAATGTGACAAGCTGCTCGTTCTTTGGCAGTGACCTCTACCTTGGCCCAGACTGAGCTGGGTATGATGGCTCTTTGTGCAAATATTTTCTCAACCTTCAATTTGTCACAAGTAGCTAAGCATTATCCCATGAATAATAGATTTATGATTTTTCTAGCATTAGCTGAGCGGCTAGGGTACTAACTTGTTCCAGCTGTGTTTCCTGGATTTGGTTTTTCTTCTTAGAAACTGGCCTTTCTGAGCAAGCAGAAAATGAATGGCTGCTTAAATAGATGTGCAATAGGTGTACGAGTATACTGGCCTGACACCAAGAAAGATTACTCTGAAGATAGGTTTGGAGCACCTGGAATACTTTAGGCTTTTGATGATCTGAATATAAAGTGTCCCTAAGTCATGGGGCCAGGTAGCTACCATGTTACCGATGGAGAGATTGAATCTTAGAGAGACAGAGGGATTTGCCAAAAAAGTTATCCTGCTCTGAATTTAATACATACTTTTTGACTCCAATCTCCATGTTCCTTCTATTCTGTCATAGTATATAAAGACGAATGAAATGAATAGATTTTTAATGGCGAGAAAATAACTACTTCCTGGACACAATAATTAAAAAAAAAAAAAAAAAGCAGAAGTAGAAATTACTACATTTCCTGATTGTTATTTAAAACAATGGTGAACTTTTACTTTCTTCACTTTTTTGCCTATGAGGATTTTGTCCCTTTTATTAAATGCTGTGAAAACAAGGAACCTTCCGAAAACATAAAGTAAAAATATATTTTTGCATTATAACAATAAGGTATGTGTTTGTGTCTTTGGGTTGTTGTTTACTAAGGTATTTTCTACCTTAGATTATAAATTCCTATAGCTAAAAGGGCCAAACTGTTTATTTAAACGCATGATGCTGAGTCTTGTACTGTGTATTGAAAGAAATAATAGGATTTTGCATTGGTAGAGTGGAAAGAAGATCCTTCCATATCAGAAGGGTAGCGTAAATACAATCATGTTTTGGGAACAACTTGGGATCAGTGTAGTCGATGGGCCCTTGTATGCTAGCCATGGGATTTGGACATAATGTAAGGGGTAGTAAAGACCAGTATTGGCTATTGTTGAGAAAGAGAGGGATTTTTTTTTAAAAAGTGCGTTAGTAAGATTTCTGTGTTCAGGAGATGTGGAGCCAATAGAAGGTAGAAGAATGTCTGACAGCAATTGCAATAATGTGATGTGTTAAGAGCCCAGAAGTGAGTTTGGGACTAAGCTTTTCCTTCAAAGACACATACTGTAGATGAGAGAAGAGTGGACATGATAGATGTGGGGAGTTGAGTTAATGGTGTTGGAGTACAATCATTGGATTATATTTTGAATGAGGGTTTGTGACTGGAATAGAGAGTTCATGGGGGATGAGAGAGAGATAGCTAGGAATCCGATTATTGAGAGTCTCAAAAATTAGGAAGATGAGTTTCAGTTACGGTGTGTAAGTCAAAACAAGTTACAAAGCAGGAAAAACAAAAGTGGTGATTTAGAAATTTGGATTTGAGAAATCGTTGACACCATTTAGGAAACCGATTGTGCTTTTAGGATCTCTGGACACTGGTAGCAATAGGATTTGAGAGAGGAAGGGGGTGATATTGGATGAATGGAATGAGTTAAGGACAGATACGCGTAAGGTAGAGGTTCTCAAACTTCAATATGCATTAGAATCACCTGAGGAGCTTGTTAAAAATTCCCAGATACCAAACATCCTTTGAGGTTCTGATTTTGGAAGGATGGGTAGACTACCTTTTTAGGTACTGTACGTAATTCTGACGTTAGTAGTAAGCAAAAGTTCCCAGCCAGAGATACTGGGTTATCACAGATGAACAAATGGAAATTAAGGGAATAATTTCCATTCTGTGACATAGATGGTACATTTGGTTTTGGACAAGGTGAGTGTGACCCTTATATGCCACAATGAGTGTGATGGCAGGACATCCAAGTGGAAAGAGCTCTTATAAAAATAGCTCTTTGCATTGGATAGAGTTCATCTGTTTGGCTATGAGTGTAGATGAGGTATCAAGAGGAAGGGTGCTGGAAAAAGCCACAGTATGACCTTTTCTTCTGATTAATTTACCTCAGAAACACAAGGGGCACTGATGGATCTCTTTAGTTAAGTCAGCTCAACACAGCTTCATTCTTGTTTATCTTCTAAAAGAACATTGACATGTCTTGTTTTGTTTTCTTAACTCCTGGGAAATATATATACATATCTTTGGCAGACAAGCTGGCCTTGACATAGCTACAGTATTTGCAACCACTGGAGACAGCTGTTTGAGTTATTCAGTTGAGGCACATTAAAATAATTCATCAATAAATAAAGCACTGGTAATTATTAGAGCACTAATCTTTGACAATACGTCAGTGACTTATTTGGCTCTATGCCTTCTATTCCTTAACCTATTTCAGTGTAGGCATTGACATCGTTATTATGTTAATAGTATCAGAAATATCCCCGTTTATAAGTGAATCTTAATTCGTATTTTTAGGAACCCCCCAGAAAACTTTTTCGGATAATTTTAGCTAGTATTTTAAAATTCTCAAAAATTAATTCTAATTTTTTTTTTTAATTTGGAAAACAAATACTGTGTGACACTGTTTAGAAGAGTCTGGAGTTATATATATATATATGTGTATATATATATATATATATATATATATATATATACACATACATACATATACACACTGTGGGGACAGAGCCCCACCTATGGCTCCGTGGGTGTTCCTTTTTGGCCAAGCCATGTCCTGCGTTCTTGTGTGGGGAGTGGGACCAGAGACCCCACAGACCCCGCCTGACGCCCCGCACGACACACACACATTGCTCTGGTCTCTAAATCAAGTAAATAAGGACATTGTACTTCAACCCCCAAATTGATATGAATCATGGTGATGAAGGAAGTTTACTCTAGTCCATTCACAGAGGAAGAAAAGTAGCCTGGTAGCTTGAAGCCGCCCTTCTTTTGGCTTTGCTGCAGATTTTACAAAATGGTAAGCAAGCTCATTCACCTCTGGACAAGCTAGAGGTCTTTGAAACGGCTCCAGCTGAGTGGAAGAGGCTTAATACAAAGTGACTTATTCTTAATCATATTCAGAAATGCCATGGGCCAAATTGAATCCCATGAAACCTAACCTATGTACAGATAGTTTCCAGCATATGAGCCAGTTGTGTTTCAAAAGTTTATGTGTTAGACAGCTGTTTGGAACTCAGAACACATTTTTCCCCCCTCTTACTGAAATAGTATAAAAAATATTGGCAGTGTTCCCAGGCCAGCTTACAAATCATTTTTAACCCAAAATGTACCTTAAGTTTTAACTACAGTTTCACTTTATTAAGTGGATCTTTTTGTTTCTGTGGGTAAAAACATCCCAAATCAGTTTGAAAGAAAGAGGTTATCTTTGCTTAGCTGGTTTAGGGTCTTCTCAGATGTCACTGGCCAACCTGGGAACCAGTAATTTATGAACTATACATTCATAAGCAGCTATCTCCTCTCCATTATAAAACATGTTTCTAGGTTATTCAATCCCCAGGTGATTACTGTTTCAGAAAGTTGGCCTCAGTTTCTCACCTTTTTTTTTTTTTTTGAATTCTCTCCTTTCGCCTTTTGTCTCCAAATGTGGCTGCATATCCATAAAGTGGGGGTTTTTGTAACAAATTTGGCTAGAAAATGTCTAGTGCTCCTCTATTTCATAACCAGCATGGGTTAATCACTTTCTGTCTTAAATGAGGCTGGTGAGGGCTTATGATGTAAAGCTTGTTTGGGAAATTATTCGTTATCTGGGAAGGATGGTGATATTTGTTGTTGTCCTGGGCAAAAAACTGAGGTATCTACTAAATGATCACTGACATAAAATTATATAAAATATTATAGCATTGTCTGTGTTGCATTGGATTTTAATACTTTAATGCTTTGAGCCATCCATAGAAAATTATCTCTGTTATAATTAACACATTTTATTCTTAATCCACATTTTGTTTTGACTGGTCATGGTTGGTGAATTCATTCCTTAAATGAAAGGGACTCTGTAAAAGAATGATTAAGGCTGTTTTAGGTCCAACTTTAAGGAATGTTTTACCTTGATGGGACTGCTATTGTTTTGAGTGGAATGGAAGATCTGGAACTTCTCATTCATTTATTTAATTATTCTCTCCACATATATTTTTTGAGTATCTACTATGTGTCAGGCTGTATTCTAGGTACTGGGAATATTGCAGTGACCAAAACAGACATGGTCCCTTCCCATATGTAGCTAATATTCTTGCTGGGAATACAGAGAATAAACAATAGCTGAGTAAGTAAGTATATAGTGTCTCTTGATATATTGTGAAGGTAGATCCTGTTTGGCTAAGATTGGCTGTGGTATATGAGAGTCAAGGATATCAGCAGAAATTTTGGCATAAGCAACTGGAAGTGTGTGGTTTGCTTTTTCTTACTATGAGGAAGATTGAAGGAGATGGGAGCTTGGTGGCACTGGGGTGTATCAAGAATATAGTGTTACATATTAAATTTGAGGTATCTGTTAGGCATTTAAATTGAGTTATTCAATATTCAATTCAGGGAAGACGTCTGGGTTGAAGATATAAATTTGGCAATTGTCACTAGTGAGTGGATATAAAATAGAAGAGGTCCAAAGTGTGAGCCGTGGAGCACTCCAAATTTGAGGGATTGGGGAAATATGGAATCTGCAAAGGAGACAAGAAGAGCAGCCAGTGAACTTCAAGAAGAACCAAGATAATTGGTGCCAAGTTAAAAAACATTTCAAGACAAAAAGAATGATCGGTTTTCTGAAATGTTGATTATAGTTCAACTAATATGAGAATTGGCCATTGATTGAGTGACATTGAGGACATTGATGACTTTTGACAGTCATTTTTATAAGAGGTGGAGACAAAAGCCTGCATGGGGTGGGCTCAGGAGAGAATTTAAAGGAAAGAAATGAAAGCTAGGTATACAGACAATTGACAAACAGTGAGTTCTGGAGGGCACAGTGGCGGTGTTTCAGGGTCTGAGGAAGGACGCAAGATTCAACCATATCAGGGCATATAGAGAGCATTATGGGGATTGCATGAGAGACCAGGTGGTGAAGGATGATTTGGGCTCCTTGGACTTCCTGTGGTGAGTGATGTGAAGTGGGATAAAGGGCGTGATGCATTTAGCCCGAATAGTCTTCAAAGTAGATTGTGATGCAAAGTTGATGAATGTGGGAGGGATTAAAAAAGGATGGGTGTTTGGCCAACATCACCTAGAGCTCTAGGTTGTAGCCTTGATCTTGGCCAATAAAATGATTTCTTATAGAGTACTTTGCTAAGGAATAACCTAGGAAAGTAAGTTGCTCCAATTTACCTGAGATTGAATCGTATTAAAAAGTCAAACTATCATTATCCAGTAAATATAGAGCCTGCATTTTTTATATTAAGTTATGATCATAAAATAGACTAAATTTTTGTATGGCATATAAATGGCTGTTGAAAGAATAAATGATTGAAAGAATGAGTAAATGTTACAGGTTTTTCTTTCAATCGATTTCTGAAGGCCTGATAAGTAATTTTAGGTGTGAATAGTATTTTTCCTACACATAGCAGTCCTTTTCTCAGAGGTTGCTTAAAAATTCTACACTGCCCCTTCATTCCTCAATGTTTTTTCTGTCGTGGTCTTTTTTTTTTTTTTTTTTTTTTTTTAATGGGGCTGCACTCATTTTCATTCACGGAATTTTTGCTGAGTGCTTTTCTCCGAAATAAACACCAGTCATATTTAGAATGAAGTCATGACCCAGTGTAAGTATTCTGAATACTGTTTCAACTTTTAAATGTTAATAGAAATTCGAATACTAATTCATTTTTCCGTATCCGTTAGATTTACGTGTTCAGAGTAGAATTTCTTTCTAAAACATCAAAATTTTTAATGTTTGGGAATTGAGTTCAAAGAACTCAGAATTTGAGTTCTTTAAGTCAAGTTTTGGACCTTCCTGGGAAAATTCTGAAGGAAGAAATGGTTCTTTTACTGTTAGAATTTGCTTGTTTGAAAAATGCCTACTATTTTTGAAGTCAAATCTGTCATTTATTTGTTTAACTCCAGATCAATTTTTTAATTTTTCAGCCATAAATTGCCTTAATTTCAGTTTAATAATGGCCAGGCATATTCCACATATTTCCATCAGCGACTCTTTGTAGAGCAGTTCATCCATGAATCAGTGCCGTCTCGTGAATTTTGTTGGAGGTCTGTCAATGGGATGTGTGGTGTGAGTGTATCACCCTTATATTTTTACAGAAGATAATAAGCACTAATGTTAAATGCTATTTAGCAAATGGATGCAAAGGGTTGACAGTAATTTTAGGTTACTTCTAGATAATGTGGACTTAAAAATATTTTTTTAGAAAGCTGTTTTCAATTGACTTACAGTTACTTGTAGTCTGTTATTATCAAGGTCACCCCATTGAAGATGTCTGAATATTTATTGAACCATGTATAATTATTACCTCTTAATTTTCCACAGAGAAAATATCAAATTCTGTGGTGGCTTAGGTGGAAGAGTAAGGCTTATTACTCAGTGTTTTTTTCAATGGTAATTGTGCAGCTATCTTCTATATCCTATGGCCAGTTATTTAACATAGTGGAAGCCAAATTCTAGCTTGATATTATATAGGATAAATCACAATTATCTAATAAGAGGAAAAGAATATATATAATTCTTGACAATGCTTGGTTTGAATATGACTGGCTGTTTGAATAATCCTGGTCTCGCTGATCTTCAAGGAGTTCCACAGCTGTGGCATGTATATTCCAGTGTATATAAAGTAACTTTTTTTGGTTCTTAGGAGAATGGTGGTAGAAGCACCACTGATCCAAAGCCCACTGATCCAAACAAAGGGATCTTCACCATCAGGTAATTTCAGAAATGTTGAAGATAGCGCCGTTTATTCATACAGCTAATCTTTATTGAGTGTCAACTGTGTATCAGGCTCTGAACTAACCACTGTTTATTCTAAGGTGAAAAAATAGAGGCTATCTGTAGCTCCAAGGAAGTTCCAGTGTAGTGGAAGAGGTAATAAAAAAGTAGTAAATAGATATTTGTAAGTTGCTATGGAACTGTGATAGAGAATTATGGAAGACGTTTGTTTGCTCACAGTTTTTACTCACGTTATTTATGTATAGTTGAAAGAAGGAAAAAAGAAGGCTAGAAGCCTAGGTTTTTGGGTCCCAGATGACAGATCCTGTTTCCCCAGTACGGTACTCTCCTTTCCATATGCCCTCTTTAAGCAGGAGGTTTAATGCACAATTTAACAATAATTTATTATTACAAATAACTTTCTTTTGGGCATTTTTCCACTTTGTATTATAGATAGTTTTCTTTTGGGCACATTTTTTGTTGTTTTGTGTGAAAAGATAATATTCTTTTCAGCCACCAGTTTCTGTTTAGTTATTTCAAATAAAATCATCATCGTAGGTAGTTTACCATGGTTAGCATATAATTATATATGTATATACATGTATTCTAAAACAAACAATTTTCTGTTTTTAATTTTTTCATATCCATGTCCATATTTCCGTAGCAGTCATGAATAAAAATTGAGGTTGTTACAAATTGTTGTTATTATAGAGGAGGGTTTCTTTTGAATGAGAGGGTTTCCCCAAGCTCCTCTCTACTTCTGTATATGAAATGGAATCATAAGATTTTCATATTTTCCAATTTGATTCTGATAGCTGATGGTGTTGCCAGGCATGGATGTATGTGAGAAGCTTTTGAGAAAAATGAGATATTGAAGAAGATTTAGCAGGTGGGAGGAGGGGAAGTGGTAACCCTTTTCAGATTATCCGTGGAAAAGGGACTGTACAATTTTTTAAAGCTTTGGAAACTAACTTGAGATCGGCAGGTAGAAAATACAATGAGTCAAATTTTGATGGATAGGAAGAAAACTTTATACTCGTTTTTGGTTGAATAATATTGAATGTGACAATAGGTTCTTTCACGGTTGGGCCCTACTTTGGCCACTACTGTTCCCTTCTTTTGAGTTAAGTCTGTAGTTATATTGCTCAAGTCCTAAAGGGACCTGGTTTGTTTTCCCTCCATTCCCTAATATTCTTTTCCTCCTGGTTTCATGTCTCTTACATTAAAGTAATTAAAATTATCACAGGAGTAAAATATAGATATTCAGAGATGAGATTCATGCTTCTGACTTTTCGATAGAATGTATGCTTTTAAAAAGATGATGAGTAGTTTTAGGTATTTTGATTTGTGTTTCTAGAAATTGGATTTTAAACCTAGCTTTGGCTGTGCCTCTGCTGTTTAGGTTAAATAAATAGTTCATTCTCTTCAACAGAGAAGTAGTATTTCAAACTTTGTTTAAAAGAAAAAAGTTGTCAGTTCAGTGAAACAACAAAAACAGTTGGAGATTTGGAAATTAGATACTATTAAGAAAACAGTATCTTAGCTATAGAAAAAGTAATACTCTTTTTGCATTAAGTTTGAGAACTGGAGAAGAGGCATTTTCTCCAGTAAAAATCAAGACTTGTTCATATCCTTTGAGCTAGTAATAGGCCTAATTCTCATAGTGTAGCCTACATAAATAAGCCAAAAAGAAGGGAATGTTTTTTTGTAGCATTATTGACACTCATGAATATATATATCCTTACCCACATATATCATCCTAAAATATATCATTTGAGGTATCTTCCTTGAATGTTATATTATGCAGTCATTAAAAGGGATAAATATAACTATACATATATAGTTATAGCAACATGGGTCATGTAAAAATGTTCAACACAATGAAATTTATAACACTTATATATGAGCCATTTTTAAATTCTCAAAGAATGCCCTTACCTTTTGAAAACACTTAGAATCTATTTTTTTCCCTTTTGACTTATTTGCTAATTTGCTTGTTTACCAGTTGGTTCTTATCCCATTATATACATATGTGTTATTATTTAGATTTCTAGCTTTCTTCTTGTAAAACATTAATTGTTCTTTGAAGTGAAGCTCTCTTCCAGATTATTTAATATCCTAGCTTAAAGGTAGGAAAACACATTCTTCTGTGTATAAGTTTTGGTTTGTTGGGTTTTAAAAATAGCTAATACAATAAATACTGGCAATTGAGTCAGAAGTTTATTAGCCTGGACACTTGCGGGCAAGAGGGCTAGGAATTTGTCATGTGTTTCTACATGGGGAATCTTACCTTTTGGTATTTGGTCTTCATTACTATTAAAATACCAGAAAATTTTGTTAGAAGCAGATGTTGGGAATATACAGACATAGCCCAAATGTGTATATTGCAACTCTGGAGGAAATAATTCAGCTAAAACAAACAAATCAAATCAAGAATATTAAAGGTTCCTTTATAATTTGATGATAACGCTTTTTATATTTTTCTCATATTCTAGTATTTAAGATATTTATAGTTTAACTATTTAAGAAGAGACATACCTATTTTTTTTGAATTTCTGGATAAGAGGCCAACTCATCAGTTTTGTAAGTTCTTTTTTCCTTAATGTTTCCAGATGGTAGCACTGTGTGTATTTTAGTCATTAGTCAATTGGATAGATGAGCTGATTTCCAGCCGATCTGATTAGATTAGAAAGCCAGGCTAAATAATTCTTATTGAATATAGAAACAGGATTTGAGTAGTATCTGAACTATTTAGGTAATTATTTTTCTGAACATTTTCTTAACCTGTATTGAAAACAGTGAAATGAGAAACTTCTAGTACTTTATAAAAAATGAGTGGAGAGTGGAGAGATGAATAGGCAGAACACAGAGGATTTATAGGGCATTGAAAACACTCTGTATGATATTGTGGTGAGTATATGTGATGATACATTTGTCCAAACCCATAAAATATACACCAGGAATAAACCCCAAAGAAAACTATGGACTTCGGGTGATTATTATATGTATTCAGAAACCATTCTTTAGGTAGGAAATAGAATAGATGTAAATCAAATCCATGTACTTTTCCTTATCCTCACATCTTGGAGTGATTGACATCTTGCCTCCCCGCCTTCACCAGCCTGATGGTGTCTGTATTAACTGGTATTTTTAATATTGCATAACTCCTGATTCAGCCAGATTTTTCAGTGCTTAGCTGTTCAGTACTCTTAAATTTGCATGCCACCTTTTAGGTTATTTACTTCCTTATAAAACTGAAAATTAAATATGTGATCCCTTTGACTTTACAAGGGAAAGCAGTCAAAATAAATATAATTAACCCCACAACATGGTTATTTCAATTTTAAGGAATCTTTTAGCCCAGAACTTTCACATTTTAGCTTGCATTAGAATCACCTGGAAAGCTTAGACAAGCTCGCTCGCCCTTATCCCCAGATTTTCTTATTAAGTAGGTATGAATGTGGCCTAAAATGTGCATTTCTGGTAAGTTTCCAGGGGATGCTGATGCTGCCGGTTTGGGTGCCGCAGTGAAAACACCACTGCTTTAGCATATGTACTATACAACTCACTCATAAAGTTGCAAAAGGAAGCAAATCATCACTCTCATATAGATAGACACAATGAGTTTTATACATATTGTACACATGTTAAATCATTATTTAAATTATTATTAATGAGGGACCCAAACAGCTATTATAACCGATTCAAAGAAATACAAATTTGTGTGGTGTAAAGGAATATTGAAATGAATTTACAAATGGTCAGGAAAATTGGCCTTTCCATTTGGAGGAGTGAACTGAACCTCCACTTGACAGAATGTCTACAGACAAGAGTAATTTGCATTGCTGTAGTTTTCTGTGACAATTACCTGTCTACAACTTACTTTGAGTTGTAAAGTAACTCAAAGTCAGCAAAAGACTAGAATCAGTTAACAAGGAAGAATGTGCACTGCGAAGTCCACATTTTTCCATTGGAGCATACTGTAATCTTTTTTCTCATTCCCTATTTTTTTTATAGTGGTCTTCTGTAGAACTTGCTCTTAAGGTAGTGATCGCCTTTTTAACACACCATCCAGGTGATTCTGATGCATTCTAAAGTTTTTGAATATAATTAGAAAAAGGCTGTTTTGATCCATTGTAAGATGTGTTTCATAAAGCATTTGATTATTCAAAATATTAAAAATTTTAGTTGAAGTTCTTTTAGTAGGATATATCTTAAATCAGCCTTTTTACACATGATAAATGTGTCTCATAATTCTAAAAGAACTCAGTAATATTAAGAGGCCAAGTGGTGCAATGTAAAGAGCATTGAATTTAAGAGGTCAGGCCTGGTCTATTGCCCTTCTGTGGTTAATAAGTTAATAGAATTTGTAATTCACGATGGTGGTGCGAACACAAAGATAAATACAGCAAGCCTCTTGTGATGACAGGAGCTTGTTTTTTGGACCTCAGTTTTCTCAAGTATGGAATCGATATGATAGAGCCAAGTGAGATCCAAGGTCTTCTTAAGCATTAACGTTGTATAATAATTTGGATAGTGCACAGTGGAAATCATTAAGTGTGTGCTACATTGTAGTTGCTTACCATTTCTTTTTCATTTTCTCCTTTGCTTTTCAAAACGTGATTGGTTATGGTTTCTCCTAAAATAGCTTTATTGAGGTATAATATAATAAGCTGTACATGTTTAAAGTATAATATGTGAGCATAGTATTATACCTATCAGGTCATCACAGCAATGAAGATAGTGACCATATCATCACATCCAAAAGTTTCTTTGAGTCTCTTTGTAATCTCCCCTTCCCACTCCAGACAACTACTGAAATGCTTTCTGCCATTACAGACTAATTTGCGTTTTATAGAATTTTATATAAATGGAATTACAGAATATGTACTCTTTTTGGTCTGGCTTTTTATACAGCATAATTATCCATCTTGTGCACATATCAATTCTTCATTTTTTTTTATTGCTGAGCAGGATTCTATTTTATACTACAATTTGTTTATCCATTCACCTGATATAACAGGGTGAATATCCATTCACCTGATATAACCATAGGGATTGTTTCCGTATGGTTTTGGGTATTGCAAATAGGGTTGCTATGAAATGTATGTATACATGTTTTTGTATAAATAAACACTATTTTGAGGGGTAAATACCTAAGAGAGGGTTGATTGGATCGTGTGATAGGTGTATGTTTGACCTTTAAGAAAATGCCACCTGTTTTCCAAAGTGGTTGTATCACTTTACATTCCCACTAACAGGTTATGAGAATTCCAGTTCTTTTAGTTGTGCACCAACACTTGATATGGTCAGTCTGTTTAATTTTAGTCATTCTAATAGGTGTGTAGTAAAAAGTTGTGGTTTTAATTTGAATTTTCCTAATGACTAATGATATTGAGCATGTTTTAATGAGATCTTTTTTTACTATCCCTATATCTTATTGTGTGAATGTCTGATGGAATATTTTTCCAATTTTTAAAATTAAGTTGCTTGTTTTCTTATTATTGAGTTTTAGAAGTTCTTTATATACTCTGAATACAAGTCTTTTATCAGACACATGCTTTTACAAATACTTTCTCCCAGTCTGTGTGGCTTGTCCTTATATTCCCCTAACTGTGTCTTTTGGATAGAAGAAACTTTTTAATTTTGAACTCTGGTTTAGCAATTTTTTTCTTTTATGACTCATATACTCAACTTTTTGATCATTTGGTATAGTTCTAGTGATGGTTTCATGTCCTTACCTACAATTTCTAAAGTTAGTGTTGCTTATGATTGATTTTTTTTTTCCAGCATCATGGTTCCAATTTTCCTGCTGCTTTGCATTTCTTATCATCTTTGATTGGATACTAGACATTATTGGGTGCTAGATAGTTTTGAATTTCTATAAATATTTTTAATCTTTTTTAGTAGGTTGCAGTTAAGATACTTGGAAAAAATTTGATTTTTGTTTGATCTTGATTTTTAAGTATTTTTTGGGCAGGACAAGAGCAGCATTTAGTCTAGGATTCATTATTCTTCACTAATGCGGCAAGGCCCTTCTGAGTACTCTACACAATGCTCCATAAATTATGGTGTTTGTTGGTCTGACTGGAACAACTGGCTATATCTTGAGGAAAAAAAAATGTGCCTTGACCTCTAGCTCATGGTATATATAAACATTAATTTGTGATGAATCATAGGAGATCATAAGAAGATATTTTCATGGCTGGAAGATAGGAAATGATTTATTATACAGGGCATAGAACCACTAAGCGTAAAAGAAAAATGGACAAATTGGAGTTGATAAAAATTAAAATGTTATCATCAAAGGCACTGTTGTAAAAAATGAGTAGGAATACTAGAGACTGGGAGGAAATATTTGTCTTACATATATTTGATAAAAGACTCCTATGGAGATTATTTAAAGAACTCCTAAAGCTGCTTTAAGATTTTTTTCTTTATCACTGGTTTTCAGTAATGTGATGTTGATATACTTTGGCATGGTTTTCATTGCACATATCCTACTTGAGCTTCTTCTATCTGTGAGTTTATTATTTTTATAAAAATCTGGAAAATTATTGGCTATTATTTGCTCAGATGCTTTTCTGACCTTCCCTTCTTGATTCTAATTTCAGGCTGTTTAATATTGTCCCACAGGTTACTTACACACTTCATTTTTTTCAGTCCTTTCTTTTTCTCTCTTCCATTTTTGTGAGTTTCTATTGCTATGTTTATAAATTTAATGATCTTTTCATTTCAGATATTGTATTTTTTATCTCTGTAAGTTCCATTTTTATGCCTTCCATTTTCCTTTTGTCATATTTTGTTTTAAATACTTGAGCCTATTCATAGAAACTGTTTTAAAATTTGCTTGTTTGGTAAGTTTATTATTTTTTGCATTTTGGGGTCTATTCTGTTCTCTTTGTTCCCCCCACCCATTTGTGGATTACATTTTTCTCTTTTTTATTTGTGCCTGGAATTTTTGGATCGGATGTCAGATATTATGACTGTTATGCTGTTCAGTGACTAGACTTTATTGTGTTCCTTTAAAGTTTTTGAAATTTGTTTCAGATGGCAGCTAAGTTACAGTATTTAACTTGATTTTTTGAGGCTTTTTTTCAACACTTTGTTAGGGTGGGTCTATCGATACCTTCATGTGGGCTAGTTGAGCACTACTACCAAATGTGACCTTTCTGGAGTGTCTGCTCAATGTTTGGGATGTTCAATGAGTCTTTCCACTAGTGTCTATCAGAGCTCAAAGGTCTCTTAGTCCAGTGAGACCACTGGGAACTGTGTAGCGTACAGCTCTGCTCCCTAATAGTCCAACCTCATGGAGTTTTCTCCCCCCATATAGTCAGCCATAGATTCAAGGGACCTGTGTACAGATTTCTGGACCTTTTTCTCTTCCAAGTTTCCAGTTCTCTGGTATTCTGCCCCATAAACTCCAGCCTCTTTAGTCTCCCCAGATCTTATTTCTATCTCCTCAATTAAGTGAGACTGCCATGATCAACTTTCCGGAGGTTCCCCTCCCTGCACTCTGTTATGGAAAATGCCTCCTGGAAGAAGAGTTTCACTCATTTGTCTGGTTTTCTTCACTAATGGATCATCGTAGTCCTGGGCTTCCTATTGTCTCAATGTCTGAAAAAATATTTTCTTACAGTTTTCTAGTTGTTTATGGTGAGAGGTCATGATCAGTTTTACTTACTCCATTATGGCAGAAGTGGAACAGTTTCTGTTTTCAATAGATGTATTTATTGCAATCTTGATTTTAAATAAATGTGATGTGAGGTTATTTATTTTCGTTGTTTTCTGAGTAATTCTTTTCAGCAGCAGAGCCCTTCCCCCCGCCTTTTTCCCCAATGAAACTCCACGCAAGACTCCAATATAGAAAACAGTTAAAACTTCATCTGCTCTCATTTAAGTGAGGTTTGGAGCTGGCTTGGTTTCCACCTAACCCTGAAGCAATCTGGTACTCCTGAAAATAAAATTTGAAGACTCGTGAACTATTTACCCCTCTCATTTTACATGTAAGGAAACAAACTTCTAAAAGGGTCAAATGTTTTGTCCTAAAGTAATGAATCTTAAGCTACCTTGCTCATATGGGTTTTTCTACCACATGAAATAAGACCTCTTATATCCAAACTCTTACATCCAACAGTGTCTTATTCTCCGTAGGTCAGCTTGATTGGGGGGGAAAACAGGTCCCTTTGATTTTGAGCAGTTTCAGCGTGAGATTCTTAGAGAACTCCATTTCCTCTTAACCTTTGTGTCTCGCATTGAGCCCACATGGTCTCTATCGTAACTTCTAGCTGTTTAAACAGTCTTAGAACGTTTATTTTAAAACCAGTCCAACATTTTGGTTTATCCTGCTTTCTCAGTATGTTAGATTTCTGCTTATCCATTTTACAAGAAATCCGTATGAAGATGGCCACATCCAGTCATTCAATTAATCCTCCCTCCTCGTCAGTTATTGTGGTTATGTTACTTAATCTGGAAACTACTTGGACTATATTCTAAAGAATGCTGTACTTTGAACTCTAAATAGTAGATCATTGATTGTGACCTTGAATTGTTGGGGAAGTTTTCATACTGAAGGAAGCAGAGTGTCAACAGCTTGCATTATATTTCTTGGCAAAAATTTGCTCTGTGTGCACCTGGGCCAGCTGCAATCAGAATCTAAGAGCTTACACTTTAATTATTTCATCCTGAAAGCCAAACTGTGTTCATTCACTGCTTTATTAGTGTGCTTTATAGTATAGTAGTGGGATGGTCACCATAGGTGGATGAGACGTAGCCGGCCAGATAAATGTAGCATAAATTCACTCCTTCAGTCTACTGGTTATAGCCAAACTTTAATAGTGCAGAATTATGTTGCTGCTGTTCTATTCTAATTTTTTCTTTTTACTGAAAATAGAAATAAAAAAGAAACACTAAATAACTTAAATATGCATTTATGTCCTTGTTTTATAGTCTTAGAGTTGAGATTTCCTTTGAGACATAACTGTAATGACAATTAGGGGCTCAATGAATGTTTTTCCAGTGAATAAATGAACCAAACCCAATAAAGCCAACAAGTATCCTAAAAGAAATTGTTGATGATGTAACTATTTGAGTTGCATTATTTTAAAGAACAAGAAGACTATCATCACTCTTGGGCAAAATCAGTTGAGTTACTTAGTTTTGTATTAAGGCTAATTATGCAATATTAAAATATCTCCTCTTTGAATATTGTAGGACGTTTTTCTTACTTGTCTTTGTGTCTCAGCATCCAGTATAGTGCTTTTCACAGGACAGGAGTTCAGAAAGGATGGAGTGAGATAGTAAATCTTCTACCACATTTCAGTGTGCTCATGGACAGACTTCCCAGATCTTGAGAAAGCTGTTATGTGTGTGAGTGTGTGTGTGTGTGTGTGTGTGTGTGTGTGTGTGTAATCTCATGTAGATTTTTGCATGTGTGCTTCACTTACACATACATTTATTCTCTAACTGAAATATATATTAGTAGACATTTCCTTTCTAACACTGATTAGAAATTTTGATTAAAACAAATCCTATTTTTAATATAGTACTTGATGCTTTTTTGTGTCCCTTCTTATAGCCTAAATAACTTGAACTTACTTGATATTTTTTCCTTTCTTGGTAAAAGCTTACCCCCTATTGATAATAAAATTTGTAGCTTTTTGACTGATGATGCCTCACATTTATAAAAGACAGAGCAATTTAGGAAAGGTTTACACATGTATTATCTTGTTTGCTCCCTCCACTTCTTTTGTAATGTAGGTAGGCAGGTAAAGTAAGGGATGCAGATAGATCGCCTGTCTCAAAGTTACACCGTTAGGGAAGTTGCAGGGTAGGACTCCACGTCTAATGTTCTTTTTGCTGATTCTAAACTGTCTCTGGCTATTACGTTTCAAGAAGTGATATAATCTATTTGCTTTACTTAACTTTTATTAGAATTGACTTGCAGTTTTGATTAAAGAAAACGATAAAGAAATGACACTGTACTTACTGGAAATAATATAATTTCAGAGGTTGACTCTGATACATATTTTAAATCTTGTAACTCTCTGATCCAGGACCCTGTGTCTTATCCTCAATTCAACAATTTATTTCTGATATAAGCAGATGGTAAGAAAACAATGATTCCCAGATCTGTTAATTACTGTGGTGGCAATTTGATGTTTTACAGATAAGAATTTAGACCGGTGGGAGACTAGTCTGGAATTCACATGTCTCAGGGGACCTATGTTGTTTAGATTTGGAAGTGTACTAGCACTAGAATTCAGGAAGGTTGTTGTAAACAACGGCATGGCCTGCATTATAATTAAAATTTGAGTCTTTCTGTAGCTATTTCTTTGAGCTATTAAAAATTTAAAAAAAAAGTTACCTTATTTTTGATTTAGAGAATTTGAAGTTTTTCAAAATGGTCTTTTGCTTTCTCATACTGAATAACCATCACAGCAATAGGTGTTCATTGGTACATAAAAATAAAAAAGTTGAAAGTCAGAGTTATTAAATCTTTGCAGTGAATAGGAACCTTTATGTCATATAATTCATTAAAAAGAAGTAAGTTCTGAAATTCTTAATAGGTATAATTGCTGTGTGACTCCCACAATGGACTCTTGTATGAGGGGAATAAAATGCTTTGAGAGATTTTTGGCGACATTTAAAATCAGTTGAAACACACATTTTATTTTAATTTGTTAGCTTATTTTTTATAATTAATTATTTATTTTTTATTCTCCATATTCTCCATCTTTTTTGATTAGTGTGTTTGTTCATCAGTTCAAAAGGAGTTCATTTTTCTGCCTTCTGAAAGTGGAAGTCTACCTACATCAGTTTTCTAAATGTATTAAAGACAAAGAAATTCATTAAAATTTGATGTTAAGCTCTTATTTTCCAGAGGCTTATTTGAAAAACAAACAAACAAACAAACAAACGAAACTTTAGTGTTCTTTCTAAGTGGCATTAATTCAGGTTTGTCTACCCTAAAAGTTAATCATTGACAAAATAATTTGAAATGTTTTGGTATTTGTGAACATTACATGAATTTTTACAGAAATAATTTAAAGGTAGGAGAGGCAGCTGTCAATCCCAAACATAGGCTAAATACCTTCTGATTTGTTCGACTTATATCCTTGGTTCTCAACTATGGCTACTCTTTAGAATCACTTGGGGCACTTCTTAAAATTACCAATGTGGTCTCCATCCGCAGAGATTCAGATTTCTTATTGGCTTAGTGTGGGGCTTGGGAATGGAGGAGTTCCATAGGTAATTCTAATGTGTAGTAGACTAGAGAACCACTGCTTTGGGGAACATTTAGTTGAAGTTTCTTTTGTCTGCATATGAAGTCAGAAGGGAAAAAAAGGAAGGAAAGGAGTGACTGGTAGCATTAGCTACCCATCTGTGCTAATGGATATTTGGAGGGAGCAGGGGGTAGGTAAAAGGCCTGGGTTTTGCATCCTGCGTAGGAAGGCTCATGGCCTAGTATGCAGTCCTGGAAGAGATGTTCTTGAGTGTTGCACTGTGGTGGCATTTTTTGCCAGGAGTGAAGGAAATGATAGTTTATTTTTGCTTCTCTGTTTCTGCTTGACTTTTGAGTCAAAACTTGACCATCTCCTGCTTTTTTAGCATTTTAGGAAAAAAAAAATTACGGTGCCAAGAGTATCAGATAATCTGTTGGAAAAATATATGAATGGAACAGATCTGTGTGTATCACTCTAAACTAAAGAGGTTTAAAAGCATTCCTTTTTGCTTTCTGGCCAAGCTATGGCAGTGAAATCACCGATAATTTTGTAAAGTTTATTTTAAAAAGCACGAGAGCCAAGAAAAAGAAAAAAATCTATTAGAGGAAGAAGGGAGAGGACACACCTGGGTTACATTGTGTCTCCTTTAAAACCTGTGAGAAGGGTTTAAAATCATTAAAGAAAGCTCACTTTGTCATTATCCCATTTATGGTATGCTTTTTGTATAAACCTAATTATACGTTTCTAAATTAACTAATTTATGAGTACATATTTGTTGAATAAGTTTCAAGTTCCATGTATAGGGAATTATTTAGAGATTCTGGAAAGAATAAGGATTTGTCTTGTTGATAGCAGTTCTGGACACTAAATGCCTAAATTAACATTTTCCTCCTATCGGGACTGGTGTCCTGTTAAGTACTACTGCTTTGTAGTCATTGGTTAAACGCCCATTTTATCTAACATTTTGTGCTGCCATGTTCAAGGGAAGAACATACTGGAAATGATGATTCCTTCTCACTGATGACAGTGCATGCCCTGTCAAAGATGTCATGGGTGTTTCCCTGAGGAAGAAAAGGAATACATTTTCCCCTCCATCAGTTGGGCAAAGAGTTTTGATTATCCTAGAACAGAGGTGATGGAAGTGATTTTAATGGAACATACACTTGTTTGTTAGTAAAGTATACTAGGATTTGCGTTTTGTTGGTTGGATTCCAGGACACTAATCTGGGGAGAGATTTTGTTTGGTCACTATTGTATCCTCAATAAAAGTTAAACATTTCAAATTTTGATGATGTTGTTTATTTACTTTTTAACTTTTTCATTCTTGTTATTTTTGTTTACCTTGTAATTATATAACATAATCCATTTATAGTTTTCTCCACAGTTAAATATAGTAAAATCTTATAATTTATTGAAGGTAGTAAAAGTGACGATTTGTGAATAACTTAAGAATTAATTTCATAGAGAATAACAGTTAGAAAAAACTGATGACTTGAACATTAGTTTTGAGCCTTTCTCTTATAATAAGCTTTTATAAGAGTTTAAATAAGATTTTAAAATGTTGCAAAGCATGTGATCACAGATACGAAACATATTAAAGAATTCCATTCAGAATCATACTGATTTATTCACATTTCAAAACATTTAACTGTGTAAAAAGTTTTCTACAGGATGGTTTTCAATTACCTAGTGAATTTAAACCTCATTCAAAAAAAAAAACAAACCTTAAATTTCATATCATTTTAGGACTATGTATATTATAAAATGTGATATACACAAGCATCTGGTTATGGTCAACATCTACCAGCAAAGTTAATATAGAATTTATTTAATAGCTCTGGTTCAGAAAAATGTCCTAGCTGTATTTATAGCAGTCTGTATAAATAAGTGCTATAAACTTAACAGCTCACAATATTTGTGAATTCTTTCGCCCTCCATGAACAGATGCCAATAGAAAAAATAATTAGCTTGTTCTCTTATTTGGCATAAATTATTCCCAAGTAAAGATACACAAAAAAATTAATGATGTGCAGAATCATACAATTTTAGAGATGGAGAGAGTCTTAGAAATAATCGAAACTTATTTTTTGTATCTTGGTTATAGATTATAATTTTGTAAAAAGCTTGGTGGTAATTTTATGGATGGATATTTTTATTAAGCTTTTAGTGCCTTAATATTTTTGCAATAGCTTTATTTGTTAATTTTTTGCTAAGAGTCCCACTGAGAAATCTGATGAACTTCCTGCTCCAATTTGTGATTTACATAAGGATGAAGATAAATTGAGATCTTAAGAACATTTTTAATGCCTTTGATTTTTTAAAAGAAGGCCCTAAATAAGATAACACAACCTGTTACCACTGAGGTTTAAAAATGTTTTTACAACACGAGAAACTTTTCCTTCAGTAGGAATGATAACCTTCTGATAACCTTTTGAGAAAAAATAAATGATTGCATATTACTTCTAAAGAGGAATTTGCCAGAGCCCTCGCCCTTCTCAATTCTGATACAGTCTTCTTGAGGTCAGACAGGGTTTGCTTCTTCAGCAATTCAGTTATCTTACCTTTGTCCCCTTCATCCATCCTTTGAGAAACACATTTCAAGATCTAATTCTTGTGTACACACATGTGCATGTATGTATACGTGTGTGCATGCGTGTGTGTGTGTTAAATACATGGTCTACCTCTCCATATTTTGGGAGCAATCTTTTTTCTTTGAATGGTCATCCTAAATTTTAGGTGCTTCATTGAAGTATAGAATTTTGCCCTAGATTGTAAATCACTCTAGGGCAGGGTTTCCCAACGTATGTATCATGGCATTTGAACCAGATAATGCTTTGTTCTGAGGAGCTGTCTTGTGTATTGTAGGATACTTAGCAGTACTCTGAGCCTCTACTTACTGGATGCCAGTGGTACCTTCTCCCCCCATTTGTGACAACCAAAAGTGTCTTCAGACATTGCCAGATGTCCTCTGGGGGCCAAAATTCTGGTTTGGAGCCACACATTTCCCTCCTAATTACGTATAATATGTCACAAAAAAATTAATTTTTGCTGAATTGAAATAGTTTTTTTCAAGGCCTTATTATACTATGTTAAAATGGTAAGTTTTATAGCTTTTGTGTACCAACAAATATGTAAAAACTTGGAGAGGAAAGATAGTGTAATTCAAATAGAGTATACCTAAGAGTTAGTTTTGTTTATCAATTAGATAGTTTTAAATTCCATGCTTTGTTTTCTATATGTGGCTGTTACAAAATTATGGAACTAAGTTTCAGTTCTTTTCCTTCTGTAAAGTGGAGATAGTATCTATTTCATAGTTTTTTTTGTGTGAGGATCAAATTCCTTGATATATAATAGGTTAAGCCCAGCTGAAAATCACATGCCTTTGTTGGGTGTACTTTGATGGTATCCTTCCCCGCACTTTGACATTTGCATTCTCTGATTTCCGTAAAGGATTTATTTCTAGGGGGGAAAAAACCTTGACATCTCCCCACAGTTGCCATTTATACATTCATATATGAATATGTATATGAACTTTTAAAATGCATTATAAGGAGTCCTTGTATATTTCTGTATATATTTCTTTATAGAGTAGATTGCAAGAAGGGACAATGGATGAGAGGGAATCACCTTTTCCTGTGGGATCCTATTTCAGTGAGGGTAGTCTGCAGTAACAGACCCAAATGTTTAATGGCTCAATTCAGTAAAATTTATTTTACTCACATAATAGTCCTAGTTGCTTCAGGATGGCAAGGTATTCATTCAGGAATTGAGGCTTCTTCCATCTAGAAGTCACCATCCCCACTGTAAGCTTCATGTTGTTCAGATGGCGGGAGAGGTGAGAGGTGAGTGTTGAAGAGTCACCTCTGCTCTCCTAAAAGCAATCATCTGGAAGTGGGACGTGTAAATTCTGCTCATATTCTATTTGTTCTTCTTTTGGTGAGAACTTGGTTTCATGACTACACCTACCCCAGTGGAGACTGTGTGAGAATGGATTTAACTTCTACTGGTAGACACTTTCCCCAAAGAAAGAAGATGTTGTCTTGTCTCCTGACGAGAACTACAGGATTATTCTCTAGCATTCATGTGCGCCGGAATTCTTACCTCTTGGCACTACGATATGGTGGCTTTCCAAAGCTACCAGCATCTAGGTATTAGAGGATTTATGGTCCCTTGATTAGCACCTCTTTAGACCCATCAGGGCTGGATCCGGATGACCTGTGATGGAAAGTAGAAACCATAAGTAATCCACGGACTCTTACAAGTGCTCCTTTTGATTCCGGAGAACACTGGGGAGTAGTGTACTCATGCCAGACGGTGGGCTTAGTCAAGTAGGTACGGCTTAGAGGTCAACACCTCTAAGCTGGGAGCTTAGAATCATTGAGAGCCAATTAAAATGAGAGAAATAAATATATATTCATCAGCTGGTGAGGTTTGAAAATTCCGGTTACTTAGATATAAAGAAGTTAGAACAGTGTACATGACGTATGGTTCTCTCCTCCAATTGGCCATGTAGCCCAACTATGTAGAGGGTAGGATGGAGGGCAGAATGACTTAGCAAGGAAGCACTGCTCCCAACCAGATTGGAGGGGCCTTCAGGTTTTATAGGCATGGTCAGGTGTGCAGCAAATTATTTTATTATAAGAAAAACAGAAAACGTTTATATTAAATCACTCATTTAGTGAATGACATATCCTATTAAGAACCTTTGCATGCTAGAGATCTTATAAACAAACATTTAGCATTTTGGGTACTTTATATTATATATTATTCAGAGGGTACAAAATGTTAATAGTTCGAAGAATGTTAATATCAAAGGCTATCTGCAGATACTAAATTTCACATCTTCCTCTAAACTCAATCTAATTCTGAACTTATTTTTTCTTTGTAAGTTTGATAATTATCTCTACTTTTAAATGAAAGGTAATTTGTTCTTTAATTTTTTACTCTGTCTTCTGATTTTTGTCACTGAATACCACTCATGATGAATTTGTAGCAAGCAGCAGGGGGTCAAGTTATATATTATTTAAGTTGAAGTTTATGTCTTTTAGTGTAGTTAGTTAATATTGACAGTGTATTGTGAGCCGCACTTATGAATATCTTCTGTAGTTAGTAGGTCTTTGAAGTTATTTTCTTGTCTTCTCCTTTGGTTTGCCTTAACATATATAATCAAAATACAGTTTTTTTTAAGAATAAAATTCTGTATGCTACTCTTTAAAAAGATTGTAACTGTTTTAACCAGGAAGAAATTCATCAAATTGCAGACTGATAATATTTTAAATACTTCTCATTGGTAGAAATATATATATATATATATATATATATATATATATATATATATATATATATATATATTTTCCTTTTTTTTTTTCCCTAGAGGGTGTGGGGCAAATTTTAAAAAGAAGTTCATTCTGAGCTTTGGCCTTTTATTGCCGTAACAGTAACATTTTCAAAATTTGAATATAAGCAGGAATGTTTGTTAAGGGAATAATATTCTTGTATTGATGTCCTACGTTTAGTTGTATGTGATGTTATTGTTCATAAAAATGCACAAGTTCCACTGATGTCAGTACTGCACATAGTAAGTGGACAAAAGTGATGAATTGGATGACCTGCCTGATAGAAATGCAGTGTGAGAAGAGAATTTTCCTCTTTGAATAGAACTCTTTACAGTTGGACTGAATTTCTTCAAGATAACAATACTGCCTTTCAGAATTCAGCCTTTCTCTAAATTTATTTTTCATATCAGCATATTACATACAAAATACCTCATGCTACATATTATGTTAAATTTAAAGTGAGAATCATTCATATATTAATATTTGAATTATGCACATCAAAATTAATTTTATACTTTTAAATGTGGAAATTACAATAGAGCATTCTTTTACAAGGTTCAGTTTTAGATTATCTTACAAGTAAAAGCATCTGAAAAATTTTGGCAAGCTTTGTCCTTTTCATAGTGAGTATGACTTTCTTTTTATAAGAGAGGCCTGGCAGATTGTGTTCTGTTTTGTGAACTACTGATTGTAGGGGCAAAATAAAGATGATGTTTATTTTTTTGATTTTCTTTAAACTGAGCAATCAAGTTCAAGCCTACGATCATGTTTCAAAAGTAATCACCATACATGTGTTTTTATCCTTTTATCTTTGTTTTCTCTGTAAACTAACAAGCTGATTATAAAATTTATATGGAAGCTCAAAAAACCTAGAATAAGCAAGCTCTTTAAACCACTGATTGTTTTTAAACCCCAGTAGTTGCTACTCTTTGTAAACACAGTATTACAGCTTTCTTCATTAAGAAATACGAGCATAGCATATTCTCTGTGACGGAACTAGAACTTAAACTCTAAAACCTTGTGGCATGACAGCGCAAGTCATATCATAAAAGAAAATATCGATTAATAGGATTTAATAAATATAGTAAACTTTTTCTTTTAAAAAATCCATTAGGGAACAAAAAGGCAAGACTGGGAGAAAACATTTACAAAACATGTATCACACAAAGGACTTGCATCCAGAATATATAAGTACTAGCTTAATAGTACGTAGCAAGAAGACAAACAATCCAATTGAAAAATAGTAGATAACTGTTATGGATACTCCACAAAAGAAAGTATATGATTGATTAATTAGCACATAAAAAGGTGACCACATGATTTGTTATAGAAAAATGCAAAGTAAAATCACATTTTTATCCTGGAATGGGGACCCTGTGGAGCAATTGGCACTTTCGCACATTGCTGTACATATGAATGTAATAATACTGATGTAACTTCTTTGGTAGACATTTTGGCAATTTCTTAAAAAGTTAAATATACATATATCCTATAAGCTGACCATTCCGAATATTCCTAGTTATTTACACAAGAGAAATGAAAACATGCCTACACAAAGATCTGTACGTGAATGTTCATAGTGGTTTCCTTTGTAATAGTCAAACGTAGAAACAACCCAAATGTCAACAACAGGTGAATGGATAAACAAACAGTGTATACCCATGTAGCGGACTACTACTCAGTAGTACAAAGGAACACATTGCTGAGACGCAACGTTACTGATGAGTCCTCAAAGAAGTACACTTGAAGAAGCCAGGCAAAGAATACATATTACATACTGCTATTTATACACAGTTCTAGAAAGCCCAAAGGAATCTGTAATGACATAAAATAGATCAGTGTTTGCCTGGAAATAGCAGTAGAGGGAGGGGTGGATTATAAGGGTGGCAAGGAACTTCTTGGGACTGCTAGAAATGTTCGTGATTTTGATTGTACTAATAGTATCATGGGTATATACGGGTCAGAACTCATCAAATTGTACATTTTAAATATATGTAGATCATTGTGCGTCAATTAAATCTCAGTAACATGGGGAAAGGACATAATGTTAAGTATTTTATTATTTTTTAGAATACTCAATGTTCTAAGTTCAGTTTTATCCTACAAAAGAGCTACATTTTTATTTGCTTCATGTATTTTTTATTGTGGCCTCAGGAATGATTTGTCTATGTATTTCCTTTTAGGTCCATATAGTGCAATATATTTAGGTTTGGGAATAACATAAAAGTAATTGAATTTCAATTGGCGTCACTTCCCTGAGCTATAAATTTAGGGTTGCATCAGATCACCAGAGATTCTTCTATCACTGAAATTCTGTAATTGTGACATGAATAAATTCACCTTTTGGGATTCAGAATTACCTCCTAAGAGAACACTGTAGAGATCAGGAATATCTCTAATCATAGAGATCATGCTTATTCTTTCAGAGACTATTTTGAATAATTTTAGACCAATCTGGTAACGCAAAGTTGGACAACCAGAAAACAACTGCCCAAAGATGAAAACCCAGCCTTTGTGTGGATTAGCTAGTATTTATAATCAGGAGTATAAATGAAACGTAAGAAAATTTTTGTTATATAAAATGAATTCATACTGCTTAGTGTGTATTTGGTATGATTTAGAAAAACAATCTCATGCTTTGCTCAAAGAAGTTTTAAAGTTAACACAGCCAATTTTATTAATATGTTGTTAATGTAATTGCACATGGGGATGTGTAGTGATCTAGGTAAGTTTTTATTAGAAATCGTGTGACGGTACAAGTATCAGATACCCTTAGGGATGGGGAAAGAATGTGCGTTCACTTGGCTATACTGTGTTGCATGGGTGTGGAGAATTAAGGAAAAAATGACGTTTTAAAAAATGTTTAGAATGTGGAGCATGGATGTAGAAAATCAAGAAAAAGCATCGTTTTTAATGTTAAGAAGAAAATGCTTTTTATGAAGTTGAATGCTCATAGAATATGCTTATAAGTTTTACTCTAATATACTTGTTACATAAAGAACATCCTGTTTAATACATACAAATTTCATAGACAGACTTTCCCTGGTAACAGAAATGAAACACCTACAGAAGTTGTTTGTATCAGGGCTGCACTGATATAATAGCCCTCTTTGAGTGGAGCCTGAAGCAGGAAGATAGCTTTACTGACCAAACGTTGTGGTTTCACTCTTGAGGCTATGCTTGGACAAACAAGGAGGTCAGTGTGAACAGTCTATTTGCGGGTTGGTCTCAGAAGAAATTCTCAGAAGTTATTTTTAAAAAGCCAAAGAAAACAGAGCTCCTGTTTTTGGTGCATATGTCACAGCTGAGCCTCTCTGTTTGAAGAGCTTCATTTAATATTTTCTGCCTTTTGGAGAGTAAGCTCTAGACTACATCCTAGACACTGTAGTATTGATAGAATGTTAATATACAGAGGCTCTGTGTATTCTTTGCACCAAATAGTTTCCTTTCTTACACTGCTCTGCCACAAATCTTTTTCATAGGGTGAGGAAGTATTTCATGGTTGGCCAAGCCGGTGTTGAAAAGATGGTGTGAAAACATCAGTTGAAATTTATTATTATTATTATTATATTTATTATTAGTAAGTCCTACATTAATGGAACTTTCTAGTATTCTGGAAATGTAAGCGGGTTTTGAGCCCACTAGAAGTAGGCCAGATTTTAATTTAGAAAAAAATATCAGGAAAACAACATATTGAAATGATAATTAACTGTTCAATCATCAGTGAATAAAGGGAGTCCAAAAGATCTGCTTAGTCTTAAGAAATTACAGAACAAGCCATGTGTGTATGTAAAGTGAAATAGGTTTTTTTTCCTTAATAAGTTCAGTCAAGTACAATTAAGTGTAGCAGATTGATGACACACGACTGCTGAAATTATTATAATTAATTTTTGAATGTGGATTTTATCTAACAAGTCCCATAGAAGAAAATCTTATTTTGAAGCACATTTCTTCTATCTTACTCATTATATTTGCTTTTTGGAAAATTATTTAGACGTGTTTGATTTTTTCTTTCTGAAACATATTTTACTGTGTCGGAACTGGCATACTTTAGTATCTTAGTTGGTATTTACTGTATGAAATGTGTGGTACGTGCCCTGGAATGTTTTTGTTTAGTCTTGCGTGGCAGCAGGCCTCGCCTCTGCGTCATGGCTGGTACAGGCACCGGGATTTCCTCCACTGCTTCTCCCAAGTGTCTCATATTGTAAGGGGAATATGGTAATGACAGTACAAGAGTGGCATAAACCCCTTCTCTGGCACTTCTTTATTTTATGCCTCTGAGCATGACTTTTAGTTAGAATGTTGCATTTCTTTAGGGAACACTTTAGGTTCCTTTGTGCTGTAGGCAGTGCCTAGCACCATGCTGTGCCCTTCTTCCGAATGTCATGTTTCTGTGTTCAAATCCCACTGTTACTTACCAATCGTTATTGGATGGATGTTTCAGAGCATCCGTTTCTCAACTGTGAAACAGAACTGACTGTATCTCAAGATAAACGGTCAGATCCAAATGAGATAATGTTTAGAAAAGGCTTTTTGAAAATAAAAGCATTATTCCAATGTTATCTATCTTAACTCACTCTTTAGTCAGTGAATTAAATTGAACTGGTAACGTTTTTGCATCTGGTGGTATGCTAGATAGCCAGTGGTCACTATTCCATTTAAGTTCCAGTGAAGCCGTAGTTAGAGAAAAAAAATGTGTATTTTAATGTTTCATTGAGAACCACTTTGGTAAACATTTTATTTTATTTTATTTTATTTTATTTTATTTTGCACAGATTGAAATTAGGGAATGAGACTGACATATACAGATATCTGATTTCCTAAAGGCAAATACTTTATACTCAATCTAGCAGAGTTCTCTTGTTGGTTCTCCACTTCTTGTTATTGTAATGACAACAAAAGTGAGAAATGTGGCAACCCAGGAAAGGGCAAAGAGTGATTCTGGCTTTCTACTTACATAGAGCTGCCAGTAACCTGACTAATTCAACCCATGAAATAAAACGATTTGATAAGTCAGAGCCACTTAACTTCTTGTTTTTCCTTTAGACGGTTAAAAAAAATATATTTTACTTACTTCCAGTTTATCCAAGAGTAATTATCCAAGTCAACAATCAGTAAGTATGGCAGAAGCACCGAGGTCTTAAGACTGGGGACAGCCCGTTCTACTAGGGAGCATATGTTCAGTTGTGGAATTGTGGCGAGTTTAGGGCAGGTGGCCCATGCAGGGGTTCTGGCCGCGGGTACTGGGACACTTTTGTGGGAAAGTGGCACTTGGGCCCCCCATTAAACAGCAGCTGCTTGCCAAGTAGAACAGAAACCTGTATACAAGTGTCACTAGTGCCTGTCAGCCTCAGGGTTACTTGAATGTGTATGTCTAAAAATGGATTCATTATACCGACTTTTCAAATTGATTTTACAGAAACTTGTTCTTTTTTTTCCCTTCTGTAATCAGCTATGGCAGATAGTTGTATGTAATCGCCTTTTGAGGAAGGTATATACAAAATGTTAGTTTTCCCACCGCTTATATCGCTATTTCTTAAAGCTATTTAAAGAAACCTTATTTTGAATCTTTTTATAAAGTGATTTTAATTTATCTTAGCTATAATATTGAAGTTTTATTGGGCTTGTTATAAAAGCAGTGTTAAAAAAAAAGCATAGAATCGTAGATAGCACAGTTTTGGAAGAACTAATTTACATATAATCATAGAGTTGGGAAAAGAACCAGAATGGTCCAACTTACCGAGCTGGTAAATGTCCCTGCCAGAACGTCTGATGTGTTTCCTATTATTTCTCCTGCACCTTATTTGTATTAAGAAGTGATGACCCTCTTTAATCTGTTTTCTTCAGATCACTTAGGCAATAATTATGATACATGGCCTTCAAGATATGTAGTATGGAAGTTATTGTTTTCATTTAAGATGTGGGGTTGCTAAGGTCCAGAATTTCTTGGTTCCTGATGTATCTAATTTCACTATTCACACTGGTGGAGTCAAAACTTGTCACTTTCCCTGCATAGCCAGCCAAAGATATCCTCTGTATTCTCTTGTTCCTTAAGATAACAGTGAAAGTTAATAGATGGGGCAGATCTATGGACTCCTCAAATATGCATGTTGTGAAATATATCAACACGGAGAGAAAACTTGACACTTGAATTTTTGTAAGACAATCTTTTTTTTATTTTTTAATTGAATGACAAAAAAAAAAAACAAAAACCTGATCAAGGAAAGCAAGCTCACTTAGGAAGCTTTACTCCTCAAACTGACAGTAGGATTAGTAGAACTAATTGAATCGCTTCCCCAGTCTACCTATACCTAAACCTTATCCTTTAAGACTCAGACAAATAATACTTCTTTTCTGTATCCTTCTCTGGAGAAAGTAATATGTGACTTCAAATGGTCAGTCTGACTCTAGAACAACAAAATGAAATGAACTTGTAGACAATCTGAATCTAGAATTTACATTAAGAGGAAATTCTTTATTTTGGGATGTATAGCCTGGGTTGTCTTAAATTGTCACCATCTGGTCTGAGTTCTTTCAGTACACTGAAGAAAATCTGCTTTTATTACAAAGTATCACACATACGCAAAAGTGTGTAAAACAATTATACAGTATGTGTAGTTATGAATAATTAGAAAGTAAACATCCAGGTAACCACCTTCCACATGAAGAAATAGAATGTTGTCATCATATCAGAAGTCATTCTGATTTTTGGAGCAAACTAGAGTCCTTGACTTTAATAGTAAGCACTTCGTTTTTCTTTAAATAAAATTATTTTTCAATTTTTGTATGTATCCCTAAATATTTCACTTTGCTCTTTGGACTATTTTTAAGCATATGTTCAAGTCCTCTGTTCATTTTTTCAACCTATGGGTTGTCTGTAATTTCTTACCAATTTGTAGAATTTCTACATAGAGTTTGACTGGAAACCCTTGTTGCTTATATGGGTTACAATATCTTGTCGTACTTTATACCATGTTTTCTCACTCCTTATTATGTTTTTTGTTGAACAATAGTTTATTATTTTTAATTCAGTTAAGTTTATAAATTATTTCCTTTATGGTTAATGCTTTTAGTATGTTGTTCATGAAATGTTTTCCTCCCCCAAGACCATGAAGCCATTCTCCTATATCTTAAAGGTTTTATAGTTTTGTTTTTCACATTAAGGCCTGAAAGTTCACCCAAAGTTTTTTTGGTTGTAGTTTTTAGGTTTATTTTTCTTTCTTTGGTAGTGTGAAGGAAGGGCCCAATTTAATTTTTTTACAGATGTATAGCCAGTTGTCCCAACATTGTTTATTGAAAAGACTGTCCTTTGTCAACTTTCATGAAGTGCTGCTTTTATCCTAAATCACTCTTCATGTATTATGGGTCTGTTTCTAGGTTCTCTAGTCTGTCTTAGGTGTCTTGGTTTTGTGTTAATGTACCAATACTGTGCTATCTTAATTGTTGTTTATGATAATAACTCTTCATAGCTGATAGAAGATTCTTCTTCAAGATTGCCTTGTTTGGTCTTGGCCTTTTCCTTTAAATTTTAGAATCAGCTGATTAATTTCCACACAGACCATTTTGCAATTTTAGATTGATGCCATTGAATCCACTGAACAATCTGGGAAAAATTGACCCTGTAATTCATACAAATGGTATATCTCTTAATTTATCTGTCTTAAATATCTCAATAAAATGTTATAAGGTTATCCTGAGATATTTGTATATGTTTTCTGTTAGGTGTGTTCATATTTAGGAAGATGTCTGGTATACAAAATAAAAATAAAAATTCGTTGCATGTATAGCAGCAACAAACAAAATAAAAATTTAAAAGATACAATTTGCAAAAACATTTATTCTAAATACATTTCAACCTAAGGTTTACATTTCCCACCTTATTTTGTGCTTTCAACTCTAAAAGTTACGTTCTTTGATTCTGCGTCGACAATAGTGCCCCACTTACCCATCAGTTGTTTGTACAATTGTATCAGTTACTCAGAATTATGAAACCTTCTAATTTGAGAAGTAACAGATTCTTAATTTTATAGTGTTAATGGCATTATTGTATTCTCTAGCATATAATCGTTTAATCCTTCTAACAATCTTTTGAGTACAGCATTATGGCTCCTATTGTATAGCAGATGCAACTCAAATGTAGGGAGGTTAATGTATTTGCCCAAGATCACGGGGCTAGAAAGTTATGAGTCTGTTGGTCTGAGCCAAGTTGTGTCTAATGCTAATGTCCATGATGTTTTCACTTTTAACATTTTGTCACATGTCAATAGCTTCTGAGGGCTTCATGGTACTTCAGAATGGTGTGGTTATTGATAACGATCGTGAGAAAGCCAGAGCATCAAAAAGATTAATTACTATTCCTTTTATTTTGTTTCACTCAACAACAAAGAAGATAGTATATTCTGGAGAGATTTCCATTCAAAACATTAAAGTCGAAGTTTAAGCCAGTAGGTTCAAATAATTTTTCCTATAGAAGGAAGGATATATAATGCATAAATATAGTACCCATTAATGCTATCTGTTAACATAAAAAAAATATTTTATAGTTAAGAACTCCATTTTTAACATAAGGCTCAATTCTTTAGGATAGAAAAATGTGAAACTTTAGCTTATATTTATATATCTTTTCTCCTTCTGTCAGTGACTGCCAAATCTGTGGGAGTTTTATGATCTGTTATCCTCTGAGATCTGTGGATTCATTTAACATTTTGCTGTGATTTTATTGGTTTTGGAATCAAGAACTAAAAACTGAATATAGTTCACTATTCATATAACAAGATTTAAAGATGCTTGGTTTTTAAAAGTTCCTTTGGTCCCCATTAGATTTATTTCTGTTTGACTAATGAGTAGATGGAGGGAAAAAAATCAAACATTGCATATGGTTTCTAGAGGTTGTTTTAATAAAAAATAAAAATGAAGACTGGTCAATGAAAGCTTTCAGAAAATGATTTTATGAAAAACTTGCATTCTTTTAAATCAAGAGTGGTTTTCCCCCAAACCTAAATGTCAGCCATACCACTTTTTTCCTTATTCTCTGTTCTCTGACTTTTTAAAAATAAATTTTATTGGGGAATATTGGGGAACAGTGTGTTTCTCCAGGGCCCATCAGCTCCAAGTCAAGTCGTTGTCCTTCAATCTGGTTGTGGAGGGTGCAGCTCAGCTCCAAGTTCAGTTGCCATTTTCAATCTTAGTTGCAGGGGGTGCAGCCCACCATCCCATGCGGGAATTGAACCAGCAACCTTGTTGTTGAGAGCTCTCACTCTAACCAACTGAGCCATCCAGCTGCCCCTCTATTCTCCAATTTTGTCTGTTTCTTAAAAATGTTTCTTAGCTATGTGGAGCCTTGCCTGAAAGCTGTCTCCTACTTAGGTAGAGGGCAATAAAGTGATAGCTGGAAAAATTCCATATTGTGTACCATGAAGGATGGCATAAAAGAAAAATAAGTACTAAATGCTTTTGTGATTTTCTACAATACACTCGCAGCTCTCTTAATAAGACTATGGTATAAGCAGAGTCTTTTAAACTGAAACTTGCAACCCACGGATGGGCCATGAAATAGATTTCAACCATTGCAATCAGCATTTTATTTAATTGATAGACTAGTAAGGGAATTTAAATTTGAAAATGAATATAAATTTAAGGGAATTTTAAATGGGACAAGTAAAATAGAAATACACATATAGACTATATAATACACATATATATAGACTATATAAATACACATCTTTGCTCATACTTCAACTTAAAACATTGGCTATTAATTTTGGGAAGAGTAACAGACAGCAGCAATGGAACAAAGAAACTGACACCCAGTGATAAAAACCTACACAAAGGAGACTATTGATTCTCCTCATTTTCTGAAATTTCTTCATTAGTGATTGCATTCATAAATATAAAGCATTGTCACTCTCATCTTACTTTAAAATGAAAATACTACCTGGGCTTATGATAATAATAATAAGACCCATATATTTTATGGTCAAAATGTGATCTCATAGCTATTTGACTAGATTAAGATAAGAGGAGTTAAAGGAAGATGTGTGATGTATTACATCTGAAAAGTCTCAAGGCCAGAGCTTCTGACTCTAAATACCAGGTTTGCACCATTGTAACACGCTTAAGTTGTTATCAGTCATGAGCGTCTTTGAATGTGTTCTCTACAGCCATTTTCTTCCCTTGTTCCTTGTTGAGAATAGGGGTCTGAAAGACTGGATCATGTGTGTGTGTGAACACCGAATTTATATGAAAAGTGATGAAAAGTAGATGTTGAGACTTCCAGTTTCCGCTCTGACATTTAAAGATCTTAGAAGTTGTCACTCCCATCTTTACAAGATAAAAGCTGGACACATTTTAAAAATCACTGTCTCCCATCATAGAATTGAGGTTACAGGGCAAACCACCACCACCCTGAAATCTAGAGAGATGGGGATATGCAGAGGTATTAGCCAAGATCTGCTTATGTGGCACAGAAGCTACTGTAGCAGTAACACTTAATAGTAATTTTGATCAAATGCACTAGTGTGAGAGTTAGAAACTCCTGGGGGCTGTAGTCTCAGGGTGGGCCCCTGGGCCTTGCATGTTCATGGGCTCTCCCTATAGGAACTCCACAAGTTCTCAAAGTGAAGATCTGAGAATCATCCTTTCATGGCTTGCACAAGAGGCGTGGACAAGTAATCACTGTAAAATAACACCTACAGCCTTCTCCATAAAAAGCCAACTCTCTTGGGTGGCTTTATCAGAGATTTTTCCTAGAGACATGGGAGTGGGGTGTTCTTCTCTAGCTCCCTGTAGCCTTCCTGTCTCATGTAAGGCAGTAGGGGAAAGCTATTCAAGAAGAAACACTTGTAAAAGTCACAAGCCAGAGACACAGGGCTGCTAGAAGACTGAAATTTAATCAGATTATAGACAGCTACCTCGCATTCACATTTTGCCGCTATACCAACAGGTCTCTGGTATAATAACAGAGAATTACAACTGAAGGAACTGCAAGACACAGACTCATTCTGAGGAGGAATACATAGGGAAGACCAAGTCAAGAGGGGAGACAAAGACAAGAACACTAGAGGAATTGGATGCCTCTGACAGCTATAGCTATAGCAGACATTAAACACAACTCAATCCGTGGCCAGATGAACACAAATCCTCACTCTGCAGCCCTGTTTACTTCAGTTCCTATTTCCCAGTATAACATGCCTGCTTTCAACAAAAAATTATATAAGACATGCCAAAAGGCAAAAAGAAAGAGTCTGAAGAGACAAAGAAATCATCAGAGGCAGACTCAGATATGACACAGATGTTGGAATTATCAGGCAATTTAAAATAACTCTGATTGATATATAAAGGGCTCGAATGGAAGAAGTAGACAACATACAAGAACAGACAGGTTATGTAAGAATGGAAATGGAAACTCTAAGAAGGAATCAAAGGAAAATGGTAGAAATCAAAAACACTGTAACAGAAATGAAGAAAGCCTTCAATGGGTTCATCAGTAGACTTGACGTGGCTGAGGAAACAGTCAGTGAGTTTTAAGATAGGTCAATAGAAGCTTCCCAAATTGAAATGCAAAGAAAAAGAAGAGCATTCAAGAACTGGGGGACAATTTTTAAAGGTGTTATGTACCCCTAATTGGAATGCCAGAAAGAGGATAAAGAGAGGAGAAAGCAGCAGAAAAGATATTTGAATTGAAAATGGCCAAGACTTTCCAAAATTAAAGATGGAAAACCACAGACATAGGAAGCTCAGAAAATACCAGGTAGTGCAAATACCAAACCAATCAAGCAGTCAAGCATCATTTTCAATCTACTGAAAACCAAAGGCAAAGAGAAAGTCTTGAAATAAGCCGGAGGGGGAAAAATACCTTAGCTACGGAGGAACAAGGATTAGAAAGGTGGGTGTTGAAGCAAGTTACATGTAGTTATACTTTCAATTTAACAAGGATGTTTTAAATGCCTGCTAAATGTCATGTTTTATGAAATGTGATACAGGTTAAGTATAAGACCTAATAGCCTTTCTCTTCCCCAATCAAGTTGTTAAAATCTACTAGAAGAAAGTAATAAAAGTATGTAAATAATAATAATACAGATTTTAAAGTTATCACAAGGGAGGCCCCCAAAAAAGTGTTGTAGGGGAGTTAGGGGAGAAAAAGGTAGCAGTGGCTGCCTGGGTGGGTCATGAACAGCTTCACTTAAGTGGTCAGCTTTCTTTTCTATATTAGGAGTTGACTCAAAACTTGACTTTCATCATTTTCCTCATGTCTCTTTAAATTTTTATCTGCCCCTCCCTCAGGTTATCTTACTTTCTGTTTCATTGTGGAAATAGTGATAACAGAGAACATAGGCCGTCTTCATTTCTGTCATTTTCCTCATGCCGCATCTAATTTTTAGGAGGCCTTTTTTATTCTCTGCAGAAATTGTTTAATATGCTCTCTCCTGTTTCTACAGTTACCTCCTTAACCCTGGTCTATGTTGTGTGATGATTTTGATGATCCTTTCACCCTTCTCCCAATACCATCTTTCTGGCATTTTCCATGGAAAAGATTAATCCCATCTCTCCCATGCTTAAGCTCTCCGACACTGACACTTCTCACATTGCTGATGGAGGAAAATCTTCCTCTTTGGCCTGTCTTTCAAGGACCTGTACATTCCGCCTCAAACTATATTTTGTGATTTCTGAGAGGAGATACCCCATGAAATATTTTCCAGACTTATTTGACAGAAATATCCATTGAATGTCTCCTGGGTCTCTAGTGTTTTACAGAGTGCAGTCTGGGAAATGCTGGGACTGAATGAAGAATGTGAACTTTGGGGAATGGGAACAGGAGGGAAAGCATGACTAAAGTCATCTCAGTAGTAATGCGCGTATAGATTAGGCCAGCTGCATATGAGGTCATGACATACATTTGTGCATGAATCTCAAAATGCTGATTTCTTCTCCAAGATTTTTAGGAGTGATCCTCTGTGTCTGTTTATAATCTGCAAAAACTCTGTCATGCAGAAAAATAGGAGGAAAAACCTTTCCGCTCTTAATCTCAGGAGAAACAAGATTTTAACCATGTTTCTGGAAACTTGCATTGGCAGAATTTGAAGCCTTCCAGAGAGCATAGTTTTATTTCGCTTGTAGTTATATTTCATTTTAAGGTTATGAGTGTAGGATTGTTTGGCAAATTTGAGAAGAATAATGCATTTTCATTTTTAATGAATATTTGTGCTGCTTTTTATAGCCTCTCTACAATATTATTTACATTTATCCAATTGTCATCCTAAAATCTGAATGTATACTTGATAATGTTTCTGTCACAAAAGCTGTTGTTCACTGAGTATTCTTTTATTGAAATTTCTTTGTGACTGGAACTCTCCTCTCCTGCTTTACTGGAACAGGGATAATTGAGCATTTATTGTTCTGTCCTTAAGTCCTACTAAATCACTCTGAATTGACTTATGATACATCAAAAATATTACTTGTAGTTTGTTATATTATAGATTATGTTTTAGTTATTATATTATGATCATTTAAAAGTTCAGTATTCCTTTAAACTGTTTTCACTGAGACTTCGAGGGCCTGGGCTGGAGGGCCAGTTTGAGAGCCTGACTACCTACACTAGCTGTTGCAAATGGACATTGTAACTCCTTACATAGCCCCTCTGTGTAGTTAGAGGGCAAAATGCATGGCAAGTCATGTGGTACGTCCTTAGGAACAGAAGACTATTTGTGTGCATCCCTTATAGGTGGGGAGAGGGTCCTCATGTCCGTCTCTGCCTGGCTCCATCTGATCCTAGGCCTGGGTGTGGCAGAGCCTGGGGGTGGCAGGTGTCACTTGGGCTGTCAGGCAAGGCAGGTAGCCAGACCCACTCTTAATGCCCCCATAGAGTTCCCAGTCTAGTTGTGCATGAAATAAACCTATGCCTAAGCATTTGCCTTTAGAACCATACCGTAAGTATTGACTTTTCAGAAGATAGAGAATTAGGAGTGGAGAAGGAGGAAAACGTGCTTACAGAATCCATGATACAAATGCAGCATGGCCATGAAATGGGTCTCTGAAATGTTGGCTTAAAGCCCTGAAATTCCTACTCGTGCTACTTCCTGCCTTTGAAACTCATATACTTTATTAAAAGAGTCAGAAGGTATGTCTCTTTAGATAGAGACCTTTTTACATCAGATGAATTTAAGAACGCTATCTTATGATTCTGTTTTTCTGTCATCTATACCATTTTTTGGTCTTACCAAATGAAACTATCAAATTTTGGTAAAGCCATGCTTCATTCATGATGTCTTGAAAAATAAACCATACAGTGATTCACTTAAGTTTTAGACCATTGGCAGTGTGCCAGTTTTCTTTATTATGTAATCTCTAAATATCTCTGCCTGTACAACATACTTGTATTTCACAAGCATGTAATAATGAGAATCACATGATGTCTTGATATAAAGTAAAACTTCTTCTTGATGTTGAATTTAGTCAATGGATTGTCTAATGTCATTTTCATGATCAAGACAAAGATATCAAGCTGCCAAAATAGAATGCTTCTAAAAGCATTATTCACCTGTTGAAATACATTCCAAACAGTCCTAGACTTTTAGCTGATAACTACCATTTTGGAATTTCTTATACATACAAAAGTATATTTTTGCTGAAAAATGTTCCATTAAGACAGATTTTAGATATTCCGTCTGTTATACAATTTCACTAAATTAGAACCATATTTTAAAAATGTTTTCCCTTCATAGCTACAGACATGGAAATTTTGCTACTGTTCACAGTAACATGTATAAAAAATGAGACTGCTAAGTTAAATCTTTACTTCCTTTTTAAAACTATATGATTATATTCCTTTGTGATATTTCCAACACTTAAGGGAAGGAGATTTCAAATTAAATTCTAGAGAGACTTAAATTCCCTTGGGTTCTCTTTCACTGGAGATAAGTGTATGCTATGAGGTAATTAGTGGTGCCTCATTAGGATAATACAGGCAGAGTGGTAAGACTTCTGCCTTGAATAATTGTGCTGAAAAAAAACAGGCACGCACCAGTAAATGAATACCCTTGCTTGTGTCGTCTATAAAATTAAAATACTTTGAACAGCAATACATAACATACAGCACAAATGAATGAAAAACGTATAAGTGGTGTCGTCTTGTAATAATAAACTGTTAAAACATCATTTCCAAACATGGACTTAACTTTCTACCTACCACAGTCTACCCCAAGCCATTTGTTTTCTACTTTTTGTCTTAATAATTCTCCCCAGTTCTGTCCTTAAGTACCTAAGCCCCCTATTCACTAATATTCTTAGGTTTTGAAGTATTTCAGAGGTAAGATTTAGTGGATCATTCTTTAGGTTGTCCAAGATTTAAATTCCAGTTTTTCTCAGAAGAAAAATAACACATTGGAGGCTGTGTGTTTCAAAATTTGACTGCAAAGGAGAAACACCAAAAGAAGCCTTAGGCTAAGTGAAGGGGGAAATGAGGCCGTTACTGTTTTTTCAGTTGTTTGTAGTTAATTTCCGGTCACTGTCTCCTAGTGGCTGCTCTAATCAGCTTCCTCTCCTTAAGTCCTGAAAACAACACTTTATCCATCATTCTCACCTCCTATTTACTGAAAAGATTGAGGCCACCTGATGTGACTTCCCTCCACTTCCTTCTCTTCCATCTTAACTGTTGCTCTTCATCTTCACTCGTGTTCTGTTTTTTCTTTCTGTCTCCTCAACCATAAGTGAAGTTTAAAAGAAAAAATGTGAGCATTTTGCCCCTGCAGTATCATTTGAAAGATCAGGAATATAGTGTCCATTTTCTGTTTTTAATTCAAAAGGTTTTAATGAGTCTAAAAGAGGAAGAAAATAAATATGAAAATGTTGTTTTTAACAGTCTTTTGTTTGAACTTGATATAGTTTGATCCAATTCTTGTTAATGGAATGGATTTGGTTTAAAAGTATGTTGCAAAGTTTCAGTGGGTTCCGTAAAGAGCAAGGATGAAAAGAATGAAAAATAGGTCCCAAGAGTAAAATTAGAAAGGCTTGGGACTTTATTTTGCTCTTATAAAATTGAGTAAGATGACTAACTTCTTCAAGCATGTGAAATATTATTATTTTGACACATACTATACTTTTATTTCTTCAACAATCAAATGGAGAAAATGGTCTTAAAGTGCAGCAACAGAGAATAGTTAATTATAATTTCTGAATTAAGGGGTTATTAAACATTTCAACAGGCTACTAAAAGAAGGTGTAGGATTCTCAAAATTGAGTATTATTAAGATTGGGTGTTATTTCCATTAAATGCCTCAGATATTTTTTCTTAAAGCAGAGGGCTTGATTGACCTCTTGCATTGCCTATAACCTTTTGTACCTTACTGTTTTATAAATCGGAAATTGGAGCATGGTGTGAAGAACTATTTTTTCTGTTCATTCTGTTTAAATTTTTCCTTAATATGCACATTTTCTAAGAGGAAACCTTTTTGCAAAGAAAAGACGGAGACCTGCATGGGTAGTATCTGGATGGAGTCCCAAGGATTCTCTTCTGTGGATTCCCTATTATGGGGACATCAGCTTCTATTTATTTGCTACTGACTTCTCACTTCCTTCTTTTTCAGACCAGTTTGAAATGGCTTGTTTCTAAATAATCCATCATCTTTGATTAAATTAGACCAGAAATAAAAGCCCACAGAGCCTGAAAAACCAAACATTCAGGTCTTGTTGATCTTAAAATTCCAAAATTATTTCTGAATATTTATAACCAACTTGGTTGATCAAGTACTCTTTCCTTTTTTCTTCTCAGAGAAACAATGACCTGCAGCCATCTACGACCACTGAGCCAAATGAACTGAGATATTTGTAATTGAAAGCTTTTTGTATATCTTGGTTTTTGTGCTGGCCTCTCTCCTGGATTTGTTGATTTCAACAATGAATGGAGTAATTCAGGAGAGCAGCCAGGGGCCAGTTAGAGCCCCCCAGGTGCTGTGTAACACACACCATTGTTGGCAGCAGCAAAGAGTCATTTCACATTTACTTCCACTGACATTACAGTTGTTCCAGCCCCCAAATTAAAGTCATGTCATCTCTGTATTATTTTTAATGGCTTTTTACTTCTATAATGTAAAGGAATAACTTACAAAAGTAGGGATTAAGTGAGTTTTTCAGAACAAATGTTTTAAAGTACATTTTTCAGTTGTTGTGCACCAGGTCAATTATAAAGTACCACCAATATAGTTTCAGTATGCAACGACATCATCTTGAACTATCATTTCCAACGCACTGTAAACCTTTCCTTTTTAAAAATCCACGTCTTGAGCCATAATCGCTTTAGTTCTCCAGGATCTTTTTGTGCCTGTTTTGAATGAGCTCATTGTTTATTCACAGTAAGGAATGTTTCTGATACTGCTTTGTTGTCAATATAGTTGAGTGCCCTAGCTGACATTCCTGTTGAGCCCAGAAAGGCTGTTCTGAGTACATGTTCTCTCAGGCCCTACCTTTGCTGAAACGGAAGAAGGAATTTTGAAGAATTCCTCCAACCTCACTAGGTTATTTCGGATGTCTTCTGTTTTCCTTTTGGATAACTTTGGTCAGCTATGGAGATTGATTCATTGAGGACCACTCTATTTTTTTTTTTTTTTTTGCATTGTGATATGAAGCATAGTAAAGGGAACACATTGTGAAGGAAGCTTTATTCGTTTAGGCTTTGGCAGTTGGAAGTCATCCACATAGCTGTTTGAAGGCTTCTTAAAAAAAAAAGTATGCTATAGGCTAAACAGATATGACAAAATAGAAACGTAAAGGCATGCTGGTTAATAAATATTTCCTGTTTTTCCTTAGACAGAATATAGTTTTATTTTTATGATCAAATTAAAATAAGCCTTTGTATATTTCCAGATTGAATATTTATTTTAAAAAGGAACAAGTGTTAATAAAGTAAGAAAGATTTGATTGTTTTTAATTCCTCATCTAATTTTATGTAAAACAAGATGTATATTAAATGGTAGTACGAAAAGTCTAATATAAAACCAGCTGTAGTACAAATAGTGACGTTTATATTTCATTGACTAAGATGATAAAAATTCAGGAGCATTTTCCTGCTTAGTAGTTAGCATCTATTAAATCTATTTTATGACTTCTTGTATTATAACCCATTCATTTATCAATTTTAAAGCATTCATTCAAAAAAAATATGTGATTGGCAGGGTTTTAAGATAAATGAGATGGTCTTTTCCTCGGAGCTAACTTGAAAAACTTGGATGTGAAAGATAAATATTATGTAAGAAGTACAATAATAGAAATATTATAACTATTTTATATCATCTTTACTTTTTAAGAAAACCTTTGGGATAAGCATTACCAGTAATTTCCAACTTGTATGTGTGTGGTCGGTGAATTTAAGAGTTCTGCAAATCCCAGCATTGAATATAAGTTGAATCGGTAACTTGTGACTCACACACGCGTATGTATCGCTGTTTTCTGAATATATATAGAAGCAGTCTTATTCAGTGAAATGTGAATTCACTTATACGGTTATCAAATGCATAGTAGCTTTTTGGTCATCTTTCAGTCAGCTGATTCTAAAAGTGCATCCACTCTCAAGTGATGGGTATGTGAAAGTTGTAGGTTTTGAAAATGAATGTTCAAATTCTTGTATTGGATTCCAAGATTTAGAGAGCGTGTGCAGCTACTCTCAGGTCTGTCATAGTATGAAAGAGAAATGTGGGTCTTTGCTGGAAATGGCTCTTTGGTTTGGCCTCCTTTCTAATGATCACATCTTCAGTTGAGTGATATTTTCAACTCTTTGCGTAATGATTTTATTTGGATCCACCTGCATTTCTATTAAGCTCTTCCTACTGTGTTTCCCTGAAAATAAGACCTAGCCGGACCATCAACTCTAATGCGTCTTTTGGAGCAAAAATTAATACAAGATCTGGTCTTATTTTAATATAAGACTGAATATAATATAATATAATATAATATAATATAATATAATATAATATAATATAATATAATACCTGGTTCTATATTAATTTTTGCTCCAAAAGACGCTTTAGAGCTGATGGTTCGGCTAGGTCTTATTTTTGGGGAAACACGATAGAAAGCTACTTACAGAGTTTATCCTGCCGGTTCTTACCTCATGGTCAGATGTCACCTTTTTATAGAAGCCCTTTCAGCATAAAAGTTTTTTGAGCACTACTCTGGTGACCTGTTGCTTTCTACATGGGCTCTTTCTGCCTTTTCATTTTCATCAAACGATTTTCATTTTGCTCTGAGTAGTTACCAGCCTGTGTCATCTTATTGACTGTAATTCTTTTTGCTTTAAATAAGTCAAATCCCTTCTCAGTGATTGAAAATTAAACATTTGTGACTGACTCAAGGTAATAGCATTTCATAAAACAATAACAGAAAACTTTTTTCTAAAAAAATATGGTGTTTAATATTTCTGAAAATTCTGCACTGAGTTATTTTCTGTAGGTATCAGCATTCATAAAACTTTGCAGTAGGTTTTAATTTTCTTAATTGTTTCATGTACCTGAGTGACATTTGGAGAATTAGCAGTACTCATAAGAAATTGTTTTGGGAAACATTTTGTCAGAATATGTTATTTGATGATGGTGGGTAGTTAGAGAGTTCTTTTCATTAAAGTTTCTTTTTATTAAAGAAACTTCTTTGACTGCTGCACTGCTCCTTGTATAAAATACAGTGAGCTTATAGTTCTTTCTTTGCTTAGAACAGTGGAAGATGGGTTAATGGTTTTTGAAATTAAATGTATTAGGGTAACATTGGTTAATAACATTATATAAATTTCAGGCGTACAACTTGATAGTACAGCATCTGTTTATTCCATTTGTTTGCTCACCACCCAAAGTTCAATCTTCTTCTGTAACCCATAGATTTGACCCCTTTGACCCTCTTCGTCCTCCCCGTATCCCCTTTTCCATCTGGTAATCACCATTCTGTTGTCTGTATCAATGAGTTTGTTTGTTCACATGTTGCTTTTTGCTGTATATCCCACACATGAGAGAAATCATACGGTTCTTGTCCTTTTCCTGTTTGACTTATTTCATTTAGCATGATACTCTCAAGCTCTATCCATGTTGTTACAAATGTCAATATTTCATCTTTTTATGGGTGAGTAGTATTCCATTGTGTGTGTGTATACATATATATTCATATATATGTACATTTATATGTATGTATATCACATGACATCATCTTTATTCAATCATCCATCGAAAGGACATTTGATTGTTTCCATGTTTTGGCTATTGTGAATAATATGCAATGAACATAGGGATGCATGTATCTTTATGAATAAGTGTTTTCAAATTTTTCGGATAGATACATAGAAGAGGGATTGGGTCATATGGAAGCTGTATTCTTAATATTTTTGAGGAAACTCCATACTGTTTTCCATAGTGGTTATACCAATTTGCATTCCCCCCAGCAGTGTATGAGGGTTCCTCCCCCCGACCCCCACAATCTCTCCAACACTTGATATTTCTTATAAATAATAGCTATTCTAACAGGAGTGAGGTGGTACCTCATTGAGGTTTTGATTTGCAATTTCCCCTATAATTAGTGATGTTGAGCATTTTTTTATGTATCTGTTGGCCATCTGTGTGTCTTCCTTGGAAAGGTGACTATGCAGGTGCTCTGTCCATTTTTAAATTTGATTTTTTTGGTTGTTGTTGACTTGTATGAGTTCTTCTTTACATATTTTGGATATTGTAGCCCCTTATTGGAGCTATTGTTTACAAATATCTTCTCCCATTCACATGGTTGCCTTATTTTGTTGATGGTATCTTTTGCTATGCAGAACATTTTTAGTTTGATGTAGTTCTGTGTCCAATCATTTGCCAAGTGTCATCAGCTCTAAATTTGCAATATCTCTTTTACCTCCACTCCTTTCTCTTGTCACTGCTTCTGCTTTATGTCATGCTCTTATCATTTCTACTCCAGAAAAATGCAAAAGCTTGCCTCTCGTTTCCCCCACTGCTAATTCATTATTGACTAAACCCTTAGAGCAATCTTCGTGCATGATAAAACATGAGGCCTTCATAGAAGCTAGTTCATTGCTTTCTGGTAGGGTTGTCCTCATTCCCTTCTGTCCTCATGCTCTCATTAAAATGTTTTCATAGTTTGGTTCTCTGTGGTGAGATGGATGTGAAGTATCTTATTGTTGAACAAAGAGCCAACACAATGATTAAATTTTTCACAAAATCAAATCTGATGGAAGGTAACAGAAATGGGTTATGGCTCTTACCAGGAAAACCCTGGTGTGTACTTGTCAATAAATTACAAAGCACAGGGATTTGGGAGTAGAGTAACGGTGGAACTTGAACTTCAGTCTAAGGAAGTGTATCCACATTTTTCTCACAATACAACTGACTCTGGGGAAATCTCCTTTATGTACATGAAAGAAATATTGCAGTAAAACTCAACAAGTTTTAAAATTTCTCAAGATGAAAAAACAACAACAGCTAGATAATGGTGAAAACATTATTGAAAACTGCATGGAAAGACTAATCTTAGAAGTAACTGTACTTTCAAACTCTGGTGGGAGAAAGAGAAGGGGAGGCAAGTCTAGCACACACTTTTTGGAGAGAATTCTTTAACAACTTGGCCATCTAAAGCTGAGACTATGGCAGCTTAGTCCAGAATCTCTTTGTGAGCCACTTGCCCCATTGTTCTAGGTCATGGTTTGTACTGTAGGCCACAGGATCTTTTCTAATTTAGATTTCGGCTGCCCTCACCAAGCTTTGGAAGCCTGATCAGCTGTTCTATTTGGGCAGCAAGCAATAAGCATGGGAAAATGGAACCACAATGCTTTGGAAAGCCCCTTAACAAAATACCTTATAGACAGCTCTCTAGAAGTATGGATAGTTTGACTCATTCAGGTATGTTGAATACAGGAAAGATTTGAAGAGTAATCACAAAACTATGTTTGGCCACAAAAGGTAAATCTGATGGAGCAGAGTGTTAAAAACAGCTACAGTAAGCATACATAGATAGCTTATGTTTGGTAAGTACATTTAGAATGGATACATTTTAGAATGGATATATATTGATCATTTTAGATTAGTTCATTATGGCTTCCTCCAATGATTCCCCCATTGTATTTGCAATTTAATTCTAAGTTTTTACAGTGCACTGCCTGGAGTTAGGATGACCATTTAATTTATCATTGAAATCAGACCTCTTGAGAGTGAAAGGAAGTACTGTTACTAATTATACCTGAAGAATAGCAGTACCTAGCACTGTCCTAGGCAAAGTAGGATGTATAGTTACCTGAACTCTCAGGTCCTAGGGGTCCTGGCGCCCTGGTCCCTGCTTGCCCCTCCTACCTCATCTACCACTTTTCCCCACATTTCACGCTGGCCTTTTTGCTCTTTCTTGACTGGTCTACATTTATACTTGCCTTAGAGGCTTTATACTTTCAATTCCTCTGCCAGAGACACTTTGCCCTCAGATCCTAACATGGTTAACTTCTTTCTTGGCACAAATTTCATTTGTCCTGGCACAAATACCATTCAGGTCTTGGCACAAGTATCATTTCATCAGTGAGGCCTTCCCTGTTTATCCTTCTAAACAAGTCGTTTTCCTTCCCAGCACACCAACGTTTGTTTGTCATAGCACTTAACATTATTTGAAATATTATGTGTGTATTTGTTTACTTACTTGTCTGTCTTTACCCAGAAAGTAAAAGACTGTTTATCTTGTTTATTACCCTACCTGCAGTACTCAGGACAATGCCTGCTATGTAAGGTTCAAAAATATTTGTTGAATGAATAAGAACAAGTTAATTATTATAGTTCAAATGATCCACTCCTGATGAATTATATCATGGTGTTAAAACAAAAGTTACTGGGGGGAAAAGAACCTTGGTGTAGGAGGCAGAAAGGACTACTTCCTTGGATTACCTTGAACTTTCACTGACTGTCCTTCCCTCCCTGAACCTCAGTTTCCAAATGCGTTAAGTACGAATAACACTTGCATTGCCCATATCACTATTATTAATATAAAACAAATGTTTGGGAAAGGACTAGACAAACTGTTAAGGAGTTTTTATAATTAGAAGGTGTTACTATACCTTTTCCATGTCTCTCCCACTTACAATATTGCTGTTTTTCCAACCTGCCCATTTCTGTTAAGACCTGCAGGCCAAACACCTTAGACATATTCTTAACTCTACCCATTCTTTTGTTCTTGACACGGAGTTAAGTCTCTAAGCTCTGTTTTGGGGTTTTTTTGTTTTGTTTTGCTTTGTTCTGTTTTGTGGTTTTTTTTGCAGTTGAATTTATTAGTTTTAGCTTTTTGTTTTAATTAAAATTTATTGGGGTGAGAATGGTTAGTAAAATTGCATAGGTTTCAAGTGCACAATTCTGTACTACATCATCTACATATCACATTGTGTGCTTACCTGCTTACCACCTGGAGTCAGTTCTCCTTCCATCACTATACATTTGACCCTGTTTACCCTCATTTACCACCCCCTTCCTCCCTTACCATCTGGTAACCACTGAACTATTGTCTGTGCCTATGAGTTTTGTTTCTTTATTTGTTGTCTTATTCCTTTGATGTTTTCATTTTTATATCCCACATGTCAGTGAAATCATATGGTTCTTGACTTTTTCTGTGTGACTAATTTTGCTTAGCATAATAATCTCAAGATCCATCCATTTTGTCACAAATGGCACTATTTCATCTTTTCTTATGGAAGAATAGTATTCCATTGTGTATATATACCACAACTTCTTCATCTAATCATCTATCGAAGAACACTTTGGTTGTTTCCGTGTCTTGGTCACTGTAAATAAAGCTGCAGTGAACATCAGAGCACATATATCTTTACGGATAAAGGTTTTCAGGTTTTTTGGGTAGATACCCAGGAGAGGAATTGCTGGGTCATATGGTAATTCTATTCTTAATTTTTTGAGGAACTTCTACACTGCCTTCCACAGCAGCTGTACCAATCTGCATTCCTGCCAGCAGTGTATGAGGGTTCCTTTTTCTCCACAGTCTCTCCAACACTTGTTATAGTTTGTCTTGTTGATAATAGCCATTCTAATCAGTGTGAGGTGATATCTCATTGTGGTTTCTATTTGCATTTCTCTGATGATCAGTGATGTAGAGCATCTTTTCATATGTCTATTGGCCATCTGTATGCCCTGTTTAGAGAAAAAGGCATCCGAATGGGGAACGAAGAAGTTAAATTGTCACTTTTTGCAGCTGACATGATGCTGTTTACATAGAAAACCCTAAAGACTCCACCCAAAAGCTATTAGAAACAATAAATGAATACAGCAAAATTGCCAGCTACAAAATGAATGTACAAAAATCCTTTGCATCCCTGTATACTAACAATGAAATCTCAGACAGAAATAAAAAAACAAAAACAATTCCTTTTGCAATTGCAACAAAAAGCATAAAATAAACTTAACCAAGCATTTCTAAGCTCTGTTAATTCTTCCTTTGAAGCATCTCCAATATTAGTTTTTATTACCACTTCTTAACACCCAACTCTAGTGCCTCATTGCTTTTTCCTAGAGTACTATGATAACATTCAGCATGTTTGTTTCCTCTTCTATCTCTGGCTCATTAAAGGGAGGTTATTCTTTCTTAAAAGAGGATATGTTGACCAGTATCCTTCAGTGATGCCCCAACGCCTGTTTGAAATTTTCCACATTTCTCAGCTTGGTTTTTGGGACCTTCTGAAGTCAGACTCTGCATGTTCATTTCTGCCTCGTGTCCATCTCCTCAGTTTCTCATATAATACACCCATTTCTGGGTGGGGTTTTTTTTCCCCCCACTTGTTTCTCATTCTGACCTAGAATGTTCTTCAACTCAAGTGCCTTTTCCTTCAGGAATCCTTTCCTGACAACAGACCCCACATTTAATCTCAACATACTTTAAAAACTTCTTACATATTCTGTTACATAAACATTGTGTACCTCTTCTAGCTTCCATTTATTTAGTACCTACCATGTGCCAAGAATAATATTCAAAATTTTTATTTAATAATTACAAAAATCAATCCAAAGCAACCCAAGAAAAATGTTAAAGCAGTTATTTACTAACTTGCTTTGTTATTTAACTGTTGTATATAAATGTGCTTTCATCATTAAAAAATTCGAAAGCTTTCAGAAGGTAAGACCCGTGTCTCATACTTCTTCACTGCCATATACTATTAGCAATATTAAATTCTCACTTATACTTGTTAAAATTGCATATATGTTATTTCCTAAAGGCTGACTTTTCTTATCATCCAGCACACTTGATACCTATGAATTCGTGTGCTAAAGAACTTGAATGGTCCAAGAAGTCCTTATCTAAACAATTAAATTGGAATGACAAAAGTTCAGTGAATTTGCTAATTGCCTTGTAATCATTCATTATCCAGGATCAAGTTTATGACGGTGGGATTTATGTGGCATACACCCTTCCCCTCAAGAAATCAGTACACTGGTTTATACTCATGCAAAGATAATTTCAGTATAATAGTAGAATATTTTGTGCAGCATAGTGGATTTTTTTTTTCTTTCTTTTAATACTAGTTACTTCAAGCCCTGCAGCTCACAGTGGTTTGAGGTTAATGAAGTATTGCATTCTTATTAGCCATGGTGAGTTTATGGCATTAAAAATACCAGGTTTTTCTTGCCATATGATTTTTTTCCCCCTGCCCTATGATTTTGCTGCATTTTTCAGTTTGTGAATACTGCATTATATTACCATATTCCCAGAAGTCACTTGATGATAGCTAAGTTTGCCTGAAATAATACTAATGGTATTTACAGCTGTATATGTCAGTTTACCTCATGAAACTTATCACTGACCTGTTTAAACTAGATATTTTAACTAGTGATTTTTTTTGCAGGTGTTTGCTTTAACAGCAGCTGTTAAGAAAATTTGAACTTATACAACACTGATTCTTGAAAAGACCAAAATATAAATGAAATATTTGTATCTGGCACTTGCTGTGTAGTTCAGCCAGGGCAATTCTAAAAATAATCGGATACACCATTACTAAAATTTGTGAGACAACTTCCAATTGCATATAAATGTTGATTAAATTATTAATGCAGTTTACTGCTTTTAAAAAATTATTGAATTTTGATCTCTCTCTCTCACTGTCTCTGTCTCTGTCTCTTTCTGTCTCTGTCTTTGCGACACATATATTGTTTAGAAACTTCGCTTAGAAAGAAAAAGAGGAATTTATGACTTCATCAAAAGCCTCATTAGGGAATATGTTTGGCTTTCATACTATGACTTCTTTTTTTTTTGTTTTTGTTTTTTTCCCTACTGTTTGTGTTCCCAAGAATTTCAGTCTTTGCACTCACATAATTTGGGGGATTTCAAATACTACTACATCTTTCAGCCACAGCTGTTTTAGATATGGCACAAAGTGTAGTTGTCCGTAATTGATTTTTTCTGAATATGGAGAAAAGCAGAGAATACAGAAAACAAAACAGGGACTCCTCCATAAAGTCCCATAAACTGTCTCCATAGTAATTGAATATTCTATGCAGCCAAATGCTATAGTTTAGTAGTAACTACCTTCCTTTTAATACAACGTCAAATACTAGTGGTTTGTTTCTCATTTAGTGCAGGTGTGGAATATTCTACATCTCTAGGGTGGTTTATAAGAAGTTATGTTCATGGTAGAGAGGTTTAATTTGGATTTGCTCCATGAACTTGAGGCATTTTCCCAACAAGGAACTGGCAGAGGAATTTTAGGTACAATAAAGAAATAAATACAGACAGCGTGGACAACCTCTAAAACTTAGAAAACCACCCCAGGGTTTTATTTTTTTCTAATTCTCTCTGAACTCATTTGTTAATAACCCTCTTCTTTACGTATTCATTTTTATCCCTTCCACTTACCCAATTTTCTACTGGGAATAATTTTTTGTGTAACAAAATCCATTTGATTCCTTCTTCCTGTACTTTTTCAGGATAGTATTGAAGGGAAATTAATTATATTGAACAATTGTTCTTAGTTTTTTTTCACTTACCTCCTCCCCAGTCGTCCATTTTTCTTCCCATTTTGAACTTTAGTTATGGGTCATACATCAGGAATTGGAAAGACTTTTGTTCTGAATAACTGGGGGTGGAGTAACCATATCTGTCAATTAAAGAGACACATAGCTCAATGGTTCGAAACCTGTCTGAGGACTAGAAATTCATAGAGAACATTTGGAAACACATATTTTCAAATGTGTACTCAGAGATTCTGACTTGGTAAGCATTGTTCAACAGCATTGTTCCTGTAAGTCACCTTAAGTGATACTCTAAGGATTGGTTTAAAAAGAGAAAAAGAATACATTTGTTCTTCTATCAATTTACTTCCCGAAAGTCCTATCTTTAGCTGGACTGTTTAGTTCCCTTATAAGTAAAAATAGGATGGTTTAGGCTAACCTAAATTAACTGGACTAATGGATCTGTTACTAGGTATTAGATGTTATACTGGGTCAGGTAGGAAATGCAAAGAATTGTAAGATATTTTTCCTGGACAACGGAAAAATATATATGTATCAGAAGATATGTATGTTTAGGCTGTAGGTGGAACCAACCTAGTAAATAAGAGTTCTTAAGGGCAGAATCTAAATTGAGAAGAGAAGCAAACCTCCTCTGAAGTCTGCAGGAATACAGTCTTTAGCTTTGGGTTAAATGGGGAAAGGGTGTGAAAAGGGAGATTGTGAAGTAGTTGCTTGGGAGTTGGGAAGACAGGAAAGATGTGTGGTAGAAATCAGGGCAAATTCAAGAAGGGACTAGTCAAATGTGAGAAGCTGCCACAGAGGTGAAATAAAATGAAGACTAGAAAATTGGCTTTACCAAAGGAAAAAAAAAAAAAAAAGGATGCGGCGTGGCGTGGGGCAGAAGGTTCCTATGTCAAAGATATATTTTTCAAATTTTTGTTATTCACGTATCATCTCTATATTTTTTCATTTCTAATTACCATCCTAGTTTTCACTCTTTTTCTTCTTTACTTTTGTAGGATCACCTATGTATGTATTGCATAGTTAAAAATAATCAAAATTTGATAAAAAGGCGTATTTTAGATTGTCATCCCTGGCCTCTTGTAGTCCTTTCACCTCACTCTTTATAAACAACCGTTCTTATTAACTTCTTGTTTATCCCCTCGTGTTTCTTTTTACAAAGTCCCGGGGAAATCTATCACATAGCTTTTTTATCCTTACGAAAATCCCACTTTCTCTAACGTGCAAGAGAAGCATAAGATAGTAATGGGCTCTAGGTTCTCGGCCCAGAACAGAGAGCCTTGAGCACGTCGGCTGTCGGCTGTATGACATATGATTAAACTGCCCGCGCATATGTCCTAAAACAGCCCATGGCTTGAGCACTGAAGGTAGTCCTCAAATTCATGTTTTATTACTGCATCTTTCTGTATCTGTTCATCCTAAACATAAGCAGTTGGCGTTTTGTGTGAGATTGAATATGATAGAATAAATGTACGTTACGTATGGGTTTTAAGGGGAAAAAAAATTTTGTGATGTATTAGCCCGTACAAAATAATTTTGTACCTTAATACTCCACCACCCAGACTTGAATTTGAATTTTATTCTGTTTTCTTCATTCCCAGTGTGCACTGGGTTCTTTCAAGATTGCGGACACTTTGGATCCTTATCTAGACCCCCATTCAGCCCTTTTGCTCTTGTCCTGAAACAGTGGGAAAGGACACAGCAACATCAAAGAGTTTCTGAAAGCGAAGTGTGACTGAGATGTTTTGCCTTTGATGTTGGGAGGGATTAAGGTGAAGGAGAAGCTCTAGTCTAAGAGAGATTTAGCTAACAACTTGGAAATGGTCCTGGTGGTTCTTGATGCCTATCATTCCCAGTTCTCTCACACAGTAGAGGGTATGTGTCTGACTGTAAAACCTCAGCTCAGTTCGTGCTGTCGTGCCTTCAGGCTTAAGTGGGCTAAAGCCCAGCCTTTTATGTGTCCAGGCTACTTAAGAAACTGAAATCCAAGTATCTGAGTTCTTGTCACACAATGATGTGAGGCTGACAAATAAGTGTCTGGGTAGGCTGAATGTCCCAAACTGGACACCTCTTGACAGTGGGAGTTTGAGGCAGCCATGCAGTTTGGCAAGGAGGTATGGCAGTGTTGGGGGTTTATATAAATTACTTTATGGATCAGAGATTAAGATACACGTTAGGAATTGAACTTGGACGCTAATAAAGAGCAGATATGTAGAAGAGATGTGAAGTGGCCACGACCCCTCATCACCCAGGCCACGTCCCCTTCTCCAGTGTTCAGTGAGAGGGTCTTTCATAAGTAGTATTGTAAAGTGAGATCAGCGCTTTACGTGAATGAGATGAGCGAATCACTCCGTCTTGGTTTGCTGTGTACCACAGTTAAAGAGATGAGGTCAGAAGCTGCCAAACTTTCCCCATAAGTTAAAATTCGATCTGGATGCTGGCATCATCTAAATGTGGTTTTGCAACCTCAGAAAGTGGTCCTATGACCCCACCTAAACGTCACTGGGTCAGGTAGCTAGTTTGGCTATAGGGTATTTATATTCCAATTTAGATATGACTTTAACATAATAAATTTGTAGCATGTGGCAGCAGGCTCATACATATACCACCTAACTACATACTCTCCAGATGAGGCCTCTTCCTGAATATAAATAATCCATTAATCCTAGCATAATTCAGACTATGAATATATAGTAGTTCGGTGAGGAGATACTCCTAGCTGATGGAACATTGGAAGCCAGTAGTACTGGCTGGGAAATGGGGTGCTTCAGCTTTAAATATATTATGTATATTGAGATATAAATTTATTATCACATGAGAATCCTATAACAATGGATTTTTAAAAATCATTTGCATTGTAAGGGGAGTCCTATGTTCATACAATGAAGTCACTTGGACAACAAAAGACAGCTGGAATTTTCTGGCCTTCTTGCCTCCCTAGGCTTGTGCTAGGCTCGATACAGTGTTGCCAGTGGGAAGTTCTCTGTGGAAATCCATTGGAAATTTTAAACATATATGAGCCAATATCTATAAAAATATTAAGTAAATAGTGAATAGGTCTCTAGGTGATAATCTAATAACTGCAGTTTAGAATATTATCGCTTAAGTTTATAAGATCATTAAAAATATAACAGGCCTTTAAAAATCGGAATTGTCATCATTCTTTGAATAGTGTTTAATAAGCTTTGGTTTTTTGGTTTTGTTTCTATTAGCAACATGATGTATAGTAATATCACTGTTACCCAAGATACAATAAAACTTTATTAATACAGAACAGTGTACCTGAAAATGGCTTATAAATGAATGGTTTTTAAAATAAAAAGTGACCTACTAAACTAGTAATATAGAATTTGCTTAAAACACCTTAGATTTGAGCAAACTTGGATTACCATGAAAAGATGCTGGAATGGGGCCAAATTGTTTTTAAATTAAACCTTACCAAGGCAATTTAATTGAAGAGAGTTTCACTAGCTTGCATCCTCGGGTAATCGTTTGGTTCTCATTTTCCTTTGACAAGGGCAATTGTGTATATCTTGAAGATAGAAGAGATTCTACTCCTTTGCACAGCTGACAGGACGCTTGGAGTCGGGGGGGGGGGGGGGGAGGAGGGATGAATTAGGTGACCTTTCAGGGTGAGTGAAGCCTTCTGCCCAAGACTTTGTTATTGTACAAATTCAGAAACCAGTGTCTTCGGGCTCAAACTCTCACCTTTGTTTTTATGAAAAGTACATAATAATTCACATTTGAGAGGGCATAAGAAGGGCATTGCACACCCCATCTTTCCAATCCCTTACCACGTCAGTGGGCAAAGGACCCAAACATGTCCTTTGCAGGTCCTTCTTGCTTCTACAAATAGAAGCAGCTCAGTTCATAGATGAGTGATTTGTTTTTCTCTTTCCGCCATGATTGTTATAGTATGGTTATAAAACTATACATTACCCTTCTTTCTGCTTCTAGTAGAGCCGCTAAATGTTTTAAAGAAAAATATCCACCACAGACTTTGCTGTCAGAGTCCTTATATCTGTGTTTCTCCTTTTCTCAAAGGGGGAGTATTGCTTGGTAGCAGTAGCGGCTGTGGGTGTTTGATGGCAGACGGGGGACTGCAGGGCTGCAGTTGCAGTCTTGTAAATATTGTTAAAATAAACTTCCATTTCAAATTGACTGTTCAAATAGAGTGTCATTATAATGAAGCAGAGTTGCAAGTCTAATGTGAAAAAGAGGAAAGGCATTTATATGAGCCATAGAAACTTTCATGGTGAGCAGTGTCAATGAGATTTTTTTGGCAGAGAATTGGTGGGCTGTGACCCTAAGAGGTCTCTAGAGAAGGATTAGAAAAATTGTCACTAAATTGTATTTTGATGAAAGAGAAGGCAATTACATTATTTATTCTAAGAAGGTTTTCATTTCGCAAACTAATCTTGTATAACCCTGTAATGTGGAGTCTCATGTGTGCATAGGATAAAGTTTGGATGTGGTAAGTTTGAGATGAGATGTCACTTTGGCCTGTACTGGACAGTACAGATATATTGTAACAGTCATTAGAGTTAAAAACACAGTATCTGGAGCTACACTGCCTGGGATTGAAACCCAATTCCAGCATTTATTACCTATGACACCTTGGGCAAAGTATTTAACATCTTAATGTCTCACTTTCCTTATGTTTAAAATGGTGGACAACATTAGTATCTATCTCATAGAATTAATGTGCACATTTAATAAATTAGTGAGAAACAGTACTTAGAATGGCTCCTGGCAATACCGAGCCGTAGTATATTAGTTGTTATTTTTCCATGTCATGGTATCTAAATTTATTTTATTCTTTCTAATATTTTCAGAATATCCCATTTTAATATTACTGTAATTTGTTAATCTGTCCCCCATTTGAACTGAGGAGCTATTTCCCCATTTTATGTTATTCAAACACTGCTAGAAAGATTATCTTTGTTCTTATGGTTTTGCACACTTGTAATGTAAACGTATAAAGTTCTTAAAGCATAATTCCTGTGTCAAAGACTACATATTTTAAATTTCTTTGGATATTGCTAAATTGTCCTATAAAATGTGAGACTGCTTTTTTTCCTCCTGTCTTCTCCAATACTACAGAGTACTGATTTTTCAATTTTTGCTAATGTGATTAGTGACTGGTGAGGCTAATTTTATTTTAATTGATATTTAATTATAAGTAGACTTGAATATGAATAATTCCAAAATAGTGAAGGGAAGATGGATTATTCAATAAAAGATTGGTTAAACGTGCTAACCATTTGGGAAAAAAATATAGACCCTTACTTTACTTCTTATAACAAGCTAAATTTACAATAAGTCGAAGATTTTAAAGGTAAAAGTTATTCTATGAATAATATTTTGGGCCCTTTGTTTTTTTTTTCCATGAAGCACATGTCCATGTCATTGACTCATTTTTCTATTGGTTCATCAATGTTTTCCACGTTGTTTTGTAAGAATACTTTATCTTAAAAGGAAGTAACCATTTGTCAGCTCATTTGTGCTGTAAACTTTTTCTGTTAATTCTTGACTTTTGAATAATATCTTTATTGCTTTTCCTTTTGTGGCCATGCTTATTCTATTTTTTATGTTTCAGATTTACATACTTTTGTTATTGCTTCTGAGTATTATGTCATTCTTTAGGAGGTCTTTTCCAGCATAGGATCACATTTAAGATTCACTCACCTATTCCTTCAGTGCTTTTGTAATTTTATTTTTTCCACTAAATCTGTGATCTATTGCAAACTCCCCTTGGTATTAGAAATGAAGTAACAATCTAGCTTTATTTTTCCCCCCAGATCGTTAGCGTGTTATACCAATATCATTTATTGAATAATCCATCTTCCTTTCACTATTTTGAATATTACGATAACTTAAATAAAGTTTCATGTATATATTTAAGTTGGTTCTTCCTGGACTCTATTTTGTTCGTCAGTCTGTCAGTCTGCTATTAACACTAGTAATAAGCAATCTTAATTATTGTACATTTGTAATATAGTAAGTCCTCACTTAACTTTTTTGATAGGTTCTACAACCTTTAGCAAAATGACATATAATGAAACCAATTTTACCAGTTTAATGGGTATAAACAAAAGTTAAGTGCATAAGACATCTCTTCAACTTATAATGAAATGACTCTGAGCTAACTAACCAGTGTTACTCGAGGACCTGCTGTACTTTTTCCCCTATATCTAGCTACCCTCCCCGACACTATTTTTATCAGAAATTTTTAGTTCGTTCTTTAGTGTGTTTTTCCTAGAAAACATAAATATCTTTGTCTTATTTCAAAATTAAAGTACCATAAAATTTGTAGGTTGTTTTAAGTGAAAATCCGTTGAGTTTATAAGTTCAGTGGGACTTAATATCTTAATATTCAGTGGGACTTAATTCCTGAGGTAATTATAAATGGGATATTTTCTTCCATTAGATTTTCTGTCATTATTTATGTCTGAGAAAGCTTTCAATTTATATATATATTAATTTTACAACCTGTCTCCTTCCTTAATTTTAATGTTGCTAATATTTTCCATTTGATTTTTTTCTTTTTCTTTTTTTTTACTTGTATCACTCGCAAATTGTAGCTATGTTCCTTTCCTTCCAGTATTTATGCCATTATTTCAGTTTGTATACCTTTTATTTCTTTTTCTTGTTTCATTTCACTGGATGATGCTTTCCAAAAATGTGTCATTTTACTTTCAACTTTTCTGAGTGACTTTATTCTAAAGGATCCTTTTGTGTAAATATAGTTGACTTTAGTTTTTAATCCAGTCTAAAATTCTTCTTCATGTAAATGACTGCTCAGTAAGCAATTATTATTATGACAAAATATTTTATTGTAATTTTACCAGCTTTGTTACAGTTTTTTGTTTCTATTGCTTCCTTTGTTTTTTGGTTTTTACTTTATGGTCCATATTTTTTGTTATTTACACTGAGTAGTGATCTTTAAAAATTCAAATTACATAATCTGATTATTTTTAATTAAGAGATTATATATTACCAACTTGTTAACTGAGTATGAGTATATTAGTATACTTTGAAGAGGATCAGAATATGCCAACTCACAATATGCCTTTTTGGCATAAGGATTATTTTGAACTGAAGACAACTGAGAAACAGCAGACATAAGAGGAGTTCTCTGCACTCCCCTTTTCTGCCTAAAAGCAGGGAATAAATTTCTCTTTGTAAAGGTGAAATGAAATTTCATTTGTAAAGGTACCTCCCCACCTTTCCTGTACCAAGAAGAGGAGAATGGTTCTTATCACAGGAGGTGACTTGAGTCTGCATAACAGACCTCGCTAAACACCCTCCTCTATCACACATTTCCAAGTTACCTTCTCACAATTTACCTCCTTTAGGGGCCCAAACCCCTTTTTCAATTTAGTCATTTAGTCACTTCTCCACAATTTACTCCCTTTTGGTAAAATGGTTGATAATCCCCCAGATCTAATCACTTCTTTGGATTTTCACTTTTTTTCTGTGAAGCTCCTGGGTATTTAAAGATACCAATAAAATCTGTATGCCTCTTCTCCTGTTAGTATGTCTTCTGTCAGTTTAATTTGTAGTCCTCAGTCACAGAACCTAAGAGAGAGAAAATAATATTCCTCTTCTACAACTTCCGTTCTTTTTCTTTGACTTCTTTCTCATGTTTTTCACTTTTATTTATTGTGTTAAAAGATAATTTTCAGAAAAAAGTAATACCATGTCTTTTGTGCAGAAAAAGGTTATATCATGTCTTTTATAATAGACATTTATTAAAGAATTTAATTAACTCATATGATATGAGGAAACCAAGTAGATATTATAACAGGTTCAGAGGAAGTCAGAACAGCACAGATTTATATGAGGTAAAGAAATGAGGAAATGACTTGCAAATAGAAGCAAAACTGGTTTTCCTACAGGGGTAGGATGTCAGTTAAAACACGATCAGGCAGGTCAGAATGCCCATATCTACCAGTTAACTATAATTTAAAAAGAGTTACAAAATAGCCCAAAGACAATAAAAGGACTAGAATTCATTAACCCAGGAGGGTATGCTACGTACGATGCATAGTTTCCATTTGAACACAACTTATTTTTCTTTGACTTTACTTTTATGTAGTAAATGTTTATCGTAATTATTTTATATATTATCATATAATTAACAGAGCTGTTTAGTCTTCATTTTCTCTATCAGGTTAGGAAATTTTTTCTTTAAAGTTTCAAATAGCACATACTTTAGGTTTTGTGGAACACATATGGTTTCTGTCATATATTCTTTGTTTTATTATTTTTATTTTCTCTCTACAAGCCTTTACAAATGTAGAAACTACTATTAACTTATGGGCTGTACAAAAACAGCTGTAGGCTGCTTTTTTGTGATTCTGCTCTATAAAAAAGACTAGAAGTTCAGCACCCGTCTTTTCATGCTATCAATTTCCAATTATTGAGATCTTTGTTTTGATATTATCTATTGGTTGACTGGTATTCACTATCAAATACGTTCAAACACAGACATATTCTTCTGAGAAAGCCAGTAATACAATGCAGTTCTTTTCGATTAGAGTCTGCATGTTTCTCAGTGCATTTATGTGGATCAGTGACACTGGGTTCAGGCTATGCAGAGATGTGTAGAGGAGGAAAATTTTTCTTCTACCCTTCTAGGTTTTTTGACTAGTCTAATAATTCAATGAACATAAGACAGATTAACAGTAATAAAAGCAAATTTAATTTTGTATGACAGGTGTCCCAAAGATATGAGACTCAAGGGCAAGTTGTATTGTTGAGGCTTATATGCCATCCTGAGCTAAGGAATGTGAGTTAGGTTTCCAGCGCTTCCAAGAAGAGGGTAATCCACAGGATGAGAAGAGCAGGTATTTGGTAATTAGATGTTTGCCCTGCCATACAGATAGATCTTTCAGATAAAAAGTTATCTCTGGTAATAGCTTTCGCTTTCTTGTAATAGGCCAGGCCCCCTATCTAAATTCTCTTAAGCAGTTAAGGAAAAGGTAAAAAAAAAATTTCTTAAGATTGCTTGGTCTTGATTGACTTTAGATTTGAATAATTCACATGCCAAAGTGGTGCATTTTGAGGTAGCATATTCTGCTTCCCTTCAGGTGCATTGCCTGGAGAAGAGTTTAAATAATAATAAAGTTGAATACAAATTAGTCTTTCCATGTTCATTTCAAGAGTAAATTCAACTTCTGCTTCCATTCTTGATGTACTAACAAAGATTGGATTTACCTTCTTCCTCAAAACAACAACAAAAATGGACAAACTGTATGAATGAATGGCACTGAAAACATTGGCTATCAGGCAGTGAAGAACAGTAATCACTGAGAGATGGGGAAAAACCAGGTGAGTCCTATAATTGCCCAGCTTCACCTGAAGGAAGTTACCAGAAAGAACATGGTGCAGTTAAGTGGAACCCAGGCAGAGCTTGGCACTGTTACTAGGATGAAGTGACATAGCTGGGAGTCTGGGGAAGCCAAGACAGCTAGAGTCCCCAGGGTAGAGTAGTGATGAGGAGAGAGCTGCAGAGAGAGAACTCCAGAGACTTCTCTATTGAGCTGAATACTGATGAGTGCATGCATGTGAGAAAATCACCCAGTAGAACGTAGGAGAATGAAAGGATTAGAGGGACCAGTGCCCAAATCTTACATTTAATGTTGAATAGTGATTATTTCTAGTAGCTAGATTAGAAAACCTCGTAATTCTGTAGGTATTGCATAGAGCAGGGGTGTCCAAACTGCAGCCCGCGGGCCAACTGTGGCTCGCAATCCATTTTTAATTGGCCCGCAGCAAATTGCAAAAATATATTTAGTTTACTTAAATAAACCAGGTGAGGCAATACGTACTTCACCTCGAGTGAGTGGCCCGGCTGTTTGTGTATTTTACCACATATGGCCCTTAGTAAAAAACGTTGAAAAAAGTTTGGACACCACTGGCTTAGAGCATCAAAGAAATGTCTCACCTCTTTAGATGATTAGAAAAAAAAATCTAGGCTAAATACAGTTCCATTCCTTCTTAATGAAGCTTAAAATCAGGACCTGAATGTATCAGTTTCCAAGTAATTTAACCATATTCCAGAAAAAAACTCAAGAATATTTGTGAAACTACAAAAATATACAGCACCCACGAATCTAAGGTTCACAGTATCTGTCATTCAATTTGAAATTTCCAAGCATACAAAGAAGTGGGGTAGAAAAGCATAATGAGAAGAAAAAGCAATCGAACTCACCCTGAAGTGATACAAATGGTAGAATTAGTACTCTAGAAGGCTGTGCACATGTTTAGGGTAGAGAGCATACTAGGAAATACCTACAAAAGCCCTAAGCTCTCGGTTTTGGCTGACAGTGAGGCTCTGTGCAAGCTGGAAGTGAAGGGTAAGGCAGAGTTATCTACTGGGTGATGAAGGTGTGCTCCAACACATACACAGCTCTGCAAAGACTGGGAGACTTATTGATTCCAGGTGGCTAAAGAAATCTCATCTAATTATTAGTGAGCTATTAAGCTAACCAAGCGGAGTGGCCACACAACACAAAGAATGTAGACTTTTCAGAATTAGTTTAGAAAGTCACTAACCATCACCCACCACAACCACAAATAGGAGCACGAAGTGTATGTGTGAGTGGATTACAAAAAGGAGGTGGGGAATGAAAAAAACATTTGAAGAAATAATGCTGAAATTTTTTCAAATTTGATGAAAATACTTAAGGTCATAGATCCACGGAATCCAGAGAACCAAGAAATATAAAGAAAACTACACTAAGATGCAAATGTTTAAAACCAATGAGTCATAAGAAAAATGTAAAAGTAGCTGGAGACTACAGGAACATTACAAACAAGGGAACAAAAAGAAAGATGACAGATATCAGATTTCTTATCAGAAACAATGAAAGCTAGAAAACAAAGCAAGGACATTTTTAAAGTCCTTAAAATGTTCACACTTAACATAGCATGTATATGCCATAGTCATCACTTCATTAAAAGAGAAAAGAAAAATGGGTTACTGTTCACCAATGAGCTGACAAAATTTAAAGCCTGTGTTAAGAGGAAAGTCTAGAAAAAAAATTTGTTTGTTCAAGTTAGATTGGACAGCAAAATCAGTCTGTTGTTCCTAGGTATATGAAGGATAGATGAGGGCAGAGAACAATTAAAAGGACAAATTGAAATGAAAAGAAGCTGTAGGGAAAACTTGGAAAAATAGGCTAAAAGTCATTAACTTAGTTCCATCAAGTTTTGTCTCTACATATTTTTATTATAAAGGATTTTGAACATATTGAAAATACATAGTATGACAACTTGGGCACTCACTACTAAGCTTTGTAAAATTTTAATGTTTTATTATATTTGCTTTGTATTTTTCTATTTAAAGAAATAGAATATTACAGACTTAGTTGATATCCACAGCATCCATCACTCTATATAAAATCGTTTTGCAGCCCTTTCCAGAAGTAATCACTTCTCTGAATTTGGTGCTTTTAGTTATCAAGCATATTTATCTTTTAAAACACACAGACACACACACACACACACACACACACACATTTATGTGTTTATATATAAATTGTATCAAATAAATGCACACCTTGGTAACATTTTTTTCTCAATTTAAAAATTTTGAGATTTGTTTTTATATAGCTATAGGCCACTTAGTGGTAGTTTATATAGTTAGTACATATATTCCAGTGTATGAATATTCCAGAATTTATTTATTTTCTTGTTACAAACATTAAGATTGTTTATAGTTTATCACTATCACAAAAAATGCTGCCGTGTAAATCCCTGTACATGTCTATATATGCATGCAAGCAAATGTCACATCATACTGGGTTCCTGTGTGTAGGCTAGCCAAGTTTTAGGTATATGTATTCTTAACTTTAGCATCTGTTGCCAGGTTGCTTTTTAGAGGGCTATACCCACTCTCACATCCTTTATCACTTCCTGTTTCTCTACATTGTCACCAACACATGGCCTATCTGATGGATGTAAAATAGAATTCATTGTTTCCATTTATGTTTTTCTGATTACTAGTAAAATAGGACCCCTTCTCATGTGTTTACGAACCATTAGATTTTCCTTTTCTGTGAGTTGTGTGTTTACATCATTCCCCCATTATTCTATTTGTTTGATTTTTTGTTTTTACTATTAATATTTGAGTTTTTAAAATATGTATTGAATACCAGTTTATCAGTATCTTATCCCAGTTTATAATTTACATTTTCACATTGTGTGTGGTATCTTATAATGCAGATTTGAATTTTAATATAATCATAATTATTAATATATGCTCTTTATGTCATTTTTAGAGATCTTCTTAAGGTCATAAAAATCTCTTGTAATTTCATCTAAACATTTTAAGAGTTTGCTATTCAGTTTATATCTTTAATCCATTAATCCACTTGAAATTTTGGGAATTAATTTTACATATGATATGAGGTAGGGGTGAAGTATAATGTTTTTTTTCTTCATTTTCCGTTTTCTTTTTCACATAAGTAACCAATTATTAGGTTGATGCAAAAGTAATTGTGGATTTTGCAATTATTTTTAACCTTTTAAACTGCAATTACTTTTGCACCAACCTAATACTTCCCCCAACTTCTTTTAACCTCAAATAATTTTTAAAATTTAGAATAGATTTAGATTTGCAGAAAACTTGCAAAGATAGTACAGAGAATTCCTTTGCATTTCGTACCAGTTCCTGGCTTGTTACCATCTTACGTTACTATGGTTCGAAGTAGACGATGGAGCAAGTTGTGATACACATTCTAGAAGTATAGAAAGGGGTCTTGCCTTTCCACAGCAAAAACATTATGGAAATTTAGTTTAGGATTCTTATCTCTTTTAAAGACAATATACATATTTTAAAGGTGGTTTAAATCAGAATGGGGTGATCGTGTCATAAATATGGAAACAAATATAACTGAATGTTTTTAAGTATAATGTTCAATATCTCTTGTACTCTGTGTGAAATATTCTTCAGACTGAACTCCACTGAACTATCCAGACTAAACTATATTAAATCATAACACGAGATCAGGGGAGAGGAGAAAGCTATGGGAGTTTGGACATCCGGAGATCTATAGAATATAATGTGGTTTAGAGATCACTGGATGTATTTTCTGCTTTTCACCTTTAAAATGGATATGAACTTGCTGATGCAAAGTCTGACTCAAGAACCACTGGTGCTCAAAATTTGTAAACATTCCCTTAAGTGGAAGCATGTAGAGTTTTTTTGGTATGTATTTTCTAAATTTAAAGTTTAAGAGAGTCGTGGTACAGCAGAAATGGCTTCTTGATTCTAGCAGAACTTTTTCTTTTAAGCATCTGTACCTCCTGCTAGGGAACTTTGGGACCAGTGGAATCTAAACTGTGATATTTGGTATGTATTTCTTGTGTCTGGTCACACTGCTTCTAATAATAGTCTATGTTTTGGCTAAATAAGTTTGAAACCTAATATAATCTTATGGTTTATGTACGTTGTTTTTTTTGGGGAGTGAGGTAGGTCTTCTTTCTACCACTTCATACTGTACCTAAAATGATTTCTTTGTGAAGTAAATCTCACATATTTACAAATTAAAAGTTAACCATCCCAGACGCTCTATTCCTCCATGTTTCAGTTATTTTTTATACTAGTCTTAGGTATCTTTTATCTGATAAGGGTTAATCTAACATTAGGTTATCCTTAATTAATTAATGAAAGAGGAACTAAACAATAAATCAATAACAATAATAATGATTTTAAAAAGGAACAGGAGTTAATCTAAATTTAGTAATCCCATTTAGGACCACAGAGAGTTTTGCACTACAATTTAGAAAAATACAGTCTTGTAAAGATCAGCGTGGGTACTTAATGCCTTTGAATGCCACTCTTCGATTTGCCTTTTCTTATCCCTGTACACACATATGAGCAGATACTCCCTTCATTTTCTAATTGTTTGAGACCTGCAGATGAGTTTGCCGAGAAGTAGAAGAGTGCATATGCTAGGTTATAATTGGAGGTATGTTAGAATTCCATAGAGGGGCAGGATCTGTTGCCTAGAACCTGGAATTTCCAGGGAATTAGAATCCAGGGATACAGAGAAGGTTCCGGATCTTGGCAGTAACTCCTTCGTAAATCAGCAAAAGACCCAGGACACAGTCTAGTCATAGAAGGCTTTCAGGAAACTACTAGGAAATGTGGAATCGTCAGTAAAAATTAAAACCTGGGTGCCGTTTTGGTTTAGCCTGTTGTCTTCTTATTGTCAAAATGATGTTTGAATTATTTTGCAATATTTACAGCTGTAAAGTTTGTTGATATAAAAAATTGATTATCACCGAGGGCCCTCTGTAGACAGTTCTAAACACTGGAATGGTGCGTAAGGATTTCTCCTAAAACCTATTCCTAGTTTTGCTGTACTAAGCCGAGCATTCTTTTGCTTCTCTTATGCTTTTCTACTGCACTTCACTAAAAAAATATACATTCTAAAATTTGGAGACTCACAAAGGGGGGGGGGTATGTACTACATTTGAAGTTCAGCTCAAGAGCAGTGAAAATAACATCAAGGAAAATAGTGAATTTAACTTATAAAGTAATTGATACTTTAGACAAGAAGTCAGTGAAATTCATGAAAATGCTATTTCAGTTCAGAAAAAGGAGTTTAGAATATGGAGGGTCAAAAAACGGAAGGCTGATCAAGTTCCCCCTCCTTCCTCCCCCTCCTCGTCCCACTGCGTATTTTGTATCTACATACTTTTTAACTTCGAATTTTGGAAGTTTCACTGAAGTTTGTAAGTATTCAGAAAACAATGTGCGATTAGGGAAACTTAAAGATAGAAGAAGATGAACTATGCCCATAATTGCCTGTGTTCTTGACAAACTGTATTTTTTTCCTGAGGTTTAGAGTTTGAACAATATTCGTCTACTGATAAATTCTGAACCACTTGGGAGATAACTTGATAAAAGCAATAGCTGTAGAGATCAAACTATCCCCAACTTTTAAAGCCTGGGTATGAAGGTATAGCTTAGATTTGTAGAAATAACGGGGCTTCCTAAATTCTGAACTCTAAAAGTAGACTTACCCCCCGCCCCAACCCTGCTGGCACTGGAAGAACACAGCCTAAGAGAAATCCCTAAAAATTATAACATTGAGAGGCAGACCAGAATGTAGGCTCTCTGCTGACAGCCTGTTTTTCCAAAGAGATGAGCAAAGTTATGAAGGCCTAGTTTCTTATCCCTAAAGAACCAGCCAGGGCGGTGTGACTGAGTGAGAGGTCCTGGAGGAATACAGTAATTGGTGTCCCTTCCCGTGACAAGTAAAGCCAGGGGAAAGGGAGTTCCTTTCCTCCCAGTCGGTGGCATTGCTAAGACTGGAAACTGTTAATGGAATATTATGCTCCTTTCAAAGAGCAGATTTATTATAGGTATAATTTTGGAATTTCAGTACTAATGAAAATGATCTTGGGCACCATTTACTTCACTCCTCTCATTTTTACAAATGGGGAAAATGTGGGCCGAAAAGGTCGACTTACTTAAGATAATACGAGTGGAAGAGCACATCTGAGTCACCAAGCTGACATCTATTTATAAGTAGGAATGCTAATGTATTGCTTTTTCAATAGAAAATTAAGTGAATTTCCTCATTTCCCTTTTTTTTGTGTGCAGAAAACCAAAACATGAGAGTATTAAAGACAATAAAACAAGTTCATAATTCAGTTACCTTAAAACAAGTACCATCGTTTTTAACATATATTTTTTTCAAATGCTTTTTAGTGCATAAAACTTACATGTGAAGTATAATTGTGACATCCAGATTGGAATTGTTTTCTGAGGAGGGCTCAGTTTGATTCATATGAAGGGACTTATTTTGACACTTGTCTTTTTGATAGGGAACCATTCTGCGGAGATACAGAGTAGTATCAAGAATACACTGTAACTAACACATTTGGAAATCATTGTTCTAACATCAGCTTTGATTAACTGTGTGATCTCCAATTGCCTCCCCAGAAACTGAAATAAGAGATTAGACCAGATATGGTAAATATGTTTGTTTTTTCCTCCCTTAACTTGATCAGTTAGGACTGTACTGAAGATGCTGGGAAGATGGCTAGACTTAGCTGGCATCATTCAGCTGGTTAATCCCCCACCAGACGGAGGGGAATGGCATGTGTGGTGTTTATTTGCATCCCTGTTTGGGACAATTGCCAAGATCCCATCTGGTTGTAAAATTCTGTGATCATGTACTTTAGAAGCTATTTTTTTTTTCCTGAACTAAACTAATTAATAATTTTACTGGGTTTAAATAAAGTTATTCTTTGGACTAATCAGATGGCATACTTATCTATAGATGTATCTCAGGGGACCAGTCTTCTGCTTTCATATGATGGAAAAATCATTCCACAGAAGCATACACACACAGCGCCATTGTGAACTAAGCCCCCAAAACTTCAACTGAAGCATAGATTAGTTTTGTGCTCCGCCTGAGCAGTGATTTTCCACTGAGCAGACCCTCAGCCAGAGGTCTGAAGGAAGAGAATGGACAATTGACTTTCATATAGCACATTCTCAGAATTAGACCAGAGTGTTCCAGTAACTAAGCTCTCAGGAATAGGAAGTGGGGTCTAGGTCTTGTTTGTTATTGAGGATCAAGGCTTTGGTAGTGTTTTAGTATTTAAGGTAAACACTCACAAATGTTTTCTTTTGGTCAATGCAGCGCCAACTGTAAAGCATACGTCGTTTCTAAACCGCTTGGCACAAATATGCTTATTACCTTAAAATCATAATAATGCTTTTATTTTGCATTTAAGTTTTGTAAAACACAAGGTCTTTTTGTTCCTTAGTCTCATCAATGTACACATCAGTTATCACTATATAATTAACACTGACAGTGCTACTAGAATATATTTTAAATTAATATAAACCCAGAAAAACTTGCTTTTACAGTATGTGGAAAGACTTATGCTCATTGAGCATTCAATATTTGGTAATGAGTGTTTTTAAAATAGTATTTATTATTTTTCGTTTATTTACCACAACTCTATATTTTATAAAAAGCCAGAACAATATAAAGAAAATAAAATCATTTCTAATCCTAGTATCCAGAAATTATTATGTCTGTATGTACGAGTATATACATATCGTTCATATTCTGTGTGAGTGGACACACACATGAGGTGTCATAATCTTTTCACATTCCATACATTTGAACATTTCTGTGTCATTAAATAATCTTACAGAGCATGATTTTATAATGGTACCTGTGTAAATGTCAGTGTGTTGCATCTTGTGGATATACCGTTATTTAGTTATTCTTCCAGTATGTACATTTAGATTGCTTCGAATTTCTTTCCTTTTTGTAAATAATACTATGATTAGTGTCAGTGTACATAAATATTTATATACATCTGTGATTTCATTAGATTAATTCCTTAGAAACTATTAGGTCAATTGATACTGTAGTTTTTAAGATTTTTAATATATTGCCCTCCAAAAAGTTATGCCAGTTTACTTTATCCACAATGTATAGAGTGACTGTTCATCTGTCCCCTTACCTGGTTTTAAATTTTTATAGACGAAAAATGCTTAGTTAATTTGCGTTTTTTTAGTTGCTAGTAAGTTTGAATTCCCCCCCTCCCCATTTATTGGCCCTTTGCAGTTTGTGTGTGTGTGTGTGTGTGTGTGTGTACATGTGTGTGTACGTATGTGTGTTTATTCTATTTAGGGGTGCTTACTTTGTATTTTGGTGTTTTTAATAATGCTTCCTCTCCTAAAGCAGTATGGCATGCGGTAAAGAGTGTGAACTTTAAATTCAGGCAGACCTGGGCTTGGATTTCGGTTGTCACTTAGATATTTTCATGTGTCTTTGGGCAAACTATCTGTCCTGTGTGAGCCTGAAGTTCATTGCTCTGCAGAAGAGGACCATTATGAGATTCAAAAGACACACCTCAGAAGAGTCACTCAAAGGTAGCTACAGTTATCCTCTTCCTTATCTCATTATCATCCACTTGTCATTGTTCTGTTTAGATCTTTTTGAACAAAATGGAGGGAAAGGTTCATCCAACTCTGCTATTTGCCTGTAAACAGAATGGGTAGGTTCTCCTCATGGTCCACCTAATGGTCTCTGTGGAAATCTTTTCAATACTTTTTGATGGGGGCTGATTGATATATCTATTTACATTATACACAGTAAGAAAGGAGTGGGAAGAGCCAGCAGTGGAACGGGCCCAACCACCAGAGGAACAGCTTTTTCTTGCCTGTGTCTGATACGACTTTTTTATTAAGGGCTGGCTCTGTGTGTTGCATTTTTATGCTTCCTGTAGCTGCTGCCAGAATCTTGGTGCCCTAAATGCCAGAGCTCGCAGTGGAAGCCAGCAGGGCAGACTGGACAGGGAGGAAGATTCCTTTGTTCATGTTGCCAGCTTATCTAGAAAACTTGAACAACTGTTTAAATGAATGAATGGAGCACCTACTCAAGGGAGTTTAGTTGCAGAATTTCCAAAAGAACTGAATGTCTCAGTCTCCCTTATAAGGCACTTCCATCAGCAAACATCTGTTGATTAGGTGCCCGGCCTAAAGCACAGTATCAAGAGCAGCAAGGAATAAGACACCAGTCTTGTGTTGAAGATGCCAGATAGTGATACGATTTAAACACATATAATATTATTAGCAAAAGGCATGATATATGTACTAGATGATTGGTAGAGGACTCAAGGAGTTCTGGAGAAGAAGGAAGTGCTTGAATGTTGGAGGATATGGTCATAATGAACCTCCAAATTATTCAACAGATTGAGTCCTGTATTTTGAAGCAGTATTTTTTGGTTTCCTCCAGAATGAAAGGGTGAGGCACAATTTTTCTTTGTATTAAACTTTGCTTCTAAGTGCTTTGGCTATGTCAAATTGCATCACGAGAGGCAAATGGGCATTTGAGTACATTAAATTTAGGATACAGGGCACACACGTGTACCCTCCCGATGTTAGTATGGCAGGTGGAGATGACATGGGAACAGATTTTGGTGGACTTGAGCTCTTACACACTGGATTCTGTGTTTTTGTCTTGAGAGAGGACAGGCACCATCAAATGCAGTTTCTCTTTGGATGGACCACTATGACTGGAACGCAAAACTGTAAAAGTGACTGCTGGATTTTAATCAGCAAATCTGCCACATTGTGGAACAGTAGGGCCTTAAATCACCCCAAATTACTTAGGGGCAGATGGTGCAGTCAGGTCTACAAAGGGAGCGAACTACTTCTATATATTTACATATTTAAATTCACTGTCTAACCACCATTGAAATACTTTAAAATTCTTCCTGTCAGTTTCTCATTTCAACCAGAGAACCCAATATGTGATATTATTGTATCTCTCACATGATATACTTTCATAACCGATAAAGCTAATTACCCTTGACTGCCCTATTCCTGCCAATACAGTTTTTATATTAGCATTTCAAAATACATTTTAAAAGTATCAGTTCTACCAAACCGACTCTTGTCAATCACACTAATCTGATCAAAATGGGAGAATTATAAAATTTCTTGCTGGGAGCTAACCAGCTCCGAAAAAAGGAGGGTAGTGGCCTTTTTTCATATCATTTACAATAGAATATAAAATATTTTAATAATATTCTTTTGTAATGCTTGATCCCTGACATAAGTAATCATTAAGACCATGTTATTAAGTCACTTTTTCTAGAATACAGCCTTGCAAATGACTATTTGCTAACTGGGTATTGTAAAGGCTTATTTAGCTAATGGATGACCACTAAAGATCATCCCCAACTTTGCGTACGGGAAGACGTCTTTGATTTGAAGTTGTAAGTTTTATTTTAAAGCTTTTCATGATAAACATGGGCCCCCTTTTGCCTTTTGAAGGTCACTTTTCTTTTGTTTAGAAGCAGTTCTGATTTAAGGTACCATCCAAATATAGATCATTGCCAATAAGAAAAGATCCATTGCTTTTAAAACAGTATGTTGTTCACAGATGATGCTGATTATGCAGAACAGTTCACAATGTGTATGTACATCAAAACATTGTGTTGCTAAACAGTTACATCATGTTGTTAAATAGGTATAATCTTTGTTAAGTAGACCTCAATAAAGCGGGATAATACAATAAAATATATTTTGTAAAACAAAACCAGTAGGTGATGGAAAGATTGAATAAGACTATCCCTGCTCCCCAAAGGAGCCGACAGTTTATTTGAGTAGAAAATATGGTCACAGATAAATACAGCATAGAGCAGAACGTGATCAATTCTATAAAAAAGGCCCAAAAAGGATGAAAAGAAGCTTTTCAAACATGTAACAAAGTAGTGCTAGGTAAAGGCGGTACATGTAGGCTGGAGTTAGATCTTGGAGAACTTTGCTGTCCTTCTGAAATATTTGAACTTATTTTTGAGGGAATGGAGAATGTTTGGAAATTTTTTAGTGTCCTTCCCACTTCACCCACATCAGAAAGGAATATTTGGTCCTTATATGAAATTGGAAAGTACAAAAAGTGTGTGCAGAAGCAATGGAATATCACTTCTAAATTCACTCTCTTTCTGTTCTCCACCCCAACCTCATCTCCCAGGTCTGTTCCTGACCCACAGTGCCACGAATAGAACTCTTTAGGAAGGGTACTTCGATGTGGCGTATAATAAGTTGTAGGAGAACAGAGTGCAATGAATGTGTTGCAGGATAATTCAGTTATTAGGGATGTGAGCAGTCAGGGGAATAGGAAGCAATGAGAACAAGAATCCCTTGTCAAGACAGAATCCACAGGAGATTTTGACTAATTTTAAGTGGGTGTGTATGGGGAAAGGAAGAGGAAGATTTGTTACATAACCGACTGCTTTTTTCAAAGGACCAGTTGTTATCAAACGGGAGAGATCTTACAGGAGGTAGGGGACGGGAGACACACCGTCTTGTTTGGGGGTACTTCGAGGTGCTCTGAAGGCACTGAACTGCTTCAAATGCGTAGACGGTCTCGATGGAATCAGGGATCCAAGTGGCAGTGGTTATTGCATCCTTTTCTCCCTTTACAGAGCATTCACCTACTTTTAACGAGTCACCATTTAGCTTTGCTGGTATCTTCTTTTTTATGGACAGTTTCTGAGGTTGTGGAGACAATTAATTTAAGAAGCACAGCAGTTCACAGGGTGTTTACAGAGCCATCATTTCTGTTACAAGATATATGAGGTCAGAGTTAGGGTGATTCAATGGTCAGTGATCCCCAGATTTGACCATGAATCCTATGGTAATGGAAGTGACGGCAGCTTTCATCTCAAACACACCAAGACTAATGTGACAGCACTGTCTTCCACGTGTTTTGCCAAAGATTGCTGATTATCATGTTTCCTGTAAAGCCCTCCTGCCCTTTAGGTTTTGCCTATAAATAAGGGAGGCATGAGACAGATGCCGTTTGTAGATTTAATGCATGTGGACCTTTTCAATGATGATCCGGAATTGGTCAAGTACATTTGACTCTAGTTCTGAGAGAAGTCTAAACGGAAGGGACAGTTTGTTTCTAACAAAGCCGAGTCTCTCTTGCTTTGTGGGATAACATGATTAATTTTAACATTCGATCACAGCTGCCCAGAAAAGTTCCTCTTGCATCTAGTCTGAGGCTTACAAGCCCAGCCTTGTACGGTAGTGTCAGTGTCCTCATGTATATATGCATTCCCTAACAATTGGTTATTGTTGTGTCAGCCTTGTTTTTCTGTTTTGCAGTTTTTTCCACCATGTGATGTCTGGCCTCAGCTTGCAGAGTTTAAAACTTAGGCATATTTTACTCATGACCTTTACAAACATTAAAATTTTCAGTTGGCTATGTAGGTTTCAGTTGGTGCTAGAAATGCTTGCTAAAACAAGGTGTTTTTGTTTGTTTGTTTGTATGTTTGTTTTTAGCTTTGTCAGTATTTGAATCTGTCTGAGATTTTAGAAAATTGTGCAACCTTTGTTTTATGATTTGAGCACTGGTAGGTGGTGATAAACTTCACGAATGAATTCTCTCTTCCAGAGACCAGCAGACTACTTAAGTGCAGGATTTTAGCTAGGCCTTTCCCTTTCATGATTTCTGTGTAATTTCACCCTAAAACATTACAGAAGTATTCAGCAAAGGTAGGAATGAATATTCATCATTCATGGGCTCAGTAGTTTGAGAAACTTGTATTGCCTATTTTGACTTTTTGAATAGAATATAAATTAAATGGGAATTCTCTCTGTAGATTGGAGTTTTAAAAAATTGTTTCTTAAGTGTTCTGTTTCTGTAGTCTCTAAATCATAACTATTTTACATCAAGACATGGTATATGCACATGTATGTGTATATGTGTGTGTTTATTGGGAACCGGAAGTTTTAAAGTATAATGACTATTCTTACTTCTTGTAATGATGAAATTTTCTATTTAACTGTTCTCAATGCTGTTCATGACCCATTAGATTGATTTTGTAACCCCCCTTAAACATCACAGTCACTACTTCAGAAGCCACTGCTCTAAATAATCATACTTTGTCCTGTGATGAAGACTTGAAGTGTTGGTGTATCAGTTAGGGCTTGACCAGGGAAACTGAACCAGTAGGAGATACATATTACGAGACTTACTGCAAGGAATTGGCTTATGGAAAGGTAAGGGGTGGGTGTGCAATCCTGAAATCTGCAAGGCAGGCCATGAAGATGAGAGAGAGGATGGAACTCTGCAACAAGTTGAGCTACTGTCCGCAGGCAAAACGTCTTCTTCCTCCTGGAAGCCTTAGCTCTGCTCTTAAGGCCTTTGAATCAGGCCCACCCAAATTAGCCTTGGTAATCTTCCTTAAAGTCAACTGATTTTAGACTTTATTTAATTGCCTCTACGAACTACCTTACAGCAATGCCTAGATTAGTGTTTGACTAAATAACAGGAGGCTGTAGCCTAGTCAAGTTGACCATAAAAGGCCATCGCAGTTGGGGTGTGGAGTCATCAACCCCTTTAATCAAAGGAGTAGGAATCAACTTTAGTTCACCCCCCACTAAGATGCTTTACATTACATTAGTTTCTTCCACTATACTAAAGTTATGCTTCCTGAGATTCTCACCCACTTGTTTGGCTCTTAATTCAGCCTCTCTTATGTTTTTGCATTTTCTTCTACCTCTCTGGGTAAATGTACAGTATCTGGAAGTTGTGCAGAGTTCCTAGTTGAGGAGCCTCTCTGCCTTTAACCCATACTGTTATTTTTGATGAGCTCCTTGAACAGATAGTCAAGTTCTCTTCAAGGCTGTTTTACTCTGTTTCCAGGCAAAATCGCGGGCCTGGGTGCTCTTCCCAAGGTTTCCATGATATCCCTTAGCCCTCCCATCAGAGGTCACCTTTGGGTGTTTGGCATGGGAGAGGAAACTATACCTGAGGAACTTCTACGCCCTAAGAATGTCTCACGTTCCTTTCTCAGCCTCAAGGGACGCTGTGGCTAGTGTCCCCAGTCTCCTCTTTAACCTCACTACCCTCACGTGCTACAGTACTCCCCTCCAACTATTTTCCTGCTTAGACAATTCAGAATACTCTCCCTCCCTGGGCCTTTAGAAACACAGTGTTGGCACTGGTAGTGAAAGAAAAAGTGATTACCAACTGCTAAGACAAATGCTAGAACAGACCCTGACTTACTAACTCATCCTGTTGCGTCTGTGTAAGAGTATTAACTTCTGTGAATGAGAAGTCAATTGTTTCTCTTTAGGAGATGATCACATTCCTCCCCCCCACCCCTCCACCGCCCCCACCCAAAGGTGCCAATCGGTGCTAAGTAGTTCAATTTCTGTGATGGTGACACCTGTCCAGTGGGAGCTGGACTGAGGCCACCAATTTATTTCGTGCTGGCCACCAGTTGTCAGTTTGTAAAGCATATGTCTCCAATTTAAACCAAAAGTCTGACTGAACTAAAGAGAACATTGCTAATTTCCCACGGATATGTTTAATTGTTTATAGCAATTTGAAAATTACTGTGAAAAACATGAACATCAGTGGAATTGCCCAGTTTTCTGTTAAACTGTCTACTGGAGAAACTCACTAATTTGGGCTTCACTATTTTAGAATTTGTCCAAATTTAGAATGAGCTATGGTTATATTTATTTATGATACAATTTCTTCCTGATTACTTCAGTGGCATAAACTGTTTTCCAAGGAGATATTAAACTCACTTTTAAAACTTTTCAATTGCTTTAACAGCATATATTTATAGATAAATGATACTAATTATAAATGAATTCTAATTTTGTCAAAAATATAAATGGCCTGGCTTGGCTCATGGGACTTTCCTAAAACCTCTCAAAGGTTCACAAACTCCAAACAAGCAGCATCTGGCCTCGGTGTGCCCCTTACATCATGCTAAGCAGCCCTGAGCCTGGCACTTGGGGCAGCCAGTCTCAGTTTGCAGCTTAGCTTCTCCCAGGCACCTCCAAGTCCAGCACAAATGGCAGCCATCTGCAGATCACTTTGTAGCTCATACCAAGTGGCCCTATGCGGGGCATAGGCAGCGGCTGACCTTGGCCAGCAACACAGCCCCTCCCAAGAGTCCCCAGAACCAACACACTTGATGGCCAGCTTCAGACCACACCAGAATACCACCCAATACCTCCACAAATGACACACCCAAAAGGCAGACAGGGCAGGCACCAGAGCCCCGCTAAAGCAAACCCAGCTCTGTAGTATCAGCCCTGCACACAGCTCCTCCACTGTAGTCATGGCCAGTCCTCACAACAAATCAGCCTGAGGGTCAATTCCTCCCACTGACATGCAGACAGCAACCAAGGCTCAAGTACAACAGGAGGGCACACACAACCTACACAAAGGACACACTTGCAGCACCTAGCTCAGGTCCCCAGGGAGACTGACCCACTGGGCCCCACAGGACACCTACTACATAAGGCCACTCTACTAAGGCCAGGAGGCATAGTAGCCCTATCTAATATATAGAAACAAACACAGGGAGGCAGCCAAAATTGGGAGATAAAGAAATATATCCCAAATGAAAGAACAGAATAAAGCTCCAGAAAAAGAACTAAACAAAATGGAGACAAGCAATCTTCCAGACACAGAGTTCAAAACACTGGTTACAAGGATGCTCAGTAATCTCAGTGAGAACTTCAAGAAACATATAGGAAAGATAAAAATGGAAATATAAAACATAAAAAAAGAACCAGTGGTAAATTAAGAATACAATAACTGAAATAAAGAATACTGTAGAGGGAATTAACAGTAGATTAGATGAAGCAGAGGATGGAATCAGCAATTTGCAAGATAAGGTAGCATAAAAAACCCAATCAGAACAGCAAAAAGAAAAAAAGAATCCAAAAAAAAATGAGGATAGTTCAATGGGCCTCTAGGACAATATCAAGCATACCAAGATCTGCATCAGAGGGTTTACCAGTATGAGAAGAGAGAGAGCAAGGAATTGAAAACCTATTTGAAGAAATAATCATGGAAAACTTCCCTAACCTGGAGAAGATATTAGACATACAAGCCTAGGAAGCACAGAGAGTCTCCCAAGAAAATGAACCAAAATAGGCCCACATCAAGACACATCATAATTAAAATGACAAAGGTTAAAGACAAAGAGAGCAACAAGAGAAAAGCAATTAGTTATCTACAAGGGAGCTCCCATAAGACTGTCAGCTGATTTCTCAACAAAAACTTTGCAGGCCAGAAGGGATTGGCAGAAGTATTCAAAATGATGAAAAGCAAGGAATTACAGCCAAGATTACTCTATAGCAAAGCTATCATTTAGAATCACAGGACAGATAAAGAACTTCCCAGTCAAGAAAAAGCAAAGGAGTTCATCACCACCAAACCAGTATTGCAGGAAATGTTAAAGGGACTTCTTTAAGAAGAAGAAGAAGGAAAAAGAAGATAAAAAATATGAATAATAAAATGGCAATAACTACACATCTATTAAAAGTTACTTAAATGTAAATGGTTAAATGCTCAACTTAAAAGACATAGGAGGGCTGAATGGATAAGAAAACAAAACCCTTACATATGCTGCCTACAAGAGACTCACTTTAGATGGAAAGACACACAGAGTGACAGTAAAGGGATGGAAAAAAAAAAAAAGAGCTGGAGTAGCAATACTTATACCAGATAAAATAGACTTTAAAACAAAGGCTATAAACAGAGACGAAGAAGAACCCAATTATCCCACTATAGGTATTTATCTAAAGAAACCCAAAACACTACTTCAAAGGGACATGTACATCCATATTTTCATTGCAGCATTATTTGCAATAGCCAAGATATGGAGACAACCTAGGTGTCCATCAATGAATGAATAGATAAAGAAGAGGTGGTACATATATACAATGGAGTATTACTCAGCCATAAAATAAGAATGAAACTTTGCCTTCTGCAACATGAATGGACCTAGAGGGTATTGTGCTGAATGGAATAAGTCAGATAGAGAAAGACAGATGTCATATGATTTCACTTATGTGTAGAATCTAGAGAACAGGATAAACGAACAAACAAAGCACAAACAAGCTCACAGGTACAGAGAGCATTTTGATGGTTGCCAGGTGAGGGGGCAGGGTTGGGCAGATTGATGAAGGTGAGGGGAGGTCTAAGAGGTACAAATTGGTAGTTAGAAAATAGTCATATAGTATGGGGGACATAGTAGTATTGTAATAACTGTGGTGTCATATGGGTTCTGGTTTATTGGGTTGATCACTTAGTAAGTTATATAAACGTCTAATCACTATGTTTTGCACGTGAAACTAATAATACTGTATGTCAACTATAATTGAAAAATGAAAAAAATTAAAAAAATAAAATTTCAAGTACTTTTGCAACACATATTTGCAGATAAATGATACTACTTATAATTGAATTCTATTTTGTCAAAATGAAGATATGTAGATCTAATCTAATAAAAAGATCTAATCTTTTTATTTCATTGGTAACTTATGTATATTTGACCTTAATAAAACTCCACTTATTTTGAAATATTCTTTCATTAAATGTCTTCATAAATATTATATAACTTAACACAGAATTAACCATAGCTATTCTAAATTTGAAGAGTTTACATCCTATCTACAAGTATGAAGTGGTTGGTGCCATCAATAATACAAAAATACTTGATTTTATCACGGGTTTTGTATACGTTCTACAAATATGTCTGGGAATATGCACATTGACTCCAAATTAAAAAAAAACACTCTCAAGATATGATTATCTTTGTCAGAAATCAAAAGACTAGATTTTAGAGCATAGAATATTTTATTTTAAGGGATTTATGATGGTTAATTTTATTTGTCAACTTGGCTGCGCCATGGTGTCCAGATTTTTGGTCAGACATTATTTTAGCTATCTCTGTGAGGGTGATTTTAAATGAATTTAACATTTAAATTGGTGGACTTTGAATAAAGCAAATTGCCCTCTATCATGAGAGTAGGCCTCATACAACCAATTGAAGGTCTTAATAGAAAAAGACTGACAGTCATTGAAGAAGAGGGAATTCTGTCAGCCAACTGCCTTTGGACTTGAACCGCAACATCAACTTTTCCCCGGGTCTCCAGCCTGCTGGCTCACCTTGCAGATTTTGTATTTCAGTGTGTATAACCCTGTGAGTCAATCCTTTCAAATAAATCTAGTTTACTACAAATACAAATGTAATACCATATATAAAATATATGTATGTGTGTGTGTGTGTGTATATATATATATATATATATATATATATATATATATGCCGTTTTCTCTTGGTTTTGTTTCTTTGGAGAACCCTGACAAATATAGGTTTCATTTTGCTGCCTTTTGAGGTAGTCTGCTCTCTACCCCCCATTCTGTAGAGTATGTTTGCTTTTTCACTTCCTATTGTTTAGTTATCTACGAAATCACTAGGCTTACAATCAGTGAAATATACCTTTTGTCCTTATAGACTGTCTTCATTAATTATCTTTACATACACGTGTATATTTTTCTCTGAGCTTCAAATTTCTTATGTAAAAATAGAAAAGTGGGCACTGTCTTTTCTGTCTTTACTGAATCAGTTGGCACAAGAGTTAAAGATAGTTTTTGTAAAATTTTATATTCTTTGTAATAGACTTCCAATTACTTCAGCGTATACATCACAATATTTATGGGTATAACTTTGTTTTAGGAGCCTTCAATTAACATTCCAGGTACACTAATCCTCATTCTAGGATTAGTTAATTAGTATTTGAAAGACGCTAATTAGAAGTGTACACTCCAGAGATAGGTACTTTAAATCTGTACAAGAAAGTTTATTAAGGATGTTACAAATAATTGGTAAAATGAGTGATGTTGAAAATATGTGGATTGGCCTTAGAAATATTTTATGTTAATGGCTTTGAGTCAGAGAAGACCGGTAGGCTAACGGCTTTTGGAGTAACATCTTAAGTCTAGTACTCATTTGGTCCTGTTTTCTGGTACATAGGATTTTGTTGAGTGGTCCCATTAGAAGGTTAGACACATTATACTGTACAATATTGTTACTACTGCTTTAAGTACACGTTCATGCAGGTTGTCAGAGTACCTTAAGGATAGACATCTGGGATTTGACAGAGCTTACAGAGCTGTGGGTCTGTTTTTGCACCTTCCTGTTCATCACTGTTTTTATATGCAGCAGAAAGCCCTCACCTATTCAGAATCTGTGGAGACTACCGATGGTAACCCCCCAAAGCCTGATAGCTGTGACCTCTGGTTTAGCTTACACAAACAAGCTGGCACACACGAGGCATTAACCAACTGTTTGTCATTCTTACTATCATTAATCAGTGACCTGGCTTTGGTTTTGGGGGAAGAAAAGGAAAGATGAACTTACACATTGTTCTAAGGCTGTCAGGATCCTCCTTTCTCAGGATGGTTTATCACCAAATTTCTTTTTAAAACTTCAAGATGTAGACTATCTTCTTCATGCTTTCTCTTAGTCTCAATTTGGAGTCTCGTTAGCAGAGCCACTAAAATCATGTGAAGGTGAGTTAGAGTTCTGCCAACAAAACTTGTGATAAGTGGGACCTGTTCATGGAAGCATGTGAATTCTTGGCTAATCTCCAGGAGCACGCTATGCCAAGCCATCGTCTGAAACAGTTTACTAGAACCTGAAACATTTCCCATCTTTGATGTGTCAGGAAGATGAAGCGGAACCCTGATGACAGGCAGAACTGCAGCTTTGGGGAAGCATTGTGGGAGATTCTTTCCAGTTAATATTACAGAAAATCCTGAATTTATTTTGACCTCTGTTGATTAAAGAAAATGTGTTGTAAGGAAGGAAATAAGGTTTTTTTTCTTATTTTTTGAAAAAAACGTTGCTGTTGTTCTGAAAAAGTATTGCAGCTCAAACTACTAGAAATGTGAAAAAGAATGATTCTAGTTGAAATCTTATATTAAGCAAATTTTAACTTTATTTTTCATACCCTAGGGTTACTGGGTCAGAAATGTCATTGCTAAGTGTTGTAAACCTGTTACCCCTAAAAGACCGTCTCTGCTGCTAAGCAAGGGACAAAGTCTTGTTTTATTTCTTTTGATCAAGGAACAGAATATCCCTTGTTGGTTCTGAAACAAGAAGTCTTAAATTTATATATGTGTGTTTGCTTTTCTCAGTCAAATAACACAGGAACAATGTGAAGGTGACTGAACTAAATATAGAGGGTGCCAAAAAAAAAATGTGTACGCATGTGAAGAAAGAAAAAAAACTGTGTTAAAATTGTAATACTCAATATAAACCGATAACAAAAGATGAATGCAAGTCATGTGTATACATTTTTTTGGCATCCCCGGTATATATATATACGGTCCAGGATGCTGTTGGCCTTTAAGAGTTTTTTTGTGGTGCAGTACTAATATGATGGTGCTCGATTATTATTTGATTAATTATCCATATTTTTGCAAAGCAGTTGCAGCAATATAAATAAAAATGGTAGAACTATTGTAAGGATATCGAAAGAATCAAGACCCTATTGATGAAAGGAGAAGTAGTTACCTTGGTAAATTTTCCTTTCGTCTCGGAGCTTCTTCCTGGTCAAAGCAAAAACAAAGTATGACAGGTGATGAGCCATTGTATAATGTGCATAGCTCTGGACACAGGTAGAGAGCTGGCAGGCCAAACTGCATTTTAATATCAAGTTAGATTTTTATTTCAAAAGCGTTAAGCATCATCATGGATGAAATATTCAAAACATTTATAAGCAAGAGTGTGAGGTGAGTGTATGTGTCTGGGGAAATAGTATCTCATATCAGCCTGGAAAGCTTTCCCTCCCCCCACGTTGAACCAACCGTGATTACATGGATTATCTCATTTCATTTCAAAACAACTTTATCGGGTTGGTATTATTATTATAGCCATTTTGAAAATAAGGAAATAGGCTTAGAGTGGTTTTACAATTTGGCAAGAGTACATAGCTAGAGAATTTTGGAGGTTTTTAAATTCGATTAAAATTGAGATCCTACCAGTTGGGAAGATGGATGGATGGATGGATGGATAGATAGATCTGCAATGTTCTTTTTTTGGTTTACTGATGTATATATATATATTGCAGAGCCTTACATGTCAGCAGAGATAGATCTTTCTAATCATTGCATAAAATTACACATTTGTATATATTATAATTAAGACATTTGTTTTCTCTATTAGTGGACATCTAGATAATTTCCCACTTTGGGCTATTAGAATAGTGTTGTAATGAACTTCCTTGCACACACATATTTGTGTGTACTTGCAAGTATCTTTATAAATACTTAGATGTAGCATTATTAGGTCAAAGGCATTTATATTTAAAATCTTGGTAGCTATTCTCAAGTTATACTTTTATCCCATACTTTTCCAGGAGTATTCTTTTTCCTACATTCTCACGAAACACTGGATGTTATAGTCTTTTTTTTTTAAAACCATTCTCATGGGTGAGTACGTGGTATTTGCTTGTTGTAATTTACATTTGCTTAATTTTTAATGAAGTTGAGCATCTTTACATCATTCATTGAACATTAGTATTTCTTTGTTGAATTCTCAATTTCCTTACTTCTCAATTTCCTTACTTGTGTATGCCATTCTTTTTAGTTGATAGACCCTTTTATATAATACGGATACGCATATTGATATTTGGCAATGTTTTCTCCTAATACTTGACTTTTCCTATAACTTCATAATGGTGTATTTTGTTGTCTAGAAGTTTTTGGTATTGATTTTTTTAAAAAAAATCTGTACAGTATTTAATTTGTACAAGTGTAGTCAAAGACGTTTGTTGAAGCAATGCATTAATTCTCTTCATTCAGCTCTACAAGATTCTACAATTTAAAAAAGATGAAAAATGACTCCTGCTAAAAATAGTTTGAGAACTATATCATTCATGTTTTGCAGAGTAATAAACTATATCAAAATCTCAGTGGCTTACAGCACACATATGTTCTTGAGCTCCCAGGTGTACAGGTTGGCTGCAGGTCCGTTGATTTAAGCTGGGCTCTGCTGGGCCAGGCTAGATAGATTCATTTCACGCTTCCTCTCAGGTGCAGGTCTCCTCCCTCTGTCTTCATTCTGGGACCTAGGTTGAAAGGCCTGTTGTTGAATGCTCTTATTCATGGACCACAGGAGCTTGGGAGTTTATGTGGAAGCACAGGATGCTTTTTCAGGCTTCTGCTGACAACTTGCACACTGTTACTTTTACCCACATTCCATTGGCCAAAGCAAGTCATTTATTTTACCCATCCCTAAATCAATGGAGCAGGAAAGTATGCCCCATCCACAGGGAAAGGCTTGTGAAGTTACATGGCGAAGAGTGTGGATACATTATTCTAATACATGGAGGAAGAGATCCAATCTCTGCTAGAATAATTAGCTTCAAACATTTGTTATTTTTGACATGGCTTATGTGCCCTGCACAAGGATAAGCTTTTTGAAAGCATATCAAAATGTAAGCATTCAGTTCTGACCTTCCCTAATCCCCTCAGAAAGTAGAGAATTAACTCTGATTTGAAAAACAAGTTTAAAAGAAAAATAAATGGATTGGTAAATTCTTAAAATAACTAACATTTGAACATTAAGTTTAAAGCTTCCAAGTTTAATCTTTAGGTTAAATAATCACCTACACCACAAAATGGTCCTCAGTCCATTTTTTCTTCATTGCAGTATCATCCATAACAATTGCTAAGCCTGTAGAGTGTTTTTTTTTTATATTTAGTTATTTTGAGAATTTGTTATTAATCTACCCACCTTTATAAAATGGGCAAATTACAACTATAGCCTCTTTACATTTCATAGAGATGTTGGTAGGATTAAACAAGCTTATGTAAGTAAAGAACTTATTATACTGCCATGTACATAATGAATGCTCAGAAAATGTCAGTCTGCCCCACTTCCAAAGTTTATGTTTTGTTTTTATTTAACAACATTTTCTATGGACTCGTAAGGTATTTGTTCACTAGAATTCTGGTATTATTTCTGCCTACCATGTATACAGCCTTTATATTTTCCAATTGGATGATACCATATCTAATTTAAATACACCATTTTTACAGATGAAGAAATTAATACCAGAAAATGACAGGGTACGGTTTAAAATCACTCAGAAGAAAAGTATCAGGATTTGGATGGGAACTTTAGCACTCTAACTGCCGGCTCAGTGTGTTTTTTCTATTGGGCTGTGTATGTAGTAAATGTATGTTGCCACCCTCTCCCCCGAGTTCATACCCAAACTGCCAAAGGGAGGTACCTAATTCTCTAATACTTTCATTTCCTATTCTCATATAAAATATGTACCCATTCTAGACCTTGGTCTTTTGGGGTCCACTCTTTATGGAAGTTGACTATAGTTTCCTTAGTACTCTAGCTTTCATAGAGGGCAGTGAGTGAATCTGAGTTGTTACCAAGATCTGAGTCTGTGTTAATGGCCATTTCTTATCAATCCACAAGTATAGGCTAATATACTTGTTGGCAGCAATTAGAGATGGGTTTCCGGTGTTTTTTTTTTTTTTTTTTTTTGTAAAATTCCTTTCATTTTAATAAGTTAATGTGTTTAAACAAATGGAAGTAAATAGACCTTAACATAACCTAGTTCATCTGTTTGGTTTATATTCTCAAAGCCATTTCTCTTAAATATTAGTTCACCTTGAGCATTCATTTGCCCCCAAGTGATTTATAATCATAAAATGTCCATGTATAACTCAAATGTTTAAAATTACAGGTACTTCCTAATTCTCCTGATGTTCATGTAATTCCCTCTTTTAGATGATCCGTGCTACTGAACACGCATTCACTTCCTAAGAATGACTATTTAGAAATGAAATATTACATACATCACAGTGATTGAACTCAAAGAAATCTCAGGGTAAAATCTATCTAATCTAATATTGTGCTAGTTAATGAACAGTGGTTTTTAAATACTTAAAATTCAATATCTTTAGGAGATTGCCTGCAATTATTTGTAGGAATCAGTGCATCAGGGCCGATTCAATAACAAACATTGCCTTTCTATATAGAATTTATAGAATCAGCACATTTTGTAAAGCATCAGTTAGTAACAATATTTTGTTTTTTTTACGTGAAAGAAACATTCAAATTGTTCCCCTAGCAGACTGTATGACCTGAAGTTGTATTCCAATAGGGGCATTACACCACGTCACCTCATTGCTCTGGCAATGATTATAATAAAGCAGTTGGTATAGAAAAGTTAGGAAGTCTGAGTTTTGTGGTACATATTTTTAACCTAATTTTGTGAATTACATAGTTTAAGAAGCAGCATTGCTTTCACTGTTTCTCTGTGAGATGTAGCTAATTGTTAATGAAATCTGGACTATAAGTGGTCCATTACATTTTTGTGTAGAGATTGTGTATGGAGAGATGGCACATTTACCACCAGCTTTATCTTGATCTTAATTTTAACTTCTTACTTAAGATGGTGTGTGACATTCACCACTACTTTCTACTTGCCGTACACAAAAAGAGTCACTCTTGTGCCACCACGAGCAATGCACCATGCAGTGGATTGGACTCAAAGTGGTGACTGCATGCACATATCATATATAGCATTGATTTTTAATCAAATAGTATATTCGTTTCCTTTAGTATTTCAAGGATCTGTGGATTTGTAGGAAGGTTTCTCTAGCCTATTAAACATTGTCCTATATTTTTATTAATACTTTTATAACTTCTTTTTGTTCTTAACCAATCTGGAGGTTACTTTTGTTAACGGTATGAAATAGTGATATTTTTCAGATGGCTATCTTATTCTTTCCCTAATATTTATTGAATAGAAAAGTAGAAGAGTGGAACAGAGTACAAAAACAGATCTATCCTGGGGCCAAAACGATTGCCTTAATAAATGAAGTTTTATTATGTGTTTTAATATCTGATAGAGTCTGTTTTCACCCTTATTCTTCTTTTTCAAACAACTTGTTAGTTTCCATGAAAAATGTGAGTGGGATTTTAATTTGATTGCCCAGAATTCATAAATTAAATTGGGGTAAACTGACATTTAGAGTAATTGTGGAGCATAGATGTCTTATAATATACGGATTTCAATCCAGGAACATAGACTGGCATTACACTTACTCAGGGCTTTTTGTAGTCTTCAGTTACATTTTATAGAGAAAGGTATTCTTGCACATTATAATTAGTAATTCTTGGATATTTTATAGTTCCTGATCTTTTCTGTTATATTTTCTAGAGCTTGTTGTGGTTTTTATTTTTCTATATTGGTTTTTATTCTGTTACTTTACTGAACACTTATTATTGCTAATACTTTTTCTGTTAAATCTCTTGGATTCTCCAAGTAAACAATAACTAAATCTGCATATAATGGGTTCTGGATTTTCTTTTTCAATTTTTAATAGGTTTCTCCTATGTGCCCACATTAATTTACCAGTCTATAAGCAAGCTGAAGATGAAAAGTATCTTACATTATTTCTTTTCTACAGAATGAAATGGTAATGTAATCATCTGATTTCTGGAGATAGTCATATATGTTGCCAGAATGTAGTCATACAGTTTTTTGTTTGCTTTGATTTCAACGTATCCTTAAATGAACTTTATGAAACAGTCTGATTGGGGAAGAATATTTAATAACAGTGTGTTTTGGGATCCTGAAAAAAATATCAGGAAGGTGTTAATTTATTTGAAACAATTCTCTCATACTTTATACACACACACACACACACATATATATATATACACACACAAACATATGCATATACACACACATACATACATATGTATATATACACACATATTTATATATTCACTTACTTACTATGTAGTAGCAGAATTGAGCTATGTTTCAGAATGAATATTATTTAAGTCTTTGTTCTGTAATCGTGTACTTGGACCTATTAGTAGAAGTAGATGAGTGGGAAATATTAATGGAATAATGGTCAGTCCTATCTGCCAATAGTTTCCAGGACATGTAAGTTCCAAATCTGGGTAACTTTTTTTGTGTTTGCTCCCCTAGGCATGTTGTATTGTAGTCCACTCAATTATTGATGTTTTCCAAAAGATATAGACACACACTTTTTTTTGTCTATAGTCTTATATTTAAAATATGTATTGCCCCTCTTCTACACTCAAATATGAGTTCTTGTTTGTTTTTTAAGACTCAACTTCAATATTTTCCTCTCCATGAAGTTCTTCCCTCTCTCAGGCAAACAAAAAAATTACTTGATGTATTTCTCTGTTGCATCCATTATCACGTTATATTGTCGTTGTTTATTTTGATTTCTGTGTTCCAACTAAGGTGTGAGCTACTTGAGACTGTGCCTTCTCCAATGTCTGGCATAGAGTTGGTACTCTAAATTTTTGTTGAATGAATAAATGTGAATAAGTGACTACCAAAACATATAAGGGAAGTAAAAGATCAAAAGGGCTGTGTAAGAGAAAGTCATAAATCTGACAATTTAAGAAAAATATTAGGAGGTTCTATACAAGGGGCATAGGAAGCATACTTTATGAAAAGATTAATAAGACAGGCACAGACCCCAGGGTGTAGGAATGTTCATTGTGCTGCAGTAATGTTTATTACGGTGGAGAAATGTGGTAGAGACCAAGTGAGTGGCACGAGGCTGTGAAAACATGTTGAGAGTCAGGAAGAAAAACAAATTCATTCGGGTACAAATCCTATAAATGGCATAATTTGGGGAAGTATATACCATTAGTAACCACACTACATCTGCTTCTCTATATGCAATATGTATTCCTGGTTTATAGGTTACCATATATAGCATATAAGTGTTGCCCGTTTTCCAATAATGTGAATGTAAAGCACACCTGGACTAGCAGAGCCAGCTTTATAGGCAACAGACTTGATTTCTTTCATCTCTGACCTTCGGTTCTGCTTTCTATTTTTATTATAGGTTTTTATGTTTTTGTTTTTTTTTTAAATGACTCATTCCTAGATATTAAGATTTTGGGGGTCATTGCAGTGTTTTTTCAGGCACAATTTAGTTACTTAGTAATTGTTGAATTTAATTGAAAATGTCAGTTTTTATTATACATATTAATTGGATTTGATGAAATATGTATTTCTTTTACATGTTCTTCAGTGTATTGAGGGGTTGTATACCTATTTCCAGTTACTTTTCAAATAAAACAAATATTTCAGCAAAAACAAGGACAATCAAATTTCTGATGGCTATAGCTGAAGACCACATTCAGCATTTTGAATGATTTAGGTAGAAAAGAAAGAGCTGGCAAAATCTTATTTGTTCTGCTGCTCTTAAGCTATATTTTGATAGTTATTTCACAGAAAGGTTGAATAAGAATTTAATTTAAATCTACATGCAAGTAAAATGAGGGACAACAAATGAGAGCTTATCACAGCCTAATCCAGCATAGACTAGAAATCAGTTTCAGTGATTCTATGACTGAAATAGAATTGTAGTACTGACACACTACAGCATTGAGGCTTGTATGGGTCGTAGCATAAAACAGGTTCCCATGCGGGTGTTTGCTTAGGCAGCTTCAAGATGCTTCAGCTTAGTTTTATCAGGAACCAGCAGAGCACTGAAATTTATATGGGTTGCCCTGATTCTATAAAAAGTAGTGAATGTTGCTATCCAAATGGATGGTGTGACTACTGTTGACTCCCAAATTATTAAAAGTGGTAGAATGACTCATACATTTTTTAAATTAGTAAGTTACATTTATTTTCATTCAGTTTTCCTTTTCTTAACATCTCAGTTGATTTTAAAAACAAAAGATGTTTAGATGAAATTCATCACGCTACATTTTTAACTTAGGTAGTTTTGGATACTTGGTAGATTATTATTATTTTTTTTTTAATTAAGAAAGCCATCTTCTGTGGATTATCATCTTTTTGTTGACCTTTTCCTTCAGGTTTTCAGCACATACTCCAATGAAGACTATGACAGAAGAAACGATGAAGTTGACCCTGTGGCTGCGTCTGCTGAGTATGAACTTGAAAAGCGTGTAGAAAAGCTGGAACTTTTCCCAGTGGAACTAGAGAAAGGTACCTGAGCTTTACATTGTTTATCATACTATTATATTGCTACGTTAGTAATACAGAAATGACTTTATTTTTCCTAAGTATAGCCTTTTTTCCTCCTAAGGATTGAATCAAGTTTTAATTCTCATAAAAGGTTTTACTTATTAAATTTCAAAAGTAGTGGATATGAATACTTGTAGAGATGGTAGATTGGAAGCTTCTCTCCTCTTCCAACTAAAACCCATCGCTTTAGTTGGCTGGAATGGTGGCTGGGAGTAAGAAGGTGTGAGTGAGGCGTGATGCTTGGTTGGTACTCCTGCAAAGGGCTGGTACAGGTGTGAGACTAGAGAGAGCTGTTGTAAGTGAGCTCTTGGGGAAGATGGTTGTTTTCAGTGTGTTTTTGTTTTTTGGTGGAGGGAGAGTGGTTATGGTTATACTCTGAATGTAGCAGATACTCGTATGGAGAATGCTGAGCCTTTAGAAAATTATGGACTTTAAAATGAAAGCAATGGAATCCTCTTCATCTATGAGGGCAAAGGACTAAAGGAGAGCAGGGAGAATGGGAGAGAGGGACTTCCTCGTGATTTCGCTCCTTGGAATCACAGCCTGCCTGCGGTAGTAGCTAGGGACCTATAACACCAGAGACTGTCATGTTTATCATCACATAAGATGGGCACCCAGTGACCTAATGAACAGGGAGTTTTGGAAAAAATGAGAACAAACAGATGACAACTCGAATAACAAAAAAAGAAACAAAACCAAATAAGGATATTCAAGTATGGCTTTTAAAAGGTATTCTTCATCAAATTCACAGTAGCAACAACAACAACAACACGCTGATTTTAAAAATAAAAATTTCAGTAGAGGAACTGAAGAGGAAAGGACAGTTATTGTTGAGATCAAATTGGTAACCTAGAAGTTCAAGCATAAGAAATGTTCCAAACTAATTCTCAAATGACCGAGCAAAAATTCAAGAAAAATCATGAAAAAGACTCAACATGTAAATTGTAGGTAACAGAATGGGAAATGACAATAGAGAATGAGAGACATTAGATAAATAATAGAAGAAATTTCTCTGAGCTGAAAAAAATACCTGAACCTCATATTTGAAATGGCTTAGCCAATTGTTTGCAAGGACTTAAAAAAAAAATTCTACATAACCATAGGCTGGGAAAAAAATCTTCAAATGTAAAGTGAAAATCTTACAAAACAGGAAGACAAAAAAATCAAAGCAAACAAAGAAACAAATGTACTTGCCAAGGCAAAATTATTAGACTATCATCAGATTTCTCATTTGTAACACTGTAAGTGGGTAGACCTACATATTTCACACACCACTGAGAAGAAAATGATGGTAATCTAAGAATCCTACATCCATCTCAGAGAACATTTACCTATCTTGGTGAAAGAAATACATTTGCTGTTATGTAAGGATTTAAAGAATATATTACTCACATAATTCCTAACTAGCAGGGAGGGAAAGAAATGACAAGTGACTTGTTGAAAACAGAAAATGAGGGGAAAAGAATTAAAAACTATGTAAGTAGTATTAAGCATAAAATTGCTTGGATGAAAAAAATATAAAGAACACCAGTCATTACACTAACTATGACTGGCTAATCATTCCCATTAAAAGACACTCTCATTTGATCTTAAATGGAATGTAAGCGTGATGCTTACATTTTTCATTCCTTTAAAAATGTAAAAATAATTCTTAGCTTATGGCCCATACAAAAACAGTTGGATTTGTCTGTGGGTCATTTTATTGCCTATAATAGCAAAAAAATTTGAACAATCATTTTTTCATCAATGATAGAAAAGGATCTATAAATTGTAGATTATGTATTCAATAAAACATTACTCAGCAAAAAAATTAAGGAGCCACAGTTCCATGCAGCAGTATGTATGATTCTTACAACCCTAAAATTGGAGGAGGGAGAAGCAAATCACAAAAGAAGCCATTAGATATAATTTCATTTATTTCAATTCCAAAGCCAGGAAAAATTAAACAGTGCATTGTTTAGAGATATACAGATAAGTGGTTTTTAAAAACGTTATTAAGAAAAGGAGGGAATGATGTACACAATATGTAGGATAATGATTACTGACGGAAGAGTTATGATATCAGAGAGGGGTACATAGTGGGCTTTTTGGGTATTGCTAATATTCTGTGTCTCTGTTAGTACATGAATGTTTTATTCTTTAAACATAATGTTTTGTAAATGAATGATTTCATAAAACTTATGTTTGTATGCTATATTTCATAATAAAAGTTGAACTAGAAAGATTGAACTAGAAGAGAACCAAATGAAGTACAATTATTGTTAATTTTTTGAGGAACCACCATACTGTTTTCCATAATGACTATACCAATTTATATTCCCATCAACAGTGCATGAGTATTCTCATTTCTCTGCATCCTCACCAACACTTGTTATCTCTTGTCTTTTTGATCGTAGCTCTTCTAACAGATGTGAAGTGATACCTCTTTGTGGTTTTGATTTGCATTTCCTTGATGATTATTGATGTTGAACACCTCTTCATGTGCCCATTGGCTATTTGTGTATCTTCTTTGGAAAACTCTTCAGTTCCTCTGCCTATTTTTGAATTTTTTTTCTTGCTATTGAGTTGCATGACTTCTTTATATATTTTAGATATTAACCCCTTATCAAATATATGATTTGCAAATATTTTCTCCCATTCCAATTACCTTTCCATTCAGTTGATGGTTTCTTTGGGTGTACAGAAGCTGTTTAGTTTGACGTCATCCCACTTGGTTTATTTTTGCTTTTGTTGTCAAATCCAAAAAGTTATTGCCAAGACCAGTGTCAAGGAGCTGCCTAAGCCCATGTTGTTGTTGTGTTTTTTTAGGAGTTTTATGGTTTTAAGTCTTAAATTTAAGTCTTAAATTTAAGTCTTGAATGCATTTTGAGTAGATTTTTGTGTATGATATAAGATAGAGGTCCAGTTTTACTCTTTTGCTGATGGCTGTCCAGTTTTCCCAGCACCATATATCGAAGAGACTGTCCTTTCCCCATTGTGTATTCTTGGCTCCTTTCTCATAAATTAATTGACCATGTATACATAGGTTTATTTCTGAGCCTTCTATTCTGTTCCATTGGCCTATATGTCTGTTTTCATGGAAGTACCATACTGTTTTGATTACTATACCTTTGTAATATGGTTTGAAATCAGGGTATGTGATGCATCCAGATTTGTTCATCTTTGTCAAGATTATTTTGGCTATATAGGGTCTTTTGTGTTTCCATGCAAATTTTAGGATTGTTTGTCCTATTTCTGTGAAAAATGCTTTTGGAATTTTGATAGGGATCATATGGAATCTATAGATTGCTTTGGGTAGTATGGACATTTTAATGTAGTCTTTGAACTCGTGAGCATGGGCTATCTTTTCATTAATTTGTGTCCTCTTCAATTTCTTTCAATGTTGTATAGCTTTCCGTGTAAAGATCTTTTACCTCTTTGGTTAAGTTTATTCGTAGATATTTTATCTTTTTGATACAATTATAAATTGGATTGTTTTCTTAGTTTCTCTTTCTGATAGATTGTTGTTAGTGTATAGAAACCTAAATATGATAGAAATTATAGATTATAATGCTAACAGAAAATTTTACTTTTGAGTAAACACTAAAAATATTTTAATTAAAACCAGAAGTCACATTTTGAATGATCTTTAAATATAATAATCAGTATAAACAATAGAAAATAAAACCTGAAAAGTAACTTTTTGCTTATATATAATATATATATGTAACATGTAATGTATATATTACATATGAAAAACCAAATATATATATATATATATATATATATATATATATATATATATATATACCAAATTTATTCTAATTTAAAAATATTAGAATTACTAAGATTATTTATAAAAGAGGAGGTCAGGCCCCAGATAAATATAGGAAAACTAACAGGTTTTTTTCCTCTATATTTAAATTAAAAACCTAGAAATGAAAATGGGAGCAGTATTTCATTTATAATAGCACCACCAAAATAAAATACTATTAAATTAATCAACAAGAAAAACAGAATTTATCCGTAGAAAATACATCTTTTTGAAAGATGTAAGATCTAAGCACATAGAAAGCTATACCATATTCTTGACTGAGAAGACTCAGTGTAGAAAAATCTCTCCTGTACTGTATCTCTGATACCTATAAATTTATAAATAAATTTAATGCACTTCAAATAGAACTGCCATCAAAGTGGGTTGGGAGAGGGGATTCTATAATATAATTCTAAATTTTATACAGAAAAATGTAGACCTAAGGGAAGTATGAAAATGAATGTGAAATTATTTAACTTCCCAAATATCTGAATATTATGTAAAGCCTCTATAATCAGAACAAATTATATTCACATAGCTATTGATCAGTGGAACAAAAAAGAAAATCCAGATAAAGATGTTAGTGTGCATGAGAATTTAATGTTATAGATGACACATATGGCACTCTAATTTAGAAGTAACAGAGTGTTTTACATATTGTTCTGACATAACTGAGCATCTATCTGAAGGAATATAAAGTTGGACACTTTTATTTTTATTACGTAATATATAAAAACAACCCTACGTGGATTAAATAACTAAATATTAAAAATAAAATAATAAAGATATTTAACAAAGATTTTTAAGACTACCTATTGCATCTAGGCTTGTGGGTGAAGGCGCTTAACCAAAATGGAAAACCAGAAGTTATAAAGGAAAAGATGGACCAATTAAATTATCCAAACATTTAAGCTTTGAAAAGTAATGTTGTCAAGCTCATAGATAAGTGATGAATTTGAGGGAGGAAAATCTTTATTGTAGATGACATGGAGTTAATATCCTTGTTATGCTCACAATCTTTGCAAATTATTGGGAAAAAAGAGACAAGTAAAACTCAGTAGAAAAATGGGCAGTTTAGTGAAGAGGAAATGTAATGACTCATGCTCATATGAATGCAAGCTCAAATCTCACTAGCAATGAGGGGAATTCTAAACCAACACAAGTGTCTTCCCTGAGAGAGAAAATAAGTTCTGAGCTCCAGAGCATGGTGACAGCATCTTCCATAATAACGGAGCCTCCCAGTCTTTTCCATCTTTACCTGGCTGCTTTGCCTATTTAGTAATCAGCCTGCCCCTGGGAGGGTGTATACCGAGGAAGGCAGGGTGGCTGCTGGGTCCGTGACAGTGCAGCCACAAGAATCAGTGGCCTTCAGGCCTGTGGCTCTGGACTTCACTCAGGCTTGACAGACACAGCTCAGAGAAAGCTGCGCAGAGGTAGATCAGTCCTCTGGACTCTGTGGGTTCATTGTACTCTTCCTTTCATTGCCTGTCAGTTATCACCATGTGTCCTGGGTGTTCTGCACGGGAATTGAGGATGGCTCAAACTAACATAACTTTTCCCACAATTGGGTTTTCAGATTTGCAAATCTAAGTAGTTTCCCAGTTGGAGCAACAAGAGGAGCTATGGAGGGAAGAAAGATAATTTTACTAAAGCCTGAGTCCAGGCAGGAAAAATGGATTGAAAAACTACGATGCAACTTTCATGCAGGATATTTGTAGGAAGAAACCATTAAATGGCATGATAGGACAGAGAATCAAAATTTGAGAAGAGCCCTTTAAATGCACTGAGTATGGGAAAGTTTCACTTACAGGTGAACTTTGGCTTGATATGTGATAATTCATGATGAAGAGAAACTCCTATAAATACAATGAATGTGAAGAAGAATTCAGCTAATGCTTAATATACACCATAGATTTCATATAGGAGAGAAACCCTTTGGCATTATTCAATGTGCAAGAATCTACAGTGATTATATCTTAAAACAGTAGCAAACACACGGGCAGGGAGAACTTATTACTTATTTGGATATAAATAAAAATGGTGAGAAGCTTTGGGTCGTCGTTCATCCCTTCATCATATGCTGAAATTCACACTCTAGAGAAACCGTATGAATGTGATGAGTGAGGACAAGAATTCAGCTGTACAGCTCATCTTTATACACATAAGAGAATTCATGTAAGAGAGAAGAAACATTATACATGTAACCAGTGAGGAAGAACCTTCAGCACAGATCCAAACTTCATGTGCACAAGAAAACTCATTCTGTGGAGAAACTCTAAAACTGTAATGAATGTAGGAAAAATTTTAGCAAGAGAAAGCCTCTTGATGAACAATTAGAATGAAATAAATATGGGAAGTCACCTGTGTGCAAACATTCTAAATGTAAGAAGTGAAGGAAACGTCTCCAGCCATCACTCATACATTAGTCAGCATTAAAGTTCTCCCACAGGAGAGATACCTGCGCCCAGAACCAATGTGGAAGTGCCTTCAGCTGGGGATCACGTCAGGTAGTTTCTCCAGGGAGAACATTCTGTAAAGCTTTCTTTAGCACACAACTGAGCAAACAAATCACACTTTTGCTAAATGACGTATTTTTAAACATCTTTATTTAGAATGTGGGATTATGAATTGTACTTATACTTAAAGTAGAAGTTGGTGACAAGTAATAATCAATGAGGTGAATCCTATTCAAAAAATTACTAATTAAGAATACTTAGTATATTAAAGGTTATTGCTAAAAAATCTTTTGAAAGCATTGGGTATTCTGCTTAGTACGTGAACCAGATTTCTTTTAGTAATCCGCCAGTATTAATTAGCTAGTATCCACTTTTTTATGCAGAGAATACACCATAATTACAAAGACTTTGAGGCTATCAGAAAATAACTTTGAATGTTGAACAAAAAAATGTGGAATGCAAAATAGAGTATCTTTTATTTCATTGATGTTAAAATATATGTGTTTATAGAAAGGACAAATGGAAATACGGATAAACACATGATTTGTAAGTGAATTGAAAACAAGGTGTTTGTCAGTATTGTTCACAGGGCCAATAAAATGGAAACGAAAGTGAATGCCTCTCACTGGAGAAATGGTTGGATATATTATGATACCATCACACCACAAAATATTATGCAATCATTAAAAGTGATTTAAAACTATATAAGTTGATATCTACGAGGTATTATCAAATTAGAAAAGTAAGCTGAAGAGAGAAGTAGGTATGATATGACCTTCTTTGTGTAAAGCAAATAGGAAGGAAAAACAAGCCATATATATACATGCTGTACTTGTTAATAAGATTATATTCTTGTATAGTAGGACAGAAGAAGTACTGAAAGACACATACCATCTTGTTAATATAAATAGGGATATGGAACAAGTAAAACAGAAAAGAAGACCACATAAATAAAGGGGAAATTCCAGATACATTATGGTCGCATTTATTTAAAATAATATGTATGTCTCAGCCAGGAAAAATTGAGCCAGAATATTCAAGCTAGAGATACATTGTTATAAAACTACTGAAACTCAAAGAATTCTTTGTCAAAGCAGGACAAAAAAAAAAAAAAATGGATGACTAGTGGGAATGAAATCAGACAACCTTCAGAGTGACTAAAAGACAATAGAAAATACTTTATTTTTTCTCAAGGAAAGAAAGTATGACTCAAGAATTTTATTCCAAATAAATAAATAAATAAAATCAATGTGCTTGAGTATATATGTTTTTGTGCTTAAAATATTATATTGTTTAGATAGGCTGTGTTTTAAGGCAGATTGATTACTCAATAATCAAATTATTACCTTTTCTTGGGATCACAATGAATATCCAACAATAGTAAAGAGAGACTAAACTGATGGAGGGTCTTATTTGACACCCTTGCTCCCCAGCGTAGAACAAAAATTCTACAAGGCAAGCATGTCATATAGTCCGTAAAGAACAGAATTAAAAGCAGCAAATAGGTCTCAACAGCTAATTGCAGATTAGTGTTAACATTTAGGTTTTTGTGTTTTTTCCCCTTTTTCATAGATGAGGATGGACTTGGAATAAGTATTATCGGCATGGGTGTTGGAGCAGATGCTGGACTTGAAAAGCTGGGGATATTTGTTAAGACAGTAACAGAAGGTGGTGCTGCTCAGCGAGATGGCAGGTAAGCTAACTACTGTTATTTAACAATTGAAACCTAGGAAGCTTTTCTAGGAATTGTTTTCCAGGGTTAGCTTTCTTCTTTTGATTTTTTAGGACAGAATGTCAGAGTGTGTCTTATATGTGGAAAATGTTAGAACACTTCAATTGCTTTCTGATTTGTTAGCAGAATTCCTGATAATAAATGGGTGGATGAATCTGCTTTCTCTGTCTACCTTTGTATCAGCAATTCATCTATCTATCTAGTAGAAACTGGGGAGAATATGTACTATGGAGATCAGCATGTAGATTCACTTCAGAAATATCAAAACGGAAAAATAAGACAGAAGGCAAAACTCAGATCATGATAGTTCACAGGACAGAAATGATCCAGAGTATTTTTTTTTCACAGTGAAGGCCACAAAACCTGACTGCCTTCCATTTACCTGCCCTTCCCTTTTTGGGGAAACATTCAGCCTCAACTGAGATCCCATGGTTATGATATTTCCCCATCCCCAGTGGTCAACAAGATGAGTTGATACTGAGACTTCCTAGGAATGAGCCTTCCTTGCATTGTGAGACCACACTATGTGATGAAAAGGTTGGTCATCACTGCATCCTGCGGACTGATTTATAACCAAAGGAGGGAACTGTGGACAGAAAAAAGGGGTTCTATGGCAAGTAACCTCACAGGGTGATCTGATCATAAATTCCTAACTAGGCAGATGATGGTGGATAGTCACACCCCAGGCCTATAAGTAAATGGTTTATCTTTGCCTTAGTTAAGCAAGTCCTGTCCATTTTTCTGGTGCTTCTAGGTTAACACACCTTTGAAATGCCAGAGGTAATACCCCTCAAAGAGGGTATTCACACTCAAAAGAGCATGTAATCTTGTTAATTTTGCTGTAATCCAATCCCCACCTTGCTTTCCCCCTTCTCCATGTAATCTGGCTTACTGTTCCCTCCTTGATTTCAAATACAGAAAAGAAGCTGCAAAACTTATTCTCTGGAGCATTTGACATCTTGCTCCCCGGCATATGTCATCAGTTTGGCTCAAATAAACTCTTACAAAAATTTAAAAAAAAAAGAAATATTAAAACAAATGATAATAGTTCTGGAATTTTTGAAAATGACAGAAATAGAAAAGAAAATAGGAACTCTAATTCTGCAATGATGGTAATTCAGGAGGTTAATGTCTCTCAAAGTGTGTTCTGTCTAAAAGCACAGGTTCTTGAGTGCCACTTCAACCTGTGAAATTAAAGCTCTAGGAGAGGGGTCTGGCAGTCTTTACTTTAAATATCCACCTTGGGCGATTTGGTTGTAGATCAGGGCAACAGAGGGTCATGGTTTTGTCTTAGCTTTCAAAATCTCAAGGAACAATGTCTTTAAAGATTTTTATTAATCTTCCCATGAGGCTCCTGATGCGTCATCAGGTTGGCGCTGAAGCAGAAGGTTGGCAATGGAAATAAAGGTAGACCCAAGAATAGGAGTGCCATATTCAAAGCAATAGCATTTTATTTTTCTAGAAACATTGATCCCCCACCCCGCCAGGTTTAAGTATGTATACTTAACCATCTTCTCAAGAAATAATAAAGCATGTTGAAAATCATTTGCAAATCTCTGTTGAGACCCTTAGTAGCATTATTTCTTTCATAATCCTAAAAACATTGATATACACAGATGTTTCCCAAGGAAAACTAAATTAATTTATTAAAATAGAAGCCACACCTTCAGTATCATCTCTGTCCATGAGGTTAGGGGCCACATCTTGGTCAGCAGTAGCTTTATTTGTATTTCCATAGCACTTGAATAGAAAAGGTCTGAAATGCGTCTTTTGAGGGAATGTCCAGCTAACTGAATGTGTATCAATCACACTTAACACAAAGAAAGTGGGATATTAATATTTTGTGTTTAAAACTAATTTATTAACAGTCTTCTTGCATTTCAGAGTAGTTAAGGAAATAACATCTTTGGCCTTTTAAATGAATTACATAATGGTAATGGTAAATATTTCCATTATTAATTTAGAATCTTTCTTCCAAGTAAGCTAAAAATCTGTTTGTAAAATCTGCATAATTTCTCTGTTTCATGTAAAACTTAAATCATCCTAAAGTGATAGGAAAGAATTCTTATTAGTAGTATTTAAACAATGCTGAATTATCATGAACCATCCCTCTTAAGTAAATGGGCCATAAAACGAAACCAAAATACAAATTAATTTAAAAATTTAAAAGGTAGAAAATTTTGCAGTTGGCCCTCAGCCTGTTCCTGTTGCTCTAAACTCAGACCTGTTTGTTTTCCATTGCTCATTTTAAACATTAGGTTTGTTTTCTATTAACCTATTTACTGATTTGTTCTTTTGAGTAGTTTTAGTATTTACGCCAATATGAGAGCTTTGCTTTATTAGTCCCAATGTGCCTTTCCTCAGTCCTTTCAAATGAATGTTTTCCTAGTATAATAATCCTGTTGTTGTTATAATAGATGCTTAATAAATGCTTCAGTGAATATATTAAGAAAGGCAACTTGATGTAATGAAAATGAGCAGAATCCTTGGGATCATGTGACCAGTAGTCTTAATTTCATCCCCTCTACTTACAGCTGTGGGATAATTGAACAAATTACTTAATTTTCATGTTACCTACATTGTTGTTTTAAGTATTAAATAAGCTTATGTAAATAAAACACCTTTCACAGTACAGTTTATGAAACTGTTCTTGAATGAAGTAGGAATAAGCTTGAAAGTTATTAAGAAAATAGTGTGGCAAGTCTTATGAAAAGCTATATAAAGATATATATATATATATATATATATATATATATATATATATATATATATAATATGGACAGAATAATAAAACTTTGATGGTCAGAGGGATTTTAGAAATGTTTCAATTCATACATTTCATTTTATATGTGTATGAAAATTGAAGGTATATCTATATGTGAAAATAAGTGGTCTCATTATTAGACCTATGGTAGCGTTTGCATCTTTTAAATTATTATTATTATCACAATTACTGGTGTGCTCATATGCACAGGATTTAAATGTTTCCTATTTAAAAGGTATCAGTATAAAAAAATTACAAAAGGAACAGTTGGTTGCTGCATCCAGTCAATAATAATTTTTAAAGTTATGTTATATATATGCTTATAGATACAGAAAATATATTGTATTAAGGATTCACACATTATGATTATTAGTATGATGCCATTCTTGTGTGGGTATTTTCTATTTATTCATGACCCCTCAGCCTACCTCTCTCTCTCTCTCTCTTTCTCTCTCTCTCTCTTTTTTTCTTTCTTTCTTTCTCTCTCTCTCTCAAAAAACCTGGAATTAATACATACCAAAGTGTTAAATGACTCTCCTGTGTTTTTTTAAATTCAGCTAATATGAAGTATTTAATTTTTCTATAGAGAATATGTGAAACTTGTATATATGTACTTTAAACTACAACTGAAAATAATGTTATTACCATGTGACCTCGGGAAAGTTACTCTTCAGACCTCAGTTGTGGACAAAATTAAAGTTCTGGATTACAAGTTCTTTATAGTTCCTTTTAGCTTTAAAAAAAATGAGTCTGTGTTATACTTTTCTAACTTCCTTTATTTTCTTCATAACTCTCCCTTATTTAAGAAAACTATTTCAATTTAACCTCAAATTTGGTCACACTTTCTTCAAGGGGTGTTCAATAACAGACGTGTGTAGAAAACTCTTTTCTTCCTTCTTTCTTCTTCTCCAACACAAGAAGCCTTTTTTATTGTGATTGCTTTTACTCCTTCCATATGTCTCATAAACTCTCTCCACATTTCGAGTACTTTAAACAATTTGCCAGGGATATTTATCTCCTGAGTCATCTACTGTGGTTAAAAAGTTTTGAGTCTTTCTTATTCTTTGATATTATGTCCTACTTACTAAATTTTCGTGTGTCAAGTTATTCGTGTCTGTCTATACCTTTTCACCTGATGCCTGAAAGGTAGAGGGTGCTCAGTAAATATTTGTTAAATGAGTTACCGTGTTTCCCCAAAAATAAGACCTAGCCGGACCATCAGCTCTAATGTGTCTTTTGGAGCAAAAATTAATATAAGACCCAGTCTTATTTTAATATAATATAAGACCGGATCTTATATAATATAACATAATATACGATCGGGTATATTATAGTAATATAATATAACATAATATAATATATAATATAATATACCAGGTCTTATAGAAGACCGGGTCTTATATTAATTTTTGCTCCAAAAGACGCATGAGAGTTGATGGTCTGGCTAGGTCTTATTTTTGGGGAAACATGGTAATATCTGTGCTTTTATCACTTTCAAAACATTTACTTGGGCCTAACTTTTTTCTTCTTCTAATCTTTCTCTCTCTCTCTCTCTCTCTCTCTCTCTCTCTCTCTCTCTCTCTCTCTATCTATCTCTCTTGCCAACTTGCCTCATGTAGGGTAACTTATAATGTAGCTGAGTGACATGTTAGCTATTTCTATCTTCTGTTTCAGTTCTACTTTTTTAGTAAAATAATATTAAATTGATTAACCATTAGTTCTTATTACCACAAATTGTACATAGGATACTTTTAATACATTAATTATTTCTCCAGTCCTCTTTAATAAACCTATAAAACAAAATGAATTTTATAATAACACAAATGAAAATACTGATAGAATAAATCGTGTGGATGATAACTGACATAAGATAGTAATAATGCTGTGCTAAAGTGGCAAATTAAAAATGTGTTTAGGATCTGCTTTGTTTATGGCTTCTATGGTTGCTTCTCAAGCTTTTTAAATATCATCGTTTTAGGTGTTTTGGAAAAGGTTATCAAATGTGGAATTTAGGTGCTGTGTAGTTTGTCCTCATTCAAGTGTTGGTTTTCAAAAGATTTTAATTGTTTTTGACTATCTTTTGGGTAGCAGCGACATAAAACAAATGAAGAGTCCTATTTGTATGCTTATCCTGCAGCAGACTCCCTTCTGCAGAACCCATCTGTGCCCCTGAGGTACCCTCAAGCCAGAGACAGCCCTGAATGGTTGGAAACTGCTGTTTTAATTGTGTCCCTCTATTGTAATTCCTTATTCGATGGTTTCCTCTCTGCACACACTCTTGTGTCACTCTTCTACCCAAATATTTTGCTTGTTCACCCTTTAGAGAGTTGGGCTATTACTGCTTTGATATGGATGTATTTTCACATACAGTTAGAACTTTGCTATTCAGCCTTTTGGGGAAGACTGTTGACCAGAGTTCATTACTGTTGCTCCAGCTGGTCTCCCTTTCATTTATCGTGGGTTGCTTTGTTTACATAAGTCCTTTGAGGTAGGATTTTTGTTTTTTGTTTCCCCTTGCCAGATACATCATGCCAATAAATAACTACCCAATAACATTAAACCAACCCTAGAATAGTCCAACTTACATATTTTTATTAGCCTTACCTCCATGGACACTGGTTTTTAGAGTCGGAATTGAGGAATATCAGAAATACCGGACTGTGAGGTTGTAGCGATGCACAGTTGTGTTTACTGGCACATGGAAACTTGCGGAAATGACCAGGACTAAATGCCTTTTACAGATTAGCCAGGTACATTTCCATAAATTCCATTCCAGTAGACAGTGTTTCCAGGAGGAAACAGGCTTTTTTCTCTGCTATTCTGGAAAATTTTCGGAAAGTCCAGCTTATCTGTATTCTTCATACTGTGGGGTAGTCTGATGCAGAGAGCTGTCCATTTACTTTTTACTACTAGGATTCATGTCTTGTCTTTTCTGTGTTTCTCATTGTGAGCCAAGATTTGAGAGAGATTATCTAAAAGTTACCGTCTCAGGGTAAGAGATTCAAGCAAATGAAAATCACTGCTTCAAACCTTCCTTAACTTAATATACACACTCAAGTTTTTATCTTCATTGCTCTTTCATATTCTAGAACAGGCTGACACTTTACTTAGGACTAAACTACTATCCTTTTTCTGGAGAAAAAGTTCATCCCATTACCTCATCTGCACAATTATATTTTTTTCTGTCACTATTGCTTCTAGCATAGTCTCAATTATCCATATTAAATTGAACTTCTGGGCTATTTAACAACTTTCACTGGCAGATAGGAACTTGATAATAATTGCCTATCATACACAAGAAATTTAGCAGACTAACACATATCATTTTCTGCAGCCACACATACTATGTTTGTATCTTCTTAAAGTGCAAAGATGAACATACTTATTACCATGATGCAAAATTACAGTAACTTTGTAACATTTAAGCATGTTTAGAGTTGTATATCTAGTCATGTGCCACTTAATTATGGAGATATGTTCTGAGAACTGCACCATTAGGTGATTTTTTCATTGTGTGCATACCATAGAGTGCACTTACACAAACCTAGTGCTATAGCCTACTACATGCCTAGGTTACATGGTATAGCCTATTGCTCCCAGGCTACAAGCCTGTGTAGCATATTACTGTACTGAAATAAATACTGTAGGTATTTGTAACAGAATGGTATTTGTGTATCTAAATATATCTAAACATAGAAAAGGCACAGTAAAAATACAGTATAAAAGATGAAAAATGGCGGGGGCCGGACCTGTGGCTCAGGCAGTTGGAGCTCCGTGCTCCTAACACTGAAGGCTGCTGGTTCGATTCCCACATGGGCCAGTGGGCTCTCAACCACAAGGTTGCTGGTTCGACTCCCGCAAGGGATAGTGGGCTGCACCCCCTGCAACTAACAGTGGCAACTGGACCTGGAGCTGAGCTACGCCCTCCACAACTAAGATTGAAAGGACAACAACTTGACTTGGAAAAAGTCCTGAAAGTACACACTGTTCCCCAATAAAGTCCTGTTCCCCTTCCCCAATAAAATCTTAAAAAAAAAAAAAACAAAAAAAGATAAAAAATGGTGTACCTGTATAGGGTTCTTACCGTGAATGGAGCTTGCAGAACTGGAAGTTTCTCTGGGTGCGTCAATCTTTAGAATAAGCGATTATAATATGAAACTGAAAAGTTTAAGATTATTTGGTCTAAGAAAATGGTACTGGATGTCTCAAAAAGTAGGTGAATAATTTTTTCAAAGCAATAAATTTGAAGAAAATTAAGGGTTGAAGCTAAGTACAGAATTTTACTGTGTTTAAGTTTAGAGTTGCACTTTAATTCTGTTTATTGTATTTTATCATTTTTGTTATCAGATTGGGGGAGTAAAGGAGAAAGTTCTATGTAGTTAAGAAGTGAAGATAGTTGGTATGGACTTATTTGTGGAGATTGGCAAAAAAAGAACAGATGATGACACATTTGTGAAAAATGAAACAGGAAAAAAATACTGAAAATTATTTTAAAAAAAGAAAGCAATACAAGTGTCGAGTAAACATCTTGAGAGGCTCATAAACAAGAAAATAAAATTTAAAAATAATGTCTCACTTATCAATTATTAAAATATTTTTTAACACCGTATTCAATTTTAATACAAGTACAGTAGAGTGCTCTTTGACAGTGCTAAGGGGAGTACAAATTGAACAACCTTTCTGAAGAGTGATTTGGCATTTAAAATGTAATGCACCTTCACACAGTAATTCCACTCCTAGGAAGTAATTTGAATGAAATAATCAGAGATATTCACAGTGATATTTATATAAAAATGCTAACCTGGTCAAGCTCAAAACACCATACTAGTATAACAATTATGTAAATAGCTTACATATATACTACTACAGCATAACATATCCTTGAGATCTGTTGTAGAAAAGTATTTAATGATATAATATCACATAATGTATTCTTTAAGTATAGATGCTGGAGTCAGATATCCTAGGTTCACAGCCAGGCTTTGCTACTTATTTGTTATGACTATGTAAGAGGAGCCAAAACTTCCTTATGTGTAAAACAGAAACAATAATATATCTAATCAGGGCCATTAGCAGGATTAAATAAGATGCAAAATATAAAGAGCATGGAACACCGCCTGACATGTAGTAAGCACTCAACAAATACTATCATCATGAATAAAAAGTATTAACCCCATAAAACTATATATTCAAGTGATTTTGAATTATATATTCACTAATTTTGATAAGAAAATAAAAGTGTATACAAAAAAAAAAATCTGGAAGGAAATTCACCAGCATATTCTTAATAGTGGTCAACTCTAGATGGATTACATGACATTTTTATTTTCTTTATATAGTTCCACATTTTCCAAATTTTCAACCATGAACATGTATTATGTTTATAACTTCAAAATGTTCTCTAAAATCAGCACATGCTAGTTTGACAATTGATGGTAGTATTTTATAGTGACTGTGGAAATGGTCTAAAAAGTTTTCCATTAGACTGAAGTTTTCCTTTAGACTGTTCTTTATCAAAGATAAATGTGTGCATAACCATAAAATAACTAGACTACAGGTTTTAGACTCAAAGATCTATAACTCTAAGCCAAAGCCAAAAATACATTTTCTCAAAACCTATAAGGGACAAGGAGAATTAATACACATGTTTTGAACTTTTATTTTTCAACAGAAATTTTACAGTGGTCATCATATACAGTATGAAAAGCTATGCTTTATGACCAAGGTTTTAGAGATAACCAAAATCTTGGAAACCCTGTTTTAAGCTGATACTGTATAAAACCTAATTACTATTGATATAAAAGTTTGTCAGAGTTATAATTCAGTTTAGTTGAACACATTTAATATTTTTGTGTGCTTTCCAACTTTATGTAGGAGTACTATCAGTTTGTCTGATTAGTATTCAGATCTGAATTATAGGAACTTCAGATTAACTAGTCTCTTCATGAAAGTACAAACTCACATCTTCACAAAATCATGGAGGAAACATAATTTTGTATTTTAAACCAAAATTATTAAATTAGTTTATTTGTCTAAAGACTCACTTTTATTACATAAACTCGGGCTCTTATAAAAAATATTTCTGAGCATCTAGTAGCATTTAAGGCTTTTTTTAAATTAAAAGTCTAGCACATTTAAAGTTTTCATTTGACATTAGAATATAAGATTTATGAAAGTGCTTAGTATTCTCTGTGAACTGCGATTATTGGTTCTTTAATTTATTAAATACCCTCCTGAGTTAGGAACCTACTTCATGCGCACAAAGTAAGACATAATGGCTTCTCTCAATTACAGCCACTCAGAGAATTTGTAGCTTCAGCTCTGCAACCTCAGAAACAGGTTAAGTGATCAAAGAAACACGAAAATTCACTGGTCAAGCTTTCAAAAGGCTATTTTCCTTTCTAGAGTTCATAAAATTTTTAAATGAAGTAGTTTGAGCTCACCAATAGCCAAAAAAATTAAAGGATAGTAACTCAACTTCTGTATTGTTTGTCATGTAGTATTAGGTAATGATAATAGATCCCCATAATACTAATAGAGGTCTTGAATGGTCAGATTATAAAATTACACTCCCAATCATTGCTGCTACCAGTGGGGAATTATTGTTGTTGTTATTTTCTAGTGCAAACTAGATCCAGAGCTAAACTGGCCAGGAACCTGGAAAGACAAAGGTACTAAATTAGAAAAAAAAAAACCATGGTAGCAAAGATAAAATTATATTGCTGCTTTGGAATCACTCTGGAGACCAGGCTAAGATGCTAACAATCCGTAAAGTGCATTTCTTTGATAACAGAGTTGAATGGACTTTGTGAATCTGCTCTAGAATCTGAATCTTCAAAGCTATTATAAGCTAATAGTCAAAGAATTAAAAAAATGACTTTCATCAATATAACATGAACATGTATCAGACTTTATTCAACTCATTAATTAGGAGAACCAGTGACATGGTAAATGTGGTTCAAAGACCATTTTAGGAGTAGGCATTTAAACACAAGTTAATAAAGTAATATTAGAATAGCATTGCTAAGTTAGATACAAAACTAGTTAATACTCTACAGGGATATAAACTTGCTTGTGGGATTATCTTTTCTAACAGAAGAAAAGTATCTGAATTTTTTTTCAGGACAAAAATCTGCAAGTTAACATGCAACTCCTTATGTCCAGGACTTTTAATCAATTTTAAAGAGTGGATCAATTAAAATACATTCCCCCAAATTATCCTTGGTTGGGCCTGTTAAGTAATGCACCTACATGACATTAAAAGGACATGCTGCCCTCCTTTTATTTCTATTCCCAAGCTTTAAATAACTTTTCTTAACTAATGGCAACAACATATGATATACACGACACTTGTCTGGGGTAATTATAGTAGAGCTCAATTTTTATTGATGGGTAGAGTCAATATGATTAAAAATGTCATTTTTCCCCAAACTAATCTTAAAATTAGTATACTTGTATTAATTTCTATAAAATTAAGCATTTGAATAAGATCTGGAGCTTATAGATAAAAGACAAATTTTGTGTCAATAAGGGTATCTTAAAAATCAAGTATTTTGTCAACTCATTTATTGTGAATGGTAATGTGTTATCAGAAAAATTAATTGTGGTTACCTTTTTCTCTCTTCCCGAAGAATACAAGTCAATGACCAGATTGTGGAAGTGGATGGAATCAGCTTGGTGGGTGTCACACAGAATTTTGCTGCAACCGTTCTCAGAAACACCAAGGGCAATGTCAGGTAAATATGCGACTTCAGATATGTACAATTTGATTACTTGATATTTTGTTGAATTTTAGTTTTCTATAATTGTACTTATAAATATATGTAATTACAATAAGATTTTATTAAATGTTAAAACTTGCCTTTAGTTTTTCATTTTCCTTCTTTATTATAATTGGTTCATGTAAATGTAATTTAAAACTAAAATGTTGTTCTAGAAAGACATGAAGATATGAAGTATATAGTGAATCAATATGGTTGATTACTGAGCTATGTTAGTGTGTCTTATTGCTAATATAATCAGAATTACTAGGAAGATAGAATTCCTACTTCTATCCTCAATTAATAGGAATTTAGGCTCAAATCCCTTTAATAAAACCAGTTGTACAGTAAATTAAAATTATCATACATATATCCAATGATGCATGTTATTTAGACAAGCAGGCTGAATGATTTGAGGTTGATAAATGTATTTTAAAAATATTTTTATTGTTTTAAAGAATTAGGCAGGACTAATCTTCAGTAAAGTATAATTTTTCCAACTTAATAAGACAGAGGGTACATTCTTTTGGAACTTGAAGTTTATATCTAATCCTGGGATGCTGAAAATTGAAGATTGGAAAACAAATAAGAGGTAGTCCTGAGCCAACTAAGGTCAAGCTTTGATATTTGTTTTATTTGGTCATAGGGTACATATTTTTAAATATAGTATTGCGTCTTATACTTTTCCGTAAGTCCTATGAAGTAACACATAGGAGACATGCTTTAGTATGTGTAATTACGAAAGTGTTTTAGTGTTATCATCATCGAAATGAAACTGCCAATATTCTGAAAATATTGTTGAGTTAATGTTGGTATAAAGAGGGTAACATTAGGATTTTATTGCAGCATATTTTATGTTGCACCAGCATGAGTTAAAGTTTTAGAATTTAGACTTTTTCAGTTGGAAAGCACCCTTTAATGCTAAAGGGAATGTTTAAGGAATACAGCCTCAGTGACTTTTATGGGTGCTCTGTTGATGCTTCAAGAATACCCATAGTCCTGAGAAAAGGATGTAAAGTAATTGGAAGAGTGCAGGACAAACCATACTATCCCCTCAGTAAATGCGATGGTCTTTCCAGAGATTGCTGTCAATTCTTGAGACAGCACTTTCCTGTGTCCGTAAAACTTGGTTTTGAAACTGCCCATTAGGCTTGAAAGTGAATTTTAAAAGTGAAATAAGATACACAAGTTATGAGAACATTTCTCAGTTGGAGAAAAGTCTGTAGTTACATGAAATGATAACCATCCCTTTCTTTCTTCTCATAATTTCATGCTGTTATCATTTCAAGCCTTGTACACATTGCCAAAGGCTTCTCTACTGGTCTCCCTGATTTCAATCTCTCCCTTCTTGAATCTGTACCCCTAAGGGAGGAACATAATACCAGTTTTCAAATGTATGAAGGGCTATTGGAAAAAGGAATTGAGTCATTCTGTGTAACTCTAGCAGTACAACTAAGACCTGTAGAAATGGCGACCACCGGATCTTGTCTCACCTCTCCCTGTGTTATGCTCTGCTGCTGTCATATAAGTACAGTTATCATCCTTCAAATGTGATTTGTGCATTTTTCTTTTTGGTGCCTTCCTCTCTGCCATTTTTTTCCTGTTTAAAATACTCTCTCCTGTTTAGAACCTACTTATCTTGAAGAACATATTTCAGATTCTTTCCCCTCCAAGAAGTTCTCCTTGACCTCTCTATCCCCTGCTTATCTCTTCTTCCTGGTATACTTATTATTTATACCACTTTTTTGACCTTGAGGTCGCAGAACATTCTACTTTCGTCTTTTAAAGGCATACATCTGATTTCCCATTCACTTTGTAAAAATCTTGATGTTCAAAGGGGTCTGTAACCTTCTTTGTTCCCCCAGAGTATTTAACCCTCGGTCTTAATTGGTTGAAATTATGTGACCTAGGATCTCAATGAATTGAATGTAAGGCACAAAGTCTTTTCCCCACTTCAACTTATTTAACATAACATTTGAATCCTCTGAATATAGTTTATGTGGTTCTTCATAAGGTATTAATACAAAAAACAGGATCCAAAAACTAGACTTGTGTTTTTAATGAAGTGTTTTAAACTGGGGGTTTCAAATATGTATAGTTCTGTCTTTCTTATTCATTGGTGATTTAGCTACCACATTCAGTAGTGACTAAAATTTATTTTTTGAAAACTGTATCTGAAAAATTACTAAATTTAGTTTGAACTTTTCTAACTACTAAGCACAGATCTAGAAGGAATGTGTTGGAAGTCATGGGTTTTAAAGAGCCAGAAAGGGGAAACATAAGCTAGAGGTGATGAGAAAATTGAAACTCAGATTTGGACGTGATTATTTTTTTAAGTATTAGAGATCAAGATTTTTATGTATTTCCTGAAAACGTATATGAAATTGGTGCCTGCATTTGGAGGTGAATCAAAATCACACAGTGAAGTTCTGTGACTTCACCCACACTTATAGAGAATCACTTTTTCTATCTGACCTCTTATTCTGCTTTATTTTATTAAACTTTGAATTGCTATGCCTGAGTTTATGAAGTAATAGTACTAGTGAAGACTCCATTAATATGCCATTTTTAACACATTGGAGACCTCATAATACAAGGATTTTAGTATAACTTTTAAAGGGTATATATATTTTTCAATCCTACATCATTTGTATGAGTTAAAGCACGTTAGGCCACTGTGAAGAAGTGGTTCAGCGCCAACCAGGCATAGGTTTCTGGGGTATGGGAAGTGAGGCCTAGCTGAATGCCTTGGGAAATGGTTATTATTTCCTCCGTTTTACTGACATCACTTTAAGGACTGACAATGCTAATATCATGCTAATATCATGTTAACTACTGTAAGAAATTGATTGACAAAGGACTCACAGGACTCCAACAGTTTGTATTCAGAAATGATGCAACACAGCAACAGTGGGAGAAAGGTAAGCATTGAAGAGGTGGGTGTGGGAGACTCACACATCGTCTTTACTATCCCTCCACTGGGTCTCTCAGGACTTGTTTATCTCCAGATGTTAAACCACCATGGATGGACATGTTCACGTAGCACCTTGGTACCAAGAAGCCCAGAGTGTGTGTGTGGTGGGGTGTCTTATATAAGTGCTGATCAGGGAGGTACATTCCTACTACTTGACCAGCTCAATCATTGTAAACCCCCACACTCCACCAAATCCAGGTACAAGTAATAAATCCAGTTAATATTACCATACAGTTCTGGTAGGCTGGTACGTCTTGCCTTGAAACAGCCCATGGACCCATTTGTGTGAAACATCATTTATCTGGTTAGTACCTTTCACAACTTTGACCAATTAGGTCAGTGCTATCTATACCCTGGGGGACTCTGGAGATAAGAACTTGGTCAATCCAGAATGGCTCTAAATTAACTCATGCTATGTAATCCATATTACATAACACATTTACTTTAGATTCCTTTTGACTATAGATTCATACTACTTGTTATGTCTTTACTGTATATTTAAATGTTACCTGGTAAAAACCTAAAAAGAAAATGTATCAGTTATTTTAAAAACTATAATATTTTTGGTGGTTGATAGAATGTAACTTAGTTTAAAAGTTAGAATAAAGTTCTGTCCTCATTGTCAGATCCTGCATTCTGTAAAAAGTAATTTAAATAGTTTAGATTCAATTCATTTAAATTAGCAGGTTTATCTACTCATTCACAATTCACTTTTACATTAGAACTTACTAAACGATGCTCTTCTTGGAGATACTGAAAAGGTCCTCATGTTTGTTGGTCTACGGTTAGTTATAAGAAAAGTAATTTTAAACTTGAAATTATAAAGTCAATAGAAAAAAATAATAGAAGTAATGCAAAAGATTTAAAAAATATTACTGGTTGTATACCTATGAAAAGAAAGTAATAATCACTAGATATTCACAGGCTGATTAAAAGTTATCCAAAACTACTTTCGATTTATTTTTGGATATAGAATTTAGCCTTCTGTGATGTTGTTTTACTAGAGATGTCCCAAATTTAGACATCTGGCTCAATGTCTTGTGTTATATCTTTCCAGACAAGAGGAAAAATATGTTTTGAATTATAATTTAAGTAGCAGATAGGTAAAATCATAGAGGTTAGTTCTTTTACCAACTATAAATAATATTTAATGTATTCGTTGATATTTATCTCTGCTTTTAGTACCAGGAAATATTGTCTTTCTGTGTAACTGCCTTTTTCTTATGAAGCCAGTCTTCATAGATTCAGATTCTGGCTTAACCACTTATCAACTATATGAGTTTATGGAAATGTTTCAATCTCCCTGTGCCTCAGTTTCTCCATCTATAAAATGGGCATCATGATAGTACCTACCTAGATTTGTGGTGAGCATTAAACGAGTAAGTACATGTTTTGCATTTAAATGAATGCCTAGAAAAAGTTAGAATTCAGTGAACTCTTAGCTATTATTATTTTCTTCTGAAAACTCTGATCACTTCTTAGGTATTCGTGAGATTGCCAGAAAACCCAGAGTTCATTTTATAGCCATTTGAATTTGTATAATAACTTTATTCTTAGCTTTCTAATCCTTTTGATCTTTAATTTTTGTAATTTTCTATGTATACCATTTTCCTCTTTCATTTAGTAAAAATAATTCTTGAACTTTTTAAAATAAAAGAAATGAATACATATTAACAAACAAAGTCAAATTATTCAATAGTATAAAACTACAAGTCAAGTATTCTTTTCCTCTTGCCCCGTGCCTTAGTCTGCAGAGGAAAGCATTGTTAGCAGTCTCTCCTTTAAGTTCTTCTGGAAGTACCAATATAAGTCTTGGCTTCATTTTTTGATTCTTCAATTTTAGATAAAAATCTAATGACTGCTTGTTATAAAACCTTCACTTACCAAATTTTTCTCAGTTAAAAAGTTTATAGCATTTTCTTTCCATTATATAACTACAAATCTTGAGTACTTTTTGTATCAGTTGCTTCAAAAAATTAAGACCAATAGCCAGTACTTACAATGTATGGTTTTGAAAATATTATTCACTGTAGAATCAAGTAGTGTGACTGAATTGATAGAAAATGAAATGAAATTTTATGTCATTGCATCTTTGTCACTAAAAAGGAAGACTTCTCAAGGCATGTAGGTTCTAATGGAACCTGACTTAATTTATTTTTAGCTTTCTTGATTTCCTCTGGGTCATATATAGTTGAAAGGGTACTTGCATGTCTGAAAAGGAATTTGTATGCCCTCAAATATGGCTAAGTATAATAAGTGAGTTACAAAGTCCCTTTTCTTCAGTATTCTGAACACGTTGCCCATTTGTCTTGTAATATGTACAGTCGGTAATAAGTTTGATGTTAACCTAATTTGTAATCTGTGGTTGAGTTTTTTTTGGATTTTTTCCCTCTAAAAATTGGTTTTGTGTTTTTTTTTATAATTTTTATCAGGCTGTAACTAGATCTGTGTTTGTTTGTTTGTTTGTTTTTGTGCAGTTCTGTGTGGGACTCAATCTGAAGGCTTAGGTTTGGGAAATTTTCTATTATTAGTTTATTATTTTCTTTATTTCTTTCTCGTTGTCTTGGTCTTCTCTTCTCAACCAGTATTAAATGGGGATTCAATGTCCTGGGCATATCCTCCAGTATCTTCTTTTCTCTCAGGATCTCCATCTGTTTATGTTTTTGTTAATATATTCTAAGGGTTTTCTCCATTTTATCTTCCACATTACCGATTTATTTGTAAGCCATGGCCTTTTTTTTTTTTAGCTATTCTAACCCCTATTCTCTATTTTCCCTTTCTATTTAAAGCTCTCTCCTCTCTTGCCTGAACTTGAGAATTACCCATCTTCCTATTTGACATCTTCATGTGCTTTTCTAAAAAGTATATCAAATTTAACATGTTCAAAGTATTATCCTTTATTTGTACCATTTCTTGTTTCCTGCCCTCCTCAAACAAACAAACAAACAACCATGATATCATATGATCTTTACTAGCTGGTTTCTTCTCATCAAGTCTTAGTTCAGAAATAACTTTTTCAGTAAATGAGTTCTTCTCATTTTATGCTATTAATGTTGTCCAAACCCCAAGTCAATCTCTATCACATTACTACATTTTCTACATCGCATTCATCTGATGATCCTCTGGTGATACTTTCCTCCTGGCATCAACTCTCTTGTTTAGTCCTCTACCACATTGACTCCTGTCTAGTCTGTATAATGAAGTAATGTGTGTATGAAGGAAGTAATGATGTGTGACTTCTGAGGCTAGGAAAGAAAAGGCATGTGGCATCTCCCTTGGTCTTTTGGATCACCAGCTCTGGAAACATTCAGCTGCCATGTTGAGAAGACATTCAAACAGCCTTCTGGCGAGGCCCACACAAGGAAACACTTAAGCCTGCTAACAGCAAGCACCGCTTTGCCGGCCATGTGAGGAAGGAATCTTAGAAGAAGATCATCCAGCCACAGCAAAGCCTTCAGCTGACTGCAACCCCAGGCATCATTTGATTGAACTTCATGAGAGGCACCAAGCCACAACTGCCCAGGCAAACCTCACCTGAATTCTTGATTCAGAAAAACTATGGAAAATAAAATGTCTATAAGTTTCATGTAATTCGTGTCAGAGAAGATAAAAGTTAGATTAGAAAGGAGGCCATCATTAGAGATTTAACAGATATTGTAAGGATTAGCCAATATAATGAAGAACTTTATGCTAATTAATATAACTTAGAATAAATGGTTAAATTTCTATTATAAGAAGACAATACTATGGAAAAAGTACCCAAGCTCACTCAAGAAAAAAATGTGTGCATACATGAAAATGAATTTAGAGTTAAAGCTTTCCAGAAATGAAAATTTCCATTCCAGTTTGTTTCATCAGTGTATTTTACCAAATATTAGAGGGAGAACTAACATCATATCTGTGCAAACTCTTCCAGAATATAGAAAAGGCGACACACATCTCAACGACTTTTATGAGGCCAGCATTACTGTCATACCAAAGTCAGAAAAAGGCATTAAAAGAAAAAGTATTACACAGCAATATTCCTCATGAACATAGTTATAACAATCCTTAATAAACTTTTAGCAGATTGAATTCAGTAATTTATAAAAAGGATAAGAAATTATGGCCAAGTAACATCTTTGGAATGTATGATTGATTTAGTATTTGAAATTCAACCTATGGACTTTTTCATACTAATAGACTAATGGAAAAAAATATGCTCATATGCTCATCTCAGTAGATATGATTAAAAAAAACGCTCGGGAAACTTGAAATACAAGGGAATTTTGTCAGTGTGATAGCTAGCATCTAAGTTAAACCTATAGTAATCCCAAATGTGAAGGACCAAATGCTTCCCCCCTTAGTATAACATCAAAAACACGAAATACTTAAGGATAATCTGACATAATATGTTGAAGACTTCAGCAAAATTCTTCTGAGAGAAAATAAAGACAACCTAAATGAGTGAAGAAATAAACCATGTTTATGGATCCAAATACTTAATATTGTTAAGATTTCAGTTTCCCCCAAATCTGCAGATTAAGCACAATCTCAATGAAAATCTCAGTAGCCTTTTTTTTTTTTCCCGTAGAAATTCATTTTTTTAACAAGAACAAAGTTGGGGAACTTTCACTGCCTAAAAGCCCCACTAACCACAGCAGTCTGGTTGAGGCATAAGGATAGAAATATAGATTAATAGGACAGAATAGGGAATTCCAATATAGACCTGCACAGATATAAACAATTGATTTTTGACGAATGCACCAGGGTAATTCAATGGGGAAAATTATAGTCCTTTCAGCAATTGGTGCTGGAATACTTGGATAACCACAATAAAAAAAAACCACAAACCTGACCTTCAGCCTACAGTCTATTCTGCACCGTCTAAATGAACTCGATTGATCATAGGCCTAAGTACAACAGCTGAAACTGTAAAATTCCTAGAAAACAGGCAAAAATCTTTATGATCTTGGGTTAATCCGGGATCTTTTAAGACACAAAAGCAAGACATACAAGAGAAAGAAATGATAGAATAAACTGCATCAAAATTTAAAACATTGGTTTGATAAATATCCTTAAGAAAATGAAAAAGCAAGCTAAAGACTGAATATTTGCAAAACAATTATCTGATACAAGACTGTTAGTTAGAAAATATGAAGAACTTTTATAGTTCAATAAGAAGATGTATAACCCTATTAAAAATGTGCAAATCAATTAAAGGGACACTTCACCAAGGAAGATCCACAGTTACGCACATGAAACGCTGCTCAACATTATTAATCATTGGGGAAATGCAAATTAAATCCACAGTGAGGTCCTACTGCACACTGACTACAGTGGCTGAAATCTCAGACTGATAATACTATGCACTGCTGAGGATGTGCAGCAACTTTAACATTCCTTCATTGCCAGCGGGAATGCAAAATAGCACATGCAAAGAACCGAACTACCAATATAACTCAATACCATATTTGACTCACAAAACTGTTACATTGAATAAAAGAAGCCAGGCACAAAAGTCTTTGCACTGCATTTAAACTGCAAAGGTGAAAGAGGGAACATTTTTTTAGGTGATGAAAAAGTTCTATATTGTGATTATTGTATTTGGTACATCACTGTATATGTATTTGTCAAAACTTATACAGCTTAATTTTGGTGGATTTTATTGTAGGTGAAATTGATCTGATAAAACTGATTTCTAAAATAAAATGAATGAAACTTAAAAAGCACCATGCTAATTATATTGATGGTGATTTGGAAAGGAGAACCAAGTCTCTTTAAAAAAGGCAGATGTAGTCAAAATGAATTTCCTTAGCAATATGTAGATTTTGTTATACTGGATACTTTTAAAACTACTTTGTTATTATTGATATTCTTAGCAGAAAAAATGTATCTTATAAAATTCTTTATGTCTGGATGCTTGTCCTTAGTCAAACATGGATTTGCAGTATAACTTTTAAGAACTCGTGTTTTTTTTTTTTGGTCTACAGCTTTAAGTGGATCCTTGCCTGACTTGTTCATGAATTCACTGTGGCTAGCATAGTTAATGTACCTATTGTTGCATAATGTATTACCCCAAAGTTTAGTGACTTGAAATGACAAACTTTTACTACCTCACAGTTTCTGCACTCCACTTCCCAGCTTTCCATGAGAGCCTCTCTATGGGGCTGCCTCACAACATGAACACTGACTTTCCCAGTGGGAGTGATCCAAGAGAGTACCTCAGATGGAGTCTGCCGTCTTTCCATAACCTAATGTCTGAAGTGACATGCTTCAGTTCTGTGTTTTATTTGATAAAAGTGGGTCAACAAGTTCCTCCCACACTCAAGGGGAGAGAATTACACAAGACATGACTATCAGGAGTCAGAGATCACTGCTTACTATGTAATAATCAATAACTAGTTCAATGGATGGATGGACAGATGGACAGATGGATAGACAGACAGGCAGACAGATTAGTGTTATGCCAGAATATAATTTATTTAATGTTGCGTACCTTATCTTAAGAAGAATCCTGAAAATTTTGAGACTGCTTAGGAAAGATTGACCAGAATGGTGAGAAATCTAAACATGTTTCCTTCTATATATAAAAGTAAACGATTCTGCAAACTTTTGCCTAAAAAATAGAAAACTTTAAAACTACATGGTAACACCTATGAAGCATTTGAAAGAGTGAACTCTGGAAAAAGGATTAGGTATTGTTTTAAACTCCATACGGCCGTCCTAGTACTGAAGGACGACAGTTATGGGAAAGGGATGTTATAGAGAGAGATCGTGCTTCAATATAAGAAATTTCTAATATGTTTGCTCCTCAACACCACTGACACTGAAGTTTATCTGCTACTTACAATCAATAATTGTGTATTCATCATGCTTTTATTTCTAGCATGTATTTAATGACTTTTTGATATTGAGCCATACACCACTTGAGAAGGTCAGACTGTTACAGGAATTGTGTTTACACACAACAGAAAACACACAACTGAGGGTCTTAAATACCTATCTGTCCTTTTTTTTGAAGAGGTTATCATATTGAAAAGAAAGTTTGAATGAATGATAGGTGAGTTTTTTTTATAGATATACATGTTTATTTTGGATTCACACCTGGACATGTAATTTCTTAATATAGAAGGTTTTTGTTTTGTTTTTTAATTTTCACTTAAAATCTTTGGTATATCTGAGATTTCTGTTTGAAATACATTAAGTCTTGAAATGTTTTCACTTCATTCACATCATTTTAATAACAGTTTTTGTTACCATTACAACACCAGGGGAAATTGAGATTTTTCACTTTTTATCAAAGTGATTTCATGATTCTGCATAATATTGAGTGTCATGTAATGGAGGCCATTGAAGGGATTGCTACATTCATGGAAATCATCAGTCCTTGTGGATTTTGTGTTTGCGTTATTCATTAGACTGTCCCCTTGCCCACAGACAAGAATAGCAGCCACTATGGATTTGGGACCATGGGTGGATAGTAGACATTTTTAATCTTGTATCTTGTTTCCCCAAAAATAAACCCCAGTTAAGATTGCCACCCAGATGGACACATTTAGTATATTTATGACGATGTTCCAGAAGAAGATGACATGACTGTATTTGAATAAATGTAGATTGTTGTACATGAAAAAATAAGACATCCTCTGAAAATACGCCCTACTGCGTCTTTTGGAGCAAAAATTAATATAAGACCGGGTCTTATTTTTGGGGAAACACATTATATATGAGAATAGTCAACAGTCACTAGTGATAGAAAGAAGACTGAAAACAGTGGAGATTTCAAATAACTAAAGAGGACTTTGGCTTAATGAGACATTTTCTGATGTCAATATATACAGATTGACATTTTAAAAATTTCTTTTTAAATGTTTATCTGCATAAATATTTAAACCTGAGACATCAAAGCTAACTTTTAGATAGAGAATTATCATTTCTTGAGAGGATGTACCATTTTTGAAAACATCATTTAAGTGTATACCTATCACATAGCACATAGTCCTTGCAGTAGCATGTGTTAAACAATGTTTCTCATAAAGAATTCAGCTGCAGTTATGTGTTCCTTAACGATGGGGATATGCCTCATTAAACAATTTTGTTGTGTAAACATCATAAGAGTACACATATACAAACCTAGATGGTCCAGCCTACCACACACTTAGGCTGTATGGTCTAGCCTACTGTTCCTAGGCTACAGGCCTGTACAGCATTTACTGTACTGAATACTGGAGGCAATTGTAACACAATGGTATCTGTGTATCTAAACATATCTAAACACAGAAAAGTTACAGTCAAAATATGGTACAAACAATAAAAAAATGGTACACTTATATGGGGCCCTTACCATGAGTGGAGCTTGCCGGACTGGAAGGTGCTCTGGGTGAGTCAGTGAGGGAGTGGTGAGTGAACTTGAAAGCCTCGGACACGACTGTCACTATTGTAGACTTTATAAACACTAAACACCAGCATCACCAAAAACGTGCGACTAATGCATTGCACTATGGCATTGTAACAGTTATGACATCACTAGGCCATAGAAATTTTTCAGCCCATTGTACCACCGGTGGCTGAAATGTCATTATACAGCATGTGACTGTACCTTGTTTTATATTTTTGTTTTACATTGAAATACAGTGAAGAAAAATGTTCTTATACTTAGTATTGGGTTAGACATAAAATTCATTTCAAAGAACTAATGCTTACAATTAAATTTAAATATTTCAGGTCTAGATACTACAGGTCTAGCTTTTTAAAGCAAACATTTTTCTAGATGAAGTTTAAACTTTTCATATGTTAGCTATGGAGTATGTTATATTCATCTAGCTCCCAGTATAGAAAGGAAAAATATGTAAGAGTGCACAAGTACAAGAAAGAGTCAAAAGCTTGGTTGTGTAGGACTTTAACTTTTAAATACTATCAGCAAATTTCAGTGAAAGTGGCTGGATATACATTTACCACCTCTTGTTCCAGTAGAATGGAGTGAAATATTTAAAAAGCTATCGAGTTCAGTATAAGGCCATAAAGTGTGATCAAACATAGGAAAAATGAGACACTTTTTATAGAAATGTTTAAAAATACCACATGATCTTGTGATCCAAGGCTCAAGTACTGTATAAGGAGAGTAGGTCTTGTGCAGTTATTTGTTGTTGTTTTTTAAAGATATATCATCATTCAGGTTTTGATGTGCATGTAACACGTATTTGTTTAAAGATATTTGAATGAAAGAATTGGTTGTATGAGAGCTAAAAACTATATTGTGGTATAGCTTTTCCTGTTTTAGACTAGCTTAATTCTGCCTTGAGAATTTTTAAGTTTTGACATTAAGTGTCATTATGACTAGTATATCACTTTCATGGGAATAACTTGTCTGAAAAACAAGACACTCATAAAGCATTGTTCAACATAACCTCTCACATGATTCACACAGATCTTGTAGGATCTTTATGCCTTCATTTAAGCAAATTGTAAATGCCATTTTATGAGGATAGTTGTTTATTTTTCGTTTGACAGCTTACCAAAGAACTCAATAAACTAATTAAATGAATTCCATATAATCTTGTCATCTAAACTCCAAAGGACAGTACATGGACATTGCTTACTCTGATAATAGATGAAAAGAAAAGGAAAAACTGATTTATCTGCCGTTACCTATTGTAGCTCAGCACGAGGTGAGAGGGAGCAGTTCTTGGTGAAATAATTCACATTAAAACAAGGTGATTGTTTTAAATACTAGAAACAAGCCATGCTGAAAACGTAAACCTTAGTTGTATATTTTAGTCTTAGTATTGCCATTATGTGTCAATCATAACCTTAGAAAATACTTTGTTTTTTTAAATTTAAATATCCATTACAATTTGGTTTCTGTTACCTCATTCTTTATAGTGAAAAAATAAAAAGATCACACGGTTCCTTGTAGAATCAGAATTTTTAGAAAGTAACAAGAAGAAATATTTTTTTCTTAAAAAAAAATCTTTGTTTAGAAAAAGGCTGAGTTGACTACATATATATCATTTCAGTTGGAGATATGTCTAAACTACAAATCAATTGTGTATAAATATTGGTTGATTTCATCACATATATTTAGAGGGACTGATTGTTGCAAATTGTTATATTTTTGAAGATTTTAAAATTCAATTTATAAAGTGATCAGTAATCCATACTTTTATATGTCAACAGTAACTGAAATTAACATGTTCAGAATATACTTTAGTACAAGGATTTTATCTTTTCTCTGTAGTTGACTCACAAAAGCCTACGCAGTTTTCAAAACTAGCGTGATTCAAGAAAGAGGTAATTGGAACAGTGTGTACAGACAGTACTTTTAAATGCACTCAACCCTATCTAGATATTAATATATTATCTAGATAAAAACAACAGCAAACATTGACTAAACACTAGGCACCAGGTAATTAGTTAAGCTTTTTTTATGGATTATATAATATTTATTTGTTAAATTTTTATATTTATTTTACAAATATGGAAATGAACGATTAGAAATATTAATATTCAAGATCACAAAGCCAGTAAGTCATGTTTATGTTTCAGTGAACTTGTCCTATTAAAGCCATTTGTTGCTTTTACAGTCCATTTTAACCCTTAAGTTATACCATCACAGCATAACATACGGTGAATCCATAATTGAAATAAATAACCTGACTTTAAATTTTACTTTTTCTACTAAATTCTATACGTATTATATTGTACATATACTGTTGTAGGATGTATTTGTAAAGACTGCTTAAACATGGACCAAACATATAAGAACATAAAGAAAGGTAATTTGAAGGTTATACATTTTTTCAAATGGGAGATTTTATCAGTTTTGTTATAATAATAATAATAGTGATATCAAGTCATTTCATGTCTATACCACATTTTATTCTTTTACCACTCCTTTAGACCTATGGAGCAGATATTAATTTTAACATGAGGAAATAAGACAGAGAGATTAGTTTAGTTCCAGTTCTGGGTGTTTTTCTTCTGGACCGTACTCATCAGGATGACATTCTATTATTGGAAATATGTACTATAAATTATACTGGATGACAAGACTTTAAAGGTGTGTGCAGTTGGGTGCTATAACACTACGCAAAATACCTGCCTGAATGAAGAGATGTGTACTCTAACATAACACTTTTAAAAGTGAGTATATTTCATGAGATGAATTGTCTATTTTATATGCAATTACTAATCACTTCTGTGTCATCAACTGTGAAGTGATATTGAATATGAATTGATGGTGTACAAATAGTGAATAATGTTAAATTGTAGGGGTAAATTCAGAAAGAAAGCCAAGCTATGATTTTGAGCAACCATGCCTTCATGATTTAAAATGCTACTTTCTTATGCAATATGGAACAATTCTTATTTCCTCTGAGACTTTGCTTGTATGCATTCGTTCCTTATAGTTTTAGCATCTATAAATAATTCTGGTTTGGAATTAGGGATCATGTTTTGATCATGTTTTCTAGCACATCACACTGGAATTTTGATTAATTATGTAATTACATAATTTATTATTATATAATATAATTTAGACTAAAAAATAATTTTCTGCTTTAAAATTTCTCACAAGATCTTTCTTAAGATTCCTTCATTCATCTTTAAAATCAACATCAATGGTTTCAACTATTTGGCAAGTGGACCAAATCTTTTTCTCTCCCTGAATTGTGTTCAGAGTAACTTTAAATACTTGCCTTGCAGAGGAAAGAAATTTCTCCATTCTTAGGGGAAGCTGTTAAACTAAAAGATCTGACAATGTAATCCTCAAATGAGTTTAAAGAATTTATGTCTTAAATGAATGTGAATTGTAATTTACCTTTTACTTTGAGCTTGGCTACTGTGTTTGATTAATATGCATTTTGTACATTAATTGCTTCCTTCTATCTCCTGTCAACTTTATTGTAGATAAATGATACTCCCTCAAGTCCGACTCTATTATGGATTGAAAGAAAGATAAAAAATCAATCTAGGTTCTACCAAATCTACCATCCTAGAATATGAGTTTCTTAATTACTTTATATTTGTATCCCTAGACCTGATTTCTTACTTTTAGCTTGTTGCCAAAAATATAATGAATTCAAGATAGTCATTTCTTTAGATTAGTTGGGCACATTAAAGACTTTATGTATCTTCCATCATAGAAACTAGAATATCTTCAAATGAAATCACTCTGTGTATCTCTAGGCAATTCAGAGCTCATATTCTAGAATCATAGGAAACAAAGCAAGGATGTCTACTCTTACACCCTCTTTTTAACATATACTAGAAGTCTTAGTGCAATAAAGCAGTAAGTAAATAGGTAGACAAACAAGCAAATAAATATATAGGTAGGAAAGGAAGAAAAAATGTCTTTCTTCATAGTGGATATGATCTTTTATATAGGAAATTCTAAGGAGTATATTAAAAAAAACTACTATGATTAATAAATGAGTTTAACAAGGTCCCAGAATAAAAGGCCAGTATTCAAAAATCAATTGTATTTCTGTACTCTAGCAACAGTTAGAAACTGAAATTTAAAGATCAGTACCACTTATAATAACTTGAGAAAACATGAAATAGAAGTTTAACAAACTATGAGAAGTGATGGTGAGAAGGTAAACTGGCTTCAACTTTCATGCATTGCTAGTAATGCAAAGTGGTACCACCACTTTGAAAAACAATTTGGCGATTTCTTTAAAAGTTAAATGTACACTTGTACACTTGACATATGACATCAATTCCACTGTTAGTTATTTGACTAAGAGAAATGAAAATTTATGTCCCAAGAACACTGCACTCAAATGTTTATAGTAAGTTTACTCATAATATACAAAATCCAATCCAAATATCTCTCAGTAGAAGAAGTAAATAAACCAAATATAGTACATCTGGTACAATGAAATACTATTCAGTGATAAAAAGGAACAAATTACTGATGCTTGGAACAACATAAATCTCCAAAACATTATAATGAGCCAAAGAAGTCAAACACTGTATGATTCCATTTATATTAAACTCTAGAAAGGAGAATTCTAATATGGCCCAAAGTGAGGATGATTCACTGGAAAGGGAAATAGTATATTTTGGGTTGATGGAAATGTTCTATATCTTTATTGATGTGGTGATTCCAGGTTTATACATTTATCAAACTTATTGATCTATACATTTAAAATAGATGTACTCTATTGTGTGTGAATTATACCTGAATAAAGATGAACGTTTTAGTATTAACAAATTCTATTTTTAGTTGATTCCCAAAGGAAAATAACTCAAATGTTAAATGAACATCCACACATAATATCAAAGTTAAGTCTTGTTTGAAACTTCATAAAAATATTTATAAAAAGACAATTACTAACATCTAAGTATAAAAATTTGGAACTTTAGGGTATTTGTACAGAGAATTCTTAAGTATTTCATTTAAAATACAGCAATATATTATAATCATAGGAAAGCATCAATTAAGTATGAAACAACTAAGAGTCACATCCAAAATAATGATATTAAATCATATATATATATATATATATATATATATATATATAGAAATTATATCATGGAGATATACTATTTGTATTTTTAGACAAATAGGACCATATAGTAGTGTGAAAAGACGTTAAGTGAATATTTGTATGTTAAGCAAAACACAGTATTAATGAGGATGTATGACTTGTGACTGTAGCTTGCAATAAATGACTTCCTTGTTTTTTTCTTTATACCTTTTTTCCTTTCAGGAATTAATATCAACATATATTTCCCATAGTTCCTTTATTACGTGAAGCCACACCCCTCCTCATACCATCTCTTTCTCCAAAAGAAGTGAATTAATTCACTATTTCTCCTTTTTTTAAAATTTTCAGTTTTAAGCCGAAACAAGTACATTTGTTTCCCCCATTTTTCTTATCTCCAAAGTTACAATAACTTAGCAAAATTTATTGCCTCTCTTTCTCTCTCTCTCTCTAGATATACATATAGTACCTCAAAAACTTTGAAGCACTTTTTGCATTATAAAGAGGACATTATGGAAATGATTCTTAAGTTCAATGGTACAGGAAATTATGAGTTTGCTTCCATATGTAGGGCATCAAAAATGTGTAAAGTTCTGTAGAATGTGTTACATCTGTTTTTTCTTCTCCCAAGGTAATAATTTTTTTATGATCCTTTGCTTTTTTCCTTTCTTTTCCTTTGGGCTGTGTCTGCAAAAATCACTCTAATAGCTCAGCTAACCTCTCCTGCCACCCAGACCTGCCATTTCAAGTATGTAGGTGATACTGGTTTTGTTTTGTTTTGTTTTGTTTTGTTTTGTTTTGTTTTTTTGAGACTTGATGGATCCTGATGAGATATTATCACGCTTGGTTACTTTTCTTAGCACTCCTTTTCACTGGAGAGTCTAACTGTATTCGTTTTCTTTACCCTTCCAATAGATTTGTTATTGGGCGAGAAAAACCAGGCCAAGTGAGTGAGGTTGCCCAGTTGATAAGCCAGACGCTGGAACAGGAAAGGCGCCAGAGAGAGCTGCTGGAGCAGCACTACGCCCAGTATGACGCTGATGACGATGAGGTACATAGCCCTTGCAAACGTCCTTCCTGCTTTTCTTCTCACTGCATTCCTACTTTATAAAACTCTCTCTATTGTAGAACAGTATGACAGGTTCTTTGCAGTTTCTCAAGGAGAATGCGTCTACATTCAACCTCATGGAAAAAAAAAAATCAGTTGCATTTGTTATTCATTTGTGAGTCAGGTAATAGTATCCTATTTACCGTATGAAAACTTCGGGAATCAAATCAGTCATCTTTTACCACACTTTTAAAAGAAATTCATTGAAACAAAAAAGGGTAAAAACACCAAAATGTAAAATAGTAGCTGTCTTTACTGTTGGAATTAGGTGATTTTTCTCTCTCTGCTTTATGTTTCTTTCATTTTGTCCCAGATTTTCTACAGTAAGTATATAATGTTTTTTTCAAAAAAATCAGTAAAGATTTTGGGTGAACAAAACACACAAACATACAGAGAAAAGTGTTAAACATTGCTAAGTGTTTTCAGGGTTTTCTTTTTTCCAGGAAGAGAAAGTTCTTTGGATCTGCTCACTGTGATTTGTGCTAACATAACACAGGACAAAGTTTTTCCACCAGCACGTATTCCATAGTGTAGATACATATTGGAATAATTTTGCATCCTGTTCTCTGTAGAAGATCAAGTGAATGAATAGAAGGTAACCCCCAAGTGAAAACGGCTGTCCGGAACCCTTGTGTTTTGTAATATAATACAGATGCTGGTCTATTTCTAATGTAAATGCCAAACATACATCGATAGACTGGGACAATATGCTTTATTTTAAACATGCACGTGTTTCATTTTGGCATGTCAAAAGATCCATCAGCGATTTAGCTGTAGTAGTTCATGCTCTATAACCATAGTAAGTTTTCAGGTAAAATAAATATTCTTTATACCAGCTGATATAAGGACAGTACAACTTCCTATGTTCATCCTCAGCTCATCTGTGTATAGTCTTCGTCCAGCACTTTTTTGGTTTCTAGCCAAGATGTAGTTTCTAGCCAAGAAGATTAATAAACAGACATTCAAACGCGTTTCATGTATTTTTAGTCTGGAAGGTTTAACCCAAATGTATATTAATTTTTCATGTGTTTGTTGTATAATGAGGATGTAGTCTCCATTTATTACAGTAGGAAATTTAAAACAGTGCATCAGTTCACTTTGGATCAAAGAGTAAACATTAGGAAGTTTTCACATGAATGAATTAGTTTCTTAGAATTCTATTTAGCTGATGGTAGTTTTTCACTTGCAGAGATCATTTGAGATGGCGAGAATTTTTCTTTGTACTGAAATATTATATATGAAAATGTTATCTTGGATTTAGAAACTGAAAAAGCAATTTCCTCCAATACTTGAACTTCTTTCATCTTTCCTAGTTTCCAGTTCTCTGTGCTAGTATTTTGGGTTTTCTCCCAGACATCGATTTGCTCTGGCTACGAGCTTATGTTAGGATGGTAGCACCATTCTCTGCAGGTTTGGTTTTTACCTGCTCACTATGCTAGAAAGGAGCTGAGGTTCAGGGGAGTATGGATGACATCAAGTGGTGGCAGGTGAGGAGGCCAAGTTTTCCTGCCTCTGGGGGCCTCAGTGTCTCTGTCTTTTAAAGCGTAGAGATTGGTCTCCATCTCTAAATTTCTAAATTCTTTCCAACATTTATACTTAGGAGAACATCATATGGATTTTTTTCTTTCTTGTTTTTTTTTTTTTTTTTTTTTTGGCCTGTTTTTGTAAGGAAGGCAGAGTTAATTATCACCTGAGAGGATATTTTCAGGCTGAAGGTGGGTAAATAAACATTCAGTGAGAAGTACCTTGCAAATTGCCTTTCCCACATGATTTTATGTAATCTTTATAACAAACAGAAAAGACCTTTTTTTCCCTAGAAATGCAGCCACTGACCCTTTTTCTAGTGGTCCAGCTAGTAGTTGGCAAATTTAGAATGGGAATAATAGGGTGTTCCTGGCTCCAGAGCCTGGACGCTGCCACACTGCTGTTTTTGAATGGAGTGGACTAATGGCGCTTCTGTCTGTGTTCAGGTACACACAGAAAAACTCAGTAACAAGAGATGTTGGAAAGAGGATTCCTGTTTTGGGTGATGCAGTTTCTTGTAATACTTAGGTTCTGTGATTCTTTGTTCTGTATTTCTAATAATAAGGGAATCAAATACTTGGATAATTTTTTTTCCTTTAGGCAAATACTTAATCCATAAAAGTATCCTGTGAAGGTAGGGCTTAAAGGGAAGAATGATGGAGAATACAAATATTTTACAAAAAGATAGAGTTTAGCTAAGTTAAACGTTTTCTTCTGTCTGCAAGTTGTAGAAATAGAAATCAGGTGCTATGCTACCCCACGTAATCTTTGCTTCATTGAAATGGTCAGTGAGCTTTCTCCTGTCTCTTTCATGTTCCTCTCTGACTTGTTTCTCTCTTTCTTGTGTGGTACATACATACCGCCTCACCAAAATATGCCCACCTGAAATCAACCGTTAATTTTCTGTGCATAGGAGTAATGAAAGCTGTAAAAAGGATGCAAATGCACTCTTTTACAAACATTTTATCTACTTGACTTAAATTCATTTTTCACTACTTTTACCAAACATTTTTACATTGATTTGAGTTATATTCCTATTTTTTACTACTAGCCCTCTCCCTATTCATAGAAAGTAAAATGTACAAGAGACATAATAGAAATAAGAAGAACTAATTATCCAATGGGTAAATAAATAGTCCTTGAATAATTTAGTTAATTTTATATGCACTTGAGCAGTTCATTGATGTACATATCTTTATTAATCCTGAGTTGTGTAATCAGTCACTTGGTTTCTCACTTTCCTGATCAGTTGTAGAACCATCTTTAGATTTCAAAGTTAGAATCATTTTTATCTGATAGTATTCCCTGGGACATTCCCTGAGCCAACCAGGAAAGCCTCTAATTCAATGCAGAACAACCAAGATCATCCAAGTAATTTCCAGAGCCAGCACTCAAATGTGCAATGTCTACTGAAGGATAGGTAGCTTCTGGTTTGGGTCAAATCATCCAAAGTTGATTCTAACTTGGAACTTGTCACATTGACAGAGGAGAGTTGCTTGCTTGAATTGCCTACAGGGAAAACATTGCAATGTGAGAAATATATCTTGAAACTGTAAAAGTACAGTGGTCTTCTATAAGAACCATATTTAGGATTAAGAATACTTTATCATGTATTGTGTGTGCTTAGATATATGTTTTAATGCTTTAGGGAATTATAAGCCATACTCCAAAATAATTTAAAATATATAGATAATCTTCAATCTCAACTTAAATGTCTGCATTTTTCTAGGCTTTTATCCTCCAAGTATTTAAACTAGAAGAGTTTCAAATAAGCAAACAACCAATTCAATTTTCATTTGTATTCCTGTTTCTTTCCACTCTGTTAAACATTCTGATGAACAAAACAAAAAAGTTCAAATGTTTCTGCTTAAAGTCTGAAGAAGAAAAGGAAAGATCCTCTAAAGAAGAGGGAGATACAAATCTGAACAATTGAAAAATTTTACATGTAGATCTATTATTAGTGATTGCATTTCTGGATTTAATGGAATTATTGTTTTCTTCCCTCCCTCCTTCTTCCCTCTCTCCCTTCCTCCCTCCCTCGCTCCCTCCCTTCCTTCCTGCCTGCCTTCCTTCCTTCTTTCTTTTTTCCTTTCTTCCTCCTTCCCTTTCTATTTTTAAACAATCTGAAATGTAACCATGGAGGATTTCAGTAAACCCTTCAGACAGTCAACACTATCCCATGAAATTCTGGGGGTATGGTAAATTTTTCAACTAGATTTTAATTTTCAATAACGAGTTAAATCTCCTGTCATATTCCACAACAATCAATGTTTAGCCTTAGAGTGGTGGGATGATATAATTCTGGTATATGTTTTGTGTTCTGTGGGTCATGTATGTATATTTTGGGTATCTGTTTTTATCAAAAAGCATTTTGCAATGTGAAATGCCGTGTGCTCAGACTGGACAAAGTGTGAACTGGTACTCTACCACTTTTTTGAGTTAGAAAGTACATATGGCCGTTCGTATTAAAATGAGCTGTTTTACATGCACTTTAAAAATTATATGGTTATTTTGCTTTTGCTTCTTTATATATCCTCTTAACATATAATGTTTCTTACATTTCAAAGTCTTCGGTTATAGATGGCATTTCAAAGTCTCTTGAAGCAATAGGTCATCACAGTGTTAATGATCACTCCAGAAACAGAGGCCCTCTTTCTTAACACATAATTTAATCTTTCGTAATTTGCTTTTACTCCTGGAAATTAATGTCATTATAACTATATCATGCACCATTAGTTAATTTTTTAGAATCTTTTAAAGTTGAATACAATTGTGAGCAGCTGTCTACATGGATATTCATTTTTATGGCTTGTGTTAACATGTAATAATTAGAGGCAAAAATAATGGAAGCTACGGTTTGCATAAGTGTTAAAAGGTTTACAAGAATAAACTTCGTATGGGAAAGCGTTAAAGGGATAATATTGTATTTGACTCATGCTGTTTGCTGTTCCTGGTTGAAACAGCTTGTGTTGCGTGAACAAGAGATTGCAATTTTTATGGATGGCATTTTAATAATGTGAATTGATTTTATACTGTGTTTATAATGTTGAGAAACAGAGTGAGGCCATTCTCTTAGTTCTCAAAAGTGTATGTTACAGCAGGCACCGGAAATCCAGTGTACTTTTTAATCTTTTCTCATTTGGCTGCTCTCTTTAGTGGGGAAAAAGCCTTCTTTAATTTTTGGTGTCGACTATTTTAGAGCACTGTGGCTGAATTGCAAGGAGAGTCTGGCAACTGCAATAACAATAACAACTATTTCTTTAAGGTTTGTTTTCTGATGGAATGTAATGCTTATTATCTGTACCTTCCTGCTTCATGTGTGAAATTAAATATTCTATGTCGTATTAACTAGTTCTATGCTAGGAAGAACTTCTCCAGAGCTGTATGTTTTGTATGTTGAATAATAGTTTGAAAATTGACATTTGAAAAATAATATTTAATCTTGAAACGTAACACATAGTTTAGATGCAGGTTCTGTAATTCGGACTCACTTCCTAATATTTAACCATGGATGTTTTTAACCCCTAACATTTTTAATATTTTGTAATTTATATTAAAGGGACAAAAGATATCCAATAGCAAGGCTGTATGATGTTTGTACAATACAGTGTACACAGTGATGTATATTGTCTTTTTAAATCCATTGCTGTTTTAAGAAAATAATTTTTTGATACAAGTTACTAAATTTTCAAAAAAAATGAATGCATATATCTTTAAATTATTGTAGTACTTATTTGCACAATTTATATGGTAGATATACCAAAATGTCTAAAACAGTATTGCACTAAAAAATAGTTCTCACTACCGTTAGCTGCCAGTAACAGTGATAGAGGAGCTTAAAAATGGAAGTCAGTCATGTTTAAAAGGGAGACTGGTTTATGGTAATTAGAGGAGCCTGAAGAATAGAAGAAATATAAAACATTTTTAACAACTTGTTTACAGACTCCAGTTTGACTGGATCTTTAAAATCATTCAATATAATTACGTCTTTTGGTTTCTGATCCCCACATTGACAGTAGTGATTATTGTCATTGAAACCCAGAATTATAACGTGCTTGGAATACATTCAGGTGAAGACTGTATCCATGTTTGATTTAACCTAAATAATGTATGTGTGGCACCGCTGGTGCGTGCACACATATGCACACATACACACACACACAATCCCCAGGAGGTGGGTATCATCCTCTACTTGAAAGGTCCTCTTTAGAAATATTATTTGTATATAGAAACATTAATATCATAACATTGAGCATAAACAGGAAGATGAGCAGTGTTAGTGGGAGACAAAGGTCAGAATATGCAAAGAAACTGTTGCCTAAATAATGTCATCTCCTTGTAGCTCATTTTCTTTATTTTATTTTGTTTATCATAATTCAAGTGACTTGAATGTGTTTTTTTGTTATTTTCTTCAATCTACCACATTGTGGTGATATTTGTTCATGAGCCAGATGAAAAAACAAAAACAAATGAATTTTATCAAATTCTTCTATGCAATTAAGTTCCTCTGCGAGTATAGACTTTGTACTTCCCAGAAATCATGCTAGAACAATTCTATATTACAGTGATGAACCACAGAGTTTGCAGTGTTAAACAGATGTCATAGAAACAAACAGAAATTGCAGTATTGTTTTCACCTTTAAAAACATTTATAAGTTGAGTATAATTTTTTTACTAAAAAGTTCTGTAATGTTAAAAGGCACAGTGAGAGATGGGCCTTACTATCCTGGGAAATAGGCTGATGTTCCCGCGGGCCATAGGGATCCTGTGGTTTTTCCTATGCCTGCGCTCCTCGTCTTGTTTTCTCTACCTTGAATGCCGTAATCTGCACCGACTCTTGTTTGCCCTTGTATGTGCATAATCCTGTTGGCCTTTCAGGGCTCTGTTTAGCTTTCATCTATCTCCTTTACAAACTTTCATGGACTCTGTCAGCTGGGCTAGAGTCACTAGCACCATGTATATCTCTCTCTATCATCATTCACCCATAAATTCCCCCATTAGCTTGTAATCTCTTAATGACAGGTTTCAAATAACTGATTGATTTTTAATACATCCAGGGATGAGCACTGCACTGGGAAGATTAGAAGGACGCCAAAAAGTTGGACTGAATTGAATCACTCAAAGGATGTTAAGATGAACATTTGAGAGTAGAATTAAATGAGGAGAATGAAATTTAGTTAGGAACATAATCTGAGACAGTGAGGAAACAATGGCATAGAATACAAGTGTAAAAAGAAAACCAGACCTTGTAAGACTAGAGATTGGAGATAGGGAAAGTAGTGAAGGAATAATCTGTATTTGCCCTTGACACTTTGGGATTTATCACTTTTCTGCGGTCTTTTGTTACCACATTTTAATTGTTCTGAGAGACCATGTATTTTCAAGAAGATCCTAGCTCTATCACACTGCACCAAAATCGTCTGCATGTAAAACAAGAAAAAATCAATATGTGTATTTAATTCCTTGAAAACCTTTGGGACCTTAGAAATAGCAATTTTGTGACTCATATTACATGACTTCTCTTTTTAGTCATAACTGAATAAACACGGAATAGAAACAGAATAGTCAAAATGGCCTAACTGATGTCAAGAACAAAATTGAATATTGCATAGATAGCCATCTTCTCCTGCCCAATGTATTAACTCAGAAACAGATTTCAATCATAGAAATACATTTTCATCGGCAATAAAAACTAAATGGTGACCTGACCAAGGACTAACGTCCTAAAACTGCCTTGTCATGGAGTTTTGTCAGGTCTGATAAGGGCTCTATTTATTTTAAACTGATATTGATGCTGGTAAGGGTGGTGGTAAAAACTCTTAATTGATTTCTGGAATTCTGGTTCTTAAAGGGGCCTTTAAAATTATTTTATTGACATAAAGTTGACATAGAGTAATATGTGCAGATCTTAATTGTATGATTTCATGTTTTTTATTATATATGTATATTTCACATTAAAATCAATGTTAGTAAGGAATAATTAATATACAATAAAATACACCAATTTTAAATGTGTTTAGATTAACAGTTTAATGAATAACAACTACCAGAATCAAGATATAGAACATTTTTATTTCCTCAGATAATTCCCTTATAAATCTTTGCAGTTACTCTCAGCCGAAAGCAACCCATCTACTTTCTGATACTATGGATTACTTTTTTCAGTTCTAGAGTTTCATTTGAATGAAATCATAAAGTGCATAATTTTTTTATATCTGGCTTCTTTTACTTTTCATGTCATATTTATCCTAAGTGTTCTGTATATTAGGATGATACTATAATTGGTATTTCTTGGAGTTATAGTGGGCAAAGCTCAGGGCCGACCCAAAATGGGATGTCTAATTAGAGAACTTAAGCATAAAGCTAGATCCCCATGGGCTGCGCTGCTCTATAGATGAACATAAATCTAATGATCTACCTCAAGGACTGCATGGGAAATTGCCAGTCTCAAACCTTAGCATTGAGTGAAAAGGAAGAAAAAATTTTCTCTGAGAAATTGTGACCACAGCAGCCTGAATTTACGCTACCTTTGGGCGGGGGGGCGGGGGGGGGCAGTGGAAGCATATTCTTTCTTGAGGCACTCACCTTCAATCAAATGCTAAAAGTTAAAGTTTCAAGAAATATGAGCTTACAATTTCCAAGTACAAAACTCACAGGGAAATAAATCACCATAAGTAACAAACGGCAAAAGAAAAAGAGGGAGAGGGTTGAAGGGAGAGGGAAGGGAGAAAGAAAAGAATAATAAGGTCCAAGTTATTTTATCAATTATATAAAATTGGAACAAATATCTCCAGTCACATATAACAGATTCCAGAAGACAAAAAATGAAAGTAGTACAACTCTGATACCAAGAATTCAGTAAGTAAAACATGAAGAGTGTGAGATGCATAAGGTAATGAGGTATAACCCTGATATCAAAACCAAATAATAATGAAAAAGACAATGTATAGGCCCATCCTATTCATTAAAATAATGCAAAAAAATCCTCAACAAAATATTATCAAACCATATCTAATAACATGTAAAAGAGATATTGTGGCCAAGATGAGTGTAGCCAATACAATAATGTAAGTGTAGTTTAACATTTGAAAATCAGTCACTACTTGCATTCGACATCATACTGGAAGGCAAGAAGAAGAATTACATATAGCCGGGAAAGGAAGAAACTGTTATTATTCACAAGTGATGTAACTGTTTATTTAGAAAACCTCAAGCATACCTACAGATAAATTGTTAGAAATAATATAAGATTTTAGCAAGTTTGCTCGATACATAAATAATATAAAATATAACATCTATTTCGATATGTCTAGAAAGGGAAAATATAATTTATAAATGCCCATGGAGAAAGGCAAAGCCTTGCCTAACCAAAGATAGGCAAAACCTTCATGGAGAAAAATAAATTTTATTGAAATATGTTAAAGAAAGATTAAAAAGGACATGGTTTAAAGACTCAATAGTTTAATTGAGTCAACTTTCTCTAAGTTGATTTATACATTCAATGTAATTCCAGCAAAAATAACTATAAAGAATTTTTAAATAGAATTTGGTAAGCTATTACAAAAATACGTATGAAAGAACAATGCACCAGAAATAACCATGACATTTTACATGCCTTAGAAGAGAGATATTTATTATTAAGCTGTAGCAATTTAGACCCTGGGGCAAAAGAATGGAATGTTGGACAAGGAGCCCAGAAACAGGCCCTCACATATATGAAAATTTGATTTGTGACATCAATAACACTCTATATGAGTTGAGAAATGTTAGGCTTTTCAATGAAGGAAAAATGCTGAAATTGCAACCCCCATCTCAATCTGTACCCAAAAATTCATTCCAGGTGGATTAACTACTCAAATGCCAAAAGCAAAACTATAAAATTTAGAAGACATTGTAGAAGAATATATTTATGACTTTGGTGTAAGAAATGGTTTCTTACGTGAGACAATTCAGAAAGCAAAACCTTGGAAAGGATTGAGAAAATTGACTACATTAAAATGAAGAACTTTGTTCATCAAAAGAATATCTTTTTAAAAGCAAGAAGACAAACCAGAAGCTGGAAGTAAATATTTGAGAAATAAATAACAAAATGAATTATATAAAAATTTCTGTGAGCCAATAATAAGAGTATATACAGGCCATTGGCTTGAACAGTCATGTCATAAGAGAGGAAATCTCAGTGGCCAATGAACATATGAAAAGATGCCCTACCACATTAGCAATTAGGATGTGAAAATTAAAAACCAAAATGAAATATTTCATACCTCCTGAATTGATTTAAATAGAATATTCTAAGTTTTGGTGAGGATGGGGAGTAAAAGGACCTCTTATTCTCTGCACATAGAAATATAAATTGGCTCATCGACTTTACCGTTAAAAGCAAAAAGGCACAGAAGAATACAAACAATATGATTTCATTTATATGAAGTTTAAAATCATGTAAGAATAAATGACATATTGTTTAGTTATACTAAAATGCAATAAAACTAGAGAAAAGTAACAATGATAAAATTCAGCAAGATTACTTGTAGAGCAAGCTCTTGAAATAGAATCAGGGAGGTGCTCACAGAGGACCCTATTTAAAATGTGGTGGTACTGCTCCTTTTCTTGAACTAGATTGTTAGTTGATTGGTGGTGGTTATGTCATTGGTCATTATATTTTCTATATGTTACATAAATACTCTTTGTGTCAGCTCAGTATTTAATGAAAAAATTAAAATCTGCCACATACAATTGCTTATATTTAGCAGTCATGTGGATATAAAATGAATATAACGTAGTTCCTACTCTCCAGAGACTTTTAAAATGACTTAGGATCCTGTGTCTCAAACTTGCTTCAATGTGAGAATCTCATGGTACTTCTTTAAAATTACAGAAGTACCAAATTTTCCACCCAGCCTCCGACTTACAGAATATGCACTGTAGTGGGCCTAGAGTTATGGGAGCTTGTGGGAAGGGTTAGAGGCAATCAAAGATGGCCTTGTCCAGTTTAAAGATGCCAGGAAACTGATGTAAAGACCTTGGAGTCCTGGTATTGCAGGGAGTTTGCAAGAAGGAATTGTTGCTGTGAACCACCACATAGTTATTCTCCCTTGAAGGAAATTGTAAGATTCAGATTGTATTTATTATTAATCCATAGATAATCCACAGAAATACTATCAATGACATTTTTATTGGTTTTACTTTTTTGTTTACTTTAAAGTCTGTAACTATAACTTCTGGTTCTGTTTGATGACTGGTTGTCATTTTTACAGTCATCTGCATCAGTTTTTATATGATTCAGTTAGTTGTATACTTATAGAATTATTAAAATAATAATAACATGTACCACTTTGGCCACTGTAGTTGTTCTCTTCTGCAGATTAAAATTCAAGGAAATACGGCTCTCTTAGTCTCTTCCCACAGTTCTGTTGGCATCAGAATAAGTGCTTCATTGTTTCTATGGCAAGTAAAATGAAACTCAAGGAAGGCTGCCAACTTGAAATTGCAGTGTGACACTTGAATTACAGAGGTCTACTTTGGTCTGTTGACTGTTTAGTTCTGGATCTCAGTGGGAAAAATAAAGATCACTGGTTCCTTCCTCATATAGAATATATTAATCAGGGACTTAAAAAACAATGGCATTTATGTCCTAGTAAATGGGTAACATTTATTAAGAAGAATTGAATTGGGAATATTGAGTCATGGAAAAATATAGTTTATACTCCCAAGAAGCTTGCTATTGTGCTATGGAAACAACAAATATATATAGTAAAGAATTTAAATCATTTTCAAGCAAACTGTAAAAAAGCCAGATAACCATAGCGTAAAAAAATCATCACAACTAAGGACATACAAAATAAAAGAATGAATTTGAGATTTGTGATTTCAAGTTTTATTTGGAAATTTTTTGTTGTTTTTGTTTGTTTTCTATAATTGAGAAATTGGGTCAATATTGGGTATGTTCAAGAAGAAAGTTTACCTGCAGAGCAGAGTATATAGAAAGGAATAGGGGTTGGAAAGTCTTTGAAAAGGTAAATTGAACAATATGTAGAAATTTTTAAAATCAGATGAATTTTTAGACATTTTTCTATTAAATAATAACTGGGAACCGCTGCTCTTTGGGCTCTCACATATCTGAGACATTCACTACCCTTTGATTTGGACTATCTTTTCAAGTGTTTGTGTATGAACAGTCTTGGAAGATAGAAATTTTCTTTCCCTCTGGAGCAAGGGCAGTAATATTTGCTGCCTATTATAAAAGATGCAGGCTACCAAGCTCTGGTTTCCTCTCCTGACATGTCTACATGTGTAGACATCAGCTGTCCCTCTTCTTATCACTCTTTGGAAATTGCGACTTGAAGTATCAGCACAAAAATCGTGATAGACTATATCAACTAATACAAAGACCCATGCTGGGTTAGAGAAAGATCTGACCTTGTTCAGATAACTCTTCCAGAGAAACACTGACATTGGGCATGAAGGAAAAGAATTTGCAATCACCATGGTCAGAAGCCTGGTAAATCTTTAAAGTTTGGCTGATTCACTGGAGAGATAATGGAGCAAGGAACATAATGCTGGGTAAGGAGAAATAGCAACAGTAGAGCTGTCTTTTGACTCAGCCCCTCCTGCAGTTTATCATGACAACTTTAGGTTCACTCAGGCAGAAAAAGATCTCAAAGCTTTTTGCAGTGTGTTTTGGTTGCTCTAAGGCAGGGGTGTCCAAACTGTGGCCCACGGGCCAACTGCAGCCCACAATCCATTTTTAATTGGCCTGCAGCAAATTCCAAAAATATATTTAGTTTACTTAAATAAACCAGGTGAGGCAATACGTACTTCACCTCGAGTGAGTGGCCCGGCTGTTTGTGTATTTTACCGCATATGGCCCTTGGTGAAAAACGTTGAAAAAAGTTTGGACACCCCTCCTCTGAGGGAATATTGGCTCTGTCAGGGAGATTTCTTTGAGATAGACAAACTTCTGTGGAAAATCATAGATGAGTATTTGGATACTAACTGGTCTGTAATGCTGATGAAAATAACCCTCTGGACAATGAGAACCTGTCCCAAATTTGTACAGTCAGCCTCACCACTGTGGAAAACTTCCCCATTTCTTATGTTCAAACCAGATTTGCCAATGGAGTCCATGTTGCTATGGACTCCATCATAACAGGGTCCCCACAGTAGGTGTCAAAGACTGTGACTGCTGAGTCAGACTCCCCAAAGGTAAATAGGTTGTGTCAATAAGGATGACTCACCTTATATAATGCTTTAGGTGGACACTGGAAGTTTGGTTAAAACATGAGTAACTGCACTGCTCAAAACTGCAAACGAATGCACCTTGTCACTGGCACAGAGCTGCGCTCTTCCTCCATGCCCCTTGATGCCTCCTCTCTCTACCCTGACCTCAGAAACGTTAAGGAGAAAGTTGACTAGGGGTTGGGCCGAGATCTCCTTGTCCTCCAGAGAGACCAAATGCTATATGAACCCCTTGAGTATGCTGGGGAACTTTGGGAGGGGAGGCTCCCAAAAACTTTATAGTTCTGTGGATACCAACTCACAGATCACCATCCCACCCAGTTCCATAGTGAGAAAGGATGCCCAACTTCAGCTGATTTGGTTTGGGCAGAGTTCACAGTGGGAAGGGAAGCTCAAATGGCCTTGTAGATGGGACCCTTTGGGCAGGTACAAGGTAATGCTGTCATGGCTTCCACTGTTAGATGTCTAATGGAATTGATGTGTTATATGCCTGTACTTCTTTGTCCCCTTAACGCCAATGGAGATTCTCCCATTCAGGGATTGCCATGTGTACAGCAGTAAGAGTAGGACACATAAAACACTCTCCTTGTTTTCTCCCAGGTGGTGCAGCAGAAACAATATAAAATCTCAGGAAGAAAAGGGGAAATCACAACTTATTTAAATACTCGATGGCTGCCAGAATACTTGGGCCAGTTCCCAGCACAACACTTATGCAGCAACCAACCAACCAACCAACCAACCAACCAACCAAACAAACACAAGTGGGCCGCTACTAACTTTCTATTAAGCTGTCATGGAAACTGAAACTCCCTGACCCATGAAGGCCTTGTGACTCTCTTGCCTAATAGTCTCAGTTTGAGATGGGTCAGCTTGAACTCACTGACCAATAAGGTTGGAAGGGCCCAACAAACATTGCTTGTCAATGGAAATGATAGATTTTTAAAAAACTGCCAGCCAGGCCCACCAGCATCTTAGATATATATGAACAAGTAGCAGCTTTCCATTTCAGGGAAACTTTATCTGCCAGTCCACCTCCAGAAATAAGGCCTCTAGCTCAGTGAGGCCTTTAGTTCATAGAAGTTTCCTTAAATGCCTGGGCCTGATGCACTGATGGTTCAGTTAAGCTGTCTAATGCCGTCTACTGCTTTCCAACCTCAGCCCCAGCTCTGCACACCTGGAAATGGACTTGGTCACTTTGCTCAATCAGCAGAGCCCAAGGCCCTTCTTATAGTTCTGCAGTACACCCTTGATGAACCTTGCTATATTTTTACTTACTCTTGAGCTACTGTCAAATGACCTAACTGTTTGGTCTGTCACTTAGAAAATTACAGACTAACAGATTAAGTTTGGGGTGGAAATTATGGAAACAAATTATGGGCTGCTCATGTAGCTGTACCTTAGGGATGGTCCTAAGAAGCCTTCATGTATGTAAAGAAACACCATCATTACATCACGTAGCCTCAGATGACTCCAGATATCCCTCCAAAATGAGGCTATTCTGGGTTATTCGGGGTTGCTCTCCTGAGATAACTGACATTATTTATATACATCCTGCGTTCAGTGTTCTTAGGATCAGATTCGTTTAATTTGATAAGATGTTACAAAATTTGTTCCTGAATTTAAGTGATGTGATGACACCACCTCAATCCTAGAAGGCATTCAGCTCAACCTCAGCTCACTGGCCAGGGTTGTTATGTATCAAAGAATTACCCAGAACCCTAGATTTCTTTCTTGTAGACCAATGACGAGTCTGTGCAATCAATGATAAATTCTGCTATATCTAAATTAATTCCTTAGGCCAAGTGGAAAGGTCAGTAAAGAAGCTTAAGGAGAAATCCGCCTGGGTTTCTAAAGTAGACCCTGATGATTTGTGGGATTTGTGTGGCCAGTAGGGTCTGGAAGCCTGGGGAAAGTGGTTGATCCTAGTACTATAGGTTGGACTCATTCTGTTGCTTGGACTTATTTTAATAGGACTCTTAATTATAGGCTGTGAGATAGATGGAATGGATTTGGTCCTAGCCACTCTTGGACACACTGAGCAGTGTAGCTGAGGGAATATCATACTCATGGGGAAAATTCACCAGAAGCCAAGAGAATGTAGAAACGAGGATGGATATTGTCTGGAGACAATTCCTCTATGGGTCTCATTTCTCTGCATGTCTTGTGAGCAGAGACACTGATGGCCTTTGTTTCATGGTATCTTTTCAATGATGTATGCATAGTGAACGGCCTTGGAAAATAGAGATAATGCCTCTCTTTAGGGCAGGTGACAGACTTTCCTTACCAGCCAATCTGAGTTTCCTAAACTCAGATTTTTAACGAAAGACTTCATGGTCAAACCCTCTGTTTTATTTTTAGACCATGTTCTCCTTTAGTAACCAGAATTTCAACTTCGTTTGGAGGCCATTTCTTACTTTTAGAGTCCAGACTTTCAAAACCCTTCAGTCCCGGTTCCTTTCTGTTTAACAGTCCTCTCCATTTCTCTCTCTCTGGTTACATTTTACTAAAAGCAGCAAGAAGAAATCAGGCAGCACCTTTAGCACTCTGCTTGGAAATGTACTTAGCTAGATCACTCAGTTCACTGCGGACATTTCCTACTTTCTCCTGAGAGAGGGTAAGATTGTTGCTAAGCTTTCTGCCACCACACAACAACAAGGTCCCCCTTGCAGATTTCCACTTACAGTCTGTTCAAGGCAATTTAGGCTTACTTTGACCACCTTTCAAAATCCTCCCAACCTTCATTCACTGCCTGTTTCCAAAGCCACTTCCCCATTTCTCCGTATTTTTTATACCTGTTTTCAATTGCTGTATAACAAATTACCACCAAAACTTAGCAGCAAAAATAAGAAATATTTATACATTACAGTATCTGTGGGTCAGTTTAGTTGTATGCCTCTGGCTCAGGATTTTTCCAAGGCTGTAAATAAGGTGTCCGCCAGAGCTGCAAGTCATTTAAATGCTCAACTGGGGGAAGATCCTCTCCCAGGCTCACTCACAGCTGTTGGCAGAACACAGAAGATCCCCGTCCAAACTCCCTCATGTGACTATTGGCAGGCTGCAGGCCCTTCCTGGCTGTCAGCCAGAAATATCACTTCCTTTTGATGTGGTCCTTTCCAGAGGGCCACGCACAACATGGCAGCTTGTTTCTTGAGAGCAAGAGGACAAAAGAGATGCAAGTCACAGTCTTTTTGTAAATGAATCTCAGAAGTGACATCCCATGACTTTAGTTATATTCTGCTTGTTAGAAGCGAGTCGCTAAGCGAGTCGCTAGTCTAGCCCTCATCCAAGGGGAAGAAGTTAGACAAGAGCATGATTACCAAGGAAGAGAGGATCGTTAGGGGTCATGTTAGAGCCTGCCTGCCATAGTGGGAAATACAGTCCCTGCTTTGGAGGAGTACATTTTCTACGAGGAAGGGAGCCAAAAAACTAAAGAAAGCTTTAAAATACTGTAAAATCAAACGCTACTTTATGAACTGTCTACCACAATTGTTAGAAAATTTTAAGAAGGGAGAGATAAATTGAGTTGTGTTGTTATAAAAGATTTTATAAGCAAATCTTAACTATCTGGTCAGAATTTTTAGGCAAACTGACTTGTCGGCGTTATTATCAGTAACCTGAGTGAAGAGCTGAGCACCTGAAGGCAGGGAACACAGCAGGCCTCAGTTACTGGATCAGTAACCTAGATACAGATTTTCAGATGCTTCTTGATTTGGTGACTGGACAGTAAGAATGGAGTGAAATATCAGAAAGCATTCCGAGAACAAAGATTGATAAGAAAATTTTGAATGACTTGATAAATGAGAGGAGAGATAGGCCAGGCATCGTGGTGGATGTTTTATGTATTTTATTTCTTTGGATCCTCTCCAGATCCTAAGAGATTGGTGTCTCTTACACCACTGTATGGAAGAGGAGAGCAGAAAAGATACAAGTTAAATGACTTGCCCACTATCATGCAACCATGCCGTTGTGTTTTGACTTTTTTCTGTTTTGGTTTCTCCCTCCCTGAGGCCCATGCTTTCTTTTTTTGTTGTTGTACTGCTCTGTGACATTGTATTGGAGAAACCAGGGATGGGGAAAATACCCAGAATTCAAAAGCCATCCGGTCATTTAACATACTGTGGTAAATACTTTGAATATAACACTACTGGAAATCCACCAACCTTATGAAGAAAGTGCTGTTATTTCTATTTTATAGATGAGCAAATGACACTGAAAGAGACAGTGGCCTAACATTGCAAAACTAGGACACACAGAAGTCAACTGACAGCAAACGAAAAGAGAAGCCTTTGCAGAGAAGGGGATACTTTGCTGGAAGCCATCTGGATGGCTGGCACAGATTTAGGAATTTTCAACATTAAAGTGTTCGTTCGAGGTCTTTCTTCTTCAGAGAAAAAGCAACTGTCCTCTATTCTTTCACAGAACTGAGTCTGAAAATATACATAACCAAATTCAAATCCAGTAAACAAATTCCAACAAAAACTGCATAATGAAGGCTATTTTTATGATTAGCACCATTTAGTTTCCCTGAATTTACCAGAGCAAACATTGCTACAGCAAAAATTACTACTAATGGTTGAACCTAACAACAAGAGAAAATCCCCAAAAGGGTCATTTAGGCCCCAGCTGCAGCTGTGCTGCACTATATTTCTTACTTCAAAGCTGAGAATTAACAGGAAAATCCGGCTCTGCTGTGCTATGCAGATGTGGCTAAAACTATATTAATTTATTCAGCAAACATTTCTTTAGTGCCTACTGTATGCCAAGCAGTGTGCTGGCCATGCTGGGATTGCAGGCATCAGTCATACCTGGCACTCTCAAGGAATTTACAGTTGAAAGAAGTTGATGGGAGAAGACAGATAGAAAACAGTCAAGTTTTATGAGTGGTTTAAGGCATGTAGTAGAGAGTTAAAGGCCTGGATTAGAAGAGATAAGGCAGCAGCATCATAGGATGTGCTAAGTGGAGGGCCATTCATTTTGGATCACCGAGGTAAGAGGGGATCTAGTTAAGTGAGGAGGACAGAGGCCTGGGCGTTTCCTTGGTCTGGGCTAGAAGCTGGTGCCTATTCTGAAACTGGGAATACAAGAAGAGGAGCAAGTTTAGGGAAAGGGCAACTTTTGCTCCAGAAATAACCGATTTCCTTATAAAAGATTTAAATGGCAGGGTCTTCTAGGACATTCTATTTATGAGACCAAAATGTATCAGCAAACGTCTGGTTACAAGATCGATGTGGAGAAGCTTCAGCCTGTTCTGATGTGGTGTTAGTACCACCATCAGCAGCAGCAGATACTCATTTGCGCAGTTACCATGTGCCCGCCTTGTGTTAGACACTTAACAAGCGCCATCTAACTTAATCTCATGACAACTTGGTTATCACAGAGCTGGGATTTAAACCCAGGCCCATGTGACTTCAAAACCAAGAATCTCTCATCGGTCTCCACTTAACCGACTCGCCAATATAACAGATACTGTCCATTCCTTCTGTGAAATCTAGCTGGACTGAGAGCTACAGCTCTCCTGAGTGTTCAGGGCTCTCCTATGTCTACACGCTTCTGCTCCCACCAGTCGAAAGTTCTATGTTTAGGAAGGGGCAGGACGTGTCTGCTGTAGTTATTCCTGTAATTATGTCTTTTAATAAGCTATTAAATGCTCTGATGGAATATGAGTAGAAAGGAAGTTGTGTCTATGGAAATGAGATAAAATGCTTAGGGAAGATTCAGGAATGACGGGTAGGTCAAGAAAATTAGATACGAGGTGGAAATGTAAAAGGGACAAACCGTGAAAACCGAGAGGAGTGTGGCACACATTTTGCCTTGCAAGTACCTTTTTCATCCATTTTAAGACACTGCAATAATTCTACAGATAGTATGCTGTCCTTCTGGTTTATATCAAAAAGAGTGCATTAAACGTCAGTCAGCAGACCAATGAGCCAAATCTTTTGAAGGAGGCTTCTATGTACTTGCCCAGGGTGAGCACATTAGGAGAGAAAATAAGAGGAAAGAACTTTGCAGCTCACTAGAGATAGTCTTCAAAATCTTCAAAGTAAATTGAATGATAACGTTCAAACACGTGGCGGGGGAATCTTAACACAACAGGATTATGCACTAGGGTTTTGGTTGGGGAGATAGTAAGAGAATGTATTTCTGGGTTTTGTTTTGGTTTTTTTCCCTGCGACGTTTTAGTTTCTGTAGACTGCAAGCAGCACAGCATAGAAGAAAGAGCATGGGCTTTGGGATTGGTTAGATGTAGCTTCAAGGACATAACTACTTGTGTAACCTTGGGTAAAGTCTATGAGTCTGTTTCCTTAAATTAAGATGGCATGGTAATACTTATATCATACAGTGTTAAAGAAATGTGCAGTGTTGGCCACACAGTAAGTTACAACATAATTGCTATTCACTTTTTGCCCCCTTTGGGGAGGGGGCTATTAAAAACACTAAGATATTAACCAACAAGGTGGATAAGGAGGTGAGAAGGAACCTTTATTGTCTCTGTCAATCTTACACTAACAACTATTCTTACCTCATTTAAAGCGAATTTGCAGGAAGGGACAAAGAACTTTACTTGAAAGATGTTTAATCTGGCCAAAAATAGAGAGAAGGAGCCGGATACCACTGGAAATACTTTGTTGTGGCAATTGCTTTTTTGTACATTGTCCATCTTCCTCTGTAAACGTCAGATTCAATCCAATCTAATTTTGGAGTTTATGAAATTCTGCTAACATATCATCCCAGGTAACTTATTTTACTTATTTAATAAGTAATCCCAGGTTACTTATTAACCATAAAAGTAATGTTCATTTTCAGTAAAGATTAAAGAATCAGAAGAACACATTATTCTTAGTCTACTAAATGTAACTTCATAACTTCTAGATGTTTATGAGGTTCTGCAGTAAATGCAACCTTTATTATAAAGCCTATTCAGGGTGGGAATGGCAAATGATCAGTGAGAGAGAATGGTGACATAAACGTTTTAAACACCCTATCCACAGCCTCTAATGAGTAGTAAATAAAATCAAGGCAGTAAAAGACATATCTTGTCCTCAGGATGCTTAGAAGACTAATTAGAAAGAGAAAATAATACTAAATAAAAAGATAAAATGAAAAATAAAAAGAATTTTAGCAGAATTGCAGGCAATTTGGGTATTGAGAAGGAAAGAAGACTGGCGAAGTCAAAAATAAAAGAATCAAGAGGAAGAAATCTTAATAACTTACATATATGAAGATAATTCTGATAACTAAAATGGATGACAAAACCACAATATTTAGAGGTAAGAATTGCATATATTGTGTATAACCTAATCTGTCATTCAGTATAAAGAGTATTAAAAAAGAAAAAAAAGTGGCAAAATGCTACCCTCTTACCAAATAACTTTGCAATGCGTTTTCTTGATATTACTGAAAACATCCTTAGGAGGTTAGAGATATTACCAAGTAAATGCAATTGGCATTCTTGGATTTATTCTTTTAAACATATTTGTTGAGATCCTAATTATATGTCAGGCCGCATCCTAGGCACATATTTGTATTCATCGCCTTACACATAGTGAAGAATCTATTTTCAAGCTGGCAAAAGGAAATCAAATTCTTCATTTCAATTCTTATGTTTAAAATGTGCCACATAGTTTTCAGACTTTCAATGTAGCTTAATATTTTATTATCATAGATGATATTCATCAAATTGATGATATAGAAGTGAATTTTATATACCTAGTTTAGGCCTTCATAATAAAGGTGTGGCTGTGCTACTAGTTGTAATTATAGGGTTAAAAACAAGCATACCTGTGGTCACGTGTCAGGTGGTTGCCGGACTCATCACAGTGACCACTTCTTAGGTACACAAATGTGAATAACTATAGTGCACCCCTGAAACTCATATAATATACATTAACTGTATTTTAATACAAATCTTTTCTAAAAAAAAAAACCATGGTTTTACATCTCTAAATCAAAACTTCAGCAAAGTGTCTTGAGATTGTGTACTTGCCAGCCTTGCTATATTCCTATTGATTAATATCACCAGGATTTACAAAGTATCTATTGGTTTTATATTTATATATATACACACACACACATACATACATATATACATATATATGTAGGTGAATTAATGTACGGAATATCACACACACACAAAAATACCAAATCTGGAATTAGAGTTCTTTTAAGATTTGTAGGATCTAATCATACCAACAAACAGAAGCTGTCTGGAACCAGTCACCACCTCTTCACCTACCTCTCCAGCTAGTGCCAAAAACACTTGGAATAGTGTTTATAGTTTAGACATTTTTCAGACTGGTTTCTAAAGAGTCCTAGATTTCCAGGTACTGAGGAGCTATATAGGATCAAGATGGAGGCCATCAAACTCTTTCTCTTTCGGTCAAAGCATCTCTGATTTTATTTGGGAGGAAGAAAAGTTCTAACTAACCAGTTTGGAAAATTCAATGCTCTGTATGAAATATCCTGAGCTTACCTGTATACACAGGTTCCACCAAAGTCAATGTCTTCATGATCATAGCCTCCGTGTAAGGAAGTGGAGTCTGAACAATGCCAAGGCAGTTTGTTCATCATGGTCAGTGGTCCTCAGATTCCTTGCTAGAAATTGTGTCTGCTTCTGGGCACCACAATTTAAGAGATGTAGAGAACTTGGAGAGAAACAGAGTGCAGGTACAAAGACAATGACAGAAAATGAAACCTGTGAGGAAACTAGATGTTTTACTTGAAAAAGAGAAGTCAGAATGACAATTTGATAATGGTCTTCCAGACATTAGAAATTATCACATTGAGGTTAATGACCATATTTTCTTTATGTGCAAACATGGCAAAAGAAAAAAGTTTCAGACTTAGCAAGAACATAGTACAGAACCAAAAGAAAACGCAGCAATCAGATGCTAAGCTTATCTAATCAAAGGACTACATCACTCAATAACTATTTATGAAAGTTTTTTGAAGGCAATATGAATTCCTACCTATGTAATGTATTAGATATAACTACCTGAAGGAACAAAGATGAATTAAATGAACTTTGTTTTTCAGTCCTGTGAGTCAGTGATTTATCTTTAAATTATATCGTAAGGTATAGATTTCAAACAGTTATTTTGAGTTAGCATCTCGTCTGATGTTGCCAGGAGAAGAGCTGTTTCCTAATATTGTTAAGGAAGTTAGTGCTGAGGAAGAACATTTATTCCAGGGGTTATGAATCAAGATACTTACAGGGGCCTGCAGGTATCATGAAGGAGTGAAGCTAGCAGCGTGGAACAATATGGAGTTACAGAAGTTGTGGTGTATTAGAAAGTGCATGACCCATCAAAAAGGGGCAACCGCTGCTGATTGTGGCCAACTTTTATCATGCGACAATGTGCCTATATTGCTAGATCTTTGGCTTTCTCAAGAAACACTGGAAATCTAGAATCATACGTGAAAAAAAATTTTAACGTTGACCAAATACTAAGATTTATGAAAGTACTCTTGCAGGCAAAGCAATATATGTGTGCGGGCTGTAAATTAGAAACCTTTGGATTATTCTTTAGGTCAGTAGTTCACCACTACATTAGTTAAATGAAACAGAACTGATTGAATTTTAAAGCTTAGGTGAATTAATCTACTCAACTTTTGTAAGGCTTAATTAAGGCCCTTTCCAACTCTGAATCTTTTGATCTCCCCTTCCTTCTTCCCTGGTCCCAATATTGGGTGACTTATTCACACAAGTGAGAATTTAAAGGAATTATTTCCCTTAGCAATATAATTTTATTTAATGAAACCATCAAATACTTAGGTTGAAAACAACTTTTGTTGTACTAAAAATGCTACTGGATGCTATTAGATTTTTAGAAATGCACTTATATATGGCATAAACATGTCACTTTGGATTTTTGAACTAACATCTGTTTATAACCTTGGCTGCATGAGGCATGCTTGACTTAAAAGCCTACTTACACTTTTACCATGTGGTGACATGTTTTCTTTCTCTCTTGTAAAATATTTTCTAATAACCCACCTCCACCTAGGGTAAGGACAGCTGGATTTCTGAAATCCCCTTCCTTTCAGACAGGAGAATATGCCACAGATGAAGAGGAAGATGAGGTAGGACCTATCCTTCCTGGAGGTGACATGGCAATTGAAGTCTTTGAGCTACCAGAGAATGAGGACATGTTTTCCCCATCAGACCTGGACACAAGCAAGCTGAGTCACAAGTTCAAAGAGGTAAGATTGCTGATCTGCAAAATAGTTTTCTATACCTGTCCATATCATTGTTAAATATATATTTTGGTTTGAAACATGCATTAAGAATAATCGGTTTTCAGGATAGAGCCTTTTAATAATGGACTGTCTTAAATCTCATTGAATTTCAAGCTAAAATTTAAGTGGATCCTCATTCCACAACTAGTTTAAATGCTTGTTACTTGTCATCGTGACAGCTTACAACTTGTCTATTTCATAATTTCAAGCTATAGCTTAAATGTGCAGTTTTCATGATAAATTCAAGTTCTATTTTTTTCAGTTTTGTAGAAATTTTGGGACCTGCTGATAAGCTTTCCTGTAAGGCAGTGATTTTTCTAAAACGGTTTTTTTGTGTGTGTTTTTTTCCCCTAAAATAGGCAAGATCCCAACAGGAATTAAATGACACAACCCAAATGGTTTAATTGAAGAAAGTATAGTGAATGAACTTTGTACAGTTAGTAGAACTATCAAGGGATGGTACAGTGCACAGGGCCTGTAATGGCAAAGATGGAAAGAGGTTATCTTTTTTTGAAGGAGGGCCATTCAACATCGACACCTCTATTAGATGCAGCCACTGCTACAAACTACATGCTGGGGGCAAGGGTGATATATACCCAGATCCTTCTCTCGCCCTGCTGATGCCTCCCATCAGCCAAACCTGGGCAGGGGCGCCTGCAAGATGTAGTCTTGAAATCTGAAGCGGTCGACACTCCTAAGGCAGGAGCTGTCGGAAGAGGCCCAGAATGGATTCTGAGGGGCAAATGCAGATGACCACACAAACTCTTTTTCCAAATTCACTACTCAGAAGCCCAGCACATAATACAGGAACAGTGATGAGTAGGTCCCCAACCAGTTCATTCTTCATGGTTTTAGGAAACATCCGCCATCATGGAAGACAAGTATGCATGTCATTTACAACCGCCCCACAATAGCCACTGTTCTGTGGTTTCGAGTCTGTTTGGAACTTGGAGAAAAATGTCCTAAATGTGAAAAGCAAGGTTGATAATTGCAGATTTATAATTTCTAATTTTATATATAGTTTCTAATTTTATTTAATTTCTAATTTTGATTTATCATAAGTAGGTCAATTTTATATGTTCTGATGTTATACCTAATTTGCCTGATATATTGACTTACCTTTTTAATTCCTTATGACAAATTTATATTTGTGAGACCAGTATCAAAGTGAATGTACTTTTCAAGTATAAGTTTTTATTTTAAAAAAACTTGTTAATTATAAAGTTTGGAAAAACAGATTTATATAAAGACCAAATCACTCATAACCCCAGTATTGTGGTATTTGGGATTATACAGTGTATACTGTATTAAATTCCTACACTTTATACTTGAATTTGTATTATTAGGATTCTCCCATGTCATCAAATGTTCTTCCATAAGTAATGCTTCTTCACTTGCGTCTTATGGATCTTTTATGATTCAATTCCTTGCTTTGGAACATTTTTTTTGCAGGTCTTTCTAAAATTATTATTAAATGTAATACTGCAATAAATATCTGTGTAATAATACCTTTAGGATGATTTCTCAGCCTAGAATTATTAAATCAAAGAATATGAATATTTCAGGGACTTGTGATACTTAATGCCAAGTTGCCACCAGAATGGCTTTTCTCGTTGATACAGAAATATATTTATTTATGTGTTGAGAGTGCCCGTTTCTCTTCCATCTATTGTTATTGGTCAGGTTGAACCATTTCCATTTATATAGTTCACAGAGTCCTTGAGGCAAAATACATGGGTTTTTCAGGTGATTTATGATGATTCCTAGTTCTACGTAGATCAGATACAAATGTCTCAGTGACAGTGAAGTACGCTATTATATAATGATCACAAAACTCAGAATTCCCTTGCAGTAGGGGTGGCAATAGGTGTCTTAGGACCATTTCTTATAAAGCCTTTCTAGATTTCCTGATACCTTTAAACCAAAGAGGACTGCAGAAAAAGAAAGTCCTTCTGCAGGAAGTGGCTGAGTGTAGGAAGAGGTGTAATCTAGATACCTTTGTCTCCATAGCTCTGATTTGGCCCAAGAATAAAGATTATCTAGAAGAGTAGATGGACTGCATTCTTTAAGAAATCTTCCTAGTATGTTGTAACTCTCATCCAGCTTTGAGGCAGTAAGGTCAAGGTGTGCTCTGGCAAAATCCTATAGTGTAGCTCTTCCACGTTGCCAGGTGAGTATGGCCCCTTCTCTTTGGTAGATAACTGAGCTGGAAGTAGGGTCCATGTTTTCTTTTTCTTTTCTTTTCTTTTCTTTTTTTTTTTTTTATGGAAGCTAAAGAGCCTAAAAAGCAGAAATAGTATATAGAAGGTTATATATTTCATTTTCTAAATTGAGCCAAGGACTCTGTGCTTCATAAATATTGTTTGAAGTGTACACCATTGTGTAGACAACTACATGATCTAGATCAAGGTTCAGCAAACTGACCCATTGGCCAAATCTAGCCCACTGCCTTTTTTTGTAAATAAAGTTTTGTTCAAACACAGCCATGGGCATCCATTTAGTTATTATTTCTGGCTGCTTTCCTGCTACAGCAGCAAAGTTGAGTAGTTATACAGAGACCGTAGGGCCTGCAAATCCTAAATTACTTGCTATCTGGCCTTTTACAGAAAATGGTTCCTGACCTTTGTGTCGGCCGCTGCATGATTCTATATAACATGGCTGATTTATTTTCAGCCTGAGTTACCAAATCTATAGTTTTCTTTTAAGTTTGGTTTTCAAGAACAGACAAATACCACATCATTTCACTTCTAATTCATTGGTTTTCTTTTGTTTTATATTTAACATATTAATATATTCAGGAGATTGCCACCAAGTCTCACTCTGTGGCATTCTTACACAGCACCCGTATCTTGTACAGATGCCACTATCACAGTTTTAAATTCCTTTATGTGATTAACACATAGGCCCAAATATGGCATAGATATTTTTCATAAGATTAGGCACAAAACCTGGAATGGAGGTGGATAATCATGTTGTGCTGGACTCTAAGCTCCTCCGATTTTGCTCACTGTTATATTCTCAGCCTTTGCACAGTCCTTGGCATAGAGTTAGTGGTTAAATGTGTGGTGAGTGAATGTTCTGAAGCCTATATTGGAATTGGTTGTATAATTCAAAACAGGTAGTTAATTTAATTTTTCCAAGTAGTTGACAAGACGGCTAGCACTTTTATTAAATGCTCGTTTACCCATTTTTCTCTGGTTGGATGGCCAGTATGATTAGCTACAGAATCTGTGGTCTTACACTCTGGATTGCTTTTGGTCTTCATATTCTGTTCGATTTTCTCATTCTTTGCTGAAATACTATGAGACTACATGTTAAACATTGATGGAATGGATCCATTCTATCTAACTCTTCTCTTCAGAAATTCTTTTACTTTTCAACTTATTCAGGAAAACATTTGAATCACTTTATTAGTTCCCTTGAAAAAACTTTTGTAATTTTTATTGTAATTACGTTAAACTACTAAATTAACTTGCAGAAAACTAAGCTTGTGGAATATAGCCATTTAATTCCAGTATTTTTTTTCTGATTTCTAGAATGTTAGAGTCCCCTTTATTAGTTACATAAGCGTCCACCTGTAAGTAACAGAAAATGTTAACTAGAGTGGATTCATCAAAAGCTGCCACGAAGATTATGTTAGCTTTGATATAAGTTAAGGTTTCTTTATTTTTCTAGTTTCAGGAATGACTTTAATAAGAGAGACTTAATGACCTGCATAAGGTAGAAATTACTGTTCCCTGAAAGTTTGTTATTCCTTAGCTGTAAAACCATCTGTGCCTTCGTGGAGGAAGATTTTAAATACTCTTTAGAATAGCTATTACTCTATTCAAGTTTTCAAGTTTTTCTTGGGCCAGTTTTGATCTTTTTGCATTTTTCAAGAAATTCACATATTTCCTCTATGCATTCATATTTATTAACTTATATTTTTATAACACAAGTTTAAAATACTGAAATCTTTCATATCTATAATTAGGTACCCTTTTTATTCTTTATTTGATATTTTCATTTTTTAGTTTTCTAGAATTTTGTCTAAAATGTTATGTTTTACATTGCTATTTTTTAAATTAAAAAGTACCTATTTTATTATTTCCTACCAATGTCTTTATTTTTCATCTTTTCTTCTTTACTGGCATTAATCACTTGTGCTTACTACATTTATTTTTGACAACTTTTGCATTCTGTAAGTATATTTAAAGCTATAATTTTTTCTGAGTATTGCTTTAGCTACATGTCACAATTTTTTACATTTAGAATGCCATTGTCACTTAGATCGCTTTTCTCTTGGGATTTCCTCTTTAACACAAAAATTATTTAGTGGTATATTTTACTTTCTAGACATATGAACTTGATTTTGCCATCCTTTGGTTATGGAGTTCTAAATTTACCACACTTTGGTCCATATAATAGCTGTGTAGAATTTTTGACACTTTTTGTAGCTTAATTCTAAACAGTTTTGTGTAAATATTTCACATGTATGCAAAAAGCACACATATTCTGTTTAGGTATGATATTTATATATGTTTTTCATTTATGTAAATAAGATTAATAATACTAATACATACATTTCTCTATAACATGGCTTAGATTTTGTGTTCTTATCTACTAATTCTGAAAAACGTGTCAAAATCAAAAGCTACAGGTTTTTTTAAATATATAATTCTATCAGTTATAGTTTTATGTATTTTAAATCTGTGTTGTTAGCTGCATATATATTCATGTAATATTCATATATTACAATTTCTTGATTTATTATAACCTCTTTCGTGTCCCTTATGATGCATTTTACCCCAAATGTGTTCTAGTTCGTCTGATAGTAAAAATACAATGCTACTTTTTTTTGCTTCATATTTCTTCCCAGCATCTATTTTTTCTATCTCTGTTTTTAGACACTCCATATCCTTTTGTTTAAATGTGTTTCCTTTAGTCAACCTATTTTAAATCCTACATGTATACTACCCGGGGTGTCTTTGTCAGTTAATTGGTGAGTTTAACTCATTTACATTTACTTTAATCACTTTAATGTTAGAATTTACATCTGCCAACTTATTTCCTATTTTACAATTTCCCTGCCTCCTTCTTGTTTCTTTCTCTTTTTACCTACTTCTCAGATACATCCAGTTTTCATCTGCTGCTTAAAAATTATACGTTTTATTCTATTTTTCTAGAGATTACCCGAGTAGCTTTGACTCAGTGTTAATTTCTCCTAATCAATAGCCATGTCTTTACCATTTAATAAAATAATAGTTATAGCATACTCTCATCTATTTCTCCTCCCCTCTCCTTTTCATTTTTGTAGTTCAAGAGTTTTAGTTAAATATATTTATAGGTATGCCTGTTACCAATAATTAATTCCTACTCACCTATACTTCTTTCTAACTCTAATGGTATTTCAGTGCTGCCCTGATATTAATTTACCATCAGTCTGGTGCTGCTACTTTACCACATGGCACGAAAGGTTATGTTAGTGACCAAGAAGTCCAAACTTTAGGGCAATGGAAAAGGTTGTCCCTGATTTACCTCCAGATGCAGGTTTACCCGGATCACATGTGAAAGATTAAAGATTAATTAGATCGCTGACTCCCATTCCTGGTTGCATTTTTCAAGAAATTTATTTCCCCCTAAAACATCTAGAAACATCTGTGTTCTGTCTCCTAAGAGTTTCTCACAGGCTTTTTTGTTAATTGATGAATGAGACCCTGAAGTCCATCAGTGACCCTTTTTTTCTTTTCTGACATCGCCAAAGATGAATTCAGGAGGGGCATTAAATAATCTTTTGTTAGTTTGCTATTTGTACTAAACTGGAAGCTCTCCCCTACCTAATTCATTAATTTCTGCCTTTATTATTATTTTCTATTCCATCATCGTATTATCCGTAGGAATGCTTGATTTTTTTAAATTCTAATTTCTTACAGTAAACAATTTATTATAATACTTTATTATTTAAGCACAAAACTATGAATCTCTCTCTGATTAGGCCATTGGCCATATCTTTAGTTTCAATGTGCCTTCTTCTTATTGTCATCATTTTGCAAATGGTCTATATTTTCTATTTGTTTTCATTTTCTCTTTTACTTGAATAATAGAGGAAACATTTTTTAATTTGTAATTTTTAAAAATTAATTTAATGTTTTATGACATTGTGGGCCAATAATTGTCTTTACAAGTTTTGATTTTTTAAGGTAGTGTTTTTATTATATTACAGATTAATATGGGTTTTGTGATAAAAGTGAGATTATGCATTTCATAACTTTTGTATCCTTATTTATTTTTTTCTATTTAACCTAATAAACTGAGTCATATAGTAAAATACTCCTCTTTATTACATTTCGTCTCTACTAGCTTTGATTTTTTCAATGTTATGTTGAAAGCACATAAAGTATGATTTAAAGTTTTTTTTTTATATTTAAGTTTTCTTTGTCTGATGTTAACAATCTGACTGCTACTTTTGTTTGTAGTTGTTGGATAAACACTAGTGTATATGTATGTACCTACTTTTAACATAAACCTAATTGCAGTACTTTGTTTTATTGTAAATTTTTAAAATACTATTTTGGAATCTTTCTTTTAATAAGAAAATTTAGCAATTTAAAATTATTATAATTATTCAAGGTCTAATTGATTTCATTTGATATTTTATACTTTTATATTTATTGGTTTTTACTAGGGATAATCTTCAAGTTTTAAAAAAGTTCTCTATTTCTATAATTTTCAAAATTAAGAACAAAACCATACTGTTTGAATGTTCCATATAGAAGTTTTTGGTACAATCTTGGTTTCTAAGACAAGATTGTTAAAATTTAATTGCCACATTTTAAAAAAACTTATGCTTTCAGTTAGCTTTATAATAATATGTACAACAAATAGTTACATTCTCAGCTTACTCAGTTTCACCTATTATTTTCTTTACATCAGAATTTCCTGATTAATTCTTAAGTTCTGGATCTTTCCTTATTTCTCAGAGTATATCTTAATTTATTAAGTACTCATAGAGGATATAATTTTCATGAGTTTCCCATACTGAGAATGGGACATTGCATAGGAATTAGCTGGGTTTAATATTTTGATTCCCAAACTTCTTTCCTGAAAGTGTAGTAAGACAAGCTTCATTGTTTTAGGCTAGCATTGCACATCGTAAAGGAAAAGTCTAGTGCCAACTTGGCATTGGGGTGCTTGTATTATTTTAGCCTGTACTTTAAATTTTTTATCATAATTTCTTGGAAGTAGGCCTCCTTTCATTGAATTTTTTTTCTAATCTACTTTCCTTGTTTTATGTTTGTATTTTGTGTTTATTTTAGTTATGAATGGTTTCAATTTTTTGTTATTTTTTGTTTCTTTTTCTAGAAACACTGTTTTCAGTGTTATCTTTTTCATATTTTATTTGCTGTTTTTTCTATGTTTGAGGACAGAAAAAACAGAGTGTGTAGAGGACATTTAGTGTAGAGGACAACTAAATATGTCCTCTCATATCAATGATTCTGTTTTCTGTAGTATTAAATATGATTTTAACTTCAAATTCATTTATGCTCCTTACCAACTCTAACATGACTTAATTCTCTTATTAAATTGTTAGTTTCCTTACTCTCCACCTAGTCCTCATGCTTCTTCCCTTTCTCTTTATCTTGGTATTTCATATAATTACTTTAAAATATCTTTTTATTTACAGAATACATCATTTTCACAGGTTTACTTATATGAGTTTCCAAGTTGATGTTCTCTTTACCTTGAACTGAAGGTATCAGATGCCTTTTTCTCCTTTATTTATCTTGAAATGAGACAAAAATCTGTTTTGTATTTGATATTAGTTGGTAATTACCTACTTTTGTGATTGTGAATTCCATTTCTAGACTTGCATCAGGAGGAAATAACTAGGTGCCTCGTTTCCATCCTGGTTGTTATTTTCTGGCAGTCTGTAATCCAGTGCAGTTCCTGTACTAAGGTGAGAGATGTCCAAATCTCACCACTCAGTTCTCCAAGTTAAAGGAAAGGAAAAAAAAGATGATTCCCTGCTGTTGAAGCACCTAGTACTATGTTGACTCCTGTCTATATTGCTCTATTTTGTGGTCTGCAACTAAAAGTGTGCAGTGTGGTACCAGTATCAGCCATCTTCATTCTTCCTCTGTGCTAGTCGCTGCTTTCTGAATGACTGGGATACTGAGAAAGTGAAAGAACCTGGTTTGAGGACAGTTCCTGGGAAAGACAGTAGAGGTTGGCCAGGTTTCTCATTGGACAGACTCTTGATCTCAAGCAATCAGTGAGGCAGCACCCAGCATCTCCCAGTCCTTGGAGTGAAGCTTGTATAGGTTTTTCTTAATTCAATTTCATGACTCTTTTATATTCTAGTAACAATTGTTTATAGTTTCGGTGTCCGTTTAGTTGTGAGTTTTCCTTTTTTTAATGTGATTTCACTGGAAATTTAGTGGGAAATAGGAAGAAACTGAATCAGAAACTGCTGATCAGGTGCCATTTAAACTGGCTGCACAGTGTTTCCTGTCCACCAGTCCTCCTCAGAAGTCATGGGTATCAGCGCCTGGGAAAAACAGGTCTACATGTGTCTTGAGGAAAACATGGAGTGTAAAAATCGCATTAGTTTACTTACTTAGATCATAAAGAATCTACGAAAAATAATCTAAAAAATATATACATGCATTAAGATAATAAAGTTTTCTTGATGGCACTTTCCATCAACATGGAGAGAAGTTATAAAGTGTTTACTGACTTAGCAGTAAACAGATATTTATATAAAAGGAGCTGTAATTATAGGCTATCACCTACATCCAGTACCTTCATCGTTAATCACCAGGTGATGAGTACTGACTTACAGTGTGACCTAGTCGGAGTATCTCTCCCTGTGTTACATATGCTGCATTTACTGTTGTCATTCAGATTAGATTATGACATTCAACCAGCAGGTTTTAGCTCATTTTACATCAATTATTCCCTGATATAAACACTTTTGTTAATGTAAAGGTAGGTACCGTATATAAAGCATGGAGCAGAAATTGCAAAGAACTATGGCATAGCTTCATTTGAATAGCAGCAAAGTATAGGAACAACAGCTCCGATTCCTTTTTTTGTGGTGCTTACCATGTCATGGGTAAGACAAACTTCAAATAACCACAAAGGTAATTGTAAAAATTCTGATTGTAGTGCTGAAACCACTTTATAAAGTTCTCTGCAAGTATCAGTTATTATTTTGTCCTTGTAAAGTAAGACCAGAGAATATGGCTCTTATCTGATTATAAAATCTCTACTACTAAAGCTCTCTTAAAATCTTTAAAATATCTACAAAGATAATATTCTTCACTTTTTAAAGAAAAATGTTTTCCCTGCTTGCACAGGATAAGTAAAGAGAGTGCAAAAGTTCAATCTTACTATTTATATTTTTGCATAAGGATACTTCTATTTCGAGTGCAGTTGTAGTTGGATTATATTGATTCAGTTATATGAGCACATGTTCTGTAGTCATCCTTTTGAAAGAAATAAACAAAATGTACTCAGCAGGTACACCTGCAGAATGTTATATGACAGCTACTGTTCTCTGTAGGAATGCGTGTGTTTATTTGTGTTGTAATCCTGAGGTGGATATCTATGGTATTTATGATAAAAATGACGGAAGAGATGAAAGAGAGAGACCTAAATTGAAATACGCTGACCAGCAATTTTATTTATATCCTTTCTTCCCAATTCTTATCTCCAGTCCTAAATTTTCTGAAGCCCAAAAGTTCCGACAGGTCTCTCAGGCTCTGTTTCTGTTCACCAGTCTTGTTGACTTCTCCCTGTAGTCAGTCAGCATGACCAATCTCCAGGTGAGGTGCGAACCCTTGGACTTGGACTTTGGCAAGGTTATTGAGTATGTGGAAGGAGAGCTACTCTAGAATACGAAAACTTGACCTTTGACCAACTCGACTTCTTTTGTCAAGTTGCTTTACCTCTTCCAAAAGCAATTTTCTCTTTTTCATGAAGTGGAAGTATCTTAGGCCTGTTGTGCCAACTTTTCCTGGAGGGTAAAGTTGGAGATATGACAAATAGGCCAAAGCCAAATGTCATCTGACCTGGTTACAGCAATAAAAGACTAGTCAGGCTGTGGGTGAGCAGGTTTCCTTCCACGTTTCTCTTAGGGTGTTCTGGGAACTTCTCTGAGGAGGCGGCATTTATTAATCTCCTACCTAGTGGGTAGGTAGATTCCACGTCACGTTCTTATATTCGCAGTGACTAGCACAGCCTCCGGTATGTAATCTCATTCAGTAAATGCTGGCTGAATAATGAGGGAGGTATTTCTTCCTAAGCTCTGTAAGTAATAACAGCAGTTGATTGAGCCCCACTTTGTATGTAGTGTCGAAATACCCAGGGTCTACCAGAGTGATCCATGGCATCAAGTCTGAGTAATACTTTCTCATCTGAGAGGTGACAGTGATGACCTATGCCTTAGGATTTTTGTGAGGTTTAAATGAAAAATGTATCCCAAAGTGGGTTCAGATTAGGTACGTGGTGAATGGGGGGATGGGTTGGGGGCGTCAGATCCGGGATACTTTCCACTCCACCACCTGCATGTGCCGCAAACTTGAAGAAGCTATGTAACTTCTGAGCGTCTTTCCCCCTCTGAACAATGAGGCTAACACTGCCCGTCCTGCTTCCCTCACAGACTCATTTGCATGATAAAGGAAATAGATAAAGGCTCCTACAAACATAAGAAATTTAGTGTTAGTGGAAAGACTCCGGACTGAAATTTACCTAGCTTTGACACTTGTTAGTTCTGCCACTTAAGCTACTGAAAAAGCTTTTTTTTTCTTCTGTAAAATGAAAGAGTTTGATTAGTTTATTTTGGATGCTTTTCCTGTTGATAGTGCTGGATTGTAGAAATTCTCTTCATGTGCATACAGACTTAAAGCAATCACATACCAATAATTTTAGGGCTTACGTACTAAGAAACCTGCACTAAAACTTCTGTCCATCTTCTGAATCACGTCTGAATGTATACACTTCATTCTCCTTTCCTGTGTCTAAAGAATTTGGCTGTACTTAGTAACACTCCAGGCTTTTATCAGCGTTCTCACCTCACTGCTAACGCGTTCAGCTCTCTTCTGTTACCCATTTCGGTGAGATGGGGGTGGCGGAGAGGGAGGATAACTGAAGATCAACTTGGGTGTTGCACAGTTTTACCTCCGTTTGTCCCACACATCAGTGGATTAATCTACCATGTGCATTCATAGCAATGAAAATGCGGCTTGGGACAAGAATTTCTAGAATCTGTAACCATGGCAACCGTCTCCAGGCTCTTCATTTTAAAAATGTCACACCTGTAGTGCTTGTAAGAGCCTTGGACTTCGTCCCATCTAATCCTCTCCTTTTTCACATGGGAAACTGGGGCCCAGAGAAGCAAATTACTAGAGGCCACAGCGACGGAGCAAAGAAAACCCAAATTCTCAACAAACTGCCTGCTGTATACTTGGTTACCCTACAGGGAGTTAACCACTGAGAAAATACAATCTGGTACTTCCCCAGAGTTACAGTGTTCATAACAAAACCTGCCTGTGGATGTCTTGCTCCTCTTCAGATAGAGCCAGAGGTGTTCATTTTATTTCAGGTGTGACATTTTACAGCATTTAGCATTTTTAACTGAGAAGTAGAGTTGGAGTAATCATATTGAGTTTTTCTGATCATTCTTTCTTGATCTTGGCTACCTTGATAGAGGGCTGATTCTATGCTAGCCACTGTGCTATGCTAAAAGCTTTACATAGCTTTACATCTCATTTAGTCTTCCAGTAAGGGGTGTTATAACCTATGAGGAACTGCATCTCACAGGTGAGGAAAGTGAAGGTAAGAGAGGTTAAGTAATTTTCCAAAGTTAGATAGCTACTACATGATAAGCCTGAAATGAATTCAAGCACTACAACTTAACTACAGTAAATCCTCATTTAATGTATTCGGTAGGTTCTTGGAACTGTGGTGAAATGATGTATAATGAAACCAATGTTACCATAGGCTAATTGATATAAACAAGACTTCAGTTCGTATGGCATCTCATCATTATAAGGAAACAGCGTTGAATGAAATGGACATTTTTCAAGGACTTGCTGTACACTTGGCACATGGTAGAAAGAACAAGGAGTCGATCTTCTTGTCGGTAACAATTGCAGATAATCCAAAATCACGTAGGCACATGGATTTGCTGGGTGCGCAAGTGTGTTCCCGCTAAAGTACAGAATCTCCTTGGAAAATAATTTCTTATAGGTGTGTCTGTGTGTGTGTGTACACACATGTGAGCATGTGTATATATTTCTATCTATATATAAACAACGTATCATGTTTAACATCTTCAGCACTTTTGCCATTTTGAGTTTATTAGCTTATATCAGTGGGGTAGCTTATCACTAGTATTAGAAAAAAGGATGATCTTCACAGCATCTTGCGCATAGCAGCTATTTGATAAGTGCCTATTGAATTAATCCTTATTTTCTAAGGAAAAAGGCACTGGATCAGGAACCAAAAGATCCAGGTTCTAAGTCCTGGTTTTAACAGCACAGCAACTCACTGTGAGAACTAGACCAGGTCCATTTCCAGCAAGGAGCCATGGTTTTCCATGTCTAAAGTGAGTCCACAAGTGTAAGCATTCATGATTCTGCAGGTGGGCATTCAAGCAAGTCAGGTTGGGTTGCCTGGCATTGTCAGGTCTGGAAAGATGCATTCAGACCAGGGTGCTTCCTCCTCTCTAGAGACTGTTAGAACACAGAAGCCCCTAGGAATCCAGACGGTGAACGGAGAAAGAGCCATGTCGGTAATAGTGCAGGAGTGACTAGATCCTAATGTGGAAAAGTAAGGTAACTGATGTGAGTGGGGCAGAATCAAACTTAAAACAGTTTCAAGGTTAACGCTCAGGACCGAGAGCAGTAGCAGAGCTGTAGCAGTATGGAACCCAGTGCCTTAAACATAACAAGAGCCCCAAAAGCATCAAGGAGGGACCATTTTGCAAGAAGCTTGGGGGCCCTCAGATTCTGGGCTTTTATTCATTGGCATCTAATTGTGTGGATTCAACCTGTCCTTGATTCTGACTTCTTTTCCTCTTCATCCTTCCCATATGCCCCTCCTAGCCTGGTAAAAACCAAGCAAATGCAGGTTACAAACCAAACAGAGAGCTGAGGTTTCTGAGATGTTTTGATCTCTAAAGGTTCCTGTTTCTATCCTGAACACCAGCCGACTCCCTAACGTTTTTCTGATAAGAAAACCTTAGACTTATTTGATTGCACTAATAGAAGTTTACAGTCCCTCTTGTACAATCCTAAATCCAAAACGGTCTGATTTTTTAAAATAATTTTGTGACAAACTCATTTGGGAGTAAACCTGATCAAAACTGACAGGGTGCTATTTACAGTCTTTAGTGGGGATAGTCGTGCTTAGTGGCAGAAATATTCATGTGTTTGATTACAGACTGCCTCCACAGACCCTGCTGTAATACTCAATTTACAGGATACTCCATTTATGGAAAATGCATCTTACTACCTTTCTGAAATTGGAAAAATTCTGAATTCCATAAACATCTGGTCCTGAGAATTTCAGAGAAGAGACTTGTCAACCCATAACATAAATTGCTTTCTGTAAATGTTGGTGTGTTTATTTATCCCTTAAGGAAATGAATACTTTGTCCTTCCTTTGCAGAGAAAACAAAGTGAGAGGAGGAGAGAAGCAAAACAAACATGTTAAGGAGGCTCTCGTGAATTTAATAAACTGACCGTAGGCAAAGCTTTTTGGGGTCAGGGTTCTCAGTAGGAGTAGATATTTGGAAGACATAAATCTACATCTTTACCTTTCCTGCAATTAAAAAAAAAAAAAAAAAAATAATAATAATAATAATAATAGATTTCGCTGTGGAACTGCATCCTCCTCTTCTCCCCGCTTGCAGCAGCCTGAGCTGTAAAAAGCTAAGCTGCTCAGCCTGGCGTGCGTGTGACTCGCGGTACCATAGCGCCACCTTCCTTCCAGATTTGGAATCGAATCTTCACACTGCCACTGGCCGACTTGCCAGCTTCAGCTGTTTAATCCACAAGCAAGGAAACGATTCCTTGACACTCAAATCATAAAGGAAGAGCTGCTAAGGGGGCAAGAAAATGTGTTTTCTTCTTTTTGGTCTCTGAGCAATTAAATTCGTAACCTAATCTGATGTTAGGGAGTGTGGGCCATAAACCCTGTGTTTAATTAGTTTGCACCTAGTGAGTCATTTTACACACTAGACATTTTAATTTACAACCTGCTGCATTGCAGCACTTTTCTAGGACTTTGCTATGTAATATGATACTCTTCTAGTTGCTGAGGCTTTAAAAATATAGATATGCTTTCCTTTTCAGATTTTTTTTTCTTTCTTTTCAATTTTCAGTTGCAAATCAAACATGCAGTTACAGAAGCAGAGATTCAAAAATTGAAGACCAAGGTAAGCACCACGCAATACGTGGTGTTTGAAATTGTACTTTTTAAGCTTCGGATGCTATGAATAAATTCAACCCTAGGACAGAAATATTTGTCCCATGCATTTAAAACAATACAAATGTGGGAGATTCATTTCCACTCTTAGATGCACAGACAAACCTGCCAGTAAGAGCATGTACCCACTAGGGGGTAAGTACCCCCTTAGTGAAACTAGCACAATACATTAAAAATGCTTATTTACACATATGTGTTTTCCTCTGAGCTTTCCTCAAAAAGTAAATATTTTTAATGGCTCCAAATTACGTTTTGACCACTGATTGCTTAAGCACAAGCTGTTATACTGTATCTCTCTTTATCTTATTTTTAATAGATTTAATCATTTATTTTTAACTTATTCTTTGGAAACAATGTATTTTAACATAGCACATGTATTATTTTTATAGAAAAAATATCCAATTCCTAATAAATACTATGAAATTTAATATCATATATGAATAATTGCTTTTAGGTGCCAGATGCTACTGGAAATATTTAGTTGTTCACATTATTTAAATTTATGGGGAAAAACAGGTCATGATGAAAGCGTGTATGTATTTTTAGTTTATATACTGGGGGTGTCAAAAAAGTGCATATAAGTGACACTTTGGTCAACGTTGTTCAAGCAGTAGTTCGCCGTATTCAAAAGTGTCTGGACACTGATGGTAACCACTTTGAGCACCTCTTGTAATTGCAGAAGTCAAACGTGACTTGTAGTCATCTTTTGTTAATGGTATATATTGAGTATTACAGTTTTAATAGTTTTTTTCGTTTTTTAAAACGTGTGTGCATTTTTTTGGCATCCTCCGTATAAAATTCAAAAGGGCATTTTTATTTGGTAATGTGTAAGGTGCTTGTAAATTCCTAGAATTGTGTCTAGTTTTATCAAATATGTAATTTTCAGAGATTTAAAAGTATCTTATGAATTCCTTTTAAAACAATGTTCTTTATTGTTTTTATGCTCTTTTAAAAATGAAGACGTAATTTCTCCCCCACCACTAATGATCTGTTTTCCTGTTCACATTGAACACTTGTTTTGCTTTTTCCATGTGTTTTAAATGGAGATGAATTAGCAAGGCTATTTTGGTTAAATGGTATTCCCAGCTAATAACTCTGTAGGTCTTTAGTCAAAACATGTCTATACATCATTCATGGTGTCAGCCAAGCTCTGTGAAAAATAATTTTTAAATTAGTATTGGGTGGTAAATAAACAACTGAGTACAAAACACTGCTTAAAAAAGATGCAGTAAAAACCCGGTCCTGTATTAAATTGCTATTGTTTCTTGGTGTAGAATGGAAGGATCAAAGACTTTTAAAAATTGTTGGTGACAATCAGGGAAAAAAGTTCCCCTTTGGTTGTAAGTGCTTTAACAAAGCTTATGTTTTAGACTGTAAACATTAATTTAGAAAATCCTATAAATTAATATTTTATATTTTTCTCATTCTTGTATTGGCATATAATATCCACAGATTCGCTTACTTTATTATGATTCTATGTCCATATTTATAATAGAATTCCTAATTTTGAAATGTTCTTGACTACTTTTTTACTTTTTAACATCTTTTGCTAATGTATTTAGTTTAAAATATACATAAAAACGTATATATAGATTTCATTTGCAGAATGCTGTATGATTTTGGAATGTCTTGGATTTTGAAAATTGATGGTTTATAATGACTCTGCATCCTTTTGAACTGTAAAAGAGGAATGTGGAAAAGATGAAGTACTAGCTTAAAGATCAAACAATTATAGTGAATAAATGGCATTTGACCTCTCACCTAAAGGATCAGCCTTGAGTTTCTATAGAAATGAGGAGACTAGACTAGTATACTGTCTATTCCTAAGAGTCCCTGAAAGCAGAAACCACAAGAAGCTGCCTTTCTGTCGCATTGGAGGGATTTAAATTAATTCAGCAAGAATTTATATTTTCACTTAAACCCCGTCTTTTATACTTTTATGCAGATAGGGGTTTATAAGGCTCAGAATACTGCCAGCAAAATAATGAGCTACAGATTATGTTCACGTGTCAATTGAAATTAAGGATGTAATAATATCATCAAAAGGGCTAAAAACAAAGTAAAAATAACTAACATTTACCAGGTTATTATGCCCAAGGAGCTAGTCCAAGCACGCTGATGTTAGAGAACTTCAGTTACTTGCCCAAGGTTTAAAGGCCAATCGTGGCAGAACTGGGATTCAAATCTAAACTGAATGACTCCAGAGTCTCCCTCTTAACCCTTAGGCCCCACTGTGCTTCTGGCCCTCTCTCCTTCCCAGTTTGCCTCCTCCCTATCTTTAGGTGTTTTTTTTTGTTTGTTTGTTTTGTTTTTACCATAAGTAAATAAATAACCCCTAAAAGAAAGCATGTTGAAATTCATTGGCTAGAATCAGTCAAACTCTGAAATGTCTTTTACTGCTCACAGAATTTCAGACTACATAGTGTGATGGAAAGATCATGGGAGTTGGACTCAAACCCCCGTTTTATCATTTATCAAATGTGTGACCTTGGACAAAGCATTTCACTTTTCAAGGCTTTCATTTTATAATCTATGAAATGATGAAAATAACACTTGCTCTTCACATCTCAAGGTGTTTGGTGATTGAGTATATGTAAATTGAATTTAATCTAAAACATGCTATAAAAATACAACGGATTTTGCTAAGGAAGTACCCAGATTATCTGTGCCTTGACATTTTATTTATCCAGCTGCAAGCAGCAGAAAACGAGAAAGTGAGGTGGGAACTAGAAAAAACTCAACTCCAACAGAATATAGAAGAGAATAAAGAAAGAATGCTGAAGTTGGAGAGCTACTGGATTGAGGCTCAGACATTATGCCACACAGTAAATGAACACCTCAAAGAGACTCAAAGCCAATATCAGGCCTTGGAAAAGAAATACAACAAGGCGAAGAAATTGATCAAGGATTTTCAACAAAAGTAAGCAGCGTCTAATGACTGAAAACTAGTTGTGTGTTTTTAAAGAAGGTTTATGTCCTGTAATTTTGCAATATCTAATGAAATAGAAAAGATGACCTCAGAGTTATCCCTCTAAGAAGCATAGTTAAAGCAAAAATAGACATTAAGTTTTAGAAATCATTTCTACCATTTTTTCCATAGGAGATTATGTTTTGTTTATTTTACCATTTTTTGGGCAACCAGTTACATCATGAATTTTTTTTGATAGTTAATCAATAATAGTAACTGTTAAAACATTTGACTATCTATCCTTTTTGAAACATCTTGGTGATTCAGGAGCAAAAAGCCCAGCTAAAGTCATGCAAAATGACTACTGGACATAGTACATGCAGAGCAGCAATTAGGGCCTTGCTGAGGCTGTTTCTCTCTCTTTTCTTAGAATCAGTAACTGCAAAATTTTCCCGCTACAGAGAGTATAAATATTGACTAGCAAGACCCCCTGCCCTGCCACTTCACTGCAGCAAGAGACCCTCACCACACTCTGCTCTTTAATTTCAACAGCTCTTTCTGAGATTCCAGTGCTGCTTTGCTTCCATCTGTTGGATCGTAGTCTAATTTCAGGGAGATTTTCACTGGAGTTTTTTTCATCAGTTACTTCCGGCTAACTAAAACAATAAAACGTAATGCCAGTATCACTTCTGGTTTTCCATGCCAAGCCCCAGAAGCTAAGAATATATGCAAGATTCATTATATCTCTGTTATATCCTCACATGGAAATAATGTTCATAATGTTTAAAATAGATTGCTATAAAAAGTTTATTGTTAAAAAGGGGAAAATTGTTCTTTGTGAATGTGAATTCAGTACATTGCTATTTTAAGTCTTCTTGCCAAAAATATATCTAACTCAATTTCATGTAATAATTTTATGATAAGTTTTGCTAAATTTGCATATTATATTCCAGGCTCTCAAAATGCAGATATTTCTCCTTCTTCTCATATTATCCTCAGGTGTATAAGTGACAGCTTCCCCTCAGTTTTTCTGGTCCACCCAAACCCCTTTCTACTGTCATTCATAGGAAGCAATCTTATTATATTTATCTTTTTCAACCTCTCACCATCCAGTTCGATCAGTTTACTACGTATATTACTTTGTAAATGTGGAATTATATCTACCTGACATGTAATTATCTCCACTAAATTACCTATGGTGAGTCATTTGTTCATTAGTTCCTATCTAAATATATATGGTGCTACAAATGAAAATCATCATAAGCAGAATCAAAGCATTTTTCTTTACTTTGTGATGCACTGAAATGTTTTATTTGCTTTCATTATTATATACCTTTTCTTGAACTGTGATTGGGTTTTAGTTATTTAAATAGCTGTCCAATTATTTACCTGTGCAGTTTATTGCTTCTGATAAGAACTTTCACATTTTCTCATTTACTGAGTGTTTGATGCAATCAGATCTATTATTTTCTTCTTAAGAGAACTTGATTTCATCAAAAGACAGGAAGCAGAAAGAAAGAAAATAGAAGATTTGGAAAAAGCTCATCTTGTGGAAGTTCAAGGCCTCCAAGTACGGGTGAGTTATGTGCTCAAAGCCACTAAATAATAGGATAGTTTTGCCTAGCACTTGGAGAGGAGTGCTGGTTTAGAGTTTTATACGTGGCTTTTTTTGATTTTTTTCTTAGATTAGAGATTTGGAAGCTGAGGTGTTCAGGTTACTGAAGCAAAATGGGACTCAAGTTAATAATAACAACAACATCTTTGAGAGAAGAACATCTCTTGGTGAAGTCTCCAAAGGAGATACCATGGAGAACTTGGATGTCAAGCAGACATCTTGTCAGGATGGCCTAAGTCAAGGTTTGTTTAACCTAACTGCAAAGATTGTTTTTAATGACTGTAGAACGTGGCCTTACATTCTTCTTTTTCATACCCCGAGGTTTAAAAGTTGAGAAAGCCTTCCTACTGTGGGAAAGAAAACAAGGCTTATCAAAATAGGAATTTATCATTTAGCACTTATCGAAAATAAATGCTTTGATGTAAAGAAATAACAAAATTCCAACTTAATACAAGCCAGATATTTTAAAACCATCATAATATTGATAGACTTAATAAAATTCCTTAAAGTGATAATTCATCCCATCTAGAGTAAGCTACACGACTTATGTATTAATGCATAAGGCTTAAGTTTTTTAAATCACTTAAGATTTTTTTCAGAGCATTAGAAGGCTGACTATCTGCTTCCAGCACTTGGAATTCATTGAGTTAAGAAGTTCTGTATAAGTTTTGTGCTTTTCCCTTGGTGTCCTATATACAGAGGTTACCAAAAAAATGTATACACATTTTAAGAAAGGAAAAAAAAACTGTATTACAATTGTAATACTCAATATATTTCTATAACAAAAGATGAGTACAAAAGCATGTGTATACATTTTTTTGGACCCCCGGTGTGTGTGTGTGTGTGTGTGTGTGTGTGTGTGTGTGTATTTCTCATTCTTTCCTGTCAAAGACCAAATCAGACCAAAACACTGGAAAAATTTTCTATATAAATGGTTGTCTTCTTTTATGCACCAACCATAAGTAAATCTCTGATTTCTTCAAACACACATACACCCACACATAAATTGTGTGTATATGAATGTGAATGAATGGTTTAATATCTATAGTATATTTATAAATTAGGAAATGTATAAGAATTTATAATGATAAATATACGGGAGGATATAAAACTTTGGGTTACATCTTTTAAATAGCTACCTCGTAGTTCTTGGAAAAAGTGAAAAAAAAGAATAGTTGTGTCACAGCATTGTCCTGAGATAGTTGACAGCTCACAGGCTATGATTGGACACGCAGTAAAACTGTTCACTGATGAGAGGTTTAAATCTTTGGCGATCTTCCTCACGTATGAACATGTCTCCAAAGAGATTTTCCTGGTAAACAAGTTTTTAGATCACATTAACTTGTAGAATTAAACTCTTAGCCATTAAAAATGAAAAGTAATGGAAATCTTCACTGAAAATTAAAGAAATATTTAGAGATTTGAGACCATTACCTCAGTGTGTATGTGTGTATCCCTTTGCTGAGTTTTCCCTTCATGAGTTATAATCTGTAAATAATGCCTCCCGGGCAGCTTAAATTGGAGTATTTAGCTCCAGCATTACCACTAACTGAAGAGCTCTGTGATTTCAGGAAGGTTATTCAACTTCTCTGGGTTGGTTTTACTATGTAAACTATAAAAATAGTAACACTTCCTTCTTCCCCATCCTAAAGGGTGTTTTAAAGGTATATGACTTAGTCTATGGAGTAAAAACAAAAAAGCAATTTTATTAGAGCCTTCACAGAATTACGGTATTTATATCTGGAACTCTGTAAAATTGATTTCTAAAGAAAAATCTCAGAAATCAAATCCAAATTTTTTTCATGTTGTTGAATATTTTAATTCTTAAAATTAATTGCAGATTGTAGTAAATACATATATGTGCCTGCTGTGGCATGCACGAAGTATAATCAGTAACCAGTAGCTTTACAGAATCCAATTCATTTCCATTCACTTCTTTCAGTTAAGAAATCTGTATCTTATTAAACATATAATTAATGGTATTTATTAAATTATGTGACTACAGAAGATCAACAAACTGTACTCTTAACATACTGATTTGGATCAAAACCTTACATTTCTTCTGAACCCTTTTTCTCTTCTACAGCCTCCATTTTGCCACATAATTACCAGTTTCCCTAGCAACACTGTCGGTTCACAGTGAGATGCTAAGACTACTAATTCTTGCGGAAACCGACCCATGCTTGTGCAGTAGAGGTAGAATCAGTCATCTCAGACATTAGTAGTATACATATCAAGCAGTGCTTGCTCTTCCAGTTTTGCTGCCGAGGACAGTCAGTGATAAATCTTGAATTTCAATTGCTTGATCACATAAACTAAATGGCTTGGTCAGTAGCTAGATAGGAATGCTCTGGAAAGCACTTTTCTAAATTGATCCTTTGCTTCCGTTGCTAGGGAACGCTGAAGTCCTAGAGGTTTAGAAAAGGCAGTAGACTTGCAGGCGAAACCACAGGCCTTTGGGTGTTGCAGAACCACCCCAATACCCCCCACACTCCCGCCCCCAACACACACCTTTTTGCAGCAGGATGAGCACAGTGGTTACAGTCAGTTCCACAAGTTCCTGCCCCTTGGACAGGGCTCTGCCTCCCCACCTCCTGTGAACTGCCGGGTTCTCACTTGCTTTCCAAGCACTGGAGTGTTTTATTGATAGGCTGAGTTGTTTAGCATACTTTTAGGCTTTGAGGCAGATCAATGAAGCAAAAGGATTATCAATGATAGGTCAATGAAAAATGATGTTAAAATGAAATAATAATTTTAAAAAATGAGAGAGAGAAGGGAAGGGGAGAGTGGAGGAGTCAGGAAGGAAAGAGGAGGAAAGGAAGAGCACATAAGCAGCCATTTCTTCACATATACTCATGTTCTTCTAGCACAGAGCGCCCCAGCTGGGGATGGATTCTGCGACTCTGCATATACACTTACTGTAAAATTTTACAGTGATAAAACCATTTTTTAAACCATGCACAAGTTTTCCAAGGTATATATTTAAACATCATTTATATGGTTCTCTCTATAAACTAAGCCCACTCAAGTGTCTCATTAAATTTTTGATAGAGTATATATATAAATTTATTATTTAATATGTTCTATATTTTTCTTATCATAATAGGTAAAGCAAACATAAAAATTATGTTTTCACCACGAGCCATAACAAACCCCAAATCCCTTCTAATCTATGCCAGTGTGCTGGTCAAATATTTTATGTGATCCAGGATGTGAAAAACAATAATTTTGCCGTACTGCCATGTTTCGTGTTTGTCATTTCTTAGTGTCGAAGTAATTCTGATCTATATAAGAGTTTTCTACCGTGTCTCCAAGTGCCCTGAAGTATGTCTGAATATGTCTATGGCTGCCCAGCTGATTAAGTCAGAACTAGACTAAGAGCGGAGAACAGGCATGTATGAGAGATCTTGGTGGGGAAAAAGCATTGTCATCTTAGTTTGATTAGATTCCCTACAAAAGTCACTTAATCAACATGTTCTTTCTAAGCTTCTAGATATTCCGGTATCCTCACGCTCATACTGTTTTAAGCTTCACATATGTTAAATGCTCTTTGGTAAAGGTTATGCATATTCTATAAACATACTGAAAGAAAGACTAGGACTGATAGGTAGAAATTATATGAAGGCAGATTATGATTACCCTATCTTAAGAGATAAGAAGTAAGTATGATACCCCTTTCAAAAAGTTATTTTCAGCACTGAAAGCCTGGTGGCACACTGGCCTATAAGAGGAAGGGTGGCTACTAAGTAGGAAGAACGGTGTTTGGCTCTGGTAAGTATGAAACAAGGTATATGATTTGTAGGGGGGCTGGGACCAAGGTTGCAGAAGATGAACGGGTTGATGTGAGACAAATAAATAGATGATAGAAACATTTTAAGAGATGAGAGGATTTTTGAAGAAGAGGGAAAAAATGAAAAATTAAAATAATTTTTCCTGTTTTATAGACCTTACGTTAAAGATGGGGCCCAAAGGTGTGTGTTATAGGGTATTCTTGGAGTAAACACAGGCTTTGAACACCTGAAGAAGAATTTACGCTTAATTCTGTAAGCATTGTGACCCATTAACAGTTCTGAAGCATAACAGAAGCTGGGTCACTTGTAGCTTTATAAATTTAGTACATTTAATCCAAGGATCCCTGTGAAGTTTGGGTATTAGTACCAAATGCTTGTTCCTTCTCACACCTATCTACTCAGCCAGTGGGCCACCAGTTAGATAGCAATGCATGTTGTTTTCCCCAGCATGTGGACAGTCAAGGTTATGTAAGGCATTTTATCCTTAGTTACTTGCTATTCCTTAGCTCTAACCAGAACTGAGCAAGAATTATAGGAAAGTCTAGATTTTCAGAATAGATTATGGCTGGTATTAATTACTTACTCCTGGATGTCTTTAAGTTAGCTACTTTCCAGGTAATTTAAGAATATCCTGGAGAAAGGAGCATAAGGATATGAAAATAATACCTTCTTGCTTCCTCTCTTTTCCGTTATTTTGTTTTCCCACAAGATGGTTTGTCTGTTGCAGTAAGGTTCCAGATTTCCCAAAAGTTGACCCAAAGATGATTGTCTGCACCTGAATCCTGAACGCACTGTGTGTGGTCCCACACCCAGGATTTGTGGGCATGTCAGTGGAGCTCTCAAGCCTGCTTAGATGCTCAAGCTAACCAATTCTCTGGTCATCAGGCCCCATCCACATGGGATTTGCTGTTGTGACCCAGTTGTTGGCTTATTTGTTTTCATGGAATATGATTTCTTTTAATTGAATCACTTCTATGAAATTTACTCAGACTTAAAGTCTTTATTAGGAAGAGCAAAGGGAGATAACCAACTGTCACTAGGTGTAGCTGCCTTTTTTTCCCCACCCATGTGTTTTTAAATTCTTATACTTCATTCAGTCATGTAGTATCTGGAAGTAACTTGAAGAGACACCTCTATATGACAGATAGGGTGAATTGAAACTGGAAAGATAAGGGAGAACCATGAGGATGAAGACATTGTGGAACCAGAAATGATGCTGCAAGTATATATAACACACATACACTATTTCTGAGGCTAGGCCTTTAATTTGGCTCTAAGCTTTCCAGTTACCAGAAGGAAGGAAACATTTGTCCATTACATTATTCACAGTGTTTGTAAGATTTAACAAAAAAAAATCTGCTCAAGAGAGGTACAACTATTGGTACAAATAATGCATGATTTGTAGCAGTCATATTAATATTGATAGTACCCTTACAATAGATTCATTGATGATTGGATTAGGACATTTTCACACTGTGACCCTCAGTGTAGACAAAAGGCATCACACAGATATATAATGTAGTGTTTAGTAAAAGCAATTTAAATTACTGGAGGGAGAAGGATAGGATATGATAGTACCTAGCTCTATTGACCTGGTTGGGTGCTCTGTCAGGTATATGAGGTCAAATTTGTTAACCATGTTCCAAACCTCTAGAATGTGTTACTGAAAGAGATGGGTTTAAAAAAAAAAATTCTCACACTGAAAGTGTGGGTTTTCTGTTTCTTGTTTTGGTTACCTCATGTTTTGCTTTATGTGTTTGAGGTGAAGTTAATAGTTGTTTACAATTTAAAATTATCATACCTTCTCAGTAGATTGACCTTTAATCATTAGAAAATGTCCCTCTTTACTTCTAATAATTCACCTTATTATCGACTTTGTCTGATATTTGAAGAGCTATATCAGCTTTCTTTTGGTTAGTGTTTGTATGGTGTATCTTTTTTTCCCATTCTTTTACTGCACTCTTTCTGTCCTTTGTAAGCAGTGTATAGTTTTTTACTTTGTTGTACTTTCTCAATCTTATTTAAAAAAATTTTCTCAATATTTATTTTAAAATGAACTTAGAAAGTTGCTATTTATTTTTTTACTGATATAAGTACATTGAGTTTAAATCTAATGTCTTACTGTTTATGATCTAACAAAAAAGAACACCTTTTTGTTCCTTTTATCTACTTTCTTGCCTTAAAGTGAGGATTTTTTAATTTATTTTTCCCTATGTTGACTTTTATTCTTCTTTTTATGGATACCTGCAGATATCATTTAGAATCTTTGCAGGAGAGGATGGGCCAAATATTTAGTAAGCTATTCATTCAACCGTTGTGATTCCTTTAAATTTATTTTTTTATCTCCAAACAAGTTTATTAGCATGACTAAAAACATTTTATTAAATAATGACAGAAAAGATTTCTCAACATAAAAGAATATCAATGTCTACACCTTATAACCAATATTTGAAAATGAATGGATGGCCTGACAACCTTATTGCCTGTCTTTATTTTATTGAAAACAATTCATTTATTGGTTTCATGTGAAGTCATGACTATTTTGTTTAGGAATGATTCCCTACTGCAATTAAGTAAAAAAATAAATAAATAACTTTCATAATTACAATGTGACCTGCATTATTGAGTAAATAGTTGATAAAAAGCCTCAAAGGGTTCGAGTTTTGTTTTTTATTTTAAAAAAACAAACATACCATTTATGCACTACAAGTATTGTAGTTCTTAAATGAACTTTTAATAACTATTGAGTGGCAATAAGTTAAAGGTCATATTCTCTGGCAAATGGATTGAGTATGGTTTTGTATTTAACTAATGGAGTACATTTAACAAACAACGAATATGAAGATGCAGTTAATGCATTTTTATGAGATTTAAGCTAACACAGTTATGTTCCAGAATAGAGCTGTTCTTCCACTCTGAGGTAAGCGGAGTGAACACCCATTGGCTGGCCAGGATTCTCTCCATTAAAAAAATAATAATCTACTTGTTCATAAAGATATACATTAAATTCAGAAATGTGTTTTAAATATATATATTGTTCCAGAATAGAGTTCTTCCCCCACTCTGATAATATGTATATTATCATTCCCAACTTGTGTCTATGCAAGGAACACAAAGTTAGTTTAACATTAGAAAACTCATATATAACTCACCTGTTTAACTAGAGGAAAAATGTATATAATTATCTCATTAGATGAAGACAAACATTTAATAAAATTGAACACTTTTTCATGATAAAAGAAACTTATCAAACTAGAAGTACAAAGTAACTTTCTTAACTTGGTGTGAGGCTAACAAAAGTTTATATCAAACATCACATTAAATAGAGAAATGTTAAAATCAAGAATTTCCTTTAAAAGTAAGAATATTTTTAATATGTCATCACTAAATAAGATATGACCACTTCTATTCAGTGTTGTCCTAGGGGTCCTAGTAAGTACTAGGCAAACAAAAGAGATAAAAGATATAAGGAATGAAAATGAAGAAGCAAAATTATCATTATTCACTGATGACAAAATTGAATACATTAAAATAAAGTAAAAACTCAAGAATCTACAAATCATTAGAGTTAAGAGTTTAGCAAGGGGGCTAGCTCTAAGAACCATTAGACATCAATCCATTCTAACAAACAGAAAATGTAAAATTTTTTATGAGATAATTATAATAGCAAAAAGATAAGGCAGGCAGTATGAATTTAATAAAAGAAACTCAAGACCTATGAACAGGCATTCAAGAAGACCTATGTAAATAGCCTTCGATGTTATAAAAATGCCATTATGCTAAATGAGTCTGTATATTTCATGCAGTTTTGATGTGAATTTAAACAAGGACTTTAACTTAATTTATTTTTTTAGAACTTGACAAGTTGTCTCTAAAATGTACATGGAAGAACAACTTGGCCCAGCATAGTCAGGATACTCCTACAGAAGTACAAGTTGAGGGAACTTGTTCTTTTAGATGCCAAGATTTATTATAAAGTAACTGATTAACACAGTGTGGTATAGTCTCAACAATTGACAAGTAGACCAGTGCAAAAGATTAGAGTCCAGAAACAGACTGATCCATTTGTATCAATTTGAGGATAATACAGAGCTGACACTGCAGATTAGTGGAAAAAGGACGGACTAACAAATAGTGCTGGGAAAATTAACCATTCATATGGGGAAAAAATGTAATTGGATTCGACCTCATATCATTCATGAAATAGATTCCAAATGGATGGGTCTCAAATATGAACTGCAGTATTTAAACGTGAAATCTATGTAATTTTACTAACAATTGTCACCCCAGTAAACTTTAATTTTAAAAAAAAAGGACAACATAGGAGAATGTTTATATGATTTCTGAAGATGCAAAAATTCCAAATCATAAGAAAAGTTTGATAAATTTGATCACAGTAATATTAAGAAAAATCTCACCTTCAAAAGACATGGTAAAGAGCATGGAAAGAGAAGCCAAAAATTGAGAGAAGATATTTGCAGCCTGTATAACTAAGAAAAAGCATTGTTATCCAGAATATACTAAGAGTTCACACCAGTCATAGGAAAAGACAACTAACTGGACAAAACACATAAGCAGTCAGTTCATTAAAGAGGAAACCCAAAGATTGGTGAACACATAAATAAACATTCGCCCTCATTAGTGAAAATAAAACAATTGGCAGGGATAATTTCACAGTAGTATGTGATTGCCAGCATGTAGGAAAAAGGAAAACTCATATAGCTATTTTTGTTCAGACCACCTGATATTATCCGGTAAAATGGAAGATGTGTAAATTTTATGGCCCAGTAAGTTAACTACTCTGTGTATATATCCTCTCTAGAAACTTGCCATGTGTTGAAAAGACGTGTTGAAAATGGCACAGCAGCATCGTTCAGAATAGCTTCAGTAAAAAGGCCATCCTAGTCATACTGTTCAACATAATGTGGAGCAAACAACCAAAAAAATGATTTGTAGAATATTATGTACAATTTGTTACCATATATATAAAGTTAAAAAGCAAGCAAAAATAATCAGTACATTTTTTAGGGATACTGTTGTGGAACAAGTAGGAGAGAAAAAAAACGGCTACAACTAGAAATGGGGCATAGAGAAGGCTTCAAAACCACTAATTTTATTTTTTAGGCTTGATGGTAGGTACCTGGGTGTCTTATTTTTTCTTTTTCTGTATGACTTATATATGGCATCAATTTTTGTATAAATGAAGTCTTTTAAAATAGAAAATATTTTAACTAGCATAATTGAAAGATAAGAATGAGAAAAACGACACAAGATTTTTTTAGGCTTAAAAATATTAGTGTAAGATTTAGTGAGAAAAAAGAAAGCCAGCCCTAGGGAGACATTTACATCGATGAAGTTCCTGAGGTCACTGGACTCCTGCAAGACACCGTTTTCTGCTGAGGCTGTAAGCATGTATTCTTTGTCTTTTTTGCCTTTGCCTGAGCATTCAGTGTAGGTGGCTCTTTTCAGATACCTGTGGCTGGGGGCCGGGTCAGACCCCTACCGCCACGTTTGATTCATTTCTTGGTAGAGCCTGAGAGTACATTCAGTATTTCACTTTCAGCATTGCAACCTAGAATTTTAAAATAAGGTTAAAAGCATGATTAAAGCCAGACTTCATTAAATGGAAAGCCATTAAAAGGAAAGGGAATGCTTGCACTACATTATCGGGAGTCTTATACAACAGCATTAGATACAGGACACTGAGGTAATTACTCCATACTGTCATTGTTTAGTTCTAAATTGGGGTGAGGGAGAATCCTGGAGTAGAGTCAAGCTTTCTTTATCATGAATTCAAATATAATTTCTTGTTAAACTTTCACAATTTTCATTTTCCCTGAACAAATTATTTTCAATCACTAATCCCCGATAAATAATTTTGACCATGAGGTATTATTGAATTGCACTAATTAAAGGGTGAACGTTCCTAGTAAATCACTGTGGAAAATTTTAATGAACAAGCCAAATGAATGAGAAATCAATACTTATTGATTGTTTTCTGGCATATCATTAAAACCAAAATCTGTCCTCTTACTCAAAAAAACAAAGCACCTAAATTGCCTGTCAAGTTTTGTGCAAGTTTTGCATATGTCTATGAGTAAGCCATTAAGACTTTTGTTGCCAAATCAACACAGCATTCAAAAGGAGGTATTCAGTTGCAAAATGACGACTCTCCTTGGTTCATATTTCTCAATGAATCTTCATAAGTTCGCAGAAGTCACCAGATCCTTCAGTCATACTGAGGTACAAATTAGTACAAGAAAATATCTACAGTGTTTTGATAGAAAACAAATTATTTTGATCAGAATGAGTTTAATCTTAGTAACTTTTTGTACATTTTAGGAAAAGTTGGTTACTTTATATTTGATTTTGGCTTTATTTGCTTGCAATCGTACTATAAGATAGATAATGATCTTCTGGAAGTGTAGACAATTTTAACCCAAATGTGGGCTATAGCCCCTTTTCAAAGAAACTACACAAGATAGCTGTATTCTGAAATGCTTTTTATATTTTATAAACATGTTCTAGTTCAGCATGAATTCTAATTATATAGATTGGAAGAGACCATATAGTTATGCTCAGGTAAACTGACTAAAACAATCGCCTGGGAACAGGGTGGAGGGATGTAAACGTGGAAGGGAGAAGATGCTGCATGGAGTGGTTTTTGTGAATAAAGTGCATGCGTGGGCTCCTGTAGGTTGGGGTGGGTCACAGATTGCACTTAAGATATCTCCTGGCCAAGAGGGAAACACGATCAATTATGAGGTTACAGCATCTATAAAATTAAAACTCAGCAATGAACAGCTATTTCCGGAATTAGGACCAGAAAATCCTCTTGTGTATATGGTTTTGAACAGTGTGCCAACCATATTGTTTCAGTAGTTATAAGATCTAGATCCTTAAAGTTGTTTCTTTTAATGGAGGCACTAACATCAGGTTATCACTGACTAACATCAGGTTATGTCCATCAGGTGGACATGAAGTAGTATTGTGCTTCCATGTCTGAGACCTAGAGGAAATTCCACTTACGAGGAAACTCACGAAACACTAGAATGTAGGTGCACTGAAAAACTATTGCCTGTGTGTGCAAATCACTATTAAGAGAGCTTTGAATATTTAGTTCCTGTTTACAGACTTCGCTAAATGAACATGTACTAACCGTTAAAATTGCATTTATAAATTTGTTATGTTTGATTTCCTTTTTAAGTACGATTAGCAACTGACAATCTTCACAAGAACTTTAGAAATTCTTATACATCTATTATATGACATGTACAAGTATTGTGAACTTTGTGTTCGTACATCTAATACTGTACATACTAAGTCTTACGGTAATCAAAAGATGCTCTCTTGTGCCTTCCTTAGCCAACAACTGTCATCTCAGGTAACTTAGGTTTTTTTCTACCTAAGGCATAAGACCTGAATTCTTCCTGTACTAATCAAGGAAGCTATTATATCAAAATACATAATTTGGGGAGTTGCCTAGTTAGCATGATTGGGATTACTAATGTCCAGAAATTTTTAACTGAGACACTAATTAGATTCTTGTAGTCAACCTTGAGTGAGAATACAGAAGCCTGTTTATTATTGTCATGTCAAAGACACTATAATGTCAAGCAGAGGAGATGTACATATCCCACCTTCTTAGTCCCCACTTTTGCACATGACCTCATAGTTCTACTCCCAGAAGTCTGCCAGTTCCCAACCAGTTGGCCCATGGATTGGATTTTACATTTCTTTGATTTTTAGGTTATACAGATCTTTTGTATCAGATTCTCAAGACATCTGACACTGAAGGATTCCTAAGATACTTAAATGCCTTTCCCTATAAGACATCTGATACTGAAGGACTCCTAAGATAGTTAAATGCCTTTCCCTATTGTCTAAATCTAAAGTCTGTATCATGTCATAACCTCCAAATCAAGCAGCCCTAACAAATGTTTCAAATGATAGACATAGAATTTAGGATATCTCACATAGTTTTTTCCTGACTTGCAGCCACTACCTCTACGGGCAGTCTATAGTGACATTACTAGGGGTCATTACTGCGAGATGAACAGCAGAATTTGGACCTCACTGCCCTCTGAGACCAGGAGCGTAGGCTGACCTTAAGCTGAAGAAGGCTAAGCAGGCTATCAGACTGCTCTGGAGAAGCGCTATACTGAAACAAATATGCTTCAAAGGCCACACAGATAGTTTTAAGGTTGACTTTATTGACAAAGAGGTTAAAAAAAAAAAAAGGATTTCCTTAATATTTTTCAAAGATTAGCACAGGGAAATGTATAATTTATGCAACAATAAACTCAGACCTAGTTAAAATATTAGGAAACAGCATTAATCCACTTATTCTGCAACAATAAGAAATCGGCTTTGTAACACTTTATAAATACTACCTGGGGTACAAAATTGATCAGTTTTTCAGTACTTACAAAGAAAGCAGCTGTTAATAGAGTTCAGGGTGAGAGGTGCCCATGATGGGTCCCTGACCAAAGTGCTATCATAAGATGAGCTGAAGTTAGGTAACTTGTTTCAAATTACTATATCTGATGCAATACATCTTCCCCGTACAGTACTAAAACAAAGTGAAAACTCGCATCTAAGCCATAGGGCCTGTTTTAGGCCAAATCATCAGGCAGAAACGTAGAAAGGCAGGCAAACAGTCTCTGTAGATGTCATGAAACAGCCTCTTCATGTGGGGCAGGCTGACAGTTACAGGGATTTTTACAGTTTCCTGGGCTAATATCATCATCTGGGAATAGTGAGTCCTGAAACACTGGACCTATCAGATTAGAATGAAATTAAGATGTCTGTACAAGAAAGTGTGTTAAATTTTGTTGTTTTTTTTTTTTTTTTACTAATTTTAACTACATAATACCTAAGTGCAAAAAGAAAAAAATACATAGTACAAAAAGTTTTAACATTACAAATGAGGTTAAGGTCCCTGTTGGCTAATATCTCCAAATTTAATACTTTTTTGGGAGGTGACCACCATTTTCAGTCTGAAATGTATTGTTCCAGTTTTTTCCTATTATATGTATGTATTTACCATTAGAAAATATATTTTGTGTTGCTGTTTATAAATATTTGAGAGGATTGTGCCTATTGTTCTGCGACTTGCTTTCATTACTTGGAATATCTTGCTAACCTTTTCATGTCGGTAAATACATTCTTTGAATGATTATGTACCAATCATTATTCTAAGCATTTGTATATCTTTCAGTGCATTTAATCCTCATAAAAAATGCAATTATCATGCCCATTTTGCAGCTGAGGATTCTGAGGGACAGAGAGTTTAAGTAAATTGTCCAATTTAGTGGCAGAGCCACTGTTCCAGATTCTATTCAAGGAAGACTAACTCCAGGTTTACTCCCATGTTAACTATTTTACACGCCCCTATCAACCTACCTGCGAATGCTATATGTATGAACCCAAAGCCCCATGGACCCATCGCTCATGAACTTGCAATGACTGAATGATATGCAGATAGTGTTCACGTTTAAAAATGTCACCGAGTGTCTCATTGTGCTCAGCATTTCAGTTGATAATAGCACAAGCCAGGCAGAGTGATGGTGTAAGGTCTGACTGTTTTGGAGAATAACACACATAAGAATGCAGAGCAGACCCCATTGTTATGCTGCTCCAGTCCCCTGCTTCCCCCGCTGCCTATATCTGATCCGTGGGCAGTATTCCATTTACGTCAAAAATAATGTCAATCTAGTGAAAAAAAACTGAATGACTCACAGCATTACTTTAGGGAACTGATCTCTGTGTAATGTGATATATAACATCCTAATTTCACAGAACGTTTTTCATAACAACTGCTGAAATCATATTCAAATCCATTAAATTCTTTGAAAGGATCCAATGTGAAGCAGTAATGAAAGTATTCTCACGATGCAGGTATATTGGGGTGGAGTCCAGACTACTCAAAACTGCTCTATCATTAGCTACTTTACATCTTTTCTGTATTTGTCTGTCTATACTTATTGATTCACTTGAGTGTGCTCTTCTTTTGTATTTCTAGCTGAATCTGAGTCAGAGAGAGGCTACTTCAGAGACTGGAGGGTCTGAAAGAAAGAATAGAGAAGAAAGGAGAAAGGAAAAGGAAATTTTCCTCTGATTCTTATGGGCAGCAGAACACTGCAAAGAAGGGGTAGACGAAGAACCCAGAGTCTTGGGTTTATAAAAGCCTTGTTATGCTATTGATTAAGATATCTGCAGGGAATGAATGGCAGTGAGAGAACATAGCCACCTAAGCTGTTACATGCAGTAGCACGTGAGCTAGTTGGATTTCTCCTGCCGCATCACCAGCCACAAAACTGATAGTTAAATGTTTTTATGTAAGAATTTTATTTCTTGGATAAATATAAAGACAAATGAAATCCCTTAGTTTTTGTTTTGTTTAGTTTTGTTTTTCCTTCTGGTGCTGTATACTTCTGGGAATTTGCAGAGTTTGCCCGTAACGTGTATTTTTGTTTGGAACATAAAGTAAGACTAAATAGGGGATTCAAAGAAGGCAGATTACTTGTGAATTTGACTTTCAGACTTTAGAATAACCTTCTAGAAGGAAGATAGGCTTCTGAGGACTGAACTCTATCCAGTCTCTTCCACAGATTAACGGTGATACAGTAGACACTTTACTAACCTTTGAGCCTTGGTTTTCCTATCTAAGAAAGAAGGGTGGGCTAGAGTCCTTACAGTTCTTTTGAATTATAATATTCTGATTCTTATATGACATGATAGAAAAAGATGCTTCTAGTGGTCAAACAGATCACTCTTCTGGTTACCCAGCAGCCCAAGTCCTGTACACATTTTCCTCCTATTTCACAGATCTCCTCTCATACTCACTTCTAAGGGGGCTATTACTTGTGACGTGTTCTGTACAACATTTTTTCCAACTCTCTTCTGGTATAATAGCTGTTGAAGTGGAACTTCTCAGCTACATTCCATTTTTCCAGTGTTTTACTTAAAAAAATTTTTTTTTTCTCAGGATGGAATATAAATTACTGATTTGTAATCCATGAGTCACTACTAATAAGTGGCCCTGAGGTCTTTGTTTTCAGACACTCAAAAATTGTTAACGGGATGCGATGTGTTGTTGGCGCTTGGATAATGAATTTAAGGCACTGCATTTCAGATTCCAACTAACTTCATCGTTAATAGATGTAGTTCCATATGGTTTTCACCTAGTCAGTGCTAGCTGATATTGAAGGAAATATACCAGGTTGCCATTGTGGGGTTGATTGACATGAGTACCAGGTGAATGAATTACTGAAGAATAATGAAGCCAGAAGTCCCAGAATAAATTTTCTGTACTCTAAACCGTGCTGATAAGTAGTTGTCCTATTCCCTCATGTTATTTGTTCAGTACCTAGAGACAGAGTAGCTACTGCAGCCCTGTTGGGTGCTATGCTGGGCCTGCCAGGGCAAGATTCTGTTGCAAAAGTAGCCATATTTGCAAAAGTAGAATGAGCTTCCTCCTTAGGTTTTTTTGTCACCAGGTAACCACAGCTGTTATTAAACCAACCATTTAAGAAATCATCTGATAAATCATTTTATTGGTATAGTTTTCAACAGATCTTCTTTTTTTTATGCTCTCTTAATAATATTTCATACGTAGCCTGTTGAAGTGAATTTGCTAGACTAGTGAATTTCCTAGACAGCTCATCAACTACATAGATGAGGGCAAGTTACTCAAGTTGTCTGAGCTTCAGGAGAGGAAACAACATACTTGGCTGCTTTGTCTTTTGGAGCTGTTGTGAGGCACACATGGTGTGTGTGACAGTGCTTTGTGCTACAGAATATACAATCCAAATACGAAAGAGGTAAACTGTAAAACGTGCATGTACGACAATATATCTAATTGTATTATTGCTTTCATCTATTTGGTGTTTTCCACGTTTTATATGTAAACAAGAGCTTGTAAGGTTGATTCTCTTGCAGTTATCACAATTAATGAATTCGTAATGGATAGCTACAAGTTTAGATTTTATGGGCAGGAGGAAATTAAACCGATCAAGGAGATTATTTTTTCTCCATTGACATGTAAAAAGTAGAGACTATTAATTGGAAAATATTTAGTTGTCCTTTATATATAACTGAATAGTCTGACTTTTCTTACTATTTAATTTCAAGTGCAGGAAATGAAAAGTCAAAACCTTCTGTAAATATTTTCATTCAATGGATGTATCTCATAGGGAAAAAATATGATTATTTGTTATAACTGTCTGCCAGTGCTAAGTTCCATAAATAAGAGAGGTACACCTGAGGTGCTTTCTTGTTTTGGTTGTATAATAAATATATTTGGAGTACACCTTCATATTAATTCTGTAAAAAGGAATTTCCTGGGGGAATGCTACTATAAGAAGTTGTTTTATTACTATCAGTACATATTAATTTTTTGCAACTTAGTTGTTTGCTTTATTTTTAATAATTTAAATCCAGGAGCACTTAATTATTAATTCCTTGAATAGTCTGACTTCATTTAGTGACTCCCACTGTGATAAGGTAAAAGTAAAACGGTAAAAAAGCTTACTGGTAAATTTTGTTATAGAAAATTTATGCTGATGGTCACCTATTATCACACTTGACCTGGCACCTGACTTTAGTAAGTTTTTGTCCTTGGTTTCTAAGATCTTCTAACTTTGATACACCATCCTCTTGTATGTTTCTTCATCAAACACTCCAGCATGCACACACATAAATAAATACAAATTAGTGCTTTGTATAATTATGTTGTACGAAGGTTTTATGCTCTTTGAATGTTAGATTTTTGTTGGTGCCTTGGTCATCTTTAGTGTTGTTTTTTTCCCCTTAGGCTTTGTACATTTCTCCCAGATCAACCTGATGTGTTTGTTACCTATGGGATATCAGACAGGCCATCATAGTTGTCACATGTTTCTTGCCTGGTGTTACTAATAACCTTGAGATTTTGTTAGCAGTGTCTACAGTCTCTTTGGAAGTCATCTCCAAGCGTTGGTCTCCCTGATTTTTTTGCAATATGCTTTTCTTAGACTTGAATGAAGCAATCCCAGAAACAGAGCGCCTGGATTCAAAAGCACTGAAAACCCGAGCCCAGCTCTCCGTGAAAAACAGACGCCAGAGGCCCTCTAGGACGAGACTCTATGATAGTGTCAGTTCAACAGATGGGGAGGACAGTCTAGAGAGAAAGGTGAGCACCCTGGACCATTTTCTGACTTACAGTGTTGGGCTGTGTCCTTGTTTCTACAGCTTATAGAAGACAGTGATTTTTCTGCAGCCAGATTCTATGCCCTAGTTGGAAACAGCTGGAATAGTTCCTTCTTTGTCTCCTAAATTCTTACTCAACCTGATATATTCTTATAATTCAAATTCTTTCTGTATTCATTCAATGAACTAACCAAGAGCATTATTCGTATTGTCACATTTCATGATGGCGCTTTTTACATTGAGCTGTTGGTTTTACCTAGTGGGAAATAATGAATGTACAAGTAATTGTTTCTATGTGTCTTAGGTTGTGTTAGTTACAACGGTAATATGGTGAGTTGTGAACTATGCAGTCCCGTCTGTAAACCAACAAACAAAAATTGGTTTTCATGGGGATTTACTAAAAAAGCTCGGTCCAATTGCGAAGTAAGTATTACAGGGCAGTGATGCTGAGTGGCATAACCTCCTTTATAATCTCTTATACCAACAGCCTTCAGACAGTTTCTATAACCACATGCATATTACCAAATCACTTCTGCCCAAGGGTTTGAGAACTTCTTCTCCAGAATCAGATTCTGGTGCTCCATCCCTCACTTCAGTGGCTGACCACATAGCTGAATTTCAAGGATCCTTGCACCCAGAAAGGGAAACTTCCTCCTCTATTTGGGGAGACACTTCACTCTCTTCTCCTTCAAAATCTGATCCTGATATGGAAGAATCTCCTTGCCACCATCAAGCCACCACCAAGAAAACATCACAAGAAAAAGGTACTGTTAATTTCTTTTGTTTCTCTTTTGTTTTGTCTAATTTCACTAACATCTCCATTTGTGCAATATAAAAATGGCTTTTTTCTCATGATTGTAAGTCTTTTTCTTCTCACAGCTAATAATAAATATTGCTTTCATTTTTATGATACGGGATGAGAGAACACCCCTTCCATTTATTTTATTTTATTTTTTTTTTTATCTTTTCTTACCTGGTTAGTAGTTTTACTTCTTCAGTTCCCCATTAAGTGTACTATTGAAGAAAATTCTTCAGGAGGCTTAGAGATTTTGTAGAATAGCAGCCCAGAGGTTTAATAAGCACTAACATAGTCATATAGAAATATATAGATAGATACAGATATAGATAGATACAGATTAATAGGTCTTAACCCATTAATTGGTTTTTATGTAGAAGAAATTTTCACAATAATGATGTATATTACAAAGAATGTGATAGAGAAGTTATGATAAAGATAATGCAGAGAGAGATTAATCAATTAAATTTTAAAATAATCTTCTAGAATTAACACCAGAATTGTATAACAGTGTCAAGAGACTTCTGTCTTTTTAATAGTATGTTTTCATTTATAGAAGTAATAACTCTTATTTAAACAAGATAAATGATGCAGAGATTTATAAAGAATAGGTTCATTCTCTTCCACCACATCTGTTCCTTTAAAGTAACCAAGTAGATAGGGATATACACTCGACCTTTGAACAATGTAGGGCAAGGAGTGCTGACTCCCCATGAAGTCAAAATTCCACATATTAACTTTTGACTCCCCAGGACTTAATACAGTTATCTCTTTGTATCCATAGGGGATTGGTTCCAGGACCCCCCATGAATACCAAAATTCACGGATGCTTAAGTCCATTATATAAAATGGTGCATAAGGTGTGCAGTTGACCTTCTGCATCCATGGATTCCCAATGGGAGATCAAAAACACTGTTTTTAATCCACGGTTGGTTGACACCCTGGATGCAAAATCAGAAGATATAGAAGGATGACTGTATATTTATTGAAAAAAATCTGCATATAAGTGGACCCATGCAGTTCAAACCCATGATGTTCAAGGGTCAACTGTATTATCTTTCACATCTGAAATGTACATAAATATGCCGTGGGTGCCAAAAAATATGTATACATGTGGACACTTTGGTCAACGTTGCTCAAGCAGTAGTTCGCCGTAATCAGAAGTGTCTAGACATGATGGTAACCACTTTGAGCACCTCTTGCAATTGCAGAAGTCAAATGTGACTTGTATTCATCTTTTGTTATCGGTACATATTGAGTATTACAATTTTAATAGTTTTTTCCTTTCTTAAAATGTGTATACATTGTTTTTACACTCTCGGTGTATATATCCACACGTGACTTTTGATGTTTGTGTTATGTGTACTATTTTTACAAAAATGAATTCTACAAATGACATTACTCTGCAATTTTCTTTTACATATAATAATATTTGATGGACATTCCTATAAGGCAATACACAAATATTTAAATGACAAGATAATCTTCTGTGGTGAGCCTATAATATAACTTAAGCAACCATGACAGTGTTGATGGACATTTAGGCTGTATCCTAGGGGGTTTGTTTCTGCTTATTTACTTATTTGCTTAACCACTGTGGAAAAAAGATATAACAAGCATCCCTGAGCTTTACATTTTTGTATGCTAATGCTTTTATTTCTATAGAATACATTTTCAAAAGTTGAATTGGTAGTGAGAGTTTGTTGTACTCAGTGGAAAATGTATAGCTTTAAATGCTTTTTTGTTAAAAATGAACACTGAAAATATTTAAAGTAATAGGAAAAGAATAGACAAACCCAGAAAATAGAAAGGAGAGGATAATGAAGATAGAAATTGAATTTAATGAATTTGTATTGAAACGGAAGGTCTAGTCTTAACTCCTCCTCTCCTCCCCCAAAAAATGTAGTAAAAAAGAGAGAGAGAAACAAATAAACCACATAATCAAATACTTTAAAAGGAGATACAGAGATTAAAAGAATTATTTTTTAAGAAGATAGGATGCCAACTCTAGGGCAGTAGATTTGAAACTCTAGAGGAAATGGAGGATTTTTCTATCAAAATATAAAGTACTCAGATTGGTCTAAGAAGAAGAAAACCTGGATAAATCGATAATCACAGAAATATGAAATGTATTTTTATAGCTTTCATTTAGAAAGGCACCAGGCCCAGGTGGTTTTATAACGGAATTCTGCCTGACTTAAAAAAGAAAACAGAAATTCTGCACTTGTCTACTAAGAATCATGTACAAAAGTATTCATAGAAACTTTGTTGTCTAATAGCATGACCTGGGAACAACCAAAAATTGGTAATTAAAATAATCAGCAGTAGAATAGATAACAAATAGCAGTATATTCCTATGATGAATCTGTACAGGACAGGAAATGAATAAACCACACTGAAACGTAACCACAGGAGTGAACCACGGGACCAAGACAGCAAGAGGATAAAACAGATTACAGATGAATACATATGATTCTGTTTACATAGAGTTAAACAAAACTAGCAGATTATTTGGAGATACAAACAAAATGTTGAGATTATGAATGGGAATAACAATGTTAATTACTTGGGGGGGGCGGTATCAGGGAACAGAAATGGAGAAGAACGGGTTGGGTGACCAATGAAATGGGTGTTTGTTTCGTTCTTTGTATGCTGCAACTATTTTATAAGTACTCTTCATTTCAGTAGACAACAAGCATGAAAAAGGACCACATATACAAAGTTAATTGATAGAGTTTATCTCTAATATACAAGTAGCTTCAAAGAATTTTTTAAAATCAAAAAGTAAACAGGAAGTTCACTGAAGAGAAAATCTGCATCACATATAAAATATGAAATGATGATCAGCCTCATGAATGATCAAAGAAATGATCATTTGAATAAGATGCCCATCAAGTTGCCAAAACTTTTACATTCCACCCACCAATGCCAGCAGTGGTGTGGGATACACGCCTACATTGCAGATATGATTGATTGTACATCACTGAATTTTTTGGAAAGTCCATACTCATTTCCCTCTACCAGATCAAAAATTGTCATCTTTCTACAAATATGTGGTGAACATAGAAATACAGTTTTTTGTGGGGGCTCAATCTGTTTTGTAACTCTTGATAAGCATCGTAGCTTTATTTCTAACATTTCCCCTGGTTTCCTTTCCTTTCCTGAGTCTGTCGATTGCTAGAATTATCTTCTATAGATCGATCCTAAGTACAGATCTGCTAGAAGAAGTTTTGAGGTAAAAATGAAGTACTTAGGGAGAACAAAATACTAATGGAGACAAGAGAAGATATGGCAAGCCCACTAATTCATTGAAAGTAGTTATCAAGTTGGTAAAGGACTTACACGGTGATTTTGGCCTACTTCCAACAGAATGAAAGGCTTCAAAAACTCTCATTAACCTAAATTATAGGTTACAATAGCACTTTTATATAAATACACTTGTGTCAAACAAGCCCTCTATCATCTCTTCAGAAACAGTATGTATAGACTTTCATTGGTCCATAAGAAGGCAAAACATCAGAGGCATTGGAGGTACAGGTTAATACTTTGTGGCCCACAGAGTTTCTCAGGCATAACTAGCTATTTGAAAGAAATTACGTACAGGGAGTGCATCACTCAAACATGCAATCTGACCCAAAGATTTTTTAAATTGGTTAACTCTTGTCTAGATTATTTCTCTCTGTGTTGTATTTCTAATGTATTTATGAATCTTTGAAGTCAGCAGATGTTTCCTCTCAGAGTGGTGAAGTATTACATGGATGTGAATTGTGCTTTGCAGTCCATTAGCAGTAATGTATGGTAAAATGTAATTAGCAATAATTACCAGTAAAATTCCATCCTTTTCCCCAATGCCTCCCTTGTTTGATACTGCAGCTTCACTGGGATGAAGCTCCCAGCTGTAGTAAGCGGAACCAAGAGGGAGGGGGTGAGTAGTTTCCTTTCCAGAGACCAAGTGTTTGAGCTTTCCCATTTTTCATTTTCCTGGGCTAATCGTACTTCTGGGTAACAGAGAGGAAGCAGTTAATTGAGTTTTTGTTTTGATTCACATAATTATTTTTCCTTTTTTAAATTAAATTTATTGGGGGTGACAGTGGTTAGTAAAATTACATATGTTTCAAGTGTACAATTCTGTAATACATCACCTACATATACACTGTGTGCTCACCACCCAGAGTCAGTTCTCCTTCCATCACCACATACTTGGTTTTATAAGTTACTGACTTTATAGTCAGTTACTAGTTTGAGAACCTTTGTTGGGTATTAGCTGTGACCAGATGAAAGCAGTGCGTCACATTCTTTCCTTCCCTTGATAAAAGTTTCCAGCCTTGAAGAAGAGTTTTCTGTGCCTTCCGTGTTCATTGGCATTAATCTGTCCATTCACGTAGTCAGCCAACACGTAGTTGTTGAGCACCTTCTCTGCATCAGGCATTGTGCTAAAGGCTACAATCAGAAAATTCCTTTCTTTCCCTCAAGGAGTTTGCCAACTAGTCTGTCTGCCTTCTCTCTCTCTCTCTCTCCACTCTCATTTATTGCTTGTTTATTTGTCGTGTGACACACCTTGTCTCTCTGACACCCCACAACCGCCTCCATCAACAACTGGAGAGGCTCTACACTTTCTTGCCTTCCTTTCTCAGGCTCTGACGTGCCGTCTATCACTTTGTGTATGATAATTGTTCCTAATTGTCAAGTGTGAGCCACGGTTATCGCATTCGTCTCGTTCATCTTTGTATTCTCGTCCTCAGCAAAAAGTACAAAGGATGTCAAGGAGACCTGTCAGCCAGCCGGCTCTCAGAAAGTAGCCTATTACGAGTCAGTGCCTTGGCAGTCAAGACTCTAGACCTTTGTTTTTTAAGTTCGGAAATTCAGTAACGCTCGTACACTCAGAGTTAAGCAAGTTCAGCGTGACCTATGCATGCCGTTCGAACTTAGAAAACACTGATTTCTAAACCAGAATACTAATTTTCTGATTTACTTTGGGAGGTACAGCTGACATAATCACCCACATCATTGATTTGTTCTGTTCTCTCTCTCCTGGTTGGTAGGTTCATAAATCAGAAAGTTGCTCGGTGGGCATAAAATCAGCATCAAGTTAACTGTGTATATGGAGTATGCCCATTAGACTGCGCTGACTGATGGCTTGCTGGTTTCATTGCAGCACCAGCATGTCTACAGCTCTCTCACATCTCTCAAGGACTCTCCCTACCCAGTTCCCAAGGTGGACCTTAGTATCATTAAATCATTAGGGAAATTCCATGCTTTCATTTTTATGACATTATAGGGGCTGATACAACATAGATCAACAGTAGGAGCTAGCTTCATTGTCCTGAAAAGTCCAAATTGGAGAATAACATTCTGTAAAATCCTTGAGTGCCTTGTTGTATAAGATTAATCTACTATACAGACCGACAAGTAGACTCAACAGATATTAAATATGGTTAACCTGATTTCCCTCTATGTACGTGTATATGTGTGGTTCTCACAATTCATTGGCTCCTGAATAAATGAACTATTGTGGAGTTTAGTAATACTCACAAGTCACAAGTACAAACTAAACTTCATGTTACATTCTTACTTAACACTCCACTCCAGGAAATTTCTGGTCCTTCTTCAAAGCCCAGCTTAAATCTCACCTCCTTTTATGGATCCTAAGTATACCATCTCCATTCACAGAGAGAGTGAATTATTTTCTTCTCTCTGATCCCACAGAAATTTTAACTTTTGCTTCCATCACTTGTGTATGATGATGATAAGTGATCTAGTCTTCAAATGTGAGCCAAAGTTTTCTCATTCATCTTGTTCATCTTTGGATTTTTGGTTTCTAGCAGAGTCTGGCTTATAATTGATGCATAGTAAGTTTCTTGGATAAATTAATAAGTGTTGTAATTTTACTAACCATTGTCGCCCCAATAAATTTAATTTCAAAAATTAATGTCCAAAAAGAAATTAATAAGTGTTTCTCTCCAGATAATCAATGCCGGTCTTCTAGAACCGAGATCATCGAACCCAATCCGGCCTCCATCTGTTTTTATAGATAAAGTCTTATTGGAACACAGCTGCACTTATTCAGTTACCTATTGTCTGATTTTATACTGCAATAGCAGAGTTGAATAGTTATGACAGAGACAGAAGTCCACAAATGTAAAATTTTTACTATCTAGGCCTTTACAGAAAAAGATTGCTGATCCCTGGTTTAGACATATATTTCCTTCCACTCAGCATTGCTGGATAAACTCTGAAAATGTCTTAGTCATTGGTTGCCATTTATCTGGATTTTTTAAAAAAGTAATATACCATGACTTCTGGTCATTAAGTTATAGCTGTATTTGATTGCAATCCCAAGGATAACACCCTGGTATTAAATACCTAATTCATGTCAATATTACTTTCATAAGTCGACATTTTGTCGTCATATTTGTGGGACCTCAGTGGACACTAGGAGAGAAGAAGTCCCATTATAACTGGTTAAATGATAAACATCTAACTCCATTTCAGTTAAAATTAGCAGAAGTAAAAGTTTAGGGGTTTGTAAAACAAGTTATATGGCAGTAGAAGGCATGAACATATTTTTCTCATGCCTGTTCTTTGAGCAGCCTAAAACTAAAGTTTGGTCTGTAGACTTACATAGTAATGGACCTCTGTTCAGACAAGGTTAAGTAAATTAAGCACTATGAGTTTTCTACTCATGATTTTAAGATTATTATTCTAATTTTATATGTAGTTATTAGCACATTGCCTGACACGGAACACACCTTCAAAAATATTTTTTGAATTAATGTCCTGGCAAGTATATAGAAATATTTACAAGATTCATATATTATTAATATGTTGCATCAGGTCTTTACACATATAGAAATAGTGAATTTTATTATTGCTCAGAGGAGAGCAAGGTTATATGTACCTGAGATTGGTAAACAAGACTTGACAAAGAACGGACAATTAGAGTAACCACTGAAAAACTGAAAAAACAAAAATAGGTAAGGAAGGCATATAGGGCAGGGAGATGTCATTAAGAGAGACAGGTACATGTAAGATGAATTTAAAGGAACGGGGCTGCCCCAGCCTGCCTGAAGGAGTTTGTTTAAGCAGGTTAGAGTGGTTGCACATAAAAGTGAACAGGTAGGTAAAGTTTACAGCTGTAGAATTTAAATACCTTAGGTATCTTACCTTACTAGGCAACCACAAGATGTTTGAGCAGAAGAAAAAAAGGAAAAGGCACTAGATATGGGAAAGATGAGTTAGGAGATGATAACCTCTAAGGAGAGCAATAGACGATGACAGGAAAGAATCATACAAGAACCTTTGAAACAGAAGTTGACTAGATACGGGGAGAAGAAAGTGTGGAGGTCAAAACTGATGCCAGGGTTTTTAAGCCTCAGAAAATACGGTCTTGTAATTAATAGAAAATAGGAAATCGGAAACATTATGGGGGAAAATGATTAACTCATTTTTAATAGGGGAGACTATAGCTCAGGAAAGAAGCCAGGCCTTGGGAGGTGGATGTGGGAGTCCCCACGATAAAGGGAGAGGTAGTCAAGAGTCTTGTTGCAGTGAGATTGAGGAGAATAAAGTCCAAAACAGGCCTTAGTGTTTCGCTGTCAGATCATTTATTACCTTTGAAAATGAGGACTGGGTCAGCAGACTTCTAATTGCTTGTGAAGGTAGTATTGGAAGAATTTCAGAAAGCCTAATGGAAATTTTACATAAAGCTGAATAACTAAGTAAACAAACAAAAATGTCACATTTCTTTTTCTTTTCCTGAAATCATAACAATCCACTTTTGGTTTTTAATGCAGACTTGAAGTTCTGATGTCCATTAATGTGTACTTCACTGATTTAAAATGAGAAAGTGCATTATTACCTAATCTTGCCTCTTCAGCCTTTTGAAAGCGTTCATTTAAGTGTTCCTTGGAACATACTTTGGCAAATGTGTGAGATAATATGTGAGGTTGCCTAGCAGCAGGTTCTGTGATGGGCAGAATGAGGCTTTTAGTCCCGAGATCTCCAGTAACTGTAACACTAATAGGTTACAGAGTGTTGCCATGTACATTGTCTTATCTGGTACTCTCACCACTCGTTAAAACATCTCCCAGCTACCTCTAATTCAGAAAATCATTAGGCAGTCTTCTTTTCAACTTTGCACAGTCCTAGCCATTAAGAGTTGTTTTAGGATGGATCTGGAAAAATCCCGCACTTACTTTTCTTTGTCTTGTATTAGGAAAATTGAAATTGTGCCTTTTTTTTTTTTTAACGTCAATTGGAAAAATCATCTCAGAAGGCATTTGTGCCATGTCTGTGGATTTTCTTTAAGTATCTGTCTCACATTTGTGGCTATTTAATTCAGCTACCCAAAGACTAATGATGCAAATATTTGTAATAAATATTTGAGGCTAGAAGTGCATTTTGACATGGACCTATTTCTGACTCTTGCATTTCATTATGTACTTTTCATGGAATTGATTATTGTAATCTGAGTATCATTAGCTAAAAATATGAAAAGCTGATTGCTAAAAATCCTGAGTGTTTGTCAACATCCTGTGCTGCTTTAGAACTTTAAACATAGATTCCTAAATGAGAACTGTATGTGTACTTCAGTTTTATAAGTATGTGTGTTTAGAAATTTCTCCTGAAATTTAAAAAAAAAAAATTAAGCAAAATTAACCTATATGGTTAATTGAACACTTTCTTAAGAGGACTGTTCTCTCTACACTCCACACCAGAAAGTTGCTGATATTTTTTTTTTCATTTTAAAAAGATAGAGACAAACAGACTGACACCAGACAATTAGGAAGGTAGTTTCACACTCAAATATGCATCAAATTTAAAACATCCTTTGTTAATCATCTCAGATAACTGGACATGCTGAAAGATAACACCGAACAGCATCCTTTGATAAATAGTTCCAGGTAGAGCCTCCAGACTTACCTGCCTTGTCCAAGGTGGAATAAGCGACACCAGTGGAATCTAGTTCCTGCATATGACATTGAACTCCATTCACAAAGCCTCTCCACGGACTGGTTTTTGGCATCAGTTTAAGTGTCCCCATCCCCAGAAGCTGCCGCCACTTAGAGTGCCAGCATAACGCAGAGAGGTGAAGATCTTTCAGCTCCAAACACTGAGGAGCATTTGGCGTCTTCAGCATCACGGGAGGCCAGCCAAGTTGTGCTCCAACCCAACTTCAAAGATGAGCCCCTGCTTAAAGAGTCTCGCCCATGTTCTGCCCGCCTCTGTCCTAGAACTGACCACAGGGCATTAGCAAGGGGAGACCAGAAGGGAAAGCTTTGGCTCTCACTTTCTCCCCAAACCTCCCAGACTCTCGGGGGTGACTTTCTTTCAGTACTGGGCTGGAGATGTGGGGGGTGGCTTCCTGTCGGAAGGCACTAAAACCCAAAGACACAACAGGCATATGGAAGTCAGAGTCCAGGCACTTGAAGAAAAGAGTTGGAGTCAGAAAAGAAACAAAAGGAAAGTCATGTTCCTGCTTTGAATGTAAAGGGAGATTTGATAGTGTTTATTCTTCCTTATTTGGTTCATTCCAACATATTTGAAGCTAAAGCTCTTCGTGATGAGTATTTGATCTTAGTCCAACAGGACATCTCCTGCCTTAACAGAATGTTCCTCAACATAGCTATGTTACTTATATCTGATAAAAGCATCCATTATTTTCTCTTACAGTTAGGAATTGAGGCAAATCCCTTAGATGTAGAAGGACTTTGACTCAGGGCTTTAAGAAAATAATAATAATTGGTCTTTTTCACATATGTGTATATCTTAGATGGTGCCAAAGGTCCCAAATCATTAAGGGCATCCAGTTCATTGGTGTTGCAAGGAGGAAAAATTAAGCGGAAGTTTGTGGATCTGGGGTAAGCACTTTAAGATGTAAAAAGCAAGCCCTCTGTAAAAGTCGGATTAAAGGAGAAAATGTCAACTTCCCCTTTCTGACTGTGTGCTGTCATTATAGGGCACCACTACGAAGGAATTCCAACAAAGGAAAGAAATGGAAAGAAAAAGAAAAAGAAGCCAATAGGTTTTCTCCAGGTGGCAGGTACGGGTGGGTGATTAAGAGCACAGATTTATCTCTATATCTAAACTTTCTGGCCCCCTTCCATTGTTAACCAAAAATCAGTGGTCAGTGTCTTTGAGCTGAAGTCATATACCTAGAGATGAGATGAAAAAAATTGCACAGTTTGTATTTGTCTTACTCCGATTAAAGCTTACACGTGGCCTTGGGTATATCCATTGGCTTAATTTCAGAATGATGTTTGCATGAACAGTTTCAATAAATGTCTATCTAAATACAGCATAAATATATCTATCTATGTGATATATGCTGAAACACTTAGGCATATTTCAGCTTTGTTGCCTGGCTCTTCACAATACCAATGTCTTCTCTTTTTGTTAACTCTGCAAGGGTAATTGTGCACAGAAGTACCTGTTGGCTTTCAAGCCTGTTCTGTCCACACGCATGTAAGCACAGCCACTGCCTCTTGCTGGACTCAGCCCTTTCATTGACTACAGGCCCTACCAGCTATGCCTACTGTCCAATAACAACATTCCTATAGAGGAGTGAGCTTTGTACTGCATGTTGTCAAGTTTTCCCAATTTTATTCTGAGATTACATCATCTTAAACTTAGCCTTGTATAGGGAGACAAGAAAGCATAGAGTTCTGCAGTCCGACTGCCTGGGACTTCCAAGCTCTCACCTTTAAAATCTTGGACAAGTTATTTATTTAGCCTCTGTGTCTCCATTTTCTCATATGTGAAACGAGGGTAATAACAGTACCTACCTCATAACATTAGTGTAAGGGTTAAATGAGTTTTCATATAAATCATTTAAAATGGTACCTGGCACATAGGAGGTATTCAAAAGTAATAACGAAGATAACAGTTTGCTCTTATTATTATTTGTAAGTTACAGAGAATTTTTATATTTATCATTTTATTTGATTCTTACAATAAGATTGGGAGGGCTGATAATAATACCATACTTCATTGATGAAGAACTTCACCTTTATAAAATTTAATTGATTAGTTCAGGATTATTCAATAGGCAATTAATGCCGATTAGCTGGGGCTTGTGCCTTCTATCTAGATGTCTTTCCAACCCTCCAGGTCACCTCCACCTCCTTCACCTCCTATAAACACCATCTAATGGTGTTTATATTTCTTTATGAAATTTGGGAATCATCTCAACAGCATAGACTAAGGAAGAAACAGACAAAATGCTAATAATAAAAGATGGTAAAATCATTTGGGGACCACTTATCCATTTCATAGGTTGCCCCCTGCTGTTTGTTTGTTTGTTTATTTGTTTTCTCTTTTTTGGCATACAACTTGGTGATGAAATTGTACCTTCTCCTGAGGATTACAGGAGAATGGGGTGGAGAATGAGGAGAGAGAATTCTACATTAATTATTTTTGTTATTCTGGGTTTCCTTTATGCTGCAAAATGGAAAAGGGGTAGAAAGCTTTGTTTATATTGAGAACAACAATCTCAGAAAAATAAGGCCATAATGCAACTCAAAAGAAATGTAACTTTGTGTGGCTTTGGAGTGAGAAATATAAAACAGTCTACTTTGTGCCTTAAAGTTAAGAATAGAAAACTACCAAGTATACTGGGGGGAAAAAAAGCAACAAATGATGACACTGTTGGGGGGGGAGGAGGGACGGAGGCCGGGAGGGAGGGAGGGAGAGAGAGAGAGAGGAGGGAGGGAAGGAGGGAGAGAGGGGAGAGAAACTCGGGCACCTCTGAAGGGACACTGTCCTCCCTTTGGTCCCTGGGCTTCTGAGGCAGTCACTCCCTCTCACCTTTGAGGCTAAAAGGGATGTAAGCACAGCCATTCAGCGGGGACCAGAAGGGTTGACTAAATTTCCTTATGGTAGCCAGAGACTATCACCACCTTGTGTAAATTCCAGATGAAAATCAAGCAAATTTTGATTCTGTTGGTAAGGGCCCACCTTCCTCAAGGCAGAAGCATGGGGAGTAGGTGTGGGCTGTCATCAGCATGCTGCGTCCCCACAGCCAGTGCCAACTTTTGAATCAGCAACCAGCCAGGCTTCTAGTTTGGCTGCCTAGCCAGCTCTGTGGTTTTAAAACATTCACTCTGGAGTCTCTCGGCTTCAGTAATCACAGATAGTTCCACAGGTACCAATGCTACAAAATAGTTTTGAATTAGAATCATAATTGTCAAATTATTTATAATTACAGTAGAATTTTGACAGGACAGAAAGGAATTCATGTAATTGAAATAGTAGAACAGGGGAAAAGGGGGACTTTTTCTGTTTCTTGGGTAACACTAATCACATCTAATGACAGCCTCTGTTCTCCTGTGTAGATTGACAATGGGTCCAGAACCTTACAAAAGATATTCCAGGAAAAAACAGTTACTGCCCAGTAGTTGCTTAATGCAATTGAGTTGGTTTCATAGGGCCCCTGAGGTTGGAAGGGTGATAAGCACCATTAGCTGCAAATTCCCACTGCCGCTGTAGAGAAGAACTGGGAATAAACTCATCACCCCTGTGAGGCTTTCTCAGAGACAGGAGGGAATGACTCAAAGACTGAATTAGTAATCTTATCTCCTAGGCCTTTCTTCCGGTTTCTATAAGGTTGTAAAAAATCTAATGAGGTCATTCATTCAGTTACAACCTGAGACTATTAGACATTAATGAGGCAAGACATTTGATAAATTTGGTCTTGGTTTTAGTTTTCTCCCTCCCCAAAAGCAAAAAGAGTCTTTTTGTATTCCATAATGACTCAACTACAGGACCAACATGACACAAATAGATGAGGTTAAAATAATAATTCATTAGTAAACCCTACACAAAGAAACACGGTTTAATTCTATCCTTTTCAAATTCGTGCTCAGTGAATATTCTGATTTAAACCGGTAACATAGCAGATAAAAAAGTAGGAAACTTTTAGTTGTCAGAACTTGTTCATCCCTTAAAGTACACACCAAAGAGTAAAATAAAATACTGTCCTAAATTCCAGAGTAAGTAGCCACTGATGGCAGTGGATTGTCAGCTTTGGATTTCTTTGGGAGAAGCTCCCAGTTTAGTCCCTGAATGGAAGGCCCTGTTAGCAGATCTATGCTTCTCAGAACCAAACTCGTTGATGGAGTGTGGGAAAGTGACAGGGAAGGGAGATGGCACTCCTCTGGGGAAGTAAATCTGCATTCACCCTGAAAGTGTGAACAGTGGAAAAAACACTGAGCTGGAATCCAAGTATTCATGCTGACCTTGCCATAGGTAAGTCTCTGAATTCCTTGGACCTTGGTTTCCTCCCAAAAAGTAAGTGAGGTGGATTTAAACTGCCTAGTCTGTAACTGCCCGTCCATCTCTATCTGCACTGTCCAGTATGAAGCTTTAGTCAGATGAGCCATTGAGCACTTGAAATGTGGCTAGTCTCTATTGAGATGTGTTGTCTGAGAAAACGCATGCTGGATTTCAAAGACTTAGTATGAAAAAAAAAAGAATGTGAAATATCTTATTAATAATTTTATAATACTGAATACTTGTTGAAAAGTTTTGAAGATTTTGGGTTAAATAAAATATATTATAAAAATTAATTTTACCTTTAAATGGTTTTTCATGTGGCTACTAGAAAATTTTAATTTATGTAACGTGGTTCATGTTATATCACTGTTGGACAGTGTTGATCTATATGATTCTATGAAAAACACACACTCTTTTGGTTTCTAACTCATTATTTAGTTGATCTATAAATTAGCATGTATTCTTGTTTATTGTTTTTTATCTATCTGTACTTCTCTTTGTTCCAAATATGATTTGTTTATATATAAAAGTACATATGATGCGATATAATTTGTTTTAAAAGTAAATTGGATAGGGAAAAATAAGATGAAGGAAAAAGTAAGGTGGGTACTTAAAATAGAAGATCTTCAAACTTAATAGTAAATTTAACAGTGGCCTTCAGTAAAAGCCAAGTGCATAATATCAAAGTGGTTAAAAGCCTGGGTTCAAATCCCAGCTCTGCCACTTATCATCTTGGGTAAATTACTTAACCTCTTTGTGCCTCAGTTTCCTCATCTGTGAAACAGAAACACATACATACATCACATACCTCTTTAGAGAATTGGGAGAATTGAAAGAATCCCATTTAAGCACGTTGTAAGTCCTTAATATAAACACCTATAATTATATTTAACGCAATTCTGATCGCAGGGATATAAGACAAAGTATTCTCTGGATCTGTCTTGCGGGCGTTCTTGTCATCCAAGGGTGATTTTGGTAATATCTTGAAGAATGAATGGACTATGTCGGTTATAATTCAGACAGCCTTTCATAGATGTTGTTTCTCTCAAAGAAGCTTTAGACAAAAGGAAGACATTACAGGGAGTTTGAGATCATACTCTGCCCTGTTGCTGAGCATGGGCAGAACCTCTGCTCCTGAGCTGGAGTGGAAACACAACCTTTCAAAAGACTTGAGGGGCTGGCCGAGCACCTGTACAGGAAGAGAAACACCTCACCTCTGCCTACACGTGGCCCACAGGAGCACCCAAAGCGGAGCCACAACTGTCCTTTAAAAAAAGGTTTTAAGAAACAGGAAACAAAAATGCAGTTGTAAATGGCCAGCAGAGAATAGCCATTAGAAGAAGGCAGATTAATTAGAGCCTGGAAAATTTTAAAGCAGATGTTACCAAGCCACTGTGTGGCCATGAACGACGACGATGAAAACTCACTGAAGCACCTGGTGGACGCCTAACTTTGGCAATATAACTTTCATGGGTTCTCCCCTTCACTTGACATTCAGAATGTCCAAAGGTAGCTTTGTTCTTAAAAAGAGGATTAGTAGGGTTATAAATTAAGAGGAAGTTATTGAAGTCTCCAGTTTTAAAACCTAGCTTTTTGTGAGTTTCAGTTTAACTTATAAATCTTGTCATTCTGTGTATAGCTCTAGTAAAATGTTACATAAAATAAAAGTCACTTTCACGGAGACCTTTAAATAATGTGAGCTTAGCCTCAGTACAGACTCGTTCCCTCATAATTGCCTCTTCTGGTTTTAGCTGCTTTATAAATTTAATCTATTCAATTTTCTTTTTTGAGGTACTTCTCAATTCCTGAAACCTGACAAACTTATATTCTTATCAAGTCAATCCTTTTCCATTCTTAAAAAAGAGCCCTCAAAAATCTAATAAATTAAAATAACTATTGTGATTCTAAACATCCCATATTCTTATCAATGTGGTCATTTTACATTTTAATCAGTTAAATCTGAAATCAATTAAATATGTTCATGGAATCAAACAAATTTCTCAGATTTTTACTCATATAATTTTTTAAAACTCCTAAACAATGTGTTATTTTTAAACTTCACATTTTTGTTTTGATAATATGTATTTTTATTTACATGATCATCTTGCTGTTTCATTTTAAACCTTCTCTGTATGGGAAAGACTCATTAGGGGAACAGTTTCTCTGTCTCAAATGAGTGTAGGGAAGGAAAAAAAAAACATACTTTTCCCTCTACGCCTCTTAGGTTATCTGGCTGGAGTCCTGTAAGTTAGACTGGCAGTAGACAGATTAACAAGGGGAACACACACAAATTGATTTAATATAATTTTTATGTGACGTAGGAACCTTCATAAGGAAATGAAGAAAGAAGGGGTTACGGCTGACCAGTTTTATAATAGGTTTGATGTAGAGTGAAAAGTCGTGGAAAAATGTGATAAAACAAAAGAGTATGAGATAAGGATAGTGAACAAGGGGACATTTAGCAAGACCCGTGCGTTCACTTGCTCAGATTCCTCTTCATGTCCCTCCATCTATGGAAGTAAGGATGCTCCTGGTTCCTAACAATAAAACTGTCAGAGATATAGGTATGACTTGTGATTCTATTTTTTTCCAAAAGTGATAGTGTACAAGCTAAAAAACGGTGAAGGAAGTACAGGACACACACCTGTTTTGATCCCCTAGAAATTATTTTCAGATCTATTAAGAGTTTATTTCCACGACCTGCTTTGGGGGACATGGGGGCGATCAGAGAGCCTTTCCTGCACCTGCCACTTCTCAGAGTCCTTCAGCTTAAAATATTTGATATGACAAAGTGCCGTATTTTGAGGTAGCATATCCTGAATCCCATCATAAGTTAAGATTAAACATTCTTCAGTGACCATCTCAGATGGGCTGTTGGTTATCGATCAGAGATGTAGAGCAGACCTCAGGATCTGGAAACAGGATATGTCCAGGTTGCCTGAGCTGCAGATGGACAACAGCTTGTCATCTCTCTTATCCCTTAGAGTCTCCAGCTCCCCTTTGGAAGGGTCTGGCTTTACAGCTTCCGTCTCCTTGGTGGATGTTAGAACCTTACAGAATTTACTTCATCTGATGCAAGTAAATGGAAGTCTGCAGCCCTCTCTTTGCACCTAACTTTCTTCGGTTAACCTCCTTTATGACCTGCTTGAATTCTATGTTCTGTTTATGCTTTTTCTGTTCTGGCAGTTCCTGAACTCCTAATTATGTTTTGACAACATCCAATTAAATTCTGAATACTTCATACACCTTGTATTCAAAATTAAAACCAACCAACCAAAAAGAAAAATCACCATGGTTGTTTACCTGAGAAATTTAACTTTGGGGTGCTAGCCCCAGGTTACACTGGTTTCAAAATGTATGTAAATGAGTTCATTGCTCTATAGAGTTGTTAACTATAAATCATTTAAATGCCAGGCAGCACTACCCCCACCTCACCTCCCACACCCCCAAATGACATTTTAGGGCTACAGAGACTTCATTTGAAGCCTTTCTCCTCGTTCCTAACAATAAAACCATCAGAGATATAGCTATGACTTGTGATTCTATTTTTTTCCTAAAATGATAGTGTACAAGCTAAAAAAGGTGAAGGAAGTACAGGACGCACACCTATTTTGATCCCCTAGAAATTATTTTCAGATCTAGTAAGAGTTTATTTCTACCAATCTTGATTTTTCAAGAGGACTATTAAGGATCTATATAGAGCTTGTGTACCTTAGCCCATAACCTGCCCTCAGAGCCAAAAAGTTAAGAAAGGAAGGAGGAAGGGAAGAAAGGAGAAAGGAAAGGAAAGAAGGAGGGAAGGAAGAATTTTATGTTATTCTTTACATATTTCTCCACTAAGTGAAACAGACCATAAGAGTGGTCAATAATAGAATAACTGTTCACCAAAACTTCTCTGCACCTTTTGTAGGCCCAAGACTTCAATTTATCTAAAAAGGAAAAATGGCATTTATTTTAGAAAGCATGTTTGGTAAGCTGACAGATCTATAATTTTACAGTAATGGAGAGTTTGCTTTTTAAAATGAATATTCTATACTCTAGGTCCAAGCAAATGGAAACATACCGCTGCTCAGTTATTTATGGATACTGGCAAACACACAGAGATTACATCAGTTCACAGAATTTTAGAGTCCAGGATACACAAGGAAATGAGGAGGGCAGGATACAGCCTCAACAGGGCACAGCCAGACCTCCTGGAGACTTGGAAAATCTTCTTCAAAATACCCCGGGACCTGGTGGTTTAAGGCTGTGAGAATGTTATCTTCCTTAGAAGTGGGCCTGCATTGCTCTCTGTGTTACTTTGCCTCTACGCCTTCCAGCCTTCCATTATCTTCCGTTATCTAAGAAACCCTCTGGATATCACCTGAGGCTCAGCTTCAGGGATCTCCTTCATCACGCTGACACTGCAGCCTCCAGGCCAGTCGTCAGTGCTGGATGTACAAGTCCACCTGGAATTATCAGTCTTGAATATTTTTCTGGCAGTGAGAATATTATGAAAGAGTTTAGATGTGGTCTTCAGATTTTGTTTGAAATCTTGCCTGGCCAGGATTTGATCTACCAAAAGTCTGTTTCAAAAAGTCATTAGGAATGTCAAAAATTAGAATACAATATTTTTATTTTCTGCTTTTTTAAATTTTTTTTGAGTGGTGGTGATTACTCTAAAAGCGTTGTTACAAAGGCAGTTCACTTTTCGGAGTAGGACAAAATAGTCATGCTATCGTTAATAATAGCCTATTGATAAACTTTGAAACAGTATCCATATATTGAAGCACTGCCATACCTTATTTGAATTGTCAATGGACCTCTTTAAAGATTGATTTCCCACGTTACTTTGATTACAGAAATGTATAGCCAAAGGGGGAAATAATCATCAAGTCCAGTTTATCTCAAATATGCCCAGTTATGAATGTGAGACTACAGAGAAAATATTTTTGTTTCTGTACAATTGGAGCTTTTTGAGCATTTTTACTAGAATATGGGACCTGAGATAAAAGACCAGCCCTAAAAGTTAAACTATGACCGGCTAGATAGTGAGATCTGCAGAGAGATTTATCTCCCCCCAGGTATGTAGTTGGGGATGAGGAGTGGGAGATGAGACCCATCTCCACGGAGACATTCCAAGGTTGTAAAGCTAGACATGCAAGGGGAACTACCGTGTTTCCCCCAGACCTAGCTGACAGCTCTAACGCGTCTTTTGGAGCAAAAATTAATGTAAGACCCGGTGTTATATTATATTATATTATATTATATTATATTATATTATATTATATTACATTACATTACATTACATTATATTGTATATTATACCCGGTCTTATAGTAAAATAATTCCTGGTCTTAAATTAATTTTTGCTACAAAAGACGCATTAGAGCTGATTTCCGGTTAGGTCTTATTTTCGGGGAAACACAGTAAGACATATATTACTTTACAAAGCTAAGAACCCAAGATCCTTCCCAAGTTGTCTTAGGTTGGTGCCAAAGTAATTGCAGTTGAAAAGGCTAGAAAATGCAAAAACAGCAATTACTTTGGCACCAACCTAATATTTGTTGATATTAAGGATATAAGGTTTCTCTTTCTGGGGTGGAGGGGGGACACAGCTGTCCCTCTCCTATATAATCATCCAGATTCATATTTTTTAGATTTCTCATGTACAGTGTAGTCCAAGTATAGGATAACAACTGGTTCTCGTTATGTCATCCTGGAAAGAGGAAATTAGGGTTTAGGGAGCCAGTGCAATAATTTTCTGTAATAAACCTATGCTGCTCCAGAAGCTTCATATTTGCATTTCGGATAATATTAATTAATAAGTATAGATATTAAAAACTTTGAGAGTCAGCTCAGATATGTGTTAAAATAGATTCCAGGTTAACACCTCCTTTCCTTTCCCCCAAATTCTAAGTCAGTAAGTGTGGGTGTCCAGGAATCTGCATTTGAACAGCTTCCCAGACTTGTTTGGGAAACACTGCACTGGTCCTCAACCCAGGCATAAAAAGCACTTCTTACAGAAGACTGGTCATACTCCGCTAGCATGCTTACTAACGTTCAGTTATTATACCTCTCTCCTCCATCTTGTGATAGTAGAAAGTGGATTTAAGGACACGAAATTTTGTTTTTGTTTTTTGTTTGTTTGTTTGTTTAAACTTTATGTTGAAATTGAAGGTTGATACATCTCGTGAGTCTTTCTCTATTATCCTAGCAGACCCCGCCCCCCCACACACTTTTTTTACACCATTCAAATCATCAGATCTTCCGGAATTCTTAGTGTGACTAACCATTTTGCTCACCCAACCTATGATCTTAGTGTTCTATCAAAACTTCACTGACTTCATTCTCTTTGGTTACCATTCTTACAATCCCTTTTCATTGGTACACTGCTTTACAGTTCACAAGATGGTTTTACGTTGATTGTCCCATTTGATTCTTAATCTTTGGAAATGAACAGGAATTGTTAGGAGTTATACTATTTATGTAAACTAGAAATAGTTCAAAATACTTGAAATGAGATGTGAGAAGGTTGATCCTCAGTATCCGTGTGGGACATAAGTTGTCTAGCTATGGTGTTGATGCACTTTTAACTGGAAGGGAATCTCTTTGCTGTCACTACATCAGCAGCTAGCAAACGATAGGCATTGCAATCCAGTGTCTTTTGGACATATTAAGGGTTACCTCTTCCAAGATGCACGGAAACTTCTGCCCTTTCCTGCCTCAACTCATGATGATGATTTTCCTCTGACCAAAACATAAATATAAATGTGCAAGATGTTAAGAATACCTGCTTTCAAACTGTTTCTCAAATGCTTTTGAATCCTTTAAATGTTAATAAACATAGACCATTGTACTTTTACAGTGTTCAAAGCACTTTTACAACATTACATCACCTATTTTTTAATTCTTAATAATCACACATATTATTTAATTCTTAACCATATGTGAGATACATAAAATATCCAGCTTTTACAGATGAGAAAATAGAGGCTGAGAGAAAGCCCAAGGCCATGTCCTTAGGAGGTGATAAACCCTGGATCTCCAAAAAGATTATTAAGACTTCCGGTCTGGTGCTTCTATGAAAAGGCACTAAGATGATGATGAAAAACCAATAAAGTGTGTGTTCTGCTCAAAGTATCAGGAGCCCTGAACTTTCCAAATTATTTAAATATATCATTTTCTGAAGTTTAGACTCTTGGGAACATGTGTTCAGATGAGGCCAGAAAAGAATGCCGGTTATGAGCTAAGTGTCACTAGCAGTGAGGCACTGATGTATGACCCAAATAAAGGGAATGCTTTATTGGATGACTGTGGTCCTCCCTGATTTTAATTCATCCACATTTATTAGGCACAGTTCCTTAAAATTCACCACGGCAATAGCAATATGAAAATGTCACTTATTGTTACAGAATTTATTTAGATGTAAAAAAGATAATTAAGATTGATGTTCTAGTCGAAAGGGCAAAATATTTACTCTTAGCTGTTGTGTAGAACAGTTTCTCAAACTGTTTCTTCAAACTATATCCAGTGTCTCTTCCGCAGTTAGGTAAGTTTGCCACCTGCCCTTTCTTTGTCTGACACACCCATTATTTTTTTCATAAAACAGGATCTTCAGAGGCAGGCTGGGACACTGGAAACCGAAGCCACCCTCTGCAGCTCAGGCCTCCCCTCGCTCGCCTTGCATGCCTTTCTCGTGGTTTAATGACAGCCGGAAAGGATGCTATTCCTTCACGAACCTGCCTTCATCCACAAGTCCCCTCCAGCCTTCTCCTGAAACTCTAATTTCAGATAAAAAGGGGTCCAAGGTAGAAAATACATGGATTAAAAAAGCAAACAAGAAAACCCCCAATCTCTTCCTTCTCTTCAATCTTTGGAAAGCATTCTCAACTTGTGTGTATGCTCTGGATCCGGGAAACCAATGTGATAACACTGCAATAAACAATGCATGGTATTTCCTGTGTGGGGACAAAGAAAGCCTCATTTAACCACCACCTTCTTTAATACTGTTCCATTCTAGATTGTGTGTTAATCTTTGGTTTGCCTGTCTTCACACATATTGCTCTTTAATCTCAGTTTGACAGCTAAGCCATGCTGGGAAAGATGCATTTGAATCATGGGATAGTGTATGATAGATCTGTTTACCAAGTATTCCACTTTAAATTACGTTACAAAACTACTTTTGCTGCGCTTTTCAAGATTTACTGGGAAACAAATAAATTTGGGACTGAATATCAATTCAGTACATCTAAATGAAACGCTTTAAAACAAACCATTGCCGACATAGCGCCCTTACTTATTTCTTCTTTTAAATCAGACTTCCATGTCCAACAACTGTTGTAACTCTATCCTGAAGGTTCTCCAACTTGAGCAGAATTAGGAATCACGTGCATGGATGCTATTGTTTTAATGCATGATGGTTATTTCCAGCATGACGCTGCAAACCTTCTCTAACAATTTTATTGAAACACAAATGGCGGCTAACTTTCACATGTTTGGTCTCCTTTTATGTATCTGTGTTCACTTTTCTTTTTCAAACAGAAACGTCTGCTTAATATTCTTCGAATTTAATTCCTTTCTTGATGTAAACAGCTCACAGGGTTTTGACGGGGTCTGGGGCTGTATCTCCCCTGATAGTATCAAATGGTAATTTGCTGGGTTAAATGCCCTCCGGCTTAAATGTTCCGCTAGCCTAGCTCCGTGTGTTCTGATTTAGTCTCCTTTTTTGAAGATTGACCAAACCTTGGAGTTTGTTTGCTACTGAATTCTCCAGCCTCCGGCATGGTATTTATTCTTAACAACCAACTAAACTCAATACAAGGGAACCTAATGGAAAACTAACAGTCCAATTTCTAAGGAAGTGGAATATGAAACAAGATGGTGTTGGTCAAGTGCTAGGAGACCCCTGGGAAGCCAGTCATTCTAGAATTAGAAAAGGAGTTTTGATAGCAATAGACCACTTTGGCCTGGAAACATTTTCAGTATTGGATCTGATATATCTCAATGTTACTCAAAGAATCGTACCATTATCTTACGGTAGAGAGACTCCAGAGTTGGTTTAAAATGTTTTCATGAATGCAGCTAAGTAGTCATTGTGAATTGTTTCGACTTTCATATCCACTGAACATTTTAATGAAGTTCTGGGGAAGTTGTATTTATACGGCCCCACCCTCCCCTGCCCCCAGGTGATTGCGTATGAATGTGTATCTGTTCATGTGGCAGCCTCTCTGGTACCTGGCTGGTACCATGTGAGCGTTACACTTGAGCGTGTAACTACCAGTGTAGTGTCAGACTGTGACCTCCCCCAGAACTCCTCATCTTGAAGGTTACATCCAGGAGAGGATCTGCCATTTCTTACAGCATTTATCGCAGCCAACAGCAAGCGATGCTTCCCAGGGAATGCCCAAGCTACCTTTCTCATATGGATTGCCATCTGTTCTTAATAACTCAGGCTCTCCACACCATCTTGTATTTTTACTTAACACTGTTAACTCATCACGATTAGGGTCAAAGAAGAGAGATTCATTAATATTACCCCTCTGAGCAGTTGCAGAGGATAATGAATGCTGTACCCTTGAAGAGAGACTGAAGAATCATTTCTCCAAAACACCTATCCATTCATCTGATGGAGAAAGCACCCAGAATCCCATATTAACCTCAAAAGGTGCAGTGCTCAACCACTGCCTGACTGAAGGTCATCACCAAACCAAAAATGAATTTTTTCTAAGATTACTTAAAAATAACCTTATTAGAACTTGCAAACATACCTACCTCTGGTTCATTCATGGTGCTCACTTAACACTGAGCTTCATTTATTTTTACAGAATTTCACCTTCAATGATGACTTCAGTCCCAGTAGTACCAGTTCGGCAGACTTAAGCGGCCTAGGAGCAGAACCCAAAACACCAGGGCTGTCTCAGTCCTTAGCGCTCTCTTCTGATGAGGTATGCTCATGGCACTCGACAATAGAACCGCTTTCTCAGACATACATGTTACCCATGAATTATTACCCGGAAAGTGTTTTTAAGGTAGATTTTGCATGGGGATCCTCGAGACCACGGTTTTATATTTGATTTCTCTCCTTCTCTGTCTTACCATGAAAGCAAAGTATTATTTCTCAGCCCCTTTAAGATGTCAAGGGAGCTCCCTTACTATATACTTGGACTTTGTCTGATTTAATGGGGTGACTCTCAACAGAGGTATGGCGGTGGGAGGCTGGGGACTGGAGAGCAAACATAGGAAACAGCTCAGAAATCGCATGGAGTTTCCAGATCCTCTGTTCCTTTTCTCCCTCTCCTTCCCCACCATCACCCCTATCCTAAGATTCTGATATTCCCTCTGAGTTGGGCGTGGCCCCTGATTGAGAATCGCAGTGGTGGAGAGGGGAGAGGTAGAGTTCCCATAAGGAAGGAGAACTGGGTAAGAATCACTAATTTAGAAGCCAGGGTCAAAATAGCATTGCTAAGAATTCCCAGGAGATAAATGTATACAAGAGAGGCAGGAAATTACATTAGTGATTAACTTAGTGCCCCAAGAGATAGAGGAAAGAAATGCCAATATTTGGAGTGGGTAGGAGGGAGGGAGGCACTGTAAGTAAAGATAGTTTTGCTCTAAATATTTGTTTTTAGTTATTCCTTTCTAACAGGATTTTTCTTTTGTAAAACTTTTTTTTTTCCTCTTCAATTTTTCTACCCATATCATCAGGCTTGGCGTGATTTTAATTTTATTCAAACTTTGTACCTTATATGTTGTGTCTCCTGTTTCTATAACGCTTTTCTTTTTGATTCCTTTGTTGCTCCCTCACTCAGAGCCTGGATATGATAGATGACGAGGTGAGCTATCAGTGGGCTGTGCGTGGTGGCTTATTTGGTATTGTTTGAACCTTTTCTCTCTTTGCAGATGATTTAAAAATAAACAATACAAGAGCACTTTCCTCGGTAGTGGAGGAGTTCCTTGTGTTAAGTAGTTTCACTCTCTGTCCTTGTCTATATCTCAGTTTAAAAGATATTCCCGAGCCAGTAGGATCTCCACATTCCACCTGAATCCCCCGTCACCATTATCTGACACCGTCCACTGTGTTCCACCTCCTTTGCCTTCATCTCGACTTATTCATCCCCTCTGTGTGTTTCCCCTGCGGGTCACTGAGGTGACTTAGGTTTCTCCTCCCAGAACTATCTGTCATTGTCTTCATCTCCTCTCAGCTTAGTGGTTCTAGGAACCAGCTGCCCTTTGTGCTATGAAAAGTAACATTCTGCATTGGACAGATCTGCAGACTTCTAAGCCTCCGTTTCCTCATTTGTTAAAAGTAATTATGGATACTGCCTGTCCTCCATTCCTCATAGGCTTGCTTGCTGCTCAAACGAAATAATGGCTGTGGAATTTCCCCTAAGAATGCCTAGGGCTTAATGCTCTCCTAAGTGAAAGATACCTCAATATTTTTAAATGTATTTTTACGTATCTCCAATGTCTTCTCAGAGGATAAATGCAGAGTGATGCGTTGCATATAGAGATGAATGAAACATTTGTTTGCTGCACCAGATCATCTTTCCGAGGTGTTTTAATGTAAAAGCTTGCAACATTAGAGTGTATTTTTCAAAATTAAGACCTACATTAATAATGCTCTTTTATTCGGGGGGATTTTTAAATTTCTGAGTACCTAAAAACATGTAGATATTAACTGCATATGTGTGTTACACACACTAGAACCATTGGCTTATTTTATGGTTTAAAAATAAATATGGCTCTAGGAGGCAAAAAATTCCTTTTGACAGCATGATACGCCATGCTTTTAACAACACTGCATAACCTTCCTACCCCAGATCCTTGATGACGGACAGTCCCCCAAACACAGCCAGTGTCAGAACCGGGCCGTTCCCGAGTGGAGTGTACAGCAGGTCTCTCACTGGCTAATGAGCCTGAATCTGGAGCAGTATGTATCTGAATTCAGCGCCCAAAACATCACTGGAGAGCAACTCCTGCAGTTAGATGGAAATAAACTTAAGGTAAAGAATCGTATGTCTGTGTTCAGGTATCCGGTATAATTTGTATTGCTCATAGCACCTCCCATGTTTTCATTAGATAAGAGCGTTCTGCATATCTGAGAGGTAATTCTCATCAATGGTCGGCAAAAAGGACATTGAGTTATTTCTGAGCAGTAAATGAAGTTTCGGAAAGTCATTAAGGGTTTAAACAGCAGGTAGGCTGCTGGGTGGGAGAGCTAGGGACTCACTCCATTGCTTCCACCCAGAAGCACGTGGTCCGTGTATTAACTCACTTCCTATGTAGTATGAGTTTTTATAATGGCCAGTGTGGACTCTTTCATTACATTAGAGTTAAAACCCAAATCCCATGAATCTCCCTTTCTTTAGTCATTTCTCCTCCATTCCCACTCTTCCCTGCACTCTGCTCCAAAACTGGGATGATGTTTTCCCCAGAACTTTCTTCCCCAAATATGTGCAGGCCATGTCTGCCCTCGCCCTCATCACACTCTCATTTTCATCCATCCAGTCCATCTGTTTTAGAAACTGAGATGGCACCCATTCCTGTGGAAAGAGGGCAAAAGGAGCTTACAACCAGCTCTCCACCTGCAACTTCAGCCCCCTGCTGGGCTGACGGGCAGATGAGTATGTCCTGACAGTCTTGAAAAGGTTAGAGATCAGTCAATAGCCTGGAAATATGAAGGCCCCACTGACAAGGCCGTCCCTGGGGAGGAGATGGATGCATCCCACTGTTGATTCTGAAGGTCACGAAACATCTGAAGTACGGAACCAACTCCCCCTATTCTGAATTCCAAGCTCATTGAGCAAGCTCATTATAATCAAGCTTCCCGTATAGGTCTGCCTACAGGGAGAGAATGGCTAGCCATGCTGACATGAGCATTCTGGCCCCAAAGACATTTTTGGTCCTCATTTTCTAAATAAATGCGTTGGTAGAAAGGAAGCCATGTCAATTCTTCCTGCCCTTCTTGGAGGCAGCAGGGGTCCTCCACTCCTATCTTTGGAAAATATTGATGAGTTTAGCAATACTTTTACCTGTAAATGTCTACAGCCTAAAGGTTGGGATAAGCGGAATTGTGCCCTTTTTTTCATTCATTCACTCATTAATTACCAATTTGGGAAGCATTTACTAAGTGAGCTTCAGGGTGTACTGTGCTAGGGATGTCAAACAACAAAAGAAGAAATAAAGCTTAATTCCCCCAGTATGTAGATTTTTGGCAAATGTAATGAGCTCTTCCTCAGTTTTTACCTCTTCAAGTATGTTTAAATTAGTTTCTGAGTTTGAACATACTGTGACGTCAACCACATCATAAGCAGAGAGGCCATTAGTTTATATTCAGTTTATATTTCTTTCTTAGGCTCTTGGAATGACTTCATCCCAGGACCGAGCTGTGGTCAAAAAAAAACTCAAGGAAATGAAGGTGTCTCTAGAGAAGGCTCGGAAGGCTCAAGAGAAAATGGAGAAACAAAGAGAAAAGCTGCGGAGGAAGGAGCAGGAGCAAATGCAGAGGAAGTCTAAAAAGACGGAAAAGATGACAGCTACCACAGAGGGAGCCGGTGAGCCCTAACTCACACCCTCTTCCTGAGAGGGTCTCCACCTGTTGCTGCCCTGCTCTCCTCTGGAGGATGAAGAAGGAACTGATGAGAGGGGTAATGTGCTCTAGGCAGACTGGGGAACCGTGTGTTGAATAACTGCGTTTTCTGCAATAACAGAATGCACTCTTAATTTTAACCTGCTGAAATAATCCCAAGTCACCTTTCGTTTCTTAAACAAACCGAGGAGCTCATTTGTGAGAGATGCAAAGTAACTATGTTTCTCTCTTACTTACCAGCATCTTGTGTTGTGTTGGGTGGGTTGTGTCATTGAGAGAACCAGCATGACCCTGCCCGACGAGTGCATGACACAGCCTGGGGTTAATGGAGGGCCATGAATTTCCGGTAGGGGATGCTGACACTGGTCAGTGGCCTCATGACTGAGAGCACAACTCTGCCATGAGATCTGGGCTGCAGCATGTACTCCAGCATGTGGGGGAAGTTCCCCTCATTTGTGTCCGGACAGTGAGACAACCCCACAGTGGAAATGTGGGCACTCTGCCCCATAACCACCTGCTGTGGCCACAGGTGAGCCCGTTGCTCTGCTGGCTGGGTATCTGAAAGAGAGAAAAGAATTATGATTATTTGTTAACCCCAGAAGGAAGAAAAGACTTAAGACTGTGGATGAGGGTATTACCTTGGGGTTCTGAGGGTAAACTTTAGCCTCCAGATTTAGCCAAACAAAGAAAAACATCAGATGTTAATGCAACCATGGGATAGCGGGATCTGGTGTTTACTTTGCTACCACTGCATGTTCAGTATTTTCAGCAACACTGACACACACAGCAAAATTCCTTTTTGCCCCAACAAATTGAACAGGAAATTGATTTTTGAGGAAACCAACGTTTTCAGGTTTCCTCTCCTGGGGAACATCCGGCTAGTCTTCAGCCTGACTGTGACACAGTCAGGAACTCATCACATATTTTCTACTCAAGATTTCCCAAGTGGGCTCAGTTAGTGTTTTAACAAATGTACTTTTAAGAAAAATAGAAATACCAGTTTGAAAAAAATTTAAATTTGAGTAACATTCAACCAGAGAAGCAATTTTATTGAGCACACAGGATGTTCCCATAAAGGAGAGCTGTCAGTTACATTTTAGAGATGCTTTGAATGGTTTTTCTGAGCCATTCTCTTCCATTCTTTAGAGATTTACACTTTACACTTAAAGTTTAAGAAAGTACATAGGATAGATACAGTGTACAGTGGAGGCAGTTAGGCATATTTTAAAGCCAGTGTTAAGGATTTCAGTATTTCATCAGACTAATCCAAGTGCAGGAGACTGGGGCAAAGGAGGAGAAAATTTCTTGAGATATATAAAATGATGGGTTGGTTTTCTTGTTGTTGTTTTGCTTTTTATGCTTATGTATCTGGTTCTCTGTGCTGCAGTAGCTCTAAAAATGAGGTCATCCACTTACCAAGGGACGAGTTTTACAATAAGGGTTGAGGTCAAACAAATTCTTGGACAAGTATTCTACTTCCTTTACTACATGGGGTGTCTGGATCCCTATCTTCCACTGGAAATGTTATGTACGCAGAGAGTGGTGGGAAGGCTTTTGGAGGTAACACACAATGTAAAGGGGCTCCTGCCTATATAGTTCTCTCTCTCTTTAGAACATTGTGATTTTAATTTTTTTGCTTGTCTGAATATCTGAAATCTGGAATTGTCTAAACTAGATATTTATAATTCTGTTCTTTCCCTAAGGCCCATTTCCTTTTCAGTGACAGAGTATTGTCTGTTAAGCTTCAGTTCTTTTGTCACCAATCCTCAGAAACACCATCATAAAGTCACATTGTGCTTTACAATTATCAAAGTCACTATGTATGTTTTCCTGTCTTATCTTCATTTGGGGTATGATAATGAAACTGCCATACTGGATACTCTATTAATATTTTGAAATGTGTGGTGCTTTGCTATTTATTAATATCATGAGAAACAAGGAACCACTACTAATGAACTACCAAATCCAGCAAATCTTTTCTAATACTAAAGACTAAATTAGTTAAAATCTGGTAATACTAGTGCTTGCTATTGTAAATTTTTGCTTCTCTTTGAAAAACATGATCTGGATCACACTGGAAGTTTCACTGTATTCATTTTAAGATTGGAAATAGAAGGATGATTATCTTAAGTTATGTTTACACTTTGGTAATATTTGAAAATGGATGTATATACTGGGAATGTCTAGAATTCTCATAGTTTCTGCACATAATTTATGATCTATTATATTGCATTTTCTAAAATGTCTTAGAAGTATTGTCCTTTGTTTTAAATTTATTTGTACACTTCCAATGTTTAGGTCAATGACCAATCGACAATATTATTAATCAAATTGTGATTACTCAAATCATTTAGTTTGTGTTATAACTATTTTGATTTTTTAAGTTAAATATAGTAATTTTAGATCTTCGTGAGTTATTTTTATTGATACTACTTAAAACTGCTGAAATTGTAAGAGGCACTTGATTTGATTGTCCGACAGAGGATAAAATGTAAACTGACTGATAAAAGGGTATGAAAACGAAGTGAAGGACCTCCGATCTTGTGAGCATTTTGTTTCCTGTTCTTTTTTTAACTGACTCTAGTGCATGATGCCTAACTGAGGCTCCAGTGTCTCACACAGTTCCCACTTTAATGCTAGTGGTTTTCAGTGTCCATGCAATTTTACACAATTGTTGCTTCACGAACCTTAAAGACTTTGCAGTTTTCTTATTTATCAGAAAAGGAACAAAAGGGGAATATCTGGTTAGTATGAATTATATTCCCTAAACGACAGCTTTGTGTGACTCTAACAATCGCCAAAAGTGTTTGGGGGTTTCGGTAATGCTTTGGGGGCAGGAGATGCATGGTGAGGCCAGACAGCGTGGACAGACAGCGGTGTATGAGCGGAGTGTCTGGGTCAGGGCTTTCCATGAAAGGACTTTAATTCTATAACAGAATTACGTTATTGAAGACTATCTCCTTTAAAGTAACCTACAGTTTATGTAATAGTTTTCTAATTCTTTTTTTTTTTTTTTTGCTTGAATCAGAAGTTACTGCAGAATGATACATTCGGGCAAGAAACCTAATTTTGCCCATTCTAACACACAGATGAAGTCTACTTTAAATTGCATGACAATAAAGTTATTCTGTGCTGTCCTCCTTTAGCTGGGGTTGACATGGGTTTCACACCCTCAACATCACGTAAGCATTTTTAACCCACAGCAGTTCACGATCGCAGGATGATAGGTGCTGATGCCAAACTCAGCTTTTAAGGGGCATGAAATGGGAACACATACTCCCTTGAAGTTGTTGGGAACAAAGTGGCAAGAAGATGAGTGAGGAGGCAAATTAACCCTTGCCACTGCCTTTTGTCCTGTCATCTCCAGCCTGAAATCTTAAGATATCCCAGGCCCAGTCTACAAAAATAGCCCTGGGTTGTTTGATCTAGCACCTTACTTAGCCTTTATGGTTTGTGCTGAAAACAAAGAATTCTTCTCTAGGTTCCTTGTGTAATTGGATTAACATGTGCTTTAAAATTACATTTTAAAAGGTAAATGAAAATCTGCATTTCTATAGGTTTTCTGACTCGTTTATAAGTGTTAAAGGTCACAGAGGCCAAGCCTCAAGAGAGGAAACCCAGTGTTCACCAATAATATTCAAGAAGATTCTAAACGGAGGTGTCCCAACAATTCTAAAAGAAATGTCTACGCTTTGGATGTGCTGTAGCCCCTTCAATTACACTGAGATATTTAGGAATTACCAAGTTCCATTTGAGTAACCGAATGTACTGTCCCTGTAGAGCTGCAGATGAGGGGCATTTCACTTTGCTGGACAGCGATCTCTAGGGATTATGTCACCTACTTAAGTCCTCAGTGCTTTCTGAATGAAAAAGTAAAATGGGAAAGAAAAGACCAGGCTTTTTAAAGTATCTTTTCACATTTATCTTTAATCAAGGATTTACCTGTACACTCTTCTGACGCTAAGCATTTCAGGATGAAGTTCAGAATTAAAATGTTCATATTTTCTACCAGAATTGTTTGCATTATGATGACGGGGTGGGAAGTCAATTTCTAAAGAAAGCAGTGTTGTAAGAAGTCTATGTGCCACAGCGATTCACTCCAAGAAAACAGTCTGGGTGTGCAGGCAGATTTCATTTATATTTGTTTTAGATATTTAAAGTCTCAGGAAATTTAGTCTTGGTCCAAACACTGGGAAAAATAATAACACCATACACTATACAGGTAGTCTTTGAATAACGTACAGTAGCAGGATAGAATAGACCCAACCGAGAAGTCAGAGGGCACAGAAAAAGCCGACAGAATTAGTTCCCCCTGGAAAATGAAAGCCTGGGTGGGTGTGTGGAGGGCATGGTGGTTACTTGAAGGCTCACATATGTAATATGTGGACCAAGTGCAGCACATGACCTGCTTCCAGGTCTACGGGGTGAAAAAGGAAAAAAAAACATGATTTCCAATCCTTGGCCCCTACCGCAATCCCAACCCCAAACTGCTAGGGATTCAAGAATGAATAAGAGATAAGGAACAAGAGAACAAGAGGCAACTTCTCAATATTGTGCATGCCACTTGTGTAGATATACAGAACTACATATGTGGGACTATATCTCCCACCTTAAACACACACACACTGCAATGACATGGCATAAAAAAGTAGATAGCATATGTGGAACTTGGTAATGTCAGAACCAGAGCAGTAATCATAGCTTTATTGCCACTTTTTGTGTTGTGTAGACATTGAATGGCTCATACAATTTGAAGAGATTTTTTTAAATGTATTTCTTCTACTAAATGCACTTATCCTTCTACATGTTTATATATTTTGGTAAAATTGATTTATTAGAAACTTGGTATTTTAGTAAGAAAGTTTCCTCAAATGTTTGGTTAATGCTTTGATGTCAAGATTGCACATTGCTGAGTTGTAACTCAGAAGTTTATGCAGCTTTGGGCATTTTTAACTGCGGACTGCAGTTTCCTTGGCTAAACATTGCACTGTGTGTTCTTGTGCATTCGCTCATGCTCTACTACAACATATTTGGTAGCTGTGATGCGTAATTAACTACTGGCTTTCTGATGGCAGCTAGCCATCACATGACCATTTATTTTCTTCCTCTGCAGAGTGATGGCATGATAAGGTCATTGCCAAATATGACCCGAGTGGATATATGAGTGTGAGTATGTTGTTGGAAGGTGTACACTTGGGTTTCTCTCAGCTATTTTATTCACACACCCAGGTTTTCTGTTAAGGATTTAATCTTTCATCCATGAAAGAACAATTGGCCCACAATAGCTAAATTACGTTAAAAAGTGGGAATTAAGAGGCAGTGCAGCTAGATAACACCTCCCAACAACATCGGATTTAGTTAGTGCTTAGTGAAATCCCTTCAATATTTATGTGTGTGTTTTCCTTAATATTATTTATGGTCATCACTACTGCTTTTGTATTTTTTAATGGTGTCGCAATTAAACCACTGGTATACCTGCTACATATCACTAACAGAACTGACCAGCTGAAAAATGAAAAAAGAGAGAGAATGAATTCTGTTCCATTGTAAGAAGTTGATTTATTTTAATCTTTCTTTATATAAAGGAAAAAAGTTGTTTGAAAATAATTTTAAGTCCAATAAATATGGATAGCATGTTATCTGAAACTTTTAATTTGTACATTTGGTGTCTGATCCTTTGCATGGAAGAGACAATAGTGCCACGTCTGAATTGTTCTCTTGTGCTTGGTTAATATGTATTTCTCTAGATTGTTCCATTTCAAATGACATTTCTTACTCTTTGGTTTTCAGAGGCATTCAAAGCAAAACATTCTTTGTTTTCTGACCAATGTAAAAATAATCTGTGATTAAATTTAATTTGTTAGTGTAAATAAACTTCTTGCCAATGAGTATTATTGTTGTTAGACAACGAATGCAATAAAAAGAGAAATACTAAAATCTGTTGAAGTAATTTTGTTTTTCCTTTTCCATTTTCACCTTCAACTAAAACAAGCCTTGACTGGGTAAACCTGTATTAACTGTCAAAATAATAACTATCAATCAAGAGCAAAGTGCACATTTTCCATGGAAATGAAGCTAAAAATAAGCTTTAGCCTTGGTGAAGTGTAAATTGGCAGCTAGAATTACATTTGAAAGCACAATTACGGAACTGGGCATAAAGTTAAAAGATCAAAGCTTCCACTAGAAGCACCCTCACCCACCTTTCTGTTCCCATCACAACCTCGTCACAGTATCTGCTACCTATCAGCCAGGAAAAGGTCTGGGAGAAATCCATTTGGCTTTCTCCCAGCATAGGGCAAGCTAAGAGTCAGGCCATCCCAGAGTATGGGGTTCCTTTCAACAATTTTATTTCTAAAACCTTAAATGTTCAGAACACTGAATATAACAAATGAGGGGTGTTAATTTCTTTCTCGCCATAATTTATCTGTGACTAAACCTTTGGCAATGCAAAAAATTTAGCTCTGAGCATCACAGAATACATGAATTAAGCTGTTTTCTCTTCCTTGGAGTGTGTTAAGAAATTCCTAACCAAGAGAAAGCATGTGTCCCTTTGAATGCGTTTGAGTGTAGGCTATGTCAAACTGGATAGCTTTCTCTTTTGGGGGAGAGGGAGGTGCGTAATTTGCTTGTTCTGTCAAGAACAAGAGAACAGGATGGTCGTTTTATTGATATAGCAAGTGATTCCTTTTAAAGGAAATATGTGGGTTTTTTTCAACCTAGGCACCACAGCTATTGATAGTTTCAAAACAATATTTCAGAGAATCCGACTTCAAGGGCTATGAACAGCGTCACTGAATAATTGAGCACTTACAGGGCACATGACATCATGCCCCCTGAAATCGTTACTAAAAATAACTTTTATTCCGATGTGAGGAAAAGTGGTTGTGAATCCAAACAAAATGTTCCTGTTTATTACTTGAAGTCAGTAGTCTTACACTGTTAGCGGTTTTCAATTTAGCAACAAAACATGTTTCCCCAAATGCCAGGCCATGGTCATGGTAAGTGCCTTAGAAACACTTCGTTTCTAATGTAACTGCCTGAACATCCCAAAGAAATAATCCAGCCTGGAAGCCATACCATCAGAACAAACAGACAAATAAATGAAGATAGGTCAACTTTTCATATGGCTTTTATAAGAAAATGATCAAGTCATCTTCCGAGTCACATCCCTCAGAAGAGAGCCAAAGATTGGTAACTTTTTCTATTTTTTGTTTGTTTACTTTTCTATTTTTTTCTTCTTAGCCTCCACAGCAAGTTAGAATAGAAAAAGCACCACCACCAGCACCAGCTCGATAATAGTGTCTTTGGGGGCTTTCCCTGAATTCGTACTGGGCTTTAGTCCAGATCCAATCACTGATGTTAGCAAACTTCTTCCTTTTACCAAGTCAAAGAAACTAAAATGTACAATGTGTGCTGAGATAATAGACACTCATAATTTTCAGGTGTGACAACACTCCCAAGAATTTTAAGATTTCTTTTTACATGCCATTTGCTAGAGGAGAATCACATAAGCAAGAGTAAAAGGACAATTGGGGTATTTAAGTTTGTATTTACTGACCAAGTCAGTACATAAGAGGACACATAAATAAGGCTGACTATACAGTATGTCTAATGGCTTTGCTTAAGGAGACATGCCTGGAGTTGAGGGGTAGCTTTAGCGCACACCTTGTTTTCTGGCCTGTGGACTCGAGTCCCCGAGTGAGTCCTGGAGTTCTGGTGATTGGTGAGACCATCCTGCTCTCCTGTTTTCTGAACAAGACACAGCAAGGCAGCAACAATGTGCACTCAGGAAACTCATCATGTCTTAGGGAAAGTACCTTGTGGGTCACGTACCAGTTACATTATTTAATAGCTGACAACAGACATGATCATTTTAGCCATTTTATTGAAGAGGATTTGTATCGGTACATGAGATTTTCAAGTATTCCAAGACTGATTTTGATATCATACTCTCAAAAAAGACTTATACATCATATTTGTTCCCAGTTACACAGCACTTTTCATCCCTCATGAGGTCCTAATTTAGGGTCAATATTCATTGTTCAGATGAGATCATTGTGACCAATGTGGCAAGCAGTTGAAATGTTCAGGTCACCATGACATGGGCGCAAACCGGCCTGTTAGAGCTCACAATAAAGAGCTTTTTGGTACACGGTGCCAATCAGCAATTTCCCTTTGTAAACAGAGGCAACTGTACTTCCTTGCAACACTGTACCATTTTCTGCATAAACCCGTGTGACTTTGGGTTCTTCTGTTAAAATGTTCTGTATTTGGATCACCTATCAAAGAAATAACATTAGGTTAAAAAATATTTTTAAGTCACTTAAAACAACTTTAAACCCAGGGTCCTTTCTCCATAAGAAGAAGACTTTAGGTAAATCATATTTTGTTCTAAAATTACTCTCTATATAAGACACTTGTTTCCGCATTGGCAAGAATGACAGGTTTTGGTCAGGTGATTTAAATAGCAGTGGAGACACATAGGCCTACAGAAGTGAGGCAAGAAATATGCTTTACAGCCTGGATGTGAGACATTAGGGAGTAGTAGGGACTATGGTAAATGGGAGGAGGGCTGTTACTCAGTAGTAGTCAAATTATAGTCACGCTGAAATTTAGGATAGTTTTTGTGTATTTTCACATAAACTAGGAATTTGGATCTTTACACTTAATTCTTGTTTTTAAAATGCTGGCAATCCAAAAAAAAAAAAAAAAGTATGGCCCAAAAAAGAAAATACCTCTCTATACCATATTCATCCATTCTTCTGAATACATTGTATTTTTGAAACTATTATGAATTCCCAAGTTGGAGAAATAAAGATATGGACCTAACCCTAAACAAACAGAAAACAACAACAAATGTGCATTTCCAATTACATGATGGCCTTTCATACCTTTTATTTTTAGGTTTACAGGACAATTGTAATTGTCTTTAAATGCCAATCCTTCACGCCTTTTGCTAGTTCTTAGCTATGTTTAATAGAATTGAAGACATGTCGGCCATGGTGTGTTCACCGTTTGGAACTCAGCAGAATGTTAGATTCTAATTTGTTCTTGCTTGTTAGCTCATTTGGTGAACTTGGGTCATTTGCTACAGCATGGACTTGGTTTGCTGTTCTGGAAAAAAATTCTTTCTTTCTAATGATGGATCTGGTTAAAGAATAGCAAAAAGTAATAACAGTCCATTACCTAATGCACTAACCCAGCCCCCCAAGTCCACTCTCCACTCTGCTCAGATGTTTACAAAAGCCTACTCTGAGAGCTCCCTTGCCCTTTAGCTCCCAGCTAGGGTGATGAAGGAACAGTAGCAGCAAGGGATGGGAGGACGAGGGGCAGGTGGGTTTCTCATTCTCCAGGCATCCTCCGCATGGGTCCTTGCTGGTTGGCTCCATCCCTCAACCAGAGGCCAGGGTCCTCTTAGATCTTATTTACACACAGCTCTTTTCTTGTTCTGGCTCTAGTAACCATTTCCTGCCCCCTTGCTAGCCCTGGGGTATTGCATTTTCCCTTTTGATTTCCCTACACTCTGCCCACACCTTTGTATGTAGTGTCCTTATTAAATCCCCTCGAAGTTCCCAGTTTAAATGTATCATCTGTCTCCTCCCTAGACTCTGACTAAAAAGTGCCTCCCAAAGTCAAATTCCTTTTTATATCTGATCATTTGGATCATCTATTCATGTCCCCCCTTTTATTTGTCCATATAATTGAGAATTATGTTTTTAACTGAAAAAAATCTGGCAATCAGGTCGCTGATCTGATTAAAACTCATTTTTCAGGGCCGGCCCGGTGGCTCAGGTGGTTGGAGCTCCGTGCTCCTAATGCCGAAGTCTGCCGGTTCAATTCCCACATGGGCCATTCGGCTCTCAACCACAAGGTTGCCGGTTCGACTCCTGCAAGGCATGGTGAGCTGCGCCCCCTGCAACTAACAGCGTCAACTGGACCTGGAGTTGAGCTGCACCTTCCACAACTAAGATTGAAAGGACAACTTGACTTGGAAAAAGTCCTGGAAGTACACACTGTGCCCCAATAAAATAAAAAAAACAAAACTAATTTTTCCAACTAACCTCTGATCCAGGAGGACTGTTCGAGGGGTGAAAGATTTTCATGCCATCGGGATGGCATCCAACCCAAAGATCCCCTGTCACAGGATCCACGGATATGTTATCCACGAGTGTATTCGCGACCAGAGACTTCCAGATTAAAAACAAGAACAAAAGACAGAAAGTGAAAAAATGTTTGCGAGATGGCAGAGCAATTCATCAGGGAACACTATTGTCCTGCCCCTCGGTCACCACTCTGCTGGTTCCAGGGACACAATGGTTCTGCCTGTTTCAATAGCACTCAGGGAATTCCTCTAGCTTTCCACCCAGGCTAGTATTTTATCAGTTTCCAGGACAGATGAGGGAGGGGGAAGATACAGAAAGCCAAAAAAGACTATAAAAAGTTAGATGAAATCATTTGAACTAACATCTGTGCATGAACCTAAAACTGAAAAAAAAAAAAAAAAATTTAAGTGCAGCATAAAAAAGTTCATTTCTAAAACAACACATGCAAATGATATTTTTATAAGCAAGCATTCAGAAAACAGCCAGGAAATGTAGATTCATTTCTGATGAGAGCATCAGTGAAATGTGTAGACTTTTCTTTTGTGACTAATCAGAGGCTATGTGGCCAGAGGACAAATTGATCACCTGGGGTCTAATTTTTGCCTTGGAATTGGGAAGAAGTTTCTTTTTTAGTTTCCTGATGTTATTCAACTCCCTGTTCTTCTGCTGTTTATTTTCTAAATATAAGTTGCAAGCATGTGATGACTGCACAGATTGCTGTCAAGGTTTTGTACCAGGATCATAAATAATACCAATTCTTAGTTCCACCATTCATCATCTTGGCTGCCTTCTACCAGGGGGAAATCACACCTATTTGTTTACGGCTCACTCTCAGCTGGAGAAGCAATATCTACCGTGTACCTCAAACAGAGACCAGCATGCCTCAGCGCCCAGAGACCCTCTAATAACTGGCGGTGGCTTGCTGCAAAGGCCAAAGCATGGGTGGGCAGCCACAAGGAACCAACACTGCCCTATGCTTCCTACTCAAAATGAGAGCCATCCCCACATGTCAGTGAAGGAACTAGAGGGCTCAAGCACTGTGGCAGAGCCTCCTTTTCACCTTCGTGCACAGCCATTACTCATTCTTACCCTGGAAAGAGGCAAAGTTGGCTACAAGAGGTGGCTGAGCAAGCGTGGTCTGGGCAAAGTCATCTCCAGGCCTTCTGCACCCACCAAGCCCCCATCGATCGCCATGCCAGACTTCCTACTCTGAAACGTTCATTTTTTAAGGTGAGGGGAATGTTTTTTCAGGGCTCTGCTCTTATCTTTGGAAGGGATAAAATGCAATTGGCGAATTCCATGGCAGATGAAATCCTGTAGAGATGAGAGCTGGTGGAAGGGCACAAAACCTGAGATCCCATTCATTCACCACACAAATCCTGAGCTCCTTCCCTGTGCTCTGTAAGGAGTTCAGCACCTGGAGAGAATGGTGTAGGAAGCAGATCTGGTCCCTGCAGGAAATGCTGACAGTCCAGCAGGGAGCCTGGGCTGGGCTCTTGCGTATCTGTAATCCCTAGCAATACTAACTCACCACGATGCACACACATGCTGCATTTCATGCTTCCACAAAGCCACCTGGAAATTTTTACACCCCTTGGTCAAGGAAACTGAATGAATTATTCTCTTTGGGAAAATCTGTATCCCAAGTTTTAGAGAACTGGAATGCATTAAAGTGACTGCCTTGAATTTTGTTTTGCGGGGAGGTGGTCAGGGGGAAACATTATTTTTATTGTGATAAAATATGCATCACATAAAATTTATCATTTTAACCTTTGTTAGTTGTACGATTCAGTAGCATTAAGTACATTCGTAATGTTGTACAACCATCACCACGAACCATGTCCAGAACATTTCATCATCCCAAACAGAAACACTGCCCAATAGCTCCCTATTCCTCCCTCCCGCCCCCAGCCCCTGGTAAGCTGTGTTCCACCTTCTGTCTGTCAAATTGCCTATTCCCCGTACCTCATATACATGGAATCCTATAATAGTTTTCCTTTTGTGTCTAGCTTATTTCACTTAGCATAATGTCTTCAAAGAGGCCTTATCTGTGTTGCAGCATGTATCAGAACTTGACTCCTTTTTAAGGCTGAACGGTATTCCATTGTATGGATATACCACACTTGGACAGGACATAAATGCATCCACGCCTCATCGAAAATTCTAACATCAGTCTCAGATAGTTGACAAATTTCTTGGCACTCCAGGTATGAACTGGCTTCCTTAATATGATTCTTCAAAAGGAAAAATAACATTACAGTCTTGGGGGCAGTCCCAACTGAGCTGTGATGTCAGGAGACAGGTATGCTCTGTTGCCAAAAGCAGGAGCCAAAACTGGAATAAGTCTTGCCCTAAGTCTTGCCTTGGCAGGAAAAGCGCCTTTCCTAGTGTGTGTTGAACGGCTATCGGATTGGGTTCTTGTCTTACAAAATTCTTTAACTTTCAATTTACAGAAGTACGTATGGCTCTAACCACAGTTTGTTTTCATTCCCTTAGCCAGTATGAGTGTGTGCAATTCCTTTTTACTTTACCTAATATCAAACTGGCTCTGCCAATGACGTTCAATGTCAACCATAATGTTACTGTTGATGTTGCTTCGAGGTGATTTTCTCTGGGTGAAGCCCCTCATGACAGTACCTCAGATATGCTGACGAGAACAGTTTGCACAACGCCTGGGGACAGGGCTTCATGCTATGGGCGGTTATGGCGGGAGAGCAATGGCCTGTTGTTTGTCAGGGACTTGGGGGGCTACTTTCACAAGGCTCCACTTTGCTCTTATGTTCTCTTTCCTCTCCTTTGTGTTTTTACCTCTTTTGACCCAAACCTCCAGACCACATCAGAATTAGTAAGGGTAGAAGATGAACCCCTGACGCACATCCAGCCCCATCATATTAATTTAACAAGGATTTGTTGGGAAGCTACTAGGTGTCGGGAACTCTTCCAGGAATAGAAAAAAAGAAGGAAAAAAAATCTGACCTTGTAAAGATTGCAGGCTAGTGGGAGAGGCAGACAATAGAGAGGATAAATAAAATATATAGTATGTTACTAATGAATGCTGAAGGGAAAAGAAAGGCCGGGGCGGGGGCAGGGGGCAGAGTTGCAAGTGTAGCTTAGGTAGCCAGGAGAAGCCTTGCTGAGGTGACATTTTCGTAAAATCTGAAAGGATATGAAAGAGAGAGCCATGGAGACCTGGAGGAAGATCACCTGAGCAGGGGAAACAGTGTCCCATCCTGAGGCAGGGCCATGCCAGGCAAACCCCAGGAATATTCAGGCAGGAGAGGCTGAGCAGAGGGGCAAAGGTTGGAGATAAAAGCAACAAAGTGATGGGCTGCCAGGGTACACCACGGCCATTGTGAGTACTTAAGCTTTATAATACTGGGGAGAGAATTTGCGATCTTGCTCCATGGCATGTTGTCAGTTTGGCTCAAATAAACTCTTATACAAATTCAAACAAAGAAATATTGTGGAGAGCACTGTCGTATCAAATACAAGTTGAGGCTATTTCTGGGCGGTTCCATCAACATAGAGGGGCAAGAAAGAAAAGGAAAGAAGGAGAAAGAAAGGAGGGGAAGAGAAGAGGAGGGACAGAGAGAAGAAAAGGAGGGAGGGAGAGAGAGATGAAGTGAGCAGGGAGGGAAAGAAAGAAGGAAGGAGAAGGAAAGAAGAAAGGAAGGAAAGGAGGAAAGAAGGGAAGGAAGGAGAGAGGGAAGGAGGGAGGAAATGAAGATATAAGTAGATCTAGGACCACAATGCCAAGTTTAAAATTCACTAGAGCAGCAAGAATCAAGTTTCATAAGTGACATGTGTGGCCTGCTGCTTCCCACTCCACAGCTGAGTAAAAGTGAACAACAAACACATAAGATGCTGATGATTCTTAATAAAGGAGTGAAAAATTGGTTCTCACCCACCCCAATTAGACAATCCTTTTTTCCTCACTTTTAATTTCGCAAATCAATTAGAATCTAATTATCACTCCGCAAACTTATAGGGTTAATACATCTTACCTTTAATAAAGTTAAAGTCCAATTAGCGTGTTTTTCGTACACATGAATCTTATGACTCAGTAGTTCAGCTATATAGACATACCTTCAAAGAAGAAAGAGCTACATCAAAGCGCTTGAAATATGTGATTCAAAAGTTAATGGTGAGGTTGTGATAACTTTTCCTCGGAAAGCACTCTGCCTAGAGACTGGAAAATGGAAGCCACTTCAAAGCACACTAAATTCTGAAAGAACTAATGAGTTTACAGTGCACAAAGAAGTTTTAATTCTGAAATGTTCTTTCTAAGGGTAGGAACCTAGTTGGCCCTGATCAGTAGGGGAAACAAACTTAGCCCTGACGCCAGCTCTGACTCTCTGGGAGCAACATGCATTCTCTGAGTTTGTCAATATAGTGGCAAGCCCCAGTTCTGCATGTCAGAGGACATAGAGTTTTCTCAAGCAGGCTGCAGGAAAACCCTTTAACAGTGAGCTCCTTGTTTTAAGCCAGAGAAAGTATGAGACAAGATAAGCTGCTTGGCCTGGATCTGAGAGAAGTCTTCCTCCCTTCCTACCCTGAGTCTGGCCCTCACCCTGTGGACTTAGTATTTTGCAATGTCACACCCATCATAAAGATCTGTGGTCAGGAGAAATGACTGCTTGATTATGTGCTCTTTTTGAAGACTAGGGAATGACTGAAAGCTGTGCAAGTTGCTCTCTCTAACTATGTTACTAACCCTCTGAAATCTGTGGTGATATAAGATGAGGAAGGGTATAGATGGATGGAGACATATGAGGTCTGACAATTAAGTTCATGAACTTGTTGCAACAATGTTGCTAACCTATTTTGATATTGGAGGGATTATTCATTATGAATTGGTACCAACTGGACAAACAGGTAACCAAGTTTACTGTTTGGAAATGCTGAAAAGGCTGCATGAAAAAGTTAGATGACCTGAGCTTTTTGCCAACAATTCATGGCTCTTACATCATGAGAATGCACCAGCTCACACGGCACTGCCTGTGAGGGAGTTTTTAGCCAGTAAATAAATCACTATATTGGAACACCCTACCTACTTTCCTGATTTGGCCCCCAGTGACTCCTTTCTTTACCAGAAGATAAAGAAAATATTGAAAGGAAGATATTTGGATGACATTCAGGACATCAAGGGTAATATAATGACAGGTCTGATGGCCATTCCAGAAAAAGAGTTCCGAAATTGCTTTGAAGGGTGGACTAGGCGCTGGCATTGGTGCACAGCTTTCCAAGGGGAGTACTTCAAAGGTGACTATTCAGCAATGAGGTGTGTAGCACTTTTTCTAGGATGAGTTTGCAAACTTAATTGTCAGACCGTGTAGATTTCATATATATATATATATATATATATATATATATATATATATATATATATATATATATACCAATGCTACCCAAAGTTGGTCAGCAGACCAATGCTGGTCTATCAATTGTTTGTTTCAGGGCCACCATCAGATAATAATGTAAATCAACTATATCACTGGGCACACTGCTTAGTTAAGTTGACTTTTTTCCCCATAGTACCACTTTTTTAATGAAGGAAGCAGTGCTGTGATTTATATTTTGGTGCAAGTTCTTTATCATGTCATAAATTAGCACTAGTGATATATATATATATATATATATATATATATATATATATATATACACTAAGCAATACTGTGATAAGCACTTCATATTACTAAATAGTTTTGCTTTGAGGGAGGATATGTAGCATATATGCCTACATACTAATAATCTCATTATACACTAAAAAAATCTTCCCTCCAAGCAAAACTATTTAGTGATATGAAATGCTTATCACAGTATTGCTTAGTAATACTAAATGATTACCACAGTATTATTTAGTAAAGCTAAATGCTTATTCACCCTCTTGAAATGTACTTTTCCCCCCCAAAAAAGAAATTTAAAAGTATATCTTCAGAAAATAGAAAATTTTGATTTGATAAATTTTACCCTGTGAAAAATTAAGATATTTTACATTTTTACTAATTTCCTCTTACTAGGATAACACGTTAAAATGTATCACATTATTTAGAAAAGGAGTATGTTCTAAAGATATCTAATGAGAACCTGGGGAAATGTATGACATTTTTAAAAAGTTTCCGTACTTGCCGTCAGGTGAAATGCTGATTCCATTAGCGAAATCAAATCCGTCTGCCACCACTTGAACTTTATTTGGACTATAGTAAACAACATATGACCACGCTAAACCTAAATATAACTCCCAGGATTTCAAGTAGGGGTCGGTAAAATAGTGATCATTTGTAGCATAAAAGTGTTCTGGTCCCACAGCAACAATATCATTCACACTGCAATTCAAACACACACAGATGATATGAACTGATGAAGATACTGTACATGACAGGATTATGCATTGTCATTTATTAGTTTCCATTCCCAAAATCAAGCTGTGGGGTGGAGCCTTCACTCTAGACATTACGGCAGAGAATTAATATGGAATCAGTCCTACCTATATAATCCTCAAAGACGATAATTACTCTAAGAAACCCTAAGGATCTATTATAGCAATATGACATAAAAGTTCTATTCACTGTATCTTTAAAATAGTGCTATAGGGAGTGTGTGTGTGTGTGTGTGTGTCTGTGTGTGTGTGTGTAGATATACTAAATTCATCAAATCAGGCCAGGTACCATTATCAAGGCAAAATTTATTTATGCTCATATAGCACTTGCTCTCACATAGAACAGTCCGAGACATCATCAGGCAGTGAGAAAAACTCTGGCAATCTTGAGAATTGCATCTTAATTAAAGCTCGGCTACTATTAGCTGTGTGATTTAGGGGAAATCAATCAATTCGCCTGTCAGGGCCTCAGTTTCCTTATCTGTAAAAGGAGGATGAGATGGACTGGTCACTTCCAGCCTTAAAGTTTCATGATTCTAAACTGAGTAAAATGTCCATGAACAAGAATGCTCAGAAATAGGATGCTATGGCTTTTTTTTTTCCTTTCTGATTTTGATTCTCTCTATGTGACTGAAAATCTAAGATGTATGAGTCTATTTTTCCGCTTTAATAGGTACAACAGTGAACACATAAGTGAGTCATTCTTTGCAGACGGAGGTGACAGAAGTTCCCTGGAGCCATTATCTGGGAGAGAATTATCTCTGCTCCATTGCAGAGGGCCTAATTGCCAGCACATCAGCTCTGACGTGGCCCTGAGCTCCTGGGCAAGTTAGATAAGCGCACCAAGCCTCAGTTTTCTTGTCTGTAAAGAGAGGTTAAATGGTTTTCCCAAAGTCATACAGCTCATTAGTATAAGACTGAGGGTCAGAATCTTAATTTGTGGAGTTGCAGTGGGAATCACAATGCCTGTTGTGTGTTTGCAGGAAGCCTGCCACTCACTAAACCCTCAGTCAATGGTAGCGATTATTACTACATGAGAAAGGAGGTCTAAGAATTTAGGATTAGTCTATATAGGCTCCAGGCATAAACCTGCAAGCTGGATTTCCCCCCTCTCTTTTTCAAAAGAAAATTTCTGAAATTAGTATGCTTCATAATCATTTCCTGTTTTTCATACAAAGGAGTAGAGCAGAATGGTTTAGAGTAATAGTGTTGAAACCTGACGGCCTCCATTTCAATCCTGATGTTGCTTGCTATAGTCTGTGGGGCCACAGCATGTCACTAAACTCTGAGCCTCAGTCTCCTCTCTATAGCCTGAAAGGCTGTGGTAAGAATAAAATGAAATAATGAATGTAAAAACCTTGGCACCATGTCTAAAATATAGTACATGACCAACAATGACCATTAGGTTATTATTAATAATAACACGTTTAAATGATAATACATTGGTAATTCAAATATGAATGTATAAACAACCATCACACACAAAGCAGAAAATATACATGGCTAGTCCCCTGGATTGAGAAAGCAGAATTTTAGTTAATTGTGGCACTATGATTATTTTCAGTTTGGTTCTACATTGCCAAAGACTAATATTTTTGCAATTGGCCCAGAAAAAAATAAATACTCTAACCCTGGGCAATAGGACAAATCTAAGATTTCCAAGATTCAATGTTGAAACAAAAAATAAGTTTTCACTATTTCATAGTGGCTCAGAGTACCCAGCTCCAGACTCAAGCTACCAGGATTAAAATCCCAGCTGTACCATTTACTGATGATGTTATCTGAAATGAGTTAAATACTCCAGGGCACAAACTTTTTTAATCCAAAATTATGTATTAATCAACCTAATTAAAAACATATTTGTAAAAAAATTAATAAAATAATCTGTTTAAATTGGTTATTGCAGCACAGCCCAGCTTCTCCATTCTACATACATTTCCCTAATTTAGATCTTGGTGTTTGGCACATTTTTTTATATCATTCTCTTTACAAAAAATATATTTGTGGGATGAATGTGTGAATAAACTCTCCTATCAAAAGCTATTCTGTGAATTTTCATTCTTTCTAAGGACGTAGAATAAGACCTGGGCTCCAGTTCCTACTCGGCCACAATTTGGTTGATTGACCTCATCCAGTAACTCAGTTTCCTTATCTTCAAAACCACAAGGTTAAGAAAGGAGAGGAGGGGCCACTGGTATCACTGAGCACAAACTGCGTGCCAGGTGCTTTCCTAGGTACCTGCAGCTAACTGACACATGGCTTAAAAGAAATCTAGATTTACAAATACTGAGGCAGTTGATTTCTGTACGTAAATTATTCAGATAGAGGTTGGGATTCTAGAACACCACAGGATTAGAGGAAAAAATTGTTTGGGACATAGTATCGAATTACTGTCCTAAACACATCACTCGCCTCATAAACCAAATCCTAAGGCAAGCAAGGAAGTTGACTTTGTGTTGGGTTGGTAGGGATCAGGAATCCTTGAGTGTTTTATTTTTCCATATGTTCTACTGTCAAGGAGCCTAGGATGGAATTGAGTGTTACTAGAGATCCTGCTATTTCATAAATCGTGTGCAACCAAACAACAGCAGAGACAGTGCAGAAAGTTCTTAGAGGCACCAAATTTCAGATCTCCTCTTAGGTATGTGTTTCTAATTCACAAAAACATCTAAGATTCCATCTTTTTCCAATATAAAAATAGATAAATAACAAATAAATAAACTCAAGATGTAAAATGTGTCTATGAAACTGGTTTGGGTTTGAAATACTAAGTCGGTTTTTGGAAGACAGCAGAGTTTTTTCTTGGTAAATTGGATATTCTGAGGCCAGCATCCAACCAGCCTGGAAATTGAGGGCTGAAGAGAAAAGGTCTTCTCTGAGGGGCTTGGATCCTTAAAAGTTTCTGCAGAAGAACATTTGGAGGAGTTTGTGATCATTAGACAGGAAAGCTGTACAGCTATCATCTCCGTCTCTCTATCTGCCCTCCTCCCCCCAGCCAAAAGGAAAAACTGAAAGTGGATTTAACCATCCAACGGTGTTAAAGGGAAATAAAAATATGATATGTCTCAGTACCTGGGCAGAAGTTTGTGTCTGATGGTTTTCAGATGCAAAAGTGATTTTTCTTCTTGTTGAAATTTAAACAACTCAACAGTGGTCTTCATATTTGGATGATTCACCACCAGCAGGTATATGGTATTATCTGAGAGGAGATTAAAAACAAAAATCGGAAACATTAACTGAGCTCTCAGCTGTCAGCCCTGCCTCCAGAAAACAATTTCAACCCACCTCCAACTAGTACTTAGGGTGTCATGCAGATGGAATATTTTCATCTCTTCGTAGAGAGCAGCATTTGTGATTACGCCAAAGAGAAATGACTAACGGAAGAACCACTGACAGTCTCTAAACACTCCAAGCTCCACAGGGGGAAAAATATCTTTAACTTAAGAATGAGCAGTGCTTGACACTAAAACTCCAAAGAGCTTGTTAAGCTTTCCATCACAAATGGTCTCAGTGAGGTGCAGAGTTGAGATAAAAGAGATAAAAGAGGTGGGAAATACTAATTTGAGAAGGCATGCTCAGGCGTGATTTACACAGTGTATGATGATAAATTCCATAAAAAGAGTAAGAGAGACAGAGAGAGAGAGAGAGAGCGAGAGAGAGAGAGAGAGAGAGAGAGAGAGAGAGAGAGAGAGAGAGAGAGGGAGAATCAAAGGGAAGCCACTTCTGTGAGTCCCTGTGACTTGGGATGTGAAAGAGAACAGTCTAACTGGTCAAGAAGGTGTGACCAGAGTTGGCAAGTAAAGTGAGATTATAGTCTCTGCCTTACTAAGCAGTAAGTCTTTGGAAATCTTTGATGTGGCTAAATTGGTGTTTAAAGGAAAACAATGCAAACTTCAATAGGTTGAACTGAAGAAATCTGAGCAGAGAAGCCAGCCAGGAGGTTCTTCATTCAACAAACAGTATTTATTTTAGTTGGTGGTAAGTGATATAAAGGGAAAATAAAATGGAATAAAGCGATGAAAAATAATGATATTTTCTTCAGGAGAGTCAAGGAGGTTCTCTCTGAAGAGGTGATATTAAAGCAGAGACATAAATGAAGTAAGAGATGAAAGCATGTGGGTATCTGGTAAAAGAGCATTCCACGATGAAGGAAGAGAGTGTGCAAAGGACCTGAGGCAGGAGCTTCCTTGGCACATTCACTTAATAGTAAGGTTGTGCTTGGAGCAGAGTGAGTAATAGAAAGAGTGGAAGGGCTGAAGCCATAGAGGTAGGGAGCCAAGGTCAGTCAAGTTAGGGCTTAGGGTAGGATACAGGCTTTCATGGGGGGTTTGAGCCAAGAGTAATATGACCTGAAGCTCTAGCAGTAAGCCAGGCACATGGAGAGAAGGGACTGGACCAGGAAGAAAGGCAGGAAATGAGATGAGAAGCATTTGACAGGAAGTATCAAAAGCCCCTGAGAAATAAGGGAGTTGGAAATTAAACATAAGCGAGGATTGAAACCTGGATTCATGTTTTGCACAGCAGAATCTACCTCTTGGAGTTTATCCTAAGGAAATATTCACAGAAGATATATGTACAAGAATGTTTATTTTACCATTATTTGGAATAAGCATAAAAGTGGAAACAGACTGAATCAACAGATGAATTATATTACAGTACCCAAATGGAGCTGAATCCTAAACAGCCATTGCAAAGTAGCTCTAAATGCGTTGTCATAAAAAAGGAGTCCATGATGTATACAAGGGTTTGGGTAATATTTGTGTAGTATTTCCTCATTTTTGTTTAAAAGAGAATACACACACACAACAATATATTTTTTTCACTTAAAAATATTTTAAAGTAAAATACAATGTTGATAAATACATGGAGAGAACATTGAAAGGGAAAAATATACCACATATATTATATATAAAAGAAGGGAAGTCATATAAAGTAGAAGTGAAGAAGGGAATATAAAAGGATGGAAAATCATTTTGTGATATTTTGAGTTTAAAGTGGTTATAGGAGAGGAACCCAGTGGAAGTATCAGTAACCCAAAGGAATGGAACTGAAGAGCTGATTTAAAAATACCCTATTGGAGTTGTCCTAGAAAATGGGCACAGTTTTAGTTGTGACATGGTTGAACTTTCTGAAATGGAGAAAATAAAGAGGAGGCAAAAGAGCAGTCCTTTGGGGGATGCTCAGAGATTTTGAAATGTGTGACAAAACAATGAGCAGGAAAGAAAACCTGCAATAGGATCAGAACTAGGACAGGTAAGTGTGTTGGAATATCAAAGAGGAGCAATTTACTTGGAGAGGAAAGTGATCAACAACATAAAATGAGGTCGAGGAAGGAAGGAAGGAAGGAAGGAAGGAAGGAAGGAAGGAAGGAAGGAAGGAAGGAAGGAAGGAAAGAAGGAAGGGGAGGACAAGAAGGGTGGTGGGAAGGAAGGGGAGAAAGAGAGGAAGAGTTGGAAGAGAGAGAGAAGGTTTGTTAATAACACATTATTATGTGATGACTTTCAAGGCAGCAATTTTAGCCACCCACATGGGTCAAGTCTAGAAGGACTGAAGAAGGAATTGTCTGATGAGGCCATGGGTATAGATGTGATTCTCAACCCTAGCCTCTCCAGCCCTCACCCTAAAGAAAGACAATTCAGTTACTCCCCATATGTCCCTGGCACCCTTCAAACCACTGCCCCAGCACTGGAGCTCAGAGCAAGTGAGTCCGTCAGCCAGTAAATTCATACGTGAGCCCTTTAAGAACACCCGGGACTCCAGCTGCCCTCTGTCTCTCTCAACCACAATATCCACTGGTTTCCACAGCCAGAAGCCATGGGGACATCTCTTCTCAGCACTGGAACCTTGGGCTGAGTTGCTGGTGTGGAGCCGGGACCCCTCACTCCTCAGGAGAGAAACCCCTACAGCTTATATATCCCTCCTGATTTTTAACCGTCATACATGGGATGGGTGTGGGACCACTCCATTCTGTGTCTCCACACCTCCTACTAGTCTCAATGTGGCTTCTTCTGTATATCTTTAGTTATACAACTCCATTATGGTTGTTTTATAATTTAGTCGTACTTTTGATGTGGTGGTGAAAGGATGCAAGCACAGCATTTCCCTACTCCGACATCTTGACCAGAACTTGTTGATTTACTCTCATATAGGGGTAAGTTGAAAACCCAGAATAAGAACATTATTCATGATTATACTTTTGTTGGATAAAAAGAAATATTCATGCGTTAACATTTTTTTCTGTTTTGTGTTTTTGTTTTTGTTTTTAATTTGGTTTCAGTTTTAGTAAACATTAAATATTGTTACCTTCATCTGTGAATGTGCTAATCCCATGAGGGTTAAATAAAGACAAATTGAATTCACTTCCAATGATCCTCAATTCTAACACTGTTGGATCGTCTTCATTCAGGTCCATCAGAAGTATTTTTCCAGGCTTATCAGGTTCAAAGCTCTTTATTCCAGGATATTTTAATCCCTTATAAATTAATGAAGGAGAAAAAAATAGACACATGACAAATATTTCAAGGTGGTATATGGCACATGGGTTCACACCGTCTGCTTTGTGGCACAGGGCCATATGGGAGCCTCTACGTTGGCTTGAGCAATCAGCCCAAAGGGGCTCTGGAAGCCACATGCTTTCCACCAGGCAACCCCACAACACTGCACAGGCACAGATCCTTCCATCACCAGCAGTGAAGCCATGTGTGTCTCACATCACAGCTACCAACCCATGAGAAAGATAAAAAATGGAAGAGCAGACAGAAGGGTCATTTACTAACAGGCTTCAATAATATAAGCAAGGCATATAAAGTGATTATCGGTTATATCCTTTAGACTGTTTCCTGGCAGGTTCCTCGAAAGTATCTCAGGCACAGAGGTTTGGGGGCAATCTAGTGAGCCAGGAAACAACTCCCTAGCCTTCAATTAAAACAACACAGCTCTTACTGGTTTTAGACATTTGGGTGCCATGTAAGATTTTGCTTAAAATATGTATTCTGCTGCTTTTTAAAAAGTTTGCAAGGCACTGTTACAGAGGATGACGAGTCCTCTATCTTCCTAATAGAAAACTGGACTAAATAAATTAGAACACGCAGCAAAGCATTTTCAATGGCTGGCTGACCACTATTCTGGACCCTATCGACTCTCTTATTCTGTACTAGATTGTCAACTTCTTTTGTTTGGAGCTCTAGCTCTACCACAGTGATTTGTATGCAGAAAAGTTTCCAGCAACATGGTGGAAATTATGGAATTACTTATCAGCAATTTTAAATGAAAGAGTTTATTCTGAAAAGTGTAAAATAAAAAAGTAAAAATCTAAATGACATGTGAGGAGATATATATATATATATATATATATATATATATATATATATATATGAACATACACTCAATTCAGCAAATATTTGAGTACACCACTTAAGTGCTTCAAGGCATAGACAGTTGAATGGGAAGCCATTCCTTAACTCATTGGGATTACAAATTGCTACAATGGAAGATAAGTTAATATAAGAGTTCAGCATATACACAAATATGCATGAAACACATATGTTCATCATTATAACAGCAGTGTAAATGCATATACAGTTTGTTTTTGAACCAAACTGCTCATTTTATTTGAAAGTGGGCATTAGTATACAGAAAGTTTAAACAAAAGACTTAAGCTACTGGTTCTAGGAAATAGTCTAGTGAAAGGAAACACTTACAGTGCTAATGAAAGTCAGTCCATTAGGAAGTATTTCCAAGTCCTCAGAGCCAGTTTCTGCCAGAAAAGAGAATAGCACAGATTGTTTCACACTATTGCAGGAAGCTAGTTGTTCTTTTTTTTAATCACTCCTAACTTGAAAATGGGGTTACATATTTAGTTCTCTTCGATAGATTCAGAATAATTAATTCTTGCATTTATTTATTCCAGTTGACTAATGTGACTATATAAAAATTAAAAGACATTAATATAATTAAGTGTAATCAAAATTTACATTTTATTTGTTTTAAATTTATAGACTAGAACTTTTTCCTCAGAATCTGAAATCTCTTATATAAAGTTCATGGTAATTCACAAAATGTACAAAAGCTATGCTAATTTGAAAATAGCTTGCTGTTTTTTTAAAGACACAGAATAAACTACCAATATATATTGATACTTAATAGTTCCAAATCAAACAAATTCTTTGAAAACCATTTTGGAAATATAAGCAAACTCCAAACCCTTCTGTTAAAATGGGGATACATTTCATATGCAGAGTATGCATTTACTATTAATTATAAACATCAGTAAAAATGTCACAAAGTTAGTTAAACTTTAAGTATATGTACATTTTTAAAATTTCAATCAATCTAGAGACAAATGAGATTTTTTATTTTTGTATTGATACTTTTAGTGGAGATGTTTGTTTTTCAAATATCCAGTGATATTTAATATCAACACCATATTTGTTTTCCAGAAAAAAAATTGCACTATAAGATACCTGGCCAAGCTTATCAATGCTATCTGAATAAGGCATCTGGTCTAGCCTCTTTAACCTTAGACAACTGAGAAAAATAATTCTAAAAAGAAAACAAAACAGAAAAAAAAAAACAAAAAAATAAACCGTACATATCAAAAGCATGGCTCTTAAGCAAGTTGTCCTCAAATAACAAAGCTGGTTGGTTGAAGTCAGATGGGAATTAGAGTCCTGTGACATTCCTTGTTGGTTGCCTACCAGCTGCTTTTCCCCTGCCCTTTTATCTTATCTGACAGGGCCTGCTTTCCACAATGGAGACCCAATAGTTACTTTCCCAGCTTCCTTTGCAGCTAGGGCACCAGCCTAATGTCTAGCTCTGACTAATGAGATCTAAGAAGAAGTCTGCTGAGAGCTTCTAGGAAAAATTTTCCTCCCTGATATTAAAAGAGAGGTGCATGAGGAGAAGCTTTGTGGTAATTGCAAACGTGTGTGAGAGCATTTAAAAATTTTGTGCTTTACTCACTGCTTTTTCTCCTTTTTCTGTCTTTCCTCTGCCATCTTCTCAAGTTATATTACCATAAAAATCAAATTGTTCTGTTGTTTTTGCTATACTGACCAAGCAAAAACAAATGATCAAAAAACTATCAACACCTTGGTAAAATGTTGATGAAGTCAAAAGTCAACTAATTTATTTAAAATTAACTACTGACTTAATACTCCTCTGGCTCATAGTTTTATTTTTGAACAAAATTAAACAGGTGTATTAATCAAGTAAATAGCAACATAATACTGCAAATTCAAATGAAATACTTCCTCCTCTTACGTACTTACCTATTCCTTTCACTAATTTACAGTTAGCAGGTTGCACTGGTTCTACTTCTTGGAAAGCTTTAAGTCGTGCTCTAGGGAGGAAAAAGAAACCAAACATAAACAAACATAAAACTATTCAGAAATTATAATTAAGTTGTAAAAGTAAGTAGCCAGTAAAGTTCTCCTTAAATGTACTTTGCCTGGGTTTCAACCCCAGGATTAGTGGTCCCCTGGATTCTATCAGGCAAGGCCAAAGCCAGACATGTGGAGCCTCAGGGCACAACAGTTAGTATTTATTTAGCAGAGGTGGATAGATACACAAAGAAGATTCATAATGTCCTCTCCAGGACTCTGTGCACTTTGGCAGGAACAGAAACTATTTCATCAGCTGTGTAAGGAGTCCTATGTGGAAATTTGGGTTAAATAGCAACATGGTTCCAATTTATTCCATTGATGTTTTAGGGCTGCTGACAGATGGGTCTCCTGCCCATCTGCCCAGTCTGACTCCAAAGCTTGGACTATGCATCTGCTTTCCACTGTGTTACTTGAAAAATGCAGGTGTGCTTAAAAGGATTTATAACTTCAGAAAATCATACCCAAGGCCAGCATTTAAAAAGGCATTTCACACAAACACACCCAAAAGTAACTTAATAATCTGAGTGTATAAGCATCGAGGGGAATATTTGAGTGAAGGACAAAGGAAACAAGAACAGATGTGAAAAGGAAGTACCAGCAGGCTGCCTGAGCAGAGCAAAGCTATTGATGAGGCATTTGAAAGAAATGGACCACAACATTAGCACAGCCAAGAGATTTAAACAATAAACATTTTTTGATAACTAATGATACAATATAAGATATTGTCATAGACATAGTAAGCAGCAACAATTATCCAAGAATCCCTGCAAATCTTATTTGGCTAAAGATGGACTAGCCTAATCAGAAACAGTTTTGGAGACAAAGAGGAAAAACTGAGGGTTGCTAGATGGGCGGGGGGGGGGGGGGGGGTGGGTGGAGGAGGGTGAGGGGATTGGAGGGCAGTCAGTGACCACAGGATGGCCACGGGGTTTGAAAATTAATCTGGGGAACGTAATTTAGTGGTTACCAGAGGGTAAGGGGGTTGGGGGGTGGGAGATGAGGGTAAGGGGGATCAAATATATGGTGATGGAAGGAGAACTGACTCTGGGTGGTGAACACACAATGTAATTTATAGATGATGTGATACAGAATTGCACACCTGAAATCTATGTAATTTTACTAACAACTGTCACCCCAATAAATTTAAAAAAAAAAAAAAAAGATGGACCAGCCAATAAATTCTTAACTTGCCCTACTGATAATTTAGTCTCACTGAAAGAGGAGGATGGGCTAGAGGTGAATGGGCACTTTGGATAAAATTCTTACCAACATGGTACAAAATGACAGGTATTTGGGGACAATTGGTCTTTTGTCATTCATTCAGAAAAAAAAAAAAAGAAAAATGTATCACATTCCTCTTACCCTGCCATTGGCTATGAATTCCACTTTCTAAGAGGGTCTGACCTAAAAGTCTAAGAGTGGGGTCCAGTAATTCGTTTTGTTAAAGCACCACAGTTCATCCTGATGGACAACAAGGACAGAGAACCACCAGTCTGGGTGCCAAAGATCCAGAGATGAGGAAGGCCTAGCCTGCAAGGAGCTGGGAGTTCCCTGAACGATGGACATGAACTTAGAAAGCAGACTTCAAAGGAAGTCTGGGATCTGCCCCACGACCTGAGAAACTAAAAGGTATTTCAGAAATGGAAATCAAACGTATAATCCCAAAAATTTGCAATAAAGAAATAAAACGGAAAGTGATAGAACAGTGGCTTGAAAATTTTCAGACTGAGACCCACATTAGGAAAAGCATTTTATTAATACGTAGTAGAAACACACAGCACCCACACTCACACACCACACATAGCTGAAATAAGGTTCACATGAGAATATGCACACCAATACGTGTGAGGCATCCTTGACTTTTCTATTTAATTCTATTTCATGTATTTGAAATGCTGGTCACAATCTACTACATGGATTTTGTGACCCACCATTTTTAAAAACGCTGGTCTAGAGAAAGCTCAGTGAATATTCATACAGTGCCCCGCAGAACTCAAAGGACTGGTACAAGATGTTAAGGATGAAGGTATAATCAAGGACAGTACAGAGAGTAGCATGAAAGAAGAGATTCAAGATGTGAAATTGCTGAATGGGCCAACATTTGCCAAGGATAGCCAACTTAGCTTTCCTTAGAGTCAAAATCATGCAAGAATAGGCATACTGCCAGGCTTGCAATGTTCTTTTAATGTGATGGGTTCACAGAGAGCAGAGAAAAGCAGAACTACTCAGCCCCTAGTTTAATTCAGGCTTCTTTCTCAAATAATCTCTCACCTGGAAAACATAGAATGATCACAGGTAAAAGTAGTCCAGGGTAGGTAAGGAAACATTAACTCAGCACCAAGTTTCTTTGAGTTCAAATCTGTGGCCAAACCAAACCATATCTCAATAGGATAATCATTGCTACTACAGTTCAGGTACTGTACATACCCTAATTTAATCCACAAACATTTCCCTGAGGTATTATTACCCCCATTTTGCAGGTGGCTAAGATTAAGTGGCTTTCCAAGGCCACAAAGTGATGAAGTGACTGAGCTGGGATCGGAACTCAAGTATGAATGCAAAGCTCACATTCAGTCCTCTACCCAAGCAAAATTTATAGACAGCACTGCTGAAAAGCTGGAGGAAGCACTAGAAGACAATTCCATCTGTGTTACTGTAATCGTTCTCACATGTTTCTATCTTGTTCTCAAGTATTAGGAAATATCTTGTCAAGAGTTTGATTAAAGTCCAAATGTTCCAAGTCTGAGGGATAAAGTGCAATGTCTGAGATGGGTCTCTGATCCATAAGCCTCTGAACTCTGGCTGGAAATCACATACTCCCTACTGTGAATTATTCTTACAAATACGTGTTTGCTCGTTACAAAAGAAAGTGAGAATCTTAAACTATGCCTTAAGAAATCCATTCTGGAACTTTCCTTGAGACCAGACTCACCCTCATCAGTCTACTTTCTGCCACTACCCACTCCTCATTCATTCAATATTCCCTATTGGGGCCTACTATGTGCCAACCCCTGTGCTAAGGGCTCTCACAGAGACTTCCTCATTTAATCTCCTTAGTCACTTCTGAGGCAAGGACTAATATTTTTACCTGATTTATAAGTAAGAAAACTAAGTAGTTTGCCTGTGAATATTTATTTAAAAGGGTAGAATTGAGATTTGAAATTAGGTATCATGATACCAAGGATGCTTTTCTCTATTTCGCTTTCACGCTTCTTTTCATTTGCTCATGCTTTCCCCTCCGCCTAGAATGTCCTTTACCGCCTATACCACTGGGAAGACTACTAACGACATTCTGTCCCCTTCATTTATCCTTCATTTACCCTCCTGAACCTTCACATACACATCTATCGACTCTTTCCGTATGTTTTACAGTTTTTGGTCTTTTTCCTCACAGTAAATTCTGAAAGCCATGAGTGCATCCTGCATCCTATTCATCCCTGTGACTCCCAACATAAACACAGCACTCAGGGAGAGAAGGTATTTACTGAGTTGTGTTATGGAGCTGGGAGGCTGATGCATCAGATGGAGGGTATGGTGCTGGTTGCGTTGATAGGGGAGGCTGGAGAGTCGTTTGTCCTTAGCCTAATGTCGCAATGAGGTCGTACCATAATATATGCTCAAGTATCACTCATTATGTGGATCATTCATCAGTGGGTTTTTGAGACAGCAGATGGCAATAATAAAAGCAAACATTTACAGATCACCTTCCATGTGCCAGATTTTATATATGCAATATATATTATTATCCCATAATTTTTAGGTGGAGAAACGGGTCAGAAAGGAAAAATGACTTGAAAGTTGTAGAAATGAGATCTAACCCAGGTCGGCTGGAATCCACCACTGCTTTCTACCCACTAGAGTGTGTTGTCCAGAGTGGGCATGGGGGTGGCAGAAATGCCCTGAGAGGCCTGAGGCTAGTGTTGTGATCTCTTTCTCATGAGGTGGGCTCACGCATTAAGATGGGCAATTTAGTAATACTGAAGATGCCACAGAGACACAGGGCTGCAATCCAGCTCGCTCCCAGGGGGCGCTGATAATACCGTAGTCCATTTCCTGGGCATGCGCAGTCATACCTGCAAGGCCACAGGCAGCTGGCTGCAAATGTGGACGGGGAGGCTATTGATCCAGGGGAGCTCCCCCAGTTCCTTCCTCTGTGTTACTATCACCTCGGAAGCATCAGAGAACGTCCCAAGACACCCCTGGATCCTTCCAGAAGTTCCCTCCAACTCAGGCCAATGGAACTTCTTGTGAACCTGCCCCACTCCCACACACTCATCCCTGAAGAAGAAAGTATATATTCACTCTGGAGATCTGGCTTGCCCCGGACACAGGCTTCGTGAATCTGCCCTCTCTTTATTGGGCAGATGCACGATCTTCTCTGGAACTCGGGCCTTATCTCTAATGTGGGGATAAAATTACTGATCCTCCAGGATGTTTTGATCTGGTTCTAACATGGGTGATGGCAAGAGTTGAATGTCCTTTAGAGACGTGCATACAAATCCCCTGGGGAGCTTGTTAAATACTGCTGATTCTAATTCAATAGTGTGGTGTGGGGCCTAAGATTCTGCAAGCCCAGCAAGTTCCCAGGGGATGCTCATGGACCTAGTCCATAGCCCCTTTGAGTAGCGGGGGCTTTAGGGCCTTATGGACAGTGGGTGCAATTTCCCTTTCTTCCCCGTGTGGGCTGCTCCAGAAGGCTCTACACCCATCCTCCATCACTGTAACCGCCCATTCTCTCAGCCCTGTATTTCTCCTATGCCTGCTCTTCTAACACTCTTTCCGTTCTAAAACCAGAGGTCCATCCCATTTGCATTTTACTTTTCTCTACTCAGTCATCAGATCATAACCAGAAGTTTGAGGACTGAGGCCCTCTCTCCACTCAATGGATCTAGGTGCTGAATGTTACTTAGATCTTCCTATACGGCTAAGTGTCTCCTGCAGACACCCTATCCACACTGGGAAACCACAGGCAATGCTAACAAAGATTCGCAGAGACTGACGTGTGTTCAGCTATGACCACAGTGTGCTTTTGTCCTTCTCATGAAGATCAGAATCAGACTTTGGGCCCAGAAACCATTTGCCCTTGACAATTTCTCTGCTTCTATATATGAGCTTCCTCTGCTGCCCAAGGCCAGGATCCAACTTCTTCAGGTTGAAATCTAAATGTTGGTGCAGGTCAGTGGTATAGAAGAATATCCCTTCTCAAACTATCCCAGAGAGTTATGCATGATGTTCACGGATGGTACCAAAAAAGGGAGTGGAGGTCATGGGCAAATAAGTCTGTGAAAGGGTGACTTCAACTAAGCAAAACCATGTTTTTTACTGAAGGAATTTTCAAAATTTCAATATACCAGAGTGCATTGTCAATCTTTAGAAGGCTATAATAGACAACATTTCCTAAATTTATTTGTCTGAAGAGTCCATTTTTTTTTGTGGAGCGAGTCTTGAGACTCATGTTCCAAGGAACAGACTTGGAGAAATAGTAATATTGAATAAAATAAGCGAAGACCTTATACTGAGAGAGAAACTTTTTAGGGTGGAGGTGGTAATGCTCTACTTTTACACAAAAATGTATCCAAGATGACTGCAGTCTCCATTCTTAGAGTAAATTAAAGAAGGTAAACCAGAAGATAGAGCCTCACTCCTTTCTGGCAAATTTGTAATTCTCTGCAACAGCTCTCCATGTGGGGCATCTGGGAGAATATGAACAGAACAAACCCAGGTACAGATGGAAATGGAGAATCCAAAGGAGAAAGCCTAAACTGGGTGTTACATGATTCTATCTCATCTCATTTCTCTTCCTCCCAGGATGATACTACAACCCACACATATGGTGGTGCAAATTATATGTACAGAAGGTGCCAAAAAATGTATACACATCTTAAGAGACGTTATATATGCTCAAGCAGTAGTCCCACCATAATCAGAAGTGTCTGGACGCTGATGGTAACCACTTTGAGCACCTCTTGTAATTGCAGAAGTCAAACGTGACTTGTATTCACCTTTTGTTATTGGTATATATTATGTATTACAATTAATACAGTTTTTCCTTTCTTAAAATGTGTGTACATCTTTTTGGCAGCCTCTGAATATATTCTCATTTGGGAACAAATAGTACCATGATTAATAAAAATTCACAAACTGTAATTTTCACATGATTTAAAACCCCAAATCACTATTTCTTACTTTTTTCAAAGTTTGTGATTCCAAAAAATAACCAACAATTAGAAGAAGAAAAAAAAAACACCCAGTTTTTTAAAACCTATTCTGAATATAAGCTTCTAATCAGTCCATGGGGTTATATAATTTTTTAAAAGTCCAAAATGTGCAATTTGATGTTTAGTAATGTTTTACTTCAAAGTAAATAACAAGGTGCTATTGGCTAATTCTTAGGGATTAGTTGATTTCTAGACTTTGAATCCCTGTAAAAAGTTTACACAAAATGACTGATACATTCTTTTTCTTAATTATTATTATTTTTTCAGTTACAGTTGACATTCAGTATTATTTTATATTAATTTTAGAAGTACAGCATGGTGGTCAGACATCTATATAATCCATGCAGTGGTCCCCCCCAATCGGTCTAGCATCCACCTGGCACTATACATAGTTGTTGCAACATTATTGACTATATTCTCTATGCTGTACTTTACATCCCCATGACTATTTTGTAATACCAATTTGTTAATACTATTTCTTAATCCTTCACATTTTCACCCATACCCACACCCCCACCCCACTCCCATCTAGTAACCATCAATTTGTTCTTTATAATGAATCTGTTTCTGATTTTTGTTTATTTTGTTTTTTAGATTCTACATATAAGTGAGAGCATACAGTATTTGTCTTTCTCTGTCTGACATTTCACTTAGCATAATAACCTCTAGGTCCATCTATGTTGTCGCCAATGGCAATATTTCACTTTTTTTTATGGCTGAGTAACAACTGATACATTCTTAATCTCCTCCCCTTTGTATAGTATCTAACAATATATAAAATACTTTAAGGGAAGCAGGGCACTAACACTCATCAAACAGTTCCTATGTCCCAGACACTGTGTTAGTTGCTTCCTATATAAGTATTAGCCTTTAAGTAAGTTAGAGTTGTAAAGTGATTTGCCCAAGATCCCACAATGGAAGAGAGAGACGGAGAGAGAGAGACAGAGACAGAGACAGAGAGAGAGAACGCAGGACATCAAATGCCAGCTCCAGGGTTCTTCCTGCGCAGGGTCCTCAGTGGAGCACGTGGGCCAGCGCAGCGTGTATTCGTGCCCACCTGCTCCGCTCCACTCGCCAGGTTTCTGTCTCTCTTCTTGGGGCCTCAAACTGAGAATCTCCAAGCAGGGAAGGTTTGTGTCATGGCCAGTCAGCCACAGCAGGGGCTCCTTTCCCTAATTCACACGATATCAAGGTGTCTACCAGTCTAGTTACCTGTTCTGAAGACAGGTTGAGAAGTGAATCTATAGCCAAGGCACACGGATCTTTATGAAAAAGTAATTCGTGTATGGCAACAACTTGATTACTCACACCACCGCCAACTGTCTCTTTACCGGGTCTCTCAGACCATGAGCAAGGAGTTTTTAGGTGGCAGGCATGTGGAAGTTGGATAAACATTTAGGGGAACCCCTGTGGGATATGCATCTACCACTTCCCTGCAGACTTTCTGTTAAGATCCTGGACCCCACTTGGAGGTGTGTGTGTGTGGGGGGGCCGGGGAGTTCCCGGGGCTGGCATGGGGGCGGGGAGGACAAAGGCTGCAGCCCTGACCACAACCCAACTTACTCGTAAGAAGGCCGGTGATCTTTCAAAAGGGTCAGTCCCAGCCCCAAAAGGGTGAGCAGCACCGGCTTCGCCATGGCCTCGGACAGACGAGTGATAAATGGACTTACGCACCGACGGCGGGGAGACCCTGCCGGCCGGCCTGCAACCCGAGCCCGGCTGTTCGCAAACTGGACCGCCCCGCCCTCCCCCTTGCGGCTCACCTGGCTGACCTGGCTCCCCGAAGGCGGGGGCTCCGGCTCAGCGCCTGCCTGTCTGCAAGAGCTGCGTACTCCAGGAGACTTTAAAAAGAGGAAACCAAGGAAAGCGGCTTAGACCAGGAAAGAACGGGAGAACAAACAGGTCGGAGCAAATTGGAGAGCCCTGGGCAAGGAGATTCAAGCTTTGATGAGCTCTCACTTTGTGCCAGCAAAGTCCTAATCTTTGTGCTCAATGGGGTTCAGTAACTCAGCCAGACAAGGAATGGAAAGAAGGGAGGGCTGTGATTTGTACCCCTGAGACCTAACTTGATTCTTACCAGGATACCACTGTCACCTTCAAACATTTGGATATCGAGCATCTCATTCTCTCCGCACACACTCCTGACCGTACAGCATCAAGGACGTCAGTGCGGCATTCGCTGACATTTGTTGAGTACTTGCTCTGTGCCAGAAATCAGTGAAATATATCAGTACTCCATATACAGTGCTGTGGATAATGCACATATTCTATGGAGAGAAATAAAGCAGGGAAGGGAGATGGGGAGTACTGGGGTACCATTTAATGAAGAGGAGTCAGGGAAGGCCTCACTGATAAGGGGACCTCTGAGCAACGCCAGATGGGTGGTGTCTCTGTACACCCATCTCTCCTGTTACCATGAATCAGGTGTTTCTTGCTTCACTAAAGGCCAGCCCCTCCCTTTCTCTGGGTCCCTTTCCTTCTTTCCTCCTCAGAGATTTTGGTCCCAGTTGCACCTTCTCTCTCCTATAAAATCCATCTCTTCCTCTTTTCTGGAATATTGTTACCAGACACCAACATGTTTTAGTGTCACTTATATAACAGTTTTCTGGAGAAAATGCTCTTTGGTCCCATATTCTAACTGCTGCCCTCCTCGTACAGTAAAAAAAAAAATAAAAATAAAAATAAAATAAAAACATAAATTAAATCTCTTAGAAAGACTTGTCAACAGTTGCTGCTTCGATTTTATCACCTCTTGTAATTGATGGTCACAAGTTCTTTGACACTCCTCCCATTGAGAAGTAAGGTACAGGACCTCACCCCTGCTTACTCTATGAATGCTTTGATTCATAAAATATTGTGGTGCTATTCAAATTTGAGGGCACAGCCTTGGAGACCAGCGTCTTCCACCTATTGTTACTGGGAACTTTTACCCTTAAACCTTGAACTTCTACAAAATGATCTGACCACCACACTGGAGTGACCAATACATGGAGAGGGAAAATGGTCAGCTAAGGCCAGCCTTCCATTAAAACAGCAGATATATGAGTAAAGCCTTCTTGGACACTCCAGACTAGTCCAGACAACAACTGAATACTATTGAGGCACCCCAGGTGACACCAGGTGAAGCAGAAAAATTGACCTCTGAGCCCTACCCAAATTCCTTATTCATTGTTTGTAGGCACAAGAAAATGATCAGAGATATTCCCTAAAGTTAGTTGCTGAACAAATCTTCCATTCTTTACTTAACCCATTCTAATATAGCTTGTGTTCTTTTCACTCAACTGTAGAATTGGCTCTTGTTAAACCATCCATAACATCCATTTTATCAAATCTAGTGGTTACTTCTCTGTTATAATCATACTCAACTTACAACCACATTGGGCACAGATCACCACTCCCTTCTTGTTAAATACTTTCCTATCTTGGATTCTGTGATCCCATCCTCTCCCAGTTTTTCTTTTACTTTGTTGGTCTTCTTTGCAGGGTCCTCCTGACTCTGACCTCTAAATGATGAAGCCCCAGGACTAGTTCTGAGATGTTTTCTCTTTCCACATTTTCCTTCGAGGAGGTCCCATCAATTCCAGTGAATTTAAATACCATCAGTGTGCTGGTGTTTCCAAAATGTACACATCTAACTCAAACCTCTTACTGTAGTTCTAACAAATCATCCTTAATCTTTCTAGGTAAAAAAAGATTTACCTTTTTTTAGATTTACCAGGTAAAGTGGCATACCCCATCTCCAGCAACTTTTTGACGCGATGCCATTTCTTTTTTTCATTACTCATTGTTTCTGAAACCATCTCATTGATTTACTTATACATTTGTGGGCCTGTTGTTGACTAATGTAATGGAAGCTCATTGTGGACATGGGTTTTGTCCTATTCCTTACTATGTCCCCAGAGTATAGAAAAGAGTCTGGCCATGAGTGATCCCTTATGGGACATTTAATGACTGGTTGGCTGGTTGACATTCCCACTGGGATGTCTAATAGTCTCTTCAAAATATGTCCAAAGAAGAACTCTTGATTCTCCCACCCCAATGTGTTATATCTTCTGAACTCTCCACACTTCAGTAAATCACACCACTCACTACCATCCATATCTCAAATCCAAAATCTAGGTATCTTCCTTCATTCATCCCTTTCTCTCACACATCCTTGCACCAAATCTATCAATCAGTCCCACAGATTGTACTTCTGTATTAATTGTCTATTGTTGTACAACAAATTAAGCAACATCTAGCAGTTACAAACAACAAACATTTATTGTCTCTGTTTCTGTGGGTCAGGAATCTAGGTCTGGCATAGCTGCATAACTCCGGCTCAAGATCTGTCATGAGTTGACAGCTGAGCTGTCAGAAAGAGTTGTTGTAGTGGTTGATTGTATGTGTCACCTTGGCTAAGGGATTCCTAGGTACCTGGTGAAATATTATTCTGCGTGTGTCTGTGAGAGTCTTTACGGAAGAGTTTAACATTTGAAATGAGCAGATTGAGTAAAGACAGTCAACCCTCGTCAATGTGGGCAGGCATCATCCAATCCTTTGGGATGGTGATGAAGAGTCAGGGAAGGCCTCACTGATAGTACAAAAACATGGAGGAAGAAGGAATTTGGTCTCTCTTTACTTTAGCTGGGACATCCATTTTCTCCTACCCTTGGGCATAGAAGCTTCTGGTTCTCAGGCTTTTGGACTCTAGGACTTATATCAGAAGTCCCCTCACGTCTCAGGCCTTCAGACTGAACTGAATTATATTACTGGCTTTCCTGTCTCCAGCTTGCAGACAACATATCGTGGCATAGCTCAGACCTCCATAATCATGTGAAACAATTTCCATAATAAATCATATATACATATACATATATACATCCATATACACATATACATATATATATATACGTGTGTGTATATATATACATATATATACATATATATGTGTATACATATATATGTGTGTGTGTGTGTGTGTGTGTGTGTGTGTATATATATATATATATATATATATATTCTTCTTTCTGTTTCTCTGGAGGACCCTGACTAACAGAGTTGTAGTCTCATCTGAAAACTCAATTGAGGTGGAGTGGAGGAGGTGAGTGAGATCAACTTCCAAGATCACTCACATGGTTCCTGGCAGGTTTCAGTCCCTTGCCACACAGGCATCTCCACAGAGAGCAGCAGCATAACAAGGCAGCTGGCTTCCCCCTTGGTGAGGAAGCTGACAGTATTTATTTGTTTGTTCATTTGTTTTGTTTATTAGATTCCACGTAGAAGTGAGATCATATGGTATTTGTATTTCTCTGTCTGACTTATTTCAATTAGCTTAGTACCTTCTAGGTCCACTCATGTTGTGAAAATGGTAAAATTTTCTTTTCTTTTTTTTAATGGCTGAGTAATATTCCGTATGTGTGTGTGTGTGTGTGTGTGTGTGTGTGTGTGTGTGTCTGTGTCTGTGTGTCTCTCACATCTTCTTTATCTATTCATCTATTAATGGACATTTAAATTGCTTCCATGTTTTAGCTATTGTAAATAATGCTGCAATGAACAAATTAGTGTTTTTGCTTTCTTTAGGTAAATACCCAGAAGTGGAACTATGGAATCATATTATAGTTCTATTTTTAATTTTTTGAGGAACTTCCATACTGTTTTCCATAGTGGATGCATCAATTTGCAGTCTCACCAACACTGCATCAGGGTTCTCTTTTCTTCACATTCTCGCCAACACTTTTGATTTGTTGACATTTTGATAATAGCCATTCTGACAGGTGTGAGGTGAATGTTCATTGTGGTTTTGATTTGCATTTCCCTGATGATTAGCAAGAAGATATTAGCCAATGATATATTCGATAAGGGGTTAATATCCAAAATGTACAAAGAACTCAATTACACACACACACACACACACACACACAATCCGATTAAAAAACTTGCAGAGGTCCTGAATAGACATTTCTCCAAAGAGGACACACAGATGGCCAATAGACATATGAAAAGAGGCTCAAGGTCACTATTCATAGCACTCTTCACCATATGAAACCATCTTATCTATTTGTTTATTCTTATGCAGATAGACGTCCATGAATAGCATGTAAACTCCAGGAGGGCACAGATCTTGACCAATTTGTTATCTACCTTCTTTTCAACTCTTAGAACAGTTTCTGACACAGAGTAGGTGCTCAAAAATTTAGAGAAGAAATGAAAGAATGAATGACTAGCAAGGGATGGGGTGTATAGGAGGAGGTGGGTTGGGGAGTAGACAAGATATGTCACTCTGTCCTCCTTTGACCCAATTAACTTATTAGCTTACTAATTTATTTATTGTATAAATTATACAATGTATGAATTCGTTTGCTGGCTCTGTGAGATCTTGGAGCAATGGTTCTTAACTTTTTTTTAAAGGAACCCAAACAACTTTGAGACTGATGAATGCGGTAAACCCTCTTTTGGATTCATACATCCACAAAACACTCATACTTGACACCAGTGGTTTCACATACCACTCCGGAAGCCCATGATGACCAGGGCCTCATTGAGAAGCCTTGTCTAAGAGAAAAGTGGAAACTCTTGCATAATCAATGATATCCAATGGACTATCAATTACTTTGAAACGGTCTACTCTCTTTGAAACTCTTGCCTTCGGCCTTGGTGCTTGACCTTTTGTCTGAAACCCTTTTTTCCCATAACCTCTCTATTTCCCAGTTTCGATATGACCAAATCCTACTTGCTCCTTCAGGCATCAGTTTGGAATTAACTTTGGCTAGTCTCTTTTGACCCCTAAATCTTAAATACCCTTCTCATATGTCCGTTGCAACATGCTCTTACCACTCTATTATTAATACTCTATTACTTCTCTGTTTTTCTCACTAGATTATTAACCTATATAAGATTGCCTTGTTTATTGTTATAGCCCAGACGCCTGGTACAGCACCTAACACAGGCTAAGAGCTCAATATTGTTGAATAATAAATGAATAAGTGTTTGAAAACTATTACAGCAGCCTCTGGAATACCTCAATATACAGTATTTTATTGACTTTAAAAGTGCCATTAGTGTTAAATACATGATTACTTTATTTTTTATTACTTCAATTACTTTATTATTTTATGGACCACTAAGAAAGACAAAAACTATTAATCTACAACTGAATTTTAAGGAACTCTCAATTATATAGTAATTTTCTATTTTAGAGTTGTTAAAATATGTAAAAAATAGTATATTAGAGTCCATGAAATATAAAAATTTTAAATTTATGGGAAGTTATGGAGCTTTTTAAAAAACATTTTCTTTTTATCACCAGCAATCCATAACCCAACATTAAAATAAAAGCTCTTATGAAACACTTATATATATCACGTTGACTTTCATAATTTCTTTCCTCCCTCAGTCTTCATGCACTAAATATTTATTTGTACATGTTCAAATGTGCAATAAATATATTTGGTAAAAAGCACATATGCTAATTCATTTATTTTCCCACAAAAACCCTAATGCACTGAGTATTTAGTAAAAACTGTCAATGCCTTGGCAGAGAGCCCATTTGCAAAATTGAATTCTGTGCAGGCTCAGAAGGGTTGATTTGGTGGCTGTGCTTGGTGTTCTTCCATGAGAGGATGCTGAATCTTGTCGGCAGTAGCTGCAATGTTCTCAAGGTCTGAAAGTGTGAAATTATCATGTCCTAAGAACTCTAATAACACTATTCTTCACGAGGCATGAGGCAGCTCTAGGAAAGACAGAAAAAAAGGAAAAACAAACAAAATACTGGCTTTTGAATACTGGATGCCTGGTCACTTCCTGAAATTCTATAGTAGCAAAAATAACATTTGTAAAATGAAGATAATTCCTGTGGGTTTGCTGTATGAAATAAATGAGGAAATATCTGTGAAACCCATGCAAATGTAAAGCAATTGCAGTGCAAACCAAGTTCTATCCAAGTGTAGAAATGAGTTTTAAAATTGCTTTTACTTACATAATCTCACAACATCCTGGGAAATGGGATAGGACCAATGTTATTATCTCCATTTCATGCGCAGTCATCTAGTTAGAAAGTATAGGAGCCCCAAATGTGTATGTCTAGATTTGGTGATCCTAAATTTATGTGTACCTAGAAACAGAACCTCAAAATACATAAAGCAAAAACAAACAGAACTATCCCACTTCATTTCAGTTATCTAAGCATGACTCTCAGAAACTGAAACACTTGAAGAAAGTAGAAGGATGGAGATAATAAAGATAAGACCAGCAATCAATGAAATGGAAAACAAATTTAAAGAGAGAAGGTCCACTTTATGGAATGGTATTCGGTCATTAAAAAAAAAAAAAAAAGTCCTGATACATGCTACAACATGGATGCACCTTGAAAATATGCTGAGTGAAAGAAGCCTGATACAAAAGGTCACATATTGTGCGATATGAAATAGCCAGATGAGACAAATGCACAGAGACAGAAAGCAAATTAGTAGTTACCAGGGGTTGGGGGAAGAGGGTAATGGGGAGTAATGGCTTACAGGGTATGGGTTTCCTTTTAGGGTAATGAACATATTCTGGCACTGGATATTGGGGATGGCTGCACAATATTGTGAATGTATTAAATGCCACTGAACCACATACTTTAAAATGGTTTAAATGGTGAATTTTATAATATGTGAATTTTACCACAATAAAAAAACTTAAGTAGAAAAGACAAAACATTCAAAAGTTGATTATTGAAGATACTAATAAAATTTATAATTGCCTAGAAAGACTAACATAAAGAGAACGAGAGATAGAGATAGAGATAGATAGATATTAGAAATACTAAATATAAGGAATGAAGAAGAGAATATCACAGGTCCTAAAGATATTTTCAAAAAGCATATTATGAACTACTTTATTCCACTAACTGTAAATTTGGATGAAAAGGATGAATTCTTAAATTTACAAAAAAAATACATAAGAAGGAACAGAAGTGTCCATATTTTCATATTTATTAAAGAAACGGAATCTGTAATCAAAATCTTCAGTTTCAGATAGCTTCATGAGTGAATTTTTCCAAATATTTAAGTAAGAAATAATACTAAATTTAACACAAACTTTCCAGAAAATAGGAAAACTCTTTCTCAACTCTTTTAACAAACCAACATAACCTTAAACCAAAACCTTACAAGTTAATTACAAGAAAAAAAATTAAAATTACAGACCAATATTTATCATGAACATGGACATTAACATCTTAAACAAAGTATTAGACAATGGAATCCACAGTGTATAGACAAATAATATATTAAGACCACGTGGGGTATATTCCTATGATACAAGTTTGGCTTAAGGCAATAATTGATAGAATAAAGGAGAAAAATAATATGATCATCTCAATAGTTGCAGAAAAACTATTTTTAAAAATGTAATGCTTATTTTGGGTGGCTGGATGGCTCAGTTGGCTAGAGTGCAAGCTCTTAACAACATGGTTGTTGGTTCAATTCCCACGTGGGATGGTGGGCTACATACCCTGCAACTAAGATTGAAAAACAGTGACTGGACTTGGAGCTGAGCTGCGCCCTCCACAATTAGATTGAAGGACAACGACTTGACTTGGAACTGATGGGCCCTGGAAAAACACACTGTTCCCCAATGGTCCACACCCCAAAACAATTAATGCTTATTTAAAAACTGTTAGTTAATGAGAAATAGTGTGAAAATGTCTTTGTCAGATAAAGAACAGCTACCAAAGGGGAAGAGCAGTAGCAAACAACATATTTGGTGAGAAATTGAAAGCTTTCTGTGGTGCTTAAGAAAGAGACAAGGATGATCGCTATTATCACATATACTCAATATTAAACTAGAGGGTAAGAAAAAGAAATAAAAGATACCAAGATTGGAAAATAAAATCTGAAACACTTATTATTCACAGACAACATGATTGGAATGTAAATAATCTAAAACACTTTGCAGATAAACTTAAAATTAATATGTGAATTTACCAAGGTAGTAAGCAACAGCATCAGTATACAGAATTATTTCTTTTTGTATAGTAAACAATAATTAGCAAAATAAAATTTTTAAAATGTAATATCTATAATAGCATCAAACTACTAAATTCTTAGGATCTAAAAGAGATATACAAAATCTCTACACAGAAAACTATGAAACTTTACTGACAGAAACCAAAGATCTAAATGAATACATATACCAACTGCAGTTATTGGAAGACTCAAAATTTAATGATGTCCATTATCCCCAAATGATCTATACATCCAATGCAATCCCAATCAAAATCCTACCAAAGTATTGTGGTAATTGACATGCTGATTCTAAATTTAAATGAAGCGCAAAAAGTAAAGAATAGCCATAAAAATTTTGAGGGCAAATTAAAAGGATTTTACTACCTAAAATCAATATTTATTATAAATATATTATAATTAAAATAGTGTGATGTTGGTGTAATTATTGACAAAATAAAGAGTCCAGATATAAACCCACATATCTATGGCCACCTTATTTATGACAAAGTGCCATTGCAATGCTTAAGGAAAGGATTTTCTTTTCAATAAACAATGTTGTATCAATTGGATATATATGTGGCCACAAATAAATCTTGATCCCGACTCACAGGATATCCTAAGATATATTTCCAATAGATGATAAATCTAAATATGGAAAATGAAAAATAGATTTTTATAAGATAACCAAAAAGCATATTGTGTAACCTATGCAAAGATTTCTTAAACAGAATACACAGTGTCACATCCATAAAAGAAAATATCGATAAATTGGATTTCATTAAAATTGCAAATTTTCTGTTCATCAAAAAACATGATTGACAAAATTAAAAAACTCAACAAAAAGTAAAACATATTTTCAATACAGACATCCACAAATGACTCATACCTACAAATCAATAAGAAAAATAATGTCAACCAATTTTGTTAAAGGCCGAAAGTTGAACATTCACTGCACAAAAGAAGACACCAAATGGCCATTAAGCATAGGAAAAGATGTTCATTTCCACTAGTTAACTGAGGATTGCAAATAAAAACCACATTGAGATAGATATTGCTATACACCCATCAGAACAGTTAAAATTAAAAAGAAAAGAAAAAAAGAACTGACACTGTTAATTGCTGGCAAGGAAGTAGAGCAACTAGAACTTTCCAGCATTATGAGTGGGAGAGTATATTGGTACAGCCACTATGGAAAACTAATAAAACTGCACATGTGCATACCTCATTATCCAATACTTCCAATTCTGCATACATACACAACAGAAATGTTCATATATGTGCATTAAAATACATTGTACAAGAAAGTTCATTGCAGCTTAGTTCATAATATTTAAAAATCTGAATACAACATAAATGTCCATCAATAGTTGAATGGGTAAATAATTGTAGTATATTCATACAATGAATATACCATACATAACAAATGAAAAAGAATGAACTACTTCAGCATACTGAACAAAAGGCTTACAACAATGGTTTATTTATTGCTCATGCTACATGTCCATTGTAGGTTTGCTGCAGCTCTGCTTCCTATCATCACCAATCCAGTATCGAGTCTGGCACAACAGATTGGATCTAGAACGTTACAAGCTTGGGGACAAGGAGAAAAGAGACACAGTGTAACACATACAGTCTCTTAAAATTTCTACCTGGAAGTGACATATGGTTACTTCTACCAATATTTCATTGACCAAACTAAGTCATATGGCCACTTTTGAGTTCAACAGTACAGAGATGTATCATCAGCCCACTGAATGTAGCACACCAAGAAGAGAACCAGGATATTTGGGCAACAGTTATCCCGCTGACCATACAGGTTGAGCAGGTGAGTATCTGGCTTCTCCCTTGGGCAAATGGAAATCATGTTGAATGTCTGTGTCTGGTTCCTTAGTGACAGAGGCTGAGAGAGGATTTCAGGAGCACATGATTTAATGAGAAAGTGCTTATCAGTAAAAATCCTGGAAAGAAGTGAGGGGAGCAAGACAAAGATAGGGAAAGGACTGTAATATTTAAATTTGTTAATGGTAGGGCACATCTGACTTTATAATTTCCATCACTTATGTATGTATTGTGTGTATGTACTCATATGTATATGTGACTTTTAGCATATGATGTGATTGTTTTGAATACTAGTGGGCTTCTCTAGAGTCCGTTCACAGACGATTTATTTTCCAAAGCTCGTGAGTTTTCATTCTACCTACAATCTTCAGATTCATCGCAGAAGTCACTATTTTTTTCTGCAGTAGAAATTGTTAACAGTCCACAGAATGCTCCATCTGCACTTCATTTAGGTTTTACTTCTTAATGGAACCAATGACATTCTACAGGTTTATGTGATTCACCAGTTAGCTGGTAGAAACCACAGAGCTCCTGGAGCTTAATTAACACAATTTTGTGGTAAGTATTCATTTCACTATTTCCCAGAGTCACCCCAGATGGACTGAGCTTTTTCTGCTATGTCTGTTCTAAAGAGTGTCAAACTGCTTGTTAAAAGTTGCCATTACATTCTCTGCTCCTACTTGGTTTTCCTCAATTGGATGATTTGTCCTTGACTATGCTTATTATGGTCTTTTACATCTCCAGTAAGTTGCTTTTCTGAACAACTTCATTGCATGGAGAAAATGAGTTTTAAGTAAAGATAAGTGATTTGTTTTTTTGCTATTGACAAATTCCTGCAGTATTGTGATAAACAATATGAACACAAGGACATCAATAATACCAAGTTGCACCAGGTGTTCTGTGATGGTGTGATAGAAACACCAGCACCTTCCACTTCTTTTTCAACATCCTTTGGGTGCAGTGTTTTAAAAACCCTGGCTATGGATTAGAATCACGGAGGGAGATTTTATAAAAGACCAGTGTGTCTTCCTTCCCTACAGAGAGAGAAACTAGAGCCTATATTTCCCCAACTCTCTTGAAGCCACAGTGCAGGACGTAATTTTGTGTCTGTAAATCAGAATGGCTTGAGCAAGGCTAAAATTTGAAACTGATTGAGACAGAGGCAATATTACAAGTATGTTTTGCTAGTGTGAAGTTCGGCTGCAGACAAAGCTCTGACCCCTCCAGTTCTTACAATTCCTTAAGCTCTGGTCTTACCCATCATGGCGGCAACTATTTACACTCCTACCAACAAGGCATGAGGTTCCTTATATCCCCACCTCCCTATCAACACTTGGCAATATAGAGCCTTTTAATTTTTGCAAGTCTAATAGATCTAAAGCAATTTAAGAATTCTGTTTTAATTGACACTTGTCTGATTACTAAAGATTCTCAGCATCTTTTCATGTATTTCATTTCCCCCCGCCCCTTCTCTTCACGCCATTGACCTCTTTGGGGTTACTATCTCCACTTTGTTATTCTCAAGAGTTTCTAGTGTGTTCTACTTCATAATACCTTGTCAGTTTAACATTGCAAATATTTCTCATTCTGATATTAGTCTATTATCTTTGCCAATGGTGTCCTTCCCTGAATAGAACTCCTCAATTTTGATGACTCAAATTCGACCAACTTTTTAGTCCTAGGGTTTATATTTTTGAAATTTTGTTTCAGAAGTCCTTACCTACCCTTAGGTCACAAAGACACTCTCCTACATTATCTTCTATTAACTCTAAAGGTTATAGACCCTTGTTCGGAAGTTACCTAGTAAGGTTAAGTTTTAATAGAACAGTTTTACTTCCTTTCATAGAGTAAGTCCATTCTCCCAATGCCATCTCCTAAACAAACATCCTTTCCCTATTAATTAGTACTGCTAACTTAATCTTATAGTAATTCCCCAAAGACTTGTATTCTATTCCATTTATCTATTTTTTTTTTCCTGCACAAATACTGAACTGACCTAGTAATTAGGCTGGCCCCTGCTCTTCATTTTTATTTTTTGAAGTTAACTTTGCTCTTCCATCTGCCTGAAAAATCTCTGTGTGTGTGTGTGTGTGTGTGTGTGTGTGTGTGTGTGTGTGTGTATTAGCAAACACTTATATAACACTGGTGTGTAATAAGCACTGTTCCAATTTTTACATATACTAACCCTTTTAATCCTCTTACCGACCCTAGGTGGCAATTACTATTATCACTTCAATTTTAAAGATGAGAAAACTGAGACATAGAGAAGGTCAGAGTTGCACAGCTACTAAATGACTGAACTAGGATTCAAATCCAGAAAATTGGGTTCTCCAATCTCTGCTCTTACCTACTCTCAATCATGTCTATATTCTTTAAATCGCTATATTTGGGGTTGCTTTGTTACAACAGCTTAGCACGACCTTAAAAACATAGAAATTTGAACCTAGAAGTGGGTTCATTAAATCTGCTGGGAGACTAGGGTTGAGGAAACCGATACTGCAGGCTCAAAATGGACATTAATGTCATCCTTGTAATATCATCCAAAAATATTTAGCAAAACCATTTCCGGCAGTAACTTGAAAGGCTTCCATTTACCCAGACAGCAACCAGAATAGTGAAGTGTCTTGATTGTTCCTTGATGTTCTTAGTCGAGGACAGTAAGAAAATTATATTCTCAGGTAAGAACTACGTATTGGGCATAAAGTAGAAGTCTACAGAGGTCTAGAAATTTGGATCTGTGCTCCAAGGGCAGAATGCAAGATAGTTATAGCTGATAGCCTTTCCCAAATGCCTCCCAATCAGGAAAGCCAAGGAATCCAGCACAGTGGGAGGCTATATTAGTGGTTATGCCTCCTTTTTCCCATTCATTCAGATGGCCCCAAAGGAGACAGCGTTTAAATTAGTGAGAGAGAAATGAGTAGGCATGGAAATCAAGAAGTAAAATAGGCTTAAAAACTATGCTCCAAAAAGAAAATTGAGTGCTATTGTTGGCAGATGGCATTCGACTGGAAACAAACACAGAAACCTATCAAATGTCTAAGATACTTACACGTACATTTCAAAAACAATCAAAAGGCTGGCCTGAAAATATCCTCAGATTCTCAAACCTATACCTGTAGGAAGGAGGCTACCAAAATTACATAGCCTTTCTAATTCCCATGTCAGATGAGGCCTTAAAGTATAATGTACTGGATAGAATTCCCTCAAAACTTGAAATCATAGAGGACATAGGAAAGTAGACCACTGCCAAGACAGGAAAACTTCCTCCCTGGTGGAATAATCTCATTGCTATGGACCAGCCACCGCTGAGTATATTCCATTTTTCCTTTTTTTTTTTTTTTTTTTTTTTACAAAGAGTGTTTATTATAATTATTCTGCTCATATTCAACCATTGTAATGAAATGTGTTGGGAGGGCCAATAATTTTATTTCCTACGCTGCCACATGCAGCAATGCCTGTACCTAATGCAGAGGCCAAATCACCACCTAGAGATCCTGTGCTTTGAGGTGGATGCAGAAATTAGACGGAACTTTGAGTTATATTCCTTGGTAAGGATCTCAATGTGTAAGAGAAGGATGCAGATGGATATTTGGTGGCCAAAGGATGGATTGTGGTACAGACTGCTGATTGCTCACTAAAATTTATTCTTTCCTTCTCCTTGAACATATGTCTCTCTAGTCATATTACATCACCCATTTTTCCTTGCAGTTAGTTAGGTGCTGCCTTTTGATCAATTTTTACCATTGATGAGGGAGCAGAAATAATGACTGTCATTTCTGGTCCCGGTTCTTAAGACACTGGGTATTTCTCCTTGGCATCCTTTATCCTCTATCTCTTTCTAGTTTGATGAAACACAGACATGGTGGTGACCTGGCTTCCCCCATGGAGATAACGACAGGTGGTGGTGCAGCAACACGATGAAGCTGTTTGCTGCTCAAGATCTTTTCTATGCAACTGCGCAGTTCTCTGTGTACTGGAGGCTTTACAGGCTCCATTAGTAGTGTCCTTGTCTTCTGGCTTCTAGTTGGGAGGGTAGAAGGAGAATTAAGTCAAGATAGTTATTTCCTCTGTTCTCTCTGCTGAGTTGTTACAAGTTGGCTGCCTTATTTACCAAGGACCACAGCATCTATTGGAAGAGTCTCCACTTTATGTGCTCTCTTCTGGTTCTAGTAACTGTTTCCACCCCTTGTTCTTTCAAACCAAGGGTTGGAAAGAGTCCCTGACCTTTTCTTTAGACCATTTCTTCCACTCATCGCTAGCACCGGAGCGTTGTACTGTGTCTTGTTAGTTTCCCTTAACCTTCCCACCCTTGTGTCAATAATCTCCTTAAAGAAATTCCCTCAATAACCCTGTTTGAGTGTACCTTCTCTTTCCTGTAAAGTCCTGACCGGTGATCTGAATGATCCCATCAAAGGAAGTTGCCCCATCAATCATTCTGCCAAGAACTGGGAAATGAAAGAGAAATAAATATCCATTTTTTTGAGGCATTGTATAGTTTTTGTTGTTATTTTATATGTTAACAGCAATTTAACCTTACCCCAATTAACAGAATGTTATGTTTTTTTTCTAGAAGTTTGTTCTTTTCATCAAAATTTCAAATTTGTTGCCATAAAATGGTTTATCAACTCCTCGTTTTCTTTCTCTAGCATCTATAGCATCTGCCTGTCTTGTTTTTTCATTTCTGACATTGTATAATTGAGCCATTCTTTTTCTTGATAAGACTCACCAGATGTATATTGGTATACCTCTTTTTTAGAAAATGAACTTTTGGCTTTTTTTGAATTTATACATTATATGTGGTTTTCTGTTTCATTGGTTGACTAATTATTATAATAAATTACTCCAGAACTTAGCATCTTAAAACAGTCAGAAACTTTTATCATGATGCACAATTTTTGAAAGCAAGGTAGAAATGGCAATGTTTTTATATAACCTAGCCTCGGCAGTCACAGCATCATTTCTAGAATATCCTATTGCTTACACAGGTCAGCCATATTTATGTGGGAGGGACCTACCTGTACAAGGGATTGAAGGCCAGGAAGCAAATATCATTGTGGACCCGCCTTATATAGCTGTCTACCACATTGGTTTCCGTTCTTTACTTTTCTCTGAGCTCAAGTACCCCTAATCACCACCCTAGTATCCCCACCCCCATCTCTTACAATTTAAACAGAAAGACTGGGGAAGGAAGGATAACGAATCATCAAAATGCAACATTTATTGTGAGGAGCAATCCCTCTCCTTCCCAAGCCAAGTGAGGCAAAAGGCTTACGATCATCACATAAAGATCAGGAGTGTCTACATGAAGGGGAACTCCAGAGCCTTGTGACTTTTCTAGGCCCTTCCTGTGAAATGACATGTTGGTGCGTCAGCAATCAAATCCTTCAAATCTTTCTGGGGGTTTGATCATCCAGCCTTTCATAACTTGGCCTGGGGAGAAGGCAGGGCGGGGCCAATTCTCAGGAACCCACCAGCATCTAAATGCCCTTAGATTTCCCATCTCTAACTTTCCGTGTGCACCCTGGTCTGGTAAACTTGATCTAATCTAGTAGGTATAACAGTTAGGGACAGAAAAGAAAAAAAACAAAGACTTATATTTTTCAAAACTGACTGTGTACATAGTCTTTCGTTATTATTTTTTTCAGTATCCACTTGATGGTTAGTCTTTTGAAATTTAAAATCTGAGAATTGACTATAACATTCTGCTGAGTCATTCCTCCCCCGAAGCAATAGAAACTACAATCTTACTGTCAAAATCAGAAGGGTTACATGGGCTAAAAAGTAGTCTTTTACCCTGCTACAAAACTACTCAGCAAAACTTACATCTAACTGAGCAAATTTTTTAGGAAATAGGGAGGGCTCCCCAACTCCCCATCCTCAGAAGAGAAAAAATAAAAATAAAAATCAACCAACCACTTCCTGATAAAAGTCACAAAAGGGAAGGGACGGTGTTCTGTGGTGGTGTGCTTGGCTAAGCTGATTCCCATTAATGATTTGCTAAAGGCTGTCCTGGTTTTTGACCAAGAAAGGGATATTTCTATTCATTCTCATCAAACTAAGTTTGAGTTGTTCCTCAAGACGGGACTTCAGGCCGGAACCATATTATTCATTTCTGAATCCTTACGGACAAGTCTATGGGACATTGCTTAATAAGTGTTTATGGAATCAACCAGAAGAGCAAGTTTAAAGCAGTCAAAGGTAACAGCTCTGAAGCTCCATCTCATAGTTCAGAACCAAGCTGATGATAATACTTCATATTCAGATATCGCTACAGTAGTCTCCCCTTATTTGTGAGGATATGTTCCAAGATCCCTAGTGGCTATCTGAAACTGTGGACAGTACTGAACCCTATATATACTATGATTTTTCCTATACATACATGCCTATGATAAAGCTTAATTTATAAATTAAGCATAGAAAGAGATTGATAACAATAACTAACAGTAAAATAGAACAACTGTAATAATGTATTGTAATAAAAGTTATGCAAATGTCTTGGGGGCCATTATTAGGTAGAATAAGGCCTGAATACCTGAACACAAGCACTGTGATACTATGACAGTTAATCTGAAAATCCAGACATTCACTAAGTCATTAACGAGAGAGTAGCATATACAGTGCGGATATGCTGGAAAAAGGCATGTTTCATGTTCTGGGTGGCAGGGAATGGATGGCTTGAGATTTCATCATGCTACTCAGAATGGTGCACAATTTGAAACAATTTTTTATTTCTCGAATTTTTCCATTTAATGTTTTTGGCCTGTGATTGACCAAGAGTAACTGAAACCGCGGAAATTGAAAGCACGGACGAGGGGAACACTGTACAAATAAAGACCCATTCAAAGGACGAGATCAGCCCTGTTTGCCCTAAGTAAGGCTTGTCTCTGTCAGATATCCCAGAACCTGACTTCCTGTGTATTTCTACTGGACAGAATGCAAATTTGAGGAGGGCTTTGGGCAGTCCCATGCTGCCAATTCTTGCTTTTATTCATGGGCTGGGCATTTGATTAACAGTGCCTAGCACAATTGGAAGAAGAGAAGAGGAATGATAAATATTTGAACTTTTTTTTTTTTTTTTGGAGATTTGTCAGTGGCATGCCATATGCTTGGGCCTGGATTTGAAAAGGATGATTGGACTCTCGGATCATTGTGTTGTCCACCACCTACTCAACCTCCACACCAGACAAGACCAATCTGCAGCTTAGTGCAGTCAAGACAAAATAGCCGATTAACTCTTAAGTTACATTTTAGGAAGATTTCTGTATAAAATAGATAAAATTGAAAGTGTAGCTCTTCAGAATGACTTATTCTTATGTAGGTCAATATTTTCTAGACCTAAAACCAAGGTATGAGTGCACTTAATAGATTGAATACCAGAAATGGAGAGTGTCCCTAAAGAGCCAAGCTATGTAACCACTGTCCTTCGATTCCCGAAGATTCTAGAGAAACCCATGTCTCCAAAGATCTTTCCTCTCTCATATTTCTTGTATTTGTTTGATAAAATTATATCCCCTAATGGTGACACTGAAAATGACCCCCTTAACGCAGCCCTCCCTTTTCTCCACAGGATGACCTTTTAGTGGGGAATATCCTATAGCTTTCCAAGAGAGCCATTTCCTGACAGAGAAACAAAACTCTAAACTGCCCTGGCATCACCTTAAAGCAAGGCTTCTCAGAGCATGAGAGGCTGGAAAGGACTGTATCTTTCCAATCAAGAGTGATCCATTAATGAAGCAGACTTTTTTTTCAATTTCTTTTTTGTTTGTTTGTTTGTTTTGTGTTGTCTTGTCTTTCTGTCTCTTCTTCTCCCTCCCTTGCTGTGTCTCACTCTGTCCTGCTTGCTGTCTCTTCCCACACCCACAGCCAGCATCTACTGGTGCTCCTTCTCTTTAAAGGATTACCTTATCAAACACATGGTGACACACACGGGAGTGAGGGCCTACCAGTGTAGTATTTGCAACAAGCGCTTTACCGAGAAGAGCTCTCTAAACGTGCACACGTACCTCCATGGCGGGGGGGGGGGGCAGTTGGTAGGGTATGGGGGGGAAGAAGTTCTACCAGTGCTACATCTGCAAAAAGTTCTCCCACAAGACCCTCCTGGAGCGGCTCGTAGCCCTGCACAGTGACAGTAATGGGACCCCTACACTGGGCACAGCCCCCAGAGCTCACACCGGTTCCCCAGGGGTGGTAGTCTGCACAAAGGAGACCTCTTACGTCTGCTCTGTTTGTCCAGCAAAGTTTGACAAAATCCAGCAGTTCAACGACCACACGAGGAGGCCCATGTGTCATGCAGGGTGTCATGCGGGGTCTCTGGTCCCGCTCCCCACATCAGAATGCAGGACATGGTGAGGCTAAAAAGGAACACCCATGGAACCATAGATACCACTATAGATACCACATACCACTATAATCTTGCTGGTGGCTGGGTTGGAGACACAGGAATCAGGAGCCACACGATCCGCAACCCACCGTCCACTTCTCTGCCAACCAGCCTCACTTGCTAACTGCAATCCGCCTCTCCATAATCTGCAATCCACACTCCATGCTTGCTAGCTCAGCCACGACAGCCACACCAGTGGCCAAAGGCCAACCGGCAACAGCTGATGGCCAACCAGTCACAGCCGATGACCATCCACTACCCGAGCCAGCACCTTTCCACGTGAGGACGAGAGCCTGGAAACCGCTCTCTAGGGCTCTGTCCCCATACTGTATCTGATGGATAAGTTGTATCTTTCTCTCTTTCTTATGAATAAAACAACAACAAAAAAGAAACAAACAAAAAAAGCTATGGCACTAGAATTTAAGAAATGTTTTGGTTTTGTTTTTAATTTCTGTTTTTGTTTTTGGTTCGTTTCATTTTGTACTACATGAAGAACTGTTTTTTGCCTGCTGGTACATTACATTTCCGGAGGCTCGGGTGAATAATAGTTTTTCCATCCTCCCTCAGATGGTGGCCTTAAGGCCTGGTAGTGCTTCAAGAGATCCACTGGTTAGATCTCTAGCTACCGGCCTCTAAATACAACCCTTCTTCACACAAAAAAAAATCTTTTAAAAAAAAGTGAAAAAAAAATTTTCTTTTTCAACTGTGAAGAGCACTACAAAAATACATAACAAAATCTTAAAAAAAAAATTTGAACATTAGCTTTTCTTCTGGTCTAAATGGCAGAAGACTCAGAATATGACAGTTGTGGGAGGTGATTTTGCCACACCGTTATCAATGAGCCTTAGGTTAGCTGGATACCTCGCTCACCACAGTCCACACATCTTATTGTAGAAAGAATATTAGAGGGGTGCTAGACAAAAAGAGTGGAGAGGTTTGACTTTTTGTTGGACTGTCACTGTCTTCACTTGCAAGCTGGTGGATATTATGTAATCTCTCTGCTTCTTCTGACCAAAAGCAAAGCCAAACACACTTTTGTTGATGTTCATCATTTCTTACAGTTCTATTTATCAGAGAATTAGTGGTTTACTTTTACTGAACATGAACGCTTTCTGGAATACCTGGAGTCTAGAGCACAGAGTACAGAGCTTCGTGAGATGTGGTGCTTATGAGAAGTTTCCTGTTGTACATAAAAGCCACAGAGCTGCCCTGAAGCACAGACCCTGTATTGGCATACTCAGTGCTTATCCTGGGCTTCTCAGACAGAACATTCTGGCTGCGAAGTACCTGGCAAGAAAAGATTGTTAGTAAACTATCTGAGCAAACAGCCATCAGTGGCTTTTTCCTTCCCAAATATTCCAGGACTAATGTACTTCCCAGAAATCAATAAGCTAAAATTGGCATATCTTCAATCATTTTTTTCCTTCTGATGAAAAGTATGAATGTCCTAATGATATGTATGCAATCAAGTGGACTAGTTGTCTGACATTAACCATACCCCTCTAGAGATGGTTTACACAATTTTGATAGTTCAAGCATCTCCTATAGAAAGAGGTGGAAAGCAGTGGTTGTGCTTATCTAATTCTTGAGCAAACAGTGTTTCTCTGGGGGAAGAGGCCTGCCTTTGACTGGGCCTACAGCACAGGTTGCGAAACACAGGAAGAAATGAAAAAGGGACACCCAGTTAGTAAACCAAGCCAACCTCACAACCAGTAGGATGGTAGTCATCACAGCTGGAGCCACTTCACAATCGAGAAGTGGCTAGCAAGCATTAGGAACGTGCACTTTGGAATACAATCTGACGTATCACTGCCTCATACCGTTATTGATCACCAAGATTGCCACACTTTAGTTTGCTAATCAATAAATACGTAAGTGTGCAGGTTTCCAAATAGCCTGGATGAAATTCACTCAAACAGGACATTTTAGGAATTAAAAAAAAAAAATTAGAAATTCAAGAGTCGTGAGTGTGATATGGGCCAAGCAAGTAGGCCTCCCCACCCTCCACTAAAAAACTTAAAATTTTTTTTCCTATAGAGATTTTAAGTTTCCTTTTCCCCAAGTTTCTTTTTCGCCAGTTTCTTAGCTCCTACCCCCCTGCTTCTTAATTATTTTGTAAATCAGTTTCTTAATCTTAGGCAACAGATAGTTTTTAGCCTGATTCATAAGAAGTGTTTTTACCCCCTTTAGATAATTATCCTGAAATTTGTGGTTTATACTTTTTAATTGTAATCATTGAAGCCTAATGTTCTCTCCAACACATTCTGGGCCCAGCTCCTGGACAATTGACGCCACCTGAATGACAGGTTGAATGGTCACAGGCTCCATAAGAACTGACGGATTTTCCATCATGTAGCCACCGCATATCAATAGATTTGAGCTCTGCTCTTTAAGCCTACACTTTTAATTTTGTTAATTAAAATCTGTTTTGCCTCATTCAGGGGCCTTGGGGATACAGATGATACCCCAGCAAGATTACCAATCCTAATCAAAGCAAGATTACCAGTCCCAACAAAAGAAGCCAGCACAGTCTTCCAGGCAGACCCTGAGACTCCTTCCTCTCATCTAAGATCAGATAGGGCAAGAGTTCCGTGAATCCCCAGTAGGTAGAGACAGCTCTATGCCCCCGTCCAACAGGAAGCAAATACAGAAGAAAAGACCTCCTGTTACTCAACTTCCCAGAGAGATTTTATGGGGATCAAATTCCTCAAGGGGAAAACAAGGCAGGCAGTTAGAGATAGGCATTGGGTCTCTGCATTCCTGCACTTCCAACACAACCCACAGAATGCGACTGCCCAAAAGACCTCCCCTCTCCACCTAAAACTTCCCCTTTTCATTATCTATCCCATGAGGAAGAGGAAACAAATGGGTACAAAATACTCAAGTAGATTAAACCAATCACTCACACCTACGCAGTAAAGGCCACAACGACCTTCATTTCACCGGGGCCTCATTATACTATCATTATAATATCATACATATGCCTGGAAGTTCATTAATATCATTATAACAGAGTGAATTCTGGAAAGGAATGTGTGCAGTCTCAAAAAATGAGGTAATAACCGCTTGTCAATCACAGGCATCAATCAAGTGGTCCCATGCCCTGAGAGGAAAAGCCCATTCGAGAGAAAAACAGGGATAAAAACTCCTCCAAGTCCTCGCCAGTCAATGCCTTTGAGCCTTTGAGCCACAGCCTCTAGAGCCACTTTTCTTTGTGCCCGGACCCACTCCTAATTCTTTGGAGTGTACTATCTCTTCTAATAAACTTCTCTTCAACCACTTTACCTCTTTGTCTCATTCAATTCTTTGCTCAAGAGGCCAAGAACCTGGACATTGTGCTGAGGAGGGCTCAACCCCTGGCAATGTAGCAGCTAAAATTCCCAGTTTTCCTCCCTGAGGCCCGGGTTCTACCCCTGGTATGAAAACCAAGCCCGGGCATCACCCCAAGAAGGGCCCTCCCCCTCCGGTGACAAGTCTATATCGATGTCTCTTATTAGAATAGAGTTCAGTTGAGTTTTGTCTTTTTATCTTAAGGAAGATCCTACAATTTTATCTCAGGTTGTTACATGAAAATATTCAAGCCTGGAACTCATGTAGAAAACACTAGCCTCAACCCAAAGTAAGGAGCATCTGTGATTGTGAAGAAAGAAGTCTTATCTAAAAATAAAGAAATGATTAAACTTGACAATATAGACATGAAAAAGATCCTAAACAATTTTCAAATCATTGTATGGATCATAGTTTCATTCTCTTAAAGCAAACATTGTAGTTGGGTGTTTGTAGAATATGTATCATTTTGCGGGGTACATATATGAGGCAAGGATAGCTTGCTAGCTTAGGGTAACAATCCTTCAAGCTCTAGGCTCAGGCTGGACTTTTGTTTTTCACATTTCTTCCTGTTTTTTAAAGAAGTTGTGACTAACATGTTAATAAGAGAAATATATATATATATGTATATATATATAGAGAGAGAGAGATAGATACATAGATATAGATGCATAGACATCTATCTATATCTATATCTATATCTCTATATATTTAAACTGAAGAAGAGCAACATTGGAAGCAGAAATAGCTGTATGTTCTAATTTACCCACTGGGCCAATTACCAGGCTAGGGTTCAAATCTCAGTTTCCCAACTCCCCAAACCTAGATTATAATATTATATCTTTCTTCAAACCTTACCTTCTCAATTAGGCCTGCCCTGATCTCTGTATTTAATAATGGACCTGCCTATTCCCCTGTTCACAGCAATTCTAATCCCCTTCACTCTATTATACTTTTTTATTCCGATAGAATTTACCACCTTCAAACTTACTATATATTACTTATTTCTTATGCTTATTGTTTATTGTCTGTCTTTCTTTCCTAAGAGCAGGGATCTTTGTATACTTTGTTTTCTGATATATCCTTAGCATGAAAACAAAGTCTGGTATATTATAAGTGCTCAATCAATTTTTGTGAATAAATCTCTCAGAGCAAGTCTGCCAAGAATTTATGTCTATATTTAAATTCACTTGAGGTTTTTTTTTTTATTCTTAAACTCAATGCAATAGAAAATGCAATGTTTTATGCTATTGTTTTTAATGCCATATAAAATTCAATGGCATATGCTATTGTTTTAGAAGAGATTTATTTAGAATAAATAACATCTTTCAAATGAGACATTCTTCAACACTATCATGTATATTAGAACTTAGTGGCAAAAATTAATTGTGTTTTGAGACTATAGTTATTTAAACCCTTTCATTTGAGCTTCATTTCGGGTAGCGTGAAAGAAGATGGTTCGATGTATGACTCTCCCTTCACTTAATTTCAGGGCCTGCTCTGATTAGGAATATGATATGGAAATCTGAGTCAGTATGAATAATCAAGCTCATATTTCCCCATTATTTCCAGTGGCAAGTACAGCCCTTGCAGGTATGGGAACATTGTTTACCACTGATGTTAAACTGGCAGGTACCTGGTAACCTGAAAGGGTTAATGGGCCATATCTCATCATCCTGACAAAATTTCTACTCTTTCTGTATATACAATTTGTTCAGTTCTGGAACATTGCATGTGACCCACTAAATTCTTCCAAGTCACTTCAATAAATTATTTGTTCTTACAGCCTTGCCTGTGAGCTCAGAGAAGTACAGGAACTTACTTCTGACCCTGAAAGATCCTTGGGGTTATAGATTAGCAGCTTCATGTCATTAAGATGGCATCCTGACAAAATATGTCAGGATTGACAGTTATGTTATCCACTAAGGTGTCCAAATGTATTACCTTCCGAGAAAAAGGAAGTAGTGAAGGCATAGTTTCGACTTTCTTCCTTACCCCTCCTCCCTCCCACCAGTTCCTTCTGGCTCCTAAAATTGGTATTTTTAAGGTGCTTTGCTACTGAATTTTAGAAGTGCAAGCACACTTGCCAACATTTTTCTAAAATAGTCATGTTTCCTTCATTCAGAGAGCACATTCTTAGGTCAAGCATGGGAGCTAACATAAGAAGCCATGTTGTCTGGGCAAGCCAGGGTACTTTTACTTCTAGTTGAGTTAATCATGTATATTCATTACATAAATGTTCTTATCCGCTGCATCATCTACTTAGATATACCTTTGAAGTAAATCACATTTACATTTAAGCAAGTAGTATTGAGAGATGACACTCAATTTTATTTTGGCGAAGAGGTATAAATTTTCACAATAGTGCAAGTTACCACTGCAATGCCTTTCTAAACAACAGTAAAAGAAGGTAACAAAGTGGCAATTTTAATATTCTTTAAGTGCTTTAAATAAGCTTTGAATATGAGCTATGACTATAAAGTAATGGAACTGGTGTTTCTAGATGACATATAGGCTTAATCTCAATTCTTAGGAGTGATGATTTAGTCTTTAAATTCAATGGAAGTAAGTGGACCTCTTATAAAGCCAAAAGAGTCTATACTTCCAAAAACTAGTCCTTGAAAAGAAGAATCAAATGACCATGAAGCTAAATCACAATCGTTTTTAAAAAGAGAAAGAACATTAAGAATTGTTTTCTACAGGGATCATCTCTATTCATTATCTCAAATTTATGTATTAATATTGATGGTACTTTTCTTTTTAAAAAATCTTCCATTTTTAAACATTTAAAAAGAATGTTTCTCATAAAATTTCATGTTGCATAAAATAATGTTTTCTCCTAGAAAAGTCTGCTGCAGTGTATCGGTAAATATGAAACTTATATAATCATAATGCCCAATATAAGTTGTGTCTCCTTCTCCAGAACTTTTGGGTAACTGAACTTAGCATAAGTGGTTAAAGACCTTCTAGACTCATAAGAACCAGAGGTGTTGTGCATTTATTCTCCTTTTTAGTGTATTAGGTAAGTGTGTTTCTAGATTCACACATGAATTTGAAATAAGAACTTTATATCCTGAGTCCAAATCCTTCATTTCATTAGCGGGGAGCCTGAAGTGCAAGAGGGCCAACTGTTTGCTTAAGATACACAGTTAATATAAACCCTGGTCATGCCTGATCCCTCCACACGTATATTGACTACTTAAGCCTCAGGAAGTAACTGTCTCTTAAGGAAAGGAGTCCACTAAAATGTCAAGGGGAAAGGGTTGAAAAACTATAAAAGATCTTATGTATTTCTTGTCTGGTGAGATTGTGATCCGTTGGCAGAACTAAATACTTTGGCCATCACTCTGACCTCTCTTGGACTACAGAAAAGGATATAAGTCTAACGAAGATCCACGATCATCTTTAATCGTGTCAAGAATAAGCTGGTAAAATAGTGGTCTCTGGTAGCATAGAATTGTTCTGGTCCGAGAACCACAATGTCATTCACCCTAAAATGGTGAGCGAGAGTGAGAGTGAGAGTGAGAGTGACCCATGGAGTATTAAATATAGTGATTGTTGTCAAAATTACTAAATCTCTACAAAGGCCAATATGTTCATCAATTTGGCAAAGTATACATGAACTAGTATATGTACACTTATAAAGAAATCCACAGAAAGTCCATGATTTTTAATTGCCCTGATGGTACTTTTAATTGTTTTTTGTAGGTATTTGCTATTTTCTCACTCCTCCCTTCCACAGAAATCAGCAGAAACAAACATACAAATAAGTGTCGAACTCCAAATCTGTTGAGTTATAAATGTTAATAATAGTTATTTGTGAAGGTCGTAGAGCAATTCACCATTATTTCTGGTTGTCCTCCTCCTGGAATTAGTCTTCTCCATGCCCTTGGTGATAGGCATGGCCATATGACTTCCTTCGGCCGATGAAATGAAGTGATGTGTGTGACTTCCTGATGGAAGACTTTAAGAGCCAATATGTGATCCACCATGCTTCCCCAACTATTTCACAGCAACCAGCATCTTTTCTGATGATATGACTGTGTGGGTCTCCTAGAGCCCTACATAGGATAATATAAAACCGAGGCCCTGAATCACCTACATTAGATATGTAGCATGAGTGAGAAAACAAATGAGGGTTTTTCTTTTCTGCTATTGTAGCATAACCCAGTACATTCTGACCTTTATATTTTCTCTGACTAGGTAGGATTATGAGTGCTACTCTTTCTTCTTTATATTCTTCAATATCATTAAAAATTTTAAATGAAGCAAGTCTTACTCTTAAAACAGTAAAAACAAACAAACAAACAAAAATAAACCCAATAAAGTCATTTAAGAAAAAATGTAAAAAAAAAAAAAAAAAAACAACTAAATAAATAAACCTTTTTGGATTAAATTGGAAGAGAAAAATTTGAATGAATCAAGAAATACTTTGAGGTTTTAAGGTATAATGACTTTCCCAGTGTCATTGGGCTATTCATCTTTTGGGTCTCAACTTAAGCATTCCATCCTCCCCAAAGCATGACCTGACCCCATAGATTAAGTTAAATCCCCTCACAATGTATGTCCATAGCACCTCATCCTAACCCTTAAAGTGCTTGGTCAATGTGTGTATCAGGGCACCTCTCAAGCTCCTCTCTAGATCCTCAAAGCCTCACCTGCCCTGTTCTAGTTGGCACTACTTCAAATAGCTCTGCATGAAATCTGACAGACTTTCCATAGTGCAACCTTACAGTGCCTTACCTCATGTCTATTATTGCCTTTTTCTCCCACTTCCGGGTTTTCGTGTTAACATCAAAGCACAAGATATCACCAGACATGACTTGTACATGCACAACCAGGAATGTACAGGAGTTAACACCCCTTGAGGCAAACCTTTGACTAATGGGAGGTAGGGCTGTTGGATAAACTCTTCTTCCTTTCTTATCTTGATCAGATTGTCTTGCCGTGAGGCTTACGTTGTTTATTGGGGGATAATCCTATGGATTTAGCGGTGGCTGGCTTGATAATGTATTTGCTATGGACCCTCTTCCATATGAGTTTCCTAGAAGTACTGCCATAGCAAAGTACCACAAAACAACAGGAATTTATTGTCTCACAGTTATGAAGACTAGACGTCTGAAATCAGGGTACTGACCAGGCCATGCTCCCTTTGACGTTTCTTTGGTAGGATGCTTCCTTGTCTCTTCCTGCTTCTTGTAGCTCCAGACGTCCCTTGGCTTGTAGATGTAGCACTCTGATCTCACTCTCCATCTTCACATGGCATTCTCCCTGTGTGACCGTCTGTTCTCTTGTAGGGACACAAGTCGTATTGGATTAAGGGCCTACCAGCATAGTGGGCCTTCACTAATAACATTTGCCAGTGATCCTATTTCCAAGTCAGGTCATGTTCTGAGGTATTGAGGGTTAACATACTCGTATCCTTGATGGGGGCACACAACTCAATCCATAATAACACCTCTTCCCTGCATCAGGCTAGTCTCTCACTTTTGAGTCTTGGGATCATATTCCCTCATCAAATAGTCATGCATGGAGTTTTCCCTCGGGCTGTCTTTCTGAGCAAACTCTTCCTGTGAGGTCATATGCTGTTGCATTTGATCACCAGTCAGGTAAGTCAGGCCAATAAGAGAATCCCCATTTTGCTAAGAATACTGAAGCACAGGGTAAGTGATCTGTCCAGGCTCTCAGTCACTCCATGGCAGTCCTGGGCCTAACTGAGCCTCAGAACCCAGTACAATGAGTTATGGGAGGAGTTCAGGAATTCCAACTTTTCTTACCTCTCCTGCCCTTTTATTGCCCCCCAAATCTATGGGAGAAGTTCATATGTGATGTTGAGACAAAGAACAGAAAAGAAAAGGTGAACTTCTTTCTTGTTTTCCTATTCTATCCCAAGGAAAAATTAACCTCTACTGTTTTGGAATCAGTCTTTCAGTGTTGAGTCTATTTTATACAGGAAAAATTCTTCATTGTTTGTTACAGCCTTGAAACAGGCAACCTATACACTAATAAACTTACTATTTTTTTTTCCCACACAATAAAAAAGATGTTTATCATTCTGGTTGAGAGCCCAGCTTTGAATTAAGACACATCTAGTTTTACACCCTGGTTCTACTACTTACAAATTATGTAACTTGGGCAATTACTTAATCCAAGTTTAAGTCTAAGTTTACTCAGGCCTATTACTAAAGGCTGTTGTGAGAATCAAATTAAGTGTTTTGGTACAGTGCCTGGCACATAATCAATGCTTGATAAATGTGAATTTTTATATGTGCCCATAGGCGTTTTTGAAATTCTACTGTAAAGCTGTCACCGAACAAAGGAATAGCCTGTCTGGAGGTTGGTTATAACACCCAGTGGTTCCAACTCTCAGAATACAACCTACCAGGACGCCTAGAAATGGGTATAGGAGTTTAAAGAGAGCCGCATAATAGGTATTGCATTGCTGTAGCATAGAGGATGGAATCAGAGCTGGGAATCTAATTGAGCACCTTTACAGGATTAAAATGCTTTCAAAAAGTTGGAGAATACAAAGATATTCAATACTAAATACAGCAATTTTTAGTGAGGTCCTGAGCAGTGTCACCATGGGAACCTTTAGAAAGCTTTACAAAAAATTGCTATAAAACAAAAGTTGAAGAAAGACTGCTGAACCAAAACAAAAAACAAAAAAAACAAAAACAAAACAAAAAACAAACAAACAAAAAACAAACAGCACACAGCAGAGGTACAAAATAAATAGAAGTGCAAAATACTTTAATTCCATAACTTTTGAAAAGTTCGTGTTCTATACTTTTCAGGTGTACCACAGAACGCTGTTGCTCCTCAAGTCTAAATATCTCCATAGTGGATTTCATGTGGGGATGAGTCACAACAAAAGATACACAACCTGGTCTAAAGTGGAAAATGGGCATAATTTCCAAGAAATTTATTTCTCTTACAACTATTATTAGACTTGGGGTACAACTTGGTCACATCCAAAGATTTTTCTCACATATCTTGCATTTGATCCCCACAGTCTATCCGACAGGTAAGGCAGATACATGTCAGAATCCGCATTTCATTGAAGAAATTGAAACTCAGAAGGTGAATGACCTGTCGGCAATTTTACCCCCACCAACTGGCAGAGCCAAGACCAGGCGTTTCTGCAATGGTCTCTTCAGCCTCACCTCTATACCCTCTTCTACAAGGAAGACACAGAACAACAGTGATGCATAAACATGGATGTGGCATCCCTGCACGGCCCCTCAACTAGAGAAGGAGGTGCAAGCAAACAAAGCTTTGCTGAGAGTTCTTTATTGTGAGAATTGCCTACACTGCAACACACATTCAAGAAATGTCTGGGCTGTGCGAATATCTTAAAATAAACAACACTTCTCAGGTAGAAAATGAACTTCGGATACGAACCAGCTATCTGAGATTGCAAAACAATATTTAGTGAGCCCAATGGACATGAAATGTAAATATAAATGCAAGAGGAAACTGACTAGCCAAACCTGGGTGTTATCAACCTCAAGAACATACACCTATCTGTTTTCATATTGGAATGTGAGCAGCTGTGAGCAGGATTGAGGGCAGGGATCTGGCTTCTCAGGAGCTCAAGGTCAGATGAGCTATGGAGTTTGAAAAGGCCTGGCCCCCTCCTCCCATTGCAGGATTTGGTCTGCATTCATCTCCCCTATTCCTTCCCTCAATGGGGCTCGCAAGCATACAATGGAGCAAGCCTGGGCCCTGAGATGGTCCACGAAACACACAGGAACCTTGACCCAAGTTAAGGAAAGATGCTCCCACAAAGGTGAATCTTTCTTTTGGCCTGATCCAGCTCTGTTTCAGGGCCTGGGACTTGGCGAGCAGAGCTGAGTTGGATTTTAGCCCCCACATGGCCCCTCAGCCACTCTTGCTGGACACAGCGTCAATAATATATGTGCTGGCCTGGAAGAATATATGTGTTCCTCCTTTAGACCTCCACTGGACACCTCCTTCCATATAAGCAATTCTTGGGGAGAACATTTTTTCTTTTCTGTCTTCTCATTCCATTCCAATTTATGTGGAATGTTCTGGCCTTATGAATTAAATGCATAATTCAGGGAGGTGACTAAGAATAAAATGTCAATCATAATATACTCAACTTCTGAAAGCGCGATTATATGCCTGAGGGTTAATCTGGAAAGAGTAAACTGGTCCCATCTCGCAAAATAACAAAACACAAACCAACCTCTACTCCCCACCGAAACAAAACAAAAATAAAGACACACAAAAAAGCACCTCTCCCGCTAACACTATCTCATGCCATAAAATAGCTCCAAGTTAATCTGACCACTCATTGCACCTTCTCCAGTGAAGCATCCAGCTGGGTTTCAGGCAAAAAAGTGGTAACTTTTGAATTACTTAAATAGAGCCTGGAGCCCTAATTTCAACCGAGTAAAGGACATAGGATAAGAAATATGACCACCTAGGTGCTAGCTCTGGAACTGCCATTATTTACTAATGACAAAATGAAGTCACACTTCACGGCATTTCCCTAAACTCCATTGCTTCATCTATAAAACTGAGCTTTAATATCTGACCTGCCTGTCTCATAGGGTTCATTCATTTGTTCATTTAACATGTGTCCACAGAGTATCTACAGTGCAGTAGGTACGGTTCTAGACTCTGGGAATCCAGAAATGAACAAGTCACATATGTTTTTATGGTGATTTTATCCTAGAGAAGAAAACAGGAAGACAATAATTGGTAAATAAAAGAATACCGGAGTTGGAACTTGCCTTTCTTCAGAGAGTGGCACCCACTTGAAAAGTGACAGTTACAGTTGGCTCTAAAGGTGAGAAGTAGCTCACTATAGAACAATCGTGGGAGAGGGAAAGAAGGCTAGTATTTTTTAACATTAATAAAAAAATATTAATTGCCATTTTGATGAGTGCTGAAAGAACAAGTACATCGAGAAGAAATATAACAAGGTTCATGCCCTGAAATAAGATTGTGGGAAGGCTTCCCTAAGAAGGTGGTATTTAAACTGACGTCTGAATGACGACGAAGAGTAAGCCAGAAGTGGTGGAAAGACATTCCGGGCAGAGGGAACTGCAGATGCAAAGGCCCTGAGGCATGTAGCATTTTATAGGACTAGAGGAAATCCCATGTAGCAGGTCCAGAGAGCCAGGGGAAGAGTGATGTCCGGTGACACTGGAGAGAGCACCCAGATGCCAGAATGTGTAGGGGTAGCACCTAGGAACCCAGGTCATTTTGGGGATTTAGGGTTTATCTTCAGAGTAATGGAAACAACATGGAGACTTTTAAGAAGGGAGTGACATGATGAGATTCACATAAGAAATAACTCTTGCTTATGAAAATGAATTGAAGTAGTATAAGAGGGAAGGTGCACTCAGGGGGGCCTTTGCAGAATCCAGGAAAAACATGTCGGGCGCTTAGACTGGGATGGTGGCAGTGAGGATGGGAAAGGTGGATGGCTTGGAGAGATGATGGAGGGGTAAATTGGACTGAACATTGTAATTAACTGATGGAATGGGGCAGGGAGAGGAGAAGTGTCAAGTTGGGACCGGGATTTTATCTTGAAGAATACATAAATCATACATGAAAGTGCTTGTAAACTCTAAAGCAATACAAAATTGTTAGATACAATGATCTTTTAAAGAAGGACTTGCTAAGGAAATAAACAGCATATATAAGATTTCAGGGGAATGTTTAACCTACTTGATAAAATAGTATTCAAGCATTTTAAAAGGTGCCCATTTATTTAAAATTGAACAAGTCTGTGTTGGAGCACAGCAAAGGAATTGGATAAGTAGATAGAAATAATTATTAGTCATTCTTTTTCCTCATTAAATCAGTCCAGCAAATTTATACTTAACAATACATTGTAACTCCGGTATATATTTGGAAGAATTAAAACACCAATTCTTTAAAAATTCTTAATTGTAACACTTTCTTTTGGCCTTTCCTTCATGTAATTACTATTAGTGAGGTTTCATTATTCTTACTTTCTACATGCTCTATAGACCCACAAATATTTAAAAATTAAATTAGTCTGAAGCTATGAACTATCAAGTAAAAAATAGTATTGGAAATTGTTCTTTTAAAGCATATACAATATATTAATAACTATGTTTTGTTTTTTATAAGAGCTTTTTTGAGATGTAAGTCAGTTGCCAGTAAACTCACACTTTTAAAAATATACCGTTTAGTGGTTTTCAGTATATTCAGAACTGTGCAGCCATACCCGCTATCTAGTACCAGATCATTTGTATCACCCCAAAAAGACACCCATATCTATTAGCTGTCACTCTTCCCTCAGGCCCTGCCAATCACTTTTTATCTCTATGAATTTGCCTATTCTGGATACAATATAAATGGAATCACACAATATATGGCCTTTAGTGATTAAATTCTTTCACTTAGGATAATGTTGACAAGGTTCATTCATATTGTAGCATGTCTCACTACTTCATTTCTTCTTATTGCTGAATAATATTCCATTATATACATATATCATCTTTTGTTTATGCATTCATCAGTTGATGGGAATTTGGGTTATTTTCCCCTCTGCTATGAACATTTGTGTATATTTGTGTGGACCTATGTTTTCAATTCTCTTGGGTAGATAGATACCAAGGAGTGGAATTTCTGGATCATCTGATACTTCTATGTTTAACATTCTGAGAACCTGTCAACCCGCTTTCAAAAGTGACTGCACCATTTACAATGCCACCAATCAAAATGTGAGGGTTCCAATTTCTCCATATCCTTGCCTTTGTTATTGCTTGTCTTTTTTCATTATAGCCATTGTAGTGGGTGTGAAGTGGTATCTCATTTGCATTTCCCTAGTAACTAAGGATATTCAGTAGCTTTTCATGTGTTTATTGCCATTTGTAAATCTCCGTAGAAAGATGTCTACTAAGATCCTTTGTCCAGTTTTTAATTGAATTATTTGTCTTCTTGTTGAGTTGTAAGGATTATTTATATATTCTGGATACAAAGCTCTTATCCGATACATGATTTGCAAATATTTTCTTTCATTCTTTGGGTTGTTTCTTCACTGTTTTCATGGTGTGTTTTGAAACAGAAAGTTTTTAATTTTGATGAAGTCTAATTGATTGATCTTTAGTTTATATGTTAGATTTCTGAGAACAATTTTCAAATTGTTTTTGATGGTCAAATGAGAAGAAAAGCAGGTAGGAGAAAGAGGGAGTCACCACTTCTAATCTCCCTTCTTTAATGTGATGTTTAAAAATGCATCGGTATACATTTCTCGTGTCATTCTTTGTGGTAAAATAGCATCTTATCTGCTTCCACACACATGTTGAGTAGTTGAGGATGATGGATTTGTATTTCCCTCATTCCCCCTTATTTTTAAGCATTTGGGCTTTCCCTTGTCAATGAATGTACTGATCCCATGGGAATTAAATGATGCTCTGTCAAAACCATCACTGATGTTTAGTGCCTGGACTGTTGGGTTTTGCTCATTCAGATCCATCTTGAAGATTTGTCCTGTCTCATTGGGTGCCAGGTAGGGTATGCCTGGGTATTCTATTCCCTTTTAAAAATAGAGAATAAGTATGCACATATACATATCAAAACAACATTTTCATACGGAAGCTAAAGCCTAACAAAAGTGTTCAAATCTCTAAATTTCTTTTAGATTTCTGGGATTTGTTTTCACTGTGTCAGCTGTTGCCATTATCTGATTTGAGGGATTACCAGTGTCATCTAAGCCACTGGGAATGGGAGTGGGAATATGGGGGGGAAACCATGGTCAAATGTAATATACAGAAAAGGGGTTCAGCTAAAAAGTGCGATGCAAGAGATTAGGCTGTGCTACTTCGTGTGAGGCCCTTGACTTATCTGTGCCCAGATTCCTCATTTTTAAAATTAGGAAGTTAAAATGTATGATGGCGAAGATTTTTTTCCAGTGCTGGTATTCTATAACTAACCTTCCTCAAAACAGAAAGAAAGGGTGTATGGTTTCATTGTATTGCTCCCATCCCTATATCCATTATATTTTGTAGTGACAGACAGTAGAATTAATCAAGAATTAACATAGGGGAACCAGTCTCAGAGATTTGACTATTTCTGACCTATTTTATACCTACAGATATGTCTGAAAATTCAGACATGAATCCTTTTCTCCAAGTATTGCAAAAAGTTCACTCCGGAAATTTAGACAGTGGCTCTGTCTAATGGAAGGACCAGGTGTTTATCAACAAATCATAGGCATCGTGAATGTATTGGGCCTTTGCTGCATCCTGGTCATTGTGTCCAACCATGGGGTTGGTCGATTCTACACCAGTTAGAAAACTCAGCCCACTTCCCCCGTGTACCTTTCCCGCATCACTCTGCTCTGTATCAATGTCAACAACCTTGTATCTGTTCTTGTACTCTCATTTCCAGTTATACTCAATTAAAATTTCCTTCCTACTCTCCCTTCTCTCTACCTTCCCCTCCCTTTCTTACACACACACACACACACACACACACACACCCACACCCACACACATTTACTTATAATAATACTGTTTTTGGCTCTTCCACTGCCCCCATCTCACCCCTGGTGGAATGAATCTACCTCTTCAAGCTTTTCTTAGAATAGTCCTTCTATGCCAAAATCTTATGGGAAACCCGAGTATCCCTCAGACAACACTGGGGGACAGACAACACTGTCCCCCAGACAACACTCCTGAAGGGTATCAGAGGAGTTCTCCTTAGGTTGCCACAACTGGAGAAGAGATCAGCATGCCCATAGTTACAAACTTCTGCTTCCAGACCTAAAATCTGTTACCAATCAACAGCTTGTCTTCTAAGGAAGGCACGGCCTTTGCTTTCTGCCTCCTTATCAAATCCCCTTCTAGCTATCTTTCCCTTCTCCACCTCTTACAGGGCCTGCACTGCAAAGTCACCATTCCAACTTCAACCAGACATCAATGATGTTTATCAATCTTTTTGTTCCCTCTAATAGGTAATCGATTGCATGGCTTCAAGCATCTATTCTAAACTTTCATTATCTTCCAGAGCCCACACATTCTTCCTCTTAATTCTAGGTGGAAGATTTTCCCTCTTATATTTCTGAAAACAAACAAACACGCCATTCAACATGAATTTTCTTTGATTCTCTGCTTTCTGACTCAGTAATTCTTCAGTTTTATCCACTCTCTTCCTTTCTCCCTCTTTTCTTAAGGAAAGAGTATCCTTCTTCTGTTCTTAAGTTAGCCACCGCCTGTTTATTTGGTTCCTTCTTCTCTAGGGTCTGTCTTTAGAAATTATATCCTCTCTTTCTTGCTTTAACACTCATTTTTCACAAAGGCCTCTTTCCTCTGACTGAAAAATTGCTCATTTCTCCTTCCTTGAAACAAATCTTCCCCTAACTTTAATACTTATTCGAGCATGCATTTATCTTGCCTTCCCTTCACTGTCACATTTCTTGGAAACATCACTTGATCTTGTTGCCCAATTTGATTTGCTCCAGCTCTCAATTGCCTAAAATCAGTATTCTACCAGTTTGTAGAAATGCCTTTATAAAGGTTATATCAATGGTCTTACTTGACCAAAATATCTTACTTGATAACCCTTCTACTTTCCCTTACCTATATCTCTGTAGCATTTGACACTATGGTTTTCCCCCTTATTTCTTGTCAAAAAAACAAAAGTTGAATTTCCAGATAAAAGTCCTACTTCTCTTCCTGCCTCTTCCTCCTTCCATTCTCATCCATCCCTCTTTCCTTCTTGGTCTATATTCTTTCCTTGCAGATCTTATTCATAAGGTTTTAGGTATTTTTTCTATACCAGTGATTTTCAAATCTGCACATTTACTTGGAATCTCACTCTGGGGCTCTAGTTTGCATTCCCAATTTCCTTCTAAGGGCAAATCAAAACCAAATTATCAAAACCAAAATCAACATTCTCTTCTTGAATCCTGCCTCTCATTGTTATCTATTATTCTCCATTAAGGGCATCACTCTTCTCCCCAGTCTACCCTTTGTCCCATAGTCAATTTGTCACCAAGTCCAGTGGCTTACGTAATGGTAGCATTGGGGGGAAAAATGTCAGAGACATCTAGTCCTTCCCTTTTCACCTGAGGAAAATTAAGCCCAGACACGCGAATTGCCTAAATCACTCAAGTCATTAATTGTACAGTCTCTTTTGCCACACCACAAAGAAAGATTTGACAGTTGAGATCACTCAGGAAGGCAGCTCAAAGCAGAATACCACAGCAAGTACCTTGGTAGCTGAGGAATGTGAGGGCATTGCCAACTGGTAGAAAGACTGGATATTTTAGAAATTAAAATGATTCGATAAGGATGGAGCACTGCAAAACACTTGGCCTAGATTAAGTGTCATGATGAATGGAACACTTCTAACAAATGGCTTCGCATTCACTGGTTTTCTGTTTAAGGCAATTGGGTAAGGATCTGTGGCAAGTGACTGCAAGCAATTATTTTGATATCATTCACCACTGAAAATGGTGAAAATCACTTGGAGGTGCAGGCATCTTATTTTCCCCAATAGACTATAGGTATGTGTGGACAGACATTGGAATCCTTCAACTGTCCTCACTCACCAGCACATGCATCACTAGATCCTCAAGCATTGGGGAGTGCCAAGTAGTTAGGTATCAGATGCTAAGCATGGCCACAAACACTCCAAGATCTTGGCCTCAAGGAGCTTGAAATCCAGGGAGGCAGCACCAAGCAAGCCCATCAGATGTGATGTGTTATATAAAGGCCTACGCACAGGGAACCTGAGGGACCAGAGAAGAAGCACCTCACCCAGCAAGAGAGTGTAAAGGCAGATTTCCTCAGGAATTAGAGTGCCACCATAGTAGGGCCTCACAGAGAGCTGAAAGTTAGCTGATACCATGGGGAAAAGGGACTAACCTTGCAGGCAAAGGGAGGCATTCCAAGGCCCAGTAAGGAAGCAAATAGCCTGCTCGGCACCTCTAAATAGAGCAAAAATATCTATTGCACAGAACTACCCTTGAAATCAGAAGCTTCCAAACATTGTCTAGGGTGGCAAGAAAGAGTGACAGGAGAAACAATGAAGAAAAGGACTGAATTTATGACAGTCATAAAGATTAAAAATAAGCAAAGAACATTGGCCTTATCCTATAAGTTGTTTGTTAGTTTACAGAAAGATCTCCGTTATTTAAAGCTTTATGTTAACATTTGTGATGAAAATCTCTACTTTCTATAAAGCATTCAGTACTTTTAGTTCCCATGAAAACAGAAAAGCAGCATATGGTAGGAACTACAAATATTATCTCCTAACAGCAAAGAAATCTCCTAGCTATAGAAAGGTCATTTTGAAAGGTCTATTTGGCATAACACTGAACATCTAAATTGACAACAGAAAATATAAGTCAACAATGAAAACACATTTCTAGACAACTTTGCTTTATCTTTTATTTTTGCCAGAAAACTAAAGAAATAAAATCCCTCCCACCCCCCACATATACCACCGGCAGCAGCAATTTAAAATACAAATGACACCCTGGCTATACTGTGCATATTTAAGAGCTTAGAAATTCAGGTCATTAACGGTTATCATAATGTGCCCCTTTTTTGGCACAAATGATATAGATTTAAAAGTTCATGTCATTTGGTAATATTTCATTGGCAAAAATGGAATATTAGGACATGCAATTTCTCGAATTGCATGTCCTGAGTCAGTTCCATATGATTTAACAAATTCATGATAATTTTCAACATTTTCACAACATATATATTTTAATTTATTGAAATTCAATCCCTCACATAGCTTCCTGATCATCCCAGACCTGTGAAAACGGTGTTGGGAATAAAATGCAGGCTCTTCTCTACTTCTCTTTAAAAGACCTAGAATGAATGGCGGGGAACTCAAATGGAAAGCGCTCGGGGTTTTGCATTGAGCCACATGGTTAACATTCAATCCACAAACATATACCGAGCTCCAAACACAGGCAGGCATGGCAAGAGGAATACCAGTGAGTTGACAATTAGAAGCTGAGGCCCAGCTGGATAAGATAATGACGAGAATGGACAGCAACAGGACAATCTGGAGATTAGTCTAGGAACTGAACGGAAATCAATACACATTTATCGAGACCCTACTGAGTATGGAGCTGCCCTCAGGAGCAAGCCTGGGCATTCCTGCGGTGTCCTGATTAGCCCTCCAGAATCCTGTTTTGGCTTTTTTTAGTTGACTGATTCATCCACGGGTGAGATGAGTGTGTAGGGGTCCATCTGGCAGTTCTAGTCGGCAACATTAGTGTGCTGTCTATCCAGCTATTGACACGAGCATCTGAGGACCATGGAAGATACACTGGAGATAAAAGCCGGCCCACTAGGAAGTATATCAATATCTTCAGAGCCATTTTCTGCAAAAGAAGTGGAGGATCAGAAAGATGCATGTTTGAAGGCTTAAGAAATAAATCTCACAGTCATAACTTTGAACTTGTTTTGGAAACTACCTTGACTTTTATCAACTATTTACGTGGGAAACTATATTAACTTTCAAGAATCCCACAGACACGCTACTGTATAATAAAACCCGAGTCAGGTTCCTTAAATACAAATTATGTTTTTTAGAATTCCATCCCAGGAGATAAAAGCAAGTAACTATAAAGTAAATTGATATCCTAGATTTATTCTCTAAATAATGACTTGAAGGGTCTGTCCTGAGAGATTCAGTTTTATTCCTCATTAGAAGACTGATCAACAGACCAAGTGATAACATTTGGAAAATCATCATTGTGAAGGTCTCTTAAACGCCTCTCTGACAAGCATTTCTCTTCTTCCTACTTGTTGAGACCTAAAAATCTATCATTATCTAATCATATTGGAAAAGTATTAAGCAATTGTTCTCTGTTATAAAGGCAATAGGTCTTAAGATAGACTATTTAATATAAATGAATTTGAAAGAATTTGGTCAGATCTCTTTCCATGGAGAGCTGGTCTTGAGAATTTTTCTTTGGAAAGAAGCATATAATAAGTAAGTTATGATGGAGACCAGGATGAAAAAGAGGCTTGCATGGCTCCTAGTAGAGCCATGCAAAAGACATGGTCCCAAGCAGGCAGGACTGAGGGTGAAGACAATGGTTAGCTAGTGCGGCAAACTGGATTTTACAGATATAGTAGAATCAATATGCATCATGGCCACATGCTTTTCTTAAAAAGTGATGTTCATACTCTTCCATCAAGAGGTAAAGTCTATATTCTCTCCCCTTGAAACTTGGTAGACCTTTGCAACTGCTTTGACAAATAGAATAAGGTGGAAGTGATGCCACGGAACTAATGTACAAGGAAAAGTCACGGTCATAGCTTTTGCTGGTTCATTTTCTCTCTCTCTCTCTCTCTCTCTCTCTCTCTCTCTCTCTCTCTCTCTCTGCGTCTCTCTCTCTCTTTCTTATTCTCGCTCTCTCACTGTCACTCGCTTTCTCTCGGCATGTGCCTATAGAGCCCTGGGAGCCCTGAACCTAAATGTAAGAAGGCTGACTACTTTTAAGCTACTGAGGAGAGACTACTGAGAGTCCACACAAGGAAGAGAGAGCATCCCCTACAGGCGCCCTTAGAAAGGGTCATACCAAAACATTACTATTAATTAATATTATCATCATGTCACATCTTGGAGAGCAGGTTCTGACAGCCAGCCAAGAAAACAAATGGAACCTACTAGGGAGAAATAGATCTTAGAAATGCAGGAAGTTGCAGGAGGAGAAAAGGGATGGAGGGGAAGATATCAATAGAAAGAAACCAAACACGGTGGCCGTCTACTTGATAATTCTGCGTGGGGCAAGTCCTAATAAAGCTATTTAGATTTCAAGTGCAGCTTTGAGTAGATACCAAGGGCAGCTAAACAACTGCCTGGTAAAATAATGCTTGACCCTCAAACCTTGGGAAAATGATAAACTTAATACAAAAGATCTGGGGCCGGCCTGGTGGCTCAGGTGGTTGGAGCTCCATACTCTTAATGCCGAAGGCTGCCGTTTCGATTCCCACATGGGCCAGTGGGCTCTCAACCACAAGGTTGCTGGTTCCACTCCTCAATTCCCGCAAGGGATGGTGGGCTGTGCCCCCTGCAACTAAGGTTGAACACAGCACCTTGAGCTGAGCTGCTGCTGAGCTCCTGGATGGCTCAGTGGGTTGGAGCGTGTCCTCTCAACCACAAGGTTGCCGGTTTGACTCCCTGCAACTGACACCGGCAACTGGAGCTGGAGCTGAGCTGCGCCCTCCACAACTAAGATTGAAAGGACAACAACTTGACTTGGAAAAAGACCTGGAAGTACACACTGTTCCCCAATAAAGTCCTGTTCCCCTTCCCCAATAAAATCTTAAAAAAAAAAAAACCAAAGATCTATGAAATATGATTTCTGGGAGTTAGAATTATTTTGCCTTTCATCTTTTTTACCTAGAAAGACTATTGGGGAAGGAAAACAAAAAGAAAAAGAGTTTCTTCCACCAATAAAATGAACCACAAAGGGCTAGGTTGAAAAAAACACAAATCAGAATTTTCCCCCAACTGTTACCATCCACCATACCCTGTCTAAAACCCTTTAATGGTTTTCCATTGCTTCATAAAGCCATTCACACATCAGATAGTTGGGTCTTGTATTATCTCATTAGTGATCTTTATTTAAATATCCAGCCTGCCTTGTTTTGCTCAGCCCTACTTATTAATATTGCTCCATTTTGCATCTCAGATTTTATGTTTTCCGTTGCCATTGTACATTCCTGAAGTTTCCATAATAAAAATATGTTGTCAGTAGATAAGAAACGCAGTGTTACACAACAGAGAGTACAAGGCACAGAAGAAAACCACCTGGTTCATAATCTAGGCCTGTCACCCTCTGTTTCTGGACCATTGGGCAAGTAACTTTATTTTTCTGGATGTCAGTTTCCTGAAGGCAAGGACAAATAGCAGCACCTACCTCACAGGTCAGCTTAAGGATGATGTAAATGTCTGTTAGGAACACAGCAGGATGTTCATAGACAACAGGCCTATGATAAGGCAGTATTATTATTATACTTTCAAATATATATCAATATTGTCCTATTGACAATATTGACCCATGATCATTCTAACTTGTTTCGTTCTCCAAAATAAAATGTAAATATGCCATCAGACACAAGACGTAACACAGCATTGTTTTCTTCTGCTCCCAGCCAGCTTCAACCATTCAAATCATTCTCTTCAAAATATTTGGATAATCAGTATGTTTATCTATGTTTTACAACATTAACTCTAGTTTTATTTTATTTTATTTTTTTTTGCCTTTTCACTTAATATTAACATTTATTTGCATACAAGTTTCCTAAATAGATGATCTTATATATACATTTTAAACATATGTATTTATGATTTAGAAGTAGACTTGAACATTTTTAATCAGTAAAAATGTACAAAACAATTACAAATGGAAATAACAATGACAAAGTACCCTGTGTTTTTATCCCAGAGACACATCATAGAAATTCAGGTTAAGAAAATTTAGAAAAATGTTGTGTTGTATATTAAGAACATGTTTTGGGGAGTGGAGAGAATTACAGCATTCCCTTTGTCTTAAAGCAGTTGAGTATGAACTAAGAAGGCAGCAGACCCCATAAAGACAGAATTCTGAGGTGGGGAATCCAGCATGTGAGTGTAGTATTGTTTCACTCAACCTCTTTACAATGCTCAAGTTCCCACTTTAAAGAGCTGCTGAGGTCACTTCTATTTCAGAAGGATAATCATTTGATAGTATTGACTTTTTCTTATTATTAATCACAATGAATGATAATTTGTGAAATACTTCTCCACCTTAAAAACTTAAGACTCTGTATCCCGACAGACGAAGCAGCAGGCACTGTCGGGAGTCTGAGGGTAACATCTGCACCCCACCAGCCTGTGTGTCCTCTTCTAAGCAGAAAGCATGGAGGGTGTGGAGCAGCCTGGAGTTCAGTGGTCAGTGGCATCATGGAGTTGATAGCAGTCTCCTTTCTACGGTTAATTAGAATCATAGCTGCATCCTTTATCCTGGCATTGTAGTCTCATTGAAGGCTTTTCATCAATACCTTATTCCTCTGAACACATTTGGGGCACAACATATTGTTCTCCAGGAACGGGGGTGGAAATTTGCTAGCAGGTAGCAAGAAGAGTGCACACACTCTCCCGTGTTTTTCAGGAACCCAGGTTTGCCCAGCATAAAACTGTAGCTGGACCCAACCCTCTTTATGTGCAGGAAGACTTCGCCCATGGACCACACACCACCTGACACCTTGTCCAGTCCTTCAAGAGCAGGCATCCCTTCCTCAGGGGGAGCAGTCACTTTAGAAGGATCAGAATTTTCCAGAGTCATTTCCCACTTTTCCATCTTTAATTTTCTTTGTGTTGTGGTCAATATCTTGGCCTCTGCTGATGTGACAGGAATAACCTTTTGATGAGGGTAAGCATGTTCGCAGAGTCGCCTATATGCTTCCAATTTCAAGCCTTTGGTGCCCAGATTTAATTGCTGGCACCACGCCCTCACGATGTCTCGGTGAACCAAGTTTATGGGTGGCAGTTTAGAGGGCAACAGAGGAACTGGTATCTTCTTCTGAAGTCTTATTTTTTTATTGTCTTGTGCCATGTTTTGTGGATAGGAAGCTTCATCCTCTTTCATGGACCTTTCTCGTTTGGTTCCCTTCCCTGAGTTTCTTTTTGTACTTGGTTCACCAACAGCCTGCTGTTTCTCTTCAGTTTCTACTGAGAGAGGTTGGAATTTGCAAGTCTTTTTTTTTCTCCTTTGACTTCTTTGAGGAATTCTGTTTGTTGCCTTTTGCATTCTCCATACTCAAAAAAGAAGTCGAGGTTGATATAAAGAAAATCTTCTTACTTCTGAAACCATTAACTCTAGTTTTAGCTTGTCAAATCTGTTTGAGCTACACAACCTGAGCGTCAAACTAGACTTTAGTAATCATCTAGTCTAATCACCCTTCTAAATTACTTGGCAGGTTCATATCTTTTGAGAGATATATGTGTAGTAAATATGAATATTACTCCACAAAACAATAAACAAGTGAATGGATATTACATGTCCTTATTTTTTAAATCAGATTAAATCTGACTCTGAGCCTACATTCTACTAAACTGGCGGGAAGTTTAATATGAGCTGTTACTGGGTCTCTCTGCTAAGGTTGTACAAAGATTATAGGCGGTAGGTTTTAAAAGGAAGCAGAATATTTGGGGGAAGTCCATCTGGCCTTTATTCTACACTAGTCACCACCGAATTACTCACTGCCAAGCCCGTGTGGTCCCTTTAAATTAGACAGTTCTGCCACTTCCTTGTCCTACATGGGTATATGAACTTCTCCATTGGAATTCCTTGAAGGAGCTCAGGCTTTTGGAAACAAAAGTCAGGAAGGAGCTTGTCTTCAGCTCCTTCTGCTTTCTAGCCAGCTGCATGAACCTCCTCTCAGACCATGGAGTACAAGGGCCAGGCAACCTTTTTAGAAATTAAGAGGAAAAAGAAAAGAAAACCGCAATCAAAAAGGATTCTTATTCTTTATGATTCTATCATCTATCTATCTGTCTATCATCTATCTATCTATCATCTATCTATCTATCTATCTATCTATCTATCTATCTATCTATCTATCATCTATCTATCTGTCTATCTAGTATAGGTAGATCTATAACAAGCTCATATCACAATAAACTATGCTGTCATCCTGTCACTTATTGAAAATAAGTCACAGTCCTTGACCCTAGGGAGTTTGCAATCTAATATAGAAAAAAAGAGAAAACACTGCTAGCTATAAAATAAAGCTGTGGTAGGTGTCACAAGTGAATCAGACTTTTAGAGTGCTGTGAAAATTCAGAGGTAGGAGAGAACTTTCCAGCTTGCAGCTGATTTCAGCAAGCAGAGATGAAGAAATCAGTTGGGGGAATTTCATAAGTAAAGGTGAGAGAGTGAAAGAACACATTCCCGAAACAGTGAACAGAATCTAGCTGAGGTTTTTTGTTTTTTGTTTTTTGTTTTTTGTTTTTCCTAGTAGGAATGTCGGGGAAAATACATGGTGCCTGGATTGTGAACTGAGTGTCTTTGAGAATGGGTCATCATGCATAGGAGAAGTCGAGATCAAGAGCTGATTGTGGGTGGGTGAGGGAGGAAATACTAGAGCTGTTACGTAGAATAAAGTAGATTTCACACTGGAAAAGAAGACCTGCTGTTTGAGAGGTGAGGGACCTACGTAGCTATGGATTTTTAAAAAGATACCTCAGTAGGCTGTGAGGTTCTGGTGGGTAAGGGTTAAGACATATTCTTCTTGGTACCTGCAGGTAAATTTTGAAGGAAGTGACACTTGAAGCCAGGAATGTCATCAAGGAAAGGGAAGATGAAAGAAAAGAAGTAAGAGGCAACAGGAGAAGACAGAGAGGAGTGCGAAATATCATAGAAGGGACAGGGGGAGAGTTTATTTAGCAAGGGACCAACCAAGAACTAGTCAATGATATTCTTCAAATGGTAGAAAGACATCAGTAAGAAAAAGAACTGAGAAAAAGCCACTAGTTTTGACCCTTAAGAGACCCCTTAGGTAAAGTGTATGGTGTGGAAGCTCCCAGAGGCGGGTTTAAAGGGTAGCAGGGAATTAAAGCCTTGGCAGCCTCAGTCAGGTACATGGTGACCGAGGAACTGTACTGGCCCCTCTTGGTACTGTCACATACATACCAATCCCTTCAATAAGGTGGCAGTTCTGGAGTTCTACTGGCTCCACTTCTCAAGATGCATTAGTTCTTTGTCTGTAGAACATAAAAACACTGGAAGTCAATGGAAGTCAATGCACGGCTTCCAAAATCAGTGTCTAAACACTGTCTTTAATTACCTTCATAAGCATTAACTCTCTTCCTCTGCATTTATGGATGATACAACAAGGAGGCACCTCCTTTTATTTCATTTATTTATATAATGTGGACACTGTATCAGCTAGCCTCACCCAGTTATTGTTGAAAGACTAAAATGCAGTTATACATTTAACACTTGGCTGCCCAAATAAATGATACTATTTAATTGTATGGGTAACTGCACAGTATTATTAATTTAAATGTACAAGATATATTATTTAATTTGATAAAGTATAGTCTATTATAAATCTGTACCTTGGCTCCCCTAAATCCACTATAGTCTTGCCTTTTGATCCCCTCCCCTCCCCCAAACTGCTTTCCCCAAATTCAACAGGGTCTCCTAATAGCCAAATCCTTTAGCCTTTGCTTTAACTTTAATTTAAAAATTTTTATTCCAACTTACTTTGCAAGCATATAAATTTATTTAACTGACCACAATCTAAACAATTGGCCACATTATTTTTCAATAGTGTTCTTGTTTTCACAGTGAAGCATTCTTTTAAATACCAGAGATAATTTTAAATCTGTTTAATTGTATTCAGGAAGACTCTACACTTAGAATTATCTTACAATCACGTTTTAAATAATAATAATAATAATTTCTTATGATTCTCTCACTTGGATGGAGAGGGAGCAAATGTAACAATAAAATAAATACACTCAAGCTGAACTAGAAAGTATTAGCAAAAGGCATCAGGCTCCTCAGTAGATTCCAGATGTGAGCCTCTAAGGAGACCAGCTTGTACTTAGAGAAATACATAAAAGCACCCTGAAGGCAAGCAGAGGCTTTAGATCCACTCAGAAATGCGCATCACCTCCTAACATTTCTTCTTCCTGGCCCAGTATTTATTGTTTCTGAGATATTTCTGGCTATCACCACTAGCTCTTCCACTTCAAAAAGTCAGATACCTACAACATGCCCGTTCCCACCTGCAGGTTTCCGCTCGTTCCCCTGCTGTCTGAATAGCTCTTTTAATCTGGGATGAGTTCTGCAACCAGTACTTCTCAATGCTTAACTGGCTCTGGGCAAATCCAGAGTCAGCCATAAACATCCACGTGGTAGCCTGGTCCCCTCCCCCAAAGCCAGTGCTTCCTACTGAATTAGTTTTTGCAGGAGAAGGCTGAGAGCTACCAGGAAGGGGGTAGGTATGACTTTCAGAAAATAAATGGGGGCATTTCGGCTCTATCTTAGGAAAGGCAGGCATTTAGCTCACTTTCCTACCAGTGCTTCTCAAGGGATAGTTTGCTAGGTGGACCTGAGGAGTGAGGTTCCTAAGCTGCTCATTCCTAGTTGGTAGGAAAGCGGCACCGGATGGCCCTTGACCTGACTTGGAAGAGGAAACAGAGCCGAAGACGCTCCATCAAGATGCCAATTCACCTAAACGCCGCTAACCTCTCCCCGATAAGGGCCAGGCCGGCCCCAGCAGGGTCAGGACCAATAGTTTTTCCAGGGTCCGGGTACCCAGTGGCGATGAACCGGTTCCATCCTCCCGGAGGGCGTGGAGGTCAGGCTCCCGGCTCCGCCCCCTGATTGGTGCTCGCCCCGCCCCGCCCGCCCACACCTCCCGGCAGGTGTGCTGCGAGGGCGCCGCGGCTTTGGTCTCCCGGCCCCGCCCCGTCCTGCCGCCCCGGGTTTAAGGCCATATTTATGCGCGGGGGTCAGTGCTCCCTTGACGCAGGAGATTCGAGGACACCTTCATGCGCGAGGTTCAAGATGAAATCTTGACTCGCGGGATTCTTTTTTTCTTCAAGGCTAGAAGTATAGAGAGGGAGCTCGGAGCTGTAGGTAAAAGTCTAGTGTTCTCTTGGCAGCTTTGGGAAGAACACACCCGTTGGTGGATAGAGGGAGTTTGCTGCTAAAAGCTGCGGAATTCTACCTCAGCTCTTTAAATAGGCTGAATGGGAAACTGAAGGGAGCTCAGGAAGCTCGAGTTCAGAGACTCATCGTGAGGTTTCTGGGAGGTAAAACGTGATATGAGACGGGGAATCGCTCCTGACACGCTGGGAGAGGTAATAATAGAAGATAATCGAAGTGAAGAGCTTTAACTCACCCTTCTCCAAGATTCAAGGCGCAGGACCTTATCTCCTGGCCTTCATGCCCTGCCTCAAAGTGCTGAATGTGGTGGGTGCCCAGTTCAATCTGTGGGCTGGGGGGTTTTAGGAATATCAGTATCTTCCTCCATCATGGATGGGAAAAGGAAAATAGGGAAAAGTGAAGGAACAGAAATGAATCGGTAACAGGAAAATGAGCAGAGTGGAGGGAAGGGAAAATAGTTTTTTGGGGAGGTTAGACTTTCAAAAGACTCCTTAATCTTTCTTTCTTCTAGGTCTTCAGTGGAAAAATGCACATTCCCCTCTCCTAATGCAGATCAAGCTCGAGAGAGAGGGAAGACAGGAATAAGACAGCAATCTGGGCAGAGCAAAAGAGCATCTCCACGCATGATCTGTTTTCATTTACCAATAGAAAGAAATAGTAGTTCTATTGAGTTCAACATGGTAAAATATGTGTTGAGAGAACAGGATTTATCAGACCTGGAGATACGAAGAAACGAAAAAGAAAAGGTGGTCCTTGACCTATGGGATACTTAATGACAGTATGAATACATAATTATAGTTTAAATAACAAAGCCTACCACTTGTGCAGCACCTACTATGTGCCTTCCATTGTGCTTAGAACTTTGACTATGTTAGCTGAATTCTCAGAACAACCTTTGAGGTCGGTAACATTATCCCCATTTTGTAGGTGAGAAAACTAAGGCACAGGATGGCTATGTAGTGTGCCCTAGGTACACAGCTGGCTAGTGGCAGGGCCGTGTCAGGCAGTCTGTCTGTCTCCGGAGCCTGTGTCATTTACTGTGCTGCCACTGTTAAAGCTCTGGAAGAACGGAACATCTAGAATTGTACTGATAATTACTTTGAAGATGATTAATTTTAAATTTCAAGCAGAGGAGAAATTTAATGCTATTTTCATGAGGATTTAGGAGGAGAGATATGAAGAAGTGAGGAGTGCTCCCAAAGTGAGGGGCCGGGAGGTGTGGTACAGGCACGCAGGGTTTGAGGCTCAAGCTGCCCAAGTTTGGATCCAGCTTGCGTAAGGTGCTCACCTTTCTTACACTAAAGTGTCCTCTTCTGTAAAAGAACATCCACTTCATAGGTGGCTTAAAATCAAGTTTTATGATGAGTGCAAATTGCTCAATATTGTACTTGGTACATTGTGAGAAGTCAATAGACATTAACTATCAATTACATCTGAACCTCCATGTGACAGGGTAGACTCATTGTGGGGAGAGACCCCCATCTCATCGACCACTGGGTCTTCTAGTGCTAGCTACACAACTTTGTACTTAAGATGTAGATTTGGGAGAAGGAAAATTCGGATTTTAAAAAGAAATGGAGTGGATGATGAAAAAATAATTATCCCATGTGCTAAGCATTTTGTATTACTTCTTTATTATTACATGTCTTCTTCTTATCCTCACTTTGCAAGTATGGAAAGTGAAACTTAGAGAGATTAGGTAATAACTTGCTTAAGGTTACATAACTAAGAAGTGTCAGACACTCCATTTGGCGTCAGGTCAAGTGACTCTAGAGTTTGTATTTCTTATCACTGTGTTTGCTGCTTCCCAGGATAGCCTGAAGAAGGGAGTAAAGAAAGAGGCACATTCTTGGGTTGAGGGTGCTGTATCATTTATTATTTGTTTTAAAACTCTTCACTTTAGGCAGAGGGGTGGTGTGTGTTCACTTTAAACCTTATATAGACAGTTAAGATATCATCTGAATAGCATAATTAGTCATTCAAATACCAACCCTGGTTAGGTTCACTCATTAGTTCAAGTGATATGAGAGAGAATTATTCATGGTGAAGGCAAAATATGTGGATTAACAAGATATGTTGTACAAGCAGCTCCAACTCGCCTAGACTAAGAACCAGAGCAAGGAAACCAGCATCCTCCCACCAATGGAATGGGTTCCTGGCTGTCTTACTCCATTAGGGCTGTCGTAACAAAAAACATAGACGGGGTGGCTTATAAACAACAAACAGTTGTTTCTCCCATTTCTGGAGGCTGGGAAGTCCAAGATCAAGACACCAACAGACTCAGTATCAGGTAAGAGCCTGCTTCCTAGACTGCCATCTTTTTGCTGTCTCCTCACATGACAGAAGAGGCAAGGTTGTTGTATGGGGTCTGTTTTAAAGAGCACTAATTCCATTCATGAGGGCTTCACCCACATGACCTAATCACCTCCACAAAGGGTTAGGATTTGAACACATGAATTTTGCAGGGACACAAACATTCAGATCGTAGCACTGGCTCTAGAACACTGTTGCGTGTTGTGTCCACCCTATTGACCAAGGAAGAGTTTGCTTTGATCTAAATCCTCCTTCCAGAACTTTGTCTCAGACTGAAACCTTTTTGTCATGTGCTTGTTGAAATACAGTTTGTTGAAATAGAGGACAGAGCTGGAACTTCACTGAGTTCACAGAACAATGGATCATAGGATGATTCTCATGCTTCCTTGGTAATAAATAAAAAAAAATTCATTTGTGTGTGATCAATTTGGGTTTGAACCTTGTGTTTATTGAACCATGACACCTGGCAGTGAGACTGTGTGTGGGGAAAGGGACCTCTAGCCCTCATCCACGTCTAATTTTTGAAGGCTACTAAAGTCACTCAGCAACAAGACCCTGTGAAGAGGCCATGTTGGCTTGGTCCAGAGACCATTTTTGAGTACATTGGTGTCATAAAAGGACTTGTTATTGAAAGAGAAGGACAAATGAATTAAAAAGTCCTGAGGTCAAATTCTAGCTTCTTGTGTAGCTATCTTTTACATTTAAAAATCACCTATTGCCTCTGGGTCTTTCTGTTTTTACACATACAGTAGGGCTTTTCAAAGAGCTGACATGGACCAAATGCAATAGTATTTGTCTAAACAGGAAGTAGCACAATATATAGATCTAGTTAAGCCAACACCACTGATAATCAAAATGCCATTCAGGAGAGGCAGAATGTACATATATTATAATCCTAAGGTATAAAAAATAGGGGAAATTATATAGTATGTATGTGTACAGTATACATAAACACAATCTAGACACAAATTAAACAGTAGTTACATGACTGGAAGATTGGGGTCATGGATACTGGGGAGGTCAATGATTATGGATAGAGCCCTTGCTTTTATTGTATGACCTTCTATGATGTCTGAAAATGTTAAACCATGTATCTTTATCACATGTATAATCATACAACTTTCAGTTTAAAAAGATCATTGGTATCGGTGAATCTTCCCCAGGAGGGAAAAATGGTGATAGAAGGAGAGAACAGCAAATCAAAAAAGGATGTGATTATATCTCAATAAAGCTCTTTGTTTTTAAAGAGGATATGGATTTTAGAACATTAGGAAACATTATCTTCAGCCATAGTGACCAGTGTTTAAAACCTGGGTATGAACAACAACCTGTCATTGATATGTCTTGTGCTGCTGGGAGGAGAAAAAATGTAGACGACCACTGATTTACATTGTTTTGGGAATATGATATACTTGAATTTAAGTAAAGTTCTTAGTTTCATTCTGAGGATTCAGCTAATAATGAAGCCACATGGTAAATGTCTAATCCTTTGTTCAGTTACTTCCTGAACACCATGGGGAAGGTCTGCCCCCACTCAGGACTTAGGTACAGACTGTGATGTCCTGGGAGTTATCTGTGCTGAGTGTATTTAGCAGGGGGAGTACCAGACCCCAACCAGGCTGATACAAGTACCAAGTGAAGGGGGGATACAGCCAGGGGTCCTTCTTTGCCAGGCAGGGCCTTACCAGATTAATCTTCCACTTTACGTCCTTTTAGAGGCTCCCTCATCAATATCCTTAGATCCTCAATGAGGCTAGTTGGGATCACACCTCAAGGTGGATCCAACAAATTATAACATATGATTCAACAAGAACTTATCATACTTGTTGAATCATATGACCAGGAGAAGTAGGAGTTAGTCAGGAAGAAGAAGGAGTGGTGAGGCCCATAGAAATATGGCAGGGTATCTGCAAAGTACTGGGGAATTGGAACCAAAATAAGATAAATCCAGTATGGACAGAGCAGTGATTCTCATATCAGATGGTAAGAATCACCTGGAGGGCTTGTTTAAAACACAGATGTCTGAGCCCCACCCCAAGAGTTTCTGTTTTGTTAGATTTGGGGCAGGACCTGAGAATTTGCATCTCTAACAAGTTCACACTGATGCTGATGCGACTGATCCAAGGACCACCTTTGAGAACCACTGGACTGCAGCATAAAGAACCAAGAGGAAGATGGTAAGAATCGAATCAAGAAAGGTAGGCAGGGCCTTGGAGGTCAAGTTAAAAAACTGAATTATATCCTAGGGGCATTGGGAAACTGTTGGAGTGACATGACCCAGTAGATGTTTTAGAAACATCACTTCATAATGATGAGAATGAAGTAAGAAAGAAGTAGGAGACTTGTCTCTCCTAGAAGCAGAGAGAATGCTTGGAGGCCTTTGTTATAGTACTCTGGATGAGATACATGATGGCAATTGGAGAGGCAATGGGGATTAAGTATTTCCCAATGCCCTTAGAACTGGATGGCTTTGAGAAATATTTAGGTGAAGCTGGGGTACTGATAGTATTGGCAATTGGCTGGATGTGGACAGAGGGATGGTGAGGGAGAGGGACAAATTAAGGAAGGTGCCTAGGCTTGGAGAATCCGGTAGAGAGGGTGGTATTCATGGATATGTGGACCAGAGAGCAGGAGCAATGTAGATAGAAAAAACAGAGAGTCCATTGAAAGCTCTGACTTCCATTATAATATTATAGGAGAAATCTTTTAAGTTTTCTTCAAAATGGAGTGACACGTCACGTTTATCGTGATCATCGCCTTCAGGCTCCATGCAAATAAGTATATTGGTTTATTGGTTACATTTGCTCTTTCTGAAGAAAAATCTGAATAATGCATCCTGCAACTCAATACTACAAGTGATGGAACAGCTGGGTTCCATGATTTTGAAAGTTTGAAAACTTGGGTACTACTTTCTGCTCTAGTGAGAAACATTATTTCTTTGAACATTCAAACATTATCAAGAATTGCATCACAGATAAGCTAGAAAAATAATTTCATCCTTTACACGTAAAGAATTCCGAGAAATTGATAAGAAAAAGGCCAACATCCTAAAAAAAAAAAAAAAGTGACAAGAACGTTCACAGAAAAATAAATACAAATCTCCTTAAATAACTGAAAGTGTGCTTAACCTCACTTGTAATAAGAAAATGAAAATTAAAACACACTGGGATATCATTTTTAAATGATTTGCAAAACTTTGAAAGTTTGACAACAAAACATGTTGGTGAAGCTTTCGGGAAATTCTTACACAGTGCCAAATGTTACAGTGCCTGCAGTGACTTATAAAATACCTGTTAAACTTACAAAATGCACTTACCCTTGACCCAGCTTTTATCCCTTTTGATTCACTTCCAGGAATTTATTGCACAGATATACCTATACACATACAAAATAAAGTATGTGCAAGATTCCTTATTGCAGAGCAAATAATTGGACTGGTTTAATAAACTATGACATACTGGGCAGCCATAAAACAAGAATTAGTGAAATTCACTTTGTAATGATGTGAAACATGTCAAAAATTATCTTTAAGTGAGAAAAGGAATATGCAGAACTGTGTGTAGTCTGATACCTTTTGTGAAGGGGAAAAATGAGAATATGTAGTTGTATCTGCTTGTATGTATATAAAATTTTTAGGAAGATCCATAAGAAAGTTATAAATTGATTTCCTGGGGCAGATGTGAAGGTGACTTCTCACTGTGTATGTTTTTATATCATTTTGATCTTTGAAACATGTGAAAAGAAACACTTATGGAAACAATGACCCATAATTCAGAAGAAAATGCCTAAATATATACATGCAACACACATGGTGTGGAGGTTCTGAGCAGCTATGGCCTCACATGTCTTCACTCAGTCAACGCTAACACTGTGCACATTTGTTTCAAAGAAAAACAGGCCACATGTATCACTATGAGGTGATGACTCACCAGATATGCTCATGTCCATTGGATACACATTGTTCTCTAGAATGGTGTGTGGGTGGGGCCGTGGGAGATTGAGAGTGAAGGGGAGAAACATTTCTTGTCATTCAACATTTAGCAATATTTGATGATTGCTTAGGACTACTTGTTCAGCACTGAAGACAGTGCAAGCAAGATACCCTTGCCTTCAAGGAATTTACATTCTGGTGGGGACATACATTTTTGGAAGGGAGGGAGGGAGGGAGGGAGGGAGGAAGGAAGGAAGGAAGGAAGGAAGCAAAGGAGGAGGAAGGAGAGAAGGAGAGAAGGAGGGAGGAAAGGGGAAGGGAAAAAAAAGACAGTAAGCAAGCAAATTGTTTTGTTTGCTTTTATGAAATGGTTAGTCAAGTGTGGCTACAAAAGGAGACAGAGAGGCTCAGGAAAAAAACAAAAACAGTTTATTATACTCACAAGTCCTAGAGACAAGAGGCCTGGCACAACATGCAGGACTACATGGCAAAGACACCAGGTGGTCAGGTGGCAGAAGACGGAAGAGGAATTGTTAGGCTCCTGCCTTTATTGGGCTTTCCTCAGGAAAGGCAAGACAGGGCAGGCTGAACAGTTTAGGGTTCACTGGTTTGAATAATTTCACTGGGCTTTGGGCAATAAGGTGGTCCCCATTTGCCTGGTACCTGCACCTGGTATGATTATGACAGCAGAACATTGTCTCCTGGAGTGTATGGGCGGGATAGAGGAGGTATGTCTCCAGATTGGTTAGTTTGCCTACTAAAGACATGCTCTGCTGAGCCTTTTGCTCTAAGTATTGGAAAGGGCTCTCAAGAGGTGACATTAAATTGAGACCGAAAATAAGAGAAGAAGCTAGGTTTATAAAGAGTGGAGGAGGAACATTCCAGGTGAAGGAAAGAGCTTGCTTGGTATATGACCTCTACTTCAGCATGGCTCAAGCATTTGCAGGGAGGAAAGTGGTGCCAGGTGAAGGAGGAAAAGGAAGAAGAGCAAATCACACAAGCAAGACCAGCAAGCCTTCGAAAAGAGACTGGATGACACAGAAAGGTTCTGAGCAGGAGATAATGTGATCTGAGTACTTTGCTACTGAGTACAAATTGGATTGGGAAAATACTGATACACAGGCGCTCGCTTGGAAAACTATTTTGGGGAAGTGGTAGTGGAGGGCTCACCCACAGAGCTGGCAGTGGAGGTAGGAGGAAAATAGATCTGAACTATCACTTGGAGATAGAATCAGGTAGAGTTTCTGATGGTTAAAGATAAAATCAAGGATGACTGCAAGGTTGGAGCTGGCAATATTAATTTTGGAGTACAGATGGTCCCTGACTGGTTTGACTTATAATTGTTTGACTTCAGGATGGTGTGAAAGCCATACGCATTCAATGCTGTCTTTCAAATTGTGAAGTTTGATCTTTTCTCAGGCCAGCGATTCCTGGCGTGATGCTGGACAGTGGTAGTGAGCCACAGCTCCCCACCAGCCGCGCCGTTGCGAGGGCAAACCACCAGTACTCTACACTGTACCGTGCCACCCGCTTCTGACGGATATCATGTCCTAGCACGTTTAAGGTACGCTGGGCCAAGCTATGATGTTCATTTGATTCGGTGTATTAAATGCATTTTTGACTTAACGATAATTTTAACTTGCTACAGAAACGTTGATGGGGACATAATCCCCTCATACGTACAGTAGCATCTGTAATCGGCATAGAGGTGGCAAACTCATTGGAATGAATGGGCGAGGTGAAAGAGGAAAGAGCACCCAATTCTAGCCCTAACGGACCATTACATTTCTGTTTTGGGTGAGGTCCAGAAACCAGCAAATGAGGCAAAAGGGGTAACCAGTAAAGTAAGAGGAGAATAATATTGTGAAAGCCAAGACAGAAGAGTGTCTCAGGAAGGAAAGAACAGTAGAGCAGGCTAAATGTTCATAAGAAGTCAAGAAGATGAAAGCAGAGAAGAGAGGTCATTAGATTTGGCAACGTGGAGGTCATTGATGAACTTGACAAGAGCAGTTTCTGTGTGGTGAAAACAGAAGCTAGACCATAGTTGGTTGAGAGGTGAATGGGTAATGAATAAGTGGACACAGTGTGTATTTCAAGGGGTTTATTTATGATAGGTGTATTAATTATGAGGCACTAAATTATCCCCAAACATAGCAGCTTAAAACATATTACCTCATATTATTTTAAACATATCACCTCTTGTTGTAGGTCATACGTTGGAAGCATTTTGGTTTTACCTGGTTCTGGCTCAGGTTTATTCCTGACGTTGCAGTCGTCTGAAGGCACTTCCAGTATGGCTCCCCTACATGGCTGTTGGCAGGACGCCTTAGTTCTTTGATAAGTGGAACTCTCCATAGCGCTACTTGAGAAACGTCCTCATGCTAGCTTTTACCAGAGTGAGTGATCTGAGCAAGGGAGCAAGGAGAAAGCCTCAATGCCTTTTATGACAGAGTCTTAAAAGTTACATGCTGTCACTTCTGCCATTTTGTATGTTTTAGAAGTCAGTCACTAAATGACTTTAGAGTCAGCCCACTCTAAAGGCGTGGTGTATTAGGCTCACCTTTAGAAGGCAGGAATGTCAAATATGTGGACCTATTTTAAACCACCACAGTGGGGTCAGATAAATTATGCAGTGATTAGAAATGTAAGGTCAAGGGAGTGTTGTTTTTTAAAATGGGAGATGCAATTAGCATATCTTTGTGCTGATGAAAATGAATCAGTACAAAAAATTTGATGAAGCAGAAGAAAGAAGGGACAACAGAAAAAGGGAAATCCTAAGAACTGGACTTTTATAGCAAGAACAACTTCTCCACTGTAACACCAGGCATAGGAGAAGATAGAGGCAACTACCTTGAGAGTTGTAGATTTGGTGGGAAAATAGGAGGGAGCTCATGTCTGATTGCTTCCTCTTTTCTCAATGAATTATAAGGCAAGGCTTTCAGGTAAAATTGTGAGTAAGTGAGGGATTGTGGAAGTCTGAAGAGAAAGAGAAGGTATGAAATTATTAATGCAAGGAGTAGAAAAACGAACCTGCTAAAAAAAAACGAGCAGAATTACTGGCATTTTGAAGACCAAATCTGTGATTTGACATTAATTTAAAGAGAAACCATTCAGCTGTTCTGTGATTTTTTTCTGAAGCAACATATAGCTGCTCAGGTGTGGGTATAAAGAAATGATTTGAGTTCTTCCACAGAACCCAATAGGAGAGAAGTACAAAAGTGGTTGAGAGTATGTTCAAGGAAATGATTAAAGGAAGGAAGAAGGTAGACTGGACAAGGAGAGAACTTATGCACAGAGGAGACTGTTGGAAGGCAAGAAAGTTCTGGGGCAGGAGTTGTCAATGGATTTGAGCAGCTGGAACAACTTCAAAAATAACAATGGCGCTGCCTGAACAAGTGACTTGGGAAGGCAGTATGTGGTTGGTGGGGAGTCTGAGACTTGACATAAAGGTTTCAAAGGTCAGGACGTTTGGTTAATAGAACATGGCCATGGGAATGGATGGCTGAGGCAGAGTGGAGGAAAAGGGTATTGGGAATGAAGAGATCTAGGCACTAAGAAGCTGCATGATGGAGGATTTATCCATGTAGTGTTTTAAGTCACTGGGAAAGAAAATGGGATAGAGGCTTTCAGTTTTTATAAGATCATTGAACTAAATCCCTACAAAATGATTTTAGAGATAGAAATTCAGGTAGGAATCTGTGAAAGAAAACGAGATATCGCTCTATGATCTGACAGTAAATGAGTTCCAGGAAAACAGAGAGTGCATGTAGAAGAGTGAGAAGGGGAGATGAAGAGCAGAGAAATTTCTTTAAATAGAATACAGCCCACCAATAGCAATACTAGAAATAACAGAAGAAAAATCACCACTGTGCAACTCCAATATAAAAATAATTCAGGCCCCAATTGTTAATAGATGCTAAAACCAAATAGGCAAAAAGCTTTAGAGAACAGAATATTCACTCGGATTTATAAAAAGAAAGGAAACAACCCTGTTGATTTCACAGTCACCACCTTCATCAGTTATTCAAATTTAATATAAAAAATAGTGGAATTACTGGGGCAGCTGCTTAGCTCAGTTGGTTAGAGTAAGGTGCTCTTAACAACAAGGTTGCCGGTTCTATCCCTGCATGGGATAAATTTATTTTATGCCTCCTGTATTCTGGTACTTTTTATGAATGTTGCTTTTAAGAGTCATTGTTATCATCTAAAATTTGAAATATACGCTTCTTGGTTTTGGATCCCTAGTGAACAATATTTAATCTTACTTTATTCATCTGTGACTTAACATTTTTCCTATGGATAATGGAAACACCAAAAAAAAAAAAAGCAATTATGTTAGCATGAAATAATTCCAATATATATTAGTGACTGACTATTTAAAACTGTAAATGAAAACACAGGCCAAATGGACAGAGGCCACGTTTAAGAATACTGTAGCAATCTACACTTAAAAGCCATTTAAATGATTTGCCTAAAAGCAAAAACCAAACATAGAGAGAAAACAAAAGAAACTATACATTAGGAAGAGTAAATAACCAGATCCTGACTAGTTCCATGGCAGTAGCTTCATGTAAAGTGGGTGATGGTACAGCCCCTCGCCTCCGAAATAGATGGTGAGTCACTCCTTACTAGGTGGGTGACTTTGAACATCCGTGAAATGTTAACAGTGGTATATCCGTACCTACTCCCTCAGGGCCGTAATTAGGATTAAATGAGATAATGAATGTACCATTTTCAGTCCATTGTCTGCCAGATGATAAGTAATCAACAAATATGTTGACCATAACAATGCTGCAGTTGGGAAAAGTATGAGAACTGAAGTAAAGTGCTTTGATAACGTACAGTACAAAGAACCACATGAAAGTCTCTCTCCAGGGCTTAGGATGATTTTATAGGAGATACAGTGAGTGGAAGGAACTCTACCCTATAAGGCAGGCACCCTTGGCCTTGATCCTAGTGTTGTGGATTAACCATGTGGCCCTGGACAGCTGACTTCATCTCTCCTGAGGAAGTTCACAGTTGTGTTCAATGAGGAGGAGGCTTGATTTTCCAGCTCTCCAACCTTTTATCTCTTCTTCCTATGCAAGGTGGTCTCCCATTAAGGAAGAGAGCTGATGGAACACTCCATACCCATACTAATTGAGAATTCAAGTTGTCCCATTTTCAGCTATTTTATTTTATTCAAATAAAGAGCTCATTTATATTCAGCTTTCAATGACAGAAATTAACAATGCCAGTCCCAAGGAAACCCCACAAGGAAGCAACCACTTTCTCATTCCTCCTGAGGACATGCCTTGAGAATTAAACACAGACAAAACTTGAATTTTAGTTAGTCTTTAATATAACTCCAACTCTTTAGTAGTAAACAAAGATGTAAGTAGAAAACATCCAAACATTTACTATCAGTAGTTCTGAGCAGTCACAGTGGTCGCACTGTTGGAGCTGAGGTCACTCACATTTTAAGGAAACATGATCTATCCCGTTTCAGCGGAATTCATGCTCTGGCAGTCGGAAGGAAGAGGTGGGGCTTGTTTTGTGCAGACGATTCCCTTTACCATAGGCAGCTGACTTCTCTCTCCTTTTCTTGGCATTCAAAAATAAATTCTTTATTTGCCTTTTATGCTAAAAGTGCTCTAACATCTGAAGGGGCCTTTCCTTACTGAAATAAAATCAACTAGACAAGTCATACATTTCGGGGTCTGGTTAAACTCCCTCAGAATTAGCAATTCGTAGAAAGTTCATTGTTAAGAAGTTAGCATACTTGCATACTGGAAGTACAATTAGAGCTCACAGTACAGGGCTCTGTGATACAAAGTACCTATGAGCAGCTTCCTCTCGTATACTGAGGCCACAGTACTTCCCTGGAGAACAGATCCATTGTTGGCATAAACTGTGGTCACTGTAGGCTTCTCCAATAGAATATTCTGGATGCGGAGGACCTATTCAGGAGAGACAAAGGATTAGCATAGAACCACCATACACCTGTGTCACTCCATCACGAATAATGCCCGTCTTCTACAATGACACAATGATTAAGAGGTCATGCTGTTGAAAAATAGCAGTTACCAATCCCTGTAATGTTTAAATTAAAGTACTTTCTTCAACCTTCAAAGAAAGGACTTTCTTAAACCATCTAGCTATTTCATGCCAACACAGGATTTAGTGTTATTATAGCAATTGAACATTAATAGAAATACGTCCACACTAACGTGCCTACTTTCATACGAATAAAAGTCATGTCATGTGGTGAGCTGACAATAAGCCAGGTATTTTAAAAATTGCCAGGATACCACATAGGGAGGGCACATGTCTCTATACAAATGCCTTTTGATTAGTTGCCACCATAATTTAATACATCAAAAGATTACCCTTCTAAAAGTATTTGAACAATGTGAAATTTTGCCAATTATTGGCTTAAAGCAATTGTAAATCACTACATTAGTTCACTGCATTATTGGTTTAAAAGGACTAAACAAATTATTCTTGTGACAGTTTATTGTATTATTAGTTAAAAAAAACTTGAATAATTAAGGTTGAAAAACTAAAAGTATAAAAACCTCTGATGAGGGAGGATTGTTCGGGTCATAAATGAGGAGCTTCTGTGCATTCGGATGGCAGCCTATCAAGATGTCCCCTGAGGAAGGATCGATAGACAAATTATCCACCACTGTATCCAACTTGAGTACCTTCCAAATGAAAAAAATGTCAATACCTAAATGACATGAGCAACTTGATTAAATAATTTAAGGCTAATCTTTCCTGCCTTTATGCATGTGGGAAAATTATACACATCTCCCTGCTTCCACCCCTTTAACACCAATATTACTTAAAGTAAATTTAATAAACTGCTTAAGAGTCACTTCTCATCTTCCCTGAAACTAAGAAAGTTGGGCGATAATCAATCTCTCTGAAAAATGAACTCCTTTTCCCTTAAAAGATGCACGATGATCAGTTAGCTCAAAGAACTCATTCAAAGCAAAATAAGAAATTCTTAATCAATCTAAAATATGTGTTGTCAAGCACGAAAAAAATAATAATGGTGTGCAACCCAATTTCTACCTTCATTGATTATTGAAAGAACTGACAATATGCATAAATTTTCATTTCAGACTTCATCTATTCGTCTTTTCAGTTGTGAAAATTCTTATTGGAAGTCATCAGGTGCCATCGGTACTTCAAGAAGGGGCTCTAAATCTGATTCAAATATGACTCTCAACCCACCGCTGCATGTGATCACAGTCAGTCCTCAAGACTGCTGGGAGCAGGAGATTCAGCCAGTTAGAAGGCGGTAATAGTGAAAAACCCAGAATAGTAACACTGGGATCCATAGTCTGTTCTAAGTGAGGTATTGCTATAATATAACTACGTAATTTCAAAGCATAATAGATTAATGTCTACTTTATATATATAAAGAAATATTTTACCTTCAGTTGAGTTAAATTCATATTAGGATGTTTTTCCAAAACATGAATTTCATGAGCCAACGCATCAGCAACATAGATGTACCTTTGCAGAAAGGACACATGGGTTAGAGCTCCATGACAAGATAAAGCTTCGTTAACACAGCATGCAAGAATAAGCTTAATAACCTGCCAAGTTGTTAATCAATGATGGGCCCTCAAGGAATGCTTGATAAAGGTCAATTTTTATTTAAAAAGTAAGCTTTCAAAATCAATTCAGTATTGCTACAAAAATCATGGAATTGTTCAATTATTTTTCAAAAGGTTTGTAAGGAAAAATAATATAGAATATAATTTTGGGTACAAAATCTGTGATATTTGCCACTGAAAGGACAATAAAACAAATGTCTGGCTTCAAAAAAACGCTTTTACATTCCATAATATAATTTGATATGTCTAGGTATCATTTACATTATGGTACAGAACACATTTTACTAGAATATTTATTAATCTCATTAATATTTAGTAAAATATTTATTAACATATAGAGAATTTTAAGAGTCAGAGCTAAGTGTCTATTCAGAACAATCTGCCTATACCCAAGAAGGGTGAATTAATGGACTACTTTATGGTAATTTTACTCATTGACTTGACTGTTCCATGGCAACTGTTCTATTGGGCAATTATAATGTGTAAAGCCATGAACTCAGTATTGTGACAGATATAAACATGAAGAAGACATAGCCTTTTCCCTGAAAAGTTTATAGTGTGGTGGAATGATCCGACTGCTTTGTACACATTAAACAAATAACGCAGCACAATGAGTACCATAAGAAACACTTCAGGTGTACAGACTAAAGAAGTATCTAACTCTTGAGAACACAGAAGGGCTCACAAAGGAAGGGACATCTGCCATGAGATGGAACTAGAAGCCGGATTTGAGGAAATGAGGACCAAACACCTTCTAAGAAGATAACATGTGCACAAAGGCACAGGGGCAAGAAAGAAAGAGGCACGTTTGCAAAATAATGAGTTCTTTGTCTAAAGCATGGAAAGTATGAAAATAGTAGAAAAGGGGGTTGGAGTTAGCGTATTAAAGAAAGTCCAACCTTTTAGCCTGCCTGGATTTAATAAGCAATTGGGTTTCACTGAATTTTTAGAATAACCAAGAGGCATAATAACAAATGGTCAGTTCCATTCAACAATTACTGAGAATTTGCTTTGCCCCTGGCAGTGCTCAGCAAGAGTCAAATATTAAGCAGAGCTCCCTCTTTGGGAGGCTCTTCAAGGCTAGTGGAATACAAAAAGACAAAATTGGCAACAGTGGCAAAAATAAAATGGAAGTGGACTGAAAACAAGTTGGAAAACAGGCTAATACTCTAGCCAGAGAGGATGAGAAACTAAACCAGGCAGGTGTCAACAACAGAAAGGAAAGGTGGTGAGAGTGACGAAGAGAAGCACAGGTAGAACCAACATGGCTTGCTCATTGGTTGGATAGGAATGATGAAAGAGAAGTTAAAGCTGAAGCCCTTTCCATTTTTGTTTTTTAGCTTGAATGACTGGAAAGTTTGACTCTCAGAAAGATGAGAGTTGTGGAGAAAAACAGATCTGGCCGGAGAGGTTAGAATGAGTCAGTAATAGACAAATTAAATCATTACACATTCATTTTCTATAACGAACAAGAAAGAAATTGTGTCACAAACATAAAGACATTTAGCTGTCAAGGAATGACCAATTTATTTCATGTTATATTTGTAGTAGTTTAAATGGTTCAGTGTACTAAGCAGTAAAAGGGAAAGTTAATAAAGAATTTAACATCCTTCCTATAGGCTGCGGTTGGACGATATAAAAATAGTGAGATAATTTTGGAGGGCAATTTGGCAGTATCGACTAACGTTAACATTTCAAGGGATCAGTCTTTGAGAAAATAAGTCTCTTTTGAAGGATTTTTCTACAGAAACACGTGTACAAATGTGCAAAGAAGAGGGGTTCATTAGCGCTCAGCTGGCATTTGAACCCAGATCGATATGACTCCAAAATCTAAAGATTTAACCAATGTGCTATAATGCTACCCTAGGGAGTTTTTCTTTAAAAATGTTTAGATAATGTTCAGTGGTAAATGAGAAATACAAAGTGTTTTTTAAGAAGAAATGAACTACCTATATATCCATCAACAGAGAACTGATTAAATTATTTTAGAATCATCCTTATAATGGAATAATATACATCCAATAAAACAATGACACATTTATTTAAAAGGAAACACCTACCTGATACTTAGATATGTACATGTAAATATGATCCCATTTTATAAAAAAATTACATTTATAAAATTAAATTCTACAATGACATATATCAAAATTTAGATATTATATGTTAAATTATAGTACATACAATCATATATTATATAAATATATTATATAAGTTTAATAATATATACAGAGGGTGCCAAAAAATGTATTTACATTTTAAGAGAGGAAGAAATTGTATTAAAATTGTAACAATATATACCGATAACAAAAGACGAATACAAGTCACATTTGACTTCTGCAATTAAAAAGGTGCTCAAAGTGGTTACCATCAGCCTTCAGACACTTCTGATTATGGCGAACTACTGCTTGAGCAACGTTGATCAAAGTCCACTTATATTCAGTTCTTTTGGCACCCTGGTATAAACATTTTATATATACATACATAGATATGTATGTGTGTGTATGTATATGTATATAAATCATAGACCCAAAATATCAAGTAAGTTATTTACACCATGAAAAAAAAAACAAAGTGAAGAATTTGGCCCATGAACACGAATGAGAAAAATGAAGCTACTTTTATAAGGGATCATACTTTTATCAGGTGAAATATTGATCCCATTTGCTGAATCAAATCCTTCTGCTACCACTTTAACTTCATTTGGACTGTAGTAAACAACATTTGTCCAGTGTAAGTTCACGTATACTTCCAAATACTTTAGGAAAGGATCGGAGAAATAGTGGTCATTGGTGGCATAGAAATGTGCAGGTCCAACAGCTATGATATCATTCACACTGAAAGAGAGAAATAATATGTGAGAGAAAATAAAAAGCCAGTTGGTCTCCATATTAAAGATTAGATACCCAGAAGGTTCACACAATACATGCTTTAAATTTTTAGTAAGAGGTTTCCCAGGAAAGCTCAGTAAAAATCACATGGCTATCATTATATGCACTCTACTATAATATCATTTGCCAAATAACAATTTTGTATGGTACCAGGTAATTCGAAGACAGGTCATTTAGTAATTAAGGCAAGATTATTATAAAAAAAAACTTGGTGCCAACAGTATGTTTTTTGACCGAAAAAAGGTTGGGTTTAACAACAATATATAAGGACACAGTTATACATAGTCCAGAGCTGGATAGAGGCTCCTTGGCTGGTGAACTAGTTGGGACACCAATAACATTTACCTAGCTTCCATTTACTCAGTTGCTGGATTTTCCTGAGTTTCTTTGCTTAGTTAGTAGTCAAACTAAGGTTGACTGTTCAATTTCTACCTGACTCACGAAGTCAACCAGCCGAGAATGAGTGGGCCCTCGATAAACACTTGCAGAGAGATGGATGATGAAATTGCCATAGTACAATACTTCAGGTGAGAGACTTACATGCTAAAAACAATTACAGTTTTAAAACCAGTTAGGCAAGGGTGTTATTAAATTAAAATTCCCATTACCCAATGCAAAAATTTCTCAAAGAGCTGATTTCTCCTTTGTTCAAGGAAAAACACAGCTACAGAGTAGGTAGGTCTCCTCTTTCTGAAAGACCTCCATCATGCAGAGGCTGCCTGGGTGGTACTTATGCTCCTATTTATTATGAAGTGCATTTCTGGAAGAATGATTAGAAGTTACATGCTTGCCTAGGTAGGGAAGTAGAAATTAAAAATATTCATCAAGTTCAAACTTTAAAGAACCAGTAGAGTAACTAATGCAAGCTGAGCTGGGAGGAACACATGATTATTTGGCCATGTTATCAACTAGTTGGGTGTTCTTGATTGGATACAAACTTCCAATTTGAATCCCTTCAATTCTGTAGGGCCATTAGCCCACAACTACCACTAACCCTATGAAAGCATTTTGTATCAGTCTCGTACAAAGCACACAAACTCCATATAAAGCAGGCCACTCTTCCTTGGCAGGACAGGTATTATTGTTAGCTGGGTGATGAGACATAGGAGATGGAAGGTGACAGCAGGAAAAATGGTGGGTTTGTCTTCTACTCCAGATAACCCTGAAGAGCATCTCCCTTGTAGTCCAGCATTTCATCATTTCTTAAGGGAGTCCATATACAACACTGGTTATTATAATAAGGGACATTGACTTTCCCTGCTCTACAAGGAAACTATATGTACACTAGTGTGTGTGTGTGTGTGTGTGTGTGTGTGTGTGTGTGTGTGTGTGTGTGTATTTCAGCTTCTAAAAGGTGAGAAGATCACCATGGGGAATATCTGAAAATACTAGAGATAAAGTGGAGAATGAATCAAAGGGTTAAGTACCTTGGAAGAAGCTCATGTTGGATAGTTTTTAGATGCAAAAGAGAATTGTCTTCTTCTTCAAATTTAAAAATTTCCACGGTACTTTTGAATTCTGGGTGGTTTACAACAAAGAGATAAACTGTGTCATCTAAAAAATGGAAAGAACAGAGTTAATTTACAAGATATAACCATAGGACCTCTGGGCAGACACTGACATTTAAATACCACGGGCAAGGAAATGTTGAATGTCTAAGCTGTTAGGCAACCTAACAGATCATTCTTCTTCCCTGTCTTTCCCATCACTGTTTGTCTGGTGTTATTTCTGATCATTGGTCCCCTGACCTTTAAGAAAGAGTGTTTCCCACTCCACATACAGAATTCATGAATAATCTGTTTATAGTTTAATTCAAAAATATAGCTCTTTTTAAATGCAATGATAGGTATATGAAAAGGTTATGAAAGCTAAACATTCTTTCAGGTGTTAACTGTTAGAAATTTCAAAATGTAGCATAACTTACTGTGAGCTGAAGAGGCAAATGATCAACTTATTTGTATGAAAAATACAGAAATAATTCATAAGTTAATTGTTCTCTCTTACTACAGATATGATCCAAACTATTTTCCATAGTCATTTACAAACCATTATACGTTTCTTAATATTGGTTGCTCATCATTTCTTACCACTGTCTATGAAGTGCTGATACCATGTGGATTAAACGAAGCCAAATTAAACCCACGGCTGATTCTTAATTCCAATGCCCTCAGGTTTTCATCGTTTAGATCCATTATAAGTATTCCTCCAGGCTTGTCTGGTGCAAAACTGTGGAATCCTGGATATTTTAGACCCTTTTCAAAACAGAGGAAAAGTTAAATATGAAGGCTTAAGTATTTTTGTGGACTATAAATAAATGACACAGACTTTGGTTAAAGTAGTTGCTTAAAGCTACAAACATAAAGAAAGCAGAGAGGAGACAATAGAAAAAATAATAAAGATGAACAATAACTGATTTTTTTAGTTGAAGTAAAAGATTAGGCATTTAGTCCCTTCAGAGGGTAACCAGAAGGTTGGTGGACTGGAAAGCACCAGGTGGAGCTGAGGGTGGGGATAAGAGAAAGTTTGTCTACTGACTGTTGACCCTCTTTGTTTCTACAAAGACTGGAGTCTTGGTAAGTAGTCAATCAGCCTCCCCTCCTTGTCTCACACCCCATATCCAATCCATCAGCAAATCCTGTTAACTTGACCTTGAAAGTTCATATCCCTTCATAAGTATATGAATATTTTTCACCACTTCCTTCATGACTGCCCTGGTCCAAACCACCACCATGATTATGGCAATAGCTTCCTAACTGGCCTTTCTGCTTCGGTCCTTAACTCCCTACAGAAATCTAGTCTCACACAAATATCCAAATTTCGTCAGATGATGTCACATCTCTGATCAAAACTCCATCTCACTCAAAGTGAAAATTCCCACGATAGCCTCCAGGCCCTATGTGCTCTGCCCCGCTCAGCCTCCTCCATCTTCCCGCACCCCGAACACTCCATCTCTGTCTGGGCCCTCATCTCCTATTACTCTTGTCCTCACTCATGTTGCTTTGGCCATACTGGCTTCCTGGACGTTGTTCAAACCAACCAAACACATTCTCACTTGGGGACCTTTATACACACAGTTTCCTCTACCTAGGAATGCTTTCCTCCCAGAGATCTAGGGTTCCTTCCCTCAACTTCTTTCTATCTGTGCCAAATGTCACTTATTGCCATTTGACAAATATGCATATTTATACATATACAAATGGCAGCCTGACTCCATCTTCATCACAGCTGTCACTCTCCAATGCCCCGCCTTACTTTATTTTTTATTAAAGTGCTGTCACTATGTGACATATATTCATTCTCTCCTTACTGGAACATGAGTCAGGACTTTGGTCTCATTTGTTCACTGCTAGGTTCCAGGGCCTGGATCAGTGAATGGCATATAGTCTGTCCTTTTCCCACTGATTCCAAATGTCATCTCTATCATGTACTAGATCCCTGTTTGCATGTTGGTCTAAGGGGACTCATGCCTATGCCTGGGCCAAAATGCTGCTTTTTAATTACTATAGCTTTATTTATAACGTATAAGATATAGATAGGTTGATATCGATATATATATGTACATATATATGTGTGTATATAGGTATATGTATATATGTATGTATAGCAATCTCCATATCCCACACCCATTGCTTTGCCTTTATACAATAGTCTTAAATATTTCTGCTCATTTATTTTTCCTTATAAACTTTGAAAATTAAGTTGCTGTTCCAGATGGAACTTTATTATTGTTAATGACATTATTACTATTACATTTTCTATTTGGTTTTTCCTAGTTTATAGGAAAGCCACTGAGTTTTATATGTTCATTTTGAATCCAACCATTTCACTGAGCTCTCCTCTTAGGTCTAATAGTCTGTTAGTTAAATCTCTTGGATTGCTTTAAAAAAGGTACTCCCACTTTCTGAAAATAAGGGCAGTTTTGTCTCCTTTTATACCTGCTGTTTCTTTGTCTTGTCTCATTGGATTATTGAGAACCCTAGGAGGTTACTGATGGTTACAGTATTTGGTGACATTTTCTTCCTTTTTCAAAACATTCATGGGAAGGCAGCTAATGTTTCATGACTAAGAATGATGTTTGCTGTAGGATTCTGGAAAGTTTCCTTCTATTTCTGGTTTTCTTGGAGCTTTTAATGAGGGATGAGTGTTGAATTTTATTTAATGTTTTTTCAGCACTCACTGAAATAATCTAGGTATTTTTTTTTAAATCTTTCAAGTCACGTTTTACGCAAATTTAACATTCCGAAAAACGTCTCACTTTACGCACCAAATTGGACATAACATTCTCTCCCGTTAAAAAAAAAAAACTATCAAAATTATATAAAATCAAGGCTGGCAGGCTCAGTAAGTAGAATAAACTGGAGTTATGCTATTGATACATGGTAGTGCCACTCCAGTGCTTAAGAATCTCTATTCTTTATCAATATCCCATAAATAATAGCATGGTTTCCATGCCCAGGAATCTCTACCAGTGATGGTGATAACTATTCATGGTTATTTTAACTATCCTATCATTTAAATCTGTTTTTCCTCTTTTTTAAAATTTTATGTTATTTTTACTTGCAGTAAAATACACATAAAGTGTACCATCTTCACCCTTTTTAAGTGTACAGTTGAGTAGTGTGAAGCACATTCACATTGTTGTTGAAATCTTTTTAATAGTCTAGTCTGTGTCATTCAAGTCCTCACTAAGTGTGATGTTAGTTTTCAGGTGACCTTCAAACTCATAACTATGGTATAGGATGGGTTGGATGGCCTAAAATGTTTGAAAGAAAAACAAACAACTGCCATGATGTGTGAGTTATTCATTTAGAAAGGAGCATATTCTGGGGAATAGTAGAGACAATGCTCAGTAAATTACAAAACAGCAGTAAAGTAGGATTGTTCCTAAATTTGAAAAAAGAAAAAAATGTCATATAAGCAAGGAAGAAAAAAAGAAGAAATTCTGTTGACATGGCTATAAGATCACTGTGGCTGTAATAAACCTCTCAGCTAAAATGGTTATAAATTTATGTGCTTGAAGACCTCATTCTCCTAATTCAGATTTATTCCTATGGGGAGAAAGTCTTGAAACAGTTCAGTGCTGGATTACACAAGTCTCTAAGAACATCTCCTTTGCAAAAAAAATATAAAAACAGCAACTGCCTTCAATTTTACTGAGGATTTTTGCATCTTTAGTGATGAATACTTTTGACTAGTAGTCCCAGGGCTTTTTCCTAAGCCTATAGACATATGTGCAAGCATGTGTTTGTAAACAAATCAAGAGTCCTACTAGAAATATCATTTTATTTATTCTGCGTAATTAACTAAAACGTTTTAAAACTGTATTTTAAAAATTTAATATAAATATTAGTGTTTCTGTCAAAGCCCATAGTATTTCTTTATTCCCTCAGTGGTAACAACCAGTTGCTCACAGCCTTTCATATAAAAACCATCAGGAGCCTGAAGAGTGATCTAACCCTCATTCTCATCTAAGCTGAGTTCTCTCACCTTTCTCATAAGTCTGACAACTATTTTATTAGTGTTGTGACTCTCTTCTAAAGCATCTCCAACTTTTTCACATCCTCCTGAGTCTCAGAGCCTGAAAATAATGGATGCTGAGAGGAAACAGAATAATTACAGGCTGCCTTCAAAGTCAGATATGAGGTGTGATCACAAAATACAGTGAATGTTTAAATTAAAAAATATATATAGTATAGTAAGAGACACGCTTTCCCATTAATCCCCCTCAAAATAGTCCCCCTCTCTTTATCCCATCTTTATCCCATCGTTCTTGCCACTATCTGAAGAAGTTCTGGAAGTCCTCTTTTGTGTCTTTAGTTGTGCTGTCATGGCTGCCTCGATGTCCTGAATTGATTCAAAACGTTTACCTTTCATGGTCATTTTGACTTTGGGGAAGAGCCAGAAGTCACATGGTGCCAGATATGATAAGGTGGATGAGGACACAGCGTAATATTTTTATTTGACAGAAATTGCAGTATCAGAAGCCATGTGTGACATGGAGTGTTGGTATGATGGAGGATGAAGTAAAGACACTTGCAAAAGAGAACGTACAGAACTGCTTCAGAAAGTGGCAAGAATGATAGGATAAGTGTGTTCAAAGCTAGGGGAGTATTTTGAGGGGGATTAATGGCAATGTGTCTTTTACTGTAATAAATTTTTTTATTTAAACATTCACTTTATTTTTTTATCACACCTTGTACTTCTTCCTCAAGAAAAACCAAACCCATGAAGATGCCAAGGACCCTCCTTACCTAGACCCAAGCCAGGGTAGAAAGGTGGTCAGAACTTCCTCATCAGCCCGCTTATACAGTTTTCCAATTACAGTGGATATTGATATAGGCCAGGATCACACTAGCCAATCACTTAAAGTCTTTCTAATGTACTCGTACGCCTGAAAAGGTTATTATTTTTCAGCTCATAAGAATTAAGGCACAAGTGAAAGGTATAAAAGAACTCAGCCGATGACTTTCCACTTATGACAGGCTATTCAGGGGGAAAATAAAGAAAGAAAAAGCATTAGCCTTGTCTAGGGAAGTTGGTATATTGTTAGAAAATAAATAATAATGGCAAGGATATTAGCCTCAAAATTGAATATCTAATGGAAAGAAAGGTAGATGCTGTATATAAAATAGTATAATGTAGTATTGAATACTCACAATAATCCCCAATATCTTTTTCAATGACAAACTTTTAAAACACAGATTGCATTGGAACATTTTAGTGCAATGCAGTGGGACACAAAGAGCAATAAATCAATTGACAAAATTTTTTCATCTCTACATTTATATAAGTTTGAGGAAATTTTCCAAGATCCTGTTTAACCTGTCTTTTTTTGCAGAACATAGCTTTCAAAGTGAGGAATTTTTAAAATAAGTTATTACTCTGCAGGCCTCATAAAACTCCCTTATATCTTCTCCACTGAGATTGGGGAAGGAAGAAAGTACTCACCACACTAAAGAAAGCCAGACCATTGGGAAGTATGTCAATATCTTCAGAGCCAGTTTCTGCAAGTTCAAGAAATAGATAAATGTCATGTTCAAATTTTATTTGTTAAATAGGGCATAACTAGGACTTTGTTTACTTTATAAGTGTCTGTATCTTTAGGAACGATTCTGCTTTTTTCCTAAGAAACTACTCTCTTCAATAAACGTCAATCTAAATCCCTTCCTGCAGTGAACTTCTGACTTTAAATGTTAGATATTTTATGTTTACTCAAATCAAAGTCAAGTAGTCACTACATTTCCAGCAATAATACAGAAAAAGTTGACATCTGTACACTCTTATGATAAACATCCAGATGTCTGCACAAAAGTAATTGACATCAAGGGAATAGTACTTTCAGAATGAAGGGCTCATAGTCATTTAACCATGCAAATAGCCTTGTCCCTTTCTCTGCTCATTCAATCTGAAGCAAACATAGACATCTCTCTCATTATCAGAGATGAAACACCTGGGATTACATATTCCCTCTTTAAAAAGCAATGCCTGCTTGTTCTCATAAGCAAAGAAAGCTTTCTGTTTAATCTTTAAATTTAGGCTTTAAATTACAGGGGGGAAAAAAACTAGCAAAAGAAAATTAATGAGAAATACCATGCACCTAAGCCAGTTGAAGCTTCTAACGCTTGTCTCTGAGGCAGGCTACGATTACTATTGATTGTTTATTGATTGTCTGCAGTACACTCCACACAGCACAGCAAATAATTAGACATAAGACCTTCCAGCGGTCTCACTGTGTAAATTCCGCAGACAGATAATAGACCCAAACACAAGAAAAGAGGAATAAAAATGGCTTAGATGAAGCCAAATCATGACACATTCTTTGAGTGCACAAAATCCAATCTTCCCCTTCAAGACCTCTCCAAGGATTTCTCCAAGATTATTTCTAGGTTGTCAAAAACAAACAGCATCTATCCAGCCATTTTGGTTTTGATTCATGAGTTTGCCTTTAGCCTGTTGCCTCCAGTGTTGCTTGCTGACTCTATTGTAGTGGAGAAAAGTAAAAGAAAAGAAAATGCCAAGAACTTCACTTCGTAAAGATGACCCGTCGGTCTGTTGCTCGAAAAGGAGATTTAGATAAGCTTAAGCATGGTATAGTGAAAGAGCTTTTAAACTGGGGTCTGTGGATGCCTAAGGACCAAAATGGGTTTCAAAGAGTCTATGAACCTTTTGAAATTCTATGCAATGCAAAATGTCTCCTATATGTACAGATGAGAAATTTTCTGTGAAAAGGGTCTGAGCTTTCAGCATATTCAACAAAAAGGGTCTATGATACCCCAAAATGGATAAGAACCACTAGACGCTAGTCCCATGGTGGTTCTCAACGGGTAATGGGTAGGGACTAGAGGAGTCTACACCACATACACACACACACACACACACACACACACACACACACACACACGGAGAATTCTAGTCTAAGTTTTGCTTTCTGGAGCTCAATTAATTAAAATTTGTTGTTCCTGAAAAATTACTTGAGACAATTTAATTTCAATGTGTACATGCTTACACACAGATAAAAAGATATACAGAAAAAAATTTACAATGTTTCTTTGCATGGTAGGATTGTGAGTGATTTTCACTTTCTTCTTTATACTTTTTGGTTTCAAGTTTTCCATGAATAATAGCATTGTTTTAATAATCAAGAAGAAAAAAGTTTTTAAAATATATTTTCATGTCAACTCCATTGTAACTTCTTTCTGTTTAATCTTATGTCTAATTCCAAGAAAATAAATACATCTACCTATAGCTATGTTTTGAATATTTTCAAGGTCTATTCTCCCATCTTCATTTCTATAGCCATTACTACACTAGGTCTTTATCATCTCATATCAGCTCTTTGGTGTGATTACTGCAAGGGTAGTCAACACAGGGAAAATTTTTTCTTCAATAATAAAAATAGTAACAGTAGTAATAGCTACTAACATATATTGTTTACCAAGTACCAGGCACCATGTAACTATTTTGTATATATTATTTCATAACATTTTTATAACCCTAAGAAGCAATATCATTCTCTCTTATTTTAGAGTATAAAATATGGAGATTTTGAAAGGTTAAGCAAATAATTCAAGATCACTGGAAAGATGGGACTCGAGTCCTTTTGTTCTGACTTAAAAACACATAGGGAAAAACATACAACCTAGCAGTTAATGAATTTTCTATTGGAACCATCCCCTGGTTCCTCTCTAAAGATACTTCACTTTGTAAATTCAATGGTGGTAAATTCAATACGTAGGCTTTTGCCCCCCAAAATGTTTACTTTCTTGCCTCTCAACAAGATTTTTACCAATTCATATCCTATACTTTGCTTTAAAACCTTTTCAAAACCCTCTTTCTCTAGAAAATCTTCTAGCTTAGCACATCTGATTCAATCCCTTCTTATTCCTTTAGCAATTATCTATCTGTGACAGAGATGGCCAACTGCTCCCTAATCTCCTCACTCCCTTTCTTCCTTTTCAGCTACAGCCACATGGAACACAGCTACACACATTTCCTACCCGTTCTTGCTGTAGATGTGGTCATTTGTCTAAGTTTAGATTAGGGACGTGGTAGTAGTACAAGATGGACGCAACTACTAGGTAAAATAAAGTAAAAATCATATTCACGTAAATCTTCTTTTTACCCCTTACTGCTGGGAAATGGCAAGACTGGAGTTCTAGTCTCCGTCGACATGGAAGCAGTATGTTGCAGAGAGTGGTGTTGCTTCATTAGCCTTTGTCCTAGAACAACCACACAGGGCACAGTCATCTAATCACCCTAAGCCTATTTGCTTCTCTTTCAACTGTCAAGTATGAGGAAATAAACTTCTCTCTTCTCTAAATTACTTACTGTCAAATATAACAGCAAATCCGGCCTTGCCATACCCAATAGAGTATCCTGTAATGTACTGTAGCCTATTATTTTCCACTTTTTTAGTTCACTAGTCAGGTATGTGCGTTAATCACTCTGGGTGAAGATACGATATAGGAAAGTGAATTTGCAAAAGTTATTTAACCTCTCCGAGCCGAGTCTTGGGTCCTTAGTTCTTATAAAAAGAAAAAAGATATCTAGTTATTTAACTTCTCCGAGCCGAGTCTTGGGTCCTTATTTCTTATAAAAAGAAAAAAGATATCTATATCTCACAGTAGTGGATTAATGTTGTTTTCCTATTTGTAGGTAGATCGTAAAGTACTTGATGACAAGTGCTACAATTTTTAACGCCTTTTTTTTTAACTTCCCAAGCAGCAGTTATTGTAAAGGTCTTGATTGCTAAGTATATAAAATCGTTACTTAACTTGAGACAATATATTCAACATTTTGTTTTAGTCCAAGACTCTGAATGCCAGCATTTTCAAAGACATTTAGAAAATGTTTTAAACTTTTAAGCCGCAAGTAGAGTTAACTAATTCTTGTCAACATAATTTTTAGTATTTAGATATTGATATTGTGCCAAATCTTGGGTGTGGAAAAGCTTAACTTCTGTAAGAAACACTGGGAAGGAATACACAAATATGGAATAAATATTGAACTTACTTTCCGTCCCAAGAAGGTACACATTCTGTACGATATGAGGTAGATGATTATTATTTATTAAAACAGAAAGACTTGAGATGATATGATATATATAAAGCACCTAAGAGTTACAAAGAGTTCATTTCTAGTCATGGAAATGTAGCATTGCAGTGTGTGTGTGTGTGTGTGTGTGTGTGTGTGTGTGTGTTGATGAGGTAGAGGAGAAAGGAGAAATGGTCTTAGCTCTTGGAGGGAAACTTGGCCACAAGTACATGACTACTACTCTTTCCAAAGTGGACTAACAGGGAGAACCTCTCTACCCTGCTGCACACCTTAGAAGCTGCTTTTGCCTGGATGGGAAAGCATGCGCAGCACACTGTTATTCCTTGTAATCAAAGACCACTGAATAAGCAACTGTTGTTAAAAACATATAACCATAAGCTATTATTAACCATATGCATCGCTAACATAGCATTCAACAAATGTTCATATAGTGTATGCTAACCACAGAACAAAAGCACAAAAGAAAGGGGAAAAAAAAAAGGCTCAATTCTAATTAGATCTAAAAATGTCTCCCAAATGTGCTTCTAATCCCTCATTGTCTTCGCTCTGTTGCCTTTTGAAGTGCCTCAGAGGCATTAAACACTTCACAAGAGGGGCCATAGGTGACATATTTCCTCATTCTTTCCAATTCCAGACAGCAGCTCACACACATCACAACATAAAGGTCACAAACACAGACAGACGCTTGTTCAGAATACAAATGTTGTTGGGCTTATTTTTCTCTGAGGAGCCCTCTATCCCAGTGAGTTGTAACAGCAATACATTTGGCAGTCTGTCCTGTAATGTGTCTGGCTATGCCCTATTGTCTACTCTGAGACTTGAATTCACAGAAGGTAGGCTCTGCAAAGCCAAGGGCTGCTTAATAATTGACGATTATTAATTCAGTAGCAAAAGTAACTTCAGAGATCACTGACTCAACCTCCCAACCTTGTACAACATTCCTCCCAGATGCCATCTGGCTTTACTTAGTGACCAATTCTGAGGGGGCTCTTCGTGATGGCAGCCAGAAGGCAGGATCCATTGCTGAGTGTCTTGGGATTCCAGACCTTAGTTCTAGAACTGTCTGCATTATCCAGCACAGATCTAGTCAATCTGGTAATTGATACTGAATTTGTATCCTCCTGCTGTTTGGGCAATTGAAAAAGAGAAGCCCCAGAAGAAAGAAGTCAAAGGAGTCTGGAGAAGGGAGATAGGACTGGGAAAAATAGAAAGTAGCAACAGAAAAAAAGGAGACAGAACATTTAAGAAATAGATGTGCAAAAAAGGAGAGGTGAGTAACAGAATCGGAAAGAAACTTTGAAGTGGAAAATCTCTTCTGAAAACTGATAGGGATCGTGAAAGTGAAGACTTTCTGTTTGCTATCAAGAAGGATCACTACTTTGTTTTTTCTAAAAGATCCCTGTGAACTCTGTCTGGAGAGAATGTGGTTATAATATGAGGTACTGAGTGTAGGAGTGTTGCCAACTGGAGGGCAATGTAGCAATGATTATCAAAACTTTAAACATTTATACTAACTGAAGGTCAGTCCCACTGTTGAGGATTTCTCCTACAGACAAACAAATACAAGAGCTATACACACAATAATGTTCACATTCATTGTTTGTAGGTGCAAAAAACAGTGACCACCAAATATGCATTAAGAAGGAATCGGTTGAATAAATCATGGTACGTGCAAATACTAAAAAGAATGAGGTATATCTCCATGTGCTGATGTGGAAAGCTGTTCACAGTGTGTTTGGAATGAAGCAGGTTGCAGAATATAATCTTAACACTACGGTGCCATCAGTGGAAAAAAATTAGAGACGTATACATATGCATATGTAGGCACACCTCATTTTATTGTTTTTCACAAATTGAAATCAAAGCCCTTTACCAGCAAAAGGACTGCAGCTCGCTTTATGGCGATACTTGCTTTGTATAGCAATGGTCTGGAACTGAACTTGCAATATATCTGAGGTATGCCTGTATTTGTTTGCATTTGCATTGGAAATATCAGGAAGGATAAGAAAGAACTTCATCTCTTGGATTATGTCTGTGGGGGATAGAGATGTTGTTGAGAGATTTTTATTTTCCATTTTATAACTTCTTTTTCTTCTGTCTTACCTTCACTAGCTGACGACTAGGCTAATGGAACACAGATCTCGGTGGCCACATGATAAGGATTACAGAGTTTACAAAAATAGTTCAGAAAAAGTCATTAAGCAAGTAAGAAAGCATACAATAAGCATAGGATTATACAACTAACTAATAATTAACTAATTAATAATACAGTGAGAAAAAGAGAGAAGAAGAAATACAGGGCACATCAGATCAAAAGAGGTTGGCTGAAGAGGTCTGTTGATCTAAAGTGACTTCTCCTCCGATAAACAGTAAGTATGTGCCAAAATACTGTTAATGAGTATTTGACTGTTGGTGGCCAAAAATCGTTAGGTGTATAACAAGCATTTTCTCATGCTTACCAATGCCTTTAATCAGATGGCAGTTTGGAAGGTCTATGGATTCTACTTCTCTGGAAGCTTTAAGCCGATTCCTGTTTAAAAAAAAAAAAAAAATTTATCTGTTTATGTATTCCCTGCTTTGTTGCAGAAAAGCTTTAAAGAGGCTTATAGCTATACAGAAAACACAACATAAGTCTAAAGCAAAGAGACGATAGAAGGACAAGGGTAGGAAAATAAAACAGCACCAGAAATGAAGTTAAAATAAAACACATATCACAGAGTTCTATAGGTGAACGTGGGTTGTAAAGAAAGTCAGTAACTCAACAAATAAAACTTCTCAAGCAAATTCCTATGCAAATATAAATCTGGCACCAGGTCACATTTCTCATGGCTCTAGTGTTGTGGGAAGAGTTCCAGATGTAGAACGGGAAGTCCTGTCTTCCTTCTGAGGACTCAGGGGAGCCGAGAAATGCTCAGACCTCTCTGCAATATGACACAGTGATTGAAGGCGGAGTGGGGGGTGGGGGGCAACAGAAAATGGCATTGTTCAGAGCCTGGCACACAGAAGACACCCTACAAATAAAAATATTAAGAAATAAGTAGAGAAGGTCCCATCCCTATGACAATATTTACTGGGGTGAGAAGGTTGGAAAGCACCACCTACTTGAACAAAACTATTTGCTGTGGTTGTTTTGCAAAATCCAAAGTTCAGAAATAATGAGAAAAAGTTGAACTGTAATAAAATATTTTTTAAAAACTCACACAGAGGGAGGTTGACACAGTGTGAGGAATATAAATGATAAATGTCTACTAACCATTACATTGTTTTGTGCACCAGAAACTAATAAAAAAAAATCATACAAACACTACCAAAGGAAAATAAAATAAAATAAAATAAAATAAAATATCCCCCCCTTCCTTCCCACCCAGAAGTAGAGGGTCACAGAGACGTGTCCAGGAAAAACACATCTGGGACCCATTGTTTTGAAGGCCACGTACGATATAGGCTTCCCGCCTTTCTTCCTCATTGTCTCACATTCCCTTTCCGTTCTCTATAGTCATAAATAATAACATAGCATTCACAGAGTAGCTTATATTTTTTTTCAAAGTGGTTCACACATCCACATTTACGAGACCAAGGGACAATTTGCCACTTGTCTCTCTCCTATTCATATCCTTGACAGCCTCTGACTTTCAGACACCGAACATGCAAAAGCTGCTGGTTTCTCAACAAAATGGAAGAAAGCCGAGGCCTAGATAACCCGGAGTCACCAACAGGTGGTGGCAACTGCTACATATGTCCACAATGCATATCATACATAAAGTGTCCAACTAAAATGTTAATCTGTATGTATCTGGAATCACAGAACTCAAATAGTGTTCAATTTCCTGAAGTGAAATAGCCAAAAAGTAACAATAAATGGATAAAATAAATAAATAATATACACATATAAGAAAAATTAAAACAAAGGAAATAACAAATAAAATGTAAAACAAAGCTATAGAACATACAAGAAATCTCACATTTCCAAGGTGCAGGAGTGATTTAAAGGGGAAAACAAGTGTCTTTAACCTAATGTAGGAGTGGCAGTAATACTAGTGATGAGAATGCTGTTTCTGGTCATTGTAGGTGGTACAAGGAAATCAATAATAAAAGCAGCTAAAATGTATTGATTCTCCCACAATTCTATGTGATTTACATGAATGCATTCATTGAATTCTTACTACAACCCTAAGAAGCAGGTACCATAATCTTCATTGTAGAGATGAGAAAACTGATTGAGACGTGAATCACCCTCCTGAGGTTTGGAGCCCAGCTGGGAGACAGGGCTCTCAACTACTCTGGGATTTTCCTCAGAAAGGAGTGAAGAGATCCGTGCTTCTGTCTTAGCAGTAAGACTGCAAGGCACAGCGACAAGTCACTCAATCTCTCTCTATAGGCCTCAGTCGTCCTTGTGTATGAAATCAAGATAAGACTGGAGAACCTCCAAGGTTCCGCTGATATTGTAGGATTCCTGAAACAGGTGTAAATATGTCAGGAGGTCACAGCTGCAGTTGTCAAGTTTCTGTATCACTCGTTTGGGTGTGAATTTTATACAACTTACTATTATGTCTATTTGACTATATAAAAACTGGGGTAATGATGATTACCATCTACCTTTTTCAAATATAAATGATATGGATAAAATAAAATTCAGACGTGTTTGAACAGTTTAATACGGGGTATTTTTCAGAGTCACCTTAGGTTTGCATAAATGACTGATGATTGCACTTTGCTCATAGGGCAATCTTCGTCAACTAGTTTAGTTGTACAATATCACCTCTAGATATGCAGACTGAACACTATTAACACCAAAGAGGTACACAAAGTCTGTGCACAAGTTCTAGTTAATCAAATCAGGTTTTAACACCGAAGAGGTACACAAAGTCTGTGCACCAGTTCTAGTTAATCAAATCAGGTTTTCTTGTCTTTCTTTTACGATAAAAGAGAGGATTTTGCTTCCATCCATTGTGGCCCATCAAGAGTCTCAAATTCTTTCTGTAGAAAACTGCTAGGCTTTTCCTGGCAGAATTGTCAGTTCCCTATTCATCAGTGGATTTCTGTATTCCAGGGTGGCAAAACCTATTAGCTGACAAACCTAAAGCCATTCTCACCCCCTTTCTTCCTTGACCTTCTCCATTGCAGAGGCAGCCCAGCCAAATATTTGCTTTCCCAGGCTCCTGTGTATTTGGGGATAATCATATGACCCAGGCTTTGGAGAAAGATATTTTGTTCCTGATAGAAGCAGACAGAAGAAGAGAGTAAACTGGCATCACTCTTTCTCCCTTCTTCAAGATCTGACTACACATACAGTGCTTGGGACTATAGCAACCATTCAGCATCTTTAACATGTCAAGTATGGGATCATAAAGCCATTAGTAAAGGATCTACGAACAAAAGTATAAGAACCTAGTCCCTTGATGTGATCACTGACTCAATGGACAAGCTCCAAAATGCTTCACCTGCAGAGTTTTTATCATGAGAGAAAAATAAGCCCCTCTTGTATAAGCTACCATTAATTTGATGTATGTTCTTGCAGCTGAAAGCACTCCTAAATGATAGTAGATTTAAGAAGTTTGGGGAATATACAAAAGAGAACTATACAAACTTCTTTGGACTAGCAATCAATAAGCCTAAATGCATTCATGCTAAAAAAAAAAAATAAAAAAGGTAAATGGTACAGACACAAATAAGTGATATATTTGCTACAACCTATTTGCTTCTTAATACTTTATGTCCGTAGCATGCTTATGAAGGGACTAGGTCAGAGATGGAATAGCTGTTGCTCCCCTGCTGTCATGCAGACATTGCTAATCAATCACAGGACTCTTCCCTATAACCAGGAGCTAGCCTCAGACATGATGTTCCATGTAAACACTACCAGTCCATAAAAATGGACACTCAAGATAAAAGCTATTTGCCTTCTCTGTTCTAGGTTCCTTTTGTTTTTCCCATTTTCCTTTTCTTTTTCATTAAAATGTAGTTATTTGCCTTTTAGTTACTACTTGTATTTGATAGGTGTAATACAGGAAAGAATATACTCGTATAGTGCCTTCGTTCAACTGAACCAGCAATCCTTCCCCAAGTGATGGCCACCAAAAACATGTACTTCAGCGTTCTTATCTGAGGTCCAGTGACCTTCAAGGAATCTATGGGAAAATTAAGGGATCCATGAACTCGGATGGGAAAAATACATTTTATTTAAACCTTTAACTGAAATTGAGTATTTCCTTTGATGATGACCGTGGGCAACAAATCATAGGACTTTCTATTAGTACCTGTAACTCCGTCATTAGTAAAATTACAGACATTGTTACAATCACATGGCAGTTGTTGTAGACGTTTCAAAATACCATTTATACTCATCACTACTTCAAAATATCTACTGTTAGATATTCAATTGCCTCTAGATCTATTTAAGGCTTTAATAAAGAAGCCCATGTCATTATATCATACGATTTTAAAAAGCTTGGCAACAGTATTTAAGTATTTAAAATAGTATTAACTTAAATAATATTAAGTTTGTTGTGCAATCCTGTACATTTTATTTTATGCATTTATAAACATAATGTTGAAAAGGAGTCAAGATTTCACCAGACTGCCAAAGGGATCGATGGCATAAAAATTTTAAGAACACCTGCTTGTACATCATTGTCATCATAGGTAACTGTTACTGAGTACTTACCATGTGGCTGGCACTGTTCTAGGACTTGATAAAAATGACCTCCACAGCCCCACTATGGAACAGGTAGTATTATTATCCCCATCCTACAGATTAGGAAACTGAGACACAGAAAAGTGAATTAAAAAGCTAAGGTCTCAGGTAAACAGTAGAGTTAGGAAATGAATTCAGGCTATCTGGCCACAAAGCATGAACCATCAGTCATTATCATGAAATCGATCAATATTTCTTTCCCTCAGAAAACAGTATTACCCATCCGGAGTGGAATGAGACAGGGGCGGTTAGCTACTCTCTTGCCTCATTGGGTGGTAGCAGTAAGGGGGCCCCAGGCTGTGGTGCCAACATGTCTTGAGCAAACTGAATACAGTCTTACTACCAAGCATTACTATATTCCATATCTCACTGCCTTTGAATTTACAAGCCACTGATGGGGCTTTATCTTTTTAGTACAGATTTAAAAAACCGGTAAATAGAGGCTTTATCTTTTATATACAGACTTGTAAAATGCTTTGGAATTCACCCCTAGGGGCCCTTATAATGCTTGCACTTGGTAACTAAGAATTTGTGTTTAGGCCCGCAAAGCTGGGGAATATCTGTTCCAATGGCAGAAACGCTAGGAGGCTGTGGGGACCTGGAATCAGAAGACCTGGCTTACAGTAGAGGTTCAGCACTAACTAGTTAACCTCTCCCAGCCTCAGTTTTCACATGTACAATATAGAAAGGAAGACATAAATGAAGACTTCATGAAGTCATAAGTGTAAAATGGCTTACTTTCCAAATGTTGGTAAATGTACATTTGGGTTTAATATAAAGAACTTTTGAAACTTTTGACACAGTGACCAGCACATTATAGTCACACAATAAATAAGAAGGATGGTGGTTTCAGGAAAAAAAAAAAAAAGGCGCCTGACCCTTCAGAAGTATTCAAAAGCAGACTGGATAGCTTCTTGGGGGAGCTGTCATAAAAAAACGTCAGGCAAGAAGCAGAATGTTCAGAGGCTTGTTTTGGGGATTCCTGCCCACACACAGGTCTCTAATGCACTCAAGACTCTTAATTCACTCAAAGGTGGGTACTTTGCAACAGGAAGCAGCTGGGCTGGGGATATTTGTGCATTTCTGTTTTCTCTTTTATTACTCAACAAGGGAGAAGCGGAAAAGTCAGGTGTGATATGCCATCTTCCCCTGGGAACCTTAGCCAGTTACAGTTTAGAAGGAAAGAGACAACTTTGATTCCATTTATCCATCTGGGACATACTTATGCTAAAATATTACTCGTTGTTTATCTGAAATTCAAGTTGAAATTTAAGTGGGCATCCTATGGGAGAGAAATAACTTGATTGCCAAAGTACCATCTCTAAAAAATAGAATAATGAAATAGCAGGTGCCAGATTACAGCAACAAAAACAAAAACCTGTTTTTTGAAGAGCCTTTCCTTGTGGAGAGTTGGGAACATGCTGCCTTTCGAATTAGATTCTAAGGGTCTGAAAGGAGAAATGGTACGCATTTGAGCACTCCACCAAACTCTGTAAACAGTAGGTGCTTGATTCTGCAATCATAGGGTCACCAGATAAAATACAAGATGCCCAGTTAAATTTGAATTTCAGGAAAAATGAATGATCTTTCAGTATGATTATCCTTAGTATTGCATGGGATATACTTATACTAAAAAAGGATTCATTGTTTATATGAAATTCAAATTTAACCGGGAAGTCTGCATTTTTATTTGCTAAATCGAGCCACTCATCACTCATCCCAACATTCTCACATCAGCTGCTTGGGGGCTTCAACTATCCAATGAAGTGACCACCCTATAAAGTCACTGCTGAATAAAGAATAGTAGTCAAGTTTTTATAAAGATGCATTCAATTGTAAATTATCTATCAGGTGTATTCTCTGTTAAGTAAGCTTTATTTACTTTTTCTTAGATTTGCAACAATAACATTTATCATTTCAAGGGACTTAAATTTAAAATCTTAAGATTAATAAGAAAAGAATGTTAACTGAGAAATTTCAACTTGTAGAAACACTGGTGGTTTGAACTTTAGGGACAACTTAATCAGTTTGTGAATTTTAGTGATCTTGCCTTTGAAACTGAGAACTGGTTAGATCATACAGAATCATCCAACTCAAGAATGCTCTGGAGGCAGCCGGAGGGCTCAGTTGGTTAGAGCACAGCTCTGAACAACAGCGCTGCCGGTTCGATTCCCACATGGGCCAGGGAGCTGCGTCCTCCACAATTAGGTTGAAGGACAACTACTTGGAGCTGATGGGCCCTGGAGAAACACACTGTCCCCCAATATTCCCCAATAAATTTTATAAAATAAAATAAAACGAATCATAAAAAAAAAAGACTGTTCTGCAGAGCAGGATGGGCATTTACATTACATGAAAATTAAGGTCAACATGTCCATTTCCTACCTGTAAGCTTCTTCTCCAACTCTAACCGCACCCCACTCCCAACACATGTGCACACACTGTTCCTCCTCCTCCTATCCCTGTATTTGCAGATGAAGTTACAGCTACTGGACACTAGAGCTCAAAACTCTGGTATATCACCTATGACTTCCCTTCATTTCTGGAGTTCCAGAGTTTGGGGTCCTGGTATTATTTCCAAACTATTTCCAAACTACCGCAATACCTTAACTAGTTTCCCCATATCTACTTGCTCTCCATTCTAGAACTTCTCAACTCTAACTACCTATTATAAAAAAATTATCAGGAACATTTTTTTTTAAATAAAAAAATACTCGTGCCTGCACCCCACCCAGACCAACTAATATCAGAATGTCTGGGGATGTGGCCCAGGCAGCAGCCCTCCAGGAGATCCTAATGTGCAGCCAGGATTGAGAGCTACTGGCTTTACTCCCATCCATCCTTCCACGTTCATCTCTATACCGCTTACTGATTGTGCTTCATATGGTTTAAGAGGTCCTTGTTTAAAACAAACGAAAATATACAACACACATCAATAGTTCCCCTTTGCCTATCAAAGCAGGCCCCAATTTTGTAACTTATATTTAACCATCTCAAAAATCTAGCCTTTCCCCCATCCCTACTATTCTCTCGCCTTCACTTTATGCTCCCCTCAAATTATTCTATTGCTAGTCTCCACACTTCCTCACCTTATTCCCTTTCATGCTGCCCTGTCCATCTGGGATGGACTCCTTCATCCCCATTACGTGTTTCACCCAACCTCCGAGGCCAATGTCCAGTGTCTCTCCCTACTGAACTCCACCATTAGGGATGTAATCTTTCCTTCTTAAGCTGTAGGGGTTGGTTGTAGCTGCCCTGGACATCCTAATGTATATATTTGTTTTTCCTCCTTCCCTGTACACTCCTTTAGGGTGAGGGTTGTGCTTTTGCTCCATTAGGGGAGCCTAGGAAAGCACACCATTCACAGGAGGTGCTCAAAATTTCTGGAATTCTTTTGCACGAGGCTTGTAATATTTGAGTTGGTAATTTAGGAACTATGATGTCTACCCACCCGCGTTTTTTCATTATAAAATGTGGGATGGACTGGGCTTGTGCTGTTTGGCATTCTGACTTCAGGGTTCCCGAGTGAAGACACAAATAAGGAAGTGATGTAAGAATAGTAGCCGAATATCTCAAATATCTGTGATTCACAGAGCCAAGACTAGAGAGTTTCTCACACTATGCACAGGAGAGATGGAGAAAAACTTTATTAAGACGGAGCTGGTTTGGGCAACAAAGAGAAGCAGCACCATAGACCCGAAATACATCTTTATAGCTCAAGTTTCAATGCATGAGGGATGGTTTACTTTTCAAGTTAAAGCCCTAGGTTTGCCCTTGAGTACTTGCAAAGCACTTGCTTGTCAATCTAGGTAGAAAAGAACTTCGTAAGCAGCAAAGGGTTATAAAATTCTAGAAAGTCTTGAGATTCAGCCCAATCTGTGCTGGGTTTGGCCGGAAGTTGGCGGTGGGATGAGGGGGCTCAACCAGCTGGGGAACAGAGCCATCAAGAGCTCCTCACCCGGCCTCGGTCCCCGGCGCTGAGAAGCCCTCCACGGCCTGCGCGCTCTCCCGCAGCCCGCGGCCACCTAAGTCTGGGGACTCGCGGGCGGGGAGGGCTCCCAGGGAGGGCGTCCCGGAGCCGGGTGGCCGGGCCGCGCGCCGACGGCTCGGTCCGAGAGGGCCCCACCTACCTGAGCGCCAGGAACCTCTCGCCCAGCAGCGCCAGCGCAATCCCCAGCAAGCTCAGAGCCACCAGCCGCCCCATGGCGCGGGAGCCGGGGCCGCTTGCTCGCGCCCGGCTGGGGAGCACTGCGGCCAAACCGCGTTGGACTCCCGCCGCGCGGGGCCGCGCTCCGCCCCATCTCCGGCCTAGGCCGGTTCCTGGCCCGGGGCCGCGGCTCCGCCCTAGGCCAGGCCCTGGGTCTTTGTCACCACAAACCTATGTCCCCAGACACATTCCCGGCCACAGTGAAAGTCTGCATTCCTTCACCTCCTTTCCCAAACAACAACCCCACAGAAATTTGGGCAACGCGCCTACCTTTCTCATTTCCCTAGTCTTCAAAGACATTCCTTACTACATATTCCAGTAAGAAACTTAGGAAGTTTTAAAGATTCTTTTTTATTAGCGGGAAAGGATACTGGGTCATGGCTGTAAATATTCTTTTATGTTGGAATCACTACTTTTTATAACAGGATGTAGGTGGGAGAAAAGAAACATCCTATTTCTAATGCTTCATCTAGACTAGAGACCTAAGGATTGGACACTTCTTTTTGATTTAAACTTCGTTTATGGAAATAAGAGGAGTGCTTTCTTTCGTTCTTTCTTTCTTTCTTTCTTTCTTTCTTTCTTTCTTTCTTTCTTTCTTCTTTCTTTCTTTCTTTCTTTCTTTCTTCTTTCTTTCTTTCTTCTTTCTTCTTTCTTTCTTTCTTTCTTTCTTTCTTCTCTCTTCTCTCTCTCTCTCTCTCTCTCTCCTCCTCTCCTCTCTCTCTCTCTCTCTCTCCTCTCTCTCTCCTCTCTCTCTCTCTCTCCTTCTCTCCTCTCTCTCTTTCTCTCTTTCTTTCTTTCTTTTCTTTCTTTCTTTCTTTTTAACAACCAGAACTGAATAAAGAAAAATGAATAAAAGGGAAACTTCCCATTAAGATTGAGACAGTTGTGAGTATGCCTGAAATAACTTTCCATGATTGCAAGTGTTTAATTGGCCACCTTACAGTATGTAAGCAGAAGAGGTCACAATTGCCAATTTTCAACAAATACCAGTTTTTATACACAACCAGTAAATAAAAGCCGACTCCAGTTTCTCACCTGCTTCCCACCATAAAATAAATAAATAAATAAATAAATAAATAAATAAATAAATAAAGGCCCTTCTGCTTCTGTGTGTATCTCTGATGATAGATACAGAGCTGAAATAGTTGTCCTTTGAAAAGCCTAGGAGACTTACCTTTCTCATATCATGGGCCCCTCTGACAGTAGTGACACTATAGATACCTTCTCAGAATAATATTTTTACGTGTATACAATAACACTCAGAAGGTTGCAAAGGAGAACAGTTACACTCAAATGCGATTATCAAAATATTCTTTCAAAAGTTTGCTATAGTATATAGTCATGTAATGTGTGCTACGTTATTAACGCATTAAATAAGACCTAGCAACATTTTTCCAAATAGTGATTAGCATGAATGTTATTTCAAGATACCTGCTACTCTGTAATCAAATAATGAAAATATTCCATTAGTAACAAAGTCACAAGTACTACTGATGCTCTTGCAGTCCGTTTTCTACTTTCATTGAGTTTGATTGAGGGATGTGCTAAATTCCATTTGAAATCAAGATATTTCTCTTAGCCAAGGTCATAAATCCCTGGAATGCTATCCATAGACTACTTTGGTTAAGAATTCTTCCATAGTTACCCTATGACCAGGTAGGTAGGGGTGGGATCTCTTCTTTAGGGACATGTTTGATATCAGTCTTTGGAGAAGAGAAGAGCCTCACATATGAAATCAGAATTTAGAATGAGGACCTAAAACAGAGGACCTAGCGACTATTACCAGGTCTTTTGTCTCACTTAGCTCTGAGAATCTTTTTCTAAGGGTACTGGATAGTGACGAAGACATGACACTATGCCTCATGGACTCTAAGACAGAAGCCAGGCTTCATTGCCTTTGTTAACATGTATCACAAAGTGAAGGAGCCTTAAATGGTAAATGAGATTTCCTTGTATGCTATTCTCTATGTCTATTTTCCTTTTGCTGTGCCCAGGTTCCTTTTGCCGCGGCGCGTCCTTAATAATTCAGACTGGTATCAGCTGGACTAAAGAGTTGAACGTGTATCTTTTAGGATGCACTCAGGATAGCAGTAACAGCCCTTGGCATCCTCTCTCCCTATTCTTCCTTCGCCCATGGAAAACATCACTCATGAATTCTAACCGTGCTTCTTAACCAAACCTAGACTTGTCCTCACAATCTTTTCAAACAACAACAAAAGAGAAGTAAAAATCCCTGAGGTAGCTACTGACAGATCTCAATTCAGGATGAAGCTTAGTCACCGTCTTGGTGTTGGGCCACCAACGGGAACAATGAATGCTCTGGAGTTTAGGACAGAGAGAGGCATTTGTGATAAAGAACAAGAGTCCAGCAAAACTTACCTAACCTCAATCAGAGACTGTTGGAGACACCCCAGTTTAATTTTATTCACATGACCACTGAGTTCCCTCAAACTTGACTTATTCCCTTATTACTCTATGTAGCTCCATATGCTTTCATTTTCTGTGTGTTGCTGTTGAAACAACTTATGCAGAAATAGTCCCCTTTTTTCCCCATCTCCAACACCATGCTAGAGCTAAGAAACATGGTTTCTCACAGGCAAATGGGGAAGAGAGATTTCCTGATTTGGAAATCAGAAGACTTTCTTCTCCATTGTACGAGGATGAAGAAAACCTGTTGTTAACTTTTATAGTATATTCTAGTTATTAAGTTTTATGGTATAGCTTAGTATTCTTTTGAGATAATTGGGTTGATAGGCTACACCAAGAATGTAACCCCAGGTTTATGTAATTATATGGGAAAATTGGCTTCTCTTACATAACCAAGACAACCGAAACAAAACAAATTTGTTCTGGAACTTGTTTGTATGCTGGCAACTCCTTATACTTGGTATGAAACAGTCTTTCTAAAATAATGACATATGACTAGTTTGTATGAGAAATTTAATGGTTCTTAAGCAAAATTTCAGAAATAATAATACCTTTTGTCAATGCTTCTCAAACCATGTGTAATGAAGGCGGGTTTTTCTTTGCCTTTGTAAAGTACAATGAAAATAAATTACTAGAAAATAAAGTAAAAAATCAGACATACAAAAAACAAGCCCAAATCTTTTATTATTTGATTCAACAGACATAAAATTACTTTGTCAAATTCCTATAACAGTTTCTAAATTCTCACCCTCAAATTTTCATACTTAGCTCACCATGAACCAGAAACAGAGTTCACAGACTGAAAATGGACTTTGGAGCACACTATCAGTGGACAGCCTTCCACAATTGTCCTTTTCCCTCTTTAACGTTCTGTGCTGTGTATTATCATGTGCAAAGTTCCTGGTACCTTGTGCCATAAGTGACTCATGATTATTGCTATTTTATCCACTACATGATGGGTAGATGGTCCCTCCACATCCCTTTTATTCCTTCCTCTCCTTAATTCTCTTAAAAGGGGGCACAAACTTTTAACACCAAAATACGTTCAAGAGGTGTTATAAAAGATAGTAATTATCAGTACATCAAAGATTTGCTTTATAGATGCTTTACTGTAGGTTTTTTTGGAGAGTAAAGGAGAATTCCCCCAAGTCATTTTCTAAGAATTCCGGTATATTAAAAAGTAAAGAAATGCAATAACAGAAAAATGGTGCTATTTATATTTTAATATTTATAATGACAAATTAACATTAAACAATGTGAACTTGCTGTTTGTAAAGGTAAAAAACACACACAAATATAAAATACAATGTAATATGCTAGTCACAAAATACACAATTCATTAAAAAATGTATTCTTTATTTACTATAGGAGTGGTCCAGTAATGGAACTCAAGTTTAAAATGAATGAGCTTGTTTCAGTTGTGTCGATGTATCTCTATGACAGATGAATGAACAAATTCCGAGATAATATTGAAAGTCAACCAGATGGCCTACCTGCCCCCACTAGACCCAAGTCTTTCTCCAGAGGGCTATAGGATTTGCTCTTCTCAGAGCAGTTGGACCCTGGAGGGAGAGGACAGAGGGGTAAAAGACACTGGGAGAGAGAAATGTTGGGGGGACCAGAGACAAAAACTTTCAACCACCTTCAGAGGCTGACTATATGGCCTGAACTCTTATGAATAAAGATGTTTCTCCCATTCTAGGAAATGCAGGCTTGCATTCATTGCCTAATAACAATAAAGTTTCTAGTTCTCTATTAATGGACCACAGGTGAAACCTCTTGCAGAGTAACAACCACGGCTATCATTTATTGAACATTTCCTGTTCCATACACTTTATATATATTACCTCATTTGATCCCTATAGCAGCCATTTGAATTAGGTACTGTTATTATCTCCAATTTATAATTGATGAAACTGAGGCCAGAGGTTACGTGTCTTGCCCAGGGTTCACCTGGAAAATGGCACAGCCAGAATCCCATATAAGAACATTTATATTAAGACCCCATTCCCACCCTTGATATATATTTTGTTAATTGTCATAAAGATTGCTATTCCTTTGCTATTCGTGGTGAGAGCAGAAATGAATGACCTGGTAGTGAGCGTTGTAGAAACCAATCTCATGTCATGTCTTCTGAAAGAGAGTCTTTAAAACTAGGTTGCTTTTTATACTTTTCCTCTGTCTGCTGGCATTACTTTAGTTTACATTTATTGAGTATATTCTTCATCTCCAAACAATAACTGGGAAGTCAAAAAAAAAAAAAAAAAGAGGCATATATTCCTGCTTTGTGGGTGGTCATAGTCTAGTAAGAGAGAGAGGCACCTGGACAAATACATGCGATGTCCTGTGTCAAGGGCTAAAAACGTTGATCTCTATCTGGTATATGAGGTAAAACCACTAAAGCCTTTTAAGGAAGGGGGAAACATTTGTGTTTTACAAAGGTCAGTCTGCTGGCTGTGGGAAGGTGAGTTGGAGCACGCTTCCCAAGCTACTTGAGAGAAGATACAGATGTGAACAAAGCAGAGGCAGTGGGAAGGGAGAAGAACGGGCAGATTGAAGGAATTTCAAAGATTCAAATGGATACAAATGGATAGGAGGTGGGGGAAAGGAGGCGGTGAAGATGACATGGCTCGTTCAATGAACAGATGGCTGTACCCTAACTGGGATGGGAGGGCAACACTCTGGGGGAGCCGGGATCATTTAAAGAGCACACGTGATGTGCTCAAAGCTCAGGAGACAATTGCAGACAAGTTTTTGTCCTCAGGAAAGGAGTCCTGTCTGGACATAGAGCCTTGGGGCTCCTTAGCAGAGAGTGCAGCACGCTAGGCTGATGACCTTCAGGAATGGTTAAGGTTGTAGCCCGGAGTGATAGCGAATATGTTGAAGTCCTAAAAGCTTTCTGGGTGGCAGAAGGTGGGCTGAAAAGTGGGGAGTGGGATAGAGAATTAGGAATTGAATCGAGCTTTAGGGGTCCCCTTAAACTAAGGAAAGCAGATACTGGCATAGAGGTGGCCATTTGCCTTTTCTGCTGAATCTGGATGTGGCCTTGAAGTTCTTCATACTGCAGTTTTCCAGAAACTCACTGCCTATCCATGGAGAATGAAACTTATTTGCTATTCCACCATAGGGACTGGGAACCATGTGGAAGATGAAGGTGGGGACAACTAGAAAGAAATCTCCAGAGTTTTGGTGCTTGACACAAGACAGTCTCTCTCCCAGCTTCCGTACCTCCTACACGCTCAAGAGTGGCAAGAGAGCCCTGGAGCATGCTTCTGGCAAGACTTCTTCTCCAACACTCACTTCTCTTCTTCAACACTCACTGCTCCACCTCCGATATTTGAGTAATCTCATTAGGTCCTTTATTTCCATGTTATGCGATCACCAGGATCCTAATAAACTTTCATCCTCCAGACTCTTCACATATTGCTGGGTCCTTTCTCCCATCTACTTGTTCCTACCCCAACTTCCCAAACACTTTTGTTGTATCCTCTGGAACTCCTAATAGTTAGTCATCACAAAATCTCCTATGCCCTCAGCATCTTCTCTAAATGTTCTCTTCAACTTTCTATGTTATCTACTGGCCCCCAACCCCGGGACACTTTGCCATCTGTCCCGGATCTCACAGCTACTCCCTTTTATGCTACACTGTCAAAATTCTTGGTGATTTAAACATTGACATGTGCAACCTTTCCAGACCCAACTTTTCAGGTCTGTGACCTCCTTCCCTCAATGACCTTGTCTCTACCCTACTTCGCCACTTCTCCTATGGCGCCGCTTTATGATTTTGCCATTGCCAGTAATTACAACACATCTCAAATCTCAATTTTAAGGTATTATTTTACAGTCACCATCTGCTATCTTTTTTAGCTCTCTCCCTCCTGGTACTCCACTTTTGAAAATCCTTTCACCCTGTTTTGATGTCTGGCTTCTTTTTAAAAACCACTGGCTTTCACTACATACATACTCATTTAATTCCACTTTGCATAGTGCTGATTCTTTATAATGTGTTTTATTTATTTATTTATTTATTTATTTATTTATTTATTTATTTATTTATTTACTGAAATAGCATATACGTATGTAAATCCAGAGTAGTATACTGGAACTATATATATTTTTTCTAAGTTCTGAGGGTGACCATATACTCTTATCCGGTAAGCACTAGTGAAAAACTATTCTGGTAATTTCTTCAAGTAGGTGAGTTTTCTGAAAAATGTACAGATTCCTCCTTTGAGTACCCTTTCGTGCCATTTATTCTTTGTTCTGGTGAACAGCTTTGACTTATACAGGCTGACAAAAGGAGCACAAGTGACAGAACTGGGCCTGCCACAGGAGACAAAAGAAGAGTATCACGGTGGATTTCAGTTTTAGACAGAGACGCAAAGCCCATTCAAGGAAACATCTGAGGAACAGAGGTAAAGATTAGCTAGCTGACGATCAGATTCTGGGGCTAGCCCTTGATATTGTCAGGGACATCATGACCTGACTGCCACCTGGTCAAGAGGACAGGCCAGCATTTTAATGAGTGGAAGCTGAAAGCAGCCATTGTTCAGGTCAGAGAATGGACCAGTGATGGGCAGTGGGACAGGTCAAGAGCTGTATCTGTTGGGGGCAATGTTATAAAGACCAGGAAAATGCTCCCATTTCCAGGCATTCTATCCCCTTTGCTAATGAACTATGTGTGTAAAGCAGAGACAAGCCAGGACTAATTTTGATTTTATTTGATATGTATTATTTTAGGAGAATAGATGTGAGAGTCTTAAGGAATGACTTCTGGAGACCTATTTCCTTTTCTGCCTTTCATTTAGTTTTCCTGCAGGCAGTGTTTTGTTATTATTATTATTATTATTATTATTATTATTATTATTATCATTATCATTATTTCTTTTTAAGCCTGTACATTGCTTTTCATTATTTTATATTTCACAGAAGCTGTAGAGCTTGAATTTGCCTGGGTGCCTAAAGGAGAAGATGAGCTCACTTTTAGCGTGGGAGTTAGGGGCAGGCTTATTTCTTGTTTTAGATAGTGATTATCATATATGTTGACTTAATACTTTATGACTTAAACACATAATAGCGGTTTACATGAAGAATGATTAATTGCAGAGATGGAGGGGTATGCTAAATTAAGTCCTCAGTATTCTTTGTAACCTTTGAGTTCTTTTCTAATAACCTCTTTTACATTTTTTGACATATGTATGTATGTGTATACATATATACACACACATATATATATTTTAAAACTTTAAAAAGTGAGTCTTGTGACTCTTCTATGTGAGAAGAAATTGAAGTTACGTGAGTATCTTAAAAGTGGGAAATGAAGCCAATTTTATCAACATAAGGCACTGCAAAGAGGCCCAGAAGCCATGAGAAATCACAGGTGTGTGTCCAGGCAGGCCAGTGGAATGATGGAAAACTCCTTGGTGGAGGAAACGGGACAGAATTGGACAGTAGAGAGTACACAGGAGGAAGACATTAAAGGGGGTGATGGGCTTGTGGGCAGCAGCCTCTGCTGGACTCCAGGCTGGTCCATGAGCACTGACTGCTAATTTTCTCCAAGCAACTCTGGAGCTGACCTGGGATCTAAAGTTGTCCCTATGGCATCCCAGAGACCACAGAAAAACTCGCCCAGGCAATCTCCTAAATCTTTGGTAAGTGACCACCTTTCACCAAAGAGGGAAGAAAAAGCACTTTTTCCTCACTCCACCCATTTCCCTTGCTTTCATGGAATTTGTGTGTTTTGTTTGGTTTTAGGTTGGTGTGTTTACTAATTCTACTACTATTATTAACTAGAAAAGAAATTTCCTTAAACATTGAAGAAACCATTAAAGGTTTAGAGAAAATAGTGATACTGAGGGAAATTGGGAGTGGAAAAGTTGATAAATAAACTGAATGGGCAGAGGGATGGACAAAAAGGTAGATTATGAATCTCAGAGTCACAGCAATACATAGAAACATACTTTGAGCTCTTCATTTCTCCATGTTTGGTGTCAATGATTGTGTAATCCACATCACAGCCTCCTGGGTGGTCCCCAGACCTACACACTTTGGCATTATTTTTCTCCTTAAATATTTTTAAACTTGCTCAAGCACAATCTCATATACTGTGCTCCAAAGATTCCTCAGTAGGAAGTTCAGGAATCACCCATGTTCACTTATACCCTTTTTTCTTGCTTATTTGGAATTCTTCACCTCTGCTCTCTTCTTTCTTGTGTCTCTTCTCTTTCCTCCACCTGAAGGTATGCAGCTCCCTTCCCTTTCCTTTAATAATTTACAAAGAACTCGTAAGACAATTCATGCAGATGGCACAGAAGTTTCATGTAGGTGGGGACTGGAGGAGAGTCACATCACAGCACAGCCAAACAAACAGTATAAAAGTTATTATTAAGTATCCATATTTTACATACTCTTGTTCTAGTTCCCAGTCATCTTCATCCCTGGACATTTCTCTCTGGTCATAGTTCCTCCTTGTGCCCAGTTGTGCCACCATTTTGCTGGACCATCAAACTATTTCTCCAGCACCTCTTTCTCCCTCTCAGGTTTCCAAGAGGAAAAACAAAGCTCTCTGTTTTCTTATTGACCCAGGAGAGCACTAAAGGATGTTTCTCTATAAATTATCCCAATTGGTCCTTCACTGATAAATCGTACCTGACATCCTGACTATGTGAGAACAGAGATGATTTTTATTGCCAGCATCCCTAGACGCTGCCCTCTGTCAGGGGAGCCACTGCTCACCTGGGGATGGGGGTGGGGGAGGGAGTGGGAAGGGAGAGAAGGCAGGTTCTTGCAAAGTTCAGCTCTGCCCAAGAATTGCGCGTCTCACCTCTATAGCCTGGGACTCTCCCTCTTCTAAGGCTTAACATGTAGGAACAATGGAAAACTGTATCAAATATTTCAGCTTCTGGCTCTGGCTTTCAGATCAGGTTGGGGCTGTCTCCTGCATTGGGCAAGTTTTCACACATAATTTTAGAAGGAGTTTTTTAATCATATTAGATATTACTAAGGCCTTAGCCAGGGAAGACAATATGTGCTACTGATCTATTTCTTAAAAAAATAATAATAACAAAAATTTTAAACCCCATAATTTTACAACCTAATGAAATTTTCTAAGCACAAGTTTTTAACAAATAGCAGTAATTTAAATTAAACATCTCATCTTCCAAAAACCTTTGTATACAAGTTCCAGTAATGCCACTTTATTTCGTCTATTTGTTCTTTAAGAGAGCATCATAGATGATAATTTTAAAGGGACCTTGCTCCAAGGACACTTGGCTTCAATATTAGGACACTTTCAGTTTTGCCCTAGGACGAAATCTTTATGCCAAGAATTTTAGCCTTCCCTCTCTTCCAGATCATTCCCCAAAGCCTATTATTTCACATCAAACCTGACTGCAGGTTCTTTTGCTAGCAAACAAACAAGGGTCTTGGCTCAAGAGGAATTTTACCTTTAGCTCTTTGAAAATAACAACTGTTTTCTCCAGGCTACACTTGGAAAATGTGGTCTTGTATGTCAATAGCTCCCCACCCCAAAGCCCCTTTTCGAGCATGCTTTCCTACTTCTTTCATTGATATTCCCTAAATCATTATAAGATGTTTCACCCCTTGCCATGGTAATATTGACAAACACCAAACTAAACACTCAACGTTAGTACTAAAATTATATTCTGAGTTTTGTTTGTACTTTTTAGTTTTACCCATTATATAAAGCCCCTCAAGTGGGATAGTGGTTGACAAAAGTAGTGCTAGGAGAATGGCTTTGTGTTAATACAAAGGGAGTAATGTTAACTCCGTCAGACGTAGACTTGTTTTGAGTCAACATAGAGAGTCAGAAGTACCTTGTTGACCCTGATTATTAAACCCAAATAGGTACACATGACCTGACAAAGGATTTTCTTTAATTTATGTTTACTTACACAAGCAACACATGAATGCTTTGCATGGCAAAATATTCAAGGGTTACTGATAAAATTGAAATCTCCCTGACCTTTTTCTGAGGGAAAACACCATTCGTTGTTTCATATGTATTCTTTTCATTGTCTATTGTTTTCTTACATGTGTACCTAGAAATGTAAGGTATTATTGTGAGAGTGTGTGTTTACTAAATAATATTGTCAATTAATTCTTTTTATGCCTTGCGGATGGTTTTTCTGGTGTAGAAAACACTATTCAGAGGTTATCTTTGGTTTTAAATATCAGTAGTTCATTAAAGCTACAGCTAATAAAACCTAGATCTTATGTTTGAGGTAGAGTTTACAAATCTTATTATTCTGGTCATAGAAAATTTTAACAATGACTTGTAAGAGGTCTTTGATTTATATTAAGACCAATTTATAAAAGTAGTTATTTAAACTTCTTTATTTCATTCTGTATTTATGAAAGTAATATATTCTATTTTCTTTTAAAGTTCTACATTGTCTGATTTAAAAAACAAAAATTTTCCAAGTACTTAAATAACATATACTAAATAAATTATACTTCTCAAAAGATGATTCTTAAATTTTCACAATATTCCATTAATGTTTATGAAGCACAGATACTACATCAAAATCACAAGCCTAAACAAATTATATAATAATATATTTTAAATTGGAATTACAAAATTGTTGTTCTAATAAACTATTATTCTATTAGACCAAATTCTAAATACTACATGTGTATAGAATACAAAACTATGCAAAATTCTTAACACTAAATTATAGAAAACACAGACTTGTTTATCTTGACATTTATATTTTAATTTCCAGTTTTCTTAGGGTTGAACGATGCTTATGTAGTAAAGAAAAATTATGTTATCTCATATGATTTTTGGAGTTACTTTCCTATATAATTTTGGGGTTGTTTTCTTTGCATGATGGAGTTTTGTAGCAAATAGAAGATATAGATTGTTACATAATTGCATCCCTGTGACAATGATGGTATGCACTGATCCTTATATGAAAAGTTGTAAAGCCAATGACTACATAACTTGAAGAGTGGGCTGGTCAAAGATACAGCTTATATCCCTGGATTTGAGTCCTGTCATTACTGGATTAGTCAGGGTTCTCCAGGAAAAGAGAATCAGTAGGATGGATATATATATATATATATATATATATATATATATATATATATATATATATATTGAGAGAGAGAGAGAGAGAGAGAGAGAGAGATTGAGAGAGAGATTTTAAGAAATTGGCTCATGCAATTTTTGATGCTTAGTAAGTCCAAAATCTGCAGGGTGGGCCGGCAGGCTGGAGACCCAGAAAAGAGGTACAGTTTAAGTCCAAAGGCAACAGCTTGCTGACAGAATTCCTTCTTGCTTAGGAGACGTCAGTCTTTGTTTTATTAAGGCCTTTGAGTGATTGGTCGAGGCTCACCCACATTATGAAGAGTAAGCTATTTTATTCAAAGTCCACCAATTTCAGTATTAACTTCATCAAAAAAAAAAAAAAAAAAACCTTCAGAAACATCCAGAATAATGTTTGATCAAATATCAGCACTGTGGGCCAGCCAATTGACACATACAATTAGTCATCACAATATAATTTAAATTAGATCAGACTGAAATCGTACCCGGTTGGCAACATCACTTGATTAAAATTTACATTTCTATGGTGAAAATAAGTAAATGTATTTCCATTTAACTCTAAAGACCTTTGAGCTTGCACAAATCCTACCTTTATTCTTTTCATATGCAGTCATGTGCCGCTCAACAACGGGGATACATTGTGAGAAATATGTTGTTAGGTGGTTTTGTCGTTGTGCAAACATCATAGAGCTCACCTGCACAAACCTAGACAGTGGAGCCTCCTACTTACCTAGGCTACAAGGTAGAGCCTGTTGCTCCTAGGCTACAGCACATAACTGTACAAAACATGAAATTAAATCAAGTACAAGAAAAAATAATGCAATCAGGAGACTTGGTAAACACAAGATGTATGAGGCTGCTGGCATAACATGGCTTACTGTTTTACAGCCAATTGCTTTTTATAGAATACACTCTAAAATAATGATAAAAAGTGAAATACAGTAAATACATAAACCTGTCATTTATTATCATTATCAACTATTATGAATGGTGCATAATTGTACGTGCTATACTTTCATACGACTGGTAGCGCAGTAGGTTTGCTTCCACCAGCATCACCACAAACACTTGCGTAATGCATTGCACCAAGACCTTATGACTACAACATCACTAGGCAATAGGAATTTTTTGGCTCCTTTCTAATTTGTGGGACCACTGTCTTATATGTTGTGTATAACTGTATTATCTATCAATATTGCCTATCATTAAGACCCCATCAAACTCTGATAGATATTTAAATTATATCTCTGCACATGTAGTCGCCTATGCGTATTTTCCATGTTGCTAGCTCTCATAGTGTGATTGTACCTTAGTTGAACTCTTTCTAATTAATAGATACTCAGATTGTTTCTCATGTATTTAGGTCCATTTATTTAGCTCTTCTTTTTGCCCTTCTGTAAAAATATATGATTTTTATCATTAAGATTGTGTACAATTTAGGTAACTTAGAGTTTTTTGTGGTATCATGAATGGTGTACTAGTTTCCTAGGACTGCCATAAAAAACTACCACAAACTTCATGGCGTAAAACACCAGAAATTTCTTTTCTCATTGTTCGGGAAGTCAGACGTACAAAATCAAGGTGTGGGCAGGGCCACACACCTTCCAAAGGCCTTATTTCTAAATACTTTATGATTTGCTGTTTATGTGAAAGAGACCTTTTAAAAATTGTATTTTCTACTTTGTTTTTAGTGATATATGGATATATTATTTGAAAAATTGATCTTTTATTTTATGCATTACTGAGCTGTCTTTGTACTTCTAAGAGTTTGTTAGTATATTACTTCGGATTTTCTAGTAGAAAATAGTATTTTCTGCAAATAAATAGAGTTTTTCCCTCCTTTTCCAGTATTTACATATTATATTCATTTTTTGGTATTATTTAAGCCCTCCGAGATACATTGAAGATTAACAAAAAAAAGAAGAAATCACTTTAAATGGAGACGTTTCAAAAAGTCTTTAATTAAATACCAGTTAGGTTTTTGGTAGGTACTTTTTACAAGTTAAGTCACTACTCTACTCAAACAACAAGTACAAAGATGAACAAACTGAAAAATCAAGAACTCTATTTTGATTCATGAGAGAAATTAGGTCACCAGGCAAACTGCTCCCCCCACATTGAAGAGACAGGTGGATACAGAGAATTACAACTTAGCGGAGCAGAAACCCATGAGGAGAAACCTCTTCAGGAGCCTTAACTATAATAATTAAATTGCTAGAGGTTTAGTATGGACAAGCCTGAGAGTTAAAAACTCGTGGGGGCACTCCATCATCAAGGGGCATCCCCCCACTTTTGTAGGTTTTACTCTAGGAGCTCAAACAGGTTCTCACAGTGAATGTCAAAGAAAAAAATCCCCTTGTCCTTCCAGGAGAAGAGTAACCATTTTGAAATATGTCATTGCATTCTTTTTTTGTTAACAAAGGCTACCTTCAGGAGAAACTATTTTACCAGAGCCTAACCTGCTTGAGTTTTATCAGAGCCTAATCTACCTGTGGAAAGAAAAATATCTAACTCCAGCCCCCTGTAGCCATGCTTTCCCACCTAAGAAGGGGAGAAACATAGATGCACTGTTGAAGTTCACACTACAGGGGAACACACTCATCAAAAGACCGAGACCTAGACATAGGACTATATAGAATGTTCCCCTCTGCCCACACCTCACCACTTTGCTAAAGACCTACTTGGTCATTTGTTTAATACACTGCAAGATTTGATTTGCTAATGTTTATTTAGGAAGCTACCTCTGTGTTCTTAAGTGAAATTGACCTCTAATTTTGCTTCTTGAGTAGAATTTGCCTTGTTTTCACTTGAGATTATAATAGCCTTATAAGACAACTGTGTAGTTTCTTTTTTCATTATGTGTATATGGTCAAATTTTGTCATGATCCTTGGGTATTTGATAAGTATTTATATCATTTTTTTAGGTGCAGAATTTGTTCTGTTTCTTATAAATTCAAGATTTTTTAATGGAATTAGTCAAGTATACACTTACATTGTTTTGAATATCATCTCTTCTCCATTTTTCCTACAAGGACTTTTCTAACAATATCTTCCAACACATTTCTATTAGATAAAATTTGAATCTTCTGGATAGATTGTTTGAGTCTCTGTTTTCCTTTTCTTACTTTATATCTTTTCATTGTGTGTGTGTCCTGTATTCTGGGGGGGGAGGGGGCATATTTGGGTTTTCCTCCAGCTCACTAATTTGCTCTTTTTTTATATTCCATCTGCTATTCTACTCAATGACTCATTTCATTGTCTACTCAATGACTCATTTCAAAGATGAAGCCTTTAATTTATGTGATTGCTGGTTGATTCCTTTAAAAAAAAAAATGTTGGTTAAAATACTCTCTTGCATCTCTTGGAATATACTTGTCATGCAGGGCGGCCTGCAGGGTCTCAGCTCCCGCTCCCCACACAAGAACACAGGATATGGCTAGGCCAAAACGGAACACCCACGGAGCCATAGGTAGGGGAGTCACACCACTATAGTCTCACTGGAGGCTGGATTCCCACGACGTGTGACCTGCTGTCCGCTTTTCTGTCAGCCGACTGACTCTGACTTCCCATGACTCTCCTCGACTTCCCAACGTAGCCATGACAGTTATATTAGTGGCCAATGGCTCAACGGTTACAGCTGACGGCCAACTAGCCACAGCTGACGGCCATCTGCTACCCGAGCCAGCATCCCTCCACGTGAGGCCGAGACCCTGGAAACTGCTCTCTGGGGCTCTGTCCCCACAATACTGTATTAATACTGTATTAATACAATACTGCATTAATTAAGCTTAGAATAAAATTACACATACTTATCATGGCCTAGAATGTCCTAGATGATCAGGCCTAAACTCCCCACACCCCACTTGTCCATTATACTCCAGATATTTTGGTCTCCCAGCTGTTGTCAATATATCAAATCCTCCAATCGCAAATACCCATTCTTCCCTCTGCTTGCCCTATTCTCCCCCTGGATGTTATAAAGCTTTCTCCTGGTCAGTATTCAGATTTCCGGTCAAAAGTTACCTCCTCATCAAAAATATATTCCCTAAGTACCTTAACATACATTCTCTCTGTCTCCCCCGCCCCTTATTTATTTGCTTATCCAGAACATATTTTGCTCTCTGGTATTTTACTTAATTCATTAATTTATTTATTTTGTCTGTCTCTATCACTAAATTAGAATGTCCATGAAGGCAGGAACCTTGCCTTTTGTGTTTATGTTTATGATAGTATCTCCAAAAGTTAAATACATATTAGAGAGGCTCAAGAAATATGTGTTAAATGAAGTAATGATAGTGTTTCTAAATTCCAGTGCTGCCTAGTTGATTAACTATTTCTCTGTGTGTGCATTCCTCCATGCTTTGTGCCTCTCTCATGATGCTGGTGCATCTCAACTGATGAATAGTCGTGTGTTTGTCTTTGTATTTGTGATGCCTTTTTAGACCATTCTGAGAAAGCTCCATCAAATTACTCCAGTCTGCATATGAAGGAGATGTGTCAATGTTTTGTTTTTATTTATTGCTGAGAAGTATTCCATAGTATGGATATAACATAGTTTTATTTACTCATCCATTAAAAGACAGATGGATATTTCCAGTTTTGGGCTATTATAAATAAAACTTCTATGAACATTACTTTACAGATTTTTGTGTAAACATTAGCTTCATTTTTCTAGGATAAATGCTTAGGAGTACAATTGCTGGGTCATGTGATGGCTGCATTTTTAGTTTATAAGAAACTTCCAAACTGTTTCCCAGAGTAGCTATACCATTTTGTGTCCCCACTAACAATTTATAAGAGATCCAGTTTCTCTGCATCCTTTCCCGTGTTTTCTACTGTCAGTAATTTTTATTTTAGCTATTCTAATAGGCACATGTCTGTAATGACTGATTGTGTTAGTTTTCTATTGCTGCCATGACAAATTAACACAACTTTAGCAAATTAAAACAACACAAATTAATATTTTTATAGTTCTATAGGTGAGAAGTCCAACACAGAGCTCACTGGGCTAAAATCATGGAGTAGGCAGGGCTTTGAGCCTTTCTGGAAGAGATTTCCTTGCCTTTTCTAGCTTCTGGAGGTCAACAGAGCCATTCCTTGGCTCATGGCCCTCCTACCATCTTCAGAGTCAGCAACATCACATTTCTCTGACCATTCTGTTGTTACATATCTCTATAGACTAAAAAGGGTCTCACCTCTTAAGGACTCATGTGATTAGATTGGGTCCACCTGGATAACCCAGGAGAATCTCCTTATCTCAAGGTCCTTAATCTTAATCACATCTGCAAAGTCCCTTTAGTAAAATAACATAGTTACAGATCTCAGGGATTAGGAGGTGAACACCTTTTGGAGGCCATTATTCTGCCTACCATATTAATGGAATTGAACATTTTTAAACGTACATATTTGCCATTCATATATTTTCTTTGGTAAACTGTTTAAATCTTGTACTCATTTCTAATTGGATTGTTGGTTTCACTATAGAGTTTAGAATGTTCTTTATATATTCTGGATATAACTGTTTTATTGAATATATGTTTCCATGTATTTTCTCCTAATCTTTGGCTTGTCTTTTCATCGTCTTAATAGGGTACCTTGCAGAGCAAACATTTCAAATTTTAATGAACTCCAATTCATTGATTATTTATTTTATGAATCATGACTTTAGAGCCATATCTAAGAAATTTTCACCTAATTCTAGGTCATGAAGAATTTCTTCATGTTCTGTTCTAAAAGTTTTATAACATTTTCCATTTAAATCTATGATATATGAATATTTGTCCAGAAGCAACTAATATTTACATGTCTCTGCACAGTCAGGGCTTTGTGAGCAAAAATTACTGGCAACTTGGGTCAAAGGTTAAGCATTTTATTACTATAAATTTTCCTCTATATACTGCTTTAGCTACAGATATTTTTAGTTAAATATATTTTAGTTAAATATAACAGATATTTTTAGTTAAAATTTCTATTGAGATAATTGTAGATTCACATACAGTGGTAAGAAATAATATGGAGGGATCCCTTGTCACTTTGCCCAGTTTCCCTCAGTGATAATATTTTGAAAAATTAAGGTACAGTATCACAACTAGGATACTGATATTGATAAAATCCATTGATTTTATTCAGATTTCCCCAGTTTTACTTGTACTCATGTGTGTGTGTGTGTGTGTGTGTGTGTGTGTATTAAGTACTACACAATTTTATCACTTTTGTGGGTTCATGTAGCAACTACCACAGTCAAAGTACTGAACAGTTCCAACACCACCAGCATGAGGGTCCCTCTTGTTGCCCTTTTATATCCATCCCTCCTTCCCTCCCATCCTTCCTTTTCCTAACCTCTGGCAACCACTAGTCTGTCTTCTTTTTCTAAAATTGTCATCTCAAAATTGTTACAGGCATACCTTGGAGATACTGCATGTTTGGTTCCAGAGCAGCACAATAAAGTGAGTTTTTTTGGTTTTGCAGTGCATGTAAAAGTTATATTTACACTATACTGTAGTCTAGTAAGTGTGTGGTAGTATTAGGTCTTAAAAAACAATGCACACACCCTAATTAAAAAAAAATACTTTATTGCTAAAATAGTTACTGGAATGTAAAGTAGAGCATAAAGAATATAGTCAATAATGTTGCAACAACTATGTATAGTGCCAGGTGGGTACTAGACTAATCGGGGGGATCACTGCATAAATTATATAAATGTCTAACCACTATGCTGTACACCTGAACTAATACAAAATAATATTGAATGTCAACTGTAAGTCAAAAAATAATAACCTAGAAAAAGATTTTTTTAATAAATAAACAAATAAACAATACTTTATTGCTAAAAAATGCTAACCATCATCTGAACCTGTTGGAAAAATGGCACTCATAGACTTGCTCGATGAAGGGTTGCCACAAACCTTCAATTTGTGAAAAATGCAGTATCTGTGAAGAGCAATAAGGCGAAGCGCAATAAAATGAGGTATGCTTATATAGTATAAGTGGGGTATGTAATTTTGCAGGATTGACATTTTTCATTCAACACAATTCCCTGGAATTCCATCCAAGTTGTTGCACATATTAGTTTAGTTTTAAATAATTGCTGAGTAGTTTTCCATGGTTAACGAATGCACCACAGTTTGTTAAACCATTCGCCTTTGGAAGGACATCTGGACTGATTCCAGTTTGGGGTTGTAACAAATAAAGCTTCTATGAACATCCATGTATAGGTTTTTGTGTGAACATAAGCTTTCATTTCTCTAAGATAAATTCCCAGGAGGGCAATTGCTGGGTCATGTGGTAATTGCATGTTCAATTTTTTAAGAAACTGCCAAATTGTTTCACAGAGTACCTGTACCATTTTACATATCCACTAGAAATTTATGAAAGGTCCAGTTTCTCCAGATCCTCACCAGAATTTGGTGTTGTCACTATTATTTTTTTATTTTAGCCATTCTGATAGGTATATAGCATAAGTATGTAAGTCTAATAATCTATTAAAACTTACCCATATATTTACTCATTAAGTTGTTCTTTCTTCATTTCTAAGCTCATTGTGGTTTTCCACAGTTTTGATAGGTTGTATTTTCATTTTAATTCAGTTGATTTTTAAAAAATTTCCCTTGAGACTAACTTGACAAATAGATTCTTTAGAAGCAGGTTGTTTGATTTCTAAGTTTTTGTGACTTTTGTGTTATCTTTCTGTTGTTGAATTTTACTTTGATTCCATTATGATCAGAGAATATATTTTATATGATCCCAATTTTTTAAAAGTTGTTAAGGTTTATTTTACGATGTAAGATATACTCTCTTGTGAATGTCTTATGCACACTTACAAAGAATGTGTATTCTGCTATTGTTGGGTGTAGTGTTCTTATAAATATCAATAAGATTTCATCAGTTGATGATATTGTTTGATTCTTTTAAATACTTGCTGACATTTTTTTCCTACTGTTTCTATCAATTTCTAACAAAGGAGTGTTGAGGTCCCCAACTATAATTGTGGATTTCTCTATTTCTTTTTTCATTTTTGTGAGTTTTTGCTTCATGTACTTTTTGGCTCTCATGTTTGGTGCACAATATTTAAGATTTTTACGTTTTCTTGGTGAATTGACCCTTGTATCATCAGGTAATATTAACATAGCCACTCTGACTTACTTTTATTTAGTGTTTGCATGCTATCTTTTTTCTACTCTTTTACTTTTAACCTACTAATATTAGTACATTTGAAGTAAGTTTGATATATACCATATAGTCAGTCATATTGTTTTTGAAAATTCCTTCTGCCAATCTTTGGCTTTTAATTAATGAATTTAGGTAATTAGATTTAAGGTAATTACTGATATTTCAGAATCTACGTCTGCTGTTTTAGTATTTGGGTGTTTTTTTACTCTGTTTTTTATTCCTTGGTTTCCTCTTTCCTGGGCTACTTGAGCATTTTTTCAGTATTCTATTTTGATTTACCTATAGTATTATCTCTTCATATAGACTCTATCTCTTCATATATTTTTTAAGTGTTTGTTCTAGGGATTACATGAAGTATATGTAGCTTATTATAGTTTACTATTATCAATATTTTATCACTTCAAGTGGGATATGGATACATCATCATCATCTAGGTCACTTTATCTTCCCTGTTTATGACATACCATAGTAGTTGTCTTAAAATATTACTTCTACATACATTGAGAACCGTAACAGACATTGTTATAATTTTTACTTTAAACTGTTAAACACAATTTTTTTAATTGCAAAGAAGAAATAATCTATTAGACTTACCCGTACATTTACTCATTAAGTTGTTCTTTCTTCATTTCTAATATCCTTAGTTTCCTTTTGGTATCATTTTCTTTCTGTATAAATAATTCTTTAGCTATTCTTTTAGTCTGCTAGCAATAAATTCTGTTAGTTTTTTAAAAAATCTTCAAATGTATTGATTCTTCTTACTCCTGAAGTATATTTTCATTGGATATAGAATTCTTGATCAACAATTATTTTCTCTCAGCTCTTGAAAAATTTTTTTGTACCACTTTCTCTGAACTCCATGATTTCTAAGGAGTAATCAACTATTATTTGAATCATTGTTTCTTTGCAGATAATATGTTGGGTTTCTTTCCAAACTGCTTTCAAAAAGTTTTTCTCTTAAGTTTTCAGAATTTTGACTATGATGTACGTATGTAGGTATGGATTTCTTTGGGTTTATTCTGTTTGTGGTTCACTCAGTGTATTCAATTGTAGGTTTAATCTTTAATCAAAGTTGGGAAGGTTTTAGCTATTGTTTCTTCAAATATCTTTTTCAGTCTTGCATCCTTTTTTCTTTCTTTCTGGAATTTTGATGGAATGAATGTTAGATCTGTTGTTATTATCCCATAGATCTCTAGGGCTCAATTTATCCAAATAAAATTATTTTCTTTATGAGTTTTAATTAAATAATTTTTGTTCACCTATCTTAAAGTTCACTAATTCTTTCCTTGTCATTTCCATTCTGCTATTGAGACCATCCAGTGACTTTTTATTTAGATTATTGTATGTTTTAGTTCTAGAATTTCCATTTAGTATTTCTTTGCATCTTCTATTTCCTTGCTGATATTTTCTATTTTTAAAAATTTGTTTGAAAGTGTTCATAGTTGCTTGTTAAACCATTTTTGACAACTTTTTGAAAATCCTGTTCAGACAATTACAACATCTGTGTCATCTAGGTGTTATCATTTTTGGATTATCTTTCCTTCTTTGAATTGAGATTTTCCTGATTCTTTGTATGATAAATAATTTTTTACTATATTCTGGACATTTTGAGTATTGTGTCATAAGACCCTGGTTCCTGTTAAATCTTCTTTATCAATCTATATAGATTCAGAATGTATATCCTGATACTCTTTTTGTGTGCTGTAGTTCAACTGTCAGTTTAGTTTATCAAGTCTGCCATGTTATTCTAATCTGCTCTGCTTGTATGCTACTGAGATGACGTTACTGTATCCCACAATCTCTCAGAACTTGGTAGATGGAGGGGTACAACCTCTTTGTTGCATGGCAGAGTCTGGACGGCAAGGTTTTATTCACCCTCTGGCTCATGTAGGGAGGGTCAAATCTCAGTAACTGAAGTGGGAGATTATAAGTTAGAGAAATATACACAGGCTCTGTAGACAAGGGGCACCGCCCTGTCATTACAGGAAGAGAATCAAAGTCAGAGTATTGCCCAAAGACTCTGAAGGGAGGAGCACTGCCTATTGCTATGAGGTGGCACATGGAAGTCAGAGTTCTGCCCACAGGGGCACCCTCCTTGTTATTATAGAGGGAAGGGTAGAAAACAGAGCTCTGCCCCCTGGCTTTGCCACTGCAGGGCCAATTTGGTGGGGAAGGGGCATGGGGCTTTTCCTGGTGTTCACCCCAAGAACAGGCAGGTATGACTAAAAAGTTTCTGTCCTGTTGGGCCAAACTTTTCCTGATCCTCTAGCTAGACAAAGCAGACTTTTCTTGTAGCTATTTTCTGTCTGTGACGGTTGGTGTTCCTAAGTGGTGAGATTCCTTAGAATCCAAGCTGAGGTATTTATTAGGCAAGAAAAAATTCAGGGAACTCACTGCTAGGTTGTTGCTCAAGTCCTGAGGTCCCTAGAGATTCCACCTTATTTTCTTCTCCCTTCAGAGTCTTGTATCTTACATTTTGTGTCCAAGATATTTTGGTATGATTAGTCTGAGAATTAGTGGTTCCATTTTGTCTGCAACCAGCAGTCTCCAGAGCTGATTTATATCTTAGTTTGTTCCTACTTATGTTATAACAGTTTTTCCCCCTCATATTTAAATTAATTCCATATATATTTTTAATATTCCTAAGGCTCCTCCCATTCATGTCACCCATTCATGTTTTCCTCTGTGGTAATAAGTTTTTAAATCACACATCTTCTTTGTTATTTTTAGTTATTGACTGTGGAAGGGAGAGGCTTCCACATGGGATCAGTCTGTCATCTAGAACCAGAGTATAAAAACATTTATTTCTGTAAATTTATTTTATGCAAAAGACTTACAAAATATAAAAACTAAATCATTTAAAACTCATGTAACAAATCATGCTCATTGAGAATAACAAAATCATATTATGCAAAGCAATACTAATTTCAACAAAAAATACATGCATCAATTAATAAAGCTTTTGAATATTTAAAACTGGGATTTTTCTGATTTTACATATGTAAAGAAATACCACAGAGAAAAACTGAGCTATTGGATTGAGCTGCTTGTGAAAAATCAGACAGCTATTGATTTGGAAATCGTTGCTATGGTTGACTCCATGGCAACAATTGAGATGAAAGGTGAACAGAAGAGGAAATAGAAAGAATTCAGGTAAGAAGCCCAAGGGAAACCCAGAAAAAAGAGAAAGAAGGAGTTTCTCAGGGGGAACTTCTAAAAAGGTTTATCAGAGGTTTAAGGGGAAGACTGGAGGATCAGTGAGTTCTATATAACTCCCAAGGTAGAAAAAAAACAGTACCATTTTGAAAAGCAACCATGGGTTGATATAAATTGTCTCTAACTTAATCATTCATTAAAATAATTACTCTTACTTACCATTTTACCACTGAAATTAACATAATTTACGAAAGTAAATTATGACAGTTGTGGGCACGTAAGGATTTTAATTAAAGCGGAAAGATGCCCTATTGCATTAGATAGCTTAAACAAATTATTTTATCTGATGAGTGTGAGTTTAAGACAGATGGATAACAATCTTGTAGCTTAATAAAAAAATAATTGACAGGTTTTCAATATTTACAAGATTGTTTTATTTATTTACTTCTTCGTAGCCTTCCAATCCTTCACTATACAATTGAGAGTAGAATTTAGAGGTTGTTTAATCTTTTTGAGTAAATTAAAAGCTAACTCATATCCTATACCAGAAAATGAAGTTTAATTACCTTAAAAATTCTGAGTTACATTATTTGAACATAAATGCATTTATTTAATTTTAAAGTAATTACAAAAACATTAGTAATGAATAGTAAAACATTTCTAGAGATTCTGTTAGACCTAGATTAATAAATGAATTAAAATTATAATTAGCGGCTTGTGAGCAAATGGTGCTTAAAAACAACAAATGCAAATAGGGCTTGAAAACAATGCCTTAAGTAGCTCCCATATTTTGTAATTATTAATTAGGAAACTACTCTTTCATAGATTGGATCAAGGAAGGCTTCAATGCAGCTAATGAAATTATCATAAATTTGAAATTAGCCTGGCCTGAATTATATTCTGTTCTAAAGCTAAAAGCTTGATTTACATTTTAAAATTTAAATGCTTTTCATTTTCTTTCTCTGAAACCTTTCCTCAAGACTGACAATTTTGTTAATAGTCAACCCTTCTCTCCATGAGTCACATCAATAGTAAATTGATGAAATCAGGATGCTTTTCAACTCTTTGAGAGTTCTGTGCACCAGCTTTGAAGACACTTTATGTTACAAATCTTGACATATAATGATCTCGATTTATACAAAGTAGGAAAAGGTGAGAAATTTCATGTGTATTGTCAATGATAAGTTATTTTTCTCCATATTAAATTCTAAATTAAATCCTATAAAGATACACCTAACAAAATCTTTGCTACACTTGATGGCTAGATGTGTGTTACCTTTAGGAATAACTACTATATTCCATGACTTCTGTTATAGTAGAAAATTAAATGACACCTTAGAGGAATCAGAAAAAAAGATTAGTACTTTTATGTCAATTATCTCTCAATAAAGGGTGGGGGGAAGATTAATACTAGGTGGGGAAATATTTGAAAATGTAGTACTTTATTATTTTCTATTCCATTTTGAATATGATTTCACACCTCTTATTCCATACATTCCATACACAGTCATTATTATTATAGCGATGTTTTATTCTGGGCACATCCGGGTCACAGCGAGGCACAACTCGGGGGGCGGGGGTACCATTTACAATTAAACCAATATGAATGGTGCCCTCTGGAGTCTCTGGCCTAAGTGCTTGTACGCGTGCAAGATGTTGAGATGTCAAAGATCAATATGATGCTATTAGTTTAGTTAGAAAAAACAGATACATGAAAACAGTTTTTACAGAATCCAAAAAGCAACAATGAAATGTGTTCAAAATACTATGAGAATGCAAAGGAAGAATTTCCGGGCCTGAAGGAGTCACGGAAGGCTTCCCAGATCCACGGCCTTATCTGCTTTTAAAGAAGTATCAACTGAGGTCAAGTATTCAAAATTAGAATAATGTGGTTTAATTATTACACTGAGCTGCCGTTTATTGAACTCTTACTGTGTACTAAGCCTTATGCCAAGTAATTAAAGTGCCCTCCTTTTTTATATAATTCACACAGCAATCTCATGTCATTGGCATTTTTATCATCCCCATTTTGCTGATAAGCAATCTTAAAATCTGGAGAGAGGAAATAGCCAGTCATTTCTTCTAAGAGGTGGGGATGGTCTGATGGGAAGCTGGGTCTAACAGGTAATGATGTGCAGCAGCAGCCTCTTATAACACGCCAAGAGTGTGAATAGTGACTGACCTCTGTAAGGCAATAAGGTACATTATGACCAGATTCAAGGTTGTGTATTTCTAAAGGGTGTTTCTAAGAAACTAAGGAGGAGAAAAGAAATAAAATCCAGTCCTGAGGATAGTGTCCTAGAACAGTGGCTTTTGTGATAACCGTATAGCTTACCGCTACCCTAAGCATGTCTGGATTCAAATTCTGCCTCTATCAACACAACATACGTGACCTTGAGAAAGTTATTTAACCTCTTAACGCTTACTCCTCTTCATGAAAAAAGCACATGGATTATTTGTTGTCAAAACTCAATAGTAAATCCTTAATAAGTATTAAAGTTCTTATTGTTGACCTCAAGGAGTGAGGTAGGATGGACTGGAGATGGGGATCACAAATCCTCAGAAATACTGTGTAAAACTGTGTGTGTGGGCACATAGAACTATAGAGAGGAAGGGACTTAATATCTACATGTGAGTGTGTAAAAACATCACATTATTTAATAAACTTCAAATCAAATTAAACTAGACCTCAAGCTCCCATTCTGCCTTGGACAGCAGGAAATCCAAGCTCATTATTGCTACTCTCCCAGGCCCATCTTTGGGCAATACAAAGGTTCCAGAACTTTCTGGGAGGCCTCCAATGAATGGATTGGCAGGTTATGCTCTGCACGACCTCAGGGGCACCATTCACATCTCAAGAGGCTTGACCACATTCTTGGAAGGGGAGGGGGGAGGGAAAAATAGAGCATGAAACAACTCACCAATTAACATTTCAATAAATTATCCAGCCACATGCAATTTTTTTTTTTTTTTTTTTTTTTTTTTTTTTTTTTTATGAGGGGAAGAGAGTCCATACCTTTCATTAGATTCTCAAAGCAAAGAGAGAGGCTGATTTGATCCAGCAAAAGAGATGGGTGTCAAACCTCAGTGCTCCACAAAGCAGGAAAACCTCACATTTGCATTGATTATAGACCCTTTTCATAGTGCTGACACATCTATGAGCTTTGAGTGGCCTCATTATTATTTTTTTTATTATTAAATTGGGTGAGGGTGGGGCTCCCCATTCAACCTAAATGCAGATGGGGTCATTGTGACTGAACCGCAATATACACAATAGGTAATAAATTCTGGGAAATGAAATCTGTCATCAGACCACTCTTTCACACAACAACAAAAAAAAACAACGAGATGGGGTGTAACATTGGGACTTGAGGCAAAGAAGTCTCCAAGATAAAGAGGCAGAATTGCATTCACTGACTTAGAAAGCATGGGGCCTCTTCTGTGGACAGACAGGAAAGGGCCAGTATTGACTCAGTAAAAAGTATGTAAAGCTATTGAACACAAGCCTATGTATGTAATGGAAGGAGCCTGTGGAATACACAATGGTTTTGCAAATAAATGTGGACACCTGAATGGTAGCATCATTATCAGCCTCATCTTCAAATACAGGGAGAGAGCAAGTGCTTTCAGAGGAGTGTAAGAAAAACACTCAGGTTAATGAACGAAGCCTGCACTAAGTCACGCCTGTCATTTTAAGTGCTCATTATAGTGATTTTTTTACCGGCATTTAATTTTCATAAAATTCAATTGATCAGAACTAAATCCATGATTAATCACTTGAGTATGACTAGACATAAGTGGGTACTAATGAGCAGTAAGCGAATGTCCAAGTCCCATCTTTAGCATTCTTCTTACACTAAGTGGTGTCCACTGTCTATATCCCACTGCCTTTGGATGAATCTGGAGCTTCCTACTTCATGACAGTTCAATTTAGTCTTTTGTCACTTTGATTCCAGAGTTCATTAATAATTTACAAAAATCAATGCTCTCAGAGTTTTTGACATGTCTTACAATCGTACTTACCATTTCTTTATCATCACAAAAAATCATCCATCCATACAGATACCTGAAGATTCTCCACCAGTGTGTGGGCAGCGTGGTGTAAAACAAAGCACCTGAAATTTGAGTTGGACAGATTCCAATTATATAACCTGTGTCTTCCTTTGTTAAATGGTAGTATAGTACCTACCTGACAGTGCCACAGGTAATACAAATAAAATATTAAAAAAGCACAGTGTCAGGATATGATCGGTAATGAATAAATAGCAGTTTTTCTTACTTAAGAGTAAAAGTACTGAACAACCGACATACAGGCTATTTTATCTTGTGAGTCCTGGAATGATGGAATTTTCGAGTTGGAAAGGCCCTCGGGACAAACTTTTATTATACAGATGAGGAAACTGAAGACCTGAGGAGGTGAAAAGACTTGTTCAAGGTGAAATATCTAGTTTTCTCATTAAATAACTATTTGTTGAATGAAGGAATGATAACATTACATCATTCCCAGAAGCTAATTTCCTATGTATCTTTCTCCTAGAAGCATGGCCTGTCACCATTTGCGACAATGTTAAACGTAAAAGGTGAAAAAGAATGGGAAAATTTGTATGAATTCCTCTTCTTAAATATATTTTTCATTGAAAAATACGTATTAATTGCACTTCACAACGAACCCATTTAAATGTTTGTATAGTTAAAAAAATGGCATTGATTTTTTGTTCTAATCATCTCGTTTTTATAATAATTTTATATTACAAATTAAAGGAAAGGACTAAGTCACGTGCAGCCTATTATGAGAAACAGCCATTTAATTGGTGGCTGATTGTCCATTCATTAAAAAAAAAAAGAATTGTTGGAAATAAATTCATTAGTATACAATACAGTTCATTTGGCATATTTCTGATGTTCAGAATTTAGTAAATTTTATTTTCCACTATATCAGTCTTATCAGATTTATATACAAAAAATACTAAAATGGCAAATTTCCATGTAAAAGAAGGTATTATGATATATGAATTTTAAAATAGTGGTTTCTTAGAAATTGCACTGTGGCAGTCCTGCTTTCCTGGGGTTATTCAACAGCACTTCAGCTTATATAATTAGCACAGTAGCCTTCCTCACCGAGCCTACGAGGCACCCAGGGCCGTCTCCATGGTAACAGCTTCTGAATCAAAGTAGCCCCATCCTAGTGCCGCTTCTTGGAAAAAGTTTTATTTTTTTATTTTAAACATATTTTCCCAAATTATAGGTACACAATTTCCGAGTATTTGTTCTAGTTTCTGAGAAGTGTAATCTGACCACTAAATGTCTGGGCACACACAATTTCTTGACTAACAAAGGAAATATGATGTAAACATTTAAACACAGATTATGTTTTTATTCTGGGCACCATTTTGTAAAGAAAAAAAACAAAATAACATGTCAGAATAAAAAAATGCCTGAACAAATAGCTACAGGAGGAAATCAACTCACTTTCATCTTTATGCTGTACCAAGACCTCTTCTATACTTGTTTTTTAAGACTGTTAAAATTCATAGATCTAAGCAAATAATATTTTTCCATTAAATTTTTTTTAAAAATGAACAAACGTGTTTCAAAGGGCCATGTTAATAAATCTTGCACAATAAAATTCTTTTTATCTATAAAGCAGAGAGTACACAGATTTGCTAAAGATTCCCTGTCTACCCCTGCATCTCCAAGAGGCCGATAAAACCTTGCCGAGGCTGCAGTGGAAGCTGCTTTCTTATTTCCTGTTTGCTGTTTGGACAGGCTTTGCAGCTGTGGTTACTGAATATAAGCAGGAAGGCTGATAATGCTTGCAGTTACATAATAGGCTTCTCAACACACTGCCTTATCCTTTAACTCATTTGAAACTAAAGGTAAGGGTTTTTCTCCCCCCTCTTTAGGATAGATATTTACACGTGTTGCCTAAAATTCCTTTCTAATCTTTCACCAAACAAGAGAAAGAAATTCACACTATATCTCATAGTGTAGTACTCTGTTTACAAAGTAAGCTCAACTTTTCGTTTTCTTCCGGAGCCTTAAATTCAATCCCTATTTTATGCCATATGTCCATTTCCAGCCGCAGACTGATTTAGTTCTTGATGAACTCTTTGAAATGTCTCCCTTTTTCCTTTCCCCCTTGGCTCCCTTCTCACTGTTTTCTAACCCCCAGCAGCCCTGTAACTTAGCGAGAATGTATATTCTTAACCCCATCCAACAGAAAAACAGATGTGCCGTCCCTTTGGCAGACTTGGCTTGCCCCCTGGAAAATAGGGTTGGTGTTTGAGTCAGGTTGGATCCCCAGATCTCCTGCTCTGGGGCCCATGTGATTTTCCCACCTCTTTCCTGTGGGTTCCCTCATTTGCAAAACAATATAAATTCCAGTTCTTGCCTTTCTAACTACTGGAAGGAAGATGAAGGTCAGGCATGGCTGTGTCAAGGACCTTTGACACTGATGGATGGAGAGTGGGCCGCTCCATTTTTTTTCAGGCCTCAGTATATTTAAAAATGAAGAAATGCCAAAGTAGGGTTGTACTGTAGTTAAAATATTTACACTTAGTGGTTACATTTGTAAAAGAAACAAAGGACCTTCCAATGCTGTCAGGGTCTCTCTGTGACTATATGTATCTAACCTCATTAGGACATAAAAATAAATGTCTACATTTTCGGCTCTTAATGAATTTGAAGTCATGGCCCAGTGCCCTCTTGTCTCAATAGAGGAATGCCCCACCATGAACTTTAGGAGTCCAGAGGACAGTTGTAGCAACATGGGAGTTGATGCAATAAGGGCAAAGGTAGCAGGTTAACAACAGCTAATACCTCGGAGCATTTACTGTGTACCAGGGACAATTCTAAGTATTTTATGTCTGCTAACACAGGTACTGTTGTTATCCACATTTTTATACATGAAGAAACTGAGGCACAGAAAGATGAAATAACTTGCCCATGTTTGCACAACTAGCAGTGGGGTTGAGCCTGTGCTCTTAAGCACTGTGCCACTGGATACAAAGCAGAAAACACAGGGACCAGAGCGGGAGCGTGAGTGTCCTCAGACTCACAGTAAAGGGAAGTACGTAGGTGTGCAGTGGTGGTGGTGGTGGTGACTTATAATATATCAGTAACAAAACTAGGCAGGGGGCCTAGCAACACATGCCATTTTGATCCTCCTTCCTCCCGCCCAATCCTGTGGTTGTCCCCAGGGCTGAAGGAACTGGGCAAACAAGGTTGATATGTGCACTCATATTCTGTCCCCATCGACCATATGATAGATTCAAATCACAATGGAAAGCGCCATTTTTCAGTGACACTTGGAATCAGATCCAGCTTCCTGGGCACGTGACTTGGGCAGTCATCCAAGGCCCAGTGCTCTGAATGACCCAGCACTTGGATTAATATTCTACTGTCACCATCTCAAAAGTCTTAATAATTTTTGAACAAGAGGTCGCACATTTTTGTTTTGCACTGGGCCCCACAAAGTATGTAGCCAGTCCTGTGTGGGATCCTGAGCAATCTGGAGACGTTTGTAGCTCCAGGGGAGACAAGATTCTATTTCCCTGTAATTCCTCTGGAATTGCAGTGCTATAAATCTGCAGTTGCCTGTTAGTGGATTTGCATTTTACTGCAATGTAATACTTTTCCTCACAGGGGAAAGCAGTCAGCTCTTACTAATAGGGGCTTTAATGATGTTCTGCCAAGGTCCACGTGCATTGCCTGGAACCAAAAAGCTCAGGACGGGCTCCAAATTCAACAGTGGGGTTAACTACAAGGGACCCTCTGCAGAAAGATAAAACACTGTTAACCTCAGCAAGATTTGGAGCTGGCCCCAAGGAGCACTCCTGCAGGGTAACACAGGTTTACGCATAAAATGCCAGCTCCGGTCCTCCTGGAAATTTGTATTTCCCATTCCACAGTGTTTGTATAATTTAAGCATGCTATACTGAAGTCAAGATTGGCCAAAACTTGTAGAGAAAATGAAACTGCCTCAGTACAAGGAAGCCAATCTGATAAGTCCTCTATTTCCTCTCTCAGTGCTCCAGCTGTTTGGCACCAGAATAAACAATTGCTCACCAGTGGCGAGTTTCCATGGAATCAGTTGCTCTCAAGGCCTTTTTGATGTGAAGGGTAGTGAGCTGATTTTCTCCACCAGGGCAGTAATGATTCCAGTGAGCAGAAACTATGAGGGGGGTGGGGAGGCAGGGGAAGCAACTTCTCAAAGAAGACAAAAAGGGAATTTTGCGCATCTATCGTTCAGAGGAGCCTGAACCCTCATCTTCAAGGAGATCTGTGGGGCTATGCTGAATTAATAATGACCGCTAACATCTTCTAGCATTTACTGTGGCCCAGATACCCTTGTAAGGGCTATACACATGTCAACCTAGTTAATCCTCACAACAAGCCAATGAGGTAGGTATTATTATTATCTCCACTTTGAAGGTGAAGGACCTGAGGCAAAGAAAGGGTAAACCCTTAAGTCAGGGGAGCAGCTGCAGGAGCTACAGGTTCATCCAATACAATAGCAGGCGGTGAGGAGTTCCCGGTGGGGCCCTGCAGTGTGTGCAGCTGCTGAGTGTGCTGAGGCTGCGTCCTGTTTGTCCTCACGACACAGCCCCATTAACGAGGAAAGCACGATTGGTCGCCCTTGCTCTTGCAACCTGAAAGAGCCTATAGAATACAGATCCTATTGTGAGCGCTTTTGTAATTCGGAGATTCCTTTTTTTTTTTTTTTTTTTTTTTTAATAAATGGAATAATCAGCCCCTTAATGTATCCGAGGGGAATTCAGGAGAGGGATGAAGAAGCGGCTCCCGTTTTTGAGGCATTTGCAATCATTGTTGGAGAGACAGAGCCAACAGATGGGGAACAATAGGGAGGGACTCAAGAGCTGGTGTAAGCAAATGCTGCAGTGTGGCCTTTGCCCATGAATGGTGTGGGAAATGAGAGAAGGCAAGGGTGTTTACTCACTGACTGTGGAGTTAGGTGGGATGAGGGGATGGGATGAAGACACTGGGTGGCTTTGGGCATTTTTTTAAACCTTTCGACTTCACCTTCCTCAACTGTAAAATAAAGCCACAAATGATCTCAAAGACTCCTTCCAGCTTTAACATATAATGAATCCTGACATTTTGTAAAAAATTTTATGTGTGGTAGCTGCTAAAAGTCGAGACACACCGTAACTGATAATGGCCCAGACTGAAGATCATATGGTCGGATTGATACAGTTTCCTGATCTCACATTAGCTCCAAGGAGTATTTGTGTCCTGAACTTCAGCCCTTTAGCTTTTCTTGTTAATTCAATTTAATTATTACCTCAGATCTATCTATCTATCTATCTATCTATCTATCTATCTATCTATCTATCTATCTATCTATTTTAGTAATTTGTTTTTCTTTCTTTGCCAAAATATAAAAATAGATCTATATAGACTGTAACACTTAATAATAACTTGTGTGTTTTGATTTTTTTAAAGAAATGAAATTTACCAAATGGGATAATCAGTCATCTTGTTTATTATCATTTAATTTTTTTCCTGTGTCTTTGTTGTTTTCGTATATTTCTTTCAACATTCAAAGTTATTCTAGTTCCCAATAACTGATTGTGATTGTTTAACATAGTTTTAAATCAATGGTTTCTGTGATGAAGATTAAACAAATTTTAAATTTCATTTTGACATCATTATGCATGTCATGTTTTCAACAGGAAAATAGTTTTTTTACCCCTAACAGGCATGTGGTTAAGACAAATGATTTGATGTTCTTGATCATTGAAATATAGAAACAATAATTAAAGAAGAGAAACTTAGGAGGTATTTTTGTAGTATGATCCTTAGGATGAGATGACTTTCTCTAACCTGACAAATATTCTGGAGAGCCCATAAACCAATTTTTTTTAAGTGTGGTCCCCAGACCAGCAGCATTGGCATTGAACAAATTCTCAGGTCATTGAACAAATTCTCACCCAAATTTAATCGGAACTTCAAGAGATGGGGCCCAGCAGTTTGTGATATAACAGCCGCCAGATGATTCTGAAGTCCCTTAAAGTTTGAGAACCACTATCATAATACAGGCTGCCAATGGAATACAATAGAGGATGAATTGTATTCAGTGATTAGCTTTCCTTACACCAAAAGGTGTGAGTTCTCCCTTCTACAATGCCCCAGCCCCTCACCTCCTGTGCTTCGATTTTCTCTCACAGTATATTCTATTCTGCTTTGTTATGTCGTCAGTATTGTCTAATTTCTTTGATTAGACTGTAAGTTCCTGAGAAAGGGGCTGCATCCTACTCATCTTTCTGCCACGTGTGTCACAGTGTCAGACACATAATAATAACACTGTCAGTAGTTGTTGAATTGTGGCAGGCCTGCCAGCCAAGCAGGCAGACTATCAGAGTCATCAGATAGCTTTTGGCCAAAGTTATTAACTGTATGAGTTAGGTGTGCATTGCTTGCCTGTCCCAAAATATTCTCTTGCAGGTGACTGACATTCATTCTTTTAAGGTTTATTGAAAGCATACAACCTGTGTTTAAAATACAAAATCCACCTAGGAAGGATCAAGAAATAGAAGAAAGATCCAGAGGATGAGCTTAGCTCTTTTACCCCCTGGAGCTATCAAGGGGCAGCATATAGACACTAGAAAGGAACAGAGCTGGGAACTGGGAACAAATCTTTGATTTCACAGCCTTGCCTGGGGCCTTGACTGACAGTAGCTGCTGCTTTAACCTCCATCTGTGGCTTCACGCCTTTTTAGAATAGACTCAGGAAATCTCACTCTGGTCTTATAAAGAATATTTTCAGCCTAAGAGGAAAATTGTGAGCATGAGAAGCAAGTTCATCTTACTTTCCCACACCCAAAGACAGAGACTCAGAAGACAATAACATTCTGGAAAGGACCTGAAGACACACGGTACAAAACATATTTAGTTTATTATTTTAGGTGCTCTTAATACCATTGCGTGAAAACAAGCAATAAACGGATAACGCCTCCCTCTCCAAACAATGTTTATATTTATGTATTTGTTAGCCACTCATGTCTTGAAATTCTTTCTATAACATAAACCCATGGCAAATTCTGAACAGATAAATTCATTGTAGGGAAATACAACTTTAAAAAGATGGTTTATGTGGATAAAACCCCCCGATTTTTCATCCATATTTGTGATTTCATCTGGATCACGTTTTATCTGCATTGGCTCAGATTGTTTTTTCCCTGGGATACTGCCGCTGGTTTTACAGGTTCATTTACCGAGGAACACTGCCATCAAGTGGCCTGATGTGCTAATGACAGCTCATCAAAGAGGATTAGCCCCATGGTTTTAATGTTGATTCTCTCTCCAGAAAAATGTTTGTGGCTTTAAAATGTGCTTTGTTGTTTGAAGCTGTGTGTATTGATTCCTTTCTAAAACAGCACCCTTAAAATATTTGCCTAAAGATAAATTCGGTGTCAGCTTTTGAATCCCCCACGTATATAGTGGTCACATCAAAAACATCATATATATCAAATAACTGATCACTGCTTATATTATAAATTTGTAAAGTTTTCATAAATTGATCCACTTTAAAGAGATTAAGATACCTTTCTCATGGACACCAATGTGACTGCTTATATTTTCTTCACACTGATAAGTCAATTTATGGAGAGGAGATATAGAACAAGACCTGGCAGGAGGCAGAACAATGTAGTTCAAAAACTAAAGTGTGAAGCTGAGACACCAGGCTGCTGTCTCTACTTTGCCACTATGTCATCTTGACCAAGTCACATAAACTATCTGGGCTCAGCACTTTCTTTCTTGAACAAGTAGGTTTGATACACTTAAGTTAAAACTGTTTTCCAGTTGATAATTCTGGGATTCTACTTGACAAGTGAACAAGTTCTTGAAAAAGCAAAAATGTTGTTTTTCTTTATGCAGATTATATCCCTGTGGTTGTCCTGTAAATATGCTTCTCCTTCCTCTCCACACCCTCCCCCAGCCCTAAGTGAAGCTTTGTTTGCATGACTCATCATGCAAAATTTTCTCTGCAAGAAGCCAGAGATTATGTGTGGTGCTCAGCTGCGCTCCAGTATAAAGGGTTTTCAAGCATTTTGTGGGCATTCACAGCTCAGGTATCTCCACAAATATAAAGTTGACGAATCTTTGCAATTGGTAAACAGCTGACTGGCTCTGAGAGCTGTTGGTCTTAAAGAACGTTCCAGAATATTAGAAAAAGATAATTCTGAACAGTCTGATGTCTTTAACACCTGAAAGGGATGGGCAATTTTCTTCCCTGACTACACCTTCTGCTTTATAAATTTGTCGGAAGTGAAAAGAAGGCGCAAATGCTGCTTGGAGTACAGTCGTGAGGTTAATGCTCTGCTGAGACAAAATTATGGTAAATTATTCCCTCGAGTTGATTTTGTGAAGGGTGAGGGATGGAAATACAAGCTGGTCTTGATGTTTAAACTGCGCTGGAAGGACATGTAAATGCAGGTCAGTTGCTAGGAGACCTAGAGCTCAGAGCTAATGCCCCCTTCCCCCTGCACCTCCTTCCGCCCTGTGCGCAGTGATGTTTCATCTCAAGAAACCGTGCCTTTCAGTCAACGATGACATTAAATGTATAGTCTGTCACAATTCATGTGGACCAGTGCTTGGTTATTGCTTGGATCAATCCAGCCAGTCTGTCATCCGCCACCTACACAGGGAGCAATCGAAAGAGAACAATGTAACATGGTGCCAGTGACCAACGTGCTCCAGGAAAGCTCAGAGTGGTTCACCAAAAATTCAGTTTAACTACTCTTACTTGAAAGACAGCTGGTTTGTTTACTGATTTTAGTTCCAAGAAGGGTGTGGCTAACAAATCGCTTCAGCATGCGGAAGAGAGGGATGCCAGACCCCAAGGAGAATTCTCAGGGAAGATGTGCTTGAACAGAACTTTGGACCCTGCTCTTCACAAAGCAAACATTTCAGCCATTTGTGGGATCTTTAAAGAACAGATTTTATGCTAAACACACACTTCGGTTTGTAATCACCCCCAAGAATATAAATTTGCATAACTGTAGAACTAGAAGGGTTTTGAGAGTTCTTCCAGCGCCCCCAACTAGTAGAAGACTGGAACCTGAGCCCGTCTGTGGGCAGGGGCTATGGGCAGCCCGTTCAGAAAATCATGACAACGACTACTGCCATTGTAAACACTGTTAAGCTTGGCCAATATCGAGGAGATACTATATTCAGTGAGAGAAACAAAACAAAACAAAACCTAAAGGCTGAGGAGTGGGTACAGGAGGTCTCATTTTACTTAAAAGAAACTGAGTCACTGAGAGGTATTTTGAATTATTTGAAACACAGCTAATTATCACCAAAGCAGGACACCAGCCAGGGTTCCCAGTCCAATGCTCTTTTACAGTAACACCATCTAGTCTTTCTCAGAAGAGTTGTGATGTTCTGTTAGCCCCTCTTATGAACGGCAGCAATAGTAATCCTGGAATGCTTCTGGAATGTTTTATAGCGTGCAAAGCATGTTTATACACATTGTTTCATTTGATTCTTACAAATGCGGGAATAATTCTCACCAAATAGTATAATTAGCAAACAGAATTGATCTGCATTGTTATGGAAGTATAGTTCTAATTGTACTAGTTCGCTAGGTCTCTATTATAACCCTATGGCTGTGCCCCAACACCAAGGGTGATACAGTGGACTCGGAGAATAGAGAATTGAAACCTTGGTATGGTTTGGAAATTTCTTGTTTGCTCCACTTCAATACTGAATATCCACAAATAAAATAAAATGTGCACTTTACTGCTTATCTATGGAAAATATAAAACTATCATCAATAAGAGTTATTTCTGAGAAACTACTAGGTATCAGACCAGACACACAGAGAGTTTGAAGATGTTGTTCCAGGCTTAACTTTGAGCGAATTGGACTTAGGTTCAAAAAGTAGAAGAAATGAAATAAATGGATATCGATCAGTTCCACTCCTGAGAGTCATTGAAATTTATAAATATCTGAAAAGAGGCGGAGGTATCTGAATGAGGATAGCCTCTTAGGGTCACCTTTCCTTTTTCTCAGGGCCTTAGCCTCTTCTGCTCCAGGGGTCTAAAAAGCTCTTTTCCCTGGATGTCAATGTGACTTGCTCTCAAACTTCCTTCAAGTTTTTGCTCAGGGAAAGTAAGGACTTCTCTCTGACCATATATTTGAAATTGCAAGGCTTTCCGGGCTATAACACCTTCCCAGGACCAGCCTGGAAATGGAGGAAGATTTTTCTTATTTATTGGATCAGAGGAGCACACCTTTTCCTGCTCTGTACAAGGGTGACTTATGGGCTGGCTGCGACCCTAGACTTTCCCAAGTTTATTTTTCTCTGTGGCACATATTACCACCTGGCGAACTATATATTTACCAGTCTTTTTTTTTTTTTTTAATCATCTGATCCCCCACAGCCTCTCCACTAGTATACAGGCTCTATAAAGGCAAGGGTTTTCCTAAGGTATCCACAGAGGAAGAGCACCTGCAGTAGCTAAGATGGATCCCAATGATTCTCACTTCTTGGTATTCAAGCCTTTCTTTTATCCCTTTCTCACACTGAATCAGGGCTGTGCTCAGTGTGACCAACAGAATATGGTGGAAGTGGTGGTGTATGACCTTCCAGGTTAGGTAATAAAAGGCACTGCATCTTCCAACTTACTCTTTTGGATTTTTCATTCTGGGGGAAGCCAGCTGCCATGTCATGAGGCCATTCAAGCAGCTCTATGGAGTACACAGACAGGAACCAAATTGCTAGCAGCAAATTGTTAGCCAAATGACCAAGCCATTTTGAAAAGGTATCTTCTAACTACTAGCCTTTAAATCTTTCAGCTGACACTTCAAATATCACGTCGTGTAGACAAGCCTTTACCACAGTGTCCTGTTGAATTCTGGGCCCACAGAAACCATGAGAGATAATAAGTCACTATTATTGCTTTAAGACAATACATTTGGGGGTTATTTGTTACGTAGCAAGAGACGACAAATAGAGCGCTTGGTCCACAGTAAAGCTCCCAGTAAATATTTATTGAGTGAAACGATAAATGGAAGCAGATTTATTTTCCTGGATTACTCAGTGAGCACAATATAATTCTGTTATTAACCTAAACAAAACTGAATCAAAAGCCTTTGCTCAACAGCAGCATTGGTTTGGAGTCTCAAGATGTAGGCTTGAATCTTGGATCTGTTACTTATTTGCCATTTGACCTTGGATAATTCACTTGTACTCCTTGGTTCTTAGCTTTTCTAATCTGTAAACCAGAGATCATAACAATTGTAATTATATTACTAACAGTACCACCAACCTGGAAGAGCCCTATTGACACCGGATACCCCTGGATCAGAGCTGTCTTGAAATCCGTGCTACAATGGGAATGATCCATTCTGTGAACCAATAAATTTTCTTTCCCATTCAAGTCAGTTCCAGTTGTTGGTGTTACCTGCAACCACAAGCATCGTTATACAAAGCATTCACACTCACGTATGAAACAACAGCAAAATAACGTATAATGAGTAAGATGCTCCACGGCACACTTAAGTATAACAGCTAAGAAGAAAGAGAAGTCAGACCACTTTATCTGCTGATGTCAAGAACATCCTAATTCATCTGCCTGGGGAAGTCAGGGAGGCCCAAGATATTCTCTTTTCACAAAATTTGTTTTCTTTAGGTATATTTTAGAAACCTTGGCTTCTGATTTCGTCTCTATGGTTGCATTTGATGAGGAATTGTTGGCTCACTAGCATCAAATTCATGTTTAAATGCCACAAGGGACCAAGGAACTATTTGTGTCCCGGAGAATATACTCCAAGTGGCTAGACTGTGTTGTACACAGGTGTGACGAAAACAAGCAGCCGGGCTTCTGTGCTTGCTGCCTCCTCCACAGGTCACCAGAAAGTACACAGGGATCTTAGGGGACACTTGCCACAATGTCACAGCCTTGTCAGAAAGCTCTTCATTTGGTTCCAAGAGCAAAGGACACTGTCCCGGGCATGTTGTGAAACACTAATAAACAACTTATCTTTCAGGATGAAGAGTTCTCATTTTTAAGAACTGATGATACAGGAATTTCTGACAGGCCTGAATAGACAGTGTGAAACATGGCCACTGTGTAATTTGGCCTTCAGAGGCCCAGGGAGATTTGAAACAGCGGCCTGGATAATGTAGGCAGGTCTCAAATCTGTTTTATGAACATTAGTCACATTAATTCTTGTATGTTAGAATAACTTTGTTGGGCAATTTAATTAAACTGCTATTTGTTTTATAAACACAAATAATAATCTCTTAGTTTTATCTTCTGCTGTTCAGATAAACTGGTCAATAATTGATTGTTTTAGCACAGTAATACAGATGACTTTCTCAATTTTATACATTTCTTTATGGAAATTTGCTTTGTTTTCTCAAATTATTCCACAAAGTTTAGATTTATTTATTTTTATAGCTCTGAGATGGGACTGAAATAGCTTCTGTAAGACAAATTAAAGTCCTCTCTTTAGGTGAAAATTATAAATATGTTTCCAAATGTAAAAGCAGTGCTTTTTTATTTCATTCTTAAATCATATTCCTTGTAGCCTTCAGCCTTCAGGGCCAAGTCTTGAGGTTTATCAACCCAAGGAAAGAAAGTATGGTAGTACCCGAGGACAAATTGGCCATTAATCAGGTTTAACTGTCAATGCTGAGTGTTAGAAAGAATATAGTCGTGAAAAACAGGCATTAAGAAAATGAGGATTTTTCTAAATCACTTTATCTTCTTTATATCAGGAAGCATGCCTGAAAGATTCAGATCATGGAGTTTATTCCACAATGAAAAGATGGCAACTCTTTCACCTATGGAGGGAGGTCAATGAGCTTGCTGACCTAGGGAGGAAAAGGAAAAGTTAAAGAGGAAGTAAAAAGCCCCAAACTGGACCCTTCTAGCCAGGAAGTCTTGAGGGATTCTGAAAGGAGATATCGGTTGATTGAGGGGTTATATTCCATGTTCTCATCCTTGTTCACACACTTCTTCCAGGGTTGAACTTCAGTGGCAGTGAAGGGGAGAGAGGACTTAGAAACAATCAAATATGCCTGAGAAGGTCTGAGGACCCTGAAATGAGCGGTCCAGCATCAGGTAAAATGTGGACCCGCTGGAGAACTCCAGCCCTCAGCTTAGGTCCATGTCCATTCCAGTCTTAAAAGGATTGCAAGAAGGCAGGTATAGTAAGCTGCTTGTTCTTCACAGCCTTTGTGTGAAGTATGAAGGAGGGAGGATACAGAGTTTCTCAGTGTAGATTGGAATAACATAGCCAAGAGCAATATCAAAATTGGAGGCAAATGTCCAGGATCAAGTGCTCCACTGGTAGGAGCCAGAAATCTGAATGCAGCCACATAGGACCAATTTAGAGGAGCTACTTTACCATGGAAATCAGGGAGGACCCAGAGGACAATGAGTCCATCTGAGGACCCCCTCTCCCCTCATGAGGTCATTTAAGCTGCATTCCTACCACTGACTGATATTTACCTGGTATACACTCGTCTGGCCATACTGGTTATTTATGGCCAAAGTCTCTTCTAATTGATACTGGTTGTTAAATATTAGTGCTTTGGGTATTGATTCTATACATGTCCCATATTTCCAGAAACCATCTTAGAAGAAAAGTCAGAAGTCTCAAAGACAGAGAATTTTATTCAAAGAGACTGCTAAATATTTGAATCAGATTAAACATATTAGGGTGGACTAAAACTAATTTGTCCTTTCCTTTGCCCCTAAGTAAGCTAGAGAACTCATAAGGGCATGGGGGGGAGGGTCAGATCAATTAATTGGATATAAACAAACTATTATTTCTGTATGAAATTCAGTGAATTGCAACTTTGTGACAAATCCAAGTGTACAGGAGACTGGAAAGATCTGGGGACTTCCATTACCACTTAAATCCATTAGCATGCTAATGGACAAGGGTTTTTTTCTGTATGGTTTGCTGCTGTATCTCCAGTGCTCAGAATAAGTGTCTGGCACATAGTAAGTGCTTGATAGGTATTTATTGAAGGAATTACAGCTATAACGTGAAGCAGACTTGCAGAGTGCCCCCTAAGAATCCAAATACAATTTCAACAACAACAGAGTCTCCCTGGTGTCATCCAATCTATAGCTGTCAACTCATTCTAGAAATATTATATTCCATTTTAGGCACCAAAATTTAAAAGGGGAATTCATCAATAAACTAGAGAGGATCCAGAAGGGAGCAGGCAGAACAAAAGAATTCTGAAAACCACTCCCAAATAGTGAACAGTTGACACTACTTGAGAAAAAAAAATAATTGAGAGACATGACACTATTTTCGAATGTTAGAAAGACCTTCATCAAGGATGGATCTGAAATAAATGTATGATTGCATGTTCATAATTAGACCCAACAGAAAAAAAATTATGGATAGGCAAATTTTAGCTTAATGTAACAAAGAAACTTCTGAATCTAATTTTTCAATAATGGAATGAATTCCTTTGTGAACCATCATGTGATATTTAATTATATATTGTCTTGTATTTTCTTTTCTATATTCATCAGTATTTGCTTTCCTTCCCCTCGATTCATTTGTACATTCTTGAAAGCAGAAAATGTTTACTTTGGAAGGGTAGGGTTAGATTTAAAGCTTTATCGCTGTGGAAAATGCCGGGGCCTGTTAACTGATTATCTGTGATCTCAATCCGTAAGGTCCCGAGATGGCAACCTCAAATATGAGAACATATCTTTGAATGTTGAGTCCGTATCTCACTCTAATTATCTGATGTCTATCACAAAGTGAAATTGCAAAATTTGCAAATGAGGTAAGATGTTATGAAGTTGATAAAATGTTGGAGAACTGCCCAAGTCACAGACAAAACCATTTACCAGTGAGGATTTGGCAGGGTTATTTCTGTTAATAATTGAATAAGGGAAGTTTGAAAACATGAGAATTTCATAAGTGCTTCAGTGGAAACTCCAGCCACTGAGTTTGAATATCATTGAATATCAAAGGATGAAGAGAGGCCCTTGGTAAAACTGATGAGGCTCTTGAATACTTTTATAAATATGATCCTTTTTATAATAGTTTGACATAAGTCACTCAAAAGGATATTGCTTTATGATATTATGAAATTGGATCAGAAAAATTATCTTCCTCAGAAAATAGTAAACATTTTATTTTGTGGTTCTCTGAATTATACAGTGCTACCAACCTAAATGTTGTGAAATATGTAATGAAAGAATGTTCTCCATAATATTTGCTCAAATGTAATATTTGCTCATTGTAGATAAATTCGGAAAATAAGAAAGTGTTAAAGAAATCAGATTTAATCTTACCACTAGGAGATAAAAACTGATATTTGGGAATAAATGCTTATAGGCTTTTCTTCCTATGTGTATGTATAATACATAGATTTATACATTTGTACATTATATAAATATATACAAATGATGTAAGTATATACAATTATACAAATTATATAAGTATACACAAACATATATTTGTACATTATATAAGTATAGACATGTAAAAAAGATATTTATACTATACATACTCTTTTAGAAATTGCTTGTCTCACAGATATTTTAAAGTAAATATAGATTTACCTAGTCATAATGACTGAAGGGTGTTCCATTATGTGCATATGTCATAATTTATTTATCAAATTTACTACTGTTGATCATTTAGATTGCTCCTAATTTTTTTACTATTATTGATAATGTAATCATCCACACATACATTGTCTTTCATTTATCCATTCTTTTTTTTTCAGGACAAGTTTTTATGCTATGCTAAGCTTGAAATATTATCTTCTCAAAGATTTTAAAATTAAGAATATTAACAACTATGTTAAACATTGAGAAAAACAAGTAAACCTAATGTACATGTTAGAAGTCAAGATAATGGTTGTCATTGAGGGGGTCAGGTGTGTATTTTTATTGGAAGGGGACAGAAAGGGGGTTTCAAGTGTATTTGAACTACAATAGACGCCCTTATTCACAGTTTCTCTTTTTGGGGTTTCAGTTACCCATGGTCAACTGCAGTCTAAAAATATTAAATGGAAAATTCCAGAAATAAACAATACATAAGTGTTAAATTGCATGCCATTCTAAGTAGCGTGATGAAATCTTCTGCCGTCCCACTCCATCCTGCTCAGTACAAGACTCATCCCTTTCTCCTGAGTATGTGCACTGTATATGATCCCTGCCCATTAATCACTTAGTTATCAGATATTTTGAGAGAGAGACCACATTCACATAACTTTCATTACAGTACATTGTTATAATTTTTCTATTTTAGTATTAGCTATTGTTAACCTCTTACTACACCTCTTTATAAATTAAAGTTTATCAGGGTATGCACGTACAGGAAACAATATAGTTTGTATAGGGTTCACCCTATCCACAGTTTCAGGCGACCACTGAGGGTCTTGGGATGTATCACCCACAGATATGGGAGGAACACTGTATTTTATGTTTGACCTGGGGGTTGGTTATACAGGTGTGCTCTTTGTAAAAAATTTTGACAAGCTGTGTACTTAAGACTTCTCACTTTCTACTTTCTTGTATTAATGTTACACATCAGTGAAGTAAGTTTAAAAATTGTGTTATAATTTGCACCCATCTTTAGATCTTTAGGTAAATTCTAGGAATCCCATACTATTATCGTTTTAAGTTTTTTAAAATTCATGTTGCTAATTATTCTGCAGAAAGTTTGTACCAGTTTTGACTCCCACCAACCATATAAAAAGGTGATGTTTTTACATTCAAACTAATACTTACTGTCATCATTTTTCTAATTTTTAGTGATTTACAAATTTCAAAAATTGAGTATTTTTCTCTTTAACTTTTTATTTGGAAAATTTTCACACTTATAGAAAAGCTGAAAGAATAATATAATGGACACCCATAGATCTTTCATTAGCTTTGTCAATTTTTAGCACATACATTTATAAATGTGTACATATATGTATATACATATACATATTTATTTTTATGTTTATGAATTACTTGAAAAGAAGTTTTAGACATCTTGAAAATTTACCCTTAATGTGTCACTTATGAACAAGAATATTCTTCTGTATAACCATTATACATTTACCACACTTTTACAAATCAACAATAATTCCATAGTATTAATTAATATCTAGTCCATATTCATATTTCCACAATTGTCCCAATATAGACTTTTCTAACTGATTAAAAAACTACATGATTAAATAAAATTCATTCACTCATTGAATTTAGCTGTTTTGTTTCTTTAGTCTCTTTTTACCTAAACTAGTCCCCTGCCACCATCATCCCACCCAGCTTTCTTTCACGATATGGACATTTTTCAAGTCTAGGTCAATTGTAGACCTTCTGTTTGTTTTCAAATTGTGTGTGACCATGCTTGATTTTGCAGGCTAATATTGCAAAATTACTATAGATTTTCAGAAGCACGTGTATCAGCAACTGTAACAAATTTTTATTTTTGGCTATTGGTTCATAAGAGCAAGACACTGGAGCTCCAGTTGGGCACCAGATGTTTTTACTGAGGGGGAAAAAAAGCATTAAGAGCTTTTAAATTTTACATTATTACTTTGATCATATGAGAAATAATAGTGATAGTTCAGTCTGAAATGTATTGTGAGGATTTTCCTTCATATTGGCATGGTATATTATTCAATGAATCAGTTAGTATAGAACCAGTTTAAAAGACTTGAAAATGCAGTGACAGCCAAGAAGGATATTTTGAAGTTTGAAATGATCCTTATATAAATAGAACGGATCAGCATAACTTTGGGATAAAATTAGCCGACAGTTTGTGGGCTCTCCAGTATGTGCCTGTTTGCTTGGTGCCGCTCTCCTGATAAATCACAACAAAGCCTCCAGAAGAAGAGGAAGGATGGACGGCACCGCCACCCCTATCACTAAATCTGCAGCTGCCAAGTTAGTTAAGAGAAATTTCCTTGAGGCTCTAAAGTCAAATGACTTCGGAAAATTGAAGGCCATTTTACTCCAAAGGCAAATAGATGTGGACACAGTTTTTGAAGTTGAAGATGAGAATATGGTTTTGGCGTCTTATAAACAAGGTAAAAATTATAGGTATAACTGGTAAAAATCGATGGAAAATGGATTTTTGTTTTAATGCACAGTGTCAGTCACCCACTTGAAACCAGTAACGCTTATTGCTTTCTTAAGTATGTATTTTAAAAATATTTGTAAGTTCATCTTTTCTTTCTTTTCAAACTAGACCACATCATGGATTGACATATATGTGTGTATATATAGTTTTTCTTTTCTGTTCTTCTCTCTCTCTCTGTCTTTTTTCCTTTTTCTATCCTTGTGCCTGGAATTTGAAATCCTGGACGACAATATTTAGCAATGTACTTTCCTTCTATTTCTAACTTTTCTTCTGTCTATAATGACATAGAATAGAGAAAACATCTCTAGATTATGGCTAATCAGACGGCTCAGATCTAATCCAGATGGTGTGGCTGGCTTGGGACAGGCTGCTAACTCTCTGTTAGCACAGCCACTTAAAGATATATCATCTTGATGTCCATGTGTATGAACAAGAGGATTTTTGCCCCCATTTGGAGGGTTAATGAATGGGTAAGGCTGTGTCTTGATGCACCTTGATGGTCCTCGTCATTTTAATGAGTTTCCAGTTAAGGCAGAAAAGCTGAAACCAGAAAAACCAAAAAGTTAACTTTTTCCCCTTCGATAATAGATCAAAGTGATAGATATACGTAACACACATTATCTGCCTTATTAAAAAATACTAAGGATAACAAAAATGAGAACCGATCTTTTTTTTTTATCAAGGGATTTTGTGGAACACATGCTTAATAAATCAGAAATACATTAGAAGAGTGCAGATTCTGATTTCCCAAATCAGCTAGTTAACGGGGGAACTTGAGTAGCGAGGCCATCTGGTGAGCAGACTGCAAACAAACACCATGTTCAACATCACTTCTGTTTAAACAAAATAGATGATAAAGTCTTGTGTATGGCATTGAGAGAGAAATAGCAATTTTCCTTTCATGTTTAAAATACTTCCATTCATATATAAATCATCGGTAACATGAATTTTCAAAAACTAACGCTAAGGGTATATGTTTCTACATTAATTTACTATACTCTGATTTTGAGTTCTGAAGGAAGGCTAGATAGACTAGTTGAGACCAGTTACTGTATTTATAATTTTTACTTGAGGGCTTTACAATAAATTAACATTGTTATTTTGACTAGAAAACAAAGAAGAAGTCTGTTTTTTAAAGAGTAGTTGATGGGAGACTGTTAAAAAGAGTGTGTATACCATACAATTAGGTTACTTGCATTGTATGAATTTGTTCGGTGAAAGACTCTGAATGCTAAATGCATTTTCAAGGTTTTTTTGTTTTTTGTTTTTAAATTTCTATTTGTGCTCAATGTAAAATAACTTAGGTCCAAGTCAGTGGATAATTTATTTGACCCTGAGTTGTGAAGACTGCCTTTTCTCATCTCCTGAGCATGCGAAGTTTCTGAGACAGTTTTAGGGGCAGGCCCCAGGGAAGAAGGGTCTTGTTTCTCCTGCTTCCAATGGTGTCATCACCCCTGAATGGAAAGAAAATGCATTTTAAATTCTTTCTGCCAGTATGAGCTGGCTCCTCTGGTCCTTCTAGAGCTAAATTTTCATTCATGCTAATGGCTGTTTTCATAGTGTTAGGACTGTGGGACGTGGCTTTCAATTAAAGAGAGCAAATTACACCCTGTGGGAAAGGAAAGGAACAGTTCCATTCTTATGCGTGCCAGGTGGATGTATGCACAGAAATAATAGGACTTGTGGTCATATCTTCAGGGTTTATGCAGAAAATAATATGTGTCTGTGTGTGAGTGCATGAGCACAGATGTGTGTATAGAGAATAATACACTTACTCTCTGTTTAATGTGAATATGGCTACAAGAACCTGTCTCTTTAATCTGAAACCTGGATTAAATCCTCATCTTTCTTCAAAGTTTCCTCAAACTTTTTCAAGTCATCCGGGCTAATCATCAACTCCTTCAATATTTCAGTCAGAAATGGAAGTGATAAATAGAATCCTAATTGTTGGCCAAGCAAAATAGATCTAAGTGGTTGTATCAATGTCTTAAGTCACAAAGGAATCCCCAGGGAAGAGCTGAGCAGGCCCCAAAGAATGAGTCAGTGAGTGAGTGAGTGAGTGACTGAGTGACTGAGTGAGTGAGAGTTAGCTCCTTTCGGAATAATTCTAAGAAATGAGACCCTTCTTGTGTGGCCTTGAAGGGTATGTCGCTGGGTTAAACCTTGTGGGACTTTATTAAATCACAGCAGACTGCTGGACTTTGAATTCTTACACCCTAGTTTTTTATTTTTTCAAGCACTTTTGAACAGCTCTCTATACAGTACACAAAAAGTATACAAATCATTGAAGTGTGCAGCTTGATTAATTTTCACAAAATAAACAAACCTCTGTAACCATCATCTGGATGAGGAAACAGAACATTACCTATTTACTTTTAAGGTGGGGAATCCTCAGGTTTCAGTTGTTTTTGTCTCAATAAGCAGAGCAATGTGTTATTAATATAACATTAATATAACAGATGGCATACTACATTTAAATTTGCTATATTCAACATTTGATTGCCTTGTGGAAAATCAACAGTGGTACAATTAATCCCAAACCATTTTTGTTTCTTTTAGGACATACCATAGCACGTTTCACAGGATTTCTAAGAGCGACCACATTTTTCCCCCTAAGGATAGTATGCCTAAACCAGAATGAAAGTTTATAATTTTTGGAAACTCTATTGATAAAGAAATCAACTTGGGATCTAAACATTACTGTCTGAAATCCACAATCTAACTGGTACACCAATAATCAAAAGTTGACTTCCTAAGCAAACATAAAATGTGGATTTTATGAGGAAGGTAGAACAAAGCGTCTGGAAATTCACTCCTGCTTTCCCATCTCATTGAGCAGCTTCTCTTGCCCATGTGATCAAGAACAGATTTAGAAGCCAGCTTCCAGAACTCAAGTTCAAACTGTTGGCCCTGCCTAGTCCCAGCACCTAATAATGATTCTTATAGTTCAAGAGATCCCACTTTATTTTTTCAAGTTATTTTAAACTTCATAATCGAATCTTCAGATAAAATCATATTTTGTTAATTTAAAAACCCTCACACTTTGTAATGCAAACATTAAAAACGTTCCAGTTGGCTTTTGAGATATTTCCTAGAGAATAGCAGAGATATGGGTCTTAAAGGCAAAAATAAGTAAGCAAAATTGCATCTACTAGATGATCACTTTAAAATGGGAATGGTGTGAAGAAAAGTTAAATACACGAACAACTTTTTAACTGCTGGATACAATAAATAGTTAATTATGTTTACTAGGAGCCAAACATGCAGTAGTTAGAGTGAAAGCAGGGTCTCTAAGAAAACTCAAAGCTACTCTGATTGGTTCTCAGAATACTGGAAATTGAACATCCATAAAACTGTTTCCAAAGGTTTTTCCAACAACACATCTTGATTCTCCTTCAGATGTATGAGTCCTGGCTTATTAGTGATAAAGGCAGGATATCATATTTACCTTTTGGGATGAAATTCCCTAGTCAGCAAGGTTAGTCAGAGTCCTTTTATTAATCAGTGTAATGTACTTTAAGTACTTCATTTATGGCTCAGAGCCACAGGTTCTTTAGTTGGTAGTCATATTTTTAATTAAAATAACCAGTGAATGATTTCACTGGAAAACTTTCTGGCAGGTACTCTATCTACTTTACTAAATAGCAACTGTCATCCAAATAGCTCGAAAGCTCTTATTTCTACCCTCTTAACAAATAATCTCTTTTTCACCTAGTTTTCCTCTTTGCCAGAAATTCGCTCTCCTGCTTTCCTATTACCATCCTAGGGTTCGTTTCCCTTCCTTGATGTTCGTTTTTTTTTTTTTTCTTTTATATTTTACATGGCAGGCTTACTTGTTTTTCCTCTCCTGGGAAAACGCTGAGATTTATCCTGAAAATATTAGTTATTAATAAATAGCCAAGAATTGTGCTGCAGTCTATAATCCTTCAGGACTGTGTAAATACATGGACACAGGCAGAGCAAATGTCTGCTAATCCAGCCATGAGCAATGTGTGTAACCTTTGGCTGTAATAACAGAGGCTTCTCGGGTGTGGGTTCTTTGGACTCAGATAACGTTACAGCTGATAACTGTTGTAGAGCCCAGGCTTAGCTGGAGGTTTACCAGAGATGTGTACATCCCCCAAACACTGGAGCAGGATCAATCCAAAAGATGGCCCAAACACTTTGCTCATTACCAGATTCATGAGCCAGGGTGTTTTCCACTCAGCTACTCAGGCATCACGTCTCTAATTTCCAGTTTAAATTAAACACACATACAGCATTCAGCTGCATATTTTCATTGGGGTAAAACTTCTAAAATCCCTTTAGAACTTTTGCCTACAAGTGATATTGGTTTGTAAGCGAACTGCATGTAGCCTTCAGATCATCAACGGCTACTTAAAGATTTTGGGGAGACCAGAGTTTGAGTTGACCTCTGTGTACTAGTTACAGAAACATGGGCACTTTATGCTTTCATGCTTCTTAATCCCTGCAAGATATTTATCCTCATTTGTAAAGTGAAGGCTTTGTCAACATCCTCTCTAAATCCTTTGCATGCTGACAATCTCTGGTGTTATGAAGAGGTGATTATACACAGATTATGTGTTATGATCTGGAGAAGGTACAAAGTAACTGTAGATATGATAAATCCACATGGGCATGGCCTGGGCTTGAGAGTTCTCTGTGGGATTTCTGCATAGAAGAAAGAATCTTTGTTCTCTTCTCCTCGCCTCAGTTAACCTCCTTGCTCAAGCAGAGATCTTCTGCAAGGAGCCATCACTGCACACAGAAAGCAAGCCTGGGGGGGAGTGCGAGTGGTTTGCATTAGGGGGGAGGCAGTGGCTTCTTCACTCCCCCGTCACAGGCTTCGTGCCCAGCTTCCACTCCACACAAGACAGGCGTCTTTTGTGCAGTCTGAACACATAGTCAGAGAGTAGCCTGCCCTCTGCAGAAGTGAGCAGAGGGGCTTCCTTTGAAAGACAAAAGCTAAAAATAAATCACATTCTAGATTCTGAAGCTCTGGGACAATTCTGCTGTGGAAAGAATGGAGAGTGTGAAAAATGAATCTTCCTGATTAGTTCATCATATTTCTGTCATGCTGTGACCATTGGTGGATGTATTTTGGAAAACAGATTTAGATCTCTTGACATAACAGCCCGGACACAAGTATGTTAACAGGAGCTGCATAACTGTGGTTTGTGAAGATGGCTTTGCCTCAGGTTTGGTCCTCAGTGAGGGCAGGCATGGTGGAAAGGACATTCTTGCTCATTTTCAAACTTGGTACACAGCGACCTGTGGCTGCAGCCTCATTTTAAGGTGTTCGTTGCGTGTGGGTGGCCTCCTGGCTATGAACTGCTCCTGTCTGCAGCAGGCTCTGTCCCTCCCCCCATACCACCATCCACGTTCTGCAACCCAGCTTCAAGATACACTTCAGCAGACCCTATCTGTATCTGACAATCTGCCCTCTTCCTAGTTCTCCATTCAGCTCCCTAGGGGCACCAGCTAACGTGTCTTGCTGCCACCCACGTGCACACATTCCTGTCTAGGTGAGGTGAGCTGTAGGCACAATTCCATTCAGGGATGGGCTGAATTCCAGGACCTCGTGCTCTCCCAGCCCAATCTACCAGTTAATTATTATGATTATAGGAGACACAGATGAAATTGACTGAGAGGCCAAGGATGGCTGATTCATGTAATAAACAGGCAGGATAAATTCTCTAGGTGCTATTTGGAATTTAGGAGGAATTAAAAAAATCAACAAGCAAATGCATTTGCATATCAGAGATGTGGGATCTTCTTTCCGTCCTCGTCCTCGTGATCTGTGAAGCAGGCTTGGCGCTAAACCTATTCTGTTTCCACAAAGACAAAGACAGATGGGAACAGTGCATTGCAGATATCCATTAACTTATGGCTCTAGCAGGCTGAAAAAGTGGCAGTTTTCTCATCTGGAAAATGAAAGACTTGGACTGGATAATCTTCCCTCTAGCGCTAACACTCTGTGTGCCTTTGATTTTACATCAAAATGGTGTTTTCTTAGTCAGCTCTCTGCTGCTTCCTTTCTGAAATCATTTTTCTTCCCGTTGCAGAAGCAGGCATGAGTTTCCCATCAGTGGCTGCACAGAGCTGCCTAATCTTTGCTGCTAAAGCGGCAGGCAAAACACACTTTGGTTTTCAGATCTGGAACCTGCTTCTTTCCAAGACAGTTAGAAGAGCCTGTCTTTGCAAATTGTTTGTTGAGGAAGTTGGAGTATTAAAATGAGTCATTAAGTATTAATGTTAAATGTAATTCACTCGTTATCAAAAGTAGGTTGTATATCATATAGCTTAACAACTCTGCTAGAACACACATTCAATGTACATAGATAAATAGAGAGAGATAAATGTATATATACACATATATTGTATGTGCATATCTATTTACACACACACACACACACACACACACACACACACACACTACAGGCACAGGGTTGATACCCTCTAGTCCAGGTTGTCTGCGATACAATTTGTCTCAGCCAGGAAAAGTCTATATTGCCAAATACCTTCCATTCTCAGTGTCTAGAATCTTACATTAGTACCTTGGAATTTAATTCTTTTCATTGAATACAGATGTCTACATAAATTCAGATAATCCTAAAAGAGTCACACTTTAAACCCTCTGCTGTCTGTTAGACCTCAGTGTGGATTAACTTCGGATTTCTTTTTAAAGAACAGATTTGGATAATGGGAAAGTTGGGAGGAAGAGAAAGCAAAATGTTTTGCTCTAGAATTCTGATGGGATGAGAAAAGGATTAAAGTGTGTGTGTGTGTGTGTGTGTGTGTGTGTGTGTGTGTAGGTTAGAGGGTGGGCTACAGAAAAATAAACTTCAGTTGGTTTCATTCATTTCCTAATGATTAACAAACATTGCGCATGACCCTATAAATAGCCTCTTTAAATTAAGCCACTTTTCCCTCTCTGGACAGGGGGACAGTAGTTTATTTTCATTTTACTTATCTTTATAAATAATAATACACGCACAAGGTACTAAATTTCAAAGCTCAAAAAGGGCATTCAAGGTCAAATAAATCTATATCCTTGTCCTCGTCCCCCAGTTCTTGGAGGCGATTGCTTTAACCAGTTTCTGTTTTAGGTGTTTATGAGCATAACGAGGGTGCCAAAAAAAGTGTATGCACATTTTAAGAAAGGAAAAAACTATCAAAATTGTAATACTCGATATATACCAGTAACAAAAGATGAATGCAAGTCACGTTTGACTTCTGAAATAACAAGAGGTGCTCAAAGTGGTTTCCATCAGCTTCCAGACACTTCTGATTATGGCGAACTACTGCTTGAGCAACATTGACCAAAGTGTCCACACGTATGCATTTTTGGGCGCCCCCGGTATTTGCATATGATTGCATATTATGCACAGTGTTCAGCTCCCTGCTTCTTTTCTTCCATAATATACCTTGAGATGTTTTTCCATATCAGTATACATAGAACTGCCCCCTTCTTTATAAGGGCTTATAATATTCGATTGTATGGATGTACCATAATGTATTTATACAGTCTCCTGGTGATAAAGATTGAAGTTGTTTCTAATGGTTAGCCATTAAGAATAACGTTCGCTCTGGTGTAGTGCATGTTCTTGTCCATAGGTCAGGTTGCCAGGATTCGTAACTCCTGGGAACTTCATACTCTTCACGAAGAGTTCAGTTCCGGGGAATCATGCAATAGAGTGGCCCTTATAGGGCATTTCACACATGAGTGATTATACTTGTAGGATAAATACCCAGGTGGCACATATGTAGTGTTTTTCACTTCAATGACATAATTTATACAGTGATCAGATAATACCTGATCACTAGGCCCACTTTTAATGTTGTCATCACCCCCCGAGTGCCCTCCTGATGATCACCATTGGTACCCAGAAGTACTCACAATATTCTCGCTTTATTCTGACCTCATCTAATCAGTGAAGAATACAACTTTTGCTTCTCTTGTTCTGGGCAGTGCACTTTTATTAATGTAGCTTAAGATTGTATTAACTTTTTGGCAGTTCCATTCCACTGTTAGCTCATTTTGAGATTACTGTCAACTCAAATCCCCAGGTCTTTTCTCAAACAAATTGCCATTAAACCATACCCTGCTTACCTTGTACTTGTATAGTGGAATTTTTATAACCTCAAAGCAAACCACTGGTTTATCCATGTTAAAATGTATTTTGTTGTTTCAGCCCTAGAGTCTTTTCTAAGCTGTTGAACTATCTCTGCACCTTCATCTTTCATCATTATTTCTTCTTTCTGTACCTATTTTCCATTCCCTACTCATAGTTAGCTTAATGCCATGGCTTTAGGTATTAACATTGAAAGAAGGTTTATAAAGTTATTTTTGTTATAGCTTGTCAAATATAGCAATTGCTGGAGACTTGGATGAAAAGAACTAGCTCAGTGTTTAGAAGTCATAGGTCAGAGGGAAAAAGGAGAGGCAAAAGAGAAAGAGAGAGAGAGAGAGAAAGAGAGAGAGAGAGATTTCCTACAACTAATGGGAAATTTTTATCTAAGATCTGAGTTCTAGGAACAGCTATGCTTCTCACCAATTAATTTGTGTATAGCTGATAGCTGGTAGGCATAGTTAATTGTGTAATATATCACATTTTCTTGTTTATTTCCTGCTATAAAATTCAAAGGCAAATTTGCAATGAGGTTCTAGTGTACTAGACACAATGTGTACAAGGTCTGACAATTGAGTTCTCATCCTAGAAAAAGTGCTATATACCTCATTGCTGAATATCACTATGGTCACCTTTGAAGTACTCCCCTTAGGAAGCTATGCACTGATGCCAGTGCCTAGGCCACCCTTCAAAGCAATTTTGGAACTCTTTTTCTGGAATGGCCATCAGAGCTGTCGATCTATTAAACTTGATGTCCTGAATGTCATCAAAATGTCTTCCTTTCAGTAGTCCTTTGAGTACAGAAAGAAGTCATTGGGGGCCAGAACAGGTGAGTAGGGAGGGTGTTCCAATATACTTATTTGTTTACTGTCTAAAAACTCCCTCACAGACAGTGCCATGTGAGCTGGTACCTTATCATGTTTCAAAAGCTTCTTTGGGATCATTTTTGCACACACCGTTCTCATGCCAAGATTTTCAGTTAAGATTTTCCTAACTGTTTCTCTATTGATATTTATTTGGCCTGCTATGCTTCTCACAGTCAGCTGACGATTTTGACGCTCAATTTGATGAATGTGTTTGATGAATTCGATGAATGCTTTCATCAGTTCTGCTCATTACTGGCTGCCCTGACCTCTCTTCATCAGTGATGCATTCTCCACCCTCAGAAAAACGTTTAATCCATTTGTACACTGCCATTTTCTTTAAGGCATTATCCCCATAAACTCGGACTAACATGTCCCTAATTTCACTTCCACTCTTGCCAAGTTTAACAAGAAATTTAATGTTTGTTTGTTGCTCTGATTCAAGCTCAGACATTCTCATGACGGCACACAAAAACACGCAACAATAATGAACACCATTCAGCAAGACACCGCCACACCTTGACACAAACACAGTGTGAGACACTGATATACCAAGGTTATGAAACCTTACCGAGCTGTTTGTACAGTGCTGCCAATGTAAGTGCATGGTGGCAAGTTCATAAACTTAATTGTGAGACCTTCGTATTTTGGGTACCTATCTTACCCTTGTCCTCTTTTTATTTTTCTACCTTATTTTTAACTTCTTATTTTCTGGAATATTAAAAAGTCTAGTGTAAAATTTGTGAGTCACTTTAAATTCTTCTTTGAAAAAATGTATTGTATAAACTGACAGACAAATAAAATCTTGGAGTGACAATTTTTTTCAAGACATCAAATACATTCACACCTAGTCTGACAACAATAGCAACAAATATCGGGAAAAATAACTGTGATGGAATAAAAGTTATGAGCTTCTAATTAACAGCTTTGGCATCATTGAAGACAATGATAGGGAATTAAAAAAATTCTTTAATGTGAGATTCATGTAGCTCACTGCATGAAATAAAATGCAGCCACATAAATGAAGGTCTCAAACTCATATGCCTGAGAAAGCCAGGAAGGTAAAGTAAGTAAAGGAACAAGATCACAGAGACTAGTAGAGACAGTGAGAACTTGAGAGCACCTGTCCCATTTATGTACCTACATCCAAATATGATACTTAACTAAACATTTGTAGACCCATCAGCTACTAGTTTACAACTACTGAATCATCACTACCCACCCCCCAATTTTATAAATGTGATCAAAGTAAAATACTTTGTAAAATCCTCACAAAACACGGAGAAATCCTAGGCCAAGTAGTTAAACTTTCTTCCTCTTTCTTTTTCAGGTTATTGGTTGCCTAGTTATAAATTAAAGTCTTCTTGGGCAACAGGCCTGCATCTCTCTGTCTTGTTTGGTCATGTGGAATGTCTTCTGGTGCTACTAGACCACAATGCTACAATCAACTGTAGACCCAATGGGAAAACCCCTCTTCATGTGGCTTGTGAAATGGCCAACTTGGATTGTGTGAAGATCCTCTGTGATCATGGAGCAAAACTCAATAGTTACTCCTTAAGTGGACATACAGCTTTACATTTTTGTACAACTCCAAGCTCCATTCTCTGTGCCAAGCAATTGGTTTGGAGAGGTAAGCCTTTCTGGGTGGCTGACATTGTCATACACTTGCGCACTCATGGTTTTGATACTTGGTGATTCTTACTTGTCTCAGACAGTGTTGTAGATATTCCCATGCAGTAAGCCTATTTCAGGAGACCCTAAAAATACCTATGCCGATAGATAGATTGGTAGATAGGTAGATAGATACGTTATGTTGGCCCAGGTCATTCAATGATGATCTCATTGGAATCATATTATTATTTCTTTAATTGTAGTAGGCTTGTTAATTTACACATTTGACAAATATTTATTTAGCTCCTATAATGTGTCAGCTAATGTGCTAAATAAGTGCGAAAAAGAAAGTTTCTGCATTCGAGGAGCATATTCGAGTATTCTCGAGTAGGTGAGATAAATATTAACTCGAAAAGTATTCTCCGAGTAGGTGAGATAAATATTAACAAAATAAATTCATAAATATAAAATCATAAATTGGGAAAGGAGTAAAACAAGGTGTAATGATAGAGAATGTCATGAGTGAACTATTATAAAATGCACAAGGCTTCACTAACGATATGATATGTAAGCTGAATCTTTATGAGAAGTAGCTAGCCATTAAAAAAAGAAGAGGAGTCTAGGTCTAGGGAATAGCATTTGCAAAGTTCCTAGGAGAACAAAAAAACTTGGAATATTCAACAAATGGAAGAAGGCCAGTGAGGCCAGAGTATCATGGTTGTGGGGTGGGGTGGGAGAAACCAGAAGGTAGAGGTGGGTGTCACCAGATGACACAGGATGTGTTAGACCACATATGGTGTGTTGGAGGCCAAGGGATGGGATTTAGAAATGGAGTCACTGACAATTTTTAAGCAAGAAAATGACATGGTTTAATTTTCACTTAAAATCATCTTTCTGGAGTTATGTCAAAATTGGGTTGGAGGAGGCCAAGAATGGAAACTGGGAGACCATCAGGGAAGTGATTGCAATGGTATAGTTGACAAGGGATGCTGATTAGCACTAAGGGACATATTTGGATAGGAAGATTAGAAGATGGGTCTGCAATATGTTTTAGAAGCAGAATTTATGTGATTTGGAGATGGATTAGATATAGATTGGGGTGGGGTGAAGGAAAAGGAAGTTTAAGAATAATAGTAGGTTTCTAGCTTTAGAAAATGGGTGGAGAGTGATGCCAGTTTTTAAAGATAGGGAAACTTGAGGAACAAGCTGTATGTGGAGAAGATCTTTGTATCAGTCTTTTTTTAAGTCAAGTTTACAGAGGTATAATTTACACAGAGTAAAATTCACTATTTTTGAGAAACATATAGTAGTGAGACCATCACCACAAGCATCTCAAAAAATGTCCTGATGCCCTGTCTAGTTAATGCCCTCACTTTTATCCTCACCCGTGGCAACCACTTATTTGTCTTCAGTCCCTATAGTTTTGCCTTTTTCAGAACGTCATATAAATTAAATCATATAATAGATAGCCTTTTGAGTCTTGTTTCTCCCACTTAGTATAATGCATTTGAGATTCATTCATGTGGTTGCACTGACCAGTAAATTTGACCTTTTATTGCTGAGTAGAATTCCTTATATAGATGTAAAACAGTTTATCCACTTCCTAGTTTTTGGCAATTTTGAAAAAAGCTTAAATAAACATGTGCATACAGTTTCTTGTGTGGACACGTTTTTATTTCTCTTGGGTAAATACCTAAAGTGGGTGTGCTTTTTGTGTTCTAGCTAAGAAATCTTTGACTAACACAGGTAACAAAGATTTTCTCCTGTTTTCTTCTTGAAGTTTTTACTTCAAGAAGTAAAAGGCTTTACCCTTAGGTCTTTGAGTCATTTATTTTGAGTTATGGTTTTCATATGATGTCAGGTATGGATTGAGATTCATCTTTTTGTGCATATAGATGTCCAACTGTTTTGACATCATTTGTTGAAAAGATTATTCTTTCACTATTGAATTGTCTTTTATCTTTGTCAAAAATCAATTGGCCAAATATGTATGGGTCCATTTATATCTATCTATCTATCTATCATCTATCTATCTATCTATCTATCTATCTATCTATCTATCTATCTGCTAATGCTCCACTGACTTGGTTGCTGTAGCTTTATATTAGCTTCCAAATCACTTCTAATCGAGCAGTGAATACTCCTAGATTAGTTTTAAACGTGAGAAGTTTCAGATCCCTCTGAGATACCAAAGTGAGTAAGTCCAGGATGCACTTGACATAAAAAAATATGGATTTCAGAAAAGAGCTCTGGACTAAAGCTATAAGTTTAGGAATTGTTGGGCTATAGATTGTATTTGAAGCCAAGGAAATCAATGAAATCACTTGAATAAACAGTGTAGAGAGAGAAAAGATAACCTAGGACCAAGCTCTGATAAATCCTTACATTTAGATGTTAACAAAATGGAGAGGAGACAAGAAATGAGAGTACAATGGATTGATAAGTGAAGTTGGAGAAAAATCAAGAGCATTTTTTTCTTCTTCTTTTTTTTTCATCACAAAGACTAAGAAAGGTGGTTAAAGGAGAGAATGGTCAGCTGTATTGATTGCTACTGAGAGGTTTAAAAAAATGTCCATTAGATTAAGTGACAGAATTATCACTGACAAAAACAGCTTTGGTGAAATGGTGGGTGTTGAAGCCAGATTAGAATGGTATAAGGTGTAAATGGGAGGTTAGAAACTAGAGATGGCATGTGTTGATAATTGTTAAAAGAAGCTTGGCTTCAAAAGTGAGTATAAGAATAGCATGATAGCTGAAGGGGTGGGGGGGGGGGGTCACAGGAGACTATTATCTACAATTGGAGATAAAAGGAAATGTTTGTATGCTGAAGGAAATGATTTGTAGAAAGAAAACAGTTGAAGATGCATGAAACAGGATAACTGAAGGGTCCAAATCTTAGAGAAGTTGAGACGGGATAAACTTCAGAGACCATGTGACGCATGTCATTTTTAACAGATGAGCCAAAGTAAAAGATGGCTTTAAATGTCAGCACATTGACAGATTTGGTTGTGATAAGATGAGGGAGTTTATACCCAATGGCTTTTCCCCCTCAATAATGTATGAAGAAAGTCATCAGCCAAAAATGTGAGCAGAAATGTTGGAAATTTTGATGAGAGAGAGGAAGGTTTGGAAAGGTCATGGGGAAAGAATGAGAGAACAAGCTTACAGGTGCTGTGGTCTTCTCAACCGATGAGAGACAATTAAGGGGAAAATAAAAAATCAGCCCAGCTTCTTCTCCTTCTTGTCCACTGTGGGAGGAAGAGCCTGGTACCTGTAGAGCGGTAGGCATCATCAGCTGGAGCTTATCTACCTTACCACATGTGGCCATCACCATCTTTCACATTTCCTTATATATTTACTTTCAGATTTAGTTTTTATATTTATTTATATTTTAAGTAATGAATTTAAGCGTTAAGATTTTTTTTTTGATAGTTAAAAATGATATCTTTGTTTCATTACTGACTTTCTATATTGATGCCTTCCCATGTGACTTCATCAACCACAGACTGAGAGCTGCCAACCCTTTCACTCCTCAGAGGTGTTACCACACGTCTTTCCCAGAGGACACAGTTATTTCCCATCTCCTCTATCCCTGTCCACAGAGAGAGAGACTACCTAGAGATTGGAAGGAATGAAGAGGTAGAGGAACACTAAGCAACGTTCCTTGTGGGCTGACAACAAAGAATTAGGCTGATTACAATCAAGGAGGAAGAGTGGAAGTCCATTAAGGATACACTCACTCTTTAGAGTCATAGCATCAAAGGTCAAAGCTGTAAAGAAAGATAAATGAGATTAAGCAAAACTAGTCAATGTCTGTGTGGCAAACAGATCATACAATTAAAAGGCCATCATAAAATGGGAAAAAATAGTTCAGACTTTATGACAAAGGGCTCACATCCTTACTATATAAAAAAATCTTAAAACTTAAGGAAGGAGGTGAACAAGCAAGAGAAATAAATGAAAGAATGGAAGGACCAAGAGCAGGAACAGGCATTTCAGAAAGAAAAGAAGCATATAAATGGCAAATAGAGAGAACAATGATCACCTGCATTGGTAATCAGCAAAACAGCAATTAAAATAACAATTAGATGATTTTGTTGTTATTTATTACATTAACAAAGATACAAAAGATAATAATACATATGTTCACAAACACATAGGGAAATGATTTCACACACTCTTAGTGGAATGTAAATGGGTCCGACTGGGAGGTTTTAAAAGCTTAAAACCTTTAACTCACAAAGTCCATCTCTAGGATTAGAGACTAATCCTGGACCTTCTGGCTCAGGGGTCTCATTTATATAGGGCCTCAAATGCAGACTTTGGATGTTATCTCCAAATAAGGTTATACAGTGAGTCAAAGAGGTAACTGATGAGAAAGAAAAAAGACATTATCATGTAACAGAATTGTACTTGGTCACGTGATTTATACTACACTAGAAATTAAGAGACTTTTTCCTAATTCTGTAAGTCTTCTAAATAGGCTAGTTATAGTGTGTTTTATTTTATATGTTTTGCACTAGAAGGATTGGTTAAGGAATACATTTAAAATATACCACAATTTAAAAATGGCATTTATTATTTTATTATTTTGTAATATATTTAGAGTCTCAGAAAGATTGCCTGATTTCTTTTTGCCCTCAGAGAGTCATTCACATTACTGAAAAACTGGAAAATATTTGCACATCTAATAGAAAAATTTTAACCTGTGTTACCTCAATACCATGCAGACATTAAAAATGATGTAGTGCAAGAATGTTCACTGACATGCAAAGATTTTTAAAAAGAAGTTTATAAGAGAGTATGAACGGCATAAGTTTATTTTTATAAAAATTATATGTGATTGGAAAATAATTATATTAGAAAATAATACCCAAATTATCAGAGTCAAACTTGGTATCATAGCTAATATTTCGCTAGAGCAAAGCAACTTGAAAAAGGAAATGTGTTATTTTAGATCCTTATTTCAAAGATAATAATTTTTCCTAAGGTGGCACCTGGCAAATATTTCAAAGCAAAACAAAATTGTGAATTAGATAATTGGGGATAAATTTTACTCACTTTATGGATAGATAAACAGAGAAAAGGAGAAGGTAAGCGTTTGGAGGTGTGTCGCCTAATCTGGAAACTCTAGAAGACTGTGAGCATCTTGGGTCCTTTCTTTTGCATTTTTATGTCTTCAGCCTCTTGGACAGTGCTTGGCACGGTGGAGGTCCTCAGTAAATGGTCTCTGACTGATCTGGGAATGGCTCCAGGAGCTCTGAGTACATGGATGGGAACTAATGCCATCTAACAAATGGAGACTGCCTTGTTCATGGTTAATGAAATGCTGCTGTTGGTCAGTTTTACCCTCTCAGTCTCTGGGGAGATAGCTCAAGGATGAATTTTCTGTCTCTTGGATTATGTGTTTGGCACTTTGAGGAGAAGTCACATACATCAACTTTGTGGCTGGACAGAGGGAACTGAGACAACCTACAGACAAGGGAAATAAGTCAGGCTAACATTAAACTCAGGACCAGAGAAGTCCATTAGCAGAAAAACCAATGCCATGGCAACTGAAAACCAATGTAATTTCATTTGCTATTTAATGGGCTCTTTGTGGAAAAGTGCTCTTTGTGGAAAAGGCTAATTGAGGCCAAAAAATTGCATGCAATTTTCTCTTAAAGGATTTTCCTCTATTTTTTTTTCTTCAATGTTGCAGAGCCTGCTTTGTCCTCATGCTGGATTTTGTCTGCTAATTTTCTGTTGGCCTTTCTACTTAATGCCCCCCATTTTCTGGCCTTTGTTTCCTTTGGTATTAGTATAATAGTGTTCATCAGTTGAGAAGGCTTATTTACCTCAATGAAAATGTCCTCTCTGTGAATCCTGCATTTCCCTACGACTAAAAAGAGTCAGGTCAGGTTTAGCTGGCTGAAAAGCAGCATATTATTTCTACCTATTTCCTCTCAACAGAGGAAAAGAAAAGCTGCCTGCTTTACTCTGCATGAAGCAAATCCTGACAGTTGGAGGAAAATCTGTTACTGCAGGAAAACCATAAAAATTCAAATATTTCCTAGCGAATGCAGCATGAAGCAATGTAAAGGAAACCATCCCTTTTAACAGACTGTCCTCTGGTTCTTGGTGTGACAGTGACACAAGTGACCCACATGTTAGGAAAGTCTCTATTCAATGATGCAGACATGGTAAGGCAAGACGTCACTGGACTTTTTGCCAGTGACAACTGACATAGAAACATAGAAAAAGATATGTTTGCTTCACAGATCCTTCTTTCACCAGCCGTGATCACCTTCCATCTTCTAGCTCTTACTTTATACATTTTAATAGAACAAATCTGACCATCCTAGTCATTTGCAAACAACTTGGGCATATTTGCCCCATCTGATGTACTGTTAGTACCACCTGTACAATATGAATTTAATATTTTCTTCCAATTGATATTACTTACTAAATTTAATTCTAAAGGAAACTTTATATCACTATAAAAATTGACTAATCACTGTAAAAGATATGGCAAAATCCCTTGCCATACACAGAAGGTAATAGTAACAGTAAATAATAATAGGCAAATTTAAAAAAAAAAATTTTATTGGGGAATATTGGGGAACAATGTGTTTCTCCAAGACCTATCAGCTCCAAGTAGTTGTCTTTCAATCTAGTTGTGGAGGGTGCAGCTCAGCTCCAAGTCCAATTGCGATTTTCAACCTTTAGTTGCAGGTGGCACAGCCCACCATCCCATGCGGGGATTGAACCGGCAACCTTGTTGAGAGCTCACGCTCTAACCAACTGAGCCATCTGGCTGCCCCAGTAATGGGCAAATTCTTGACTTCCATCTTCCTAGAGACCCGCTTCTCTCAGATGGCAAAAGTGGCTCTAAAAAGCCTTGTCTTCTGGTTGCTGCTTCTTCTAGTAGAAGTGTTGCCTCCAATCCTTCTACTGTGAATGAGTGAACTTAAAGTTCGTTTACAGGCCATCTCTTATACCCAATCAGGCACCAGGTACTCCAGGATGGTAAAAAAAATGTCCCACACAAAATCATAGCACACGTTGGGAGGCACTGCCCTAAGCAGTGCTTTGTAAAGTCAATGCTCTCCTTAGTGCTGAAATTTTAGAAACAACCCCTTTAGAATCAGAAGTGAAACAAGTTTGCAGACCTCACCACATCTTTTCAGCTCTGTTCTGAAGGTACTAGCCAGCACTAAGAGAGAGAGAGAATAAAAAAGAAGTGTGAAGATTGGAAAGCAGGAAGTAGCACTGACATTTTCCCCCCATATAATATGTTTATCTACATAAAAAAAAAAAACAACTGAAAATCTAAGGTCATATGGTTAGAATTTGTAATTGAGTTCAGCAGAAGTACTGCATTTGAGATCAATATACAAAAATCAATTGCATTTCTACATACCAGAAACAAGCCAAGAAATTATAATGTGAGAAAAGATAGATTTATAATATCTTAAGAAATTTAAGGGGTCTAGAAAACATATTCAACAAAAGGGTGGAAGAAATATAAAAATTGATTAAAAGAAATTAAAAAGATACCTTATTCAAGGTTTACTATGAAAAATGCAGTTCTTGATTACTCCCTCCTTAGAGGCAATCACTTTCATTTATTTTAGTTGATTAGTTTGATATTTATCTCCATATTGCTAAATAAATACCATTTCTTTATGCATAAAATTGAAAAGAATAAGTAGCAACATAAGCAATTTTCTGGTCATCTATTGATCCATCATAATGGAAGGTAAGGATCTGGCTCATCTTCCTTCCTTCCCCCACCCTTGTCCAGGTACCTTTCCTGTCCTCCATTCTCACAATGTGGTTACATTATAACTATGAGGCTTGTACGAAAGTAGGAGTATTTTTCCTTTTTTGTACAACCTTTTGTTTCCCCTAGAGTTAATCGTCGTATTTTTTTGCTTTAGTTTTCTATGTATCATCACCATTAACTCCCAACTTTTTGCCAATAGTTTTCATCTTTTCTGAAAATATTTCAATTCAATGTGTATTTTATCAGTTTTATTTTCTTGCAAAAGTCCTTCGGGAGCCTCCAGACTTGCTCCAACCAGTCATCCTTGGATGTTTGCTGATATTTAAGATTGAGTGACTAAAAGCTAATTTGGAAGCTAGATGGGTAGGTGGGGTTACCTGACTATTAGCTTCACTGTGGGGGATCTAGCTGGACCTTTTATTTGAGGTCTCCCTGACATAGTAGCTTTAGATCTTTTTTCTTACACTGGTGAGATTCTCCAAAGAAAACTCTACTGGGCTTTTTCCTGGAGAGTTAAGGCGTGATTAACAGTATTCTAGGTGTTGAGTTGGAGGAATGGGCTGGAAACACAAAGGTAGTGTAAGTGCTCTCTAGAATGCTGTGCCCTCTCCTTTCGGCTGATCTAACTTCTACTCCTACTTAAGGCCTTAGTTCAGACATCAATTCCAAAGATCATTCTTCCTGAATTCCCTTAATCTAAGATAAGTCCCTAAGTGATTCCGTATTCTCATAGCAAGTTGGACTTTTTCTTTGTGGCACTTAATATTTTATTTAATTTTTGATTACTGTAGCCTCTTTCATTAAACTATAAATTTCATGACAGCAGAGTTTGCTAAGCATAACCCACTACATAGCACATATTGGTTGTTGATAGTTGAATATTTATTTATTTATGTTGAATGTTTTTTTTTTAAAGAAAGTAACATTAATCATTGAACAGATTCTGTAAGAAATTAACATGGCCCTTCCCCCACCAGCCTTTGTCACTATTGTTGACTATTTCTTGAATGTTTAATTAAGAACAAGTGCTAGAGCTAGGGAGGAGATGCGGTTGAATCAGAGCAATTCCATCACCATTACTGGGAAAATCACTTTCAGTTTATGGTCTATTGCACTCATTGCTTCTTTTCTCATATAAAGAGAGATTATGTCAGAAAGAAGGGAGATGTCAGAAATGTCAAATACTACTGAGAAATCCAATAAGTTGAGAGTTAAAAGTTGCTATTGGATTTAGTGACATGGAAGGACTTGGAGATTGTAGCAATCGGTTGAGGGATGGATACAGAAATCAGAGTGGAGGGGATGAATAACTAAAAAGAAGTTTGTTTATGAATATGAACAATCCTTTCTTTTATTCATATGGGTATGTTTTTTAATTGGGGAATGTTGGGGAACAGTGTGCTTTTCCAGGGCCCATCAACTCCAAGTTGTTGTCCTTCAATCTAGTTGTGGAAGGCGCAGCTCACCGGCCCATGTGGGAATCGAACAGGCAACCCTATTGTTCAGAACTCGCGCTCTAACCAACTGAGCCATCTGACCGCCCCATGAACAAGCCTTTTAAAGAGTATTTGTGAAGAGGAGGAAAGAGGAATGATGAGGAAGGAATGAGAAATTTTTTTGTTATAGATGACAGAAACCTGAGCATCTGACGACAGAAGAGAGAGGAAGGAAACTTACAGTGTAAGGATTATGAGAAGTTTGGGAAATGAGATCTAGAACCAGGTAGAAGGATTGACTCTAGAGAGGAGAACACCTGTTCTAATGGAACTGGAGGCAGAAAAGGAGCAGATGGGAGTTGATATGTGCAGCAGTAATGCTTTAAGGAATTTTCCATCTGAAAGGTATCAACTATGTAAAATAAGAGGTGAGGAGATCTGAACTTGAAGAAAGAGGGAAAGGGGCTAAAGGACTGAGGAATGAAAAAGGTCTGAGATAATTGTTATGGAGAGTGGGGGAATAAATTAAACAGAGAGGCAGTGGATCATGAGTAGTGTTAAGGACGAGTTGAGTTTTTGTGTTTGACTTTATGCTTGTACAGATGGCACCTCACCTGTAGTGTGATTGTTGCCATACAGCTCTCAGCTGCTTGGATGCAGGCACTGAGACAGTAGATAATTGGGTTCATTTATAGCACCAGGTAAGTGCTATGAAAAGTTGGAGGTAATTTAAGGTTTTGGCAAAAGAGTTATTGAAGTGATGGAATATGGAACTTAGCTGGACAGGAAGGGAAGGAAAGGAAGGCACATCTAATGGACAAAGAGAACACAGGATGGGGTTCTAATGAAACCAAGATACAAAGATGGGCTGTATAGTCAGAGGATTGAATGTGGGAATTCATAATTTCTGGAGACACATTAATTAATGGTAATGATTCAGTCCAGAAATGACTGTGGGTGGGAGTCACCAGGTCAGAGAGGAGGAGAAAGTCACTGGAGAAAATGAGATCCAGACATTGAGAGACCAGGGCATTGGGTGGTCATCTGTGTGTTTGTTAAAGTCACCCAGAATTTGTGCAGAGAGGGACAATGTGAGTCAGGTGCCAAAATCTTTAGAAACTGATGGGGGAAATAAATGGATTCAGGAAGGAGGGTAAGTGGTACAGATGAAAAAGCAGAGCCCCGAAAAAGCAAGGATGGTCTTTTAATTTTTAGTTTTTTCAAGAGAATTAGGGAGTAATTGGAAGCAGCAAGGGGGAGTCAGATATATGAAAAAGAACACCCAGCTCTATACTGCAGGCCAGAGTGAAGCATCCCGCATCCGTTCTTTGAGCTTGGAACAGGGCAAAGCTAGTTTGGTTGCCATGGAGATGAACACTCTGTCTCTGGGCTCATTAATCCTGTGTTCCAAACTAAGCACTCAGAGATAGCTTCTGAATAAATGCAACAAAGCTCTGCATACTGAAAAGGGCACATTCATGTTAAGCAGGGAAAAAAGGTTTTCAATTTCATTCATTAAACTTGAGTAAATAATTTAATATCTTTGTGCGTCAATCCTCCTATCTACTGAATAAGGATAAATGCTTAATGGAAAATCTAGCCTAATAAAGTTAACAGCATTGGCTTTCCATATAAAGGAAATCGATGTTGCTGGAATATATGCATATGAAGGGGAAACTGGAAAGGAAAATAATGTATATTAAGCATCTACGATGTGACATGTCAGGTCCTTTAAAATAAAATCTCTCATTTAATCCTTGCAACAATCATGTGAGGTGCATATTATTCTCTTCATTTTGTAGATGAGGAATCGGAAGCTCAGAGAAGTTAAATAAGGCCCCAGTTCACATGACTGGTGGGATTCAAGCAGCCCCAATTCTATCTGGTTTGGTTTATAATGGTCCTACAGTGCTTTGCTGAATACTATATACCGTGCTTCCCCGAATATAAGACCTAGCTGGACAATCAGCTCTAATGCGTCTTTTAGAGCAAAAATTAATATAAGACCGGGTATTATACTGTATTATATTATATTATATTATATTATATTATATTATACCCGGTCTTATAATAAAGTAAGACCGGGTCTTATATCAATTTTTGCTCCAAAAGACGCATTAGAGCTGATTGTCTGACTAGATCTTATTTTCGGGGAAACAGGGTACTGCTTATTCTTCTGGGACTTTTGGCTAATTAAAAATTTAGGAGAAAAATTTGTGCTAAGGTGACAGTGGCTATAGAAAAGAACAGTTTAAATGCTGTATTAGAATTCCATTAGTTTAAAAAAAATCACTATCATAAGATGTTTTTAAAGGTTTTTCTTGAAAAAAATTATGAGAAGACTTCTGGGTATATTAGAAGTGTGTTTCATTAAAAGATGTGAAGAACTGTCAATGCTTCTCCCAAAATGGGTCCCACCCCCCCCCACCCCCGCAATCATTTATCCCTCCTTTGCTATTTCCTAGTACATAGAAGGTTTGGAGTTGCATGAGCAGACCCTCAACATAGAAGCTGATTTTTTCCTTCTTAGTATATCGATTTTATTTGGATTTTCTGGATTTGCTCCGACAAAGGTATAGCTAAGTGATTAATAAAGATATATTAAAAATCCACCCATTTGTTTTCCTTAAAATTAAACTCTTTAATTTAAAGCAACACTTTGATCAATTTCTAATTTCTACCTCTAACAATGTGATAGAGCCAGGTTTAAAATAAATAGAAGCCACTAGATGCAAGTTAAATATCCCTGTCACTAAACTTAGCTGTTAGCAGTTTTTGTTTTGTTTCTTTAAATCCAAATGCTAGTTCTTTTGGTCTTACCTATATGAATATCCCAGGTCTATTTTCTTTAATTTGTGTTGCTTAATGCTGGCCAGGCGATTCCCAAGTGCTCTTTCAGAGGGAAAGTGTTAATTACAACCTCCTCTCCCTCTGTTAGTATTCCTTCTTCAACTTGCTCCCTCTCCTTTAAATTCTCTGATCAAAGGCCACATGTGACTGGCACTGAGTCTTCAGTCTGGGTGCGTTATCTTTGTTTTATAACTAGAAGCCTCTGAAACTAGAAATTGAAGGATGAAATTTCCTTGGGCCTGCACTACTTCATTTTTAATTTCTATCAGCACCTCTTTCATTTGTTTCTTACTTAGAGGAGCCTGGGTCTCATTATCTTCTGAACCTTTTAAGCGCCATTTAGCAAAAGGTATCAGATTTATAAACAGAAATGCAAGTGTTTTCTTTGTAATCTCCATAAGTCATAACTATGAACAACAGTCTAAACCATTTTAGGGCCCAGATTTGGAGGTAAAATGGGTAAATCAGACAAGAGCCTGAGGTCTCCATCTCATTTTTCCATTAAGCTAACCCAGAAAGCACGCAAATCTGTGAAATGCTAAAAGCACCAGAACTGGAGGCTAAGAATCAAGCACAACCCAGCTTCCTGAAGTTTCTACTAATTAGAAAACTAATGGGAACAGGAGCAGAATGTCCCCCTCTCTTTTCTGAGATAAAACATCTCCCAAGCAGTCAGAAGAGGTATTAGCCCACCCCACTGAGAGCCACAGAGGGCTTCGTACTTCTGGGCAGGGCCCAGAGCATCCTTTGCTTTTGTTTCCAGCAGCCTTAGAAGTCTCTGCATCCCTCAAACACCCTCTAATTAAGAAGGCAGCGCCAACCAAAGAACGGAGTGGTAAAGGCAGGGAGGAAATTCACTTCTTAAGGCAAAATTGAATTAACCTTGGTGGGGGCAGAAGGCAAAAATTGAATAAGAGCCCCTGAAAAGGTCGGCTTGGACTTAATAATTAAAAATAGGAACAACCGGATATGGCATTTCTATTGCATGCCTGGCACTTTATCCATATTCTCTTTTAATCCTTTCAACTATCCTATGAGGTTAATACTAATACCCCCATTTGCAGATTAAAACCCTGAGTGTAGACAAATTGCTTAATGGTAAGACCGAGTTTTGAATGCCTCCATGCAGAGCCCGGCTTTTCCCACTAGGTGGTGTGCTGTCTCCCCTTTGCTCCTTAGAATTCTGCCAGTAAATGTAACTTGGTCTTGGGACTGCGCTGTTGGCCTTGTTCTGCAAGTCGCATTTCCATTGTAGCCTGGATGTATCAGTCAATCCACCTGCCACTTGCTCAGTTCCTTCCACAACTGCCTTGTCACAGCCACTGATGAAGGGAAAGCTTAGGCTGTTATGTTCTGTAACACTGGATCCTTCCCCCCAACAGCTGATTAGATCAGGGGTGGTATTCGACCCAAGGGGCTTAAATATGGCTTGATATGAAAGACAAATTCAAGTATAGTGCTTAAGGGCATAGGTGCTGGAGTAAGATTGCCTGGGTTCAAATCCTGACCGCCTCCTCCTCATTCACTCTCTACTTGAGTGAGGGCAAGATTTAACCTCTTTGAATCTCAGCCCTCATTTACTAAATGGGGATATTGATAATAATCTAAGCCAATTTGGGGGGAACTCAAACAAGAGTTCATGGATAGTCATGTGTGGCTCTTTCCCCACCCCTTACCTTTGCATTGTTGTCATATGGGGACTCTGCTCCCGCTCCCAGAACAAGAACACAGGACATGGTGAGGCCAAAAAGGAACACCAACGGAGCCATAGATAGGGGAGTCATACCACTATATTCTCGATGGGGGCTGGTTGAGACACAAAAGCAAACATCCACCAGTACTCCAACAGGGGGTCTTCCTGCACCCCAGTCTCACTGGGGGCCGGGCGAGACACAGAAAGTCGGATCCACATGATCTGCAATCTGCCATCCATGCTTGCTAACCCCACTTGCCAGCTGCAATCTGCCATCCGCTTTTCTGCCTGCCAACCAACCAACCGACCAACCCCCTAGCGTAGCCACAGCAGTTATATTAGTGGCTAATGGCTAATCGGTAACAGCTGATGGCGACCCAGCCACAGTGGATGGCCATCTGATTATAGCTGATGGCCATCTAATAACCGAGCCAGCTCCTTTTCACATGAGGTCGAGAGCCTGGAAACTGCTCTCTGGGACTATGTCCCCACAATTGTCTGCATTTCCTAAAGTCCATTATATTAAACACTGATTCTGGTTCTGTGACAGGTGTTAAGCAAGTAGTTCCTTAGTCAATAAGTTTGGGTAAATCTTGTTAAATTAGACATTTCCTCACCATAGGATTTATCCAAATTTTTCATGTTAATGTGAATTGTAAATATGTAAAGATAGACAGAATCCACAAATTTATTTAACCACAGAGCCTTTACTTCTGATACATCTTACAGTACTAATATGCTACAGAACAGACTTTGGGAAATATTGGTCTAAAAGAATGAAATTGGGGCTTATAGCTAGAAATAGCATTCACATTTGGTGTAGCAAGAACTGCATTTAGGACAGATCCAACATGGCGGAGTCGATAAACACCGTGCCTGCATCCTTCCATTAACACATTAAAATTAAAACTAAATTATATAACAATCAACTTGGAGTACCATCTGAAGTCTAGCTGAACAGAAGTCATAACAAAATTCAAAGAAGCCATGTCGAAACTGGTAGGAGGGGCGGAGATGTGGAATGGGCCCTGAAACTCACT